>NC_090296.1:162414870-164909891 GCF_039906515.1 Pseudorca crassidens
TCCAAGTGGGGAGAGTGTTAGTAAAGCGTCTGGAATGTTGCACCCGAGTACCAGGGGACGAAACCTGAGACACATTTGAACACGTTTCCTGATCACACGGTGGATCATACTCTGGGTTCCACATGCTTGTTTTAGCTGAAGGAAGAATCCCTTAAACCTGGAGAGTTGAGACCCATGGAATGGGTACCATGCAATATGACTTCAAAGGGTCTGCATTTGCTCACCGAACCTTACCCATCTTATCACTGCTGCGTTTATGCCGCTGTACACACTCTTGTTTCTCTTTTGGAGACATATAAATCCATAGGTTTTAAGATTCTTACTAGTGAGGTATATTCTTAGACGTTTAATATCGGGTGTTGAGTCCACTTCGTTGAGTAAGGAGTAGCTCTTGTCTATTACATATTTGGCTTATGGAATGGTATCTGTGCTAAATTCAATCTCTGGTTTTATGCAGCACCCCAACTCACCTTTCCCCTAAAGGAAGCATAAGTTGGTTTTCTACATTTGAGACCCTGTTCTGTTTTGTAATTCAGTTCCTGTGTAGCCAAGTTTACATTCCGTGTAGTAGTGATATCTTATGATGTTTCATTTTCTCTGTGACTCATTTCACTTAGAATCATCGTACCTGAATCCACTCATTATGCTGCTACGGGCCTGATGATATAGATTTCATTGCTGAGTGATATTGCATTGTACGTAAGTACCACAACTTCTTTATCCATTTTTCGCTTTCTGAGATATTGAACTTGTACCGTAAACGAGGTTCTTGTAAACAGAGCCGTCCCAAACTTTGAGGTGGCTGTGTCTTTTTGATTTTTAATTTCCCTAAGCTATAGGACCATAAGTGGAAGTGCCCTAGGCTCTGTTGCTTTGTTTTTTAGATGTTTCAGGAAACACCATACACTTCTCCAGAGTGGCTGTTGGCAATTTACATCCCGCCTATCAGCATAACAAGGCTCCCAGTTCTCCATGGCCTGTCCTGCCTTTCTGGATTTTATAATTTTTTCAGATGGCCCTTTTGACCGGGGAGCAGTGAGACTTCATTGTAGTGCAGATTTCCTTTGCAAGCTTGCTTGGTTGGCCAAAAAGGGCGTATGCGTTTTTTCCTGAATATATTCAGGAAAAAACGCATACGCCCTTTTTGGCCAAGTGCATCATTGTGGACGTTCTGTCTCTTTTCCTATGCTTTACATGCAATTCCAGTCTACCTCCTGAAATCGGATTCCTGCAATTCTGCCCCACTTTCGAGTCCTCTTGGCAGCCTTACTTCAATATATTTTTGGACGATAGCTGTCTTTTATAACTCTGCAGGTTTGTGAATTACAGTGCCCCTGAGCTCCTTTCTTCAACTCGCTTTCTTGTGAGCTGGCCGCAACCCCGCAGCATTGCTTCAGGCCCTAGTGTGGTTCCGGCATGGCACGCTGAGCCTTTGGTTAATTCCTCTTCCTGGTGGGAAATGAGAGTTAAATTTGCCCGTCCAGACACCTCCAGCTAGTCTCTCATTGGTTCTCCCTATTCCTGTTCATTTTCCGCAGAAATTGCAAACTGGGCCAAACAGGAGGTTAAAGGCACTGACTCTCCAAGTGGGGAGAGTTTTAGTAAAGCATCTGGAATGTTGCACCCGAGTACCAGGGGACGAAAACTGAGATGCATTTGAACACGTTTCCCGATCACACGGTGGATCATACTCTGGGTTCCACATGCATGTTTTTGCTGAAGGAAGAATCCCTTAAACCTGGAGAGTTGAGACCCATGGAATGGGTACCATGCAATATGACTTCAAAGGGTCTGCATTTGCTCACCGAACCTCACCAATCCTATCACTGCTGCATTTATGCCGCTGTACACACGCTTGATTCTCTTTCAGAGACATATAAATCCATAGGTTTTAAGATTCTTACTAGTCAGGTATATTCTTAGGCGTTTAATATGGGATGTAGAGTCCACTTCGTTGAGCAAGGAGTAGCTGTTGTCTATTACATGTTTGGCTTATGGAATGGTATCTGTGCTAATTTCAATCTCTGGTTTTATGCAGCACCCCAACTCACCTTTCCCCTTAAGCAAGCATAAGTTGGTTTTCTACATTTGAGACCCTGTTCTGTTTTGTAATTCAGTTCCTGTGTAGCCAAGTTTACATTCCGTGTAGTAGTGATATCTTATGATGTTTCTTTTTCTGTGTGACTTATCTCACTTAGAATCATCGTACCTGAATCCACTCATTATGCTGCTACGGGCCTGATGACATAGATTTCATTCCTGAGTGATATTGCATTGTACGTAAGTACCACAACTTCTTTATCCATTTTTCACTTTCTGCGATATTGAACTTGTACCGTAAACGAGGTTCTTGTAAACAGAGCCGTCCCAAACTTTGGGGTGGCTGTGTCTTTTTGATTTTAATTTCCCTAAGCTATAGGACCATAAGTGGAAGTGCCCTAGGCTCTGTTGCTTTGTTTTTTAGATGTTTCAGGAAACACCATACACATCTCCAGAGTGGCTGTTGGCAATTTACATCCCGCCCATCAGCATAACAAGTCTCCCAGTTCTCCATGGCCTGTCCTGCCTTTCTGGATTTTACACTTTTTTCAGATGGCCCTTTTGACTGGGGGGCAGTGAGACTTCATTGTAGTGCAGATTTCCTTTGCAAGCTTGCTTGGTTGGCCAAAAAGGGCGTAAGCTTTTTTTCCTGAGGAAAAAACGCATATGCCCTTTTTGGCCAAGTGCATCATTGTGGACGTTCTGCCTCTTTTCCTATGCTTTACATGCAATTTCAGTCTACCTCCTGAAATCGGTTTCCTGCAATTCTGCCCCGCTTTCAAGTCCTCTTGGCAGCCTTACTTCCATAGATTTTTGGACGATAGCTGTCATTTATAACTCTGCAGGTTTGTGAATTACAGTGCCCCTGAGCTCCTTTCTTCAACTCGCTTTCTTGTGAGCTGGCCGCAACACCGCAGCATTGCTTCAGGCCCTAGTGTGGTTCCAGCATGGCAGGCTGAGCCTTTGGTTAATTCCTCTTCCTGGTGGGAAATGAGAGTTAAATTTGCCCGTCCAGACACCTCCAGCTAGTCTCTCATTGGTTCTCACTATTCCTGTTCATTTTCCGCAGAAATTGAAAACTGGGCCAAACAGGAGGTTAAAGGCACTGACTCTCCAAGTGGGGAGAGTGTTAGTAAAGCGTCTGGAATGTTGCACCCGAGTACCAGGGGACGAAACCTGAGACACCTTTGAACACGTTTCCCGATCACACGGTGGATCATACTCTGGGTTCCACATGCATGTTTTAGGTGAAGGAAGAATCCCTTAAACCTGGAGAGTTGAGACCCATGGAATGGGTACCATGAAATATGACTTCAAAGGGTCTGCATTTGCTCACCGAACCTCACCAATCCTATCACTGCTGCGTTTATGCTGCTGTACACACGCTTGATTCTCTTTTGGAGACATATAAATCCATAGGATTTAAGATTCTTACTAGTCAGGTGTATTCTTAGGCGTTTAATATGAGATGTAGAGTCCACTTCGTTGAGCAAGGAGTAGCTGTTGTCTATTACATATTTGGCTTATGGAACGGTATCTGGGCTAATTTAAATCTCTGGTTTTATGCAGCACCCCAACTCACCTTTCCCCTTAAGCAAGCATAAGTTGGTTTTCTACATTTGAGACCCTGTTCTGTTTTGTAATTCAGTTTCTGTGTAGGCAAGTTTACATTCCTTGTAGTAGTGATATCTTATGATGTTTCTTTTTCTGTGTGACTTATTTCACTTAGAATCATCGTACCTGAATCCACTCATTATGCTGCTACGGGCCTGATGATATAGATTTAATTGCTGAGTGATATTGCATTGTACGTAAGTACCACAAATTCTTTATCCATTTTTCACTTTCTGTGTTATTGAACTTGTACCGTAAATGAGGTTCTTGTAAACAGAGCCGTCCCAAACTTTGGGGTGGCTGTGTCTTTTTGATTTTAATTTCCCTAAGCTATAGGACCATAAGTGGAAGTGCCCTAGGCTCTGTTGCTTTGTTTTTTAGATGTTTCAGGAAACACCATACACTTCTCCAGAGTGGCTGTTGGCAATTTACATCCCGCCCATCAGCATAACAAGGCTCCCAGTTCTCCATGGCCTGTCCTGCCTTTCTGGATTTTATACATTTTTCAGATGGCCCTTTTGACCGGGGAGCAGTGAGACTTCATTGTAGTGCAGATTTCCTTTGCAAGCTTGCTTGGTTGGCCAAAAAGGGCGTATGCGTTTTTTCCTGAATATATTCAGGAAAAAACGCATACGCCCTTTTTGGCCAAGTGCATCATTGTGGACGTTCTGCCTCTTTTCCTATGCTTTACATGCAATTCCAGTCTACCTCCTGAAATCGGATTCCTGCAATTCTGCCCCTCTTTCAAGTCCTCTTGGCAGCCTTACTTCAATATATTTTTGGACGATAGCTGTCATTTTTAACTCTGCAGGTTTGTGAATTACAGTGCCCCTGAGCTCCTTTCTTCAACTCGCTTTCTTGTGAGCTGGCCGCAACACCGCAGGATTGCTTCAGGCCCTAGTGTGGTTCCGGCATGGCACGCTGAGCCTTTGGTTAATTCCACTTCCTGGTGGGAAATGAGAGTTAAATTTGCCCGTCCAGACACCTCCAGCTAGTCTCTCATTGGTTCTCCCTATTCCTGTTCATTTTCCGCAGAAATGGCAAATTGGGCCAAACAGGAGGTTAAAGGCACTGACTCTCCAAGTGGGGAGAGTGTTAGTAAAGCGACTGGAATGTTGCACCCGAGTACCAGGGGACGAAAACTGAGACACATTTGAACACGTTTCCCGATCACACGGTGGATCATACTCTGGGTTCCACATGCATGTTTTAGCTGAAGGAAGAATCCCTTAAACCTGGAGAGTTGAGACCCATGGAATGTGTACCATGCAATATGACCTCAAAGGGTCTGCATTTGCTCACCGAACCTCACCAATCCTATCACTGCTGCATTTATGCCGCTGTACACACGCTTGATTCTCTTTCGGAGACATAGAAATGTATAGGTTTTAAGATTCTTACTGGTCAGGTATATTCTTATGCGTTTAATATGGGGTGTAGGGTCCACTTCGTTGAGCAAGGAGTAGCTCTTGTCTATTACATATTTGGCTTATGGAACGGTATCTGTGCTAATTTCAATCTCTGGTTTTATGCAGCACCCCAACTCACCTTTCCCCTTAAGCAAGCATAAGTTGGTTTTCTACATTTGAGACCCTGTTCTGTTTTGTAATTCAGTTCCTGTGTAGCCAAGTTTACATTCCGTGTAGTAGTGATATCTTATGATGTTTCTTTTTCTGTGTGACTTATTTCACTTAGAATCATCGTACCTGAATCCACTCATTATGCTGCTACGGGCCTGATGATATACATTTCATTGCTGAGTGATATTGCATTGTACGTAAGTACCACAAATTCTTTATCCATTTTTCGCTTTCTGTGATATTGAACTTGTACCGTAAACGAGGTTCTTGTAAACAGAGCCGTCCCAAACTTTGGGTGGCTGTGTCTTTTTGATTTTAATTTCCCTAAGCTATAGGACCATAAGTGGAAGTGCCCTAGGCTCTGTTGCTTTGTTTTTTAGATGTTTCAGGAAACACCATACACTTCACCAGAGTGGCTGTTGGCAATTTACATCCCGCCCATCAGCATAACAAGGCTCCCAGTTCTCCATGGCCTGTCCGGCCTTTCTGGATTTTACACTTTTTTCAGATGGCCCTTTTGACTGGGGGGCAGTGAGACTTCATTGTAGTGCAGATTTCCTTTGCAAGCTTGCTTGGTTGGCCAAAAAGGGCGTATGCGTTTTTTCCTGAATATATTCAGGAAAAAACGCATACGCCCTTTTTGGCCAAGTGCATCATTGTGGACGTTCTGCCTCTTTTCCTATGCTTTACATGCAATTCCAGTCTACCTCCTGAAATCGGATTCCTGCAATTCTGCCCCGCTTTCGAGTCCTCTTGGCAGCCTTATTTCAATATATTTTTGGACGATAGCTGTAATTTATAACTCTGCAGGTTTGTGAATTAGAGTGCCCCTGAGCTCCTTTCTTCAACTCGCTTTCTTGTGAGCTGGCCCAACACCGCAGCATTGCTTCAGGCCCTAGTGTGGTTCCGGCATGGCACGCTGAGCCTTTGGTTAATTCCTCTTCCTGGTGGGAAATGAGAGTTAAATTTGCCCGTCCAGACACCTCCAGCTAGTCACTCATTGGTTCTCCCTATTCCTGTTCATTTTCCGCAGAAATTGCAAACTTGGCCAAACAGGAGGTTAAAGCCACTGACTCTCCAAGTGGGGAGAGTGTTAGTAAAGCGTCTGGAATGTTGCACCCGAGTACCAGGGGACGAAACCTGAGACACATTTGAACACGTTTCCCGATCACACGGTGGATCATACTCTGGGTTCCACATGCATGTTTTAGCTGAAGGAAGAATCCCTTAAACCTGGAGAGTTGAGACCCATGGAATGGGTACCATGCTATATGACTTCAAAGGTTCTGCATTGGCTCACCGAACCTCACCAATCCTATCACTGCTGCGCTTATACCACTGTACACACGCTTGATTCTCTTTCGGAGACATATAAATCCATAGGTTTTAAGATTCTTACTAGTCAGGTATATTCTTAGGCGTTTAATATGGGATGTAGAGTCCACTTCGTTGAGCAAGGAGTAGCTCTAGTCTATTACATGTTTGGCTTATGGAATGGTATCTGTGCTAATTTCAATCTCTGGTTTTATACAGCACCCCAACTCACCTTTCCCCTTAAGCAAGCATAAGTTGGTTTTCTACATTTGAGTCCCTGTTCTGTTTTGTAATTCAGTTCCTGTGTAGCCAAGTTTACATTCCGTGTAGTAGTGATATCTTATGATGTTTATTTTTCTGTGTGACTTATCTTACTTAGAATCATCGTACCTGAATCCACTCATTATGCTGCTACGGGCCTGATGACATAGATTTCATTGCTGAGTGATATTGCATTGTACGTAAGTACCACAACTTCTTTATCCATTTTTTGCTTTCTGTGATATTGAACTTGTACTGTAAATGAGGTTCTTGTAAACAGAGCTGTCCCAAACTTTGGGGTGGCTGTGTCTTTTTGATTTTAATTTCCCTAAGCTATAGGACCATAAGTGGAAGTGCCCTAGGCTCTGTTGCTTTGTTTTTTAGATGTTTCAGGAAACACCTTATACTTCTCCAGAGTGGCTGTTGGATATTTACATCCCGCCCATCAGCATAACAATGCTCCCAGTTCTCCATGGCCTGTCCGGCCTTTCTGGATTTTACACTTTTTTCAGATGGCCCTTTTGACCGGGGGGCAGTGAGACTTCATTGTAGTGCAGATTTCCTTTGCAAGCTTGCTTGGTTGGCCAAAAAGTGCATATGCGTTTTTTCCTGAATATACTCAGGAAAAAACGCATACACCCTTTTTGGCCAAGTGCATCATTGTGGACGTTCTGCCCCTTTTCCTATGCTTTACATACAATTCCAGTCTACCTCCTGAAATCAGATTCCTGCAATTCTGCCCCGCTTTCAAGTCCTCTTGGCAGCCTTACTTCAATATATTTTTGGACGATAGCTATCATTTATAACTCTGCAGTTTTGTGAATTACAGTGCCCCTGAGCTCCTTTCTTCAACTCGCTTTCTTGTGAGCTGGCCGCAACACCGCAGGATTGCTTCAGGCCCTAGTGTGGTTCTGGCGTTGCATGCTGAGCCTTTGGTTAATTCCTCTTCCTGGTGGGAAATGAGAGTTGAATTTGCCCGTCCAGACACCTCCAGATAGTCTCTCATTGGTTCTCCCTATTCCTGTTCATTTTCCGAAGATATTGCAAAGTGGGCCAAACAGTATGTTAAAGGTCATGACTCTCCCAAGTGGGGAGAGTGTTAGTAAAGCGTCTGGAATGTTGCACCCGAGTACAAGGGGACGAAAACTGACACATTTGTACACGTTTCCCGATCACACGGTAGATCATACTCTGGGTTCCACATGCATGTTTTATCTGAAGGAAGAATCCCTTAAACCTGGAGAGTTGAGACCCATGGAAAGGGTACCATGCAGTATGACTTCAAAGGGTCTGCATTTGCTCACCGAACTTCACCAATCCTATCACTGCTGCGTTTATGCCACTGTGCACACACTTGATTCTCTTTCGGAGACATATAAATCCATAGGTTTTAAGATTCTTACTAGTCAGGTATATTCTTAGGCGTTTAATATGGGGTGTTGAGTCCACTTCGTTGAGCAAGGAGTAGCTCTTGTCTATTACATATTTGGCTTATGGAACGGTATCTGTGCTAATTTCAATCTCTGGTTTTATGCAGCACCCCAACTCACCTTTCCCCTTAAGCAAGCATAAGTTGGTTTTCTACATTTGAGACCCTGTTCTGTTTTGTAATTCAGTTCCTGTGTAACCATGTTTACATTCCGTGTAGTAGTGATAACTTATGATGTTTCTTTTTCTGTGTGACTTATTTCACTTAGAATTATCGTACCTGAATCCACTCATTATGCTGCTATGGGCCTGAAGACATACATTTCTTTGCTGAGTGATATTGCATTGTACGTAAGTACCACAAATTCTTTATCCATTTTTTGCTTTCTGTGATATTGAACTTGTACCGTAAACGAGGTTCTTGTAAACAGAGCCGTCCCAAACTTTGGGGTGGCTGTGTCTTTTTGATTTTAATTTCCCTAAGCTATAGGACCATAAGTGGAAGTGCCCTAGGCTCTGTTGCTTTGTTTTTTAGATGTTTCAGGAAACACCATACACTTCTCCAGAGTGGCTGTTGGCAATTTACATCCCGCCCATCAGCATAACAAGGCTCCCATGTCTCCATGGCCTGTCCTGCCTTTCTTGATTTTATACATTTTTCAGATGGCCCTTTTGACCGGGGGGCAGTGAGACTTCATTGTAGTGCAGATATCATTTTCAAGCTTGCTTGGTTGGCCAAAAAGGGCGTATGCGTTTTTTCCTGAATATATTCAGGAAAAAACGCATACGCCCTTTTTGGCCAAGTGCATCATTGTGGACGTTCTGTCTCTTTTCCTATGCTGTACATGCAATTCCAGTCTACCTCCTGAAATCGGATTCCTGCAATTCTGCCCCGCTTTCGAGTCCTCTTGGCAGCCTTACTTCAATATATTTTTGGACGATAGCTGTCATTTATAACTCTGCAGGTTTGTGAATTACAGTGCCCCTGAGCTCCTTTCTTCAACTCGCTTTCTTGTGAGCTGGCCGCAACACCGCAGGATTGCTTCAGGCCCTAGTGTGGTTCCGGCATGGCACGCTGAGCCTTTGGTTAATTCCTCTTCCTGGTGGGAAATGAGAGTTAAATTTGCCCGTCCAGACACCTCCAGCTAGTCTCTCATTGGTTCTCCCTATTCCTGTTCATTTTCCGCAGAAATGGCAAACTGGGCCAAACAGGAGGTTAAAGGCACTGACTCTCCAAGTGGGGAGAGTTTTAGTAAAGCGTCTGGAATGTTGCACCCGAGTACCAGGGGACGAAAACTGAGACACATTTGAACATGTTTCCCGATCACACGGTGGATCATACTCTGGGTTCCACATGCATGTTTTAGCTGAAAGAAGAATCCCTTAAACCTGGAGAGTTGAGACCCATGGAATGGGTACCATGCAATATGACTTCAAAGGGTCTGCATTTGCTCACCAAACCTCACCAATCCTATCACTGCTGCGTTTATGCCGCTGTACACACGCTTGATTCTCTTTCGGAGACATATAAATCCATAGGTTTTAACATTCTTACTAGTCAGGTATATTCTTAGGCGTTTAATATGGGATGTAGAGTCCACTTCGTTGAGCAAGGAGTAGCTGTTGTCTATTACATGTTTGGCTTATGGAATGGTATCTGTGCTAATTTCAATCTCTGGTTTTATGCAGCACCCCAACTCACCTTTCCCCTTAAGCAAGCATAAGTTGGTTTTCTACATTTGAGACCCTGTTCTGTTTTGTAATTCAGTTCCTGTGTAGCCAAGTTTACATTCCGTGTAGTAGTGATATCTTATGATGTTTCTTTTTCTGTGTGACTTATCTCACTTAGAATCATCGTACCTGAATCCACTCATTATGCTGCTACGGGCCTGATGACATAGATTTCATTCCTGAGTGATATTGCATTGTACGTAAGTACCACAACTTCTTTATCCATTTTTCACTTTCTGCGATATTGAACTTGTACCGTAAACGAGGTTCTTGTAAACAGAGCCGTCCCAAACTTTGGGGTGGCTGTGTCTTTTTGATTTTAATTTCCCTAAGCTATAGGACCATAAGTGGAAGTGCCCTAGGCTCTGTTGCTTTGTTTTTTAGATGTTTCAGGAAACACCATACACATCTCCAGAGTGGCTGTTGGCAATTTACATCCCGCCCATCAGCATAACAAGGCTCCCAGTTCTCCATGGCCTGTCCTGCCTTTCTGGATTTTACACTTTTTTCAGATGGCCCTTTTGACTGGGGGGCAGTGAGACTTCATTGTAGTGCAGATTTCCTTTGCAAGCTTGCTTGGTTGGCCAAAAAGGGCGTAAGCTTTTTTTCCTGAGGAAAAAACGCATATGCCCTTTTTGGCCAAGTGCATCATTGTGGACGTTCTGCCTCTTTTCCTATGCTTTACATGCAATTTCAGTCTACCTCCTGAAATCGGTTTCCTGCAATTCTGCCCCGCTTTCAAGTCCTCTTGGCAGCCTTACTTCCATAGATTTTTGGACGATAGCTGTCATTTATAACTCTGCAGGTTTGTGAATTACAGTGCCCCTGAGCTCCTTTCTTCAACTCGCTTTCTTGTGAGCTGGCCGCAACACCGCAGCATTGCTTCAGGCCCTAGTGTGGTTCCAGCATGGCAGGCTGAGCCTTTGGTTAATTCCTCTTCCTGGTGGGAAATGAGAGTTAAATTTGCCCGTCCAGACACCTCCAGCTAGTCTCTCATTGGTTCTCACTATTCCTGTTCATTTTCCGCAGAAATTGAAAACTGGGCCAAACAGGAGGTTAAAGGCACTGACTCTCCAAGTGGGGAGAGTGTTAGTAAAGCGTCTGGAATGTTGCACCCGAGTACCAGGGGACGAAACCTGAGACACCTTTGAACACGTTTCCCGATCACACGGTGGATCATACTCTGGGTTCCACATGCATGTTTTAGGTGAAGGAAGAATCCCTTAAACCTGGAGAGTTGAGACCCATGGAATGGGTACCATGAAATATGACTTCAAAGGGTCTGCATTTGCTCACCGAACCTCACCAATCCTATCACTGCTGCGTTTATGCTGCTGTACACACGCTTGATTCTCTTTTGGAGACATATAAATCCATAGGATTTAAGATTCTTACTAGTCAGGTGTATTCTTAGGCGTTTAATATGAGATGTAGAGTCCACTTCGTTGAGCAAGGAGTAGCTGTTGTCTATTACATATTTGGCTTATGGAACGGTATCTGGGCTAATTTAAATCTCTGGTTTTATGCAGCACCCCAACTCACCTTTCCCCTTAAGCAAGCATAAGTTGGTTTTCTACATTTGAGACCCTGTTCTGTTTTGTAATTCAGTTTCTGTGTAGGCAAGTTTACATTCCTTGTAGTAGTGATATCTTATGATGTTTCTTTTTCTGTGTGACTTATTTCACTTAGAATCATCGTACCTGAATCCACTCATTATGCTGCTACGGGCCTGATGATATAGATTTAATTGCTGAGTGATATTGCATTGTACGTAAGTACCACAAATTCTTTATCCATTTTTCACTTTCTGTGTTATTGAACTTGTACCGTAAATGAGGTTCTTGTAAACAGAGCCGTCCCAAACTTTGGGGTGGCTGTGTCTTTTTGATTTTAATTTCCCTAAGCTATAGGACCATAAGTGGAAGTGCCCTAGGCTCTGTTGCTTTGTTTTTTAGATGTTTCAGGAAACACCATACACTTCTCCAGAGTGGCTGTTGGCAATTTACATCCCGCCCATCAGCATAACAAGGCTCCCAGTTCTCCATGGCCTGTCCTGCCTTTCTGGATTTTATACATTTTTCAGATGGCCCTTTTGACCGGGGAGCAGTGAGACTTCATTGTAGTGCAGATTTCCTTTGCAAGCTTGCTTGGTTGGCCAAAAAGGGCGTATGCGTTTTTTCCTGAATATATTCAGGAAAAAACGCATACGCCCTTTTTGGCCAAGTGCATCATTGTGGACGTTCTGCCTCTTTTCCTATGCTTTACATGCAATTCCAGTCTACCTCCTGAAATCGGATTCCTGCAATTCTGCCCCTCTTTCAAGTCCTCTTGGCAGCCTTACTTCAATATATTTTTGGACGATAGCTGTCATTTATAACTCTGCAGGTTTGTGAATTACAGTGCCCCTGAGCTCCTTTCTTCAACTCGCTTTCTTGTGAGCTGGCCGCAACACCGCAGGATTGCTTCAGGCCCTAGTGTGGTTCCGGCATGGCACGCTGAGCCTTTGGTTAATTCCACTTCCTGGTGGGAAATGAGAGTTAAATTTGCCCGTCCAGACACCTCCAGCTAGTCTCTCATTGGTTCTCCCTATTCCTGTTCATTTTCCGCAGAAATGGCAAACTGGGCCAAACAGGAGGTTAAAGGCACTGACTCTCCAAGTGGGGAGAGTGTTAGTAAAGCGACTGGAATGTTGCACCCGAGTACCAGGGGACGAAAACTGAGACACATTTGAACACGTTTCCCGATCACATGGTGGATCATACTCTGGGTTCCACATGCATGTTTTAGCTGAAGGAAGAATCCCTTAAACCTGGAGAGTTGAGACCCATGGAATGGGTACCATGCAATATGACCTCAAAGGGTCTGCATTTGCTCACCGAACCTCACCAATCCTATCACTGCTGCATTTATGCCGCTGTACACACGCTTGATTCTCTTTCGGAGACATAGAAATCTATAGGTTTTAAGATTCTTACTGGTCAGGTATATTCTTAGGCGTTTAATATGGGGTGTAGAGTCCACTTCATTGAGCAAGGAGTAGCTCTTGTCTATTACATATTTGGCTTATGGAACGGTATCTGTGCTAATTTAAATCTCTGGTTTTATGCAGCACCCCAACTCACCTTTCCCCTTAAGCAAGCATAAGTTGGTTTTCTACATTTGAGACCCTGTTCTGTTTTGTAATTCAGTTCCTGTGTAGCCAAGTTTACATTCCGTGTAGTAGTGATATCTTATGATGTTTCTTTTTCTGTGTGACTTATTTCACTTAGAATCATCGTACCTGAATCCACTCATTATGCTGCTACGGGCCTGATGATATACATTTCATTGCTGAGTGATATTGCATTGTACGTAAGTACCACAAATTCTTTATCCATTTTTCGCTTTCTGTGATATTGAACTTGTACCGTAAACGAGGTTCTTGTAAACAGAGCCATCCCAAACTTTGGGGTGGCTGTGTCTTTTTGATTTTAATTTCCCTAAGCTATAGGACCATAAGTGGAAGTGCCCTAGGCTCTGTTGCTTTGTTTTTTAGATGTTTCAGGAAACACCATACACTTCTCCAGAGTGGCTGTTGGCAATTTACATCCCGCCCATCAGCATAACAAGGCTCCCAATTCTCCATGGCCTGTCCTGCCTTTCTGGATTTTACACTTTTTTCCGATGGCCCTTTTGACCGGCGGGCAGTGAGACTTCATTGTAGTGCAGATTTCCTTTGCAAGCTTGCTTGGTTGGCCAAAAAGGGCGTATGCGTTTTTTCCTGAATAT
Source organism: Pseudorca crassidens (assembly GCF_039906515.1). Taxonomy (NCBI): domain Eukaryota; kingdom Metazoa; phylum Chordata; class Mammalia; order Artiodactyla; family Delphinidae; genus Pseudorca; species Pseudorca crassidens. The sequence continues at coordinate 162,428,607 of NC_090296.1, forward strand.
ATTCAGGAAAAAACGCATATGCCCTTTTTGGCCAAGTGCATCATTGTGGACGTTCTGCCTCTTTTCCTATGCTTTACATGCAATTCCAGTCTACCTCCTGAAATCGGTTTCCTGCAATTCTGCCCCGCTTTCAAGTCCTCTTGGCAGCCTTACTTCAATATATTTTAGGACGATAGCTGTCATTTTTAACTCTGCAGGTTTGTGAATGACAGTGCCCCTGAGCTCCTTTCTTCAACTCGCTTTCTTGTGAGCTGGCCGCAACACCGCAGGATTGCTTCAGGCCCTAGTGTGGTTCCGGCATGGCACGCTGAGCCTTTGGTTAATTCCTCTTCCTGGTGGGAAATGAGAGTTAAATTTGCCCGTCCAGACACCTCCAGCTAGTCTCTCATTGGTTCTCCCTATTCCTGTTCCTTTTCCGCAGAAATTGTAAACTGGGCCAAACAGGAGTTTAAAGGCACTGAGTCTCCAAGTGGGGAGAGTTTTAGTAAAGCACCTGGAATGTTGCACCCGAGTACCAGGGGACGAAAACTGAGACACATTTGAACACGTTTCCCGATCACACGGTGGATCATACTCTGGGTTCCACATGCATGTTTTAGCTGAAGGAAGAATCCCTTAAACCTGGAGAGTTGAGACCCATGGAATGTGTACCATGCAATATGACCTCAAAGGGTCTGCATTTGCTCACCGAACCTCACCAATCCTATCACTGCTGCATTTATGCCGCTGTACACACGCTTGATTCTCTTTCGGAGACATAGAAATGTACAGGTTTTAAGATTCTTACTGGTCAGGTATATTCTTATGCGTTTAATATGGGGTGTAGGGTCCACTTCGTTGAGCAAGGAGTAGCTCTTGTCTATTACATATTTGGCTTATGGAACGGTATCTGTGCTAATTTCAATCTCTGGTTTTATGCAGCACCCCAACTCACCTTTCCCCTTAAGCAAGCATAAGTTGGTTTTCTACATTTGAGACCCTGTTCTGTTTTGTAATTCAGTTCCTGTGTAGCCAAGTTTACATTCCGTGTAGTAGTGATATCTTATGATGTTTCTTTTTCTGTGTGACTTATTTCACTTAGAATCATCGTACCTGAATCCACTCATTATGCTGCTACGGGCCTGATGATATACATTTCATTGCTGAGTGATATTGCATTGTACGTAAGTACCACAAATTCTTTATCCATTTTTCGCTTTCTGTGATATTGAACTTGTACCGTAAACGAGGTTCTTGTAAACAGAGCCGTCCCAAACTTTGGGTGGCTGTGTCTTTTTGATTTTAATTTCCCTAAGCTATAGGACCATAAGTGGAAGTGCCCTAGGCTCTGTTGCTTTGTTTTTTAGATGTTTCAGGAAACACCATACACTTCACCAGAGTGGCTGTTGGCAATTTACATCCCGCCCATCAGCATAACAAGGCTCCCAGTTCTCCATGGCCTGTCCGGCCTTTCTGGATTTTACACTTTTTTCAGATGGCCCTTTTGACTGGGGGGCAGTGAGACTTCATTGTAGTGCAGATTTCCTTTGCAAGCTTGCTTGGTTGGCCAAAAAGGGCGTATGCGTTTTTTCCTGAATATATTCAGGAAAAAACGCATACGCCCTTTTTGGCCAAGTGCATCATTGTGGACGTTCTGCCTCTTTTCCTATGCTTTACATGCAATTCCAGTCTACCTCCTGAAATCGGATTCCTGCAATTCTGCCCCGCTTTCGAGTCCTCTTGGCAGCCTTATTTCAATATATTTTTGGACGATAGCTGTAATTTATAACTCTGCAGGTTTGTGAATTAGAGTGCCCCTGAGCTCCTTTCTTCAACTCGCTTTCTTGTGAGCTGGCCCAACACCGCAGCATTGCTTCAGGCCCTAGTGTGGTTCCGGCATGGCACGCTGAGCCTTTGGTTAATTCCTCTTCCTGGTGGGAAATGAGAGTTAAATTTGCCCGTCCAGACACCTCCAGCTAGTCACTCATTGGTTCTCCCTATTCCTGTTCATTTTCCGCAGAAATTGCAAACTTGGCCAAACAGGAGGTTAAAGCCACTGACTCTCCAAGTGGGGAGAGTGTTAGTAAAGCGTCTGGAATGTTGCACCCGAGTACCAGGGGACGAAACCTGAGACACATTTGAACACGTTTCCCGATCACACGGTGGATCATACTCTGGGTTCCACATGCATGTTTTAGCTGAAGGAAGAATCCCTTAAACCTGGAGAGTTGAGACCCATGGAATGGGTACCATGCTATATGACTTCAAAGGTTCTGCATTGGCTCACCGAACCTCACCAATCCTATCACTGCTGCGCTTATACCACTGTACACACGCTTGATTCTCTTTCGGAGACATATAAATCCATAGGTTTTAAGATTCTTACTAGTCAGGTATATTCTTAGGCGTTTAATATGGGATGTAGAGTCCACTTCGTTGAGCAAGGAGTAGCTCTAGTCTATTACATGTTTGGCTTATGGAATGGTATCTGTGCTAATTTCAATCTCTGGTTTTATACAGCACCCCAACTCACCTTTCCCCTTAAGCAAGCATAAGTTGGTTTTCTACATTTGAGTCCCTGTTCTGTTTTGTAATTCAGTTCCTGTGTAGCCAAGTTTACATTCCGTGTAGTAGTGATATCTTATGATGTTTATTTTTCTGTGTGACTTATCTTACTTAGAATCATCGTACCTGAATCCACTCATTATGCTGCTACGGGCCTGATGACATAGATTTCATTGCTGAGTGATATTGCATTGTACGTAAGTACCACAACTTCTTTATCCATTTTTTGCTTTCTGTGATATTGAACTTGTACTGTAAATGAGGTTCTTGTAAACAGAGCTGTCCCAAACTTTGGGGTGGCTGTGTCTTTTTGATTTTAATTTCCCTAAGCTATAGGACCATAAGTGGAAGTGCCCTAGGCTCTGTTGCTTTGTTTTTTAGATGTTTCAGGAAACACCTTATACTTCTCCAGAGTGGCTGTTGGATATTTACATCCCGCCCATCAGCATAACAATGCTCCCAGTTCTCCATGGCCTGTCCGGCCTTTCTGGATTTTACACTTTTTTCAGATGGCCCTTTTGACCGGGGGGCAGTGAGACTTCATTGTAGTGCAGATTTCCTTTGCAAGCTTGCTTGGTTGGCCAAAAAGTGCATATGCGTTTTTTCCTGAATATACTCAGGAAAAAACGCATACACCCTTTTTGGCCAAGTGCATCATTGTGGACGTTCTGCCCCTTTTCCTATGCTTTACATACAATTCCAGTCTACCTCCTGAAATCAGATTCCTGCAATTCTGCCCCGCTTTCAAGTCCTCTTGGCAGCCTTACTTCAATATATTTTTGGACGATAGCTATCATTTATAACTCTGCAGGTTTGTGAATTACAGTGCCCCTGAGCTCCTTTCTTCAACTCGCTTTCTTGTGAGCTGGCCGCAACACCGCAGGATTGCTTCAGGCCCTAGTGTGGTTCTGGCGTTGCATGCTGAGCCTTTGGTTAATTCCTCTTCCTGGTGGGAAATGAGAGTTGAATTTGCCCGTCCAGACACCTCCAGATAGTCTCTCATTGGTTCTCCCTATTCCTGTTCATTTTCCGAAGATATTGCAAAGTGGGCCAAACAGTATGTTAAAGGTCATGACTCTCCCAAGTGGGGAGAGTGTTAGTAAAGCGTCTGGAATGTTGCACCCGAGTACAAGGGGACGAAAACTGACACATTTGTACACGTTTCCCGATCACACGGTAGATCATACTCTGGGTTCCACATGCATGTTTTATCTGAAGGAAGAATCCCTTAAACCTGGAGAGTTGAGACCCATGGAAAGGGTACCATGCAGTATGACTTCAAAGGGTCTGCATTTGCTCACCGAACTTCACCAATCCTATCACTGCTGCGTTTATGCCACTGTGCACACACTTGATTCTCTTTCGGAGACATATAAATCCATAGGTTTTAAGATTCTTACTAGTCAGGTATATTCTTAGGCGTTTAATATGGGGTGTTGAGTCCACTTCGTTGAGCAAGGAGTAGCTCTTGTCTATTACATATTTGGCTTATGGAACGGTATCTGTGCTAATTTCAATCTCTGGTTTTATGCAGCACCCCAACTCACCTTTCCCCTTAAGCAAGCATAAGTTGGTTTTCTACATTTGAGACCCTGTTCTGTTTTGTAATTCAGTTCCTGTGTAACCATGTTTACATTCCGTGTAGTAGTGATAACTTATGATGTTTCTTTTTCTGTGTGACTTATTTCACTTAGAATTATCGTACCTGAATCCACTCATTATGCTGCTATGGGCCTGAAGACATACATTTCTTTGCTGAGTGATATTGCATTGTACGTAAGTACCACAAATTCTTTATCCATTTTTTGCTTTCTGTGATATTGAACTTGTACCGTAAACGAGGTTCTTGTAAACAGAGCCGTCCCAAACTTTGGGGTGGCTGTGTCTTTTTGATTTTAATTTCCCTAAGCTATAGGACCATAAGTGGAAGTGCCCTAGGCTCTGTTGCTTTGTTTTTTAGATGTTTCAGGAAACACCATACACTTCTCCAGAGTGGCTGTTGGCAATTTACATCCCGCCCATCAGCATAACAAGGCTCCCATGTCTCCATGGCCTGTCCTGCCTTTCTTGATTTTATACATTTTTCAGATGGCCCTTTTGACCGGGGGGCAGTGAGACTTCATTGTAGTGCAGATATCATTTTCAAGCTTGCTTGGTTGGCCAAAAAGGGCGTATGCGTTTTTTCCTGAATATATTCAGGAAAAAACGCATACGCCCTTTTTGGCCAAGTGCATCATTGTGGACGTTCTGTCTCTTTTCCTATGCTGTACATGCAATTCCAGTCTACCTCCTGAAATCGGATTCCTGCAATTCTGCCCCGCTTTCGAGTCCTCTTGGCAGCCTTACTTCAATATATTTTTGGACGATAGCTGTCATTTATAACTCTGCAGGTTTGTGAATTACAGTGCCCCTGAGCTCCTTTCTTCAACTCGCTTTCTTGTGAGCTGGCCGCAACACCGCAGGATTGCTTCAGGCCCTAGTGTGGTTCCGGCATGGCACGCTGAGCCTTTGGTTAATTCCTCTTCCTGGTGGGAAATGAGAGTTAAATTTGCCCGTCCAGACACCTCCAGCTAGTCTCTCATTGGTTCTCCCTATTCCTGTTCATTTTCCGCAGAAATGGCAAACTGGGCCAAACAGGAGGTTAAAGGCACTGACTCTCCAAGTGGGGAGAGTTTTAGTAAAGCGTCTGGAATGTTGCACCCGAGTACCAGGGGACGAAAACTGAGACACATTTGAACATGTTTCCCGATCACACGGTGGATCATACTCTGGGTTCCACATGCATGTTTTAGCTGAAAGAAGAATCCCTTAAACCTGGAGAGTTGAGACCCATGGAATGGGTACCATGCAATATGACTTCAAAGGGTCTGCATTTGCTCACCAAACCTCACCAATCCTATCACTGCTGCGTTTATGCCGCTGTACACACGCTTGATTCTCTTTCGGAGACATATAAATCCATAGGTTTTAACATTCTTACTAGTCAGGTATATTCTTAGGCGTTTAATACGGGATGTAGAGTCCACTTCGTTGAGCAAGGAGTAGCTGTTGTCTATTACATGTTTGGCTTATGGAATGGTATCTGTGCTAATTTCAATCTCTGGTTTTATACAGCACCCCAACTCACCTTTCTCCTTAAGCAAGCATAAGTTGGTTTTCTACATTTGAGACCCTGTTCTGTTTTGTAATTCAGTTCCTGTGTAGCCAAGTTTACATTCCGTGTAGTAGTGATATCTTATGATGTTTCTTTTTCTGTGTGACTTATTTCACTTAGAATCATCGTACCTGAATCCACTCATTATGCTGCTACGGGCCTGATGATATACATTTCATTGCTGAGTGATATTGCATTGTACGTAAGTACCACAACTTCTTTATCCAATTTTCGCTTTCTGTGATATTGAACTTGTACCGTAAACGAGGTTCTTATAAACAGAGCCGTCCCAAACTTTGGGGTGGCTGTGTCTTTTTGATTTTAATTTCCCTAAGCTATAGGACCATAAGTGGAAGTGCCCTAGGCTCTGTTGCTTTGTTTTTTAGATGTTTCAGGAAACACCATACACTTCTCCAGAGTGGCTGTTGGCAATTTACATCCCGCCCATCAGCATAACCAGGCTCCCAGTTCTCCATGGCCTGTCCGGCCTTTCTGGATTTTACACATTTTTCAGATGGCCCTTTTGACTGGGGGGCAGTGAGACTTCATTGTAGTGCAGATTTCCTTTGCAAGCTTGCTTGGTTGGCCAAAAAGGGCGTATGCGTTTTTTCCTGAATATATTCAGGAAAAAACGCATACGCCCTTTTTGGCCAAGTGCATCATTGTGGACGTTCTGTCTCTTTTCCTATGCTTTACATGCAATTCCAGTCTACCTCCTGAAATCGGATTCCTGTAATTCTGCCCCGCTTTCGAGTCCTCTTGGCAGCCTTATTTCAATATATTTTTGGACTATAGCTGTCATTTATAACTCTGCATGTTTGTGAATTACAGTGCCCCTGAGCTCCTTTCTTCAACTCGCTTTCTTGTGAGCTGACCGCAACACCGCAGCATTGCTTCAGGCCCTAGTGTGGTTCCGGCATGGCACGCTGAGCCTTTGGTTAATTCCTCTTCCTGGTGGGAAATGAGAGTTAAATTTGCCCGTCCAGACACCGCCAGCTATTCACTCATTGGTTCTCCCTATTCCTGTTCATTTTCTGCAGAAATTGCAAACTTGGCCAAACAGGAGGTTAAAGGCACTGACTCTCCAAGTGGGGAGAGTTTTAGTAAAGCGTCTGGAATGTTGCACCCGAGTACCAGGGGACGAAAACTGAGACGCATTTGAACACGTTTCCCGATCACACGGTGGATCATACTCTGGGTTCCACATGCATGTTTTAGCTGAAGGAAGAATCCCTTAAACCTGGAGAGTTGAGACCCATGGAATGGGTACCATGCAATATGACTTCAAAGGGTCTGCATTGGCTCACCGAACCTCACCAATCCTATCACTGCTGCATTTATGCCGCTGTACACACGTTTGATTCTCTTTCGGAGACATATAAATCCATAGGTTTTAAGATTCTTACTAGTCAGGTATATTCTTAGGCGTTTAATATGGGATGTAGAGTCCAATTCGTTGAGCAAGGAGTAGCTGTTGTCTATTACATGTTTGACTTATGGAATGGTATCTGTGCTAATTTCAATCTCTGGTTTTATACAGCACCCCAACTCACCTTTCCCCTTAAGCAAGCATAAGTTGGTTTTCTACATTTGAGACCCTGTTCTGTTTTGTAATTCAGTTCCTGTGTAGCCAAGTTTACATTCCGTGTAGTAGTGATATCTTATGATGTTTCATTTTCTCTGTGACTTATTTCACTTAGAATCATCGTACCTGAATCCACTCGTTATGCTGCTACGGGCCTGATGATATAGATTTCATTGCTGAGTGATATTGCATTGTACGTAAGTACCACAACTTCTTTATCCATTTTTCGCTTTCTGTGATATTGAACTTGTACCGTAAATGAGGTTCTTGTAAACAGAGCCGTCCCAAACTTTGAGGTGGCTGTGTCTTTTTGATTTTTAATTTCCCTAAGCTATAGGACCATAAGTGGAAGTGCCCTAGGCTCTGTTGCTTTGTTTTTTAGATATTTCAGGAAACACCATACACTTCTCCAGAGTGGCTGTTGGCAATTTACATCCCGCCCATCAGCATAACAAGGCTCCCAGTTCTCCATGGCCTGTCCTGCCTTTCTGGATTTTATACTTTTTTCAGATGGCCCTTTTGACCGGGGGGCAGTGAGACTTCATTGTAGTGCAGATATCATTTTCAAGCTTGCTTGGTTGGCCAAAAAGGGCGTATGCGTTTTTTCCTGAATATATTCAGGAAAAAACGCATACGCCCTTTTTGGCCAAGTGCATCATTGTGGACGTTCTGTCTCTTTTCCTATGCTGTACATGCAATTCCAGTCTACCTCCTGAAATCGGATTCCTGCAATTCTGCCCCGCTTTCGAGTCCTCTTGGCAGCCTTACTTCAATATATTTTTGGACGATAGCTGTCATTTATAACTCTGCAGGTTTGTGAATTACAGTGCCCCTGAGCTCCTTTCTTCAACTCGCTTTCTTGTGAGCTGGCCGCAACACCGCAGGATTGCTTCAGGCCCTAGTGTGGTTCCGGCATGGCACGCTGAGCCTTTGGTTAATTCCTCTTCCTGGTGGGAAATGAGAGTTAAATTTGCCCGTCCAGACACCTCCAGCTAGTCTCTCATTGGTTCTCCCTATTCCTGTTCATTTTCCGCAGAAATGGCAAACTGGGCCAAACAGGAGGTTAAAGGCACTGACTCTCCAAGTGGGGAGAGTTTTAGTAAAGCGTCTGGAATGTTGCACCCGAGTACCAGGGGACGAAAACTGAGACACATTTGAACATGTTTCCCGATCACACGGTGGATCATACTCTGGGTTCCACATGCATGTTTTAGCTGAAAGAAGAATCCCTTAAACCTGGAGAGTTGAGACCCATGGAATGGGTACCATGCAATATGACTTCAAAGGGTCTGCATTTGCTCACCAAACCTCACCAATCCTATCACTGCTGCGTTTATGCCGCTGTACACACGCTTGATTCTCTTTCGGAGACATATAAATCCATAGGTTTTAACATTCTTACTAGTCAGGTATATTCTTAGGCGTTTAATACGGGATGTAGAGTCCACTTCGTTGAGCAAGGAGTAGCTGTTGTCTATTACATGTTTGGCTTATGGAATGGTATCTGTGCTAATTTCAATCTCTGGTTTTATACAGCACCCCAACTCACCTTTCTCCTTAAGCAAGCATAAGTTGGTTTTCTACATTTGAGACCCTGTTCTGTTTTGTAATTCAGTTCCTGTGTAGCCAAGTTTACATTCCGTGTAGTAGTGATATCTTATGATGTTTCTTTTTCTGTGTGACTTATTTCACTTAGAATCATCGTACCTGAATCCACTCATTATGCTGCTACGGGCCTGATGATATACATTTCATTGCTGAGTGATATTGCATTGTACGTAAGTACCACAACTTCTTTATCCAATTTTCGCTTTCTGTGATATTGAACTTGTACCGTAAACGAGGTTCTTATAAACAGAGCCGTCCCAAACTTTGGGGTGGCTGTGTCTTTTTGATTTTAATTTCCCTAAGCTATAGGACCATAAGTGGAAGTGCCCTAGGCTCTGTTGCTTTGTTTTTTAGATGTTTCAGGAAACACCATACACTTCTCCAGAGTGGCTGTTGGCAATTTACATCCCGCCCATCAGCATAACCAGGCTCCCAGTTCTCCATGGCCTGTCCGGCCTTTCTGGATTTTACACATTTTTCAGATGGCCCTTTTGACTGGGGGGCAGTGAGACTTCATTGTAGTGCAGATTTCCTTTGCAAGCTTGCTTGGTTGGCCAAAAAGGGCGTATGCGTTTTTTCCTGAATATATTCAGGAAAAAACGCATACGCCCTTTTTGGCCAAGTGCATCATTGTGGACGTTCTGTCTCTTTTCCTATGCTTTACATGCAATTCCAGTCTACCTCCTGAAATCGGATTCCTGTAATTCTGCCCCGCTTTCGAGTCCTCTTGGCAGCCTTATTTCAATATATTTTTGGACTATAGCTGTCATTTATAACTCTGCATGTTTGTGAATTACAGTGCCCCTGAGCTCCTTTCTTCAACTCGCTTTCTTGTGAGCTGACCGCAACACCGCAGCATTGCTTCAGGCCCTAGTGTGGTTCCGGCATGGCACGCTGAGCCTTTGGTTAATTCCTCTTCCTGGTGGGAAATGAGAGTTAAATTTGCCCGTCCAGACACCGCCAGCTATTCACTCATTGGTTCTCCCTATTCCTGTTCATTTTCTGCAGAAATTGCAAACTTGGCCATACAGGAGGTTAAAGGCACTGACTCTCCAAGTGGGGAGAGTTTTAGTAAAGCGTCTGGAATGTTGCACCCGAGTACCAGGGGACGAAAACTGAGACGCATTTGAACACGTTTCCCGATCACGCGGTGGATCATACTCTGGGTTCCACATGCATGTTTTAGCTGAAGGAAGAATCCCTTAAACCTGGAGAGTTGAGACCCATGGAATGGGTACCATGCAATATGACTTCAAAGGGTCTGCATTGGCTCACCGAACCTCACCAATCCTATCACTGCTGCATTTATGCCGCTGTACACACGTTTGATTCTCTTTCGGAGACATATAAATCCATAGGTTTTAAGATTCTTACTAGTCAGGTATATTCTTAGGCGTTTAATATGGGATGTAGAGTCCAATTCGTTGAGCAAGGAGTAGCTGTTGTCTATTACATGTTTGACTTATGGAATGGTATCTGTGCTAATTTCAATCTCTGGTTTTATACAGCACCCCAACTCACCTTTCCCCTTAAGCAAGCATAAGTTGGTTTTCTACATTTGAGACCCTGTTCTGTTTTGTAATTCAGTTCCTGTGTAGCCAAGTTTACATTCCGTGTAGTAGTGATATCTTATGATGTTTCAATTTCTCTGTGACTTATTTCACTTAGAATCATCGTACCTGAATCCACTCATTATGCTGCTACGGGCCTGATGATATAGATTTCATTGCTGAGTGATATTGCATTGTACGTAAGTACCACAACTTCTTTATCCATTTTTCGCTTTCTGTGATATTGAACTTGTACCGTAAATGAGGTTCTTGTAAACAGAGCCGTCCCAAACTTTGAGGTGGCTGTGTCTTTTTGATTTTTAATTTCCCTAAGCTATAGGACCATAAGTGGAAGTGCCCTAGGCTCTGTTGCTTTGTTTTTTAGATATTTCAGGAAACACCATACACTTCTCCAGAGTGGCTGTTGGCAATTTACATCCCGCCCATCAGCATAACAAGGCTCCCAGTTCTCCATGGCCTGTCCTGCCTTTCTGGATTTTATACTTTTTTCAGATGGCCCTTTTGACCGGGGGGCAGTGAGACTTCATTGTAGTGCAGATTTCCTTTGCAAGCTTGCTTGGTTGGCCAAAAAGGGCGTATGCGTTTTTTCCTGAATATATTCAGGAAAAAACGCATACGCCCTTTTTGGCCAAGTGCATCATTGTGGACGTTCTGTCTCTTTTCCTATGCTTTACATGCAATTCCAGTCTACCTCCTGAAATCGGATTCCTGCAATTCTGCCCCACTTTCGAGTCCTCTTGGCAGCCTTACTTCAATATATTTTTGGACGATAGCTGTCATTTATAACTCTGCAGGTTTGTGAATTACAGTGCCCCTGAGCTCCTTTCTTCAACTCGCTTTCTTGTGAGCTGGCCGCAACCCCGCAACATTGCTTCAGGCCCTAGTGTGGTTCCGGCATGGCACGCTGAGCCTTTGGTTAATTCCTCTTCCTGGTGGGAAATGAGAGTTAAATTTGCCCGTCCAGACACCTCCAGCTAGTCTCTCATTGGTTCTCCCTATTCCTGTTCATTTTCCGCTAAAATTGCAAATTGGGCCAAACAGGAGGTTAAAGGCACTGACTCTCCAAGTGGGGAGAGTTTTAGTAAAGCGTCTGGAATGTTGCACCCGAGTACCAGGGGACGAAAACTGAGATGCATTTGAACACGTTTACCCATCACACGGTGGACCATACTCTGGGTTCCACATGCATGTTTTAGCTGAAGGAAGAATCCCTTAAACCTGGAGAGTTGAGACCCATGGAATGGGTACCATGCAATATAAATTCAAAGGTTCTGCATTGGCTCACCGAACCTCACCAATCCTATCACTGCTGCGCTTTTGCCACTGTACACACGCTTGATTCTCTTTCGGAGACATATAAATCCATAGATTTTAAGATTCTTACTAGTCAGGTATATTCTTAGACGTTTAATATGGGGTATTCAGTCCTCTTCGTTGAGCAAAGACTAGCTCTTGTCTATTACATATTTGGCTTATGGAACGGTATCTGTGCTAATTTCAATCTCTGGTTTTATGCAGCACCCCAACTCACCTTTCCCCTTAAGCAAGCATAAGTTGGTTTTCTACATTTGAGACCCTGTTCTGTTTTGTAATTCAGTTCCTGTGTAGCCAAGTTTACATTCCGTGTAGTAGTTATATCTTATGATGTTTCTTTTTCTGTGTGACTTATTTCACTTAGAATCATCGTACCTGAATCCACTCATTATGCTGCTATGGGCCTGATGACATAGATTTCATTGCTGAGTGATATTGCATTGTACGTAAGTACCAAAACTTCTTTATCCATTTTTCGCTTTCTGCGATATTGAACTTGTACCGTAAACGAGGTTCTTGTAAACAGAGCCGTCCCAAACTTTGGGGTGGCTGTGTCTTTTTGATTTTAATTTCCCTAAGCTATAGGACCATAAGTGGAAGTGCCCTAGGCTCTGTTGCTTTGTTTTTTAGATGTTTCAGGAAACACCATACACTTCTCCAGAGTGGCTGTTGGCAATTTACATCCCGCCCATCAGCATAACAAGGCTCCCAGTTCTCCATGGCCTGTCCGGCCTTTCTGGATTTTACACTTTTTTCAGATGGCCCTTTTGACCGGGGGGCAGTGAGACTTCATTGTAGTGCAGATTTCCTTTGCAAGCTTGCTTGGTTGGCCAAAAAGGGCGTATGCGTTTTTTCCTGAATATATTCAGGAAAAAACGCATACGCCCTTTTTGGCCAAGTGCATCATTGTGGACGTTCTGCCTCTTCCTATGCTTTACATGCAATTCCAGTCTACCTCCTGAAATCGGTTTCCTGCAATTCTGCCCCGCTTTCAAGTCCTCTTGGCAGCCTTACTTCAATATATTTTTGGACGATAGCTGTCATTTATAACTCTGCAGGTTTGTGAATTACAGTGCCTCTTAGCTCCTTTCTTCAACTCGCTTTCTTGTGAGCTGGCCGCAACACCACAGCATTGCTTCAGGCCCTAGTGTGGTTCCGGCATGGCACGCTGAGCCTTTGGTTAATTCCTCTTCCTGGTGGGAAATGAGAGTTAAATTTGCCGGTTCAGACACCTCCAGCTAGTCTCTCATTGGTTCTCCCTATTCCTGTTCATCTTCCGCAGAAATTGCAAACTGGGCCAAACAGGAGGTTAAAGGCACTGACTCTCCAAGTGGGGAGAGTTTTAGTAAAGCGTCTGGAATGTTGCACGCGAGTACCAGGGGACGAAACCTGAGACACATTTGAACACGTTTCCCGATCACACGGTGGATCATACTCTGGGTTCCACATGCATGTTTTAGCTGAAGGAAGAATCCCTTAAACCTGGAGAGTTGAGACCCATGGAATGGGTACCATGCAATATGACTTCAAAGGTTCTGCATTTGCTCACCGAACCTCACCAATCCTATCACTGCTGCGTTTATGCAGCTGTACACATGCTTGATTCTCTTTTGGAGACATATAAATCCATAGGTTTTAAGATTCTTACTAGTCAGGTATATTCTTAGGCGTTTAATATGGGGTGTAGAGTCCACTTCGTTGAGCAAGGAGTAGCTCTTGTCTATTTCATCTTTGGCTTATGGAACGGTATCTGTGCTAATTTCAATCTCTGGTTTTATGCAGCACCCCAACTCACCTTTCCCCTTAAGCAAGCATAAGTTGGTTTTCTACATTTGAGACCCTGTTCTGTTTTGTAATTCAGTTCCTGTGTAGCCAAGTTTACATTCCGTGTAGTAGTGATATCTTATGATGTTTCTTTTTCTGTGTGACTTATCTCACTTAGAATCATCGTACCTGAATCCACTCATTATGCTGCTATGGGCCTGATGATATAGATTTCATTGCTGAGTGATATTGCATTGTACGTAAGTACCACAACTTCTTTATCCATTTTTCGCTTTCTGTGATATTGAACTTGTACCGTAAACGAGGTTCTTGTAAACAGAGCCGTCCCAAACTTTGGGGTGGCTGTGTCTATTTGATTTTAATTTCCCTAAGCTATAGGACCATAAGTGGAAGTGCCCTAGGCTCTGTTGCTTTGTTTTTTAGATGTTTCAGGAAACACCATACACTTCTCCAGAGTGGCTGTTGGCAATTTACATCCCGCCCATCAGCATAACAAGGCTCCCAGTTCTCCATGGCCTGTCCTGCCTTTCTGGATTTTACACTTTTTTCAGATGGCCCTTTTGACTGGGGGGCAGTGAGACTTCATTGTAGTGCAGATTTCCTTTGCAAGCTTGCTTGGTTGGCCAAAAAGGGCGTATGCGTTTTTTCCTGAATATATTCAAGAAAAAACGCATATGCCCTTTTTGGCCAAGTGCATCATTGTGGACGTTCTGCCTCTTTTCCTATGCTTTACATGCAATTCCAGTCTACCTCCTGAAATCGGTTTCCTGCAATTCTGCCCCGCTTTCGAATCCTCTTGGCAGCCTTACTTCAATATATTTTTGGACGATAGCTGTCATTTATAACTCTGCAGGTTTGTGAATTACAGTGCCCCTGAGCTCCTTTCTTCAACTCGCTTTCTTGTGGGCTGGCCGCAACACCGCAGCCTTGCTTCAGGCCCTAGTGTGGTTCCGGCATGGCACGCTGAGCCTTTGGTTAATTCCTCTTCCTGGTGGGAAATGAGAGTTAAATTTGCCCGTCCAGACACCTCCAGCTAGTCTCTCATTGGTTCTCCCTATTCCTGTTCATTTTCCGCAGAAATGGCAAACTGGGCCAAACAGGAGGTTAAACGCACTGACTCTCCAAGTGGGGAGAGTGTTAGTAAAGCGTCTGGAATGTTGCACCCGAGTACCAGGGGACGAAACCTGAGACACATTTGAACACGTTTCCCAATCACACGGTGGATCATACTCTGGGTTCCACATGCATGTTTTAGCTGAAGGAAGAATCCCTTAAACCTGGAGATTTGAGACCCATGGAATGGCTCCCATGCAATATGATTTCATAGGGTCTGCATGTGTTCACCGAACCTCACCAATCCTATCACTGCAGCATTTATGCCGCTGTACACATGCTTGATTCTCTTTCGGAGACATATAAATCCATAGATTTTAAGATTCTTACTAGTCAGGTATATTCTTAGGCGTTTAATATGGGGTGTAGAGTCCACTTCGTTGAGCAAGGAGTAGCTCTTGTCTATTACATATTTGGCTTATGGAACGGTATCTGTGCTAATTTCAATCTCTGGTTTTATGCAGCACCCCAACTCACCTTTCCCCTTAAGCAAGCATAAGTTGGTTTTCTACATTTGAGACCCTGTTCTGTTTTGTAATTCAGTTCCTGTGTAGCCAAGTTTACATTCCGTGTAGTAGTGATATCTTATGATGTTTCTTTTTCTGTGTGACTTATTTCACTTAGAATCATCGTACCTGAATCCACTCATTATGCTACTATGGGCCTGATGATATACATTTCATTGCTGAGTGATATTGCATTGTACGTAAGTACCACAACTTCTTTATCCATTTTTTACTTTCTGTGATATTGAACTTGTACCGTAAACGAGGTTCTTGTAAACAGAGCCGTCCCAAAATTTGGGGTGGCTGTGTCTTTTTGATTTTAATTTCCCTAAGCTATAGAACCGTAAGTGGAAGTGCCCTAGGCTCTGTTGCTTTGTTTTTTAGATGTTTCAGGAAACACCATACACTTCTCCAGAGTTGCTGTTGGCAATTTACATCCCGCACATCAGCATAACAAGGCTCCCAATTCTCCATGGCCTGTCCTGCCTTTCTGGATTTTACACTTTTTTCAGATGACCCTTTTGACCGGGGGGCAGTGAGACTTCATTGTAATGCAGATTTCCTTTGCAAGCTTGCTTGGTTGGCCAAAAAGGGCGTATGCGTTTTTTCCTGAATATATTCAGGAAAAAACGCATACGCCCTTTTTGGCCAAGTGCATCATTGTGGGCGTTCTGCCTCTTTTCCTATGCTTTACATGCAATTCCAGTCTACCTCCTGAAATCGGTTTCCTGCAATTCTGCCCCGCTTTCAAGTCCTCTTGGCAGCCTTACTTCAATATATTTTTGGACGATAGCTGTCATTTATAACTCTGCAGGTTTGTGAATGACAGTCCCCCTGAGCTCCTTTCTTCAACTCGCTTTCTTCTGAGCTGGCCGCAACACCGCAGGATTGCTTCAGGCCCTAGTGTGGTTCCGGCATGGCACGCTGAGCCTTTGGTTAATTCCTCTTCCTGGTGGGAAATGAGAGTTAAATTTGCCCGTCCAGACACCTCCAGATAGTCTCTCATTGGTTCTCCCTATTCCTGTTCATTTTCCGCAGAAATTGCAAACTGGGCCAAACAGGAAGTTAAAGGCACTGACTCTCCAAGTGGGGAGAGTGTTAGTAAAGCATCTGGAATGTTGCACCCGAGTACCAGGGGACGAAATCTGACACATTTGAACACATTTCCCGATCACACGGTGGATCATACTCTGGGTTCCACATGCATGTTTTAGCTGAAGGAAGAATCCCTTAAACCTGGAGAGTTGAGACCCATGGAATGGGTACCATGAAATATGACTTCAAAGGGTCTGCATTTGCTCACCGAACCTCACCAATCCTATCACTGCTGCGTTTGTGCCGCTGTACACACGCTTGATTCTCTTTTGGAGACATATAAATCCATAGGATTTAAGATTCTTACTAGTCAGGTGTATTCTTAGGCGTTTAATATGAGATGTAGAGTCCACTTCGTTGAGCAAGGAGTAGCTCTTGTCTATTACATATTTGGCTTATGGAACGGTATCTGTGCTAATTTAAATCTCTGGTTTTATGCAGCACCCCAACTCACCTTTCCCCTTAAGCAAGCATAAGTTGGTTTTCTACATTTGAGACCCTGTTCTGTTTTGTAATTCAGTTTCTGTGTAGGCAAGTTTACATTCCTTGTAGTAATGATATCTTATGATGTTTCTTTTTCTGTGTGACTTATTTCACTTAGAATCATTGTACCTGAATCCACTCATTATGCTGCTACGGGCCTGATGATATAGATTTCATTGCTGAGTGATATTGCATTGTACGTAAGTACCACAAATTCTTTATCCATTTTTCACTTTCTGTGTTATTGAACTTGTACCGTAAACGAGGTTCTTGTAAACAGAGCCGTCCCAAACTTTGGGGTGGCTGTGTCTTTTTGATTTTAATTTCCCTAAGCTATAGGACCATAAGTGGAAGTGCCCTAGGCTCTGTTGCTTTGTTTTTTAGATGTTTCAGGAAACACCATACACTTCTCCAGAGTGGCTGTTGGCAATTTACATCCCGCCCATCAGCATAACAAGGCTCCCAATTCTCCATGGCCTGTCCTGCCTTTCTGGATTTTATACATTTTTCAGATGGCCCTTTTGACTGGGGAGCAGTGAGACTTCATTGTAGTGCAGATTTCCTTTGCAAGCTTGCTTGGTTGGCCAAAAAGGGCGTATGCGTTTTTTCCTGAATATATTCAGGAAAAAACGCATACGCCCTTTTTGGCCAAGTGCATCATTGTGGACGTTCTGCCTCTTTTCCTATGCTTTACATGCAATTCCAGTCTACCTCCTGAAATCGGTTTCCTGCAATTCTGCCCCGCTTTCAAGTCCTCTTGGCAGCCTTACTTCAATATATTTTTGGACGATAGTTGTCATTTATAACTCTGCAGGTTTGTGAATTACAGTGCCCCTGAGCTCCTTTCTTCAACTCGCTTTCTTGTGAGCTGGCCGCAACACCGCAGGATTGCTTCAGGCCCTAGTGTGGTTCCGGCATGGCACGCTGAGCCTTTGGTTAATTCCTCTTCCTGGTGGGAAATGAGAGTTAAATTTGCCCGTCCAGACACCTCCAGCTAGTCTCTCATTGGTTCTCCCTATTCCTGTTCATTTTCCGCAGAAATGGCAAACTGGGCCAAACAGGAGGTTAAAGGCACTGACTCTCCAAGTGGGGAGAGTGTTAGTAAAGCGACTGGAATGTTGCACCCGAGTACCAGGGGACGAAAACTGACACATTTGAACACGTTTCCTAATCACACGGTGGATCATACTCTGGGTTCCACATGCATGTTTTAGCTGAAGGAAGAATCCCTTAAACCTGGAGATTTGAGACCCATGGAATGGCTCCCATGCAATATGATTTCATAGGGTCTGCATGTGTTCACCGAACCTCACCAATCCTATCACTGCAGCATTTATGCCGCTGTACACATGCTTGATTCTCTTTCGGAGACATATAAATCCATAGGTTTTAAGATTCTTACTAGTCAGGTATATTCTTAGGCGTTTAATATGGGGTGTAGAGTCCACTTCGTTGAGCAAGGAGTAGCTCTTGTCTATTACATATTTGGCTTATGGAACGGTATCTGTGCTAATTTCAATCTCTGGTTTTATGCAGCACCCCAACTCACCTTTCCCCTTACGCAAGCATAAGTTGGTTTTCTACATTTGAGACCCTGTTCTGTTTTGTAATTCAGTTCCTGTGTAGCCAAGTTTACATTCCGTGTAGTAGTGATATCTTATGATGTTTCTTTTTCTGTGTGACTTATTTCACTTAGAATCATCGTACCTGAATCTACTCATTATGCTGCTATGGGCCTGATGATATAGATTTCATTGCTGAGTGATATTGCATTGTACGTAAGTACCACAACTTCTTTATCCATTTTTTCGTTTCTGTGATATTGAACTTGTACTGTAAACGAGGTTCTTGTAAACAGAGCCGTCCCAAAATTTGGGGTGGCTGTGTCTTTTTGATTTTAATTTCCCTAAGCTATAGAACCGTAAGTGGAAGTGCCCTAGGCTCTGTTGCTTTGTTTTTTAGATGTTTCAGGAAACACCATACACTTCTCCAGAGTGGCTGTTGGCAATTTACATCCCGCACATCAGCATAACAAGGCTCCCAATTCTCCATGGCCTGTCCTGCCTTTCTGGATTTTACACTTTTTTCAGATGGCCCTTTTGACTGGGGGGCAGTGAGACTTCATTGTAATGCAGATATCCTTTGCAAGCTTGCTTGGTTGGCCAAAAAGGGCGTATGCGTTTTTTCCTCAATATATTCAAGAAAAAACGCATACGCCCTTTTTGGCCAAGTGCATCATTGTGGACGTTCTGCCTCTTTTCCTATGCTTTACATGCAATTCCAGTCTACCTCCTGAAATCGGTTTCCTGAAATTCTGCCCCGCTTTCAAGTCCTCTTGGCAGCCTTACTTCAATATATTTTTGGACGATAGCTGTCATTTATAACTCTGCAGGTTTGTGAATTACAGTGCCTCTGAGCTCCTTTCTTCAACTCGCTTTCTTGTGAGCTGGCTGCAACACCGCAGCATTGCTTCAGGCCCTAGTGTGGTTCCGGCATGGCACGCTGAGCCTTTGGTTAATTCCTCTTCCTGGTGGGAAATGAGAGTTAAATTTGCCCGTCCAGGCACCTCCAGCTAGTCTCTCATTGGTTCTCCCTATTCCTGTTCATTTTCCTCAAAAATGGCAAACTGGGCCAAACAGGAGGTTAAAGGCACTGACTCTCCAAGTGGGGAGAGTGTTAGTAAAGCGTCTGGAATGTTGCACCCGAGTACCAGGGGACGAAACCTGAGACACATTTGAACACGTTTCCCAATCACAAGGTGGATCATACTCTGGGTTCCACATGCATGTTTTAGCTGAAGGAAGAATCCCTTAAACCTGGAGAGTTGAGACCCATGGAATGGGTACCATACAATATATATTCAAAGGTTCTGCATTGGCTCACTGAACCTCACCAATCTTACCACTGCTGCGCTTTTGCCACTGTACACACGCTTGATTCTCTTTCGGAGACATATAAATCCATAGATTTTAAGATTCTTACTAGTCAGGTATATTCTTAGACGTTTAATATGGGGTATTCAGTCCTCTTCGTTGAGCAAAGACTAGCTCTTGTCTATTACATATTTGGCTTATGGAACGGTATCTGTGCTAATTTCAATCTCTGGTTTTATGCAGCACCCCAACTCACCTTTCCCCTTAAGCAAGCATAAGTTGGTTTTCTACATTTGAGACCCTGTTCTGTTTTGTAATTCAGTTCTTGTGTAGCCAAGTTTACATTCCGTGTAGTAGTGATATCTTATGATGTTTCTTTTTCTGTGTGACTTATTTCACTTAGAATCATCGTACCTGAATCCACTCATTATGCTGCTACGGGCCTGATGATATACATTTCATTACTGAGTGATATTGCATTGTACGTAAGTACCACAACTTCTTTATCCATTTTTTACTTTCTGTGATATTGAACTTGTAGTGTAAACGAGGTTCTTGTAAACAGAGCCGTCCCAAACTTTGGGGTGGCTGTGTCTTTTTGATTTTAATTTCCCTAAGCTATAGGACCATAAGTGGAAGTGCCCTAGGCTCTGTTGCTTTGTTTTTTAGATGTTTCAGGAAACACCATACACTTCTCCAGAGTGGCTGTTGGCAATTTACATCCCGCCCATCAGCATAACAAGGCTCCCAATTCTCCATGGCCTGTCCTGCCTTTCTGGATTTTACACTTTTTTCCGATGGCCCTTTTGACCGGGTGGCAGTGAGACTTCATTGTAGTGCAGATTTCCTTTGCAAGCTTGCTTGGTTGGCCAAAAAGGGCATATGCGTTTTTTCCTAAATATATTCAGGAAAAAACGCATACGCCATTTCTGGCCAAGTGCATCATTGTGGACGTTCTGCCTCTTTTCCTATGCTTTACATGCAATTCCAGTCTACCTCCTGAAACCGGTTTCCTGCAATTCTGCCCCTATTTCAAGTCCTCTTGGTAGGCTTACTTCAATATATTTTTGGACGATAGCTGTCATTTTTAACTCTGCAGGTTTGTGAATTACAGTGCCCCTGAGCTCCTTTCTTCAACTCGCTTTCTTGTGAGCTGGCTGCAACACCGCAGGATTGCTTCAGGCCCTAGTGTGGTTCTGGCATGGCACGCAGAGCCTTTGGTTAATTCCTCTTCCTGGTGGGAAATGAGAGTTAAATTTGCCCGTCCAGGCACCTCCAGCTAGTCTCTCATTGGTTCTCCCTATTCCTGTTCCTTTTCCGCAGAAATTGCAAACTGGGCCAAACAGGAGTTTAAAGGCACTGACTCTCCAAGTGGGGAGAGTTTTAGTAAAGCGTCTGGAATGTTGCACCCGAGTACCAGGGGACGAAAACTGAGACACATTTGAACACGTTTCCCGATCACACGGTGGATCATACTCTGGGTTCCACATGCATATTTAGGTGAAGGACGAATCCCTTAAACCTGGAGAGTTGAGACCCATGGAATGGGTACCATGAAATATGACTTCAAAGGGTCTGCATTGGCTCACCGAACCTCACCAATCCTATCACTGCTGCGTTTATGCCGCTGTACACACGCTTGATTCTCTTTTGGAGACATATAAATCCATAGGATTTAAGATTCTTACTAGTCAGGTGTATTCTTAGGCGTTTAATATGAGATGTAGAGTCCACTTCGTTGAGCAAGGAGTAGCTCTTGTCTATTACATATTTGGCTTATGGAACGGTATCTGTGCTAATTTAAATCTCTGGTTTTATGCAGCACCCCAACTCACCTTTCCCCTTAAGCAAGCATAAGTTGGTTTTCTACATTTGAGATCCTGTTCTGTTTTGTAATTCAGTTTCTGTGTAGGCAAGTTTACATTCCTTGTAGTAGTGATATCTTATGATGTTTCTTTTTCTGTGTGACTTATTTCACTTAGAATCATCGTACCTGAATCCACTCATTATGCTGCTACGGGCCTGATGATATAGATTTCATTGCTGAGTGATATTGCATTGTACGTAAGTACCACAACTTCTTTATCCATTTTTCGCTTTCTGTGATATTGAACTTGTACCGTAAACGAGGTTCTTGTAAACGGAGCCGTCCCAAATTTTGGGGTGGCTGTGTCTTTTTGATTTTAATTTCCCTAAGCTATAGGACCATAAGTGGAAGTGCCCTAGGCTCTGTTGCTTTGTTTTTTAGATGTTTCAGGAAACACCATACACTTCTCCAGAGTGGCTGTTGGCAATTTACATCCCGCCCATCAGCATAACAAGGCTCCCAGTTCTCCATGGCCTGTCCTGCCTTTCTGGATTTTATACATTTTTCAGATGGCCCTTTTGACTGGGGAGCAGTGAGACTTCATTGTAGTGCAGATTTCCTTTGCAAGCTTGCTTGGTTGGTCAAAAAGGGCGTATGCGTTTTTTCCTGAATATATTCAGGAAAAAACGCATACGCCCTTTTTGGCCAAGTGCATCATTGTGGACGTTCTGCCTCTTTTCCTATGCTTTACATGCAATTCCAGTCTACCTCCTGAAATCGGTTTCCTGCAATTCTGCCCCACTTTCAAGTCCTCTTGGCAGCCTTACTTCAATATATTTTTGGACGATAGCTGTCATTTATAACTCTGCAGGTTTGTGAATTACAGTGCCTCTGAGCTCCTTTCTTCAACTCGCTTTCTTGTGAGCTAGCTGCAACACCGCAGTCTTGCTTCAGGCCCTAGTGTGGTTCCGGCATGGCACGCTGAGCCTTTGGTTAATTCCTCTTCCTGGTGGGAAATGAGAGTTAAATTTGCCCGTCCAGGCACCTCCAGCTAGTCTCTCATTGGTTCTCCCTATTCCTGTTCATTTTCCGCAGAAATGGCAAACTGGGCCAAACAGGAGGTTAAAGGCACTGACTCTCCAAGTGGGGAGAGTGTTAGTAAAGCGTCTGGAATGTTGCACCCGAGTACCAGGGGACGAAACCTGAGACACATTTGAACACGTTTCCCAATCACACGGTGGATCATACTCTGGGTTCCACATGCATGTTTTAGCTGAAGGAAGAATCCCTTAAACCTGGAGAGTTGAGACCCATGGAATGGGTACCATGCAATATAAATTCAAAGGTTCTGCATTGGCTCACCGAACCTCACCAATCTTATCACTGCTGCGCTTTTGCCACTGTACACACGCTTGATTCTCTTTCGGAGACATATAAATCCATAGATTTTAAGATTCTTACTAGTCAGGTATATTCTTAGACGTTTAATATGGGGTATTCAGTCCTCTTCGTTGAGCAAAGACTAGCTCTTGTCTATTACATATTTGGCTTATGGAACGGTATCTGTGCTAATTTCAATCTCTGGTTTTATGCAGCACCCCAACTCACCTTTCCCCTTAAGCAAGCATAAGTTGGTTTTCTACATTTGAGACCCTGTTCTGTTTTGTAATTCAGTTCCTGTGTAGCCAAGTTTACATTCCGTGTAGTAGTGATATCTTATGATGTTTCTTTTTCTGTGTGACTTATCTCACTTAGAATCATCGTACCTGAAACCACTCATTATGCTGCTATGGGCCTGATGATATAGATTTCATTGCTGAGTGATATTGCATTGTACGTAAGTACCACAACTTCTTTATCCATTTTTCACTTTCTGTGATATTGAACTTGTACTGTAAACGAGGTTCTTGTAAACAGAGCCGTCCCAAACTTTGGGGTGGCTGTGTCTTTTTGATTTTAATTTCCCTAAGCTATAGGACCATAAGTGGAAGTGCCCTAGGCTCTGTTGCTTTGTTTTTTAGATGTTTCAGGAAACACCATACACTTCTCCAGAGTGGCTGTTGGCAATTTACATCCCGCCCATCAGCATAACAAGGCTCCCAATTCTCCATGGCCTGTCCTGCCTTTCTGGATTTTACACTTTTTTCCGATGGCCCTTTTGACCGGGGGGCAGTGAGACTTCATTGTAGTGCAGATTTCCTTTGCAAGCTTGCTTGGTTGGCCAAAAAGGGCATATGCGTTTTTTCCTGAATATATTCAGGAAAAAACGCATACGCCATTTCTGGCCAAGTGCATCATTGTGGACGTTCTGCCTCTTTTCCTATGCTTTACATGCAATTCCAGTCTACCTCCTGAAACCGGTTTCCTGCAATTCTGCCCCTCTTTCAAGTCCTCTTGGCAGCCTTACTTCAATATATTTTTGGACGATAGCTGTCATTTTTAACTCTGCAGGTTTGTGAATTAGAGTGCCCCTGAGCTCCTTTCTTCAACTCGCTTTCTTGTGAGCTGGCCGCAACACCGCAGGATTGCTTCAGGCCCTAGTGTGGTTCCGGCATGGCACGCAGAGCCTTTGGTTAATTCCTCTTCCTGGTGGGAAATGAGAGTTAAATTTGCCCGTACAGGCACCTCCAGCTAGTCTCTCATTGGTTCTCCCTATTCCTGTTCATTTTCCGCAGAAATTGCAAACTGGGCCAAACAGGAGGTTAAAGGCACTGACTCTCCAAGTGGGGAGAGTGTTAGTAAAGCGTCTGGAATGTTGCACCCGAGTACCAGGGGACGAAACCTGAGACACATTTGAACACGTTTCCCGATCACACGGTGGATCATACTCTGGGTTCCACATGCATTTTTTAGCTGAAGGAAGAATCCCGTAAACCTGGAGAGTTGAGACCCATGGAATGGGTACCATGCAATATGACTTCAAAGGGTCTGCATTTGCTCACCAAACCTCACCAATCCTATCACTGCTGCGTTTATGCAGCTGTACACACGCTTGATTCTCTTTTGGAGACATATAAATCCATAGGTTTTAAGATTCTTACTAGTCAGGTTTATTCTTAGGCGTTTAATATGGGGTGTAGAGTCCACTTCGTTGAGCAAGGAGTAGCTCTTGTCTATTTCATCTTTGGCTTATGGAACGGTATCTGTGCTAATTTCAATCTCTGGTTTTATGCAGCACCCCAACTCACCTTTCCCCTTAAGCAAGCATAAGTTGGTTTTCTACATTTGAGACCCTGTTCTGTTTTGTAGTTCAGTTCCTGTGTAGCCAAGTTTACATTCCGTGTAGTAGTGATATCTTATGATGTTTCTTTTTCTGTGTGACTTATCTCACTTAGAATCATCGTACCTGAATCCACTCATTATGCTGCTATGGGCCTGATGATATAGATTTCATTGCTGAGTGATATTGCATTGTACGTAAGTACCACAACTTCTTTATCCATTTTTCGCTTTCTGTGATATTGAACTTGTACCGTAAACGAGGTTCTTGTAAACAGAGCCGTCCCAAACTTTGGGGTGGCTGTGTCTATTTGATTTTAATTTCCCTAAGCTATAGGACCATAAGTGGAAGTGCCCTAGGCTCTGTTGCTTTGTTTTTTAGATGTTTCAGGAAACACCATACACTTCTCCAGAGTGGCTGTTGGCAATTTACATCCCGCCCATCAGCATAACAAGGCTCCCAGTTCTCCATGGCCTGTCCTGCCTTTCTGGATTTTACACTTTTTTCAGATGGCCCTTTTGACTGGGGGGCAGTGAGACTTCATTGTAGTGCAGATTTCCTTTGCAAGCTTGCTTGGTTGGCCAAAAAGGGCGTATGCGTTTTTTCCTGAATATATTCAAGAAAAAACGCATACGCCCTTTTTGGCCAAGTGCATCATTGTGGACGTTCTGCCTCTTTTCCTATGCTTTACATGCAATTCCAGTCTACCTCCTGAAATCGGTTTCCTGCAATTCTGCCCCGCTTTCGAGTCCTCTTGGCAGCCTTACTTCAATATATTTTTGGACGATAGCTGTCATTTATAACTCTGCAGGTTTGTGAATTACAGTGCCCCTGGGCTCCTTTCTTCAACTCGCTTTCTTGTGAGCTGGCCGCAACACCGCAGGATTGCTTCAGGCCCTAGTGTGGTTCCAGCATGGCATGCTGAGCCTTTGGTTAATTCCTCTTCCTGGTGGGAAATGAGAGTTAAATTTGCCCGTCCAGACACCTCCAGCTAGTCTCTCATTGGTTCTCCCTATTCCTGTTCATTTTCCGCAGAAATTGCAAACTGGGCCAAACAGGAGGTTAAAGGCACTGACTCTCCAAGTGGGGAGAGTTTTAATAAAGCGTCTGGAATGTTGCACCCGAGTACCAGGGGACAAAAACAGAGACACATTTGAACACGTTTCCCGATCACACGGTGGATCATACTCTGGGTTCCACATGCATGTTTTAGGTGAAGGAAGAATCCCTTAAACCTGGAGAGTTGAGACCCATGGAATGGCTACCATGCAATATGACTTCAAAGGGTCTGCATTTGCTCATCGAACCTCACCAATCCTATCACTGCTGCATTTATGCCGCTGTACACATGCTTGATTCTCTTTTGGAGACATATAAATCCATAGGTTTTAAGATTCTTACTAGTCAGGTATATTCTTAGGCGATTAATATGGGGTGTAGAGCCCACTTCGTTGAGCAAGGAGTAGCTCTTGTCTATTACATATTGGGCTTATGGAATGGTATCTGTGCTAATTTCAATCTCTGGTTTTATGCAGCACCCCAACTCACCTTTCCCCTTAAGCAAGCATAAGTTGGTTTTCTACATTTGAGACCGCGTTCTGTTTTGTAATTCAGTTCCTGTGTAGCCAAGTTTACATTCCGTGTAGTAGTGATATCTTATGATGTTTCTTTTTCTGTGTGACTTATTTCACTTAGAATCATCGTACCTGAATCCACTCATTATGCTGCTACGGGCCTGATGATATAGATTTCATTGCTGAGTGATATTGCATTGTACGTAAGTACCACAAATTCTTTATCCATTTTTCACCTTCTGTGATATTGAATTTGTACTGTAAATGAGGTTCTTGTAAACAGAGCCATCCCAAACTTTGGGGTGGCTGTGTCTTTTTGATTTTAATTTCCCTAAGCTATAGGACCATAAGTGGAAGTGCCCTAGGCTCTGTTGCTTTGTTTTTTAGATGTTTCAGGAAACACCATACACTTCTCCAGGGTGGCTGTTGGCAATTTACATCCCGCCCATCAGCATAACAAGGCTCCCAGTTCTCCATGGCCTGTCCTGCCTTTCTGGATTTTATACTTTTTTCAGATGGCCCTTTTGACCGGGGGGCAGTGAGACTTCATTGTAGTGCAGATTTCCTTTGCAAGCTTGCTTGGTTGGCCAAAAAGGGCGTATGCGTTTTTTCCTGAATATATTCAGGAAAAAATGCATACGCCCTTTTTGGCCAAGTGCATCATTGTGGACGTTCTGCCTCTTTTCGTATGCTTTACATGCAATTCCAGTCTACCTCCTGAAATCGGTTTCCTGCAATTCTGCCCCGTTTTCCAGTCCTCTTGGCAGCCTTACTTCAATATATTTTTGGACGATAGCTGTAATTTTTAACTCTGCAGGTTTGTGAATGACAGTGCCCCTGAGCTCCTTTCTTCAACTCGCTTTCTTCTGAGCTGGCCGCAACACCGCAGGATTGCTTCAGGCCCTAGTGTGGTTCCGGCATGGCACGCTGAGCCTTTGGTTAATTCCTCTTCCTGGTGGGAAATGAGAGTTAAATTTGCCCGTCCAGACACCTCCAGCTAGTCTCTCATTGGTTCTCCCTATTCCTGTTCATTTTCCGCAGAAATTGCAAACTGGGCCAAACAGGAGGTTAAAGGCACTGACTCTCCAAGTGCGGAGAGTGTTAGTAAAGCGTCTGGAATGTTGCATCTGAGTACCAGGGGACGAAATCTGACACATTTGAACACGTTTCCCGATCACACGGTGGATCATACTCTGGGTTCCACATGCATGTTTTAGCTGAAGGAAGAATCCCTTAAACCTGGAGAGTTGAGACCCATGGAATGGCTACCATGCAATATGACTTCAAAGGTTCTGCATTGGCTCACCGAACCTCATCAATCCTATCACTGCTGCGATTATGCCACTGTAGACATGCTTGATTCTCTTTCGGAGACATATAAATCCATAGGTTTTAAGATTCTTACTAGTCAGGTATATTCTTAGGCGTTTAATATGGGGTGTTGAGTGCACTTCGTTGAGCAAGGAGTAGCTCTTGTCTATTACCTATTTGGCTTATGGAATGGTATCTGTGCTAATTTCAATCTCTGGTTTTATGCAGCACCCCAACTCACCTTTACCCTTAAGCAAGCATAAGTTGGTTTTCTACATTTGAGATCCTGTTCTGTTTTGTAATTCAGTTCCTGTGTAGCCAAGTTTACATTCCGTGTATTAGTGATATCTTATGATGTTTCTTTTTCTGTGTGACATATTTCACTTAGAAATATCGTACCTGAATCCACTCATTATGCTGCTACGGGCCTGATGACATAGATTTCATTCCTGAGTGATATTGCATTGTACGTAAGTACCACAACTTCTTTATCCATTTTTCACTTTCTGTGATATTGAACTTGTACCATAAACGAGGTTCTTGTAAACAGAGCCGTCCCAAACTTTGGGGTGGCTGTGTCTTTTTGATTTTAATTTCCCTAAGCTATAGGACCATAAGTGGAAGTGCCCTAGGCTCTGTTGCTTTGTTTTTTAGATGTTTCAGGAAACACCATACACTTCTCCAGAGTGGCTGTTGGCAATTTACATCCCGCCCATCAGCATAACAAGGCTCCCAATTCTCCATGGCCTGTCCTGCCTTTCTGGATTTTACACTTTTTTCCGATGGCCCTTTTGACCGGGGGGCAGTGAGACTTCATTGTAGTGCAGATTTCCTTTGCAAGCTTGCTTGGTTGGCCAAAAAGGGCATATGCGTTTTTTCCTGAATATATTCAGGAAAAAACGCATACGCCATTTCTGGCCAAGTGCATCATTGTGGACGTTCTGCCTCTTTTCCTATGCTTTACATGCAATTCCAGTCTACCTCCTGAAACCGGTTTCCTGCAATTCTGCCCCTCTTTCAAGTCCTCTTGGCAGCCTTACTTCAATATATTTTTGGACGATAGCTGTCATTTTTAACTCTGCAGGTTTGTGAATTAGAGTGCCCCTGAGCTCCTTTCTTCAACTCGCTTTCTTGTGAGCTGGCCGCAACACCGCAGGATTGCTTCAGGCCCTAGTGTGGTTCCGGCATGGCACGCAGAGCCTTTGGTTAATTCCTCTTCCTGGTGGGAAATGAGAGTTAAATTTGCCCGTACAGGCACCTCCAGCTAGTCTCTCATTGGTTCTCCCTATTCCTGTTCATTTTCCGCAGAAATTGCAAACTGGGCCAAACAGGAGGTTAAAGGCACTGACTCTCCAAGTGGGGAGAGTGTTAGTAAAGCGTCTGGAATGTTGCACCCGAGTACCAGGGGACGAAACCTGAGACACATTTGAACACGTTTCCCGATCACACGGTGGATCATACTCTGGGTTCCACATGCATTTTTTAGCTGAAGGAAGAATCCCGTAAACCTGGAGAGTTGAGACCCATGGAATGGGTACCATGCAATATGACTTCAAAGGGTCTGCATTTGCTCACCAAACCTCACCAATCCTATCACTGCTGCGTTTATGCAGCTGTACACACGCTTGATTCTCTTTTGGAGACATATAAATCCATAGGTTTTAAGATTCTTACTAGTCAGGTTTATTCTTAGGCGTTTAATATGGGGTGTAGAGTCCACTTCGTTGAGCAAGGAGTAGCTCTTGTCTATTTCATCTTTGGCTTATGGAACGGTATCTGTGCTAATTTCAATCTCTGGTTTTATGCAGCACCCCAACTCACCTTTCCCCTTAAGCAAGCATAAGTTGGTTTTCTACATTTGAGACCCTGTTCTGTTTTGTAGTTCAGTTCCTGTGTAGCCAAGTTTACATTCCGTGTAGTAGTGATATCTTATGATGTTTCTTTTTCTGTGTGACTTATCTCACTTAGAATCATCGTACCTGAATCCACTCATTATGCTGCTATGGGCCTGATGATATAGATTTCATTGCTGAGTGATATTGCATTGTACGTAAGTACCACAACTTCTTTATCCATTTTTCGCTTTCTGTGATATTGAACTTGTACCGTAAACGAGGTTCTTGTAAACAGAGCCGTCCCAAACTTTGGGGTGGCTGTGTCTATTTGATTTTAATTTCCCTAAGCTATAGGACCATAAGTGGAAGTGCCCTAGGCTCTGTTGCTTTGTTTTTTAGATGTTTCAGGAAACACCATACACTTCTCCAGAGTGGCTGTTGGCAATTTACATCCCGCCCATCAGCATAACAAGGCTCCCAGTTCTCCATGGCCTGTCCTGCCTTTCTGGATTTTACACTTTTTTCAGATGGCCCTTTTGACTGGGGGGCAGTGAGACTTCATTGTAGTGCAGATTTCCTTTGCAAGCTTGCTTGGTTGGCCAAAAAGGGCGTATGCGTTTTTTCCTGAATATATTCAAGAAAAAACGCATACGCCCTTTTTGGCCAAGTGCATCATTGTGGACGTTCTGCCTCTTTTCCTATGCTTTACATGCAATTCCAGTCTACCTCCTGAAATCGGTTTCCTGCAATTCTGCCCCGCTTTCGAGTCCTCTTGGCAGCCTTACTTCAATATATTTTTGGACGATAGCTGTCATTTATAACTCTGCAGGTTTGTGAATTACAGTGCCCCTGGGCTCCTTTCTTCAACTCGCTTTCTTGTGAGCTGGCCGCAACACCGCAGGATTGCTTCAGGCCCTAGTGTGGTTCCAGCATGGCATGCTGAGCCTTTGGTTAATTCCTCTTCCTGGTGGGAAATGAGAGTTAAATTTGCCCGTCCAGACACCTCCAGCTAGTCTCTCATTGGTTCTCCCTATTCCTGTTCATTTTCCGCAGAAATTGCAAACTGGGCCAAACAGGAGGTTAAAGGCACTGACTCTCCAAGTGGGGAGAGTTTTAATAAAGCGTCTGGAATGTTGCACCCGAGTACCAGGGGACAAAAACAGAGACACATTTGAACACGTTTCCCGATCACACGGTGGATCATACTCTGGGTTCCACATGCATGTTTTAGGTGAAGGAAGAATCCCTTAAACCTGGAGAGTTGAGACCCATGGAATGGCTACCATGCAATATGACTTCAAAGGGTCTGCATTTGCTCATCGAACCTCACCAATCCTATCACTGCTGCATTTATGCCGCTGTACACATGCTTGATTCTCTTTTGGAGACATATAAATCCATAGGTTTTAAGATTCTTACTAGTCAGGTATATTCTTAGGCGATTAATATGGGGTGTAGAGCCCACTTCGTTGAGCAAGGAGTAGCTCTTGTCTATTACATATTGGGCTTATGGAATGGTATCTGTGCTAATTTCAATCTCTGGTTTTATGCAGCACCCCAACTCACCTTTCCCCTTAAGCAAGCATAAGTTGGTTTTCTACATTTGAGACCGCGTTCTGTTTTGTAATTCAGTTCCTGTGTAGCCAAGTTTACATTCCGTGTAGTAGTGATATCTTATGATGTTTCTTTTTCTGTGTGACTTATTTCACTTAGAATCATCGTACCTGAATCCACTCATTATGCTGCTACGGGCCTGATGATATAGATTTCATTGCTGAGTGATATTGCATTGTACGTAAGTACCACAAATTCTTTATCCATTTTTCACCTTCTGTGATATTGAATTTGTACTGTAAATGAGGTTCTTGTAAACAGAGCCATCCCAAACTTTGGGGTGGCTGTGTCTTTTTGATTTTAATTTCCCTAAGCTATAGGACCATAAGTGGAAGTGCCCTAGGCTCTGTTGCTTTGTTTTTTAGATGTTTCAGGAAACACCATACACTTCTCCAGGGTGGCTGTTGGCAATTTACATCCCGCCCATCAGCATAACAAGGCTCCCAGTTCTCCATGGCCTGTCCTGCCTTTCTGGATTTTATACTTTTTTCAGATGGCCCTTTTGACCGGGGGGCAGTGAGACTTCATTGTAGTGCAGATTTCCTTTGCAAGCTTGCTTGGTTGGCCAAAAAGGGCGTATGCGTTTTTTCCTGAATATATTCAGGAAAAAATGCATACGCCCTTTTTGGCCAAGTGCATCATTGTGGACGTTCTGCCTCTTTTCGTATGCTTTACATGCAATTCCAGTCTACCTCCTGAAATCGGTTTCCTGCAATTCTGCCCCGTTTTCCAGTCCTCTTGGCAGCCTTACTTCAATATATTTTTGGACGATAGCTGTAATTTTTAACTCTGCAGGTTTGTGAATGACAGTGCCCCTGAGCTCCTTTCTTCAACTCGCTTTCTTCTGAGCTGGCCGCAACACCGCAGGATTGCTTCAGGCCCTAGTGTGGTTCCGGCATGGCACGCTGAGCCTTTGGTTAATTCCTCTTCCTGGTGGGAAATGAGAGTTAAATTTGCCCGTCCAGACACCTCCAGCTAGTCTCTCATTGGTTCTCCCTATTCCTGTTCATTTTCCGCAGAAATTGCAAACTGGGCCAAACAGGAGGTTAAAGGCACTGACTCTCCAAGTGCGGAGAGTGTTAGTAAAGCGTCTGGAATGTTGCATCTGAGTACCAGGGGACGAAATCTGACACATTTGAACACGTTTCCCGATCACACGGTGGATCATACTCTGGGTTCCACATGCATGTTTTAGCTGAAGGAAGAATCCCTTAAACCTGGAGAGTTGAGACCCATGGAATGGCTACCATGCAATATGACTTCAAAGGTTCTGCATTGGCTCACCGAACCTCATCAATCCTATCACTGCTGCGATTATGCCACTGTAGACATGCTTGATTCTCTTTCGGAGACATATAAATCCATAGGTTTTAAGATTCTTACTAGTCAGGTATATTCTTAGGCGTTTAATATGGGGTGTTGAGTGCACTTCGTTGAGCAAGGAGTAGCTCTTGTCTATTACCTATTTGGCTTATGGAATGGTATCTGTGCTAATTTCAATCTCTGGTTTTATGCAGCACCCCAACTCACCTTTACCCTTAAGCAAGCATAAGTTGGTTTTCTACATTTGAGATCCTGTTCTGTTTTGTAATTCAGTTCCTGTGTAGCCAAGTTTACATTCCGTGTATTAGTGATATCTTATGATGTTTCTTTTTCTGTGTGACATATTTCACTTAGAAATATCGTACCTGAATCCACTCATTATGCTGCTACGGGCCTGATGACATAGATTTCATTCCTGAGTGATATTGCATTGTACGTAAGTACCACAACTTCTTTATCCATTTTTCACTTTCTGTGATATTGAACTTGTACCATAAACGAGGTTCTTGTAAACAGAGCCGTCCCAAACTTTGGGGTGGCTGTGTCTTTTTGATTTTAATTTCCCTAAGCTATAGGACCATAAGTGGAAGTGCCCTAGGCTCTGTTGCTTTGTTTTTTAGATGTTTCAGGAAACACCATACACTTCTCCAGAGTGGCTGTTGGCAATTTACATCCCGCCCATCAGCATAACAAGGCTCCCAGTTCTCCATGGCCTGTCCTGCCTTTCTGGATTTTATACTTTTTTCAGATGGCCCTTTTGACCGGGGGGCAGTGAGACTTCATTGTAGTGCAGATTTCCTTTGCAAGCTTGCTTGGTTGGCCAAATTGGGCGTATGCGTTTTTTCCTGAATATATTCAAGAAAAAACGCATACGCCCTTTTTGGCCAAGTGCATCATTGTGGACGTTCTGCCTCTTTTCCTATGCTTTACATGCAATTCCAGTCTACCTCCTGAAATCGGTTTCCTGCAATTCTGCCCCGCTTTCAAGTCCTCTTGGCAGCCTTACTTCAATATATTTTTGGACGATAGCTGTCATTTATAACTCTGCAGGTTTGTGAATTACAGTGCCTCTGAGCTCCTTTCTTCAACTCGCTTTCTTGTGAGCTGGCCGCAACACCGCAAGATTGCTTCAGGCCCTAGTGTCGTTCCAGCATGGCACGCTGAGCCTTTGGTTAATTCCTCTTCCTGGTGGGAAATGAGAGTTAAATTTGCCCGTCCAGACACCTCCAGCTAGTCTCTCACTGGTTCTCCCTATTCCTTTTCATCTTCCGCAAAAATTGCAAACTGGTCCAAACAGGAGGTTAAAGGCACTGACTCTCCAAGTGGGGAGAGTTTTAGTAAAGCGTCTGGAATGTTGCACCCGATTACCAGGGGACGAAACCTGAGACACATTTGAACACGTTTCCCGATCACATGGTGGATCATACTCTGGGTTCCACATACATGTTTTAGCTGAAGGAAGAATCCCTTAAACCTGGAGAGTTGAGACCCATGGAATGGCTACCATGCAATATGACTTCACAGGGTCTGTATTTGCTCATCGAACCTCACCAATCCTATCACTGCTGCTTTTATGCCGCTGTACACATGCTTGATTCTCTTTTGGAGACATATAAATCCATAGGTTTTAAGATTATTACTAGTCAGGTATATTCTTAGGCGATTAATATGGGGTGTAGAGTCCACTTTGTTGAGCAAGGAGTAGCTCTTGTCTATTACATATTTGGCTTATGGAACGGTATCTGTGCTAATTTCAATCTCTGGTTTTATGCAGAACCCCAACTCACCTTTCCCCTTAAGCAAGCATAAGTTGGTTTTCTACATTTGAGACCGTGTTCTGTTTTGTAATTCAGTTCCTGTGTAGCCAAGTTTACATTCCGTGTAGTAGTGATATCTTATGATGTTTCTTTTTCTGTGTGACTTATCTCACTTAGATTCATCGTACCTGAATCCACTCTTTATGCTGCTACGGGCCTGATGATATAGATTTCATTGTTGAGTGATATTGCATTGTACGTAAGTACCACAAATTCTTTATCCATTTTTCACCTTCTGTGATATTGAATTTGTACTGTAAATGACGTTCTTGTAAATAGAGCCGTCCCAAATTTTGGGGTGGCTGTGTCTTTTTGATTTTAATTTCCCTAAGCTATAGGACCATAAGTGGAAGTGCCCTAGGCTCTGTTGCTTTGTTTTGTAGATGTTTCAGGAAACAACATACACTTCTCCAGAGTGGCTGTTGGCAATTTACATCCCGCCCATCAGCATAACAAGGCTCCCAGTTCTCCATGGCCTGTCCTGCCTTTCTGGATTTTACACTTTTTTCAGATGGCCCTTTTGACCGGGGGGCAGTGAGACTTCATTGTAGTGCAGATTTCCTTTGCAAGCTTGCTTGGTTGGCCCAAAAGGGCGTATGCGTTTTTTCCTGAATATATTCAGGAAAAAACGCATACGCCCTTTTTGGCCAAGTGCATCATTGTGGACGTTCTGCCTCTTTTCCTATGCTTTACATGCAATTCCAGTCTACCTCCTGAAATCGGTTTCCTGCAATTCTGCCCCGCTTTCAAGTCCTCTTGGCAGCCTTACTTCAATATATTTTTGGACGATAGCTGTCATTTATAACTCTGCAGGTTTGTGAATTACAGTGCCCCTGAGCTCCTTTCTTCAACTCGCTTTCTTGTGAGCTGGCCGCAACACCGCACGATTGCTTCAGGCCCTAGTGTGGTTCCGGCATGGCACGCTGAGCCTTTGGTTAATTCCTCTTCCTGGTGGGAAATGAGAGTTAAATTTGCCGGTCCAGACACCTCCAGCTAGTCTCTCATTGGTTCTCCCTATTCCTGTTCATCTTCCACAGAAATTGCAAACTGGGCCAAACAGGAGGTTAAAGGCACTGACTCTCCAAGTGGGGAGAGTGTTAGTAAAGCGTCTGGAATGTTGCACCCGAGTACCAGGGGACGAAACCTGAGACACATTTCAACACGTTTCCCGATCAAACGGTGGATCATACTCTGGGTTCCACATGCATGTTTTAGCTGAAGGAAGAATCCCTTAAACCTGGAGAGTTGAGACCCATGGAATGGGTACCATGCAATATGACTTCAAAGGGTCTGCATTTGCTCACCGAACCTCACCAATCCTATCACTGCTGCGCTACTGCACTGTACACACGCTTGATTATCTTTCGGAGACATATAAATCCATAGGTGTTAAGATTCTTACTAGTCAGGTATATTCTTAGGCGTTTAATATGGGGTGTAGAGTCCACTTCGTTGAGCAAGGAGTAGCTCTTGTCTATTACATATTTGGCTTATGGAACGGTATCTGTGCTAATTTCAATCTCTGGTTTTATGCAGCACCCCAACTCACCTTTCCCCTTAAGCAAGCATAAGTTGGTTTTCTACATTTGAGACCCTGTTCTGTTTTGTATTTCAGTTCCTGGGTAGCCAAGTTTACATTCCGTGTAGTAGTGATATCTTATGATGTTTCTTTTTCTGTGTGACTTATTTCACTTAGAATCATCGTACCTGAATCTACTCATTATGCTGTTACGGGCCTGATGACATAGATTTCATTGCTGAGTGATATTGCGTTGTACGTAAGTACCACAAATTCTTTATCCATTTTTCGCTTTCTGTGATATTGAACTTGTACCGTAAACGAGGTTCTTGTAAACAGAGCCGTCCCAAAATTTGGGGTGGCTGTGTCTTTTTGATTTTAATTTCCCTAAGCTATAAGACCATAAGTGGAAGTGCCCTAGGCTCTGTTGCTTTGTTTTTTAGATGTTTCAGGAAACACCATACACTTCTCCAGAGTGGCTGTTGGCAATTTACATCCCGCCCATCAGCATAACAAGGCTCCCAGTTCTCCATGGCCTGTCCTGCCTTTCTGGATTTTATACATTTTTCAGATGGCCCTTTTGACTGGGGAGCAGTGAGACTTCATTGTAGTGCAGATTTCCTTTGCAAGCTTGCTTGGTTGGCCAAAAACGGCATATGCGTTTTTTCCTGAATATAATCAGGAAAAAACGCATACGCCCTTTTTGGCCAAGTGCATCATTGTGGACGTTCTGCCTCTTTTCCTATGCTTTACATGCAATTCCAGTCTACCTCCTGAAACCGGTTTCCTGCAATTCTGCCCCGCTTTCAAGTCCTCTTGGCAGCCTTACTTCAATATATTTTTGGACGATAGCTGTCATTTTTAACTCTGCAGGTTTGTGAATTATAGTGCCCCTGAGCTACTTTCTTCAACTCGCTTTCTTGTGAGCTGGCCACAACACCGCAGCCTTGCTTCAGGCCCTAGTGTGGTTCCGGCATGGCACGCTGAGCCTTTGGTTAATTCCTCTTCCTGGTGGGAAATGAGAGTTAAATTTGCCCGTCCAGACACCTCCAGCTAGTCTCTCATTGGTTCTCCCTATTCCTGTTCATTTTCCGCAGAAATGGCAAACTGGGCCAAACAGGAGGTTAAAGGCACTGACTCTCCAAGTGGAGAGAGTTTTAGTAAAGCGACTGGAATGTTGCACCCGAGTACCAGGGGACGAAAACTGAGACACATTTGAACACGTTGCCCGATCACACGGTGGATCATACTCTGGGTTCCACATGCATGTTGTAGCTGAAGGAAGAATCCCTTAAACCTGGAGAGTTGAGACCCATGGAATGAGTATCATGCAATATGACTTCAAAGGGTCTGCATTTGCTCACCGAACCTCACCAATCCTATCACTGCTGCGTTTATGCCGCTGTACACACGCTTGATTCTCTTTTGGAGACATATAAATCCATAGGATTTAAGATTCTTACTAGTCAGGTATATTCTTAGGCGTTTAATATGGGATGTAGAGTCCACTTCGTTGAGCAAGGAGTAGCTCTTGTCTATTACATATTTGGCTTATGGAACGGTATCTGTGCTAATTTCAATCTCTGGTTTTATGCAGTACCCCAACTCACCTTTCCCCTTAAGCAAGCATAAGTTGGTTTTCTACATTTGAGACCCTGTTCTGTTTTGTAATTCATTTCCTGGGTAGCCAAGTTTACATTCCATGTAGTAGTGATATCTTATGATGTTTCTTTTTCTGTGTGACTTATTTCACTTAGAATCATCGTACCTGAATCCACTCATTATGCTGCTATGGGCCTGATGATATACATTTCATTGCTGAGTGATATTGCATTGTACGTAAGTACCACAACTTCTTTATCCATTTTTCACTTTCTGTGATATTGAACTTGTACCGTAAACGAGGTTCTTGTAAACAGAGCCGTCCCAAACTTTGGGGTGGCTGTGTCTTACTGATTTTAATTTCCCTAAGCTATAGGACCATAAGTGGAAGTGCCCTAGGCTCTGTTGCTTTGTTTTTTAGATGTTTCAGGAAACACCATACACTTCTTCAGAGTGGCTGTTGGCAATTTACATCCCGCCCATCAGCATAACAAGGCTCCCAGTTCTCCATGGCCTGTCCTGCCTTTCTGGATTTTACACTTTTATCAGATGCTCCTTTTGACAGGGAGGAAGTGAGACTTCATTGTAGTGCAGATTTCCTTCGCAAGCTTGCTTGGTTGGCCAAATAGTGCGTATGCGTTTTTTCCTGAATATATTCAGGAAAAAACGCATAGGCACTTTTTGGCCAAGTGCATCATTGTCGACGTTCTGAGTGTTTTCATATGTTTTCAATGCAATTCCAGTCTACCTCCTGAAATCGGATTCCTGCAATTCTGCCCCGCTTTCGAGTCCTCTTGGCAGCCTTACTTCAATATATTTTTGGACGATAGCTGTCATGTATAACTCTGCAGGTTTGTGAATTACAGAGCCTCTGAGCTCCTTTCTTCAACTTGCTTTCTTGTGAGCTGGCTGCAAGACCGCAGCATTGCTTCAGGCCCTAGTGTGGTTCCGGCATGGCACGCTGAGCCTTTGGTTAATTCCTCTTCCTGGTGGGAAATGAGAGTTAAATTTGTCCATCCAGACACCTCCAGCTAGTCTCTCATTGGTTCTCCCTATTCCTGTTCATTTTCCGCAGAAATTGCAAACTGGGCCAAACAGGAGGTTAAAGGCACTGACTCTCCAAGTGGGGAGAGTTTTAGTAAAGCGTCTGGAATGTTGCACCCGAGTACCAGGGGACGAAACCTGAGACACATTTGAACACGTTTCCCGATCACATGGTGGATCATACTCTGGGTTCCACATACATGTTTTAGCTGAAGGAAGAATCCCTTAAACCTGGAGAGTTGAGACCCATGGAATGGCTACCATGCAATATGACTTCACAGGGTCTGTATTTGCTCATCGAACCTCACCAATCCTATCACTGCTGCTTTTATGCCGCTGTACACATGCTTGATTCTCTTTTGGAGACATATAAATCCATAGGTTTTAAGATTATTACTAGTCAGGTATATTCTTAGGCGATTAATATGGGGTGTAGAGTCCACTTTGTTGAGCAAGGAGTAGCTCTTGTCTATTACATATTTGGCTTATGGAACGGTATCTGTGCTAATTTCAATCTCTGGTTTTATGCAGAACCCCAACTCACCTTTCCCCTTAAGCAAGCATAAGTTGGTTTTCTACATTTGAGACCGTGTTCTGTTTTGTAATTCAGTTCCTGTGTAGCCAAGTTTACATTCCGTGTAGTAGTGATATCTTATGATGTTTCTTTTTCTGTGTGACTTATCTCACTTAGATTCATCGTACCTGAATCCACTCTTTATGCTGCTACGGGCCTGATGATATAGATTTCATTGTTGAGTGATATTGCATTGTACGTAAGTACCACAAATTCTTTATCCATTTTTCACCTTCTGTGATATTGAATTTGTACTGTAAATGACGTTCTTGTAAATAGAGCCGTCCCAAACTTTGGGGTGGCTGTGTCTTTTTGATTTTAATTTCCCTAAGCTATAGGACCATAAGTGGAAGTGCCCTAGGCTCTGTTGCTTTGTTTTGTAGATGTTTCAGGAAACACCATACACTTCTCCAGAGTGGCTGTTGGCAATTTACATCCCGCCCATCAGCATAACAAGGCTCCCAGTTCTCCATGGCCTGTCCTGCCTTTCTGGATTTTACACTTTTTTCAGATGGCCCTTTTGACCGGGGGGCAGTGAGACTTCATTGTAGTGCAGATTTCCTTTGCAAGCTTGCTTGGTTGGCCCAAAAGGGCGTATGCGTTTTTTCCTGAATATATTCAGGAAAAAACGCATACGCCCTTTTTGGCCAAGTGCATCATTGTGGACGTTCTGCCTCTTTTCCTATGCTTTACATGCAATTCCAGTCTACCTCCTGAAATCGGTTTCCTGCAATTCTGCCCCGCTTTCAAGTCCTCTTGGCAGCCTTACTTCAATATATTTTTGGACGATAGCTGTCATTTATAACTCTGCAGGTTTGTGAATTACAGTGCCCCTGAGCTCCTTTCTTCAACTCGCTTTCTTGTGAGCTGGCCGCAACACCGCACGATTGCTTCAGGCCCTAGTGTGGTTCCGGCATGGCACGCTGAGCCTTTGGTTAATTCCTCTTCCTGGTGGGAAATGAGAGTTAAATTTGCCGGTCCAGACACCTCCAGCTAGTCTCTCATTGGTTCTCCCTATTCCTGTTCATCTTCCGCAGAAATTGCAAACTGGGCCAAACAGGAGGTTAAAGGCACTGACTCTCCAAGTGGGGAGAGTGTTAGTAAAGCGTCTGGAATGTTGCACCCGAGTACCAGGGGACGAAACCTGAGACACATTTCAACACGTTTCCCGATCAAACGGTGGATCATACTCTGGGTTCCACATGCATGTTTTAGCTGAAGGAAGAATCCCTTAAACCTGGAGAGTTGAGACCCATGGAATGGGTACCATGCAATATGACTTCAAAGGGTCTGCATTTGCTCACCGAACCTCACCAATCCTATCACTGCTGCGCTACTGCACTGTACACACGCTTGATTCTCTTTCGGAGACATATAAATCCATAGGTGTTAAGATTCTTACTAGTCAGGTATATTCTTAGGCGTTTAATATGGGGTGTAGAGTCCACTTCGTTGAGCAAGGAGTAGCTCTTGTCTATTACATATTTGGCTTATGGAACGGTATCTGTGCTAATTTCAATCTCTGGTTTTATGCAGCACCCCAACTCACCTTTCCCCTTAAGCAAGCATAAGTTGGTTTTCTACATTTGAGACCCTGTTCTGTTTTGTATTTCAGTTCCTGGGTAGCCAAGTTTACATTCCGTGTAGTAGTGATATCTTATGATGTTTCTTTTTCTGTGTGACTTATTTCACTTAGAATCATCGTACCTGAATCTACTCATTATGCTGTTACGGGCCTGATGACATAGATTTCATTGCTGAGTGATATTGCGTTGTACGTAAGTACCACAAATTCTTTATCCATTTTTCGCTTTCTGTGATATTGAACTTGTACCGTAAACGAGGTTCTTGTAAACAGAGCCGTCCCAAAATTTGGGGTGGCTGTGTCTTTTTAATTTTAATTTCCCTAAGCTATAAGACCATAAGTGGAAGTGCCCTAGGCTCTGTTGCTTTGTTTTTTAGATGTTTCAGGAAACACCATACACTTCTCCAGAGTGGCTGTTGGCAATTTACATCCCGCCCATCAGCATAACAAGGCTCCCAGTTCTCCATGGCCTGTCCTGCCTTTCTGGATTTTATACATTTTTCAGATGGCCCTTTTGACTGGGGAGCAGTGAGACTTCATTGTAGTGCAGATTTCCTTTGCAAGCTTGCTTGGTTGGCCAAAAACGGCATATGCGTTTTTTCCTGAATATAATCAGGAAAAAACGCATACGCCCTTTTTGGCCAAGTGCATCATTGTGGACGTTCTGCCTCTTTTCCTATGCTTTACATGCAATTCCAGTCTACCTCCTGAAACCGGTTTCCTGCAATTCTGCCCCGCTTTCAAGTCCTCTTGGCAGCCTTACTTCAATATATTTTTGGACGATAGCTGTCATTTTTAACTCTGCAGGTTTGTGAATTATAGTGCCCCTGAGCTACTTTCTTCAACTCGCTTTCTTGTGAGCTGGCCACAACACCGCAGCCTTGCTTCAGGCCCTAGTGTGGTTCCGGCATGGCACGCTGAGCCTTTGGTTAATTCCTCTTCCTGGTGGGAAATGAGAGTTAAATTTGCCCGTCCAGACACCTCCAGCTAGTCTCTCATTGGTTCTCCCTATTCCTGTTCATTTTCCGCAGAAATGGCAAACTGGGCCAAACAGGAGGTTAAAGGCACTGACTCTCCAAGTGGAGAGAGTTTTAGTAAAGCGACTGGAATGTTGCACCCGAGTACCAGGGGACGAAACCTGAGACACATTTGAACACGTTGCCCGATCACACGGTGGATCATACTCTGGGTTCCACATGCATGTTGTAGCTGAAGGAAGAATCCCTTAAACCTGGAGAGTTGAGACCCATGGAATGAGTATCATGCAATATGACTTCAAAGGGTCTGCATTTGCTCACCGAACCTCACCAATCCTATCACTGCTGCGTTTATGCCGCTGTACACACGCTTGATTCTCTTTTGGAGACATATAAATCCATAGGATTTAAGATTCTTACTAGTCAGGTATATTCTTAGGCGTTTAATATGGGATGTAGAGTCCACTTCGTTGAGCAAGGAGTAGCTCTTGTCTATTACATATTTGGCTTATGGAACGGTATCTGTGCTAATTTCAATCTCTGGTTTTATGCAGTACCCCAACTCACCTTTCCCCTTAAGCAAGCATAAGTTGGTTTTCTACATTTGAGACCCTGTTCTGTTTTGTAATTCATTTCCTGGGTAGCCAAGTTTACATTCCATGTAGTAGTGATATCTTATGATGTTTCTTTTTCTGTGTGACTTATTTCACTTAGAATCATCGTACCTGAATCCACTCATTATGCTGCTATGGGCCTGATGATATACATTTCATTGCTGAGTGATATTGCATTGTACGTAAGTACCACAACTTCTTTATCCATTTTTCACTTTCTGTGATATTGAACTTGTACCGTAAACGAGGTTCTTGTAAACAGAGCCGTCCCAAACTTTGGGGTGGCTGTGTCTTACTGATTTTAATTTCCCTAAGCTATAGGACCATAAGTGGAAGTGCCCTAGGCTCTGTTGCTTTGTTTTTTAGATGTTTCAGGAAACACCATACACTTCTTCAGAGTGGCTGTTGGCAATTTACATCCCGCCCATCAGCATAACAAGGCTCCCAGTTCTCCATGGCCTGTCCTGCCTTTCTGGATTTTACACTTTTATCAGATGCTCCTTTTGACAGGGAGGAAGTGAGACTTCATTGTAGTGCAGATTTCCTTCGCAAGCTTGCTTGGTTGGCCAAATAGTGCGTATGCGTTTTTTCCTGAATATATTCAGGAAAAAACGCATAGGCACTTTTTGGCCAAGTGCATCATTGTCGACGTTCTGAGTGTTTTCATATGTTTTCAATGCAATTCCAGTCTACCTCCTGAAATCGGATTCCTGCAATTCTGCCCCGCTTTCGAGTCCTCTTGGCAGCCTTACTTCAATATATTTTTGGACGATAGCTGTCATGTATAACTCTGCAGGTTTGTGAATTACAGAGCCTCTGAGCTCCTTTCTTCAACTTGCTTTCTTGTGAGCTGGCTGCAAGACCGCAGCATTGCTTCAGGCCCTAGTGTGGTTCCGGCATGGCACGCTGAGCCTTTGGTTAATTCCTCTTCCTGGTGGGAAATGAGAGTTAAATTTGTCCATCCAGACACCTCCAGCTAGTCTCTCATTGGTTCTCCCTATTCCTGTTCATTTTCCGCAGAAATTGCAAACTGGGCCAAACAGGAGGTTAAAGGCACTGACTCTCCAAGTGGGGAGAGTTTTAGTAAAGCGTCTGGAATGTTGCACCCGAGTACCAGGGGACGAAACCTGAGACACATTTGAACACTTTTCCCAATCACACGGTGGATCATACTCTGGGTTCCACATGCATGTTTTAGCTGAAGGAAGAATCCCTTAAACCTGGAGAGTTGAGACCCATGGAATGGGTACCATGCAATATGACTTCAAAGGATCTGCATTGGCTCACCGAACCTCACCAATCCTATCACTGCTGTGCTTTTGCCACTGTACACACGCTTGATTCTCTTTCGGAGACATATAAATCCATAGATTTTAAGATTCTTACTAGTCAGGTATATTCTTAGACGTTTAATATGGGGTGTTGAGTCCTCTTCGTTTAGCAAAGACTAGCTCTTGTCTATTACATATTTGGCTTATGGAACGGTATCTGTGCTAATTTCAATCTCTGGTTTTATGCAGCACCCCAACTCACCTTTCCCCTTAAGCAAGCATAAGTTGGTTTTCTATATTTGAGACCCTGTTCTGTTTTGTAATTCAGTTCCTGTGTAGCCAAGTTTACATTCCGTGTAGTAGTAATATCTTATGATGTTTCTTTTTCTGTGTGACTTATTTCACTTAGAATCATCGTACCTGAATCTACTCATTATGCTGTTACGGGCCTGATGACATAGATTTCATTGCTGAGTGATATTGCGTTGTACGTAAGTACCACAAATTCTTTATCCATTTTTCGCTTTCTGTGATATTGAACTTGTACCGTAAACGAGGTTCTTGTAAACAGAGCCGTCCCAAAATTTGGGGTGGCTGTGTCTTTTTGATTTTAATTTCCCTAAGCTATAAGACCATAAGTGGAAGTGCCCTAGGCTCTGTTGCTTTGTTTTTTAGATGTTTCAGGAAACACCATACACTTCTCCAGAGTGGCTGTTGGCAATTTACATCCCGCCCATCAGCATAACAAGGCTC
This sequence comes from Pseudorca crassidens, assembly GCF_039906515.1. NCBI lineage: Eukaryota > Metazoa > Chordata > Mammalia > Artiodactyla > Delphinidae > Pseudorca > Pseudorca crassidens. The sequence goes on from NC_090296.1 coordinate 162,472,678, forward strand.
CCAGTTCTCCATGGCCTGTCCTGCCTTTCTGGATTTTATACATTTTTCAGATGGCCCTTTTGACTGGGGAGCAGTGAGACTTCATTGTAGTGCAGATTTCCTTTGCAAGCTTGCTTGGTTGACCAAAAATGGCATATGCGTTTTTTCCTGAATATAATCAGGAAAAAACGCATACGCCCTTTTTGGCCAAGTGCATCATTGTGGACGTTCTGCCTCTTTTCCTATGCTTTACATGCAATTCCAGTCTACCTCCTGAAACCGGTTTCCTGCAATTCTGCCCCGCTTTCAAGTCCTCTTGGCAGCCTTACTTCAATATATTTTTGGACGATAGCTGTCATTTTTAACTCTGCAGGTTTGTGAATTATAGTGCCCCTGAGCTACTTTCTTCAACTCGCTTTCTTGTGAGCTGGCCACAACACCGCAGCCTTGCTTCAGGCCCTAGTGTGGTTCCGGCATGGCACGCTGAGCCTTTGGTTAATTCCTCTTCCTGGTGGGAAATGAGAGTTAAATTTGCCCGTCCAGACACCTCCAGCTAGTCTCTCATTGGTTCTCCCTATTCCTGTTCATTTTCCGCAGAAATGGCAAACTGGGCCAAACAGGAGGTTAAAGGCACTGACTCTCCAAGTGGAGAGAGTTTTAGTAAAGCGACTGGAATGTTGCACCCGAGTACCAGGGGACGAAAACTGAGACACATTTGAACACGTTTCCCGATCACACGGTGGATCATACTCTGGGTTCCACATGCATGTTTTAGCTGAAGGAAGAATCCCTTAAACCTGGAGAGTTGAGACCCATGGAATGGCTACCATGCAATATGACTTCAAAGGGTCTGCATTGGCTCACCGAACCTCACCAATCCTATTACTGCTGCATTTATGCCTCTGTAGACACGCTTGATTCTCTTTCGGAGACATATAAATCCATAGATTTTAAGATTCTTACTAGTCAGGTATATTCTTAGACTTTTAATATGGGGTGTTGAGTCCTCTTCGTTGAGCAAGGAGTAGCTCTTGTCTATTACATATTTGGCTTATGGAACGGTATCTGTGCTAATTTCAATCTCTGGTTTTATGCAGCACCCCAACTCACCTTTCCCCTTAAGCAAGCATAAGTTGGTTTTCTACATTTGAGACCTTGTTCTGTTTTGTAATTCAGTTCCTGTGTAGCCAAGTTTACATTCCGTGTATTAGTGATATCTTATGATGTTTCTTTTTCTGTGTGACTTATCTCACTTAGAATCATCGTACCTGAATCCACTCATTATGCTGCTATGGGCCTGATGACATAGATTTCATTGCTGAGTGATATTGCATTGTATGTAAGTACCACAACTTCTTTATCCATTTTTCACTTTCTGTGATATTGAACTTGTACTGTAAACGAGGTTCTTGTAAACAGAGCCGTCCCAAACTTTGGGGTGGCTGTGTCTTTTTGATTTTAATTTCCCTAAGCTATAGGACCATAAGTGGAAGTGCCCTAGGCTCTGTTGCTTTGTTTTGTAGATGTTTCAGGAAACACCATACACTTCTCCAGAGTGGCTGTTGGCAATTTACATCCCGCCCATCAGCATAACAAGGCTCCCAGTTCTCCATGGCCTGTCCTGCCTTTCTGGATTTTACACTTTTTTCAGATGGCCCTTTTGACCGGGGGGCAGTGAGACTTCATTGTAGTGCAGATTTCCTTTGCAAGCTTGCTTGGTTTGCCAAAAAGGGCGTATGCGTTTTTTCCTGAATATATTCAGGAAAAAACGCATACGCCCTTTTTGGCCAAGTGCATCATTGTGGACGTTCTGCCTCTTTTCCTATGCTTTACATGCAATTCCAGTCTACCTCCTGAAATCGGATTCCTGCAATTCTGCCCCGCTTTCAAGTCCTCTTGGCAGCCTTACTTCAATATATTTTTGGACGATAGCTGTCATTTTTAACTCTGCAGGTTTGTGTATTACAGTGCCCCTGAGCTGCTTTCTTCAACTCGCTTTCTTGTGAGCTGGCCGCAACACCGCAGGATTGCTTCAGGCCCTAGTGTGGTTCCGGCATGGCAAGCTGAGCCTTTGGTTAATTCCTCTTCCTGGTGGGAAATGAGAGTTAAATTTGCCCGTCCAGACACCTCCAGATAGTCTCTCATTGGTTCTCCCTATTCCTGTTCATCTTCCCCAGAAATTGCAAACTGGGCCAAACAGGAGGTTAAAGGCACTGACTCTCCAAGTGGGGAGAGTGTTAGTAAAGCGTCTGGAATGTTGCACCCGAGTACGAGGAGACGAAACCTGAGACACATTTCAACACGTTTCCCGATCACACGGTGGATCATACTCTGGGTTCCACATGCATGTTTTAGGTGAAGGAAGAATCCCTTAAACCTGGAGAGTTCAGACCCATGGAATGGGTACCATGCAATATGACTTCAAAGGTTCTGCATTGGCTCACCGAACCTCACCAATCCTATCACTGCTGTGCTTATGCCACTGTACACACGCTTGATTCCCTTTCGGAGACATATAAATCCATAGGTTTTAAGATTCTTACTAGTCAGGTATATTCCTAGACGTTTAATATGGGGTGTTGAGTCCTCTTCGTTGAGCAAGGAGTAGCTCTTGTCTATTACATATTTGGCTTATTGAACTGTATCTGTGCTAATTTCAATCTCTGGTTTTATGCAGCTCCCCAATTCACCTTTCCCCTTAAGCTAGCATAAGTTGGTTTTCTACATTTGAGACACTGTTCTGTTTTGTATTTCAGTTCCTCGGTAGCCAAGTTTACATTCCGTGTAGTAGGGATATCTTATGATGTTTCTTTTTCTGTGTGACTTATTTCACTAAGAATCATCGTACCTGAATCCACTCATTATGCTGCTACGGGCCTGATGATATACATTTCATTGCTGAGTGATATTGCATTGTACGTAAGTATCACAAATTCTTTATCCATTTTTCGCTTTCTGTGATATTGAACTTGTACCGTAAATGAGGTTCTTGTAAACAGAGCCGTCCCAAACTTTGGGGTGGCTGTTTCTTTTTGATTTTAATTTCCCTAAGCTATAGGACCATAAGTGGAAGTGCCCTAGGCTCTGTTGCTTTGTTTTTTAGATGTTTCAGGAAACACCATACACTTCTCCAGAGTGGCTGTTGGCAATTTACATCCAGCCCATCAGCATAACAAGGCTCCCAGTTCTCCATGGCCTGTCCGGCCTTTCTGGATTTTACACTTTTTTCAGATGGCCCTTTTGACTGGGGGGCAGTGAGACTTCATTGTAGTGCAGATTTCCTTTGCAAGCTTGCTTGGTTGGCCAAAAAGGGCGTATGCGTTTTTTCCTGAATATATTCAGGAAAAAACGCATACGCCCTTTTTGGCCAAGTGCATCATTGTGGACATTCTGTCTCTTTTCCTATGCTTTACATGCAATTCCAGTCTACCTCCTGAAATCGGATTCCTGCAATTCTGCCCCGCTTTCAAGTCCTCTTGGCAGCCTTACTTCAATATATTTTTGGACGATAGCTGTCATTTTTAACTCTGCAGGTTTGTGAATTACAGTGCCCCTGAGCTCCTTTCTTCAACTCGCTTTCTTGTGAGCTGGCCGCAACACCGCAGGATTGCTTCAGGCCCTAGTGTGGTTCCGGCATGGCACGCTGAGCCTTTGGTTAATTCCTCTTCCTGGTGGGAAATGAGAGTTAAATTTGCCCATCCAGACACCTCCAGCTAGTCTCTCATTGGTTCTCCCTATTCCTGTTCATTTTCCGCAGAAATTGCAAACTGGGCCAAACAGGAGGTTAAAGGCAGTGACTCTCCAAGTGGGGAGAGTGTTAGTAAAGCGTCTGGAATGTTGCACCCGAGTACCAGGGGACGAAAACTGAGACACATTTGAACACGTTTCCCGATCACACGGTGGATCATACTCTGGGTTCCACATGCATGTTTTAGCTGAAGGAAGAATCCCTTAAACCTGGAGAGTTGAGACCCATGGAATGGCTACCATGCAATATGACTTCAAAGGGTCTGCATTTGCTCATCAAACCTCAGAAATCCTATCACTGCTGCGTTTATGCCGCTGTACACATGCTTGATTCTCTTTTGGAGACATATAAATCCATAGGTTTTAAGATTATTACTAGTCAGGTATATTCTTAGGCGATTAATATGGGGTGTAGAGTCCACTTCGTTGAGCAAGGAGTAGATCTTGTCTATTACATATTTGGCTTATGGAATGGTATCTGTGCTAATTTCAATCTCTGGTTTTATGCAGCACCCCAACTCACCTTTCCCCTTAAGCAAGCATAAGTTGGTTTTCTACATTTGAGACCGTGTTCTGTTTTGTAATTCAGTTTCTGTGTAGCCAAGTTTACATTCCGTGTAGTAGTGATATCTTATGATGTTTCCTTTTCTGTGTGACTTATCTCACTTAGAATCATCGTACCTGAATCCACTCATTATGCTGCTACGGGCCTGATGACATAGATTTCATTCCTGAGTGATATTGCATTGTACGTAAGTACCACAACTTCTTTATCCATTTTTCACTTTCTGCGATATTGAACTTGTACCATAAACGAGATTCTTGTAAACAGAGCCGGCCCAAACTTTGGGGTGGCTGTGTCTTTTTGATTTTAATTTCCCTAAGCTATAGGACCATAAGTGGAAGTGCCCTAGGCTCTGTTGCTTTGTTTTTTAGATGTTTCAGGAAACACCATACACTTCTCCAGAGTGGCTGTTGGCAATTTACATCCCGCCCATCAGCATAACAAGGCTCTCAATTCTCCATGGCCTGTCCTGCCTTTCTGGATTTTACACATTTTTCAGATGGCCCTTTTGACCGGGGGGCAGTGAGACTTCATTGTAGTGCAGATTTCCTTTGCAAGCTTGCTTGGTTGGCCAAAAAGGGCGTATGCGTTTTTTCCTGAATATATTCAGGAAAAAACGCATACGCCCTTTTTGGCCAAGTGCATCATTGTGGACGTTCTGCCTCTTTTCCTATGCTTTACATGCAATTCCAGTCTACCTCCTGAAATCGGATTCCTGCAATTCTGCCCCGCTTTCAAGTCCTCTTGGCAGCCTTACTTCAATATATTTTTGGACGATAGCTGTCATTTTTAACTCTGCAGGTTTGTGAATTACAGTGCCCCTGAGCTCCTTTCTTCAACTCGCTTTCTTGTGAGCTGGCCGCAACACCACAGGATTGCTTCAGGCCCTAGTGTGGTTCTGGCATGGCACGCTGAGCCTTTGGTTAATTCCTCTTCCTGGTGGGAAATGAGAGTTAAATTTGCCCGTCCAGACACCTCCAGCTAGTCTCTCATTGGTTCTCCCTATTCCTGTTCATTTTCCGCAGAAATGGCAAACTGGGCCAAACAGGAGGTTAAAGGCACTGACTCTCCAAGTGGGGAGAGTTTTAGTAAAGCGTCTGGAATGTTGCACCCGAGTACCAGGGGACAAAAACTGAGACACATTTGAACACGTTTCCCGATCACACGGTGGATCATACTCTGGGTTCCACATGCATGTTTTAGCTGAAGGAAGAATCCCTTAAACCTGGAGAGTTGAGACCCATGGAATGGGTACCATTCAATATGACTTCAAAGGTTCTGCATTGGCTCACCGAACCTCACCAATCCTATCACTGCTGCGCTTATGCCACTGTACACACGCTTGATTCTCTTTCGGAGACATATAAATCCATAGATTTTAAGATTCTTACTAGTCAGGTATATTCTTAGACGTTTAATATGGGGTGTTGAGTCCTCTTCGTTGAGCAAGGAGTAGCTCTTGTCTATTACATATTTGGCTTATGGAATGGTATCTGTGCTAATTTCAATCTCTGGTTTTATGCAGCACCCCAACTCACCTTTCCCCTTAAGCAAGCATAAGTTGGTTTTCTACATTTGAGACCTTGTTCTGTTTTGTAATTCAGTTCCTGTGTAGCCAAGTTTACATTCCGTGTATTAGTGATATCTTATGATGTTTCTTTTTCTGTGTGACTTATCTCACTTAGAATCATCGTACCTGAATCCACTCATTATGCTGCTATGGGCCTGATGACATAGATTTCATTGCTGAGTGATATTGCATTTTACGTAAGTACCACAACTTCTTTATCCATTTTTCGCTTTCTGTGATATTGAACTTGTACCGTAAACGAGGTTCTTGTAAACAGAGCCGTCCCAAACTTTGGGGTGGCTTTGTCTTTTTGATTCTAATTTCCCTAAGCTATACGACCATAAGTGGAAGTGGCCTAGGCTCTGTTGCTTTGCTTTTTAGATGTTTCAGGAAACACCATACACTTCTCCAGAGTGGCTGTTGGCAATTTACATCCCGCCCATCAGCATAACAAGGCTCCCAATTCTCCATGAGCTGTCCTGCCTTTCTAGATTTTACACTTTTTTCAGATGGCCCTTTTGACTGGGGGGCAGTGAGACTTCATTGTACTGCAGATTTCCTTTGCAAGCTTGCTTGGTTGGCCAAAAAGGGCGTATGCGTTTTTTCCTGAATATATTCAGGAAAAAACGCATACGCCCTTTTTGGCCAAGTGCATCATTGTGGACGTTCTGCCTCTTTTCCTATGCTTTACATGCAATTCCAGTCTACCTCCTGGAATCGGATTCCTGCAATTCTGCCCCGCTTTCAAGTCCTCTTGGCAGCCTTACTTCAATATATTTTTGGACGATAGCTGTCATTTTTAACTCTGCAGGTTTGTGAATTACAGTGCCCCTGAGCTCCTTTCTTCAACTCGCTTTCTTGTGAGCTGGCCGCAACACCGCAGGATTGCTTCAGGCCCTAGTGTGGTTCTGGCATGGCATGCTGAGCCTTTGGTTAATTCCTCTTCCTGGTGGGAAATGAGAGTTAAATTTGCCCGTCCAGACACCTCCAGCTAGTCTCTCTTTGGTTCTCCCTATTCCTGTTCATTTTCCGCAGAAATTGCAAACTGGGCCAAACAGGAGGTTAAAGGCACTGACTCTCCAAGTGGGGAGAGTGTTAGTAAAGCGTCTGGAATGTTGCACCCGAGTACCAGGGGTCGAAATCTGACACATTTGAACACGTTTCCCGATCACACGGTGGATCATACTCTGGGTTCCACATGCATGTTTTAGCTGAAGGAAGAATCCCTTAAACCTGGAGAGTTGAGACCCATGGAATGGCTACCATGCAATATGACTTCAAAGGGTCTGCATTTGCTCATCAAACCTCAGAAATCCTATCACTGCTGCGTTTATGCCGCTGTACACATGCTTGATTCTCTTTTGGAGACATATAAATCCATAGGTTTTAAGATTATTACTAGTCAGGTATATTCTTAGGCGATTAATATGGGGTGTAGAGTCCACTTCATTGAGCAAGGAGTAGATCTTGTCTATTACATATTTGGCTTATGGAATGGTATCTGTGCTAATTTCAATCTCTGGTTTTATGCAGAACCCCAACTCACCTTTCCCCTTAAGCAAGCATAAGTTGGTTTTCTACATTTGAGACCGTGTTCTGTTTTGTAATTCAGTTTCTGTGTAGCCAAGTTTACATTCCGTGTAGTAGTGATATCTTATGATGTTTCCTTTTCTGTGTGACTTATCTCACTTAGAATCATCGTACCTGAATCCACTCATTATGCTGCTACGGGCCTGATGATATAGATTTCATTGCTGAGTGATATTGCATTGTACGTAAGTACCACAAATTCTTTATCCATTTTTCACCTTCTGTGATATTGAATTTGTACTGTAAATGAGGTTCTTGTAAACAGAGCCGTCCCAAACTTTGGGGTGGCTGTGTCTTTTTTATTTTAATTTCCCTAAGCTATAGGACCATAAGTGGAAGTGCCCTAGGCTCTGTTGCTTTGTTTTTTAGATGTTTCAGGAAACACCATACACTTCTCCAGAGTGGCTGTTGGCAATTTACATCCCGCCCATCAGCATAACAAGGCTCCCAGTTCTCCATGGCCTGTCCTGCCTTTCTGGATTTTACACTTTTTTCAGATGGCCCTTTTGACTGGGGGGCAGTGAGACTTCATTGTAGTGCAGATTTCCTTTGCAAGCTTGCTTGGTTGGCCAAAAAGGGCGTATGCGTTTTTTCCTTAATATATTCAGGAAAAAACGCATACGCCCTTTTTGGCCAAGTGAATCATTGTGGACGTTCTGCCTCTTTTCCTAGGCTTTACATGCAATTCCAGTCTACCTCCTGAAATCGGTTTCCTGCAATTCTGCCCCGCTTTCAAGTCCTCTTGGCAGCCTTACTTCAATATATTTTTGGACGATAGCTGTCATTTATAACTCTGCAGGTTTGTGAATTACAGTGCCCCTGAGCTCCTTTCTTCAACTCGCTTTCTTGTGAGCTGGCCGCAACACCGCAGCATTGCTTCAGGCCCTAGTGTGGTTCTGGCATGGCACGCTGAGCCTTTGGTTAATTCCTCTTCCTGGTGGGAAATGAGAGTTAAATTTGCCCGTCCAGACACCTCCAGCTAGTCTCTCACTGGTTCTCCCTATTCCTGTTCATCTTCCGCAGAAATTGCAAACTGGGCCAAACAGGAGGTTAAAGGCACTGACTCTCCAAGTGGGGAGAGTGTTAGTAAAGCGTCTGGAATGTTGCACCCGAGTACCAGGGGACAAAACCTGAGACACATTTGAACATGTTTCCCGATCACACGGTGGATCATACTCTGGGTTCCACATGCATGTTTTAGGTGAAGGAAGAATCCCTTAAACCTGGAAAGTTGAGACCCATGGAATGGGTACCATGCAATATGACTTCAAAGGTTCTGCATTGGCTCACCGAACCTCACCAATCCTATCACTGCTGCGCTTATGCCACTGTATGCAGGCTTGATTCTCTTTCGGAGACATATAAATCCATAGGTTTTAAGATTCTTCTAGTCAGGTATATTCTTTGACGTTTAATATGGGGTGTTGAGTCCTCTTCGTTGAGCAAGGAGTAGCTCTTGTCTATTACATATTTGGCTTATGGAACGGTATCTGTGCTAATTTCAATCTCTGGTTTTATGCAGCACCACAACTCACCTTTCCCCTTAAGCAAGCATAAGTTGGTTTTCTACATTTGAGACCTTGTTCTGTTTTGTAATTCAGTTCCTGTGTAGCCAAGTTTATATTCCATGTATTAGTGATATCTTATGATGTTTCTTTTTCTGTGTGACTTATCTCACTTAGAATCATCGTACCTGAATCCACTCATTATGCTGCTATGGGCCTGATGACATAGATTTCATTGCTGAGTGATATTGCATTGTACGTAAGTACCACAACTTCTTTATCCATTTTTCGCTTTCTATGATATTGAACTTGTACCGTAAACGAGGTTCTTGTAAACAGAGCCGTCCCAAACTTTGGGGTGGCTGTGTCTTTTTGATTTTAATTTCCCTAAGCTATAGGACCATAAGTGGAAGTGCCCTAGGCTCTGTTGCTTTGTTTTTTAGATGTTTCAGGAAACACCATACACTTCTCCAGAGTGGCTGTTGGCAATTTACATCCCGCCCATCAGCATAACAAGGCTCCCAGTTCTCCATGGCCTGTCCGGCCTTTCTGGATTTTTCACTTTTTTCAGATGGCCCTTTTGACTGGGGGGCAGTGAGACTTCATTGTAGTGCAGATTTCCTTTGCAAGCTTGCTTGGTTGGCCAAAAAGTGCGTATGCGTTTTTTCCTGAATATATTCAGGAAAAAACGCATACGCCCTTTTTGGCCAAGTGCATCATTGTGGACATTCTGTCTCTTTTCCTATGCTTTACATGCAATTCCAGTCTACCTCCTGAAATCGGATTCCTGCAATTCTGCCCCGCTTTCGAGTCCTCTTGGCAGCCTTACTTCAATATATTTTTGGACGATAGCTGTCATTTTTAACTCTGCAGGTTTGTGAATTACAGTGCCCCTGAGCTCCTTTCTTCAACTCGCTTTCTTGTGAGCTGGCCGCAACACCGCAGGATTGCTTCAGGCCCTAGTGTGGTTCCGGCATGGCATGCTGAGCCTTTGGTTAATTCCTCTTCCTGGTGGGAAATGTGAGTTAAATTTGCCCGTCCAGACACCTCCATCTAGTCTCTCATTGGTTCTCCCTATTCCTGTTCATTTTCCGCAGAAATTGCAAACTGGGCCAAACAGGAGGTTAAAGGCACTGACTCTCCAAGTGGGGAGAGTGTTAGTAAAGCGTCTGGAATGTTGCACCCGAGTACCAGGGGACGAAATCTGACACATTTGAACACGTTTCCCGATCACACGGTGGATCATACTCTGGGTTCCACATGCATGTTTTAGCTGAAGGAAGAATCCCTTAAACCTGGAGAGTTGAGACCCATGGAATGGGTACCATGCAATATGACTTCAAAGGGTCTGCATTTGCTCACCGAACCTCACCAATCCTATTACTGCTGCATTTATGCCTCTGTAGACACGCTTGATTCTCTTTCGGAGACATATAAATCCATAGGTTTTAAGATTCTTACTAGTCAGGTATATTCTTAGGCATTTAATATGGGGTGTTGAGTCCACTTTGTTGAGCAAGGAGTAGCTCTTGTCTATTACTTATTTGGCTTATGGAATGGTATCTGTGCTAATTTCAATCTCTCGTTTTATGCAGCACCCCAACTCACCTTTCCCCTTAAGCAAGCATAAGTTGGTTTTCTACATTTGAGATCCTGTTCTGTTTTGTAATTCAGTTCCTGTGTAGCCAAGTTTACATTCCGTGTATTAGTGATATCTTATGATGTTTCTTTTTCTGTGTGACTTATGTCACTTAGAATCATCGTACCTGAATCCACTCATTATGCTGCTATGGGCCTGATGACATAGATTTCATTCCTGAGTGATATTGCATTGTACGTAAGTACCACAACTTCTTTATCCATTTTTCACTTTCTGCGATATTGAACTTGTACCATAAACGAGATTCTTGTAAACAGAGACGGCCCAAACTTTGGGGTGGCTGTGTCTTTTTGATTTTAATTTCCCTAAGCTATAGGACCATAAGTGGAAGTGCCCTAGGCTCTGTTGCTTTGTTTTTTAGATGTTTCAGGAAACACCATACACTTCTCCAGAGTGGCTGTTGGCAATTTACATCCCGCCCATCAGCATAACAAGGCTCCCAATTCTCCATGGCCTGTCCTGCCTTTCTGGATTTTACACATTTTTCAGATGGCCCTTTTGACCGGGGGGCAGTGAGACTTCATTGTACTGCAGATTTCCTTTGCAACCTTGCTTGGTTGGCCAAAAAGGGCGTATGCGTTTTTTCCTGAATATATTCAGGAAAAAACGCATACGCCCTTTTTGGCCAAGTGCATCATTGTGGACGTTCTGCCTCTTTTCCTATGCTTTACATGCAATTCCAGTCTACCTCCTGAAATCGGATTCCTGCAATTCTGCCCCGCTTTCAAGTCCTCTTGGCAGCCTTACTTCAATATATTTTTGGACGATAGCTGTCATTTTTAACTCTGCAGGTTTGTGAATTACAGTGCCCCTGAGCTCCTTTCTTCAACTCGCTTTCTTGTGAGCTGGCCGCAACACCGCAGGATTGCTTCAGGCCCTAGTGTGGTTCTGGCATTGCATGCTGAGCCTTTGGTTAATTCCTCTTCCTGGTGGGAAATGAGAGTTAAATTTGCCCGTCCAGACACCTCCAGCTAGTCTCTCATTGGTTCTCCCTATTCCTGTTCATTTTCCGCAGAAATTGCAAACTGGGCCAAACAGGAGGTTAAAGGCACTGACTCTCCAAGTGGGGAGAGTTTTAGTAAAGCGTCTGGAATGTTGCACCCGAGTACCAGGGGACGAAATCTGACACATTTGAACACATTTCCCGATCACACGGTGGATCATACTCTGGGTTCCACATGCATGTTTTAGCTGAAGGAAGAATCCCTTAAACCTGGAGAGTTGAGACCCATGGAATGGGTACCATGCAATATGACTTCAAAGGGTCTGCATTTGCTCACCGAACCTCACCAATCCTATTACTGCTGCATTTATGCCTCTGTAGACACGCTTGATTCTCTTTCGGAGACATATAAATCCATAGGTTTTAAGATTCTTACTAGTCAGGTATATTCTTAGGCATTTAATATGGGGTGTAGAGTCCACTTTGTTGAGCAAGGAGTAGCTCTTGTCTATTACCTATTTGGCTTATGGAATGGTATCTGTGCTAATTTCAATCTCTGGTTTTATGCAGCACCCCAACTCACCTTTCCCCTTAAGCAAGCATAAGTTGGTTTTCTACATTTGAGATCCTGTTCTGTTTTGTAATTCAGTTCCTGTGTAGCCAAGTTTACATTCCGTGTATTAGTGATATCTTATGATGTTTCTTTTTCTGTGTGACTTATTTCACTTAGAATCATCGTACCTGAATCCACTCATTATGCTGCTATGGACCTGATGACATAGATTTCATTCCTGAGTGATATTGCATTGTACGTAAGTACCACAACTTCTTTATCCATTTTTCACTTTCTGCGATATTGAACTTGTACCATAAACGAGATTCTTGTAAACAGAGCCGGCCCAAACTTTGGGGTGGCTGTGTCTTTTTGATTTTAATTTCCCTAAGCTATAGGACCATAAGTGGAAGTGCCCTAGGCTCTGTTGCTTTGTTTTTTAGATGTTTCAGGAAACACCATACACTTCTCCAGAGTGGCTGTTGGCAATTTACATCCCGCCCATCAGCATAACAAGGCTCCCAGTTCTCCATGGCCTGTCCTGCCTTTCTGGATTTTATACTTTTTTCAGATGGCCCTTTTGACCGGGGGGCAGTGAGACTTCATTGTACTGCAGATTTCCTTTGCAAGCTTGCTTGGTTGGCCAAAAAGGGCGTATGCGTTTTTTCCTGAATATATTCAGGAAAAAACACATACGCCCTTTTTGGCCAAGTGCATCATTGTGGACGTTCTGCCTCTTTTCCTATGCTTTACATGCAATTCCAGTCTACCTCCTGAAATCGGATTCCTGCAATTCTGCCCTGCTTTCAAGTCCTCTTGGCAGCCTTACTTCAATATATTTTTGGACGATAGCTGTCATTTATAACTCTGCAGGTTTGTGAATTACAGTGCCCCTGAGCTCCTTTCTTCAACTCGCTTTCTTGTGAGCTGGCCGCAACACCGCAGGATTGCTTCAGGCCCTAGTGTGGTTCCGGCATGGCACGCTGAGCCTTTGGTTAATTCCTCTTCCTGGTGGGAAATGAGAGTTACATTTGCCCATCCAGACACCTCCAGCTAGTCTCTCATTGGTTCTCCCTATTCCTGTTCATTTTCCGCAGAAATTGCAAACTGGGCCAAACAGGAGGTTAAAGGCAGTGACTCTCCAAGTGGGGAGAGTTTTAGTAAAGCGTCTGGAATGTTGCACCCGAGTACCAGGGGACAAAAACTGAGACACATTTGAACACATTTCCCGATCACACGGTGGATCATCCTCTGGGTTCCACATGCATGTTTTAGCTGAAGGAAGAATCCCTTAAACCTGGAGAGTTGAGACCCATGGAATGGGTACCATTCAATATGACTTCAAAGGTTCTGCATTGGCTCACCGAACCTCACCAATCCTATCACTGCTGCGCTTATGCCACTGTACACACGCTTGATTCTCTTTCGGAGACATAGAAATCCATAGATTTTAAGATTCTTACTAGTCAGGTATATTCTTAGACGTTTAATATGGGGTGTTGAGTCCTCTTCGTTGAGCAAGGAGTAGCTCTTGTCTATTACATATTTGGCTTATGGAACGGTATCTGTGCTAATTTCAATCTCTGGTTTTATGCAGCACCCCAACTCACCTTTCCCCTTAAGCAAGCATAAGATGGTTTTCTACATTTGAGACCTTGTTCTGTTTTGTAATTCAGTTCCTGTGTAGCCAAGTTTTCATTCCGTGTAGTAGTGATATCTTATGATGTTTCTTTTTCTGTGTGACTTATCTCACTTAGAATCATCGTACCTGAATCCACTCATTATGCTGCTATGGGCCTGATGACATAGATTTCATTGCTGAGTGATATTGCATTGTACGTAAGTACCACAACTTCTTTATCCATTTTTCGCTTTCTGTGATATTGAACTTGTACCGTAAACGAGGTTCTTGTAAACAGAGCCGTCCTAAACTTTGGGGTGGCTGTGTCTTTTTGATTTTAATTTCCCTAAGCTATACGACCATAAGTGGAAGTGCCCTAGGCTCTGTTGCTTTGTTTTTTAGATGTTTCAGGAAACACCATACACTTCTCCAGAGTGGCTGTTGGCAATTTACATCCCGCCCATCAGCATAACAAGGCTCCCAGTTCTCCATGGCCTGTCCTGCCTTTCTGGATTTTATACTTTTTTCAGATGGCCCTTTTGACCGGGGGGCAGTGAGACTTCATTGTAGTGCAGATTTCCTTTGCAAGCTTGCTTGGTTGGCCAAAAAGGGCGTATGCGTTTTTTCCTGAATATATTCAGGAAAAAACGCATACGCCCTTTTTGGCCAAGTGCATCATTGTGGACGTTCTGCCTCTTTTCCTATGCTTTACATGCAATTCCAGTCTACCTCCTGAAATCGGATTCCTGCAATCCTGCCCCGCTTTCAAGTCCTCTTGGCAGCCTTACTTCAATATATTTTTGGACGATAGCTGTCATTTTTAACTCTGCAGGTTTGTGAATTACAGTGCCCCTGAGCTCCTTTCTTCAACTCACTTTCTTGTGAGCTGGCCGCAACACCGCAGGATTGTTTCAGGCCCTAGTGTGGTTCCGGCATGGCACGCTGAGCCTTTGGTTAATTCCTCTTCCTGGTGGGAAATGAGAGTTAAATTTGCCCATCCAGACACCTCCAGCTAGTCTCTCATTGGTTCTCCCTATTCCTGTTCATTTTCCGCAGAAATTGCAAACTGGGCCAAACAGGAGGTTAAAGGCACTGACTCTCCAAGTGGGGAGAGTGTTAGTAAAGCATCTGGAATGTTGCACCCGAGTACCAGGGGACAAAAACTGAGACACATTTGAACACGTTTCCCGATCACACGGTGGATCATACTCTGGGTTCCACATGCATGTTTTAGTTGAAGGAAGAATCCCTTAAACCTGGAAAGTTGAGACCCATGGAATGGCTACCATGCAATATGACTTCAAAGGGTCTGCATTTGCTCACCGAACCTCACCAATCCTATCACTGCTGCATTTATGCCGCTGTACACACGCTTGATTCTCTTTCGGAGACATATAAATCCATAGGTGTTAAGATTCTTACTAGTCAGGTATATTCTTAGGCATTTAATATGGGGTGTTGAGTCCACTTCGTTGAGCAAGGAGTAGCTCTTGTCTATTACCTATTTGGCTTATGGAATGGTATCTGTGCTAATTTCAATCTCTGGTTTTATGCAGCACCCCAACTCACCTTTCCCCTTAAGCAAGCATAAGTTGGTTTTCTACATTTGAGATCCTGTTCTGTTTTGTAATTCAGTTCCTGTGTAGCCAAGTTTACATTCCGTGTATTAGTGATATCTTATGATGTTTCTTTTTCTGTGTGACTTATTTCACTTAGAATCATCGTACCTGAATCCACTCATTATGCTGCTACGGGCCTGATGACATAGATTTCATTCCTGAGTGATATTGCATTGTACGTAAGTACCACAACTTCTTTATCCATTTTTCACTTTCTGCTATATTGAACTTGTACCATAAACGAGATTCTTGTAAACAGAGCCGGCCCAAACTTTGGGGTGGCTGTGTCTTTTTGCTTTTAATTTCCCTAAGCTATAGGACCATAAGTGGAAGTGCCCTAGGCTCTGTTGCTTTGTTTTTTAGATGTTTCAGGAAACACCATACACTTCTCCAGAGTGGCTGTTGGCAATTTACATCCCGCCCATCAGCATAACAAGGCTCCCAGTTCTCCATGGCCTGTCCTGCCTTTCTGGATGTTATACTTTTTTCAGATGGCCCTTTTGAACGGGGGGCAGTGAGACTTCATTGTAGTGCAGATTTCCTTTGCAAGCTTGCTTGGTTGGCCAAAAAGGGCGTATGCGTTTTTTCCTGAATATATTCAGGAAAAAACGCATACGCCCTTTTTGGCCAAGTGCATCATTGTGGACGTTCTGCCTCTTTTCCTATGCTTTACATGCAATTCCAGTCTACCTCCTGAAATCGGTTTCCTGCAATTCTGCCCCGCTTTCAAGTCCTCTTGGCAGCCTTACTTCAATATATTTTTGGACGATAGCTGTCATTTTTAACTCTGCAGGTTTGTGAATTACAGTGCCCCTGAGCTCCTTTCTTCAACTCGCTTTTTTGTGAGCTGGCCGCAACACCGCAGCATTGCTTCAGGCCCTAGTGTGGTTCCGGCATGGCACGCTGAGCCTTTGGTTAATTCCTCTTCCTGGTGGGAAATGAGAGTTAAATTTGCCCATCCAGACACCTCCAGCTAGTCTCTCATTGGTTCTCCCTATTTCTGTTCATTTTCCGCAGAAATTGCAAACTGGGCCAAACAGGAGGTTAAAGGCACTGTCTCTCCAAGTGGGGAGAGTGTTAGTAAAGCATCTGGAATGTTGCACCCGAGTACCAGGGGACAAAAACTGAGACACATTTGAACACGTTTCCCGATCACACGGTGGATCATACTCTGGGTTCCACATGCATGTTTTAGCTGAAGGAAGAATCCCTTAAACCTGGAGAGTTGAGACCCATGGAATGGGTACCATGCAATATGACTTCAAAGGGTCTGCATTTGCTCACCGAACCTCACCAATCCTATCACTGCTGCGTTTATGCTGCTGTACACACGCTTGATTCTCTTTCGGGGACATAGAAATCCATAGGTTTTAAGATTCTTACTAGTCAGGTATATTCTTAGGCGTTTAATATGGGGTGTTGATTCCACTTGGTTGAGAAAGGAGTAGCTCTTGTCTATTACATATTTGGCTTATGGAACGGTATCTGTGCTAATTTCAATCTCTGGTTTTATGCAGCACCCCAACTCACCTTTCCCCTTAAGCAAGCATAAGTTGGTTTTCTACATTTGAGACCCTGTTCTGTTTTGTAATTCTGTTCCTGTGTAGCCAAGTTTACATTCCGTGTAGTAGTGATATCTTATGATGTTTCTTTTTCTGTGTGACTTATCTCACTTAGAATCATCGTACCTGAATCCACTCATTATGCTGCTATGGGCCTGATGACATAGATTTCATTGCTGAGTGATATTGCATTGTACGTACCTACCACAACTTCTTTATCCATTTTTCACTTTCTGTGATATTGAACTCGAACTGTAAACGAGGTTCTTGTAAACAGAGCCGGCCCAAACTTTGGGGTGGCTGTGTCTTTTTGATTTTAATTTCCCTAAGCTATAGGACCATAAGTGGAAGTGACATAGGCTCTGTTGCTTTGTTTTGTAGATGTTTCAGGAAACACCATACACTTCTCCAGAGTGGCTGTTGGCAATTTGCATCCCGCCCATCAGCATAACAAGGCTCCCAGTTCTCCATGGCCTGTCCTGCCTTTCTGGATTTTATACTTTTTTCAGATGGCCCTTTTGACCGGGGGGCAGTGAGACTTCATTGTAGTGCAGATTTCCTTTGCAAGCTTGCTTGGTTGGCCAAAAAGGGCGTATGCGTTTTTTCCTGAATATATTCAGGAAAAAACGCAGTGCCCTTTTTGGCCAAGTGCATCATTGTGGACGTTCTGCCTCTTTTCCTATGCTTTACATGCAATTCCAGTCTACCTCCTGAAATCGGTTTTCTGCAATTCTGCCCCGCTTTCAAGTCCTCTTGGCAGCCTTACTTCAATATATTTTTGGACGATAGCTGTCATTTATAACTCTGCAGTTTTGTGAATTACAGAGCCTCTGAGCTCCTTTCTTCAACTTGCTTTCTTGTGAGCTGGCTGCAAGACCGCAGCATTGCTTCAGGCCCTAGTGTGGTTCCGGCATGGCACGCTGAGCCTTTGGTTAATTCCTCTTCCTGGTGGGAAATGAGAGTTAAATTTCTCCGTCCAGACACCTCCAGCTAGTCTCTCATTGGTTCTCCCTATTCCTGTTCATTTTCCGCAGAAATTGCAAACTGGGCCAAACAGGAGGTTAAAGGCACTGACTCTCCAAGTGGGGAGAGTGTTAGTAAAGCGTCTGGAATGTTGCACCCGAGTACCAGGGGACGAAACTGAGACACATTTGAACACTTTTCCCAATCACACGGTGGATCATACTCTGGGTTCCACATGCATGTTTTAGCTGAAGGAAGAATCCCTTAAACCTGGAGAGTTGAGACCCATGGAATGGGTACCATGCAATATAAATTCAAAGGTTCTGCATTGGCTCACCGAACCTCACCAATCTTATCACTGCTGCGCTTTTGCCACTGTACACACGCTTGATTCTCTTTCGGAGACATATAAATCCATAGATTTTAAGATTCTTACTAGTCAGGTATATTCTTAGACGTTTAATATGGGGTATTCAGTCCTCTTCGTTGAGCAAAGTCTAGCTCTTGTCTATTACATATTTGGCTTATGGAACGGTATCTGTGCTAATTTCAATCTCTGGTTTTATGCAGCACCCCAACTCACCTTTCCCCTTAAGCAAGCATAAGTTGGTTTTCTACATTTGAGACCCTGTTCTGTTTTGTAATTCAGTTCCTGTGTAGCCAAGTTTACATTCCGTGTAGTAGTGATATCTTATGATGTTTCTTTTTCTGTGTGACTTATCTCACTTAGAATCATCGTACCTGAATCCACTCATTATGCTGCTATGGGCCTGATGATATAGATTTCATTGCTGAGTGATATTGCATTGTACGTAAGTACCACAACTTCTTTATCCATTTTTCACTTTCTGTGATATTGAACTTGTACTGTAAACGAGGTTCTTGTAAACAGAGCCGTCCCAAACTTTGGGGTGGCTGTGTCTTTTTGATTTTAATTTCCCTAAGCTATAGGACCATAAGTGGAAGTGCCCTAGGCTCTGTTGCTTTGTTTTTTAGATGTTTCAGGAAACACCATACACTTCTCCAGAGTGGCTGTTGGCAATTTACATCCCGCCCATCAGCATAACAAGGCTCCCAATTCTCCATGGCCTGTCCTGCCTTTCTGGATTTTACACTTTTTTCCGATGGCCCTTTTGACCGGGGGGCAGTGAGACTTCATTGTAGTGCAGATTTCCTTTGCAAGCTTGCTTGGTTGGCCAAAAAGGGCATATGCGTTTTTTCCTGAATATATTCAGGAAAAAACGCATACGCCATTTCTGGCCAAGTGCATCATTGTGGACGTTCTGCCTCTTTTCCTATGCTTTACATGCAATTCCAGTCTACCTCCTGAAACCGGTTTCCTGCAATTCTGCCCCACTTTCAAGTCCTCTTGGCAGCCTTACTTCAATATATTTTTGGACGATAGCTGTCATTTTTAACTCTGCAGGTTTGTGAATTACAGTGCCTCTGAGCTCCTTTCTTCAACTCGCTTTCTTGTGAGCTGGCCGCAACACCGCAGGATTGTTTCAGGCCTTAGTGTGGTTCCGGCATGGCACGCTGAGCCTTTGGTTAATTCCTGTTCCTGGTGGGAAATGAGAGTTAAATTTGCCCGTACAGGCACCTCCAGCTAGTCTCTCATTGGTTCTCCCTATTCCTGTTCATTTTCCGCAGAAATTGCAAACTGGGCCAAACAGGAGTTTAAAGGCACTGACTCTCCAAGTGGGGAGAGTGTTAGTAAAGCGTCTGGAATGTTGCACCCGAGTACCAGGGGACGAAACCTGAGACACATTTGAACACGTTTCCCGATCACACGGTGGATCATACTCTGGGTTCCACATGCATTTTTTAGCTGAAGGAAGAATCCCTTAAACCTGGAGAGTTGAGACCCATGGAATGGCTACCATGCAATATGACTTCAAAGGGTCTGCATTTGCTCACCGAACCTCACCAATCCTATCACTGCTGCGTTTATGCAGCTGTACACACGCTTGATTCTCTTTTGGAGACATATAAATCCATAGGTTTTAAGATTCTTACTAGTCAGGTTTATTCTTAGGCGTTTAATATGGGGTGTAGAGTCCACTTCGTTGAGCAAGGAGTAGCTCTTGTCTATTTCATCTTTGTCTTATGGAACGGTATCTGTGCTAATTTCAATCTCTGGCTTTATGCAGCACCCCAACTCACCTTTCCCCTTAAGCAAGCATAAGTTGGTTTTCTACATTTGAGACCCTGTTCTGTTTTGTAATTCAGTTCCTGTGTAGCCAAGTTTACATTCCGTGTAGTAGTGATATCTTATGATGTTTCTTTTTCTGTGTGACTTATCTCACTTAGAATCATCGTACCTGAATCCACTCATTATGCTGCTATGGGCCTGATGATATAGATTTCATTGCTGAGTGATATTGCATTGTACGTAAGTACCACAACTTCTTTATCCATTTTTCGCTTTCTGTGATATTGAACTTGTACCATAAACGAGGTTCTTGTAAACAGAGCCATCCCAAACTTTGGGGTGGCTGTGTCTATTTGATTTTAATTTCCCTAAGCTATAGGACCATAAGTGGAAGTGCCCTAGGCTCTGTTGCTTTGTTTTTTAGATGTTTCAGGAAACACCATACACTTCTCCAGAGTGGCTGTTGGCAATTTACATCCCGCCCATCAGCATAACAAGGCTCCCAGTTCTCCATGGCCTGTCCTGCCTTTCTGGATTTTACACTTTTTTCAGATGGCCCTTTTGACTGGGGGGCAGTGAGACTTCATTGTAGTGCAGATTTCCTTTGCAAGCTTGCTTGGTTGGCCAAAAAGGGCGTATGCGTTTTTTCCTGAATATATTCAAGAAAAAACGCATACGCCCTTTTTGGCCAAGTGCATCATTGTGGACGTTCTGCCTCTTTTCCTATGCTTTACATGCAATTCCAGTCTACCTCCTGAAATCGGTCTCCTGCAATTCTGCCCCGCTTTCGAGTCCTCTTGGCAGCCTTACTTCAATATATTTTTGGACGATAGCTGTCATTTATAACTCTGCAGGTTTGTGAATTACAGTGCCCCTGGGCTCCTTTCTTCAACTCGCTTTCTTGTGAGCTGGCCGCAACACCGCAGGATTGCTTCAGGCCCTAGTGTGGTTCCAGCATGGCACGCTGAGCCTTTGCTTAATTCCTCTTCCTGGTGGGAAATGAGAGTTAAATTTGCCCGTCCAGACACCTCCAGCTAGTCTCTCATTGGTTCTCCCTATTCCTGTTCATTTTCCGCAGAAATTGCAAACTGGGCCAAACAGGAGGTTAAAGGCACTGACTCTCCAAGTGGGGAGAGTTTTAGTAAAGCATCTGGAATGTTGCACCCGAGTACCAGGGGACAAAAACAGAGACACATTTGAACACGTTTCCCGATCACACGGTGGATCATACTCTGGGTTCCACATGCATGTTTTAGGTGAAGGAAGAATCCCTTAAACCTGGAGAGTTGAGACCCATGGAATGGCTACCATGCAATATGACTTCAAAGGGTCTGCATTTGCTCATCGAACCTCACCAATCCTATCACTGCTGCGTTTATGCCGCTGTACACATGCTTGATTCTCTTTTGGAGACATATAAATCCATAGGTTTTAAGATTATTACTAGTCAGGTATATTTTTAGGCGATTAATATGGGGTGTAGAGCCCACTTCGTTGAGCAAGGAGTAGCTCTTGTCTATTACCTATTTGGCTTATGGAATGGTATCTGTGCTAATTTCAATCTCTGGTTTTATGCAGCACCCCAACTCACCTTTCCCCTTAAGCAAGCATAAGTTGGTTTTCTACATTTGAGATCCTGTTCTGTTTTGTAATTCAGTTCCTGTGTAGCCAAGTTTACATTCCGTGTATTAGAGATATCTTATGATGTTTCTTTTTCTGTGTGACATATTTCACTTAGAAATATCGTACCTGTATCCACTCATTATGCTGCTATGGGCCTGATGACATAGATTTCATTCCTCATTGATATTGCATTGTACGTAAGTACCACAACTTCTTTATCCATTTTTCACTTTCTGTGATATTGAACTTGTACCATAAACGAGATTCTTGTAAACAGAGCCGGCCCAAACTTTGGGGTGGCTGTGTCTTTTTGATTTTAATTTCCCTAAGCTATAGGACCATAAGTGGAAGTGCCCTAGGCTCTGTTGCTTTGTTTTTTAGATGTTTCAGGAAACACCATACACTTCTCCAGAGTGGCTGTTGGCAATTTACATCCCGCCCATCAGCATAACAATGCTCCCAGTTCTCCATGGCCTGTCCTGCCTTTCTGGATTTTATACTTTTTTCAGATGGCCCTTTTGACCGGGGGGCAGTGAGACTTCATTGTAGTGCAGATTTCCTTTGCAAGCTTGCTTCGTTGGCCAAAATGGGCGTATGCGTTTTTTCCTGAATATATTCAAGAAAAAACGCATACGCCCTTTTTGGCCAAGTGCATCATTGAGGACGTTCTGCCTCTTTTCCTATGCTTTACATGCAATTCCAGTCTACCTCCTGAAATCGGTTTCCTGCAATTCTGCGCCGCTTTCAAGTCCTCTTGGCAGCCTTACTTCAATATATTTTTGGACGATAGCTGTCATTTATAACTCTGCAGGTTTGTGAATTACAGTGCCTCTGAGCTCCTTTCTTCAACTCGCTTTCTTGTGAGCTGGCCGCAACACCGCAGGATTGCTTCAGGCCCTAGTGTCGTTCCAGCATGGCACGCTGAGCCTTTGGTTAATTCCTCTTCCTGGTGGGAAATGAGAGTTAAATTTGCCCGTCCAGACACCTCCAGCTAGTCTCTCACTGGTTCTCCCTATTCCTGTTCATCTTCCGCAAAAATTGCAAACTGGGCCAAACAGGAGGTTAAAGGCACTGACTCTCCAAGTGGGGAGAGTTTTAGTAAAGCGTCTGGAATGTTGCACCCGAGTACCAGGGGACGAAAACTGAGACACATTTGAACACGTTTCCCGATCACATGGTGGATCATACTCTGGGTTCCACATGCATGTTTTAGCTGAAGGAAGAATCCCTTAAACCTGGAGAGTTGAGACCCATGGAATGGCTACCATGCAATATGACTTCAAAGGGTCTGTATTTGCTCATCGAACCTCACCAATCCTATCACTGCTGCTTTTATGCCGCTGTACACATGCTTGATTCTCTTTTGGAGACATATAAATCCATAGGTTTTAAGATTATTACTAGTCAGGTATATTCTTAGGCGATTAATATGGGGAGTAGAGTCCACTTGGTTGAGCAAGGAGTAGCTCTTGTCTATTACATATTTGGCTTATGGAACGGTATCTGTGCTAATTTCAATCTCTGGTTTTATGCAGAACCCCAACTCACCTTTCCCCTTAAGCAAGCATAAGTTGGTTTTCTACATTTGAGACCGTGTTCTGTTTTGTAATTCAGTTCCTGTGTAGCCAAGTTTACATTCCGTGTAGTAGTGATATCTTATGATGTTTCTTTTTCTGTGTGACTTATCTCACTTAGAATCATCGTACCTGAATCCACTCATTATGCTGCTACGGGCCTGATGATATAGATTTCATTGTTGAGTGATATTGCATTGTACGTAAGTACCACAAATTCTTTATGCATTTTTCACCTTCTGTGATATTGAATTTGTACCGTAAATGAGGTTCTTGTAAACAGAGCCGTCCCAAACTTTGGGGTGGCTGTGTCTTTTTGATTTTAATTTCCCTAAGCTATAGGACCATAAGTGGAAGTGCCTTAGGCTCTGTTGCTTTGTTTTTTAGATGTTTCAGGAAACACCATACACTTCTCCAGAGTGGCTGTTGGCAATTTACATCCCGCCCATCAGCATAACAAGGCTCCCAGTTCTCCATGGCCTGTCCTGCCTTTCTGGATGTTACACTTTTTTCAGATGGCCCTTTTGACCGGGGGCAGTGAGACTTCATTGTAGTGCAGATTTCCTTTGCAAGCTTGCTTGGTTGGCCAAAAAGGGCGTATGCGTTTTTTCCTGAATATAATCAGGAAAAAACGCATACGCCCTTTTTGGCCAAGTGCATCATTGTGGACGTTCTGCCTCTTTTCCTATGCTTTACATGCAATTCCAGTCTACCTCCTGAAACCGGTTTCCTGCAATTCTGCCCCACTTTCAAGTCCTCTTGGCAGCCTTACTTCAATATATTTTTGGACGATAGCTGTCATTTTTAACTCTGCAGGTTTGTGAATTACAGTGCCTCTGAGCTCCTTTCTTCAACTCGCTTTCTTGTGAGCTGGCTGCAACACCGTAGCATTGCTTCAGGCCCTAGTGTGGTTCCGGCATGGCACGCTGAGCCTTTGGTTAATTCCTCTTCCTGGTGGGAAATGAGAGTTAAATTTGCCCGTCCAGACACCTCCAGCTAGTCTCTCATTGGTTCTCCCTATTCCTGTTCATTTTCCGCAGAAATTGCAAACTGGGCCAAACAGGAGGTTAAAGGCACTGACTCTCCAAGTGGGGAGAGGGTTAGTAAAGCGTCTGGAATGTTGCACCCGAGTACCAGGGGACCAAACCTGAGACACATTTGAACACGTTTCCCGATCACATGGTGGATCATACTCTGGGTTCCACATGCATCTTTTAGCTGAAGGAAGAATCCCTTAAACCTGGAGAGTTGAGACCCATGGAATGGGTACCATGCAATATGACTTCAAAGGTTCTGCATTGGCTCACCGAACCTCACCAATCGTATCACTGCTGCGCTTTTGCCACTGTACACACGCTTGATTCTCTTTTGGAGACATATAAATCCATAGATTTTAAGATTCTTACTAGTCAGGTATATTCTTAGACGTTTAATATGGGGTGTTGAGTCCTCTTCGTTGAGCAAAGACTAGCTCTTGTCTAATACATATTTGGCTTATGGAACGGTATCTGTGCTAATTTCAATCTCTGGTTTTATGCAGCACCCCAACTCAACTTTCCCCTTAAGCAAGCATAAGTTGGTTTTCTACATTTGAGACCCTGTTTTGTTTTGTAATTCAGTTCCTGTGTAGCCAAGTTTACATTCCGTGTAGTAGTGATATCTTATGATGTTTCTTTTTCTGTGTGACTTATTTCACTTAGAATCATCGTACCTGAATCCACTCAGTATGCTGCTACGGGCCTGAAGATATAGATTTCATTGCTGAGTGATATTGCATTGTACGTAAGTACCACAAATTCTTTATCCATTTTTCGCTTTCTGTGATATTGAACTTGTACCGTAAACGAGGTTCTTGTAAACAGAGCCGTCCCAAACTTTGGGGTGGCTGTGTCTTACTGATTTTAATTTCCCTAAGCTATAGGACCATAAGTGGAAGTGCCACAGGCTCTGTTCCTTTGTTTTTTAGATGTTTCAGGAAACACCATACACTTCTCCAGAGTGGCTGTTGGCAATTTACATCCCGCCCATCAGCATAACAAGGCTCCCAGTTCTCCATGGCCTGTCCGGCCTTTCTGGATTTTACACTTTTTTCAGATGGCCCTTTTGACCGGGGGACAGTGAGACTTCATTGTAGTGCAGATTTCCTTTGCAAGCTTCTTGGTTGGCCAAAAAGGGCGTATGGGTTTTTTCCTGAATATATTCAGGGAAAAACGCATACGCCCTTTTTGGCCAAGTGCATCATTGTGGACGTTCTGCCTCTTTCCCTATGCTTTACATGCAATTCCAGTCTACCTCCTGAAATCGGTTTCCTGCAATTCTGCCCCGCTTTCAAGTCCTCTTGGCAGCCTTACTTCAATATATTTTTGGACGATAGCTGTCATTTATAACTCTGCAGGTTTGTGAATTACAGTGCCCCTGAGCTCCTTTCTTCAACTCGCTTTCTTGTGAGCTGGCCGCAACACCGCAGCATTGCTTCAGGCCCTAGTGTGGTTCCAGCATGGCATGCTGAGCCTTTGCTTAATTCCTCTTCCTGGTGGGAAATGAGAGTTAAATTTGCCCGTCCAGACACCTCCAGCTAGTCTCTCATTGGTTCTCCCTATTCCTGTTCATTTTCCGCAGAAATGGCAAACTGGGCCAAACAGGAGGTTAAAGGCACTGACTCTCCAAGTGGGGAGAGTGTTAGTAAAGTGACTGGAATGTTGCATCCGAGTACGAGGGGACGAAAACTGAGACACATTTGAACACGTTTCCCGATCACACGGTGGATCATACTCTGGGTTCCACATGCACGTTTTAGCTGAAGGAAGAATCCCTTAAACCTGGAGAGTTGAGACCCATGGAATGGGTACCATGCAATATGACCTCAAAGGGTCTGCATGTGTTCACCGAACCTCACCAATCCTATCACTGCTGTGTTTATGCCACTGTACACACGCTTGATTCTCTTTCGGAGACATATAAATCCATAGGTTTTAAGATTCTTACTAGTCAGGTATATTCTTAGGCGTTTAATATGGGGTGTAGAGCCCACTTCGTTGAGCAAGGAGTAGCTCTTGTCTATTACATATTTGGCTTATGGAATGGTATCTGTGCTAATTTCAATCTCTGGTTTTATGCAGTACCCCAACTCACCTTTCCCCTTAAGCAAGCATAAGTTGGTTTTCTACATTTGAGACCCTGTTCTGTTTTGTAATTCAGTTTCTGTGTAGGCAAGTTTACATTCCTTGTAGTAGTGATATCTTATGATGTTTCTTTTTCTGTGTGACTTATTTCACTTAGAATCATCGTACCTGAATCCACTCATTATGCTGCTACGGGCCTGATGACATAGATTTCATTCCTGAGTGATATTGCATTGTACGTAAGTACCACAACTTCTTTATCCATTTTTCACTTTCTGCTATATTGAACTTGTACCATAAACGAGATTCTTGTAAACAGAGCCGGCCCAAACTTTGGGGTGGCTGTGTCTTTTTGATTTTAATTTCCCTAAGCTATAGGACCATAAGTGGAAGTGCCCTAGGCTCTGTTGCTTTGTTTTTTAGATGTTTCAGGAAACACCATACACTTCTCCAGAGTGGCTGTTGGCAATTTACATCCCGCCCATCAGCATAACAAGGCTCCCAGTTCTCCATGGCCTGTCCTGCCTTTCTGGATGTTATACTTTTTTCAGATGGCCCTTTTGAACGGGGGGCAGTGAGACTTCATTGTAGTGCAGATTTCCTTTGCAAGCTTGCTTGGTTGGCCAAAAAGGGCGTATGCGTTTTTTCCTGAATATATTCAGGAAAAAACGCATACGCCCTTTTTGGCCAAGTGCATCATTGTGGACGTTCTGCCTCTTTTCCTATGCTTTACATGCAATTCCAGTCTACCTCCTGAAATCGGTTTCCTGCAATTCTGCCCCGCTTTCAAGTCCTCTTGGCAGCCTTACTTCAATATATTTTTGGACGATAGCTGTCATTTTTAACTCTGCAGGTTTGTGAATTACAGTGCCCCTGAGCTCCTTTCTTCAACTCGCTTTTTTGTGAGCTGGCCGCAACACCGCAGCATTGCTTCAGGCCCTAGTGTGGTTCCGGCATGGCACGCTGAGCCTTTGGTTAATTCCTCTTCCTGGTGGGAAATGAGAGTTAAATTTGCCCATCCAGACACCTCCAGCTAGTCTCTCATTGGTTCTCCCTATTTCTGTTCATTTTCCGCAGAAATTGCAAACTGGGCCAAACAGGAGGTTAAAGGCACTGTCTCTCCAAGTGGGGAGAGTGTTAGTAAAGCATCTGGAATGTTGCACCCGAGTACCAGGGGACAAAAACTGAGACACATTTGAACACGTTTCCCGATCACACGGTGGATCATACTCTGGGTTCCACATGCATGTTTTAGCTGAAGGAAGAATCCCTTAAACCTGGAGAGTTGAGACCCATGGAATGGGTACCATGCAATATGACTTCAAAGGGTCTGCATTTGCTCACCGAACCTCACCAATCCTATCACTGCTGCGTTTATGCTGCTGTACACACGCTTGATTCTCTTTCGGGGACATAGAAATCCATAGGTTTTAAGATTCTTACTAGTCAGGTATATTCTTAGGCGTTTAATATGGGGTGTTGATTCCACTTGGTTGAGAAAGGAGTAGCTCTTGTCTATTACATATTTGGCTTATGGAACGGTATCTGTGCTAATTTCAATCTCTGGTTTTATGCAGCACCCCAACTCACCTTTCCCCTTAAGCAAGCATAAGTTGGTTTTCTACATTTGAGACCCTGTTCTGTTTTGTAATTCTGTTCCTGTGTAGCCAAGTTTACATTCCGTGTAGTAGTGATATCTTATGATGTTTCTTTTTCTGTGTGACTTATCTCACTTAGAATCATCGTACCTGAATCCACTCATTATGCTGCTATGGGCCTGATGACATAGATTTCATTGCTGAGTGATATTGCATTGTACGTACCTACCACAACTTCTTTATCCATTTTTCACTTTCTGTGATATTGAACTCGAACTGTAAACGAGGTTCTTGTAAACAGAGCCGGCCCAAACTTTGGGGTGGCTGTGTCTTTTTGATTTTAATTTCCCTAAGCTATAGGACCATAAGTGGAAGTGACATAGGCTCTGTTGCTTTGTTTTGTAGATGTTTCAGGAAACACCATACACTTCTCCAGAGTGGCTGTTGGCAATTTGCATCCCGCCCATCAGCATAACAAGGCTCCCAGTTCTCCATGGCCTGTCCTGCCTTTCTGGATTTTATACTTTTTTCAGATGGCCCTTTTGACCGGGGGGCAGTGAGACTTCATTGTAGTGCAGATTTCCTTTGCAAGCTTGCTTGGTTGGCCAAAAAGGGCGTATGCGTTTTTTCCTGAATATATTCAGGAAAAAACGCAGTGCCCTTTTTGGCCAAGTGCATCATTGTGGACGTTCTGCCTCTTTTCCTATGCTTTACATGCAATTCCAGTCTACCTCCTGAAATCGGTTTTCTGCAATTCTGCCCCGCTTTCAAGTCCTCTTGGCAGCCTTACTTCAATATATTTTTGGACGATAGCTGTCATTTATAACTCTGCAGTTTTGTGAATTACAGAGCCTCTGAGCTCCTTTCTTCAACTTGCTTTCTTGTGAGCTGGCTGCAAGACCGCAGCATTGCTTCAGGCCCTAGTGTGGTTCCGGCATGGCACGCTGAGCCTTTGGTTAATTCCTCTTCCTGGTGGGAAATGAGAGTTAAATTTCTCCGTCCAGACACCTCCAGCTAGTCTCTCATTGGTTCTCCCTATTCCTGTTCATTTTCCGCAGAAATTGCAAACTGGGCCAAACAGGAGGTTAAAGGCACTGACTCTCCAAGTGGGGAGAGTGTTAGTAAAGCGTCTGGAATGTTGCACCCGAGTACCAGGGGACGAAACTGAGACACATTTGAACACTTTTCCCAATCACACGGTGGATCATACTCTGGGTTCCACATGCATGTTTTAGCTGAAGGAAGAATCCCTTAAACCTGGAGAGTTGAGACCCATGGAATGGGTACCATGCAATATAAATTCAAAGGTTCTGCATTGGCTCACCGAACCTCACCAATCTTATCACTGCTGCGCTTTTGCCACTGTACACACGCTTGATTCTCTTTCGGAGACATATAAATCCATAGATTTTAAGATTCTTACTAGTCAGGTATATTCTTAGACGTTTAATATGGGGTATTCAGTCCTCTTCGTTGAGCAAAGTCTAGCTCTTGTCTATTACATATTTGGCTTATGGAACGGTATCTGTGCTAATTTCAATCTCTGGTTTTATGCAGCACCCCAACTCACCTTTCCCCTTAAGCAAGCATAAGTTGGTTTTCTACATTTGAGACCCTGTTCTGTTTTGTAATTCAGTTCCTGTGTAGCCAAGTTTACATTCCGTGTAGTAGTGATATCTTATGATGTTTCTTTTTCTGTGTGACTTATCTCACTTAGAATCATCGTACCTGAATCCACTCATTATGCTGCTATGGGCCTGATGATATAGATTTCATTGCTGAGTGATATTGCATTGTACGTAAGTACCACAACTTCTTTATCCATTTTTCACTTTCTGTGATATTGAACTTGTACTGTAAACGAGGTTCTTGTAAACAGAGCCGTCCCAAACTTTGGGGTGGCTGTGTCTTTTTGATTTTAATTTCCCTAAGCTATAGGACCATAAGTGGAAGTGCCCTAGGCTCTGTTGCTTTGTTTTTTAGATGTTTCAGGAAACACCATACACTTCTCCAGAGTGGCTGTTGGCAATTTACATCCCGCCCATCAGCATAACAAGGCTCCCAATTCTCCATGGCCTGTCCTGCCTTTCTGGATTTTACACTTTTTTCCGATGGCCCTTTTGACCGGGGGGCAGTGAGACTTCATTGTAGTGCAGATTTCCTTTGCAAGCTTGCTTGGTTGGCCAAAAAGGGCATATGCGTTTTTTCCTGAATATATTCAGGAAAAAACGCATACGCCATTTCTGGCCAAGTGCATCATTGTGGACGTTCTGCCTCTTTTCCTATGCTTTACATGCAATTCCAGTCTACCTCCTGAAACCGGTTTCCTGCAATTCTGCCCCACTTTCAAGTCCTCTTGGCAGCCTTACTTCAATATATTTTTGGACGATAGCTGTCATTTTTAACTCTGCAGGTTTGTGAATTACAGTGCCTCTGAGCTCCTTTCTTCAACTCGCTTTCTTGTGAGCTGGCCGCAACACCGCAGGATTGTTTCAGGCCTTAGTGTGGTTCCGGCATGGCACGCTGAGCCTTTGGTTAATTCCTGTTCCTGGTGGGAAATGAGAGTTAAATTTGCCCGTACAGGCACCTCCAGCTAGTCTCTCATTGGTTCTCCCTATTCCTGTTCATTTTCCGCAGAAATTGCAAACTGGGCCAAACAGGAGTTTAAAGGCACTGACTCTCCAAGTGGGGAGAGTGTTAGTAAAGCGTCTGGAATGTTGCACCCGAGTACCAGGGGACGAAACCTGAGACACATTTGAACACGTTTCCCGATCACACGGTGGATCATACTCTGGGTTCCACATGCATTTTTTAGCTGAAGGAAGAATCCCTTAAACCTGGAGAGTTGAGACCCATGGAATGGCTACCATGCAATATGACTTCAAAGGGTCTGCATTTGCTCACCGAACCTCACCAATCCTATCACTGCTGCGTTTATGCAGCTGTACACACGCTTGATTCTCTTTTGGAGACATATAAATCCATAGGTTTTAAGATTCTTACTAGTCAGGTTTATTCTTAGGCGTTTAATATGGGGTGTAGAGTCCACTTCGTTGAGCAAGGAGTAGCTCTTGTCTATTTCATCTTTGTCTTATGGAACGGTATCTGTGCTAATTTCAATCTCTGGCTTTATGCAGCACCCCAACTCACCTTTCCCCTTAAGCAAGCATAAGTTGGTTTTCTACATTTGAGACCCTGTTCTGTTTTGTAATTCAGTTCCTGTGTAGCCAAGTTTACATTCCGTGTAGTAGTGATATCTTATGATGTTTCTTTTTCTGTGTGACTTATCTCACTTAGAATCATCGTACCTGAATCCACTCATTATGCTGCTATGGGCCTGATGATATAGATTTCATTGCTGAGTGATATTGCATTGTACGTAAGTACCACAACTTCTTTATCCATTTTTCGCTTTCTGTGATATTGAACTTGTACCATAAACGAGGTTCTTGTAAACAGAGCCGTCCCAAACTTTGGGGTGGCTGTGTCTATTTGATTTTAATTTCCCTAAGCTATAGGACCATAAGTGGAAGTGCCCTAGGCTCTGTTGCTTTGTTTTTTAGATGTTTCAGGAAACACCATACACTTCTCCAGAGTGGCTGTTGGCAATTTACATCCCGCCCATCAGCATAACAAGGCTCCCAGTTCTCCATGGCCTGTCCTGCCTTTCTGGATTTTACACTTTTTTCAGATGGCCCTTTTGACTGGGGGGCAGTGAGACTTCATTGTAGTGCAGATTTCCTTTGCAAGCTTGCTTGGTTGGCCAAAAAGGGCGTATGCGTTTTTTCCTGAATATATTCAAGAAAAAACGCATACGCCCTTTTTGGCCAAGTGCATCATTGTGGACGTTCTGCCTCTTTTCC
Source organism: Pseudorca crassidens (assembly GCF_039906515.1). Taxonomy (NCBI): domain Eukaryota; kingdom Metazoa; phylum Chordata; class Mammalia; order Artiodactyla; family Delphinidae; genus Pseudorca; species Pseudorca crassidens. The sequence goes on from NC_090296.1 coordinate 162,504,487, forward strand.
TATGCTTTACATGCAATTCCAGTCTACCTCCTGAAATCGGTCTCCTGCAATTCTGCCCCGCTTTCGAGTCCTCTTGGCAGCCTTACTTCAATATATTTTTGGACGATAGCTGTCATTTATAACTCTGCAGGTTTGTGAATTACAGTGCCCCTGGGCTCCTTTCTTCAACTCGCTTTCTTGTGAGCTGGCCGCAACACCGCAGGATTGCTTCAGGCCCTAGTGTGGTTCCAGCATGGCACGCTGAGCCTTTGCTTAATTCCTCTTCCTGGTGGGAAATGAGAGTTAAATTTGCCCGTCCAGACACCTCCAGCTAGTCTCTCATTGGTTCTCCCTATTCCTGTTCATTTTCCGCAGAAATTGCAAACTGGGCCAAACAGGAGGTTAAAGGCACTGACTCTCCAAGTGGGGAGAGTTTTAGTAAAGCATCTGGAATGTTGCACCCGAGTACCAGGGGACAAAAACAGAGACACATTTGAACACGTTTCCCGATCACACGGTGGATCATACTCTGGGTTCCACATGCATGTTTTAGGTGAAGGAAGAATCCCTTAAACCTGGAGAGTTGAGACCCATGGAATGGCTACCATGCAATATGACTTCAAAGGGTCTGCATTTGCTCATCGAACCTCACCAATCCTATCACTGCTGCGTTTATGCCGCTGTACACATGCTTGATTCTCTTTTGGAGACATATAAATCCATAGGTTTTAAGATTATTACTAGTCAGGTATATTTTTAGGCGATTAATATGGGGTGTAGAGCCCACTTCGTTGAGCAAGGAGTAGCTCTTGTCTATTACCTATTTGGCTTATGGAATGGTATCTGTGCTAATTTCAATCTCTGGTTTTATGCAGCACCCCAACTCACCTTTCCCCTTAAGCAAGCATAAGTTGGTTTTCTACATTTGAGATCCTGTTCTGTTTTGTAATTCAGTTCCTGTGTAGCCAAGTTTACATTCCGTGTATTAGAGATATCTTATGATGTTTCTTTTTCTGTGTGACATATTTCACTTAGAAATATCGTACCTGTATCCACTCATTATGCTGCTATGGGCCTGATGACATAGATTTCATTCCTCATTGATATTGCATTGTACGTAAGTACCACAACTTCTTTATCCATTTTTCACTTTCTGTGATATTGAACTTGTACCATAAACGAGATTCTTGTAAACAGAGCCGGCCCAAACTTTGGGGTGGCTGTGTCTTTTTGATTTTAATTTCCCTAAGCTATAGGACCATAAGTGGAAGTGCCCTAGGCTCTGTTGCTTTGTTTTTTAGATGTTTCAGGAAACACCATACACTTCTCCAGAGTGGCTGTTGGCAATTTACATCCCGCCCATCAGCATAACAATGCTCCCAGTTCTCCATGGCCTGTCCTGCCTTTCTGGATTTTATACTTTTTTCAGATGGCCCTTTTGACCGGGGGGCAGTGAGACTTCATTGTAGTGCAGATTTCCTTTGCAAGCTTGCTTCGTTGGCCAAAATGGGCGTATGCGTTTTTTCCTGAATATATTCAAGAAAAAACGCATACGCCCTTTTTGGCCAAGTGCATCATTGAGGACGTTCTGCCTCTTTTCCTATGCTTTACATGCAATTCCAGTCTACCTCCTGAAATCGGTTTCCTGCAATTCTGCGCCGCTTTCAAGTCCTCTTGGCAGCCTTACTTCAATATATTTTTGGACGATAGCTGTCATTTATAACTCTGCAGGTTTGTGAATTACAGTGCCTCTGAGCTCCTTTCTTCAACTCGCTTTCTTGTGAGCTGGCCGCAACACCGCAGGATTGCTTCAGGCCCTAGTGTCGTTCCAGCATGGCACGCTGAGCCTTTGGTTAATTCCTCTTCCTGGTGGGAAATGAGAGTTAAATTTGCCCGTCCAGACACCTCCAGCTAGTCTCTCACTGGTTCTCCCTATTCCTGTTCATCTTCCGCAAAAATTGCAAACTGGGCCAAACAGGAGGTTAAAGGCACTGACTCTCCAAGTGGGGAGAGTTTTAGTAAAGCGTCTGGAATGTTGCACCCGAGTACCAGGGGACGAAAACTGAGACACATTTGAACACGTTTCCCGATCACATGGTGGATCATACTCTGGGTTCCACATGCATGTTTTAGCTGAAGGAAGAATCACTTAAACCTGGAGAGTTGAGACCCATGGAATGGCTACCATGCAATATGACTTCAAAGGGTCTGTATTTGCTCATCGAACCTCACCAATCCTATCACTGCTGCTTTTATGCCGCTGTACACATGCTTGATTCTCTTTTGGAGACATATAAATCCATAGGTTTTAAGATTATTACTAGTCAGGTATATTCTTAGGCGATTAATATGGGGAGTAGAGTCCACTTGGTTGAGCAAGGAGTAGCTCTTGTCTATTACATATTTGGCTTATGGAACGGTATCTGTGCTAATTTCAATCTCTGGTTTTATGCAGAACCCCAACTCACCTTTCCCCTTAAGCAAGCATAAGTTGGTTTTCTACATTTGAGACCGTGTTCTGTTTTGTAATTCAGTTCCTGTGTAGCCAAGTTTACATTCCGTGTAGTAGTGATATCTTATGATGTTTCTTTTTCTGTGTGACTTATCTCACTTAGAATCATCGTACCTGAATCCACTCATTATGCTGCTACGGGCCTGATGATATAGATTTCATTGTTGAGTGATATTGCATTGTACGTAAGTACCACAAATTCTTTATGCATTTTTCACCTTCTGTGATATTGAATTTGTACCGTAAATGAGGTTCTTGTAAACAGAGCCGTCCCAAACTTTGGGGTGGCTGTGTCTTTTTGATTTTAATTTCCCTAAGCTATAGGACCATAAGTGGAAGTGCCTTAGGCTCTGTTGCTTTGTTTTTTAGATGTTTCAGGAAACACCATACACTTCTCCAGAGTGGCTGTTGGCAATTTACATCCCGCCCATCAGCATAACAAGGCTCCCAGTTCTCCATGGCCTGTCCTGCCTTTCTGGATGTTACACTTTTTTCAGATGGCCCTTTTGACCGGGGGCAGTGAGACTTCATTGTAGTGCAGATTTCCTTTGCAAGCTTGCTTGGTTGGCCAAAAAGGGCGTATGCGTTTTTTCCTGAATATAATCAGGAAAAAACGCATACGCCCTTTTTGGCCAAGTGCATCATTGTGGACGTTCTGCCTCTTTTCCTATGCTTTACATGCAATTCCAGTCTACCTCCTGAAACCGGTTTCCTGCAATTCTGCCCCACTTTCAAGTCCTCTTGGCAGCCTTACTTCAATATATTTTTGGACGATAGCTGTCATTTTTAACTCTGCAGGTTTGTGAATTACAGTGCCTCTGAGCTCCTTTCTTCAACTCGCTTTCTTGTGAGCTGGCTGCAACACCGTAGCATTGCTTCAGGCCCTAGTGTGGTTCCGGCATGGCACGCTGAGCCTTTGGTTAATTCCTCTTCCTGGTGGGAAATGAGAGTTAAATTTGCCCGTCCAGACACCTCCAGCTAGTCTCTCATTGGTTCTCCCTATTCCTGTTCATTTTCCGCAGAAATTGCAAACTGGGCCAAACAGGAGGTTAAAGGCACTGACTCTCCAAGTGGGGAGAGGGTTAGTAAAGCGTCTGGAATGTTGCACCCGAGTACCAGGGGACCAAACCTGAGACACATTTGAACACGTTTCCCGATCACATGGTGGATCATACTCTGGGTTCCACATGCATCTTTTAGCTGAAGGAAGAATCCCTTAAACCTGGAGAGTTGAGACCCATGGAATGGGTACCATGCAATATGACTTCAAAGGTTCTGCATTGGCTCACCGAACCTCACCAATCGTATCACTGCTGCGCTTTTGCCACTGTACACACGCTTGATTCTCTTTTGGAGACATATAAATCCATAGATTTTAAGATTCTTACTAGTCAGGTATATTCTTAGACGTTTAATATGGGGTGTTGAGTCCTCTTCGTTGAGCAAAGACTAGCTCTTGTCTAATACATATTTGGCTTATGGAACGGTATCTGTGCTAATTTCAATCTCTGGTTTTATGCAGCACCCCAACTCAACTTTCCCCTTAAGCAAGCATAAGTTGGTTTTCTACATTTGAGACCCTGTTTTGTTTTGTAATTCAGTTCCTGTGTAGCCAAGTTTACATTCCGTGTAGTAGTGATATCTTATGATGTTTCTTTTTCTGTGTGACTTATTTCACTTAGAATCATCGTACCTGAATCCACTCAGTATGCTGCTACGGGCCTGAAGATATAGATTTCATTGCTGAGTGATATTGCATTGTACGTAAGTACCACAAATTCTTTATCCATTTTTCGCTTTCTGTGATATTGAACTTGTACCGTAAACGAGGTTCTTGTAAACAGAGCCGTCCCAAACTTTGGGGTGGCTGTGTCTTACTGATTTTAATTTCCCTAAGCTATAGGACCATAAGTGGAAGTGCCACAGGCTCTGTTCCTTTGTTTTTTAGATGTTTCAGGAAACACCATACACTTCTCCAGAGTGGCTGTTGGCAATTTACATCCCGCCCATCAGCATAACAAGGCTCCCAGTTCTCCATGGCCTGTCCGGCCTTTCCGGATTTTACACTTGTTTCAGATGGCCCTTTTGACCGGGGGACAGTGAGACTTCATTGTAGTGCAGATTTCCTTTGCAAGCTTCTTGGTTGGCCAAAAAGGGCGTATGGGTTTTTTCCTGAATATATTCAGGGAAAAACGCATACGCCCTTTTTGGCCAAGTGCATCATTGTGGACGTTCTGCCTCTTTCCCTATGCTTTACATGCAATTCCAGTCTACCTCCTGAAATCGGTTTCCTGCAATTCTGCCCCGCTTTCAAGTCCTCTTGGCAGCCTTACTTCAATATATTTTTGGACGATAGCTGTCATTTATAACTCTGCAGGTTTGTGAATTACAGTGCCCCTGAGCTCCTTTCTTCAACTCGCTTTCTTGTGAGCTGGCCGCAACACCGCAGCATTGCTTCAGGCCCTAGTGTGGTTCCAGCATGGCATGCTGAGCCTTTGCTTAATTCCTCTTCCTGGTGGGAAATGAGAGTTAAATTTGCCCGTCCAGACACCTCCAGCTAGTCTCTCATTGGTTCTCCCTATTCCTGTTCATTTTCCGCAGAAATGGCAAACTGGGCCAAACAGGAGGTTAAAGGCACTGACTCTCCAAGTGGGGAGAGTGTTAGTAAAGTGACTGGAATGTTGCATCCGAGTACGAGGGGACGAAAACTGAGACACATTTGAACACGTTTCCCGATCACACGGTGGATCATACTCTGGGTTCCACATGCACGTTTTAGCTGAAGGAAGAATCCCTTAAACCTGGAGAGTTGAGACCCATGGAATGGGTACCATGCAATATGACCTCAAAGGGTCTGCATGTGTTCACCGAACCTCACCAATCCTATCACTGCTGTGTTTATGCCACTGTACACACGCTTGATTCTCTTTCGGAGACATATAAATCCATAGGTTTTAAGATTCTTACTAGTCAGGTATATTCTTAGGCGTTTAATATGGGGTGTAGAGCCCACTTCGTTGAGCAAGGAGTAGCTCTTGTCTATTACATATTTGGCTTATGGAATGGTATCTGTGCTAATTTCAATCTCTGGTTTTATGCAGTACCCCAACTCACCTTTCCCCTTAAGCAAGCATAAGTTGGTTTTCTACATTTGAGACCCTGTTCTGTTTTGTAATTCAGTTTCTGTGTAGGCAAGTTTACATTCCTTGTAGTAGTGATATCTTATGATGTTTCTTTTTCTGTGTGACTTATTTCACTTAGAATCATCGTACCTGAATCCACTCATTATGCTGCTACGGGCCTGATGATATAGATTTCATTGCTGAGTGATATTGCATTGTACGTAAGTACCAAAAATTCTTTATCCATTTTTCACTTTCTGTGTTATTGAACTTGTATCGTAAACGAGGATCTTGTAAACAGAGCCGTCCCAAACTTTGGGGTGGCTGTGTCTTTTTGATTTTAATTTCCCTAAGCTATACCACCATAAGTGGAAGTGCCCTAGGCTCTGTTGCTTTGTTTTGTAGATGTTTCAGGAAACACCATACACTTCTCCAGAGTGGCTGTTGGCAATTTACATCCCGCCCATCAGCATAACAAGGCTCCCAGTTCTCCATGGCCTGTCCTGCCTTTCTGGATTTTATACTTTTTTCAGATGGCCCTTTTGACCGGGGGGCAGTGAGACTTCATTGTAGTGCAGATTTCCTTTGCAAGCTTGCTTGGTTGGCCCAAAAGGGCGTATGCGTTTTTTCCTGAATATATTCAGGAAAAAACGCATACGCCCTTTTTGACCAAGTGCATCATTGTGGACGTTCTGCCTCTTTTCATATGCTTTACATGCAATTCCAGTCTACCTCCTGAAATCGGTTTCCTGCAATTATGCCCCGCTTTCAAGTCCTCTTGGCAGCCTTACTTCAATATATTTTTGGACGATAGCTGTCATTTATAACTCTGCAGGTTTGTGAATTACAGTGCCCCTGAGCTCCTTTCTTCAACTCGCTTTCTTGTGAGCTGGCCGCAACACCGCAGCATTGCTTCAGGCCCTAGTGTCGTTCCGGCATGGCACGCTGAGCCTTTGGTTAATTCCTCTTCCTGGTGGGAAATGAGAGTTAAATTTGCCAGTACAGGCACCTCCAGCTAGTCTCTCATTGGTTCTCCCTATTCCTGTTCATTTTCCGCAGAAATGGCAAACTGGGCCATACAGGAGGTTAAAGGCACTGACTCTCCAAGTGGGGAGAGTGTTAGTAAAGCTACTGGAATGTTGCACCCGAGTACCAGGGGACGAAACCTGAGACACATTTGAACACGTTTCCCGATCACACGGTGGATCATACTCTGGGTTCCACATGCATGTTTTAGCTGAAGGAAGAATCCCTTAAACCTGGAGAGTTGAGACCCATGGAATGGGTACCATGCAATATGACTTCAAAGGGTCTGCATTGGCTCACAGAACCTCACCAATCCTATCACTGCTACGTTTATGCCGCTGTACACACGCCTTATTCTCTTTCGGAGACATAGAAATCCATAGGTTTTAAGATTCTTACTAGTCAGGTATATTCATAGGCGTTTAATATGGGGTGTAGAGTCCACTTCGTTGAGCAAGGAGTAGCTCTTGTCTATTACATATTTGGCTTATGGAACGGTATCTGTGCTAATTTCAATCTCTGGTTTTATGCAGCACCCCAACTCACCTTTCCCCTTAAGCAAGCATAAGTTGGTTTTCTACATTTGAGACCCTGTTCTGTTTTGTAATTCAGTTCCTTTGTAGCTAAGTTTACATTCCGTGTAGTAGTGATATCTTATGATGTTTCTTTTTCTGTGTGATTTTTTTCACTTAGAATCATGGTACCTGAATCTACTCATTATGCTGCTACGGGCCTGATGACATAGATTTCATTGCTGAGTGATATTGCATTGTACATAAGTACCACAACTTCTTTATCCATTTTTTGCTTTCTGCGATATTGAACTTGTACCATAAACGAGGTTCTTGTAAACAGAGCCGTCCCAAACTTTGGGGTGGCTGTGTCTTTTTGATTTTAATTTCCCTAAGCTATAGGACCATAAGTGGAAGTGCCCTAGGCTCTGTTGCTTTGTTTTTTAGATGTTTCAGGAAACACCATACACTTCTCCAGAGTGGCTGTTGGCAATTTACATCCCGCCCATCAGCATAACAAGGCTCCCAGTTCTCCATGGCCTGTCCTGCCTTTCTGGATTTTATACGTTCTTCAGATGGCCCTTTTGACCGGGGGGCAGTGAGACTTCATTGTAGTGCAGATTTCCTTTGCAAGCTTGCTTGGTTGGCCCAAAAGGGCGTATGCGTTTTTTCCTGAATATATTCAGGAAAAAACGCATACGCCCTTTTTGACCAAGTGCATCATTGTGGACGTTCTGCCTCTTTTCATATGCTTTACATGCAATTCCAGTCTACCTCCTGAAATCGGTTTCCTGCAATTATGCCCCGCTTTCAAGTCCTCTTGGCAGCCTTACTTCAATATATTTTTGGACGATAGCTGTCATTTATAACTCTGCAGGTTTGTGAATTACAGTGCCCCTGAGCTCCTTTCTTCAACTCGCTTTCTTGTGAGCTGGCCGCAACACCGCAGCATTGCTTCAGGCCCTAGTGTCGTTCCGGCATGGCACGCTGAGCCTTTGGTTAATTCCTCTTCCTGGTGGGAAATGAGAGTTAAATTTGCCAGTACAGGCACCTCCAGCTAGTCTCTCATTGGTTCTCCCTATTCCTGTTCATTTTCCGCAGAAATGGCAAACTGGGCCATACAGGAGGTTAAAGGCACTGACTCTCCAAGTGGGGAGAGTGTTAGTAAAGCTACTGGAATGTTGCACCCGAGTACCAGGGGACGAAACCTGAGACACATTTGAACACGTTTCCCGATCACACGGTGGATCATACTCTGGGTTCCACATGCATGTTTTAGCTGAAGGAAGAATCCCTTAAACCTGGAGAGTTGAGACCCATGGAATGGGTACCATGCAATATGACTTCAAAGGGTCTGCATTGGCTCACAGAACCTCACCAATCCTATCACTGCTACGTTTATGCCGCTGTACACACGCCTTATTCTCTTTCGGAGACATAGAAATCCATAGGTTTTAAGATTCTTACTAGTCAGGTATATTCATAGGCGTTTAATATGGGGTGTAGAGTCCACTTCGTTGAGCAAGGAGTAGCTCTTGTCTATTACATATTTGGCTTATGGAACGGTATCTGTGCTAATTTCAATCTCTGGTTTTATGCAGCACCCCAACTCACCTTTCCCCTTAAGCAAGCATAAGTTGGTTTTCTACATTTGAGACCCTGTTCTGTTTTGTAATTCAGTTCCTTTGTAGCTAAGTTTACATTCCGTGTAGTAGTGATATCTTATGATGTTTCTTTTTCTGTGTGATTTTTTTCACTTAGAATCATGGTACCTGAATCTACTCATTATGCTGCTACGGGCCTGATGACATAGATTTCATTGCTGAGTGATATTGCATTGTACATAAGTACCACAACTTCTTTATCCATTTTTTGCTTTCTGCGATATTGAACTTGTACCATAAACGAGGTTCTTGTAAACAGAGCCGTCCCAAACTTTGGGGTGGCTGTGTCTTTTTGATTTTAATTTCCCTAAGCTATAGGACCATAAGTGGAAGTGCCCTAGGCTCTGTTGCTTTGTTTTTTAGATGTTTCAGGAAACACCATACACTTCTCCAGAGTGGCTGTTGGCAATTTACATCCCGCCCATCAGCATAACAAGGCTCCCAGTTCTCCATGGCCTGTCCTGTCTTTCTGGATTTTACACTTTTTTCAGATGCTCCTTTTGACAGGGAGGAAGTGAGACTTCATTGTAGTGCAGATTTCCTTTGCAAGCTTGCTTGGTTGGCCAAAAAGGGCGTATGCGTTTTTTCCTGAATATATTCAGGAAAAAACGCATACGCCCTTTTTGGCCAAGTGCATCATTGTCGACGTTCTGAGTGTTTTCATATGTTTTCAATGCAATTCCAGTCTACCTCCTGAAATCGGTTTCCTGCAATTCTGCCTTGCTGTCAGTGCCTCTTCATAGCCTTACCTCAATATACTTTTTGAAAATTGTTGGCCTTTTTAACTCTGCAGGTTTTTGAATTGCCGTGGCCCTTAGCTGCATTTTTCAGCTCTTATTTTTGTGATCTTGCCTCATATCCACAGGATTTCTTCAGGCCCTATTCTTCTTCTGGGTCGCCTTGCTCTGCCTTTGGTTAATTCTTCTTCCTGATGTGAATTAGAGTGACATGTTCCCATTGAAACCGCTACAGCTATTTTCTCACTGGTTCCCCCTATTCCCATTCATCCTCCGCACTAACTGCAGACTGTGCGATACCGGAACGTAAAGGCATTGACTCTCCATGTGGAGATGTTGTTAGTAAAGTGGCTGGAATGTTGATCCGGAGCCCCAGGAGAGGAAAATGAGGTGCGTTTTAGAAACCTTTCCCGATCATATGGTATACCATCCGCTGGATTTCCCATGCATGGTTTAGCTGTAGGAAGATTCCCTTCAACCTGGAGTGTTGGGACCCTTGGAATGAGTAGCATGAAGTATTGCATTAAACTTTCGGCAGTTGCTCACCAAAGCTCACCAATCCTCTCAGCCCCAAGTGTCCAGCCTTATGTCTTATCCAGCTGTGGGTTTATATGTGGTCATTCCAGGTTGCATCACAGCCCCTGAGCGAATTTTGTAAGAATTTTTCTCTCTTTCATTGTTTCTGCGTTTTGGTTTTAAAATTTATTTCTATAATGGGGTTTAGCTCATTTTCACTGCTGTGTTTGGCCGCTCTGCACACACTTGATTCCCTTATGGAGATATATCAATACATGGGTTTTAAGATTCTTATTACTCAGATATATTTCTCTGCGGTGTATAGGGTGTGTTGAGGCCAGTTCATTGAGCAAGGTGTAGATCTTGTCTAATACCTATTTGGTTTATTGAACGGTATCTGTGCTAATTTCAAACTCTGGTTTTATGCATCACCCCACCTCTCCTTTCCCCTTAAGCTGACATAAGTGTGTTTTCTAAATGTGAGACACTGTTCTGTTTTGTAATTCATTTTTTGTGCAGCCATATTTATCCTCCCTCTATAAGTGATATCTTATGATATGTTTCTTTTTCTGTTTGACTTATTTCAAGTAGTATTATCGGACCTAAATCCACTCTTTATCCTTCTACTAGCCTTATTACATTGATTTCATGGTGAAGAGATATTCCATTGTACATAAGTACCACATTTTCTTTATCCATTGTTCTCTTTCCTGGGATATTTAAGGTGTACTGAAGTTGAGGTTCTTGTAAACAGAGTAGCCCTAAACTGTGGTGTGCTTGTGTCTTGTTGATTTTTAGACTTCCCTAGATATACTTCCGTGATTGGAAGTGCCCTATGCTCTGTAGCTCTGTTTTTTAGATGATTTAGGAACCACCATACACTTCTCCAGAGTGGCTCTCGGCAGTTCACACACTGTCCATCAGCGTATAAAGGCTCCCTGTTCTCCATGGCCTGTCCTGCATTTCTGGTTTTTACAATTTTTTCGGATGGCCCTTTTGACCGGTGGGAAATGAGACTTCTTTGTTGTGCACATTTGCATTGCTTGCTTGCTTGGTTGCCCATAAAGTGCGTATGCGTTTTTTCCTGGATATATTCAGGAAAAAACGCATACTCCCTTTTGGGCCAACTGCATCATTGTCGAAATTCTGCCGCTTTTCATGTGCTTTAAAGACGAGTCCAATCTATCTCTTGAAATCTGTTTCTTGCAATTCTGTCTTGCATTCAGATCCTCTTCTTTGCCTTACCTCAACATATTTTGGGACGTTAGTTTTCATTTATAACTCTGCAGGTTTGTGAATTGCAGTGACCCTGAGCTCCATTTTTTAAGTTGCTCTTTTGTGAGCTGGCCTCAAAGCCGCAGGATTGCTTCAGGCCCTATTTTGGCTCCGGCGAGGCGGGCTGAGCCTTTTTTTAATTCTTATTCTTAATGGGAAATTAGAGTGACATGTGCCCGTCCAAACCCCTACAACTATTCTCTCATTGGTTCCCCCTCTTCCCGTTCATCCTCCTCACAATTTGCAAAATGTGTGAAACAGAAGTTTAAATGTGCTGATTCTCTAAGTGGGGAGATTCTAAGTAACGTGGCTGGAATGATGAACAGGAGCACCAGGAGAGGATAAATGAGGTGCATTTTAGACACATCTCCCGATCACATGGTGTACAGTCCTCTGGGTTTTCCATGCATGTTTTCGCTGTAGGAAGATCCCTTGAACCTGCAGATTTGGGACCCATTGAATGGGTACCAGGTAGTATTACTTTAAAGGGTGTGCATTTCCTCACCCAACCTCATATTTCTCTTAGCGTAAACAGTTTCCAGCCTTATGTCTCATCCTGCTGTGGGTCTAGATGTGTTCAATCCATGTTGCATCACCGTCCCTGAGGAAAAGTTGTAAGAGGTTTTCTCTGTCTCTTTGTCGTTTATTTTTTTCAATTTATTACTATATTGGTTACAGCTGATTTTCAAAGCTCTGTTTCTTGCTGCTGTACATCCACTTGATTCACATACAGAGAGACATCAATAAATTCTTTTTCAGATTCTTACCAGTCATATATATTCTTTTCCAGTGACTTGAGTGTGCTGAGTGCAGTTCTTTTAGCTACCGTGTAGGCCTTGTTGATTATCAGTTTGGTATTTGGAATGGTATCTTTGCTAATTTCAACCTCCTGGATGATGCCTCACCCCTCCCCACCTTTCCCGTTTAGCAGCCTTACGCGTGTTGTCTACATATTTGACTATGTTTTTGTTTTGTAATTTATTTCATGTGTAGCCATTTTGGATTCCACCTTTAAGTGATATCTTATGATATGTGTCTTTTTCTTTTTGAATTATGTCACTTAGAATGATCATACGTAACTCCTCCGGAGTTGTTACAACTGGCCATATTTCATTGACTTCCAGGCTGAGTAATATTCCACTCTACATAAGTACCACATCTCTATCCATTTTTTCCCTCCAGAGACATTTAAGTTATATCCTAGTCGAGAATCTTTTAAACAGAGAGGCAGTAAACATTGGGGTGCCTGTGTCCTCTCGATTTTTGTTTTTCCCAAGACATACGCCCATGAGTGCAAGTGCCCTATGCTCTGTAGCTCATTTTTTAGATGCTTTAGTAAACACAATACACTTCTCCAGAATGGCCATTGGCAATATACATTTCCACTATAAGCCTCACAGGGCTCCCTCTTCTCCTTGCCCTGTCCTGCATTTCTGGTGTTTACACTTTATGAGGATGGCTCTTCTGACTGATGCGAAGTGATATCTTTTGTAGTATTGATTTCCAGTGCCCACCTGTTTGGTTGGCTAAAAAAGTGTATGCCCTTTTCTTGAATATATACAGAGAAAAACGCATACAGCCTTTTTGGCCAACTGCAATGTTGGCAATGTTCAGCCCCTTTTCTTGTGCTTAATGGCGAGTCCTTTCTACCTCCTCAAATCCCTTTCCTGCCATTCTCCCTTGCTTACCAATCCTTTTCTCTGACTTTCCTCAAGACATTTTTCAGTGATAGATATTTTCAACTCTGCAGTTTCGTGAATTTTACTGCCCCTGAGTTCCATTGTTCAACTTGTGTTTATGGGAACTGGCCACAAAGCAGTGGGATTTCCTCAAGCCCTATACTGTTTCCATGGGCAACCCTAGCCTTTGGTCAATTCGTCTTCCTGATTGGAAATTAGAGTGACATGTGCCTGTCTGAACACCTAGGACTTGTCTCTCATTGTTCCTCATCCTTCCGCTTCATCCTCTGGACAAATTCCAAACTGTATGCAACAGGATGTTGACAGTGCTGATATCTCCAAGTGGGGAGACTGTTAGTAAAGACGCTGGAGGGGTGAACCCGAGCACCAGGAGATGAGGAGATGAGATGCCTTTTCCAAACTCTTCCTGATCAGACGGTATACCATCCTCTGTGTGTGACAGACATGTTTTAGCAGTAGGAAGAGTCCCATTCATGTAAGGAGAACACCAGGGCTTTTTCAAAATCAGTGTCTCCCCGAAACCCAAACTGGGGAATTTTTTAAGCTACGGCTACACATATGTTCATTAAGGGCCTTGGGAAGTAGGCAGAGTCCAAACTTTAGATGATTGAAGTCTTCAGGGTCAGAAGCACTCACCACTGGCTTCCCTTAGGTTACACTTTAACTGTCATTGATAGATGATGTCAATAAAAATATCTATTCTTTTTCCGATTATTTCCCCTTATAGGTTATTGCAAAATATTGAGTGTAGTTCCCTGTGCTATACAGTGGTTCCTTGTTGATGATCTATTTTATACATAGCAGTGTGTATGTGTTAATTCCAAACTGTTAATTTATCCCTCCTCCCACCTTTCCCCTTTGGTAATAATAAATTATAAGATTTTATACTTCTCAGAAATGGGGGAGCTGAAAGAGAGGTATCATTTTCAATGGAAAAGCATTTAAAACAAGATTGAAGCTTTAACCAAGATTATTAGATGTACATCCTTGGAAAGAAATCACTTCATTTCTCTAATATTGACCTGACAAATAAGACAAACCTTTTCACTGAACTTGCTTATAATAAAGTGATGGAAATATCAAATGGAAGTGTTAGAAACATCTTATTTTACCCGAGCCTTATAAACTGTTCTATGTTAACTACAGTTTGGCTCACACATCTGTTCATTGAAGTTACAATAGTCTCAATTTCTGTTACTGATCCTCCAGAGTGGACCCCAACAAGTGTCCCCCTGCCCAGTGTCATTGGGGCCAACAGATCGAGACTGAGTTTGGTTCACAAGCAAAGGAAACTTTATATTTTGATCAGAGAATGGAGAGGTGAGAGCATGCACTACCCCGTGGGCTGTGGGCTGGGCTGCTGTGTAGAGATCCTGTCAGAGTCAGTGGGAGGGAGGGGGCGGAGCACTCAAGGGCCGGGTTGGCTGCAGCTCAGGCTCTATATCTTAGAGTCTGCACTGGGCCCCAGGAGCTGAGGTGTCGACCCAGCCATTCTGCACTAGGAAATCTGGTCTGAAGTGCCGGGTGTGGAACCTCTGCATGCGGGACCCTAGGAGCACGTGAAATTAGACAAAGCACAAAGGATAAAAAAGGTCAGACTTGACTTTATTGCCCAGATTCTATTTTTATCTCCCAGGGATTTTTAATGGGCTTTGCTGGGGACAAACCCCTCCTCTGCCTTTTGTCCCGTTCCTCATTCTTGGAGTGCTGAGGGTGCAGACCCTTCTTCTGTAACTGCTGAGTGCTGAGTTGGGAGCCCTCATACCAGGGGATGAGGGTCAGAACTTCTCCCCAGCAGCCTCCAGGTGACGTTGATTGGCCCCAGGACCCCTGCCTCCCTGCTCGTCCGCCTGAGCACCAGCATTGGAAGTGTTATAGATTCTAATGACCTTTAAGGGTTCAGGAAAGAGATGTGCAGAGACGCTGTGGGGGCCGGTTTCACCCCGCCCCACATTTGTTCGGCCACCTTAGGCTGACCGTTTCTGCCAGCCTAGATGCTCTGACCAGTAGTCTGCTCTTTCTTCAATTAGGCCCCTGAATTAACGTAAAAACAGCACCAGGTGTCAGAGCCCTGCCCGCTCAACTCCCAGACAGTCCAGGGTCAGTGGTGATCAAGGACCATGATGGCCACTGAGTCAACAGCCTTTTGAAGTAAACAGGAGTCCAGCCGGTCTTATTGGCCACCATCATCACGGTGTCTGTAGGCTTTTCTATGGTGACAGTGTGATATACGTTTCCCCCGCCAAGACTATTAGCTCCCCTCCGGGTGCAGTAAGTCCTGCAAGCAGTAGTCTACTCATTCGGGACACACTATTGTTGTTTTATGAGAGAAACTCCAGGTCAAGTGATGTTCACACGAGTCGTCATGGTGCCCTGTTGCCCCCGGTTATCTCTCTGGATGTTGGAGTTGGAGGGCCTCCTCACTCGAGGTCGGTGTGCCCACGGAGCGAACCCTGCAACTTCAGGGCATGGTTGGTGATTAGGATCACCACGTGGGGTCCTTTTCCCTTAGGAGGGAGGTGGCCTTTTGGGCTGCTGATTTCCAGGTTTTTAGATACCGCCAGTATCTTGGCCAGATGTGGCAGTGGGCCAAGCCCCTTGGTGACTCTATTTTATCCTACCTGGATGGCATTCTTGCGTTGTTCCATTTCAAGTGGTCCCAGTTTTTGCACTAATTCTCCAATGGCGACTCACCTTTCACCGGGAATGGAAAGGTCAAAGGGTTTAGCTCAATTAGGGAGTTCCAGGGCAAGGGTCTGAATTGACTGCTCTTTCCATTCTTGAAAGGCCACTTCTGGATTCTGTTCAAAAGGATCATCATCTTTTCCTTTCAGTGTTTCATATAGAGGCCCAGCTAGTAGACTGTAGTTAGGGATCCAGAAGCAGCAAACCCTGGCCTCCCCAGGAACCCCTAAGCTGTCTTCTAGTTTTAGAAAGGGGTAAGGCTGCAAATGGTTTCTTCCCTTTCCTGGGATGGGCTTCTCCGACCTTCTGTGAGAATGAAGCCCAGGCAGGTCACCGCAGTCTGTGATATTTGAGCTTTTTCTTGGACAACTTCTATCCTTTATTGGCTTGGTAGTTCAGAGGCCTCCTTAGTAGGGCTGGCGATCAGAATGTCGTCTGCATATTGAAGGAGGGTTTCCTTTTCTAGAGGTAGAACTTTTCGGTCTTTAGCTAAGCTTTCCCCAAAGATGGTGTGGGAATTTTTGAACCCTTGGGGCAAGACGGCCCGGAAGTATTGTTTTAGTTGTATGTTGAGTCCTGCCACTCACAAGCCAAAATTTCTTGTGACTCTGGGACTAATGGAATACAAAAGAAGGCATCATTGAAGACTAATACAGAATACCATGTCCTGGTGGTTGGTAGAATGACCAGCAGGGTGTAGGAAATGGAGCAACTGGAGGTATATCCTCGGTGGCTTCACTGACTGTCCTGACATCCTTTACCAGGTCCCCAGCAGCCCATGGGGCTCTCGTGGTCAGGCCAATCCCAGGATATGGAGCTCTCCTGGGCAGGTACCCCACCCCCAACCCAGCCCACGGGGCTCTCATGGTCAGGCCTCTCCCAGGATACAGAGCTACCCTTGCAGGTACCGTGGCAGGGCTGGGCACACAGGAACTGTGCACATAGCCCTCATTGAAGAGCACCCCCATCTCACCTGTCGCTCAGAGCTGACACAGAGCACCTCAGAGCAGGACTTGAACTAACAAACAGCAGCTCCGACAGGTCTGTGACCCTGGGCATCACTCTGTGTGGCCTCCCTCCACCTGGTCTTCCAGAGACTTCCACTGCACCCGGGGCACCAAGCCTCTGTCTCCAACCACCACCCACCCCTCCTCTCCCTGACTCCTGGGTTCCTCTCATTAGGAGAGGGTTTTCTTGAAGTTGTCTCCCACTCATGGGCCAGATAAAATGATTAGAAAAGAAGCCAAAGCTGCAGCCCCTTGTCTATCCTGACTCTCAGGAGCCCACACCTGTTCCTTGGACCTGGCCGGTTCAGCAAGTTCCATTTTCTGCAACTGTGAGCCCCTGAGGGGTGATGATTGGCTGACCTGGGCAGCCTTACCATGCCGGCCAGCCCTCCCCAGGTGTGCCTGGGTTGAGATCAATATAAATACCACTCCAGGCAGCAAGAGCCCCTGCAGCTGTGCCTGACGCCATTTTCTCTGCCCTGTCAGCAGTCTCGGGGCTGGGCTGGTGGGAGGGAGTGAGAGGCCACGGCTTTGTGGGTGGCCCAGTGTGAGTGGGGCTCTGCTGGACTTTCTGCAGCAGTTGCCAGGCTGCCACCTGCTAAAGAAGAGGATGTGTCACCCATACCTGCTGCTGGAATTTCTCCCTGGGCAGAGGTGAGGAAGGAAAAAAGCAGTGGGGGCAGGGACAGGACGGGTATCTCAGGCAGGGAAATGGAAATCTTCCAGAAGAGCACCCAGGGACAGGACCATCCTGGCTGGCCTGCAGGCACCAAGTCAGCTGGCATGCTGTCACTCGTGTGGCTCCATGGCCCTTCCTCTAGGCTTTCAAGTCCTTGTATATATTCAGGTGTTTTACCTGGGAAGGGTGGGAACAGTTCAACAGCAACTGGCCTGGGGCTCAGCTCACGTTCACTCACAGATGCCTCGGCACAGTGCCCCAGCTTTGCAATGAGTACGCTTGTGTGGGGGCTGCTGGCTGAATGGGAGACGATTCCCCACCACTGACCAACTTCAGAATTGTTTACAACTGGAGCAAGTGCCCTGATACGGTTTTCCTCTGAGTAACTGGTGGGTTCTGTTTTTTTTTTTTTCTCTTTTTCGTTTTTGGTTCAAGGTAGATTTTATTCCTCTTTTTTGTATTTACAGATATAAGCATGGAAATAATTTATTCATATAAATACATGTATGTGAAGGGAATAATTGTTTTTTCTGTTTTATTTTTTAAATTTTATTTCTTTTTAATTTTGAATTTTATTTTATATTTTTATACAGCAGGTTCTTATTGGTTATCTATTTTATACATATAAATGTTTACATGCCAATCCCAATCTCTCAGCTCCTCCCACCACCACCCCCCCAAGAGCTTTCCCCCCTTGTTGTCCATACGATTGTTGTCTACATCTGTTGCTCTATTTATGCCTTGCAAAACGGTTAATCTGTACAGTTTTTCTAGGTTCCACATATATGCATGAATATACAAGATTTGTTTTTCTCTTTCTGACTTACTTCACTCTGTATGACAGTCTCTAGATCCATCGACGTCTCTACAAATGACCCAATTTCATTCCTTTCATGGCTTAGTAATATTCCATTTTATATATGTACCACATCTTTATGCATTCGTCTGTCTGTGGGCATTTAGGTTGCTTCCATTACCTCGATATTGTAAATAGTGATGCAATGAACATTGCGGTGAATGTCTCTTTTTGATTTATGGTTTTGTCTGTGTATATGTCCAGTACTGGGATTGCTGTATCATATGGTAATTCTATTATTAGTTTCTTAAGACTCCATATTGTTCTCCATAGTGACTGTATCAATTTATATTCCCAACAATAGTGGAAGAGGCTTCCTTTTCCCCACACCCTTTCCAGCAATTGTTGTTTGTAGATTTTCAGATGATGCCCATTCTAACAGGTGTGAGGTGATACCTCATTGTTGAGTCCATTTCGTTGAGCAAGGGGTAGGTCTTGTCTATTACATATTTGGCTTATGGAACGGTATCTGTGCTAATTTCAAACTCTGGTTTTATGCAGCACCCCAACTCACCTTTCCCCTTAAGCAAGCATAAGTTGGTTTTCTAAACTTGAGACCCTGTTCTGTTTTGTAATTCAGTTCATGTGTAGCCAAGTTTACATTCCATGTATTAGTGATACCTTATGATGTTTCCTTATCTGTGTGACTTATTTCACTTAGAATCATCGTGCCTCAATCCACTCATTATGCGGGTACAGGCCTGGTGACACAGATTTCATTGCTGAGTGGTATTCTGTTGTACGTTAAGTACCGCAACTTCTTTATCAATTATTTGCTCTCTGGGATACTTAACTTGTACCATAGAAGAGGTTCCTGTAAACAGAGCCGTCCCAAATTTTGGGGTGGCTGTGTCTTTTTGATTTTAATTTCCCTAAGCTATAGGACCATAAGTGGAAATGCCCTAGACTCTGTTGCTTTGTTTTTCAGATGTATCAGGAAACACCATACACTTCTCCAGAGTGGCTGTTGGCAATTTACATCCCGCCCATCAGCATAACAAGGTTCCTTTATCCCCATGGCCTGTCTTGCCTTTCTGCATTTTCCACTTTTTTCAGATGGCTCTTTAAACTGGGGGGAAGTGACACTTCATAGTAGTTCGGATTTCCATTGCAAGCTTGCTTGGTTTGCCAAAAAGGGCGTATGCGTTTTTTCCTGAATATATTCAGGAAAAAACGCATACGCCCTTTTTGGCCAAGTGCATCATTGTGGACGTTCTGCCTCTTTTCCTATGCTTTACATGCAATTCCAGTCTACCTCCTGAAATCGGTTTCCTGCAATTCTGCCCCGCTTTCAAGTCCTCTTGGCAGCCTTACTTCAATATATTTTTGGACGATAGCTGTCATTTATAACTCTGCAGGTTTGTGAATTACAGTGCCCCTGAGCTCCTTTCTTCAACTCGCTTTCTTGTGAGCTGGCCGCAACACCGCAGGATTGCTTCAGGCCCTAGTGTGGTTCCGGCATGGCACGCTGAGCCTTTGGTTAATTCCTCTTCCTGGTGGGAAATGAGAGTTAAATTTGCCCGTCCAGACACCTCCAGGTAGTCTCTCATTGGTTCTCCCTATTCCTGTTCAACTTTCAAAGAATTTGCAAACTGGGCCAAACAGGAGGTTAAAGGCACTGACTCTCCAAGTGGGGAGAGTGTTAGTAAAGCGTCTGGAATGTTGCACCCGAGTACCAGGGGACGAAACCTGAGACACATTTGAACACGTTTCCCGATCACACGGTGGATCATACTCTGGGTTCCACATGCATGTTTTACCTGAAGGAAGAATCCCTTAAACCTGGAGAGTTGAGACCCTTGGCATGGGTACCATGCAATATGACTTCAAAGGGTCTGCATTGGCTCACCGAACCTCACCAATCCTATCACTGCTGCGCTAATGCACTGTACACACGCTTGATTCTCTTTCAGAGACATATAAATCCATAGGTTTTAAGATTCTTACTAGTCAGGTATATTCTTAGGCGTTTAATATGGGGTGTAGAGTCCACTTCGTTGAGCAAGGAGTAGCTCTTGTCTATTACATATTTGGCTTATGGAACAGTATCTGTGCTAATTTCAATCTCAGGTTTTATGCAGCACCCCAACTCACCTTTGCCCTTAAGCAAGCATAAGTTGGTTTTCTACATTTGAGACCCTGTTCTGTTTTGTAATTCAGTTCCTGTGTACCCAAGTTTACATTCCGTGTATTAGTGATATCTTATGATGTTTCTTTTCTGTGTGACTTATTTCACTTAGAATCATCGTACCTGAATCCACTCATTATGCTGCTACGGGCCTGATGATATAGATTTCATTGCTGAGTGATATTGCATTGTACGTAAGTACCACAAATTCTTTATCCATTTTTCGCTTTCTGTGATATTGAACTTGTACCACAAACGAGGTTCTTGTAAACAGAGCCGTCCCAAACTTTGGGCTGGCTGTGTCTTTTTGATTTTAATTTCCCTAAGCTATACGACCATAAGTGGAAGTGCCCTAGGCTCTGTTGCTTTGTTTTGTAGATGTTTCAGGAAACACCATAAACTTCTCCAGAGTGGCTGTTGGCAATTTACATCCCGCCCATCAGCATAACAAGGCTCCCAGTTCTCCATGGCCTGTCCTGCCTTTCTGGATTTTATACTTTTTTCAGATGGCCCTTTTGACCGGGGGGCAGTGAGACTTCATTGTAGTGCAGATTTCCTTTGCAAGCTTGCTTGGTTGGCCCAAAAGGGCGTATGCGTTTTTTCCTGAATATATTCAGGAAAAAACGCATACGCCCTTTTTAGCCAAGTGCATCATTGTGGACGTTCTGCCTCTTTTCCTATGCTTTACATGCAATTCCAGTCTACCTCCTGAAATCGGTTTCCTGCAATTCTGCCCCGCTTTCAAGTCCTCTTGGCAGCCTTACTTCAATATATTTTTGGACGATAGCTGTCATTTATAACTCTGCAGGTTTGTGAATTACAGTGCCCCTGAGCTCCTTTCTTCAACTCGCTTTCTTGTGAGCTGGCCGCAACACCGCAGGATTGCTTCAGGCCCTAGTGTGGTTCCGGCATGGCACGCTGAGCCTTTGGTTAATTCCTCTTCCTGGTGGGAAATGAGAGTTAAATTTGCCCGTCCAGGCACCTCCAGCTAGTCTCTCATTGGTTCTCCCTATTCCTGTTCATTTTCCGCAGAAATGGCAAACTGGGCCAAACAGGAGGTTAAAGACACTGACTCTCCAAGTGGGGAGAGTGTTAGTAAAGCGTCTGGAATGTTGCACCCGAGTACCAGGGGACGAAACCTGAGACACATTTGAACACGTTTCCCGATCACACGGTGGATCATACTCTGGGTTCCACATGCATGTTTTAGCTGAAGGAAGAATCCCTTAAACCTGGAGAGTTGAGACCCATGGAATGGGTACCATGCAATATGACTTCAAAGGTTCTGCATTGGCTCACCGAACCTCACCAATCCTATCACTGCTGCGCTTATGCCACTGTACACACCCTTGATTCTCTTTCGGAGACATATAAATCCATAGGTTTTAAGATTCTTCCTAGTCAGGTATATTCTTAGACGTTTAATATGGGGTGTTGAGTCCTCTTCGTTGAGCAAGGAGTAGCTCTTGTCTATTACATATTTGGCTTATGGAACGGTATCTGTGCTAATTTCAATCTCTGGTTTTATGCAGCACCCCAACTCACCTTTCCCCTTAAGCAAGCATAAGTTGGTTTTCTACATTTGAGACCTTGTTCTGTTTTGTAATTCAGTTCCTGTGTAGCCAAGTTTACATTCCGTGTATTAGTGATATCTTATGATGTTTCTTTTTCTGTGTGACTTATCTCACTTAGAATCATCGTACCTGAATCCACTCATTATGCTGCTATGGGCCTGATGACATAAGTTTCATTGCTGAGTGATATTGCATTGTACGTAAGTACCACAACTTCTTTATCCATTTTTCGCTTTCTGTGATATTGAACTTGTACCGTAAACGAGGTTCTTGTAAACAGAGCCGTCCCAAACTTTGGGGTGGCTGTGTTTTTTTGATTTTAATTTCCCTAAGCTATACGACCATAAGTGGAAGTGCCCTATGCTCTGTTGCTTTGTTTTTTAGATGTTTCAGGAAACACCATACACTTCTCCAGAGTGGCTGTTGGCAATTTACATCCCGCCCATCAGCATAACAAGGCTCCCAGTTCTCCATGGCCTGTCCGGCCTTTCTGGATTTTACACTTTTTTCAGATGGCCCTTTTGACTGGGGGGCAGTGAGACTTCATTGTAGTGCAGATTTCCTTTGCAAGCTTGCTTGGTTGGCCAAAAAGGGCGTATGCGTTTTTTCCTGAATATATTCAGGAAAAAACGCATACGCCCTTTTTGGCCAAGTGCATCATTGTGGACGTTCTGCCTCTTTTCCTATGCTTTACATGCAATTCCAGTCTACCTCCTGAAATCGGTTTCCTGCAATTCTGCCCCGCTTTCAAGTCCTCTTGGCAGCCTTACTTCAATATATTTTTGGACGATAGCTGTCATTTATAACTCTGCAGGTTTGTGAATTACAGTGCCCCTGAGCTCCTTTCTTCAACTCGCTTTCTTGTGAGCTGGCCGCAACACCGCAGGATTGCTTCAGGCCCTAGTGTGGTTCCGGCATGGCACGCTGAGCCTTTGGTTAATTCCTCTTCCTGGTGGGAAATGAGAGTTATATTTGCCCGTCCAGACACCTCCAGCTAGTCTCTCACTGGTTCTCCCTATTCCTGTTCATCTTCCGCAAATATTGCAAACTGGGCCAAACAGGAGGTTAAAGGCACTGACTCTCCAAGTGCGAGAGTGTTAGTAAAGCGTCTGGAATATTGCACCCGAGTACCAGGGGACAAAACCTGAGACACATTTGAACACGTTTCCCGATCACACGGTGGATCATACTCTGGGTTCCACATGCATGTTTTAGCTGAAGGAAGAATCCCTTAAACCTGGAGAGTTGAGACCCATGGAATGGGTACCATGCAATATGACTTCAAAGGGTCTGCATTGGCTCACAGAACCTCACCAATCCTATCACTGCTACGTTTATGCCGCTGTACACACGCCTTATTCTCTTTCGGAGACATAGAAATCCATAGGTTTTAAGATTCTTACTAGTCAGGTATATTCATAGGCGTTTAATATGGGGTGTAGAGTCCACTTCGTTGAGCAAGGAGTAGCTCTTGTCTATTACATATTTGGCTTATGGAACGGTATCTGTGCTAATTTCAATCTCTGGTTTTATGCAGCACCCCAACTCACCTTTCCCCTTAAGCAAGCATAAGTTGGTTTTCTACATTTGAGACCCTGTTCTGTTTTGTAATTCAGTTCCTTTGTAGCTAAGTTTACATTCCGTGTAGTAGTGATATCTTATGATGTTTCTTTTTCTGTGTGATTTTTTTCACTTAGAATCATGGTACCTGAATCTACTCATTATGCTGCTACGGGCCTGATGACATAGATTTCATTGCTGAGTGATATTGCATTGTACATAAGTACCACAACTTCTTTATCCATTTTTTGCTTTCTGCGATATTGAACTTGTACCATAAACGAGGTTCTTGTAAACAGAGCCGTCCCAAACTTTGGGGTGGCTGTGTCTTTTTGATTTTAATTTCCCTAAGCTATAGGACCATAAGTGGAAGTGCCCTAGGCTCTGTTGCTTTGTTTTTTAGATGTTTCAGGAAACACCATACACTTCTCCAGAGTGGCTGTTGGCAATTTACATCCCGCCCATCAGCATAACAAGGCTCCCAGTTCTCCATGGCCTGTCCTGTCTTTCTGGATTTTACACTTTTTTCAGATGCTCCTTTTGACAGGGAGGAAGTGAGACTTCATTGTAGTGCAGATTTCCTTTGCAAGCTTGCTTGGTTGGCCAAAAAGGGCGTATGCGTTTTTTCCTGAATATATTCAGGAAAAAACGCATACGCCCTTTTTGGCCAAGTGCATCATTGTCGACGTTCTGAGTGTTTTCATATGTTTTCAATGCAATTCCAGTCTACCTCCTGAAATCGGTTTCCTGCAATTCTGCCTTGCTGTCAGTGCCTCTTCATAGCCTTACCTCAATATACTTTTTGAAAATTGTTGGCCTTTTTAACTCTGCAGGTTTTTGAATTGCCGTGGCCCTTAGCTGCATTTTTCAGCTCTTATTTTTGTGATCTTGCCTCATATCCACAGGATTTCTTCAGGCCCTATTCTTCTTCTGGGTCGCCTTGCTCTGCCTTTGGTTAATTCTTCTTCCTGATGTGAATTAGAGTGACATGTTCCCATTGAAACCGCTACAGCTATTTTCTCACTGGTTCCCCCTATTCCCATTCATCCTCCGCACTAACTGCAGACTGTGCGATACCGGAACGTAAAGGCATTGACTCTCCATGTGGAGATGTTGTTAGTAAAGTGGCTGGAATGTTGATCCGGAGCCCCAGGAGAGGAAAATGAGGTGCGTTTTAGAAACCTTTCCCGATCATATGGTATACCATCCGCTGGATTTCCCATGCATGGTTTAGCTGTAGGAAGATTCCCTTCAACCTGGAGTGTTGGGACCCTTGGAATGAGTAGCATGAAGTATTGCATTAAACTTTCGGCAGTTGCTCACCAAAGCTCACCAATCCTCTCAGCCCCAAGTGTCCAGCCTTATGTCTTATCCAGCTGTGGGTTTATATGTGGTCATTCCAGGTTGCATCACAGCCCCTGAGCGAATTTTGTAAGAATTTTTCTCTCTTTCATTGTTTCTGCGTTTTGGTTTTAAAATTTATTTCTATAATGGGGTTTAGCTCATTTTCACTGCTGTGTTTGGCCGCTCTGCACACACTTGATTCCCTTATGGAGATATATCAATACATGGGTTTTAAGATTCTTATTACTCAGATATATTTCTCTGCGGTGTATAGGGTGTGTTGAGGCCAGTTCATTGAGCAAGGTGTAGATCTTGTCTAATACCTATTTGGTTTATTGAACGGTATCTGTGCTAATTTCAAACTCTGGTTTTATGCATCACCCCACCTCTCCTTTCCCCTTAAGCTGACATAAGTGTGTTTTCTAAATGTGAGACACTGTTCTGTTTTGTAATTCATTTTTTGTGCAGCCATATTTATCCTCCCTCTATAAGTGATATCTTATGATATGTTTCTTTTTCTGTTTGACTTATTTCAAGTAGTATTATCGGACCTAAATCCACTCTTTATCCTTCTACTAGCCTTATTACATTGATTTCATGGTGAAGAGATATTCCATTGTACATAAGTACCACATTTTCTTTATCCATTGTTCTCTTTCCTGGGATATTTAAGGTGTACTGAAGTTGAGGTTCTTGTAAACAGAGTAGCCCTAAACTGTGGTGTGCTTGTGTCTTGTTGATTTTTAGACTTCCCTAGATATACTTCCGTGATTGGAAGTGCCCTATGCTCTGTAGCTCTGTTTTTTAGATGATTTAGGAACCACCATACACTTCTCCAGAGTGGCTCTCGGCAGTTCACACACTGTCCATCAGCGTATAAAGGCTCCCTGTTCTCCATGGCCTGTCCTGCATTTCTGGTTTTTACAATTTTTTCGGATGGCCCTTTTGACCGGTGGGAAATGAGACTTCTTTGTTGTGCACATTTGCATTGCTTGCTTGCTTGGTTGCCCATAAAGTGCGTATGCGTTTTTTCCTGGATATATTCAGGAAAAAACGCATACTCCCTTTTGGGCCAACTGCATCATTGTCGAAATTCTGCCGCTTTTCATGTGCTTTAAAGACGAGTCCAATCTATCTCTTGAAATCTGTTTCTTGCAATTCTGTCTTGCATTCAGATCCTCTTCTTTGCCTTACCTCAACATATTTTGGGACGTTAGTTTTCATTTATAACTCTGCAGGTTTGTGAATTGCAGTGACCCTGAGCTCCATTTTTTAAGTTGCTCTTTTGTGAGCTGGCCTCAAAGCCGCAGGATTGCTTCAGGCCCTATTTTGGCTCCGGCGAGGCGGGCTGAGCCTTTTTTTAATTCTTATTCTTAATGGGAAATTAGAGTGACATGTGCCCGTCCAAACCCCTACAACTATTCTCTCATTGGTTCCCCCTCTTCCCGTTCATCCTCCTCACAATTTGCAAAATGTGTGAAACAGAAGTTTAAATGTGCTGATTCTCTAAGTGGGGAGATTCTAAGTAACGTGGCTGGAATGATGAACAGGAGCACCAGGAGAGGATAAATGAGGTGCATTTTAGACACATCTCCCGATCACATGGTGTACAGTCCTCTGGGTTTTCCATGCATGTTTTCGCTGTAGGAAGATCCCTTGAACCTGCAGATTTGGGACCCATTGAATGGGTACCAGGTAGTATTACTTTAAAGGGTGTGCATTTCCTCACCCAACCTCATATTTCTCTTAGCGTAAACAGTTTCCAGCCTTATGTCTCATCCTGCTGTGGGTCTAGATGTGTTCAATCCATGTTGCATCACCGTCCCTGAGGAAAAGTTGTAAGAGGTTTTCTCTGTCTCTTTGTCGTTTATTTTTTTCAATTTATTACTATATTGGTTACAGCTGATTTTCAAAGCTCTGTTTCTTGCTGCTGTACATCCACTTGATTCACATACAGAGAGACATCAATAAATTCTTTTTCAGATTCTTACCAGTCATATATATTCTTTTCCAGTGACTTGAGTGTGCTGAGTGCAGTTCTTTTAGCTACCGTGTAGGCCTTGTTGATTATCAGTTTGGTATTTGGAATGGTATCTTTGCTAATTTCAACCTCCTGGATGATGCCTCACCCCTCCCCACCTTTCCCGTTTAGCAGCCTTACGCGTGTTGTCTACATATTTGACTATGTTTTTGTTTTGTAATTTATTTCATGTGTAGCCATTTTGGATTCCACCTTTAAGTGATATCTTATGATATGTGTCTTTTTCTTTTTGAATTATGTCACTTAGAATGATCATACGTAACTCCTCCGGAGTTGTTACAACTGGCCATATTTCATTGATTTCCAGGCTGAGTAATATTCCACTCTACATAAGTACCACATCTCTATCCATTTTTTCCCTCCAGAGACATTTAAGTTATATCCTAGTCGAGAATCTTTTAAACAGAGAGGCAGTAAACATTGGGGTGCCTGTGTCCTCTCGATTTTTGTTTTTCCCAAGACATACGCCCATGAGTGCAAGTGCCCTATGCTCTGTAGCTCATTTTTTAGATGCTTTAGTAAACACAATACACTTCTCCAGAATGGCCATTGGCAATATACATTTCCACTATAAGCCTCACAGGGCTCCCTCTTCTCCTTGCCCTGTCCTGCATTTCTGGTGTTTACACTTTATGAGGATGGCTCTTCTGACTGATGCGAAGTGATATCTTTTGTAGTATTGATTTCCAGTGCCCACCTGTTTGGTTGGCTAAAAAAGTGTATGCCCTTTTCTTGAATATATACAGAAAAAAACGCATACAGCCTTTTTGGCCAACTGCAATGTTGGCAATGTTCAGCCCCTTTTCTTGTGCTTAATGGCGAGTCCTTTCTACCTCCTCAAATCCCTTTCCTGCCATTCTCCCTTGCTTACCAATCCTTTTCTCTGACTTTCCTCAAGACATTTTTCAGTGATAGATATTTTCAACTCTGCAGTTTCGTGAATTTTACTGCCCCTGAGTTCCATTGTTCAACTTGTGTTTATGGGAACTGGCCACAAAGCAATGGGATTTCCTCAAGCCCTATACTGTTTCCATGGGCAACCCTAGCCTTTGGTCAATTCGTCTTCCTGATTGGAAATTAGAGTGACATGTGCCTGTCTGAACACCTAGGACTTGTCTCTCATTGTTCCTCATCCTTCCGCTTCATCCTCTGGACAAATTCCAAACTGTATGCAACAGGATGTTGACAGTGCTGACATCTCCAAGTGGGGAGACTGTTAGTAAAGACGCTGGAGGGGTGAACCCGAGCACCAGGAGATGAGGAGATGAGATGCCTTTTCCAAACTCTTCCTGATCAGACGGTATACAATCCTCTGTGTGTGACAGACATGTTTTAGCAGTAGGAAGAGTCCCATTCATGTAAGGAGAACACCAGGGCTTTTTCAAAATCAGTGTCTCCCCGAAACCCAAACTGGGGAATTTTTTAAGCTACGGCTACACATATGTTCATTAAGGGCCTTGGGAAGTAGGCAGAGTCCAAACTTTAGATGATTGAAGTCTTCAGGGTCAGAAGCACTCACCACTGGCTTCCCTTAGGTTACACTTTAACTGTCATTGATAGATGATGTCAATAAAAATATCTATTCTTTTTCCGATTATTTCCCCTTATAGGTTATTGCAAAATATTGAGTGTAGTTCCCTGTGCTACACAGTGGTTCCTTGTTGATGATCTATTTTATACATAGCAGTGTGTATGTGTTAATTCCAAACTGTTAATTTATCCCTCCTCCCACCTTTCCCCTTTGGTAATAATAAATTATAAGATTTTATACTTCTCAGAAATGGGGGAGCTGAAAGAGAGGTATCATTTTCAATGGAAAAGCATTTAAAACAAGATTGAAGCTTTAACCAAGATTATTAGATGTACATCCTTGGAAAGAAATCACTTCATTTCTCTAATATTGACCTGACAAATAAGACAAACCTTTTCACTGAACTTGCTTATAATAAAGTGATGGAAATATCAAATGGAAGTGTTAGAAACATCTTATTTTACCCGAGCCTTATAAACTGTTCTATGTTAACTACAGTTTGGCTCACACATCTGTTCATTGAAGTTACAATAGTCTCAATTTCTGTTACTGATCCTCCAGAGTGGACCCCAACAAGTGTCCCCCTGCCCAGTGTCATTGGGGCCAACAGATCGAGACTGAGTTTGGTTCACAAGCAAAGGAAACTTTATATTTTGATCAGAGAATGGAGAGGTGAGAGCATGCACTACCCCGTGGGCTGTGGGCTGGGCTGCTGTGTAGAGATCCTGTCAGAGTCAGTGGGAGGGAGGGGGCGGAGCACTCAAGGGCCGGGTTGGCTGCAGCTCAGGCTCTATATCTTAGAGTCTGCACTGGGCCCCAGGAGCTGAGGTGTCAACCCAGCCATTCTGCACTAGGAAATCTGGTCTGAAGTGCCGGGTGTGGAACCTCTGCATGCGGGACCCTAGGAGCACGTGAAATTAGACAAAGCACAAAGGATAAAAAAGGTCAGACTTGACTTTATTGCCCAGATTCTATTTTTATCTCCCAGGGATTTTTAATGGGCTTTGCTGGGGACAAACCCCTCCTCTGCCTTTTGTCCCGTTCCTCATTCTTGGAGTGCTGAGGGTGCAGACCCTTCTTCTGTAACTGCTGAGTGCTGAGTTGGGAGCCCTCATACCAGGGGATGAGGGTCAGAACTTCTCCCCAGCAGCCTCCAGGTGACGTTGATTGGCCCCAGGACCCCTGCCTCCCTGCTCGTCCGCCTGAGCACCAGCATTGGAAGTGTTATAGATTCTAATGACCTTTAAGGGTTCAGGAAAGAGATGTGCAGAGACGCTGTGGGGGCCGGTTTCACCCTGCCCCACATTTGTTCGGCCACCTTAGGCTGACCGTTTCTGCCAGCCTAGATGCTCTGACCAGTAGTCTGCTCTTTCTTCAATTAGGCCCCTGAATTAACATAAAAACAGCACCAGGTGTCAGAGCCCTGCCCGCTCAACTCCCAGACAGTCCAGGGTCAGTGGTGATCAAGGACCATGATGGCCACTGAGTCAACAGCCTTTTGAAGTAAACAGGAGTCCAGCCGGTCTTATTGGCCACCATCATCACGGTGTCTGTAGGCTTTTCTATGGTGACAGTGTGATATACGTTTCCCCCGCCAAGACTATTAGCTCCCCTCCGGGTGCAGTAAGTCCTGCAAGCAGTAGTCTACTCATTCGGGACACACTATTGTTGTTTTATGAGAGAAACTCCAGGTCAAGTGATGTTCACACGAGTCGTCATGGTGCCCTGTTGCCCCCGGTTATCTCTCTGGATGTTGGAGTTGGAGGGCCTCCTCACTCGAGGTCGGTGTGCCCACGGAGCGAACCCTGCAACTTCAGGGCATGGTTGGTGATTAGGATCACCACGTGGGGTCCTTTTCCCTTAGGAGGGAGGTGGCCTTTTGGGCTGCTGATTTCCAGGTTTTTAGATACCGCCAGTATCTTGGCCAGATGTGGCAGTGGGCCAAGCCCCTTGGTGACTCTATTTTATCCTACCTGGATGGCATTCTTGCGTTGTTCCATTTCAAGTGGTCCCAGTTTTTGCACTAATTCTCCAATGGCGACTCACCTTTCACCGGGAATGGAAAGGTCAAAGGGTTTAGCTCAATTAGGGAGTTCCAGGGCAAGGGTCTGAATTGACTGCTCTTTCCATTCTTGAAAGGCCACTTCTGGATTCTGTTCAAAAGGATCATCATCTTTTCCTTTCAGTGTTTCATATAGAGGCCCAGCTAGTAGACTGTAGTTAGGGATCCAGAAGCAGCAAACCCTGGCCTCCCCAGGAACCCCTAAGCTGTCTTCTAGTTTTAGAAAGGGGTAAGGCTGCAAATGGTTTCTTCCCTTTCCTGGGATGGGCTTCTCCGACCTTCTGTGAGAATGAAGCCCAGGCAGGTCACCGCAGTCTGTGATATTTGAGCTTTTTCTTGGACAACTTCTATCCTTTATTGGCTTGGTAGTTCAGAGGCCTCCTTAGTAGGGCTGGCGATCAGAATGTCGTCTGCATATTGAAGGAGGGTTTCCTTTTCTAGAGGTAGAACTTTTCGGTCTTTAGCTAAGCTTTCCCCAAAGATGGTGTGGGAATTTTTGAACCCTTGGGGCAAGACGGCCCGGAAGTATTGTTTTAGTTGTATGTTGAGTCCTGCCACTCACAAGCCAAAATTTCTTGTGACTCTGGGACTAATGGAATACAAAAGAAGGCATCATTGAAGACTAATACAGAATACCATGTCCTGGTGGTTGGTAGAATGACCAGCAGGGTGTAGGAAATGGAGCAACTGGAGGTATATCCTCGGTGGCTTCACTGACTGTCCTGACATCCTTTACCAGGTCCCCAGCAGCCCATGGGGCTCTCGTGGTCAGGCCAATCCCAGGATATGGAGCTCTCCTGGGCAGGTACCCCACCCCCAACCCAGCCCACGGGGCTCTCATGGTCAGGCCTCTCCCAGGATACAGAGCTACCCTTGCAGGTACCGTGGCAGGGCTGGGCACACAGGAACTGTGCACATAGCCCTCATTGAAGAGCACCCCCATCTCACCTGTCGCTCAGAGCTGACACAGAGCACCTCAGAGCAGGACTTGAACTAACAAACAGCAGCTCCGACAGGTCTGTGACCCTGGGCATCACTCTGTGTGGCCTCCCTCCACCTGGTCTTCCAGAGACTTCCACTGCACCCGGGGCACCAAGCCTCTGTCTCCAACCACCACCCACCCCTCCTCTCCCTGACTCCTGGGTTCCTCTCATTAGGAGAGGGTTTTCTTGAAGTTGTCTCCCACTCATGGGCCAGATAAAATGATTAGAAAAGAAGCCAAAGCTGCAGCCCCTTGTCTATCCTGACTCTCAGGAGCCCACACCTGTTCCTTGGACCTGGCCGGTTCAGCAAGTTCCATTTTCTGCAACTGTGAGCCCCTGAGGGGTGATGATTGGCTGACCTGGGCAGCCTTACCATGCCGGCCAGCCCTCCCCAGGTGTGCCTGGGTTGAGATCAATATAAATACCACTCCAGGCAGCAAGAGCCCCTGCAGCTGTGCCTGACGCCATTTTCTCTGCCCTGTCAGCAGTCTCGGGGCTGGGCTGGTGGGAGGGAGTGAGAGGCCACGGCTTTGTGGGTGGCCCAGTGTGAGTGGGGCTCTGCTGGACTTTCTGCAGCAGTTGCCAGGCTGCCACCTGCTAAAGAAGAGGATGTGTCACCCATACCTGCTGCTGGAATTTCTCCCTGGGCAGAGGTGAGGAAGGAAAAAAGCAGTGGGGGCAGGGACAGGACGGGTATCTCAGGCAGGGAAATGGAAATCTTCCAGAAGAGCACCCAGGGACAGGACCATCCTGGCTGGCCTGCAGGCACCAAGTCAGCTGGCATGCTGTCACTCGTGTGGCTCCATGGCCCTTCCTCTAGGCTTTCAAGTCCTTGTATATATTCAGGTGTTTTACCTGGGAAGGGTGGGAACAGTTCAACAGCAACTGGCCTGGGGCTCAGCTCACGTTCACTCACAGATGCCTCGGCACAGTGCCCCAGCTTTGCAATGAGTATGCTTGTGTGGGGGCTGCTGGCTGAATGGGAGACGATTCCCCACCACTGACCAACTTCAGAATTGTTTACAACTGGAGCAAGTGCCCTGATACGGTTTTCCTCTGAGTAACTGGTGGGTTCTGTTTTTTTTTTTTTTCTCTTTTTCGTTTTTGGTTCAAGGTAGATTTTATTCCTCTTTTTTGTATTTACAGATATAAGCATGGAAATAATTTATTCATATAAATACATGTATGTGAAGGGAATAATTGTTTTTTCTGTTTTATTTTTTAAATTTTATTTCTTTTTAATTTTGAATTTTATTTTATATTTTTATACAGCATGTTCTTATTGGTTATCTATTTTATACATATAAATGTTTACATGCCAATCCCAATCTCTCAGCTCCTCCCACCACCACCCCCCCAAGAGCTTTCCCCCCTTGTTGTCCATACGATTGTTGTCTACATCTGTTGCTCTATTTATGCCTTGCAAAACGGTTAATCTGTACAGTTTTTCTAGGTTCCACATATATGCATGAATATACAAGATTTGTTTTTCTCTTTCTGACTTACTTCACTCTGTATGACAGTCTCTAGATCCATCGACGTCTCTACAAATGACCCAATTTCATTCCTTTCATGGCTTAGTAATATTCCATTTTATATATGTACCACATCTTTATGCATTCGTCTGTCTGTGGGCATTTAGGTTGCTTCCATTACCTCGATATTGTAAATAGTGATGCAATGAACATTGCGGTGAATGTCTCTTTTTGATTTATGGTTTTGTCTGTGTATATGTCCAGTACTGGGATTGCTGTATCATATGGTAATTCTATTATTAGTTTCTTAAGACTCCATATTGTTCTCCATAGTGACTGTATCAATTTATATTCCCAACAATAGTGGAAGAGGCTTCCTTTTCCCCACACCCTTTCCAGCAATTGTTGTTTGTAGATTTTCAGATGATGCCCATTCTAACAGGTGTGAGGTGATACCTCATTGTTGAGTCCATTTCGTTGAGCAAGGGGTAGGTCTTGTCTATTACATATTTGGCTTATGGAACGGTATCTGTGCTAATTTCAAACTCTGGTTTTATGCAGCACCCCAACTCACCTTTCCCCTTAAGCAAGCATAAGTTGGTTTTCTAAACTTGAGACCCTGTTCTGTTTTGTAATTCAGTTCATGTGTAGCCAAGTTTACATTCCATGTATTAGTGATACCTTATGATGTTTCCTTATCTGTGTGACTTATTTCACTTAGAATCATCGTGCCTCAATCCACTCATTATGCGGGTACAGGCCTGGTGACACAGATTTCATTGCTGAGTGGTATTCTGTTGTACGTTAAGTACCGCAACTTCTTTATCAATTATTTGCTCTCTGGGATACTTAACTTGTACCATAGAAGAGGTTCCTGTAAACAGAGCCGTCCCAAATTTTGGGGTGGCTGTGTCTTTTTGATTTTAATTTCCCTAAGCTATAGGACCATAAGTGGAAATGCCCTAGACTCTGTTGCTTTGTTTTTCAGATGTATCAGGAAACACCATACACTTCTCCAGAGTGGCTGTTGGCAATTTACATCCCGCCCATCAGCATAACAAGGTTCCTTTATCCCCATGGCCTGTCTTGCCTTTCTGCATTTTCCACTTTTTTCAGATGGCTCTTTAAACTGGGGGGAAGTGACACTTCATAGTAGTTCGGATTTCCATTGCAAGCTTGCTTGGTTTGCCAAAAAGGGCGTATGCGTTTTTTCCTGAATATATTCAGGAAAAAACGCATACGCCCTTTTTGGCCAAGTGCATCATTGTGGACGTTCTGCCTCTTTTCCTATGCTTTACATGCAATTCCAGTCTACCTCCTGAAATCGGTTTCCTGCAATTCTGCCCCGCTTTCAAGTCCTCTTGGCAGCCTTACTTCAATATATTTTTGGACGATAGCTGTCATTTATAACTCTGCAGGTTTGTGAATTACAGTGCCCCTAAGCTCCTTTCTTCAACTCGCTTTCTTGTGAGCTGGCCGCAACACCGCAGGATTGCTTCAGGCCCTAGTGTGGTTCTGGCATGGCACGCTGAGCCTTTGGTTAATTCCTCTTCCTGGTGGGAAATGAGAGTTAAATTTGCCCGTCCAGACACCTCCAGCTAGTCTCTCATTGGTTCTCCCTATTCCTGTTCAACTTTCAAAGAATTTGCAAACTGGGCCAAACAGGAGGTTAAAGGCACTGACTCTCCAAGTGGGGAGAGTGTTAGTAAAGCGTCTGGAATGTTGCACCCGAGTACCAGGGGACGAAACCTGAGACACATTTGAACACGTTTCCCGATCACACGGTGGATCATACTCTGGGTTCCACATGCATGTTTTAGCTGAAGGAAGAATCCCTTAAACCTGGAGAGTTGAGACCCTTGGCATGGGTACCATGCAATATGACTTCAAAGGGTCTGCATTGGCTCACCGAACCTCACCAATCCTATCACTGCTGCGCTAATGCAATGTACACACGCTTCATTCTCTTTCAGAGACATATAAATCCATAGGTTTTAAGATTCTTACTAGTCAGGTATATTCTTAGGCGTTTAATATGGGGTGTAGAGTCCACTTCGTTGAGCAAGGAGTAGCTCTTGTCTATTACATATTTGGCTTATGGAACGGTATCTGTGCTAATTTCAATCTCTGGTTTTATGCAGCACCCCAACTCACCTTTGCCCTTAAGCAAGCATAAGTTGGTTTTCTACTTTTGAGACCCTGTTCTGTTTTGTAATTCAGTTCCTGTGTAGCCAAGTTTACATTCCGTGTATTAGTGATATCTTATGATGTTTCTTTTTCTGTGTGACTTATTTCACTTAGAATCATCGTACCTGAATCCACTCATTATGCTGCTACGGGCCTGATGATATACATTTCATTGCTGAGTGATATTGCATTGTACGTAAGTACCACAAATTCTTTATCCATTTTTCGCTTTCTGTGATATTGAACTTGTACCACAAACGAGGTTCTTGTAAACAGAGCCGTCCCAAACTTTGCGGTGGCTGTGTCTTTTTGATTTTAATTTCCCTAAGCTATAGGACCATAAGTGGAAGTGCCCTAGGCTCTGTTGCTTTGTTTTGTAGATGTTTCAGGAAACACCATAAACTTCTCCAGAGTGGCTGTTGGCAATTTACATCCCGCCCATCAGCATAACAAGGCTCCCAGTTCTCCATGGCCTGTCCTGCCTTTCTGGATTTTATACTTTTTTCAGATGGCCCTTTTGACCGGGGGGCAGTGAGACTTCATTGTAGTGCAGATTTCCTTTGCAAGCTTGCTTGGTTGGCCAAAAAGGGCGTATGCGTTTTTTCCTGAATATATTCAGGAAAAAACGCATACGTCCTTTTTAGCCAAGTGCATCATTGTGGACGTTCTGCCTCTTTTCCTATGCTTTACATGCAATTCCAGTCTACCTCCTGAAATCGGTTTCCTGCAATTCTGCCCCGCTTTCAAGTCCTCTTGGCAGCCTTACTTCAATATATTTTTGGACGATAGCTGTCATTTATAACTCTGCAGGTTTGTGAATTACAGTGCCCCTAAGCTCCTTTCTTCAACTCGCTTTCTTGTGAGCTGGCCGCAACACCGCAGGATTGCTTCAGGCCCTAGTGTGGTTCCGGCATGACACGCTGAGCCTTTGGTTAATTCCTCTTCCTGGTGGGAAATGAGAGTTAAATTTGCCCGTCCAGGCACCTCCAGCTAGTCTCTCATTGGTTCTCCCTATTCCTGTTCATTTTCCGCAGAAATGGCAAACTGGGCCAAACAGGAGGTTAAAGGCACTGACTCTCCAAGTGGGGAGAGTGTTAGTAAAGCGTCTGGAATGTTGCACCCGAGTACCAGGGGACGAAACCTGAGACATATTTGAACACGTTTCCCGATCACACGGTGGATCATACTCTGGGTTCCACATGCATGTTTTAGCTGAAGGAAGAATCCCTTAAACCTGGAGAGTTGAGACCCATGGAATGGGTACCATGCAATATGACTTCAAACGTTCTGCATTGGCTCACAGAACCTCACCAATCCTATCACTGCTGCGCTTATGCCACTGTACACACGCTTGATTCTCTTTCGGAGACATATAAATCCATAGATTTTAAGATTCTTCCTAGTCAGGTATATTCTTAGACGTTTAATATGGGGTGTTGAGTCCTCTTCGTTGAGCAAGGAGTAGCTCTTGTCTATTACATATTTGGCTTATGGAACGGTATCTGTGCTAATTTCAATCTCTGGTTTTATGCAGCACCCCAACTCACCTTTCCCCTTAAGCAAGCATAAGTTGGTTTTCTACATTTGAGACCCTGTTCTGTTTTGTAATTCAGTTCCTGTGTAGCCAAGTTTACATTCCGTGTAGTAGTGATATCTTATGATGTTTCTTTTTCTGTGTGACTTATCTCACTTAGAATCATCGTACCTGAATCCACTCATTATGCTGCTACGGGCCTGATGACATAGATTTCATTGCTGAGTGATATTGCATTGTACGTAAGTACCACCACTTCTTTATCCATTTTTCGCTTTCTGTGATATTGAACTTGTACCGTAAACGAGGTTCTTGTAAACAGAGCCGTCCCAAACTTTGGGGTGGCTGTGTCTTTTTGATTTTAATTTCCCTAAGCTATAGGACCATAAGTGGAAGTGCCCTAGGCTCTGTTGCTTTGTTTTTTAGATGTTTCAGGAAACACCATACACTTCTCCAGAGTGGCTGTTGGCAATTTACATCCCGCCCATCAGCATAACAAGGCTCCCACGTCTCCATGGCCTGTCCTGCCTTTCTGGATTTTACACTTTTTTCAGATGGCCCTTTTGACCGGGGGCAGTGAGACTTCATTGTAGTGCAGATTTCCTTTGCAAGCTTGCTTGGTTGGCCAAAAAGTGCGTATGCGTTTTTTCCTGAATATATTCAGGAAAAAACGCATACGCCCTTTTTGGCCAAGTGCATCATTGTGGACGTTCTGCCTCTTTTCCTATGCTTTACATGCAATTCCAGTCTACCTCCTGAAATCGGTTTCCTGCAATTCTGCCCCGCTTTCAAGTCCTCTTGGCAGCCTTACTTCAATATATTTTTGGATGATAGCTGTCATTTATAACTCTGCAGGTTTGTGAATTACAGTGCCTCTGAGCTCCTTTCTTCAACTCGCTTTCTTGTGAGCTGGCCGCAACACCGCAGGATTGCTTCAGGCCCTAGTGTCGTTCCGGCATGGCACGCTGAGCCTTTGGTTAATTCCTCTTCCTGGTGGGAAATGAGAGTTAAATTTGCCCGTCCAGACACCTCCAGGTAGTCTCTCATTGGTTCTCCCTATTCCTGTTCAACTTTCAAAGAATTTGCAAACTGGGCCAAACAGGAGGTTAAAGGCACTGACTCTCCAAGTGGGGAGAGTGTTAGTAAAGCGTCTGGAATGTTGCACCCGAGTACCAGGGGACGAAACCTGAGACACATTTGAACACGTTTCCCGATCACACGGTGGATCATACTCTGGGTTCCACATGCATGTTTTAGCTGAAGGAAGAATCCCTTAAACCTGGAGAGTTGAGACCCTTGGCATGGGTACCATGCAATATGACTTCAAAGGGTCTGCATTGGCTCACCGAACCTCACCAATCCTATCACTGCTGCGCTAATGCACTGTACACACGCTTCATTCTCTTTCAGAGACATATAAATCCATAGGTTTTAAGATTCTTACTAGTCAGGTATATTCTTAGGCGTTTAATATGGGGTGTAGAGTCCACTTCGTTGAGCAAGGAGTAGCTCTTGTCTATTACATATTTGGCTTATGGAACGGTATCTGTGCTAATTTCAATCTCTGGTTTTATGCAGCACCCCAACTCACCTTTGCCCTTAAGCAAGCATAAGTTGGTTTTCTACATTTGAGACCCTGTTCTGTTTTGTAATTCAGTTCCTGTGTAGCCAAGTTTACATTCCGTGTATTAGTGATATCTTACGATGTTTCTTTTTCTGTGTGACTTATCTCACTTAGAATCATCGTACCTGAATCCACTCATTATGCTGCTATGGGCCTGATGACATAGATTTCATTGCTGAGTGATATTGCATTGTACGTAAGTACCACAACTTCTTTATCCATTTTTCGCTTTCTGTGATATTGAACTTGTACCGTAAACGAGGTTCTTGTAAACAGAGCCGTCCCAAACTTTGGGGTGGCTGTGTTTTTTTGATTTTAATTTCCCTAAGCTATACGACCATAAGTGGAAGTGCCCTAGGCTCTGTTGCTTTGTTTTTTAGATGTTTCAGGAAACACCATACACTTCTCCAGAGTGGCTGTTGGCAATTTACATCCCGCCCATCAGCATAACAAGGCTCCCAGTTCTCCATGGCCTGTCCTGCCTTTCTGGATTTTACACTTTTTTCAGATGGCCCTTTTGACCGGGGGGCAGTGAGACTTCATTGTAGTGCAGATTTCCTTTGCAAGCTTGCTTGGTTGGCCAAAAAGGGCGTATGCGTTTTTTCCTGAATATATTCAGGAAAAAACGCATACGCCCTTTTTGGCCAAGTGCATCATTGTGGACGTTCTGCCTCTTTTCCTATGCTTTACATGCAATTCCAGTCTACCTCCTGAAATCGGTTTCCTGCAATTCTGCCCCGCTTTCAAGTCCTCTTGGCAGCCTTACTTCAATATATTTTTGGACGATAGCTGTCATTTATAACTCTGCAGGTTTGTGAATTACAGTGCCCCTGAGCTCCTTTCTTCAACTCGCTTTCTTGTGAGCTGGCCGCAACACCGCAGGATTGCTTCAGGCCCTAGTGTGGTTCCGGCATGGCACGCTGAGCCTTTGGTTAATTCCTCTTCCTGGTGGGAAATGAGAGTTACATTTGCCCATCCAGACACCTCCAGCTAGTCTCTCATTGGTTCTCCCTATTCCTGTTCATTTTCCGCAGAAATTGCAAACTGGGCCAAACAGGAGGTTAAAGGCACTGACTCTCCAAGTGGGGAGAGTTTTAGTAAAGCGTCTGGAATGTTGCACCCAAGTACCAGCGGAGAAAATCTGAGACACATTTGAACACGTTTCCCGATCACACGGTGGATCATACTCTGGGTTCCACATGCATGTTTTAGCTGAAGGAAGAATCCCTTAAACCTGGAGAGTTGAGACCCATGGAATGGCTGGCATGCAATATGACTTCAAAGGGTCTGCATTTGCTCATCAAACCTCACCAATCCTATCACTGCTGCGTTTATGCCGCTGTACACATGCTTGATTCTCTTTTGGAGACATATAAATCCATAGGTTTTAAGATTATTACTAGTCAGGTATATTCTTAGGCGATTAATATGGGGTGTAGAGTCCACTTCGTTGAGCAAGGAGTAGCTCTTGTCTATTACATATTTGGCTTATGGAATGGTATCTGTGCTAATTTCAATCTCTGGTTTTATGCAGAACCCCAACTCACCTTTGCCCTTAAGAAAGCATAAGTTGGTTTTCTACATTTGAGACCGTGTTCTGTTTTGTAATTCAGTTTCTGTGTAGCCAAGTTTTCATTCCGTGTAGTAGTGATATCTTATGATGTTTCTTTTTCTGTGTGACTTATCTCACTTAGAATCATCGTACCTGAATCCACTCATTATGCTGCTACGGGCCTGATGATATAGATTTCATTGCTGAGTGATATTGCATTGTACGTAAGTACCACAAATTCTTTATCCATTTTTCACCTTCTGTGGTATTGAATTTGTACTGTAAATGAGGTTCTTGTAAACAGAGCCATCCCAAACTTTGGGGTGGCTGTGTCTTTTTGATTTTAATTTCCCTAAGCTATAGGACCATAAGTGGAAGTGCCCTAGGCTCTGTTGCTTTGTTTTTTAGATGTTTCAGGAAACACCATACACTTCTCCAGAGTGGCTGTTGGCAATTTACATCCCGCCCATCAGCATAACAAGGCTCCCAGTTCTCCATGGCCTGTCCGGGCTTTCTGGATTTTAAACTTTTTTCAGATGGCCCTTTTGACTGGGGGGCAGTGAGACTTCATTGTAGTGCAGATTTCCTTTGCAAGCTTGCTTGGTTGGCCAAAAAGGGCGTATGCGTTTTTTCCTGAATATATTCAGGAAAAAACGCATACGCCCTTTTTGGCCAAGTGCATCATTGTGGACGTTCTGCCTCTTTTCCTATGCTTTACATGCAATTCCAGTCTACCTCCTGAAATCGGTTTCCTGCAATTCTGCCCCGCTTTCAAGTCCTCTTGGCAGCCTTACTTCAATATATTTTTGGACGATAGCTGTCATTTATAACTCTGCAGGTTTGTGAATTACAGTGCCCCTGAGCTCCTTTCTTCAACTCGCTTTCTTGTGAGCTGGCCGCAA
The DNA here is from genome assembly GCF_039906515.1 of Pseudorca crassidens. Classification (NCBI taxonomy): domain Eukaryota; kingdom Metazoa; phylum Chordata; class Mammalia; order Artiodactyla; family Delphinidae; genus Pseudorca; species Pseudorca crassidens. Next base: position 162,545,254 of record NC_090296.1, read on the forward strand.
CACTGCAGGATTGCTTCAGGCCCTAGTGTCGTTCCGGCATGGCACGCTGAGCCTTTGGTTAATTCCTCTTCCTGGTGGGAAATGAGAGTTAAATTTGCCAATCCAGACACCTCCAGCTAGTCTCTCATTTGTTCTCCCTATTCCTGTTCATTTTCCGCAGAAATTGCAAACTGGGCCAAACAGGAGGTTAAAGGCACTGACTCTCCAAGTGGGGAGAGTTTTAGTAAAGCGTCTGGAATGTTGCACCCAAGTACCAGCGGAGAAAATCTGAGACACATTTGAACACGTTTCCCGATCACACGGTGGATCATACTCTGGGTTCCACATGCATGTTTTAGCTGAAGGAAGAATCCCTTAAACCTGGAGAGTTGAGACCCATGGAATGGCTGGCATGCAATATGACTTCAAAGGGTCTGCATTTGCTCATCAAACCTCACCAATCCTATCACTGCTGCGTTTATGCTGCTTTACACATGCTTGATTCTCTTTTGGAGACATATAAATCCATAGGTTTTAAGATTATTACTAGTCAGGTATATTCTTAGGCGATTAATATGGGGTGTAGAGTCCACTTCGTTGAGCAAGGAGTAGCTCTTGTCTATTACATATTTGGCTTATGGAATGGTATCTGTGCTAATTTCAATCTCTGGTTTTATGCAGAACCCCAACTCACCTTTCCCCTTAAGCAAGCATAAGTTGGTTTTCTACATTTGAGACCGTGTTCTGTTTTGTAATTCAGTTTCTGTGTAGCCAAGTTTACATTCCGTGTAGTAGTGATATCTTATGATGTTTCTTTTTCTGTGTGACTTATCTCACTTAGAATCATCGTACCTGAATCCACTCATTATGCTGCTACGGGCCTGATGATATAGATTTCATTGCTGAGTGATATTGCATTGTACGTAAGTACCACAAATTCTTTATCCATTTTTCACCTTCTGTGATATTGAATTTGTACTGTAAATGAGGTTCTTGTAAACAGAGCCGTCCCAAACTTTGGGGTGGCTGTGTCTTTTTGATTTTAATTTCCCTAAGCTATAGGACCATAAGTGGAAGTGCCCTAGGCTCTGTTGCTTTGTTTTTTAGATGTTTCAGGAAACACCATACACTTCTCCAGAGTGGCTGTTGGCAATTTACATCCCGCCCATCAGCATAACAAGGCTCCCAGTTCTCCATGGCCTGTCCTGCCTTTCTGGATTTTACACTTTTTTCAGATGGCCCTTTTGACCGGGGGGCAGTGAGACTTCATTGTAGTGCAGATTTCCTTTGCAAGCTTGCTTGGTTGGCCAAAAAGGGCGTATGCGTTTTTTCCTGAATATATTCAGAAAAAAACGCATACGCCCTTTTTGGCCAAGTGCATCATTGTGGACGTTCTGCCTCTTTTCGTATGCTTTACATGCAATTCCTGTCTACCTCCTGAAATCGGTTTCCTGCAATTCTGCCCCGCTTTCAAGTCCTCTTGGCAGCCTTACTTCAATATATTTTTGGACGATAGCTGTCATTTTTAACTCTGCAGGTTTGTGAATTACAGTGCCCCTGAGCTCCTTTCTTCAACTCGCTTTCTTGTGAGCTGGCCGCAACACCGCAGGATTGCTTCAGGCCCTAGTGTGGTTCCGGCATGGCACGCTGAGCCTTTGGTTAATTCCTCTTCCTGGTGGGAAATGAGAGTTACATTTGCCCGTCCAGACACCTCCAGCTAGTCTCTCATTGGTTCTCCCTATTCCTGTTCATTTTCCGCAGAAATTGCAAACTGGGCCAAACAGGAGGTTAAAGGCACTGACTCTCCAAGTGGGGAGAGTTTTAGTAAAGCGTCTGGAATGTTGCACCCAAGTACCAGCGGAGAAAATCTGAGACACATTTGAACACGTTTCCTGATCACATGGTGGATCATACTCTGGGTTCCACATGCATGTTTTAGCTGAAGGAAGAATCCCTTAAACCTGGAGAGTTGAGACCCATGGAATGGCTAGCATGCAATATGACTTCAAAGGGTCTGCATTTGCTCATCAAACCTCACCAATCCTATCACTGCTGCGTTTATGCCGCTGTACACATGCTTGATTCTCTTTTGGAGACATATAAATCCATAGGTTTTAAGATTATTACTAGTCAGGTATATTCTTATGCGATTAATATGGGGTGTAGAGTCCACTTCGTTGAGCAAGGAGTAGCTCTTGTCTATTACATATTTGGCTTATGGAATGGTATCTGTGCTAATTTCAATCTCTGGTTTTATGCAGTACCCCAACTCACCTTTCCCCTTAAGCAAGCATAAGTTGGTTTTCTACATTTGAGACCGTGTTCTGTTTTGTAATTCAGTTTCTGTGTAGCCAAGTTTACATTCCGTGTAGTAGTGATATCTTATGATGTTTCTTTTTCTGTGTGACTTATCTCACTTAGAATCATCGTACCTGAATCCACTCATTATGCTGCTACGGGCCTGATGATATAGATTTCATTGCTGAGTGATATTGCATTGTACGTAAGTACCACAAATTCTTTATCCATTTTTCACCTTCTGTGATATTGAATTTGTACTGTAAATGAGGTTCTTGTAAACAGAGCCGTCCCAAACTTTGGGGTGGCTGTGTCTTTTTGATTTTAATTTCCCTAAGCTATAGGACCATAAGTGGAAGTGCCTTAGGCTCTGTTGCTTTGTTTTTTAGATGTTTCAGGAAACACCATACACTTCTCCAGAGTGGCTGTTGGCAATTTACATCCCGCCCATCAGCATAACAAGGCTCCCAGTTCTCCATGGCCTGTCCTGCCATTCTGGATTTTACACTTTTTTCAGATGGCCCTTTTGACCGGGGGCAGTGAGACTTCATTGTAGTGCAGATTTCCTTTGCAAGCTTGCTTGGTTGGCCAAAAAGGGCGTATGCGTTTTTTCCTGAATATATTCAGGAAAAAACGCATACGCCCTTTTTGGCCAAGTGCATCATTGTGGACGTTCTTCCTCTTTTCCTATGCTTTACATGCAATTCCAGTCTACCTCCTGAAATCGGTTTCCTGCAATCCTGCCCCGCTTTCAAGTCCTCTTGGCAGCCTTACTTCAATATATTTTTGGACGATAGCTGTCATTTTTAACTCTGCAGGTTTGTGAATTACAATGCCCCTGAGCTCCTTTCTTCAACTCACTTTCTTGTGAGCTGGCCGCAACACCGCAGGATTGCTTCAGGCCCTAGTGTGGTTCTGGCATGGCACGCTGAGCCTTTGGTTAATTCCTCTTCCTGGTGGGAAATGAGAGTTAAATTTGCCCATCCAGACACCTCCAGCTAGTCTCTCATTGGTTCTCCCTATTCCTGTTCATTTTCCACAGAAATTGCAAACTGGGCCAAACAGGAGGTTAAAGGCACTGACTCTCCAAGTGGGGAGAGTGTTAGTAAAGCGTCTGGAATGTTGCACCCGAGTACCAGGGGACAAAAACTGAGACACATTTGAACACGTTTCCCGATCACACGGTGGATCATACTCTGGGTTCCACATGCATGTTTTAGCTGAAGGAAGAATCCCTTAAACCTGGAGATTTGAGACCCATGGAATGGCTACCATGCAATATGACTTCAAAGGGTCTGCATTTGCTCATCAAACCTCACCAATCCTATCACTGCTGCATTTATGCCGCTGTACACACGCTTGATTCTCTTTTGGAGACATATAAATCCATAGGTTTCAAGATTCTTACTAGTCAGGTATATTCTTAGACGTTTAATATGGGGTGTTGAGTCCACTTCGTTGAGCAAGGAGTAGCTCTTGTCTATTACATATTTGGCTTATGGAACGGTATCTGTGCTAATTTCAATCTCTGGTTTTATGCAGCACCCCAACTCACCTTTCCCCTTAAGCAAGCATAAGTTGGTTTTCTACATTTGAGATCCTGTTCTGTTTTGTAATTCAGTTCCTGTGTAGCCAAGTTTACATTCCATGTATTAGTGATATCTTATGATGTTTCTTTTTCTGTGTGACTTATGTCACTTAGAATCATCGTACCTGAATCCACTCATTATGCTGCTACGGGCCTGATGACATAGATTTCATTCCTGAGTGATATTGCATTGTACGTAAGTACCACAACTTCTTTATCCATTTTTCACTTTCTGCGATATTGAACTTGTACCATAAACGAGATTCTTGTAAACAGAGCCGGCCCAAACTTTGGGGTGGCTGTGTCTTTTTGATTTTAATTTCCCTAAGCTATAGGACCATAAGTGGAAGTGCCCTAGGCTCTGTTGCTTTGTTTTTTAGATGTTTCAGGAAACACCATACACTTCTCCAGAGTGGCTGTTGGCAATTTACATCCCGCCCATCAGCATAACAAGGCTCCCAATTCTCCATGGCCTGTCCTGCCTTTCTGGATTTTACACATTTTTCAGATGGCCCTTTTGACCGGGGGGCAGTGAGACTTCATTGTACTGCAGATTTCCTTTGCAAGCTTGCTTGGTTGGCCAAAAAGGGCGTATGCGTTTTTTCCTGAATATATTCAGGAAAAAACGCATACGCCCTTTTTGGCCAAGTGCATCATTGTGGACGTTCTGCCTCTTTTCCTATGCTTTACATGCAATTCCAGTCTACCTCCTGAAATCGGATTCCTGCAATTCTGCCCCGCTTTCGAGTCCTCTTGGCAGCCTTACTTCAATATATTTTTGGACGATAGCTGTCATTTATAACTCTGCAGGTTTGTGAATTACAGTGCCCCTGAGCTCCTTTCTTCAACTCGCTTTCTTGTGAGCTGGCCGCAACACCGCAGGATTGCTTCAGGCCCTAGTGTGGTTCCGGCATGGCACGCTGAGCCTTTGGTTAATTCCTCTTCCTGGTGGGAAATGAGAGTTAAATTTGCCCGTCCAGACACCTCCATCTAGTCTCTCATTGGTTCTCCCTATTCCTGTTCATTTTCCGCAGAAATTGCAAACTGGGCCAAACAGGAGGTTAAAGGCACTGACTCTCCAAGTGGAGAGAGTGTTAGTAAAGCGTCTGGAATGTTGCACCCGAGTACCAGGGGACAAAAACTGAGACACATTTGAACACGTTTCCCGATCACACGGTGGATCATACTCTGAATTCCACATGCATGTTTTAGCTGAAGGAAGAATCCCTTAAACCTGGAGAGTTGAGACCCATGGAATGGGTACCATGCAATATGACTTCAAAGGTTCTGCATTGGCTCACCGAACCTCACCAATCCTATTACTGCTGCATTTATGCCTCTGTAGACACGCTTGATTCTCTTTCGGAGACATATAAATCCATAGGTTTTAAGATACTTACTAGTCAGGTATATTCTTAGGCATTTAATATGGGGTGTTGAGTCCACTTTGTTGAGCAAGGAGTAGCTCTTGTCTATTACCTATTTGGCTTATGGAATGGTATCTGTGCTAATTTCAATCTCTGGTTTTATGCAGCACCCCAACTCACCTTTCCCCTTAAGCAAGCATAAGTTGGTTTTCTACATTTGAGATCCTGTTCTGTTTTGTAATTCAGTTCCTGTGTAGCCAAGTTTACATTCCGTGTATTAGTGATATCTTATGATGTTTCTTTTTCTGTGTGACTTATGTCACTTAGAATCATCGTACCTGAATCCACTCATTATGCTGCTACGGGCCTGATGATATAGATTTCATTGCTGAGTGATATTGCATTGTACGTAAGTACCACAAATTCTTTATCCATTTTTCACCTTCTGTGATATTGAATTTGTACTGTAAATGAGGTTCTTGTAAACAGAGCCGTCCCAAACTTTGGGGTGGCTGTGTCTTTTTGATTTTAATTTCCCTAAGCTATAGGACCATAAGTGGAAGTGCCCTAGGCTCTGTTGCTTTGTTTTTTAGATGTTTCAGGAAACACCATACACTTCTCCAGAGTGGCTGTTGGCAATTTACATCCCGCCCATCAGCATAACAAGGCTCCCAGTTCTCCATGGCCTGTCCTGCCTTTCTGGATTTTACACTTTTTTCAGATGGCCCTTTTGACCGGGGGGCAGTGAGACTTCATTGTAGTGCAGATTTCCTTTGCAAGCTTGCTTGGTTGGCCAAAAAGGGCGTATGCGTTTTTTCCTGAATATATTCAGAAAAAAACGCATACGCCCTTTTTGGCCAAGTGCATCATTGTGGACGTTCTGCCTCTTTTCGTATGCTTTACATGCAATTCCTGTCTACCTCCTGAAATCGGTTTCCTGCAATTCTGCCCCGCTTTCAAGTCCTCTTGGCAGCCTTACTTCAATATATTTTTGGACGATAGCTGTCATTTTTAACTCTGCAGGTTTGTGAATTACAGTGCCCCTGAGCTCCTTTCTTCAACTCGCTTTCTTGTGAGCTGGCCGCAACACCGCAGGATTGCTTCAGGCCCTAGTGTGGTTCCGGCATGGCACGCTGAGCCTTTGGTTAATTCCTCTTCCTGGTGGGAAATGAGAGTTACATTTGCCCGTCCAGACACCTCCAGCTAGTCTCTCATTGGTTCTCCCTATTCCTGTTCATTTTCCGCAGAAATTGCAAACTGGGCCAAACAGGAGGTTAAAGGCACTGACTCTCCAAGTGGGGAGAGTTTTAGTAAAGCGTCTGGAATGTTGCACCCAAGTACCAGCGGAGAAAATCTGAGACACATTTGAACACGTTTCCTGATCACATGGTGGATCATACTCTGGGTTCCACATGCATGTTTTAGCTGAAGGAAGAATCCCTTAAACCTGGAGAGTTGAGACCCATGGAATGGCTAGCATGCAATATGACTTCAAAGGGTCTGCATTTGCTCATCAAACCTCACCAATCCTATCACTGCTGCGTTTATGCCGCTGTACACATGCTTGATTCTCTTTTGGAGACATATAAATCCATAGGTTTTAAGATTATTACTAGTCAGGTATATTCTTATGCGATTAATATGGGGTGTAGAGTCCACTTCGTTGAGCAAGGAGTAGCTCTTGTCTATTACATATTTGGCTTATGGAATGGTATCTGTGCTAATTTCAATCTCTGGTTTTATGCAGTACCCCAACTCACCTTTCCCCTTAAGCAAGCATAAGTTGGTTTTCTACATTTGAGACCGTGTTCTGTTTTGTAATTCAGTTTCTGTGTAGCCAAGTTTACATTCCGTGTAGTAGTGATATCTTATGATGTTTCTTTTTCTGTGTGACTTATCTCACTTAGAATCATCGTACCTGAATCCACTCATTATGCTGCTACGGGCCTGATGATATAGATTTCATTGCTGAGTGATATTGCATTGTACGTAAGTACCACAAATTCTTTATCCATTTTTCACCTTCTGTGATATTGAATTTGTACTGTAAATGAGGTTCTTGTAAACAGAGCCGTCCCAAACTTTGGGGTGGCTGTGTCTTTTTGATTTTAATTTCCCTAAGCTATAGGACCATAAGTGGAAGTGCCTTAGGCTCTGTTGCTTTGTTTTTTAGATGTTTCAGGAAACACCATACACTTCTCCAGAGTGGCTGTTGGCAATTTACATCCCGCCCATCAGCATAACAAGGCTCCCAGTTCTCCATGGCCTGTCCTGCCATTCTGGATTTTACACTTTTTTCAGATGGCCCTTTTGACCGGGGGCAGTGAGACTTCATTGTAGTGCAGATTTCCTTTGCAAGCTTGCTTGGTTGGCCAAAAAGGGCGTATGCGTTTTTTCCTGAATATATTCAGGAAAAAACGCATACGCCCTTTTTGGCCAAGTGCATCATTGTGGACGTTCTGCCTCTTTTCCTATGCTTTACATGCAATTCCAGTCTACCTCCTGAAATCGGTTTCCTGCAATCCTGCCCCGCTTTCAAGTCCTCTTGGCAGCCTTACTTCAATATATTTTTGGACGATAGCTGTCATTTTTAACTCTGCAGGTTTGTGAATTACAATGCCCCTGAGCTCCTTTCTTCAACTCACTTTCTTGTGAGCTGGCCGCAACACCGCAGGATTGCTTCAGGCCCTAGTGTGGTTCTGGCATGGCACGCTGAGCCTTTGGTTAATTCCTCTTCCTGGTGGGAAATGAGAGTTAAATTTGCCCATCCAGACACCTCCAGCTAGTCTCTCATTGGTTCTCCCTATTCCTGTTCATTTTCCACAGAAATTGCAAACTGGGCCAAACAGGAGGTTAAAGGCACTGACTCTCCAAGTGGGGAGAGTGTTAGTAAAGCGTCTGGAATGTTGCACCCGAGTACCAGGGGACAAAAACTGAGACACATTTGAACACGTTTCCCGATCACACGGTGGATCATACTCTGGGTTCCACATGCATGTTTTAGCTGAAGGAAGAATCCCTTAAACCTGGAGATTTGAGACCCATGGAATGGCTACCATGCAATATGACTTCAAAGGGTCTGCATTTGCTCATCAAACCTCACCAATCCTATCACTGCTGCATTTATGCCGCTGTACACACGCTTGATTCTCTTTTGGAGACATATAAATCCATAGGTTTCAAGATTCTTACTAGTCAGGTATATTCTTAGACGTTTAATATGGGGTGTTGAGTCCACTTCGTTGAGCAAGGAGTAGCTCTTGTCTATTACATATTTGGCTTATGGAACGGTATCTGTGCTAATTTCAATCTCTGGTTTTATGCAGCACCCCAACTCACCTTTCCCCTTAAGCAAGCATAAGTTGGTTTTCTACATTTGAGATCCTGTTCTGTTTTGTAATTCAGTTCCTGTGTAGCCAAGTTTACATTCCATGTATTAGTGATATCTTATGATGTTTCTTTTTCTGTGTGACTTATGTCACTTAGAATCATCGTACCTGAATCCACTCATTATGCTGCTACGGGCCTGATGACATAGATTTCATTCCTGAGTGATATTGCATTGTACGTAAGTACCACAACTTCTTTATCCATTTTTCACTTTCTGCGATATTGAACTTGTACCATAAACGAGATTCTTGTAAACAGAGCCGGCCCAAACTTTGGGGTGGCTGTGTCTTTTTGATTTTAATTTCCCTAAGCTATAGGACCATAAGTGGAAGTGCCCTAGGCTCTGTTGCTTTGTTTTTTAGATGTTTCAGGAAACACCATACACTTCTCCAGAGTGGCTGTTGGCAATTTACATCCCGCCCATCAGCATAACAAGGCTCCCAATTCTCCATGGCCTGTCCTGCCTTTCTGGATTTTACACATTTTTCAGATGGCCCTTTTGACCGGGGGGCAGTGAGACTTCATTGTACTGCAGATTTCCTTTGCAAGCTTGCTTGGTTGGCCAAAAAGGGCGTATGCGTTTTTTCCTGAATATATTCAGGAAAAAACGCATACGCCCTTTTTGGCCAAGTGCATCATTGTGGACGTTCTGCCTCTTTTCCTATGCTTTACATGCAATTCCAGTCTACCTCCTGAAATCGGATTCCTGCAATTCTGCCCCGCTTTCGAGTCCTCTTGGCAGCCTTACTTCAATATATTTTTGGACGATAGCTGTCATTTATAACTCTGCAGGTTTGTGAATTACAGTGCCCCTGAGCTCCTTTCTTCAACTCGCTTTCTTGTGAGCTGGCCGCAACACCGCAGGATTGCTTCAGGCCCTAGTGTGGTTCCGGCATGGCACGCTGAGCCTTTGGTTAATTCCTCTTCCTGGTGGGAAATGAGAGTTAAATTTGCCCGTCCAGACACCTCCATCTAGTCTCTCATTGGTTCTCCCTATTCCTGTTCATTTTCCGCAGAAATTGCAAACTGGGCCAAACAGGAGGTTAAAGGCACTGACTCTCCAAGTGGAGAGAGTGTTAGTAAAGCGTCTGGAATGTTGCACCCGAGTACCAGGGGACAAAAACTGAGACACATTTGAACACGTTTCCCGATCACACGGTGGATCATACTCTGAATTCCACATGCATGTTTTAGCTGAAGGAAGAATCCCTTAAACCTGGAGAGTTGAGACCCATGGAATGGGTACCATGCAATATGACTTCAAAGGTTCTGCATTGGCTCACCGAACCTCACCAATCCTATTACTGCTGCATTTATGCCTCTGTAGACACGCTTGATTCTCTTTCGGAGACATATAAATCCATAGGTTTTAAGATACTTACTAGTCAGGTATATTCTTAGGCATTTAATATGGGGTGTTGAGTCCACTTTGTTGAGCAAGGAGTAGCTCTTGTCTATTACCTATTTGGCTTATGGAATGGTATCTGTGCTAATTTCAATCTCTGGTTTTATGCAGCACCCCAACTCACCTTTCCCCTTAAGCAAGCATAAGTTGGTTTTCTACATTTGAGATCCTGTTCTGTTTTGTAATTCAGTTCCTGTGTAGCCAAGTTTACATTCCGTGTATTAGTGATATCTTATGATGTTTCTTTTTCTGTGTGACTTATGTCACTTAGAATCATCGTACCTGAATCCACTCATTATGCTGCTACGGGCCTGATGACATAGATTTCATTCCTGAGTGATATTGCATTGTACGTAAGTACCACAACTTCTTTATCCATTTTTCACTTTCTGCGATATTGAACTTGTACCATAAAAGAGATTCTTGTAAACAGAGCCGGCCCAAACTTTGGGGTGGCTGTGTCTTTTTGATTTTAATTTCCCTAAGCTATAGGACCATAAGTGGAAGTGCCCTAGGCTCTGTTGCTTTGTTTTTTAGATGTTTCAGGAAACACCATACACTTCTCCAGAGTGGCTGTTGGCAATTTACATCCCGCCCATCAGCATAACAAGGCTCCCAGTTCTCCATGGCCTGTCCTGCCTTTCTGGATTTTATACTTTTTTCAGATGGCCCTTTTGACCGGGGGGCAGTGAGACTTCATTGTACTGCAGATTTCCTTTGCAAGCTTGCTTGGTTGGCCAAAAAGGGCGTATGCGTTTTTTCCTGAATATATTCAGGAAAAAACGCATATGCCCTTTTTGGCCAAGTGCATCATTGTGGACGTTCTGCCTCTTTTCCTATGCTTTACATGCAATTCCAGTCTACCTCCTGAAATCGGATTCCTGCAATTCTGCCCCGCTTTCAAGTCCTCTTGGCAGCCTTACTTCAATATATTTTTGGACGATAGCTGTCATTTTTAACTCTGCAGGTTTGTGAATTACAGTGCCCCTGAGCTCCTTTCTTCAACTCGCTTTCTTGTGAGCTGGCCGCAACACCGCAGGATTGCTTCAGGCCCTAGTGTGGTTCCGGCATGGCACGCTGAGCCTTTGGTTAATTCCTCTTCCTGGTGGGAAATGAGAGTTAAATTTGCCCATCCAGACACCTCCAGCTAGTCTCTCATTGGTTCTCCCTATTCCTGTTCATTTTCCGCAGAAATTGCAAACTGGGCCAAACAGGAGGTTAAAGGCAATGACTCTCCAAGTGGGGAGAGTTTTAGTAAAGCGTCTGGAATGTTGCACCCGAGTACCAGGGGACAAAAACTGAGACACATTTGAACACGTTTCCCGATCACACGGTTGATCATACTCTGGGTTCCACATGCATGTTTTAGCTGAAGGAAGAATCCCTTAAACCTGGAGAGTTGAGACCCATGGAATGGGTACCATTCAATATGACTTCAAAGGTTCTGCATTGGCTCACCGAACCTCACCAATCCTATCACTGCTGCGCTTATGCCACTGTACACACGCTTGATTCTCTTTCGGAGACATATAAATCCATAGATTTTAAGATTCTTACTAGTCAGGTATATTCTTAGACGTTTAATATGTGGTGTTGAGTCCTCTTCGTTGAGCAAGGAGTAGCTCTTGTCTATTACATATTTGGCTTATGGAACGGTATCTGTGCTAATTTCAATCTCTGGTTTTATGCAGCACCCCAACTCACCTTTCCCCTTAAGCAAGCATAAGTTGGTTTTCTACATTTGAGACCTTGTTCTGTTTTGTAATTCAGTTCCTGTGTAGCCAAGTTTACATTCCGTGTAGTAGTGATATCTTATGATGTTTCTTTTTCTGTGTGACTTATCTCACTTAGAATCATCGTACCTGAATCCACTCATTATGCTGCTATGGGCCTGATGACATAGATTTCATTGCTGAGTGATATTGCATTGTACGTAAGTACCACAACTTCTTTATCCATTTTTCGCTTTCTGTGATATTGAACTTGTACCGTAAACGAGGTTCTTGTAAACAGAGCCGTCCCAAACTTTGGGGTGGCTGTGTCTTTTTGATTTTAATTTCCCTAAGCTATACGACCATAAGTGGAAGTGCCCTAGGCTCTGTTGCTTTGTTTTTTAGATGTTTCAGGAAACACCATACACTTCTCCAGAGTGGCTGTTGGCAATTTACATCCCGCCCATCAGCATAACAAGGCTCCCAGTTCTCCATAGCCTGTCCTGCCTTTCTGGATTTTACACTTTTTTCAGATGGCCCTTTTGACCGGGGGGCAGTGAGACTTCATGGTAGTGCAGATTTCCTTTGCAAGCTTGCTTGGTTGGCCAAAAAGGGCGTATGCGTTTTTTCCTGAATATATTCAGGAAAAAACACATACGCCCTTTTTGGCCAAGTGCATCATTGTGGACGTTCTGCCTCTTTTCCTATGCTTTACATGTAATTCCAGTCTACCTCCTGAAATCGGATTCCTGCAATTCTGCCCTGCTTTCGAGTCCTCTTGGCAGCCTTACTTCAATATATTTTTGGACGATAGCTGTCATTTATAACTCTGCAGGTTTGTGAATTACAGTGCCCCTGAGCTCCTTTCTTCAACTCGCTTTCTTGTGAGCTGGCCGCAACACCGCAGGATTGCTTCAGGCCCTAGTGTGGTTCCGGCATGGCACGCTGAGCATTAGGTTAATTCCTCTTCCTGGTGGGAAATGAGAGTTAAATTTGCCCGTCCAGACACCTCCAGCTAGTCTCTCATTGGTTCTCCCTATTCCTGTTCATTTTCCGCAGAAATTGCAAACTGGGCCAAACAGGAGGTTAAAGGCACTGACTCTCCAAGTGGGGAGAGTGTTAGTAAAGCGTCTGGAATGTTGCACCTGAGTACAAGGGGACGAAATCTGACACATTTGAACACGTTTCCCGATCACACGGTGGATCATACTCTGGGTTCCACATGCATGTTTTAGTTGAAGGAAGAATCCCTTAAACCTGGAGAGTTGAGACCCATGGAATGGGTACCATGCAATATGACTTCAAAGGGTCTGCATTTGCTCACCGAACCTCACCAATCCTATCACTGCTGTATTTATGCCGCTGTAGACACGCTTGATTCTCTTTCGGAGACATATAAATCCATAGGTTTTAAGATTCTTACTAGTCAGGTATATTCTTAGGCATTTAATATGGGGTGTTGAGTCCACTTCGTTGAGCAAGGAGTAGCTATTGTCTATTACCTATTTGGCTTATGGAATGGTATCTGTGCTAATTTCAATCTCTGGTTTTATGCAGCACCCCAACTCACCTTTCCCCTTAAGCAAGCATAAGTTGGTTTTCTACATTTGAGATCCTGTTCTGTTTTGTAATTCAGTTCCTGTGTAGCCAAGTTTACATTCCATGTATTAGTGATATCTTATGATGTTTCTTTTTCTGTGTGACTTATGTCACTTAGAATCATCGTACCTGAATCCACTCATTATGCTGCTACGGGCCTGATGACATAGATTTCATTCCTGAGTGATATTGCATTGTACGTAAGTACCACAACTTCTTTATCCATTTTTCACTTTCTGCGATATTGAACTTGTACCATAAACGAGATTCTTGTAAACAGAGCCGGCCCAAATTTTTGGGTGGCTGTGTCTTTTTGATTTTAATTTCCCTAAGCTATAGGACCATAAGTGGAAGTGCCCTAGGCTCTGTTGCTTTGTTTTTTAGATGTTTCAGGAAACACCATACACTTCTCCAGAGTGGCTGTTGGCAATTTACATCCCGCCCATCAGCATAACAAGGCTCCCAATTCTCCATGGCCTGTCCTGCCTTTCTGGATTTTACACATTTTTCAGATGGCCCTTTTGACCGGGGGGCAGTGAGACTTCATTGTACTGCAGATTTCCTTTGCAAGCTTGCTTGGTTGGCCAAAAAGGGCGTATGCGTTTTTTCCTGAATATATTCAGGAAAAAACGCATACGCCCTTTTTGGCCAAGTGCATCATTGTGGACGTTCTGCCTCTTTTCCTATGCTTTACATGTAATTCCAGTCTACCTCCTGAAATCGGATTCCTGCAATTCTGCCCCGCTTTCGAGTCCTCTTGGCAGCCTTACTTCAATATATTTTTGGACGATAGCTGTCATTTATAACTCTGCAGGTTTGTGAATTACAGTGCCCCTGAGCTCCTTTCTTCAACTCGCTTTCTTGTGAGCTGGCCGCAACACCGCAGCATTGCTTCAGGCCCTAGTGTGGTTCCGGCATGGCACGCTGAGCCTTTGGTTAATTCCTCTTCCTGGTGGGAAATGAGAGTTAAATTTGCCCGTCCAGACACCTCCAGCTAGTCTCTCATTGGTTCTCCCTATTCCTGTTCATTTTCCGCAGAAATTGCAAACTGGGCCAAACAGGAGGTTAAAGGCACTGACTCTCCAAGTGGGGAGAGTGTTAGTAAAGCGTATGGAATGTTGCACCTGAGTACCAGGGGACAAAAACTGAGACACATTTGAACACGTTTCCCGATCACACGGTGGATCATACTCTGGGTTCCACATGCATGTTTTAGCTGAAGGAAGAATCCCTTAAACCTGGAGAGTTGAGACCCATGGAATGGCTACCATGCAATATGACTTCAAAGGGTCTGCATTTGCTCATCAAACCTCACCAATCCTATCACTGCTGCGTTTATGCCGCTGTACACATGCTTGATTCTCTTTTGGAGACATATAAATCCATAGGTTTTAAGATTATTACTAGTCAGGTATATTCTTAGACGTTTAATATGGGGTGTAGAGTCCACTTCGTTGAGCAAGGAGTAGCTCTTGTCTATTACATATTTGGCTTATGGAATGGTATCTGTGCTAATTTCAATCTCTGGTTTTATGCAGCACCCCAACTCACCTTTCCCCTTAAGCAAGCATAAGTTGGTTTTCTACATTTGAGACCCTGTTCTCTTTTGTAATTCAGTTTCTGTGTAGCCAAGTTTACATTCCGTGTAGTAGTGATATCTTATGATGTTTCTTTTTCTGTGTGACTTATCTCACTTAGAATCATCGTACCTGAATCCACTCATTATGCTGCTACGGGCCTGATGATATAGATTTCATTGCTGAGTGATATTGCATTGTACGTAAGTACCACAAATTCTTTATCCATTTTTCACCTTCTGTGATATTGAATTTGTACTGTAAATGAGGTTCTTGTAAACAGAGCCGTCCCAAACTTTGGGGTGGCTGTGTCTTTTTGATTTTAATTTCCCTAAGCTATAGGACCATAAGTGGAAGTGCCCTAGGCTCTGTTGCTTTGTTTTTTAGATGTTTCAGGAAACACCATACACTTCTCCAGAGTGGCTGTTGGCAATTTACATCCTGCCCATCAGCATAACAAGGCTCCCAGTCCTCCATGGCCTGTCCTGCCTTTCTGGATTTTACACTTTTTTCAGATGGCCCTTTTGACCGGGGGGCAGTGAGACTTCATGGTAGTGCAGATTTCCTTTGCAAGCTTGCTTGGTTGGCCAAAAAGGGCGTATGCGTTTTTTCCTGAATATATTCAGGAAAAAACGCATACGCCCTTTTTGGCCAAGTGCATCATTGTGGACGTTCTGCCTCTTTTCCTATGCTTTACATGCAATTCCAGTCTACCTCCTGAAATCGGATTCCTGCAATTCTGCCCCGCTTTCGAGTCCTCTTGGCAGCCTTACTTCAATATATTTTTGGACGATAGCTGTCATTTATAACTCTGCAGGTTTGTGAATTACAGTGCCCCTGAGCTCCTTTCTTCAACTCGCTTTCTTGTGAGCTGGCCGCAACACCGCAGGATTGCTTCAGGCCCTAGTGTGGTTCCGGCATGGCACGCTGAGCCTTTGGTTAATTCCTCTTCCTGGTGGGAAATGAGAGTTAAATTTGCCCGTCCAGACACCTCCATCTAGTCTCTCATTGGTTCTCCCTATTCCTGTTCATTTTCCGCAGAAATTGCAAACTGGGCCAAACAGGAGGTTAAAGGCACTGACTCTCCAAGTGGAGAGAGTGTTAGTAAAGCGTCTGGAATGTTGCACCCGAGTACCAGGGGACAAAAACTGAGACACATTTGAACACGTTTCCCGATCACACGGTGGATCATACTCTGGGTTCCACATGCATGTTTTAGCTGAAGGAAGAATCCCTTAAACCTGGAGAGTTGAGACCCATGGAATGGGTACCATGCAATATGACTTCAAAGGTTCTGCATTGGCTCACCGAACCTCACCAATCCTATTACTGCTGCATTTATGCCTCTGTAGACACGCTTGATTCTCTTTCGGAGACATATAAATCCATAGGTTTTAAGATACTTACTAGTCAGGTATATTCTTAGGCATTTAATATGGGGTGTTGAGTCCACTTTGTTGAGCAAGGAGTAGCTCTTGTCTATTACCTATTTGGCTTATGGAATGGTATCTGTGCTAATTTCAATCTCTGGTTTTATGCAGCACCCCAACTCACCTTTCCCCTTAAGCAAGCATAAGTTGGTTTTCTACATTTGAGATCCTGTTCTGTTTTGTAATTCAGTTCCTGTGTAGCCAAGTTTACATTCCGTGTATTAGTGATATCTTATGATGTTTCTTTTTCTGTGTGACTTATGTCACTTAGAATCATCGTACCTGAATCCACTCATTATGCTGCTACGGGCCTGATGACATAGATTTCATTCCTGAGTGATATTGCATTGTACGTAAGTACCACAACTTCTTTATCCATTTTTCACTTTCTGCGATATTGAACTTGTACCATAAAAGAGATTCTTGTAAACAGAGCCGGCCCAAACTTTGGGGTGGCTATGTCTTTTTGATTTTAATTTCCCTAAGCTATAGGACCATAAGTGGAAGTGCCCTAGGCTCTGTTGCTTTGTTTTTTAGATGTTTCAGGAAACACCATACACTTCTCCAGAGTGGCTGTTGGCAATTTACATCCCGCCCATCAGCATAACAAGGCTCCCAGTTCTCCATGGCCTGTCCTGCCTTTCTGGATTTTATACTTTTTTCAGATGGCCCTTTTGACCGGGGGGCAGTGAGACTTCATTGTAGTGCAGATTTCCTTTGCAAGCTTGCTTGGTTGGCCAAAAAGGGCGTATGCGTTTTTTCCTGAATATATTCAGGAAAAAACGCATATGCCCTTTTTGGCCAAGTGCATCATTGTGGACGTTCTGCCTCTTTTCCTATGCTTTACATGCAATTCCAGTCTACCTCCTGAAATCGGATTCCTGCAATTCTGCCCCGCTTTCAAGTCCTCTTGGCAGCCTTACTTCAATATATTTTTGGACGATAGCTGTCATTTTTAACTCTGCAGGTTTGTGAATTACAGTGCCCCTGAGCTCCTTTCTTCAACTCGCTTTCTTGTGAGCTGGCCGCAACACCGCAGGATTGCTTCAGGCCCTAGTGTGGTTCCGGCATGGCACGCTGAGCCTTTGGTTAATTCCTCTTCCTGGTGGGAAATGAGAGTTAAATTTGCCCATCCAGACACCTCCAGCTAGTCTCTCATTGGTTCTCCCTATTCCTGTTCATTTTCCGCAGAAATTGCAAACTGGGCCAAACAGGAGGTTAAAGGCAATGACTCTCCAAGTGGGGAGAGTTTTAGTAAAGCGTCTGGAATGTTGCACCCGAGTACCAGGGGACAAAAACTGAGACACATTTGAACACGTTTCCCGATCACACGGTTGATCATACTCTGGGTTCCACATGCATGTTGTAGCTGAAGGAAGAATCCCTTAAACCTGGAGAGTTGAGACCCATGGAATGGGTACCATTCAATATGACTTCAAAGGTTCTGCATTGGCTCACCGAACCTCACCAATCCTATCACTGCTGCGCTTATGCCACTGTACACACGCTTGATTCTCTTTCGGAGACATATAAATCCATAGATTTTAAGATTCTTACTAGTCAGGTATATTCTTAGACGTTTAATATGGGGTGTTGAGTCCTCTTCGTTGAGCAAGGAGTAGCTCTTGTCTATTACATATTTGGCTTATGGAACGGTATCTGTGCTAATTTCAATCTCTGGTTTTATGCAGCACCCCAACTCACCTTTCCCCTTAAGCAAGCATAAGTTGGTTTTCTACATTTGAGACCTTGTTCTGTTTTGTAATTCAGTTCCTGTGTAGCCAAGTTTACATTCCGTGTAGTAGTGATATCTTATGATGTTTCTTTTTCTGTGTGACTTATCTCACTTAGAATCATCGTACCTGAATCCACTCATTATGCTGCTATGGGCCTGATGACATAGATTTCATTGCTGAGTGATATTGCATTGTACGTAAGTACCACAACTTCTTTATCCATTTTTCGCTTTCTGTGATATTGAACTTGTACCGTAAACGAGGTTCTTGTAAACAGAGCCGTCCCAAACTTTGGGGTGGCTGTGTCTTTTTGATTTTAATTTCCCTAAGCTATACGACCATAAGTGGAAGTGCCCTAGGCTCTGTTGCTTTGTTTTTTAGATGTTTCAGGAAACACCATACACTTCTCCAGAGTGGCTGTTGGCAATTTACATCCCGCCCATCAGCATAACAAGGCTCCCAGTTCTCCATGGCCTGTCCTGCCTTTCTGGATTTTACACATTTTTCAGATGGCCCTTTTGACCGGGGGGCAGTGAGACTTCATGGTAGTGCAGATTTCCTTTGCAAGCTTGCTTGGTTGGCCAAAAAGGGCGTATGCGTTTTTTCCTGAATATATTCAGGAAAAAACGCATACGCCCTTTTTGGCCAAGTGCATCATTGTGGACGTTCTGCCTCTTTTCCTATGCTTTACATGCAATTCCAGTCTACCTCCTGAAATCGGTTTCCTGCAATTCTGCCCCGCTTTCAAGTCCTCTTGGCAGCCTTACTTCAATATATTTTTGGATGATAGCTGTCATTTATAACTCTGCAGGTTTGTGAATTACAGTGCCTCTGAGCTCCTTTCTTCAACTCGCTTTCTTGTGAGCTGGCCGCAACACCGCAGGATTGCTTCAGGCCCTAGTGTCGTTCCGGCATGGCACGCTGAGCCTTTGGTTAATTCCTCTTCCTGGTGGGAAATGAGAGTTAAATTTGCCCGTCCAGACACCTCCAGCTAGTCTCTCATTGGTTCTCCCTATTCCTGTTCAACTTTCAAAGAATTTGCAAACTGGGCCAAACAGGAGGTTAAAGGCACTGACTCTCCAAGTGGGGAGAGTGTTAGTAAAGCGTCTGGAATGTTGCACCCGAGTACCAGGGGACGAAACCTGAGACACATTTGAACACGTTTCCCGATCACACGGTGGATCATACTCTGGGTTCCACATGCATGTTTTAGCTGAAGGAAGAATCCCTTAAACCTGGAGAGTTGAGACCCTTGGCATGGGTACCATGCAATATGACTTCAAAGGGTCTGCATTGGCTCACCGAACCTCACCAATCCTATCACTGCTGCGCTAATGCACTGTACACACGCTTCATTCTCTTTCAGAGACATATAAATCCATAGGTTTTAAGATTCTTACTAGTCAGGTATATTCTTAGGCGTTTAATATGGGGTGTAGAGTCCACTTCGTTGAGCAAGGAGTAGCTCTTGTCTATTACATATTTGGCTTATGGAACGGTATCTGTGCTAATTTCAATCTCTGGTTTTATGCAGCACCCCAACTCACCTTTGCCCTTAAGCAAGCATAAGTTGGTTTTCTACATTTGAGACCCTGTTCTGTTTTGTAATTCAGTTCCTGGGTAGCCAAGTTTACATTCCGTGTAGTAGTGATATCTTATGATGTTTCTTTTTCTGTGTGACTTATTTCACTTAGAATCATCGTACCTGAATCCACTCATTATGCTGCTACGGGACTGATGACATAGATTTCATTGCTGAGTGATATTGCATTGTACGTAAGTACCACAACTTCTTTATCCATTTTTCGCTTTCTGTGATATTGAACTTGTACCGTAAACGAGGTTCTTGTAAACAGAGCCGTCCCAAACTTTGGGGTGGCTGTGTCTTTTTGATTTTAATTTCCCTAAGCTATAGGACCATAAGTGGAAGTGCCCTAGGCTCTGTTGCTTTGTTTTTTAGATGTTTCAGGAAACACCATACACTTCTCCAGAGTGGCTGTTGGCAATTTACATCCCGCCCATCAGCATAACAAGGCTCCCAGTTCTCCATGGCCTGTCCTGCCTTTCTGGATTTTATACTTTTTTCAGATGGCCCTTTTGACCGGGGGGCAGTGAGACTTCATTGTAGTGCAGATTTCCTTTGCAAGCTTGCTTGGTTGGCCAAAAAGGGCGTATGCGTTTTTTCCTGAATATATTCAGGATAAAACGCATACGCCCTTTTTGGCCAAGTGCATCATTGTGGACGTTCTGCCTCTTTTCCTATGCTTTACATGCAATTCCAGTCTACCTCCTGAAATCGGTTTCCTGCAATTCTGCCCCGCTTTCAAGTCCTCTTGGCAGCCTTACTTCAATATATTTTTGGACGATAGCTGTCATTTTTAACTCTGCAGGTTTGTGAATTACAGTGCCCCTGAGCTCCTTTCTTCAACTCGCTTTCTTGTGAGCTGGCCGCAACACCGCAGGATTGCTTCAGGCCCTAGTGTGGTTCCGGCATGGCACGCTGAGCCTTTGGTTAATTCCTCTTCCTGGTGGGAAATGAGAGTTACATTTGCCCATCCAGACACCTCCAGCTAGTCTCTCATTGGTTCTCCCTATTCCTGTTCATTTTCCGCAGAAATGGCAAACTGGGCCAAACAGGAGGTTAAAGGTACTGACTCTCCAAGTGGGGAGAGTTTTAGTAAAGCGTCTGGAATGTTGCACCCAAGTACCAGCGGAGAAAATCTGAGACACATTTGAACACGTTTCCCGATCACACGGTGGATCATACTCTGGGTTCCACATGCATGTTTTAGCTGAAGGAAGAATCCCTTAAACCTGGAGAGTTGAGACCCATGGAATGGCTACCATGCAATATGACTTCAAAGGGTCTGCATTTGCTCATCAAACCTCACCAATCCTATCACTGCTGCGTTTATGCCGCTGTACACATGCTTGATTCTCTTTTGGAGACATATAAATCCATAGGTTTTAAGATTATTACTAGTCAGGTATATTCTTAGGCGATTAATATGGGGTGTAGAGTCCACTTCGTTGAGCAAGGAGTAGCTCTTGTCTATTACATATTTGGCTTATGGAATGGTATCTGTGCTAATTTCAATCTCTGGTTTTATGCAGAACCCCAACTCACCTTTCCCCTTAAGCAAGCATAAGTTGGTTTTCTACATTTGAGACCCTGTTCTGTTTTGTAATTCAGTTTCTGTGTAGCCAAGTTTTCATTCCGTGTAGTAGTGATATCTTATGATGTTTCTTTTTCTGTGTGACTTATCTCACTTAGAATCATCGTACCTGAATCCACTCATTATGCTGCTACGGGCCTGATGATATAGATTTCATTGCTGAGTGATATTGCATTGTACGTAAGTACCACAAATTCTTTATCCATTTTTCACCTTCTGTGATATTGAATTTGTACTGTAAATGAGGTTCTTGTAAACAGAGCCGTCCCAAACTTTGGGGTGGCTGTGTCTTTTTGATTTTAATTTCCCTAAGCTATAGGACCATAAGTGGAAGTGCCCTAGGCTCTGTTGCTTTGTTTTTTAGATGTTTCAGGAAACACCATACACTTCTCCAGAGTGGCTGTTGGCAATTTACATCCCGCCCATCAGCATAACAAGGCTCCCAGTCCTCCATGGCCTGTCCTGCCTTTCTGGATTTTACACTTTTTTCAGATGGCCCTTTTGACCGGGGGGCAGTGAGACTTCATGGTAGTGCAGATTTCCTTTGCAAGCTTGCTTGGTTGGCCAAAAAGGGCGTATGCGTTTTTTCCTGAATATATTCAGGAAAAAACGCATACGCCCTTTTTGGCCAAGTGCATCATTGTGGACGTTCTGCCTCTTTTCCTATGCTTTACATGCAATTCCAGTCTACCTCCTGAAATCGGATTCCTGCAATTCTGCCCCGCTTTCGAGTCCTCTTGGCAGCCTTACTTCAATATATTTTTGGACGATAGCTGTCATTTATAACTCTGCAGGTTTGTGAATTACAGTGCCCCTGAGCTCCTTTCTTCAACTCGCTTTCTTGTGAGCTGGCCGCAACACCGCAGGATTGCTTCAGGCCCTAGTGTGGTTCCGGCATGGCACGCTGAGCCTTTGGTTAATTCCTCTTCCTGGTGGGAAATGAGAGTTAAATTTGCCCGTCCAGACACCTCCAGCTAGTCTCTCATTGGTTCTCCCTATTCCTGTTCATTTTCCACAGAAATTGCAAACTGGGCCAAACAGGAGGTTAAAGGCACTGACTCTCCAAGTGGAGAGAGTGTTAGTAAAGCGTCTGGAATGTTGCACCCGAGTACCAGGGGACAAAAACTGAGACACATTTGAACACGTTTCCCGATCACACGGTGGATCATACTCTGGGTTCCACATGCATGTTTTAGCTGAAGGAAGAATCCCTTAAACCTGGAGAGTTGAGACCCATGGAATGGGTACCATGCAATATGACTTCAAAGGTTCTGCATTGGCTCACCGAACCTCACCAATCCTATTACTGCTGCATTTATGCCTCTGTAGACACGCTTGATTCTCTTTCGGAGACATATAAATCCATAGGTTTTAAGATACTTACTAGTCAGGTATATTCTTAGGCATTTAATATGGGGTGTTGAGTCCACTTTGTTGAGCAAGGAGTAGCTCTTGTCTATTACCTATTTGGCTTATGGAATGGTATCTGTGCTAATTTCAATCTCTGGTTTTATGCAGCACCCCAACTCACCTTTCCCCTTAAGCAAGCATAAGTTGGTTTTCTACATTTGAGATCCTGTTCTGTTTTGTAATTCAGTTCCTGTGTAGCCAAGTTTACATTCCGTGTATTAGTGATATCTTATGATGTTTCTTTTTCTGTGTGACTTATGTCACTTAGAATCATCGTACCTGAATCCACTCATTATGCTGCTACGGGCCTGATGACATAGATTTCATTCCTGAGTGATATTGCATTGTACGTAAGTACCACAACTTCTTTATCCATTTTTCACTTTCTGCGATATTGAACTTGTACCATAAAAGAGATTCTTGTAAACAGAGCCGGCCCAAACTTTGGGGTGGCTGTGTCTTTTTGATTTTAATTTCCCTAAGCTATAGGACCATAAGTGGAAGTGCCCTAGGCTCTGTTGCTTTGTTTTTTAGATGTTTCAGGAAACACCATACACTTCTCCAGAGTGGCTGTTGGCAATTTACATCCCGCCCATCAGCATAACAAGGCTCCCAGTTCTCCATGGCCTGTCCTGCCTTTCTGGATTTTATACTTTTTTCAGATGGCCCTTTTGACCGGGGGGCAGTGAGACTTCATTGTACTGCAGATTTCCTTTGCAAGCTTGCTTGGTTGGCCAAAAAGGGCGTATGCGTTTTTTCCTGAATATATTCAGGAAAAAACGCATATGCCCTTTTTGGCCAAGTGCATCATTGTGGACGTTCTGCCTCTTTTCCTATGCTTTACATGCAATTCCAGTCTACCTCCTGAAATCGGATTCCTGCAATTCTGCCCCGCTTTCAAGTCCTCTTGGCAGCCTTACTTCAATATATTTTTGGACGATAGCTGTCATTTTTAACTCTGCAGGTTTGTGAATTACAGTGCCCCTGAGCTCCTTTCTTCAACTCGCTTTCTTGTGAGCTGGCCGCAACACCGCAGGATTGCTTCAGGCCCTAGTGTGGTTCCGGCATGGCACGCTGAGCCTTTGGTTAATTCCTCTTCCTGGTGGGAAATGAGAGTTAAATTTGCCCATCCAGACACCTCCAGCTAGTCTCTCATTGGTTCTCCCTATTCCTGTTCATTTTCCGCAGAAATGGCAAACTGGGCCAAACAGGAGGTTAAAGGCACTGACTCTCCAAGTGGGGAGAGTGTTAGTAAAGCGTCTGGAATGTTGCACCCGAGTACCAGGGGACGAAACCTGAGACATATTTGAACACGTTTCCCGATCACATGGTGGATCATACTCTGGGTTCCACATGCATGTTTTAGCTGAAGGAAGAATCCCTTAAACATGGAGAGTTGAGACCCATGGAATGGGTACCATGCAATATGACTTCAAAGGTTCTGCATTGGCTCACCGAACCTCACCAATCCTATCACTGCTGCGCTTATGCCGCTGTACACACGCTTGATTCTCTTTCGGAGACATATAAATCCATAGATTTTAAGATTCTTCCTAGTCAGGTATATTCTTAGACGTTTAATATGGGGTGTTGAGTCCTCTTCGTTGAGCAAGGAGTAGCTCTTGTCTATTACATATTTGGCTTATGGAACGGTATCTGTGCTAATTTCAATCTCTGGTTTTATGCAGCACCCCAACTCACCTTTGCCCTTAAGCAAGCATAAGTTGGTTTTCTACATTTGAGACCCTGTTCTGTTTTGTAATTCAGTTCCTGGGTAGCCAAGTTTACATTCCGTGTAGTAGTGATATCTTATGATGTTTCTTTTTCTGTGTGACTTATCTCACTTAGAATCATCGTACCTGAATCCACTCATTATGCTGCTACGGGCCTGATGACATAGATTTCATTGCTGAGTGATATTGCATTGTACGTAAGTACCACCACTTCTTTATCCATTTTTCGCTTTCTGTGATATTGAACTTGTACCGTAAACGAGGTTCTTGTAAACAGAGCCGTCCCAAACTTTGGGGTGGCTGTGTCTTTTTGATTTTAATTTCCCTAAGCTATAGGACCATAAGTGGAAGTGCCCTAGGCTCTGTTGCTTTGTTTTTTAGATGTTTCAGGAAACACCATACACTTCTCCAGAGTGGCTGTTGGCAATTTACATCCCGCCCATCAGCATAACAAGGCTCCCACGTCTCCATGGCCTGTCCTGCCTTTCTGGATTTTACACTTTTTTCAGATGGCCCTTTTGACCGGGGGGCAGTGAGACTTCATTGTAGTGCAGATTTCCTTTGCAAGCTTGCTTGGTTGGCCAAAAAGTGCGTATGCGTTTTTTCCTGAATATATTCAGGAAAAAACGCATACACCCTTTTTGGCCAAGTGCATCATTGTGGACGTTCTGCCTCTTTTCCTATGCTTTACATGCAATTCCAGTCTACCTCCTGAAATCGGTTTCCTGCAATTCTGCCCCGCTTTCAAGTCCTCTTGGCAGCCTTACTTCAATATATTTTTGGATGATAGCTGTCATTTATAACTCTGCAGGTTTGTGAATTACAGTGCCTCTGAGCTCCTTTCTTCAACTCGCTTTCTTGTGAGCTGGCCGCAACACCGCAGGATTGCTTCAGGCCCTAGTGTCGTTCCGGCATGGCACGCTGAGCCTTTGGTTAATTCCTCTTCCTGGTGGGAAATGAGAGTTAAATTTGCCCGTCCAGACACCTCCAGCTAGTCTCTCATTGGTTCTCCCTATTCCTGTTCAACTTTCAAAGAATTTGCAAACTGGGCCAAACAGGAGGTTAAAGGCACTGACTCTCCAAGTGGGGAGAGTGTTAGTAAAGCGTCTGGAATGTTGCACCCGAGTACCAGGGGACGAAACCTGAGACACATTTGAACACGTTTCCCGATCACACGGTGGATCATACTCTGGGTTCCACATGCATGTTTTAGCTGAAGGAAGAATCCCTTAAACCTGGAGAGTTGAGACCCTTGGCATGGGTACCATGCAATATGACTTCAAAGGGTCTGCATTGGCTCACCGAACCTCACCAATCCTATCACTGCTGCGCTAATGCACTGTACACACGCTTCATTCTCTTTCAGAGACATATAAATCCATAGGTTTTAAGATTCTTACTAGTCAGGTATATTCTTAGGCGTTTAATATGGGGTGTAGAGTCCACTTCGTTGAGCAAGGAGTAGCTCTTGTCTATTACATATTTGGCTTATGGAACGGTATCTGTGCTAATTTCAATCTCTGGTTTTATGCAGCACCCCAACTCACCTTTGCCCTTAAGCAAGCATAAGTTGGTTTTCTACATTTGAGACCCTGTTCTGTTTTGTAATTCAGTTCCTGTGTAGCCAAGTTTACATTCCGTGTAGTAGTGATATCTTATGATGTTTCTTTTTCTGTGTGACTTATTTCACTTAGAATCATCGTACCTGAATCCACTCATTATGCTGCTATGGGCCTGATGACATAGATTTCATTGCTGAGTGATATTGCATTGTACGTAAGTACCACAACTTCTTTATCCATTTTTCGCTTTCTGTGATATTGAACTTGTACCGTAAACGAGGTTCTTGTAAACAGAGCCGTCCCAAACTTTGGGGTGGCTGTGTCTTTTTGATTTTAATTTCCCTAAGCTATAGGACCATAAGTGGAAGTGCCCTAGGCTCTGTTGCTTTGTTTTTTAGATGTTTCAGGAAACACCATACACTTCTCCAGAGTGGCTGTTGGCAATTTACATCCCACCCATCAGCATAACAAGGCTCCCAGTTCTCCATGGCCTGTCCTGCCTTTCTGGATTTTATACTTTTTTCAGATGGCCCTTTTGACCGGGGGGCAGTGAGACTTCATTGTAGTGCAGATTTCCTTTGCAAGCTTGCTTGGTTGGCCAAAAAGGGCGTATGCGTTTTTTCCTGAATATATTCAGGAAAAAACGCATACGCCCTTTTTGGCCAAGTGCATCATTGTGGACGTTCTGCCTCTTTTCCTATGCTTTACATGCAATTCCAGTCTACCTCCTGAAATCGGTTTCCTGCAATTCTGCCCCGCTTTCAAGTCCTCTTGGCAGCCTTACTTCAATATATTTTTGGACGATAGCTGTCATTTTTAACTCTGTAGGTTTGTGAATTACAGTGCCCCTGAGCTCCTTTCTTCAACTCGCTTTCTTGTGAGCTGGCCGCAACACCGCAGGATTGCTTCAGGCCGTAGTGTGGTTCCGGCATGGCACGCTGAGCCTTTGGTTAATTCCTCTTCCTGGTGGGAAATGAGAGTTACATTTGCCCATCCAGACACCTCCAGCTAGTCTCTCATTGGTTCTCCCTATTCCTGTTCATTTTCCGCAGAAATGGCAAACTGGGCCAAACAGGAGGTTAAAGGTACTGACTCTCCAAGTGGGGAGAGTTTTAGTAAAGCGTCTGGAATGTTGCACCCAAGTACCAGCGGAGAAAATCTGAGACACATTTGAACACGTTTCCCGATCACACGGTGGATCATACTCTGGGTTCCACATGCATGTTTTAGCTGAAGGAAGAATCCCTTAAACCTGGAGAGTTGAGACCCATGGAATGGCTACCATGCAATATGACTTCAAAGGGTCTGCATTTGCTCATCAAACCTCACCAATCCTATCACTGCTGCGTTTATGCCGCTGTACACATGCTTGATTCTCTTTTGGAGACATATAAATCCATAGGTTTTAAGATTATTACTAGTCAGGTATATTCTTAGGCGATTAATATGGGGTGTAGAGTCCACTTCGTTGAGCAAGGAGTAGCTCTTGTCTATTACATATTTGGCTTATGGAATGGTATCTGTGCTAATTTCAATCTCTGGTTTTATGCAGAACCCCAACTCACCTTTCCCCTTAAGCAAGCATAAGTTGGTTTTCTACATTTGAGACCGTGTTCTGTTTTGTAATTCAGTTTCTGTGTAGCCAAGTTTTCATTCCGTGTAGTAGTGATATCTTATGATGTTTCTTTTTCTGTGTGACTTATCTCACTTAGAATCATCGTACCTGAATCCACTCATTATGCTGCTACGGGCCTGATGATATAGATTTCATTGCTGAGTGATATTGCATTGTACGTAAGTACCACAAATTCTTTATCCATTTTTCACCTTCTGTGATATTGAATTTGTACTGTAAATGAGGTTCTTGTAAACAGAGCCGTCCCAAACTTTGGGGTGGCTGTGTCTTTTTGATTTTAATTTCCCTAAGCTATAGGACCATAAGTGGAAGTGCCCTAGGCTCTGTTGCTTTGTTTTTTAGATGTTTCAGGAAACACCATACACTTCTCCAGAGTGGCTGTTGGCAATTTACATCCCGCCGATCAGCATAACAAGGCTCCCAGTTCTCCATGGCCTGTCCTGCCTTTCTGGATTTTATACTTTTTTCAGATGGCCCTTTTGACCAGGGGGCAGTGAGAGTTCATTGTAGTGCAGATTTCCTTTGCAAGCTTGCTTGGTTGGCCAAAAAGGGCGTATGCGTTTTTTCCTGAATATATTCAGGAAAAAACGCATACGCCCTTTTTGGCCAAGTGCATCATTGTGGACGTTCTGCCTCTTTTCCTATGCTTTACATGCAATTCCAGTCTACCTCCTGAAATCGGTTTCCTGCAATTCTGCCCTGCTTTCAAGTCCTCTTGGCAGCCTTACTTCAATATATTTTTGGACGATAGCTGTCATTTTTAACTCTGCAGGTTTGTGAATTACAGTGCCCCTGAGCTCCTTTCTTCAACTCGCTTTCTTGTGAGCTGGCCGCAACACCGCAGGATTGCTTCAGGCCCTAGTGTGGTTCCGGCATGGCACGCTGAGCCTTTGGTTAATTCCTCTTCCTGGTGGGAAATGAGAGTTAAATTTGCCCGTCCAGACACCTCCAGCTAGTCTCTCATTGGTTCTCCCTATTCCTGTTCATTTTCCGCAGAAATTGCAAACTGGACCAAACAGGAGGTTAAAGGCACTGACTCTCCAAGTGAGGAGAGTGTTAGTAAAGCGTCTGGAATGTTGCACCCGAGTACCAGGGGACGAAATCTGACACATTTGAACACGTTTCCCGATCACACGGTGGATCATACTCTGGGTTCCACATGCATGTTTTAGCTGAAGGAAGAATCCCTTAAACCTGGAGAGTTGAGACCCATGGAATGGGTACCATGCAATATGACTTCAAAGGGTCTGCATTTGCTCACCGAACCTCACCAATCCTATCACTGCTGCGCTTATGCCACTGTACACACCCTTGATTCTCTTTCGGAGACATATAAATCCATAGGTTTTAAGATTCTTCCTAGTCAGGTATATTCTTAGACGTTTAATATGGGGTGTTGAGTCCTCTTCGTTGAGCAAGGAGTAGCTCTTGTCTATTACATATTTGGCTTATGGAACGGTATCTGTGATAATTTCAATCCTGGTTTTATGCAGCACCTCAACTCACCTTTCCCCTTAAGCAAGCATAAGTTGGTTTTCTACATTTGAGACCTTGTTCTGTTTTGTAATTCAGTTCCTGTGTAGCCAAGTTTACATTCCGTGTATTAGTGATATCTTATGATGTTTCTTTTTCTGTGTGACTTATCTCACTTAGAATCATCGTACCTGAATCCACTCATTATGCTGCTATGGGCCTGATGACATAGATTTCATTGCTGAGTTATATTGCATTGAACGTAAGTACCACAACTTCTTTATCCATTTTTCGCTTTCTGTGATATTGAACTTGTACCGTAAACGAGGTTCTTGTAAACAGAGCCGTCCCAAACTTTGGGGTGGCTGTGTTTTTTTGATTTTAATTTCCCTAAGCTATACGACCATAAGTGGAAGTGCCCTAGGCTCTGTTGCTTTGTTTTTTAGATGTTTCAGGAAACACCATACACTTCTCCAGAGTGGCTGTTGGCAATTTACATCCCGCCCATCAGCATAACAAGGCTCCCAGTTCTCCATAGCCTGTCCTGCCTTTCTGGATTTTACACTTTTTTCAGATGGCCCTTTTGACTGGGGGGCAGTGAGACTTCATTGTAGTGCAGATTTCCTTTGCAAGCTTGCTTGGTTGGCCAAAAAGGGCGTATGCGTTTTTTCCTGAATATATTCAGGAAAAAACGCATACGCCCTTTTTGGCCAAGTGCATCATTGTGGACATTCTGTCTCTTTTCCTATGCTTTACATGCAATTCCAGTCTACCTCCTGAAATCGGATTCCTGCAATTCTGCCCCGCTTTCGAGTCCTCTTGGCAGCCTTACTTCAATATATTTTTGGACGATAGCTGTCATTTATAACTCTGCAGGTTTGTGAATTACAGTGCCCCTGAGCTCCTTTCTTCAACTCGCTTTCTTGTGAGCTGGCCGCAACACCGCAGGATTGCTTCAGGCCCTAGTGTGGTTCCGGCATGGCACGCTGAGCCTTTGGTTAATTCCTCTTCCTGGTGGGAAATGAGAGTTAAATTTGCCAGTACAGGCACCTCCAGCTAGTCTCTCATTGGTTCTCCCTATTCCTGTTCATTTTCCGCAGAAATTGCAAACTGGGCCAAACAGGAGGTTAAAGGCACTGACTCTCCAAGTGGGGAGAGTTTTAGTAAAGCGTCTGGAATGTTGCACCCAAGTACCAGCGGAGAAAATCTGAGACACATTTGAACACGTTTCCCGATCACACGGTGGATCATACTCTGGGTTCCACATGCATGTTTTAGCTGAAGGAAGAATCCCTTAAACCTGGAGAGTTGAGACCCATGGAATGGCTAGCATGAAATATGACTTCAAAGGGTCTGCATTTGCTCATCAAACCTCACCAATCCTATCACTGCTGCGTTTATGCCGCTGTACACATGCTTGATTCTCTTTTGGAGACATATAAATCCATAGGTTTTAAGATTATTACTAGTCAGGTATATTCTTAGGCGATTAATATGGGGTGTAGAGTCCACTTCGTTGAGCAAGGAGTAGCTCTTGTCTATTACATATTTGGCTTATGGAATGGTATCTGTGCTAATTTCAATCTCTGGTTTTATGCAGAACCCCAACTCACCTTTCCCCTTAAGAAAGCATAAGTTGGTTTTCTACATTTGAGACCGTGTTCTGTTTTGTAATTCAGTTTCTGTGTAGCCAAGTTTTCATTCCGTGTAGTAGTGATATCTTATGATGTTTCTTTTTCTGTGTGACTTATCTCACTTAGAATCATCGTACCTGAATCCACTCATTATGCTGCTACGGGCCTGATGATATAGATTTCATTGCTGAGTGATATTGCATTGTACGTAAGTACCACAAATTCTTTATCCATTTTTCACCTTCTGTGGTATTGAATTTGTACTGTAAATGAGGTTCTTGTAAACAGAGCCATCCCAAACTTTGGGGTGGCTGTGTCTTTTTGATTTTAATTTCCCTAAGCTATAGGACCATAAGTGGAAGTGCCCTAGGCTCTGTTGCTTTGTTTTTTAGATGTTTCAGGAAACACCATACACTTCTCCAGAGTGGCTGTTGGCAATTTACATCCCGCCCATCAGCATAACAAGGCTCCCAGTTCTCCATGGCCTGTCCGGGCTTTCTGGATTTTAAACTTTTTTCAGATGGCCCTTTTGACTGGGGGGCAGTGAGACTTCATTGTACTGCAGATTCCCTTTGCAAGCTTGCTTGGTTGGCCAAAAAGGGCGTATGCGTTTTTTCCTGAATATATTCAGGAAAAAACGCATACGCCCTTTTTGGCCAAGTGCATCATTGTGGACGTTCTGCCTCTTTTCCTATGCTTTACATGCAATTCCAGTCTACCTCCTGAAATCGGTTTCCTGCAATTCTGCCCCGCTTTCAAGTCCTCTTGGCAGCCTTACTTCAATATATTTTTGGACGATAGCTGTCATTTATAACTCTGCACGTTTGTGAATTACAGTGCCCCTGAGCTCCTTTCTTCAACTCGCTTTCTTGTGAGCTGGCCGCAACACCGCAGGATTGCTTCAGGCCCTAGTGTCGTTCCGGCATGGCACGCTGAGCCTTTGGTTAATTCCTCTTCCTGGTCGGAAATAAGAGTTATATTTGCCCGTCCAGGCACCTCCAGCTAGTCTCTCACTGGTTCTCCCTATTCCTGTTCATCTTCCGCAAATATTGCAAACTGGGCCAAACAGGAGGTTAAAGGCACTGACTCTCCAAGTGGGGAGAGTGTTAGTAAAGCGTCTGGAATGTTGCACCCGAGTACCAGGGGACAAAACCTGAGACACATTTGAACACGTTTCCCGATCACATGGTGGATCATACTCTGGGTTCCACATGCATGTTTTAGCTGAAGGAAGAATCCCTTAAACCTGGAGAGTTGAGACCCATGGAATGGGTACCATGCAATATGACTTCAAAGGTTCTGCATTGGCTCACCGAACCTCACCAATCCTATCACTGCTGCGCTTATGCCACTGTACACACCCTTGATTCTCTTTCGGAGACATATAAATCCATAGGTTTTAAGATTCTTCCTAGTCAGGTATATTCTTAGACGTTTAATATGGGGTGTTGAGTCCTCTTCGTTGAGCAAGGAGTAGCTCTTGTCTATTACATATTTGGCTTATGGAACGGTATCTGTGCTAATTTCAATCTCTGGTTTTATGCAGCACCCCAACTCACCTTTCCCCTTAAGCAAGCATAAGTTGGTTTTCTACATTTGAGACCTTGTTCTGTTTTGTAATTCAGTTCCTGTGTAGCCAAGTTTACATTCCGTGTATTAGTGATATCTTATGATGTTTCTTTTTCTGTGTGACTTATCTCACTTAGAATCATCGTACCTGAATCCACTCATTATGCTGCTATGGGCCTGATGACATAGATTTCATTGCTGAGTGATATTGCATTGTACGTAAGTACCACAACTTCTTTATCCATTTTTCGCTTTCTGTGATATTGAACTTGTACCGTAAACGAGGTTCTTGTAAACAGAGCCGTCCCAAACTTTGGGGTGGCTGTGTTTTTTTGATTTTAATTTCCCTAAGCTATAGGACCATAAGTGGAAGTGCCCTAGGCTCTGATGCTTTGTTTTTTAGATGTTTCAGGAAACACCATACACTTCTCCAGAGTGGCTGTTGGCAATTTACATCCCGCCCATCAGCATAACAAGTCTCCCAGTTCTCCATGGCCTGTCCGGACTTTCTGGATTTTACACTTTTTTCAGATGGCCCTTTTGACTGGGGGGCAGTGAGACTTCATTGTAGTGCAGATTTCTTTTGCAAGCTTGCTTGGTTGGCCAAAAAGGGCGTATGCGTTTTTTCCTGAATATATTCAGGAAAAAACGCATACGCCCTTTTTGGCCAAGTGCATCATTGTGGACGTTCTGCCTCTTTTCCTATGCTTTACATGCAATTCCAGTCTACCTCCTGAAATCGGTTTCCTGCAATTCTGCCCCGCTTTCAAGTCCTCTTGGCAGCCTTACTTCAATATATTTTTGGACGATAGCTGTCATTTATAACTCTGCAGGTTTGTGAATTACAGTGCCCCTGAGCTCCTTTCTTCAACTCGCTTTCTTGTGAGCTGGCCGCAACACTGCAGGATTGCTTCAGGCCCTAGTGTCGTTCCGGCATGGCACGCTGAGCCTTTGGTTAATTCCTCTTCCTGGTGGGAAATGAGAGTTAAATTTGCCAATCCAGACACCTCCAGCTAGTCTCTCATTTGTTCTCCCTATTCCTGTTCATTTTCCGCAGAAATTGCAAACTGGGCCAAACAGGAGGTTAAAGGCACTGACTCTCCAAGTGGGGAGAGTTTTAGTAAAGCGTCTGGAATGTTGCACCCAAGTACCAGCGGAGAAAATCTGAGACACATTTGAACACGTTTCCCGATCACACGGTGGATCATACTCTGGGTTCCACATGCATGTTTTAGCTGAAGGAAGAATCCCTTAAACCTGGAGAGTTGAGACCCATGGAATGGCTGGCATGCAATATGACTTCAAAGGGTCTGCATTTGCTCATCAAACCTCACCAATCCTATCACTGCTGCGTTTATGCTGCTGTACACATGCTTGATTCTCTTTTGGAGACATATAAATCCATAGGTTTTAAGATTATTACTAGTCAGGTATATTCTTAGGCGATTAATATGGGGTGTAGAGTCCACTTCGTTGAGCAAGGAGTAGCTCTTGTCTATTACATATTTGGCTTATGGAATGGTATCTGTGCTAATTTCAATCTCTGGTTTTATGCAGAACCCCAACTCACCTTTCCCCTTAAGCAAGCATAAGTTGGTTTTCTACATTTGAGACCGTGTTCTGTTTTGTAATTCAGTTTCTGTGTAGCCAAGTTTACATTCCGTGTAGTAGTGATATCTTATGATGTTTCTTTTTCTGTGTGACTTATCTCACTTAGAATCATCGTACCTGAATCCACTCATTATGCTGCTACGGGCCTGATGATATAGATTTCATTGCTGAGTGATATTGCATTGTACGTAAGTACCACAAATTCTTTATCCATTTTTCACCTTCTGTGATATTGAATTTGTACTGTAAATGAGGTTCTTGTAAACAGAGCCGTCCCAAACTTTGGGGTGGCTGTGTCTTTTTGATTTTAATTTCCCTAAGCTATAGGACCATAAGTGGAAGTGCCCTAGGCTCTGTTGCTTTGTTTTTTAGATGTTTCAGGAAACACCATACACTTCTCCAGAGTGGCTGTTGGCAATTTACATCCCGCCCATCAGCATAACAAGGCTCCCAGTTCTCCATGGCCTGTCCTGCCTTTCTGGATTTTACACTTTTTTCAGATGGCCCTTTTGACCGGGGGGGGGGCAGTGAGACTTCATTGTAGTGCAGATTTCCTTTGCAAGCTTGCTTGGTTGGCCAAAAAGGGCGTATGCGTTTTTTCCTGAATATATTCAGAAAAAAACGCATACGCCCTTTTTGGCCAAGTGCATCATTGTGGACGTTCTGCCTCTTTTCGTATGCTTTACATGCAATTCCTGTCTACCTCCTGAAATCAGTTTCCTGCAATTCTGCCCCGCTTTCAAGTCCTCTTGGCAGCCTTACTTCAATATATTTTTGGACGATAGCTGTCATTTTTAACTCTGCAGGTTTGTGAATTACAGTGCCCCTGAGCTCCTTTCTTCAACTCGCTTTCTTGTGAGCTGGCCGCAACACCGCAGGATTGCTTCAGGCCCTAGTGTGGTTCCGGCATGGCACGCTGAGCCTTTGGTTAATTCCTCTTCCTGGTGGGAAATGAGAGTTACATTTGCCCGTCCAGACACCTCCAGCTAGTCTCTCATTGGTTCTCCCTATTCCTGTTCATTTTCTGCAGAAATTGCAAACTGGGCCAAACAGGAGGTTAAAGGCACTGACTCTCCAAGTGGGGAGAGTTTTAGTAAAGCGTCTGGAATGTTGCACCCAAGTACCAGCGGAGAAAATCTGAGACACATTTGAACACGTTTCCTGATCACATGGTGGATCATACTCTGGGTTCCACATGCATGTTTTAGCTGAAGGAAGAATCCCTTAAACCTGGAGAGTTGAGACCCATGGAATGGCTAGCATGCAATATGACTTCAAAGGGTCTGCATTTGCTCATCAAACCTCACCAATCCTATCACTGCTGCGTTTATGCCGCTGTACACATGCTTGATTCTCTTTTGGAGACATATAAATCCATAGGTTTTAAGATTATTACTAGTCAGGTATATTCTTATGCGATTAATATGGGGTGTAGAGTCCACTTCGTTGAGCAAGGAGTAGCTCTTGTCTATTACATATTTGGCTTATGGAATGGTATCTGTGCTAATTTCAATCTCTGGTTTTATGCAGAACCCCAACTCACCTTTCCCCTTAAGCAAGCATAAGTTGGTTTTCTACATTTGAGACCGTGTTCTGTTTTGTAATTCAGTTTCTGTGTAGCCAAGTTTACATTCCGTGTAGTAGTGATATCTTATGATGTTTCTTTTTCTGTGTGACTTATCTCACTTAGAATCATCGTACCTGAATCCACTCATTATGCTGCTACGGGCCTGGTGATATAGATTTCATTGCTGAGTGATATTGCATTGTACGTAAGTACCACAAATTCTTTATCCATTTTACACCTTCTGTGATATTGAATTTGTACTGTAAATGAGGTTCTTGTAAACAGAGCCGTCCCAAACTTTGGGGTGGCTGTGTCTTTTTGATTTTAATTTCCCTAAGCTATAGGACCATAAGTGGAAGTGCCTTAGGCTCTGTTGCTTTGTTTTTTAGATGTTTCAGGAAACACCATACACTTCTCCATAGTGGCTGTTGGCAATTTACATCCCGCCCATCAGCATAACAAGGCTCCCAGTTCTCCATGGCCTGTCCTGCCATTCTGGATTTTACACTTTTTTCAGATGGCCCTTTTGACCGGGGGCAGTGAGACTTCATTGTAGTGCAGATTTCCTTTGCAAGCTTGCTTGGTTGGCCAAAAAGGGCGTATGCGTTTTTTCCTGAATATATTCAGGAAAAAACGCATACGCCCTTTTTGGCCAAGTGCATCATTGTGGACGTTCTGCCTCTTTTCCTATGCTTTACATGCAATTCCAGTCTACCTCCTGAAATCGGTTTCCTGCAATCCTGCCCCGCTTTCAAGTCCTCTTGGCAGCCTTACTTCAATATATTTTTGGACGATAGCTGTCATTTTTAACTCTGCAGGTTTGTGAATTACAATGCCCCTGAGCTCCTTTCTTCAACTCACTTTCTTGTGAGCTGGCCGCAACACCGCAGGATTGCTTCAGGCCCTAGTGTGGTTCTGGCATGGCACGCTGAGCCTTTGGTTAATTCCTCTTCCTGGTTGGAAATGAGAGTTAAATTTGCCCATCCAGACACCTCCAGCTAGTCTCTCATTGGTTCTCCCTATTCCTGTTCATTTTCCACAGAAATTGCAAACTGGGCCAAACAGGAGGTTAAAGGCACTGACTCTCCAAGTGGGGAGAGTGTTAGTAAAGCGTCTGGAATGTTGCACCCGAGTACCAGGGGACAAAAACTGAGACACATTTGAACACGTTTCCCGATCACACGGTGGATCATACTCTGGGTTCCACATGCATGTTTTAGCTGAAGGAAGAATCCCTTAAACCTGGAGAGTTGAGACCCATGGAATGGCTACCATGCAATATGACTTCAAAGGGTCTGCATTTGCTCATCAAACCTCACCAATCCTATCACTGCTGCGTTTATGCCGCTGTACACATGCTTGATTCTCTTTTGGAGACATATAAATCCATAGGTTTTAAGATTATTACTAGTCAGGTATATTCTTAGGCGATTAATATGGGGTGTAGAGTCCACTTCGTTGAGCAAGGAGTAGCTCTTGTCTATTACATATTTGGCTTATGGAATGGTATCTGTGCTAATTTCAATCTCTGGTTTTATGCAGAACCCCAACTCACCTTTCCCCTTAAGCAAGCATAAGTTGGTTTTCTACATTTGAGACCGTGTTCTGTTTTGTAATTCAGTTTCTGTGTGGCCAAGTTTTCATTCCGTGTAGTAGTGATATCTTATGATGTTTCTTTTTCTGTGTGACTTATCTCACTTAGAATCATCGTACCTGAATCCACTCATTATGCTGCTACGGGCCTGATGATATAGATTTCATTGCTGAGTGATATTGCATTGTACGTAAGTACCACAAATTCTTTATCCATTTTTCACCTTCTGTGATATTGAATTTGTACTGTAAATGAGGTTCTTGTAAACAGAGCCGTCCCAAACTTTGGGGTGGCTGTGTCTTTTTGATTTTAATTTCCCTAAGCTATAGGACCATAAGTGGAAGTGCCCTAGGCTCTGTTGCTTTGTTTTTTAGATGTTTCAGGAAACACCATACACTTCTCCAGAGTGGCTGTTGGCAATTTACATCCCGCCGATCAGCATAACAAGGCTCCCAGTTCTCCATGGCCTGTCCTGCCTTTCTGGATTTTATACTTTTTTCAGATGGCCCTTTTGACCAGGGGGCAGTGAGAGTTCATTGTAGTGCAGATTTCCTTTGCAAGCTTGCTTGGTTGGCCAAAAAGGGCGTATGCGTTTTTTCCTGAATATATTCAGGAAAAAACGCATACGCCCTTTTTGGCCAAGTGCATCATTGTGGACGTTCTGCCTCTTTTCCTATGCTTTACATGCAATTCCAGTCTACCTCCTGAAATCGGTTTCCTGCAATTCTGCCCTGCTTTCAAGTCCTCTTGGCAGCCTTACTTCAATATATTTTTGGACGATAGCTGTCATTTTTAACTCTGCAGGTTTGTGAATTACAGTGCCCCTGAGCTCCTTTCTTCAACTCGCTTTCTTGTGAGCTGGCCGCAACACCGCAGGATTGCTTCAGGCCCTAGTGTGGTTCCGGCATGGCACGCTGAGCCTTTGGTTAATTCCTCTTCCTGGTGGGAAATGAGAGTTAAATTTGCCCGTCCAGACACCTCCAGCTAGTCTCTCATTGGTTCTCCCTATTCCTGTTCATTTTCCGCAGAAATTGCAAACTGGGCCAAACAGGAGGTTAAAGGCACTGACTCTCCAAGTGGGGAGAGTGTTAGTAAAGCGTCTGGAATGTTGCACCTGAGTACCAGGGGACAAAAACTGAGACACATTTGAACACGTTTCCCGATCACACGGTGGATCATACTCTGGGTTCCACATGCATGTTTTAGCTGAAGGAAGAATCCCTTAAACCTGGAGAGTTGAGACCCATGGAATGGCTACCATGCAATATGACTTCAAAGGGTCTGCATTTG
Organism: Pseudorca crassidens; assembly: GCF_039906515.1. Classification (NCBI taxonomy): domain Eukaryota; kingdom Metazoa; phylum Chordata; class Mammalia; order Artiodactyla; family Delphinidae; genus Pseudorca; species Pseudorca crassidens. The sequence continues at coordinate 162,583,590 of NC_090296.1, forward strand.
CTCATCAAACCTCACCAATCCTATCACTGCTGCGTTTATGCCGCTGTACACATGCTTGATTCTCTTTTGGAGACATATAAATCTATAGGTTTCAAGATTCTTACTAGTCAGGTATATTCTTAGACGTTTAATATGGGGTGTTGAGTCCACTTCGTTGAGCAAGGAGTAGCTCTTGTCTATTACATATTTGGCTTATGGAACGGTATCTGTGCTAATTTCAATCTCTGGTTTTATGCAGCACCCCAACTCACCTTTCCCCTTAAGCAAGCATAAGTTGGTTTTCTACATTTGAGATCCTGTTCTGTTTTGTAATTCAGTTCCTGTGTAGCCAAGTTTACATTCCATGTATTAGTGATATCTTATGATGTTTCTTTTTCTGTGTGACTTATGTCACTTAGAATCATCGTACCTGAATCCACTCATTATGCTGCTACGGGCCTGATGACATAGATTTCATTCCTGAGTGATATTGCTTGTACGTAAGTACCACAACTTCTTTATCCATTTTTCACTTTCTGCGATATTGAACTTGTACCATAAACGAGATTCTTGTAAACAGAGCCGTCCCAAACTTTGGGGTGGCTGTGTCTTTTTGATTTTAATTTCCCTAAGCTATAGGACCATAAGTGGAAGTGCCCTAGGCTCTGTTGCTTTGTTTTTTAGATGTTTCAGGAAACACCATACACTTCTCCAGAGTGGCTGTTGGCAATTTACATCCCGCCCATCAGCATAACAAGGCTCCCAATTCTCCATGGCCTGTCCTGCCTTTTACACATTTTTCAGATGGCCCTTTTGACCGGGGGGCAGTGAGACTTCATTGTACTGCAGATTTCCTTTGCAAGCTTGCTTGGTTGGCCAAAAAGGGCGTATGCGTTTTTTCCTGAATATATTCAGGAAAAAACGCATACGCCCTTTTTGGCCAAGTGCATCATTGTGGACGTTCTGCCTCTTTTCCTATGCTTTACATGCAATTCCAGTCTACCTCCTGAAATCGGATTCCTGCAATTCTGCCCCGCTTTCGAGTCCTCTTGGCAGCCTTACTTCAATATATTTTTGGACGATAGCTTCATTTATAACTCTGCAGGTTTGTGAATTACAGTGCCCCTGAGCTCCTTTCTTCAACTCGCTTTCTTGTGAGCTGGCCGCAACACCGCAGGATTGCTTCAGGCCCTAGTGTGGTTCCGGCATGGCACGCTGAGCCTTTCGTTAATTCCTCTTCCTGGTGGGAAATGAGAGTTAAATTTGCCCGTCCAGACACCTCCAGCTAGTCTCTCATTGGTTCTCCCTATTCCTGTTCATTTTCCGCAGAAATGGCAAACTGGGCCAAACAGGAGGTTAAAGGCAGTGACTCCCCAAGTGGGGAGAGTTTTAGTAAAGCGTCTGGAATGTTGCACCCGAGTACCAGGGGACAAAAACTGAGACACATTTGAACACGTTTCCCGATCACACGGTGGATCATACTCTGGGTTCCACATGCATGTTTTAGCTGAAGGAAGAATCCCTTAAACCTGGAGAGTTGAGACCCATGGAATGGGTACCATTCAATATGACTTCAAAGGTTCTGCATTGGCTCACCGAACCTCACCAATCCTATCACTGCTGCGCTTATGCCACTGTACACACGCTTGATTCTCTTTCGGAGACATATAAATCCATAGATTTTAAGATTCTTACTAGTCAGGTATATTCTTAGACGTTTAATATGGGGTGTTGAGTCCTCTTCGTTGAGCAAGGAGTAGCTCTTGTCTATTACATATTTGGCTTATGGAACGGTATCTGTGCTAATTTCAATCTCTGGTTTTATGCAGAACCCCAACTCACCTTTCCCCTTAAGCAAGCATAAGTTGGTTTTCTACATTTGAGACCTTGTTCTGTTTTGTAATTCAGTTCCTGTGTAGCCAAGTTTACATTCCGTGTAGTAGTGATATCTTATGATGTTTCTTTTTCTGTGTGACTTATCTCACTTAGAATCATCGTACCTGAATCCACTCATTATGCTGCTATGGGCCTGATGACATAGATTTCATTGCTGAGTGATATTGCATTGTACGTAAGTACCACAACTTCTTTATCCATTTTTCGCTTTCTGTGATATTGAACTTGTACCGTAAACGAGGTTCTTGTAAACAGAGCCGTCCCAAACTTTGGGGTGGCTGTGTCTTTTTGATTTTAATTTCCCTAAGCTACAGGACCATAAGTGGCAGTGCCCTAGGCTCTGTTGCTTTGTTTTTTAGATGTTTCAGGAAACACCATACACTTCTCCAGAGTGGCTGTTGGCAATTTACATCCCGCCCATCAGCATAACAAGGCTCCCAGTTCTCCATGGCCTGTCCGGCCTTTCTGGATTTTACACTTTTTTCAGATGGCCCTTTTGACCGGGGGGCAGTGAGACTTCATTGTAGTGCAGATTTCCTTTGCAAGCTTGCTTGGTTGGCCAAAAAGGGCGTATGCGTTTTTTTCTGAATATATTCAGGAAAAAATGCATACGCCCTTTTTGGCCAAGTGCATCATTGTGGACGTTCTGCCTCTTTTCCTATGCTTTACATGCAATTCCAGTCTACCTCCTGAAATCGGTTTCCTGCAATTCTGCCCCGCTTTCAAGTCCTCTTGGCAGCCTTACTTCAATATATTTTTGGACGATAGCTGTCATTCTTAACTCTGCAGGTTTGTGAATTACAGTGCCCCTGAGCTCCTTTCTTCAACTCGCTTTCTTGTGAGCTGGCCGCAACACCGCAGGATTGCTTCAGGCCCTAGTGTGGTTCCGGCATGGCACGCTGAGCCTTTGGTTAATTCCTCTTCCTGGTGGGAAATGAGAGTTAAATTTGCCCATCCAGACACCTCCAGCTAGTCTCTCATTGGTTCTCCCTATTCCTGTTCATTTTCCGCAGAAATTGCAAACTGGGCCAAACAGGAGGTTAAAGGCACTGACTCTCCAAGTGGGGAGAGTGTTAGTAAAGCATCTGGAATGTTGCACCCGAGTACCAGGGGACAAAAACTGAGACACATTTGAACACGTTTCCCGATCACACGGTGGATCATACTCTGGGTTCCACATGCATGTTTTAGCTGAAGGAAGAATCCCTTAAACCTGGAAAGTTGAGACCCATGGAATGGCTACCATGCAATATGACTTCAAAGGGTCTGCATTTGCTCATCAAACCTCACCAATCCTATCACTGCTGCGTTTATGCCGCTGTACACATGCTTGATTCTCTTTTGGAGACATATAAATCCATAGGTTTTAAGATTATTACTAGTCAGGTATATTCTTAGGCGATTAATATGGGGTGTAGAGTCCACTTCGTTGAGCAAGGAGTAGCTCTTGTCTATTACATATTTGGCTTATGGAATGGTATCTGTGCTAATTTCAATCTCTGGTTTTATGCAGAACCCCAACTCACCTTTCCCCTTAAGCAAGCATAAGTTGGTTTTCTACATTTGAGACCGTGTTCTGTTTTGTAATTCAGTTTCTGTGTAGCCAAGTTTACATTCCGTGTAGTAGTGATATCTTATGATGTTTCTTTTTCTGTGTGACTTATCTCACTTAGAATCATCGTACCTGAATCCACTCATTATGCTGCTACGGGCCTGATGATATAGATTTCATTGCTGAGTGATATTGCATTGTACGTAAGTACCACAAATTCTTTATCCATTTTTCACCTTCTGTGATATTGAATTTGTACTGTAAATGAGGTTCTTGTAAACAGAGCCGTCCCAAACTTTGGGGTGGCTGTGTCTTTTTGATTTTAATTTCCCTAAGCTATAGGACCATAAGTGGAAGTGCCCTAGGCTCTGTTGCTTTGTTTTTTAGATGTTTCAGGAAACACCATACACTTCTCCAGAGTGGCTGTTGGCAATTTACATCCCGCCCATCAGCATAACAAGGCTCCCAGTTCTCCATGGCCTGTCCTGCCTTTCTGGATTTTACACTTTTTTCAGATGGCCCTTTTGACCGGGGGGCAGTGAGACTTCATTGTAGTGCAGATTTCCTTTGCAAGCTTGCTTGGTTGGCCAAAAAGGGCGTATGCGTTTTTTCCTGAATATATTCAGGAAAAAACGCATACGCCCTTTTTGGCCAAGTGCATCATTGTGGACGTTCTGCCTCTTTTCCTATGCTTTACATGCAATTCCAGTCTACCTCCTGAAATCGGTTTCCTGCAATCCTGCCCTGCTTTGAAGTCCTCTTGGCAGCCTTACTTCAATATATTTTTGGACGATAGCTGTCATTTTTAACTCTGCAGGTTTGTGAATTACAGTGCCCCTGAGCTCCTTTCTTCAACTCGCTTTCTTGTGAGCTGGCCGCAACACCGCAGGATTGCTTCAGGCCCTAGTGTGGTTCCGGCATGGCACGCTGAGCATTAGGTTAATTCCTCTTCCTGGTGGGAAATGAGAGTTAAATTTGCCCGTCCAGACACCTCCAGCTAGTCTCTCATTGGTTCTCCCTATTCCTGTTCATTTTCCGCAGAAATTGCAAACTGGGCCAAACAGGAGGTTAAAGGCACTGACTCTCCAAGTGGGGAGAGTGTTAGTAAAGCGTCTGGAATGTTGCACCTGAGTACAAGGGGACGAAATCTGACACATTTGAACACGTTTCCCGATCACACGGTGGATCATACTCTGGGTTCCACATGCATGTTTTAGTTGAAGGAAGAATCCCTTAAACCTGGAGAGTTGAGACCCATGGAATGGGTACCATTCAATATGACTTCAAAGGGTCTGCATTTGCTCACCGAACCTCACCAATCCTATCACTGCTGCATTTATGCCTCTGTAGACACGCTTGATTCTCTTTCGGAGACATATAAATCCATAGGTTTTAAGATTCTTACTAGTCAGGTATATTCTTAGGCATTTAATATGGGGTGTTGAGTCCACTTCGTTGAGCAAGGAGTAGCTATTGTCTATTACCTATTTGGCTTATGGAATGGTATCTGTGCTAATTTCAATCTCTGGTTTTATGCAGCACCCCAACTCACCTTTCCCCTTAAGCAAGCATAAGTTGGTTTTCTACATTTGAGATCCTGTTCTGTTTTGTAATTCAGTTCCTGTGTAGCCAAGTTTACATTCCATGTATTAGTGATATCTTATGATGTTTCTTTTTCTGTGTGACTTATGTCACTTAGAATCATCGTACCTGAATCCACTCATTATGCTGCTACGGGCCTGATGACATAGATTTCATTCCTGAGTGATATTGCATTGTACGTAAGTACCACAACTTCTTTATCCATTTTTCACTTTCTGCGATATTGAACTTGTACCATAAACGAGATTCTTGTAAACAGAGCCGGCCCAAACTTTGGGGTGGCTGTGTCTTTTTGATTTTAATTTCCCTAAGCTATAGGACCATAAGTGGAAGTGCCCTAGGCTCTGTTGCTTTGTTTTTTAGATGTTTCAGGAAACACCATACACTTCTCCAGAGTGGCTGTTGGCAATTTACATCCCGCCCATCAGCATAACAAGGCTCCCAATTCTCCATGGCCTGTCCTGCCTTTCTGGATTTTACACATTTTTCAGATGGCCCTTTTGACCGGGGGGCAGTGAGACTTCATTGTAGTGCAGATTTCCTTTGCAAGCTTGCTTGGTTGGCCAAAAAGGGCGTATGCGTTTTTTCCTGAATATATTCAGGAAAAAACGCATACGCCCTTTTTGGCCAAGTGCATCATTGTGGACGTTCTGCCTCTTTTCCTATGCTTTACATGTAATTCCAGTCTACCTCCTGAAATCGGATTCCTGCAATTCTGCCCCGCTTTCGAGTCCTCTTGGCAGCCTTACTTCAATATATTTTTGGACGATAGCTGTCATTTATAACTCTGCAGGTTTGTGAATTACAGTGCCCCTGAGCTCCTTTCTTCAACTCGCTTTCTTGTGAGCTGGCCGCAACACCGCAGCATTGCTTCAGGCCCTAGTGTGGTTCCGGCATGGCACGCTGAGCCTTTGGTTAATTCCTCTTCCTGGTGGGAAATGAGAGTTAAATTTGCCCGTCCAGACACCTCCAGCTAGTCTCTCATTGGTTCTCCCTATTCCTGTTCATTTTCCGCAGAAATTGCAAACTGGGCCAAACAGGAGGTTAACGGCACTGACTCTCCAAGTGGAGAGAGTTTTAGTAAAGCGTCTGGAATGTTGCACCCGAGTACCAGGGGACAAAAACTGAGACACATTTGAACACGTTTCCTGATCACACAGTGGATCATACTCTGGGTTCCACATGCATGTTTTAGCTGAAGGAAGAATCCCTTAAACCTGGAGAGTTGAGACCCATGGAATGGGTACCATGCAATATGACTTCAAAGGTTCTGCATTGGCTCACCGAACCTCACCAGTCCTATCACTGCTGCGCTTATGCCACTGTACACACGCTTGATTCTCTTTCGGAGACATATAAATCCATAGATTTTAAGATTCTTCCTAGTCAGGTATATTCTTAGACGTTTAATATGGGGTGTTGAGTCCTCTTCGTTGAGCAAGGAGTAGCTCTTGTCTATTACATATTTGGCTTATGGAACGGTATCTGTGCTAATTTCAATCTCTGGTTTTATGCAGCACCCCAACTCACCTTTCCCCTTAAGCAAGCATAAGTTGGTTTTCTACATTTGAGACCCTGTTCTGTTTTGTAATTCAGTTCCTGTGTAGCCAAGTTTACATTCCGTGTAGTAGTGATATCTTATGATGTTTCTTTTTCTGTGTGACTTATCTCACTTAGAATCATCGTACCTGAATCCACTCATTATGCTGCTACGGGCCTGATGACATAGATTTCATTGCTGAGTGATATTGCATTGTACGTTAAGTACCACAACTTCTTTATCCATTTTTCAGTTTCTGCGATATTGAACTTGTACCATAAACGAGATTCTTGTAAACAGAGCCGGCCCAAACTTTGGGGTGGCTGTGTCTTTTTGATTTTAATTTCCCTAAGCTATAGGACCATAAGTGGAAGTGCCCTAGGCTCTGTTGCTTTGTTTTTTAGATGTTTCAGGAAACACCATACACTTCTCCAGAGTGGCTGTTGGCAATTTACATCCCGCCCATCAGCATAACAAGGCTCCCAGTTCTCCATGGCCTGTCCTGCCTTTCTGGATGTTATACTTTTTTCAGATGGCCCTTTTGACCGGGGGGCAGTGAGACTTCATTGTAGTGCAGATTTCCTTTGCAAGCTTGCTTGGTTGGCCAAAAAGGGCGTATGCGTTTTTTCCTGAATATATTCAGGAAAAAACGCATACGCCCTTTTTGGCCAAGTGCATCATTGTGGACGTTCTGCCTCTTTTCCTATGCTTTACATGCAATTCCAGTCTACCTCCTGAAATCGGTTTCCTGCAATTCTGCCCCGCTTTCAAGTCCTCTTGGCAGCCTTACTTCAATATATTTTTGGACGATAGCTGTCATTTTTAACTCTGCAGGTTTGTGAATTACAGTGCCCCTGAGCTCCTTTCTTCAACTCGCTTTTTTGTGAGCTGGCCGCAACACCGCAGCATTGCTTCAGGCCCTAGTGTGGTTCCGGCATGGCACGCTGAGCCTTTGGTTAATTCCTCTTCCTGGTGGGAAATGAGAGTTAAATTTGCCCGTCCAGACACCTCCAGCTAGTCTCTCATTGGTTCTCCCTATTCCTGTTCATTTTCCGCAGAAATTGCAAACTGGGCCAAACAGGAGGTTAAAGGCAGTGACTCCCCAAGTGGGGAGAGTTTTAGTAAAGCGTCTGGAATGTTGCACCCGAGTACCAGGGGACAAAAACTGAGACACATTTGAACACGTTTCCCGATCACACGGTTGATCATACTCTGGGTTCCACATGCATGTTTTAGCTGAAGGAAGAATCCCTTAAACCTGGAGAGTTGAGACCCATGGAATGGGTACCATTCAATATGACTTCAAAGGTTCTGCATTGGCTCACCGAACCTCACCAATCCTATCACTGCTGCGCTTATGCCACTGTACACACGCTTGATTCTCTTTCGGAGACATATAAATCCATAGATTTTAAGATTCTTACTAGTCAGGTATATTCTTAGACGTTTAATATGGGGTGTTGAGTCCTCTTCGTTGAGCAAGGAGTAGCTCTTGTCTATTACATATTTGGCTTATGGAACGGTATCTGTGCTAATTTCAATCTCTGGTTTTATGCAGCACCCCAACTCACCTTTCCCCTTAAGCAAGCATAAGTTGGTTTTCTACATTTGAGACCTTGTTCTGTTTTGTAATTCAGTTCCTGTGTAGCCAAGTTTACATTCCGTGTAGTAGTGATATCTTATGATGTTTCTTTTTCTGTGTGACTTATCTCACTTAGAATCATCGTACCTGAATCCACTCATTATGCTGCTATGGGCCTGATGACATAGATTTCATTGCTGAGTGATATTGCATTGTACGTAAGTACCACAAATTCTTTATCCATTTTTCGCTTTCTGTGATATTGAACTTGTACCGTAAACGAGGTTCTTGTAAACAGAGCCGTCCCAAACTTTGGGGTGGCTGTGTCTTTTTGATTTTAATTTCCCTAAGCTATAGGACCATAAGTGGAAGTGCCCTAGGCTCTGTTGCTTTGTTTTTTAGATGTTTCAGGAAACACCATACACTTCTCCAGAGTGGCTGTTGGCAATTTACATCCCGCCCATCAGCATAACAAGGCTCCCAGTTCTCCATGGCCTGTCCTGCCTTTCTGGATTTTATACTTTTTTCAGATGGCCCTTTTGACCGGGGGGCAGTGAGACTTCATTGTAGTGCAGATTTCCTTTGCAAGCTTGCTTGGTTGGCCCAAAAGGGCGTATGTGTTTTTTCCTGAATATATTCAGGAAAAAACGCATACGCCCTTTTTGGCCAAGTGCATCATTGTGGACGTTCTGCCTCTTTTCCTATGCTTTACATGCAATTCCAGTCTACCTCCTGAAATCGGTTTCCTGCAATCCTGCCCCGCTTTCAAGTCCTCTTGGCAGCCTTACTTCAATATATTTTTGGACGATAGCTGTCATTTTTAACTCTGCAGGTTTGTGAATTACAGTGCCCCTTAGCTCCTTTCTTCAACTCACTTTCTTGTGAGCTGGCCGCAACACCGCAGGATTGCTTCAGGCCCTAGTGTGGTTCCGGCATGGCACGCTGAGCCTTTGGTTAATTCCTCTTCCTGGTGGGAAATGAGAGTTAAATTTGCCCATCCAGACACCTCCAGCTAGTCTCTCATTGGTTCTCCCTATTCCTGTTCATTTTCCGCAGAAATTGCAAACTGGGCCAAACAGGAGGTTAAAGGCACTGACTCTCCAAGTGGGGAGAGTGTTAGTAAAGCATCTGGAATGTTGCACCCGAGTACCAGGGGACAAAAACTGAGACACATTTGAACACGTTTCCCGATCACACGGTGGATCATACTCTGGGTTCCACATGCATGTTTTAGCTGAAGGAAGAATCCCTTAAACCTGGAAAGTTGAGACCCATGGAATGGCTACCATGCAATATGACTTCAAAGGGTCTGCATTTGCTCATCAAACCTCACCAATCCTATCACTGCTGCGTTTATGCCGCTGTACACATGCTTGATTCTCTTTTGGAGACATATAAATCCATAGGTTTTAAGATTATTACTAGTCAGGTATATTCTTAGGCGATTAATATGGGGTGTAGAGTCCACTTCGTTGAGCAAGGAGTAGCTCTTGTCTATTACATATTTGGCTTATGGAATGGTATCTGTGCTAATTTCAATCTCTGGTTTTATGCAGAACCCCAACTCACCTTTCCCCTTAAGCAAGCATAAGTTGGTTTTCTACATTTGAGACCGTGTTCTGTTTTGTAATTCAGTTTCTGTGTAGCCAAGTTTACATTCCGTGTAGTAGTGATATCTTATGATGTTTCTTTTTCTGTGTGACTTATCTCACTTAGAATCATCGTACCTGAATCCACTCATTATGCTGCTACGGGCCTGATGATATAGATTTCATTGCTGAGTGATATTGCATTGTACGTAAGTACCACAAATTCTTTATCCATTTTTCACCTTCTGTGATATTGAATTTGTACTGTAAATGAGGTTCTTGTAAACAGAGCCGTCCCAAACTTTGGGGTGGCTGTGTCTTTTTGATTTTAATTTCCCTAAGCTATAGGACCATAAGTGGAAGTGCCCTAGGCTCTGTTGCTTTGTTTTTTAGATGTTTCAGGAAACACCATACACTTCTCCAGAGTGGCTGTTGGCAATTTACATCCCGCCCATCAGCATAACAAGGCTCCCAGGTCTCCATGGCCTGTCCTGCCTTTCTGGATTTTACACTTTTTTCAGATGGCCCTTTTGACCGGGGGGCAGTGAGACTTCATTGTAGTGCAGATTTCCTTTGCAAGCTTGCTTGGTTGGCCAAAAAGTGCATATGCGTTTTTTCCTGAATATATTCAGGAAAAAACGCATACGCCCTTTTTGGCCAAGTGCATCATTGTGGACGTTCTGCCTCTTTTCCTATGCTTTACATGCAATTCCAGTCTACCTCCTGAAATCGGTTTCCTGCAATCCTGCCCTGCTTTGAAGTCCTCTTGGCAGCCTTACTTCAATATATTTTTGGACGATAGCTGTCATTTTTAACTCTGCAGGTTTGTGAATTACAGTGCCCCTGAGCTCCTTTCTTCAACTCGCTTTCTTGTGAGCTGGCCGCAACACCGCAGGATTGCTTCAGGCCCTAGTGTGGTTCCGGCATGGCACGCTGAGCATTAGGTTAATTCCTCTTCCTGGTGGGAAATGAGAGTTAAATTTGCCCGTCCAGACACCTCCAGCTAGTCTCTCATTGGTTCTCCCTATTCCTGTTCATTTTCCGCAGAAATTGCAAACTGGGCCAAACAGGAGGTTAAAGGCACTGACTCTCCAAGTGGGGAGAGTGTTAGTAAAGCGTCTGGAATGTTGCACCTGAGTACAAGGGGACGAAATCTGACACATTTGAACACGTTTCCCGATCACACGGTGGATCATACTCTGGGTTCCACATGCATGTTTTAGTTGAAGGAAGAATCCCTTAAACCTGGAGAGTTGAGACCCATGGAATGGGTACCATGCAATATGACTTCAAAGGGTCTGCATTTGCTCACCGAACCTCACCAATCCTATCACTGCTGTATTTATGCCGCTGTAGACACGCTTGATTCTCTTTCGGAGACATATAAATCCATAGGTTTTAAGATTCTTACTAGTCAGGTATATTCTTAGGCATTTAATATGGGGTGTTGAGTCCACTTCGTTGAGCAAGGAGTAGCTATTGTCTATTACCTATTTGGCTTATGGAATGGTATCTGTGCTAATTTCAATCTCTGGTTTTATGCAGCACCCCAACTCACCTTTCCCCTTAAGCAAGCATAAGTTGGTTTTCTACATTTGAGATCCTGTTCTGTTTTGTAATTCAGTTCCTGTGTAGCCAAGTTTACATTCCATGTATTAGTGATATCTTATGATGTTTCTTTTTCTGTGTGACTTATGTCACTTAGAATCATCGTACCTGAATCCACTCATTATGCTGCTACGGGCCTGATGACATAGATTTCATTCCTGAGTGATATTGCATTGTACGTAAGTACCACAACTTCTTTATCCATTTTTCACTTTCTGCGATATTGAACTTGTACCATAAACGAGATTCTTGTAAACAGAGCCGGCCCAAACTTTGGGGTGGCTGTGTCTTTTTGATTTTAATTTCCCTAAGCTATAGGACCATAAGTGGAAGTGCCCTAGGCTCTGTTGCTTTGTTTTTTAGATGTTTCAGGAAACACCATACACTTCTCCAGAGTGGCTGTTGGCAATTTACATCCCGCCCATCAGCATAACAAGGCTCCCAATTCTCCCTGGCCTGTCCTGCCTTTCTGGATTTTACACATTTTTCAGATGGCCCTTTTGACCGGGGGGCAGTGAGACTTCATTGTAGTGCAGATTTCCTTTGCAAGCTTGCTTGGTTGGCCAAAAAGGGCGTATGCGTTTTTTCCTGAATATATTCAGGAAAAAACGCATACGCCCTTTTTGGCCAAGTGCATCATTGTGGACGTTCTGCCTCTTTTCCTATGCTTTACATGTAATTCCAGTCTACCTCCTGAAATCGGATTCCTGCAATTCTGCCCCGCTTTCGAGTCCTCTTGGCAGCCTTACTTCAATATATTTTTGGACGATAGCTGTCATTTATAACTCTGCAGGTTTGTGAATTACAGTGCCCCTGAGCTCCTTTCTTCAACTCGCTTTCTTGTGAGCTGGCCGCAACACCGCAGCATTGCTTCAGGCCCTAGTGTGGTTCCGGCATGGCACGGTGAGCCTTTGGTTAATTCCTCTTCCTGGTGGGAAATGAGAGTTAAATTTGCCCGTCCAGACACCTCCAGCTAGTCTCTCATTGGTTCTCCCTATTCCTGTTCATTTTCCGCAGAAATTGCAAACTGGGCCAAACAGGAGGTTAAAGGCACTGACTCTCCAAGTGGAGAGAGTTTTAGTAAAGCGTCTGGAATGTTGCACCCGAGTACCAGGGGACAAAAACTGAGACACATTTGAACACGTTTCCCGATCACACAGTGGATCATACTCTGGGTTCCACATGCATGTTTTAGCTGAAGGAAGAATCCCTTAAAACTGGAGAGTTGAGACCCATGGAATGGGTACCATGCAATATGACTTCAAAGGTTCTGCATTGGCTCACCGAACCTCACCAGTCCTATCACTGCTGCGCTTATGCCACTGTACACACGCTTGATTCTCTTTCGGAGACATATAAATCCATAGATTTTAAGATTCTTCCTAGTCAGGTATATTCTTAGACGTTTAATATGGGGTGTTGAGTCCTCTTCGTTGAGCAAGGAGTAGCTCTTGTCTATTACATATTTGGCTTATGGAACGGTATCTGTGCTAATTTCAATCTCTGGTTTTATGCAGCACCCCAACTCACCTTTCCCCTTAAGCAAGCATAAGTTGGTTTTCTACATTTGAGACCCTGTTCTGTTTTGTAATTCAGTTCCTGTGTAGCCAAGTTTACATTCCGTGTAGTAGTGATATCTTATGATGTTTCTTTTTCTGTGTGACTTATCTCACTTAGAATCATCGTACCTGAATCCACTCATTATGCTGCTACGGGCCTGATGACATAGATTTCATTGCTGAGTGATATTGCATTGTACGTTAAGTACCACAACTTCTTTATCCATTTTTCAGTTTCTGCGATATTGAACTTGTACCATAAACGAGATTCTTGTAAACAGAGCCGGCCCAAACTTTGGGGTGGCTGTGTCTTTTTGATTTTAATTTCCCTAAGCTATAGGACCATAAGTGGAAGTGCCCTAGGCTCTGTTGCTTTGTTTTTCAGATGTTTCAGGAAACACCATACACTTCTCCAGAGTGGCTGTTGGCAATTTACATCCCGCCCATCAGCATAACAAGGCTCCCAGTTCTCCATGGCCTGTCCTGCCTTTCTGGATGTTATACTTTTTTCAGATGGCCCTTTTGACCGGGGGGCAGTGAGACTTCATTGTAGTGCAGATTTCCTTTGCAAGCTTGCTTGGTTGGCCAAAAAGGGCGTATGCGTTTTTTCCTGAATATATTCAGGAAAAAACGCATACGCCCTTTTTGGCCAAGTGCATCATTGTGGACGTTCTGCCTCTTTTCCTATGCTTTACATGCAATTCCAGTCTACCTCCTGAAATCGGTTTCCTGCAATTCTGCCCCGCTTTCAAGTCCTCTTGGCAGCCTTACTTCAATATATTTTTGGACGATAGCTGTCATTTTTAACTCTGCAGGTTTGTGAATTACAGTGCCCCTGAGCTCCTTTCTTCAACTCGCTTTTTTGTGAGCTGGCCGCAACACCGCAGCATTGCTTCAGGCCCTAGTGTGGTTCCGGCATGGCACGCTGAGCCTTTGGTTAATTCCTCTTCCTGGTGGGAAATGAGAGTTAAATTTGCCCATCCAGACACCTCCAGCTAGTCTCTCATTGGTTCTCCCTATTCCTGTTCATTTTCCGCAGAAATTGCAAACTGGGCCATACAGGAGGTTAAAGGCACTGTCTCTCCAAGTGGGGAGAGTGTTAGTAAAGCGTCTGGAATGTTGCACCCGAGTACCAGGGGACAAAAACTGAGACACATTTGAACACGTTTCCCGATCACACGGTTGATCATACTCTGGGTTCCACATGCATGTTTTAGCTGAAGGAAGAATCCCTTAAACCTGGAGAGTTGAGACCTATGGAATGGGTACCATTCAATATGACTTCAAAGGTTCTGCATTGGCTCACCGAACCTCACCAATCCTATCACTGCTGCGCTTATGCCACTGTACACACGCTTGATTCTCTTTCGGAGACATATAAATCCATAGATTTTAAGATTCTTACTAGTCAGGTATATTCTTAGACGTTTAATATGGGGTGTTGAGTCCTCTTCGTTGAGCAAGGAGTAGCTCTTGTCTATTACATATTTGGCTTATGGAATGGTATCTGTGCTAATTTCAATCTCTGGTTTTATGCAGCACCCCAACTCACCTTTCCCCTTAAGCAAGCATAAGTTGGTTTTCTACATTTGAGATCCTGTTCTGTTTTGTAATTCAGTTCCTGTGTAGCCAAGTTTACATTCCGTGTATTAGTGATATCTTATGATGTTTCTTTTTCTGTGTGACTTATTTCACTTAGAATCATCGTACCTGAATCCACTCATTATGCTGCTACGGGCCTGATGACATAGATTTCATTCCTGAGTGATATTGCATTGTACGTAAGTACCACAACTTCTTTATCCATTTTTCACTTTCTGCGATATTGAACTTGTACCATAAACGAGATTCTTGTAAACAGAGCCGGCCCAAACTTTGGTGTGGCTGTGTCTTTTTGATTTTAATTTCCCTAAGCTATAGGACCATAAGTGGAAGTGCCCTAGGCTCTGTTGCTTTGTTTTTTAGATGTTTCAGGAAACACCATAAACTTCTCCAGAGTGGCTGTTGGCAATTTACATCCCGCCCATCAGCATAACAAGGCTCCCAGGTCTCCATGGCCTGTCCTGCCTTTCTGGATTTTATACTTTTTTCAGATGGCCCTTTTGACCGGGGGGCAGTGAGACTTCATTGTAGTGCAGATTTCCTTTGCAAGCTTGCTTGGTTGGCCAAAAAGGGCGTATGCGTTTTTTCCTGAATATATTCAGGAAAAAACGCATACGCCCTTTTTGGCCAAGTGCATCATTGTGGACGTTCTGCCTCTTTTCCTATGCTTTACATGCAATTCCAGTCTACCTCCTGAAATCGGATTCCTGCAATTCTGCCCCGCTTTCAAGTCCTCTTGGCAGCCTTACTTCAATATATTTTTGGACGATAGCTGTCATTTTTAACTCTGCAGGTTTGTGAATTACAGTGCCCCTGAGCTCCTTTCTTCAACTCGCTTTCTTGTGAGCTGGCCGCAACACCGCAGGATTGCTTCAGGCCCTAGTGTGGTTCCGGCATGGCACGCTGAGCCTTTGGTTAATTCCTCTTCCTGGTGGGAAATGAGAGTTAAATTTGCCCGTCCAGACACCTCCAGCTAGTCTCTCATTGGTTCTCCCTATTCCTGTTCATTTTCCGCAGAAATTGCAAACTGGGCCAAACAGGAGGTTAAAGGCACTGACTCTCCAAGTGGGGAGAGTTTTAGTAAAGCGTCTGGAATGTTGCACCCGAGTACCAGGGGACAAAAACTGAGACACATTTGAACACATTTCCCGATCACACGGTGGATCATACTCTGGGTTCCACATGCATGTTTTAGCTGAAGGAAGAATCCCTTAAACCTGGAGAGTTGAGACCTATGGAATGGGTACCATTCAATATGACTTCAAAGGTTCTGCATTGGCTCACCGAACCTCACCAATCCTATCACTGCTGCGCTTATGCCACTGTACACACGCTTGATTCTCTTTCGGAGACATATAAATCCATAGATTTTAAGATTCTTACTAGTCAGGTATATTCTTAGACGTTTAATATGGGGTGTTGAGTCCTCTTCGTTGAGCAAGGAGTAGCTCTTGTCTATTACATATTTGGCTTATGGAACGGTATCTGTGCTAATTTCAATCTCTGGTTTTATGCAGCACCCCAACTCACCTTTCCCCTTAAGCAAGCATAAGTTGGTTTTCTACATTTGAGACCTTGTTCTGTTTTGTAATTCAGTTCCTGTGTAGCCAAGTTTACATTCCGTGTATTAGTGATATCTTATGATGTTTCTTTTTCTGTGTGACTTATCTCACTTAGAATCATCGTACCTGAATCCACTCATTATGCTGCTATGGGCCTGATGACATAGATTTCATTGCTGAGTGATATTGCATTGTACGTAAGTACCACAACTTCTTTATCCATTTTTCGCTTTCTGTGATATTGAACTTGTACCGTAAACGAGGTTCTTGTAAACAGAGCCGTCCCAAACTTTGGGGTGGCTGTGTCTTTTTGATTTTAATTTCCCTAAGCTATACGACCATAAGTGGAAGTGCCCTAGGCTCTGTTGCTTTGTTTTGTAGATGTTTCAGGAAACACCATACACTTCTCCAGAGTGGCTGTTGGCAATTTACATCCCGCCCATCAGCATAACAAGGCTCCCAGTTCTCCATGGCCTGTCCTGCCTTTCTGGATTTTATACTTTTTTCAGATGGCCCTTTTGACCGGGGGGCAGTGAGACTTCATTGTAGTGCAGATTTCCTTTGCAAGCTTGCTTGGTTGGCCCAAAAGGGCGTATGCGTTTTTTCCTGAATATATTCAGGAAAAAACGCATACGCCCTTTTTGGCCAAGTGCATCATTGTGGACGTTCTGCCTCTTTTCCTATGCTTTACATGCAATTCCAGTCTACCTCCTGAAATCGGTTTCCTGCAATTCTGCCCCGCTTTCAAGTCCTCTTGGCAGCCTTACTTCAATATATTTTTGGACGATAGCTGTCATTTATAACTCTGCAGGTTTGTGAATTACAGTGCCCCTGAGCTCCTTTCTTCAACTCGCTTTCTTGTGAGCTGGCCGCAACACCGCAGCATGGCTTCAGGCCCTAGTGTGGTTCCGGCATGGCACGCTGAGCCTTTGGTTAATTCCTCTTCCTGGTGGGAAATGAGAGTTAAATTTGCCCGTCCAGACACCTCCAGCTAGTCTCTCATTGGTTCTCCCTATTTCTGTTCATTTTCCGCAGAAATTGCAAACTGGGCCAAACAGGAGGTTAAAGGCACTGACTCTCCAAGTGGGGAGAGTGTTAGTAAAGCGACTGGAATGTTGCACCCGAGTACCAGGGGACGAAAACTGAGACACATTTGAACACGTTTCCCGATCACACGGTGGATCATACTCTGGGTTCCACATGCATGTTTTAGCTGAAGGAAGAATCCCTTAAACCTGGAGAGTTGAGACCCATGGAATGGGTACCATGCAATATGACTTCAAAGGGTCTGCATTTGCTCACCGAACCTCACCAATCCTATCACTGCTGCATTTATGCCGCTGTACACACGCTTGATTCTCTTTCGGAGACATATAAATCCATAGGTGTTAAGATTCTTACTAGTCAGGTATATTCTTAGGCATTTAATATGGGGTGTTGAGTCCACTTCGTTGAGCAAGGAGTAGCTCTTGTCTATTACCTATTTGGCTTATGGAATGGTATCTGTGCTAATTTCAATCTCTGGTTTTATGCAGCACCCCAACTCACCTTTCCCCTTAAGCAAGCATAAGTTGGTTTTCTACATTTGAGATCCTGTTCTGTTTTGTAATTCTGTTCCTGTGTAGCCAAGTTTACATTCCGTGTATTAGTGATATCTTATGATGTTTCTTTTTCTGTGTGACTTATTTCACTTAGAATCATCGTACCTGAATCCACTCATTATGCTGCTACGGGCCTGATGACATAGATTTCATTCCTGAGTGATATTGCATTGTACGTAAGTACCACAACTTCTTTATCCATTTTTCACTTTCTGCGATATTGAACTTGTACCATAAACGAGATTCTTGTAAACAGAGCCGGCCCAAACTTTGGGGTGGCTGTGTCTTTTTGATTTTAATTTCCCTAAGCTATAGGACCATAAGTGGAAGTGCCCTAGGCTCTGTTGCTTTGTTTTTTAGATGTTTCAGGAAACACCATACACTTCTCCAGAGTGGCTGTTGGCAATTTACATCCCGCCCATCAGCATAACAAGGCTCCCAGTTCTCCATGGCCTGTCCTGCCTTTCTGGATGTTATACTTTTTTCAGATGGCCCTTTTGACCGGGGGGCAGTGAGACTTCATTGTAGTGCAGATTTCCTTTGCAAGCTTGCTTGGTTGGCCAAAAAGGGCGTATGCGTTTTTTCCTGAATATATTCAGGAAAAAACGCATACGCCCTTTTTGGCCAAGTGCATCATTGTGGACGTTCTGCCTCTTTTCCTATGCTTTACATGCAATTCCAGTCTACCTCCTGAAATCGGTTTCCTGCAATTCTGCCCCGCTTTCAAGTCCTCTTGGCAGCCTTACTTCAATATATTTTTGGACGATAGCTGTCATTTTTAACTCTGCAGGTTTGTGAATTACAGTGCCCCTGAGCTCCTTTCTTCAACTCGCTTTTTTGTGAGCTGGCCGCAACACCGCAGCATTGCTTCAGGCCCTAGTGTGGTTCCGGCATGGCACGCTGAGCCTTTGGTTAATTCCTCTTCCTGGTGGGAAATGAGAGTTAAATTTGCCCATCCAGACACCTCCATCTAGTCTCTCATTGGTTCTCCCTATTCCTGTTCATTTTCCGCAGAAATTGCAAACTGGGCCAAACAGGAGGTTAAAGGCACTGTCTCTCCAAGTGGGGAGAGTGTTATTAAAGCGTCTGGAATGTTGCACCCGAGTACCAGGGGACAAAAACTGAGACACATTTGAACACATTTCCCGATCACACGGTTGATCATACTCTGGGTTCCACATGCATGTTTTAGCTGAAGGAAGAATCCCTTAAACCTGGAGAGTTGAGACCCATGGAATGGGTACCATGCAATATGACTTCAAAGGGTCTGCATTTGCTCACCGAACCTCACCAATCCTATCACTGCTGCATTTATGCCGCTGTACACACGCTTGATTCTCTTTCGGAGACATATAAATCCATAGGTGTTAAGATTCTTACTAGTCAGGTATATTCTTAGGCATTTAATATGGGGTGTTGAGTCCACTTCGTTGAGCAAGGAGTAGCTCTGGTCTATTACCTATTTGGCTTATGGAATGGTATCTGTGCTAATTTCAATCTCTGGTTTTATGCAGCACCCCAACTCACCTTTCCCCTTAAGCAAGCATAAGTTGGTTTTCTACATTTGAGATCCTGTTCTGTTTTGTAATTCAGTTCCTGTGTAGCCAAGTTTACATTCCGTGTATTAGTGATATCTTATGATGTTTCTTTTTCTGTGTGACTTATTTCACTTAGAATCATCGTACCTGAATCCACTCATTATACTGCTACGGGCCTGATGACATAGATTTCATTCCTGAGTGATATTGCATTGTACGTAAGTACCACAACTTCTTTATCCATTTTTCACTTTCTGCGATATTGAACTTGTACCATAAACGAGATTCTTGTAAACAGAGCCGGCCCAAACTTTGGGGTGGCTGTGTCTTTTTGATTTTAATTTCCCTAAGCTATAGGACCATAAGTGGAAGTGCCCTAGGCTCTGTTGCTTTGTTTTGTAGATGTTTCAGGAAACACCATACACTTCTCCAGAGTGGCTGTTGGCAATTTACATCCCGCCCATCAGCATAACAAGGCTCCCAGTTCTCCATGGCCTGTCCTGCCTTTCTGGATGTTATACTTTTTTCAGATGGCCCTTTTGACCGGGGGACAGTGAGACTTCATTGTAGTACAGATTTCCTTTGCAAGCTTGCTTGGTTGGCCAAAAAGGGCGTATGCGTTTTTTCCTGAATATATTCAGGAAAAAACGCATACGCCCTTTTTGGCCAAGTGCATCATTGTGGACGTTCTGCC
The DNA here is from genome assembly GCF_039906515.1 of Pseudorca crassidens. Taxonomy (NCBI): domain Eukaryota; kingdom Metazoa; phylum Chordata; class Mammalia; order Artiodactyla; family Delphinidae; genus Pseudorca; species Pseudorca crassidens. The sequence goes on from NC_090296.1 coordinate 162,603,494, forward strand.
TCTTTTCCTATGCTTTACATGCAATTCCAGTCTACCTCCTGAAATCGGTTTCCTGCAATTCTGCCCCGCTTTCAAGTCCTCTTGGCAGCCTTACTTCAATATATTTTTGGACGATAGCTGTCATTTTTAACTCTGCAGGTTTGTGAATTACAGTGCCCCTGAGCTCCTTTCTTCAACTCGCTTTCTTGTGAGCTGGCCGCAACACCGCAGGATTGCTTCAGGCCCTAGTGTGGTTCCGGCATGGCACGCTGAGCCTTTGGTTAATTCCTCTTCCTGGTGGGAAATGAGAGTTAAATTTGCCCATCCAGACACCTCCAGCTAGTCTCTCATTGGTTCTCCCTATTCCTGTTCATTTTCCGCAGAAATTGCAAACTGGGCCAAACAGGAGGTTAAAGGCACTGTCTCTCCAAGTGGGGAGAGTGTAAGTAAAGCGTCTGGAATGTTGCACCCGAGTACCAGGGGACAAAAACTGAGACACATTTGAACACGTTTCCCGATCACACGGTTGATCATACTCTGGGTTCCACATGCATGTTTTAGCTGAAGGAAGAATCCCTTAAACCTGGAGAGTTGAGACCCATGGAATGGGTACCATGCAATATGACTTCAAAGGGTCTGCATTTGCTCACCGAACCTCACCAATCCTATCACTGCTGCATTTATGCCGCTGTACACACGCTTGATTCTCTTTCGGAGACAAATAAGTCCATAGGTTTTAAGATTCTTACTAGTCAGGTATATTCTTAGGCGTTTAATATGGGGTGTTGTGTCCTCTTCGTTGAGCAAGGAGTAGATCTTGTCTATTACATATTTGGCTTGTGGAACGGTATCTGTGCTAATTTCAATCTCTGGTTTTATGCAGCACCCCAACTCACCTTTCCCCTTAAGCAAGCATAAGTTGGTTTTCTACTTTTGACACCCTGTTCTGTTTTGTAATTCTGTTCCTGTGTAGCCAAGTTTACATTCCGTGTAGTAGTGATATCTTATGATGTTTCCTTTTCTGTGTGACTTATCTCACTTAGAATCATCGTACCTGAATCCACTCATTATGCTGCTACGGGCCTGATGATATAGATTTCATTGCTGAGTGATATTGCATTGTACGTAAGTACCACAAATTCTTTATCCATTTTTCACCTTCTGTGATATTGAATTTGTACTGTAAATGAGGTTCTTGTAAACAGAGCCATCCCAAACTTTGGGGTGGCTGTGTCTTTTTGATTTTAATTTCCCTAAGCTATAGGACCATAAGTGGAAGTGCCCTAGGCTCTGTTGCTTTGTTTTTTAGATGTTTCAGGAAACACCATACACTTCTCCAGAGTGGCTGTTGGCAATTTACATCCCGCCCATCAGCATAACAAGGCTCCCAGTTCTCCATGGCCTGTCCTGCCTTTCTGGATTTTACACTTTTTTCAGATGGCCCTTTTGACCGGGGGGCAGTGAGACTTCATTGTAGTGCAGATTTCCTTTGCAAGCTTGCTTGGTTGGCCAAAAAGGGCGTATGCGTTTTTTCCTGAATATATTCAGGAAAAAACGCATATGCCCTTTTTGGCCAAGTGCATCATTGTGGACGTTCTGCCTCTTTTCCTATGCTTTACATGCAATTCCAGTCTACCTCCTGAAATCGGTTTCCTGCAATTCTGCCCCGCTTTCAAGTCCTCTTGGCAGCCTTACTTCAATATATTTTTGGACGATAGCTGTCATTTATAACTCTGCAGGTTTGTGAATTACAGTGCCCCTGAGCTCCTTTCTTCAACTCGCTTTCTTGTGAGCTGGCCGCAACACCGCAGGATTGCTTCAGGCCCTAGTGTGGTTCCGGCATGGCACGCTGAGCCTTTGGTTAATTCCTCTTCCTGGTGGGAAATGAGAGTTAAATTTGCCCATCCAGACACCTCCAGCTAGTCTCTCACTGGTTCTCCCTATTCCTGTTCATCTTCCGCAAAAATTGCAAACTGGGCCAAACAGGAGGTTAAAGGCACTGACTCTCCAAGTGGGGAGAGTGTTAGTAAAGCATCTGGAATGTTGCACCCGAGTACCAGGGGACGAAACCTGAGACACATTTGAACACGTTTCCCGATCACACGGTGGATCATACTCTGGGTTCCACATGCATGTTTTAGCTGAAGGAAGAATCCCTTAAACCTGGAGAGTTGAGACCCATGGAATGGGTACCATGCAATATGACCTCAAAGGGTCTGCATTGGCTCACCGAACCTCACCAATCCTATCACTGCTGCGCTTATGCCACTGTACACACGCTTGATTCTCTTTCGGAGACATATAAATCCATAGGTTTTAAGATTCTTACTAGTCAGCTATATTCTTAGACGTTTAATATGGGGTGTTGAGTCCTCTTCGTTGAGCAAGGAGTAGCTCTTGTCTATTACATATTTGGCTTATGGAACGGTATCTGTGCTAATTTCAATCTCTGGTTTTATGCAGCACCCCAACTCACCTTTCCCCTTAAGCAAGCATAAGTTGGTTTTCTACATTTGAGACCTTGTTCTGTTTTGTAATTCAGTTCCTGTGTAGCCAAGTTTACATTCCGTGTATTAGTGATATCTTATGATGTTTCTTTTTCTGTGTGACTTATCTCACTTAGAATCATCGTACCTGAATCCACTCATTATGCTGCTATGGGCCTGATAACATAGATTTCATTGCTGAGTGATATTGCATTGTACGTAAGTACCACGACTTCTTTATCCATTTTTCGCTTTCTGTGATATTGAACTTGTACCGTAAACGAGGTTCTTGTAAACAGAGCCGTCCCAAACTTTGGGGTGGCTGTGTCTTTTTGATTTTAATTTCCCTAAGCTATACGACCATAAGTGGAAGTGCCCTAGGCTCTGTTGCTTTGTTTTTTAGATGTTTCAGGAAACACCATACACTTCTCCAGAGTGGCTGTTGGCAATTTACATCCCGCCCATCAGCATAACAAGGCTCCCAGTTCTCCATGGCCTGTCCGGCCTTTCTGGATTTTACACTTTTTTCAGATGGCCCTTTTGACTGGGGGGCAGTGAGACTTCATTGTAGTGCAGATTTCCTTTGCAAGCTTGCTTGGTTGGCCAAAAAGTGCGTATGCGTTTTTTCCTGAATATATTCAGGAAAAAACGCATATGCCCTTTTTGGCCAAGTGCATCATTGTGGACGTTCTGCCTCTTTTCCTATGCTTTACATGCAATTCCAGTCTACCTCCTGAAATCGGTTTCCTGCAATTCTGCCCCGCTTTCAAGTCCTCTTGGCAGCCTTACTTCAATATATTTTTGGACGATAGCTGTCATTTATAACTCTGCAGGTTTGTGAATTACAGTGCCCCTGAGCTCCTTTTTTCAACTCGCTTTCTTGTGAGCTGGCCGCAACACCGCAGGATTGCTTCAGGCCCTAGTGTGGTTCCGGCATGGCACGCTGAGCCTTTGGTTAATTCCTCTTCCTGGTGGGAAATGAGAGTTAAATTTGCCCGTCCAGACACCACCAGCTAGTCTCTCATTGGTTCTCCCTATTCCTGTTCATTTTCCGCAGAAATTGCAAACTGGGCCAAACAGGAGGTTAAAGGCACTGACTCTCCAAGTGGGGAGAGTGTTAGTAAAGCGTCTGGAATGTTGCACCCGAGTACCAGGGGACGAAAAGTGAGACATTTGAACACGTTTCCCGATCACACGGTGGATCATACTCTGGGTTCCACATGCATGTTTTAGCTGAAGGAAGAATCCCTTAAACCTGGAGAGTTGAGACCCATGGAATGGGTACCATGCAATATGTCTTCAAAGGTTCTGCATTGGCTCACCGAACCTCACCAATCCTATCACTGGTGCGCTTATGCCTCTGTACACACGCTTGATTCTCTTTCGGAGACTTATAAATCCATAGATTTTAAGATTCTTACTAGTCAGGTATATTCTTAGACGTTTAATATGGGGTGTTGAGTCCTCTTCGCTGAGCAAGGAGTAGCTCTTGTCTACTACATATTTGGCTTATGGAACGGTTTCTGTGCTAATTTCAATCTCTGGTTTTATGCAGCACCCCAACTCACCTTTCCCCTTAAGCAAGCATAAGTTGGTTTTCTACATTTGAGACCCTGTTCTGTTTTGTAATTCAGTTCCTGTGTAGCCAAGGTTACATTCCATGTAGTAGTGATATCTTATGATGTTTCTTTTTCTGTGTGACTTATTTCACTTAGAATCATCGTACCTGAATCCACTCATTATGCTGCTACGGGCCTGATGATATACATTTCATTGCTGAGTGATATTGCATTGTACGTAAGTACCACAAATTCTTTATCCATTCTTGGCTTTCTGTGATATTGAACTTGTACCGTAAACGAGGTTCTTGTAAACAGAGCCATCCCAAACTTTATGATGGCTGTGTCTTTTTGATTTTAATTTCCCTAAGCTATACGACCATAAGTGGAAGTGCCCTAGGCTCTGTTGCTTTGTTTTGTAGATGTTTCAGGAAACACCATACACTTCTCCAGAGAGGCTATTGGCAATTTACATCCCGCCCATCAGCATAACAAGGCTCCCAGTTCTCCATGGCCTGTCCTGCCTTTCTGGATTTTATACTTTTTTCAGATGGCCCTTTTGACCGGGGGGCAGTGAGACTTCATTGTAGTGCAGATTTCCTTTGCAAGCTTGCTTGGTTGGCCAAAAAGGGCGTATGCGTTTTTTCCTGAATATATTCAGGAAAAAACGCATACGCCCTTTTTGGCCAAGTGCATCATTGTGGACGTTCTGCCTCTTTTCCTATGCTTTACATGCAATTCCAGTCTACCTCCTGAAATCGGTTTCCTGCAATTCTGCCCCGCTTTCAAATCCTCTTGGCAGCCTTACTTCAATATATTTTTGGACGATAGCTGTCATTTATAACTCTGCAGGTTTGTGAATTACAGTGCCCCTGAGCTCCTTTCTTCAACTCGCTTTCTTGTGAGCTGGCCGCAACACCGCAGCATGGCTTCAGGCCCTAGTGTGGTTCTGGCATGGCACGCTGAGCCTTTGGTTAATTCCTCTTCCTGGTGGGAAATGAGAGTTAAATTTGCCCGTCCAGACACCTCCAGCTAGTCTCTCATTGGTTCTCCCTATTCCTGTTCATTTTCCGCAGAAATTGCAAACTGGGCCAAACAGGAGGTTAAAGGCACTGACTCTCCAAGTGGGGAGAGTGTTAGTAAAGCGACTGGAATGTTGCACCCGAGTACCAGGGGACGAAAACTGAGACACATTTGAACACGTTTTCCGATCACACGGTGGATCATACTCTGGGTTCCACATGCATGTTTTAGCTGAAGGAAGAATCCCTTAAACCTGGAGAGTTGAGACCCATGGAATGGGTACCATGCAATATGACTTCAAAGGGTCTGCATTTGCTCACCAAACCTCACCAATCCTATCACTGCTGCATTTATGCCGCTGTACACACGCTTGATTCTCTTTCGGAGACATATAAATCCATAGGTGTTAAGATTCTTACTAGTCAGGTATATTCTTAGGCATTTAATATGGGGTGTTGAGTCCACTTCGTTGAGCAAGGAGTAGCTCTTGTCTATTACCTATTTGGCTTATGGAATGGTATCTGTGCTAATTTCAATCTCTGGTTTTATGCAGCACCCCAACTCACCTTTCCCCTTAAGCAAGCATAAGTTGGTTTTCTACTTTTGACACCCTGTTCTGTTTTGTAATTCTGTTCCTGTGTAGCCAAGTTTACATTCCGTGTAGTAGTGATATCTTATGATGTTTCCTTTTCTGTGTGACTTATCTCACTTAGAATCATCGTACCTGAATCCACTCATTATGCTGCTACGGGCCTGATGATATAGATTTCATTGCTGAGTGATATTGCATTGTACGTAAGTACCACAAATTCTTTATCCATTTTTCACCTTCTGTGATATTGAATTTGTACTGTAAATGAGGTTCTTGTAAACAGAGCCATCCCAAACTTTGGGGTGGCTGTGTCTTTTTGATTTTAATTTCCCTAAGCTATAGGACCATAAGTGGAAGTGCCCTAGGCTCTGTTGCTTTGTTTTTTAGATGTTTCAGGAAACACCATACACTTCTCCAGAGTGGCTGTTGGCAATTTACATCCCGCCCATCAGCATAACAAGGCTCCCAGTTCTCCATGGCCTGTCCTGCCTTTCTGGATTTTACACTTTTTTCAGATGGCCCTTTTGACCGGGGGGCAGTGAGACTTCATTGTAGTGCAGATTTCCTTTGCAAGCTTGCTTGGTTGGCCAAAAAGGGCGTATGCGTTTTTTCCTGAATATATTCAGGAAAAAACGCATATGCCCTTTTTGGCCAAGTGCATCATTGTGGACGTTCTGCCTCTTTTCCTATGCTTTACATGCAATTCCAGTCTACCTCCTGAAATCGGTTTCCTGCAATTCTGCCCCGCTTTCAAGTCCTCTTGGCAGCCTTACTTCAATATATTTTTGGACGATAGCTGTCATTTATAACTCTGCAGGTTTGTGAATTACAGTGCCCCTGAGCTCCTTTCTTCAACTCGCTTTCTTGTGAGCTGGCCGCAACACCGCAGGATTGCTTCAGGCCCTAGTGTGGTTCCGGCATGGCACGCTGAGCCTTTGGTTAATTCCTCTTCCTGGTGGGAAATGAGAGTTAAATTTGCCCATCCAGACACCTCCAGCTAGTCTCTCACTGGTTCTCCCTATTCCTGTTCATCTTCCGCAAAAATTGCAAACTGGGCCAAACAGGAGGTTAAAGGCACTGACTCTCCAAGTGGGGAGAGTGTTAGTAAAGCATCTGGAATGTTGCACCCGAGTACCAGGGGACGAAACCTGAGACACATTTGAACACGTTTCCCGATCACACGGTGGATCATACTCTGGGTTCCACATGCATGTTTTAGCTGAAGGAAGAATCCCTTAAACCTGGAGAGTTGAGACCCATGGAATGGGTACCATGCAATATGACCTCAAAGGGTCTGCATTGGCTCACCGAACCTCACCAATCCTATCACTGCTGCGCTTATGCCACTGTACACACGCTTGATTCTCTTTCGGAGACATATAAATCCATAGGTTTTAAGATTCTTACTAGTCAGCTATATTCTTAGACGTTTAATATGGGGTGTTGAGTCCTCTTCGTTGAGCAAGGAGTAGCTCTTGTCTATTACATATTTGGCTTATGGAACGGTATCTGTGCTAATTTCAATCTCTGGTTTTATGCAGCACCCCAACTCACCTTTCCCCTTAAGCAAGCATAAGTTGGTTTTCTACATTTGAGACCTTGTTCTGTTTTGTAATTCAGTTCCTGTGTAGCCAAGTTTACATTCCGTGTATTAGTGATATCTTATGATGTTTCTTTTTCTGTGTGACTTATCTCACTTAGAATCATCGTACCTGAATCCACTCATTATGCTGCTATGGGCCTGATGACATAGATTTCATTGCTGAGTGATATTGCATTGTACGTAAGTACCACGACTTCTTTATCCATTTTTCGCTTTCTGTGATATTGAACTTGTACCGTAAACGAGGTTCTTGTAAACAGAGCCGTCCCAAACTTTGGGGTGGCTGTGTCTTTTTGATTTTAATTTCCCTAAGCTATACGACCATAAGTGGAAGTGCCCTAGGCTCTGTTGCTTTGTTTTTTAGATGTTTCAGGAAACACCATACACTTCTCCAGAGTGGCTGTTGGCAATTTACATCCCGCCCATCAGCATAACAAGGCTCCCAGTTCTCCATGGCCTGTCCGGCCTTTCTGGATTTTACACTTTTTTCAGATGGCCCTTTTGACTGGGGGGCAGTGAGACTTCATTGTAGTGCAGATTTCCTTTGCAAGCTTGCTTGGTTGGCCAAAAAGTGCGTATGCGTTTTTTCCTGAATATATTCAGGAAAAAACGCATATGCCCTTTTTGGCCAAGTGCATCATTGTGGACGTTCTGCCTCTTTTCCTATGCTTTACATGCAATTCCAGTCTACCTCCTGAAATCGGTTTCCTGCAATTCTGCCCCGCTTTCAAGTCCTCTTGGCAGCCTTACTTCAATATATTTTTGGACGATAGCTGTCATTTATAACTCTGCAGGTTTGTGAATTACAGTGCCCCTGAGCTCCTTTTTTCAACTCGCTTTCTTGTGAGCTGGCCGCAACACCGCAGGATTGCTTCAGGCCCTAGTGTGGTTCCGGCATGGCACGCTGAGCCTTTGGTTAATTCCTCTTCCTGGTGGGAAATGAGAGTTAAATTTGCCCGTCCAGACACCACCAGCTAGTCTCTCATTGGTTCTCCCTATTCCTGTTCATTTTCCGCAGAAATTGCAAACTGGGCCAAACAGGAGGTTAAAGGCACTGACTCTCCAAGTGGGGAGAGTGTTAGTAAAGCGTCTGGAATGTTGCACCCGAGTACCAGGGGACGAAAAGTGAGACATTTGAACACGTTTCCCGATCACACGGTGGATCATACTCTGGGTTCCACATGCATGTTTTAGCTGAAGGAAGAATCCCTTAAACCTGGAGAGTTGAGACCCATGGAATGGGTACCATGCAATATGTCTTCAAAGGTTCTGCATTGGCTCACCGAACCTCACCAATCCTATCACTGGTGCGCTTATGCCTCTGTACACACGCTTGATTCTCTTTCGGAGACTTATAAATCCATAGATTTTAAGATTCTTACTAGTCAGGTATATTCTTAGACGTTTAATATGGGGTGTTGAGTCCTCTTCGCTGAGCAAGGAGTAGCTCTTGTCTACTACATATTTGGCTTATGGAACGGTATCTGTGCTAATTTCAATCTCTGGTTTTATGCAGCACCCCAACTCACCTTTCCCCTTAAGCAAGCATAAGTTGGTTTTCTACATTTGAGACCCTGTTCTGTTTTGTAATTCAGTTCCTGTGTAGCCAAGGTTACATTCCATGTAGTAGTGATATCTTATGATGTTTCTTTTTCTGTGTGACTTATTTCACTTAGAATCATCGTACCTGAATCCACTCATTATGCTGCTACGGGCCTGATGATATACATTTCATTGCTGAGTGATATTGCATTGTACGTAAGTACCACAACTTCTTTATCCATTTTTCGCTTTCTGTGATATTGAACTTGTACCGTAAACGAGGTTCTTGTAAACAGAGCCGTCCCAAACTTTGGGGTGGCTGTGTCTTTTTGATTTTAATTTCCCTAAGCTATACGACCATAAGTGGAAGTGCCCTAGGCTCTGTTGCTTTGTTTTGTAGATGTTTCAGGAAACACCATACACTTCTCCAGAGTGGCTGTTGGCAATTTACATCCCGCCCATCAGCATAACAAGGCTCCCAGTTCTCCATGGCCTGTCCTGCCTTTCTGGATTTTATACTTTTTTCAGATGGCCCTTTTGACCGGGGGGCAGTGAGACTTCATTGTAGTGCAGATTTCCTTTGCAAGCTTGCTTGGTTGGCCCAAAAGGGCGTATGCGTTTTTTCCTGAATATATTCAGGAAAAAACGCATACGCCCTTTTTGGCCAAGTGCATCATTGTGGACGTTCTGCCTCTTTTCCTATGCTTTACATGCAATTCCAGTCTACCTCCTGAAATCGGTTTCCTGCAATTCTGCCCCGCTTTCAAGTCCTCTTGGCAGCCTTACTTCAATATATTTTTGGACGATAGCTGTCATTTATAACTCTGCAGGTTTGTGAATTACAGTGCCCCTGAGCTCCTTTCTTCAACTCGCTTTCTTGTGAGCTGGCCGCAACACCGCAGCATGGCTTCAGGCCCTAGTGTGGTTCCGGCATGGCACGCTGAGCCTTTGGTTAATTCCTCTTCCTGGTGGGAAATGAGAGTTAAATTTGCCCGTCCAGACACCTCCAGCTAGTCTCTCATTGGTTCTCCCTATTTCTGTTCATTTTCCGCAGAAATTGCAAACTGGGCCAAACAGGAGGTTAAAGGCACTGACTCTCCAAGTGGGGAGAGTGTTAGTAAAGCGACTGGAATGTTGCACCCGAGTACCAGGGGACGAAAACTGAGACACATTTGAACACGTTTCCCGATCACACGGTGGATCATACTCTGGGTTCCACATGCATGTTTTAGCTGAAGGAAGAATCCCTTAAACCTGGAGAGTTGAGACCCATGGAATGGGTACCATGCAATATGACTTCAAAGGGTCTGCATTTGCTCACCGAACCTCACCAATCCTATCACTGCTGCATTTATGCCGCTGTACACACGCTTGATTCTCTTTCGGAGACATATAAATCCATAGGTGTTAAGATTCTTACTAGTCAGGTATATTCTTAGGCATTTAATATGGGGTGTTGAGTCCACTTCGTTGAGCAAGGAGTAGCTCTTGTCTATTACCTATTTGGCTTATGGAATGGTATCTGTGCTAATTTCAATCTCTGGTTTTATGCAGCACCCCAACTCACCTTTCCCCTTAAGCAAGCATAAGTTGGTTTTCTACATTTGAGATCCTGTTCTGTTTTGTAATTCTGTTCCTGTGTAGCCAAGTTTACATTCCGTGTATTAGTGATATCTTATGATGTTTCTTTTTCTGTGTGACTTATTTCACTTAGAATCATCGTACCTGAATCCACTCATTATGCTGCTACGGGCCTGATGACATAGATTTCATTCCTGAGTGATATTGCATTGTACGTAAGTACCACAACTTCTTTATCCATTTTTCACTTTCTGCGATATTGAACTTGTACCATAAACGAGATTCTTGTAAACAGAGCCGGCCCAAACTTTGGGGTGGCTGTGTCTTTTTGATTTTAATTTCCCTAAGCTATAGGACCATAAGTGGAAGTGCCCTAGGCTCTGTTGCTTTGTTTTTTAGATGTTTCAGGAAACACCATACACTTCTCCAGAGTGGCTGTTGGCAATTTACATCCCGCCCATCAGCATAACAAGGCTCCCAGTTCTCCATGGCCTGTCCTGCCTTTCTGGATGTTATACTTTTTTCAGATGGCCCTTTTGACCGGGGGGCAGTGAGACTTCATTGTAGTGCAGATTTCCTTTGCAAGCTTGCTTGGTTGGCCAAAAAGGGCGTATGCGTTTTTTCCTGAATATATTCAGGAAAAAACGCATACGCCCTTTTTGGCCAAGTGCATCATTGTGGACGTTCTGCCTCTTTTCCTATGCTTTACATGCAATTCCAGTCTACCTCCTGAAATCGGTTTCCTGCAATTCTGCCCCGCTTTCAAGTCCTCTTGGCAGCCTTACTTCAATATATTTTTGGACGATAGCTGTCATTTTTAACTCTGCAGGTTTGTGAATTACAGTGCCCCTGAGCTCCTTTCTTCAACTCGCTTTTTTGTGAGCTGGCCGCAACACCGCAGCATTGCTTCAGGCCCTAGTGTGGTTCCGGCATGGCACGCTGAGCCTTTGGTTAATTCCTCTTCCTGGTGGGAAATGAGAGTTAAATTTGCCCATCCAGACACCTCCATCTAGTCTCTCATTGGTTCTCCCTATTCCTGTTCATTTTCCGCAGAAATTGCAAACTGGGCCAAACAGGAGGTTAAAGGCACTGTCTCTCCAAGTGGGGAGAGTGTTATTAAAGCGTCTGGAATGTTGCACCCGAGTACCAGGGGACAAAAACTGAGACACATTTGAACACATTTCCCGATCACACGGTTGATCATACTCTGGGTTCCACATGCATGTTTTAGCTGAAGGAAGAATCCCTTAAACCTGGAGAGTTGAGACCCATGGAATGGGTACCATGCAATATGACTTCAAAGGGTCTGCATTTGCTCACCGAACCTCACCAATCCTATCACTGCTGCATTTATGCCGCTGTACACACGCTTGATTCTCTTTCGGAGACATATAAATCCATAGGTGTTAAGATTCTTACTAGTCAGGTATATTCTTAGGCATTTAATATGGGGTGTTGAGTCCACTTCGTTGAGCAAGGAGTAGCTCTGGTCTATTACCTATTTGGCTTATGGAATGGTATCTGTGCTAATTTCAATCTCTGGTTTTATGCAGCACCCCAACTCACCTTTCCCCTTAAGCAAGCATAAGTTGGTTTTCTACATTTGAGATCCTGTTCTGTTTTGTAATTCAGTTCCTGTGTAGCCAAGTTTACATTCCGTGTATTAGTGATATCTTATGATGTTTCTTTTTCTGTGTGACTTATTTCACTTAGAATCATCGTACCTGAATCCACTCATTATGCTGCTACGGGCCTGATGACATAGATTTCATTCCTGAGTGATATTGCATTGTACGTAAGTACCACAACTTCTTTATCCATTTTTCACTTTCTGCGATATTGAACTTGTACCATAAACGAGATTCTTGTAAACAGAGCCGGCCCAAACTTTGGGGTGGCTGTGTCTTTTTGATTTTAATTTCCCTAAGCTATAGGACCATAAGTGGAAGTGCCCTAGGCTCTGTTGCTTTGTTTTTTAGATGTTTCAGGAAACACCATACACTTCTCCAGAGTGGCTGTTGGCAATTTACATCCCGCCCATCAGCATAACAAGGCTCCCAGTTCTCCATGGCCTGTCCTGCCTTTCTGGATGTTATACTTTTTTCAGATGGCCCTTTTGACCGGGGGGCAGTGAGACTTCATTGTAGTGCAGATTTCCTTTGCAAGCTTGCTTGGTTGGCCAAAAAGGGCGTATGCGTTTTTTCCTGAATATATTCAGGAAAAAACGCATACGCCCTTTTTGGCCAAGTGCATCATTGTGGACGTTCTGCCTCTTTTCCTATGCTTTACATGCAATTCCAGTCTACCTCCTGAAATCGGTTTCCTGCAATTCTGCCCCGCTTTCAAGTCCTCTTGGCAGCCTTACTTCAATATATTTTTGGACGATAGCTGTCATTTATAACTCTGCAGGTTTGTGAATTACAGTGCCCCTGAGCTCCTTTCTTCAACTCGCTTTCTTGTGAGCTGGCCGCAACACCGCAGCATGGCTTCAGGCCCTAGTGTGGTTCCGGCATGGCACGCTGAGCCTTTGGTTAATTCCTCTTCCTGGTGGGAAATGAGAGTTAAATTTGCCCGTCCAGACACCTCCAGCTAGTCTCTCATTGGTTCTCCCTATTTCTGTTCATTTTCCGCAGAAATTGCAAACTGGGCCAAACAGGAGGTTAAAGGCACTGACTCTCCAAGTGGGGAGAGTGTTAGTAAAGCGACTGGAATGTTGCACCCGAGTACCAGGGGACGAAAACTGAGACACATTTGAACACGTTTCCCGATCACACGGTGGATCATACTCTGGGTTCCACATGCATGTTTTAGCTGAAGGAAGAATCCCTTAAACCTGGAGAGTTGAGACCCATGGAATGGGTACCATGCAATATGACTTCAAAGGGTCTGCATTTGCTCACCGAACCTCACCAATCCTATCACTGCTGCATTTATGCCGCTGTACACACGCTTGATTCTCTTTCGGAGACATATAAATCCATAGGTGTTAAGATTCTTACTAGTCAGGTATATTCTTAGGCATTTAATATGGGGTGTTGAGTCCACTTCGTTGAGCAAGGAGTAGCTCTTGTCTATTACCTATTTGGCTTATGGAATGGTATCTGTGCTAATTTCAATCTCTGGTTTTATGCAGCACCCCAACTCACCTTTCCCCTTAAGCAAGCATAAGTTGGTTTTCTACATTTGAGATCCTGTTCTGTTTTGTAATTCTGTTCCTGTGTAGCCAAGTTTACATTCCGTGTATTAGTGATATCTTATGATGTTTCTTTTTCTGTGTGACTTATTTCACTTAGAATCATCGTACCTGAATCCACTCATTATGCTGCTACGGGCCTGATGACATAGATTTCATTCCTGAGTGATATTGCATTGTACGTAAGTACCACAACTTCTTTATCCATTTTTCACTTTCTGCGATATTGAACTTGTACCATAAACGAGATTCTTGTAAACAGAGCCGGCCCAAACTTTGGGGTGGCTGTGTCTTTTTGATTTTAATTTCCCTAAGCTATAGGACCATAAGTGGAAGTGCCCTAGGCTCTGTTGCTTTGTTTTTTAGATGTTTCAGGAAACACCATACACTTCTCCAGAGTGGCTGTTGGCAATTTACATCCCGCCCATCAGCATAACAAGGCTCCCAGTTCTCCATGGCCTGTCCTGCCTTTCTGGATGTTATACTTTTTTCAGATGGCCCTTTTGACCGGGGGGCAGTGAGACTTCATTGTAGTGCAGATTTCCTTTGCAAGCTTGCTTGGTTGGCCAAAAAGGGCGTATGCGTTTTTTCCTGAATATATTCAGGAAAAAACGCATACGCCCTTTTTGGCCAAGTGCATCATTGTGGACGTTCTGCCTCTTTTCCTATGCTTTACATGCAATTCCAGTCTACCTCCTGAAATCGGTTTCCTGCAATTCTGCCCCGCTTTCAAGTCCTCTTGGCAGCCTTACTTCAATATATTTTTGGACGATAGCTGTCATTTTTAACTCTGCAGGTTTGTGAATTACAGTGCCCCTGAGCTCCTTTCTTCAACTCGCTTTTTTGTGAGCTGGCCGCAACACCGCAGCATTGCTTCAGGCCCTAGTGTGGTTCCGGCATGGCACGCTGAGCCTTTGGTTAATTCCTCTTCCTGGTGGGAAATGAGAGTTAAATTTGCCCATCCAGACACCTCCATCTAGTCTCTCATTGGTTCTCCCTATTCCTGTTCATTTTCCGCAGAAATTGCAAACTGGGCCAAACAGGAGGTTAAAGGCACTGTCTCTCCAAGTGGGGAGAGTGTTATTAAAGCGTCTGGAATGTTGCACCCGAGTACCAGGGGACAAAAACTGAGACACATTTGAACACATTTCCCGATCACACGGTTGATCATACTCTGGGTTCCACATGCATGTTTTAGCTGAAGGAAGAATCCCTTAAACCTGGAGAGTTGAGACCCATGGAATGGGTACCATGCAATATGACTTCAAAGGGTCTGCATTTGCTCACCGAACCTCACCAATCCTATCACTGCTGCATTTATGCCGCTGTACACACGCTTGATTCTCTTTCGGAGACATATAAATCCATAGGTGTTAAGATTCTTACTAGTCAGGTATATTCTTAGGCATTTAATATGGGGTGTTGAGTCCACTTCGTTGAGCAAGGAGTAGCTCTGGTCTATTACCTATTTGGCTTATGGAATGGTATCTGTGCTAATTTCAATCTCTGGTTTTATGCAGCACCCCAACTCACCTTTCCCCTTAAGCAAGCATAAGTTGGTTTTCTACATTTGAGATCCTGTTCTGTTTTGTAATTCAGTTCCTGTGTAGCCAAGTTTACATTCCGTGTATTAGTGATATCTTATGATGTTTCTTTTTCTGTGTGACTTATTTCACTTAGAATCATCGTACCTGAATCCACTCATTATGCTGCTACGGGCCTGATGACATAGATTTCATTCCTGAGTGATATTGCATTGTACGTAAGTACCACAACTTCTTTATCCATTTTTCACTTTCTGCGATATTGAACTTGTACCATAAACGAGATTCTTGTAAACAGAGCCGGCCCAAACTTTGGGGTGGCTGTGTCTTTTTGATTTTAATTTCCCTAAGCTATAGGACCATAAGTGGAAGTGCCCTAGGCTCTGTTGCTTTGTTTTTTAGATGTTTCAGGAAACACCATACACTTCTCCAGAGTGGCTGTTGGCAATTTACATCCCGCCCATCAGCATAACAAGGCTCCCAGTTCTCCATGGCCTGTCCTGCCTTTCTGGATGTTATACTTTTTTCAGATGGCCCTTTTGACCGGGGGGCAGTGAGACTTCATTGTAGTGCAGATTTCCTTTGCAAGCTTGCTTGGTTGGCCAAAAAGGGCGTATGCGTTTTTTCCTGAATATATTCAGGAAAAAACGCATACGCCCTTTTTGGCCAAGTGCATCATTGTGGACGTTCTGCCTCTTTTCCTATGCTTTACATGCAATTCCAGTCTACCTCCTGAAATCGGTTTCCTGCAATTCTGCCCCGCTTTCAAGTCCTCTTGGCAGCCTTACTTCAATATATTTTTGGACGATAGCTGTCATTTATAACTCTGCAGGTTTGTGAATTACAGTGCCCCTGAGCTCCTTTCTTCAACTCGCTTTCTTGTGAGCTGGCCGCAACACCGCAGCATGGCTTCAGGCCCTAGTGTGGTTCCGGCATGGCACGCTGAGCCTTTGGTTAATTCCTCTTCCTGGTGGGAAATGAGAGTTAAATTTGCCCGTCCAGACACCTCCAGCTAGTCTCTCATTGGTTCTCCCTATTTCTGTTCATTTTCCGCAGAAATTGCAAACTGGGCCAAACAGGCGGTTAAAGGCACTGACTCTCCAAGTGGGGAGAGTGTTAGTAAAGCGACTGGAATGTTGCACCCGAGTACCAGGGGACAAAAACTGAGACACATTTGAACACGTTTCCCGATCACACGGTGGATCATACTCTGGGTTCCACATGCATGTTTTAGCTGAAGGAAGAATCCCTTAAACCTGGAGAGTTGAGACCCATGGAATGGGTACCATGCAATATGACTTCAAAGGGTCTGCATTTGCTCACCGAACCTCACCAATCCTATCACTGCTGCATTTATGCCGCTGTACACACGCTTGATTCTCTTTCGGAGACATATAAATCCATAGGTGTTAAGATTCTTACTAGTCAGGTATATTCTTAGGCATTTAATATGGGGTGTTGAGTCCACTTCGTTGAGCAAGGAGTAGCTCTTGTCTATTACCTATTTGGCTTATGGAATGGTATCTGTGCTAATTTCAATCTCTGGTTTTATGCAGAACCCCATCTCACCTTTCCCCTTAAGCAAGCATAAGTTGGTTTTCTACATTTGAGATCCTGTTCTGTTTTGTAATTCAGTTCCTGTGTAGCCAAGTTTACATTCCGTGTAGTAGTGATATCTTATGATGTTTCTTTTTCTGTGTGACTTATTTCACTTAGAATCATCGTACCTGAATCCACTCATTATGCTGCTATGGGCCTGATGACATAGATTTCATTCCTGAGTGATATTGCATTGTACGTAAGTACCACAACTTCTTTATCCATTTTTCACTTTCTGCGATATTGAACTTGTACCATAAACGAGATTCTTGTAAACAGAGCCGGCCCAAACTTTGGGGTGGCTGTGTCTTTTTGATTTTAATTTCCCTAAGCTATAGGACCATAAGTGGAAGTGCCCTAGGCTCTGTTGCTTTGTTTTGTAGATGTTTCAGGAAACACCATACACTTCTCCAGAGTGGCTGTTGGCAATTTACATCCCGCCCATCAGCATAACAAGGCTCCCAGTTCTCCATGGCCTGTCCTGCCTTTCTGGATGTTATACTTTTTTCAGATGGCCCTTTTGACCGGGGGACAGTGAGACTTCATTGTAGTACAGATTTCCTTTGCAAGCTTGCTTGGTTGGCCAAAAAGGGCGTATGCGTTTTTTCCTGAATATATTCAGGAAAAAACGCATACGCCCTTTTTGGCCAAGTGCATCATTGTGGACGTTCTGCCTCTTTTCCTATGCTTTACATGCAATTCCAGTCTACCTCCTGAAATCGGTTTCCTGCAATTCTGCCCCGCTTTCAAGTCCTCTTGGCAGCCTTACTTCAATATATTTTTGGACGATAGCTGTCATTTTTAACTCTGCAGGTTTGTGAATTACAGTGCCCCTGAGCTCCTTTCTTCAACTCGCTTTTTTGTGAGCTGGCCGCAACACCGCAGGATTGCTTCAGGCCCTAGTGTGGTTCCGGCATGGCACGCTGAGCCTTTGGTTAATTCCTCTTCCTGGTGGGAAATGAGAGTTAAATTTGCCCATCCAGACACCTCCAGCTAGTCTCTCATTGGTTCTCCCTATTCCTGTTCATTTTCCGCAGAAATTGCAAACTGGGCCAAACAGGAGGTTAAAGGCACTGTCTCTCCAAGTGGGGAGAGTGTAAGTAAAGCGTCTGGAATGTTGCACCCGAGTACCAGCGGAGAAAAACTGAGACACATTTGAACACGTTTCCCGATCACACGGTTGATCATACTCTGGGTTCCACATGCATGTTTTAGCTGAAGGAAGAATCCCTTAAACCTGGAGAGTTGAGACCCATGGAATGGGTACCATGCAATATGACTTCAAAGGGTCTGCATTTGCTCACCGAACCTCACCAATCCTATCACTGCTGCATTTATGCCGCTGTACACACGCTTGATTCTCTTTCGGAGACAAATAAGTCCATAGGTTTTAAGATTCTTACTAGTCAGGTATATTCTTAGGCGTTTAATATGGGGTGTTGTGTCCTCTTCGTTGAGCAAGGAGTAGATCTTGTCTATTACATATTTGGCTTGTGGAACGGTATCTGTGCTAATTTCAATCTCTGGTTTTATGCAGCACCCCAACTCACCTTTCCCCTTAAGCAAGCATAAGTTGGTTTTCTACTTTTGACACCCTGTTCTGTTTTGTAATTCTGTTCCTGTGTAGCCAAGTTTACATTCCGTGTAGTAGTGATATCTTATGATGTTTCTTTTTCTGTGTGACTTATCTCACTTAGAATCATCGTACCTGAATCCACTCATTATGCTGCTACGGGCCTGATGATATAGATTTCATTGCTGAGTGATATTGCATTGTACGTAAGTACCACAAATTCTTTATCCATTTTTCACCTTCTGTGATATTGAATTTGTACTGTAAATGAGGTTCTTGTAAACAGAGCCATCCCAAACTTTGGGGTGGCTGTGTCTTTTTGATTTTAATTTCCCTAAGCTATAGGACCATAAGTGGAAGTGCCCTAGGCTCTGTTGCTTTGTTTTTTAGATGTTTCAGGAAACACCATACACTTCTCCAGAGTGGCTGTTGGCAATTTACATCCCGCCCATCAGCATAACAAGGCTCCCAGTTCTCCATGGCCTGTCCTGCCTTTCTGGATTTTACACTTTTTTCAGATGGCCCTTTTGACCGGGGGGCAGTGAGACTTCATTGTAGTGCAGATTTCCTTTGCAAGCTTGCTTGGTTGGCCAAAAAGGGCGTATGCGTTTTTTCCTGAATATATTCAGGAAAAAACGCATATGCCCTTTTTGGCCAAGTGCATCATTGTGGACGTTCTGCCTCTTTTCCTATGCTTTACATGCAATTCCAGTCTACCTCCTGAAATCGGTTTCCTGCAATTCTGCCCCGCTTTCAAGTCCTCTTGGCAGCCTTACTTCAATATATTTTTGGACGATAGCTGTCATTTATAACTCTGCAGGTTTGTGAATTACAGTGCCCCTGAGCTCCTTTCTTCAACTCGCTTTCTTGTGAGCTGGCCGCAACACCGCAGGATTGCTTCAGGCCCTAGTGTGGTTCCGGCATGGCACGCTGAGCCTTTGGTTAATTCCTCTTCCTGGTGGGAAATGAGAGTTAAATTTGCCCATCCAGACACCTCCAGCTAGTCTCTCACTGGTTCTCCCTATTCCTGTTCATCTTCCGCAAAAATTGCAAACTGGGCCAAACAGGAGGTTAAAGGCACTGACTCTCCAAGTGGGGAGAGTGTTAGTAAAGCATCTGGAATGTTGCACCCGAGTACCAGGGGACGAAACCTGAGACACATTTGAACACGTTTCCCGATCACACGGTGGATCATACTCTGGGTTCCACATGCATGTTTTAGCTGAAGGAAGAATCCCTTAAACCTGGAGAGTTGAGACCCATGGAATGGGTACCATGCAATATGACCTCAAAGGGTCTGCATTGGCTCACCGAACCTCACCAATCCTATCACTGCTGCGCTTATGCCACTGTACACACGCTTGATTCTCTTTCGGAGACATATAAATCCATAGGTTTTAAGATTCTTACTAGTCAGCTATATTCTTAGACGTTTAATATGGGGTGTTGAGTCCTCTTCGTTGAGCAAGGAGTAGCTCTTGTCTATTACATATTTGGCTTATGGAACGGTATCTGTGCTAATTTCAATCTCTGGTTTTATGCAGCACCCCAACTCACCTTTCCCCTTAAGCAAGCATAAGTTGGTTTTCTACATTTGAGACCTTGTTCTGTTTTGTAATTCAGTTCCTGTGTAGCCAAGTTTACATTCCGTGTATTAGTGATATCTTATGATGTTTCTTTTTCTGTGTGACTTATCTCACTTAGAATTATCGTACCTGAATCCACTCATTATCCTGCTATGGGCCTGATGACATAGATTTCATTGCTGAGTGATATTGCATTGTACGTAAGTACCACGACTTCTTTATCCATTTTTCGCTTTCTGTGATATTGAACTTGTACCGTAAACGAGGTTCTTGTAAACAGAGCCGTCCCAAACTTTGGGGTGGCTGTGTCTTTTTGATTTTAATTTCCCTAAGCTATACGACCATAAGTGGAAGTGCCCTAGGCTCTGTTGCTTTGTTTTTTAGATGTTTCAGGAAACACCATACACTTCTCCAGAGTGGCTGTTGGCAATTTACATCCCGCCCATCAGCATAACAAGGCTCCCAGTTCTCCATGGCCTGTCCGGCCTTTCTGGATTTTACACTTTTTTCAGATGGCCCTTTTGACTGGGGGGCAGTGAGACTTCATTGTAGTGCAGATTTCCTTTGCAAGCTTGCTTGGTTGGCCAAAAAGTGCGTATGCGTTTTTTCCTGAATATATTCAGGAAAAAACGCATATGCCCTTTTTGGCCAAGTGCATCATTGTGGACGTTCTGCCTCTTTTCCTATGCTTTACATGCAATTCCAGTCTACCTCCTGAAATCGGTTTCCTGCAATTCTGCCCCGCTTTCAAGTCCTCTTGGCAGCCTTACTTCAATATATTTTTGGACGATAGCTGTCATTTATAACTCTGCAGGTTTGTGAATTACAGTGCCCCTGAGCTCCTTTTTTCAACTCGCTTTCTTGTGAGCTGGCCGCAACACCGCAGGATTGCTTCAGGCCCTAGTGTGGTTCCGGCATGGCACGCTGAGCCTTTGGTTAATTCCTCTTCCTGGTGGGAAATGAGAGTTAAATTTGCCCGTCCAGACACCACCAGCTAGTCTCTCATTGGTTCTCCCTATTCCTGTTCATTTTCCGCAGAAATTGCAAACTGGGCCAAACAGGAGGTTAAAGGCACTGACTCTCCAAGTGGGGAGAGTGTTAGTAAAGCGTCTGGAATGTTGCACCCGAGTACCAGGGGACGAAAAGTGAGACATTTGAACACGTTTCCCGATCACACGGTGGATCATACTCTGGGTTCCACATGCATGTTTTAGCTGAAGGAAGAATCCCTTAAACCTGGAGAGTTGAGACCCATGGAATGGGTACCATGCAATATGTCTTCAAAGGTTCTGCATTGGCTCACCGAACCTCACCAATCCTATCACTGGTGCGCTTATGCCTCTGTACACACGCTTGATTCTCTTTCGGAGACTTATAAATCCATAGATTTTAAGATTCTTACTAGTCAGGTATATTCTTAGACGTTTAATATGGGGTGTTGAGTCCTCTTCGCTGAGCAAGGAGTAGCTCTTGTCTACTACATATTTGGCTTATGGAACGGTATCTGTGCTAATTTCAATCTCTGGTTTTATGCAGCACGCCAACTCACCTTTCCCCTTAAGCAAGCATAAGTTGGTTTTCTACATTTGAGACCCTGTTCTGTTTTGTAATTCAGTTCCTGTGTAGCCAAGGTTACATTCCATGTAGTAGTGATATCTTATGATGTTTCTTTTTCTGTGTGACTTATTTCACTTAGAATCATCGTACCTGAATCCACTCATTATGCTGCTACGGGCCTGATGATATACATTTCATTGCTGAGTGATATTGCATTGTACGTAAGTACCACAAATTCTTTATCCATTCTTGGCTTTCTGTGATATTGAACTTGTACCGTAAACGAGGTTCTTGTAAACAGAGCCATCCCAAACTTTATGATGGCTGTGTCTTTTTGATTTTAATTTCCCTAAGCTATACGACCATAAGTGGAAGTGCCCTAGGCTCTGTTGCTTTGTTTTGTAGATGTTTCAGGAAACACCATACACTTCTCCAGAGAGGCTATTGGCAATTTACATCCCGCCCATCAGCATAACAAGGCTCCCAGTTCTCCATGGCCTGTCCTGCCTTTCTGGATTTTATACTTTTTTCAGATGGCCCTTTTGACCGGGGGGCAGTGAGACTTCATTGTAGTGCAGATTTCCTTTGCAAGCTTGCTTGGTTGGCCAAAAAGGGCGTATGCGTTTTTTCCTGAATATATTCAGGAAAAAACGCATACGCCCTTTTTGGCCAAGTGCATCATTGTGGACGTTCTGCCTCTTTTCCTATGCTTTACATGCAATTCCAGTCTACCTCCTGAAATCGGTTTCCTGCAATTCTGCCCCGCTTTCAAATCCTCTTGGCAGCCTTACTTCAATATATTTTTGGACGATAGCTGTCATTTATAACTCTGCAGGTTTGTGAATTACAGTGCCCCTGAGCTCCTTTCTTCAACTCGCTTTCTTGTGAGCTGGCCGCAACACCGCAGCATGGCTTCAGGCCCTAGTGTGGTTCTGGCATGGCACGCTGAGCCTTTGGTTAATTCCTCTTCCTGGTGGGAAATGAGAGTTAAATTTGCCCGTCCAGACACCTCCAGCTAGTCTCTCATTGGTTCTCCCTATTCCTGTTCATTTTCCGCAGAAATTGCAAACTGGGCCAAACAGGAGGTTAAAGGCACTGACTCTCCAAGTGGGGAGAGTGTTAGTAAAGCGACTGGAATGTTGCACCCGAGTACCAGGGGACGAAAACTGAGACACATTTGAACACGTTTTCCGATCACACGGTGGATCATACTCTGGGTTCCACATGCATGTTTTAGCTGAAGGAAGAATCCCTTAAACCTGGAGAGTTGAGACCCATGGAATGGGTACCATGCAATATGACTTCAAAGGGTCTGCATTTGCTCACCAAACCTCACCAATCCTATCACTGCTGCATTTATGCCGCTGTACACACGCTTGATTCTCTTTCGGAGACATATAAATCCATAGGTGTTAAGATTCTTACTAGTCAGGTATATTCTTAGGCATTTAATATGGGGTGTTGAGTCCACTTCGTTGAGCAAGGAGTAGCTCTTGTCTATTACCTATTTGGCTTATGGAATGGTATCTGTGCTAATTTCAATCTCTGGTTTTATGCAGCACCCCAACTCACCTTTCCCCTTAAGCAAGCATAAGTTGGTTTTCTACTTTTGACACCCTGTTCTGTTTTGTAATTCTGTTCCTGTGTAGCCAAGTTTACATTCCGTGTAGTAGTGATATCTTATGATGTTTCCTTTTCTGTGTGACTTATCTCACTTAGAATCATCGTACCTGAATCCACTCATTATGCTGCTACGGGCCTGATGATATAGATTTCATTGCTGAGTGATATTGCATTGTACGTAAGTACCACAAATTCTTTATCCATTTTTCACCTTCTGTGATATTGAATTTGTACTGTAAATGAGGTTCTTGTAAACAGAGCCATCCCAAACTTTGGGGTGGCTGTGTCTTTTTGATTTTAATTTCCCTAAGCTATAGGACCATAAGTGGAAGTGCCCTAGGCTCTGTTGCTTTGTTTTTTAGATGTTTCAGGAAACACCATACACTTCTCCAGAGTGGCTGTTGGCAATTTACATCCCGCCCATCAGCATAACAAGGCTCCCAGTTCTCCATGGCCTGTCCTGCCTTTCTGGATTTTACACTTTTTTCAGATGGCCCTTTTGACCGGGGGGCAGTGAGACTTCATTGTAGTGCAGATTTCCTTTGCAAGCTTGCTTGGTTGGCCAAAAAGGGCGTATGCGTTTTTTCCTGAATATATTCAGGAAAAAACGCATATGCCCTTTTTGGCCAAGTGCATCATTGTGGACGTTCTGCCTCTTTTCCTATGCTTTACATGCAATTCCAGTCTACCTCCTGAAATCGGTTTCCTGCAATTCTGCCCCGCTTTCAAGTCCTCTTGGCAGCCTTACTTCAATATATTTTTGGACGATAGCTGTCATTTATAACTCTGCAGGTTTGTGAATTACAGTGCCCCTGAGCTCCTTTCTTCAACTCGCTTTCTTGTGAGCTGGCCGCAACACCGCAGGATTGCTTCAGGCCCTAGTGTGGTTCCGGAATGGCACGCTGAGCCTTTGGTTAATTCCTCTTCCTGGTGGGAAATGAGAGTTAAATTTGCCCATCCAGACACCTCCAGCTAGTCTCTCACTGGTTCTCCCTATTCCTGTTCATCTTCCGCAAAAATTGCAAACTGGGCCAAACAGGAGGTTAAAGGCACTGACTCTCCAAGTGGGGAGAGTGTTAGTAAAGCATCTGGAATGTTGCACCCGAGTACCAGGGGACGAAACCTGAGACACATTTGAACACGTTTCCCGATCACACGGTGGATCATACTCTGGGTTCCACATGCATGTTTTAGCTGAAGGAAGAATCCCTTAAACCTGGAGAGTTGAGACCCATGGAATGGGTACCATGCAATATGACCTCAAAGGGTCTGCATTGGCTCACCGAACCTCACCAATCCTATCACTGCTGCGCTTATGCCACTGTACACACGCTTGATTCTCTTTCGGAGACATATAAATCCATAGGTTTTAAGATTCTTACTAGTCAGCTATATTCTTAGACGTTTAATATGGGGTGTTGAGTCCTCTTCGTTGAGCAAGGAGTAGCTCTTGTCTATTACATATTTGGCTTATGGAACGGTATCTGTGCTAATTTCAATCTCTGGTTTTATGCAGCACCCCAACTCACCTTTCCCCTTAAGCAAGCATAAGTTGGTTTTCTACATTTGAGACCTTGTTCTGTTTTGTAATTCAGTTCCTGTGTAGCCAAGTTTACATTCCGTGTATTAGTGATATCTTATGATGTTTCTTTTTCTGTGTGACTTATCTCACTTAGAATCATCGTACCTGAATCCACTCATTATGCTGCTATGGGCCTGATGACATAGATTTCATTGCTGAGTGATATTGCATTGTACGTAAGTACCACGACTTCTTTATCCATTTTTCGCTTTCTGTGATATTGAACTTGTACCGTAAACGAGGTTCTTGTAAACAGAGCCGTCCCAAACTTTGGGGTGGCTGTGTCTTTTTGATTTTAATTTCCCTAAGCTATACGACCATAAGTGGAAGTGCCCTAGGCTCTGTTGCTTTGTTTTTTAGATGTTTCAGGAAACACCATACACTTCTCCAGAGTGGCTGTTGGCAATTTACATCCCGCCCATCAGCATAACAAGGCTCCCAGTTCTCCATGGCCTGTCCGGCCTTTCTGGATTTTACACTTTTTTCAGATGGCCCTTTTGACTGGGGGGCAGTGAGACTTCATTGTAGTGCAGATTTCCTTTGCAAGCTTGCTTGGTTGGCCAAAAAGTGCGTATGCGTTTTTTCCTGAATATATTCAGGAAAAAACGCATATGCCCTTTTTGGCCAAGTGCATCATTGTGGACGTTCTGCCTCTTTTCCTATGCTTTACATGCAATTCCAGTCTACCTCTTGAAATCGGTTTCCTGCAATTCTGCCCCGCTTTCAAGTCCTCTTGGCAGCCTTACTTCAATATATTTTTGGACGATAGCTGTCATTTATAACTCTGCAGGTTTGTGAATTACAGTGCCCCTGAGCTCCTTTTTTCAACTCGCTTTCTTGTGAGCTGGCCGCAACACCGCAGGATTGCTTCAGGCCCTAGTGTGGTTCCGGCATGGCACGCTGAGCCTTTGGTTAATTCCTCTTCCTGGTGGGAAATGAGAGTTAAATTTGCCCGTCCAGACACCACCAGCTAGTCTCTCATTGGTTCTCCCTATTCCTGTTCATTTTCCGCAGAAATTGCAAACTGGGCCAAACAGGAGGTTAAAGGCACTGACTCTCCAAGTGGGGAGAGTGTTAGTAAAGCGTCTGGAATGTTGCACCCGAGTACCAGGGGACGAAAAGTGAGACATTTGAACACGTTTCCCGATCACACGGTGGATCATACTCTGGGTTCCACATGCATGTTTTAGCTGAAGGAAGAATCCCTTAAACCTGGAGAGTTGAGACCCATGGAATGGGTACCATGCAATATGTCTTCAAAGGTTCTGCATTGGCTCACCGAACCTCACCAATCCTATCACTGGTGCGCTTATGCCTCTGTACACACGCTTGATTCTCTTTCGGAGACTTATAAATCCATAGATTTTAAGATTCTTACTAGTCAGGTATATTCTTAGACGTTTAATATGGGGTGTTGAGTCCTCTTCGCTGAGCAAGGAGTAGCTCTTGTCTACTACATATTTGGCTTATGGAACGGTATCTGTGCTAATTTCAATCTCTGGTTTTATGCAGCACCCCAACTCACCTTTCCCCTTAAGCAAGCATAAGTTGGTTTTCTACATTTGAGACCCTGTTCTGTTTTGTAATTCAGTTCCTGTGTAGCCAAGGTTACATTCCATGTAGTAGTGATATCTTATGATGTTTCTTTTTCTGTGTGACTTATTTCACTTAGAATCATCGTACCTGAATCCACTCATTATGCTGCTACGGGCCTGATGATATACATTTCATTGCTGAGTGATATTGCATTGTACGTAAGTACCACAAATTCTTTATCCATTCTTGGCTTTCTGTGATATTGAACTTGTACCGTAAACGAGGTTCTTGTAAACAGAGCCATCCCAAACTTTATGATGGCTGTGTCTTTTTGATTTTAATTTCCCTAAGCTATACGACCATAAGTGGAAGTGCCCTAGGCTCTGTTGCTTTGTTTTGTAGATGTTTCAGGAAACACCATACACTTCTCCAGAGAGGCTATTGGCAATTTACATCCCGCCCATCAGCATAACAAGGCTCCCAGTTCTCCATGGCCTGTCCTGCCTTTCTGGATTTTATACTTTTTTCAGATGGCGCTTTTGACCGGGGGGCAGTGAGACTTCATTTTAGTGCAGATTTCCTTTGCAAGCTTGCTTGGTTGGCCAAAAAGGGCGTATGCGTTTTTTCCTGAATATATTCAGGAAAAAACGCATACGCCCTTTTTGGCCAAGTGCATCATTGTGGACGTTCTGCCTCTTTTCCTATGCTTTACATGCAATTCCAGTCTACCTCCTGAAATCGGATTCCTGCAATCCTGCCCCGCTTTCAAGTCCTCTTGGCAGCCTTACTTCAATATATTTTTGGACGATAGCTGTCATTTTTAACTCTGCAGGTTTGTGAATTACAGTGCCCCTGAGCTCCTTTCTTCAACTCACTTTCTTGTGAGCTGGCCGCAACACCGCAGGATTGCTTCAGGCCCTAGTGTGGTTCCGGCATGGCACGCTGAGCCTTTGGTTAATTCCTCTTCCTGGTGGGAAATGAGAGTTAAATTTGCCCATCCAGACACCTCCAGCTAGTCTCTCATTGGTTCTCCCTATTCCTGTTCATTTTCCGCAGAAATTGCAAACTGGGCCAAACAGGAGGTTAAAGGCACTGACTCTCCAAGTGGGGAGAGTGTTAGTAAAGCATCTGGAATGTTGCACCCGAGTACCAGGGGACAAAAACTGAGACACATTTGAACACGTTTCCCGATCACACGGTGGATCATACTCTGGGTTCCACATGCATGTTTTAGCTGAAGGAAGAATCCCTTAAACCGGAAAGTTGAGACCCATGGAATGGCTACCATGCAATATGACTTCAAAGGGTCTGCATTTGCTCATCAAACCTCACCAATCCTATCACTGCTGCGTTTATGCCGCTGTACACATGCTTGATTCTCTTTTGGAGACATATAAATCCATAGGTTTTAAGATTATTACTAGTCAGGTATATTCTTAGGCGATTAATATGGGGTGTAGAGTCCACTTCGTTGAGCAAGGAGTAGCTCTTGTCTATTACATATTTGGCTTATGGAATGGTATCTGTGCTAATTTCAATCTCTGGTTTTATGCAGAACCCCAACTCACCTTTCCCTTTAAGCAAGCATAAGTTGGTTTTCTACATTTGAGACCGTGTTCTGTTTTGTAATTCAGTTTCTGTGTAGCCAAGTTTACATTCCGTGTAGTAGTGATATCTTATGATGTTTCTTTTTCTGTGTGACTTATCTCACTTAGAATCATCGTACCTGAATCCACTCATTATGCTGCTACGGGCCTGATGATATAGATTTCATTGCTGAGTGATATTGCATTGTACGTAAGTACCACAAATTCTTTATCCATTTTTCACCTTCTGTGATATTGAATTTGTACTGTAAATGAGGTTCTTGTAAACAGAGCCGTCCCAAACTTTGGGGTGGCTGTGTCTTACTGATTTTAATTTCCCTAAGCTATAGGACCATAAGTGGAAGTGCCCTAGGCTCTGTTGCTTTGTTTTTTAGATGTTTCAGGAAACACCATACACTTCTCCAGAGTGGCTGTTGGCAATTTACATCCCGCCCATCAGCATAACAAGGCTCCCAGTTCTCCATGGCCTGTCCTGCCTTTCTGGATTTTATACTTTTTTCAGATGGCCCTTTTGACCGGGGGGCAGTGAGACTTCATTGTAGTGCAGATTTCCTTTGCAAGCTTGCTTGGTTGGCCAAAAAGGGCGTATGCGTTTTTTCCTGAATATATTCAGGAAAAAACGCATACGCCCTTTTTGGCCAAGTGCATCATTGTGGACGTTCTGCCTCTTTTCCTATGCTTTACATGCAATTCCAGTCTACCTCCTGAAATCGGTTTCCTGCAATCCTGCCCCGCTTTCAAGTCCTCTTGGCAGCCTTACTTCAATATATTTTTGGACGATAGCTGTCATTTTTAACTCTGCAGGTTTGTGAATTACAGTGCCCCTGAGCTCCTTTCTTCAACTCGCTTTCTTGTGAGCTGGCCGCAACACCGCAGGATTGCTTCAGGCCCTAGTGTGGTTCCGGCATGGCACGCTGAGCCTTTGGTTAATTCCTCTTCCTGGTGGGAAATGAGAGTTAAATTTGCCCGTCCAGACACCTCCATCTAGTCTCTCATTGGTTCTCCCTATTCCTGTTCATTTTCCACAGAAATTGCAAACTGGGCCAAACAGGAGGTTAAAGGCACTGACTCTCCAAGTGGAGAGAGTGTTAGTAAAGCGTCTGGAATGTTGCACCCGAGTACCAGGGGACAAAAACTGAGACACATTTGAACACGTTTCCCGATCACACGGTGGATCATACTCTGGGTTCCACATGCATGTTTTAGCTGAAGGAAGAATCCCTTAAACCTGGAGAGTTGAGACCCATGGAATGGGTACCATGCAATATGACTTCAAAGGTTCTGCATTGGCTCACCGAACCTCACCAATCCTATTACTGCTGCATTTATGCCTCTGTAGACACGCTTGATTCTCTTTCGGAGACATATAAATCCATAGGTTTTAAGATACTTACTAGTCAGGTATATTCTTAGGCATTTAATATGGGGTGTTGAGTCCACTTTGTTGAGCAAGGAGTAGCTCTTGTCTATTACCTATTTGGCTTATGGAATGGTATCTGTGCTAATTTCAATCTCTGGTTTTATGCAGCACCCCAACTCACCTTTCCCCTTAAGCAAGCATAAGTTGGTTTTCTACATTTGAGATCCTGTTCTGTTTTGTAATTCAGTTCCTGTGTAGCCAAGTTTACATTCCGTGTATTAGTGATATCTTATGATGTTTCTTTTTCTGTGTGACTTATGTCACTTAGAATCATCGTACCTGAATCCACTCATTATGCTGCTACGGGCCTGATGACATAGATTTCATTCCTGAGTGATATTGCATTGTACGTAAGTACCACAACTTCTTTATCCATTTTTCACTTTCTGCGATATTGAACTTGTACCATAAAAGAGATTCTTGTAAACAGAGCCGGCCCAAACTTTGGGGTGGCTGTGTCGTTTTGATTTTAATTTCCCTAAGCTATAGGACCATAAGTGGAAGTGCCCTAGGCTCTGTTGCTTTGTTTTTTAGATGTTTCAGGAAACACCATACACTTCTCCAGAGTGGCTGTTGGCAATTTACATCCCGCCCATCAGCATAACAAGGCTCCCAGTTCTCCATGGCCTGTCCTGCCTTTCTGGATTTTATACTTTTTTCAGATGGCCCTTTTGACCGGGGGGCAGTGAGACTTCATTGTACTGCAGATTTCCTTTGCAAGCTTGCTTGGTTGGCCAAAAAGGGCGTATGCGTTTTTTCCTGAATATATTCAGGAAAAAACGCATATGCCCTTTTTGGCCAAGTGCATCATTGTGGACGTTCTGCCTCTTTTCCTATGCTTTACATGCAATTCCAGTCTACCTCCTGAAATCGGATTCCTGCAATTCTGCCCCGCTTTCAAGTCCTCTTGGCAGCCTTACTTCAATATATTTTTGGACGATAGCTGTCATTTTTAACTCTGCAGGTTTGTGAATTACAGTGCCCCTGAGCTCCTTTCTTCAACTCGCTTTCTTGTGAGCTGGCCGCAACACCGCAGGATTGCTTCAGGCCCTAGTGTGGTTCCGGCATGGCACGCTGAGCCTTTGGTTAATTCCTCTTCCTGGTGGGAAATGAGAGTTAAATTTGCCCATCCAGACACCTCCAGCTAGTCTCTCATTGGTTCTCCCTATTCCTGTTCATTTTCCGCAGAAATTGCAAACTGGGCCAAACAGGAGGTTAAAGGCAATGACTCTCCAAGTGGGGAGAGTTTTAGTAAAGCGTCTGGAATGTTGCACCCGAGTACCAGGGGACAAAAACTGAGACACATTTGAACACGTTTCCCGATCACACGGTTGATCATACTCTGGGTTCCACATGCATGTTTTAGCTGAAGGAAGAATCCCTTAAACCTGGAGAGTTGAGACCCATGGAATGGGTACCATTCAATATGACTTCAAAGGTTCTGCATTGGCTCACCGAACCTCACCAATCCTATCACTGCTGCGCTTATGCCACTGTACACACGCTTGATTCTCTTTCGGAGACATATAAATCCATAGATTTTAAGATTCTTACTAGTCAGGTATATTCTTAGACGTTTAATATGGGGTGTTGAGTCCTCTTCGTTGAGCAAGGAGTAGCTCTTGTCTATTACATATTTGGCTTATGGAACGGTATCTGTGCTAATTTCAATCTCTGGTTTTATGCAGCACCCCAACTCACCTTTCCCCTTAAGCAAGCATAAGTTGGTTTTCTACATTTGAGACCTTGTTCTGTTTTGTAATTCAGTTCCTGTGTAGCCAAGTTTACATTCCGTGTAGTAGTGATATCTTATGATGTTTCTTTTTCTGTGTGACTTATCTCACTTAGAATCATCGTACCTGAATCCACTCATTATGCTGCTATGGGCCTGATGACATAGATTTCATTGCTGAGTGATATTGCATTGTACGTAAGTACCACAACTTCTTTATCCATTTTTCGCTTTCTGTGATATTGAACTTGTACCGTAAACGAGGTTCTTGTAAACAGAGCCGTCCCAAACTTTGGGGTGGCTGTGTCTTTTTGATTTTAATTTCCCTAAGCTATACGACCATAAGTGGAAGTGCCCTAGGCTCTGTTGCTTTGTTTTTTAGATGTTTCAGGAAACACCATACACTTCTCCAGAGTGGCTGTTGGCAATTTACATCCCGCCCATCAGCATAACAAGGCTCCCAGTTCTCCATGGCCTGTCCTGCCTTTCTGGATTTTACACATTTTTCAGATGGCCCTTTTGACCGGGGGGCAGTGAGACTTCATTGTACTGCAGATTTCCTTTGCAAGCTTGCTTGGTTGGCCAAAAAGGGCGTATGCGTTTTTTCCTGAATATATTCAGGAAAAAACACATACGCCCTTTTTGGCCAAGTGCATCATTGTGGACGTTCTGCCTCTTTTCCTATGCTTTACATGTAATTCCAGTCTACCTCCTGAAATCGGTTTCCTGCAATTCTGCCCCGCTTTCAAGTCCTCTTGGCAGCCTTACTTCAATATATTTTTGGACGATAGCTGTCATTTATAACTCTGCAGGTTTGTGAATTACAGTGCCCCTAAGCTCCTTTCTTCAACTCGCTTTCTTGTGAGCTGGCCGCAACACCGCAGGATTGCTTCAGGCCCTAGTGTGGTTCCGGCATGACACGCTGAGCCTTTGGTTAATTCCTCTTCCTGGTGGGAAATGAGAGTTAAATTTGCCCGTCCAGGCACCTCCAGCTAGTCTCTCATTGGTTCTCCCTATTCCTGTTCATTTTCCGCAGAAATGGCAAACTGGGCCAAACAGGAGGTTAAAGGCACTGACTCTCCAAGTGGGGAGAGTGTTAGTAAAGCGTCTGGAATGTTGCACCCGAGTACCAGGGGACGAAACCTGAGACATATTTGAACACGTTTCCCGATCACATGGTGGATCATACTCTGGGTTCCACATGCATGTTTTAGCTGAAGGAAGAATCCCTTAAACCTGGAGAGTTGAGACCCATGGAATGGGTACCATGCAATATGACTTCAAAGGTTCTGCATTGGCTCACCGAACCTCACCAATCCTATCACTGCTGCGCTTATGCCGCTGTACACACGCTTGATTCTCTTTCGGAGACATATAAATCCATAGATTTTAAGATTCTTCCTAGTCAGGTATATTCTTAGACGTTTAATATGGGGTGTTGAGTCCTCTTCGTTGAGCAAGGAGTAGCTCTTGTCTATTACATATTTGGCTTATGGAACGGTATCTGTGCTAATTTCAATCTCTGGTTTTATGCAGCACCCCAACTCACCTTTCCCCTTAAGCAAGCATAAGTTGGTTTTCTACATTTGAGACCCTGTTCTGTTTTGTAATTCAGTTCCTGTGTAGCCAAGTTTACATTCCGTGTAGTAGTGATATCTTATGATGTTTCTTTTTCTGTGTGACTTATCTCACTTAGAATCATCGTACCTGAATCCACTCATTATGCTGCTACGGGCCTGATGACATAGATTTCATTGCTGAGTGATATTGCATTGTACGTAAGTACCACCACTTCTTTATCCATTTTTCGCTTTCTGTGATATTGAACTTGTACCGTAAACGAGGTTCTTGTAAACAGAGCCGTCCCAAACTTTGGGGTGGCTGTGTCTTTTTGATTTTAATTTCCCTAAGCTATAGGACCATAAGTGGAAGTGCCCTAGGCTCTGTTGCTTTGTTTTTTAGATGTTTCAGGAAACACCATACACTTCTCCAGAGTGGCTGTTGGCAATTTACATCCCGCCCATCAGCATAACAAGGCTCCCACGTCTCCATGGCCTGTCCTGCCTTTCTGGATTTTACACTTTTTTCAGATGGCCCTTTTGACCGGGGGGCAGTGAGACTTCATTGTAGTGCAGATTTCCTTTGCAAGCTTGCTTGGTTGGCCAAAAAGTGCGTATGCGTTTTTTCCTGAATATATTCAGGAAAAAACGCATACACCCTTTTTGGCCAAGTGCATCATTGTGGACGTTCTGCCTCTTTTCCTATGCTTTACATGCAATTCCAGTCTACCTCCTGAAATCGGTTTCCTGCAATTCTGCCCCGCTTTCAAGTCCTCTTGGCAGCCTTACTTCAATATATTTTTGGATGATAGCTGTCATTTATAACTCTGCAGGTTTGTGAATTACAGTGCCTCTGAGCTCCTTTCTTCAACTCGCTTTCTTGTGAGCTGGCCGCAACACCGCAGGATTGCTTCAGGCCCTAGTGTCGTTCCGGCATGGCACGCTGAGCCTTTGGTTAATTCCTCTTCCTGGTGGGAAATGAGAGTTAAATTTGCCCGTCCAGACACCTCCAGCTAGTCTCTCATTGGTTCTCCCTATTCCTGTTCAACTTTCAAAGAATTTGCAAACTGGGCCAAACAGGAGGTTAAAGGCACTGACTCTCCAAGTGGGGAGAGTGTTAGTAAAGCGTCTGGAATGTTGCACCCGAGTACCAGGGGACGAAACCTGAGACACATTTGAACACGTTTCCCGATCACACGGTGGATCATACTCTGGGTTCCACATGCATGTTTTAGCTGAAGGAAGAATCCCTTAAACCTGGAGAGTTGAGACCCTTGGCATGGGTACCATGCAATATGACTTCAAAGGGTCTGCATTGGCTCACCGAACCTCACCAATCCTATCACTGCTGCGCTAATGCACTGTACACACGCTTCATTCTCTTTCAGAGACATATAAATCCATAGGTTTTAAGATTCTTACTAGTCAGGTATATTCTTAGGCGTTTAATATGGGGTGTAGAGTCCACTTCGTTGAGCAAGGAGTAGCTCTTGTCTATTACATATTTGGCTTATGGAACGGTATCTGTGCTAATTTCAATCTCTGGTTTTATGCAGCACCCCAACTCACCTTTGCCCTTAAGCAAGCATAAGTTGGTTTTCTACATTTGAGACCCTGTTCTGTTTTGTAATTCAGTTCCTGTGTAGCCAAGTTTACATTCCGTGTAGTAGTGATATCTTATGATGTTTCTTTTTCTGTGTGACTTATTTCACTTAGAATCATCGTACCTGAATCCACTCATTATGCTGCTACGGGACTGATGACATAGATTTCATTGCTGAGTGATATTGCATTGTACGTAAGTACCACAACTTCTTTATCCATTTTTCGCTTTCTGTGATATTGAACTTGTACCGTAAACGAGGTTCTTGTAAACAGAGCCGTCCCAAACTTTGGGGTGGCTGTGTCTTTTTGATTTTAATTTCCCTAAGCTATAGGACCATAAGTGGAAGTGCCCTAGGCTCTGTTGCTTTGTTTTTTAGATGTTTCAGGAAACACCATACACTTCTCCAGAGTGGCTGTTGGCAATTTACATCCCGCCCATCAGCATAACAAGGCTCCCAGTTCTCCATGGCCTGTCCTGCCTTTCTGGATTTTATACTTTTTTCAGATGGCCCTTTTGACCGGGGGGCAGTGAGACTTCATTGTAGTGCAGATTTCCTTTGCAAGCTTGCTTGGTTGGCCAAAAAGGGCGTATGCGTTTTTTCCTGAATATATTCAGGAAAAAACGCATACGCCCTTTTTGGCCAAGTGCATCATTGTGGACGTTCTGCCTCTTTTCCTATGCTTTACATGCAATTCCAGTCTACCTCCTGAAATCGGTTTCCTGCAATTCTGCCCCGCTTTCAAGTCCTCTTGGCAGCCTTACTTCAATATATTTTTGGACGATAGCTGTCATTTTTAACTCTGCAGGTTTGTGAATTACAGTGCCCCTGAGCTCCTTTCTTCAACTCGCTTTCTTGTGAGCTGGCCGCAACACCGCAGGATTGCTTCAGGCCGTAGTGTGGTTCCGGCATGGCACGCTGAGCCTTTGGTTAATTCCTCTTCCTGGTGGGAAATGAGAGTTACATTTGCCCATCCAGACACCTCCAGCTAGTCTCTCATTGGTTCTCCCTATTCCTGTTCATTTTCCGCAGAAATGGCAAACTGGGCCAAACAGGAGGTTAAAGGTACTGACTCTCCAAGTGGGGAGAGTTTTAGTAAAGCGTCTGGAATGTTGCACCCAAGTACCAGCGGAGAAAATCTGAGACACATTTGAACACGTTTCCCGATCACACGGTGGATCATACTCTGGGTTCCACATGCATGTTTTAGCTGAAGGAAGAATCCCTTAAACCTGGAGAGTTGAGACCCATGGAATGGCTACCATGCAATATGACTTCAAAGGGTCTGCATTTGCTCATCAAACCTCACCAATCCTATCACTGCTGCGTTTATGCCGCTGTACACATGCTTGATTCTCTTTTGGAGACATATAAATCCATAGGTTTTAAGATTATTACTAGTCAGGTATATTCTTAGGCGATTAATATGGGGTGTAGAGTCCACTTCGTTGAGCAAGGAGTAGCTCTTGTCTATTACATATTTGGCTTATGGAATGGTATCTGTGCTAATTTCAATCTCTGGTTTTATGCAGAACCCCAACTCACCTTTCCCCTTAAGCAAGCATAAGTTGGTTTTCTACATTTGAGACCGTGTTCTGTTTTGTAATTCAGTTTCTGTGTAGCCAAGTTTTCATTCCGTGTAGTAGTGATATCTTATGATGTTTCTTTTTCTGTGTGACTTATCTCACTTAGAATCATCGTACCTGAATCCACTCATTATGCTGCTACGGGCCTGATGATATAGATTTCATTGCTGAGTGATATTGCATTGTACGTAAGTACCACAAATTCTTTATCCATTTTTCACCTTCTGTGATATTGAATTTGTACTGTAAATGAGGTTCTTGTAAACAGAGCCGTCCCAAACTTTGGGGTGGCTGTGTCTTTTTGATTTTAATTTCCCTAAGCTATAGGACCATAAGTGGAAGTGCCCTAGGCTCTGTTGCTTTGTTTTTTAGATGTTTCAGGAAACACCATACACTTCTCCAGAGTGGCTGTTGGCAATTTACATCCCGCCGATCAGCATAACAAGGCTCCCAGTTCTCCATGGCCTGTCCTGCCTTTCTGGATTTTATACTTTTTTCAGATGGCCCTTTTGACCAGGGGGCAGTGAGAGTTCATTGTAGTGCAGATTTCCTTTGCAAGCTTGCTTGGTTGGCCAAAAAGGGCGTATGCGTTTTTTCCTGAATATATTCAGGAAAAAACGCATACGCCCTTTTTGGCCAAGTGCATCATTGTGGACGTTCTGCCTCTTTTCCTATGCTTTACATGCAATTCCAGTCTACCTCCTGAAATCGGTTTCCTGCAATTCTGCCCTGCTTTCAAGTCCTCTTGGCAGCCTTACTTCAATATATTTTTGGACGATAGCTGTCATTTTTAACTCTGCAGGTTTGTGAATTACAGTGCCCCTGAGCTCCTTTCTTCAACTCGCTTTCTTGTGAGCTGGCCGCAACACCGCAGGATTGCTTCAGGCCCTAGTGTGGTTCCGGCATGGCACGCTGAGCCTTTGGTTAATTCCTCTTCCTGGTGGGAAATGAGAGTTAAATTTGCCCGTCCAGACACCTCCAGCTAGTCTCTCATTGGTTCTCCCTATTCCTGTTCATTTTCCGCAGAAATTGCAAACTGGACCAAACAGGAGGTTAAAGGCACTGACTCTCCAAGTGAGGAGAGTGTTAGTAAAGCGTCTGGAATGTTGCACCCGAGTACCAGGGGACGAAATCTGACACATTTGAACACGTTTCCCGATCACACGGTGGATCATACTCTGGGTTCCACATGCATGTTTTAGCTGAAGGAAGAATCCCTTAAACCTGGAGAGTTGAGACCCATGGAATGGGTACCATGCAATATGACTTCAAAGGGTCTGCATTTGCTCACCGAACCTCACCAATCCTATCACTGCTGCGCTTATGCCACTGTACACACCCTTGATTCTCTTTCGGAGACATATAAATCCATAGGTTTTAAGATTCTTCCTAGTCAGGTATATTCTTAGACGTTTAATATGGGGTGTTGAGTCCTCTTCGTTGAGCAAGGAGTAGCTCTTGTCTATTACATATTTGGCTTATGGAACGGTATCTGTGATAATTTCAATCCTGGTTTTATGCAGCACCCCAACTCACCTTTCCCCTTAAGCAAGCATAAGTTGGTTTTCTACATTTGAGACCTTGTTCTGTTTTGTAATTCAGTTCCTGTGTAGCCAAGTTTACATTCCGTGTATTAGTGATATCTTATGATGTTTCTTTTTCTGTGTGACTTATCTCACTTAGAATCATCGTACCTGAATCCACTCATTATGCTGCTATGGGCCTGATGACATAGATTTCATTGCTGAGTTATATTGCATTGTACGTAAGTACCACAACTTCTTTATCCATTTTTCGCTTTCTGTGATATTGAACTTGTACCGTAAACGAGGTTCTTGTAAACAGAGCCGTCCCAAACTTTGGGGTGGCTGTGTTTTTTTGATTTTAATTTCCCTAAGCTATACGACCATAAGTGGAAGTGCCCTAGGCTCTGTTGCTTTGTTTTTTAGATGTTTCAGGAAACACCATACACTTCTCCAGAGTGGCTGTTGGCAATTTACATCCCGCCCATCAGCATAACAAGGCTCCCAGTTCTCCATGGCCTGTCCTGCCTTTCTGGATTTTACACTTTTTTCAGATGGCCCTTTTGACTGGGGGGCAGTGAGACTTCATTGTAGTGCAGATTTCCTTTGCAAGCTTGCTTGGTTGGCCAAAAAGGGCGTATGCGTTTTTTCCTGAATATATTCAGGAAAAAACGCATACGCCCTTTTTGGCCAAGTGCATCATTGTGGACATTCTGTCTCTTTTCCTATGCTTTACATGCAATTCCAGTCTACCTCCTGAAATCGGATTCCTGCAATTCTGCCCCGCTTTCGAGTCCTCTTGGCAGCCTTACTTCAATATATTTTTGGACGATAGCTGTCATTTATAACTCTGCAGGTTTGTGAATTACAGTGCCCCTGAGCTCCTTTCTTCAACTCGCTTTCTTGTGAGCTGGCCGCAACACCGCAGGATTGCTTCAGGCCCTAGTGTGGTTCCGGCATGGCACGCTGAGCCTTTGGTTAATTCCTCTTCCTGGTGGGAAATGAGAGTTAAATTTGCCAGTACAGGCACCTCCAGCTAGTCTCTCATTGGTTCTCCCTATTCCTGTTCATTTTCCGCAGAAATTGCAAACTGGGCCAAACAGGAGGTTAAAGGCACTGACTCTCCAAGTGGGGAGAGTTTTAGTAAAGCGTCTGGAATGTTGCACCCAAGTACCAGCGGAGAAAATCTGAGACACATTTGAACACGTTTCCCGATCACACGGTGGATCATACTCTGGGTTCCACATGCATGTTTTAGCTGAAGGAAGAATCCCTTAAACCTGGAGAGTTGAGACCCATGGAATGGCTAGCATGAAATATGACTTCAAAGGGTCTGCATTTGCTCATCAAACCTCACCAATCCTATCACTGCTGCGTTTATGCCGCTGTACACATGCTTGATTCTCTTTTGGAGACATATAAATCCATAGGTTTTAAGATTATTACTAGTCAGGTATATTCTTAGGCGATTAATATGGGGTGTAGAGTCCACTTCGTTGAGCAAGGAGTAGCTCTTGTCTATTACATATTTGGCTTATGGAATGGTATCTGTGCTAATTTCAATCTCTGGTTTTATGCAGAACCCCAACTCACCTTTCCCCTTAAGAAAGCATAAGTTGGTTTTCTACATTTGAGACCGTGTTCTGTTTTGTAATTCAGTTTCTGTGTAGCCAAGTTTTCATTCCGTGTAGTAGTGATATCTTATGATGTTTCTTTTTCTGTGTGACTTATCTCACTTAGAATCATCGTACCTGAATCCACTCATTATGCTGCTACGGGCCTGATGATATAGATTTCATTGCTGAGTGATATTGCATTGTACGTAAGTACCACAACTTCTTTATCCATTTTTCGCTTTCTGTGATATTGAACTTGTACCGTAAACGAGGTTCTTGTAAACAGAGCCGTCCCAAACTTTGGGGTGGCTGTGTCTTTTTGATTCTAATTTCCCTAAGCTATACGACCATAAGTGGAAGTGCCCTAGGCTCTGTTGCTTTGCTTTTTAGATGTTTCAGGAAACACCATACACTTCTCCAGAGTGGCTGTTGGCAATTTACATCCCGCCCATCAGCATAACAAGGCTCCCAGTTCTCCATGGCCTGTCCTGCCTTTCTGGATTTTACACATTTTTCAGATGGCCCTTTTGACCGGGGGGCAGTGAGACTTCATTGTACTGCAGATTTCCTTTGCAAGCTTGCTTGGTTGGCCAAAAAGGGCGTATGCGTTTTTTCCTGAATATATTCAGGAAAAAACACATACGCCCTTTTTGGCCAAGTGCATCATTGTGGACGTTCTGCCTCTTTTCCTATGCTTTACATGCAATTCCAGTCTACCTCCTGAAATCGGTTTCCTGCAATTCTGCCCCGCTTTCAAGTCCTCTTGGCAGCCTTACTTCAATATATTTTTGGATGATAGCTGTCATTTATAACTCTGCAGGTTTGTGAATTACAGTGCCTCTGAGCTCCTTTCTTCAACTCGCTTTCTTGTGAGCTGGCCGCAACACCGCAGGATTGCTTCAGGCCCTAGTGTCGTTCCGGCATGGCACGCTGAGCATTTGGTTAATTCCTCTTCCTGGTGGGAAATGAGAGTTAAATTTGCCCGTCCAGACACCTCCAGCTAGTCTCTCATTGGTTCTCCCTATTCCTGTTCAACTTTCAAAGAATTTGCAAACTGGGCCAAACAGGAGGTTAAAGGCACTGACTCTCCAAGTGGGGAGAGTGTTAGTAAAGCGTCTGGAATGTTGCACCCGAGTACCAGGGGACGAAACCTGAGACACATTTGAACACGTTTCCCGATCACACGGTGGATCATACTCTGGGTTCCACATGCATGTTTTAGCTGAAGGAAGAATCCCTTAAACCTGGAGAGTTGAGACCCTTGGCATGGGTACCATGCAATATGACTTCAAAGGGTCTGCATTGGCTCACCGAACCTCACCAATCCTATCACTGCTGCGCTAATGCACTGTACACACGCTTCATTCTCTTTCAGAGACATATAAATCCATAGGTTTTAAGATTCTTACTAGTCAGGTATATTCTTAGGCGTTTAATATGGGGTGTAGAGTCCACTTCGTTGAGCAAGGAGTAGCTCTTGTCTATTACATATTTGGCTTATGGAACGGTATCTGTGCTAATTTCAATCTCTGGTTTTATGCAGCACCCCAACTCACCTTTGCCCTTAAGCAAGCATAAGTTGGTTTTCTACATTTGAGACCCTGTTCTGTTTTGTAATTCAGTTCCTGGGTAGCCAAGTTTACATTCCGTGTAGTAGTGATATCTTATGATGTTTCTTTTTCTGTGTGACTTATTTCACTTAGAATCATCGTACCTGAATCCACTCATTATGCTGCTACGGGACTGATGACATAGATTTCATTGCTGAGTGATATTGCATTGTACGTAAGTACCACAACTTCTTTATCCATTTTTCGCTTTCTGTGATATTGAACTTGTACCGTAAACGAGGTTCTTGTAAACAGAGCCGTCCCAAACTTTGGGGTGGCTGTGTCTTTTTGATTTTAATTTCCCTAAGCTATAGGACCATAAGTGGAAGTGCCCTAGGCTCTGTTGCTTTGTTTTTTAGATGTTTCAGGAAACACCATACACTTCTCCAGAGTGGCTGTTGGCAATTTACATCCCGCCCATCAGCATAACAAGGCTCCCAGTTCTCCATGGCCTGTCCTGCCTTTCTGGATTTTATACTTTTTTCAGATGGCCCTTTTGACCGGGGGGCAGTGAGACTTCATTGTAGTGCAGATTTCCTTTGCAAGCTTGCTTGGTTGGCCAAAAAGGGCGTATGCGTTTTTTCCTGAATATATTCAGGAAAAAACGCATACGCCCTTTTTGGCCAAGTGCATCATTGTGGACGTTCTGCCTCTTTTCCTATGCTTTACATGCAATTCCAGTCTACCTCCTGAAATCGGTTTCCTGCAATTCTGCCCCGCTTTCAAGTCCTCTTGGCAGCCTTACTTCAATATATTTTTGGACGATAGCTGTCATTTTTAACTCTGCAGGTTTGTGAATTACAGTGCCCCTGAGCTCCTTTCTTCAACTCGCTTTCTTGTGAGCTGGCCGCAACACCGCAGGATTGCTTCAGGCCGTAGTGTGGTTCCGGCATGGCACGCTGAGCCTTTGGTTAATTCCTCTTCCTGGTGGGAAATGAGAGTTACATTTGCCCATCCAGACACCTCCAGCTAGTCTCTCATTGGTTCTCCCTATTCCTGTTCATTTTCCGCAGAAATGGCAAACTGGGCCAAACAGGAGGTTAAAGGTACTGACTCTCCAAGTGGGGAGAGTTTTAGTAAAGCGTCTGGAATGTTGCACCCAAGTACCAGCGGAGAAAATCTGAGACACATTTGAACACGTTTCCCGATCACACGGTGGATCATACTCTGGGTTCCACATGCATGTTTTAGCTGAAGGAAGAATCCCTTAAACCTGGAGAGTTGAGACCCATGGAATGGCTACCATGCAATATGACTTCAAAGGTTCTGCATTGGCTCACCGAACCTCACCAATCCTATTACTGCTGCATTTATGCCTCTGTAGACACGCTTGATTCTCTTTCGGAGACATATAAATCCATAGGTTTTAAGATACTTACTAGTCAGGTATATTCTTAGGCATTTAATATGGGGTGTTGAGTCCACTTTGTTGAGCAAGGAGTAGCTCTTGTCTATTACCTATTTGGCTTATGGAATGGTATCTGTGCTAATTTCAATCTCTGGTTTTATGCAGCACCCCAACTCACCTTTCCCCTTAAGCAAGCATAAGTTGGTTTTCTACATTTGAGATCCTGTTCTGTTTTGTAATTCAGTTCCTGTGTAGCCAAGTTTACATTCCGTGTATTAGTGATATCTTATGATGTTTCTTTTTCTGTGTGACTTATGTCACTTAGAATCATCGTACCTGAATCCACTCATTATGCTGCTACGGGCCTGATGACATAGATTTCATTCCTGAGTGATATTGCATTGTACGTAAGTACCACAACTTCTTTATCCATTTTTCACTTTCTGCGATATTGAACTTGTACCATAAAAGAGATTCTTGTAAACAGAGCCGGCCCAAACTTTGGGGTGGCTGTGTCTTTTTGATTTTAATTTCCCTAAGCTATAGGACCATAAGTGGAAGTGCCCTAGGCTCTGTTGCTTTGTTTTTTAGATGTTTCAGGAAACACCATACACTTCTCCAGAGTGGCTGTT
The DNA here is from genome assembly GCF_039906515.1 of Pseudorca crassidens. NCBI lineage: Eukaryota > Metazoa > Chordata > Mammalia > Artiodactyla > Delphinidae > Pseudorca > Pseudorca crassidens. Next base: position 162,645,889 of record NC_090296.1, read on the forward strand.
GGCAATTTACATCCCGCCCATCAGCATAACAAGGCTCCCAGTTCTCCATGGCCTGTCCTGCCTTTCTGGATTTTATACTTTTTTCAGATGGCCCTTTTGACCGGGGGGCAGTGAGACTTCATTGTACTGCAGATTTCCTTTGCAAGCTTGCTTGGTTGGCCAAAAAGGGCGTATGCGTTTTTTCCTGAATATATTCAGGAAAAAACGCATATGCCCTTTTTGGCCAAGTGCATCATTGTGGACGTTCTGCCTCTTTTCCTATGCTTTACATGCAATTCCAGTCTACCTCCTGAAATCGGATTCCTGCAATTCTGCCCCGCTTTCAAGTCCTCTTGGCAGCCTTACTTCAATATATTTTTGGACGATAGCTGTCATTTTTAACTCTGCAGGTTTGTGAATTACAGTGCCCCTGAGCTCCTTTCTTCAACTCGCTTTCTTGTGAGCTGGCCGCAACACCGCAGGATTGCTTCAGGCCCTAGTGTGGTTCCGGCATGGCACGCTGAGCCTTTGGTTAATTCCTCTTCCTGGTGGGAAATGAGAGTTAAATTTGCCCATCCAGACACCTCCAGCTAGTCTCTCATTGGTTCTCCCTATTCCTGTTCATTTTCCGCAGAAATTGCAAACTGGGCCAAACAGGAGGTTAAAGGCAATGACTCTCCAAGTGGGGAGAGTTTTAGTAAAGCGTCTGGAATGTTGCACCCGAGTACCAGGGGACAAAAACTGAGACACATTTGAACACGTTTCCCGATCACACGGTTGATCATACTCTGGGTTCCACATGCATGTTTTAGCTGAAGGAAGAATCCCTTAAACCTGGAGAGTTGAGACCCATGGAATGGGTACCATTCAATATGACTTCAAAGGTTCTGCATTGGCTCACCGAACCTCACCAATCCTATCACTGCTGCGCTTATGCCACTGTACACACGCTTGATTCTCTTTCGGAGACATATAAATCCATAGATTTTAAGATTCTTACTAGTCAGGTATATTCTTAGACGTTTAATATGGGGTGTTGAGTCCTCTTCGTTGAGCAAGGAGTAGCTCTTGTCTATTACATATTTGGCTTATGGAACGGTATCTGTGCTAATTTCAATCTCTGGTTTTATGCAGCACCCCAACTCACCTTTCCCCTTAAGCAAGCATAAGTTGGTTTTCTACATTTGAGACCTTGTTCTGTTTTGTAATTCAGTTCCTGTGTAGCCAAGTTTACATTCCGTGTAGTAGTGATATCTTATGATGTTTCTTTTTCTGTGTGACTTATCTCACTTAGAATCATCGTACCTGAATCCACTCATTATGCTGCTATGGGCCTGATGACATAGATTTCATTGCTGAGTGATATTGCATTGTACGTAAGTACCACAACTTCTTTATCCATTTTTCGCTTTCTGTGATATTGAACTTGTACCGTAAACGAGGTTCTTGTAAACAGAGCTGTCCCAAACTTTGGGGTGGCTGTGTCTTTTTGATTTTAATTTCCCTAAGCTATACGACCATAAGTGGAAGTGCCCTAGGCTCTGTTGCTTTGTTTTTTAGATGTTTCAGGAAACACCATACACTTCTCCAGAGTGGCTGTTGGCAATTTACATCCCGCCCATCAGCATAACAAGGCTCCCAGTTCTCCATGGCCTGTCCTGCCTTTCTGGATTTTACACATTTTTCAGATGGCCCTTTTGACCGGGGGGCAGTGAGACTTCATTGTACTGCAGATTTCCTTTGCAAGCTTGCTTGGTTGGCCAAAAAGGGCGTATGCGTTTTTTCCTGAATATATTCAGGAAAAAACACATACGCCCTTTTTGGCCAAGTGCATCATTGTGGACGTTCTGCCTCTTTTCCTATGCTTTACATGTAATTCCAGTCTACCTCCTGAAATCGGTTTCCTGCAATTCTGCCCCGCTTTCAAGTCCTCTTGGCAGCCTTACTTCAATATATTTTTGGACGATAGCTGTCATTTATAACTCTGCAGGTTTGTGAATTACAGTGCCCCTAAGCTCCTTTCTTCAACTCGCTTTCTTGTGAGCTGGCCGCAACACCGCAGGATTGCTTCAGGCCCTAGTGTGGTTCCGGCATGACACGCTGAGCCTTTGGTTAATTCCTCTTCCTGGTGGGAAATGAGAGTTAAATTTGCCCGTCCAGGCACCTCCAGCTAGTCTCTCATTGGTTCTCCCTATTCCTGTTCATTTTCCGCAGAAATGGCAAACTGGGCCAAACAGGAGGTTAAAGGCACTGACTCTCCAAGTGGGGAGAGTGTTAGTAAAGCGTCTGGAATGTTGCACCCGAGTACCAGGGGACGAAACCTGAGACATATTTGAACACGTTTCCCGATCACATGGTGGATCATACTCTGGGTTCCACATGCATGTTTTAGCTGAAGGAAGAATCCCTTAAACATGGAGAGTTGAGACCCATGGAATGGGTACCATGCAATATGACTTCAAAGGTTCTGCATTGGCTCACCGAACCTCACCAATCCTATCACTGCTGCGCTTATGCCGCTGTACACACGCTTGATTCTCTTTCGGAGACATATAAATCCATAGATTTTAAGATTCTTCCTAGTCAGGTATATTCTTAGACGTTTAATATGGGGTGTTGAGTCCTCTTCGTTGAGCAAGGAGTAGCTCTTGTCTATTACATATTTGGCTTATGGAACGGTATCTGTGCTAATTTCAATCTCTGGTTTTATGCAGCACCCCAACTCACCTTTCCCCTTAAGCAAGCATAAGTTGGTTTTCTACATTTGAGACCCTGTTCTGTTTTGTAATTCAGTTCCTGTGTAGCCAAGTTTACATTCCGTGTAGTAGTGATATCTTATGATGTTTCTTTTTCTGTGTGACTTATCTCACTTAGAATCATCGTACCTGAATCCACTCATTATGCTGCTACGGGCCTGATGACATAGATTTCATTGCTGAGTGATATTGCATTGTACGTAAGTACCACCACTTCTTTATCCATTTTTCGCTTTCTGTGATATTGAACTTGTACCGTAAACGAGGTTCTTGTAAACAGAGCCGTCCCAAACTTTGGGGTGGCTGTGTCGTTTTGATTTTAATTTCCCTAAGCTATAGGACCATAAGTGGAAGTGCCCTAGGCTCTGTTGCTTTGTTTTTTAGATGTTTCAGGAAACACCATACACTTCTCCAGAGTGGCTGTTGGCAATTTACATCCCGCCCATCAGCATAACAAGGCTCCCACGTCTCCATGGCCTGTCCTGCCTTTCTGGATTTTACACTTTTTTCAGATGGCCCTTTTGACCGGGGGGCAGTGAGACTTCATTGTAGTGCAGATTTCCTTTGCAAGCTTGCTTGGTTGGCCAAAAAGTGCGTATGCGTTTTTTCCTGAATATATTCAGGAAAAAACGCATACACCCTTTTTGGCCAAGTGCATCATTGTGGACGTTCTGCCTCTTTTCCTATGCTTTACATGCAATTCCAGTCTACCTCCTGAAATCGGTTTCCTGCAATTCTGCCCCGCTTTCGAGTCCTCTTGGCAGCCTTACTTCAATATATTTTTGGACGATAGCTGTCATTTATAACTCTGCAGGTTTGTGAATTACAGTGCCCCTGAGCTCCTTTCTTCAACTCGCTTTCTTGTGAGCTGGCCGCAACACCGCAGGATTGCTTCAGGCCCTAGTGTGGTTCCGGCATGGCACGCTGAGCCTTTGGTTAATTCCTCTTCCTGGTGGGAAATGAGAGTTAAATTTGCCAGTACAGGCACCTCCAGCTAGTCTCTCATTGGTTCTCCCTATTCCTGTTCATTTTCCGCAGAAATTGCAAACTGGGCCAAACAGGAGGTTAAAGGCACTGACTCTCCAAGTGGGGAGAGTTTTAGTAAAGCGTCTGGAATGTTGCACCCAAGTACCAGCGGAGAAAATCTGAGACACATTTGAACACGTTTCCCGATCACACGGTGGATCATACTCTGGGTTCCACATGCATGTTTTAGCTGAAGGAAGAATCCCTTAAACCTGGAGAGTTGAGACCCATGGAATGGCTAGCATGAAATATGACTTCAAAGGGTCTGCATTTGCTCATCAAACCTCACCAATCCTATCACTGCTGCGTTTATGCCGCTGTACACATGCTTGATTCTCTTTTGGAGACATATAAATCCATAGGTTTTAAGATTATTACTAGTCAGGTATATTCTTAGGCGATTAATATGGGGTGTAGAGTCCACTTCGTTGAGCAAGGAGTAGCTCTTGTCTATTACATATTTGGCTTATGGAATGGTATCTGTGCTAATTTCAATCTCTGGTTTTATGCAGAACCCCAACTCACCTTTCCCCTTAAGAAAGCATAAGTTGGTTTTCTACATTTGAGACCGTGTTCTGTTTTGTAATTCAGTTTCTGTGTAGCCAAGTTTTCATTCCGTGTAGTAGTGATATCTTATGATGTTTCTTTTTCTGTGTGACTTATCTCACTTAGAATCATCGTACCTGAATCCACTCATTATGCTGCTACGGGCCTGATGATATAGATTTCATTGCTGAGTGATATTGCATTGTACGTAAGTACCACAAATTCTTTATCCATTTTTCACCTTCTGTGGTATTGAATTTGTACTGTAAATGAGGTTCTTGTAAACAGAGCCATCCCAAACTTTGGGGTGGCTGTGTCTTTTTGATTTTAATTTCCCTAAGCTATAGGACCATAAGTGGAAGTGCCCTAGGCTCTGTTGCTTTGTTTTTTAGATGTTTCAGGAAACACCATACACTTCTCCAGAGTGGCTGTTGGCAATTTACATCCCGCCCATCAGCATAACAAGGCTCCCAGTTCTCCATGGCCTGTCCGGGCTTTCTGGATTTTAAACTTTTTTCAGATGGCCCTTTTGACTGGGGGGCAGTGAGACTTCATTGTACTGCAGATTCCCTTTGCAAGCTTGCTTGGTTGGCCAAAAAGGGCGTATGCGTTTTTTCCTGAATATATTCAGGAAAAAACGCATACGCCCTTTTTGGCCAAGTGCATCATTGTGGACGTTCTGCCTCTTTTCCTATGCTTTACATGCAATTCCAGTCTACCTCCTGAAATCGGTTTCCTGCAATTCTGCCCCGCTTTCAAGTCCTCTTGGCAGCCTTACTTCAATATATTTTTGGACGATAGCTGTCATTTATAACTCTGCAGGTTTGTGAATTACAGTGCCCCTGAGCTCCTTTCTTCAACTCGCTTTCTTGTGAGCTGGCCGCAACACCGCAGGATTGCTTCAGGCCCTAGTGTCGTTCCGGCATGGCACGCTGAGCCTTTGGTTAATTCCTCTTCCTGGTCGGAAATAAGAGTTATATTTGCCCGTCCAGGCACCTCCAGCTAGTCTCTCACTGGTTCTCCCTATTCCTGTTCATCTTCCGCAAATATTGCAAACTGGGCCAAACAGGAGGTTAAAGGCACTGACTCTCCAAGTGGGGAGAGTGTTAGTAAAGCGTCTGGAATGTTGCACCCGAGTACCAGGGGACAAAACCTGAGACACATTTGAACACGTTTCCCGATCACATGGTGGATCATACTCTGGGTTCCACATGCATGTTTTAGCTGAAGGAAGAATCCCTTAAACCTGGAGAGTTGAGACCCATGGAATGGGTACCATGCAATATGACTTCAAAGGTTCTGCATTGGCTCACCGAACCTCACCAATCCTATCACTGCTGCGCTTATGCCACTGTACACACCCTTGATTCTCTTTCGGAGACATATAAATCCATAGGTTTTAAGATTCTTCCTAGTCAGGTATATTCTTAGACGTTTAATATGGGGTGTTGAGTCCTCTTCGTTGAGCAAGGAGTAGCTCTTGTCTATTACATATTTGGCTTATGGAACGGTATCTGTGCTAATTTCAATCTCTGGTTTTATGCAGCACCCCAACTCACCTTTCCCCTTAAGCAAGCATAAGTTGGTTTTCTACATTTGAGACCTTGTTCTGTTTTGTAATTCAGTTCCTGTGTAGCCAAGTTTACATTCCGTGTATTAGTGATATCTTATGATGTTTCTTTTTCTGTGTGACTTATCTCACTTAGAATCATCGTACCTGAATCCACTCATTATGCTGCTATGGGCCTGATGACATAGATTTCATTGCTGAGTGATATTGCATTGTACGTAAGTACCACAACTTCTTTATCCATTTTTCGCTTTCTGTGATATTGAACTTGTACCGTAAACGAGGTTCTTGTAAACAGAGCCGTCCCAAACTTTGGGGTGGCTGTGTTTTTTTGATTTTAATTTCCCTAAGCTATAGGACCATAAGTGGAAGTGCCCTAGGCTCTGATGCTTTGTTTTTTAGATGTTTCAGGAAACACCATACACTTCTCCAGAGTGGCTGTTGGCAATTTACATCCCGCCCATCAGCATAACAAGTCTCCCAGTTCTCCATGGCCTGTCCGGACTTTCTGGATTTTACACTTTTTTCAGATGGCCCTTTTGACTGGGGGGCAGTGAGACTTCATTGTAGTGCAGATTTCTTTTGCAAGCTTGCTTGGTTGGCCAAAAAGGGCGTATGCGTTTTTTCCTGAATATATTCAGGAAAAAACGCATACGCCCTTTTTGGCCAAGTGCATCATTGTGGACGTTCTGCCTCTTTTCCTATGCTTTACATGCAATTCCAGTCTACCTCCTGAAATCGGTTTCCTGCAATTCTGCCCCGCTTTCAAGTCCTCTTGGCAGCCTTACTTCAATATATTTTTGGACGATAGCTGTCATTTATAACTCTGCAGGTTTGTGAATTACAGTGCCCCTGAGCTCCTTTCTTCAACTCGCTTTCTTGTGAGCTGGCCGCAACACTGCAGGATTGCTTCAGGCCCTAGTGTCGTTCCGGCATGGCACGCTGAGCCTTTGGTTAATTCCTCTTCCTGGTGGGAAATGAGAGTTAAATTTGCCAATCCAGACACCTCCAGCTAGTCTCTCATTTGTTCTCCCTATTCCTGTTCATTTTCCGCAGAAATTGCAAACTGGGCCAAACAGGAGGTTAAAGGCACTGACTCTCCAAGTGGGGAGAGTTTTAGTAAAGCGTCTGGAATGTTGCACCCAAGTACCAGCGGAGAAAATCTGAGACACATTTGAACACGTTTCCCGATCACACGGTGGATCATACTCTGGGTTCCACATGCATGTTTTAGCTGAAGGAAGAATCCCTTAAACCTGGAGAGTTGAGACCCATGGAATGGCTGGCATGCAATATGACTTCAAAGGGTCTGCATTTGCTCATCAAACCTCACCAATCCTATCACTGCTGCGTTTATGCTGCTGTACACATGCTTGATTCTCTTTTGGAGACATATAAATCCATAGGTTTTAAGATTATTACTAGTCAGGTATATTCTTAGGCGATTAATATGGGGTGTAGAGTCCACTTCGTTGAGCAAGGAGTAGCTCTTGTCTATTACATATTTGGCTTATGGAATGGTATCTGTGCTAATTTCAATCTCTGGTTTTATGCAGAACCCCAACTCACCTTTCCCCTTAAGCAAGCATAAGTTGGTTTTCTACATTTGAGACCGTGTTCTGTTTTGTAATTCAGTTTCTGTGTAGCCAAGTTTACATTCCGTGTAGTAGTGATATCTTATGATGTTTCTTTTTCTGTGTGACTTATCTCACTTAGAATCATCGTACCTGAATCCACTCATTATGCTGCTACGGGCCTGATGATATAGATTTCATTGCTGAGTGATATTGCATTGTACGTAAGTACCACAAATTCTTTATCCATTTTTCACCTTCTGTGATATTGAATTTGTACTGTAAATGAGGTTCTTGTAAACAGAGCCGTCCCAAACTTTGGGGTGGCTGTGTCTTTTTGATTTTAATTTCCCTAAGCTATAGGACCATAAGTGGAAGTGCCCTAGGCTCTGTTGCTTTGTTTTTTAGATGTTTCAGGAAACACCATACACTTCTCCAGAGTGGCTGTTGGCAATTTACATCCCGCCCATCAGCATAACAAGGCTCCCAGTTCTCCATGGCCTGTCCTGCCTTTCTGGATTTTACACTTTTTTCAGATGGCCCTTTTGACCGGGGGGCAGTGAGACTTCATTGTAGTGCAGATTTCCTTTGCAAGCTTGCTTGGTTGGCCAAAAAGGGCGTATGCGTTTTTTCCTGAATATATTCAGAAAAAAACGCATACGCCCTTTTTGGCCAAGTGCATCATTGTGGACGTTCTGCCTCTTTTCGTATGCTTTACATGCAATTCCTGTCTACCTCCTGAAATCGGTTTCCTGCAATTCTGCCCCGCTTTCAAGTCCTCTTGGCAGCCTTACTTCAATATATTTTTGGACGATAGCTGTCATTTTTAACTCTGCAGGTTTGTGAATTACAGTGCCCCTGAGCTCCTTTCTTCAACTCGCTTTCTTGTGAGCTGGCCGCAACACCGCAGGATTGCTTCAGGCCCTAGTGTGGTTCCGGCATGGCACGCTGAGCCTTTGGTTAATTCCTCTTCCTGGTGGGAAATGAGAGTTACATTTGCCCGTCCAGACACCTCCAGCTAGTCTCTCATTGGTTCTCCCTATTCCTGTTCATTTTCTGCAGAAATTGCAAACTGGGCCAAACAGGAGGTTAAAGGCACTGACTCTCCAAGTGGGGAGAGTTTTAGTAAAGCGTCTGGAATGTTGCACCCAAGTACCAGCGGAGAAAATCTGAGACACATTTGAACACGTTTCCTGATCACATGGTGGATCATACTCTGGGTTCCACATGCATGTTTTAGCTGAAGGAAGAATCCCTTAAACCTGGAGAGTTGAGACCCATGGAATGGCTAGCATGCAATATGACTTCAAAGGGTCTGCATTTGCTCATCAAACCTCACCAATCCTATCACTGCTGCGTTTATGCCGCTGTACACATGCTTGATTCTCTTTTGGAGACATATAAATCCATAGGTTTTAAGATTATTACTAGTCAGGTATATTCTTATGCGATTAATATGGGGTGTAGAGTCCACTTCGTTGAGCAAGGAGTAGCTCTTGTCTATTACATATTTGGCTTATGGAATGGTATCTGTGCTAATTTCAATCTCTGGTTTTATGCAGAACCCCAACTCACCTTTCCCCTTAAGCAAGCATAAGTTGGTTTTCTACATTTGAGACCGTGTTCTGTTTTGTAATTCAGTTTCTGTGTAGCCAAGTTTACATTCCGTGTAGTAGTGATATCTTATGATGTTTCTTTTTCTGTGTGACTTATCTCACTTAGAATCATCGTACCTGAATCCACTCATTATGCTGCTATGGGCCTGATGATATAGATTTCATTGCTGAGTGATATTGCATTGTACGTAAGTACCACAAATTCTTTATCCATTTTACACCTTCTGTGATATTGAATTTGTACTGTAAATGAGGTTCTTGTAAACAGAGCCGTCCCAAATTTTGGGGTGGCTGTGTCTTTTTGATTTTAATTTCCCTAAGCTATAGGACCATAAGTGGAAGTGCCTTAGGCTCTGTTGCTTTGTTTTTTAGATGTTTCAGGAAACACCATACACTTCTCCAGAGTGGCTGTTGGCAATTTACATCCCGCCCATCAGCATAACAAGGCTCCCAGTTCTCCATGGCCTGTCCTGCCATTCTGGATTTTACACTTTTTTCAGATGGCCCTTTTGACCGGGGGCAGTGAGACTTCATTGTAGTGCAGATTTCCTTTGCAAGCTTGCTTGGTTGGCCAAAAAGGGCGTATGCGTTTTTTCCTGAATATATTCAGGAAAAAACGCATACGCCCTTTTTGGCCAAGTGCATCATTGTGGACGTTCTGCCTCTTTTCCTATGCTTTACATGCAATTCCAGTCTACCTCCTGAAATCGGTTTCCTGCAATCCTGCCCCGCTTTCAAGTCCTCTTGGCAGCCTTACTTCAATATATTTTTGGACGATAGCTGTCATTTTTAACTCTGCAGGTTTGTGAATTACAATGCCCCTGAGCTCCTTTCTTCAACTCACTTTCTTGTGAGCTGGCCGCAACACCGCAGGATTGCTTCAGGCCCTAGTGTGGTTCTGGCATGGCACGCTGAGCCTTTGGTTAATTCCTCTTCCTGGTTGGAAATGAGAGTTAAATTTGCCCATCCAGACACCTCCAGCTAGTCTCTCATTGGTTCTCCCTATTCCTGTTCATTTTCCACAGAAATTGCAAACTGGGCCAAACAGGAGGTTAAAGGCACTGACTCTCCAAGTGGGGAGAGTGTTAGTAAAGCGTCTGGAATGTTGCACCCGAGTACCAGGGGACAAAAACTGAGACACATTTGAACACGTTTCCCGATCACACGGTGGATCATACTCTGGGTTCCACATGCATGTTTTAGCTGAAGGAAGAATCCCTTAAACCTGGAGAGTTGAGACCCATGGAATGGCTACCATGCAATATGACTTCAAAGGGTCTGCATTTGCTCATCAAACCTCACCAATCCTATCACTGCTGCATTTATGCCGCTGTACACATGCTTGATTCTCTTTTGGAGACATATAAATCCATAGGTTTTAAGATTATTACTAGTCAGGTATATTCTTAGGCGATTAATATGGGGTGTAGAGTCCACTTCGTTGAGCAAGGAGTAGCTCTTGTCTATTACATATTTGGCTTATGGAATGGTATCTGTGCTAATTTCAATCTCTGGTTTTATGCAGAACCCCAACTCACCTTTCCCCTTAAGCAAGCATAAGTTGGTTTTCTACATTTGAGACCGTGTTCTGTTTTGTAATTCAGTTTCTGTGTGGCCAAGTTTTCATTCCGTGTAGTAGTGATATCTTATGATGTTTCTTTTTCTGTGTGACTTATCTCACTTAGAATCATTGTACCTGAATCCACTCATTATGCTGCTACGGGCCTGATGATATAGATTTCATTGCTGAGTGATATTGCATTGTACGTAAGTACCACAAATTCTTTATCCATTTTTCACCTTCTGTGATATTGAATTTGTACTGTAAATGAGGTTCTTGTAAACAGAGCCGTCCCAAACTTTGGGGTGGCTGTGTCTTTTTGATTTTAATTTCCCTAAGCTATAGGACCATAAGTGGAAGTGCCCTAGGCTCTGTTGCTTTGTTTTTTAGATGTTTCAGGAAACACCATACACTTCTCCAGAGTGGCTGTTGGCAATTTACATCCCGCCGATCAGCATAACAAGGCTCCCAGTTCTCCATGGCCTGTCCTGCCTTTCTGGATTTTATACTTTTTTCAGATGGCCCTTTTGACCAGGGGGCAGTGAGAGTTCATTGTAGTGCAGATTTCCTTTGCAAGCTTGCTTGGTTGGCCAAAAAGGGCGTATGCGTTTTTTCCTGAATATATTCAGGAAAAAACGCATACGCCCTTTTTGGCCAAGTGCATCATTGTGGACGTTCTGCCTCTTTTCCTATGCTTTACATGCAATTCCAGTCTACCTCCTGAAATCGGTTTCCTGCAATTCTGCCCTGCTTTCAAGTCCTCTTGGCAGCCTTACTTCAATATATTTTTGGACGATAGCTGTCATTTTTAACTCTGCAGGTTTGTGAATTACAGTGCCCCTGAGCTCCTTTCTTCAACTCGCTTTCTTGTGAGCTGGCCGCAACACCGCAGGATTGCTTCAGGCCCTAGTGTGGTTCCGGCATGGCACGCTGAGCCTTTGGTTAATTCCTCTTCCTGGTGGGAAATGAGAGTTAAATTTGCCCGTCCAGACACCTCCAGCTAGTCTCTCATTGGTTCTCCCTATTCCTGTTCATTTTCCGCAGAAATTGCAAACTGGACCAAACAGGAGGTTAAAGGCACTGACTCTCCAAGTGAGGAGAGTGTTAGTAAAGCGTCTGGAATGTTGCACCCGAGTACCAGGGGACGAAATCTGACACATTTGAACACGTTTCCCGATCACACGGTGGATCATACTCTGGGTTCCACATGCATGTTTTAGCTGAAGGAAGAATCCCTTAAACCTGGAGAGTTGAGACCCATGGAATGGGTACCATGCAATATGACTTCAAAGGGTCTGCATTTGCTCACCGAACCTCACCAATCCTATCACTGCTGCGCTTATGCCACTGTACACACCCTTGATTCTCTTTCGGAGACATATAAATCCATAGGTTTTAAGATTCTTCCTAGTCAGGTATATTCTTAGACGTTTAATATGGGGTGTTGAGTCCTCTTCGTTGAGCAAGGAGTAGCTCTTGTCTATTACATATTTGGCTTATGGAACGGTATCTGTGATAATTTCAATCCTGGTTTTATGCAGCACCCCAACTCACCTTTCCCCTTAAGCAAGCATAAGTTGGTTTTCTACATTTGAGACCTTGTTCTGTTTTGTAATTCAGTTCCTGTGTAGCCAAGTTTACATTCCGTGTATTAGTGATATCTTATGATGTTTCTTTTTCTGTGTGACTTATCTCACTTAGAATCATCGTACCTGAATCCACTCATTATGCTGCTATGGGCCTGATGACATAGATTTCATTGCTGAGTGATATTGCATTGTACGTAAGTACCACAACTTCTTTATCCATTTTTCGCTTTCTGTGATATTGAACTTGTACCGTAAACGAGGTTCTTGTAAACAGAGCCGTCCCAAACTTTGGGGTGGCTGTGTTTTTTTGATTTTAATTTCCCTAAGCTATACGACCATAAGTGGAAGTGCCCTAGGCTCTGTTGCTTTGTTTTTTAGATGTTTCAGGAAACACCATACACTTCTCCAGAGTGGCTGTTGGCAATTTACATCCCGCCCATCAGCATAACAAGGCTCCCAGTTCTCCATGGCCTGTCCTGCCTTTCTGGATTTTACACTTTTTTCAGATGTCCCTTTTGACCGGGGGGCAGTGAGACTTCATTGTAGTGCAGATTTCCTTTGCAAGCTTGCTTGGTTGGCCAAAAAGGGCGTATGCGTTTTTTCCTGAATATATTCAGGAAAAAACGCATATGCCCTTTTTGGCCAAGTGCATCATTGTGGACGTTCTGCCTCTTTTCCTATGCTTTACATGCAATTCCAGTCTACCTCCTGAAATCGGTTTCCTGCAATTCTGCCCCGCTTTCAAGTCCTCTTGGCAGCCTTACTTCAATATATTTTTGGACGATAGCTGTCATTTATAACTCTGCAGGTTTGTGAATTACAGTGCCCCTGAGCTCCTTTCTTCAACTCGCTTTCTTGTGAGCTGGCCGCAACACCGCAGGATTGCTTCAGGCCCTAGTGTGGTTCCGGCATGGCACGCTGAGCCTTTGGTTAATTCCTCTTCCTGGTGGGAAATGAGAGTTACATTTGCCCATCCAGACACCTCCAGCTAGTCTCTCATTGGTTCTCCCTATTCCTGTTTATTTTCCGCAGAAATTGCAAACTGGGCCAAACAGGAGGTTAAAGGCACTGACTCTCCAAGTGGGGAGAGTTTTAGTAAAGCGTCTGGAATGTTGCACCCAAGTACCAGCGGAGAAAATCTGAGACACATTTGAACACGTTTCCCGATCACACGGTGGATCATACTCTGGGTTCCACATGCATGTTTTAGCTGAAGGAAGAATCCCTTAAACCTGGAGAGTTGAGACCCATGGAATGGGTACCATGCAATATGACTTCAAAGGGTCTGCATTTGCTCACCGAACCTCACCAATCCTATTACTGCTGCGTTTATGCCGCTGTACACATGCTTGATTCTCTTTTGGAGACATATAAATCCATAGGTTTTAAGATTATTACTAGTCAGGTATATTCTTATGCGATTAATATGGGGTGTAGAGTCCACTTCGTTGAGCAAGGAGTAGCTCTTGTCTATTACATATTTGGCTTATGGAATGGTATCTGTGCTAATTTCAATCTCTGGTTTTATGCAGAACCCCAACTCACCTTTCCCCTTAAGCAAGCATAAGTTGGTTTTCTACATTTGAGACCGTGTTCTGTTTTGTAATTCAGTTTCTGTGTAGCCAAGTTTACATTCCGTGTAGTAGTGATATCTTATGATGTTTCTTTTTCTGTGTGACTTATCTCACTTAGAATCATCGTACCTGAATCCACTCATTATGCTGCTACGGGCCTGATGATATAGATTTCATTGCTGAGTGATATTGCATTGTACGTAAGTACCACAAATTCTTTATCCATTTTTCACCTTCTGTGATATTGAATTTGTACTGTAAATGAGGTTCTTGTAAACAGAGCCGTCCCAAACTTTGGGGTGGCTGTGTCTTTTTGATTTTAATTTCCCTAAGCTATAGGACCATAAGTGGAAGTGCCCTAGGCTCTGTTGCTTTGTTTTTTAGATGTTTCAGGAAACACCATACACTTCTCCAGAGTGGCTGTTGGCAATTTACATCCCGCCCATCAGCATAACAAGGCTCCCAGTCCTCCATGGCCTGTCCTGCCTTTCTGGATTTTACACTTTTTTCAGATGGCCCTTTTGACCGGGGGGCAGTGAGACTTCATGGTAGTGCAGATTTCCTTTGCAAGCTTGCTTGGTTGGCCAAAAAGGGCGTATGCGTTTTTTCCTGAATATATTCAGGAAAAAACGCATACGCCCTTTTTGGCCAAGTGCATCATTGTGGATGTTCTGCCTCTTTTCCTATGCTTTACATGCAATTCCAGTCTACCTCCTGAAATCGGTTTCCTGCAATCCTGCCCCGCTTTCAAGTCCTCTTGGCAGCCTTACTTCAATATATTTTTGGACGATAGCTGTCATTTTTAACTCTGCAGGTTTGTGAATTACAGTGCCCCTGAGCTCCTTTCTTCAACTCACTTTCTTGTGAGCTGGCCGCAACACTGCAGGATTGCTTCAGGCCCTAGTGTGGTTCCGGCATGGCACGCTGAGCCTTTGGTTAATTCCACTTCCTGGTGGGAAATGAGAGTTAAATTTGCCCATCCAGACACCTCCAGCTAGTCTCTCATTGGTTCTCCCTATTCCTGTTCATTTTCCACAGAAATTGCAAACTGGGCCAAACAGGAGGTTAAAGGCACTGACTCTCCAAGTGGGGAGAGTGTTAGTAAAGCGTCTGGAATGTTGCACCTGAGTACCAGGGGACAAAAACTGAGACACATTTGAACACGTTTCCCGATCACACGGTGGATCATACTCTGGGTTCCACATGCATGTTTTAGCTGAAGGAAGAATCCCTTAAACCTGGAGAGTTGAGACCCATGGAATGGCTACCATGCAATATGACTTCAAAGGGTCTGCATTTGCTCATCAAACCTCACCAATCCTATCACTGCTGCGTTTATGCCGCTGTACACATGCTTGATTCTCTTTTGGAGACATATAAATCTATAGGTTTCAAGATTCTTACTAGTCAGGTATATTCTTAGACGTTTAATATGGGGTGTTGAGTCCACTTCGTTGAGCAAGGAGTAGCTCTTGTCTATTACATATTTGGCTTATGGAACGGTATCTGTGCTAATTTCAATCTCTGGTTTTATGCAGCACCCCAACTCACCTTTCCCCTTAAGCAAGCATAAGTTGGTTTTCTACATTTGAGATCCTGTTCTGTTTTGTAATTCAGTTCCTGTGTAGCCAAGTTTACATTCCATGTATTAGTGATATCTTATGATGTTTCTTTTTCTGTGTGACTTATGTCACTTAGAATCATCGTACCTGAATCCACTCATTATGCTGCTACGGGCCTGATGACATAGATTTCATTCCTGAGTGATATTGCTTGTACGTAAGTACCACAACTTCTTTATCCATTTTTCACTTTCTGCGATATTGAACTTGTACCATAAACGAGATTCTTGTAAACAGAGCCGTCCCAAACTTTGGGGTGGCTGTGTCTTTTTGATTTTAATTTCCCTAAGCTATAGGACCATAAGTGGAAGTGCCCTAGGCTCTGTTGCTTTGTTTTTTAGATGTTTCAGGAAACACCATACACTTCTCCAGAGTGGCTGTTGGCAATTTACATCCCGCCCATCAGCATAACAAGGCTCCCAATTCTCCATGGCCTGTCCTGCCTTTTACACATTTTTCAGATGGCCCTTTTGACCGGGGGGCAGTGAGACTTCATTGTACTGCAGATTTCCTTTGCAAGCTTGCTTGGTTGGCCAAAAAGGGCGTATGCGTTTTTTCCTGAATATATTCAGGAAAAAACGCATACGCCCTTTTTGGCCAAGTGCATCATTGTGGACGTTCTGCCTCTTTTCCTATGCTTTACATGCAATTCCAGTCTACCTCCTGAAATCGGATTCCTGCAATTCTGCCCCGCTTTCGAGTCCTCTTGGCAGCCTTACTTCAATATATTTTTGGACGATAGCTTCATTTATAACTCTGCAGGTTTGTGAATTACAGTGCCCCTGAGCTCCTTTCTTCAACTCGCTTTCTTGTGAGCTGGCCGCAACACCGCAGGATTGCTTCAGGCCCTAGTGTGGTTCCGGCATGGCACGCTGAGCCTTTCGTTAATTCCTCTTCCTGGTGGGAAATGAGAGTTAAATTTGCCCGTCCAGACACCTCCAGCTAGTCTCTCATTGGTTCTCCCTATTCCTGTTCATTTTCCGCAGAAATGGCAAACTGGGCCAAACAGGAGGTTAAAGGCAGTGACTCCCCAAGTGGGGAGAGTTTTAGTAAAGCGTCTGGAATGTTGCACCCGAGTACCAGGGGACAAAAACTGAGACACATTTGAACACGTTTCCCGATCACACGGTGGATCATACTCTGGGTTCCACATGCATGTTTTAGCTGAAGGAAGAATCCCTTAAACCTGGAGAGTTGAGACCCATGGAATGGGTACCATTCAATATGACTTCAAAGGTTCTGCATTGGCTCACCGAACCTCACCAATCCTATCACTGCTGCGCTTATGCCACTGTACACACGCTTGATTCTCTTTCGGAGACATATAAATCCATAGATTTTAAGATTCTTACTAGTCAGGTATATTCTTAGACGTTTAATATGGGGTGTTGAGTCCTCTTCGTTGAGCAAGGAGTAGCTCTTGTCTATTACATATTTGGCTTATGGAACGGTATCTGTGCTAATTTCAATCTCTGGTTTTATGCAGCACCCCAACTCACCTTTCCCCTTAAGCAAGCATAAGTTGGTTTTCTACATTTGAGACCTTGTTCTGTTTTGTAATTCAGTTCCTGTGTAGCCAAGTTTACATTCCGTGTAGTAGTGATATCTTATGATGTTTCTTTTTCTGTGTGACTTATCTCACTTAGAATCATCGTACCTGAATCCACTCATTATGCTGCTATGGGCCTGATGACATAGATTTCATTGCTGAGTGATATTGCATTGTACGTAAGTACCACAACTTCTTTATCCATTTTTCGCTTTCTGTGATATTGAACTTGTACCGTAAACGAGGTTCTTGTAAACAGAGCCGTCCCAAACTTTGGGGTGGCTGTGTCTTTTTGAATTTAATTTCCCTAAGCTACAGGACCATAAGTGGCAGTGCCCTAGGCTCTGTTGCTTTGTTTTTTAGATGTTTCAGGAAACACCATACACTTCTCCAGAGTGGCTGTTGGCAATTTACATCCCGCCCATCAGCATAACAAGGCTCCCAGTTCTCCATGGCCTGTCCGGCCTTTCTGGATTTTACACTTTTTTCAGATGGCCCTTTTGACCGGGGGGCAGTGAGACTTCATTGTAGTGCAGATTTCCTTTGCAAGCTTGCTTGGTTGGCCAAAAAGGGCGTATGCGTTTTTTTCTGAATATATTCAGGAAAAAATGCATACGCCCTTTTTGGCCAAGTGCATCATTGTGGACGTTCTGCCTCTTTTCCTATGCTTTACATGCAATTCCAGTCTACCTCCTGAAATCGGTTTCCTGCAATTCTGCCCCGCTTTCAAGTCCTCTTGGCAGCCTTACTTCAATATATTTTTGGACGATAGCTGTCATTCTTAACTCTGCAGGTTTGTGAATTACAGTGCCCCTGAGCTCCTTTCTTCAACTCGCTTTTCTGTGAGCTGGGCGCAACACCGCAGGATTGCTTCAGGCCCTAGTGTCGTTCCGGCATGGCATGCTGAGCCTTTGGTTAATTCCTCTTCCTGGTGGGAAATGAGAGTTAAATTTGCCCGTCCAGACACCTCCAGCTAGTCTCTCATTGGTTCTCCCTATTCCTGTTCATTTTCCGCAGAAATTGCAAACTGGGCCAAACAGGAGGTTAAAGGCACTGACTCTCCAAGTGGAGAGAGTGTTAGTAAAGCGTCTGGAATGTTGCACCCGAGTACCAGGGGACGAAATCTGACACATTTGAACATGTTTCCCGATCACACGGTGGATCATACTCTGGGTTCCACATGCATGTTTTAGCTGAAGGAAGAATCCCTTAAACCTGGAGAGTTGAGACCCATGGAATGGGTACCATGCAATATGACTTCAAAGGGTCTGCATTTGCTCACCGAACCTCACCAATCCTATTACTGCTGCATTTATGCCTCTGTAGACACACTTGATTCTCTTTCGGAGACATATAAATCCATAGGTTTTAAGATACTTACTAGTCAGGTATATTCTTAGGCATTTAATATGGGGTGTTGAGTCCACTTTGTTGAGCAAGGAGTAGCTCTTGTCTATTAACTATTTGGCTTATGGAATGGTATCTGTGCTAATTTCAATCTCTGGTTTTATGCAGCACCCCAACTCACCTTTCCCCTTAAGCAAGCATAAGTTGGTTTTCTACATTTGAGATCCTGTTCTGTTTTGTAATTCAGTTCCTGTGTAGCCAAGTTTACATTCCGTGTATTAGTGATATCTTATGATGTTTCTTTTTCTGTGTGACTTATGTCACTTAGAATCATCGTACCTGAATCCACTCATTATGCTGCTACGGGCCTGATGACATAGATTTCATTCCTGAGTGATATTGCATTGTACGTAAGTACCACAACTTCTTTATCCATTTTTCACTTTCTGCGATATTGAACTTGTACCATAAACGAGATTCTTGTAAACAGAGCCGGCCCAAACTTTGGGGTGGCTGTGTCTTTTTGATTTTAATTTCCCTAAGCTATAGGACCATAAGTGGAAGTGCCCTAGGCTCTGTTGCTTTGTTTTTTAGATGTTTCAGGAAACACCATACACTTCTCCAGAGTGGCTGTTGGCAATTTACATCCCGCCCATCAGCATAACAAGGCTCCCAGTTCTCCATGGCCTGTCCTGCCTTTCTGGATTTTATACTTTTTTCAGATGGCCCTTTTGACCGGGGGGCAGTGAGACTTCATTGTACTGCAGATTTCCTTTGCAAGCTTGCTTGGTTGGCCAAAAAGGGCGTATGCGTTTTTTCCTGAATATATTCAGGAAAAAACGCATACGCCCTTTTTGGCCAAGTGCATCATTGTGGACGTTCTGCCTCTTTTCCTATGCTTTACATGCAATTCCAGTCTACCTCCTGAAATCGGATTCCTGCAATTCTGCCCCGCTTTCAAGTCCTCTTGGCAGCCTTACTTCAATATATTTTTGGACGATAGCTGTCATTTTTAACTCTGCAGGTTTGTGAATTACAGTGCCCCTGAGCTCCTTTCTTCAACTCGCTTTCTTGTGAGCTGGCCGCAACACCGCAGGATTGCTTCAGGCCCTAGTGTGGTTCCGGCATGGCACGCTGAGCCTTTGGTTAATTCCTCTTCCTGGTGGGAAATGAGAGTTAAATTTGCCCGTCCAGACACCTCCAGCTAGTCTCTCATTGGTTCTCCCTATTCCTGTTCATTTTCCGCAGAAATTGCAAACTGGGCCAAACAGGAGGTTAAAGGCAGTGACTCCCCAAGTGGGGAGAGTTTTAGTAAAGCGTCTGGAATGTTGCACCCGAGTACCATGGGACAAAAACTGAGACACATTTGAACACGTTTCCCGATCACACGGTGGATCATACTCTGGGTTCCACATGCATGTTTTAGCTGAAGGAAGAATCCCTTAAACCTGGAGAGTTGAGACCCATGGAATGGGTACCATTCAATATGACTTCAAAGGTTCTGCATTGGCTCACCGAACCTCACCAATCCTATCACTGCTGCGCTTATGCCACTGTACACACGCTTGATTCTCTTTAGGAGACATATAAATCCATAGATTTTAAGATTCTTACTAGTCAGGTATATTCTTAGACGTTTAATATGGGGTGTTGAGTCCTCTTCGTTGAGCAAGGAGTAGCTCTTGTCTATTACATATTTGGCTTATGGAACGGTATCTGTGCTAATTTCAATCTCTGGTTTTATGCAGCACCCCAACTCACCTTTCCCCTTAAGCAAGCATAAGTTGGTTTTCTACATTTGAGACCTTGTTCTGTTTTGTAATTCAGTTCCTGTGTAGCCAAGTTTACATTCCGTGTAGTAGTGATATCTTATGATGTTTCTTTTTCTGTGTGACTTATCTCACTTAGAATCATCGTACCTGAATCCACTCATTATGCTGCTATGGGCCTGATGACATAGATTTCATTGCTGAGTGATATTGCATTGTACGTAAGTACCACAACTTCTTTATCCATTTTTCGCTTTCTGTGATATTGAACTTGTACCGTAAACGAGGTTCTTGTAAACAGAGCCGTCCCAAACTTTGGGGTGGCTGTGTCTTTTTGATTTTAATTTCCCTAAGCTATAGGACCATAAGTGGAAGTGCCCTAGGCTCTGTTGCTTTGTTTTTTAGATGTTTCAGGAAACACCATACACTTCTCCAGAGTGGCTGTTGGCAATTTACATCCCGCCCATCAGCATAACAAGGCTCCCAGTTCTCCATGGCCTGTCCTGCCTTTCTGGATTTTATACTTTTTTCAGATGGCCCTTTTGACCGGGGGGCAGTGAGACTTCATTGTAGTGCAGATTTCCTTTGCAAGCTTGCTTGGTTGGCCAAAAAGGGCGTATGCGTTTTTTCCTGAATATATTCAGGAAAAAACGCATACGTCCTTTTTGGCCAAGTGCATCATTGTGGACGTTCTGCCTCTTTTCCTATGCTTTACATGCAATTCCAGTCTACCTCCTGAAATCGGTTTCCTGCAATCCTGCCCCGCTTTCAAGTCCTCTTGGCAGCCTTACTTCAATATATTTTTGGACGATAGCTGTCATTTTTAACTCTGCAGGTTTGTGAATTACAGTGCCCCTTAGCTCCTTTCTTCAACTCACTTTCTTGTGAGCTGGCCGCAACACCGCAGGATTGCTTCAGGCCCTAGTGTGGTTCCGGCATGGCACGCTGAGCCTTTGGTTAATTCCTCTTCCTGGTGGGAAATGAGAGTTAAATTTGCCCATCCAGACACCTCCAGCTAGTCTCTCATTGGTTCTCCCTATTCCTGTTCATTTTCCGCAGAAATTGCAAACTGGGCCAAACAGGAGGTTAAAGGCACTGACTCTCCAAGTGGGGAGAGTGTTAGTAAAGCATCTGGAATGTTGCACCCGAGTACCAGGGGACAAAAACTGAGACACATTTGAACACGTTTCCCGATCACACGGTGGATCATACTCTGGGTTCCACATGCATGTTTTAGCTGAAGGAAGAATCCCTTAAACCTGGAAAGTTGAGACCCATGGAATGGCTACCATGCAATATGACTTCAAAGGGTCTGCATTTGCTCATCAAACCTCACCAATCCTATCACTGCTGCGTTTATGCCGCTGTACACATGCTTGATTCTCTTTTGGAGACATATAAATCCATAGGTTTTAAGATTATTACTAGTCAGGTATATTCTTAGGCGATTAATATGGGGTGTAGAGTCCACTTCGTTGAGCAAGGAGTAGCTCTTGTCTATTACATATTTGGCTTATGGAATGGTATCTGTGCTAATTTCAATCTCTGGTTTTATGCAGAACCCCAACTCACCTTTCCCCTTAAGCAAGCATAAGTTGGTTTTCTACATTTGAGACCGTGTTCTGTTTTGTAATTCAGTTTCTGTGTAGCCAAGTTTACATTCCGTGTAGTAGTGATATCTTATGATGTTTCTTTTTCTGTGTGACTTATCTCACTTAGAATCATCGTACCTGAATCCACTCATTATGCTGCTACGGGCCTGATGATATAGATTTCATTGCTGAGTGATATTGCATTGTACGTAAGTACCACAAATTCTTTATCCATTTTTCACCTTCTGTGATATTGAATTTGTACTGTAAATGAGGTTCTTGTAAACAGAGCCGTCCCAAACTTTGGGGTGGCTGTGTCTTTTTGATTTTAATTTCCCTAAGCTATAGGACCATAAGTGGAAGTGCCCTAGGCTCTGTTGCTTTGTTTTTTAGATGTTTCAGGAAACACCATACACTTCTCCAGAGTGGCTGTTGGCAATTTACATCCCGCCCATCAGCATAACAAGGCTCCCAGTTCTCCATGGCCTGTCCTGCCTTTCTGGATTTTACACTTTTTTCAGATGGCCCTTTTGACCGGGGGGCAGTGAGACTTCATTGTAGTGCAGATTTCCTTTGCAAGCTTGCTTGGTTGGCCAAAAAGGGCGTATGCGTTTTTTCCTGAATATATTCAGGAAAAAACGCATACGCCCTTTTTGGCCAAGTGCATCATTGTGGACGTTCTGCCTCTTTTCCTATGCTTTACATGCAATTCCAGTCTACCTCCTGAAATCGGTTTCCTGCAATCCTGCCCTGCTTTGAAGTCCTCTTGGCAGCCTTACTTCAATATATTTTTGGACGATAGCTGTCATTTTTAACTCTGCAGGTTTGTGAATTACAGTGCCCCTGAGCTCCTTTCTTCAACTCGCTTTCTTGTGAGCTGGCCGCAACACCGCAGGATTGCTTCAGGCCCTAGTGTGGTTCCGGCATGGCACGCTGAGCATTAGGTTAATTCCTCTTCCTGGTGGGAAATGAGAGTTAAATTTGCCCGTCCAGACACCTCCAGCTAGTCTCTCATTGGTTCTCCCTATTCCTGTTCATTTTCCGCAGAAATTGCAAACTGGGCCAAACAGGAGGTTAAAGGCACTGACTCTCCAAGTGGGGAGAGTGTTAGTAAAGCGTCTGGAATGTTGCACCTGAGTACAAGGGGACGAAATCTGACACATTTGAACACGTTTCCCGATCACACGGTGGATCATACTCTGGGTTCCACATGCATGTTTTAGTTGAAGGAAGAATCCCTTAAACCTGGAGAGTTGAGACCCATGGAATGGGTACCATTCAATATGACTTCAAAGGGTCTGCATTTGCTCACCGAACCTCACCAATCCTATCACTGCTGTATTTATGCCGCTGTAGACACGCTTGATTCTCTTTCGGAGACATATAAATCCATAGGTTTTAAGATTCTTACTAGTCAGGTATATTCTTAGGCGTTTAATATGGGGTGTAGAGCCCACTTCGTTGAGCAAGGAGTAGCTCTTGTCTATTACATATTTGGCTTATGGAACGGTATCTGTGCTAATTTCAATCTCTGGTTTTATGCAGCACCCCAACTCACCTTTCCCCTTAAGCAAGCATAAGTTGGTTTTCTACATTTGAGATCCTGTTCTGTTTTGTAATTCAGTTCCTGTGTAGCCAAGTTTACATTCCATGTATTAGTGATATCTTATGATGTTTCTTTTTCTGTGTGACTTATGTCACTTAGAATCATCGTACCTGAATCCACTCATTATGCTGCTACGGGCCTGATGACATAGATTTCATTCCTGAGTGATATTGCATTGTACGTAAGTACCACAACTTCTTTATCCATTTTTCACTTTCTGCGATATTGAACTTGTACCATAAACGAGATTCTTGTAAACAGAGCCGGCCCAAACTTTGGGGTGGCTGTGTCTTTTTGATTTTAATTTCCCTAAGCTATAGGACCATAAGTGGAAGTGCCCTAGGCTCTGTTGCTTTGTTTTTTAGATGTTTCAGGAAACACCATACACTTCTCCAGAGTGGCTGTTGGCAATTTACATCCCGCCCATCAGCATAACAAGGCTCCCAATTCTCCATGGCCTGTCCTGCCTTTCTGGATTTTACACATTTTTCAGATGGCCCTTTTGACCGGGGGGCAGTGAGACTTCATTGTAGTGCAGATTTCCTTTGCAAGCTTGCTTGGTTGGCCAAAAAGGGCGTATGCGTTTTTTCCTGAATATATTCAGGAAAAAACGCATACGCCCTTTTTGGCCAAGTGCATCATTGTGGACGTTCTGCCTCTTTTCCTATGCTTTACATGTAATTCCAGTCTACCTCCTGAAATCGGATTCCTGCAATTCTGCCCCGCTTTCGAGTCCTCTTGGCAGCCTTACTTCAATATATTTTTGGACGATAGCTGTCATTTATAACTCTGCAGGTTTGTGAATTACAGTGCCCCTGAGCTCCTTTCTTCAACTCGCTTTCTTGTGAGCTGGCCGCAACACCGCAGCATTGCTTCAGGCCCTAGTGTGGTTCCGGCATGGCACGCTGAGCCTTTGGTTAATTCCTCTTCCTGGTGGGAAATGAGAGTTAAATTTGCCCGTCCAGACACCTCCAGCTAGTCTCTCATTGGTTCTCCCTATTCCTGTTCATTTTCCGCAGAAATTGCAAACTGGGCCAAACAGGAGGTTAACGGCACTGACTCTCCAAGTGGAGAGAGTTTTAGTAAAGCGTCTGGAATGTTGCACCCGAGTACCAGGGGACAAAAACTGAGACACATTTGAACACGTTTCCTGATCACACAGTGGATCATACTCTGGGTTCCACATGCATGTTTTAGCTGAAGGAAGAATCCCTTAATCCTGGAGAGTTGAGACCCATGGAATGGGTACCATGCAATATGACTTCAAAGGTTCTGCATTGGCTCACCGAACCTCACCAGTCCTATCACTGCTGCGCTTATGCCACTGTACACACGCTTGATTCTCTTTCGGAGACATATAAATCCATAGATTTTAAGATTCTTCCTAGTCAGGTATATTCTTAGACGTTTAATATGGGGTGTTGAGTCCTCTTCGTTGAGCAAGGAGTAGCTCTTGTCTATTACATATTTGGCTTATGGAACGGTATCTGTGCTAATTTCAATCTCTGGTTTTATGCAGCACCCCAACTCACCTTTCCCCTTAAGCAAGCATAAGTTGGTTTTCTACATTTGAGACCCTGTTCTGTTTTGTAATTCAGTTCCTGTGTAGCCAAGTTTACATTCCGTGTAGTAGTGATATCTTATGATGTTTCTTTTTCTGTGTGACTTATCTCACTTAGAATCATCGTACCTGAATCCACTCATTATGCTGCTACGGGCCTGATGACATAGATTTCATTGCTGAGTGATATTGCATTGTACGTTAAGTACCACAACTTCTTTATCCATTTTTCAGTTTCTGCGATATTGAACTTGTACCATAAACGAGATTCTTGTAAACAGAGCCGGCCCAAACTTTGGGGTGGCTGTGTCTTTTTGATTTTAATTTCCCTAAGCTATAGGACCATAAGTGGAAGTGCCCTAGGCTCTGTTGCTTTGTTTTTTAGATGTTTCAGGAAACACCATACACTTCTCCAGAGTGGCTGTTGGCAATTTACATCCCGCCCATCAGCATAACAAGGCTCCCAGTTCTCCATGGCCTGTCCTGCCTTTCTGGATGTTATACTTTTTTCAGATGGCCCTTTTGACCGGGGGGCAGTGAGACTTCATTGTAGTGCAGATTTCCTTTGCAAGCTTGCTTGGTTGGCCAAAAAGGGCGTATGCGTTTTTTCCTGAATATATTCAGGAAAAAACGCATACGCCCTTTTTGGCCAAGTGCATCATTGTGGACGTTCTGCCTCTTTTCCTATGCTTTACATGCAATTCCAGTCTACCTCCTGAAATCGGTTTCCTGCAATTCTGCCCCGCTTTCAAGTCCTCTTGGCAGCCTTACTTCAATATATTTTTGGACGATAGCTGTCATTTATAACTCTGCAGGTTTGTGAATTACAGTGCCCCTGAGCTCCTTTCTTCAACTCGCTTTTTTGTGAGCTGGCCGCAACACCGCAGCATTGCTTCAGGCCCTAGTGTGGTTCCGGCATGGCACGCTGAGCCTTTGGTTAATTCCTCTTCCTGGTGGGAAATGAGAGTTAAATTTGCCCGTCCAGACACCTCCAGCTAGTCTCTCATTGGTTCTCCCTATTCCTGTTCATTTGCCGCAGAAATTGCAAACTGGGCCAAACAGGAGGTTAAAGGCAGTGACTCCCCAAGTGGGGAGAGTTTTAGTAAAGCGTCTGGAATGTTGCACCCGAGTACCAGGGGACAAAAACTGAGACACATTTGAACACGTTTCCCGATCACACGGTGGATCATACTCTGGGTTCCACATGCATGTTTTAGCTGAAGGAAGAATCCCTTAAACCTGGAGAGTTGAGACCCATGGAATGGGTACCATTCAATATGACTTCAAAGGTTCTGCATTGGCTCACCGAACCTCACCAATCCTATCACTGCTGCGCTTATGCCACTGTACACACGCTTGATTCTCTTTCGGAGACATATAAATCCATAGATTTTAAGATTCTTACTAGTCAGGTATATTCTTAGACGTTTAATATGGGGTGTTGAGTCCTCTTCGTTGAGCAAGGAGTAGCTCTTGTCTATTACATATTTGGCTTATGGAACGGTATCTGTGCTAATTTCAATCTCTGGTTTTATGCAGCACCCCAACTCACCTTTCCCCTTAAGCAAGCATAAGTTGGTTTTCTACATTTGAGACCTTGTTCTGTTTTGTAATTCAGTTCCTGTGTAGCCAAGTTTACATTCCGTGTAGTAGTGATATCTTATGATGTTTCTTTTTCTGTGTGACTTATCTCACTTAGAATCATCGTACCTGAATCCACTCATTATGCTGCTATGGGCCTGATGACATAGATTTCATTGCTGAGTGATATTGCATTGTACGTAAGTACCACAAATTCTTTATCCATTTTTCGCTTTCTGTGATATTGAACTTGTACCGTAAACGAGGTTCTTGTAAACAGAGCCGTCCCAAACTTTGGGGTGGCTGTGTCTTTTTGATTTTAATTTCCCTAAGCTATAGGACCATAAGTGGAAGTGCCCTAGGCTCTGTTGCTTTGTTTTTTAGATGTTTCAGGAAACACCATACACTTCTCCAGAGTGGCTGTTGGCAATTTACATCCCGCCCATCAGCATAACAAGGCTCCCAGTTCTCCATGGCCTGTCCTGCCTTTCTGGATTTTATACTTTTTTCAGATGGCCCTTTTGACCGGGGGGCAGTGAGACTTCATTGTAGTGCAGATTTCCTTTGCAAGCTTGCTTGGTTGGCCCAAAAGGGCGTATGTGTTTTTTCCTGAATATATTCAGGAAAAAACGCATACGCCCTTTTTGGCCAAGTGCATCATTGTGGACGTTCTGCCTCTTTTCCTATGCTTTACATGCAATTCCAGTCTACCTCCTGAAATCGGTTTCCTGCAATCCTGCCCCGCTTTCAAGTCCTCTTGGCAGCCTTACTTCAATATATTTTTGGACGATAGCTGTCATTTTTAACTCTGCAGGTTTGTGAATTACAGTGCCCCTTAGCTCCTTTCTTCAACTCACTTTCTTGTGAGCTGGCCGCAACACCGCAGGATTGCTTCAGGCCCTAGTGTGGTTCCGGCATGGCACGCTGAGCCTTTGGTTAATTCCTCTTCCTGGTGGGAAATGAGAGTTAAATTTGCCCATCCAGACACCTCCAGCTAGTCTCTCATTGGTTCTCCCTATTCCTGTTCATTTTCCGCAGAAATTGCAAAGTGGGCCAAACAGGAGGTTAAAGGCACTGACTCTCCAAGTGGGGAGAGTGTTAGTAAAGCATCTGGAATGTTGCACACGAGTACCAGGGGACAAAAACTGAGACACATTTGAACACGTTTCCCGATCACACGGTGGATCATACTCTGGGTTCCACATGCATGTTTTAGCTGAAGGAAGAATCCCTTAAACCTGGAAAGTTGAGACCCATGGAATGGCTACCATGCAATATGACTTCAAAGGGTCTGCATTTGCTCATCAAACCTCACCAATCCTATCACTGCTGCGTTTATGCCGCTGTACACATGCTTGATTCTCTTTTGGAGACATATAAATCCATAGGTTTTAAGATTATTACTAGTCAGGTATATTCTTAGGCGATTAATATGGGGTGTAGAGTCCACTTCGTTGAGCAAGGAGTAGCTCTTGTCTATTACATATTTGGCTTATGGAATGGTATCTGTGCTAATTTCAATCTCTGGTTTTATGCAGAACCCCAACTCACCTTTCCCCTTAAGCAAGCATAAGTTGGTTTTCTACATTTGAGACCGTGTTCTGTTTTGTAATTCAGTTTCTGTGTAGCCAAGTTTACATTCCGTGTAGTAGTGATATCTTATGATGTTTCTTTTTCTGTGTGACTTATCTCACTTAGAATCATCGTACCTGAATCCACTCATTATGCTGCTACGGGCCTGATGATATAGATTTCATTGCTGAGTGATATTGCATTGTACGTAAGTACCACAAATTCTTTATCCATTTTTCACCTTCTGTGATATTGAATTTGTACTGTAAATGAGGTTCTTGTAAACAGAGCCGTCCCAAACTTTGGGGTGGCTGTGTCTTTTTGATTTTAATTTCCCTAAGCTATAGGACCATAAGTGGAAGTGCCCTAGGCTCTGTTGCTTTGTTTTTTAGATGTTTCAGGAAACACCATACACTTCTCCAGAGTGGCTGTTGGCAATTTACATCCCGCCCATCAGCATAACAAGGCTCCCAGGTCTCCATGGCCTGTCCTGCCTTTCTGGATTTTACACTTTTTTCAGATGGCCCTTTTGACCGGGGGGCAGTGAGACTTCATTGTAGTGCAGATTTCCTTTGCAAGCTTGCTTGGTTGGCCAAAAAGGGCATATGCGTTTTTTCCTGAATATATTCAGGAAAAAACGCATACGCCCTTTTTGGCCAAGTGCATCATTGTGGACGTTCTGCCTCTTTTCCTATGCTTTACATGCAATTCCAGTCTACCTCCTGAAATCGGTTTCCTGCAATCCTGCCCTGCTTTGAAGTCCTCTTGGCAGCCTTACTTCAATATATTTTTGGACGATAGCTGTCATTTTTAACTCTGCAGGTTTGTGAATTACAGTGCCCCTGAGCTCCTTTCTTCAACTCGCTTTCTTGTGAGCTGGCCGCAACACCGCAGGATTGCTTCAGGCCCTAGTGTGGTTCCGGCATGGCACGCTGAGCATTAGGTTAATTCCTCTTCCTGGTGGGAAATGAGAGTTAAATTTGCCCGTCCAGACACCTCCAGCTAGTCTCTCATTGGTTCTCCCTATTCCTGTTCATTTTCCGCAGAAATTGCAAACTGGGCCAAACAGGAGGTTAAAGGCACTGACTCTCCAAGTGGAGAGAGTTTTAGTAAAGCGTCTGGAATGTTGCACCCGAGTACTAGGGGACAAAAACTGAGACACATTTGAACACGTTTCCCGATCACACAGTGGATCATACTCTGGGTTCCACATGCATGTTTTAGCTGAAGGAAGAATCCCTTAAAACTGGAGAGTTGAGACCCATGGAATGGGTACCATGCAATATGACTTCAAAGGTTCTGCATTGGCTCACCGAACCTCACCAGTCCTATCACTGCTGCGCTTATGCCACTGTACACACGCTTGATTCTCTTTCGGAGACATATAAATCCATAGATTTTAAGATTCTTCCTAGTCAGGTATATTCTTAGACGTTTAATATGGGGTGTTGAGTCCTCTTCGTTGAGCAAGGAGTAGCTCTTGTCTATTACATATTTGGCTTATGGAACGGTATCTGTGCTAATTTCAATCTCTGGTTTTATGCAGCACCCCAACTCACCTTTCCCCTTAAGCAAGCATAAGTTGGTTTTCTACATTTGAGACCCTGTTCTGTTTTGTAATTCAGTTCCTGTGTAGCCAAGTTTACATTCCGTGTAGTAGTGATATCTTATGATGTTTCTTTTTCTGTGTGACTTATCTCACTTAGAATCATCATACCTGAATCCACTCATTATGCTGCTACGGGCCTGATGACATAGATTTCATTGCTGAGTGATATTGCATTGTACGTTAAGTACCACAACTTCTTTATCCATTTTTCAGTTTCTGCGATATTGAACTTGTACCATAAACGAGATTCTTGTAAACAGAGCCGGCCCAAACTTTGGGGTGGCTGTGTCTTTTTGATTTTAATTTCCCTAAGCTATAGGACCATAAGTGGAAGTGCCCTAGGCTCTGTTGCTTTGTTTTTCAGATGTTTCAGGAAACACCATACACTTCTCCAGAGTGGCTGTTGGCAATTTACATCCCGCCCATCAGCATAACAAGGCTCCCAGTTCTCCATGGCCTGTCCTGCCTTTCTGGATGTTATACTTTTTTCAGATGGCCCTTTTGACCGGGGGGCAGTGAGACTTCATTGTAGTGCAGATTTCCTTTGCAAGCTTGCTTGGTTGGCCAAAAAGGGCGTATGCGTTTTTTCCTGAATATATTCAGGAAAAAACGCATACGCCCTTTTTGGCCAAGTGCATCATTGTGGACGTTCTGCCTCTTTTCCTATGCTTTACATGCAATTCCAGTCTACCTCCTGAAATCGGTTTCCTGCAATTCTGCCCCGCTTTCAAGTCCTCTTGGCAGCCTTACTTCAATATATTTTTGGACGATAGCTGTCATTTTTAACTCTGCAGGTTTGTGAATTACAGTGCCCCTGAGCTCCTTTCTTCAACTCGCTTTTTTGTGAGCTGGCCGCAACACCGCAGCATTGCTTCAGGCCCTAGTGTGGTTCCGGCATGGCACGCTGAGCCTTTGGTTAATTCCTCTTCCTGGTGGGAAATGAGAGTTAAATTTGCCCATCCAGACACCTCCAGCTAGTCTCTCATTGGTTCTCCCTATTCCTGTTCATTTTCCGCAGAAATTGCAAACTGGGCCATACAGGAGGTTAAAGGCACTGTCTCTCCAAGTGGGGAGAGTGTTAGTAAAGCGTCTGGAATGTTGCACCCGAGTACCAGGGGACAAAAACTGAGACACATTTGAACACGTTTCCCGATCACACGGTTGATCATACTCTGGGTTCCACATGCATGTTTTAGCTGAAGGAAGAATCCCTTAAACCTGGAGAGTTGAGACCTATGGAATGGGTACCATTCAATATGACTTCAAAGGTTCTGCATTGGCTCACCGAACCTCACCAATCCTATCACTGCTGCGCTTATGCCACTGTACACACGCTTGATTCTCTTTCGGAGACATATAAATCCATAGATTTTAAGATTCTTACTAGTCAGGTATATTCTTAGACGTTTAATATGGGGTGTTGAGTCCTCTTCGTTGAGCAAGGAGTAGCTCTTGTCTATTACATATTTGGCTTATGGAATGGTATCTGTGCTAATTTCAATCTCTGGTTTTATGCAGCACCCCAACTCACCTTTCCCCTTAAGCAAGCATAAGTTGGTTTTCTACATTTGAGATCCTGTTCTGTTTTGTAATTCAGTTCCTGTGTAGCCAAGTTTACATTCCGTGTATTAGTGATATCTTATGATGTTTCTTTTTCTGTGTGACTTATTTCACTTAGAATCATCGTACCTGAATCCACTCATTATGCTGCTACGGGCCTGATGACATAGATTTCATTCCTGAGTGATATTGCATTGTACGTAAGTACCACAACTTCTTTATCCATTTTTCACTTTCTGCGATATTGAACTTGTACCATAAACGAGATTCTTGTAAACAGAGCCGGCCCAAACTTTGGTGTGGCTGTGTCTTTTTGATTTTAATTTCCCTAAGCTATAGGACCATAAGTGGAAGTGCCCTAGGCTCTGTTGCTTTGTTTTTTAGATGTTTCAGGAAACACCATAAACTTCTCCAGAGTGGCTGTTGGCAATTTACATCCCGCCCATCAGCATAACAAGGCTCCCAGGTCTCCATGGCCTGTCCTGCCTTTCTGGATTTTATACTTTTTTCAGATGGCCCTTTTGACCGGGGGGCAGTGAGACTTCATTGTAGTGCAGATTTCCTTTGCAAGCTTGCTTGGTTGGCCAAAAAGGGCGTATGCATTTTTTCCTGAATATATTCAGGAAAAAACGCATACGCCCTTTTTGGCCAAGTGCATCATTGTGGACGTTCTGCCTCTTTTCCTATGCTTTACATGCAATTCCAGTCTACCTCCTGAAATCGGATTCCTGCAATTCTGCCCCGCTTTCAAGTCCTCTTGGCAGCCTTACTTCAATATATTTTTGGACGATAGCTGTCATTTTTAACTCTGCAGGTTTGTGAATTACAGTGCCCCTGAGCTCCTTTCTTCAACTCGCTTTCTTGTGAGCTGGCCGCAACACCGCAGGATTGCTTCAGGCCCTAGTGTGGTTCCGGCATGGCACGCTGAGCCTTTGGTTAATTCCTCTTCCTGGTGGGAAATGAGAGTTAAATTTGCCCGTCCAGACACCTCCAGCTAGTCTCTCATTGGTTCTCCCTATTCCTGTTCATTTTCCGCAGAAATTGCAAACTGGGCCAAACAGGAGGTTAAAGGCACTGACTCTCCAAGTGGGGAGAGTTTTAGTAAAGCGTCTGGAATGTTGCACCCGAGTACCAGGGGACAAAAACTGAGACACATTTGAACACATTTCCCGATCACACGGTGGATCATACTCTGGGTTCCACATGCATGTTTTAGCTGAAGGAAGAATCCCTTAAACCTGGAGAGTTGAGACCTATGGAATGGGTACCATTCAATATGACTTCAAAGGTTCTGCATTGGCTCACCGAACCTCACCAATCCTATCACTGCTGCGCTTATGCCACTGTACACACGCTTGATTCTCTTTCGGAGACATATAAATCCATAGATTTTAAGATTCTTACTAGTCAGGTATATTCTTAGACGTTTAATATGGGGTGTTGAGTCCTCTTCGTTGAGCAAGGAGTAGCTCTTGTCTATTACATATTTGGCTTATGGAACGGTATCTGTGCTAATTTCAATCTCTGGTTTTATGCAGCACCCCAACTCACCTTTCCCCTTAAGCAAGCATAAGTTGGTTTTCTACATTTGAGACCTTGTTCTGTTTTGTAATTCAGTTCCTGTGTAGCCAAGTTTACATTCCGTGTATTAGTGATATCTTATGATGTTTCTTTTTCTGTGTGACTTATCTCACTTAGAATCATCGTACCTGAATCCACTCATTATGCTGCTATGGGCCTGATGACATAGATTTCATTGCTGAGTGATATTGCATTGTACGTAAGTACCACAACTTCTTTATCCATTTTTCGCTTTCTGTGATATTGAACTTGTACCGTAAACGAGGTTCTTGTAAACAGAGCCGTCCCAAACTTTGGGGTGGCTGTGTCTTTTTGATTTTAATTTCCCTAAGCTATACGACCATAAGTGGAAGTGCCCTAGGCTCTGTTGCTTTGTTTTGTAGATGTTTCAGGAAACACCATACACTTCTCCAGAGTGGCTGTTGGCAATTTACATCCCGCCCATCAGCATAACAAGGCTCCCAGTTCTCCATGGCCTGTCCTGCCTTTCTGGATGTTATACTTTTTTCAGATGGCCCTTTTGACCGGGGGGCAGTGAGACTTCATTGTAGTGCAGATTTCCTTTGCAAGCTTGCTTGGTTGGCCAAAAAGGGCGTATGCGTTTTTTCCTGAATATATTCAGGAAAAAACGCATACGCCCTTTTTGGCCAAGTGCATCATTGTGGACGTTCTGCCTCTTTTCCTATGCTTTACATGCAATTCCAGTCTACCTCCTGAAATCGGTTTCCTGCAATTCTGCCCCGCTTTCAAATCCTCTTGGCAGCCTTACTTCAATATATTTTTGGACGATAGCTGTCATTTTTAACTCTGCAGGTTTGTGAATTACAGTGCCCCTGAGCTCCTTTCTTCAACTCGCTTTTTTGTGAGCTGGCCGCAACACCGCAGCATTGCTTCAGGCCCTAGTGTGGTTCCGGCATGGCACGCTGAGCCTTTGGTTAATTCCTCTTCCTGGTGGGAAATGAGAGTTAAATTTGCCCATCCAGACACCTCCATCTAGTCTCTCATTGGTTCTCCCTATTCCTGTTCATTTTCCGCAGAAATTGCAAACTGGGCCAAACAGGAGGTTAAAGGCACTGTCTCTCCAAGTGGGGAGAGTGTTATTAAAGCGTCTGGAATGTTGCACCCGAGTACCAGGGGACAAAAACTGAGACACATTTGAACACATTTCCCGATCACACGGTTGATCATACTCTGGGTTCCACATGCATGTTTTAGCTGAAGGAAGA
This sequence comes from Pseudorca crassidens, assembly GCF_039906515.1. Classification (NCBI taxonomy): domain Eukaryota; kingdom Metazoa; phylum Chordata; class Mammalia; order Artiodactyla; family Delphinidae; genus Pseudorca; species Pseudorca crassidens. Next base: position 162,679,855 of record NC_090296.1, read on the forward strand.
ATCCCTTAAACCTGGAGAGTTGAGACCCATGGAATGGGTACCATGCAATATGACTTCAAAGGGTCTGCATTTGCTCACCGAACCTCACCAATCCTATCACTGCTGCATTTATGCCGCTGTACACACGCTTGATTCTCTTTCGGAGACATATAAATCCATAGGTGTTAAGATTCTTACTAGTCAGGTATATTCTTAGGCATTTAATATGGGGTGTTGAGTCCATTTCGTTGAGCAAGGAGTAGCTCTGGTCTATTGCCTATTTGGCTTATGGAATGGTATCTGTGCTAATTTCAATCTCTGGTTTTATGCAGCACCCCAACTCACCTTTCCCCTTAAGCAAGCATAAGTTGGTTTTCTACATTTGAGATCCTGTTCTGTTTTGTAATTCAGTTCCTGTGTAGCCAAGTTTACATTCCGTGTATTAGTGATATCTTATGATGTTTCTTTTTCTGTGTGACTTATTTCACTTAGAATCATCGTACCTGAATCCACTCATTATGCTGCTACGGGCCTGATGACATAGATTTCATTCCTGAGTGATATTGCATTGTACGTAAGTACCACAACTTCTTTATCCATTTTTCACTTTCTGCGATATTGAACTTGTACCATAAACGAGATTCTTGTAAACAGAGCCGGCCCAAACTTTGGGGTGGCTGTGTCTTTTTGATTTTAATTTCCCTAAGCTATAGGACCATAAGTGGAAGTGCCCTAGGCTCTGTTGCTTTGTTTTTTAGATGTTTCAGGAAACACCATACACTTCTCCAGAGTGGCTGTTGGCAATTTACATCCCGCCCATCAGCATAACAAGGCTCCCAGTTCTCCATGGCCTGTCCTGCCTTTCTGGATGTTATACTTTTTTCAGATGGCCCTTTTGACCGGGGGGCAGTGAGACTTCATTGTAGTGCAGATTTCCTTTGCAAGCTTGCTTGGTTGGCCAAAAAGGGCGTATGCGTTTTTTCCTGAATATATTCAGGAAAAAACGCATACGCCCTTTTTGGCCAAGTGCATCATTGTGGACGTTCTGCCTCTTTTCCTATGCTTTACATGCAATTCCAGTCTACCTCCTGAAATCGGTTTCCTGCAATTCTGCCCCGATTTCAAGTCCTCTTGGCAGCCTTACTTCAATATATTTTTGGACGATAGCTGTCATTTATAACTCTGCAGGTTTGTGAATTACAGTGCCCCTGAGCTCCTTTCTTCAACTCGCTTTCTTGTGAGCTGGCCGCAACACCGCAGCATGGCTTCAGGCCCTAGTGTGGTTCCGGCATGGCACGCTGAGCCTTTGGTTAATTCCTCTTCCTGGTGGGAAATGAGAGTTAAATTTGCCCGTCCAGACACCTCCAGCTAGTCTCTCATTGGTTCTCCCTATTTCTGTTCATTTTCCGCAGAAATTGCAAACTGGGCCAAACAGGCGGTTAAAGGCACTGACTCTCCAAGTGGGGAGAGTGTTAGTAAAGCGACTGGAATGTTGCACCCGAGTACCAGGGGACAAAAACTGAGACACATTTGAACACGTTTCCCGATCACACGGTGGATCATACTCTGGGTTCCACATGCATGTTTTAGCTGAAGGAAGAATCCCTTAAACCTGGAGAGTTGAGACCCATGGAATGGGTACCATGCAATATGACTTCAAAGGGTCTGCATTTGCTCACCGAACCTCACCAATCCTATCACTGCTGCATTTATGCCGCTGTACACACGCTTGATTCTCTTTCGGAGACATATAAATCCATAGGTGTTAAGATTCTTACTAGTCAGGTATATTCTTAGGCATTTAATATGGGGTGTTGAGTCCACTTCGTTGAGCAAGGAGTAGCTCTTGTCTATTACCTATTTGGCTTATGGAATGGTATCTGTGCTAATTTCAATCTCTGGTTTTATGCAGAACCCCATCTCACCTTTCCCCTTAAGCAAGCATAAGTTGTTTTTCTACATTTGAGATCCTGTTCTGTTTTGTAATTCAGTTCCTGTGTAGCCAAGTTTACATTCCGTGTAGTAGTGATATCTTATGATGTTTCTTTTTCTGTGTGACTTATTTCACTTAGAATCATCGTACCTGAATCCACTCATTATGCTGCTATGGGCCTGATGACATAGATTTCATTCCTGAGTGATATTGCATTGTACGTAAGTACCACAACTTCTTTATCCATTTTTCACTTTCTGCGATATTGAACTTGTACCATAAACGAGATTCTTGTAAACAGAGCCGGCCCAAACTTTGGGGTGGCTGTGTCTTTTTGATTTTAATTTCCCTAAGCTATAGGACCATAAGTGGAAGTGCCCTAGGCTCTGTTGCTTTGTTTTGTAGATGTTTCAGGAAACACCATACACTTCTCCAGAGTGGCTGTTGGCAATTTACATCCCGCCCATCAGCATAACAAGGCTCCCAGTTCTCCATGGCCTGTCCTGCCTTTCTGGATGTTATACTTTTTTCAGATGGCCCTTTTGACCGGGGGACAGTGAGACTTCATTGTAGTACAGATTTCCTTTGCAAGCTTGCTTGGTTGGCCAAAAAGGGCGTATGCGTTTTTTCCTGAATATATTCAGGAAAAAACGCATACGCCCTTTTTGGCCAAGTGCATCATTGTGGACGTTCTGCCTCTTTTCCTATGCTTTACATGCAATTCCAGTCTACCTCCTGAAATCGGTTTCCTGCAATTCTGCCCCGCTTTCAAGTCCTCTTGGCAGCCTTACTTCAATATATTTTTGGACGATAGCTGTCATTTTTAACTCTGCAGGTTTGTGAATTACAGTGCCCCTGAGCTCCTTTCTTCAACTCGCTTTTTTGTGAGCTGGCCGCAACACCGCAGGATTGCTTCAGGCCCTAGTGTGGTTCCGGCATGGCACGCTGAGCCTTTGGTTAATTCCTCTTCCTGGTGGGAAATGAGAGTTAAATTTGCCCATCCAGACACCTCCAGCTAGTCTCTCATTGGTTCTCCCTATTCCTGTTCATTTTCCGCAGAAATTGCAAACTGGGCCAAACAGGAGGTTAAAGGCACTGTCTCTCCAAGTGGGGAGAGTGTAAGTAAAGCGTCTGGAATGTTGCACCCGAGTACCAGGGGACAAAAACTGAGACACATTTGAACACGTTTCCCGATCACATGGTTGATCATACTCTGGGTTCCACATGCATGTTTTAGCTGAAGGAAGAATCCCTTAAACCTGGAGAGTTGAGACCCATGGAATGGGTACCATGCAATATGACTTCAAAGGGTCTGCATTTGCTCACCGAACCTCACCAATCCTATCACTGCTGCATTTATGCCGCTGTACACACGCTTGATTCTCTTTCGGAGACAAATAAGTCCATAGGTTTTAAGATTCTTACTAGTCAGGTATATTCTTAGGCGTTTAATATGGGGTGTTGTGTCCTCTTCGTTGAGCAAGGAGTAGATCTTGTCTATTACATATTTGGCTTGTGGAACGGTATCTGTGCTAATTTCAATCTCTGGTTTTATGCAGCACCCCAACTCACCTTTCCCCTTAAGCAAGCATAAGTTGGTTTTCTACTTTTGACACCCTGTTCTGTTTTGTAATTCTGTTCCTGTGTAGCCAAGTTTACATTCCGTGTAGTAGTGATATCTTATGATGTTTCCTTTTCTGTGTGACTTATCTCACTTAGAATCATCGTACCTGAATCCACTCATTATGCTGCTACGGGCCTGATGATATAGATTTCATTGCTGAGTGATATTGCATTGTACGTAAGTACCACAAATTCTTTATCCATTTTTCACCTTCTGTGATATTGAATTTGTACTGTAAATGAGGTTCTTGTAAACAGAGCCATCCCAAACTTTGGGGTGGCTGTGTCTTTTTGATTTTAATTTCCCTAAGCTATAGGACCATAAGTGGAAGTGCCCTAGGCTCTGTTGCTTTGTTTTTTAGATGTTTCAGGAAACACCATACACTTCTCCAGAGTGGCTGTTGGCAATTTACATCCCGCCCATCAGCATAACAAGGCTCCCAGTTCTCCATGGCCTGTCCTGCCTTTCTGGATTTTACACTTTTTTCAGATGGCCCTTTTGACCGGGGGGCAGTGAGACTTCATTGTAGTGCAGATTTCCTTTGCAAGCTTGCTTGGTTGGCCAAAAAGGGCGTATGCATTTTTTCCTGAATATATTCAGGAAAAAACGCATATGCCCTTTTTGGCCAAGTGCATCATTGTGGACGTTCTGCCTCTTTTCCTATGCTTTACATGCAATTCCAGTCTACCTCCTGAAATCGGTTTCCTGCAATTCTGCCCCGCTTTCAAGTCCTCTTGGCAGCCTTACTTCAATATATTTTTGGACGATAGCTGTCATTTATAACTCTGCAGGTTTGTGAATTACAGTGCCCCTGAGCTCCTTTCTTCAACTCGCTTTCTTGTGAGCTGGCCGCAACACCGCAGGATTGCTTCAGGCCCTAGTGTGGTTCCGGCATGGCACGCTGAGCCTTTGGTTAATTCCTCTTCCTGGTGGGAAATGAGAGTTAAATTTGCCCATCCAGACACCTCCAGCTAGTCTCTCACTGGTTCTCCCTATTCCTGTTCATCTTCCGCAAAAATTGCAAACTGGGCCAAACAGGAGGTTAAAGGCACTGACTCTCCAAGTGGGGAGAGTGTTAGTAAAGCATCTGGAATGTTGCACCCGAGTACCAGGGGACGAAACCTGAGACACATTTGAACACGTTTCCCGATCACACGGTGGATCATACTCTGGGTTCCACATGCATGTTTTAGCTGAAGGAAGAATCCCTTAAACCTGGAGAGTTGAGACCCATGGAATGGGTACCATGCAATATGACCTCAAAGGGTCTGCATTGGCTCACCGAACCTCACCAATCCTATCACTGCTGCGCTTATGCCACTGTACACACGCTTGATTCTCTTTCGGAGACATATAAATCCATAGGTTTTAAGATTCTTACTAGTCAGCTATATTCTTAGACGTTTAATATGGGGTGTTGAGTCCTCTTCGTTGAGCAAGGAGTAGCTCTTGTCTATTACATATTTGGCTTATGGAACGGTATCTGTGCTAATTTCAATCTCTGGTTTTATGCAGCACCCCAACTCACCTTTCCCCTTAAGCAAGCATAAGTTGGTTTTCTACATTTGAGACCTTGTTCTGTTTTGTAATTCAGTTCCTGTGTAGCCAAGTTTACATTCCGTGTATTAGTGATATCTTATGATGTTTCTTTTTCTGTGTGACTTATCTCACTTAGAATCATCGTACCTGAATCCACTCATTATGCTGCTATGGGCCTGATGACATAGATTTCATTGCTGAGTGATATTGCATTGTACGTAAGTACCACGACTTCTTTATCCATTTTTCGCTTTCTGTGATATTGAACTTGTACCGTAAACGAGGTTCTTGTAAACAGAGCCGTCCCAAACTTTGGGGTGGCTGTGTCTTTTTGATTTTAATTTCCCTAAGCTATACGACCATAAGTGGAAGTGCCCTAGGCTCTGTTGCTTTGTTTTTTAGATGTTTCAGGAAACACCATACACTTCTCCAGAGTGGCTGTTGGCAATTTACATCCCGCCCATCAGCATAACAAGGCTCCCAGTTCTCCATGGCCTGTCCTGCCTTTCTGGATTTTACACTTTTTTCAGATGGCCCTTTTGACTGGGGGGCAGTGAGACTTCATTGTAGTGCAGATTTCCTTTGCAAGCTTGCTTGGTTGGCCAAAAAGTGCGTATGCGTTTTTTCCTGAATATATTCAGGAAAAAACGCATATGCCCTTTTTGGCCAAGTGCATCATTGTGGACGTTCTGCCTCTTTTCCTATGCTTTACATGCAATTCCAGTCTACCTCCTGAAATCGGTTTCCTGCAATTCTGCCCCGCTTTCAAGTCCTCTTGGCAGCCTTACTTCAATATATTTTTGGACGATAGCTGTCATTTATAACTCTGCAGGTTTGTGAATTACAGTGCCCCTGAGCTCCTTTTTTCAACTCGCTTTCTTGTGAGCTGGCCGCAACACCGCAGGATTGCTTCAGGCCCTAGTGTGGTTCCGGCATGGCACGCTGAGCCTTTGGTTAATTCCTCTTCCTGGTGGGAAATGAGAGTTAAATTTGCCCGTCCAGACACCACCAGCTAGTCTCTCATTGGTTCTCCCTATTCCTGTTCATTTTCCGCAGAAATTGCAAACTGGGCCAAACAGGAGGTTAAAGGCACTGACTCTCCAAGTGGGGAGAGTGTTAGTAAAGCGTCTGGAATGTTGCACCCGAGTACCAGGGGACGAAAAGTGAGACATTTGAACACGTTTCCCGATCACACGGTGGATCATACTCTGGGTTCCACATGCATGTTTTAGCTGAAGGAAGAATCCCTTAAACCTGGAGAGTTGAGACCCATGGAATGGGTACCATGCAATATGTCTTCAAAGGTTCTGCATTGGCTCACCGAACCTCACCAATCCTATCACTGGTGCGCTTATGCCTCTGTACACACGCTTGATTCTCTTTCGGAGACTTATAAATCCATAGATTTTAAGATTCTTACTAGTCAGGTATATTCTTAGACGTTTAATATGGGGTGTTGAGTCCTCTTCGCTGAGCAAGGAGTAGCTCTTGTCTACTACATATTTGGCTTATGGAACGGTATCTGTGCTAATTTCAATCTCTGGTTTTATGCAGCACCCCAACTCACCTTTCCCCTTAAGCAAGCATAAGTTGGTTTTCTACATTTGAGACCCTGTTCTGTTTTGTAATTCAGTTCCTGTGTAGCCAAGGTTACATTCCATGTAGTAGTGATATCTTATGATGTTTCTTTTTCTGTGTGACTTATTTCACTTAGAATCATCGTACCTGAATCCACTCATTATGCTGCTACGGGCCTGATGATATACATTTCATTGCTGAGTGATATTGCATTGTACGTAAGTACCACAAATTCTTTATCCATTCTTGGCTTTCTGTGATATTGAACTTGTACCGTAAACGAGGTTCTTGTAAACAGAGCCATCCCAAACTTTATGATGGCTGTGTCTTTTTGATTTTAATTTCCCTAAGCTATACGACCATAAGTGGAAGTGCCCTAGGCTCTGTTGCTTTGTTTTGTAGATGTTTCAGGAAACACCATACACTTCTCCAGAGAGGCTATTGGCAATTTACATCCCGCCCATCAGCATAACAAGGCTCCCAGTTCTCCATGGCCTGTCCTGCCTTTCTGGATTTTATACTTTTTTCAGATGGCCCTTTTGACCGGGGGGCAGTGAGACTTCATTGTAGTGCAGATTTCCTTTGCAAGCTTGCTTGGTTGGCCAAAAAGGGCGTATGCGTTTTTTCCTGAATATATTCAGGAAAAAACGCATACGCCCTTTTTGGCCAAGTGCATCATTGTGGACGTTCTGCCTCTTTTCCTATGCTTTACATGCAATTCCAGTCTACCTCCTGAAATCGGTTTCCTGCAATTCTGCCCCGCTTTCAAATCCTCTTGGCAGCCTTACTTCAATATATTTTTGGACGATAGCTGTCATTTATAACTCTGCAGGTTTGTGAATTACAGTGCCCCTGAGCTCCTTTCTTCAACTCGCTTTCTTGTGAGCTGGCCGCAACACCGCAGCATGGCTTCAGGCCCTAGTGTGGTTCTGGCATGGCACGCTGAGCCTTTGGTTAATTCCTCTTCCTGGTGGGAAATGAGAGTTAAATTTGCCCGTCCAGACACCTCCAGCTAGTCTCTCATTGGTTCTCCCTATTCCTGTTCATTTTCCGCAGAAATTGCAAACTGGGCCAAACAGGAGGTTAAAGGCACTGACTCTCCAAGTGGGGAGAGTGTTAGTAAAGCGACTGGAATGTTGCACCCGAGTACCAGGGGACGAAAACTGAGACACATTTGAACACGTTTTCCGATCACACGGTGGATCATACTCTGGGTTCCACATGCATGTTTTAGCTGAAGGAAGAATCCCTTAAACCTGGAGAGTTGAGACCCATGGAATGGGTACCATGCAATATGACTTCAAAGGGTCTGCATTTGCTCACCAAACCTCACCAATCCTATCACTGCTGCATTTATGCCGCTGTACACACGCTTGATTCTCTTTCGGAGACATATAAATCCATAGGTGTTAAGATTCTTACTAGTCAGGTATATTCTTAGGCATTTAATATGGGGTGTTGAGTCCACTTCGTTGAGCAAGGAGTAGCTCTTGTCTATTACCTATTTGGCTTATGGAATGGTATCTGTGCTAATTTCAATCTCTGGTTTTATGCAGCACCCCAACTCACCTTTCCCCTTAAGCAAGCATAAGTTGGTTTTCTACTTTTGACACCCTGTTCTGTTTTGTAATTCTGTTCCTGTGTAGCCAAGTTTACATTCCGTGTAGTAGTGATATCTTATGATGTTTCCTTTTCTGTGTGACTTATCTCACTTAGAATCATCGTACCTGAATCCACTCATTATGCTGCTACGGGCCTGATGATATAGATTTCATTGCTGAGTGATATTGCATTGTACGTAAGTACCACAAATTCTTTATCCATTTTTCACCTTCTGTGATATTGAATTTGTACTGTAAATGAGGTTCTTGTAAACAGAGCCATCCCAAACTTTGGGGTGGCTGTGTCTTTTTGATTTTAATTTCCCTAAGCTATAGGACCATAAGTGGAAGTGCCCTAGGCTCTGTTGCTTTGTTTTTTAGATGTTTCAGGAAACACCATACACTTCTCCAGAGTGGCTGTTGGCAATTTACATCCCGCCCATCAGCATAACAAGGCTCCCAGTTCTCCATGGCCTGTCCTGCCTTTCTGGATTTTACACTTTTTTCAGATGGCCCTTTTGACCGGGGGGCAGTGAGACTTCATTGTAGTGCAGATTTCCTTTGCAAGCTTGCTTGGTTGGCCAAAAAGGGCGTATGCGTTTTTTCCTGAATATATTCAGGAAAAAACGCATATGCCCTTTTTGGCCAAGTGCATCATTGTGGACGTTCTGCCTCTTTTCCTATGCTTTACATGCAATTCCAGTCTACCTCCTGAAATCGGTTTCCTGCAATTCTGCCCCGCTTTCAAGTCCTCTTGGCAGCCTTACTTCAATATATTTTTGGACGATAGCTGTCATTTATAACTCTGCAGGTTTGTGAATTACAGTGCCCCTGAGCTCCTTTCTTCAACTCGCTTTCTTGTGAGCTGGCCGCAACACCGCAGGATTGCTTCAGGCCCTAGTGTGGTTCCGGCATGGCACGCTGAGCCTTTGGTTAATTCCTCTTCCTGGTGGGAAATGAGAGTTAAATTTGCCCATCCAGACACCTCCAGCTAGTCTCTCACTGGTTCTCCCTATTCCTGTTCATCTTCCGCAAAAATTGCAAACTGGGCCAAACAGGAGGTTAAAGGCACTGACTCTCCAAGTGGGGAGAGTGTTAGTAAAGCATCTGGAATGTTGCACCCGAGTACCAGGGGACGAAACCTGAGACACATTTGAACACGTTTCCCGATCACACGGTGGATCATACTCTGGGTTCCACATGCATGTTTTAGCTGAAGGAAGAATCCCTTAAACCTGGAGAGTTGAGACCCATGGAATGGGTACCATGCAATATGACCTCAAAGGGTCTGCATTGGCTCACCGAACCTCAACAATCCTATCACTGCTGCGCTTATGCCACTGTACACACGCTTGATTCTCTTTCGGAGACATATAAATCCATAGGTTTTAAGATTCTTACTAGTCAGCTATATTCTTAGACGTTTAATATGGGGTGTTGAGTCCTCTTCGTTGAGCAAGGAGTAGCTCTTGTCTATTACATATTTGGCTTATGGAACGGTATCTGTGCTAATTTCAATCTCTGGTTTTATGCAGCACCCCAACTCACCTTTCCCCTTAAGCAAGCATAAGTTGGTTTTCTACATTTGAGACCTTGTTCTGTTTTGTAATTCAGTTCCTGTGTAGCCAAGTTTACATTCCGTGTATTAGTGATATCTTATGATGTTTCTTTTTCTGTGTGACTTATCTCACTTAGAATCATCGTACCTGAATCCACTCATTATGCTGCTATGGGCCTGATGACATAGATTTCATTGCTGAGTGATATTGCATTGTACGTAAGTACCACGACTTCTTTATCCATTTTTCGCTTTCTGTGATATTGAACTTGTACCGTAAACGAGGTTCTTGTAAACAGAGCCGTCCCAAACTTTGGGGTGGCTGTGTCTTTTTGATTTTAATTTCCCTAAGCTATACGACCATAAGTGGAAGTGCCCTAGGCTCTGTTGCTTTGTTTTTTAGATGTTTCAGGAAACACCATACACTTCTCCAGAGTGGCTGTTGGCAATTTACATCCCGCCCATCAGCATAACAAGGCTCCCAGTTCTCCATGGCCTGTCCGGCCTTTCTGGATTTTACACTTTTTTCAGATGGCCCTTTTGACTGGGGGGCAGTGAGACTTCATTGTAGTGCAGATTTCCTTTGCAAGCTTGCTTGGTTGGCCAAAAAGTGCGTATGCGTTTTTTCCTGAATATATTCAGGAAAAAACGCATATGCCCTTTTTGGCCAAGTGCATCATTGTGGACGTTCTGCCTCTTTTCCTATGCTTTACATGCAATTCCAGTCTACCTCCTGAAATCGGTTTCCTGCAATTCTGCCCCGCTTTCAAGTCCTCTTGGCAGCCTTACTTCAATATATTTTTGGACGATAGCTGTCATTTATAACTCTGCAGGTTTGTGAATTACAGTGCCCCTGAGCTCCTTTTTTCAACTCGCTTTCTTGTGAGCTGGCCGCAACACCGCAGGATTGCTTCAGGCCCTAGTGTGGTTCCGGCATGGCACGCTGAGCCTTTGGTTAATTCCTCTTCCTGGTGGGAAATGAGAGTTAAATTTGCCCGTCCAGACACCACCAGCTAGTCTCTCATTGGTTCTCCCTATTCCTGTTCATTTTCCGCAGAAATTGCAAACTGGGCCAAACAGGAGGTTAAAGGCACTGACTCTCCAAGTGGGGAGAGTGTTAGTAAAGCGTCTGGAATGTTGCACCCGAGTACCAGGGGACGAAAAGTGAGACATTTGAACACGTTTCCCGATCACACGGTGGATCATACTCTGGGTTCCACATGCATGTTTTAGCTGAAGGAAGAATCCCTTAAACCTGGAGAGTTGAGACCCATGGAATGGGTACCATGCAATATGTCTTCAAAGGTTCTGCATTGGCTCACCGAACCTCACCAATCCTATCACTGGTGCGCTTATGCCTCTGTACACACGCTTGATTCTCTTTCGGAGACTTATAAATCCATAGATTTTAAGATTCTTACTAGTCAGGTATATTCTTAGACGTTTAATATGGGGTGTTGAGTCCTCTTCGCTGAGCAAGGAGTAGCTCTTGTCTACTACATATTTGGCTTATGGAACGGTATCTGTGCTAATTTCAATCTCTGGTTTTATGCAGCACCCCAACTCACCTTTCCCCTTAAGCAAGCATAAGTTGGTTTTCTACATTTGAGACCCTGTTCTGTTTTGTAATTCAGTTCCTGTGTAGCCAAGGTTACATTCCATGTAGTAGTGATATCTTATGATGTTTCTTTTTCTGTGTGACTTATTTCACTTAGAATCATCGTACCTGAATCCACTCATTATGCTGCTACGGGCCTGATGATATACATTTCATTGCTGAGTGATATTGCATTGTACGTAAGTACCACAAATTCTTTATCCATTCTTGGCTTTCTGTGATATTGAACTTGTACCGTAAACGAGGTTCTTGTAAACAGAGCCATCCCAAACTTTATGATGGCTGTGTCTTTTTGATTTTAATTTCCCTAAGCTATACGACCATAAGTGGAAGTGCCCTAGGCTCTGTTGCTTTGTTTTGTAGATGTTTCAGGAAACACCATACACTTCTCCAGAGAGGCTATTGGCAATTTACATCCCGCCCATCAGCATAACAAGGCTCCCAGTTCTCCATGGCCTGTCCTGCCTTTCTGGATTTTATACTTTTTTCAGATGGCGCTTTTGACCGGGGGGCAGTGAGACTTCATTTTAGTGCAGATTTCCTTTGCAAGCTTGCTTGGTTGGCCAAAAAGGGCGTATGCGTTTTTTCCTGAATATATTCAGGAAAAAACGCATACGTCCTTTTTGGCCAAGTGCATCATTGTGGACGTTCTGCCTCTTTTCCTATGCTTTACATGCAATTCCAGTCTACCTCCTGAAATCGGATTCCTGCAATCCTGCCCCGCTTTCAAGTCCTCTTGGCAGCCTTACTTCAATATATTTTTGGACGATAGCTGTCATTTATAACTCTGCAGGTTTGTGAATTACAGTGCCCCTGAGCTCCTTTCTTCAACTCGCTTTCTTGTGAGCTGGCCACAACACCGCATCATTGCTTCAGGCCCTAGTGTGGTTCCGGCATGGTACGCTGAGCCTTTGGTTAATTCCTCTTCCTGGTGGGAAATGAGAGTTAAATTTGCCCGTCCAGACACCTCCAGCTAGTCTCTCATTGGTTCTCCCTATTCCTGTTCATTTTCCGCAGAAATTGCAAACTGGGCCAAACAGGAGGTTAAAGGCACTGACTCTCCAAGTGGGGAGAGTGTTAGTAAAGCGTCTGGAATGTTGCACCCGAGTACCAGGGGACGAAACCTGAGACACATTTGCACACGTTTCCTGATCACATGGTGGATCATACTCTGGGTTCCACATGCATGTTTTAGCTGAAGGAAGAATCCCTTAAACCTGGAGAGTTGAGACCCATGGAATGGGTACCATGCAATATGACTTCAAAGGGTCTGCATTTGCTCACCGAACCACACCAATCCTATCACTGCTGCGTTTATGCTGCTGTACACACGCTTGATTCTCTTTCGGAGACATAGAAATCCATAGGTTTTAAGATATTTACTATGCAGGTATATTCTTAGGCGTTTAATATGGGGTGTTGATTCCACTTGGTTGAGCAAGGAGTAGCTCTTGTCTATTACATATTTGGCTTATGGAACGGTATCTGTGCTAATTTCAATCTCTGGTTTTATGCAGCACCCCAACTCACCTTTCCCCTTAAGCAAGCATAAGTTGGTTTTCTACATTTGAGACCCTGTTCTGTTTTGTAATTCAGTTCCTGTGTAGCCAAGTTTACATTCCGTGTAGTAGTGATATTTTATGATGTTTCTTATTCTGTGTGACTTATTTCCCTTAGAATCATCGTACCTGAATCCACTCATTATGCTGCTATGGGCCTGATGACATAGATTTCATTGCTGAGTGATATTGCATTGTACGTAAGTACCACAACTTCTTTATCCATTTTTCACTTTCTGTGATATTGAACTTGTACCGTAAACGAGGTTCTTGTAAACAGAGCCGTCCCAAACTTTCGGGTGGCTGTGTATTTTTGATTTTAATTTCCCTAAGCTATAGGACCATAAGTGGAAGTGCCCTAGGCTCTGTTGCTTTGTTTTTTAGATGTTTCAGGAAACACCATACACTTCTCCAGAGTGGCTGTTGGCAATTTACATCTCGCCCATCAGCATAACAAGGCTCCCAGTTCTCCATGGCCTGTCCTGGCTTTCTGGATTTTACACATTTTTCAGATGGCCCTTTTGACCGGGGGTGAGTGAGACTTCATTGTAGTGCAGATTTCCTTTGCAAGCTTGCTTGGTTGGCCAAAAAGGGCGTATGCGTTTTTTCCTGAATATATTCAGGAAAAAACGCATATGACCTTTTTGGCCAAGTGCATCATTGTGGACGTTCTGCCTCTTTTCCTATGCTTTACATGCAATTCCAGTCTACCTCCTGAAATCAGTTTCCTGCAATTCTGCCCCGCTTTCAATTCCTCTTGGCAGCCTTACTTCAATATATTTTTGGACGATAGCTGTCATTTATAACTCTGCAGGTTTGTGAATTACAGTGCCCCTGAGCTCCTTTCTTCAACTCGCTTTCTTGTGAGCTGGCCGCAACACCGCAGCATTGCTTCAGGCCCTAGTGTGGTTCCGGCATGGCACACTGAGCCTTTGGTTAATTCCTCTTCCTGGTGGGAAATGAGAGTTAAATTTGCCCGTCCAGACACCTCGAGCTAGTCTCTCATTGGTTCTCCCTATTCCTGTTCATTTTCCGCAGAAATTGCAAACTGGGCCAAACAGGAGGTTAAAGGCACTGACTCTCCAAGTGGGAAGAGTGTTAGTAAAGCGTCTGGAATGTTGCACACGAGTACCAGGGGACGAAACCTGAGACACATTTGAACACGTTTCCCGATCACACGGTGGATCATACTCTGGGTTCCACATGCATGTTTTAGCTGAAGGAAGAATCCCTTAAACCTGGAGAGTTGAGACCCATGGAATGGGTACCATGCAATATGACTTCAAAGGTTCTGCATTTGCTCACCGAACCTCACCAATCCTATCACTGCTGCGTTTATGCCGCTGTACACACGCTTGATTCTCTATCGGAGACATAGAAATCCATAGGTTTTAAGATACATAGTAGTCAGCTATATTCTTAGGTGGTTAATATGTGGTGTAGAGTCCACTTCGTTGAGCAAGGAGTAACTCTTGTCTATTACATATTTGGCTTATGGAACGGTATCTGTGCTAATTTCAATCTCTGGTTTTATGCAGCACGCCAACTCACCTTTCCCCTTAAGCAAGCATAAGTTGGTTTTCTACATTTGAGACCCTGTTCTGTTTTGTAATTCAGTTCCTGTGTAGCCAAGTTTACATTCCGTGTAGTAGTGATATCTTATGATGTTTCTTTTTCTGTGTGACTTATTTCACTTAGAATCATCGTACCTGAATGCACTCATTATGCTGCTACTGGCCTGATGACATAGATTTCATTGCTGAGTGATATTGCATTGTACGTAAGTACCATAACTTCTTTATCCATTTTTCGCTTTCTGTGATATTGAACTTGTACCGTAAACGAGGTTCTTGTAAACAGAGCCGTCCCAAACTTTGGGGTGGCTGTGTTTTTTTGATTTTAATTTCCCTAAGCTATACGACCATAAGTGGAAGTGCCCTATGCTCTGTTGCTTTGTTTTTTAGATGTTTCAGGAAACACCATACACTTCTCCAGAGTGGCTGTTGGCAATTTACATCCCGCCCATCAGCATAACAAGGCTCCCAGTTCTCCATGGCCTGTCCGGCCTTTCTGGATTTTACACTTTTTTCAGATGGCCCTTTTGACTGGGGGGCAGTGAGACTTCATTGTAGTGCAGATTTCCTTTGCAAGCTTGCTTGGTTGGCCAAAAAGTGCGTATGCGTTTTTTCCTGAATATATTCAGGAAAAAACGCATATGCCCTTTTTGGCCAAGTGCATCATTGTGGACGTTCTGCCTCTTTTCCTATGCTTTACATGCAATTCCAGTCTACCTCCTGAAATCGGTTTCCTGCAATTCTGCCCCGCTTTCAAGTCCTCTTGGCAGCCTTACTTCAATATATTTTTGGACGATAGCTGTCATTTATAACTCTGCAGGTTTGTGAATTACAGTGCCCCTGAGCTCCTTTTTTCAACTCGCTTTCTTGTGAGCTGGCCGCAACACCGCAGGATTGCTTCAGGCCCTAGTGTGGTTCCGGCATGGCACGCTGAGCCTTTGGTTAATTCCTCTTCCTGGTGGGAAATGAGAGTTAAATTTGCCCGTCCAGACACCACCAGCTAGTCTCTCATTGGTTCTCCCTATTCCTGTTCATTTTCCGCAGAAATTGCAAACTGGGCCAAACAGGAGGTTAAAGGCACTGACTCTCCAAGTGGGGAGAGTGTTAGTAAAGCGTCTGGAATGTTGCACCCGAGTACCAGGGGACGAAACCTGAGACACATTTGAACACGTTTCCCGATCACACGGTGGATCATACTCTGGGTTCCACATGCATGTTTTAGCTGAAGGAAGAATCCCTTAAACCTGGAGAGTTGAGACCCATGGAATGGGTACCATGCAATATGACCTCAAAGGGTCTGCATTGGCTCACCGAACCTCACCAATCCTATCACTGCTGCGCTTATGCCACTGTACACACGCTTGATTCTCTTTCGGAGACATATAAATCCATAGGTTTTAAGATTCTTACTAGTCAGCTATATTCTTAGACGTTTAATATGGGGTGTTGAGTCCTCTTCGTTGAGCAAGGAGTAGCTCTTGTCTATTACATATTTGGCTTATGGAACGGTATCTGTGCTAATTTCAATCTCTGGTTTTATGCAGCACCCCAACTCACCTTTCCCCTTAAGCAAGCATAAGTTGGTTTTCTACATTTGAGACCTTGTTCTGTTTTGTAATTCAGTTCCTGTGTAGCCAAGTTTACATTCCGTGTATTAGTGATATCTTATGATGTTTCTTTTTCTGTGTGACTTATCTCACTTAGAATCATCGTACCTGAATCCACTCATTATGCTGCTATGGGCCTGATGACATAGATTTCATTGCTGAGTGATATTGCATTGTACGTAAGTACCACGACTTCTTTATCCATTTTTCGCTTTCTGTGATATTGAACTTGTACCGTAAACGAGGTTCTTGTAAACAGAGCCGTCCCAAACTTTGGGGTGGCTGTGTCTTTTTGATTTTAATTTCCCTAAGCTATACGACCATAAGTGGAAGTGCCCTAGGCTCTGTTGCTTTGTTTTTCAGATGTTTCAGGAAACACCATACACTTCTCCAGAGTGGCTGTTGGCAATTTACATCCCGCCCATCAGCATAACAAGGCTCCCAGTTCTCCATGGCCTGTCCGGCCTTTCTGGATTTTACACTTTTTTCAGATGGCCCTTTTGACTGGGGGGCAGTGAGACTTCATTGTAGTGCAGATTTCCTTTGCAAGCTTGCTTCGTTGGCCAAAAAGTGCGTATGCGTTTTTTCCTGAATATATTCAGGAAAAAACGCATATGCCCTTTTTGGCCAAGTGCATCATTGTGGACGTTCTGCCTCTTTTCCTATGCTTTACATGCAATTCCAGTCTACCTCCTGAAATCGGTTTCCTGCAATTCTGCCCCGCTTTCAAGTCCTCTTGGCAGCCTTACTTCAATATATTTTTGGACGATAGCTGTCATTTATAACTCTGCAGGTTTGTGAATTACAGTGCCCCTGAGCTCCTTTTTTCAACTCGCTTTCTTGTGAGCTGGCCGCAACACCGCAGGATTGCTTCAGGCCCTAGTGTGGTTCCGGCATGGCACGCTGAGCCTTTGGTTAATTCCTCTTCCTGGTGGGAAATGAGAGTTAAATTTGCCCGTCCAGACACCACCAGCTAGTCTCTCATTGGTTCTCCCTATTCCTGTTCATTTTCCGCAGAAATTGCAAACTGGGCCAAACAGGAGGTTAAAGGCACTGACTCTCCAAGTGGGGAGAGTGTTAGTAAAGGGTCTGGAATGTTGCACCCGAGTACCAGGGGACGAAAAGTGAGACATTTGAACACGTTTCCCGATCACACGGTGGATCATACTCTGGGTTCCACATGCATGTTTTAGCTGAAGGAAGAATCCCTTAAACCTGGAGAGTTGAGACCCATGGAATGGGTACCATGCAATATGTCTTCAAAGGTTCTGCATTGGCTCACCGAACCTCACCAATCCTATCACTGGTGCGCTTATGCCTCTGTACACACGCTTGATTCTCTTTCGGAGACTTATAAATCCATAGATTTTAAGATTCTTACTAGTCAGGTATATTCTTAGACGTTTAATATGGGGTGTTGAGTCCTCTTCGCTGAGCAAGGAGTAGCTCTTGTCTACTACATATTTGGCTTATGGAACGGTATCTGTGCTAATTTCAATCTCTGGTTTTATGCAGCACCCCAACTCACCTTTCCCCTTAAGCAAGCATAAGTTGGTTTTCTACATTTGAGACCCTGTTCTGTTTTGTAATTCAGTTCCTGTGTAGCCAAGGTTACATTCCATGTAGTAGTGATATCTTATGATGTTTCTTTTTCTGTGTGACTTATTTCACTTAGAATCATCGTACCTGAATCCACTCATTATGCTGCTACGGGCCTGATGATATACATTTCATTGCTGAGTGATATTGCATTGTACGTAAGTACCACAAATTCTTTATCCATTCTTGGCTTTCTGTGATATTGAACTTGTACCGTAAACGAGGTTCTTGTAAACAGAGCCATCCCAAACTTTATGATGGCTGTGTCTTTTTGATTTTAATTTCCCTAAGCTATACGACCATAAGTGGAAGTGCCCTAGGCTCTGTTGCTTTGTTTTGTAGATGTTTCAGGAAACACCATACACTTCTCCAGAGAGGCTATTGGCAATTTACATCCCGCCCATCAGCATAACAAGGCTCCCAGTTCTCCATGGCCTGTCCTGCCTTTCTGGATTTTATAATTTTTTCAGATGGCCCTTTTGACCGGGGGGCAGTGAGACTTCATTGTAGTGCAGATTTCCTTTGCAAGCTTGCTTGGTTGGCCAAAAAGGGCGTATGCGTTTTTTCCTGAATATATTCAGGAAAAAACGCATACGCCCTTTTTGGCCAAGTGCATCATTGTGGACGTTCTGCCTCTTTTCCTATGCTTTACATGCAATTCCAGTCTACCTCCTGAAATCGGTTTCCTGCAATTCTGCCCCGCTTTCAAATCCTCTTGGCAGCCTTACTTCAATATATTTTTGGACGATAGCTGTCATTTATAACTCTGCAGGTTTGTGAATTACAGTGCCCCTGAGCTCCTTTCTTCAACTCGCTTTCTTGTGAGCTGGCCGCAACACCGCAGCATGGCTTCAGGCCCTAGTGTGGTTCTGGCATGGCACGCTGAGCCTTTGGTTAATTCCTCTTCCTGGTGGGAAATGAGAGTTAAATTTGCCCGTCCAGACACCTCCAGCTAGTCTCTCATTGGTTCTCCCTATTCCTGTTCATTTTCCGCAGAAATTGCAAACTGGGCCAAACAGGAGGTTAAAGGCACTGACTCTCCAAGTGGGGAGAGTGTTAGTAAAGCGACTGGAATGTTGCACCCGAGTACCAGGGGACGAAAACTGAGACACATTTGAACACGTTTTCCGATCACACGGTGGATCATACTCTGGGTTCCACATGCATGTTTTAGCTGAAGGAAGAATCCCTTAAACCTGGAGAGTTGAGACCCATGGAATGGGTACCATGCAATATGACTTCAAAGGGTCTGCATTTGCTCACCAAACCTCACCAATCCTATCACTGCTGCATTTATGCCGCTGTACACACGCTTGATTCTCTTTCGGAGACATATAAATCCATAGGTGTTAAGATTCTTACTAGTCAGGTATATTCTTAGGCATTTAATATGGGGTGTTGAGTCCACTTCGTTGAGCAAGGAGTAGCTCTTGTCTATTACCTATTTGGCTTATGGAATGGTATCTGTGCTAATTTCAATCTCTGGTTTTATGCAGCACCCCAACTCACCTTTCCCCTTAAGCAAGCATAAGTTGGTTTTCTACTTTTGACACCCTGTTCTGTTTTGTAATTCTGTTCCTGTGTAGCCAAGTTTACATTCCGTGTAGTAGTGATATCTTATGATGTTTCCTTTTCTGTGTGACTTATCTCACTTAGAATCATCGTACCTGAATCCACTCATTATGCTGCTACGGGCCTGATGATATAGATTTCATTGCTGAGTGATATTGCATTGTACGTAAGTACCACAAATTCTTTATCCATTTTTCACCTTCTGTGATATTGAATTTGTACTGTAAATGAGGTTCTTGTAAACAGAGCCATCCCAAACTTTGGGGTGGCTGTGTCTTTTTGATTTTAATTTCCCTAAGCTATAGGACCATAAGTGGAAGTGCCCTAGGCTCTGTTGCTTTGTTTTTTAGATGTTTCAGGAAACACCATACACTTCTCCAGAGTGGCTGTTGGCAATTTACATCCCGCCCATCAGCATAACAAGGCTCCCAGTTCTCCATGGCCTGTCCTGCCTTTCTGGATTTTACACATTTTTCAGATGGCCCTTTTGACCGGGGGGCAGTGAGACTTCATTGTAGTGCAGATTTCCTTTGCAAGCTTGCTTGGTTGGCCAAAAAGGGCGTATGCGTTTTTTCCTGAATATATTCAGGAAAAAACGCATATGCCCTTTTTGGCCAAGTGCATCATTGTGGACGTTCTGCCTCTTTTCCTATGCTTTACATGCAATTCCAGTCTACCTCCTGAAATCGGTTTCCTGCAATTCTGCCCCGCTTTCAAGTCCTCTTGGCAGCCTTACTTCAATATATTTTTGGACGATAGCTGTCATTTATAACTCTGCAGGTTTGTGAATTACAGTGCCCCTGAGCTCCTTTCTTCAACTCGCTTTCTTGTGAGCTGGCCGCAACACCGCAGGATTGCTTCAGGCCCTAGTGTGGTTCCGGCATGGCACGCTGAGCCTTTGGTTAATTCCTCTTCCTGGTGGGAAATGAGAGTTAAATTTGCCCATCCAGACACCTCCAGCTAGTCTCTCACTGGTTCTCCCTATTCCAGTTCATCTTCCGCAAAAATTGCAAACTGGGCCAAACAGGAGGTTAAAGGCACTGACTCTCCAAGTGGGGAGAGTGTTAGTAAAGCATCTGGAATGTTGCACCCGAGTACCAGGGGACGAAACCTGAGACACATTTGAACACGTTTCCCGATCACACGGTGGATCATACTCTGGGTTCCACATGCATGTTTTAGCTGAAGGAAGAATCCCTTAAACCTGGAGAGTTGAGACCCATGGAATGGGTACCATGCAATATGACCTCAAAGGGTCTGCATTGGCTCACCGAACCTCAACAATCCTATCACTGCTGCGCTTATGCCACTGTACACACGCTTGATTCTCTTTCGGAGACATATAAATCCATAGGTTTTAAGATTCTTACTAGTCAGCTATATTCTTAGACGTTTAATATGGGGTGTTGAGTCCTCTTCGTTGAGCAAGGAGTAGCTCTTGTCTATTACATATTTGGCTTATGGAACGGTATCTGTGCTAATTTCAATCTCTGGTTTTATGCAGCACCCCAACTCACCTTTCCCCTTAAGCAAGCATAAGTTGGTTTTCTACATTTGAGACCTTGTTCTGTTTTGTAATTCAGTTCCTGTGTAGCCAAGTTTACATTCCGTGTATTAGTGATATCTTATGATGTTTCTTTTTCTGTGTGACTTATCTCACTTAGAATCATCGTACCTGAATCCACTCATTATGCTGCTATGGGCCTGATGACATAGATTTCATTGCTGAGTGATATTGCATTGTACGTAAGTACCACGACTTCTTTATCCATTTTTCGCTTTCTGTGATATTGAACTTGTACCGTAAACGAGGTTCTTGTAAACAGAGCCGTCCCAAACTTTGGGGTGGCTGTGTCTTTTTGATTTTAATTTCCCTAAGCTATAGGACCATAAGTGGAAGTGCCCTAGGCTCTGTTGCTTTGTTTTTTAGATGTTTCAGGAAACACCATACACTTCTCCAGAGTGGCTGTTGGCAATTTACATCCCGCCCATCAGCATAACAAGGCTCCCAGTTCTCCATGGCCTGTCCGGCCTTTCTGGATTTTACACTTTTTTCAGATGGCCCTTTTGACTGGGGGGCAGTGAGACTTCATTGTAGTGCAGATTTCCTTTGCAAGCTTGCTTCGTTGGCCAAAAAGTGCGTATGCGTTTTTTCCTGAATATATTCAGGAAAAAACGCATATGCCCTTTTTGGCCAAGTGCATCATTGTGGACGTTCTGCCTCTTTTCCTATGCTTTACATGCAATTCCAGTCTACCTCCTGAAATCGGTTTCCTGCAATTCTGCCCCGCTTTCAAGTCCTCTTGGCAGCCTTACTTCAATATATTTTTGGACGATAGCTGTCATTTATAACTCTGCAGGTTTGTGAATTACAGTGCCCCTGAGCTCCTTTTTTCAACTCGCTTTCTTGTGAGCTGGCCGCAACACCGCAGGATTGCTTCAGGCCCTAGTGTGGTTCCGGCATGGCACGCTGAGCCTTTGGTTAATTCCTCTTCCTGGTGGGAAATGAGAGTTAAATTTGCCCGTCCAGACACCACCAGCTAGTCTCTCATTGGTTCTCCCTATTCCTGTTCATTTTCCGCAGAAATTGCAAACTGGGCCAAACAGGAGGTTAAAGGCACTGACTCTCCAAGTGGGGAGAGTGTTAGTAAAGCGTCTGGAATGTTGCACCCGAGTACCAGGGGACGAAAAGTGAGACATTTGAACACGTTTCCCGATCACACGGTGGATCATACTCTGGGTTCCACATGCATGTTTTAGCTGAAGGAAGAATCCCTTAAACCTGGAGAGTTGAGACCCATGGAATGGGTACCATGCAATATGTCTTCAAAGGTTCTGCATTGGCTCACCGAACCTCACCAATCCTATCACTGGTGCGCTTATGCCTCTGTACACACGCTTGATTCTCTTTCGGAGACTTATAAATCCATAGATTTTAAGATTCTTACTAGTCAGGTATATTCTTAGACGTTTAATATGGGGTGTTGAGTCCTCTTCGCTGAGCAAGGAGTAGCTCTTGTCTACTACATATTTGGCTTATGGAACGGTATCTGTGCTAATTTCAATCTCTGGTTTTATGCAGCACCCCAACTCACCTTTCCCCTTAAGCAAGCATAAGTTGGTTTTCTACATTTGAGACCCTGTTCTGTTTTGTAATTCAGTTCCTGTGTAGCCAAGGTTACATTCCATGTAGTAGTGATATCTTATGATGTTTCTTTTTCTGTGTGACTTATTTCACTTAGAATCATCGTACCTGAATCCACTCATTATGCTGCTACGGGCCTGATGATATACATTTCATTGCTGAGTGATATTGCATTGTACGTAAGTACCACAAATTCTTTATCCATTCTTGGCTTTCTGTGATATTGAACTTGTACCGTAAACGAGGTTCTTGTAAACAGAGCCATCCCAAACTTTATGATGGCTGTGTCTTTTTGATTTTAATTTCCCTAAGCTATACGACCATAAGTGGAAGTGCCCTAGGCTCTGTTGCTTTGTTTTGTAGATGTTTCAGGAAACACCATACACTTCTCCAGAGAGGCTATTGGCAATTTACATCCCGCCCATCAGCATAACAAGGCTCCCAGTTCTCCATGGCCTGTCCTGCCTTTCTGGATTTTATACTTTTTTCAGATGGCGCTTTTGACCGGGGGGCAGTGAGACTTCATTTTAGTGCAGATTTCCTTTGCAAGCTTGCTTGGTTGGCCAAAAAGGGCGTATGCGTTTTTTCCTGAATATATTCAGGAAAAAACGCATACGCCCTTTTTGGCCAAGTGCATCATTGTGGACGTTCTGCCTCTTTTCCTATGCTTTACATGCAATTCCAGTCTACCTCCTGAAATCGGATTCCTGCAATCCTGCCCCGCTTTCAAGTCCTCTTGGCAGCCTTACTTCAATATATTTTTGGACGATAGCTGTCATTTTTAACTCTGCAGGTTTGTGAATTACAGTGCCCCTGAGCTCCTTTCTTCAACTCACTTTCTTGTGAGCTGGCCGCAACACCGCAGGATTGCTTCAGGCCCTAGTGTGGTTCCGGCATTGCACGCTGAGCCTTTGGTTAATTCCTCTTCCTGGTGGGAAATGAGAGTTAAATTTGCCCATCCAGACACCTCCAGCTAGTCTCTCATTGGTTCTCCCTATTCCTGTTCATTTTCCGCAGAAATTGCAAACTGGGCCAAACAGGAGGTTAAAGGCACTGACTCTCCAAGTGGGGAGAGTGTTAGTAAAGCATCTGGAATGTTGCACCCGAGTACCAGGGGACAAAAACTGAGACACATTTGAACACGTTTCCCGATCACACGGTGGATCATACTCTGGGTTCCACATGCATGTTTTAGCTGAAGGAAGAATCCCTTAAACCGGAAAGTTGAGACCCATGGAATGGCTACCATGCAATATGACTTCAAAGGGTCTGCATTTGCTCATCAAACCTCACCAATCCTATCACTGCTGCGTTTATGCCGCTGTACACATGCTTGATTCTCTTTTGGAGACATATAAATCCATAGGTTTTAAGATTATTACTAGTCAGGTATATTCTTAGGCGATTAATATGGGGTGTAGAGTCCACTTCGTTGAGCAAGGAGTAGCTCTTGTCTATTACATATTTGGCTTATGGAATGGTATCTGTGCTAATTTCAATCTCTGGTTTTATGCAGAACCCCAACTCACCTTTCCCCTTAAGCAAGCATAAGTTGGTTTTCTACATTTGAGACCGTGTTCTGTTTTGTAATTCAGTTTCTGTGTAGCCAAGTTTACATTCCGTGTAGTAGTGATATCTTATGATGTTTCTTTTTCTGTGTGACTTATCTCACTTAGAATCATCGTACCTGAATCCACTCATTATGCTGCTACGGGCCTGATGATATAGATTTCATTGCTGAGTGATATTGCATTGTACGTAAGTACCACAAATTCTTTATCCATTTTTCACCTTCTGTGATATTGAATTTGTACTGTAAATGAGGTTCTTGTAAACAGAGCCGTCCCAAACTTTGGGGTGGCTGTGTCTTACTGATTTTAATTTCCCTAAGCTATAGGACCATAAGTGGAAGTGCCCTAGGCTCTGTTGCTTTGTTTTTTAGATGTTTCAGGAAACACCATACACTTCTCCAGAGTGGCTGTTGGCAATTTACATCCCGCCCATCAGCATAACAAGGCTACCAGTTCTCCATGGCCTGTCCTGCCTTTCTGGATTTTACACTTTTTTCAGATGGCCCTTTTGACCGGGGGGCAGTGAGACTTCATTGTAGTGCAGATTTCCTTTGCAAGCTTGCTTGGTTGGCCAAAAAGGGCGTATGCGTTTTTTCCTGAATATATTCAGGAAAAAACGCATACACCCTTTTTGGCCAAGTGCATCATTGTGGACGTTCTGCCTCTTTTCCTATGCTTTACATGCAATTCCAGTCTACCTCCTGAAATCGGTTTCCTGCAATCCTGCCCCGCTTTCAAGTCCTCTTGGCAGCCTTACTTCAATATATTTTTGGACGATAGCTGTCATTTTTAACTCTGCAGGTTTGTGAATTACAGTGCCCCTGAGCTCCTTTCTTCAACTCGCTTTCTTGTGAGCTGGCCGCAACACCGCAGGATTGCTTCAGGCCCTAGTGTGGTTCCGGCATGGCACGCTGAGCCTTTGGTTAATTCCTCTTCCTGGTGGGAAATGAGAGTTAAATTTGCCCGTCCAGACACCTCCATCTAGTCTCTCATTGGTTCTCCCTATTCCTGTTCATTTTCCACAGAAATTGCAAACTGGGCCAAACAGGAGGTTAAAGGCACTGACTCTCCAAGTGGAGAGAGTGTTAGTAAAGCGTCTGGAATGTTGCACCCGAGTACCAGGGGACAAAAACTGAGACACATTTGAACACGTTTCCCGATCACACGGTGGATCATACTCTGGGTTCCACATGCATGTTTTAGCTGAAGGAAGAATCCCTTAAACCTGGAGAGTTGAGACCCATGGAATGGGTACCATGCAATATGACTTCAAAGGTTCTGCATTGGCTCACCGAACCTCACCAATCCTATTACTGCTGCATTTATGCCTCTGTAGACACGCTTGATTCTCTTTCGGAGACATATAAATCCATAGGTTTTAAGATACTTACTAGTCAGGTATATTCTTAGGCATTTAATATGGGGTGTTGAGTCCACTTTGTTGAGCAAGGAGTAGCTCTTGTCTATTACCTATTTGGCTTATGGAATGGTATCTGTGCTAATTTCAATCTCTGGTTTTATGCAGCACCCCAACTCACCTTTCCCCTTAAGCAAGCATAAGTTGGTTTTCTACATTTGAGATCCTGTTCTGTTTTGTAATTCAGTTCCTGTGTAGCCAAGTTTACATTCCGTGTATTAGTGATATCTTATGATGTTTCTTTTTCTGTGTGACTTATCTCACTTAGAATCATCGTACCTGAATCCACTCATTATGCTGCTACGGGCCTGATGACATAGATTTCATTCCTGAGTGATATTGCATTGTACGTAAGTACCACAACTTCTTTATCCATTTTTCACTTTCTGCGATATTGAACTTGTACCATAAAAGAGATTCTTGTAAACAGAGCCGGCCCAAACTTTGGGGTGGCTGTGTCTTTTTGATTTTAATTTCCCTAAGCTATAGGACCATAAGTGGAAGTGCCCTAGGCTCTGTTGCTTTGTTTTTTAGATGTTTCAGGAAACACCATACACTTCTCCAGAGTGGCTGTTGGCAATTTACATCCCGCCCATCAGCATAACAAGGCTCCCAGTTCTCCATGGCCTGTCCTGCCTTTCTGGATTTTATACTTTTTTCAGATGGCCCTTTTGACCGGGGGGCAGTGAGACTTCATTGTACTGCAGATTTCCTTTGCAAGCTTGCTTGGTTGGCCAAAAAGGGCGTATGCGTTTTTTCCTGAATATATTCAGGAAAAAACGCATACGCCCTTTTTGGCCAAGTGCATCATTGTGGACGTTCTGCCTCTTTTCCTATGCTTTACATGCAATTCCAGTCTACCTCCTGAAATCGGATTCCTGCAATTCTGCCCCGCTTTCAAGTCCTCTTGGCAGCCTTACTTCAATATATTTTTGGACGATAGCTGTCATTTTTAACTCTGCAGGTTTGTGAATTACAGTGCCCATGAGCTCCTTTCTTCAACTCGCTTTCTTGTGAGCTGGCCGCAACACCGCAGGATTGCTTCAGGCCCTAGTGTGGTTCCGGCATGGCACGCTGAGCCTTTGGTTAATTCCTCTTCCTGGTGGGAAATGAGAGTTAAATTTGCCCATCCAGACACCTCCAGCTAGTCTCTCATTGGTTCTCCCTATTCCTGTTCATTTTCCGCAGAAATTGCAAACTGGGCCAAACAGGAGGTTAAAGGCAATGACTCTCCAAGTGGGGAGAGTTTTAGTAAAGCGTCTGGAATGTTGCACCCGAGTACCAGGGGACAAAAACTGAGACACATTTGAACACGTTTCCCGATCACACGGTTGATCATACTCTGGGTTCCACATGCATGTTTTAGCTGAAGGAAGAATCCCTTAAACCTGGAGAGTTGAGACCCATGGAATGGGTACCATTCAATATGACTTCAAAGGTTCTGCATTGGCTCACCGAACCTCACCAATCCTATCACTGCTGCGCTTATGCCACTGTACACACGCTTGATTCTCTTTCGGAGACATATAAATCCATAGATTTTAAGATTCTTACTAGTCAGGTATATTCTTAGACGTTTAATATGGGGTGTTGAGTCCTCTTCGTTGAGCAAGGAGTAGCTCTTGTCTATTACATATTTGGCTTATGGAACGGTATCTGTGCTAATTTCAATCTCTGGTTTTATGCAGCACCCCAACTCACCTTTCCCCTTAAGCAAGCATAAGTTGGTTTTCTACATTTGAGACCTTGTTCTGTTTTGTAATTCAGTTCCTGTGTAGCCAAGTTTACATTCCGTGTAGTAGTGATATCTTATGATGTTTCTTTTTCTGTGTGACTTATCTCACTTAGAATCATCGTACCTGAATCCACTCATTATGCTGCTATGGGCCTGATGACATAGATTTCATTGCTGAGTGATATTGCATTGTACGTAAGTACCACAACTTCTTTATCCATTTTTCGCTTTCTGTGATATTGAACTTGTACCGTAAACGAGGTTCTTGTAAACAGAGCCGTCCCAAACTTTGGGGTGGCTGTGTCTTTTTGATTTTAATTTCCCTAAGCTATACGACCATAAGTGGAAGTGCCCTAGGCTCTGTTGCTTTGTTTTTTAGATGTTTCAGGAAACACCATACACTTCTCCAGAGTGGCTGTTGGCAATTTACATCCCGCCCATCAGCATAACAAGGCTCCCAGTTCTCCATGGCCTGTCCTGCCTTTCTGGATTTTACACATTTTTCAGATGGCCCTTTTGACCGGGGGGCAGTGAGACTTCATTGTACTGCAGATTTCCTTTGCAAGCTTGCTTGGTTGGCCAAAAAGGGCGTATGCGTTTTTTCCTGAATATATTCAGGAAAAAACACATACGCCCTTTTTGGCCAAGTGCATCATTGTGGACGTTCTGCCTCTTTTCCTATGCTTTACATGTAATTCCAGTCTACCTCCTGAAATCGGTTTCCTGCAATTCTGCCCCGCTTTCAAGTCCTCTTGGCAGCCTTACTTCAATATATTTTTGGACGATAGCTGTCATTTATAACTCTGCAGGTTTGTGAATTACAGTGCCCCTAAGCTCCTTTCTTCAACTCGCTTTCTTGTGAGCTGGCCGCAACACCGCAGGATTGCTTCAGGCCCTAGTGTGGTTCCGGCATGACACGCTGAGCCTTTGGTTAATTCCTCTTCCTGGTGGGAAATGAGAGTTAAATTTGCCCGTCCAGGCACCTCCAGCTAGTCTCTCATTGGTTCTCCCTATTCCTGTTCATTTTCCGCAGAAATGGCAAACTGGGCCAAACAGGAGGTTAAAGGCACTGACTCTCCAAGTGGGGAGAGTGTTAGTAAAGCGTCTGGAATGTTGCACCCGAGTACCAGGGGACGAAACCTGAGACATATTTGAACACGTTTCCCGATCACATGGTGGATCATACTCTGGGTTCCACATGCATGTTTTAGCTGAAGGAAGAATCCCTTAAACCTGGAGAGTTGAGACCCATGGAATGGGTACCATGCAATATGACTTCAAAGGTTCTGCATTGGCTCACCGAACCTCACCAATCCTATCACTGCTGCGCTTATGCCGCTGTACACACGCTTGATTCTCTTTCGGAGACATATAAATCCATAGATTTTAAGATTCTTCCTAGTCAGGTATATTCTTAGACGTTTAATATGGGGTGTTGAGTCCTCTTCGTTGAGCAAGGAGTAGCTCTTGTCTATTACATATTTGGCTTATGGAACGGTATCTGTGCTAATTTCAATCTCTGGTTTTATGCAGCACCCCAACTCACCTTTCCCCTTAAGCAAGCATAAGTTGGTTTTCTACATTTGAGACCCTGTTCTGTTTTGTAATTCAGTTCCTGTGTAGCCAAGTTTACATTCCGTGTAGTAGTGATATCTTATGATGTTTCTTTTTCTGTGTGACTTATCTCACTTAGAATCATCGTACCTGAATCCACTCATTATGCTGCTACGGGCCTGATGACATAGATTTCATTGCTGAGTGATATTGCATTGTACGTAAGTACCACCACTTCTTTATCCATTTTTCGCTTTCTGTGATATTGAACTTGTACCGTAAACGAGGTTCTTGTAAACAGAGCCGTCCCAAACTTTGGGGTGGCTGTGTCTTTTTGATTTTAATTTCCCTAAGCTATAGGACCATAAGTGGAAGTGCCCTAGGCTCTGTTGCTTTGTTTTTTAGATGTTTCAGGAAACACCATACACTTCTCCAGAGTGGCTGTTGGCAATTTACATCCCGCCCATCAGCATAACAAGGCTCCCACGTCTCCATGGCCTGTCCTGCCTTTCTGGATTTTACACTTTTTTCAGATGGCCCTTTTGACCGGGGGGCAGTGAGACTTCATTGTAGTGCAGATTTCCTTTGCAAGCTTGCTTGGTTGGCCAAAAAGTGCGTATGCGTTTTTTCCTGAATATATTCAGGAAAAAACGCATACACCCTTTTTGGCCAAGTGCATCATTGTGGACGTTCTGCCTCTTTTCCTATGCTTTACATGCAATTCCAGTCTACCTCCTGAAATCGGTTTCCTGCAATTCTGCCCCGCTTTCAAGTCCTCTTGGCAGCCTTACTTCAATATATTTTTGGATGATAGCTGTCATTTATAACTCTGCAGGTTTGTGAATTACAGTGCCTCTGAGCTCCTTTCTTCAACTCGCTTTCTTGTGAGCTGGCCGCAACACCGCAGGATTGCTTCAGGCCCTAGTGTCGTTCCGGCATGGCACGCTGAGCCTTTGGTTAATTCCTCTTCCTGGTGGGAAATGAGAGTTAAATTTGCCCGTCCAGACACCTCCAGCTAGTCTCTCATTGGTTCTCCCTATTCCTGTTCATTTTCCGCAGAAATGGCAAACTGGGCCAAACAGGAGGTTAAAGGCACTGACTCTCCAAGTGGGGAGAGTGTTAGTAAAGCGTCTGGAATGTTGCACCCGAGTACCAGGGGACGAAACCTGAGACATATTTGAACACGTTTCCCGATCACATGGTGGATCATACTCTGGGTTCCACATGCATGTTTTAGCTGAAGGAAGAATCCCTTAAACCTGGAGAGTTGAGACCCATGGAATGGGTACCATGCAATATGACTTCAAAGGTTCTGCATTGGCTCACCGAACCTCACCAATCCTATCACTGCTGCGCTTATGCCGCTGTACACACGCTTGATTCTCTTTCGGAGACATATAAATCCATAGATTTTAAGATTCTTCCTAGTCAGGTATATTCTTAGACGTTTAATATGGGGTGTTGAGTCCTCTTCGTTGAGCAAGGAGTAGCTCTTGTCTATTACATATTTGGCTTATGGAACGGTATCTGTGCTAATTTCAATCTCTGGTTTTATGCAGCACCCCAACTCACCTTTCCCCTTAAGCAAGCATAAGTTGGTTTTCTACATTTGAGACCCTGTTCTGTTTTGTAATTCAGTTCCTGTGTAGCCAAGTTTACATTCCGTGTAGTAGTGATATCTTATGATGTTTCTTTTTCTGTGTGACTTATCTCACTTAGAATCATCGTACCTGAATCCACTCATTATGCTGCTACGGGCCTGATGACATAGATTTCATTGCTGAGTGATATTGCATTGTACGTAAGTACCACCACTTCTTTATCCATTTTTCGCTTTCTGTGATATTGAACTTGTACCGTAAACGAGGTTCTTGTAAACAGAGCCGTCCCAAACTTTGGGGTGGCTGTGTCTTTTTGATTTTAATTTCCCTAAGCTATAGGACCATAAGTGGAAGTGCCCTAGGCTCTGTTGCTTTGTTTTTTAGATGTTTCAGGAAACACCATACACTTCTCCAGAGTGGCTGTTGGCAATTTACATCCCGCCCATCAGCATAACAAGGCTCCCACGTCTCCATGGCCTGTCCTGCCTTTCTGGATTTTACACTTTTTTCAGATGGCCCTTTTGACCGGGGGGCAGTGAGACTTCATTGTAGTGCAGATTTCCTTTGCAAGCTTGCTTGGTTGGCCAAAAAGTGCGTATGCGTTTTTTCCTGAATATATTCAGGAAAAAACGCATACACCCTTTTTGGCCAAGTGCATCATTGTGGACGTTCTGCCTCTTTTCCTATGCTTTACATGCAATTCCAGTCTACCTCCTGAAATCGGTTTCCTGCAATTCTGCCCCGCTTTCAAGTCCTCTTGGCAGCCTTACTTCAATATATTTTTGGATGATAGCTGTCATTTATAACTCTGCAGGTTTGTGAATTACAGTGCCTCTGAGCTCCTTTCTTCAACTCGCTTTCTTGTGAGCTGGCCGCAACACCGCAGGATTGCTTCAGGCCCTAGTGTCGTTCCGGCATGGCACGCTGAGCCTTTGGTTAATTCCTCTTCCTGGTGGGAAATGAGAGTTAAATTTGCCCGTCCAGACACCTCCAGCTAGTCTCTCATTGGTTCTCCCTATTCCTGTTCAACTTTCAAAGAATTTGCAAACTGGGCCAAACAGGAGGTTAAAGGCACTGACTCTCCAAGTGGGGAGAGTGTTAGTAAAGCGTCTGGAATGTTGCACCCGAGTACCAGGGGACGAAACCTGAGACACATTTGAACACGTTTCCCGATCACACGGTGGATCATACTCTGGGTTCCACATGCATGTTTTAGCTGAAGGAAGAATCCCTTAAACCTGGAGAGTTGAGACCCTTGGCATGGGTACCATGCAATATGACTTCAAAGGTTCTGCATTGGCTCACCGAACCTCACCAATCCTATCACTGCTGCGCTAATGCACTGTACACACGCTTCATTCTCTTTCAGAGACATATAAATCCATAGGTTTTAAGATTCTTACTAGTCAGGTATATTCTTAGGCGTTTAATATGGGGTGTAGAGTCCACTTCGTTGAGCAAGGAGTAGCTCTTGTCTATTACATATTTGGCTTATGGAACGGTATCTGTGCTAATTTCAATCTCTGGTTTTATGCAGCACCCCAACTCACCTTTGCCCTTAAGCAAGCATAAGTTGGTTTTCTACATTTGAGACCCTGTTCTGTTTTGTAATTCAGTTCCTGTGTAGCCAAGTTTACATTCCGTGTAGTAGTGATATCTTATGATGTTTCTTTTTCTGTGTGACTTATTTCACTTAGAATCATCGTACCTGAATCCACTCATTATGCTGCTACGGGACTGATGACATAGATTTCATTGCTGAGTGATATTGCATTGTACGTAAGTACCACAACTTCTTTATCCATTTTTCGCTTTCTGTGATATTGAACTTGTACCGTAAACGAGGTTCTTGTAAACAGAGCCGTCCCAAACTTTGGGGTGGCTGTGTCTTTTTGATTTTAATTTCCCTAAGCTATAGGACCATAAGTGGAAGTGCCCTAGGCTCTGTTGCTTTGTTTTTTAGATGTTTCAGGAAACACCATACACTTCTCCAGAGTGGCTGTTGGCAATTTACATCCCGCCCATCAGCATAACAAGGCTCCCAGTTCTCCATGGCCTGTCCTGCCTTTCTGGATTTTATACTTTTTTCAGATGGCCCTTTTGACCGGGGGGCAGTGAGACTTCATTGTAGTGCAGATTTCCTTTGCAAGCTTGCTTGGTTGGCCAAAAAGGGCGTATGCGTTTTTTCCTGAATATATTCAGGAAAAAACGCATACGCCCTTTTTGGCCAAGTGCATCATTGTGGACGTTCTGCCTCTTTTCCTATGCTTTACATGCAATTCCAGTCTACCTCCTGAAATCGGTTTCCTGCAATTCTGCCCCGCTTTCAAGTCCTCTTGGCAGCCTTACTTCAATATATTTTTGGACGATAGCTGTCATTTTTAACTCTGCAGGTTTGTGAATTACAGTGCCCCTGAGCTCCTTTCTTCAACTCGCTTTCTTGTGAGCTGGCCGCAACACCGCAGGATTGCTTCAGGCCGTAGTGTGGTTCCGGCATGGCACGCTGAGCCTTTGGTTAATTCCTCTTCCTGGTGGGAAATGAGAGTTACATTTGCCCATCCAGACACCTCCAGCTAGTCTCTCATTGGTTCTCCCTATTCCTGTTCATTTTCCGCAGAAATGGCAAACTGGGCCAAACAGGAGGTTAAAGGTACTGACTCTCCAAGTGGGGAGAGTTTTAGTAAAGCGTCTGGAATGTTGCACCCAAGTACCAGCGGAGAAAATCTGAGACACATTTGAACACGTTTCCCGATCACACGGTGGATCATACTCTGGGTTCCACATGCATGTTTTAGCTGAAGGAAGAATCCCTTAAACCTGGAGAGTTGAGACCCATGGAATGGCTACCATGCAATATGACTTCAAAGGGTCTGCATTTGCTCATCAAACCTCACCAATCCTATCACTGCTGTGTTTATGCCGCTGTACACATGCTTGATTCTCTTTTGGAGACATATAAATCCATAGGTTTTAAGATTATTACTAGTCAGGTATATTCTTAGGCGATTAATATGGGGTGTAGAGTCCACTTCGTTGAGCAAGGAGTAGCTCTTGTCTATTACATATTTGGCTTATGGAATGGTATCTGTGCTAATTTCAATCTCTGGTTTTATGCAGAACCCCAACTCACCTTTCCCCTTAAGCAAGCATAAGTTGGTTTTCTACATTTGAGACCGTGTTCTGTTTTGTAATTCAGTTTCTGTGTAGCCAAGTTTTCATTCCGTGTAGTAGTGATATCTTATGATGTTTCTTTTTCTGTGTGACTTATCTCACTTAGAATCATCGTACCTGAATCCACTCATTATGCTGCTACGGGCCTGATGATATAGATTTCATTGCTGAGTGATATTGCATTGTACGTAAGTACCACAAATTCTTTATCCATTTTTCACCTTCTGTGATATTGAATTTGTACTGTAAATGAGGTTCTTGTAAACAGAGCCGTCCCAAACTTTGGGGTGGCTGTGTCTTTTTGATTTTAATTTCCCTAAGCTATAGGACCATAAGTGGAAGTGCCCTAGGCTCTGTTGCTTTGTTTTTTAGATGTTTCAGGAAACACCATACACTTCTCCAGAGTGGCTGTTGGCAATTTACATCCCGCCGATCAGCATAACAAGGCTCCCAGTTCTCCATGGCCTGTCCTGCCTTTCTGGATTTTATACTTTTTTCAGATGGCCCTTTTGACCAGGGGGCAGTGAGAGTTCATTGTAGTGCAGATTTCCTTTGCAAGCTTGCTTGGTTGGCCAAAAAGGGCGTATGCGTTTTTTCCTGAATATATTCAGGAAAAAACGCATACGCCCTTTTTGGCCAAGTGCATCATTGTGGACGTTCTGCCTCTTTTCCTATGCTTTACATGCAATTCCAGTCTACCTCCTGAAATCGGTTTCCTGCAATTCTGCCCTGCTTTCAAGTCCTCTTGGCAGCCTTACTTCAATATATTTTTGGACGATAGCTGTCATTTTTAACTCTGCAGGTTTGTGAATTACAGTGCCCCTGAGCTCCTTTCTTCAACTCGCTTTCTTGTGAGCTGGCCGCAACACCGCAGGATTGCTTCAGGCCCTAGTGTGGTTCCGGCATGGCACGCTGAGCCTTTGGTTAATTCCTCTTCCTGGTGGGAAATGAGAGTTAAATTTGCCCGTCCAGACACCTCCAGCTAGTCTCTCATTGGTTCTCCCTATTCCTGTTCATTTTCCGCAGAAATTGCAAACTGGACCAAACAGGAGGTTAAAGGCACTGACTCTCCAAGTGAGGAGAGTGTTAGTAAAGCGTCTGGAATGCTGCACCCGAGTACCAGGGGACGAAATCTGACACATTTGAACACGTTTCCCGATCACACGGTGGATCATACTCTGGGTTCCACATGCATGTTTTAGCTGAAGGAAGAATCCCTTAAACCTGGAGAGTTGAGACCCATGGAATGGGTACCATGCAATATGACTTCAAAGGGTCTGCATTTGCTCACCGAACCTCACCAATCCTATCACTGCTGCGCTTATGCCACTGTACACACCCTTGATTCTCTTTCGGAGACATATAAATCCATAGGTTTTAAGATTCTTCCTAGTCAGGTATATTCTTAGACGTTTAATATGGGGTGTTGAGTCCTCTTCGTTGAGCAAGGAGTAGCTCTTGTCTATTACATATTTGGCTTATGGAACGGTATCTGTGATAATTTCAATCCTGGTTTTATGCAGCACCCCAACTCACCTTTCCCCTTAAGCAAGCATAAGTTGGTTTTCTACATTTGAGACCTTGTTCTGTTTTGTAATTCAGTTCCTGTGTAGCCAAGTTTACATTCCGTGTATTAGTGATATCTTATGATGTTTCTTTTTCTGTGTGACTTATCTCACTTAGAATCATCGTACCTGAATCCACTCATTATGCTGCTATGGGCCTGATGACATAGATTTCATTGCTGAGTTATATTGCATTGTACGTAAGTACCACAACTTCTTTATCCATTTTTCGCTTTCTGTGATATTGAACTTGTACCGTAAATGAGGTTCTTGTAAACAGAGCCGTCCCAAACTTTGGGGTGGCTGTGTTTTTTTGATTTTAATTTCCCTAAGCTATACGACCATAAGTGGAAGTGCCCTAGGCTCTGTTGCTTTGTTTTTTAGATGTTTCAGGAAACACCATACACTTCTCCAGAGTGGCTGTTGGCAATTTACTTCCCGCCCATCAGCATAACAAGGCTCCCAGTTCTCCATGGCCTGTCCTGCCTTTCTGGATTTTACACTTTTTTCAGATGGCCCTTTTGACTGGGGGGCAGTGAGACTTCATTGTAGTGCAGATTTCCTTTGCAAGCTTGCTTGGTTGGCCAAAAAGGGCGTATGCGTTTTTTCCTGAATATATTCAGGAAAAAACGCATACGCCCTTTTTGGCCAAGTGCATCATTGTGGACATTCTGTCTCTTTTCCTATGCTTTACATGCAATTCCAGTCTACCTCCTGAAATCGGATTCCTGCAATTCTGCCCCGCTTTCGAGTCCTCTTGGCAGCCTTACTTCAATATATTTTTGGACGATAGCTGTCATTTATAACTCTGCAGGTTTGTGAATTACAGTGCCCCTGAGCTCCTTTCTTCAACTCGCTTTCTTGTGAGCTGGCCGCAACACCACAGGATTGCTTCAGGCCCTAGTGTGGTTCCGGCATGGCACGCTGAGCCTTTGGTTAATTCCTCTTCCTGGTGGGAAATGAGAGTTAAATTTGCCAGTACAGGCACCTCCAGCTAGTCTCTCATTGGTTCTCCCTATTCCTGTTCATTTTCCGCAGAAATTGCAAACTGGGCCAAACAGGAGGTTAAAGGCACTGACTCTCCAAGTGGGGAGAGTTTTAGTAAAGCGTCTGGAATGTTGCACCCAAGTACCAGCGGAGAAAATCTGAGACACATTTGAACACGTTTCCCGATCACACGGTGGATCATACTCTGGGTTCCACATGCATGTTTTAGCTGAAGGAAGAATCCCTTAAACCTGGAGAGTTGAGACCCATGGAATGGCTAGCATGAAATATGACTTCAAAGGGTCTGCATTTGCTCATCAAACCTCACCAATCCTATCACTGCTGCGTTTATGCCGCTGTACACATGCTTGATTCTCTTTTGGAGACATATAAATCCATAGGTTTTAAGATTATTACTAGTCAGGTATATTCTTAGGCGATTAATATGGGGTGTAGAGTCCACTTCGTTGAGCAAGGAGTAGCTCTTGTCTATTACATATATGGCTTATGGAATGGTATCTGTGCTAATTTCAATCTCTGGTTTTATGCAGAACCCCAACTCACCTTTCCCCTTAAGAAAGCATAAGTTGGTTTTCTACATTTGAGACCGTGTTCTGTTTTGTAATTCAGTTTCTGTGTAGCCAAGTTTTCATTCCGTGTAGTAGTGATATCTTATGAT
Source organism: Pseudorca crassidens (assembly GCF_039906515.1). NCBI lineage: Eukaryota > Metazoa > Chordata > Mammalia > Artiodactyla > Delphinidae > Pseudorca > Pseudorca crassidens. The sequence continues at coordinate 162,716,621 of NC_090296.1, forward strand.
GTTTCTTTTTCTGTGTGACTTATCTCACTTAGAATCATCGTACCTGAATCCACTCATTATGCTGCTACGGGCCTGATGATATAGATTTCATTGCTGAGTGATATTGCATTGTACGTAAGTACCACAAATTCTTTATCCATTTTTCACCTTCTGTGGTATTGAATTTGTACTGTAAATGAGGTTCTTGTAAACAGAGCCATCCCAAACTTTGGGGTGGCTGTGTCTTTTTGATTTTAATTTCCCTAAGCTATAGGACCATAAGTGGAAGTGCCCTAGGCTCTGTTGCTTTGTTTTTTAGATGTTTCAGGAAACACCATACACTTCTCCAGAGTGGCTGTTGGCAATTTACATCCCGCCCATCAGCATAACAAGGCTCCCAGTTCTCCATGGCCTGTCCGGGCTTTCTGGATTTTAAACTTTTTTCAGATGGCCCTTTTGACTGGGGGGCAGTGAGACTTCATTGTACTGCAGATTCCCTTTGCAAGCTTGCTTGGTTGGCCAAAATGGGCGTATGCGTTTTTTCCTGAATATATTCAGGAAAAAACGCATACGCCCTTTTTGGCCAAGTGCATCATTGTGGACGTTCTGCCTCTTTTCCTATGCTTTACATGCAATTCCAGTCTACCTCCTGAAATCGGTTTCCTGCAATTCTGCCCCGCTTTCAAGTCCTCTTGGCAGCCTTACTTCAATATATTTTTGGACGATAGCTGTCATTTATAACTCTGCAGGTTTGTGAATTACAGTGCCCCTGAGCTCCTTTCTTCAACTCGCTTTCTTGTGAGCTGGCCGCAACACCGCAGGATTGCTTCAGGCCCTAGTGTCGTTCCGGCATGGCACGCTGAGCCTTTGGTTAATTCCTCTTCCTGGTCGGAAATAAGAGTTATATTTGCCCGTCCAGGCACCTCCAGCTAGTCTCTCACTGGTTCTCCCTATTCCTGTTCATCTTCCGCAAATATTGCAAACTGGGCCAAACAGGAGGTTAAAGGCACTGACTCTCCAAGTGGGGAGAGTGTTAGTAAAGCGTCTGGAATGTTGCACCCGAGTACCAGGGGACAAAACCTGAGACACATTTGAACACGTTTCCCGATCACATGGTGGATCATACTCTGGGTTCCACATGCATGTTTTAGCTGAAGGAAGAATCCCTTAAACCTGGAGAGTTGAGACCCATGGAATGGGTACCATGCAATATGACTTCAAAGGTTCTGCATTGGCTCACCGAACCTCACCAATCCTATCACTGCTGCGCTTATGCCACTGTACACACCCTTGATTCTCTTTTGGAGACATATAAATCCATAGGTTTTAAGATTCTTCCTAGTCAGGTATATTCTTAGACGTTTAATATGGGGTGTTGAGTCCTCTTCGTTGAGCAAGGAGTAGCTCTTGTCTATTACATATTTGGCTTATGGAACGGTATCTGTGCTAATTTCAATCTCTGGTTTTATGCAGCACCCCAACTCACCTTTCCCCTTAAGCAAGCATAAGTTGGTTTTCTACATTTGAGACCTTGTTCTGTTTTGTAATTCAGTTCCTGTGTAGCCAAGTTTACATTCCGTGTATTAGTGATATCTTATGATGTTTCTTTTTCTGTGTGACTTATCTCACTTAGAATCATCGTACCTGAATCCACTCATTATGCTGCTATGGGCCTGATGACATAGATTTCATTGCTGAGTGATATTGCATTGTACGTAAGTACCACAACTTCTTTATCCATTTTTCGCTTTCTGTGATATTGAACTTGTACCGTAAACGAGGTTCTTGTAAACAGAGCCGTCCCAAACTTTGGGGTGGCTGTGTTTTTTTGATTTTAATTTCCCTAAGCTATAGGACCATAAGTGGAAGTGCCCTAGGCTCTGATGCTTTGTTTTTTAGATGTTTCAGGAAACACCATACACTTCTCCAGAGTGGCTGTTGGCAATTTACATCCCGCCCATCAGCATAACAAGTCTCCCAGTTCTCCATGGCCTGTCCGGACTTTCTGGATTTTACACTTTTTTCAGATGGCCCTTTTGACTGGGGGGCAGTGAGACTTCATTGTAGTGCAGATTTCTTTTGCAAGCTTGCTTGGTTGGCCAAAAAGGGCGTATGCGTTTTTTCCTGAATATATTCAGGAAAAAACGCATACGCCCTTTTTGGCCAAGTGCATCATTGTGGACGTTCTGCCTCTTTTCCTATGCTTTACATGCAATTCCAGTCTACCTCCTGAAATCGGTTTCCTGCAATTCTGCCCCGCTTTCAAGTCCTCTTGGCAGCCTTACTTCAATATATTTTTGGACGATAGCTGTCATTTATAACTCTGCAGGTTTGTGAATTACAGTGCCCCTGAGCTCCTTTCTTCAACTCGCTTTCTTGTGAGCTGGCCGCAACACTGCAGGATTGCTTCAGGCCCTAGTGTCGTTCCGGCATGGCACGCTGAGCCTTTGGTTAATTCCTCTTCCTGGTGGGAAATGAGAGTTAAATTTGCCAATCCAGACACCTCCAGCTAGTCTCTCATTTGTTCTCCCTATTCCTGTTCATTTTCCGCAGAAATTGCAAACTGGGCCAAACAGGAGGTTAAAGGCACTGACTCTCCAAGTGGGGAGAGTTTTAGTAAAGCGTCTGGAATGTTGCACCCAAGTACCAGCGGAGAAAATCTGAGACACATTTGAACACGTTTCCCGATCACACGGTGGATCATACTCTGGGTTCCACATGCATGTTTTAGCTGAAGGAAGAATCCCTTAAACCTGGAGAGTTGAGACCCATGGAATGGCTGGCATGCAATATGACTTCAAAGGGTCTGCATTTGCTCATCAAACCTCACCAATCCTATCACTGCTGCGTTTATGCTGCTGTACACATGCTTGATTCTCTTTTGGAGACATATAAATCCATAGGTTTTAAGATTATTACTAGTCAGGTATATTCTTAGGCGATTAATATGGGGTGTAGAGTCCACTTCGTTGAGCAAGGAGTAGCTCTTGTCTATTACATATTTGGCTTATGGAATGGTATCTGTGCTAATTTCAATCTCTGGTTTTATGCAGAACCCCAACTCACCTTTCCCCTTAAGCAAGCATAAGTTGGTTTTCTACATTTGAGACCGTGTTCTGTTTTGTAATTCAGTTTCTGTGTAGCCAAGTTTACATTCCGTGTAGTAGTGATATCTTATGATGTTTCTTTTTCTGTGTGACTTATCTCACTTAGAATCATCGTACCTGAATCCACTCATTATGCTGCTACGGGCCTGATGATATAGATTTCATTGCTGAGTGATATTGCATTGTACGTAAGTACCACAAATTCTTTATCCATTTTTCACCTTCTGTGATATTGAATTTGTACTGTAAATGAGGTTCTTGTAAACAGAGCCATCCCAAACTTTGGGGTGGCTGTGTCTTTTTGATTTTAATTTCCCTAAGCTATAGGACCATAAGTGGAAGTGCCCTAGGCTCTGTTGCTTTGTTTTTTAGATGTTTCAGGAAACACCATACACTTCTCCAGAGTGGCTGTTGGCAATTTACATCCCGCCCATCAGCATAACAAGGCTCCCAGTTCTCCATGGCCTGTCCTGCCTTTCTGGATTTTACACTTTTTTCAGATGGCCCTTTTGACCGGGGGGCAGTGAGACTTCATTGTAGTGCAGATTTCCTTTGCAAGCTTGCTTGGTTGGCCAAAAAGGGCGTATGCGTTTTTTCCTGAATATATTCAGAAAAAAACGCATACGCCCTTTTTGGCCAAGTGCATCATTGTGGACGTTCTGCCTCTTTTCGTATGCTTTACATGCAATTCCTGTCTACCTCCTGAAATCGGTTTCCTGCAATTCTGCCCCGCTTTCAAGTCCTCTTGGCAGCCTTACTTCAATATATTTTTGGACGATAGCTGTCATTTTTAACTCTGCAGGTTTGTGAATTACAGTGCCCCTGAGCTCCTTTCTTCAACTCGCTTTCTTGTGAGCTGGCCGCAACACCGCAGGATTGCTTCAGGCCCTAGTGTGGTTCCGGCATGGCACGCTGAGCCTTTGGTTAATTCCTCTTCCTGGTGGGAAATGAGAGTTACATTTGCCCGTCCAGACACCTCCAGCTAGTCTCTCATTGGTTCTCCCTATTCCTGTTCATTTTCTGCAGAAATTGCAAACTGGGCCAAACAGGAGGTTAAAGGCACTGACTCTCCAAGTGGGGAGAGTTTTAGTAAAGCGTCTGGAATGTTGCACCCAAGTACCAGCGGAGAAAATCTGAGACACATTTGAACACGTTTCCTGATCACATGGTGGATCATACTCTGGGTTCCACATGCATGTTTTAGCTGAAGGAAGAATCCCTTAAACCTGGAGAGTTGAGACCCATGGAATGGCTAGCATGCAATATGACTTCAAAGGGTCTGCATTTGCTCATCAAACCTCACCAATCCTATCACTGCTGCGTTTATGCCGCTGTACACATGCTTGATTCTCTTTTGGAGACATATAAATCCATAGGTTTTAAGATTATTACTAGTCAGGTATATTCTTATGCGATTAATATGGGGTGTAGAGTCCACTTCGTTGAGCAAGGAGTAGCTCTTGTCTATTACATATTTGGCTTATGGAATGGTATCTGTGCTAATTTCAATCTCTGGTTTTATGCAGAACCCCAACTCACCTTTCCCCTTAAGCAAGCATAAGTTGGTTTTCTACATTTGAGACCGTGTTCTGTTTTGTAATTCAGTTTCTGTGTAGCCAAGTTTACATTCCGTGTAGTAGTGATATCTTATGATGTTTCTTTTTCTGTGTGACTTATCTCACTTAGAATCATCGTACCTGAATCCACTCATTATGCTGCTACGGGCCTGATGATATAGATTTCATTGCTGAGTGATATTGCATTGTACGTAAGTACCACAAATTCTTTATCCATTTTACACCTTCTGTGATATTGAATTTGTACTGTAAATGAGGTTCTTGTAAACAGAGCCGTCCCAAACTTTGGGGTGGCTGTGTCTTTTTGATTTTAATTTCCCTAAGCTATAGGACCATAAGTGGAAGTGCCTTAGGCTCTGTTGCTTTGTTTTTTAGATGTTTCAGGAAACACCATACACTTCTCCAGAGTGGCTGTTGGCAATTTACATCCCGCCCATCAGCATAACAAGGCTCCCAGTTCTCCATGGCCTGTCCTGCCATTCTGGATTTTACACTTTTTTCAGATGGCCCTTTTGACCGGGGGCAGTGAGAGTTCATTGTAGTGCAGATTTCCTTTGCAAGCTTGCTTGGTTGGCCAAAAAGGGCGTATGCGTTTTTTCCTGAATATATTCAGGAAAAAACGCATACGCCCTTTTTGGCCAAGTGCATCATTGTGGACGTTCTGCCTCTTTTCCTATGCTTTACATGCAATTCCAGTCTACCTCCTGAAATCGGTTTCCTGCAATCCTGCCCCGCTTTCAAGTCCTCTTGGCAGCCTTACTTCAATATATTTTTGGACGATAGCTGTCATTTTTAACTCTGCAGGTTTGTGAATTACAATGCCCCTGAGCTCCTTTCTTCAACTCACTTTCTTGTGAGCTGGCCGCAACACCGCAGGATTGCTTCAGGCCCTAGTGTGGTTCTGGCATGGCACGCTGAGCCTTTGGTTAATTCCTCTTCCTGGTTGGAAATGAGAGTTAAATTTGCCCATCCAGACACCTCCAGCTAGTCTCTCATTGGTTCTCCCTATTCCTGTTCATTTTCCACAGAAATTGCAAACTGGGCCAAACAGGAGGTTAAAGGCACTGACTCTCCAAGTGGGGAGAGTGTTAGTAAAGCGTCTGGAATGTTGCACCCGAGTACCAGGGGACAAAAACTGAGACACATTTGAACACGTTTCCCGATCACACGGTGGATCATACTCTGGGTTCCACATGCATGTTTTAGCTGAAGGAAGAATCCCTTAAACCTGGAGAGTTGAGACCCATGGAATGGCTACCATGCAATATGACTTCAAAGGGTCTGCATTTGCTCATCAAACCTCACCAATCCTATCACTGCTGCGTTTATGCCGCTGTACACATGCTTGATTCTCTTTTGGAGACATATAAATCCATAGGTTTTAAGGTTATTACTAGTCAGGTATATTCTTAGGCGATTAATATGGGGTGTAGAGTCCACTTCGTTGAGCAAGGAGTAGCTCTTGTCTATTACATATTTGGCTTATGGAATGGTATCTGTGCTAATTTCAATCTCTGGTTTTATGCAGAACCCCAACTCACCTTTCCCCTTAAGCAAGCATAAGTTGGTTTTCTACATTTGAGACCGTGTTCTGTTTTGTAATTCAGTTTCTGTGTGGCCAAGTTTTCATTCCGTGTAGTAGTGATATCTTATGATGTTTCTTTTTCTGTGTGACTTATCTCACTTAGAATCATCGTACCTGAATCCACTCATTATGCTGCTACGGGCCTGATGATATAGATTTCATTGCTGAGTGATATTGCATTGTACGTAAGTACCACAAATTCTTTATCCATTTTTCACCTTCTGTGATATTGAATTTGTACTGTAAATGAGGTTCTTGTAAACAGAGCCGTCCCAAACTTTGGGGTGGCTGTGTCTTTTTGATTTTAATTTCCCTAAGCTATAGGACCATAAGTGGAAGTGCCCTAGGCTCTGTTGCTTTGTTTTTTAGATGTTTCAGGAAACACCATACACTTCTCCAGAGTGGCTGTTGGCAATTTACATCCCGCCGATCAGCATAACAAGGCTCCCAGTTCTCCATGGCCTGTCCTGCCTTTCTGGATTTTATACTTTTTTCAGATGGCCCTTTTGACCAGGGGGCAGTGAGAGTTCATTGTAGTGCAGATTTCCTTTGCAAGCTTGCTTGGTTGGCCAAAAAGGGCGTATGCGTTTTATCCTGAATATATTCAGGAAAAAACGCATACGCCCTTTTTGGCCAAGTGCATCATTGTGGACGTTCTGCCTCTTTTCTTATGCTTTACATGCAATTCCAGTCTACCTCCTGAAATCGGTTTCCTGCAATTCTGCCCTGCTTTCAAGTCCTCTTGGCAGCCTTACTTCAATATATTTTTGGACGATAGCTGTCATTTTTAACTCTGCAGGTTTGTGAATTACAGTGCCCCTGAGCTCCTTTCTTCAACTCGCTTTCTTGTGAGCTGGCCGCAACACCGCAGGATTGCTTCAGGCCCTAGTGTGGTTCCGGCATGGCACGCTGAGCCTTTGGTTAATTCCTCTTCCTGGTGGGAAATGAGAGTTAAATTTGCCCGTCCAGACACCTCCAGCTAGTCTCTCATTGGTTCTCCCTATTCCTGTTCATTTTCCGCAGAAATTGCAAACTGGACCAAACAGGAGGTTAAAGGCACTGACTCTCCAAGTGAGGAGAGTGTTAGTAAAGCGTCTGGAATGTTGCACCCGAGTACCAGGGGACGAAATCTGACACATTTGAACACGTTTCCCGATCACACGGTGGATCATACTCTGGGTTCCACATGCATGTTTTAGCTGAAGGAAGAATCCCTTAAACCTGGAGAGTTGAGACCCATGGAATGGGTACCATGCAATATGACTTCAAAGGGTCTGCATTTGCTCACCGAACCTCACCAATCCTATCACTGCTGCGCTTATGCCACTGTACACACCCTTGATTCTCTTTCGGAGACATATAAATCCATAGGTTTTAAGATTCTTCCTAGTCAGGTATATTCTTAGACGTTTAATATGGGGTGTTGAGTCCTCTTCGTTGAGCAAGGAGTAGCTCTTGTCTATTACATATTTGGCTTATGGAACGGTATCTGTGATAATTTCAATCCTGGTTTTATGCAGCACCCCAACTCACCTTTCCCCTTAAGCAAGCATAAGTTGGTTTTCTACATTTGAGACCTTGTTCTGTTTTGTAATTCAGTTCCTGTGTAGCCAAGTTTACATTCCGTGTATTAGTGATATCTTATGATGTTTCTTTTTCTGTGTGACTTATCTCACTTAGAATCATCGTACCTGAATCCACTCATTATGCTGCTATGGGCCTGATGACATAGATTTCATTGCTGAGTGATATTGCATTGTACGTAAGTACCACAACTTCTTTATCCATTTTTCGCTTTCTGTGATATTGAACTTGTACCGTAAACGAGGTTCTTGTAAACAGAGCCGTCCCAAACTTTGGGGTGGCTGTGTTTTTTTGATTTTAATTTCCCTAAGCTATACGACCATAAGTGGAAGTGCCCTAGGCTCTGTTGCTTTGTTTTTTAGATGTTTCAGGAAACACCATACACTTCTCCAGAGTGGCTGTTGGCAATTTACATCCCGCCCATCAGCATAACAAGGCTCCCAGTTCTCCATGGCCTGTCCTGCCTTTCTGGATTTTACACTTTTTTCAGTTGTCCCTTTTGACCGGGGGGCAGTGAGACTTCATTGTAGTGCAGATTTCCTTTGCAAGCTTGCTTGGTTGGCCAAAAAGGGCGTATGCGTTTTTTCCTGAATATATTCAGGAAAAAACGCATATGCCCTTTTTGGCCAAGTGCATCATTGTGGACGTTCTGCCTCTTTTCCTATGCTTTACATGCAATTCCAGTCTACCTCCTGAAATCGGTTTCCTGCAATTCTGCCCCGCTTTCAAGTCCTCTTGGCAGCCTTACTTCAATATATTTTTGGACGATAGCTGTCATTTATAACTCTGCAGGTTTGTGAATTACAGTGCCCCTGAGCTCCTTTCTTCAACTCGCTTTCTTGTGAGCTGGCCGCAACACCGCAGGATTGCTTCAGGCCCTAGTGTGGTTCCGGCATGGCACGCTGAGCCTTTGGTTAATTCCTCTTCCTGGTGGGAAATGAGAGTTACATTTGCCCATCCAGACACCTCCAGCTAGTCTCTCATTGGTTCTCCCTATTCCTGTTCATTTTCCGCAGAAATTGCAAACTGGGCCAAACAGGAGGTTAAAGGCACTGACTCTCCAAGTGGGGAGAGTTTTAGTAAAGCGTCTGGAATGTTGCACCCAAGTACCAGCGGAGAAAATCTGAGACACATTTGAACACGTTTCCCGATCACACGGTGGATCATACTCTGGGTTCCACATGCATGTTTTAGCTGAAGGAAGAATCCCTTAAACCTGGAGAGTTGAGACCCATGGAATGGGTACCATGCAATATGACTTCAAAGGGTCTGCATTTGCTCACCGAACCTCACCAATCCTATTACTGCTGCGTTTATGCCGCTGTACACATGCTTGATTCTCTTTTGGAGACATATAAATCCATAGGTTTTAAGATTATTACTAGTCAGGTATATTCTTATGCGATTAATATGGGGTGTAGAGTCCACTTCGTTGAGCAAGGAGTAGCTCTTGTCTATTACATATTTGGCTTATGGAATGGTATCTGTGCTAATTTCAATCTCTGGTTTTATGCAGAACCCCAACTCACCTTTCCCCTTAAGCAAGCATAAGTTGGTTTTCTACATTTGAGACCGTGTTCTGTTTTGTAATTCAGTTTCTGTGTAGCCAAGTTTACATTCCGTGTAGTAGTGATATCTTATGATGTTTCTTTTTCTGTGTGACTTATCTCACTTAGAATCATCGTACCTGAATCCACTCATTATGCTGCTACGGGCCTGATGATATAGATTTCATTGCTGAGTGATATTGCATTGTACGTAAGTACCACAAATTCTTTATCCATTTTTCACCTTCTGTGATATTGAATTTGTACTGTAAATGAGGTTCTTGTAAACAGAGCCGTCCCAAACTTTGGGGTGGCTGTGTCTTTTTGATTTTAATTTCCCTAAGCTACAGGACCATAAGTGGCAGTGCCCTAGGCTCTGTTGCTTTGTTTTTTAGATGTTTCAGGAAACACCATACACTTCTCCAGAGTGGCTGTTGGCAATTTACATCCCGCCCATCAGCATAACAAGGCTCCCAGTTCTCCATGGCCTGTCCGGCCTTTCTGGATTTTACACTTTTTTCAGATGGCCCTTTTGACCGGGGGGCAGTGAGACTTCATTGTAGTGCAGATTTCCTTTGCAAGCTTGCTTGGTTGGCCAAAAAGGGCGTATGCGTTTTTTCCTGAATATATTCAGGAAAAAACGCATACGCCCTTTTTGGCCAAGTGCATCATTGTGGACGTTCTGCCTCTTTTCCTATGCTTTACATGCAATTCCAGTCTACCTCCTGAAATCGGTTTCCTGCAATCCTGCCCCGCTTTCAAGTCCTCTTGGCAGCCTTACTTCAATATATTTTTGGACGATAGCTGTCATTTTTAACTCTGCAGGTTTGTGAATTACAATGCCCCTGAGCTCCTTTCTTCAACTCACTTTCTTGTGAGCTGGCCGCAACACCGCAGGATTGCTTCAGGCCCTAGTGTGGTTCTGGCATGGCACGCTGAGCCTTTGGTTAATTCCTCTTCCTGGTTGGAAATGAGAGTTAAATTTGCCCATCCAGACACCTCCAGCTACTCTCTCATTGGTTCTCCCTATTCCTGTTCATTTTCCACAGAAATTGCAAACTGGGCCAAACAGGAGGTTAAAGGCACTGACTCTCCAAGTGGGGAGAGTGTTAGTAAAGCGTCTGGAATGTTGCACCCGAGTACCAGGGGACAAAAACTGAGACACATTTGAACACGTTTCCCGATCACACGGTGGATCATACTCTGGGTTCCACATGCATGTTTTAGCTGAAGGAAGAATCCCTTAAACCTGGAGAGTTGAGACCCATGGAATGGCTACCATGCAATATGACTTCAAAGGGTCTGCATTTGCTCATCAAACCTCACCAATCCTATCACTGCTGCGTTTATGCCGCTGTACACATGCTTGATTCTCTTTTGGAGACATATAAATCCATAGGTTTTAAGGTTATTACTAGTCAGGTATATTCTTAGGCGATTAATATGGGGTGTAGAGTCCACTTCGTTGAGCAAGGAGTAGCTCTTGTCTATTACATATTTGGCTTATGGAATGGTATCTGTGCTAATTTCAATCTCTGGTTTTATGCAGAACCCCAACTCACCTTTCCCCTTAAGCAAGCATAAGTTGGTTTTCTACATTTGAGACCGTGTTCTGTTTTGTAATTCAGTTTCTGTGTGGCCAAGTTTTCATTCCGTGTAGTAGTGATATCTTATGATGTTTCTTTTTCTGTGTGACTTATCTCACTTAGAATCATCGTACCTGAATCCACTCATTATGCTGCTACGGGCCTGATGATATAGATTTCATTGCTGAGTGATATTGCATTGTACGTAAGTACCACAAATTCTTTATCCATTTTTCACCTTCTGTGATATTGAATTTGTACTGTAAATGAGGTTCTTGTAAACAGAGCCGTCCCAAACTTTGGGGTGGCTGTGTCTTTTTGATTTTAATTTCCCTAAGCTATAGGACCATAAGTGGAAGTGCCCTAGGCTCTGTTGCTTTGTTTTTTAGATGTTTCAGGAAACACCATACACTTCTCCAGAGTGGCTGTTGGCAATTTACATCCCGCCGATCAGCATAACAAGGCTCCCAGTTCTCCATGGCCTGTCCTGCCTTTCTGGATTTTATACTTTTCTCAGATGGCCCTTTTGACCAGGGGGCAGTGAGAGTTCATTGTAGTGCAGATTTCCTTTGCAAGCTTGCTTGGTTGGCCAAAAAGGGCGTATGCGTTTTTTCCTGAATATATTCAGGAAAAAACGCATACGCCCTTTTTGGCCAAGTGCATCATTGTGGACGTTCTGCCTCTTTTCCTATGCTTTACATGCAATTCCAGTCTACCTCCTGAAATCGGTTTCCTGCAATTCTGCCCTGCTTTCAAGTCCTCTTGGCAGCCTTACTTCAATATATTTTTGGACGATAGCTGTCATTTTTAACTCTGCAGGTTTGTGAATTACAGTGCCCCTGAGCTCCTTTCTTCAACTCGCTTTCTTGTGAGCTGGCCGCAACACCGCAGGATTGCTTCAGGCCCTAGTGTGGTTCCGGCATGGCACGCTGAGCCTTTGGTTAATTCCTCTTCCTGGTGGGAAATGAGAGTTAAATTTGCCCGTCCAGACACCTCCAGCTAGTCTCTCATTGGTTCTCCCTATTCCTGTTCATTTTCCGCAGAAATTGCAAACTGGACCAAACAGGAGGTTAAAGGCACTGACTCTCCAAGTGAGGAGAGTGTTAGTAAAGCGTCTGGAATGTTGCACCCGAGTACCAGGGGACGAAATCTGACACATTTGAACACGTTTCCCGATCACACGGTGGATCATACTCTGGGTTCCACATGCATGTTTTAGCTGAAGGAAGAATCCCTTAAACCTGGAGAGTTGAGACCCATGGAATGGGTACCATGCAATATGACTTCAAAGGGTCTGCATTTGCTCACCGAACCTCACCAATCCTATCACTGCTGCGCTTATGCCACTGTACACACCCTTGATTCTCTTTCGGAGACATATAAATCCATAGGTTTTAAGATTCTTCCTAGTCAGGTATATTCTTAGACGTTTAATATGGGGTGTTGAGTCCTCTTCGTTGAGCAAGGAGTAGCTCTTGTCTATTACATATTTGGCTTATGGAACGGTATCTGTGATAATTTCAATCCTGGTTTTATGCAGCACCCCAACTCACCTTTCCCCTTAAGCAAGCATAAGTTGGTTTTCTACATTTGAGACCTTGTTCTGTTTTGTAATTCAGTTCCTGTGTAGCCAAGTTTACATTCCGTGTATTAGTGATATCTTATGATGTTTCTTTTTCTGTGTGACTTATCTCACTTAGAATCATCGTACCTGAATCCACTCATTATGCTGCTATGGGCCTGATGACATAGATTTCATTGCTGAGTGATATTGCATTGTACGTAAGTACCACAACTTCTTTATCCATTTTTCGCTTTCTGTGATATTGAACTTGTACCGTAAACGAGGTTCTTGTAAACAGAGCCGTCCCAAACTTTGGGGTGGCTGTGTTTTTTTGATTTTAATTTCCCTAAGCTATACGACCATAAGTGGAAGTGCCCTAGGCTCTGTTGCTTTGTTTTTTAGATGTTTCAGGAAACACCATACACTTCTCCAGAGTGGCTGTTGGCAATTTACATCCCGCCCATCAGCATAACAAGGCTCCCAGTTCTCCATGGCCTGTCCTGCCTTTCTGGATTTTACACTTTTTTCAGTTGTCCCTTTTGACCGGGGGGCAGTGAGACTTCATTGTAGTGCAGATTTCCTTTGCAAGCTTGCTTGGTTGGCCAAAAAGGGCGTATGCGTTTTTTCCTGAATATATTCAGGAAAAAACGCATATGCCCTTTTTGGCCAAGTGCATCATTGTGGACGTTCTGCCTCTTTTCCTATGCTTTACATGCAATTCCAGTCTACCTCCTGAAATCGGTTTCCTGCAATTCTGCCCCGCTTTCAAGTCCTCTTGGCAGCCTTACTTCAATATATTTTTGGACGATAGCTGTCATTTATAACTCTGCAGGTTTGTGAATTACAGTGCCCCTGAGCTCCTTTCTTCAACTCGCTTTCTTGTGAGCTGGCCGCAACACCGCAGGATTGCTTCAGGCCCTAGTGTGGTTCCGGCATGGCACGCTGAGCCTTTGGTTAATTCCTCTTCCTGGTGGGAAATGAGAGTTACATTTGCCCATCCAGACACCTCCAGCTAGTCTCTCATTGGTTCTCCCTATTCCTGTTCATTTTCCGCAGAAATTGCAAACTGGGCCAAACAGGAGGTTAAAGGCACTGACTCTCCAAGTGGGGAGAGTTTTAGTAAAGCGTCTGGAATGTTGCACCCAAGTACCAGCGGAGAAAATCTGAGACACATTTGAACACGTTTCCCGATCACACGGTGGATCATACTCTGGGTTCCACATGCATGTTTTAGCTGAAGGAAGAATCCCTTAAACCTGGAGAGTTGAGACCCATGGAATGGGTACCATGCAATATGACTTCAAAGGGTCTGCATTTGCTCACCGAACTTCACCAATCCTATTACTGCTGCGTTTATGCCGCTGTACACATGCTTGATTCTCTTTTGGAGACATATAAATCCATAGGTTTTAAGATTATTACTAGTCAGGTATATTCTTATGCGATTAATATGGGGTGTAGAGTCCACTTCGTTGAGCAAGGAGTAGCTCTTGTCTATTACATATTTGGCTTATGGAATGGTATCTGTGCTAATTTCAATCTCTGGTTTTATGCAGAACCCCAACTCACCTTTCCCCTTAAGCAAGCATAAGTTGGTTTTCTACATTTGAGACCGTGTTCTGTTTTGTAATTCAGTTTCTGTGTAGCCAAGTTTACATTCCGTGTAGTAGTGATATCTTATGATGTTTCTTTTTCTGTGTGACTTATCTCACTTAGAATCATCGTACCTGAATCCACTCATTATGCTGCTACGGGCCTGATGATATAGATTTCATTGCTGAGTGATATTGCATTGTACGTAAGTACCACAAATTCTTTATCCATTTTTCACCTTCTGTGATATTGAATTTGTACTGTAAATGAGGTTCTTGTAAACAGAGCCGTCCCAAACTTTGGGGTGGCTGTGTCTTTTTGATTTTAATTTCCCTAAGCTACAGGACCATAAGTGGCAGTGCCCTAGGCTCTGTTGCTTTGTTTTTTAGATGTTTCAGGAAACACCATACACTTCTCCAGAGTGGCTGTTGGCAATTTACATCCCGCCCATCAGCATAACAAGGCTCCCAGTTCTCCATGGCCTGTCCGGCCTTTCTGGATTTTACACTTTTTTCAGATGGCCCTTTTGACCGGGGGGCAGTGAGACTTCATTGTAGTGCAGATTTCCTTTGCAAGCTTGCTTGGTTGGCCAAAAAGGGCGTATGCGTTTTTTTCTGAATATATTCAGGAAAAAATGCATACGCCCTTTTTGGCCAAGTGCATCATTGTGGACGTTCTGCCTCTTTTCCTATGCTTTACATGCAATTCCAGTCTACCTCCTGAAATCGGTTTCCTGCAATTCTGCCCCGCTTTCAAGTCCTCTTGGCAGCCTTATTTCAATATATTTTTGGACGATAGCTGTCATTCTTAACTCTGCAGGTTTGTGAATTACAGTGCCCCTGAGCTCCTTTCTTCAACTCGCTTTTCTGTGAGCTGGGCGCAACACCGCAGGATTGCTTCAGGCCCTAGTGTGGTTCCGGCATGGCATGCTGAGCCTTTGGTTAATTCCTCTTCCTGGTGGGAAATGAGAGTTAAATTTGCCCGTCCAGACACCTCCATCTAGTCTCTCATTGGTTCTCCCTATTCCTGTTCATTTTCCGCAGAAATTGCAAACTGGGCCAAACAGGAGGTTAAAGGCACTGACTCTCCAAGTGGAGAGAGTGTTAGTAAAGCGTCTGGAATGTTGCACCCGAGTACCAGGGGACGAAATCTGACACATTTGAACATGTTTCCCGATCACACGGTGGATCATACTCTGGGTTCCACATGCATGTTTTAGCTGAAGGAAGAATCCCTTAAACCTGGAGAGTTGAGACCCATGGAATGGGTACCATGCAATATGACTTCAAAGGGTCTGCATTTGCTCACCGAACCTCACCAATCCTATTACTGCTGCATTTATGCCTCTGTAGACACGCTTGATTCTCTTTCGGAGACATATAAATCCATAGGTTTTAAGATACTTACTAGTCAGGTATATTCTTAGGCATTTAATATGGGGTGTTGAGTCCACTTTGTTGAGCAAGGAGTAGCTCTTGTCTATTAACTATTTGGCTTATGGAATGGTATCTGTGCTAATTTCAATCTCTGGTTTTATGCAGCACCCCAACTCACCTTTCCCCTTAAGCAAGCATAAGTTGGTTTTCTACATTTGAGATCCTGTTCTGTTTTGTAATTCAGTTCCTGTGTAGCCAAGTTTACATTCCGTGTATTAGTGATATCTTATGATGTTTCTTTTTCTGTGTGACTTATGTCACTTAGAATCATCGTACCTGAATCCACTCATTATGCTGCTACGGGCCTGATGACATAGATTTCATTGCTGAGTGATATTGCATTGTACGTAAGTACCACAACTTCTTTATCCATTTTTCACTTTCTGCGATATTGAACTTGTACCATAAACGAGATTCTTGTAAACAGAGCCGGCCCAAACTTTGGGGTGGCTGTGTCTTTTTTATTTTAATTTCCCTAAGCTATAGGACCATAAGTGGAAGTGCCCTAGGCTCTGTTGCTTTGTTTTTTAGATGTTTCAGGAAACACCATACACTTCTCCAGAGTGGCTGTTGGCAATTTACATCCCGCCCATCAGCATAACAAGGCTCCCAGTTCTCCATGGCCTGTCCTGCCTTTCTGGATTTTATACTTTTTTCAGATGGCCCTTTTGACCGGGGGGCAGTGAGACTTCATTGTACTGCAGATTTCCTTTGCAAGCTTGCTTGGTTGGTCAAAAAGGGCGTATGCGTTTTTTCCTGAATATATTCAGGAAAAAACGCATACGCCCTTTTTGGCCAAGTGCATCATTGTGGACGTTCTGCCTCTTTTCCTATGCTTTACATGCAATTCCAGTCTACCTCCTGAAATCGGATTCCTGCAATTCTGCCCCGCTTTCAAGTCCTCTTGGCAGCCTTACTTCAATATATTTTTGGACGATAGCTGTCATTTTTAACTCTGCAGGTTTGTGAATTACAGTGCCCCTGAGCTCCTTTCTTCAACTCGCTTTCTTGTGAGCTGGCCGCAACACCGCAGGATTGCTTCAGGCCCTAGTGTGGTTCCGGCATGGCACGCTGAGCCTTTGGTTAATTCCTCTTCCTGGTGGGAAATGAGAGTTAAATTTGCCCGTCCAGACACCTCCAGCTAGTCTCTCATTGGTTCTCCCTATTCCTGTTCATTTTCCGCAGAAATTGCAAACTGGGCCAAACAGGAGGTTAAAGGCAGTGACTCCCCAAGTGGGGAGAGTTTTAGTAAAGCGTCTGGAATGTTGCACCCGAGTACCAGGGGACAAAAACTGAGACACATTTGAACACGTTTCCCGATCACACGGTGGATCATACTCTGGGTTCCACATGCATGTTTTAGCTGAAGGAAGAATCCCTTAAACCTGGAGAGTTGAGACCCATGGAATGGGTACCATTCAATATGACTTCAAAGGTTCTGCATTGGCTCACCGAACCTCACCAATCCTATCACTGCTGCGCTTATGCCACTGTACACACGCTTGATTCTCTTTAGGAGACATATAAATCCATAGATTTTAAGATTCTTACTAGTCAGGTATATTCTTAGACGTTTAATATGGGGTGTTGAGTCCTCTTCGTTGAGCAAGGAGTAGCTCTTGTCTATTACATATTTGGCTTATGGAACGGTATCTGTGCTAATTTCAATCTCTGGTTTTATGCAGCACCCCAACTCACCTTTCCCCTTAAGCAAGCATAAGTTGGTTTTCTACATTTGAGACCTTGTTCTGTTTTGTAATTCAGTTCCTGTGTAGCCAAGTTTACATTCCGTGTAGTAGTGATATCTTATGATGTTTCTTTTTCTGTGTGACTTATCTCACTTAGAATCATCGTACCTGAATCCACTCATTATGCTGCTATGGGCCTGATGACATAGATTTCATTGCTGAGTGATATTGCATTGTACGTAAGTACCACAACTTCTTTATCCATTTTTCGCTTTCTGTGATATTGAACTTGTACCGTAAACGAGGTTCTTGTAAACAGAGCCGTCCCAAACTTTGGGGTGGCTGTGTCTTTTTGATTTTAATTTCCCTAAGCTATAGGACCATAAGTGGAAGTGCCCTAGGCTCTGTTGCTTTGTTTTTTAGATGTTTCAGGAAACACCATACACTTCTCCAGAGTGGCTGTTGGCAATTTACATCCCGCCCATCAGCATAACAAGGCTCCCAGTTCTCCATGGCCTGTCCTGCCTTTCTGGATTTTATACTTTTTTCAGATGGCCCTTTTGACCGGGGGGCAGTGAGACTTCATTGTAGTGCAGATTTCCTTTGCAAGCTTGCTTGGTTGGCCAAAAAGGGCGTATGCGTTTTTTCCTGAATATATTCAGGAAAAAACGCATACGTCCTTTTTGGCCAAGTGCATCATTGTGGACGTTCTGCCTCTTTTCCTATGCTTTACATGCAATTCCAGTCTACCTCCTGAAATCGGTTTCCTGCAATCCTGCCCCGCTTTCAAGTCCTCTTGGCAGCCTTACTTCAATATATTTTTGGACGATAGCTGTCATTTTTAACTCTGCAGGTTTGTGAATTACAGTGCCCCTTAGCTCCTTTCTTCAACTCACTTTCTTGTGAGCTGGCCGCAACACCGCAGGATTGCTTCAGGCCCTAGTGTGGTTCCGGCATGGCACGCTGAGCCTTTGGTTAATTCCTCTTCCTGGTGGGAAATGAGAGTTAAATTTGCCCATCCAGACACCTCCAGCTAGTCTCTCATTGGTTCTCCCTATTCCTGTTCATTTTCCGCAGAAATTGCAAACTGGGCCAAACAGGAGGTTAAAGGCACTGACTCTCCAAGTGGGGAGAGTGTTAGTAAAGCATCTGGAATGTTGCACCCGAGTACCAGGGGACAAAAACTGAGACACATTTGAACACGTTTCCCGATCACACGGTGGATCATACTCTGGGTTCCACATGCATGTTTTAGCTGAAGGAAGAATCCCTTAAACCTGGAAAGTTGAGACCCATGGAATGGCTACCATGCAATATGACTTCAAAGGGTCTGCATTTGCTCATCAAACCTCACCAATCCTATCACTGCTGCGTTTATGCCGCTGTACACATGCTTGATTCTCTTTTGGAGACATATAAATCCATAGGTTTTAAGATTATTACTAGTCAGGTATATTCTTAGGCGATTAATATGGGGTGTAGAGTCCACTTCGTTGAGCAAGGAGTAGCTCTTGTCTATTACATATTTGGCTTATGGAATGGTATCTGTGCTAATTTCAATCTCTGGTTTTATGCAGAACCCCAACTCACCTTTCCCCTTAAGCAAGCATAAGTTGGTTTTCTACATTTGAGACCGTGTTCTGTTTTGTAATTCAGTTTCTGTGTAGCCAAGTTTACATTCCGTGTAGTAGTGATATCTTATGATGTTTCTTTTTCTGTGTGACTTATCTCACTTAGAATCATCGTACCTGAATCCACTCATTATGCTGCTACGGGCCTGATGATATAGATTTCATTGCTGAGTGATATTGCATTGTACGTAAGTACCACAAATTCTTTATCCATTTTTCACCTTCTGTGATATTGAATTTGTACTGTAAATGAGGTTCTTGTAAACAGAGCCGTCCCAAACTTTGGGGTGGCTGTGTCTTTTTGATTTTAATTTCCCTAAGCTATAGGACCATAAGTGGAAGTGCCCTAGGCTCTGTTGCTTTGTTTTTTAGATGTTTCAGGAAACACCATACACTTCTCCAGAGTGGCTGTTGGCAATTTACATCCCGCCCATCAGCATAACAAGGCTCCCAGGTCTCCATGGCCTGTCCTGCCTTTCTGGATTTTACACTTTTTTCAGATGGCCCTTTTGACCGGGGGGCAGTGAGACTTCATTGTAGTGCAGATTTCCTTTGCAAGCTTGCTTGGTTGGCCAAAAAGGGCGTATGCGTTTTTTCCTGAATATATTCAGGAAAAAACGCATACGCCCTTTTTGGCCAAGTGCATCATTGTGGACGTTCTGCCTCTTTTCCTATGCTTTACATGCAATTCCAGTCTACCTCCTGAAATCGGTTTCCTGCAATCCTGCCCTGCTTTGAAGTCCTCTTGGCAGCCTTACTTCAATATATTTTTGGACGATAGCTGTCATTTTTAACTCTGCAGGTTTGTGAATTACAGTGCCCCTGAGCTCCTTTCTTCAACTCGCTTTCTTGTGAGCTGGCCGCAACACCGCAGGATTGCTTCAGGCCCTAGTGTGGTTCCGGCATGGCACGCTGAGCATTAGGTTAATTCCTCTTCCTGGTGGGAAATGAGAGTTAAATTTGCCCGTCCAGACACCTCCAGCTAGTCTCTCATTGGTTCTCCCTATTCCTGTTCATTTTCCGCAGAAATTGCAAACTGGGCCAAACAGGAGGTTAAAGGCACTGACTCTCCAAGTGGGGAGAGTGTTAGTAAAGCGTCTGGAATGTTGCACCTGAGTACAAGGGGACGAAATCTGACACATTTGAACACGTTTCCCGATCACACGGTGGATCATACTCTGGGTTCCACATGCATGTTTTAGTTGAAGGAAGAATCCCTTAAACCTGGAGAGTTGAGACCCATGGAATGGGTACCATTCAATATGACTTCAAAGGGTCTGCATTTGCTCACCGAACCTCACCAATCCTATCACTGCTGTATTTATGCCGCTGTAGACACGCTTGATTCTCTTTCGGAGACATATAAATCCATAGGTTTTAAGATTCTTACTAGTCAGGTATATTCTTAGGCATTTAATATGGGGTGTTGAGTCCACTTCGTTGAGCAAGGAGTAGCTATTGTCTATTACCTATTTGGCTTATGGAATGGTATCTGTGCTAATTTCAATCTCTGGTTTTATGCAGCACCCCAACTCACCTTTCCCCTTAAGCAAGCATAAGTTGGTTTTCTACATTTGAGATCCTGTTCTGTTTTGTAATTCAGTTCCTGTGTAGCCAAGTTTACATTCCATGTATTAGTGATATCTTATGATGTTTCTTTTTCTGTGTGACTTATGTCACTTAGAATCATCGTACCTGAATCCACTCATTATGCTGCTACGGGCCTGATGACATAGATTTCATTCCTGAGTGATATTGCATTGTACGTAAGTACCACAACTTCTTTATCCATTTTTCACTTTCTGCGATATTGAACTTGTACCATAAACGAGATTCTTGTAAACAGAGCCGGCCCAAACTTTGGGGTGGCTGTGTCTTTTTGATTTTAATTTCCCTAAGCTATAGGACCATAAGTGGAAGTGCCCTAGGCTCTGTTGCTTTGTTTTTTAGATGTTTCAGGAAACACCATACACTTCTCCAGAGTGGCTGTTGGCAATTTACATCCCGCCCATCAGCATAACAAGGCTCCCAATTCTCCATGGCCTGTCCTGCCTTTCTGGATTTTACACATTTTTCAGATGGCCCTTTTGACCGGGGGGCAGTGAGACTTCATTGTAGTGCAGATTTCCTTTGCAAGCTTGCTTGGTTGGCCAAAAAGGGCGTATGCGTTTTTTCCTGAATATATTCAGGAAAAAACGCATACGCCCTTTTTGGCCAAGTGCATCATTGTGGACGTTCTGCCTCTTTTCCTATGCTTTACATGTAATTCCAGTCTACCTCCTGAAATCGGATTCCTGCAATTCTGCCCCGCTTTCAAGTCCTCTTGGCAGCCTTACTTCAATATATTTTTGGACGATAGCTGTCATTTATAACTCTGCAGGTTTGTGAATTACAGTGCCCCTGAGCTCCTTTCTTCAACTCGCTTTCTTGTGAGCTGGCCGCAACACCGCAACATTGCTTCAGGCCCTAGTGTGGTTCCGGCATGGCACGCTGAGCCTTTGGTTAATTCCTCTTCCTGGTGGGAAATGAGAGTTAAATTTGCCCGTCCAGACACCTCCAGCTAGTCTCTCATTGGTTCTCCCTATTCCTGTTCATTTTCCGCAGAAATTGCAAACTGGGCCAAACAGGAGGTTAACGGCACTGACTCTCCAAGTGGAGAGAGTTTTAGTAAAGCGTCTGGAATGTTGCACCCGAGTACCAGGGGACAAAAACTGAGACACATTTGAACACGTTTCCTGATCACACAGTGGATCATACTCTGGGTTCCACATGCATGTTTTAGCTGAAGGAAGAATCCCTTAAACCTGGAGAGTTGAGACCCATGGAATGGGTACCATGCAATATGACTTCAAAGGTTCTGCATTGGCTCACCGAACCTCACCAGTCCTATCACTGCTGCGCTTATGCCACTGTACACACGCTTGATTCTCTTTCGGAGACATATAAATCCATAGATTTTAAGATTCTTCCTAGTCAGGTATATTCTTAGACGTTTAATATGGGGTGTTGAGTCCTCTTCGTTGAGCAAGGAGTAGCTCTTGTCTATTACATATTTGGCTTATGGAACGGTATCTGTGCTAATTTCAATCTCTGGTTTTATGCAGCACCCCAACTCACCTTTCCCCTTAAGCAAGCATAAGTTGGTTTTCTACATTTGAGACCCTGTTCTGTTTTGTAATTCAGTTCCTGTGTAGCCAAGTTTACATTCCGTGTAGTAGTGATATCTTATGATGTTTCTTTTTCTGTGTGACTTATCTCACTTAGAATCATCGTACCTGAATCCACTCATTATGCTGCTACGGGCCTGATGACATAGATTTCATTGCTGAGTGATATTGCATTGTACGTTAAGTACCACAACTTCTTTATCCATTTTTCAGTTTCTGCGATATTGAACTTGTACCATAAACGAGATTCTTGTAAACAGAGCCGGCCCAAACTTTGGGGTGGCTGTGTCTTTTTGATTTTAATTTCCCTAAGCTATAGGACCATAAGTGGAAGTGCCCTAGGCTCTGTTGCTTTGTTTTTTAGATGTTTCAGGAAACACCATACACTTCTCCAGAGTGGCTGTTGGCAATTTACATCCCGCCCATCAGCATAACAAGGCTCCCAGTTCTCCATGGCCTGTCCTGCCTTTCTGGATGTTATACTTTTTTCAGATGGCCCTATTGACCGGGGGGCAGTGAGACTTCATTGTAGTGCAGATTTCCTTTGCAAGCTTGCTTGGTTGGCCAAAAAGGGCGTATGCGTTTTTTCCTGAATATATTCAGGAAAAAACGCATACGCCCTTTTTGGCCAAGTGCATCATTGTGGACGTTCTGCCTCTTTTCCTATGCTTTACATGCAATTCCAGTCTACCTCCTGAAATCGGTTTCCTGCAATTCTGCCCCGCTTTCAAGTCCTCTTGGCAGCCTTACTTCAATATATTTTTGGACGATAGCTGTCATTTTTAACTCTGCAGGTTTGTGAATTACAGTGCCCCTGAGCTCCTTTCTTCAACTCGCTTTTTTGTGAGCTGGCCGCAACACCGCAGCATTGCTTCAGGCCCTAGTGTGGTTCCGGCATGGCACGCTGAGCCTTTGGTTAATTCCTCTTCCTGGTGGGAAATGAGAGTTAAATTTGCCCGACCAGACACCTCCAGCTAGTCTCTCATTGGTTCTCCCTATTCCTGTTCATTTTCCGCAGAAATTGCAAACTGGGCCAAACAGGAGGTTAAAGGCAGTGACTCCCCAAGTGGGGAGAGTTTTAGTAAAGCGTCTGGAATGTTGCACCTGAGTACCAGGGGACAAAAACTGAGACACATTTGAACACGTTTCCCGATCACACGGTGGATCATACTCTGGGTTCCACATGCATGTTTTAGCTGAAGGAAGAATCCCTTAAACCTGGAGAGTTGAGACCCATGGAATGGGTACCATTCAATATGACTTCAAAGGTTCTGCATTGGCTCACCGAACCTCACCAATCCTATCACTGCTGCGCTTATGCCACTGTACACACGCTTGATTCTCTTTCGGAGACATATAAATCCATAGATTTTAAGATTCTTACTAGTCAGGTATATTCTTAGACGTTTAATATGGGGTGTTGAGTCCTCTTCGTTGAGCAAGGAGTAGCTCTTGTCTATTACATATTTGGCTTATGGAACGGTATCTGTGCTAATTTCAATCTCTGGTTTTATGCAGCACCCCAACTCACCTTTCCCCTTAAGCAAGCATAAGTTGGTTTTCTACATTTGAGACCTTGTTCTGTTTTGTAATTCAGTTCCTGTGTAGCCAAGTTTACATTCCGTGTAGTAGTGATATCTTATGATGTTTCTTTTTCTGTGTGACTTATCTCACTTAGAATCATCGTACCTGAATCCACTCATTATGCTGCTATGGGCCTGATGACATAGATTTCATTGCTGAGTGATATTGCATTGTACGTAAGTACCACAAATTCTTTATCCATTTTTCGCTTTCTGTGATATTGAACTTGTACCGTAAACGAGGTTCTTGTAAACAGAGCCGTCCCAAACTTTGGGGTGGCTGTGTCTTTTTGATTTTAATTTCCCTAAGCTATACGACCATAAGTGGAAGTGCCCTAGGCTCTGTTGCTTTGTTTTTTAGATGTTTCAGGAAACACCATACACTTCTCCAGAGTGGCTGTTGGCAATTTACATCCCGCCCATCAGCATAACAAGGCTCCCAGTTCTCCATGGCCTGTCCTGCCTTTCTGGATTTTATACTTTTTTCAGATGGCCCTTTTGACCGGGGGGCAGTGAGACTTCATTGTAGTGCAGATTTCCTTTGCAAGCTTGCTTGGTTGGCCCAAAAGGGCGTATGTGTTTTTTCCTGAATATATTCAGGAAAAAACGCATACGCCCTTTTTGGCCAAGTGCATCATTGTGGACGTTCTGCCTCTTTTCCTATGCTTTACATGCAATTCCAGTCTACCTCCTGAAATCGGTTTCCTGCAATCCTGCCCCGCTTTCAAGTCCTCTTGGCAGCCTTACTTCAATATATTTTTGGACGATAGCTGTCATTTTTAACTCTGCAGGTTTGTGAATTACAGTGCCCCTTAGCTCCTTTCTTCAACTCACTTTCTTGTGAGCTGGCCGCAACACCGCAGGATTGCTTCAGGCCCTAGTGTGGTTCCGGCATGGCACGCTGAGCCTTTGGTTAATTCCTCTTCCTGGTGGGAAATGAGAGTTAAATTTGCCCATCCAGACACCTCCAGCTAGTCTCTCATTGGTTCTCCCTATTCCTGTTCATTTTCCGCAGAAATTGCAAACTGGGCCAAACAGGAGGTTAAAGGCACTGACTCTCCAAGTGGGGAGAGTGTTAGTAAAGCATCTGGAATGTTGCACCCGAGTACCAGGGGACAAAAACTGAGACACATTTGAACACGTTTCCCGATCACACGGTGGATCATACTCTGGGTTCCACATGCATGTTTTAGCTGAAGGAAGAATCCCTTAAACCTGGAAAGTTGAGACCCATGGAATGGCTACCATGCAATATGACTTCAAAGGGTCTGCATTTGCTCATCAAACCTCACCAATCCTATCACTGCTGCGTTTATGCCGCTGTACACATGCTTGATTCTCTTTTGGAGACATATAAATCCATAGGTTTTAAGATTATTACTAGTCAGGTATATTCTTAGGCGATTAATATGGGGTGTAGAGTCCACTTCGTTGAGCAAGGAGTAGCTCTTGTCTATTACATATTTGGCTTATGGAATGGTATCTGTGCTAATTTCAATCTCTGGTTTTATGCAGAACCCCAACTCACCTTTCCCCTTAAGCAAGCATAAGTTGGTTTTCTACATTTGAGACCGTGTTCTGTTTTGTAATTCAGTTTCTGTGTAGCCAAGTTTACATTCCGTGTAGTAGTGATATCTTATGATGTTTCTTTTTCTGTGTGACTTATCTCACTTAGAATCATCGTACCTGAATCCACTCATTATGCTGCTACGGGCCTGATGATATAGATTTCATTGCTGAGTGATATTGCATTGTACGTAAGTACCACAAATTCTTTATCCATTTTTCACCTTCTGTGATATTGAATTTGTACTGTAAATGAGGTTC
This sequence comes from Pseudorca crassidens, assembly GCF_039906515.1. Classification (NCBI taxonomy): domain Eukaryota; kingdom Metazoa; phylum Chordata; class Mammalia; order Artiodactyla; family Delphinidae; genus Pseudorca; species Pseudorca crassidens. The sequence continues at coordinate 162,742,075 of NC_090296.1, forward strand.
TTGTAAACAGAGCCGTCCCAAACTTTGGGGTGGCTGTGTCTTTTTGATTTTAATTTCCCTAAGCTATAGGACCATAAGTGGAAGTGCCCTAGGCTCTGTTGCTTTGTTTTTTAGATGTTTCAGGAAACACCATACACTTCTCCAGAGTGGCTGTTGGCAATTTACATCCCGCCCATCAGCATAACAAGGCTCCCAGGTCTCCATGGCCTGTCCTGCCTTTCTGGATTTTACACTTTTTTCAGATGGCCCTTTTGACCGGGGGGCAGTGAGACTTCATTGTAGTGCAGATTTCCTTTGCAAGCTTGCTTGGTTGGCCAAAAAGGGCGTATGCGTTTTTTCCTGAATATATTCAGGAAAAAACGCATACGCCCTTTTTGGCCAAGTGCATCATTGTGGACGTTCTGCCTCTTTTCCTATGCTTTACATGCAATTCCAGTCTACCTCCTGAAATCGGTTTCCTGCAATCCTGCCCTGCTTTGAAGTCCTCTTGGCAGCCTTACTTCAATATATTTTTGGACGATAGCTGTCATTTTTAACTCTGCAGGTTTGTGAATTACAGTGCCCCTGAGCTCCTTTCTTCAACTCGCTTTCTTGTGAGCTGGCCGCAACACCGCAGGATTGCTTCAGGCCCTAGTGTGGTTCCGGCATGGCACGCTGAGCATTAGGTTAATTCCTCTTCCTGGTGGGAAATGAGAGTTAAATTTGCCCGTCCAGACACCTCCAGCTAGTCTCTCATTGGTTCTCCCTATTCCTGTTCATTTTCCGCAGAAATTGCAAACTGGGCCAAACAGGAGGTTAAAGGCACTGACTCTCCAAGTGGGGAGAGTGTTAGTAAAGCGTCTGGAATGTTGCACCTGAGTACAAGGGGATGAAATCTGACACATTTGAACACGTTTCCCGATCACACGGTGGATCATACTCTGGGTTCCACATGCATGTTTTAGTTGAAGGAAGAATCCCTTAAACCTGGAGAGTTGAGACCCATGGAATGGGTACCATGCAATATGACTTCAAAGGGTCTGCATTTGCTCACCGAACCTCACCAATCCTATCACTGCTGTATTTATGCCGCTGTAGACACGCTTGATTCTCTTTCGGAGACATATAAATCCATAGGTTTTAAGATTCTTACTAGTCAGGTATATTCTTAGGCATTTAATATGGGGTGTTGAGTCCACTTCGTTGAGCAAGGAGTAGCTATTGTCTATTACCTATTTGGCTTATGGAATGGTATCTGTGCTAATTTCAATCTCTGGTTTTATGCAGCACCCCAACTCACCTTTCCCCTTAAGCAAGCATAAGTTGGTTTTCTACATTTGAGATCCTGTTCTGTTTTGTAATTCAGTTCCTGTGTAGCCAAGTTTACATTCCATGTATTAGTGATATCTTATGATGTTTCTTTTTCTGTGTGACTTATGTCACTTAGAATCATCGTACCTGAATCCACTCATTATGCTGCTACGGGCCTGATGACATAGATTTCATTCCTGAGTGATATTGCATTGTACGTAAGTACCACAACTTCTTTATCCATTTTTCACTTTCTGCGATATTGAACTTGTACCATAAACGAGATTCTTGTAAACAGAGCCGGCCCAAACTTTGGGGTGGCTGTGTCTTTTTGATTTTAATTTCCCTAAGCTATAGGACCATAAGTGGAAGTGCCCTAGGCTCTGTTGCTTTGTTTTTTAGATGTTTCAGGAAACACCATAAACTTCTCCAGAGTGGCTGTTGGCAATTTACATCCCGCCCATCAGCATAACAAGGCTCCCAATTCTCCATGGCCTGTCCTGCCTTTCTGGATTTTACACATTTTTCAGATGGCCCTTTTGACCGGGGGGCAGTGAGACTTCATTGTAGTGCAGATTTCCTTTGCAAGCTTGCTTGGTTGGCCAAAAAGGGCGTATGCGTTTTTTCCTGAATATATTCAGGAAAAAACGCATACGCCCTTTTTGGCCAAGTGCATCATTGTGGACGTTCTGCCTCTTTTCCTATGCTTTACATGTAATTCCAGTCTACCTCCTGAAATCGGATTCCTGCAATTCTGCCCCGCTTTCGAGTCCTCTTGGCAGCCTTACTTCAATATATTTTTGGACGATAGCTGTCATTTATAACTCTGCAGGTTTGTGAATTACAGTGCCCCTGAGCTCCTTTCTTCAACTCGCTTTCTTGTGAGCTGGCCGCAACACCGCAGCATTGCTTCAGGCCCTAGTGTGGTTCCGGCATGGCACGGTGAGCCTTTGGTTAATTCCTCTTCCTGGTGGGAAATGAGAGTTAAATTTGCCCGTCCAGACACCTCCAGCTAGTCTCTCATTGGTTCTCCCTATTCCTGTTCATTTTCCGCAGAAATTGCAAACTGGGCCAAACAGGAGGTTAAAGGCACTGACTCTCCAAGTGGAGAGAGTTTTAGTAAAGCGTCTGGAATGTTGCACCCGAGTACCAGAGGACAAAAACTGAGACACATTTGAACACGTTTCCCGATCACACGGTTGATCATACTCTGGGTTCCACATGCATGTTTTAGCTGAAGGAAGAATCCCTTAAACCTGGAGAGTTGAGACCTATGGAATGGGTACCATTCAATATGACTTCAAAGGTTCTGCATTGGCTCACCGAACCTCACCAATCCTATCACTGCTGCGCTTATGCCACTGTACACACGCTTGATTCTCTTTCGGAGACATATAAATCCATAGATTTTAAGATTCTTACTAGTCAGGTATATTCTTAGACGTTTAATATGGGGTGTTGAGTCCTCTTCGTTGAGCAAGGAGTAGCTCTTGTCTATTACATATTTGGCTTATGGAATGGTATCTGTGCTAATTTCAATCTCTGGTTTTATGCAGCACCCCAACTCACCTTTCCCCTTAAGCAAGCATAAGTTGGTTTTCTACATTTGAGATCCTGTTCTGTTTTGTAATTCAGTTCCTGTGTAGCCAAGTTTACATTCCGTGTATTAGTGATATCTTATGATGTTTCTTTTTCTGTGTGACTTATTTCACTTAGAATCATCGTACCTGAATCCACTCATTATGCTGCTACGGGCCTGATGACATAGATTTCATTCCTGAGTGATATTGCATTGTACGTAAGTACCACAACTTCTTTATCCATTTTTCACTTTCTGCGATATTGAACTTGTACCATAAACGAGATTCTTGTAAACAGAGCCGGCCCAAACTTTGGTGTGGCTGTGTCTTTTTGATTTTAATTTCCCTAAGCTATAGGACCATAAGTGGAAGTGCCCTAGGCTCTGTTGCTTTGTTTTTTAGATGTTTCAGGAAACACCATAAACTTCTCCAGAGTGGCTGTTGGCAATTTACATCCCGCCCATCAGCATAACAAGGCTCCCAGTTCTCCATGGCCTGTCCTGCCTTTCTGGATTTTATACTTTTTTCAGATGGCCCTTTTGACCGGGGGGCAGTGAGACTTCATTGTAGTGCAGATTTCCTTTGCAAGCTTGCTTGGTTGGCCAAAAAGGGCGTATGCGTTTTTTCCTGAATATATTCAGGAAAAAACGCATACGCCCTTTTTGGCCAAGTGCATCATTGTGGACGTTCTGCCTCTTTTCCTATGCTTTACATGCAATTCCAGTCTACCTCCTGAAATCGGATTCCTGCAATTCTGCCCCGCTTTCAAGTCCTCTTGGCAGCCTTACTTCAATATATTTTTGGACGATAGCTGTCATTTTTAACTCTGCAGGTTTGTGAATTACAGTGCCCCTGAGCTCCTTTCTTCAACTCGCTTTCTTGTGAGCTGGCCGCAACACCGCAGGATTGCTTCAGGCCCTAGTGTGGTTCCGGCATGGCACGCTGAGCCTTTGGTTAATTCCTCTTCCTGGTGGGAAATGAGAGTTAAATTTGCCCGTCCAGACACCTCCAGCTAGTCTCTCATTGGTTCTCCCTATTCCTGTTCATTTTCCGCAGAAATTGCAAACTGGGCCAAACAGGAGGTTAAAGGCACTGACTCTCCAAGTGGGGAGAGTTTTAGTAAAGCGTCTGGAATGTTGCACCCGAGTACCAGGGGACAAAAACTGAGACACATTTGAACACATTTCCCGATCACACGGTGGATCATACTCTGGGTTCCACATGCATGTTTTAGCTGAAGGAAGAATCCCTTAAACCTGGAGAGTTGAGACCTATGGAATGGGTACCATTCAATATGACTTCAAAGGTTCTGCATTGGCTCACCGAACCTCACCAATCCTATCACTGCTGCGCTTATGCCACTGTACACACGCTTGATTCTCTTTCGGAGACATATAAATCCATAGATTTTAAGATTCTTACTAGTCAGGTATATTCTTAGACGTTTAATATGGGGTGTTGAGTCCTCTTCGTTGAGCAAGGAGTAGCTCTTGTCTATTACATATTTGGCTTATGGAACGGTATCTGTGCTAATTTCAATCTCTGGTTTTATGCAGCACCCCAACTCACCTTTCCCCTTAAGCAAGCATAAGTTGGTTTTCTACATTTGAGACCTTGTTCTGTTTTGTAATTCAGTTCCTGTGTAGCCAAGTTTACATTCCGTGTAGTAGTGATATCTTATGATGTTTCTTTTTCTGTGTGACTTATCTCACTTAGAATCATCGTACCTGAATCCACTCATTATGCTGCTATGGGCCTGATGACATAGATTTCATTGCTGAGTGATATTGCATTGTACGTAAGTACCACAACTTCTTTATCCATTTTTCGCTTTCTGTGATATTGAACTTGTACCGTAAACGAGGTTCTTGTAAACAGAGCCGTCCCAAACTTTGGGGTGGCTGTGTCTTTTTGATTTTAATTTCCCTAAGCTATACGACCATAAGTGGAAGTGCCCTAGGCTCTGTTGCTTTGTTTTGTAGATGTTTCAGGAAACACCATACACTTCTCCAGAGTGGCTGTTGGCGATTTACATCCCGCCCATCAGCATAACAAGGCTCCCAGTTCTCCATGGCCTGTCCTGCCTTTCTGGATTTTATACTTTTTTCAGATGGCCCTTTTGACCGGGGGGCAGTGAGACTTCATTGTAGTGCAGATTTCCTTTGCAAGCTTGCTTGGTTGGCCCAAAAGGGCGTATGCGTTTTTTCCTGAATATATTCAGGAAAAAACGCATACGCCCTTTTTGGCCAAGTGCATCATTGTGGACGTTCTGCCTCTTTTCCTATGCTTTACATGCAATTCCAGTCTACCTCCTGAAATCGGTTTCCTGCAATTCTGCCCCGCTTTCAAGTCCTCTTGGCAGCCTTACTTCAATATATTTTTGGACGATAGCTGTCATTTATAACTCTGCAGGTTTGTGAATTACAGTGCCCCTGAGCTCCTTTCTTCAACTCGCTTTCTTGTGAGCTGGCCGCAACACCGCAGCATGGCTTCAGGCCCTAGTGTGGTTCCGGCATGGCACGCTGAGCCTTTGGTTAATTCCTCTTCCTGGTGGGAAATGAGAGTTAAATTTGCCCGTCCAGACACCTCCAGCTAGTCTCTCATTGGTTCTCCCTATTTCTGTTCATTTTCCGCAGAAATTGCAAACTGGGCCAAACAGGAGGTTAAAGGCACTGACTCTCCAAGTGGGGAGAGTGTTAGTAAAGCGACTGGAATGTTGCACCCGAGTACCAGGGGACGAAAACTGAGACACATTTGAACACGTTTCCCGATCACACGGTGGATCATACTCTGGGTTCCACATGCATGTTTTAGCTGAAGGAAGAATCCCTTAAACCTGGAGAGTTGAGACCCATGGAATGGGTACCATGCAATATGACTTCAAAGGGTCTGCATTTGCTCACCGAACCTCACCAATCCTATCACTGCTGCATTTATGCCGCTGTACACACGCTTGATTCTCTTTCGGAGACATATAAATCCATAGGTGTTAAGATTCTTACTAGTCAGGTATATTCTTAGGCATTTAATATGGGGTGTTGAGTCCACTTCGTTGAGCAAGGAGTAGCTCTGGTCTATTACCTATTTGGCTTATGGAATGGTATCTGTGCTAATTTCAATCTCTGGTTTTATGCAGCACCCCAACTCACCTTTCCCCTTAAGCAAGCATAAGTTGGTTTTCTACATTTGAGATCCTGTTCTGTTTTGTAATTCTGTTCCTGTGTAGCCAAGTTTACATTCCGTGTATTAGTGATATCTTATGATGTTTCTTTTTCTGTGTGACTTATTTCACTTAGAATCATCGTACCTGAATCCACTCATTATGCTGCTACGGGCCTGATGACATAGATTTCATTCCTGAGTGATATTGCATTGTACGTAAGTACCACAACTTCTTTATCCATTTTTCACTTTCTGCGATATTGAACTTGTACCATAAACGAGATTCTTGTAAACAGAGCCGGCCCAAACTTTGGGGTGGCTGTGTCTTTTTGATTTTAATTTCCCTAAGCTATAGGACCATAAGTGGAAGTGCCCTAGGCTCTGTTGCTTTGTTTTTTAGATGTTTCAGGAAACACCATACACTTCTCCAGAGTGGCTGTTGGCAATTTACATCCCGCCCATCAGCATAACAAGGCTCCCAGTTCTCCATGGCCTGTCCTGCCTTTCTGGATGTTATACTTTTTTCAGATGGCCCTTTTGACCGGGGGGCAGTGAGACTTCATTGTAGTGCAGATTTCCTTTGCAAGCTTGCTTGGTTGGCCAAAAAGGGCGTATGCGTTTTTTCCTGAATATATTCAGGAAAAAACGCATACGCCCTTTTTGGCCAAGTGCATCATTGTGGACGTTCTGCCTCTTTTCCTATGCTTTACATGCAATTCCAGTCTACCTCCTGAAATCGGTTTCCTGCAATTCTGCCCCGCTTTCAAGTCCTCTTGGCAGCCTTACTTCAATATATTTTTGGACGATAGCTGTCATTTTTAACTCTGCAGGTTTGTGAATTACAGTGCCCCTGAGCTCCTTTCTTCAACTCGCTTTTTTGTGAGCTGGCCGCAACACCGCAGCATTGCTTCAGGCCCTAGTGTGGTTCCGGCATGGCACGCTGAGCCTTTGGTTAATTCCTCTTCCTGGTGGGAAATGAGAGTTAAATTTGCCCATCCAGACACCTCCATCTAGTCTCTCATTGGTTCTCCCTATTCCTGTTCATTTTCCGCAGAAATTGCAAACTGGGCCAAACAGGAGGTTAAAGGCACTGTCTCTCCAAGTGGGGAGAGTGTTATTAAAGCGTCTGGAATGTTGCACCCGAGTACCAGGGGACAAAAACTGAGACACATTTGAACACATTTCCCGATCACACGGTGGATCATACTCTGGGTTCCACATGCATGTTTTAGCTGAAGGAAGAATCCCTTAAACCTGGAGAGTTGAGACCCATGGAATGGGTACCATGCAATATGACTTCAAAGGGTCTGCATTTGCTCACCGAACCTCACCAATCCTATCACTGCTGCATTTATGCCGCTGTACACACGCTTGATTCTCTTTCGGAGACATATAAATCCATAGGTGTTAAGATTCTTACTAGTCAGGTATATTCTTAGGCATTTAATATGGGGTGTTGAGTCCACTTCGTTGAGCAAGGAGTAGCTCTGGTCTATTACCTATTTGGCTTATGGAATGGTATCTGTGCTAATTTCAATCTCTGGTTTTATGCAGCACCCCAACTCACCTTTCCCCTTAAGCAAGCATAAGTTGGTTTTCTACATTTGAGATCCTGTTCTGTTTTGTAATTCAGTTCCTGTGTAGCCAAGTTTACATTCCGTGTATTAGTGATATCTTATGATGTTTCTTTTTCTGTGTGACTTATTTCACTTAGAATCATCGTACCTGAATCCACTCATTATGCTGCTACGGGCCTGATGACATAGATTTCATTCCTGAGTGATATTGCATTGTACGTAAGTACCACAACTTCTTTATCCATTTTTCACTTTCTGCGATATTGAACTTGTACCATAAACGAGATTCTTGTAAACAGAGCCGGCCCAAACTTTGGGGTGGCTGTGTCTTTTTGATTTTAATTTCCCTAAGCTATAGGACCATAAGTGGAAGTGCCCTAGGCTCTGTTGCTTTGTTTTTTAGATGTTTCAGGAAACACCATACACTTCTCCAGAGTGGCTGTTGGCAATTTACATCCCGCCCATCAGCATAACAAGGCTCCCAGTTCTCCATGGCCTGTCCTGCCTTTCTGGATGTTATACTTTTTTCAGATGGCCCTTTTGACCGGGGGGCAGTGAGACTTCATTGTAGTGCAGATTTCCTTTGCAAGCTTGCTTGGTTGGCCAAAAAGGGCGTATGCGTTTTTTCCTGAATATATTCAGGAAAAAACGCATACGCCCTTTTTGGCCAAGTGCATCATTGTGGACGTTCTGCCTCTTTTCCTATGCTTTACATGCAATTCCAGTCTACCTCCTGAAATCGGTTTCCTGCAATTCTGCCCCGCTTTCAAGTCCTCTTGGCAGCCTTACTTCAATATATTTTTGGACGATAGCTGTCATTTTTAACTCTGCAGGTTTGTGAATTACAGTGCCCCTGAGCTCCTTTCTTCAACTCGCTTTTTTGTGAGCTGGCCGCAACACCGCAGCATTGCTTCAGGCCCTAGTGTGGTTCCGGCATGGCACGCTGAGCCTTTGGTTAATTCCTCTTCCTGGTGGGAAATGAGAGTTAAATTTGCCCATCCAGACACCTCCATCTAGTCTCTCATTGGTTCTCCCTATTCCTGTTCATTTTCCGCAGAAATTGCAAACTGGGCCAAACAGGAGGTTAAAGGCACTGTCTCTCCAAGTGGGGAGAGTGTTATTAAAGCGTCTGGAATGTTGCACCCGAGTACCAGGGGACAAAAACTGAGACACATTTGAACACATTTCCCGATCACACGGTTGATCATACTCTGGGTTCCACATGCATGTTTTAGCTGAAGGAAGAATCCCTTAAACCTGGAGAGTTGAGACCCATGGAATGGGTACCATGCAATATGACTTCAAAGGGTCTGCATTTGCTCACCGAACCTCACCAATCCTATCACTGCTGCATTTATGCCGCTGTACACACGCTTGATTCTCTTTCGGAGACATATAAATCCATAGGTGTTAAGATTCTTACTAGTCAGGTATATTCTTAGGCATTTAATATGGGGTGTTGAGTCCACTTCGTTGAGCAAGGAGTAGCTCTGGTCTATTACTTATTTGGCTTATGGAATGGTATCTGTGCTAATTTCAATCTCTGGTTTTATGCAGCACCCCAACTCACCTTTCCCCTTAAGCAAGCATAAGTTGGTTTTCTACATTTGAGATCCTGTTCTGTTTTGTAATTCAGTTCCTGTGTAGCCAAGTTTACATTCCGTGTATTAGTGATATCTTATGATGTTTCTTTTTCTGTGTGACTTATTTCACTTAGAATCATCGTACCTGAATCCACTCATTATGCTGCTACGGGCCTGATGACATAGATTTCATTCCTGAGTGATATTGCATTGTACGTAAGTACCACAACTTCTTTATCCATTTTTCACTTTCTGCGATATTGAACTTGTACCATAAACGAGATTCTTGTAAACAGAGCCGGCCCAAACTTTGGGGTGGCTGTGTCTTTTTGATTTTAATTTCCCTAAGCTATAGGACCATAAGTGGAAGTGCCCTAGGCTCTGTTGCTTTGTTTTTTAGATGTTTCAGGAAACACCATACACTTCTCCAGAGTGGCTGTTGGCAATTTACATCCCGCCCATCAGCATAACAAGGCTCCCAGTTCTCCATGGCCTGTCCTGCCTTTCTGGATGTTATACTTTTTTCAGATGGCCCTTTTGACCGGGGGGCAGTGAGACTTCATTGTAGTGCAGATTTCCTTTGCAAGCTTGCTTGGTTGGCCAAAAAGGGCGTATGCGTTTTTTCCTGAATATATTCAGGAAAAAACGCATACGCCCTTTTTGGCCAAGTGCATCATTGTGGACGTTCTGCCTCTTTTCCTATGCTTTACATGCAATTCCAGTCTACCTCCTGAAATCGGTTTCCTGCAATTCTGCCCCGCTTTCAAGTCCTCTTGGCAGCCTTACTTCAATATATTTTTGGACGATAGCTGTCATTTATAACTCTGCAGGTTTGTGAATTACAGTGCCCCTGAGCTCCTTTCTTCAACTCGCTTTCTTGTGAGCTGGCCGCAACACCGCAGCATGGCTTCAGGCCCTAGTGTGGTTCCGGCATGGCACGCTGAGCCTTTGGTTAATTCCTCTTCCTGGTGGGAAATGAGAGTTAAATTTGCCCGTCCAGACACCTCCAGCTAGTCTCTCATTGGTTCTCCCTATTTCTGTTCATTTTCCGCAGAAATTGCAAACTGGGCCAAACAGGCGGTTAAAGGCACTGACTCTCCAAGTGGGGAGAGTGTTAGTAAAGCGACTGGAATGTTGCACCCGAGTACCAGGGGACAAAAACTGAGACACATTTGAACACGTTTCCCGATCACACGGTGGATCATACTCTGGGTTCCACATGCATGTTTTAGCTGAAGGAAGAATCCCTTAAACCTGGAGAGTTGAGACCCATGGAATGGGTACCATGCAATATGACTTCAAAGGGTCTGCATTTGCTCACCGAACCTCACCAATCCTATCACTGCTGCATTTATGCCGCTGTACACACGCTTGATTCTCTTTCGGAGACATATAAATCCATAGGTGTTAAGATTCTTACTAGTCAGGTATATTCTTAGGCATTTAATATGGGGTGTTGAGTCCACTTCGTTGAGCAAGGAGTAGCTCTTGTCTATTACCTATTTGGCTTATGGAATGGTATCTGTGCTAATTTCAATCTCTGGTTTTATGCAGAACCCCAACTCACCTTTCCCCTTAAGCAAGCATAAGTTGGTTTTCTACATTTGAGATCCTGTTCTGTTTTGTAATTCAGTTCCTGTGTAGCCAAGTTTACATTCCGTGTAGTAGTGATATCTTATGATGTTTCTTTTTCTGTGTGACTTATTTCACTTAGAATCATCGTACCTGAATCCACTCATTATGCTGCTATGGGCCTGATGACATAGATTTCATTCCTGAGTGATATTGCATTGTACGTAAGTACCACAACTTCTTTATCCATTTTTCACTTTCTGCGATATTGAACTTGTACCATAAACGAGATTCTTGTAAACAGAGCCGGCCCAAACTTTGGGGTGGCTGTGTCTTTTTGATTTTAATTTCCCTAAGCTATAGGACCATAAGTGGAAGTGCCCTAGGCTCTGTTGCTTTGTTTTGTAGATGTTTCAGGAAACACCATACACTTCTCCAGAGTGGCTGTTGGCAATTTACATCCCGCCCATCAGCATAACAAGGCTCCCAGTTCTCCATGGCCTGTCCTGCCTTTCTGGATGTTATACTTTTTTCAGATGGCCCTTTTGACCGGGGGGCAGTGAGACTTCATTGTAGTGCAGATTTCCTTTGCAAGCTTGCTTGGTTGGCCAAAAAGGGCGTATGCGTTTTTTCCTGAATATATTCAGGAAAAAACGCATACGCCCTTTTTGGCCAAGTGCATCATTGTGGACGTTCTGCCTCTTTTCCTATGCTTTACATGCAATTCCAGTCTACCTCCTGAAATCGGTTTCCTGCAATTCTGCCCCGCTTTCAAATCCTCTTGGCAGCCTTACTTCAATATATTTTTGGACGATAGCTGTCATTTATAACTCTGCAGGTTTGTGAATTACAGTGCCCCTGAGCTCCTTTCTTCAACTCGCTTTCTTGTGAGCTGGCCGCAACACCGCAGCATGGCTTCAGGCCCTAGTGTGGTTCTGGCATGGCACGCTGAGCCTTTGGTTAATTCCTCTTCCTGGTGGGAAATGAGAGTTAAATTTGCCCGTCCAGACACCTCCAGCTAGTCTCTCATTGGTTCTCCCTATTCCTGTTCATTTTCCGCAGAAATTGCAAACTGGGCCAAACAGGAGGTTAAAGGCACTGACTCTCCAAGTGGGGAGAGTGTTAGTAAAGCGACTGGAATGTTGCACCCGAGTACCAGGGGACGAAAACTGAGACACATTTGAACACGTTTTCCGATCACACGGTGGATCATACTCTGGGTTCCACATGCATGTTTTAGCTGAAGGAAGAATCCCTTAAACCTGGAGAGTTGAGACCCATGGAATGGGTACCATGCAATATGACTTCAAAGGGTCTGCATTTGCTCACCAAACCTCACCAATCCTATCACTGCTGCATTTATGCCGCTGTACACACGCTTGATTCTCTTTCGGAGACATATAAATCCATAGGTGTTAAGATTCTTACTAGTCAGGTATATTCTTAGGCATTTAATATGGGGTGTTGAGTCCACTTCGTTGAGCAAGGAGTAGCTCTTGTCTATTACCTATTTGGCTTATGGAATGGTATCTGTGCTAATTTCAATCTCTGGTTTTATGCAGCACCCCAACTCACCTTTCCCCTTAAGCAAGCATAAGTTGGTTTTCTACTTTTGACACCCTGTTCTGTTTTGTAATTCTGTTCCTGTGTAGCCAAGTTTACATTCCGTGTAGTAGTGATATCTTATGATGTTTCCTTTTCTGTGTGACTTATCTCACTTAGAATCATCGTACCTGAATCCACTCATTATGCTGCTACGGGCCTGATGATATAGATTTCATTGCTGAGTGATATTGCATTGTACGTAAGTACCACAAATTCTTTATCCATTTTTCACCTTCTGTGATATTGAATTTGTACTGTAAATGAGGTTCTTGTAAACAGAGCCGTCCCAAACTTTGGGGTGGCTGTGTCTTTTTGATTTTAATTTCCCTAAGCTATAGGACCATAAGTGGAAGTGCCCTAGGCTCTGTTGCTTTGTTTTTTAGATGTTTCAGGAAACACCATACACTTCTCCAGAGTGGCTGTTGGCAATTTACATCCCGCCCATCAGCATAACAAGGCTCCCAGTTCTCCATGGCCTGTCCTGCCTTTCTGGATTTTACACTTTTTTCAGATGGCCCTTTTGACTGGGGGGCAGTGAGACTTCATTGTAGTGCAGATTTCCTTTGCAAGCTTGCTTGGTTGGCCAAAAAGGGCGTATGCGTTTTTTCCTGAATATATTCAGGAAAAAACGCATACGCCCTTTTTGGCCAAGTGCATCATTGTGGACGTTCTGCCTCTTTTCCTATGCTTTACATGCAATTCCAGTCTACCTCCTGAAATCGGTTTCCTGCAATTCTGCCCCGCTTTCAAGTCCTCTTGGCAGCCTTACTTCAATATATTTTTGGACGATAGCTGTCATTTATAACTCTGCAGGTTTGTGAATTACAGTGCCCCTGAGCTCCTTTCTTCAACTCGCTTTCTTGTGAGCTGGCCGCAACACCGCAGGATTGCTTCAGGCCCTAGTGTCGTTCCGGCATGGCACGCTGAGCCTTTGGTTAATTCCTCTTCCTGGTGGGAAATGAGAGTTAAATTTGCCCATCCAGACACCTCCAGCTAGTCTCTCACTGGTTCTCCCTATTCCTGTTCATCTTCCGCAAAAATTGCAAACTGGGCCAAACAGGAGGTTAAAGGCACTGACTCTCCAAGTGGGGAGAGTGTTAGTAAAGCATCTGGAATGTTGCACCCGAGTACCAGGGGACGAAACCTGAGACACATTTGAACACGTTTCCCGATCACACGGTGGATCATACTCTGGGTTCCACATGCATGTTTTAGCTGAAGGAAGAATCCCTTAAACCTGGAGAGTTGAGACCCATGGAATGGGTACCATGCAATATGACCTCAAAGGGTCTGCATTGGCTCACCGAACCTCACCAATCCTATCACTGCTGCGCTTATGCCACTGTACACACGCTTGATTCTCTTTCGGAGACATATAAATCCATAGGTTTTAAGATTCTTACTAGTCAGCTATATTCTTAGACGTTTAATATGGGGTGTTGAGTCCTCTTCGTTGAGCAAGGAGTAGCTCTTGTCTATTACATATTTGGCTTATGGAACGGTATCTGTGCTAATTTCAATCTCTGGTTTTATGCAGCACCCCAACTCACCTTTCCCCTTAAGCAAGCATAAGTTGGTTTTCTACATTTGAGACCTTGTTCTGTTTTGTAATTCAGTTCCTGTGTAGCCAAGTTTACATTCCGTGTATTAGTGATATCTTATGATGTTTCTTTTTCTGTGTGACTTATCTCACTTAGAATCATCGTACCTGAATCCACTCATTATGCTGCTATGGGCCTGATGACATAGATTTCATTGCTGAGTGATATTGCATTGTACGTAAGTACCACGACTTCTTTATCCATTTTTCGCTTTCTGTGATATTGAACTTGTACCGTAAACGAGGTTCTTGTAAACAGAGCCGTCCCAAACTTTGGGGTGGCTGTGTCTTTTTGATTTTAATTTCCCTAAGCTATACGACCATAAGTGGAAGTGCCCTAGGCTCTGTTGCTTTGTTTTTTAGATGTTTCAGGAAACACCATACACTTCTCCAGAGTGGCTGTTGGCAATTTACATCCCGCCCATCAGCATAACAAGGCTCCTAGTTCTCCATGGCCTGTCCGGCCTTTCTGGATTTTACACTTTTTTCAGATGGCCCTTTTGACTGGGGGGCAGTGAGACTTCATTGTAGTGCAGATTTCCTTTGCAAGCTTGCTTGGTTGGCCAAAAAGTGCGTATGCGTTTTTTCCTGAATATATTCAGGAAAAAACGCATATGCCCTTTTTGGCCAAGTGCATCATTGTGGACGTTCTGCCTCTTTTCCTATGCTTTACATGCAATTCCAGTCTACCTCCTGAAATCGGTTTCCTGCAATTCTGCCCCGCTTTCAAGTCCTCTTGGCAGCCTTACTTCAATATATTTTTGGACGATAGCTGTCATTTATAACTCTGCAGGTTTGTGAATTACAGTGCCCCTGAGCTCCTTTTTTCAACTCGCTTTCTTGTGAGCTGGCCGCAACACCGCAGGATTGCTTCAGGCCCTAGTGTGGTTCCGGCATGGCACGCTGAGCCTTTGGTTAATTCCTCTTCCTGGTGGGAAATGAGAGTTAAATTTGCCCGTCCAGACACCACCAGCTAGTCTCTCATTGGTTCTCCCTATTCCTGTTCATTTTCCGCAGAAATTGCAAACTGGGCCAAACAGGAGGTTAAAGGCACTGACTCTCCAAGTGGGGAGAGTGTTAGTAAAGCGTCTGGAATGTTGCACCCGAGTACCAGGGGACGAAAAGTGAGACATTTGAACACGTTTCCCGATCACACGGTGGATCATACTCTGGGTTCCACATGCATGTTTTAGCTGAAGGAAGAATCCCTTAAACCTGGAGAGTTGAGACCCATGGAATGGGTACCATGCAATATGTCTTCAAAGGTTCTGCATTGGCTCACCGAACCTCACCAATCCTATCACTGGTGCGCTTATGCCTCTGTACACACGCTTGATTCTCTTTCGGAGACTTATAAATCCATAGATTTTAAGATTCTTACTAGTCAGGTATATTCTTAGACGTTTAATATGGGGTGTTGAGTCCTCTTCGCTGAGCAAGGAGTAGATCTTGTCTACTACATATTTGGCTTATGGAACGGTATCTGTGCTAATTTCAATCTCTGGTTTTATGCAGCACCCCAACTCACCTTTCCCCTTAAGCAAGCATAAGTTGGTTTTCTACATTTGAGACCCTGTTCTGTTTTGTAATTCAGTTCCTGTGTAGCCAAGGTTACATTCCATGTAGTAGTGATATCTTATGATGTTTCTTTTTCTGTGTGACTTATTTCACTTAGAATCATCGTACCTGAATCCACTCATTATGCTGCTACGGGCCTGATGATATACATTTCATTGCTGAGTGATATTGCATTGTACGTAAGTACCACAAATTCTTTATCCATTCTTGGCTTTCTGTGATATTGAACTTGTACCGTAAACGAGGTTCTTGTAAACAGAGCCATCCCAAACTTTATGATGGCTGTGCCTTTTTGATTTTAATTTCCCTAAGCTATACGACCATAAGTGGAAGTGCCCTAGGCTCTGTTGCTTTGTTTTGTAGATGTTTCAGGAAACACCATACACTTCTCCAGAGAGGCTATTGGCAATTTACATCCCGCCCATCAGCATAACAAGGCTCCCAGTTCTCCATGGCCTGTCCTGCCTTTCTGGATTTTATACTTTTTTCAGATGGCCCTTTTGACCGGGGGGCAGTGAGACTTCATTGTAGTGCAGATTTCCTTTGCAAGCTTGCTTGGTTGGCCAAAAAGGGCGTATGCGTTTTTTCCTGAATATATTCAGGAAAAAACGCATACGCCCTTTTTGGCCAAGTGCATCATTGTGGACGTTCTGCCTCTTTTCCTATGCTTTACATGCAATTCCAGTCTACCTCCTGAAATCGGTTTCCTGCAATTCTGCCCCGCTTTCAAATCCTCTTGGCAGCCTTACTTCAATATATTTTTGGACGATAGCTGTCATTTATAACTCTGCAGGTTTGTGAATTACAGTGCCCCTGAGCTCCTTTCTTCAACTCGCTTTCTTGTGAGCTGGCCGCAACACCGCAGCATGGCTTCAGGCCCTAGTGTGGTTCTGGCATGGCACGCTGAGCCTTTGGTTAATTCCTCTTCCTGGTGGGAAATGAGAGTTAAATTTGCCCGTCCAGACACCTCCAGCTAGTCTCTCATTGGTTCTCCCTATTCCTGTTCATTTTCCGCAGAAATTGCAAACTGGGCCAAACAGGAGGTTAAAGGCACTGACTCTCCAAGTGGGGAGAGTGTTAGTAAAGCGACTGGAATGTTGCACCCGAGTACCAGGGGACGAAAACTGAGACACATTTGAACACGTTTTCCGATCACACGGTGGATCATACTCTGGGTTCCACATGCATGTTTTAGCTGAAGGAAGAATCCCTTAAACCTGGAGAGTTGAGACCCATGGAATGGGTACCATGCAATATGACTTCAAAGGGTCTGCATTTGCTCACCAAACCTCACCAATCCTATCACTGCTGCATTTATGCCGCTGTACACACGCTTGATTCTCTTTCGGAGACATATAAATCCATAGGTGTTAAGATTCTTACTAGTCAGGTATATTCTTAGGCATTTAATATGGGGTGTTGAGTCCACTTCGTTGAGCAAGGAGTAGCTCTTGTCTATTACCTATTTGGCTTATGGAATGGTATCTGTGCTAATTTCAATCTCTGGTTTTATGCAGCACCCCAACTCACCTTTCCCCTTAAGCAAGCATAAGTTGGTTTTCTACTTTTGACACCCTGTTCTGTTTTGTAATTCTGTTCCTGTGTAGCCAAGTTTACATTCCGTGTAGTAGTGATATCTTATGATGTTTCCTTTTCTGTGTGACTTATCTCACTTAGAATCATCGTACCTGAATCCACTCATTATGCTGCTACGGGCCTGATGATATAGATTTCATTGCTGAGTGATATTGCATTGTACGTAAGTACCACAAATTCTTTATCCATTTTTCACCTTCTGTGATATTGAATTTGTACTGTAAATGAGGTTCTTGTAAACAGAGCCGTCCCAAACTTTGGGGTGGCTGTGTCTTTTTGATTTTAATTTCCCTAAGCTATAGGACCATAAGTGGAAGTGCCCTAGGCTCTGTTGCTTTGTTTTTTAGATGTCTCAGGAAACACCATACACTTCTCCAGAGTGGCTGTTGGCAATTTACATCCCGCCCATCAGCATAACAAGGCTCCCAGTTCTCCATGGCCTGTCCTGCCTTTCTGGATTTTACACTTTTTTCAGATGGCCCTTTTGACTGGGGGGCAGTGAGACTTCATTGTAGTGCAGATTTCCTTTGCAAGCTTGCTTGGTTGGCCAAAAAGGGCGTATGCGTTTTTTCCTGAATATATTCAGGAAAAAACGCATACGCCCTTTTTGGCCAAGTGCATCATTGTGGACGTTCTGCCTCTTTTCCTATGCTTTACATGCAATTCCAGTCTACCTCCTGAAATCGGTTTCCTGCAATTCTGCCCCGCTTTCAAGTCCTCTTGGCAGCCTTACTTCAATATATTTTTGGACGATAGCTCTCATTTATAACTCTGCAGGTTTGTGAATTACAGTGCCCCTGAGCTCCTTTCTTCAACTCGCTTTCTTGTGAGCTGGCCGCAACACTGCAGGATTGCTTCAGGCCCTAGTGTGGTTCCGGCATGGCACGCTGAGCCTTTGGTTAATTCCTCTTCCTGGTGGGAAATGAGAGTTAAATTTACCCGTCCAGACACCTCCAGCTAGTCTCTCATTGGTTCTCCCTATTCCTGTTCATTTTCCGCAGAAATTGCAAACTGGGCCAAACAGGAGGTTAAAGGCAGTGACTCTCCAAGTGGGGAGAGTTTTAGTAAAGCGTCTGGAATGTTGCACCCGAGTACCAGGGGACGAAAAGTGAGACATTTGAACACGTTTCCCGATCACACAGTGGATCATACTCTGGGTTCCACATGCATGTTTTAGGTGAAGGAAGAATCCCTTAAACCTGGAGAGTTGAGACCCATGGAATGGGTACCATGCAATATGACTTCAAAGGGTCTGCATTTGCTCACCGAACCTCACCAATCCTATCACTGCTACGTTTATGCCGCTGTACACACGCTTGATTCTCTTTCGGAGACATATAAATCCATAGGTTTTAAGATTCTTACCAGTCAGGTATATTCTTAGGCATTTAATATGGGGTGTTGAGTCCACTTCGTTGAGCAAGGAGTAGCTCTTGTCTATTACCTATTTGGCTTATGGAATGGTATCTGTGCTAATTTCAATCTCTGGTTTTATGCAGCACCCCAACTCACCTTTCCCCTTAAGCAAGCATAAGTTGGTTTTCTACATTTGAGATCCTGTTCTGTTTTGTAATTCAGTTCCTGTGTAGCCAAGTTTACATTCCGTGTATTAGTGATATCTTATGATGTTTCTTTTTCTGTGTGACTTATCTCACTTAGAATCATCGTACCTGAATCCACTCATTATGCTGCTATAGGCCTGATGACATAGATTTCATTGCTGAGTGATATTGCCTTGTACGTAAGTACCACAACTTCTTTATCCATTTTTCGCTTTCTGTGATATTGAACTTGTACCGTAAACGAGGTTCTTGTAAACAGAGCCGTCCCAAACTTTAGGGTGGCTGTGTCCTTTTGATTTTAATTTCCCTAAGCTATAGGACCATAAGTGGAAGTGCCCTAGGCTCTGTTGCTTTGTTTTTTAGATGTTTCAGGAAACACCATACACTTCTCCAGAGTGGCTGTTGGCAATTTACATCCCGCCCATCAGCATAACAAGGCTCCCAGTTCTCCATGGCCTATCCTGCCTTTCTGGATTTTACACTTTTTTCAGATGGCCCTTTTGACCGGGGGGCAGTGAGACTTCATTGTAGTGCAGATTTCCTTTGCAAGCTTGCTTGGTTGGCCAAAAAGGGCGTATGCGTTTTTTCCTGAATATATTCAGGAAAAAACGCATACGCCCTTTTTGGCCAAGTGCATCATTGTGGACGTTCTGCCTCTTTTCCTATGCTTTACATGCAATTCCAGTCTACCTCCTGAAATCGGTTTCCTGCAATCCTGCCCCGCTTTCAAGTCCTCTTGGCAGCCTTACTTCAATATATTTTTGGACGATAGCTGTCATTTTTAACTCTGCAGGTTTGTGAATTACAGTGTCCCTGAGCTCCTTTCTTCAACTCGCTTTCTTGTGAGCTGGCCGCAACACCGCAGGATTGCTTCAGGCCCTAGTGTGGTTCTGGCATGGCACGCTGAGCCTTTGGTTAATTCCTCTTCCTGGTGGGAAATGAGAGTTAAATTTGCCCATCCAGACACCTCCAGCTAGTCTCTCATTGGTTCTCCCTATTCCTGTTCATTTTCCGCAGAAATTGCAAACTGGGCCAAACAGGAGGTTAAAGGCACTGACTCTCCAAGTGGGGAGAGTGTTAGTAAAGCATCTGGAATGTTGCACCCGAGTACCAGGGGACAAAAACTGAGACACATTTGAACACGTTTCCCGATCACACGGTGGATCATACTCTGGGTTCCACATGCATGTTTTAGCTGAAGGAAGAATCCCTTAAACCTGGAGAGTTGAGACCCATGGAATGGCTACCATGCAATATGACTTCAAAGGGTCTGCATTTGCTCATCAAACCTCACCAATCCTATCACTGCTGCGTTTATGCCGCTGTACACATGCTTGATTCTCTTTTGGAGACATATAAATCCATAGGTTTTAAGATTCTTACTAGTCAGGTATATTCTTAGACGTTTAATATGGGGTGTTGAGTCCACTTCGTTGAGCAAGGAGTAGCTCTTGTCTATTACATATTTGGCTTATGGAACGGTATCTGTGCTAATTTCAATCTCTGGTTTTATGCAGCACCCCAACTCACCTTTCCCCTTAAGAAAGCATAAGTTGGTTTTCTACATTTGAGACCCTGTTCTGTTTGTAATTCTGTTCCTGTGTAGCCAAGTTTACATTCCGTGTATTAGTGATATCTTATGATGTTTCTTTTTCTGTGTGACTTATCTCACTTAGAATCATCGTACCTGAATCCACTCATTATGCTGCTCTGGGCCTGATGACATAGATTTCATTGCTGAGTGATATTGCATTGTACGTACCTACCACAAATTCTTTATCCATTTTTCACTTTCTGTGATATTGAACTCGAACTGTAAACGAGGTTCTTGTAAACAGAGCTGTCCCAAACTTTGGGGTGACTGTGTCTATTTGATTTTAATTTCCCTAAGCTATAGGACCATAAGTGGAAGTGCCCTAGGCTCTGTTGCTTTGTTTTTTAGATGTTTCAGGAAACACCATACACTTCTCCAGAGTGGCTGTTGGCAATTTACATCCTGCCCATCAGCATAACAAGGCTCCCAGTTCTCCATGGCCTGTCCTGCCTTTCTGGATTTTACACTTTTTTCAGATGGCCCTTTTGACCGGGGGGCAGTGAGACTTCATTGTAGTGCAGATTTCCTTTGCAAGCTTGCTTGGTTGGCCAAAAAGGGCGTATGCGTTTTTTCCTGAATATATTCAGGAAAAAACGCATACGCCCTTTTTGGCCAAGTGCATCATTGTGGACGTTCTGCCTCTTTTCCTATGCTTTACATGCAATTCCAGTCTACCTCCTGAAATCGGTTTCCTGCAATTCTGCCCCGCTTTCAAGTCCTCTTGGCAGCCTTACTTCAATATATTTTTGGACGATAGCTGTCATTTTTAACTCTGCAGGTTTGTGTATTACAGTGCCCCTGAGCTCCTTTCTTCAACTCGCTTTCTTGTGAGCTGGCCGCAACACCGCAGGATTGCTTCAGGCCCTAGTGTGGTTCCGGCATGGCATGCTGAGCCTTTGGTTAATTCCTGTTCCTGGTGGGAAATGAGAGTTAAATTTGCCCGTCCAGACACCTCCAGCTAGTCTCTCATTGGTTCTCCCTATTCCTGTTTATTTTCCGCAGAAATTGCAAACTGGGCCAAACAGGAGGTTAAAGGCACTGACTCTCCAAGTGGGGAGAGTGTTAGTAAAGCGTCTGGAATGTTGCACCCGAGTACGAGGAGACGAAACCTGAGACACATTTCAACACGTTTCCCGATCACACGGTGGATCATACTCTGGGTTCCACATGCATGTTTTAGGTGAAGGAAGAATCCCTTAAACCTGGAGAGTTGAGACCCATGGAAAGTGTACCATGCAATATGACTTCAAAGGTTCTGCATTGGCTCACCAAACCTCACCAATCCTATCACTGCTGTGCTTATGCCACTGTACACACGCTTGATTCCCTTTCGGAGACATATATATCCATAGGTTTTAAGATTCTTACTAGTCAGGTATATTCCTAGACGTTTAATATGGGGTGTTGAGTCCTCTTCGTTGAGCAAGGAGTAGCTCTTGTCTATTACATATTTGGCTTATGGAACGGTATCTGTGCTAATTTCAATCTCTGGTTTTATGCAGCACCCCAATTCACCTTTCCCCTTAAGCAAGCATAAATTGGTTTTCTACATTTGAGACCCTGTTCTGTTTTGTATTTCAGTTCCTGGGTAGCCAAGTTTACATTCCGTGTAGTAGGGATATCTTATGATGTTTCTTTTCCTGTGTGACTTATTTCACTTAGAATCATCGTACCTGAATCCACTCATTATGCTGCTACGGGCCTGATGATATACATTTCATTGCTGAGTGATATTGCATTGTACGTAAGTACCACAAATTCTTTATCCATTTTTCGCTTTCTGTGATATTGAACTTGTACCGTAAATGAGGTTCTTGTAAACAGAGCCATCCCAAACTTTGGGGTGGCTGTTTCTTTTTGATTTTAATTTCCCTAAGCTATAGGACCATAAGTGGAAGTGCGCTAGGCTCTGTTGCTTTGTTTTTTAGATGTTTCAGGAAACACCATACACTTCTCCAGAGTGGCTGTTGGCAATTTACATCCCGCCCATCAGCATAAAAAGGCTCCCAGTTCTCCATGGCCTGTCCGGCCTTTCTGGATTTTACACTTTTTTCAGATGGCCCTTTTGACTGGGGGGCAGTGAGACTTCATTGTAGTGCAGATTTCCTTTGCAAGCTTGCTTGGTTGACCAAAAAGGGCGTATGCGTTTTTTCCTGAATATATTCAGGAAAAAACGCATACGCCCTTTTTGGCCAAGTGCATCATTGTGGACGTTCTGCCTCTTTTCCTATGCTTTACATGCAATTCCAGTCTACCTCCTGAAATCGGATTCCTGCAATTCTGCCCCGCTTTCGAGTCCTCTTGGCAGCCTTACTTCAATATATTTTTGGACGATAGCTGTCATTTTTAACTCTGCAGGTTTGTGAATTACAGTGTCCCTGAGCTCCTTTCTTCAACTCGCTTTCTTGTGAGCTGGCCGCAACACCGCAGGATTGCTTCAGGCCCTAGTGTGGTTCCGGCATGGCACGCTGAGCCTTTGGTTAATTCCTCTTCCTGGTGGGAAATGAGAGTTAAATTTGCCCATCCAGACACCTCCAGCTAGTCTCTCATTGGTTCTCCCTATTCCTGTTCATTTTCCGCAGAAATTGCAAACTGGGCCAAACAGGAGGTTAAAGGCAGTGACTCTCCAAGTGGGGAGAGTTTTAGTAAAGCGTCTGGAATGTTGCACCCGAGTACCAGGGGACGAAAAGTGAGACATTTGAACACGTTTCCCGATCACACAGTGGATCATACTCTGGGTTCCACATGCATGTTTTAGGTGAAGGAAGAATCCCTTAAACCTGGAGAGTTGAGACCCATGGAATGGGTACCATGCAATATGACTTCAAAGGGTCTGCATTGGCTCACCGAACCTCACCAATCCTATCACTGCTACGTTTATGCCGCTGTACACACGCTTGATTCTCTTTCGGAGACATATAAATCCATAGGTTTTAAGATTCTTACCAGTCAGGTATATTCTTAGGCATTTAATATGGGGTGTTGAGTCCACTTCGTTGAGCAAGGAGTAGCTCTTGTCTATTACCTATTTGGCTTATGGAATGGTATCTGTGCTAATTTCAATCTCTGGTTTTATGCAGCACCCCAACTCACCTTTCCCCTTAAGCAAGCATAAGTTGGTTTTCTACATTTGAGATCCTGTTCTGTTTTGTAATTCAGTTCCTGTGTAGCCAAGTTTACATTCCGTGTATTAGTGATATCTTATGATGTTTCTTTTTCTGTGTGACTTATCTCACTTAGAATCATCGTACCTGAATCCACTCATTATGCTGCTATGGGCCTGATGACATAGATTTCATTGCTGAGTGATATTGCATTGTACGTAAGTACCACAACTTCTTTATCCATTTTTCGCTTTCTGTGATATTGAACTTGTACCGTAAACGAGGATCTTGTAAACAGAGCCGTCCCAAACTTTAGGGTGGCTGTGTCTTTTTGATTTTAATTTCCCTAAGCTATAGGACCATAAGTGGAAGTGCCCTAGGCTCTGTTGCTTTGTTTTTTAGATGTTTCAGGAAACACCATACACTTCTCCAGAGTGGCTGTTGGCAATTTACATCCCGCCCATCAGCATAACAAGGCTCCCAGTTCTCCATGGCCTATCCTGCCTTTCTGGATTTTACACTTTTTTCAGATGGCCCTTTTGACCGGGGGGCAGTGAGACTTCATTGTAGTGCAGATTTCCTTTGCAAGCTTGCTTGGTTGGCCAAAAAGGGCGTATGCGTTTTTTCCTGAATATATTCAGGAAAAAACGCATACGCCCTTTTTGGCCAAGTGCATCATTGTGGACGTTCTGCCTCTTTTCCTATGCTTTACATGCAATTCCAGTCTACCTCCTGAAATCGGTTTCCTGCAATCCTGCCCCGCTTTCAAGTCCTCTTGGCAGCCTTACTTCAATATATTTTTGGACGATAGCTGTCATTTTTAACTCTGCAGGTTTGTGAATTACAGTGTCCCTGAGCTCCTTTCTTCAACTCGCTTTCTTGTGAGCTGGCCGCAACACCGCAGGATTGCTTCAGGCCCTAGTGTGGTTCTGGCATGGCACGCTGAGCCTTTGGTTAATTCCTCTTCCTGGTGGGAAATGAGAGTTAAATTTGCCCATCCAGACACCTCCAGCTAGTCTCTCATTGGTTCTCCCTATTCCTGTTCATTTTCCGCAGAAATTGCAAACTGGGCCAAACAGGAGGTTAAAGGCACTGACTCTCCAAGTGGGGAGAGTGTTAGTAAAGCATCTGGAATGTTGCACCCGAGTACCAGGGGACAAAAACTGAGACACATTTGAACACGTTTCCCGATCACACGGTGGATCATACTCTGGGTTCCACATGCATGTTTTAGCTGAAGGAAGAATCCCTTAAACCTGGAGAGTTGAGACCCATGGAATGGCTACCATGCAATATGACTTCAAAGGGTCTGCATTTGCTCATCAAACCTCACCAATCCTATCACTGCTGCGTTTATGCCGCTGTACACATGCTTGATTCTCTTTTGGAGACATATAAATCCATAGGTTTTAAGATTATTACTAGTCAGGTATATTCTTAGGCGTTTAATATGGGGTGTAGAGTCCACTTCGTTGAGCAAGGAGTAGCTCTTGTCTATTACATATTTGGCTTATGGAATGGTATCTGTGCTAATTTCAATCTCTGGTTTTATGCAGCACCCCAACTCACCTTTCCCCTTAAGCAAGCATAAGTTGGTTTTCTACATTTGAGACCGTGTTCTGTTTTGTAATTCAGTTTCTGTGTAGCCAAGTTTACATTCCGTGTAGTAGTGATATCTTATGATGTTTCTTTTTCTGTGTGACTTATCTCACTTAGAATCATCGTACCTGAATCCACTCATTATGCTGCTACGGGCCTGATGATATAGATTTCATTGCTGAGTGATATTGCATTGTACGTAAGTACCACAAATTCTTTATCCATTTTTCACCTTCTGTGATATTGAATTTGTACTGTAAATGAGGTTCTTGTAAACAGAGCTGTCCCAAACTTTGGGGTGAGTGTGTCTTTTTTATTTTAATTTCCCTAAGCTATAGGACCATAAGTGGAAGTGCCCTAGGCTCTGTTGCTTTGTTTTTTAGATGTTTCAGGAAACACCATACACTTCTCCAGAGTGGCTGTTGGCAATTTACATCCCGCCCATCAGCATAACAAGGCTCCCAGTTCTCCATGGCCTGTCCTGCCTTTCTGGATTTTACACTTTTTTCAGATGGTCCTTTTGCCCGGGGGGCAGTGAGAGTTCATGGTAGTGCAGATTTCCTTTGCAAGCTTGCTTGGTTGGCCAAAAAGGGCGTATGCGTTTTTTCCTGAATATATTCAGGAAAAAACGCATACGCCCTTTTTGGCCAAGTGCATCATTGTGGACGTTCTGCCTCTTTTCCTATGCTTTACATGCAATTCCAGTCTACCTCCTGAAATTGGTTTCCTGCAATTCTGCCCCGCTTTCAAGTCCTCTTGGCAGCCTTACTTCAATATATTTTTGGACGATAGCTGTCATTTTTAACTCTGCAGGTTTGTGAATTACAGTGCCCCTGAGCTCCTTTCTTCAACTCACTTTCTTGTGAGCTGGCCGCAACACCGCAGGATTGCTTCAGGCCCTAGTGTGGTTCCGGCATGGCACGCTGAGCCTTTGGTTAATTCCACTTCCTGGTGGGAAATGAGAGTTAAATTTGCCCATCCAGACACCTCCAGCTAGTCTCTCATTGGTTCTCCCTATTCCTGTTCATTTTCCACAGAAATTGCAAACTGGGCCAAACAGGAGGTTAAAGGCACTGACTCTCCAGTGGGGAGAGTGTTAGTAAAGCGTCTGGAATGTTGCACCCGAGTACCAGGGGACGAAAAGTGAGACATTTGAACACGTTTCCCGATCACACAGTGGATCATACTCTGGGTTCCACATGCATGTTTTAGGTGAAGGAAGAATCCCTTAAACCTGGAGAGTTGAGACCCATGGAATGGGTACCATGCAATATGACTTCAAAGGGTCTGCATTTGCTCACCGAACCTCACCAATCCTATCACTGCTGCATTTATGCTGCTGTACACACGCTTGATTCTCTTTCGGAGACATATAAATCCATA
Organism: Pseudorca crassidens; assembly: GCF_039906515.1. Classification (NCBI taxonomy): domain Eukaryota; kingdom Metazoa; phylum Chordata; class Mammalia; order Artiodactyla; family Delphinidae; genus Pseudorca; species Pseudorca crassidens. The sequence continues at coordinate 162,768,460 of NC_090296.1, forward strand.
GGTTTTAAGATTCTTACCAGTCAGGTATATTCTTAGGCATTTAATATGGGGTGTTGAGTCCACTTCGTTGAGCAAGGAGTAGCTCTTGTCTATTACCTATTTGGCTTATGGAATGGTATCTGTGCTAATTTCAATCTCTGGTTTTATGCAGCACCCCAACTCACCTTTCCCCTTAAGCAAGCATAAATTGGTTTTCTACATTTGAGATCCTGTTCTGTTTTGTAATTCAGTTCCTGTGTAGCCAAGTTTACATTCCGTGTATTAGTGATATCTTATGATGTTTCTTTTTCTGTGTGACTTATCTCACTTAGAATCATCGTACCTGAATCCACTCATTATGCTGCTATGGGCCTGATGACATAGATTTCATTGCTGAGTGATATTGCATTGTACGTAAGTACCACAACTTCTTTATCCATTTTTCGCTTTCTGTGATATTGAACTTGTACCGTAAACGAGGATCTTGTAAACAGAGCCGTCCCAAACTTTGGGGTGGCTGTGTCTTTTTGATTTTAATTTCCCTAAGCTATAGGACCATAAGTGGAAGTGCCCTAGGCTCTGTTGCTTTGTTTTTTAGATGTTTCAGGAAACACCATACACTTCTCCAGAGTGGCTGTTGGCAATTTACATCCCGCCCATCAGCATAACAAGGCTCCCAGTTCTCCATGGCCTATCCTGCCTTTCTGGATTTTACACTTTTTTCAGATGGCCCTTTTGACCGGGGGGCAGTGAGACTTCATTGTAGTGCAGATTTCCTTTGCAAGCTTGCTTGGTTGGCCAAAAAGCGCGTATGCGTTTTTTCCTGAATATATTCAGGAAAAAACGCATACGCCCTTTTTGGCCAAGTGCATCATTGTGGACGTTCTGCCTCTTTTCCTATGCTTTACATGCAATTCCAGTCTACCTCCTGAAATCGGTTTCCTGCAATCCTGCCCCGCTTTCGAGTCCTCTTGGCAGCCTTACTTCAATATATTTTTGGACGATAACTGTCATTTTTAACTCTGCAGGTTTGTGAATTACAGTGTCCCTGAGCTCCTTTCTTCAACTCGCTTTCTTGTGAGCTGGCCGCAACACCGCAGGATTGCTTCAGGCCCTAGTGTGGTTCCGGCATGGCACGCTGAGCCTTTGGTTAATTCCTCTTCCTGGTGGGAAATGAGAGTTAAATTTGCCCATCCAGACACCTCCAGCTAGTCTCTCATTGGTTCTCCCTATTCCTGTTCATTTTCCGCAGAAATTGCAAACTGGGCCAAACAGGAGGTTAAAGGCACTGACTCTCCAAGTGGGGAGAGTGTTAGTAAAGCGTCTGGAATGTTGCACCCGAGTACCAGGGGACGAAAACTGAGACACATTTGAACACGTTTCCCGATCACACGGTGGATCATACTCTGGGTTCCACATGCATGTTTTAGCTGAAGGAAGAATCCCTTAAACCTGGAGAGTTGAGACCCATGGAATGGGTACCATGCAATATGACTTCAAAGGGTCTGCATTTGCTCATCAAACCTCACCAATCCTATCACTGCTGCGTTTATGCCGCTGTACACATGCTTGATTCTCTTTTGGAGACATATAAATCCATAGGTTTTAAGATTATTACTAGTCAGGTATATTCTTAGGCGATTAATATGGGGTGTAGAGTCCACTTCGTTGAACAAGGAGTAGCTCTTGTCTATTACATATTTGGCTTATGGAATGGTATCTGTGCTAATTTCAATCTCTGGTTTTATGCAGCACCCCAACTCACCTTTCCCCTTAAGCAAGCATAAGTTGGTTTTCTACATTTGAGACCGTGTTCTGTTTTGTAATTCAGTTTCTGTGTAGCCAAGTTTACATTCCGTGTAGTAGTGATATCTTATGATGTTTCTTTTTCTGTGTGACTTATCTCACTTAGAATCATCGTACCTGAATCCACTCATTATGCTGCTACGGGCCTGATGTTATAGATTTCATTGCTGAGTGATATTGCATTGTACGTAAGTACCACAAATTCTTTATCCATTTTTCACCTTCTGTGATATTGAATTTGTACTGTAAATGAGGTTCTTGTAAACAGAGCCGTCCCAAACTTTGGGGTGGCTGTGTCTTTTTTATTTTAATTTCCCTAAGCTATAGGACCATAAGTGGAAGTGCCCTAGGCTCTGTTGCTTTGTTTTTTAGATGTTTCAGGAAACACCATACACTTCTCCAGAGTGGCTGTTGGCAATTTACATCCCGCCCATCAGCATAACAAGGCTCCCAGTTCTCCATGGCCTGTCCTGCCTTTCTGGATTTTACACTTTTTTCAGATGGCCCTTTTGACCGGGGGGCAGTGAGACTTCATGGTAGTGCAGATTTCCTTTGCAAGCTTGCTTGGTTGGCCAAAAAGGGCGTATGCGTTTTTTCCTGAATATATTCAGGAAAAAACGCATACGCCCTTTTTGGCCAAGTGCATCATTGTGGACGTTCTGCCTCTTTTCCTATGCTTTACATGCAATTCCAGTCTACCTCCTGAAATCGGTTTCCTGCAATCCTGCCCCGCTTTCAAGTCCTCTTGGCAGCCTTACTTCAATATATTTTTGGACGATAGCTGTCATTTATAACTCTGCAGGTTTGTGAATTACAGTGCCCCTGAGCTCCTTTCTTCAACTCGCTTTCTTGTGAGCTGGCTGCAACACCGCAGGATTGCTTCAGGCCCTAGTGTGGTTCCGGTATGGCACGCTGAGCCTTTGGTTAATTCCTCTTCCTGGTGGGAAATGAGAGTTAAATTTGCCCGTCCAGACACCTCCAGCTAGTCTCTCATTGGTTCTCCCTATTCCTGTTCATTTTCCGCAGAAATTGCAAACTGGGCCAAACAGGAGGTTAAAGGCACTGACTCTCCAAGTGGGGAGAGTTTTAGTAAAGCGTCTGGAATGTTGCACCCGAGTACCAGGGGACAAAAACTGAGACACATTTGAACACGTTTCCCGATCACACGGTGGATCATACTCTGGGTTCCACATGCATGTTTTAGCTGAAGGAAGAATCCCTTAAACCTGGAGAGTTGAGACCCATGGAATGGGTACCATGCAATATGACTTCAAAGGGTCTGCATTGGCTCACCGAACCTCACCAATCCTATTACTGCTGCATTTATGCCTCTGTAGAAACGCTTGATTCTCTTTCGGAGACATATAAATCCATAGATTTTAAGATTCTTACTAGTCAGGTATATTCTTAGACGTTTAATATGGGGTGTTGAGTCCTCTTCGTTGAGCAAGGAGTAGCTCTTGTCTATTACATATTTGGCTTATGGAACGGTATCTGTGCTAATTTCAATCTCTGGTTTTATGCAGCACCCCAACTCACCTTTCCCCTTAAGCAAGCATAAGTTGGTTTTCTACATTTGAGACCTTGTTCTGTTTTGTAATTCAGTTCCTGTGTAGCCAAGTTTACATTCCGTGTATTAGTGATATCTTATGATGTTTCTTTTTCTGTGTGACTTATCTCACTTAGAATCATCGTACCTGAATCCACTCATTATGCTGCTATGGGCCTGATGACATAGATTTCATTCCTGAGTGATATTGCATTGTACGTAAGTACCACAACATCTTTATCCATTTTTCACTTTCTGCGATATTGAACTTGTACCATAAACGAGATTCTTGTAAACAGAGCCGGCCCAAACTTTGGGGTGGCTGTGTCTTTTTGATTTTAATTTCCCTAAGCTATAGGACCATAAGTGGAAGTGCCCTAGGCTCTGTTGCTTTGTTTTTTAGATGTTTCAGGAAACACCATACACTTCTCCAGAGTGGCTGTTGGCAATTTACATCCCACCCATCAGCATAACAAGGCTCCCAGTTCTCCATGGCCTGTCCTGCCTTTCTGGATTTTATACTTTTTTCAGATGGCCCTTTTGACCGGGGGGCAGTGAGACTTCATTGTACTGCAGATTTCCTTTGCAAGCTTGCTTGGTTGGCCAAAAAGGGTGTATGCGTTTTTTCCTGAATATATTCAGGAAAAAACGCATACGCCCTTTTTGGCCAAGTGCATCATTGTGGACGTTCTGCCTCTTTTCCTATGCTTTACATGCAATTCCAGTCTACCTCCTGAAATCGGATTCCTGCAATTCTGCCCCGCTTTCAAGTCCTCTTGGCAGCCTTACTTCAATATATTTTTGGACGATAGCTGTCATTTTTAACTCTGCAGGTTTGTGAATTACAGTGCCCCTGAGCTCCTTTCTTCAACTCGCTTTCTTGTGAGCTGGCCGCAACACCGCAGGATTGCTTCAGGCCCTAGTGTGGTTCCGGCATGGCACGCTGAGCCTTTGGTTAATTCCTCTTCCTGGTGGGAAATGAGAGTTAAATTTGCCCATCCAGACACCTCCAGCTAGTCTCTCATTGGTTCTCCCTATTCCTGTTCATTTTCCGCAGAAATTGCAAACTGGGCCAAACAGGAGGTTAAAGGCACTGACTCTCCAAGTGGGGAGAGTTTTAGTAAAGCGTCTGGAATGTTGCACCCGAGTACCAGGGGACAAAAACTGAGACACATTTGAACACGTTTCCCGATCACACGGTGGATCATACTCTGGGTTCCACATGCATGTTTTAGCTGAAGGAAGAATCCCTTAAACCTGGAGAGTTGAGACCCATGGAATGGGTACCATGCAATATGACTTCAAAGGTTCTGCATTGGCTCACCGAACCTCACCAATCCTATCACTGCTGCGCTTATGCCACTGTACACACGCTTGATTCTCTTTCGGAGACATAGAAATCCATAGATTTTAAGATTCTTACTAGTCAGGTATATTCTTAGACGTTTAATATGGGGTGTTGAGTCCTCTTCGTTGAGCAAGGAGTAGCTCTTCTCTATTACATATTTGGCTTATGGAACGGTATCTGTGCTAATTTCAATCTCTGGTTTTATGCAGCACCCCAACTCACCTTTCCCCTTAAGCAAGCATAAGTTGGTTTTCTACATTTGAGACCGTGTTCTGTTTTGTAATTCAGTTTCTCTGTAGCCAAGTTTACATTCCGTGTAGTAGTGATATCTTATGATGTTTCTTTTTCTGTGTGACTTATCTCACTTAGAATCATCGTACCTGAATCCACTCATTATGCTGCTACGGGCCTGATGATATACATTTCATTGCTGAGTGATATTGCATTGTACGTAAGTACCACAAATTCTTTATCCATTCTTGGCTTTCTGTGATATTGAACTTGTACCGTAAACGAGGTTGTTGTAAACAGAGCCGTCCCAAACTTTATGGTGGCTGTGTCTTTTTGATTTTAATTTCCCTAAGCTATACGACCATAAGTGGAAGTGCCCTAGGCTCTGTTGCTTTGTTTTGTAGATGTTTCAGGAAACACCATACACTTCTCCAGAGAGGCTATTGGCAATTTACATCCCGGCAATCAGCATAACAAGGCTCCCAGTTCTCCATGGCCTGTCCTGCCTTTCTGGATTTTATACTTTTTTCAGATGGCCCTTTTGACCGGGGGGCAGTGACACTTCATTGTAGTGCAGATTTCCTTTGCAAGCTTGCTTGGTTGGCCAAAAAGGGCGTATGCGTTTTTTCCTGAATATATTCAGGAAAAAACGCATACGCCCTTTTTGGCCAAGTGCATCATTGTGGACGTTCTGCCTCTTTTCCTATGCTTTACATGCAATTCCAGTCTACCTCCTGAAATCGGTTTCCTGCAATTCTGCCCCGCTTTCAAGTCCTCTTGGCAGCCTTACTTCAATATATTTTTGGACGATAGCTGTCATTTATAACTCTGCAGGTTTGTGAATTACAGTGCCCCTGAGCTCCTTTCTTCAACTCGCTTTCTTGTGAGCTGGCCGCAACACCGCAGCATGGCTTCAGGCCCTAGTGTGGTTCCGGCATGGCACGCTGAGCCTTTGGTTAATTCCTCTTCCTGGTGGGAAATGAGAGTTAAATTTGCCCGTCCAGACACCTCCAGCTAGTCTCTCATTGGTTCTCCCTATTCCTGTTCATTTTCCGCAGAAATTGCAAACTGGGCCAAACAGGAGGTTAAAGGCACTGACTCTCCAAGTGGGGAGAGTGTTAGTAAAGCGACTGGAATGTTGCACCCGAGTACCAGGGGATGAAAACTGAGACACATTTGAACACGTTTCCCGATCACACGGTGGATCATACTCTGGGTTCCACATGCATGTTTTAGCTGAAGGAAGAATCCCTTAAACCTGGAGAGTTGAGACCCATGGAATGGGTACCATGCAATATGACTTCAAAGGGTCTGCATTTGCTCACCGAACCTCACCAATCTTATCACTGCTGCATTTATGCCGCTGTACACACGCTTGATTCTCTTTCGGAGACATATAAATCCATAGGTGTTAAGATTCTTACTAGTCAGGTATATTCTTAGGCATTTAATATGGGGTGTTGAGTCCACTTCGTTGAGCAAGGAGTAGCTCTTGTCTATTACCTATTTGGCTTATGGAATGGTATCTGTGCTAATTTCAATCTCTGGTTTTATGCAGCACCCCAACTCACCTTTCCCCTTAAGCAAGCATAAGTTGGTTTTCTACATTTGAGATCCTGTTCTGTTTTGTAATTCAGTTCCTGTGTAGCCAAGGTAACATTCAATGTAGTAGTGATATCTTATGATGTTTCTTTTTCTGTGTGACTTATTTCACTTAGAATCATCGTACCTGAATCCACTCATTATGCTGCTACGGGCCTGATGATATACATTTCATTGCTGAGTGATATTGCATTGTACGTAAGTACCACAAATTCTTTATCCATTCTTGGCTTTCTGTGATATTGAACTTGTACCGTAAACGAGGTTGTTGTAAACAGAGCCGTCCCAAACTTTATGGTGGCTGTGTCTTTTTGATTTTAATTTCCCTAAGCTATACGACCATAAGTGGAAGTGCCCTAGGCTCTGTTGCTTTGTTTTGTAGATGTTTCAGGAAACACCATACACTTCTCCAGAGAGGCTATTGGCAATTTACATCCCGGCAATCAGCATAACAAGGCTCCCAGTTCTCCATGGCCTGTCCTGCCTTTCTGGATTTTATACTTTTTTCAGATGGCCCTTTTGACCGGGGGGCAGTGACACTTCATTGTAGTGCAGATTTCCTTTGCAAGCTTGCTTGGTTGGCCAAAAAGGGCGTATGCGTTTTTTCCTGAATATATTCAGGAAAAAACGCATACGCCCTTTTTGGCCAAGTGCATCATTGTGGACGTTCTGCCTCTTTTCCTATGCTTTACATGCAATTCCAGTCTACCTCCTGAAATCGGTTTCCTGCAATTCTGCCCCGCTTTCAAGTCCTCTTGGCAGCCTTACTTCAATATATTTTTGGACGATAGCTGTCATTTATAACTCTGCAGGTTTGTGAATTACAGTGCCCCTGAGCTCCTTTCTTCAACTCGCTTTCTTGTGAGCTGGCCGCAACACCGCAGCATGGCTTCAGGCCCTAGTGTGGTTCCGGCATGGCACGCTGAGCCTTTGGTTAATTCCTCTTCCTGGTGGGAAATGAGAGTTAAATTTGCCCGTCCAGACACCTCCAGCTAGTCTCTCATTGGTTCTCCCTATTCCTGTTCATTTTCCGCAGAAATTGCAAACTGGGCCAAACAGGAGGTTAAAGGCACTGACTCTCCAAGTGGGGAGAGTGTTAGTAAAGCGACTGGAATGTTGCACCCGAGTACCAGGGGATGAAAACTGAGACACATTTGAACACGTTTCCCGATCACACGGTGGATCATACTCTGGGTTCCACATGCATGTTTTAGCTGAAGGAAGAATCCCTTAAACCTGGAGAGTTGAGACCCATGGAATGGGTACCATGCAATATGACTTCAAAGGGTCTGCATTTGCTCACCGAACCTCACCAATCTTATCACTGCTGCATTTATGCCGCTGTACACACGCTTGATTCTCTTTCGGAGACATATAAATCCATAGGTGTTAAGATTCTTACTAGTCAGGTATATTCTTAGGCATTTAATATGGGGTGTTGAGTCCACTTCGTTGAGCAAGGAGTAGCTCTTGTCTATTACCTATTTGGCTTATGGAATGGTATCTGTGCTAATTTCAATCTCTGGTTTTATGCAGCACCCCAACTCACCTTTCCCCTTAAGCAAGCATAAGTTGGTTTTCTACATTTGAGATCCTGTTCTGTTTTGTAATTCAGTTCCTGTGTAGCCAAGGTAACATTCAATGTAGTAGTGATATCTTATGATGTTTCTTTTTCTGTGTGACTTATTTCACTTAGAATCATCGTACCTGAATCCACTCATTATGCTGCTACGGGCCTGATGATATACATTTCATTGCTGAGTGATATTGCATTGTACGTAAGTACCACAAATTCTTTATCCATTCTTGGCTTTCTGTGATATTGAACTTGTACCGTAAACGAGGTTCTTGTAAACAGAGCCGTCCCAAACTTTATGGTGGCTGTGTCTTTTTGATTTTAATTTCCCTAAGCTATACGACCATAAGTGGAAGTGCCCTAGGCTCTGTTACTTTGTTTTGTAGATGTTTCAGGAAACACCATACACTTCTCCAGAGAGGCTATTGGCAATTTACATCCCGGCCATCAGCATAACAAGGCTCCCAGTTCTCCATGGCCTGTCCTGCCTTTCTGGATTTTATACTTTTTTCAGATGGCCCTTTTGACCGGGGGGGCAGTGAGACTTCATTGTAGTGCAGATTTCCTTTGCAAGCTTGCTTGGTTGGCCAAAAAGGGCGTATGCGTTTTTTCCTGAATATATTCAGGAAAAAACGCATACGCCCTTTTTGGCCAAGTGCATCATTGTGGACGTTCTGCCTCTTTTCCTATGCTTTACATGCAATTCCAGTCTACCTCCTGAAATCGGTTTCCTGCAATTCTGCCCCGCTTTCAAGTCCTCTTGGCAGCCTTACTTCAATATATTTTTGGACGATAGCTGTCATTTATAACTCTGCAGGTTTGTGAATTACAGTGCCCCTGAGCTCCTTTCTTCAACTCGCTTTCTTGTGAGCTGGCCGCAACACCGCAGCATGGCTTCAGGCCCTAGTGTGGTTCCGGCATGGCACGCTGAGCCTTTGGTTAATTCCTCTTCCTGGTGGGAAATGAGAGTTAAATTTGCCCGTCCAGACACCTCCAGCTAGTCTCTCATTGGTTCTCCCTATTCCTGTTCATTTTCCGCAGAAATTGCAAACTGGGCCAAACAGGAGGTTAAAGGCACTGACTCTCCAAGTGGGGAGAGTGTTAGTAAAGCGACTGGAATGTTGCACCCGAGTACCAGGGGACGAAAACTGAGACACATTTGAACACGTTTCCCGATCACACGGTGGATCATACTCTGGGTTCCACATGCATGTTTTAGCTGAAGGAAGAATCCCTTAAACCTGGAGAGTTGAGACCCATGGAATGGGTACCATGCAATATGACTTCAAAGGGTCTGCATTTGCTCACCGAACCTCACCAATCTTATCACTGCTGCATTTATGCCGCTGTACACACGCTTGATTCTCTTTCGGAGACATATAAATCCATAGGTGTTAAGATTCTTACTAGTCAGGTATATTCTTAGGCATTTAATATGGGGTGTTGAGTCCACTTCGTTGAGCAAGGAGTAGCTCTTGTCTATTACCTATTTGGCTTATGGAATGGTATCTGTGCTAATTTCAATCTCTGGTTTTATGCAGCACCCCAACTCACCTTTCCCCTTAAGCAAGCATAAGTTGGTTTTCTACATTTGAGATCCTGTTCTGTTTTGTAATTCAGTTCCTGTGTAGCCAAGTTTACATTCCGTGTATTAGTGATATCTTATGATGTTTCTTTTTCTGTGTGACTTATTTCACTTAGAATCATCGTACCTGAATCCACTCATTATGCTGCTACGGGCCTGATGATATAGATTTCATTGCTGAGTGATATTGCATTGTACGTAAGTACCACAAATTCTTTATCCATTTTTCACCTTCTGTGATATTGAATTTGTACTGTAAATGAGGTTCTTGTAAACAGAGCCGTCCCAAACTTTGGGGTGGCTGTGTCTTTTTGATTTTAATTTCCCTAAGCTATAGGACCATAAGTGGAAGTGCCCTAGGCTCTGTTGCTTTGTTTTTTAGATGTTTCAGGAAACACCATACACTTCTCCAGAGTGGCTGTTGGCAATTTACATCCCGCCGATCAGCATAACAAGGCTCCCAGTTCTCCATGGCCTGTCCTGCCTTTCTGGATTTTATACTTTTTTCAGATGGCCCTTTTGACCAGGGGGCAGTGAGAGTTCATTGTAGTGCAGATTTCCTTTGCAAGCTTGCTTGGTTGGCCAAAAAGGGCGTATGCGTTTTTTCCTGAATATATTCAGGAAAAAACGCATACGCCCTTTTTGGCCAAGTGCATCATTGTGGACGTTCTGCCTCTTTTCCTATGCTTTACATGCAATTCCAGTCTACCTCCTGAAATCGGTTTCCTGCAATTCTGCCCCGCTTTCAAGTCCTCTTGGCAGCCTTACTTCAATATATTTTTGGACGATAGCTGTCATTTTTAACTCTGCAGGTTTGTGAATTACAGTGCCCCTGAGCTCCTTTCTTCAACTCGCTTTTTTGTGAGCTGGCCGCAACACCGCAGCATTGCTTCAGGCCCTAGTGTGGTTCCGGCATGGCACGCTGAGCCTTTGGTTAATTCCTCTTCCTGGTGGGAAATGAGAGTTAAATTTGCCCATCCAGACACCTCCAGCTAGTCTCTCATTGGTTCTCCCTATTTCTGTTCATTTTCCGCAGAAATTGCAAACTGCGCCAAACAGGAGGTTAAAGGCACTGTCTCTCCAAGTGGGGAGAGTGTTAGTAAAGCGTCTGGAATGTTGCACCCGAGTACCAGGGGACAAAAACTGAGACACATTTGAACACGTTTCCCGAACACACTGTTGATCATACTCTGGGTTCCACATGCATGTTTTAGCTGAAGGAAGAATCCCTTAAACCTGGAGAGTTGAGACCCATGGAATGGCTACCATGCAATATGACTTCAAAGGGTCTGCATTTGCTCACCGAACCTCACCAATCCTATCACTGCTGCATTTATGCCGCTGTACACACGCTTGATTCTCTTTCGGAGACATATAAATCCATAGGTGTTAAGATTCTTACTAGTCAGGTATATTCTTAGGCATTTAATATGGGGTGTTGAGTCCACTTCGTTGAGCAAGGAGTAGCTCTTGTCTATTACCTATTTGGCTTATGGAATGGTATCTGTGCTAATTTCAATCTCTGGTTTTATGCAACACCCCAACTCACCTTTCCCCTTAAGCAAGCATAAGTTGGTTTTCTACATTTGAGATCCTGTTCTGTTTTGTAATTCAGTTCCTGTGTAGCCAAGTTTACATTCCGTGTATTAGTGATATCTTATGATGTTTCTTTTTCTGTGTGACTTATTTCACTTAGAATCATCGTACCTGAATCCACTCATTATGCTGCTATGGGCCTGATGACATAGATTTCATTCCTGAGTGATATTGCATTGTACGTAAGTACCACAACTTCTTTATCCATTTTTCACTTTCTGCTATATTGAACTTGTACCATAAACGAGATTCTTGTAAACAGAGCCGGCCCAAACTTTGGGGTGGCTGTGTCTTTTTGATTTTAATTTCCCTAAGCTATAGGACCATAAGTGGAAGTGCCCTAGGCTCTGTTGCTTTGTTTTTTAGATGTTTCAGGAAACACCATACACTTCTCCAGAGTGGCTGTTGGCAATTTACATCCCGCCCATCAGCATAACAAGGCTCCCAGTTCTCCATGGCCTGTCCTGCCTTTCTGGATGTTATACTTTTTTCAGATGGCCCTTTTGACCGGGGGGCAGTGAGACTTCATTGTAGTGCAGATTTCCTTTGCAAGCTTGCTTGGTTGGCCAAAAAGGGCGTATGCGTTTTTTCCTGAATATATTCAGGAAAAAACGCATACGCCCTTTTTGGCCAAGTGCATCATTGTGGACGTTCTGCCTCTTTTCCTATGCTTTACATGCAATTCCAGTCTACCTCCTGAAATCGGTTTCCTGCAATTCTGCCCCGCTTTCAAGTCCTCTTGGCAGCCTTACTTCAATATATTTTTGGATGATAGCTGTCATTTTTAACTCTGCAGGTTTGTGAATTACAGTGCCCCTGAGCTCCTTTCTTCAACTCGCTTTTTTGTGAGCTGGCCGCAACACCGCAGCATTGCTTCAGGCCCTAGTGTGGTTCCGGCATGGCACGCTGAGCCTTTGGTTAATTCCTCTTCCTGGTGGGAAATGAGAGTTAAATTTGCCCATCCAGACACCTCCAGCTAGTCTCTCATTGGTTCTCCCTATTTCTGTTCATTTTCCGCAGAAATTGCAAACTGGGCCAAACAGGAGGTTAAAGGCACTGTCTCTCCAAGTGGGGAGAGTGTTAGTAAAGCGTCTGGAATGTTGCACCCGAGTACCAGGGGACAAAAACTGAGACACATTTGAACACGTTTCCCGATCACACGGTGGATCATACTCTGGGTTCCACATGCATGTTTTAGCTGAAGGAAGAATCCCTTAAACCTGGAGAGTTGAGACCCATGGAATGGCTACCATGCAATATGACTTCAAAGGGTCTGCATTTGCTCACCGAACCTCACCAATCCTATCACTGCTGCATTTATGCCGCTGTACACACGCTTGATTCTCTTTCGGAGACATATAAATCCATAGGTGTTAAGATTCTTACTAGTCAGGTATATTCTTAGGCATTTAATATGGGGTGTTGAGTCCACTTCGTTGAGCAAGGAGTAGCTCTTGTCTATTACCTATTTGGCTTATGGAATGGTATCTGTGCTAATTTCAATCTCTGGTTTTATGCAGAACCCCAACTCACCTTTCCCCTTAAGCAAGCATAAGTTGGTTTTCTACATTTGAGACCGTGTTCTGTTTTGTAATTCAGTTTCTGTGTAGCCAAGTTTACATTCCCTGTAGTAGTGATATCTTATGATGTTTCTTTTTCTGTGTGACTTATCTCACTTAGAATCATCGTACCTGAATCCACTCATTATGCTGCTACGGGCCTGATGATATAGATTTCATTGCTGAGTGATATTGCATTGTACGTAAGTACCACAAAATCTTTGTCCATTTTTCACTTTCTGTGATATTGAACTTGTACCGTAAACGAGGTTCTTGTAAACAGAGCTGTCCCAAACTTTGGGGTGGCTGTGTCTTTTTGATTTTAATTTCCCTAAGCTATAGGACCATAAGTGGAAGTGCCCTAGGCTCTGTTGCTTTGTTTTTTAGATGTTTCAGGAAACACCATACACTTCTCCAGAGTGGCTGTTGGCAATTTACATCCCGCCCATCAGCATAACAAGGCTCCCAGTTCTCCATGGCCTGTCCTGCCTTTCTGGATTTTACACTTTTTTCAGATGGCCCTATTGACCGGGGGGCAGTGATACTTCATTGTAGTGCAGATTTCCTTTGCAAGCTTGCTTGGTTGGCCAAAAAGGGCGTATGCGTTTTTTCCTGAATATATTCAGGAAAAAACGCATACGCCCTTTTTGGCCAAGTGCATCATTGTGGACGTTCTGCCTCTTTTCCTATGCTTTACATGCAATTCCAGTCTACCTCCTGAAATCGGTTTCCTACAATTCTGCCCCGCTTTCAAGTCCTCTTGGTACCCTTACTTCAATATATTTTTGGACGATAGCTGTCATTTTTAACTCTGCAGGTTTGTGAAATACAGTGCCCCTGAGCTCCTTTCTTCAACTCGCTTTCTTGTGAGCTGGCCGCAACACCGCAGGATTGCTTCAGGACATAGGGTGGTTCCGGAATGGCACGCTGAGCCTTTGTTTAATTCCTCTTCCTGGTGGGAAATGAGAGTTAAATTTGCCCGTCCAGACACCTCCAGCTAGTCTCTCATTGGTTCTCCCTATTCCTGTTCATCTTCCGCAGAAATTGCGAACTGGGCCAAACAGGAGGTTAAAGGCACTGACTCTCCAAGTGGGGAGAGTGTTAGTAAAGCGTCTGGAATGTTGCACCCGAGTACCAGGGGACGAAACCTGAGACACATTTGAACACGTTTCCTGATCACACGGTGGATCATACTCTGGGTTCCACATGCATGTTTTAGCTGAAGGAAGAATCCCTTAAACCTGGAGAGTTGAGACCCATGGAATGGGTACCATGCAATATGACTTCAAAGGGTCTGCATTTGCTCACCGAACCTCACCAATCCTATCACTGCTGCGTTTATGCCGCTGTACACACGCTTGATTCTCTTTCGGAGACATAGAAATCCATAGGTTTTAAGATTCTTACTAGTCAGGTATATTCTTAGGCGTTTAATATGGGGTGTTGATTCCACTTGGTTGAGAAAGGAGTAGCTCTTGTCTATTACATATTTGGCTTATGGAACGGTATCTCTGCTAATTTCAATCTGTGGTTTTATGCAGCACCCCAACTCACCTTTCCCCTTAAGCAAGCATAAGTTGGTTTTCTACATTTGAGACCCTGTTCTGTTTTGTAATTCTGTTCCTGTGTAGCCAAGTTTACATTCCGTGTAGTAGTGATATCTTATGATGTTTCTTTTTCTGTGTGACTTATCTCACTTAGAATCATCGTACCTGAATCCACTCATTATGCTGCTCTGGGCCTGATGACATAGATTTCATTGCTGAGTGATATTGCATTGTACGTAAGTACCACAACTTCTTTATCCATTTTTCGCTTTCTGTGATATTGAACTTGTACCGTAAACGAGGTTCTTGTAAACAGAGCCGTCCCAAACTTTGGGGTGGCTGTGTCTTTTTGATTCTAATTTCCCTAAGCTATACGACCATAAGTGGAAGTGCCCTAGGCTCTGTTGCTTTGCTTTTTAGATGTTTCAGGAAACACCATACACTTCTCCAGAGTGGCTGTTGGCAATTTACATCCCGCCCATCAGCATAACAAGGCTCCCAATTCTCCATGAGCTGTCCTGCCTTTCTGGATTTTACACTTTTTTCAGATGCCCCTTTTGACTGGGGGGCAGTGAGACTTCATTGTAGTGCAGATTTCCTTTGCAAGCTTGCTTGGTTGGCCAAAAAGGGCGTATGCGTTTTTTCCTGAATATATTCAGGAAAAAATGCATACGCACTTTTTGGCCAAGTGCATCATTGTGGACATTCTGCCTCTTTTCCTATGCTTTACATGCAATTCCAGTCTACCTCCTGAAATCGGATTCCTGCAATTCTGCCCCGCTTTCAAGTCCTCTTGGCAGCCTTACTTCAATATATTTTTGGACGATAGCTGTCATTTTTAACTCTGCAGGTTTGTGAATTACAGTGCCCCTGAGCTCCTTTCTTCAACTCGCTTTCTTGTGAGCTGGCCGCAACACCGCAGGATTGCTTCAGGCCCTAGTGTGGTTCTGGCATGGCATGCTGAGCCTTTGGTTAATTCCTCTTCCTGGTGGGAAATGAGAGTTAAATTTGCCCGTCCAGACACCTCCAGCTAGTCTCTCATTGGTTCTCCCTATTCCTGTTCATTTTCCGCAGAAATTGCAAACTGGGCCAAACAGGAGGTTAAAGGCACTGACTCTCCAAGTGGGGAGAGTGTTAGTAAAGCGTCTGGAATGTTGCACCCGAGTACCAGGGGACGAAATCTGACACATTTGAACACGTTTCCCGATCACACGGTGGATCATACTCTGGGTTCCACATGCATGTTTTAGCTGAAGGAAGAATCCCTTAAACCTGGAGAGTTGAGACCCATGGAATGGCTACCATGCAATATGACTTCAAAGGTTCTGCATTGGCTCACCGAGCCTCACCAATCCTATCACTGCTGCGCTTATGCCACTGTACACACGCTTGATTCTCTTTCGGAGACATAGAAATCCATAGATTTTAAGATTCTTACTAGTCAGGTATATTCTTAGACGTTTAATATGGGGTGTTGAGTCCTCTTCGTTGAGCAAGGAGTAGCTCTTGTCTATTACATATTTGGCTTATGGAACGGTATCTGTGCTAATTTCAATCTCTGGTTTTATGCAGCACCCCAACTCACCTTTCCCCTTAAGCAAGCATAAGTTGGTTTTCTACATTTGAGACCTTGTTCTGTTTTGTAATTCAGTTCCTGTGTAGCCAAGTTTACATTCCGTGTATTAGTGATATCTTATGATGTTTCTTTTTCTGTGTGACTTATCTCACTTAGAATCATCGTACCTGAATCCACTCATTATGCTGCTATGGGCCTGATGACATAGATTTCATTGCTGAGTGATATTGCATTGTACGTAAGTACCACAACTTCTTTATCCATTTTTCGCTTTCTGTGATATTGAACTTGTACCGTAAACGAGGTTCTTGTAAACAGAGCCGTACCAAACTTTGGGGTGGCTGTGTCTTTTTGATTCTAATTTCCCTAAGCTATACGACCATAAGTGGAAGTGCCCTAGGCTCTGTTGCTTTGCTTTTTAGATGTTTCAGGAAACACCATACAATTCTCCAGAGTGGCTGTTGGCAATTTACATCCCACCCATCAGCATAACAAGGCTCCCAATTCTCCATGAGCTGTCCTGCCTTTCTGGATTTTACACTTTTTTCAGATGGCCCTTTTGACTGGGGGGCAGTGAGACTTCATTGTACTGCAGATTTCCTTTGCAAGCTTGCTTGGTTGGCCAAAAAGGGCGTATGCGTTTTTTCCTGAATATATTCAGGAAAAAACGCATACGCACTTTTTGGCCAAGTGCATCATTGTGGACGTTCTGCCTCTTTTCCTATGCTTTACATGCAATTCCAGTCTACCTCCTGAAATCGGATTCCTGCAATTCTGCCCCGCTTTCAAGTCCTCTTGGCAGCCTTACTTCAATATAT
This sequence comes from Pseudorca crassidens, assembly GCF_039906515.1. Lineage (NCBI taxonomy): Eukaryota > Metazoa > Chordata > Mammalia > Artiodactyla > Delphinidae > Pseudorca > Pseudorca crassidens. The sequence continues at coordinate 162,785,232 of NC_090296.1, forward strand.
TTTTGGACGATAGCTGTCATTTTTAACTCTGCAGGTTTGTGAATTACAGTGCCCCTGAGCTCCTTTCTTCAACTCGCTTTCTTGTGAGCTGGCCGCAACACCGCAGGATTGCTTCAGGCCCTAGTGTGGTTCTGGCATGGCATGCTGAGCCTTTGGTTAATTCCTCTTCCTGGTGGGAAATGAGAGTTAAATTTGCCCGTCCAGACACCTCCAGCTAGTCTCTCATTGGTTCTCCCTATTCCTGTTCATTTTCCGCAGAAATTGCAAACTGGGCCAAACAGGAGGTTAAAGGCACTGACTCTCCAAGTGGGGAGAGTTTTAGTAAAGCGTCTGGAATGTTGCACCCGAGTACCAGGGGACAAAAACTGAGACACATTTGAACACGTTTCCCGATCACACGGTGGATCATACTCTGGGTTCCACATGCATGTTTTAGCTGAAGGAAGAATCCCTTAAACCTGGAGAGTTGAGACCCATGGAATGGGTACCATTCAATATGACTTCAAAGGTTCTGCATTGGCTCACCGAACCTCACCAATCCTATCACTGCTGCGCTTATGCCACTGTACACACGCTTGATTCTCTTTCGGAGACATAGAAATCCATAGATTTTAAGATTCTTACTAGTCAGGTATATTCTTAGACGTTTAATATGGGGTGTTGAGTCCTCTTCGTTGAGCAAGGAGTAGCTCTTGTCTATTACATATTTGGCTTATGGAACGGTATCTGTGCTAATTTCAATCTCTGGTTTTATGCAGCACCCCAACTCACCTTTCCCCTTAAGCAAGCATAAGTTGGTTTTCTACATTTGAGACCTTGTTCTGTTTTGTAATTCAGTTCCTGTGTAGCCAAGTTTTCATTCCGTGTAGTAGTGATATCTTATGATGTTTCTTTTTCTGTGTGACTTATCTCACTTAGAATCATCGTACCTGAATCCACTCATTATGCTGCTATGGGCCTGATGACATAGATTTCATTGCTGAGTGATATTGCATTGTACGTAATTACCACAACTTCTTTATCCATTTTTCGCTTTCTGTGATATTGAACTTGTACCGTAAACGAGGTTCTTGTAAACAGAGCCGTCCCAAACTTTGGGGTGGCTGTGTCTTTTTGATTTTAATTTCCCTAAGCTATACGACCATAAGTGGAAGTGCCCTAGGCTCTGTTGCTTTGTTTTTTAGATGTTTCAGGAAACACCATACACTTCTCCAGAGTGGCTGTTGGCAATTTACATCCCGCCCATCAGCATAACAAGGCTCCCAGTTCTCCATGGCCTGTCCTGCCTTTCTGGATTTTATACTTTTTTCAGATGGCCCTTTTGACCGGGGGGCTGTGAGACTTCATTGTAGTGCAGATTTCCTTTGCAAGCTTGCTTGGTTGGCCAAAAAGGGCGTATGCGTTTTTTCCTGAATATATTCAGGAAAAAACGCATACGCCCTTTTTGGCCAAGTGCATCATTGTGGACGTTCTGCCTCTTTTCCTATGCTTTACATGCAATTCCAGTCTACCTCCTGAAATCGGATTCCTGCAATCCTGCCCCGCTTTCAAGTCCTCTTGGCAGCCTTACTTCAATATATTTTTGGACGATAGCTGTCATTTTTAACTCTGCAGGTTTGTGAATTACAGTGCCCCTGAGCTCCTTTCTTCAACTCACTTTCTTGTGAGCTGGCCGCAACACCGCAGGATTGCTTCAGGCCCTAGTGTGGTTCCGGCATGGCACGCTGAGCCTTTGGTTAATTCCTCTTCCTGGTGGGAAATGAGAGTTAAATTTGCCCATCCAGACACCTCCAGCTAGTCTCTCATTGGTTCTCCCTATTCCTGTTCATTTTCCGCAGAAATTGCAAACTGGGCCAAACAGGAGGTTAAAGGCACTGACTCTCCAAGTGGGGAGAGTGTTAGTAAAGCATCTGGAATGTTGCACCCGAGTACCAGGGGACAAAAACTGAGACACATTTGAACACGTTTCCCGATCACACGGTGGATCATACTCTGGGTTCCACATGCATGTTTTAGCTGAAGGAAGAATCCCTTAAACCTGGAAAGTTGAGACCCATGGAATGGGTACCATGCAATATGACTTCAAAGGGTCTGCATTTGCTCATCAAACCTCACCAATCCTATCACTGCTGCGTTTATGCCGCTGTACACATGCTTGATTCTCTTTTGGAGACATATAAATCCATAGGTTTTAAGATTATTACTAGTCAGGTATATTCTTAGGCGATTAATATGGGGTGTAGAGTCCACTTCGTTGAGCAAGGAGTAGCTCTTGTCTATTACATATTTGGCTTATGGAATGGTATCTGTGCTAATTTCAATCTCTGGTTTTATGCAGAACCCCAACTCACCTTTCCCCTTAAGCAAGCATAAGTTGGTTTTCTACATTTGAGACCGTGTTCTGTTTTGTAATTCAGTTTCTGTGTAGCCAAGTTTACATTCCGTGTAGTAGTGATATCTTATGATGTTTCTTTTTCTGTGTGACTCATCTCACTTAGAATCATCGTACCTGAATCCACTCATTATGCTGCTACGGGCCTGATGATATAGATTTCATTGCTGAGTGATATTGCATTGTACGTAAGTACCACAAATTCTTTATCCATTTTTCACCTTCTGTGATATTGAATTTGTACTGTAAATGAGGTTCTTGTAAACAGAGCCGTCCCAAACTTTGGGGTGGCTGTGTCTTTTTGATTTTAATTTCCCTAAGCTATAGGACCATAAGTGGAAGTGCCCTAGGCTCTGTTGCTTTGTTTTTTAGATGTTTCAGGAAACACCATACACTTCTCCAGAGTGGCTGTTGGCAATTTACATCCCGCCCATCAGCATAACAAGGCTCCCAATTCTCCATGAGCTGTCCTGCCTTTCTGGATTTTACACTTTTTTCAGATGGCCCTTTTGACTGGGGGGCAGTGAGACTTCATTGTAGTGCAGATTTCCTTTGCAAGCTTGCTTGGTTGGCCAAAAAGGGCGTATGCGTTTTTTCCTGAATATATTCAGGAAAAAACGCATACGCCCTTTTTGGCCAAGTGCATCATTGTGGACGTTCTGCCTCTTTTCCTATGCTTTACATGCAATTCCAGTCTACCTCCTGAAATCGGATTCCTGCAATTCTGCCCCGCTTTCGAGTCCTCTTGGCAGCCTTACTTCAATATATTTTTGGACGATAGCTGTCATTTATAACTCTGCAGGTTTGTGAATTACAGTGCCCCTGAGCTCCTTTCTTCAACTCGCTTTCTTGTGAGCTGGCCGCAACACCGCAGGATTGCTTCAGGCCCTAGTGTTGTTCCGGCATGGCACGCTGAGCCTTTGGTTAATTCCTCTTCCTGGTGGGAAATGAGAGTTAAATTTGCCCGTCCAGACACCTTCAGGTAGTCTCTCATTGGTTCTCCCTATTCCTGTTCATTTTCCGCAGAAATTGCAAACTGGGTCAAACAGGAGGTTAAAGGCACTGACTCTCCAAGTGGGGAGAGTTTTAGTAAAGCGTCTGGAATGTTGCACCCGAGTACCAGGGGACAAAAACTGAGACACATTTGAACACGTTTCCCGATCACACGGTGGATCATACTCTGGGTTCCACATGCATGTTTTAGCTGAAGGAAGAATCCCTTAAACCTGGAGAGTTGAGACCCATGGAATGGGTACCATTCAATATGACTTCAAAGGTTCTGCATTGGCTCACCGAACCTCACCAATCCTATCACTGCTGCGCTTATGCCACTGTACACACGCTTGATTCTCTTTCGGAGACATATAAATCCATAGATTTTAAGATTCTTACTAGTCAGGTATATTCTTAGACGTTTAATATGGGGTGTTGAGTCCTCTTCGTTGAGCAAGGAGTAGCTCTTGTCTATTACATATTTGGCTTATGGAACGGTATCTGTGCTAATTTCAATCTCTGGTTTTATGCAGCACCCCAACTCACCTTTCCCCTTAAGCAAGCATAAGTTGGTTTTCTACATTTGAGACCTTGTTCTGTTTTGTAATTCAGTTCCTGTGTAGCCAAGTTTACATTCCGTGTATTAGTGATATCTTATGATGTTTCTTTTTCTGTGTGACTTATCTCACTTAGAATCATCGTACCTGAATCCACTCATTATGCTGCTATGGGCCTGATGACATAGATTTCATTGCTGAGTGATATTGCATTGTACGTAAGTACCACAACTTCTTTATCCATTTTTCGCTTTCTGTGATATTGAACTTGTACCGTAAACGAGGTTCTTGTAAACAGAGCCGTCCCAAACTTTGGGGTGGCTGTGTCTTTTTGATTTTAATTTCCCTAAGCTATAGGACCATAAGTGGAAGTGCCCTAGGCTCTGTTGCTTTGTTTTTTAGATGTTTCAGGAAACACCATACACTTCTCCAGAGTGGCTGTTGGCAATTTACATCCCGCCCATCAGCATAACAAGGCTCCCAATTCTCCATGAGCTGTCCTGCCTTTCTGGATTTTACACTTTTTTCAGATGGCCCTTTTGACTGGGGGGCAGTGAGACTTCATTGTAGTGCAGATTTCCTTTGCAAGCTTGCTTGGTTGGCCAAAAAGGGCGTATGCGTTTTTTCCTGAATATATTCAGGAAAAAACGCATACGCCCTTTTTGGCCAAGTGCATCATTGTGGACGTTCTGCCTCTTTTCCTATGCTTTACATGCAATTCCAGTCTACCTCCTGAAATCGGATTCCTGCAATTCTGCCCCGCTTTCGAGTCCTCTTGGCAGCCTTACTTCAATATATTTTTGGACGATAGCTGTCATTTATAACTCTGCAGGTTTGTGAATTACAGTGCCCCTGAGCTCCTTTCTTCAACTCGCTTTCTTGTGAGCTGGCCGCAACACCGCAGGATTGCTTCAGGCCCTAGTGTGGTTCCGGTATGGCACGCTGAGCCTTTGGTTAATTCCTCTTCCTGGTGGGAAATGAGAGTTAAATTTGCCCGTCCAGACACCTCCAGCTAGTCTCTCATTGGTTCTCCCTATTCCTGTTCATTTTCCACAGAAATTGCAAACTGGGCCAAACAGGAGGTTAAAGGCACTGACTCTCCAAGTGGGGAGAGTTTTAGTAAAGCGTCTGGAATGTTGCACCCGAGTACCAGGGGACAAAAACTGAGACACATTTGAACACGTTTCCCGATCACACGGTGGATCATACTCTGGGTTCCACATGCATGTTTTAGCTGAAGGAAGAATCCCTTAAACCTGGAGAGTTGAGACCCATGGAATGGGTACCATTCAATATGACTTCAAAGGTTCTGCATTGGCTCACCGAACCTCACCAATCCTATCACTGCTGCGCTTATGCCACTGTACACACGCTTGATTCTCTTTCGGAGACATAGAAATCCATAGATTTTAAGATTCTTACTAGTCAGGTATATTCTTAGACGTTTAATATGGGGTGTTGAGTCCTCTTCGTTGAGCAAGGAGTAGCTCTTGTCTATTACATATTTGGCTTATGGAACGGTATCTGTGCTAATTTCAATCTCTGGTTTTATGCAGCACCCCAACTCACCTTTCCCCTTAAGCAAGCATAAGTTGGTTTTCTACATTTGAGACCTTGTTCTGTTTTGTAATTCAGTTTCTGTGTAGCCAAGTTTACATTCCGTGTAGTAGTGATATCTTATGATGTTTCTTTTTCTGTGTGACTTATCTCACTTAGAATCATCGTACCTGAATCCACTCATTATGCTGCTACGGGCCTGATGATATAGATTTCATTGCTGAGTGATATTGCATTGTACGTAAGTACCACAAATTCTTTATCCATTTTTCACCTTCTGTGATATTGAATTTGTACTGTAAATGAGGTTCTTGTAAACAGAGCCGTCCCAAACTTTGGGGTGGCTGTGTCTTTTTGATTTTAATTTCCCTAAGCTATAGGACCATAAGTGGAAGTGCCCTAGGCTCTGTTGCTTTGTTTTTTAGATGTTTCAGGAAACACCATACACTTCTCCAGAGTGGCTGTTGGCAATTTACATCCCGCCCATCAGCATAACAAGGCTCCCAATTCTCCATGAGCTGTCCTGCCTTTCTGGATTTTACACTTTTTTCAGATGGCCCTTTTGACTGGGGGGCAGTGAGACTTCATTGTAGTGCAGATTTCCTTTGCAAGCTTGCTTGGTTGGCCAAAAAGGGCGTATGCGTTTTTTCCTGAATATATTCAGGAAAAAACGCATACGCCCTTTTTGGCCAAGTGCATCATTGTGGACGTTCTGCCTCTTTTCCTATGCTTTACATGCAATTCCAGTCTACCTCCTGAAATCGGATTCCTGCAATTCTGCCCCGCTTTCGAGTCCTCTTGGCAGCCTTACTTCAATATATTTTTGGACGATAGCTGTCATTTATAACTCTGCAGGTTTGTGAATTACAGTGCCCCTGAGCTCCTTTCTTCAACTCGCTTTCTTGTGAGCTGGCCGCAACACCGCAGGATTGCTTCAGGCCCTAGTGTTGTTCCGGCATGGCACGCTGAGCCTTTGGTTAATTCCTCTTCCTGGTGGGAAATGAGAGTTAAATTTGCCCGTCCAGACACCTCCAGGTAGTCTCTCATTGGTTCTCCCTATTCCTGTTCATTTTCCGCAGAAATTGCAAACTGGGTCAAACAGGAGGTTAAAGGCACTGACTCTCCAAGTGGGGAGAGTTTTAGTAAAGCGTCTGGAATGTTGCACCCGAGTACCAGGGGACAAAAACTGAGACACATTTGAACACGTTTCCCGATCACACGGTGGATCATACTCTGGGTTCCACATGCATGTTTTAGCTGAAGGAAGAATCCCTTAAACCTGGAGAGTTGAGACCCATGGAATGGGTACCATTCAATATGACTTCAAAGGTTCTGCATTGGCTCACCGAACCTCACCAATCCTATCACTGCTGCGCTTATGCCACTGTACACACGCTTGATTCTCTTTCGGAGACATATAAATCCATAGATTTTAAGATTCTTACTAGTCAGGTATATTCTTAGACGTTTAATATGGGGTGTTGAGTCCTCTTCGTTGAGCAAGGAGTAGCTCTTGTCTATTACATATTTGGCTTATGGAACGGTATCTGTGCTAATTTCAATCTCTGGTTTTATGCAGCACCCCAACTCACCTTTCCCCTTAAGCAAGCATAAGTTGGTTTTCTACATTTGAGACCTTGTTCTGTTTTGTAATTCAGTTCCTGTGTAGCCAAGTTTACATTCCGTGTATTAGTGATATCTTATGATGTTTCTTTTTCTGTGTGACTTATCTCACTTAGAATCATCGTACCTGAATCCACTCATTATGCTGCTATGGGCCTGATGACATAGATTTCATTGCTGAGTGATATTGCATTGTACGTAAGTACCACAACTTCTTTATCCATTTTTCGCTTTCTGTGATATTGAACTTGTACCGTAAACGAGGTTCTTGTAAACAGAGCCGTCCCAAACTTTGGGGTGGCTGTGTCTTTTTGATTTTAATTTCCCTAAGCTATAGGACCATAAGTGGAAGTGCCCTAGGCTCTGTTGCTTTGTTTTTTAGATGTTTCAGGAAACACCATACACTTCTCCAGAGTGGCTGTTGGCAATTTACATCCCGCCCATCAGCATAACAAGGCTCCCAATTCTCCATGAGCTGTCCTGCCTTTCTGGATTTTACACTTTTTTCAGATGGCCCTTTTGACTGGGGGGCAGTGAGACTTCATTGTAGTGCAGATTTCCTTTGCAAGCTTGCTTGGTTGGCCAAAAAGGGCGTATGCGTTTTTTCCTGAATATATTCAGGAAAAAACGCATACGCCCTTTTTGGCCAAGTGCATCATTGTGGACGTTCTGCCTCTTTTCCTATGCTTTACATGCAATTCCAGTCTACCTCCTGAAATCGGATTCCTGCAATTCTGCCCCGCTTTCGAGTCCTCTTGGCAGCCTTACTTCAATATATTTTTGGACGATAGCTGTCATTTATAACTCTGCAGGTTTGTGAATTACAGTGCCCCTGAGCTCCTTTCTTCAACTCGCTTTCTTGTGAGCTGGCCGCAACACCGCAGGATTGCTTCAGGCCCTAGTGTGGTTCCGGTATGGCACGCTGAGCCTTTGGTTAATTCCTCTTCCTGGTGGGAAATGAGAGTTAAATTTGCCCGTCCAGACACCTCCAGCTATTCTCTCATTGGTTCTCCCTATTCCTGTTCATTTTCCACAGAAATTGCAAACTGGGCCAAACAGGAGGTTAAAGGCACTGACTCTCCAAGTGGGGAGAGTTTTAGTAAAGCGTCTGGAATGTTGCACCCGAGTACCAGGGGACAAAAACTGAGACACATTTGAACACGTTTCCCGATCACACGGTGGATCATACTCTGGGTTCCACATGCATGTTTTAGCTGAAGGAAGAATCCCTTAAACCTGGAGAGTTGAGACCCATGGAATGGGTACCATTCAATATGACTTCAAAGGTTCTGCATTGGCTCACCGAACCTCACCAATCCTATCACTGCTGCGCTTATGCCACTGTACACACGCTTGATTCTCTTTCGGAGACATAGAAATCCATAGATTTTAAGATTCTTACTAGTCAGGTATATTCTTAGACGTTTAATATGGGGTGTTGAGTCCTCTTCGTTGAGCAAGGAGTAGCTCTTGTCTATTACATATTTGGCTTATGGAACGGTATCTGTGCTAATTTCAATCTCTGGTTTTATGCAGCACCCCAACTCACCTTTCCCCTTAAGCAAGCATAAGTTGGTTTTCTACATTTGAGACCTTGTTCTGTTTTGTAATTCAGTTCCTGTGTAGCCAAGTTTTCATTCCGTGTAGTAGTGATATCTTATGATGTTTCTTTTTCTGTGTGACTTATCTCACTTAGAATCATCGTACCTGAATCCACTCATTATGCTGCTATGGGCCTGATGACATAGATTTCATTGCTGAGTGATATTGCATTGTACGTAAGTACCACAACTTCTTTATCCATTTTTCGCTTTCTGTGATATTGAACTTGTACCGTAAACGAGGTTCTTGTAAACAGAGCCGTCCCAAACTTTGGGGTGGCTGTGTCTTTTTGATTTTAATTTCCCTAAGCTATACGACCATAAGTGGAAGTGCCCTAGGCTCTGTTGCTTTGTTTTTTAGATGTTTCAGGAAACACCATACACTTCTCCAGAGTGGCTGTTGGCAATTTACATCCCGCCCATCAGCATAACAAGGCTCCCAGTTCTCCATGGCCTGTCCTGCCTTTCTGGATTTTATACTTTTTTCAGATGGCCCTTTTGACCGGGGGGCAGTGAGACTTCATTGTAGTGCAGATTTCCTTTGCAAGCTTGCTTGGTTGGCCAAAAAGGGCGTATGCGTTTTTTCCTGAATATATTCAGGAAAAAACGCATACGCCCTTTTTGGCCAAGTGCATCATTGTGGACGTTCTGCCTCTTTTCCTATGCTTTACATGCAATTCCAGTCTACCTCCTGAAATCGGATTCCTGCAATCCTGCCCCGCTTTCAAGTCCTCTTGGCAGCCTTACTTCAATATATTTTTGGACGATAGCTGTCATTTTTAACTCTGCAGGTTTGTGAATTACAGTGCCCCTGAGCTCCTTTCTTCAACTCACTTTCTTGTGAGCTGGCCGCAACACCGCAGGATTGCTTCAGGCCCTAGTGTGGTTCCGGCATGGCACGCTGAGCCTTTGGTTAATTCCTCTTCCTGGTGGGAAATGAGAGTTAAATTTGCCCATCCAGACACCTCCAGCTAGTCTCTCATTGGTTCTCCCTATTCCTGTTCATTTTCCGCAGAAATTGCAAACTGGGCCAAACAGGAGGTTAAAGGCACTGACTCTCCAAGTGGGGAGAGTGTTAGTAAAGCATCTGGAATGTTGCACCCGAGTACCAGGGGACAAAAACTGAGACACATTTGAACACGTTTCCCGATCACACGGTGGATCATACTCTGGGTTCCACATGCATGTTTTAGCTGAAGGAAGAATCCCTTAAACCTGGAAAGTTGAGACCCATGGAATGGCTACCATGCAATATGACTTCAAAGGGTCTGCATTTGCTCATCAAACCTCACCAATCCTATCACTGCTGCGTTTATGCCGCTGTACACATGCTTGATTCTCTTTTGGAGACATATAAATCCATAGGTTTTAAGATTATTACTAGTCAGGTATATTCTTAGGCGATTAATATGGGGTGTAGAGTCCACTTCGTTGAGCAAGGAGTAGCTCTTGTCTATTACATATTTGGCTTATGGAATGGTATCTGTGCTAATTTCAATCTCTGGTTTTATGCAGAACCCCAACTCACCTTTCCCCTTAAGCAAGCATAAGTTGGTTTTCTACATTTGAGACCGTGTTCTGTTTTGTAATTCAGTTTCTGTGTAGCCAAGTTTACATTCCGTGTAGTAGTGATATCTTATGATGTTTCTTTTTCTGTGTGACTTATCTCACTTAGAATCATCGTACCTGAATCCACTCATTATGCTGCTACGGGCCTGATGATATAGATTTCATTGCTGAGTGATATTGCATTGTACGTAAGTACCACAAATTCTTTATCCATTTTTCACCTTCTGTGATATTGAATTTGTACTGTAAATGAGGTTCTTGTAAACAGAGCCGTCCCAAACTTTGGGGTGGCTGTGTCTTTTTGATTTTAATTTCCCTAAGCTATAGGACCATAAGTGGAAGTGCCCTAGGCTCTGTTGCTTTGTTTTTTAGATGTTTCAGGAAACACCATACACTTCTCCAGAGTGGCTGTTGGCAATTTACATCCCGCCCATCAGCATAACAAGGCTCCCAGTTCTCCATGGCCTGTCCTGCCTTTCTGGATTTTACACTTTTTTCAGATGGCCCTTTTGACCGGTTGGGCAGTGAGACTTCATGGTAGTGCAGATTTCCTTTGCAAGCTTGCTTGGTTGGCCAAAAAGGGCGTATGCGTTTTTTCCTGAATATATTCAGGAAAAAACGCATACGCCCTTTTTGGCCAAGTGCATCATTGTGGACGTTCTGCCTCTTTTCCTATGCTTTACATGCAATTCCAGTCTACCTCCTGAAATCGGTTTCCTGCAATTCTGCCCCGCTTTCAAGTCCTCTTGGCAGCCTTACTTCAATATATTTTTGGACGATAGCTGTCATTTTTAACTCTGCAGGTTTGTGAATTACAGTGCCCCTGAGCTCCTTTCTTCAACTCGCTTTCTTGTGAGCTGGCCGCAACACCGCAGGATTGCTTCAGGCCCTAGTGTGGTTCCGGCATGGCATGCTGAGCCTTTGGTTAATTCCTCTTCCTGGTGGGAAATGAGAGTTAAATTTGCCCGTCCAGACACCTCCAGGTAGTCTCTCATTGGTTCTCCCTATTCCTGTTCATTTTCCACAGAAATTGCAAACTGGGTCAAACAAGAGGTTAAAGGCACTGACTCTCCAAGTGGGGAGAGTTTTAGTAAAGCGTCTGGAATGTTGCACCCGAGTACCAGGGGACAAAAACTGAGACACATTTGAACACGTTTCCCGATCACACGGTGGATCATACTCTGGGTTCCACATGCATGTTTTAGCTGAAGGAAGAATCCCTTAAACCTGGAGAGTTGAGACCCATGGAATGGGTACCATTCAATATGACTTCAAAGGTTCTGCATTGGCTCACCGAACCTCACCAATCCTATCACTGCTGCGCTTATGCCACTGTACACACGCTTGATTCTCTTTCGGAGACATATAAATCCATAGATTTTAAGATTCTTCCTAGTCAGGTATATTCTTAGACGTTTAATATGGGGTGTTGAGTCCTCTTCGTTGAGCAAGGAGTAGCTCTTGTCTATTACATATTTGGCTTATGGAACGGTATCTGTGCTAATTTCAATCTCTGGTTTTATGCAGCACCCCAACTCACCTTTCCCCTTAAGCAAGCATAAGTTGGTTTTCTACATTTGAGACCTTGTTCTGTTTTGTAATTCAGTTCCTGTGTAGCCAAGTTTTCATTCCGTGTAGTAGTGATATCTTATGATGTTTCTTTTTCTGTGTGACTTATCTCACTTAGAATCATCGTACCTGAATCCACTCATTATGCTGCTATGGGCCTGATGACATAGATTTCATTGCTGAGTGATATTGCATTGTACGTAAGTACCACAACTTCTTTATCCATTTTTCGCTTTCTGTGATATTGAACTTGTACCGTAAACGAGGTTCTTGTAAACAGAGCCGTCCCAAACTTTGGGGTGGCTGTGTCTTTTTGATTTTAATTTCCCTAAGCTATACGACCATAAGTGGAAGTGCCCTAGGCTCTGTTGCTTTGTTTTTTAGATGTTTCAGGAAACACCATACACTTCTCCAGAGTGGCTGTTGGCAATTTACATCCCGCCCATCAGCATAACAAGGCTCCCAGTTCTCCATGGCCTGTCCTGCCTTTCTGGATTTTATACTTTTTTCAGATGGCCCTTTTGACCGGGGGGCAGTGAGACTTCATTGTAGTGCAGATTTCCTTTGCAAGCTTGCTTGGTTGGCCAAAAAGGGCGTATGCGTTTTTTCCTGAATATATTCAGGAAAAAACGCATACGCCCTTTTTGGCCAAGTGCATCATTGTGGACGTTCTGCCTCTTTTCCTATGCTTTACATGCAATTCCAGTCTACCTCCTGAAATCGGATTCCTGCAATCCTGCCCCGCTTTCAAGTCCTCTTGGCAGCCTTACTTCAATATATTTTTGGACGATAGCTGTCATTTTTAACTCTGCAGGTTTGTGAATTACAGTGCCCCTGAGCTCCTTTCTTCAACTCACTTTCTTGTGAGCTGGCCGCAACACCGCAGGATTGCTTCAGGCCCTAGTGTGGTTCCGGCATGGCACGCTGAGCCTTTGGTTAATTCCTCTTCCTGGTGGGAAATGAGAGTTAAATTTGCCCATCCAGACACCTCCAGCTAGTCTCTCATTAGTTCTCCCTATTCCTGTTCATTTTCCGCAGAAATTGCAAACTGGGCCAAACAGGAGGTTAAAGGCACTGACTCTCCAAGTGGGGAGAGTGTTAGTAAAGCATCTGGAATGTTGCACCCGAGTACCAGGGGACAAAAACTGAGACACATTTGAACACGTTTCCCGATCACACGGTGGATCATACTCTGGGTTCCACATGCATGTTTTAGCTGAAGGAAGAATCCCTTAAACCTGGAGAGTTGAGACCCATGGAATGGGTACCATTCAATATGACTTCAAAGGTTCTGCATTGGCTCACCGAACCTCACCAATCCTATCACTGCTGCGCTTATGCCACTGTACACACGCTTGATTCTCTTTCGGAGACATATAAATCCATAGATTTTAAGATTCTTACTAGTCAGGTATATTCTTAGACGTTTAATATGGGGTGTTGAGTCCTCTTCGTTGAGCAAGGAGTAGCTCTTGTCTATTACATATTTGGCTTATGGAACGGTATCTGTGCTAATTTCAATCTCTGGTTTTATGCAGCACCCCAACTCACCTTTCCCCTTAAGCAAGCATAAGTTGGTTTTCTACATTTGAGACCTTGTTCTGTTTTGTAATTCAGTTCCTGTGTAGCCAAGTTTTCATTCCGTGTAGTAGTGATATCTTATGATGTTTCTTTTTCTGTGTGACTTATCTCACTTAGAATCATCGTACCTGAATCCACTCATTATGCTGCTATGGGCCTGATGACATAGATTTCATTGCTGAGTGATATTGCATTGTACGTAAGTACCACAACTTCTTTATCCATTTTTCGCTTTCTGTGATATTGAACTTGTACCGTAAACGAGGTTCTTGTAAACAGAGCCGTCCCAAACTTTGGGGTGGCTGTGTCTTTTTGATTTTAATTTCCCTAAGCTATACGACCATAAGTGGAAGTGCCCTAGGCTCTGTTGCTTTGTTTTTTAGATGTTTCAGGAAACACCATACACTTCTCCAGAGTGGCTGTTGGCAATTTACATCCCGCCCATCAGCATAACAAGGCTCCCAGTTCTCCATGGCCTGTCCTGCCTTTCTGGATTTTATACTTTTTTCAGATGGCCCTTTTGACCGGGGGGCAGTGAGACTTCATTGTAGTGCAGATTTCCTTTGCAAGCTTGCTTGGTTGGCCAAAAAGGGCGTATGCGTTTTTTCCTGAATATATTCAGGAAAAAACGCATACGCCCTTTTTGGCCAAGTGCATCATTGTGGACGTTCTGCCTCTTTTCCTATGCTTTACATGCAATTCCAGTCTACCTCCTGAAATCGGATTCCTGCAATCCTGCCCCGCTTTCAAGTCCTCTTGGCAGCCTTACTTCAATATATTTTTGGACGATAGCTGTCATTTTTAACTCTGCAGGTTTGTGAATTACAGTGCCCCTGAGCTCCTTTCTTCAACTCGCTTTCTTGTGAGCTGGCCGCAACACCGCAGGATTGCTTCAGGCCCTAGTGTGGTTCCGGCATGGCACGCTGAGCCTTTGGTTAATTCCTCTTCCTGGTGGGAAATGAGAGTTAAATTTGCCCATCCAGACACCTCCAGCTAGTCTCTCATTGGTTCTCCCTATTCCTGTTCATTTTCCGCAGAAATTGCAAACTGGGCCAAACAGGAGGTTAAAGGCACTGACTCTCCAAGTGGGGAGAGTGTTAGTAAAGCATCTGGAATGTTGCACCCGAGTACCAGGGGACAAAAACTGAGACACATTTGAACACGTTTCCCGATCACACGGTGGATCATACTCTGGGTTCCACATGCATGTTTTAGCTGAAGGAAGAATCCCTTAAACCTGGAAAGTTGAGACCCATGGAATGGCTACCATGCAATATGACTTCAAAGGGTCTGCATTTGCTCATCAAACCTCACCAATCCTATCACTGCTGCGTTTATGCCGCTGTACACATGCTTGATTCTCTTTTGGAGACATATAAATCCATAGGTTTTAAGATTATTACTAGTCAGGTATATTCTTAGGCGATTAATATGGGGTGTAGAGTCCACTTCGTTGAGCAAGGAGTAGCTCTTGTCTATTACATATTTGGCTTATGGAATGGTATCTGTGCTAATTTCAATCTCTGGTTTTATGCAGAACCCCAACTCACCTTTCCCCTTAAGCAAGCATAAGTTGGTTTTCTACATTTGAGACCGTGTTCTGTTTTGTAATTCAGTTTCTGTGTAGCCAAGTTTACATTCCGTGTAGTAGTGATATCTTATGATGTTTCTTTTTCTGTGTGACTTATCTCACTTAGAATCATCGTACCTGAATCCACTCATTATGCTGCTACGGGCCTGATGATATAGATTTCATTGCTGAGTGATATTGCATTGTACGTAAGTACCACAAATTCTTTATCCATTTTTCACCTTCTGTGATATTGAATTTGTACTGTAAATGAGGTTCTTGTAAACAGAGCCGTCCCAAACTTTGGGGTGGCTGTGTCTTTTTGATTTTAATTTCCCTAAGCTATAGGACCATAAGTGGAAGTGCCCTAGGCTCTGTTGCTTTGTTTTTTAGATGTTTCAGGAAACACCATACACTTCTCCAGAGTGGCTGTTGGCAATTTACATCCCGCCCATCAGCATAACAAGGCTCCCAGTTCTCCATGGCCTGTCCTGCCTTTCTGGATTTTACACTTTTTTCAGATGGCCCTTTTGACCGGTTGGGCAGTGAGACTTCATGGTAGTGCAGATTTCCTTTGCAAGCTTGCTTGGTTGGCCAAAAAGGGCGTATGCGTTTTTTCCTGAATATATTCAGGAAAAAACGCATACGCCCTTTTTGGCCAAGTGCATCATTGTGGACGTTCTGCCTCTTTTCCTATGCTTTACATGCAATTCCAGTCTACCTCCTGAAATCGGTTTCCTGCAATTCTGCCCCGCTTTCAAGTCCTCTTGGCAGCCTTACTTCAATATATTTTTGGACGATAGCTGTCATTTTTAACTCTGCAGGTTTGTGAATTACAGTGCCCCTGAGCTCCTTTCTTCAACTCGCTTTCTTGTGAGCTGGCCGCAACACCGCAGGATTGCTTCAGGCCCTAGTGTGGTTCCGGCATGGCATGCTGAGCCTTTGGTTAATTCCTCTTCCTGGTGGGAAATGAGAGTTAAATTTGCCCGTCCAGACACCTCCAGGTAGTCTCTCATTGGTTCTCCCTATTCCTGTTCATTTTCCGCAGAAATTGCAAACTGGGTCAAACAGGAGGTTAAAGGCACTGACTCTCCAAGTGGGGAGAGTTTTAGTAAAGCGTCTGGAATGTTGCACCCGAGTACCAGGGGACAAAAACTGAGACACATTTGAACACGTTTCCCGATCACACGGTGGATCATACTCTGGGTTCCACATGCATGTTTTAGCTGAAGGAAGAATCCCTTAAACCTGGAGAGTTGAGACCCATGGAATGGGTACCATTCAATATGACTTCAAAGGTTCTGCATTGGCTCACCGAACCTCACCAATCCTATCACTGCTGCGCTTATGCCACTGTACACACGCTTGATTCTCTTTCGGAGACATATAAATCCATAGATTTTAAGATTCTTACTAGTCAGGTATATTCTTAGACGTTTAATATGGGGTGTTGAGTCCTCTTCGTTGAGCAAGGAGTAGCTCTTGTCTATTACATATTTGGCTTATGGAACGGTAACTGTGCTAATTTCAATCTCTGGTTTTATGCAGCACCCCAACTCACCTTTCCCCTTAAGCAAGCATAAGTTGGTTTTCTACATTTGAGACCTTGTTCTGTTTTGTAATTCAGTTCCTGTGTAGCCAAGTTTACATTCCGTGTATTAGTGATATCTTATGATGTTTCTTTTTCTGTGTGACTTATCTCACTTAGAATCATCGTACCTGAATCCACTCATTATGCTGCTATGGGCCTGATGACATAGATTTCATTGCTGAGTGATATTGCATTGTACGTAAGTACCACAACTTCTTTATCCATTTTTCGCTTTCTGTGATATTGAACTTGTACCGTAAACGAGGTTCTTGTAAACAGAGCCGTCCCAAACTTTGGGGTGGCTGTGTCTTTTTGATTTTAATTTCCCTAAGCTATAGGACCATAAGTGGAAGTGCCCTAGGCTCTGTTGCTTTGTTTTTTAGATGTTTCAGGAAACACCATACACTTCTCCAGAGTGGCTGTTGGCAATTTACATCCCGCCCATCAGCATAACAAGGCTCCCAATTCTCCATGAGCTGTCCTGCCTTTCTGGATTTTACACTTTTTTCAGATGGCCCTTTTGACTGGGGGGCAGTGAGACTTCATTGTAGTGCAGATTTCCTTTGCAAGCTTGCTTGGTTGGCCAAAAAGGGCGTATGCGTTTTTTCCTGAATATATTCAGGAAAAAACGCATACGCCCTTTTTGGCCAAGTGCATCATTGTGGACGTTCTGCCTCTTTTCCTATGCTTTACATGCAATTCCAGTCTACCTCCTGAAATCGGATTCCTGCAATTCTGCCCCGCTTTCGAGTCCTCTTGGCAGCCTTACTTCAATATATTTTTGGACGATAGCTGTCATTTATAACTCTGCAGGTTTGTGAATTACAGTGCCCCTGAGCTCCTTTCTTCAACTCGCTTTCTTGTGAGCTGGCCGCAACACCGCAGGATTGCTTCAGGCCCTAGTGTTGTTCCGGCATGGCACGCTGAGCCTTTGGTTAATTCCTCTTCCTGGTGGGAAATGAGAGTTAAATTTGCCCGTCCAGACACCTCCAGGTAGTCTCTCATTGGTTCTCCCTATTCCTGTTTATTTTCCGCAGAAATTGCAAACTGGTTCAACAGGAGGTTAAAGGCACTGACTCTCCAAGTGGGGAGAGTTTTAGTAAAGCGTCTGGAATGTTGCACCCGAGTACCAGGGGACAAAAACTGAGACACATTTGAACACGTTTCCCGATCACACGGTGGATCATACTCTGGGTTCCACATGCATGTTTTAGCTGAAGGAAGAATCCCTTAAACCTGGAGAGTTGAGACCCATGGAATGGGTACCATTCAATATGACTTCAAAGGTTCTGCATTGGCTCACCGAACCTCACCAATCCTATCACTGCTGCGCTTATGCCACTGTACACACGCTTGATTCTCTTTCGGAGACATATAAATCCATAGATTTTAAGATTCTTCCTAGTCAGGTATATTCTTAGACGTTTAATATGGGGTGTTGAGTCCTCTTCGTTGAGCAAGGAGTAGCTCTTGTCTATTACATATTTGGCTTATGGAACGGTATCTGTGCTAATTTCAATCTCTGGTTTTATGCAGCACCCCAACTCACCTTTCCCCTTAAGCAAGCATAAGTTGGTTTTCTACATTTGAGACCTTGTTCTGTTTTGTAATTCAGTTCCTGTGTAGCCAAGTTTACATTCCGTGTATTAGTGATATCTTATGATGTTTCTTTTTCTGTGTGACTTATCTCACTTAGAATCATCGTACCTGAATCCACTCATTATGCTGCTATGGGCCTGATGACATAGATTTCATTGCTGAGTGATATTGCATTGTACGTAAGTACCACAACTTCTTTATCCATTTTTCGCTTTCTGTGATATTGAACTTGTACCGTAAACGAGGTTCTTGTAAACAGAGCCGTCCCAAACTTTGGGGTGGCTGTGTCTTTTTGATTTTAATTTCCCTAAGCTATAGGACCATAAGTGGAAGTGCCCTAGGCTCTGTTGCTTTGTTTTTTAGATGTTTCAGGAAACACCATACACTTCTCCAGAGTGGCTGTTGGCAATTTACATCCCGCCCATCAGCATAACAAGGCTCCCAATTCTCCATGAGCTGTCCTGCCTTTCTGGATTTTACACTTTTTTCAGATGGCCCTTTTGACTGGGGGGCAGTGAGACTTCATTGTAGTGCAGATTTCCTTTGCAAGCTTGCTTGGTTGGCCAAAAAGGGCGTATGCGTTTTTTCCTGAATATATTCAGGAAAAAACGCATACGCCCTTTTTGGCCAAGTGCATCATTGTGGACGTTCTGCCTCTTTTCCTATGCTTTACATGCAATTCCAGTCTACCTCCTGAAATCGGATTCCTGCAATTCCGCCCCGCTTTCGAGTCCTCTTGGCAGCCTTACTTCAATATATTTTTGGACGATAGCTGTCATTTATAACTCTGCAGGTTTGTGAATTACAGTGCCCCTGAGCTCCTTTCTTCAACTCGCTTTCTTGTGAGCTGGCCGCAACACCGCAGGATTGCTTCAGGCCCTAGTGTGGTTCCGGTATGGCACGCTGAGCCTTTGGTTAATTCCTCTTCCTGGTGGGAAATGAGAGTTAAATTTGCCCGTCCAGACACCTCCAGCTAGTCTCTCATTGGTTCTCCCTATTCCTGTTCATTTTCCACAGAAATTGCAAACTGGGCCAAACAGGAGGTTAAAGGCACTGACTCTCCAAGTGGGGAGAGTTTTAGTAAAGCGTCTGGAATGTTGCACCCGAGTACCAGGGGACAAAAACTGAGACACATTTGAACACGTTTCCCGATCACACGGTGGATCATACTCTGGGTTCCACATGCATGTTTTAGCTGAAGGAAGAATCCCTTAAACCTGGAGAGTTGAGACCCATGGAATGGGTACCATGCAATATGACTTCAAAGGTTCTGCATTGGCTCACCGAACCTCACCAATCCTATCACTGCTGCGCTTATGCCACTGTACACACGCTTGATTCTCTTTCGGAGACATATAAATCCATAGATTTTAAGATTCTTCCTAGTCAGGTATATTCTTAGACGTTTAATATGGGGTGTTGAGTCCTCTTCGTTGAGCAAGGAGTAGCTCTTGTCTATTACATATTTGGATTATGGAACGGTATCTGTGCTAATTTCAATCTGTGGTTTTATGCAGCACCCCAACTCACCTTTCCCCTTAAGCAAGCATAAGTTGGTTTTCTACATTTGAGACCCTGTTCTGTTTTGTAATTCAGTTCCTGTGTAGCCAAGGTAACATTCCATGTAGTAGTGATATCTTATGATGTTTCTTTTTCTGTGTGACTTATTTCACTTAGAATCATCGTACCTGAATCCACTCATTATGCTGCTACGGGCCTGATGATATACATTTCATTGCTGAGTGATATTGCATTGTACGTAAGTACCACAAATTCTTTATCCATTCTTGGCTTTCTGTGATATTGAACTTGTACCGTAAACGAGGTTCTTGTAAACAGAGCCGTCCCAAACTTTATGGTGGCTGTGTCTTTTTGATTTTAATTTCCCTAAGCTATACGACCATAAGTGGAAGTGCCCTAGGCTCTGTTGCTTTGTTTTGTAGATGTTTCAGGAAACACCATACACTTCTCCAGAGAGGCTATTGGCAATTTACATCCCGGCCACCAGCATAACAAGGCTCCCAGTTCTCCATGGCCTGTCCTGCCTTTCTGGATTTTATACTTTTTTCAGATGGCCCTTTTGACCGGGGGGCAGTGAGACTTCATTGTAGTGCAGATTTCCTTTGCAAGCTTGCTTGGTTGGCCCAAAAGGGCGTATGCGTTTTTTCCTGAATATATTCAGGATAAAACGCATACGCCCTTTTTGGCCAAGTGCATCATTGTGGACGTTCTGCCTCTTTTCCTATGCTTTACATGCAATTCCAGTCTACCTCCTGAAATCGGTTTCCTGCAATTCTGCCCCGCTTTCAAGTCCTCTTGGCAGCCTTACTTCAATATATTTTTGGACGATAGCTGTCATTTATAACTCTGCAGGTTTGTGAATTACAGTGCCCCTGAGCTCCTTTCTTCAACTCGCTTTCTTGTGAGCTGGCCGCAACACCGCAGCATGGCTTCAGGCCCTAGTGTGGTTCCGGCATGGCACGCTGAGCCTTTGGTTAATTCCTCTTCCTGGTGGGAAATGAGAGTTAAATTTGCCCGTCCAGACACCTCCAGCTAGTCTCTCATTGGTTCTCCCTATTCCTGTTCATTTTCCGCAGAAATTGCAAACTGGGCCAAACAGGAGGTTAAAGGCACTGACTCTCCAAGTGGGGAGAGTGTTAGTAAAGCGACTGGAATGTTGCACCCGAGTACCAGGGGACGAAAACTGAGACACATTTGAACACGTTTCCCGATCACACGGTGGATCATACTCTGGGTTCCACATGCATGTTTTAGCTGAAGGAAGAATCCCTTAAACCTGGAGAGTTGAGACCCATGGAATGGGTGCCATGCAATATGACCTCAAAGGGTCTGCATTTGCTCACCGAACCTCACCAATCTTATCACTGCTGCATTTATGCCGCTGTACACACGCTTGATTCTCTTTCGGAGACATATAAATCCATAGGTGTTAAGATTCTTACTAGTCAGGTATATTCTTAGGCATTTAATATGGGGTGTTGAGTCCACTTCGTTGAGCAAGGAGTAGCTCTTGTCTATTACCTATTTGGCTTATGGAATGGTATCTGTGCTAATTTCAATCTCTGGTTTTATGCAGCACCCCAACTCACCTTTCCCCTTAAGCAAGCATAAGTTGGTTTTCTACATTTGAGATCCTGTTCTGTTTTGTAATTCAGTTCCTGTGTAGCCAAGTTTACATTCCGTGTATTAGTGATATCTTATGATGTTTCTCTTTCTGTGTGACTTATTTCACTTAGAATCATCGTACCTGAATCCACTCATTATGCTGCTACGGGCCTGATGACATAGATTTCATTCCTGAGTGATATTGCATTGTACGTAAGTACCACAACTTCTTTATCCATTTTTCACTTTCTGCTATATTGAACTTGTACCATAAACGAGATTCTTGTAAACAGAGCCGGCCCAAACTTTGGGGTGGCTGTGTCTTTTTGATTTTAATTTCCCTAAGCTATAGGACCATAAGTGGAAGTGCTCTAGGCTCTGTTGCTTTGTTTTGTAGATGTTTCAGGAAACACCATACACTTCTCCAGAGTGGCTGTTGGCAATTTACATCCCGCCCATCAGCATAACAAGGCTCCCAGTTCTCCATGGCCTGTCCTGCCTTTCTGGATGTTATACTTTTTTCAGATGGCCCTTTTGACCGGGGGGCAGTGAGACTTCATTGTAGTGCAGATTTCCTTTGCAAGCTTGCTTGGTTGGCCAAAAAGGGCGTATGTGTTTTTTCCTGAATATATTCAGGAAAAAACGCATACGCCCTTTTTGGCCAAGTGCATCATTGTGGACGTTCTGCCTCTTTTCCTATGCTTTACATGCAATTCCAGTCTACCTCCTGAAATCGGTTTCCTGCAATTCTGCCCCGCTTTCACGTCCTCTTGGCAGCCTTACTTCAATATATTTTTGGACGATAGCTGTCATTTTTAACTCTGCAGGTTTGTGAATTACAGTGCCCCTGAGCTCCTTTCTTCAACTCGCTTTTTTGTGAGCTGGCCGCAACACCGCAGCATTGCTTCAGGCCCTAGTGTGGTTCCGGCATGGCACGCTGAGCCTTTGGTTAATTCCTCCTCCTGGTGGGAAATGAGAGTTAAATTTGCCCATCCAGACACCTCCAGCTAGTCTCTCATTGGTTCTCCCTATTTCTGTTCATTTTCCGCAGAAATTGCAAACTGGGCCAAACAGGAGGTTAAAGGCACTGTCTCTCCAAGTGGGGAGAGTGTTAGTAAAGCGTCTGGAATGTTGCACCCGAGTACCAGGGGACAAAAACTGAGACACATTTGAACACGTTTCCCGATCACACGGTTGATCATACTCTGGGTTCCACATGCATGTTTTAGCTGAAGGAAGAATCCCTTAAACCTGGAGAGTTGAGACCCATGGAATGGGTACCATGCAATATGACTTCAAAGGGTCTGCATTTGCTCACCGAACCTCACCAATCCTATCACTGCTGCATTTATGCCGCTGTACACACGCTTGATTCTCTTTCGGAGACATATAAATCCATAGGTGTTAAGATTCTTACCAGTCAGGTATATTCTTAGGCATTTAATATGGGGTGTTGAGTCCACTTCGTTGAGCAAGGAGTAGCTCTTGTCTATTACCTATTTGGCTTATGGAATGGTATCTGTGCTAATTTCAATCTCTGGTTTTATGCAGCACCCCAACTCACCTTTCCCCTTAAGCAAGCATAAGTTGGTTTTCTACATTTGAGATCCTGTTCTGTTTTGTAATTCAGTTCCTGTGTAGCCAAGTTTACATTCCGTGTATTAGTGATATCTTATGATGTTTCTTTTTCTGTGTGACTTATCTCACTTAGAATCATCGTACCTGAATCCACTCATTATGCTGCTATGGGCCTGATGACATAGATTTCATTGCTGAGTGATATTGCATTGTACGTAAGTACCACAACTTCTTTATCCATTTTTCGCTTTCTGTGATATTGAACTTGTACCGTAAACGAGGATCTTGTAAACAGAGCCGTCCCAAACTTTAGGGTGGCTGTGTCTTTTTGATTTTAATTTCCCTAAGCTATAGGACCATAAGTGGAAGTGCCCTAGGCTCTGTTGCTTTGTTTTGTAGATGTTTCAGGAAACACCATACACTTCTCCAGAGTGGCTGTTGGCAATTTACATCCCGCCCATCAGCATAACAAGGCTCCCAGTTCTCCATGGCCCATCCTGCCTTTCTGGATTTTACACTTTTTTCAGATGGCCCTTTTGACCGGGGGGCAGTGAGACTTCATTGTAGTGCAGATTTCCTTTGCAAGCTTGCTTGGTTGGCCAAAAAGGGCGTATGCGTTTTTTCCTGAATATATTCAGGAAAAAACGCATACGCCCTTTTTGGCCAAGTGCATCATTGTGGACGTTCTGCCTCTTTTCCTATGCTTTACATGCAATTCCAGTCTACCTCCTGAAATCGGTTTCCTGCAATCCTGCCCCGCTTTCAAGTCCTCTTGGCAGCCTTACTTCAATATATTTTTGGACGATAGCTGTCATTTTTAACTCTGCAGGTTTGTGAATTACAGTGTCCCTGAGCTCCTTTCTTCAACTCGCTTTCTTGTGAGCTGGCCGCAACACCGCAGGATTGCTTCAGGCCCTAGTGTGGTTCTGGCATGGCACGCTGAGCCTTTGGTTAATTCCTCTTCCTGGTGGGAAATGAGAGTTAAATTTGCCCATCCAGACACCTCCAGCTAGTCTCTCATTGGTTCTCCCTATTCCTGTTCATTTTCCGCAGAAATTGCAAACTGGGCCAAACAGGAGGTTAAAGGCACTGACTCTCCAAGTGGGGAGAGTGTTAGTAAAGCATCTGGAATGTTGCACCCGAGTACCAGGGGACAAAAACTGAGACACATTTGAACACGTTTCCCGATCACACGGTGGATCATACTCTGGGTTCCACATGCATGTTTTAGCTGAAGGAAGAATCCCTTAAACCTGGAGAGTTGAGACCCATGGAATGGCTACCATGCAATATGACTTCAAAGGGTCTGCATTTGCTCATCAAACCTCACCAATCCTATCACTGCTGCGTTTATGCCGCTGTACACATGCTTGATTCTCTTTTGGAGACATATAAATCCATAGGTTTTAAGATTATTACTAGTCAGGTATATTCTTAGGCGTTTAATATGGGGTGTAGAGTCCACTTCGTTGAGCAAGGAGTAGCTCTTGTCTATTACATATTTGGCTTATGGAATGGTATCTGTGCTAATTTCAATCTCTGGTTTTATGCAGCACCCCAACTCACCTTTCCCCTTAAGCAAGCATAAGTTGGTTTTCTACATTTGAGACCGTGTTCTGTTTTGTAATTCAGTTTCTGTGTAGCCAAGTTTACATTCCGTGTAGTAGTGATATCTTATGATGTTTCTTTTTCTGTGTGACTTATCTCACTTAGAATCATCGTACCTGAATCCACTCATTATGCTGCTACGGGCCTGATGATATAGATTTCATTGCTGAGTGATATTGCATTGTACGTAAGTACCACAAATTCTTTATCCATTTTTCACCTTCTGTGATATTGAATTTGTACTGTAAATGAGGTTCTTGTAAACAGAGCTGTCCCAAACTTTGGGGTGAGTGTGTCTTTTTTATTTTAATTTCCCTAAGCTATAGGACCATAAGTGGAAGTGCCCTAGGCTCTGTTGCTTTGTTTTTTAGATGTTTCAGGAAACACCATACACTTCTCCAGAGTGGCTGTTGGCAATTTACATCCCGCCCATCAGCATAACAAGGCTCCCAGTTCTCCATGGCCTGTCCTGCCTTTCTGGATTTTACACTTTTTTCAGATGGTCCTTTTGCCCGGGGGGCAGTGAGACTTCATGGTAGTGCAGATTTCCTTTGCAAGCTTGCTTGGTTGGCCAAAAAGGGCGTATGCGTTTTTTCCTGAATATATTCAGGAAAAAACGCATACGCCCTTTTTGGCCAAGTGCATCATTGTGGACGTTCTGCCTCTTTTCCTATGCTTTACATGCAATTCCAGTCTACCTCCTGAAATCGGTTTCCTGCAATTCTGCCCCGCTTTCAAGTCCTCTTGGCAGCCTTACTTCAATATATTTTTGGACGATAGCTGTCATTTTTAACTCTGCAGGTTTGTGAATTACAGTGCCCCTGAGCTCCTTTCTTCAACTCACTTTCTTGTGAGCTGGCCGCAACACCGCAGGATTGCTTCAGGCCCTAGTGTGGTTCCGGCATGGCACGCTGAGCCTTTGGTTAATTCCACTTCCTGGTGGGAAATGAGAGTTAAATTTGCCCATCCAGACACCTCCAGCTAGTCTCTCATTGGTTCTCCCTATTCCTGTTCATTTTCCACAGAAATTGCAAACTGGGCCAAACAGGAGGTTAAAGGCACTGACTCTCCAGTGGGGAGAGTGTTAGTAAAGCGTCTGGAATGTTGCACCCGAGTACCAGGGGACGAAAAGTGAGACATTTGAACACGTTTCCCGATCACACAGTGGATCATACTCTGGGTTCCACATGCATGATTTAGGTGAAGGAAGAATCCCTTAAACCTGGAGAGTTGAGACCCATTGAATGGGTACCATGCAATATGACTTCAAAGGGTCTGCATTTGCTCACCGAACCTCACCAATCCTATCACTGCTGCATTTATGCCGCTGTACACACGCTTGATTCTCTTTCGGAGACATATAAATCCATAGGTTTTAAGATTCTTACCAGTCAGGTATATTCTTAGGCATTTAATATGGGGTGTTGAGTCCACTTCGTTGAGCAAGGAGTAGCTCTTGTCTATTACATATTTGGCTTATGGAATGGTATCTGTGCTAATTTCAATCTCTGGTTTTATGCAGCACCCCAACTCACCTTTCCCCTTAAGCAAGCATAAGTTGGTTTTCTACATTTGAGACCGTGTTCTGTTTTGTAATTCAGTTTCTGTGTAGCCAAGTTTACATTCCGTGTAGTAGTGATATCTTATGATGTTTCTTTTTCTGTGTGACTTATCTCACTTAGAATCATCGTACCTGAATCCACTCATTATGCTGCTACGGGCCTGATGATATAGATTTCATTGCTGAGTGATATTGCATTGTACGTAAGTACCACAAATTCTTTATCCATTTTTCACATTCTGTGATATTGAATTTGTACTGTAAATGAGGTTCTTGTAAACAGAGCCGTCCCAAACTTTGGGGTGGCTGTGTCTTTTTGATTTTAATTTCCCTAAGCTATAGGACCATAAGTGGAAGTGCCCTAGGCTCTGTTGCTTTGTTTTTTAGATGTTTCAGGAAACACCATACACTTCTCCAGAGTGGCTGTTGGCAATTTACATCCCGCCCATCAGCATAACAAGGCTCCCAGTTCTCCATGGCCTGTCCTGCCTTTCTGGATTTTACACTTTTTTCAGATGGCCCTTTTGACCGGGGGGCAGTGAGACTTCATGGTAGTGCAGATTTCCTTTGCAAGCTTGCTTGGTTGGCCAAAAAGGGCGTATGCGTTTTTTCCTGAATATATTCAGGAAAAAACGCATACGCCCTTTTTGGCCAAGTGCATCATTGTGGACGTTCTGCCTCTTTTCCTATGCTTTACATGCAATTCCAGTCTACCTCCTGAAATCGGTTTCCTGCAATTCTGCCCCGCTTTCAAGTCCTCTTGGCAGCCTTACTTCAATATATTTTTGGACGATAGCTGTCATTTATAACTCTGCAGGTTTGTGAATTACAGTGCCCCTGAGCTCCTTTCTTCAACTCGCTTTCTTGTGAGCTGGCTGCAACACCGCAGGATTGCTTCAGGCCCTAGTGTGGTTCCAGTATGGCACGCTGAGCCTTTGGTTAATTCCTCTTCCTGGTGGGAAATGAGAGTTAAATTTGCCCGTCCAGACACCTCCAGCTAGTCTCTCATTGGTTCTCCCTATTCCTGTTCATTTTCCGCAGAAATTGCAAACTGGGCCAAACAGGAGGTTAAAGGCACTGACTCTCCAAGTGGGGAGAGTTTTAGTAAAGCGTCTGGAATGTTGCACCCGAGTACCAGGGGACAAAAACTGAGACACATTTGAACACGTTTCCCGATCACACGGTGGATCATACTCTGGGTTCCACATGCATGTTTTAGCTGAAGGAAGAATCCCTTAAACCTGGAGAGTTGAGACCCATGGAATGAGTATCATGCAATATGACTTCAAAGGTTCTGCATTGGCTCACCGAACCTCACCAATCCTATCACTGCTGCGCTTATGCCACTGTACACAAACTTGATTCTCTTTCGGAGACATATAAATCCATAGATTTTAAGATTCTTACTAGTCAGGTATATTCTTAGACATTTAATATGGGGTGTAGAGTCCACTTCGTTGAGCAAGGAGTAGCTCTTGTCTATTACATATTTGGCTTATGGAATGGTATCTGTGCTAATTTCAATCTCTGGTTTTATGCAGAACCCCAACTCACCTTTCCCCTTAAGCAAGCATAAGTTGGTTTTCTACATTTGAGACCGTGTTCTGTTTTGTAATTCAGTTCCTGTGTAGCCAAGTTTACATTCCGTGTATTAGTGATATCTTATGATGTTTCTTTTTCTGTGTGACTTATCTCACTTAGAATCATCGTACCTGAATCCACTCATTATGCTGCTATGGGCCTGATGACATAGATTTCATTGCTGAGTGATATTGCATTGTACGTAAGTACCACAAATTCTTTATCCATTTTTCGCATTCTGTGATATTGAACTTGTACCGTAAACGAGGTTCTTGTAAACAGAGCCGTCCCAAACTTTGGGGTGGCTGTGTCTTTTTGATTTTAATTTCCCTAAGCTATAGGACCATAAGTGGAAGTGCCCTAGGCTCTGTTGCTTTGTTTTTTAGATGTTTCAGGAAACACCATACACTTCTCCAGAGTGGCTGTTGGCAATTTACATCCCGCCCATCAGCATAACAAGGCTCCCAATTCTCCATGAGCTGTCCTGCCTTTCTGGATTTTACACTTTTTTCAGATGGCCCTTTTGACTGGGGGGCAGTGAGACTTCATTGTACTGCAGATTTCCTTTGCAAGCTTGCTTGGTTGGCCAAAAAGGGCGTATGCGTTTTTTCCTGAATATATTCAGGAAAAAACGCATACGCCCTTTTTGGCCAAGTGCATCATTGTGGACGTTCTGCCTCTTTTCCTATGCTTTACATGCACTTCCAGTCTACCTCCTGAAATCGGATTCCTGCAATTCTGCCCCGCTTTCGAGTCCTCTTGGCAGCCTTACTTCAATATATTTTTGGACGATAGCTGTCATTTATAACTCTGCAGGTTTGTGAATTACAGTGCCCCTGAGCTCCTTTCTTCAACTCGCTTTTTTGTGAGCTGGCCGCAACACCACAGGATTGCTTCAGGCCCTAGTGTGGTTCTGGTATGGCACGCTGAGCCTTTGGTTAATTCCTCTTCCTGGTGGGAAATGAGAGTTAAATTTGCCCGTCCAGACACCTCCAGCTAGTCTCTCATTGGTTCTCCCTATTCCTGTTCATTTTCCGCAGAAATTGCAAACTGGGCCAAACAGGAGGTTAAAGGCACTGACTCTCCAAGTGGGGAGAGTTTTAGTAAAGCGTCTGGAATGTTGCACCCGAGTACCAGGGGACGAAAACTGAGACACATTTGAACACGTTTCCCGATCACACGGTGGATCATACTCTGGGTTCCACATGCATGTTTTAGCTGAAGGAAGAATCCCTTAAACCTGGAGAGTTGAGACCCATGGAATGGCTACCATGCAATATGACTTCAAAGGGTCTGCATTTGCTCATCAAACCTCACCAATCCTATCACTGCTGCGTTTATGCCGCTGTACACATGCTTGATTCTCTTTTGGAGACATATAAATCCATAGGTTTTAAGATTATTACTAGTCAGGTATATTCTTAGGCGATTAATATGTGGTGTAGAGTCCACTTCGTTGAGCAAGGAGTAGCTCTTGTCTATTACATATTTGGCTTATGGAATGGTATCTGTGCTAATTTCAATCTCTGGTTTTATGCAGAACCCCAACTCACCTTTCCCCTTAAGCAAGCATAAGTTGGTTTTCTACATTTGAGACCGTGTTCTGTTTTGTAATTCAGTTTCTGTGTAGCCAAGTTTACATTCCGTGTAGTAGTGATATCTTATGATGTTTCTTTTTCTGTGTGACTTATCTCACTTAGAATCATCGTACCTGAATCCACTCATTATGCTGCTACGGGCCTGATGATATAGATTTCATTGCTGAGTGATATTGCATTGTACGTAAGTACCACAAATTCTTTATCCATTTTTCACCTTCTGTGATATTGAAATTGTACTGTAAATGAGGTTCTTGTAAACAGAGCCGTCCCAAACTTTGGGGTGGCTGTGTCTTTTTGATTTTAATTTCCCTAAGCTATAGGACCATAAGTGGAAGTGCCCTAGGCTCTGTTGCTTTGTTTTTTAGATGTTTCAGGAAACACCATACACTTCTCCAGAGTGGCTGTTGGCAATTTACATCCCGCCCATCAGTATAACAAGGCTCCCAGTTCTCCATGGCCTGTCCTGCCTTTCTGGATTTTATACTTTTTTCAGATGGCCCTTTTGACCGGGGGGCAGTGAGACTTCATTGTAGTGCAGATTTCCTTTGCAAGCTTGCTTGGTTGGCCAAAAAGTGCGTATGCGTTTTTTCCTGAATATATTCAGGAAAAAACGCATACGCCCTTTTTGGCCAAGTGCATCATTGTGGACGTTCTGCCTCTTTTCCTATGCTTTACATGCAATTCCAGTCTACCTCCTGAAATCGGTTTCCTGCAATCCTGCCCCGCTTTCAAGTCCTCTTGGCAGCCTTACTTCAATATATTTTTGGACGATAGCTGTCATTTTTAACTCTGCAGGTTTGTGAATTACAGTGCCCCTGAGCTCCTTTCTTCAACTCGCTTTCTTGTGAGCTGGCCGCAACACCGCAGGATTGCTTCAGGCCCTAGTGTGGTTCCGGCATGGCACGCTGAGCCTTTGGTTAATTCCTCTTCCTGGTGGGAAATGAGAGTTAAATTTGCCCATCCAGACACCTCCAGCTAGTCTCTCATTGGTTCTCCCTATTCCTGTTCATTTTCCGCAGAAATTGCAAACTGGGCCAAACAGGAGGTTAAAGGCACTGACTCTCCAAGTGGGGAGAGTGTTAGTAAAGCATCTGGAATGTTGCACCCGAGTACCAGGGGACAAAAACTGAGACACATTTGAACACGTTTCCCGATCACACGGTGGATCATACTCTGGGTTCCACATGCATGTTTTAGCTGAAGGAAGAATCCCTTAAACCTGGAGAGTTGAGACCCATGGAATGGCTACCATGCAATATGACTTCAAAGGGTCTGCATTTGCTCATCAAACCTCACCAATCCAATCACTGCTGCGTTTATGCCGCTGTACACATGCTTGATTCTCTTTTGGAGACATATAAATCCATAGGTTTTAAGATTATTACTAGTCAGGTATATTCTTAGGCGATTAATATGGGGTGTAGAGTCCACTTCGTTGAGCAAGGAGTAGCTCTTGTCTATTACATATTTGGCTTATGGAATGGTATCTGTGCTAATTTCAATCTCTGGTTTTATGCAGAACCCCAACTCACCTTTCCCCTTAAGCAAGCATAAGTTGGTTTTCTACATTTGAGACCGTGTTCTGTTTTGTAATTCAGTTCCTGTGTAGCCAAGTTTACATTCCGTGTAGTAGTGATATCTTATGATGTTTCTTTTTCTGTGTGACTTATCTCACTTAGAATCATCGTACCTGAATCCACTCATTATTCTGCTATGGGCCTGATGACATAGATTTCATTGCTGAGTGATATTGCATTGTACGTAAGTACCACAACTTCTTTATCCATTTTTCGCTTTCTGTGATATTGAACTTGTACCGTAAACGAGGTTCTTGTAAACAGAGCCGTCCCAAACTTTGGGGTGGCTGTTTCTTTTTGATTTTAATTTCCCTAACCTATACGACCATAAGTGGAAGTGCCCTAGGCTCTGTTGCTTTGTTTTTTAGATGTTTCAGGAAACACCATACACTTCTCCAGAGTGGCTGTTGGCAATTTACATCCCGCCCATCAGCATAACAAGGCTCCCAATTCTCCATGAGCTGTCCTGCCTTTCTTAATTTTACACTTTTTTCTGATGGCCCTTTTGACTGGGGGGCAGTGAGACTTCATTGTACTGCAGATTTCCTTTGCAAGCTTGCTTGGTTGGCCAAAAAGGGCGTATGCGTTTTTTTCTGAATATATTCAGGAAAAAACGCATACGCCCTTTTTGGCCAAGTGCATCATTGTGGACGTTCTGCCTCTTTTCCTATGCTTTACATGCAATTCCAGTCTACCTCCTGAAATCGGATTCCTGCAATTCTGCCCCGCTTTCAAGTCCTCTTGGCAGCCTTACTTCAATATATTTTTGGACGATAGCTGTCATTTTTAACTCTGCAGGTTTGTGAATTACAGTGCCCCTGAGCTCCTTTCTTCAACTCGCTTTCTTGTGAGCTGGCCGCAACTCCGCAGGATTGCTTCAGGCCCTAGTGTGGTTCCGGCATGGCATGCTGAGCCTTTGGTTAATTCCTCTTCCTGGTGGGAAATGAGAGTTAAATTTGCCCGTCCAGACACCTCCATCTAGTCTCTCATTGGTTCTCCCTATTCCTGTTCATTTTCCGCAGAAATTGCAAACTGGGCCAAACAGGAGGTTAAAGGCACTGACTCTCCAAGTGGGGAGAGTGTTAGTAAAGCATCTGGAATGTTGCACCCGAGTACCAGGGGACGAAATCTGACACATTTGAACACGTTTCCCGATCACACGGTGGATCATACTCTGGGTTCCACATGCATGTTTTAGCTGAAGGAAGAATCCCTTAAACCTGGAGAGTTGAGACCCATGGAATGGGTACCATGCAATATGACTTCAAAGGGTCTGCATTGGCTCACCGAACCTCACCAATCCTATTACTGCTGCATTTATGCCTCTGTAGAAACGCTTGATTCTCTTTTGGAGACATATAAATCCATAGATTTTAAGATTCTTACTAGTCAGGTATATTCTTAGACGTTTAATATGGGGTGTTGAGTCCTCTTCGTTGAGCAAGGAGTAGCTCTTGTCTATTACATATTTGGCTTATGGAACGGTATCTGTGCTAATTTCAATCTCTGGTTTTATGCAGCACCCCAACTCACCTTTCCCCTTAAGCAAGCATAAGTTGGTTTTCTACATTTGAGACCTTGTTCTGTTTTGTAATTCAGTTCCTGTGTAGCCAAGTTTACATTCCGTGTATTAGTGATATCTTATGATGTTTCTTTTTCTGTGTGACTTATCTCACTTAGAATCATCGTACCTGAATCCACTCATTATGCTGCTATGGGCCTGATGACATAGATTTCATTGCTGAGTGATATTGCATTGTACGTAAGTACTACAACTTCTTTATCCATTTTTCGCTTTCTGTGATATTGAACTTGTACCGTAAACGAGGTTCTTGTAAACAGAGCCGTCCCAAACTTTGGGGTGGCTGTGTCTTTTTGATTTTAATTTCCCTAAGCTATACGACCATAAGTGGAAGTGCCCTAGGCTCTGTTGCTTTGTTTTTTAGATGTTTCAGGAAACACCATACACTTCTCCAGAGTGGCTGTTGGCAATTTACATCCCGCCCATCAGCATAACAAGGCTCCCAATTCTCCATGAGCTGTCCTGCCTTTCTGGATTTTACACTTTTTTCAGATGGCCCTTTTGACTGGGGGGCAGTGAGACTTCATTGTACTGCAGATATCTTTGCAAGCTTGCTTGGTTGGCCAAAAAGGGCGTATGCGTTTTTTCCTGAATATATTCAGGAAAAAACGCATACGCCCTTTTTGGCCAAGTGCATCATTGTGGACGTTCTGCCTCTTTTCCTATGCTTTACATGCAATTCCAGTCTACCTCCTGAAATCGGATTCCTGCAATTCTGCCCCGCTTTCGAGTCCTCTTGGCAGCCTTACTTCAATATATTTTTGGACGATAGCTGTCATTTATAACTCTGCAGGTTTGTGAATTACAGTGCCCCTGAGCTCCTTTCTTCAACTCGCTTTCTTGTGAGCTGGCCGCAACACCGCAGCATTGCTTCAGGCCCTAGTGTGGTTCCGGCATGGCACGCTGAGCCTTTGGTTAATTCCTCTTCCTGGTGGGAAATGAGAGTTAAATTTGCCCGTCCAGACACCTCCAGCTAGTCTCTCATTGGTTCTCCCTATTCCTGTTCATTTTCCGCAGAAATTGCAAACTGGGCCAAACAGGAGGTTAAAGGCACTGACTCTCCAAGTGGGGAGAGTGTTAGTAAAGCATCTGGAATGTTGCACCCGAGTACCAGCGGACGAAAACTGACACATTTGAACACGTTTTCCGATCACACGGTGGATCATACTCTGGGTTCCACATGCATGTTTTAGCTGAAGGAAGAATCCCTTAAACCTGGAAAGTTGAGACCCAAGGAATAGGTACCACGCAATATGACTTCAAAGGGTCTGCATTTGCTCACCGAACGTCACCAATCCTATCACTGCTGCGCTTATGCCGCTGTACACACGCTTGATTCTCTTTCGGAGACAAATAAGTCCATAGGTTTTAAGATTCTTACTAGTCAGGTATATTCTTAGGCGTTTAATATGGGGTGTTGTGTCCTCTTCGTTGAGCAAGGAGTAGATCTTGTCTATTACATATTTGGCTTGTGGAACGGTATCTGTGCTAATTTCAATCTCTGGTTTTATGCAGCACCCCAACTCACCTTTCCCCTTAAGCAAGCATAAGTTGGTTTTCTACATTTGACACCCTGTTCTGTTTTGTAATTCAGTTCCTGTGTAGCCAAGTTTACATTCCGTGTAGTAGTGATATCTTATGATGTTTCTTTTTCTGTGTGACTTATCTTACTTAGAATCATCGTACCTGAATCCACTCATTATGCTGTTACGGGCCTGATGACATACATTTCATTGCTGAGTGATATTGCATTGTACGTAAGTACCACAACTTCTTTATCCATTTTTCGCTTTCTGTGATATAGAACTTGTACCGTAAACGAGGTTCTTGTAAACAAAGCTGTCCCAAACTTTGGGGTGACTGTGTCTTTTTTATTTTAATTTCCCTAAGCTATAGGACCATAAGTGGAAATGTCCTAGGCTCTGTTGCTTTGTTTTTTAGATGTTTCAGGAAACACCATACACTTCTCCAGAGTGGCTGTTGGCAATTTACATCCCGCCCATCAGCATAACAAGGCTCCCAGTTCTCCATGGCCTGTCCTGCCTTTCTGGATGTTACACTTTTTTCAGATGGCCCTTTTGACCGGGGGGCAGTGAGACTTCATTGTAGTGCAGATTTCCTTTGCAAGCTTGCTTGGTTGGCCAAAAAGGGCGTATGCGTTTTTTCCTGAATATATTCAGGAAAAAACGCATACGCCCTTTTTGGCCAAGTGCATCATTGTGGACGTTCTGCCTCTTTTCCTATGCTTTACATGCAATTCCAGTCTACCTCCTGAAACCGGTTTCCTGCAATTCTGCCCCGCTTTCAAGTCCTCTTGGCAGCCTTACTTCAATATATTTTTGGACAATAGCTGTCATTTATAACTCTGCAGGTTTGTGAATTACAGTGCCCCTGAGCTCCTTTCTTCAACTCACTTTCTTGTGAGCTGGCCGCAACACCGCAGCATTGCTTCAGGCCCTAGTGTGGTTCCGGAATGGCATGCTGAGCCTTTGGTTAATTCCTCTTCCTGGTGGGAAATGAGAGTTAAATTTGCCCGTCCAGACACCTCCAGCTAGTCTCTCATTGGTTCTCCCTATTCCTGTTCATTTTCCGCAGAAATTGCAAACTGGGCCAAACAGGAGTTTAAAGGCACTGACTCTCCAAGTGGGGAGAGTGTTAGTAAAGCGTCTGGAATGTTGCACCCGAGTACCAGGGGACGAAACCTGAGACACATTTGAACACGTTTCCCGATCACACGGTGGATCATACTCTGGGTTCCAAATGCATGTTTTAGCTGAAGGAAGAATCCCTTAAACCTGGAGAGTTGAGACCCATGGAATGGGTACCATGCAATATGACTTCAAAGGGTCTGCATTTGCTCACCGAACCTCACCAATCCTATCACTGCTGCGTTTATGCCGCTGTACACACGCTTGATTCTCTTTCGGAGACATAGAAATCCATAGGTTTTAAGATTCTTACTAGTCAGGTATATTCTTAGGCGTTTAATATGGGGTGTTGATTCCACTTGGTTGAGAAAGGAGTAGCTCTTGTCTATTACATATTTGGCTT
Source organism: Pseudorca crassidens (assembly GCF_039906515.1). Lineage (NCBI taxonomy): Eukaryota > Metazoa > Chordata > Mammalia > Artiodactyla > Delphinidae > Pseudorca > Pseudorca crassidens. Next base: position 162,820,699 of record NC_090296.1, read on the forward strand.
ATGGAACGGTATCTGTGCTAATTTCAATCTCTGGTTTTATGCAGCACCCCAACTCACCTTTCCCCTTAAGAAAGCATAAGTTGGTTTTCTACATTTGAGACCCTGTTCTGTTTTGTAATTCAGTTCCTGTGTAGCCAAGTTTACATTCCGTGTAGTAGTGATATCTTATGATGTTTCTTTTTCTGTGTGACTTATCTCACTTAGAATCATCGTACCTGAATCCACTCATTATGCTGCTATGGGCCTGATGACATAGATTTCATTGCTGAGTGATATTGCATTGTACGTAAGTACCACAACTTCTTTATCCATTTTTCACCTTCTGTGATATTGAACTTGTACTGTAAACGAGGTTCTTGTAAACAGAGCCATCCCAAACTTTGGGGTGGCTGTGTCTTTTTGATTTTAATTTCCCTAAGCTATAGGACCATAAGTGGAAGTGCCCTAGGCTCTGTTGCTTTGTTTTGTAGATGTTTCAGGAAACACCATACACTTCTCCAGAGTGGCTGTTGGCAATTTACATCCCGCCCATCAGCATAACAAGGCTCCCAGTTCTCCATGGCCTGTCCTGCCTTTCTGGATTTTACACTTTTTTCAGATGGCCCTTTTGACCGGGGGGCAGTGAGACTTCATTGTAGTGCAGATTTCCTTTGCAAGCTTGCTTGGTTGGCCAAAAAGGGCGTATGCGTTTTTTCCTGAATATATTCAGGAAAAAACGCATACACCCTTTTTGGCCAAGTGCATCATTGTGGACGTTCTGCCTCTTTTCCTATGCTTTACATGCAATTCCAGTCTACCTCCTGAAATCGGATTCCTGCAATTCTGCCCCGCTTTCAAGTCCTCTTGGCAGCCTTACTTCAATATATTTTTGGACGATAGCTGTCATTTTTAACTCTGCAGGTTTGTGTATTACAGTGCCCCTGAGCTGCTTTCTTCAACTCGCATTCTTGTGAGCTGGCCGCAACACCGCAGGATTGCTTCAGGCCCTAGTGTGGTTCCGGCATGGCAAGCTGAGCCTTTGGTTAATTCCTCTTCCTGGTGGGAAATGAGAGTTAAATTTGCCCGTCCAGACACCTCCAGATAGTCTCTCATTGGTTCTCCCTATTCCTGTTCATCTTCCGCAGAAATTGCAAACTGGGCCAAACAGGAGGTTAAAGGCACTGACTCTCCAAGTGGGGAGAGTGTTAGTAAAGCGTCTGGAATGTTGCACCCGAGTACGAGGAGACGAAACCTGAGACACATTTCAACACGTTTCCCGATCACACGGTGGATCATACTCTGGGTTCCACATGCATGTTTTAGGTGAAGGAAGAATCCCTTAAACCTGGAGAGTTGAGACCCATGGAATGGGTACCATGCAATATGACTTCAAAGGTTCTGCATTGGCTCACCGAACCTCACCAATCCTATCACTGCTGTGCTTATGCCACTGTACACACGCTTGATTCCCTTTCGGAGACATATAAATCCATAGGTTTTAAGATTCTTACTAGTCAGGTATATTCCTAGACGTTTAATATGGGGTGTTGAGTCCTCTTCGTTGAGCAAGGAGTAGCTCTTGTCTATTACATATTTGGCTTATGGAACGGTATCTGTGCTAATTTCAATCTCTGGTTTTATGCAGCACCCCAACTCACCTTTCCCCTTAAGCAAGCATAAGTTGGTTTTCTACATTTGAGACCTTGTTCTGTTTTGTAATTCAGTTCCTGTGTAGCCAAGTTTACATTCCGTGTATTAGTGATATCTTATGATGTTTCTTTTTCTGTGTGACTTATCTCACTTAGAATCATCGTACCTGAATCCACTCATTATGCTGCTATGGGCCTGATGACATAGATTTCATTGCTGAGTGATATTGCATTGTACGTAAGTACTACAACTTCTTTATCCATTTTTCGCTTTCTGTGATATTGAACTTGTACCGTAAACGAGGTTCTTGTAAACAGAGCCGTCCCAAACTTTGGGGTGGCTGTGTCTTTTTGATTTTAATTTCCCTAAGCTATACGACCATAAGTGGAAGTGCCCTAGGCTCTGTTGCTTTGTTTTTTAGATGTTTCAGGAAACACCATACACTTCTCCAGAGTGGCTGTTGGCAATTTACATCCCGCCCATCAGCATAACAAGGCTCCCAATTCTCCATGAGCTGTCCTGCCTTTCTGGATTTTACACTTTTTTCAGATGGCCCTTTTGACTGGGGGGCAGTGAGACTTCATTGTACTGCAGATATCTTTGCAAGCTTGCTTGGTTGGCCAAAAAGGGCGTATGCGTTTTTTCCTGAATATATTCAGGAAAAAACGCATACGCCCTTTTTGGCCAAGTGCATCATTGTGGACGTTCTGCCTCTTTTCCTATGCTTTACATGCAATTCCAGTCTACCTCCTGAAATCGGATTCCTGCAATTCTGCCCCGCTTTCGAGTCCTCTTGGCAGCCTTACTTCAATATATTTTTGGACGATAGCTGTCATTTATAACTCTGCAGGTTTGTGAATTACAGTGCCCCTGAGCTCCTTTCTTCAACTCGCTTTCTTGTGAGCTGGCCGCAACACCGCAGCATTGCTTCAGGCCCTAGTGTGGTTCCGGCATGGCACGCTGAGCCTTTGGTTAATTCCTCTTCCTGGTGGGAAATGAGAGTTAAATTTGCCCGTCCAGACACCTCCAGCTAGTCTCTCATTGGTTCTCCCTATTCCTGTTCATTTTCCGCAGAAATTGCAAACTGGGCCAAACAGGAGGTTAAAGGCACTGACTCTCCAAGTGGGGAGAGTGTTAGTAAAGCATCTGGAATGTTGCACCCGAGTACCAGCGGACGAAAACTGACACATTTGAACACGTTTTCCGATCACACGGTGGATCATACTCTGGGTTCCACATGCATGTTTTAGCTGAAGGAAGAATCCCTTAAACCTGGAAATTTGAGACCCAAGGAATAGGTACCACGCAATATGACTTCAAAGGGTCTGCATTTGCTCACCGAACGTCACCAATCCTATCACTGCTGCGCTTATGCCGCTGTACACACGCTTGATTCTCTTTCGGAGACAAATAAGTCCATAGGTTTTAAGATTCTTACTAGTCAGGTATATTCTTAGGCGTTTAATATGGGGTGTTGTGTCCTCTTCGTTGAGCAAGGAGTAGATCTTGTCTATTACATATTTGGCTTGTGGAACGGTATCTGTGCTAATTTCAATCTCTGGTTTTATGCAGCACCCCAACTCACCTTTCCCCTTAAGCAAGCATAAGTTGGTTTTCTACATTTGACACCCTGTTCTGTTTTGTAATTCAGTTCCTGTGTAGCCAAGTTTACATTCCGTGTAGTAGTGATATCTTATGATGTTTCTTTTTCTGTGTGACTTATCTTACTTAGAATCATCGTACCTGAATCCACTCATTATGCTGTTACGGGCCTGATGACATACATTTCATTGCTGAGTGATATTGCATTGTACGTAAGTACCACAACTTCTTTATCCATTTTTCGCTTTCTGTGATATAGAACTTGTACCGTAAACGAGGTTCTTGTAAACAAAGCTGTCCCAAACTTTGGGGTGACTGTGTCTTTTTTATTTTAATTTCCCTAAGCTATAGGACCATAAGTGGAAATGTCCTAGGCTCTGTTGCTTTGTTTTTTAGATGTTTCAGGAAACACCATACACTTCTCCAGAGTGGCTGTTGGCAATTTACATCCCGCCCATCAGCATAACAAGGCTCCCAGTTCTCCATGGCCTGTCCTGCCTTTCTGGATGTTACACTTTTTTCAGATGGCCCTTTTGACCGGGGGGCAGTGAGACTTCATTGTAGTGCAGATTTCCTTTGCAAGCTTGCTTGGTTGGCCAAAAAGGGCGTATGCGTTTTTTCCTGAATATATTCAGGAAAAAACGCATACGCCCTTTTTGGCCAAGTGCATCATTGTGGACGTTCTGCCTCTTTTCCTATGCTTTACATGCAATTCCAGTCTACCTCCTGAAACCGGTTTCCTGCAATTCTGCCCCGCTTTCAAGTCCTCTTGGCAGCCTTACTTCAATATATTTTTGGACAATAGCTGTCATTTATAACTCTGCAGGTTTGTGAATTACAGTGCCCCTGAGCTCCTTTCTTCAACTCACTTTCTTGTGAGCTGGCCGCAACACCGCAGCATTGCTTCAGGCCCTAGTGTGGTTCCGGAATGGCATGCTGAGCCTTTGGTTAATTCCTCTTCCTGGTGGGAAATGAGAGTTAAATTTGCCCGTCCAGACACCTCCAGCTAGTCTCTCATTGGTTCTCCCTATTCCTGTTCATTTTCCGCAGAAATTGCAAACTGGGCCAAACAGGAGTTTAAAGGCACTGACTCTCCAAGTGGGGAGAGTGTTAGTAAAGCGTCTGGAATGTTGCACCCGAGTACCAGGGGACGAAACCTGAGACACATTTGAACACGTTTCCCGATCACACGGTGGATCATACTCTGGGTTCCAAATGCATGTTTTAGCTGAAGGAAGAATCCCTTAAACCTGGAGAGTTGAGACCCATGGAATGGGTACCATGCAATATGACTTCAAAGGGTCTGCATTTGCTCACCGAACCTCACCAATCCTATCACTGCTGCGTTTATGCCGCTGTACACACGCTTGATTCTCTTTCGGAGACATAGAAATCCATAGGTTTTAAGATTCTTACTAGTCAGGTATATTCTTAGGCGTTTAATATGGGGTGTTGATTCCACTTGGTTGAGAAAGGAGTAGCTCTTGTCTATTACATATTTGGCTTATGGAACGGTATCTGTGCTAATTTCAATCTCTGGTTTTATGCAGCACCCCAACTCACCTTTCCCCTTAAGAAAGCATAAGTTGGTTTTCTACATTTGAGACCCTGTTCTGTTTTGTAATTCAGTTCCTGTGTAGCCAAGTTTACATTCCGTGTAGTAGTGATATCTTATGATGTTTCTTTTTCTGTGTGACTTATCTCACTTAGAATCATCGTACCTGAATCCACTCATTATGCTGCTATGGGCCTGATGACATAGATTTCATTGCTGAGTGATATTGCATTGTACGTAAGTACCACAACTTCTTTATCCATTTTTCACCTTCTGTGATATTGAACTTGTACTGTAAACGAGGTTCTTGTAAACAGAGCCATCCCAAACTTTGGGGTGGCTGTGTCTTTTTGATTTTAATTTCCCTAAGCTATAGGACCATAAGTGGAAGTGCCCTAGGCTCTGTTGCTTTGTTTTGTAGATGTTTCAGGAAACACCATACACTTCTCCAGAGTGGCTGTTGGCAATTTACATCCCGCCCATCAGCATAACAAGGCTCCCAGTTCTCCATGGCCTGTCCTGCCTTTCTGGATTTTACACTTTTTTCAGATGGCCCTTTTGACCGGGGGGCAGTGAGACTTCATTGTAGTGCAGATTTCCTTTGCAAGCTTGCTTGGTTGGCCAAAAAGGGCGTATGCGTTTTTTCCTGAATATATTCAGGAAAAAACGCATACACCCTTTTTGGCCAAGTGCATCATTGTGGACGTTCTGCCTCTTTTCCTATGCTTTACATGCAATTCCAGTCTACCTCCTGAAATCGGATTCCTGCAATTCTGCCCCGCTTTCAAGTCCTCTTGGCAGCCTTACTTCAATATATTTTTGGACGATAGCTGTCATTTTTAACTCTGCAGGTTTGTGTATTACAGTGCCCCTGAGCTGCTTTCTTCAACTCGCATTCTTGTGAGCTGGCCGCAACACCGCAGGATTGCTTCAGGCCCTAGTGTGGTTCCGGCATGGCAAGCTGAGCCTTTGGTTAATTCCTCTTCCTGGTGGGAAATGAGAGTTAAATTTGCCCGTCCAGACACCTCCAGATAGTCTCTCATTGGTTCTCCCTATTCCTGTTCATCTTCCGCAGAAATTGCAAACTGGGCCAAACAGGAGGTTAAAGGCACTGACTCTCCAAGTGGGGAGAGTGTTAGTAAAGCGTCTGGAATGTTGCACCCGAGTACGAGGAGACGAAACCTGAGACACATTTCAACACGTTTCCCGATCACACGGTGGATCATACTCTGGGTTCCACATGCATGTTTTAGGTGAAGGAAGAATCCCTTAAACCTGGAGAGTTGAGACCCATGGAATGGGTACCATGCAATATGACTTCAAAGGTTCTGCATTGGCTAACCGAACCTCACCAATCCTATCACTGCTGTGCTTATGCCACTGTACACACGCTTGATTCCCTTTCGGAGACATATAAATCCATAGGTTTTAAGATTCTTACTAGTCAGGTATATTCCTAGACGTTTAATATGGGGTGTTGAGTCCTCTTCGTTGAGCAAGGAGTAGCTCTTGTCTATTACATATTTGGCTTATGGAACGGTATCTGTGCTAATTTCAATCTCTGGTTTTATGCAGCACCCCAATTCACCTTTCCCCTTAAGCTAGCATAAGTTGGTTTTCTACATTTGAGACACTGTTCTGTTTTGTATTTCAGTTCCTGGGTAGCCAAGTTTACATTCCGTGTAGTAGAGATATCTTATGATGTTTCTTTTTCTGTGTGACTTATTTCACTTAGAATCATCGTACCTGAATCCACTCATTATGCTGCTACGGGCCTGATGATATACATTTCATTGCTGAGTGATATTGCATTGTACGTAAGTACCACAAATTCTTTATCCATTTTTCGCTTTCTGTGATATTGAACTTGTACCGTAAATGAGGTTCTTGTAAACAGAGACGTCCCAAACTTTGGGGTGGCTGTTTCTTTTTGATTTTAATTTCCCTAAGCTATAGGACCATAAGTGGAAGTGCCCTAGGCTCTGTTGCTTTGTTTTTTAGATGTTTCAGGAAACACCATACACTTCTCCAGAGTGGCTGTTGGCAATTTACATCCAGCCCATCAGCATAACAAGGCTCCCAGTTCTCCATGGCCTGTCCTGCCTTTCTGGATTTTACACTTTTTTCAGATGGCCCTTTTGACTGGGGGGCAGTGAGACTTCATTGTAGTGCAGATTTCCTTTGCAAGCTTGCTTGGTTGGCCAAAAAGGGCGTATGCGTTTTTTCCTGAATATATTCAGGAAAAAACGCATACGCCCTTTTTGGCCAAGTGCATCATTGTGGACATTCTGTCTCTTTTCCTATGCTTTACATGCAATTCCAGTCTACCTCCTGAAATCGGATTCCTGCAATTCTGCCCCGCTTTCGAGTCCTCTTGGCAGCCTTACTTCAATATATTTTTGGACGATAGCTGTCATTTTTAACTCTGCAGGTTTGTGAATTACAGTGCCCCTGAGCTCCTTTCTTCAACTCGCTTTCTTGTGAGCTGGCCGCAACACCGCAGGATTGCTTCAGGCCCTAGTGTGGTTCCGGCATGGCATGCTGAGCCTTTGGTTAATTCCTCTTCCTGGTGGGAAATGAGAGTTAAATTTGCCCATCCAGACACCTCCAGCTAGTCTCTCATTGGTTCTCCCTATTCCTGTTCATTTTCCGCAGAAATTGCAAACTGGGCCAAACAGGAGGTTAAAGGCAGTGACTCTCCAAGTGGGGAGAGTGTTAGTAAAGCGTCTGGAATGTTGCACCCGAGTACCAGGGGACAAAAACTGAGACACATTTGAACACGTTTCCCGATCACACGGTGGATCATACTCTGGGTTCCACATGCATGTTTTAGCTGAAGGAAGAATCCCTTAAACCTGGAGAGTTGAGACCCATGGAATGGCTACCATGCAATATGACTTCAAAGGGTCTGCATTTGCTCATCAAACCTCAGAAATCCTATCACTGCTGCGTTTATGCCGCTGTACACATGCTTGATTCTCTTTTGGAGACATATAAATCCATAGGTTTTAAGATTCTTACTAGTCAGGTATATTCTTAGGCATTTAATATGGGGTGTTGAGTCCACTTCGTTGAGCAAGGAGTAGCTCTTGTCTATTACATATTTGGCTTATGGAATGGTATCTGTGCTAATTTCAATCTCTGGTTTTATGCAGAACCCCAACTCACCTTTCCCCTTAAGCAAGCATAAGTTGGTTTTCTACATTTGAGACCGTGTTCTGTTTTGTAATTCAGTTTCTGTGTAGCCAAGTTTACATTCCGTGTAGTAGTGATATCTTATGATGTTTCCTTTTCTGTGTGACTTATCTCACTTAGAATCATCGTACCTGAATCCACTCATTATGCTGCTACGGGCCTGATGATATAGATTTCATTGCTGAGTGATATTGCATTGTACGTAAGTACCACAAATTCTTTATCTATTTTTCACCTTCTGTGATATTGAATTTGTACTGTAAATGAGGTTCTTGTAAACAGAGCCGTCCCAAACATTGGGGTGGCTGTGTCTTTTTGATTTTAATTTCCCTAAGCTATAGGACCATAAGTGGAAGTGCCCTAGGCTCTGTTGCTTTGTTTTTTAGATGTTTCAGGAAACACCATACACTTCTCCAGAGTGGCTGTTGGCAATTTACATCTCGCCCATCAGCATAACAAGGCTCCCAGTTCTCCATGGCCTGTCCTGCCTTTCTGGATTTTACACTTTTTTCAGATGGCCCTTTTGACCAGGGGGCAGTGAGACTTCATTGTAGTGCAGATTTCCTTTGCAAGCTTGCTTGGTTGGCCAAAAAGGGCGTATGCGTTTTTTCCTGAATATATTCAGGAAAAAACGCATACGTCCTTTTTGGCCAAGTGCATCATTGTGGACGTTCTGCCTCTTTTCCTATGCTTTACATGCAATTCCAGTCTACCTCCTGAAATCGGTTTCCTGCAATTCTGCCCCGCTTTCAAGTCCTCTTGGCAGCCTTACTTCAATATATTTTTGGACGATAGCTGTCATTTATAACTCTGCAGGTTTGTGAATTACAGTGCCCCTGAGCTCCTTTCTTCAACTCGCTTTCTTGTGAGCTGGCCGCAACACCGCAGCATTGCTTCAGGCCATAGTGTGGTTCTGGCATGGCACGCTGAGCCTTTGGTTAATTCCTCTTCCTGGTGGGAAATGAGAGTTAAATTTGCCCGTCCAGACACCTCCAGGTAGTCTCTCACTGGTTCTCCCTATTCCTGTTCATCTTCCGCAAAAATTGCAAACTGGGTCAAACAGGAGGTTAAAGGCACTGACTCTCCAAGTGGGGAGAGTGTTAGTAAAGCGTCTGGAATGTTGCACCCGAGTACCAGGGGACAAAACCTGAGACACATTTGAATATGTTTCCCGATCACACGGTGGATCATACTCTGGGTTCCACATGCATGTTTTAGGTGAAGGAAGAATCCCTTAAACCTGGAAAGTTGAGACCCATGGAATGGGTACCATGCAATATGACTTCAAAGGTTCTGCATTGGCTCACCGAACCTCACCAATCCTATCACTGCTGCGCTTATGCCACTGTACACACGCTTGATTCTCTTTCGGAGACATATAAATCCATAGGTTTTAAGATTCTTCCTAGTCAGGTATATTCTTTGACGTTTAATATGGGGTGTTGAGTCCTCTTCGTTGAGCAAGGAGTAGCTCTTGTCTATTACATATTTGGCTTATGGAACGGTATCTGTGCTAATTTCAATCTCTGGTTTTATGCAGCACCACAACTCACCTTTCCCCTTAAGCAAGCATAAGTTGGTTTTCTACATTTGAGATCCTGTTCTGTTTTGTAATTCAGTTCCTGTGTAGCCAAGTTTACATTCCGTGTATTAGTGATATCTTATGATGTTTCTTTTTCTGTGTGACTTATTTCACTTAGAATCATCGTACCTGAATCCACTCATTATGCTGCTACGGGCCTGATGATATACATTTCATTGCTGAGTGATATTGCATTGTACGTAAGTACCACAAATTCTTTATCCATTCTTGGCTTTCTGTGATATTGAACTTGTACCGTAAACGAGGTTCTTGTAAACAGAGCCGTCCCAAACTTTATGGTGGCTGTGTCTTTTTGATTTTAATTTCCCTAAGCTATACGACCATAAGTGGAAGTGCCCTAGGCTCTGTTGCTTTGTTTTGTAGATGTTTCAGGAAACACCATACACTTCTCCAGAGAGGCTATTGGCAATTTACATCCCGGCCATCAGCATAACAAGGCTCCCAGTTCTCCATGGCCTGTCCTGCCTTTCTGGATTTTATACTTTTTTCAGATGGCCCTTTTGACCGGGGGGCAGTGAGACTTCATTGTAGTGCAGATTTCCTTTGCAAGCTTGCTTGGTTGGCCAAAAAGGGCGTATGCGTTTTTTCCTGAATATATTCAGGAAAAAACGCATACGCCCTTTTTGGCCAAGTGCATCATTGTGGACGTTCTGCCTCTTTTCCTATGCTTTACATGCAATTCCAGTCTACCTCCTGAAATCGGTTTCCTGCAATTCTGCCCCGCTTTCAAGTCCTCTTGGCAGCCTTACTTCAATATATTTTTGGACGATAGCTGTCATTTATAACTCTGCAGGTTTGTGAATTACAGTGCCCCTGAGCTCCTTTCTTCAACTCGCTTTCTTGTGAGCTGGCCGCAACACCGCAGCATGGCTTCAGGCCCTAGTGTGGTTCCGGCATGGCACGCTGAGCCTTTGGTTAATTCCTCTTCCTGGTGGGAAATGAGAGTTAAATTTGCCCGTCCAGACACCTCCAGCTAGTCTCTCATTGGTTCTCCCTATTCCTGTTCATTTTCCGCAGAAATTGCAAACTGGGCCAAACAGGAGGTTAAAGGCACTGACTCTCCAAGTGGGGAGAGTGTTAGTAAAGCGACTGGAATGTTGCACCCGAGTACCAGGGGACGAAAACTGAGACACATTTGAACACGTTTCCCGATCACACGGTGGATCATACTCTGGGTTCCACATGCATGTTTTAGCTGAAGGAAGAATCCCTTAAACCTGGAGAGTTGAGACCCATGGAATGGGTACCATGCAATATGACTTCAAAGGGTCTGCATTTGCTCACCGAACCTCACCAATCTTATCACTGCTGCATTTATGCCGCTGTACACACGCTTGATTCTCTTTCGGAGACATATAAATCCATAGGTGTTAAGATTCTTACTAGTCAGGTATATTCTTAGGCATTTAATATGGGGTGTTGAGTCCACTTCGTTGAGCAAGGAGTAGCTCTTGTCTATTACCTATTTGGCTTATGGAATGGTATCTGTGCTAATTTCAATCTCTGGTTTTATGCAGCACCCCAACTCACCTTTCCCCTTAAGCAAGCATAAGTTGGTTTTCTACATTTGAGATCCTGTTCTGTTTTGTAATTCAGTTCCTGTGTAGCCAAGGTAACATTCCATGTAGTAGTGATATCTTATGATGTTTCTTTTTCTGTGTGACTTATTTCACTTAGAATCATCGTACCTGAATCCACTCATTATGCTGCTACGGGCCTGATGATATACATTTCATTGCTGAGTGATATTCCATTGTACGTAAGTACCACAAATTCTTTATCCATTCTTGGCTTTCTGTGATATTGAACTTGTACCGTAAACGAGGTTCTTGTAAACAGAGCCGTCCCAAACTTTATGGTGGCTGTGTCTTTTTGATTTTAATTTCCCTAAGCTATACGACCATAAGTGGAAGTGCCCTAGGCTCTGTTACTTTGTTTTGTAGATGTTTCAGGAAACACCATACACTTCTCCAGAGAGGCTATTGGCAATTTACATCCCGGCCATCAGCATAACAAGGCTCCCAGTTCTCCATGGCCTGTCCTGCCTTTCTGGATTTTATACTTTTTTCAGATGGCCCTTTTGACCGGGGGGCAGTGAGACTTCATTGTAGTGCAGATTTCCTTTGCAAGCTTGCTTGGTTGGCCAAAAAGGGCGTATGCGTTTTTTCCTGAATATATTCAGGAAAAAACGCATACGCCCTTTTTGGCCAAGTGCATCATTGTGGACGTTCTGCCTCTTTTCCTATGCTTTACATGCAATTCCAGTCTACCTCCTGAAATCGGTTTCCTGCAATTCTGCCCCGCTTTCAAGTCCTCTTGGCAGCCTTACTTCAATATATTTTTGGACGATAGCTGTCATTTTTAACTCTGCAGGTTTGTGAATTACAGTGCCCCTGAGCTCCTTTCTTCAACTCGCTTTTTTGTGAGCTGGCCGCAACACCGCAGCATTGCTTCAGGCCCTAGTGTGGTTCCGGCATGGCACGCTGAGCCTTTGGTTAATTCCTCTTCCTGGTGGGAAATGAGAGTTAAATTTGCCCATCCAGACACCTCCAGCTAGTCTCTCATTGGTTCTCCCTATTTCTGTTCATTTTCCGCAGAAATTGCAAACTGGGCCAAACAGGAGGTTAAAGGCACTGTCTCTCCAAGTGGGGAGAGTGTTAGTAAAGCGTCTGGAATGTTGCACCCGAGTACCAGGGGACAAAAACTGAGACACATTTGAACACGTTTCCCGATCACACGGTTGATCATACTCTGGGTTCCACATGCATGTTTTAGCTGAAGGAAGAATCCCTTAAACCTGGAGAGTTGAGACCCATGGAATGGCTACCATGCAATATGACTTCAAAGGGTCTGCATTTGCTCACCGAACCTCACCAATCCTATCACTGCTGCATTTATGCCGCTGTACACACGCTTGATTCTCTTTCGGAGACATATAAATCCATAGGTGTTAAGATTCTTACTAGTCAGGTATATTCTTAGGCATTTAATATGGGGTGTTGAGTCCACTTCGTTGAGCAAGGAGTAGCTCTTGTCTATTACCTATTTGGCTTATGGAATGGTATCTGTGCTAATTTCAATCTCTGGTTTTATGCAACACCCCAACTCACCTTTCCCCTTAAGCAAGCATAAGTTGGTTTTCTACATTTGAGATCCTGTTCTGTTTTGTAATTCAGTTCCTGTGTAGCCAAGTTTACATTCCGTGTATTAGTGATATCTTATGATGTTTCTTTTTCTGTGTGACTTATTTCACTTAGAATCATCGTACCTGAATCCACTCATTATGCTGCTACGGGCCTGATGACATAGATTTCATTCCTGAGTGATATTGCATTGTACGTAAGTACCACAACTTCTTTATCCATTTTTCACTTTCTGCTATATTGAACTTGTACCATAAACGAGATTCTTGTAAACAGAGCCGGCCCAAACTTTGGGGTGGCTGTGTCTTTTTGATTTTAATTTCCCTAAGCTATAGGACCATAAGTGGAAGTGCCCTAGGCTCTGTTGCTTTGTTTTTTAGATGTTTCAGGAAACACCATACACTTCTCCAGAGTGGCTGTTGGCAATTTACATCCCGCCCATCAGCATAACAAGGCTCCCAGTTCTCCATGGCCTGTCCTGCCTTTCTGGATGTTATACTTTTTTCAGATGGCCCTTTTGACCGGGGGGCAGTGAGACTTCATTGTAGTGCAGATTTCCTTTGCAAGCTTGCTTGGTTGGCCAAAAAGGGCGTATGCGTTTTTTCCTGAATATATTCAGGAAAAAACGCATACGCCCTTTTTGGCCAAGTGCATCATTGTGGACGTTCTGCCTCTTTTCCTATGCTTTACATGCAATTCCAGTCTACCTCCTGAAATCGGTTTCCTGCAATTCTGCCCCGCTTTCAAGTCCTCTTGGCAGCCTTACTTCAATATATTTTTGGATGATAGCTGTCATTTTTAACTCTGCAGGTTTGTGAATTACAGTGCCCCTGAGCTCCTTTCTTCAACTCGCTTTTTTGTGAGCTGGCCGCAACACCGCAGCATTGCTTCAGGCCCTAGTGTGGTTCCGGCATGGCACGCTGAGCCTTTGGTTAATTCCTCTTCCTGGTGGGAAATGAGAGTTAAATTTGCCCATCCAGACACCTCCAGCTAGTCTCTCATTGGTTCTCCCTATTTCTGTTCATTTTCCGCAGAAATTGCAAACTGGGCCAAACAGGAGGTTAAAGGCACTGTCTCTCCAAGTGGGGAGAGTGTTAGTAAAGCGTCTGGAATGTTGCACCCGAGTACCAGGGGACAAAAACTGAGACACATTTGAACACGTTTCCCGATCACACGGTTGATCATACTCTGGGTTCCACATGCATGTTTTAGCTGAAGGAAGAATCCCTTAAACCTGGAGAGTTGAGACCCATGGAATGGCTACCATGCAATATGACTTCAAAGGGTCTGCATTTGCTCACCGAACCTCACCAATCCTATCACTGCTGCATTTATGCCGCTGTACACACGCTTGATTCTCTTTCGGAGACATATAAATCCATAGGTGTTAAGATTCTTACTAGTCAGGTATATTCTTAGGCATTTAATATGGGGTGTTGAGTCCACTTCGTTGAGCAAGGAGTAGCTCTTGTCTATTACCTATTTGGCTTATGGAATGGTATCTGTGCTAATTTCAATCTCTGGTTTTATGCAGAACCCCAACTCACCTTTCCCCTTAAGCAAGCATAAGTTGGTTTTCTACATTTGAGACCGTGTTCTGTTTTGTAATTCAGTTTCTGTGTAGCCAAGTTTACATTCCCTGTAGTAGTGATATCTTATGATGTTTCTTTTTCTGTGTGACTTATCTCACTTAGAATCATCGTACCTGAATCCACTCATTATGCTGCTACGGGCCTGATGATATAGATTTCATTGCTGAGTGATATTGCATTGTACGTAAGTACCACAAAATCTTTGTCCATTTTTCACTTTCTGTGATATTGAACTTGTACCGTAAACGAGGTTCTTGTAAACAGAGCTGTCCCAAACTTTGGGGTGGCTGTGTCTTTTTGATTTTAATTTCCCTAAGCTATAGGACCATAAGTGGAAGTGCCCTAGGCTCTGTTGCTTTGTTTTTTAGATGTTTCAGGAAACACCATACACTTCTCCAGAGTGGCTGTTGGCAATTTACATCCCGCCCATCAGCATAACAAGGCTCCCAGTTCTCCATGGCCTGTCCTGCCTTTCTGGATTTTACACTTTTTTCAGATGGCCCTATTGACCGGGGGGCAGTGAGACTTCATTGTAGTGCAGATTTCCTTTGCAAGCTTGCTTGGTTGGCCAAAAAGTGCGTATGCGTTTTTTCCTGAATATATTCAGGAAAAAACGCATACGCCCTTTTTGGCCAAGTGCATCATTGTGGACGTTCTGCCTCTTTTCCTATGCTTTACATGCAATTCCAGTCTACCTCCTGAAATCGGTTTCCTACAATTCTGCCCCGCTTTCAAGTCCTCTTGGTACCCTTACTTCAATATATTTTTGGACGATAGCTGTCATTTTTAACTCTGCAGGTTTGTGAAATACAGTGCCCCTGAGCTCCTTTCTTCAACTCGCTTTCTTGTGAGCTGGCCGCAACACCGCAGGATTGCTTCAGGACATAGGGTGGTTCCGGAATGGCACGCTGAGCCTTTGGTTAATTCCTCTTCCTGGTGGGAAATGAGAGTTAAATTTGCCCGTCCAGACACCTCCAGCTAGTCTCTCATTGGTTCTCCCTATTCCTGTTCATCTTCCGCAGAAATTGCGAACTGGGCCAAACAGGAGGTTAAAGGCACTGACTCTCCAAGTGGGGAGAGTGTTAGTAAAGCATCTGGAATGTTGCACCCGAGTACCAGCGGACGAAAACTGACACATTTGAACACGTTTTCCGATCACACGGTGGATCATACTCTGGGTTCCACATGCATGTTTTAGCTGAAGGAAGAATCCCTTAAACCTGGAAAGTTGAGACCCAAGGAATAGGTACCACGCAATATGACTTCAAAGGGTCTGCATTTGCTCACCGAACGTCACCAATCCTATCACTGCTGCGCTTATGCCGCTGTACACACGCTTGATTCTCTTTCGGAGACAAATAAGTCCATAGGTTTTAAGATTCTTACTAGTCAGGTATATTCTTAGGCGTTTAATATGGGGTGTTGTGTCCTCTTCGTTGAGCAAGGAGTAGATCTTGTCTATTACATATTTGGCTTGTGGAACGGTATCTGTGCTAATTTCAATCTCTGGTTTTATGCAGCACCCCAACTCACCTTTCCCCTTAAGCAAGCATAAGTTGGTTTTCTACATTTGACACCCTGTTCTGTTTTGTAATTCAGTTCCTGTGTAGCCAAGTTTACATTCCGTGTAGTAGTGATATCTTATGATGTTTCTTTTTCTGTGTGACTTATCTCACTTAGAATCATCGTACCTGAATCCACTCATTATGCTGTTACGGGCCTGATGACATACATTTCATTGCTGAGTGATATTGCATTGTACGTAAGTACCACAACTTCTTTATCCATTTTTCGCTTTCTGTGATATAGAACTTGTACCGTAAACGAGGTTCTTGTAAACAGAGCTGTCCCAAACTTTGGGGTGACTGTGTCTTTTTGATTTTAATTTCCCTAAGCTATAGGACCATAAGTGGAAATGTCCTAGGCTCTGTTGCTTTGTTTTTTAGATGTTTCAGGAAACACCATACACTTCTCCAGAGTGGCTGTTGGCAATTTACATCCCGCCCATCAGCATAACAAGGCTCCCAGTTCTCCATGGCCTGTCCTGCCTTTCTGGATGTTACACTTTTTTCAGATGGCCCTTTTGACCGGAGGGCAGTGAGACTTCATTGTAGTGCAGATTTCCTTTGCAAGCTTGCTTGGTTGGCCAAAAAGGGCGTATGCGTTTTTTCCTGAATATATTCAGGAAAAAACGCATACGCCCTTTTTGGCCAAGTGCATCATTGTGGACGTTCTGCCTCTTTTCCTATGCTTTACATGCAATTCCAGTCTACCTCCTGAAACCGGTTTCCTGCAATTCTGCCCCGCTTTCAAGTCCTCTTGGCAGCCTTACTTCAATATATTTTTGGACGATAGCTGTCATTTATAACTCTGCAGGTTTGTGAATTACAGTGCCCCTGAGCTCCTTTCTTCAACTCGCTTTCTTGTGAGCTGGCCGCAACACCGCAGGATTGCTTCAGGACATAGGGTGGTTCCGGAATGGCACGCTGAGCCTTTGGTTAATTCCTGTTCCTGGTGGGAAATGAGAGTTAAATTTGCCTGTCCAGACACCTCCAGCTAGTCTCTCATTGGTTCTCCCTATTCCTGTTCATTTTCCGCAGAAATTGCAAACTGTGCCAAACAGGAGGTTAAAGGCACTGACTCTCCAAGTGGGGAGAGTGTTAGTAAAGCGTCTGGAATGTTGCACCCGAGTACCAGGGGACGAAACCTGAGACACATTTGAACACGTTTCCCGATCACACGGTGGATCATACTCTGGGTTCCACATGCATGTTTTAGCTGAAGGAAGAATCCCTTAAACCTGGAGAGTTGAGACCCATGGAATGGGTACCATGCAATATGACTTCAAAGGGTCTGCATTTGCTCACCGAACCTCACCAATCCTATCACTGCTACGTTTATGCCGCTGTACACACGCTTGATTCTCTTTCGGAGACATAGAAATCCATAGGTTTTAAGATTCTTACTAGTCAGGTATATTCTTACGCGTTTAATATGGGGTGTTGATTCCACTTGGTTGAGAAAGGAGTAGCTCTTGTCTATTACATATTTGGCTTATGGAACGGTATCTCTGCTAATTTCAATCTCTGGTTTTATGCAGCACCCCAACTCACCTTTCCCCTTAAGCAAGCATAAGTTGGTTTTCTACATTTGAGACCCTGTTCTGTTTTGTAATTCTGTTCCTGTGTAGCCAAGTTTACATTCCGTGTAGTAGTGATATCTTATGATGTTTCTTTTTCTGTGTGACTTATCTCACTTAGAATCATCGTACCTGAATCCACTCATTATGCTTCTATGGGCCTGATGACATAGATTTCATTGCTGAGTGATATTGCATTGTACGTAAGTACCACAACTTCTTTATCCATTTTTCGCTTTCTGTGATATTGAACTTGTACCGTAAACGAGGTTCTTGTAAACAGAGCCGTCCCAAACTTTGGGGTGGCTGTGTCTTTTTGATTCTAATTTCCCTAAGCTATACGACCATAAGTGGAAGTGCCCTAGGCTCTGTTGCTTTGCTTTTTAGATGTTTCAGGAAACACCATACACTTCTCCAGAGTGGCTGTTGGCAATTTACATCCCGCCCATCAGCATAACAAGGCTCCCAATTCTCCATGAGCTGTCCTGCCTTTCTGGATTTTACACTTTTTTCAGATGCCCCTTTTGACTGGGGGGCAGTGAGACTTCATTGTACTGCAGATTTCCTTTGCAAGCTTGCTTGGTTGGCCAAAAAGGGCGTATGCGTTTTTTCCTGAATATATTCAGGAAAAAACGCATACGCCCTTTTTGGCCAAGTGCATCATTGTGGACGTTCTGCCTCTTTTCCTATGCTTTACATGCAATTCCAGTCTACCTCCTGAAATCGGATTCCTGCAATTCTGCCCCGCTTTCAAGTCCTCTTGGCAGCCTTACTTCAATATATTTTTGGACGATAGCTGTCATTTTTAACTCTGCAGGTTTGTGAATTACAGTGCCCCTGAGCTCCTTTCTTCAACTCGCTTTCTTGTGAGCTGGCCGCAACACCGCAGGATTGCTTCAGGCCCTAGTGTGGTTCTGGCATGGCACGCTGAGCCTTTGGTTAATTCCTCTTCCTGGTGGGAAATGAGAGTTAAATTTGCCCGTCCAGACACCTCCAGCTAGTCTCTCATTGGTTCTCCCTATTCCTGTTCATTTTCCGCAGAAATTGCAAACTGGGCCAAACAGGAGGTTAAAGGCACTGACTCTCCAAGTGGGGAGAGTGTTAGTAAAGCGTCTGGAATGTTGCACCCGAGTACCAGGGGACGAAATCTGACACATTTGAACACGTTTCCCGATCACACGGTGGATCATACTCTGGGTTCCACATGCATGTTTTAGCTGAAGGAAGAATCCCTTAAACCTGGAGAGTTGAGACCCATGGAATGGCTACCATGCAATATGACTTCAAAGGTTCTGCATTGGCTCACCGAACCTCACCAATCCTATCACTGCTGCGCTTAAGCCACTGTACACACGCTTGATTCTCTTTCGGAGACATAGAAATCCATAGATTTTAAGATTCTTACTAGTCAGGTATATTCTTAGACGTTTAATATGGGGTATTGAGTCCTCTTCGTTGAGCAAGGAGTAGCTCTTGTCTATTACATATTTGGCTTATGGAACGGTATCTGTGCTAATTTCAATCTCTGGATTTATGCAGCACCCCAACTCACCTTTCCCCTTAAGCAAGCATAAGTTGGTTTTCTACATTTGAGACCTTGTTCTGTTTTGTAATTCAGTGCCTGTGTAGCCAAGTTTACATTCCGTGTATTAGTGATATCTTATGATGTTTCTTTTTCTGTGTGACTTATCTCACTTAGAATCATCGTACCTGAATCCACTCATTATGCTGCTATGGGCCTGATGACATAGATTTCATTGCTGAGTGATATTGCATTGTACGTAAGTACCACAACTTCTTTATCCATTTTTCGCTTTCTGTGATATTGAACTTGTACCGTAAACGAGGTTCTTGTAAACAGAGCCGTCCCAAACTTTGGGGTGGCTGTGTCTTTTTGATTCTAATTTCCCTAAGCTATACGACCATAAGTGGAAGTGCCCTAGGCTCTGTTGCTTTGCTTTTTAGATGTTTCAGGAAACACCATACACTTCTCCAGAGTGGCTGTTGGCAATTTACATCCCGCCCATCAGCATAACAAGGCTCCCAATTCTCCATGAGCTGTCCTGCCTTTCTGGATTTTACACTTTTTTCAGATGGCCCTTTTGACTGGGGGGCAGTGAGACTTCATTGTACTGCAGATTTCCTTTGCAAGCTTGCTTGGTTGGCCAAAAAGGGCGTATGCGTTTTTTCCTGAATATATTCAGGAAAAAACGCATACGCCCTTTTTGGCCAAGTGCATCATTGTGGACGTTCTGCCTCTTTTCCTATGCTTTACATGCAATTCCAGTCTACCTCCTGAAATCGGATTCCTGCAATTCTGCCCCGCTTTCAAGTCCTCTTGGCAGCCTTACTTCAATATATTTTTGGACGATAGCTGTCATTTTTAACTCTGCAGGTTTGTGAATTACAGTGCCCCTGAGCTCCTTTCTTCAACTCGCTTTCTTGTGAGCTGGCCGCAACACCGCAGGATTGCTTCAGGCCCTAGTGTGGTTCCGGTATGGCACGCTGAGCCTTTGGTTAATTCCTCTTCCTGGTGGGAAATGAGAGTTAAATTTGCCCGTCCAGACACCTCCAGCTAGTCTCTCATTGGTTCTCCCTATTCCTGTTCATTTTCCACAGAAATTGCAAACTGGGCCAAACAGGAGGTTAAAGGCACTGACTCTCCAAGTGGGGAGAGTTTTAGTAAAGCGTCTGGAATGTTGCACCCGAGTACCAGGGGACAAAAACTGAGACACATTTGAACACGTTTCCCGATCACACGGTGGATCATACTCTGGGTTCCACATGCATGTTTTAGCTGAAGGAAGAATCCCTTAAACCTGGAGAGTTGAGACCCATGGAATGGGTACCATTCAATATGACTTCAAAGGTTCTGCATTGGCTCACCGAACCTCACCAATCCTATCACTGCTGCGCTTATGCCACTGTACACACGCTTGATTCTCTTTCAGAGACATAGAAATCCATAGATTTTAAGATTCTTACTAGTCAGGTATATTCTTAGACGTTTAATATGGGGTGTTGAGTCCTCTTCGTTGAGCAAGGAGTAGCTCTTGTCTATTACATATTTGGCTTATGGAACGGTATCTGTGCTAATTTCAATCTCTGGTTTTATGCAGCACCCCAACTCACCTTTCCCCTTAAGCAAGCATAAGTTGGTTTTCTACATTTGAGACCTTGTTCTGTTTTGTAATTCAGTTCCTGTGTAGCCAAGTTTTCATTCCGTGTAGTAGTGATATCTTATGATGTTTCTTTTTCTGTGTGACTTATCTCACTTAGAATCATCGTACCTGAATCCACTCATTATGCTGCTATGGGCCTGATGACATAGATTTCATTGCTGAGTGATATTGCATTGTACGTAAGTACCACAACTTCTTTATCCATTTTTCGCTTTCTGTGATATTGAACTTGTACCGTAAACGAGGTTCTTGTAAACAGAGCCGTCCCAAACTTTGGGGTGGCTGTGTCTTTTTGATTTTAATTTCCCTAAGCTATACCACCATAAGTGGAAGTGCCCTAGGCTCTGTTGCTTTGTTTTTTAGATGTTTCAGGAAACACCATACACTTCTCCAGAGTGGCTGTTGGCAATTTACATCCCGCCCATCAGCATAACAAGGCTCCCAGTTCTCCATGGCCTGTCCTGCCTTTCTGGATTTTATACTTTTTTCAGATGGCCCTTTTGACCGGGGGGCAGTGAGACTTCATTGTAGTGCAGATTTCCTTTGCAAGCTTGCTTGGTTGGCCAAAAAGGGCGTATGCGTTTTTTCCTGAATATATTCAGGAAAAAACGCATACGCCCTTTTTGGCCAAGTGCATCATTGTGGACGTTCTGCCTCTTTTCCTATGCTTTACATGCAATTCCAGTCTACCTCCTGAAATCGGATTCCTGCAATCCTGCCCCGCTTTCAAGTCCTCTTGGCAGCCTTACTTCAATATATTTTTGGACGATAGCTGTCATTTTTAACTCTGCAGGTTTGTGAATTACAGTGCCCCTGAGCTCCTTTCTTCAACTCACTTTCTTGTGAGCTGGCCGCAACACCGCAGGATTGCTTCAGGCCCTAGTGTGGTTCCGGCATGGCACGCTGAGCCTTTGGTTAATTCCTCTTCCTGGTGGGAAATGAGAGTTAAATTTGCCCATCCAGACACCTCCAGCTAGTCTCTCATTGGTTCTCCCTATTCCTGTTCATTTTCCGCAGAAATTGCAAACTGGGCCAAACAGGAGGTTAAAGGCACTGACTCTCCAAGTGGGGAGAGTGTTAGTAAAGCATCTGGAATGTTGCACCCGAGTACCAGGGGACAAAAACTGAGACACATTTGAACACGTTTCCCGATCACACGGTGGATCATACTCTGGGTTCCACATGCATGTTTTAGCTGAAGGAAGAATCCCTTAAACCTGGAAAGTTGAGACCCATGGAATGGCTACCATGCAATATGACTTCAAAGGGTCTGCATTTGCTCATCAAACCTCACCAATCCTATCACTGCTGCGTTTATGCCGCTGTACACATGCTTGATTCTCTTTTGGAGACATATAAATCCATAGGTTTTAAGATAATTACTAGTCAGGTATATTCTTAGGCGATTAATATGGGGTGTAGAGTCCACTTCGTTGAGCAAGGAGTAGCTCTTGTCTATTACATATTTGGCTTATGGAATGGTATCTGTGCTAATTTCAATCTCTGGTTTTATGCAGAACCCCAACTCACCTTTCCCCTTAAGCAAGCATAAGTTGGTTTTCTACATTTGAGACCGTGTTCTGTTTTGTAATTCAGTTTCTGTGTAGCCAAGTTTACATTCCGTGTAGTAGTGATATCTTATGATGTTTCTTTTTCTGTGTGACTTATCTCACTTAGAATCATCGTACCTGAATCCACTCATTATGCTGCTACGGGCCTGATGATATAGATTTCATTGCTGAGTGATATTGCATTGTACGTAAGTACCACAAATTCTTTATCCATTTTTCACCTTCTGTGATATTGAATTTGTACTGTAAATGAGGTTCTTGTAAACAGAGCCGTCCCAAACTTTGGGGTGGCTGTGTCTTTTTGATTTTAATTTCCCTAAGCTATAGGACCATAAGTGGAAGTGCCCTAGGCTCTGTTGCTTTGTTTTTTAGATGTTTCAGGAAACACCATACACTTCTCCAGAGTGGCTGTTGGCAATTTACATCCCGCCCATCAGCATAACAAGGCTCCCAGTTCTCCATGGCCTGTCCTGCCTTTCTGGATTTTACACTTTTTTCAGATGGCCCTTTTGACCGGTTGGGCAGTGAGACTTCATGGTAGTGCAGATTTCCTTTGCAAGCTTGCTTGGTTGGCCAAAAAGGGCGTATGCGTTTTTTCCTGAATATATTCAGGAAAAAACGCATACGCCCTTTTTGGCCAAGTGCATCATTGTGGACGTTCTGCCTCTTTTCCTATGCTTTACATGCAATTCCAGTCTACCTCCTGAAATCGGATTCCTGCAATTCTGCCCCGCTTTCGAGTCCTCTTGGCAGCCTTACTTCAATATATTTTTGGACGATAGCTGTCATTTATAACTCTGCAGGTTTGTGAATTACAGTGCCCCTGAGCTCCTTTCTTCAACTCGCTTTCTTGTGAGCTGGCCGCAACACCGCAGGATTGCTTCAGGCCCTAGTGTGGTTCCGGCAGGGCACGCTGAGCCTTTGGTTAATTCCTCTTCCTGGTGGGAAATGAGAGTTAAATTTGCCCGTCCAGACACCTCCAGGTAGTCTCTCATTGGTTCTCCCTATTCCTGTTCATTTTCCGCAGAAATTGCAAACTGGGTCAAATAGGAGGTTAAAGGCACTGACTCTCCATGTGGGGAGAGTTTTAGTAAAGCGTCTGGAATGTTGCACCCGAGTACCAGGGGACAAAAACTGAGACACATTTGAACACGTTTCCCGATCACACGGTGGATCATACTCTGGGTTCCACATGCATGTTTTAGCTGAAGGAAGAATCCCTTAAACCTGGAGAGTTGAGACCCATGGAATGGGTACCATTCAATATGACTTCAAAGGTTCTGCATTGGCTCACCGAACCTCACCAATCCTATCACTGCTGCGCTTATGCCACTGTACACACGCTTGATTCTCTTTCGGAGACATAGAAATCCATAGATTTTAAGATTCTTACTAGTCAGGTATATTCTTAGACGTTTAATATGGGGTGTTGAGTCCTCTTCGTTGAGCAAGGAGTAGCTCTTGTCTATTACATATTTGGCTTATGGAACGGTATCTGTGCTAATTTCAATCTCTGGTTTTATGCAGCACCCCAACTCACCTTTCCCCTTAAGCAAGCATAAGTTGGTTTTCTACATTTGAGACCTTGTTCTGTTTTGTAATTCAGTTCCTGTGTAGCCAAGTTTACATTCCGTGTATTAGTGATATCTTATGATGTTTCTTTTTCTGTGTGACTTATCTCACTTAGAATCATCGTACCTGAATCCACTCATTATGCTGCTATGGGCCTGATGACATAGATTTCATTGCTGAGTGATATTGCATTGTACGTAAGTACCACAACTTCTTTATCCATTTTTCGCTTTCTGTGATATTGAACTTGTACCGTAAACGAGGTTCTTGTAAACAGAGCCGTCCCAAACTTTGGGGTGGCTGTGTCTTTTTGATTTTAATTTCCCTAAGCTATAGGACCATAAGTGGAAGTGCCCTAGGCTCTGTTGCTTTGTTTTTTAGATGTTTCAGGAAACACCATACACTTCTCCAGAGTGGCTGTTGGCAATTTACATCCCGCCCATCAGCATAACAAGGCTCCCAATTCTCCATGAGCTGTCCTGCCTTTCTGGATTTTACACTTTTTTCAGATGGCCCTTTTGACTGGGGGGCAGTGAGACTTCATTGTAGTGCAGATTTCCTTTGCAAGCTTGCTTGGTTGGCCAAAAAGGGCGTATGCGTTTTTTCCTGAATATATTCAGGAAAAAACGCATACGCCCTTTTTGGCCAAGTGCATCATTGTGGACGTTCTGCCTCTTTTCCTATGCTTTACATGCAATTCCAGTCTACCTCCTGAAATCGGATTCCTGCAATTCTGCCCCGCTTTCGAGTCCTCTTGGCAGCCTTACTTCAATATATTTTTGGACGATAGCTGTCATTTATAACTCTGCAGGTTTGTGAATTACAGTGCCCCTGAGCTCCTTTCTTCAACTCGCTTTCTTGTGAGCTGGCCGCAACACCGCAGGATTGCTTCAGGCCCTAGTGTGGTTCCGGTATGGCACGCTGAGCCTTTGGTTAATTCCTCTTCCTGGTGGGAAATGAGAGTTAAATTTGCCCGTCCAGACACCTCCAGCTAGTCTCTCATTGGTTCTCCCTATTCCTGTTCATTTTCCACAGAAATTGCAAACTGGGCCAAACAGGAGGTTAAAGGCACTGACTCTCCAAGTGGGGAGAGTTTTAGTAAAGCGTCTGGAATGTTGCACCCGAGTACCAGGGGACAAAAACTGAGACACATTTGAACACGTTTCCCGATCACACGGTGGATCATACTCTGGGTTCCACATGCATGTTTTAGCTGAAGGAAGAATCCCTTAAACCTGGAGAGTTGAGACCCATGGAATGGGTACCATTCAATATGACTTCAAAGGTTCTGCATTGGCTCACCGAACCTCACCAATCCTATCACTGCTGCGCTTATGCCACTGTACACACGCTTGATTCTCTTTCAGAGACATAGAAATCCATAGATTTTAAGATTCTTACTAGTCAGGTATATTCTTAGACGTTTAATATGGGGTGTTGAGTCCTCTTCGTTGAGCAAGGAGTAGCTCTTGTCTATTACATATTTGGCTTATGGAACGGTATCTGTGCTAATTTCAATCTCTGGTTTTATGCAGCACCCCAACTCACCTTTCCCCTTAAGCAAGCATAAGTTGGTTTTCTACATTTGAGACCTTGTTCTGTTTTGTAATTCAGTTCCTGTGTAGCCAAGTTTTCATTCCGTGTAGTAGTGATATCTTATGATGTTTCTTTTTCTGTGTGACTTATCTCACTTAGAATCATCGTACCTGAATCCACTCATTATGCTGCTATGGGCCTGATGACATAGATTTCATTGCTGAGTGATATTGCATTGTACGTAAGTACCACAACTTCTTTATCCATTTTTCGCTTTCTGTGATATTGAACTTGTACCGTAAACGAGGTTCTTGTAAACAGAGCCGTCCCAAACTTTGGGGTGGCTGTGTCTTTTTGATTTTAATTTCCCTAAGCTATACCACCATAAGTGGAAGTGCCCTAGGCTCTGTTGCTTTGTTTTTTAGATGTTTCAGGAAACACCATACACTTCTCCAGAGTGGCTGTTGGCAATTTACATCCCGCCCATCAGCATAACAAGGCTCCCAGTTCTCCATGGCCTGTCCTGCCTTTCTGGATTTTATACTTTTTTCAGATGGCCCTTTTGACCGGGGGGCAGTGAGACTTCATTGTAGTGCAGATTTCCTTTGCAAGCTTGCTTGGTTGGCCAAAAAGGGCGTATGCGTTTTTTCCTGAATATATTCAGGAAAAAACGCATACGCCCTTTTTGGCCAAGTGCATCATTGTGGACGTTCTGCCTCTTTTCCTATGCTTTACATGCAATTCCAGTCTACCTCCTGAAATCGGATTCCTGCAATCCTGCCCCGCTTTCAAGTCCTCTTGGCAGCCTTACTTCAATATATTTTTGGACGATAGCTGTCATTTTTAACTCTGCAGGTTTGTGAATTACAGTGCCCCTGAGCTCCTTTCTTCAACTCACTTTCTTGTGAGCTGGCCGCAACACCGCAGGATTGCTTCAGGCCCTAGTGTGGTTCCGGCATGGCACGCTGAGCCTTTGGTTAATTCCTCTTCCTGGTGGGAAATGAGAGTTAAATTTGCCCATCCAGACACCTCCAGCTAGTCTCTCATTGGTTCTCCCTATTCCTGTTCATTTTCCGCAGAAATTGCAAACTGGGCCAAACAGGAGGTTAAAGGCACTGACTCTCCAAGTGGGGAGAGTGTTAGTAAAGCATCTGGAATGTTGCACCCGAGTACCAGGGGACAAAAACTGAGACACATTTGAACACGTTTCCCGATCACACGGTGGATCATACTCTGGGTTCCACATGCATGTTTTAGCTGAAGGAAGAATCCCTTAAACCTGGAAAGTTGAGACCCATGGAATGGCTACCATGCAATATGACTTCAAAGGGTCTGCATTTGCTCATCAAACCTCACCAATCCTATCACTGCTGCGTTTATGCCGCTGTACACATGCTTGATTCTCTTTTGGAGACATATAAATCCATAGGTTTTAAGATAATTACTAGTCAGGTATATTCTTAGACGTTTAATATGGGGTGTTGAGTCCTCTTCGTTGAGCAAGGAGTAGCTCTTGTCTATTACATATTTGGCTTATGGAACGGTATCTGTGCTAATTTCAATCTCTGGTTTTATGCAGCACCCCAACTCACCTTTCCCCTTAAGCAAGCATAAGTTGGTTTTCTACATTTGAGACCTTGTTCTGTTTTGTAATTCAGTTCCTGTGTAGCCAAGTTTACATTCCGTGTATTAGTGATATCTTATGATGTTTCTTTTTCTGTGTGACTTATCTCACTTAGAATCATCGTACCTGAATCCACTCATTATGCTGCTATGGGCCTGATGACATAGATTTCATTGCTGAGTGATATTGCATTGTACGTAAGTACCACAACTTCTTTATCCATTTTTCGCTTTCTGTGATATTGAACTTGTACCGTAAACGAGGTTCTTGTAAACAGAGCCGTCCCAAACTTTGGGGTGGCTGTGTCTTTTTGATTTTAATTTCCCTAAGCTATAGGACCATAAGTGGAAGTGCCCTAGGCTCTGTTGCTTTGTTTTTTAGATGTTTCAGGAAACACCATACACTTCTCCAGAGTGGCTGTTGGCAATTTACATCCCGCCCATCAGCATAACAAGGCTCCCAATTCTCCATGAGCTGTCCTGCCTTTCTGGATTTTACACTTTTTTCAGATGGCCCTTTTGACTGGGGGGCAGTGAGACTTCATTGTAGTGCAGATTTCCTTTGCAAGCTTGCTTGGTTGGCCAAAAAGGGCGTATGCGTTTTTTCCTGAATATATTCAGGAAAAAACGCATACGCCCTTTTTGGCCAAGTGCATCATTGTGGACGTTCTGCCTCTTTTCCTATGCTTTACATGCAATTCCAGTCTACCTCCTGAAATCGGATTCCTGCAATTCTGCCCCGCTTTCGAGTCCTCTTGGCAGCCTTACTTCAATATATTTTTGGACGATAGCTGTCATTTATAACTCTGCAGGTTTGTGAATTACAGTGCCCCTGAGCTCCTTTCTTCAACTCGCTTTCTTGTGAGCTGGCCGCAACACCGCAGGATTGCTTCAGGCCCTAGTGTGGTTCCGGTATGGCACGCTGAGCCTTTGGTTAATTCCTCTTCCTGGTGGGAAATGAGAGTTAAATTTGCCCGTCCAGACACCTCCAGCTAGTCTCTCATTGGTTCTCCCTATTCCTGTTCATTTTCCACAGAAATTGCAAACTGGGCCAAACAGGAGGTTAAAGGCACTGACTCTCCAAGTGGGGAGAGTTTTAGTAAAGCGTCTGGAATGTTGCACCCGAGTACCAGGGGACAAAAACTGAGACACATTTGAACACGTTTCCCGATCACACGGTGGATCATACTCTGGGTTCCACATGCATGTTTTAGCTGAAGGAAGAATCCCTTAAACCTGGAGAGTTGAGACCCATGGAATGGGTACCATTCAATATGACTTCAAAGGTTCTGCATTGGCTCACCGAACCTCACCAATCCTATCACTGCTGCGCTTATGCCACTGTACACACGCTTGATTCTCTTTCAGAGACATAGAAATCCATAGATTTTAAGATTCTTACTAGTCAGGTATATTCTTAGACGTTTAATATGGGGTGTTGAGTCCTCTTCGTTGAGCAAGGAGTAGCTCTTGTCTATTACATATTTGGCTTATGGAACGGTATCTGTGCTAATTTCAATCTCTGGTTTTATGCAGCACCCCAACTCACCTTTCCCCTTAAGCAAGCATAAGTTGGTTTTCTACATTTGAGACCTTGTTCTGTTTTGTAATTCAGTTCCTGTGTAGCCAAGTTTTCATTCCGTGTAGTAGTGATATCTTATGATGTTTCTTTTTCTGTGTGACTTATCTCACTTAGAATCATCGTACCTGAATCCACTCATTATGCTGCTATGGGCCTGATGACATAGATTTCATTGCTGAGTGATATTGCATTGTACGTAAGTACCACAACTTCTTTATCCATTTTTCGCTTTCTGTGATATTGAACTTGTACCGTAAACGAGGTTCTTGTAAACAGAGCCGTCCCAAACTTTGGGGTGGCTGTGTCTTTTTGATTTTAATTTCCCTAAGCTATACCACCATAAGTGGAAGTGCCCTAGGCTCTGTTGCTTTGTTTTTTAGATGTTTCAGGAAACACCATACACTTCTCCAGAGTGGCTGTTGGCAATTTACATCCCGCCCATCAGCATAACAAGGCTCCCAGTTCTCCATGGCCTGTCCTGCCTTTCTGGATTTTATACTTTTTTCAGATGGCCCTTTTGACCGGGGGGCAGTGAGACTTCATTGTAGTGCAGATTTCCTTTGCAAGCTTGCTTGGTTGGCCAAAAAGGGCGTATGCGTTTTTTCCTGAATATATTCAGGAAAAAACGCATACGCCCTTTTTGGCCAAGTGCATCATTGTGGACGTTCTGCCTCTTTTCCTATGCTTTACATGCAATTCCAGTCTACCTCCTGAAATCGGATTCCTGCAATCCTGCCCCGCTTTCAAGTCCTCTTGGCAGCCTTACTTCAATATATTTTTGGACGATAGCTGTCATTTTTAACTCTGCAGGTTTGTGAATTACAGTGCCCCTGAGCTCCTTTCTTCAACTCACTTTCTTGTGAGCTGGCCGCAACACCGCAGGATTGCTTCAGGCCCTAGTGTGGTTCCGGCATGGCACGCTGAGCCTTTGGTTAATTCCTCTTCCTGGTGGGAAATGAGAGTTAAATTTGCCCATCCAGACACCTCCAGCTAGTCTCTCATTGGTTCTCCCTATTCCTGTTCATTTTCCGCAGAAATTGCAAACTGGGCCAAACAGGAGGTTAAAGGCACTGACTCTCCAAGTGGGGAGAGTGTTAGTAAAGCATCTGGAATGTTGCACCCGAGTACCAGGGGACAAAAACTGAGACACATTTGAACACGTTTCCCGATCACACGGTGGATCATACTCTGGGTTCCACATGCATGTTTTAGCTGAAGGAAGAATCCCTTAAACCTGGAAAGTTGAGACCCATGGAATGGCTACCATGCAATATGACTTCAAAGGGTCTGCATTTGCTCATCAAACCTCACCAATCCTATCACTGCTGCGTTTATGCCGCTGTACACATGCTTGATTCTCTTTTGGAGACATATAAATCCATAGGTTTTAAGATAATTACTAGTCAGGTATATTCTTAGGCGATTAATATGGGGTGTAGAGTCCACTTCGTTGAGCAAGGAGTAGCTCTTGTCTATTACATATTTGGCTTATGGAATGGTATCTGTGCTAATTTCAATCTCTGGTTTTATGCAGAACCCCAACTCACCTTTCCCCTTAAGCAAGCATAAGTTGGTTTTCTACATTTGAGACCGTGTTCTGTTTTGTAATTCAGTTTCTGTGTAGCCAAGTTTACATTCCGTGTAGTAGTGATATCTTATGATGTTTCTTTTTCTGTGTGACTTATCTCACTTAGAATCATCGTACCTGAATCCACTCATTATGCTGCTACGGGCCTGATGATATAGATTTCATTGCTGAGTGATATTGCATTGTACGTAAGTACCACAAATTCTTTATCCATTTTTCACCTTCTGTGATATTGAATTTGTACTGTAAATGAGGTTCTTGTAAACAGAGCCGTCCCAAACTTTGGGGTGGCTGTGTCTTTTTGATTTTAATTTCCCTAAGCTATAGGACCATAAGTGGAAGTGCCCTAGGCTCTGTTGCTTTGTTTTTTAGATGTTTCAGGAAACACCATACACTTCTCCAGAGTGGCTGTTGGCAATTTACATCCCGCCCATCAGCATAACAAGGCTCCCAGTTCTCCATGGCCTGTCCTGCCTTTCTGGATTTTACACTTTTTTCAGATGGCCCTTTTGACCGGTTGGGCAGTGAGACTTCATGGTAGTGCAGATTTCCTTTGCAAGCTTGCTTGGTTGGCCAAAAAGGGCGTATGCGTTTTTTCCTGAATATATTCAGGAAAAAACGCATACGCCCTTTTTGGCCAAGTGCATCATTGTGGACGTTCTGCCTCTTTTCCTATGCTTTACATGCAATTCCAGTCTACCTCCTGAAATCGGTTTCCTGCAATTCTGCCCCGCTTTCAAGTCCTCTTGGCAGCCTTACTTCAATATATTTTTGGACGATAGCTGTCATTTTTAACTCTGCAGGTTTGTGAATTACAGTGCCCCTGAGCTCCTTTCTTCAACTCGCTTTCTTGTGAGCTCGCCGCAACACCGCAGCATTGCTTCAGGCCCTAGTGTGGTTCCGGAATGGCATGCTGAGCCTTTGGTTAATTCCTCTTCCTGGTGGGAAATGAGAGTTAAATTTGCCCGTCCAGACACCTCCAGCTAGTCTCTCATTGGTTCTCCCTATTCCTGTTCATTTTCCGCAGAAATTGCAAACTGGGTCAAACAGGAGGTTAAAGGCACTGACTCTCCAAGTGGGGAGAGTTTTAGTAAAGCGTCTGGAATGTTGCACCCGAGTACCAGGGGACAAAAACTGAGACACATTTGAACACGTTTCCCGATCACACGGTGGATCATACTCTGGGTTCCACATGCATGTTTTAGCTGAAGGAAGAATCCCTTAAACCTGGAGAGTTGAGACCCATGGAATGGGTACCATTCAATATGACTTCAAAGGTTCTGCATTGGCTCACCGAACCTCACCAATCCTATCACTGCTGCGCTTATGCCACTGTACACACGCTTGATTCTCTTTCGGAGACATATAAATCCATAGATTTTAAGATTCTTACTAGTCAGGTATATTCTTAGACGTTTAATATGGGGTGTTGAGTCCTCTTCGTTGAGCAAGGAGTAGCTCTTGTCTATTACATATTTGGCTTATGGAACGGTATCTGTGCTAATTTCAATCTCTGGTTTTATGCAGCACCCCAACTCACCTTTCCCCTTAAGCAAGCATAAGTTGGTTTTCTACATTTGAGACCTTGTTCTGTTTTGTAATTCAGTTCCTGTGTAGCCAAGTTTACATTCCGTGTATTAGTGATATCTTATGATGTTTCTTTTTCTGTGTGACTTATCTCACTTAGAATCATCGTACCTGAATCCACTCATTATGCTGCTATGGGCCTGATGACATAGATTTCATTGCTGAGTGATATTGCATTGTACGTAAGTACCACAACTTCTTTATCCATTTTTCGCTTTCTGTGATATTGAACTTGTACCGTAAACGAGGTTCTTGTAAACAGAGCCGTCCCAAACTTTGGGGTGGCTGTGTCTTTTTGATTTTAATTTCCCTAAGCTATAGGACCATAAGTGGAAGTGCCCTAGGCTCTGTTGCTTTGTTTTTTAGATGTTTCAGGAAACACCATACACTTCTCCAGAGTGGCTGTTGGCAATTTACATCCCGCCCATCAGCATAACAAGGCTCCCAATTCTCCATGAGCTGTCCTGCCTTTCTGGATTTTACACTTTTTTCAGATGGCCCTTTTGACTGGGGGGCAGTGAGACTTCATTGTAGTGCAGATTTCCTTTGCAAGCTTGCTTGGTTGGCCAAAAAGGGCGTATGCGTTTTTTCCTGAATATATTCAGGAAAAAACGCATACGCCCTTTTTGGCCAAGTGCATCATTGTGGACGTTCTGCCTCTTTTCCTATGCTTTACATGCAATTCCAGTCTACCTCCTGAAATCGGATTCCTGCAATTCTGCCCCGCTTTCGAGTCCTCTTGGCAGCCTTACTTCAATATATTTTTGGACGATAGCTGTCATTTATAACTCTGCAGGTTTGTGAATTACAGTGCCCCTGAGCTCCTTTCTTCAACTCGCTTTCTTGTGAGCTGGCCGCAACACCGCAGGATTGCTTCAGGCCCTAGTGTGGTTCCGGCATGGCACGCTGAGCCTTTGGTTAATTCCTCTTCCTGGTGGGAAATGAGAGTTAAATTTGCCCGTCCAGACACCTCCAGGTAGTCTCTCATTGGTTCTCCCTATTCCTGTTCATTTTCCGCAGAAATTGCAAACTGGGTCAAACAGGAGGTTAAAGGCACTGACTCTCCAAGTGGGGAGAGTTTTAGTAAAGCGTCTGGAATGTTGCACCCGAGTACCAGGGGACAAAAACTGAGACACATTTGAACACGTTTCCCGATCACACGGTGGATCATACTCTGGGTTCCACATGCATGTTTTAGCTGAAGGAAGAATCCCTTAAACCTGGAGAGTTGAGACCCATGGAATGGGTACCATTCAATATGACTTCAAAGGTTCTGCATTGGCTCACCGAACCTCACCAATCCTATCACTGCTGCGCTTATGCCACTGTACACACGCTTGATTCTCTTTCGGAGACATATAAATCCATAGATTTTAAGATACTTACTAGTCAGGTATATTCTTAGACGTTTAATATGGGGTGTTGAGTCCTCTTCGTTGAGCAAGGAGTAGCTCTTGTCTATTACATATTTGGCTTATGGAACGGTATCTGTGCTAATTTCAATCTCTGGTTTTATGCAGCACCCCAACTCACCTTTCCCCTTAAGCAAGCATAAGTTGGTTTTCTACATTTGAGACCTTGTTCTGTTTTGTAATTCAGTTCCTGTGTAGCCAAGTTTACATTCCGTGTATTAGTGATATCTTATGATGTTTCTTTTTCTGTGTGACTTATCTCACTTAGAATCATCGTACCTGAATCCACTCATTATGCTGCTATGGGCCTGATGACATAGATTTCATTGCTGAGTGATATTGCATTGTACGTAAGTACCACAACTTCTTTATCCATTTTTCGCTTTCTGTGATATTGAACTTGTACCGTAAACGAGGTTCTTGTAAACAGAGCCGTCCCAAACTTTGGGGTGGCTGTGTCTTTTTGATTTTAATTTCCCTAAGCTATAGGACCATAAGTGGAAGTGCCCTAGGCTCTGTTGCTTTGTTTTTTAGATGTTTCAGGAAACACCATACACTTCTCCAGAGTGGCTGTTGACAATTTACATCCCGCCCATCAGCATAACAAGGCTCCCAATTCTCCATGAGCTGTCCTGCCTTTCTGGATTTTACACTTTTTTCAGATGGCCCTTTTGACTGGGGGGCAGTGAGACTTCATTGTAGTGCAGATTTCCTTTGCAAGCTTGCTTGGTTGGCCAAAAAGGGCGTATGCGTTTTTTCCTGAATATATTCAGGAAAAAACGCATACGCCCTTTTTGGCCAAGTGCATCATTGTGGACGTTCTGCCTCTTTTCCTATGCTTTACATGCAATTCCAGTCTACCTCCTGAAATCGGATTCCTGCAATTCTGCCCCGCTTTCGAGTCCTCTTGGCAGCCTTACTTCAATATATTTTTGGACGATAGCTGTCATTTATAACTCTGCAGGTTTGTGAATTACAGTGCCCCTGAGCTCCTTTCTTCAACTCGCTTTCTTGTGAGCTGGCCGCAACACCGCAGGATTGCTTCAGGCCCTAGTGTGGTTCCGGTATGGCACGCTGAGCCTTTGGTTAATTCCTCTTCCTGGTGGGAAATGAGAGTTAAATTTGCCCGTCCAGACACCTCCAGCTAGTCTCTCATTGGTTCTCCCTATTCCTGTTCATTTTCCACAGAAATTGCAAACTGGGCCAAACAGGAGGTTAAAGGCACTGACTCTCCAAGTGGGGAGAGTTTTAGTAAAGCGTCTGGAATGTTGCACCCGAGTACCAGGGGACAAAAACTGAGACACATTTGAACACGTTTCCCGATCACACGGTGGATCATACTCTGGGTTCCACATGCATGTTTTAGCTGAAGGAAGAATCCCTTAAACCTGGAGAGTTGAGACCCATGGAATGGGTACCATGCAATATGACTTCAAAGGTTCTGCATTGGCTCACCGAACCTCACCAATCCTATCACTGCTGCGCTTATGCCACTGTACACACGCTTGATTCTCTTTCGGAGACATATAAATCCATAGATTTTAAGATTCTTCCTAGTCAGGTATATTCTTAGACGTTTAATATGGGGTGTTGAGTCCTCTTCGTTGAGCAAGGAGTAGCTCTTGTCTATTACATATTTGGATTATGGAACGGTATCTGTGCTAATTTCAATCTCTGGTTTTATGCAGCACCCCAACTCACCTTTCCCCTTAAGCAAGCATAAGTTGGTTTTCTACATTTGAGACCCTGTTCTGTTTTGTAATTCAGTTCCTGTGTAGCCAAGGTAACATTCCATGTAGTAGTGATATCTTATGATGTTTCTTTTTCTGTGTGACTTATTTCACTTAGAATCATCGTACCTGAATCCACTCATTATGCTGCTACGGGCCTGATGATATACATTTCATTGCTGAGTGATATTGCATTGTACGTAAGTACCACAAATTCTTTATCCATTGTTGGCTTTCTGTGATATTGAACTTGTACCGTAAACGAGGTTCTTGTAAACAGAGCCGTCCCAAACTTTATGGTGGCTGTGTCTTTTTGATTTTAATTTCCCTAAGCTATAGGACCATAAGTGGAAGTGCCCTAGGCTCTGTTGCTTTGTTTTGTAGATGTTTCAGGAAACACCATACACTTCTCCAGAGAGGCTATTGGCAATTTACATCCCGCCCATCAGCATAACAAGGCTCCCAGTTCTCCATGGCCTGTCCTGCCTTTCTGGATTTTATACTTTTTTCAGATGGCCCTTTTGACCGGGGGGCAGTGAGACTTCATTGTAGTGCAGATTTCCTTTGCAAGCTTGCTTGGTTGGCCCAAAAGGGCGTATGCGTTTTTTCCTGAATATATTCAGGAAAAAACGCATACGCCCTTTTTGGCCAAGTGCATCATTGTGGACGTTCTGCCTCTTTTCCTATGCTTTACATGCAATTCCAGTCTACCTCCTGAAATCGGTTTCCTGCAATTCTGCCCCGCTTTCAAGTCCTCTTGGCAGCCTTACTTCAATATATTTTTGGACGATAGCTGTCATTTATAACTCTGCAGGTTTGTGAATTACAGTGCCCCTGAGCTCCTTTCTTCAACTCGCTTTCTTGTGAGCTGGCCGCAACACCGCAGCATGGCTTCAGGCCCTAGTGTGGTTCCGGCATGGCACGCTGAGCCTTTGGTTAATTCCTCTTCCTGGTGGGAAATGAGAGTTAAATTTGCCCGTCCAGACACCTCCAGCTAGTCTCTCATTGGTTCTCCCTATTCCTGTTCATTTTCCGCAGAAATTGCAAACTGGGCCAAACAGGAGGTTAAAGGCACTGACTCTCCAAGTGGGGAGAGTGTTAGTAAAGTGACTGGAATGTTGCACCCGAGTACCAGGGGACGAAAACTGAGACACATTTGAACACGTTTCCCGATCACACGGTGGATCATACTCTGGGTTCCACATGCATGTTTTAGCTGAAGGAAGAATCCCTTAAACCTGGAGAGTTGAGACCCATGGAATGGGTACCATGCAATATGACCTCAAAGGGTCTGCATTTGCTCACCGAACCTCACCAATCTTATCACTGCTGCATTTATGCCGCTGTACACACGCTTGATTCTCTTTCGGAGACATATAAATCCATAGGTGTTAAGATTCTTACTAGTCAGGTATATTCTTAGGCATTTAATATGGGGTGTTGAGTCCACTTCGTTGAGCAAGGAGTAGCTCTTGTCTATTACCTATTTGGCTTATGGAATGGTATCTGTGCTAATTTCAATCTCTGGTTTTATGCAGCACCCCAACTCACCTTTCCCCTTAAGCAAGCATAAGTTGGTTTTCTACATTTGAGATCCTGTTCTGTTTTGTAATTCAGTTCCTGTGTAGCCAAGTTTACATTCCGTGTATTAGTGATATCTTATGATGTTTCTCTTTCTGTGTGACTTATTTCACTTAGAATCATCGTACCTGAATCCACTCATTATGCTGCTACGGTCCTGATGACATAGATTTCATTCCTGAGTGATATTGCATTGTACGTAAGTACCACAACTTCTTTATCCATTTTTCACTTTCTGCTATATTGAACTTGTACCATAAACGAGATTCTTGTAAACAGAGCCGGCCCAAACTTTGGGGTGGCTGTGTCTTTTTGATTTTAATTTCCCTAAGCTATAGGACCATAAGTGGAAGTGCTCTAGGCTCTGTTGCTTTGTTTTGTAGATGTTTCAGGAAACACCATACACTTCTCCAGAGTGGCTGTTGGCAATTTACATCCCGCCCATCAGCATAACAAGGCTCCCAGTTCTCCATGGCCTGTCCTGCCTTTCTGGATGTTATACTTTTTTCAGATGGCCCTTTTGACCGGGGGGCAGTGAGACTTCATTGTAGTGCAGATTTTCTTTGCAAGCTTGCTTGGTTGGCCAAAAAGGGCGTATGCGTTTTTTCCTGAATATATTCAGGAAAAAACGCATACGCCCTTTTTGGCCAAGTGCATCATTGTGGACGTTCTGCCTCTTTTCCTATGCTTTACATGCAATTCCAGTCTACCTCCTGAAATCGGTTTCCTGCAATTCTGCCCCGCTTTCACGTCCTCTTGGCAGCCTTACTTCAATATATTTTTGGACGATAGCTGTCATTTTTAACTCTGCAGGTTTGTGAATTACAGTGCCCCTGAGCTCCTTTCTTCAACTCGCTTTTTTGTGAGCTGGCCACAACACCGCAGCATTGCTTCAGGCCCTAGTGTGGTTCCGGCATGGCACGCTGAGCCTTTGGTTAATTCCTCTTCCTGGTGGGAAATGAGAGTTAAATTTGCCCATCCAGACACCTCCAGCTAGTCTCTCATTGGTTCTCCCTATTTCTGTTCATTTTCCGCAGAAATTGCAAACTGGGCCAAACAGGAGGTTAAAGGCACTGTCTCTCCAAGTGGGGAGAGTGTTAGTAAAGCGTCTGGAATGTTGCACCCGAGTACCAGGGGACAAAAACTGAGACACATTTGAACACGTTTCCCGATCACACGGTAGATCATACTCTGGGTTCCACATGCATGTTTTAGCTGAAGGAAGAATCCCTTAAACCTGGAGAGTTGAGACCCATGGAATGGGTACCATGCAATATGACTTCAAAGGGTCTGCATTTGCTCACCGAACCTCACCAATCCTATCACTGCTGCATTTATGCCGCTGTACACACGCTTGATTCTCTTTCGGAGACATATAAATCCATAGGTGTTAAGATTCTTACTAGTCAGGTATATTCTTAGGCATTTAATATGGGGTGTTGACTCCACTTCGTTGAGCAAGGAGTAGCTCTTGTCTATTACCTATTTGGCTTATGGAATGGTATCTGTGCTAATTTCAATCTCTGGTTTTATGCAGAACCCCAACTCACCTTTCCCCTTAAGCAAGCATAAGTTGGTTTTCTACATTTGAGACCGTGTTCTGTTTTGTAATTCAGTTTCTGTGTAGCCAAGTTTTCATTCCGTGTAGTAGTGATATCTTATGATGTTTCTTTTTCTGTGTGACTTATTTCACTTAGAATCATCGTACCTGAATCCACTCATTATGCTGCTACGGGCCTGATGACATAGATTTCATTCCTGAGTGATATTGCATTGTACGTAAGTACCACAACTTCTTTATCCATTTTTCACTTTCTGCTATATTGAACTTGTACCATAAACGAGGTTCTTGTAAACAGAGCCGTCCCAAACTTTGGGGTGGCTGTGTCTTTTTGATTTTAATTTCCCTAAGCTATAGGACCATAAGTGGAAGTGCCCTAGGCTCTGTTGCTTTGTTTTTTAGATGTTTCAGGAAACACCATACACTTCTCCAGAGTGGCTTTTGGCAATTTACATCCCGCCCATCAGCATAACAAGGCTCCCAGTTCTCCATGGCCTGTCCTGCCTTTCTGGATGTTATACTTTTTTCAGATGTCCGTTTTGACCGGGGGGCAGTGAGACTTCATTGTAGTGCAGATTTCCTTTGCAAGCTTGCTTGGTTGGCCAAAAAGGGCGTATGCGTTTTTTCCTGAATATATTCAGGAAAAAACGCATACGCCCTTTTTGGCCAAGTGCATCATTGTGGACGTTCTGCCTCTTTTCCTATGCTTTACATGCAATTCCAGTCTACCTCCTGAAATCAGTTTCCTACAATTCTGCCCCGCTTTCAAGTCCTCTTGGTACCCTTACTTCAATATATTTTTGGACGATAGCTGTCATTTTTAACTCTGCAGGTTTGTGAAATACAGTGCCCCTGAGCTCCTTTCTTCAACTCGCTTTCTTGTGAGCTGGCCGCAACACCGCAGGATTGCTTCAGGACATAGGGTGGTTCCGGAATGGCACGCTGAGCCTTTGTTTAATTCCTCTTCCTGGTGGGAAATGAGAGTTAAATTTGCCCGTCCAGACACCTCCAGCTAGTCTCTCATTGGTTCTCCCTATTCCTGTTCATCTTCCGCAGAAATTGCGAACTGGGCCAAACAGGAGGTTAAAGGCACTGACTCTCCAAGTGGGGAGAGTGTTAGTAAAGCATCTGGAATGTTGCACCCGAGTACCAGCGGACGAAAACTGACACATTTGAACACGTTTTCCGATCACACGGTGGATCATACTCTGGGTTCCACATGCATGTTTTAGCTGAAGGAAGAATCCCTTAAACCTGGAAAGTTGAGACCCAAGGAATAGGTACCACGCAATATGACTTCAAAGGGTCTGCATTTGCTCACCGAACGTCACCAATCCTATCACTGCTGCGCTTATGCCGCTGTACACACGCTTGATTCTCTTTCGGAGACAAATAAGTCCATAGGTTTTAAGATTCTTACTAGTCAGGTATATTCTTAGGCGTTTAATATGTGGTGTTGTGTCCTCTTCGTTGAGCAAGGAGTAGATCTTGTCTATTACATATTTGGCTTGTGGAACGGTATCTGTGCTAAT
The DNA here is from genome assembly GCF_039906515.1 of Pseudorca crassidens. NCBI lineage: Eukaryota > Metazoa > Chordata > Mammalia > Artiodactyla > Delphinidae > Pseudorca > Pseudorca crassidens. Next base: position 162,860,214 of record NC_090296.1, read on the forward strand.
TTCAATCTCTGGTTTTATGCAGCACCCCAACTCACCTTTCCCCTTAAGCAAGCATAAGTTGGTTTTCTACATTTGACACCCTGTTCTGTTTTGTAATTCAGTTCCTGTGTAGCCAAGTTTACATTCCGTGTAGTAGTGATATCTTATGATGTTTCTTTTTCTGTGTGACTTATCTCACTTAGAATCATCGTACCTGAATCCACTCATTATGCTGTTACGGGCCTGATGACATACATTTCATTGCTGAGTGATATTGCATTGTACGTAAGTACCACAACTTCTTTATCCATTTTTCGCTTTCTGTGATATAGAACTTGTACCGTAAACGAGGTTCTTGTAAACAGAGCTGTCCCAAACTTTGGGGTGACTGTGTCTTTTTGATTTTAATTTCCCTAAGCTATAGGACCATAAGTGGAAATGTCCTAGGCTCTGTTGCTTTGTTTTTTAGATGTTTCAGGAAACACCATACACTTCTCCAGAGTGGCTGTTGGCAATTTACATCCCGCCCATCAGCATAACAAGGCTCCCAGTTCTCCATGGCCTGTCCTGCCTTTCTGGATGTTACACTTTTTTCAGATGGCCCTTTTGACCGGGGGGCAGTGAGACTTCATTGTAGTGCAGATTTCCTTTGCAAGCTTGCTTGGTTGGCCCAAAAGGGCGTATGCGTTTTTTCCTGAATATATTCAGGAAAAAACGCATACGCCCTTTTTGGCCAAGTGCATCATTGTGGACGTTCTGCCTCTTTTCCTATGCTTTACATGCAATTCCAGTCTACCTCCTGAAACCGGTTTCCTGCAATTCTGCCCCGCTTTCAAGTCCTCTTGGCAGCCTTACTTCAATATATTTTTGGACGATAGCTGTCATTTATAACTCTGCAGGTTTGTGAATTACAGTGCCCCTGAGCTCCTTTCTTCAACTCGCTTTCTTGTGAGCTGGCCGCAACACCGCAGGATTGCTTCAGGACATAGGGTGGTTCCGGAATGGCACGCTGAGCCTTTGGTTAATTCCTGTTCCTGGTGGGAAATGAGAGTTAAATTTGCCTGTCCAGACACCTCCAGCTAGTCTCTCATTGGTTCTCCCTATTCCTGTTCATTTTCCGCAGAAATTGCAAACTGGGCCAAACAGGAGGTTAAAGGCACTGACTCTCCAAGTGGGGAGAGTGTTAGTAAAGCGTCTGGAATGTTGCACCCGAGTACCAGGGGACGAAACCTGAGACACATTTGAACACGTTTCCCGATCACACGGTGGATCATACTCTGGGTTCCACATGCATGTTTTAGCTGAAGGAAGAATCCCTTAAACCTGGAGAGTTGAGACCCATGGAATGGGTACCATGCAATATGACTTCAAAGGGTCTGCATTTGCTCACCGAACCTCACCAATCCTTTCACTGCTGCGTTTATGCCGCTGTACACACGCTTGATTCTCTTTCGGAGACATAGAAATCCATAGGTTTTAAGATTCTTACTAGTCAGGTATATTCTTAGGCGTTTAATATGGGGTGTTGATTCCACTTGGTTGAGAAAGGAGTAGCTCTTGTCTATTACATATTTGGCTTATGGAACGGTATCTCTGCTAATTTCAATCTCTGGTTTTATGCAGCACCCCAACTCACCTTTCCCCTTAAGCAAGCATAAGTTGGTTTTCTACATTTGACACCCTGTTCTGTTTTGTAATTCAGTTCCTGTGTAGCCAAGTTTACATTCCGTGTAGTAGTGATATCTTATGATGTTTCTTTTTCTGTGTGACTTATCTCACTTAGAATCATCGTACCTGAATCCACTCATTATGCTGTTACGGGCCTGATGACATACATTTCATTGCTGAGTGATATTGCATTGTACGTAAGTACCACAACTTCTTTATCCATTTTTCGCTTTCTGTGATATAGAACTTGTACCGTAAACGAGGTTCTTGTAAACAGAGCTGTCCCAAACTTTGGGGTGACTGTGTCTTTTTGATTTTAATTTCCCTAAGCTATAGGACCATAAGTGGAAATGTCCTAGGCTCTGTTGCTTTGTTTTTTAGATGTTTCAGGAAACACCATACACTTCTCCAGAGTGGCTGTTGGCAATTTGCATCCCGCCCATCAGCATAACAAGGCTCCCAGTTCTCCATGGCCTGTCCTGCCTTTCTGGATTTTATACTTTTTTCAGATGGCCCTTTTGACCGTGGGGCAGTGAGACTTCATTGTAGTGCAGATTTCCTTTGCAAACTTGCTTGGTTGGCCCAAAAGGGCGTATGCGTTTTTTCCTGAATATATTCAGGAAAAAACGCAGTGCCCTTTTTGGCCAAGTGCATCATTGTGGACGTTCTGCCTCTTTTCCTATGCTTTACATGCAATTCCAGTCTACCTCCTGAAATCGGTTTTCTGCAATTCTGCCCCGCTTTCAAGTCCTCTTGGCAGCCTTACTTCAATATATTTTTGGACGATAGCTGTCATTTATAACTCTGCAGTTTTGTGAATTACAGAGCCTCTGAGCTCCTTTCTTCAACTCGCTTTCTTGTGAGCTGGCTGCAAGACCGCAGCATTGCTTCAGGCCCTAGTGTGGTTCCGGCATGGCACGCTGAGCCTTTGGTTAATTCCTCTTCCTGGTGGGAAATGAGAGTTAAATTTGTCCGTCCAGACACCTCCAGCTAGTCTCTCATTGGTTCTCCCTATTCCTGTTCATTTTCCGCAGAAATTGCAAACTGGGCCAAACAGGAGGTTAAAGGCACTGACTCTCCAAGTGGGGAGAGTGTTAGTAAAGCGTCTGGAATGTTGTACCCGAGTACCAGGGGACGAAACCTGAGACACATTTGAACACTTTTCCCAATCACACGGTGGATCATACTCTGGGTTCCACATGCATGTTTTAGCTGAAGGAAGAATCCCTTAAACCTGGAGAGTTGAGACCCATGGAATGGGTACCATGCAATATAAATTCAAAGGTTCTGCATTGGCTCACCGAACCTCACCAATCTTATCACTGCTGCGCTTTTGCCACTGTACACACGCTTGATTCTCTTTCGGAGACATATAAATCCATAGATTTTAAGATTCTTACTAGTCAGGTATATTCTTAGACGTTTAATATGGGGTATTCAGTCCTCTTCGTTGAGCAAAGACTAGCTCTTGTCTATTACATATTTGGCTTATGGAACGGTATCTGTGCTAATTTCAATCTCTGGTTTTATGCAGCACCCGAACTCACCTTTCCCCTTAAGCAAGCATAAGTTGGTTTTCTACATTTGAGATCCTGTTCTGTTTTGTAATTCAGTTTCTGTGTAGGCAAGTTTACATTCCTTGTAGTAGTGATATCTTATGATGTTTCTTTTTCTGTGTGACTTATTTCACTTAGAATCATCGTACCTGAATCCACTCATTATGCTGCTACGGGCCTGATGATATAGATTTCATTGCTGAGTGATATTGCATTGTACGTAAGTACCACAACTTCTTTATCCATTTTTCACTTTCTGTGATATTGAACTTGTACTGTAAACGAGGTTCTTGTAAACAGAGCCGTCCCAAACTTTGGGGTGGCTGTGTCTTTTTGATTTTAATTTCCCTAAGCTATAGGACCATAAGTGGAAGTGCCCTAGGCTCTGTTGCTTTGTTTTTTAGATGTTTCAGGAAACACCATACACTTCTCCAGAGTGGCTGTTGGCAATTTACATCCCGCCCATCAGCATAACAAGGCTCCCAATTCTCCATGGCCTGTCCTGCCTTTCTGGATTTTACACTTTTTTCCGATGGCCCTTTTGACCGGGGGGCAGTGAGACTTCATTGTAGTGCAGATTTCCTTTGCAAGCTTGCTTGGTTGGCCAAAAAGGGCATATGCGTTTTTTCCTGAATATATTCAGGAAAAAACGCATACGCCATTTCTGGCCAAGTGCATCATTGTGGACGTTCTGCCTCTTTTCCTATGCTTTACATGCAATTCCAGTCTACCTCCTGAAACCGGTTTCCTGCAATTCTGCCCCTCTTTCAAGTCCTCTTGGCAGCCTTACTTCAATATATTTTTGGACGATAGCTGTCATTTTTAACTCTGCAGGTTTGTGAATTACAGTGCCCCTGAGCTCCTTTCTTCAACTCGCTTTCTTGTGAGCTGGCCGCAACACCGCAGGATTGCTTCAGGCCCTAGTGTGGTTCCGGCATGGCACGCAGAGCCTTTGGTTAATTCCTGTTCCTGGTGGGAAATGAGAGTTAAATTTGCCAGTCCAGGCTCCTCCAGCTAGTCTCTCATTGGTTCTCCCTATTCCTGTTCATTTTCCGCAGAAATGGCAAACTGGGCCAAACAGGAGGTTAAAGGCACTGACTCTCCAAGTGGAGAGAGTTTTAGTAAAGCGACTGGAATGTTGCACCCGAGTACCAGGGGACGAAAACTGAGACACATTTGAACACGTTTCCCGATCACACGGTGGATCATACTCTGGGATCCACATGCATGTTGTAGCTGAAGGAAGAATCCCTTAAACCTGGAGAGTTGAGACCCATGGAATGAGTATCATGCAATATGACTTCAAAGGGTCTGCATTTGCTCACCGAACCTCACCAATCCTATCACTGCTGCGTTTATGCCGCTGTACACACGCTTGATTCTCTTTTGGAGACATATAAATCCATAGGATTTAAGATTCTTGCTAGTCAGGTATATTTTTAGGCGTTTAATATGGGATGTAGAGTCCACTTCGTTGAGCAAGGAGTAGCTCTTGTCTATTACATATTTGGCTTATGGAACGGTATCTGTGCTAATTTCAATCTCTGGTTTTATGCAGTACCCCAACTCACCTTTCCCCTTAAGCAAGCATAAGTTGGTTTTCTACATTTGAGATCCTGTTCTGTTTTGTAATTCATTTCCTGGGTAGCCAAGTTTACATTCCATGCAGTAGTGATATCTTATGATGTTTCTTTTTCTGTGTGACTTATTTCACTTAGAATCATCGTACCTGAATCCACTCATTATGCTGCTATGGGCCTGATGATATACATTTCATTGCTGAGTGATATTGCATTGTACGTAAGTACCACAACTTCTTTATCCATTTTTCACTTTCTGTGATATTGAACTTGTACCGTAAACGAGGTTCTTGTAAACAGAGCCGTCCCAAACTTTGGGGTGGCTGTGTCTTACTGATTTTAATTTCCCTAAGCTATAGGACCATAAGTGGAAGTGCCATAGGCTCTGTTCCTTTGTTTTTTAGATGTTTCAGGAAACACCATACACTTCTCCAGAGTGGCTGTTGGCAATTTACATCCCGCCCATCAGCATAACAAGGCTCCCAGTTCTCCATGGCCTGTCCTGCCTTTCTGGATTTTACACTTTTTTCAGATGGCCCTTTTGACCGGGGGGCAGTGAGACTTCATTGTAGTGCAGATTTCCTTTGCAAGCTTGCTTGGTTGGCCAAAAAGGGCGTATGGGTTTTTCCCTGAATATATTCAGGGAAAAACGCATACGCCCTTTTTGGCCAAGTGCATCATTGTGGACGTTCTGCCTCTTTTCCTATGCTTTACATGCAATTCCAGTCTACCTCCTGAAATCGGTTTCCTGCAATTCTGCCCCGCTTTCAAGTCCTCTTGGCAGCCTTACTTCAATATATTTTTGGACGATAGCTGTCATTTATAACTCTGCAGGTTTGTGAATTACAGTGCCCCTGAGCTCCTTTCTTCAACTCGCTTTCTTGTGAGCTGGCCGCAACACCGCAGCATTGCTTCAGGCCATAGTGTGGTTCCGGCATGGCACGCTGAGCCTTTGGTTAATTCCTCTTCCTGGTGGGAAATGAGAGTTAAATTTGCCCGTACAGGCACCTCCAGCTAGTCTCTCATTGGTTCTCCCTATTCCTGTTCATTTTCCGCAGAAATGGCAAAATGGGCCATACAGGAGGTTAAAGGCACTGACTCTCCAAGTGGGGAGAGTGTTAGTAAAGCTACTGGAATGTTGCACCCGAGTACCAGGGGACGAAACCTGAGACACATTTGAACACGTTTCCCGATCACACGGTGGATCATACTCTGGGTTCCACATGCATGTTTTAGCTGAAGGAAGAATCCCTTAAACCTGGAGAGTTGAGACCCATGGAATGGGTACCATGCAATATGACTTCAAAGGGTCTGCATTGGCTTACAGAACCTCACCAATCCTATCACTGCTACGTTTATGCCGCTGTACACATGCTTGATTCTCTTTCGGAGACATAGAAATCCATAGGTTTTAAGATTCTTACTAGTCAGGTATATTCTTAGGCGTTTAATATGGGGTGTAGAGTCCACTTCGTTGAGCAAGGAGTAGCTCTTGTCTATTACATATTTGGCTTATGGAACGGTATCTGTGCTAATTTCAATCTCTGGTTTTATGCAGCACCCCAACTCACCTTTCCCCTTAAGCAAGCATAAGTTGGTTTTCTACATTTGAGACCCTGTTCTGTTTTGTAATTCAGTTCCTTTGTAGCTAAGTTTACATTCCGTGTAGTAGTGATATCTTATGATGTTTCTTTTTCTGTGTGATTTTTTTCACTTAGAATCATGGTACCTGAATCTACTCATTATGGTGCTACGGGCCTGATGACATAAATTTCATTGCTGAGTGATATTGCATTGTACATAAGTACCACAACTTCTTTATCCATTTTTCGCTTTCTGCAATATTGAACTTGTACCATAAACGAGGTTCTTGTAAACAGAGCCGTCCCAAACATTGGGGTGGCTGTGTCTTTTTGATTTTAATTTCCCTAAGCTATAGGACCATAAGTGGAAGTGCCCTAGGCTCTGTTGCTTTGTTTTTTAGATGTTTCAGGAAACACCATACACTTCTCCAGAGTGGCTGTTGGCAATTTACATCCCGCCCATCAGCATAACAAGGCTCCCAATTCTCCATGAGCTGTCCTGCCTTTCTGGATTTTACACTTTTTTCAGATGCCCCTTTTGACTGGGGGGCAGTGAGACTTCATTGTAGTGCAGATTTCCTTTGCAAGCTTGCTTGGTTGGCCAAAAAGTGCGTATGCGTTTTTTCCTGAATATATTCAGGAAAAAACGCATACGCCCTTTTTGGCCAAGTGCATCATTGTCGACGTTCTGAGTGTTTTCATATGTTTTCAATGCAATTCCAGTCTACCTCCTGAAATCGGATTCCTGCAATTCTGCCCCGCTTTCAAGTCCTCTTGGCAGCCTTACTTCAATATATTTTTGGACGATAGCTGTCATTTATAACTCTGCAGGTTTGTGAATTACAGTGCCTCTGAGCTCCTTTCTTCAACTCGCTTTCTTGTGAGCTGGCTGCAACACCGTAGCATTGCTTCAGGCCCTAGTGTGGTTCCGGCATGGCACGCTGAGCCTTTGGTTAATTCCTCTTCCTGGTGGGAAATGAGAGTTAAATTTGCCCTTCCAGACACCTCCAGCTAGTCTCTCATTGGTTCTCCCTATTCCTGTTCATTTTCCGCAGAAATTGCAAACTGGGCCAAACAGGAGGTTAAAGGCACTGACTCTCCACGTGGGGAGAGGGTTAGTAAAGCGTCTGGAATGTTGCACCCGAGTACCAGGGTACCAAACCTGAGACACATTTGAACACGTTTCCCGATCACATGGTGGATCATACTCTGGGTTCCACATGCATCTTTTAGCTGAAGGAAGAATCCCTTAAACCTGGAGAGTTGAGACCCATGGAATGGGTACCATGCAATATGACTTCAAAGGTTCTGCATTGGCTCACCGAACCTCACCAATCCTATCACTGCTGCGCTTTTGCCACTGTACACACGCTTGATTCTCTTTCGGAGACATATAAATCCATAGATTTTAAGATTCTTACTAGTCAGGTGTATTCTTAGACGTTTAATATGGGGTGTTGAGTCCTCTTCGTTGAGCAAAGACTAGCTCTTGTCTATTACATATTTGGCTTATGGAACGGTATCTGTGCTAATTTCAATCTCTGGTTTTATGCAGCACCCCAACTCACCTTTCCCCTTAAGCAAGCATAAGTTGGTTTTCTACATTTGAGACCCTGTTTTGTTTTGTAATTCAGTTCCTGTGTAGCCAAGTTTACATTCCGTGTAGTAGTGATATCTTATGATGTTTCTTTTTCTGTGTGACTTATCTCACTTAGAATCATCGTATCTGAATCCACTCATTATGCTGCTATGGGCCTGATGATATACATTTCATTGCTGAGTGATATTGCATTGTACGTAAGTACCACAAATTCTTTATCCATTTTTCGCTTTCTGTGATATTGAACTTGTACCGTAAACGAGGTTCTTGTAAACAGAGCCGTCCCAAACTTTGGGGTGGCTGTGTCTTTTTGATTTTAATTTCCCTAAGCTATACCACCATAAGTGGAAGTGCCCTAGGCTCTGTTGCTTTGTTTTGTAGATGTTTCAGGAAACACCATACACTTCTCCAGAGTGGCTGTTGGCAATTTACATCCCGCCCATCAGCATAACAAGGCTCCCAGTTCTCCATGGCCTGTCCTGCCTTTCTGGATTTTATACGTTCTTCAGATGGCCCTTTTAACCGGGGGGCAGTGAGACTTCATTGTAGTGCAGATTTCCTTTGCAAGCTTGCTTGGTTGGCCGAAAAGGGCGTATGCGTTTTTTCCTGAATATATTCAGGAAAAAACGCATACGCCCTTTTTGGCCAAGTGCATCATTGTGGACGTTCTGCCTCTTTTCATATGCTTTACATGCAATTCCAGTCTACCTCCTGAAATCGGTTTCCTGCAATTATGCCCCGCTTTCAAGTCCTCTTGGCAGCCTTACTTCAATATATTTTTGGACGATAGCTGTCATTTATAACTCTGCAGGTTTGTGAATTACAGTGCCCCTGAGCTCCTTTCTTCAACTCGCTTTCTTGTGAGCTGGCCGCAACACCGCAGCATTGCTTCAGGCCCTAGTGTGGTTCCGGCATGGCACGCTGAGCCTTTGGTTAATTCCTCTTCCTGGTGGGAAATGAGAGTTAAATTTGCCAGTACAGGCACCTCCAGCTAGTCTCTCATTGGTTCTCCCTATTCCTGTTCATTTTCCGCAGAAATGGCAAACTGGGCCAAACAGGAGGTTAAAGGCACTGACTCTCCAAGTGGGGAGAGTGTTAGTAAAGCTACTGGAATGTTGCACCCGAGTACCAGGGGACGAAACCTGAGACACATTTGAACACGTTTCCCGATCACACGGTGGATCATACTCTGGGTTCCACATGCATGTTTTAGCTGAAGGAAGAATCCCTTAAACCTGGAGAGTTGAGACCCATGGAATGGGTACCATGCAATATGACTTCAAAGGGTCTGCATTGGCTCACAGAACCTCACCAATCCTATCACTGCTACGTTTATGCCGCTGTACACACGCCTTATTCTCTTTCGGAGACATAGAAATCCATAGGTTTTAAGATTCTTACTAGTCAGGTATATTCATAGGCGTTTAATATGGGGTGTAGAGTCCACTTCGTTGAGCAAGGAGTAGCTCTTGTCTATTACATATTTGGCTTATGGAACGGTATCTGTGCTAATTTCAATCTCTGGTTTTATGCAGCACCCCAACTCACCTTTCCCCTTAAGCAAGCATAAGTTGGTTTTCTACATTTGAGACCCTGTTCTGTTTTGTAATTCAATTCCTTTGTAGCTAAGTTTACATTCCGTGTAGTAGTGATATCTTATGATGTTTCTTTTTCTGTGTGATTTTTTTCACTTAGAATCATGGTACCTGAATCTACTCATTATGCTGCTACGGGCCTGATGACATAGATTTCATTGCTGAGTGATATTGCATTGTACATAAGTACCACAACTTCTTTATCCATTTTTCACTTTCTGCGATATTGAACTTGTACCATAAACGAGGTTCTTGTAAACAGAGCCGTCCCAAACTTTGGGGTGGCTGTGTCTTTTTGATTTTAATTTCCCTAAGCTATAGGACCATAAGTGGAAGTGCCCTAGGCTCTGTTGCTTTGTTTTTTAGATGTTTCAGGAAACACCATACACTTCTCCAGAGTGGCTGTTGGCAATTTACATCCCGCCCATCAGCATAACAAGGCTCCCAGTTCTCCATGGCCTGTCCTGTCTTTCTGGATTTTACACTTTTTTCAGATGCTCCTTTTGACAGGGAGGAAGTGAGACTTCATTGTAGTGCAGATTTCCTTTGCAAGCTTGCTTGGTTGGCCAAAAAGGGCGTATGCGTTTTTTCCTGAATATATTCAGGAAAAAACGCATACGCCCTTTTTGGCCAAGTGCATCATTGTCGACGTTCTGAGTGTTTTCATATGTTTTCAATGCAATTCCAGTCTACCTCCTGAAATCGGTTTCCTGCAATTCTGCCTTGCTGTCAGTGCCTCTTCATAGCCTTACCTCAATATACTTTTTGAAAATTGTTGGCCTTTTTAACTCTGCAGGTTTTTGAATTGCCGTGGCCCTTAGCTGCATTTTTCAGCTCTTATTTTTGTGATCTTGCCTCATATCCACAGGATTTCTTCAGGCCCTATTCTTCTTCTGGGTCGCCTTGCTCTGCCTTTGGTTAATTCTTCTTCCTGATGTGAATTAGAGTGACATGTTCCCATTGAAACCGCTACAGCTATTTTCTCACTGGTTCCCCCTATTCCCATTCATCCTCCGCACTAACTGCAGACTGTGCGATACCGGAACGTAAAGGCATTGACTCTCCATGTGGAGATGTTGTTAGTAAAGTGGCTGGAATGTTGATCCGGAGCCCCAGGAGAGGAAAATGAGGTGCGTTTTAGAAACCTTTCCCGATCATATGGTATACCATCCGCTGGATTTCCCATGCATGGTTTAGCTGTAGGAAGATTCCCTTCAACCTGGAGTGTTGGGACCCTTGGAATGAGTAGCATGAAGTATTGCATTAAACTTTCGGCAGTTGCTCACCAAAGCTCACCAATCCTCTCAGCCCCAAGTGTCCAGCCTTATGTCTTATCCAGCTGTGGGTTTATATGTGGTCATTCCAGGTTGCATCACAGCCCCTGAGCGAATTTTGTAAGAATTTTTCTCTCTTTCATTGTTTCTGCGTTTTGGTTTTAAAATTTATTTCTATAATGGGGTTTAGCTCATTTTCACTGCTGTGTTTGGCCGCTCTGCACACACTTGATTCCCTTATGGAGATATATCAATACATGGGTTTTAAGATTCTTATTACTCAGATATATTTCTCTGCGGTGTATAGGGTGTGTTGAGGCCAGTTCATTGAGCAAGGTGTAGATCTTGTCTAATACCTATTTGGTTTATTGAACGGTATCTGTGCTAATTTCAAACTCTGGTTTTATGCATCACCCCACCTCTCCTTTCCCCTTAAGCTGACATAAGTGTGTTTTCTAAATGTGAGACACTGTTCTGTTTTGTAATTCATTTTTTGTGCAGCCATATTTATCCTCCCTCTATAAGTGATATCTTATGATATGTTTCTTTTTCTGTTTGACTTATTTCAAGTAGTATTATCGGACCTAAATCCACTCTTTATCCTTCTACTAGCCTTATTACATTGATTTCATGGTGAAGAGATATTCCATTGTACATAAGTACCACATTTTCTTTATCCATTGTTCTCTTTCCTGGGATATTTAAGGTGTACTGAAGTTGAGGTTCTTGTAAACAGAGTAGCCCTAAACTGTGGTGTGCTTGTGTCTTGTTGATTTTTAGACTTCCCTAGATATACTTCCGTGATTGGAAGTGCCCTATGCTCTGTAGCTCTGTTTTTTAGATGATTTAGGAACCACCATACACTTCTCCAGAGTGGCTCTCGGCAGTTCACACACTGTCCATCAGCGTATAAAGGCTCCCTGTTCTCCATGGCCTGTCCTGCATTTCTGGTTTTTACAATTTTTTCGGATGGCCCTTTTGACCGGTGGGAAATGAGACTTCTTTGTTGTGCACATTTGCATTGCTTGCTTGCTTGGTTGCCCATAAAGTGCGTATGCGTTTTTTCCTGGATATATTCAGGAAAAAACGCATACTCCCTTTTGGGCCAACTGCATCATTGTCGAAATTCTGCCGCTTTTCATGTGCTTTAAAGACGAGTCCAATCTATCTCTTGAAATCTGTTTCTTGCAATTCTGTCTTGCATTCAGATCCTCTTCTTTGCCTTACCTCAACATATTTTGGGACGTTAGTTTTCATTTATAACTCTGCAGGTTTGTGAATTGCAGTGACCCTGAGCTCCATTTTTTAAGTTGCTCTTTTGTGAGCTGGCCTCAAAGCCGCAGGATTGCTTCAGGCCCTATTTTGGCTCCGGCGAGGCGGGCTGAGCCTTTTTTTAATTCTTATTCTTAATGGGAAATTAGAGTGACATGTGCCCGTCCAAACCCCTACAACTATTCTCTCATTGGTTCCCCCTCTTCCCGTTCATCCTCCTCACAATTTGCAAAATGTGTGAAACAGAAGTTTAAATGTGCTGATTCTCTAAGTGGGGAGATTCTAAGTAACGTGGCTGGAATGATGAACAGGAGCACCAGGAGAGGATAAATGAGGTGCATTTTAGACACATCTCCCGATCACATGGTGTACAGTCCTCTGGGTTTTCCATGCATGTTTTCGCTGTAGGAAGATCCCTTGAACCTGCAGATTTGGGACCCATTGAATGGGTACCAGGTAGTATTACTTTAAAGGGTGTGCATTTCCTCACCCAACCTCATATTTCTCTTAGCGTAAACAGTTTCCAGCCTTATGTCTCATCCTGCTGTGGGTCTAGATGTGTTCAATCCATGTTGCATCACCGTCCCTGAGGAAAAGTTGTAAGAGGTTTTCTCTGTCTCTTTGTCGTTTATTTTTTTCAATTTATTACTATATTGGTTACAGCTGATTTTCAAAGCTCTGTTTCTTGCTGCTGTACATCCACTTGATTCACATACAGAGAGACATCAATAAATTCTTTTTCAGATTCTTACCAGTCATATATATTCTTTTCCAGTGACTTGAGTGTGCTGAGTGCAGTTCTTTTAGCTACCGTGTAGGCCTTGTTGATTATCAGTTTGGTATTTGGAATGGTATCTTTGCTAATTTCAACCTCCTGGATGATGCCTCACCCCTCCCCACCTTTCCCGTTTAGCAGCCTTACGCGTGTTGTCTACATATTTGACTATGTTTTTGTTTTGTAATTTATTTCATGTGTAGCCATTTTGGATTCCACCTTTAAGTGATATCTTATGATATGTGTCTTTTTCTTTTTGAATTATGTCACTTAGAATGATCATACGTAACTCCTCCGGAGTTGTTACAACTGGCCATATTTCATTGACTTCCAGGCTGAGTAATATTCCACTCTACATAAGTACCACATCTCTATCCATTTTTTCCCTCCAGAGACATTTAAGTTATATCCTAGTCGAGAATCTTTTAAACAGAGAGGCAGTAAACATTGGGGTGCCTGTGTCCTCTCGATTTTTGTTTTTCCCAAGACATACGCCCATGAGTGCAAGTGCCCTATGCTCTGTAGCTCATTTTTTAGATGCTTTAGTAAACACAATACACTTCTCCAGAATGGCCATTGGCAATATACATTTCCACTATAAGCCTCACAGGGCTCCCTCTTCTCCTTGCCCTGTCCTGCATTTCTGGTGTTTACACTTTATGAGGATGGCTCTTCTGACTGATGCGAAGTGATATCTTTTGTAGTATTGATTTCCAGTGCCCACCTGTTTGGTTGGCTAAAAAAGTGTATGCCCTTTTCTTGAATATATACAGAAAAAAACGCATACAGCCTTTTTGGCCAACTGCAATGTTGGCAATGTTCAGCCCCTTTTCTTGTGCTTAATGGCGAGTCCTTTCTACCTCCTCAAATCCCTTTCCTGCCATTCTCCCTTGCTTACCAATCCTTTTCTCTGACTTTCCTCAAGACATTTTTCAGTGATAGATATTTTCAACTCTGCAGTTTCGTGAATTTTACTGCCCCTGAGTTCCATTGTTCAACTTGTGTTTATGGGAACTGGCCACAAAGCAGTGGGATTTCCTCAAGCCCTATACTGTTTCCATGGGCAACCCTAGCCTTTGGTCAATTCGTCTTCCTGATTGGAAATTAGAGTGACATGTGCCTGTCTGAACACCTAGGACTTGTCTCTCATTGTTCCTCATCCTTCCGCTTCATCCTCTGGACAAATTCCAAACTGTATGCAACAGGATGTTGACAGTGCTGACATCTCCAAGTGGGGAGACTGTTAGTAAAGACGCTGGAGGGGTGAACCCGAGCACCAGGAGATGAGGCGATGAGATGCCTTTTCCAAACTCTTCCTGATCAGACGGTATACCATCCTCTGTGTGTGACAGACATGTTTTAGCAGTAGGAAGAGTCCCATTCATGTAAGGAGAACACCAGGGCTTTTTCAAAATCAGTGTCTCCCCGAAACCCAAACTGGGGAAATTTTTAAGCTACGGCTACACATATGTTCATTAAGGGCCTTGGGAAGTAGGCAGAGTCCAAACTTTAGATGATTGAAGTCTTCAGGGTCAGAAGCACTCACCACCGGCTTCCCTTAGGTTACACTTTAACTGTCATTGATAGATGATGTCAATAAAAATATCTATTCTTTTTCCGATTATTTCCCCTTATAGGTTATTGCAAAATATTGAGTGTAGTTCCCTGTGCTATACAGTGGTTCCTTGTTGATGATCTATTTTATACATAGCAGTGTGTATGTGTTAATTCCAAACTGTTAATTTATCCCTCCTCCCACCTTTCCCCTTTGGTAATAATAAATTATAAGATTTTATACTTCTCAGAAATGGGGGAGCTGAAAGAGAGGTATCATTTTCAATGGAAAAGCATTTAAAACAAGATTGAAGCTTTAACCAAGATTATTAGATGTACATCCTTGGAAAGAAATCACTTCATTTCTCTAATATTGACCTGACAAATAAGACAAACCTTTTCACTGAACTTGCTTATAATAAAGTGATGGAAATATCAAATGGAAGTGTTAGAAACATCTTATTTTACCCGAGCCTTATAAACTGTTCTATGTTAACTACAGTTTGGCTCACACATCTGTTCATTGAAGTTACAATAGTCTCAATTTCTGTTACTGATCCTCCAGAGTGGACCCCAACAAGTGTCCCCCTGCCCAGTGTCATTGGGGCCAACAGATCGAGACTGAGTTTGGTTCACAAGCAAAGGAAACTTTATATTTTGATCAGAGAATGGAGAGGTGAGAGCATGCACTACCCCGTGGGCTGTGGGCTGGGCTGCTGTGTAGAGATCCTGTCAGAGTCAGTGGGAGGGAGGGGGCGGAGCACTCGAGGGCCGGGTTGGCTGCAGCTCAGGCTCTATATCTTAGAGTCTGCACTGGGCCCCAGGAGCTGAGGTGTCGACCCAGCCATTCTGCACTAGGAAATCTGGTCTGAAGTGCCGGGTGTGGAACCTCTGCATGCGGGACCCTAGGAGCACGTGAAATTAGACAAAGCACAAAGGATAAAAAAGGTCAGACTTGACTTTATTGCCCAGATTCTATTTTTATCTCCCAGGGATTTTTAATGGGCTTTGCTGGGGACAAACCCCTCCTCTGCCTTTTGTCCCGTTCCTCATTCTTGGAGTGCTGAGGGTGCAGACCCTTCTTCTGTAACTGCTGAGTGCTGAGTTGGGAGCCCTCATACCAGGGGATGAGGGTCAGAACTTCTCCCCAGCAGCCTCCAGGTGACGTTGATTGGCCCCAGGACCCCTGCCTCCCTGCTCGTCCGCCTGAGCACCAGCATTGGAAGTGTTATAGATTCTAATGACCTTTAAGGGTTCAGGAAAGAGATGTGCAGAGACGCTGTGGGGGCCGGTTTCACCCCGCCCCACATTTGTTCGGCCACCTTAGGCTGACCGTTTCTGCCAGCCTAGATGCTCTGACCAGTAGTCTGCTCTTTCTTCAATTAGGCCCCTGAATTAACGTAAAAACAGCACCAGGTGTCAGAGCCCTGCCCACTCAACTCCCAGACAGTCCAGGGTCAGTGGTGATCAAAGACCATGATGGCCACTGAGTCAACAGCCTTTTGAAGTAAACAGGAGTCCAGCCGGTCTTATTGGCCACCATCATCACGGTGTCTGTAGGCTTTTCTATGGTGACAGTGTGATATACGTTTCCCCCGCCAAGACTATTAGCTCCCCTCCGGGTGCAGTAAGTCCTGCAAGCAGTAGTCTACTCATTCGGGACACACTATTGTTGTTTTATGAGAGAAACTCCAGGTCAAGTGATGTTCACACGAGTCGTCATGGTGCCCTGTTGCCCCCGGTTATCTCTCTGGATGTTGGAGTTGGAGGGCCTCCTCACTCGAGGTCGGTGTGCCCACGGAGCGAACCCTGCAACTTCAGGGCATGGTTGGTGATTAGGATCACCACGTGGGGTCCTTTTCCCTTAGGAGGGAGGTGGCCTTTTGGGCTGCTGATTTCCAGGTTTTTAGATACCGCCAGTATCTTGGCCAGATGTGGCAGTGGGCCAAGCCCCTTGGTGACTCTATTTTATCCTACCTGGATGGCATTCTTGCGTTGTTCCATTTCAAGTGGTCCCAGTTTTTGCACTAATTCTCCAATGGCGACTCACCTTTCACCGGGAATGGAAAGGTCAAAGGGTTTAGCTCAATTAGGGAGTTCCAGGGCAAGGGTCTGAATTGACTGCTCTTTCCATTCTTGAAAGGCCACTTCTGGATTCTGTTCAAAAGGATCATCATCTTTTCCTTTCAGTGTTTCATATAGAGGCCCAGCTAGTAGACTGTAGTTAGGGATCCAGAAGCAGCAAACCCTGGCCTCCCCAGGAACCCCTAAGCTGTCTTCTAGTTTTAGAAAGGGGTAAGGCTGCAAATGGTTTCTTCCCTTTCCTGGGATGGGCTTCTCCGACCTTCTGTGAGAATGAAGCCCAGGCAGGTCACCGCAGTCTGTGATATTTGAGCTTTTTCTTGGACAACTTCTATCCTTTATTGGCTTGGTAGTTCAGAGGCCTCCTTAGTAGGGCTGGCGATCAGAATGTCGTCTGCATATTGAAGGAGGGTTTCCTTTTCTAGAGGTAGAACTTTTCGGTCTTTAGCTAAGCTTTCCCCAAAGATGGTGTGGGAATTTTTGAACCCTTGGGGCAAGACGGCCCGGAAGTATTGTTTTAGTTGTATGTTGAGTCCTGCCACTCACAAGCCAAAATTTCTTGTGACTCTGGGACTAATGGAATACAAAAGAAGGCATCATTGAAGACTAATACAGAATACCATGTCCTGGTGGTTGGTAGAATGACCAGCAGGGTGTAGGAAATGGAGCAACTGGAGGTATATCCTCGGTGGCTTCACTGACTGTCCTGACATCCTTTACCAGGTCCCCAGCAGCCCATGGGGCTCTCGTGGTCAGGCCAATCCCAGGATATGGAGCTCTCCTGGGCAGGTACCCCACCCCCAACCCAGCCCACGGGGCTCTCATGGTCAGGCCTCTCCCAGGATACAGAGCTACCCTTGCAGGTACCGTGGCAGGGCTGGGCACACAGGAACTGTGCACATAGCCCTCATTGAAGAGCACCCCCATCTCACCTGTCGCTCAGAGCTGACACAGAGCACCTCAGAGCAGGACTTGAACTAACAAACAGCAGCTCCGACAGGTCTGTGACCCTGGGCATCACTCTGTGTGGCCTCCCTCCACCTGGTCTTCCAGAGACATCCACTGCACCCGGGGCACCAAGCCTCTGTCTCCAACCACCACCCACCCCTCCTCTCCCTGACTCCTGGGTTCCTCTCATTAGGAGAGGGTTTTCTTGAAGTTGTCTCCCACTCATGGGCCAGATAAAATGATTAGAAAACAAGCCAAAGCTGCAGCCCCTTGTCTATCCTGACTCTCAGGAGCCCACACCTGTTCCTTGGACCTGGCCGGTTCAGCAAGTTCCATTTTCTGCAACTGTGAGCCCCTGAGGGGTGATGATTGGCTGACCTGGGCAGCCTTACCATGCCGGCCAGCCCTCCCCAGGTGTGCCTGGGTTGAGATCAATATAAATACCACTCCAGGCAGCAAGAGCCCCTGCAGCTGTGCCTGATGCCATTTTCTCTGCCCTGTCAGCAGTCTCGGGGCTGGGCTGGTGGGAGGGAGTGAGAGGCCACGGCTTTGTGGGTGGCCCAGTGTGAGTGGGGCTCTGCTGGACTTTCTGCAGCAGTTGCCAGGCTGCCACCTGCTAAAGAAGAGGATGTGTCACCCATACCTGCTGCTGGAATTTCTCCCTGGGCAGAGGTGAGGAAGGAAAAAAGCAGTGGGGGCAGGGACAGGACGGGTATCTCAGGCAGGGAAATGGAAATCTTCCAGAAGAGCACCCAGGGACAGGACCATCCTGGCTGGCCTGCAGGCACCAAGTCAGCTGGCATGCTGTCACTCGTGTGGCTCCATGGCCCTTCCTCTAGGCTTTCAAGTCCTTGTATATATTCAGGTGTTTTACCTGGGAAGGGTGGGAACAGTTCAACAGCAACTGGCCTGGGGCTCAGCTCACGTTCACTCACAGATGCCTCGGCACAGTGCCCCAGCTTTGCAATGAGTACGCTTGTGTGGGGGCTGCTGGCTGAATGGGAGACGATTCCCCACCACTGACCAACTTCAGAATTGTTTACAACTGGAGCAAGTGCCCTGATACGGTTTTCCTCTGAGTAACTGGTGGGTTCTGTTTTTTTTTTTTTCTCTTTTTCGTTTTTGGTTCAAGGTAGATTTTATTCCTCTTTTTTGTATTTACAGATATAAGCATGGAAATAATTTATTCATATAAATACATGTATGTGAAGGGAATAATTGTTTTTTCTGTTTTATTTTTTAAATTTTATTTCTTTTTAATTTTGAATTTTATTTTATATTTTTATACAGCAGGTTCTTATTGGTTATCTATTTTATACATATAAATGTTTACATGCCAATCCCAATCTCTCAGCTCCTCCCACCACCACCCCCCCAAGAGCTTTCCCCCCTTGTTGTCCATACGATTGTTGTCTACATCTGTTGCTCTATTTATGCCTTGCAAAACGGTTAATCTGTACAGTTTTTCTAGGTTCCACATATATGCATGAATATACAAGATTTGTTTTTCTCTTTCTGACTTACTTCACTCTGTATGACAGTCTCTAGATCCATCGACGTCTCTACAAATGACCCAATTTCATTCCTTTCATGGCTTAGTAATATTCCATTTTATATATGTACCACATCTTTATGCATTCGTCTGTCTGTGGGCATTTAGGTTGCTTCCATTACCTCGATATTGTAAATAGTGATGCAATGAACATTGCGGTGAATGTCTCTTTTTGATTTATGGTTTTGTCTGTGTATATGTCCAGTACTGGGATTGCTGTATCATATGGTAATTCTATTATTAGTTTCTTAAGACTCCATATTGTTCTCCATAGTGACTGTATCAATTTATATTCCCAACAATAGTGGAAGAGGCTTCCTTTTCCCCACACCCTTTCCAGCAATTGTTGTTTGTAGATTTTCAGATGATGCCCATTCTAACAGGTGTGAGGTGATACCTCATTGTTGAGTCCATTTCGTTGAGCAAGGGGTAGGTCTTGTCTATTACATATTTGGCTTATGGAACGGTATCTGTGCTAATTTCAAACTCTGGTTTTATGCAGCACCCCAACTCACCTTTCCCCTTAAGCAAGCATAAGTTGGTTTTCTAAACTTGAGACCCTGTTCTGTTTTGTAATTCAGTTCATGTGTAGCCAAGTTTACATTCCATGTATTAGTGATACCTTATGATGTTTCCTTATCTGTGTGACTTATTTCACTTAGAATCATCGTGCCTCAATCCACTCATTATGCGGGTACAGGCCTGGTGACACAGATTTCATTGCTGAGTGGTATTCTGTTGTACGTTAAGTACCGCAACTTCTTTATCAATTATTTGCTCTCTGGGATACTTAACTTGTACCATAGAAGAGGTTCCTGTAAACAGAGCCGTCCCAAATTTTGGGGTGGCTGTGTCTTTTTGATTTTAATTTCCCTAAGCTATAGGACCATAAGTGGAAATGCCCTAGACTCTGTTGCTTTGTTTTTCAGATGTATCAGGAAACACCATACACTTCTCCAGAGTGGCTGTTGGCAATTTACATCCCGCCCATCAGCATAACAAGGTTCCTTTATCCCCATGGCCTGTCTTGCCTTTCTGCATTTTCCACTTTTTTCAGATGGCTCTTTAAACCGGGGGGAAGTGACACTTCATAGTAGTTCGGATTTCCATTGCAAGCTTGCTTGGTTTGCCAAAAAGGGCGTATGCGTTTTTTCCTGAATATATTCAGGAAAAAACGCATACGCCCTTTTTGGCCAAGTGCATCATTGTGGACGTTCTGCCTCTTTTCCTATGCTTTACATGCAATTCCAGTCTACCTCCTGAAATCGGTTTCCTGCAATTCTGCCCCGCTTTCAAGTCCTCTTGGCAGCCTTACTTCAATATATTTTTGGACGATAGCTGTCATTTATAACTCTGCAGGTTTTTGAATTAGAGTGCCCCTAAGCTCCTTTCTTCAACTCGCTTTCTTGTGAGCTGGCCGCAACACCGCAGGATTGCTTCAGGCCCTAGTGTGGTTCCGGCATGGCACGCTGAGCCTTTGGTTAATTCCTCTTCCTGGTGGGAAATGAGAGTTAAATTTGCCCGTCCAGACACCTCCAGCTAGTCTCTCATTTGTTCTCCCTATTCCTGTTCAACTTTCAAAGAATTTGCAAACTGGGCCAAACAGGAGGTTAAAGGCACTGACTCTCCAAGTGGGGAGAGTGTTAGTAAAGCGTCTGGAATGTTGCACCCGAGTACCAGGGGACGAAACCTGAGACACATTTGAACACGTTTCCCGATCACACGGTGGATCATACTCTGGGTTCCACATGCATGTTTTAGCTGAAGGAAGAATCCCTTAAACCTGGAGAGTTGAGACCCTTGGCATGGGTACCATGCAATATGACTTCAAAGGGTCTGCATTGGCTCACCGAACCTCACCAATCCTATCACTGCTGCGCTAATGCACTGTACACACGCTTGATTCTCTTTCAGAGACATATAAATCCATAGGTTTTAAGATTCTTACTAGTCAGGTATATTCTTAGGCGTTTAATATGGGGTGTAGAGTCCACTTCGTTGAGCAAGGAGTAGCTCTTGTCTATTACATATTTGGCTTATGGAACAGTATCTGTGCTAATTTCAATCTCAGGTTTTATGCAGCACCCCAACTCACCTTTGCCCTTAAGCAAGCATAAGTTGGTTTTCTACATTTGAGACCCTGTTCTGTTTTGTAATTCAGTTCCTGTGTACCCAAGTTTACATTCCGTGTATTAGTGATATCTTATGATGTTTCTTTTCTGTGTGACTTATTTCACTTAGAATCATCGTACCTGAATCCACTCATTATGCTGCTACGGGCCTGATGATATACATTTCATTGCTGAGTGATATTGCATTGTACGTAAGTACCACAAATTCTTTATCCATTTTTCGCTTTCTGTGATATTGAACTTGTACCACAAAAGAGGTTCTTGTAAACAGAGCCGTCCCAAACTTTGGGGTGGCTGTGTCTTTTTGATTTTAATTTCCCTAAGCTATACGACCATAAGTGGAAGTGCCCTAGGCTCTGTTGCTTTGTTTTGTAGATGTTTCAGGAAACACCATAAACTTCTCCAGAGTGGCTGTTGGCAATTTACATCCCGCCCATCAGCATAACAAGGCTCCCAGTTCTCCATGGCCTGTCCGGCCTTTCTGGATTTTATACTTTTTTCAGATGGCCCTTTTGGCAGGGGGGCAGTGAGACTTCATTGTAGTGCAGATTTCCTTTGCAAGCTTGCTTGGTTGGCCCAAAAGGGCGTATGCGTTTTTTCCTGAATATATTCAGGAAAAAACGCATACGCCCTTTTTAGCCAAGTGCATCATTGTGGACGTTCTGCCTCTTTTCCTATGCTTTACATGCAATTCCAGTCTACCTCCTGAAATCGGTTTCCTGCAATTCTGCCCCGCTTTCAAGTCCTCTTGGCAGCCTTACTTCAATATATTTTTGGACGATAGCTGTCATTTATAACTCTGCAGGTTTGTGAATTACAGTGCCCCTGAGCTCCTTTCTTCAACTCGCTTTCTTGTGAGCTGGCCGCAACACCGCAGGATTGCTTCAGGCCCTAGTGTGGTTCCGGCATGGCACGCTGAGCCTTTGGTTAATTCCTCTTCCTGGTGGGAAATGAGAGTTAAATTTGCCCGTCCAGGCACCTCCAGCTAGTCTCTCATTGGTTCTCCCTATTCCTGTTCATTTTCCGCAGAAATGGCAAACTGGGCCAAACAGGAGGTTAAAGGCACTGACTCTCCAAGTGGGGAGAGTGTTAGGAAAGCGTCTGGAATGTTGCACCCGAGTACCAGGGGACGAAACCTGAGACACATTTGAACACGTTTCCCGATCACACGGTGGATCATACTCTGGGTTCCACATGCATGTTTTAGCTGAAGGAAGAATCCCTTAAACCTGGAGAGTTGAGACCCATGGAATGGGTACCATGCAATGTGACCTCAAAGGGTCTGCATTTGCTCACCGAACCTCACCAATCCTATCACTGCTGCGTTTATGCCGCTGTACACACGCTTGATTCTCTTTTGGAGACATAGAAATGTATAGGTTTTAAGATTCTTACTGGTCAGGTATATTCTTAGGCGTTTAATATGGGGTGTAGAGTCTACTTCGTTGAGCAAGGAGTAGCTCTTGTCTATTACATATTTGGCTTATGGAACGGTATCTGTGCTAATTTCAATCTCTGGTTTTATGCAGCACCCCAACTCACCTTTCCCCTTAAGCAAGCATAAGTTGGTTTTCTACATTTGAGACCCTGTTCTGTTTTGTAATTCAGTTCCTGTGTAGCCAAGTTTACATTCCGTGTAGTAGTGATATCTTATGATGTTTCTTTTTCTGTGTGACTTATCTCACTTAGAATCATCGTACCTGAATCCACTCATTATGCTGCTACGGGCCTGATGATATACATTTCATTGCTGAGTGATATTGCATTGTACGTAAGTACCACAACTTCTTTATCCATTTTTCACTTTCTGTGATATTGAACTTGTACTGTAAATGAAGTTCTTGTAAACAGAGCCGTCCCAAACTTTGGGGTGGCTGTGTCTTTTTGATTTTAATTTCCCTAAGCTATAGGACCATAAGTGGAAGTGCCCTAGGCTCTGTTGCTTTGTTTTTTAGATGTTTCAGGAAACACCATACACTTCTCCAGAGTGGCTGTTGGCAATTTACATCCCGCCCATCAGCATAACAAGGCTCCCAGTTCTCCATGGCCTGTCCTGCCTTTCTGGATTTTACACTTTTTTCAGATGGCCCTTTTGACCGGGGGGCAGTGAGACTTCATTGTAGTGCAGATTTCCTTTGCAAGCTTGCTTGGTTGGCCAAAAAGGGCGTATGCGTTTTTTCCTGAATATATTCAGGAAAAAACGCATACGCCCTTTTTGGCCAAGTGCATCATTGTGGACGTTCTGTCTCTTTTCCTATGCTTTACATGCAATTCCAGTCTACCTCCTGAAATCGGATTCCTGCAATTCTGCCCCGCTTTCGAGTCCCCTTGGCAGCCTTACTTTAATATATTTTTGGACGATAGCTGTCATTTATAACTCTGCAGGTTTGTGAATTACAATGCCCCTGAGCTCCTTTCTTCAACTCGCTTTCTTGTGAGCTGGCCGCAACACCGCAGGATTGCTTCAGGCCCTAGTGTGGTTCCGGCATGGCACGCTGAGCCTTTGGTTAATTCCTCTTCCTGGTGGGAAATGAGAGTTAAATTTGCCCGTCCAGACACCTCCAGCTAGTCTCTCATTGGTTCTCCCTATTCCTGTTCATTTTCCGCAGAAATTGCAAACTGGGCCAAACAGGAGGTTAAAGGCACTGACTCTCCAAGTGGAGAGAGTTTTAGTAAAGCGTCTGGAATGTTGCACCCGAGTACCAGGGGACGAAACCTGAGACACATTTGAACACGTTTCCCGATCACACGGTGGATCATACTCTGGGTTCCACATGCATGTTTTAGCTGAAGGAAGAATCCCTTAAACCTGGAGAGTTGAGACCCATGGAATGGGTACCATGCAATATGACTTCAAAGGTTCTGCATTGGCTCACCGAACCTCACCAATCCTATCACTGCTGCGCTTATGCCACTGTACACACGCTTGATTCTCTTTCGTAGACATATAAATCCATAGATTTTAAGATTCTTCCTAGTCAGGTATATTCTTAGACGTTTAATATGGGGTGTTGAGTCCTCTTCGTTGAGCAAGGAGTAGCTCTTGTCTACTACATATTTGGCTTATGGAACGGTATCTGTGCTAATTTCAATCTCTGGTTTTATGCAGCACCCCAACTCACCTTTCCCCTTAAGCAAGCATAAGTTGGTTTTCTACATTTGAGACCCTGTTCTGTTTTGTAATTCAGTTCCTGTGTAGCCAAGTTTACATTCCGTGTAGTAGTGATATCTTATGATGTTTCTTTTTCTGTGTGACTTATCTCACTTAGAATCATCGTACCTGAATCCACTCATTATGCTGCTACGGGCCTGATGACATAGATTTCATTGCTGAGTGATATTGCATTGTACGTAAGTACCACAACTTCTTTATCCATTTTTCGCTTTCTGTGATATTGAACTTGTACCGTAAACGAGGTTCTTGTAAACAGAGCCGTCCCAAACTTTGGGGTGGCTGTGTCTTTTTGGTTTTAATTTCCCTAAGCTATACGACCATAAGTGGAAGTGCCCTAGGCTCTGTTGCTTTGTTTTTTAGATGTTTCAGGAAACACCATACACTTCTCCAGAGTGGCTGTTGGCAATTTACATCCCGCCCATCAGCATAACAAGGCTCCCAGTTCTCCATGGCCTGTCCGGCCTTTCTGGATTTTACACTTTTTTCAGATGGCCCTTTTGACTGGGGGGCAGTGAGACTTCATTGTAGTGCAGATTTCCTTTGCAAGCTTGCTTGGTTGGCCAAAAAGTGCGTATGCGTTTTTTCCTGAATATATTCAGGAAAAAACGCATATGCCCTTTTTGGCCAAGTGCATCATTGTGGACGTTCTGCCTCTTTTCCTATGCTTTACATGCAATTCCAGTCTACCTCCTGAAATCGGTTTCCTGCAATTCTGCCCCGCTTTCAAGTCCTCTTGGCAGCCTTACTTCAATATATTTTTGGACGATAGCTGTCATTTATAACTCTGCAGGTTTGTGAATTACAGTGTCCCTGAGCTCCTTTCTTCAACTCACTTTCTTGTGAGCTGGCCGCAACACCGCAGGATTGCTTCAGGCCCTAGTGTCGTTCCGGCATGGCACGCTGAGCCTTTGGTTAATTCCTCTTCCTGGTGGGAAATGAGAGTTAAATTTGCCCATCCAGACACCTCCAGCTAGTCTCTCATTTGTTCTCCCTATTCCTGTTCATTTTCCGCAGAAATTGCAAACTGGGCCAAACAGGAGGTTAAAGGCACTGACTCTCCAAGTGGGGAGAGTTTTAGTAAAGCGTCTGGAATGTTGCACCCGAGTACCAGCGGAGAAAATCTGAGACACATTTGAACACGTTTCCCGATCACACGGTGGATCATACTCTGGGTTCCACATGCATGTTTTAGCTGAAGGAAGAATCCCTTAAACCTGGAGAGTTGAGACCCATGGAATGGGTACCATGCAATATGACTTCAAAGGGTCTGCATTTGCTCAACAAACCTCACCAATCCTATCACTGCTGCGTTTATGCTGCTGTACACATGCTTGATTCTCTTTTGGAGACATATAAATCCATAGGTTTTAAGATTATTACTAGTCAGGTATATTCTTAGGCGATTAATATGGGGTGTAGAGTCCACTTCGTTGAGCAAAGAGTAGCTCTTGTCTATTACATATTTGGCTTATGGAATGGTATCTGTGCTAATTTCAATCTCTGGTTTTATGCAGAACCCCAACTCACCTTTCCCCTTAAGCAAGCATAAGTTGGTTTTCTACATTTGAGACCGTGTTCTGTTTTGTAATTCAGTTTCTGTGTAGCCAAGTTTACATTCCGTGTAGTAGTGATATCTTATGATGTTTCTTTTTCTGTGTGACTTATCTCACTTAGAATCATCGTACCTGAATCCACTCATTATGCTGCTACGGGCCTGATGATATAGATTTCATTGCTGAGTGATATTGCATTGTACGTAAGTACCACAAATTCTTTATCCATTTTTCACCTTCTGTGATATTGAATTTGTACTGTAAATGAGGTTCTTGTAAACAGAGCCGTCCCAAACTTTGGGGTGGCTGTGTCTTTTTGATTTTAATTTCCCTAAGCTATAGGACCATAAGTGGAAGTGCCCTAGGCTCTGTTGCTTTGTTTTTTAGATGTTTCAGGAAACACCATACACTTCTCCAGAGTGGCTGTTGGCAATTTACATCCCGCCCATCAGCATAACAAGGCTCCCAGTTCTCCATGGCCTGTCCTGCCTTTCTGGATTTTATACTTTTTTCAGATGGCCCTTTTGACTGGGGGGCAGTGAGACTTCATTGTAGTGCAGATTTCCTTTGCAAGCTTGCTTGGTTGGCCAAAAAGGGCGTATGCGTTTTTTTCTGAATATATTCAGGAAAAAACGCATACGCCCTTTTTGGCCAAGTGCATCATTGTGGACGTTCTGCCTCTTTTCCTATGCTTTACATGCAATTCCAGTCTACCTCCTGAAATCGGTTTCCTGCAATTCTGCCCCGCTTTCAAGTCCTCTTGGCAGCCTTACTTCAATATATTTTTGGACGATAGCTGTCATTTTTAACTCTGCAGGTTTGTGAATTACAGTGCCCCTGAGCTCCTTTCTTCAACTCGCTTTCTTCTGAGATGGCCGCAACACCGCAGGATTGCTTCAGGCCCTAGTGTGTTTCCGGCATGGCACGCTGAGCCTTTGGTTAATTCCTCTTCCTGGTGGGAAATGAGAGTTAAATTTGCCCGTCCAGACACCTCCAGCTAGTCTCTCATTGGTTCTCCCTATTCCTGTTCATTTTCCGCAGAAATTGCAAACTGGGCCAAACAGGAGGTTAAAGGCACTGACTCTCCAAGTGGGGAGAGTGTTAGTAAAGCGTCTGGAATGTTGCACCCGAGTACCAGGGGACGAAAAGTGAGACATTTGAACACGTTTCCCGATCACACGGTGGATCATACTCTGGGTTCCACATGCATGTTTTAGCTGAAGGAAGAATCCCTTAAACCTGGAGAGTTGAGACCCATGGAATGGGTACCATGCAATATGACTTCAAAGGTTCTGCATTGGCTCACCGAACCTCACCAATCCTATCACTGCTGCGCTTATGCCTCTGTACACACGCTTGATTCACTTTCGGAGACTTATAAATCCATAGATTTTAAGATTCTTACTAGTCAGGTATATTCTTAGACGTTTAATATGGGGTGTTGAGTCCTCTTCGCTGAGCAAGGAGTAGCTCTTGTCTATTACATATTTGGCTTATGGAACGGTATCTGTGCTAATTTCAATCTCTGGTTTTATGCAGCACCCCAACTCACCTTTCCCCTTAAGCAAGCATAAGTTGGTTTTCTACATTTGAGACCCTGTTCTGTTTTGTAATTCAGTTCCTGTGTAGCCAAGGTTACATTCCATGTAGTAGTGATATCTTATGATGTTTCTTTTTCTGTGTGACTTATTTCACTTAGAATCATCGTACCTGAATCCACTCATTATGCTGCTACGTGCCTGATGATATACATTTCATTGCTGAGTGATATTGCATTGTACGTAAGTACCACAAATTCTTTATCCATTCTTTGCTTTCTGTGATATTGAACTTGTACCGTAAACGAGGTTCTTGTAAACAGAGCCGTCCCAAACTTTATGGTGGCTGTGTCTTTTTGATTTTAATTTCCCTAAGCTATACGACCATAAGTGGAAGTGCCCTAGGCTCTGTTGCTTTGTTTTGTAGATGTTTCAGGAAACACCATACACTTCTCCAGAGAGGCTATTGGCAATTTACATCCCGCCCATCAGCATAACAAGGCTCCCAGTTCTCCATGGCCTGTCCTGCCTTTCTGGATTTTATACTTTTTTCAGATGGCCCTTTTGACCGGGGGGCAGTGAGACTTCATTGTAGTGCAGATTTCCTTTGCAAGCTTGCTTGGTTGGCCCAAAAGGGCGTATGCGTTTTTTCCTGAATATATTCAGGAAAAAACGCATACGCCCTTTTTGGCCAAGTGCATCATTGTGGACGTTCTGCCTCTTTTCCTATGCTTTACATGCAATTCCAGTCTACCTCCTGAAATCGGTTTCCTGCAATTCTGCCCCGCTTTCAAGTCCTCTTGGCAGCCTTACTTCAATATATTTTTGGACGATAGCTGTCATTTATAACTCTGCAGGTTTGTGAATTACAGTGCCCCTGAGCTCCTTTCTTCAACTCGCTTTCTTTTGAGCTGGCCGCAACACCACAGCATGGCTTCAGGCCCTAGTGTGGTTCTGGCATGGCACGCTGAGCCTTTGGTTAATTCCTCTTCCTGGTGGGAAATGAGAGTTAAATTTGCCCGTCCAGACACCTCCAGCTAGTCTCTCATTGGTTCTCCCTATTCCTGTTCATTTTCCGCAGAAATTGCAAACTGGGCCAAACAGGAGGTTAAAGGCACTGACTCTCCAAGTGGGGAGAGTGTTAGTAAAGCGACTGGAATGTTGCACCCGAGTACCAGGGGACGAAAACTGAGACACATTTGAACACGTTTCCCGATCACACGGTGGATCATACTCTGGGTTCCACATGCATGTTTTAGCTGAAGGAAGAATCCCTTAAACCTGGAGAGTTGAGACCCATGGAATGGGTACCATGCAATATGACTTCAAAGGGTCTGCATTTGCTCACCGAACCTCACCAATCCTATCACTGCTGCGTTTATGCCGCTGTACACACGCTTGATTCTCTTTCGGAGACATATAAATCCATAGGTGTTAAGATTCTTACTAGTCAGGTATATTCTTAGGCATTTAATATGGGGTGTTGAGTCCACTTCGTTGAGCAAGGAGTAGCTCTTGTCTATTACCTATTTGGCTTATGGAATGGTATCTGTGCTAATTTCAATCTCTGGTTTTATGCAGCACCCCAACTCACCTTTCCCCTTAAGCAAGCATAAGTTGGTTTTCTACATTTGAGACCCTGTTCTGTTTTGTAATTCAGTTCCTGTGTAGCCAAGTTTACATTCCGTGTATTAGTGATATCTTATGATGTTTCTTTTTCTGTGTGACTTATTTCACTTAGAATCATCGTACCTGAATCCACTCATTATGCTGCTACGGGCCTGATGACATAGATTTCATTCCTGAGTGATATTGCATTGTACGTAAGTACCACAACTTCTTTATCCATTTTTCACTTTCTGCAATATTGAACTTGTACCATAAACGAGATTCTTGTAAACAGAGCCGGCCCAAACTTTGGGGTGGCTGTGTCTTTTTGATTTTAATTTCCCTAAGCTATAGGACCATAAGTGGAAGTGCCCTAGGCTCTGTTGCTTTGTTTTTTAGATGTTTCAGGAAACACCATACACTTCTCCAGAGTGGCTGTTGGCAATTTACATCCCGCCCATCAGCATAACAAGGCTCCCAGTTCTCCATGGCCTGTCCTGCCTTTCTGGATGTTATACTTTTTTCAGATGGCCCTTTTGACCGGGGGGCAGTGAGACTTCATTGTAGTGCAGATTTCCTTTGCAAGCTTGCTTGGTTGGCCAAAAAGGGCGTATGCGTTTTTTCCTGAATATATTCAGGAAAAAACGCATACGCCCTTTTTGGCCAAGTGCATCATTGTGGACGTTCTGCCTCTTTTCCTATGCTTTACATGCAATTCCAGTCTACCTCCTGAAATCGGTTTCCTGCAATTCTGCCCCGCTTTCAAGTCCTCTTGGCAGCCTTACTTCAATATATTTTTGGACGATAGCTGTCATTTATAACTCTGCAGGTTTGTGAATTACAGTGCCCCTGAGCTCCTTTCTTCAACTCGCTTTTTTGTGAGCTGGCCGCAACACCGCAGCATTGCTTCAGGCCCTAGTGTGGTTCCGGCATGGCACGCTGAGCCTTTGGTTAATTCCTCTTCCTGGTGGGAAATGAGAGTTAAATTTGCCCATCCAGACACCTCCAGCTAGTCTCTCATTGGTTCTCCCTATTTCTGTTCATTTTCCGCAGAAATTGCAAACTGGGCCAAACAGGAGGTTAAAGGCACTGTCTCTCCAATTGGGGAGAGTGTTAGTAAAGCGTCTGGAATGTTGCACCCGAGTACCAGGGGACAAAAACTGAGACACATTTGAACACGTTTCCCGATCACACGGTTGATCATACTCTGGGTTCCACATGCATGTTTTAGCTGAAGGAAGAATCCCTTAAACCTGGAGAGTTGAGACCCATGGAATGGGTACCATGCAATATGACTTCAAAGGGTCTGCATTTGCTCACCGAACCTCACCAATCCTATCACTGCTGCGTTTATGCCGCTGTACACATGCTTGTTTCTCTTTTGGAGACATATAAATCCATAGGTTTTAAGATTATTACTAGTCAGGTATATTCTTAGGCGATTAATATGGGGTGTAGAGTCCACTTCGTTGAGCAAGGAGTAGCTCTTGTCTATTACATATTTGGCTTATTGAATGGTATCTGTGCTAATTTCAATCTCTGGTTTTATGAAGAACCCCAACTCACCTTTCCCCTTAAGCAAGCATAAGTTGGTTTTCTACATTTGAGACCGTGTTCTGTTTTGTAATTCAGTTTCTGTGTAGCCAAGTTTACATTCCGTGTAGTAGTGATATCTTATGATGTTTCTTTTTCTGTGTGACTTATCTCACTTAGAATCATCGTACCTGAATCCACTCATTATGCTGCTACGGGCCTGATGATATAGATTTCATTGCTGAGTGATATTGCATTGTACGTAAGTACCACAAAATCTTTGTCCATTTTTCACTTTCTGTGATATTGAACTTGTACTGTCAACGAGGTTCTTGTAAACAGAGCCGTCCCAAACTTTGGGGTGGCTGTGTCTTTTTGATTTTAATTTCCCTAAGCTATAGGACCATAAGTGGAAGTGCCCTAGGCTCTGTTGCTTTGTTTTTTAGATGTTTCAGGAAACACCATACACTTCTCCAGAGTGGCTGTTGGCAATTTACATCCCGCCCATCAGCATAACAAGGCTCCCAGTTCTCCATGGCCTGTCCTGCCTTTCTGGATTTTACACTTTTTTCAGATGGCCCTATTGACCGGGGGGCAGTGAGACTTCATTGTAGTGCAGATTTCCTTTGCAAGCTTGCTTGGTTGGCCAAAAAGGGCGTATGCGTTTTTTCCTGAATATATTCAGGAAAAAACGCATACACCCTTTTTGGCCAAGTGCATCATTGTGGACGTTCTGCCTCTTTTCCTATGCTTTACATGCAATTCCAGTCTACCTCCTGAAATCGGTTTCCTGCAATTCTGCCCCGCTTTCAAGTCCTCTTGGCAGCCTTACTTCAATATATTTTTGGACGATAGCTGTCATTTATAACTCTGCAGGTTTGTGAATTACAGTGCCCCTGAGCTCCTTTCTTCAACTCGCTTTTTTGTGAGCTGGCCGCAACACCGCAGCATTGCTTCAGGCCCTAGTGTGGTTCCGGCATGGCACGCTGAGCCTTTGGTTAATTCCTCTTCCTGGTGGGAAATGAGAGTTAAATTTGCCCATCCAGACACCTCCAGCTAGTCTCTCATTGGTTCTCCCTATTTCTGTTCATTTTCCGCAGAAATTGCAAACTGGGCCAAACAGGAGGTTAAAGGCACTGTCTCTCCAATTGGGGAGAGTGTTAGTAAAGCGTCTGGAATGTTGCACCCGAGTACCAGGGGACAAAAACTGAGACACATTTGAACACGTTTCCCGATCACACGGTTGATCATACTCTGGGTTCCACATGCATGTTTTAGCTGAAGGAAGAATCCCTTAAACCTGGAGAGTTGAGACCCATGGAATGGGTACCATGCAATATGACTTCAAAGGGTCTGCATTTGCTCACCGAACCTCACCAATCCTATCACTGCTGCGTTTATGCCGCTGTACACATGCTTGTTTCTCTTTTGGAGACATATAAATCCATAGGTTTTAAGATTATTACTAGTCAGGTATATTCTTAGGCGATTAATATGGGGTGTAGAGTCCACTTCGTTGAGCAAGGAGTAGCTCTTGTCTATTACATATTTGGCTTATTGAATGGTATCTGTGCTAATTTCAATCTCTGGTTTTATGAAGAACCCCAACTCACCTTTCCCCTTAAGCAAGCATAAGTTGGTTTTCTACATTTGAGACCGTGTTCTGTTTTGTAATTCAGTTTCTGTGTAGCCAAGTTTACATTCCGTGTAGTAGTGATATCTTATGATGTTTCTTTTTCTGTGTGACTTATCTCACTTAGAATCATCGTACCTGAATCCACTCATTATGCTGCTACGGGCCTGATGATATAGATTTCATTGCTGAGTGATATTGCATTGTACGTAAGTACCACAAAGTCTTTGTCCATTTTTCACTTTCTGTGATATTGAACTTGTACTGTCAACGAGGTTCTTGTAAACAGAGCCGTCCCAAACTTTGGGGTGGCTGTGTCTTTTTGATTTTAATTTCCCTAAGCTATAGGACCATAAGTGGAAGTGCCCTAGGCTCTGTTGCTTTGTTTTTTAGATGTTTCAGGAAACACCATACACTTCTCCAGAGTGGCTGTTGGCAATTTACATCCCGCCCATCAGCATAACAAGGCTCCCAGTTCTCCATGGCCTGTCCTGCCTTTCTGGATTTTACACTTTTTTCAGATGGCCCTATTGACCGGGGGGCAGTGAGACTTCATTGTAGTGCAGATTTCCTTTGCAAGCTTGCTTGGTTGGCCAAAAAGGGCGTATGCGTTTTTTCCTGAATATATTCAGGAAAAAACGCATACGCCCTTTTTGGCCAAGTGCATCATTGTGGACGTTCTGCCTCTTTTCCTATGCTTTACATGCAATTCCAGTCTACCTCCTGAAATCGGTTTCCTACAATTCTGCCCCGCTTTCAAGTCCTCTTGGTACCCTTACTTCAATATATTTTTGGACGATAGCTGTCATTTTTAACTCTGCAGGTTTGTGAAATACAGTGCCCCTGAGCTCCTTTCTTCAACTCGCTTTCTTGTGAGCTGGCCGCAACACCACAGGATTGCTTCAGGACATAGTGTGGTTCCGGAATGGCACGCTGAGCCTTTGTTTA
This sequence comes from Pseudorca crassidens, assembly GCF_039906515.1. Lineage (NCBI taxonomy): Eukaryota > Metazoa > Chordata > Mammalia > Artiodactyla > Delphinidae > Pseudorca > Pseudorca crassidens. The sequence continues at coordinate 162,893,352 of NC_090296.1, forward strand.
ATTCCTCTTCCTGGTGGGAAATGAGAGTTAAATTTGCCCGTCCAGACACCTCCAGCTAGTCTCTCATTGGTTCTCCCTATTCCTGTTCATCTTCCGCAGAAATTGCGAACTGGGCCAAACAGGAGGTTAAAGGCACTGACTCTCCAAGTGGGGAGAGTGTTAGTAAAGCATCTGGAATGTTGCACCCGAGTACCAGCGGACGAAAACTGACACATTTGAACACGTTTTCCGATCACACGGTGGATCATACTCTGGGTTCCACATGCATGTTTTAGCTGAAGGAAGAATCCCTTAAACCTGGAAAGTTGAGACCCAAGGAATAGGTACCACGCAATATGACTTCAAAGGGTCTGCATTTGCTCACCGAACGTCACCAATCCTATCACTGCTGCGCTTATGCCGCTGTACACACGCTTGATTCTCTTTCGGAGACAAATAAGTCCATAGGTTTTAAGATTCTTACTAGTCAGGTATATTCTTAGGCGTTTAATATGGGGTGTTGTGTCCTCTTCGTTGAGCAAGGAGTAGATCTTGTCTATTACATATTTGGCTTGTGGAACGGTATCTGTGCTAATTTCAATCTCTGGTTTTATGCAGCACCCCAATTCACCTTTCCCCTTAAGCAAGCATAAGTTGGTTTTCTACATTTGACACCCTGTTCTGTTTTGTAATTCTGTTCCTGTGTAGCCAAGTTTACATTCCGTGTAGTAGTGATATCTTATGATGTTTCTTTTTCTGTGTGACTTATCTTACTTAGAATCATCGTACCTGAATCCACTCATTATGCTGTTACGGGCCTGATGACATACATTTCATTGCTGAGTGATATTGCATTGTACGTAAGTACCACAACTTCTTTATCCATTTTTCGCTTTCTGTGATATAGAACTTGTACCGTAAACGAGGTTCTTGTAAACAGAGCTGTCCCAAACTTTGGGGTGACTGTGTCTTTTTTATTTTAATTTCCCTAAGCTATAGGACCATAAGTGGAAATGTCCTAGGCTCTGTTGCTTTGTTTTTTAGATGTTTCAGGAAACACCATACACTTCTCCAGAGTGGCTGTTGGCAATTTACATCCCGCCCATCAGCATAACAAGGCTCCCAGTTCTCCATGGCCTGTCCTGCCTTTCTGGATGTTACACTTTTTTCAGATGGCCCTTTTGACCGGGGGGCAGTGAGACTTCATTGTAGTGCAGATTTCCTTTGCAAGCTTGCTTGGTTGGCCAAAAAGGGCGTATGCGTTTTTTCCTGAATATATTCAGGAAAAAACGCATACGCCCTTTTTGGCCAAGTGCATCATTGTGGACGTTCTGCCTCTTTTCCTATGCTTTACATGCAATTCCAGTCTACCTCCTGAAACCGGTTTCCTGCAATTCTGCCCCGCTTTCAAGTCCTCTTGGCAGCCTTACTTCAATATATTTTTGGACGATAGCTGTCATTTATAACTCTGTAGGTTTGTGAATTACAGTGCCCCTGAGCTCCTTTCTTCAACTCGCTTTCTTGTGACCTGGCCGCAACACCGCAGCATTGCTTCAGGCCCTAGTGTGGTTCTGGAATGGCATGCTGAGCCATTGGTTAATTCCTCTTCCTGGTGGGAAATGAGAGTTAAATTTGCCCGTCCAGACACCTCCAGCTAGTCTCTCATTGGTTCTCCCTATTCCTGTTCATTTTCCGCAGAAATTGCAAACTGGGCCAAACAGGAGTTTAAAGGCACTGACTCTCCAAGTGGGGAGAGTGTTAGTAAAGCGTCTGGAATGTTGCACCCGAGTACCAGGGGACGAAACCTGAGACACATTTAAACACGTTTCCCGATCACACGGTGGATCATACTCTGGGTTCCAAATGCATGTTTTAGCTGAAGGAAGAATCCCTTAAACCTGGAGAGTTGAGACCCATGGAATGGGTACCATGCAATATGACTTCAAAGGGTCTGCATTTGCTCACCGAACCTCACCAATCCTATCACTGCTGCGTTTATGCCGCTGTACACACGCTTGATTCTCTTTCGGAGCCATATAAATCCATAGGTGTTAAGATTCTTACTAGTCAGGTATATTCTTAGGCGTTTAATATGGGGTGTTGATTCCACTTGGTTGAGAAAGGAGTAGCTCTTGTCTATTACATATTTGGCTTATGGAACGGTATCTGTGCTAATTTCAATCTCTGGTTTTATGCAGCACCCCAACTCACCTTTCCCCTTAAGAAAGCATAAGTTGGTTTTCTACATTTGAGACCCTGTTCTGTTTTGTAATTCTGTTCCTGTGTAGCCAAGTTTACATTCCGTGTAGTAGTGATATCTTATGATGTTTCTTTTTCTGTGTGACTTATCTCACTTAGAATCATCGTACCTGAATCCACTCATTATGCTGCTACGGGCTTGATGATATACATTTCATTGCTGAGTGATATTGCATTGTACGTAAGTACCACAAATTCTTTATCCATTTTTCGCTTTCTGTGATATTGAACTTGTACCGTAAATGAGGTTCTTGTAAACAGAGCCGTCCCAAACTTTGGGGTGGCTGTTTCTTTTTGATTTTAATTTCCCTAAGCTATAAGACCGTAAGTGGAAGTGCCCTAGGCTCTGTTGCTTTGTTTTTTAGATGTTTCAGGAAACACCATACACTTCTCCAGAGTGGCTGTTGGCAATTTACATCCCGCCCATCAGCATAACAAGGCTCCCAGTTCTCCATGGCCTGTCCGGCCTTTCTGGATTTTACACTTTTTTCAGATGGCCCTTTTGACTGGGGGGCAGTGAGACTTCATTGTAGTGCAGATTTCCTTTGCAAGCTTGCTTGGTTGGCCAAAAAGGGCGTATGGGTTTTTTCCTGAATATATTCAGGAAAAAACGCATACGCCCTTTTTGGCCAAGTGCATCATTGTGGACATTCTGTCTCTTTTCCTATGCTTTACATGCAATTCCAGTCTACCTCCTGAAATCGGATTCCTGCAATTCTGCCCCAATTTCGAGTCCTCTTGGCAGCCTTACTTCAATATATTTTTGGATGATAGCTGTCATTTTTAACTCTGCAGGTTTGTGAATTACAGTGCCCCTGAGCTCCTTTCTTCAACTCGCTTTCTTGTGAGCTGGCCGCAACACCGCAGGATTGCTTCAGGCCCTAGTGTGGTTCCGGCATGGCACGCTGAGCCTTTGGTTAATTCCTCTTCCTGGTGGGAAATGAGAGTTAAATTTGCCCATCCAGACACCTCCAGCTAGTCTCTCATTGGTTCTCCCTATTCCTGTTCATTTTCCGCAGAAATTGCAAACTGGGCCAAACAGGAGGTTAAAGGCAGTGACTCTCCAAGTGGGGAGAGTGTTAGTAAAGCGTCTGGAATGTTGCACCCGAGTACCAGGGGACGAAAACTGAGACACATTTGAACACGTTTCCCGATCACACGGTGGATCATACTCTGGGTTCCACATGCATGTTTTAGCTGAAGGAAGAATCCCTTAAACCTGGAGAGTTGAGACCCATGGAATGGCTACCATGCAATATGACTTCAAAGGGTCTGCATTTGCTCATCAAACCTCAGAAATCCTATCACTGCTGCGTTTATGCCACTGTACACATGCTTGATTCTCTTTTGGAGACATATAAATCCATAGGTTTTAAGATTATTACTAGTCAGGTATATTCTTAGGCGATTAATATGGGGTGTAGAGTCCACTTCGTTGAGCAAGGAGTAGCTCTTGTCTATTACATATTTGGCTTATGGAATGGTATCTGTGCTAATTTCAATCTCTGGTTTTATGCAGAACCCCAACTCACCTTTCCCCTTAAGCAAGCATAAGTTGGTTTTCTACATTTGAGACCGTGTTCTGTTTTGTAATTCAGTTTCTGTGTAGCCAAGTTTACATTCCGTGTAGTAGTGATATCTTATGATGTTTCCTTTTCTGTGTGACTTATCTCACTTAGAATCATCGTACCTGAATCCACTCATTATGCTGCTACGGGCCTGATGATATAGATTTCATTGCTGAGTGATATTGCATTGTACGTAAGTACCACAAATTCTTTATCCATTTTTCACCTTCTGTGATATTGAATTTGTACTGTAAATGAGGTTCTTGTAAACAGAGCCGTCCCAAACTTTGGGGTGGCTGTGTCTTTTTGATTTTAATTTCCCTAAGCTATAGGACCATAAGTGGAAGTGCCCTAGGCTCTGTTGCTTTGTTTTTTAGATGTTTCAGGAAACACCATACACTTCTCCAGAGTGGCTGTTGGCAATTTACATCCCGCCCATCAGCATAACAAGGCTCCCAGTTCTACATGGCCTGTCCTGCCTTTCTGGATTTTACACTTTATTCAGATGGCCCTTTTGACCGGGGGGCAGTGAGACTTCATTGTAGTGCAGATTTCCTTTGCAAGCTTGCTTGGTTGGCCAAAAAGGGCGTATGCGTTTTTTCCTGAATATATTCAGGAAAAAACGCATACGCCCTTTTTGGCCAAGTGCATCATTGTGGACGTTCTGCCTCTTTTCCTATGCTTTACATGCAATTCCAGTCTACCTCCTGAAATCGGATTCCTGCAATTCTGCCCCGCTTTCAAGTCCTCTTGGCAGCCTTACTTCAATATATTTTTGGACGATAGCTGTCATTTTTAACTCTGCAGGTTTGTGAATTACAGTGTCCCTGAGCTCCTTTCTTCAACTCGCTTTCTTGTGAGCTGGCCGCAACACCGCAGGATTGCTTCAGGCCCTAGTGTGGTTCTGGCATGGCACGCTGAGCCTTTGGTTAATTCCTCTTCCTGGTGGGAAATGAGAGTTAAATTTGCCCGTCCAGACACCTCCAGCTAGTCTCTCATTGGTTCTCCCTATTCCTGTTCATTTTCCGCAGAAATTGCAAACTGGGCCAAACAGGAGGTTAAAGGCACTGACTCTCCAAGTGGGGAGAGTGTTAGTAAAGCGACTGGAATGTTGCACCCGAGTACCAGGGGACGAAAACTGAGACACATTTGAACACGTTTCCCGATCACACGGTGGATCATACTCTGGGTTCCACATGCATGTTTTAGCTGAAGGAAGAATCCCTTAAACCTGGAGAGTTGAGACCCATGGAATGGGTACCATGCAATATGACTTCAAAGGGTCTACATTTGCTCACCGAACCTCACCAATCCTATCACTGCAGCATTTATGCCGCTGTACACACGCTTGATTCTCTTTCGGAGACATATAAATCCATAGGTGTTAAGATTCTTACTAGTCAGGTATATTCTTAGGCATTTAATATGGGGTGTTGAGTCCACTTCGTTGAGCAAGGAGTAGCTCTTGTCTATTACCTATTTGGCTTATGGAATGGTATCTGTGCTAATTTCAATCTCTGGTTTTATGCAGCACCCCAACTCACCTTTCCCCTTAAGCAAGCATAAGTTGGTTTTCTACATTTGAGATCCTGTTCTGTTTTGTAATTCAGTTCCTGTGTAGCCAAGTTTACATTCCGTGTATTAGTGATATCTTATGATGTTTCTTTTTCTGTGTGACTTATTTCACTTAGAATCATCGTACCTGAATCCACTCATTATGCTGCTACGGGCCTGATGACATAGATTTCATTCCTGAGTGATATTGCATTGTACGTAAGTACCACAACTTCTTTATCCATTTTTCACTTTCTGCGATATTGAACTTGTACCATAAACGAGATTCTTGTAAACAGAGCCGGCCCAAACTTTGGGGTGGCTGTGTCTTTTTGATTTTAATTTCCCTAAGCTATAGGACCATAAGTGGAAGTGCCCTAGGCTCTGTTGCTTTGTTTTTTAGATGTTTCAGGAAACACCATACACTTCTCCAGAGTGGCTGTTGGCAATTTACATCCCGCCCATCAGCATAACAAGGCTCCCAGTTCTCCATGGCCTGTCCTGCCTTTCTGGATTTTACACTTTTTTCAGATGGCCCATTTGACCGGGGGGCAGTGAGACTTCATTGTTGTGCAGATTTCCTTTGCAAGCTTGCTTGGTTGGCCAAAAAGTGCGTATGCGTTTTTTCCTGAATATATTCAGGAAAAAACGCATACGCCCTTTTTGGCCAAGTGCATCATTGTGGACGTTCTGCCTCTTTTCCTATGCTTTACATGCAATTCCAGTCTACCTCCTGAAATCGGATTCCTGCAATTCTGCCCCGCTTTCAAGTCCTCTTGGCAGCCTTACTTCAATATATTTTTGGACGATAGCTGTCATTTTTAACTCTGCAGGTTTGTGTATTACAGTGCCCCTGATCTGCTTTCTTCAACTCGCTTTCTTGTGAGCTGGCCGCAACACCGCAGGATTGCTTCAGGCCCTAGTGTGGTTCCGGCATGGCAAGCTGAGCCTTTGGTTAATTCCTCTTCCTGGTGGGAAATGAGAGTTAAATTTGCCCGTCCAGACACCTCCAGATAGTCTCTCATTGGTTCTCCCTATTCCTGTTCATCTTCCGCAGAAATTGCAAACTGGGCCAAACAGGAGGTTAAAGGCACTGACTCTCCAAGTGGGGAGAGTGTTAGTAAAGCGTCTGGAATGTTGCACCCGAGTACGAGGAGACGAAACCTGAGACACATTTCAACACGTTTCCCGATCACACGGTGGATCATACTCTGGGTTCCACATGCATGTTTTAGGTGAAGGAAGAATCCCTTAAACCTGGAGAGTTGAGACCCATGGAATGGGTACCATGCAATATGACTTCAAAGGTTCTGCATTGGCTCACCGAACCTCACCAATCCTATCACTGCTGTGCTTATGCCACTGTACACACGCTTAATTCCCTTTCGGAGAGATATAAATCCATAGGTTTTAAGATTCTTACTAGTCAGGTATATTCCTAGACGTTTAATATGGGGTGTTGAGTCCTCTTCGTTGAGCAAGGAGTAGCTCTTGTCTATTACATATTTGGCTTATGGAACGGTATCTGTGCTAATTTCAATCTCTGGTTTTATGCAGCACCCCAATTCACCTTTCCCCTTAAGCAAGCATAAGTTGGTTTTCTACATTTGAGACACTGTTCTGTTTTGTATTTCAGTTCCTGGGTAGCCAAGTTTACATTCCGTGTAGTAGGGATATCTTATGATGTTTCTTTTTCTGTGTGACTTATTTCACTTAGAATCATCGTACCTGAATCCACTCATTATGCTGCTACGGGCTTGATGATATACATTTCATTGCTGAGTGATATTGCATTGTACGTAAGTACCACAAATTCATTATCCATTTTTCGCTTTCTGTGATATTGAACTTGTACCGTAAATGAGGTTCTTGTAAACAGAGCCGTCCCAAACTTTGGGGTGGCTGTGTCTTTTTGATTTTAATTTCCCTAAGCTATAGGACCATAAGTGGAAGTGCCCTAGGCTCTGTTGCTTTGTTTTTTAGATGTTTCAGGAAACACCATACACTTCTCCAGAGTGGCTGTTGGCAATTTACATCCCGCCCATCAGCATAACAAGGCTCCCAGTTCTCCATGGCCTGTCCTGCCTTTCTGGATTTTACACTTTTTTCAGATGGCCCTATTGACCGGGGGGCAGTGAGACTTCATTGTAGTGCAGATTTCCTTTGCAAGCTTGCTTGGTTGGCCAAAAAGGGCGTATGCGTTTTTTCCTGAATATATTCAGGAAAAAACGCATACGCCCTTTTTGGCCAAGTGCATCATTGTGGACGTTCTGCCTCTTTTCCTATGCTTTACATGCAATTCCAGTCTACCTCCTGAAATCGGTTTCCTACAATTCTGCCCCGCTTTCAAGTCCTTTTGGTACCCTTACTTCAATATATTTTTGGACGATAGCTGTCATTTTTAACTCTGCAGGTTTGTGAAATACAGTGCCCCTGAGCTCCTTTCTTCAACTCGCTTTCTTGTGAGCTGGCCGCAACACCGCAGGATTGCTTCAGGACATAGGGTGGTTCCGGAATGGCACGCTGAGCCTTTGGTTAATTCCTCTTCCTGGTGGGAAATGAGAGTTAAATTTGCCCGTCCAGACACCTCCAGCTAGTCTCTCATTGGTTCTCCCTATTCTTGTTCATCTTCCGCAGAAATTGCGAACTGGGCCAAACAGGAGGTTAAAGGCACTGACTCTCCAAGTGGGGAGAGTGTTAGTAAAGCATCTGGAATGTTGCACCCGAGTACCAGCGGACGAAAACTGACACATTTGAACACGTTTTCCGATCACACGGTGGATCATACTCTGGGTTCCACATGCATGTTTTAGCTGAAGGAAGAATCCCTTAAACCTGGAAAGTTGAGACCCAAGGAATAGGTACCACGCAATATGACTTCAAAGGGTCTGCATTTGCTCACCGAACGTCACCAATCCTATCACTGCTGCGCTTATGCCGCTGTACACACGCTTGATTCTCTTTCGGAGACAAATAAGTCCATAGGTTTTAAGAATCTTACTAGTCAGGTATATTCTTAGGCGTTTAATATGGGGTGTTGTGTCCTCTTTGTTGAGCAAGGAGTAGATCTTGTCTATTACATATTTGGCTTGTGGAACAGTATCTGTGCTAATTTCAATCTCTGGTTTTATGCAGCACCCCAACTCACCTTTCCCCTTAAGCAAGCATAAGTTGGTTTTCTACATTTGAGACCCTGTTCTGTTTTGTAATTCAGTTCCTTTGTAGCTAAGTTTACATTCCGTGTAGTAGTGATATCTTATGATGTTTCTTTTTCTGTGTGATTTTTTTCACTTAGAATCATGGTACCTGAATCTACTCATTATGCTGCTACGGGCCTGATGACATAGATTTCATTGCTGAGTGATATTGCATTGTACATAAGTACCACAACTTCTTTATCCATTTTTCGCTTTCTGCAATATTGAACTTGTACCATAAACGAGGTTCTTGTAAACAGAGCCGTCCCAAACTTTGGGGTGGCTGTGTCTTTTTGATTTTAATTTCCCTAAGCTATAGGACCATAAGTGGAAGTGCCCTAGGCTCTGTTGCTTTGTTTTTTAGATGTTTCAGGAAACACCATACACTTCTCCAGAGTGGCTGTTGGCAATTTACATCCCGCCCATCAGCATAACAAGGCTCCCAGTTCTCCATGGCCTGTCCTGCCTTTCTGGATTTTACACTTTTTTCAGATGCTCCTTTTGACAGGGAGGAAGTGAGACTTCATTGTAGTGCAGATTTCCTTTGCAAGCTTGCTTGGTTGGCCAAAAAGGGCGTATGCGTTTTTTCCTGAATATATTCAGGAAAAAACGCATACGCCGTTTTTGGCCAAGTGCATCATTGTCGACGTTCTGAGTGTTTTCATATGTTTTCAATGCAATTCCAGTCTACCTCCTGAAATCGGTTTCCTGCAATTCTGCCTTGCTGTCAGTGCCTCTTCATAGCCTTACCTCAATATACTTTTTGAAAATTGTTGGCCTTTTTAACTCTGCAGGTTTTTGAATTGCCGTGGCCCTTAGCTGCATTTTTCAGCTCTTATTTTTGTGATCTTGCCTCATATCCACAGGATTTCTTCAGGCACTATTCTTCTTCTGGGTCGCCTTGCTCTGCCTTTGGTTAATTCTTCTTCCTGATGTGAATTAGAGTGACATGTTCCCATTGAAACCGCTTCAGCTATTTTCTCACTGGTTCCCCCTATTCCCATTCATCCTCCGCACTAACTGCAGACTGTGCGATACCGGAACGTAAAGGCATTGACTCTCCATGTGGAGATGTTGTTAGTAAAGTGGCTGGAATGTTGATCCGGAGCCCCAGGAGAGGAAAATGAGGTGCGTTTTAGAAACCTTTCCCGATCATATGGTATACCATCCGCTGGATTTCCCATGCATGGTTTAGCTGTAGGAAGATTCCCTTCAACCTGGAGTGTTGGGACCCTTGGAATGAGTAGCATGAAGTATTGCATTAAACTTTCAGCAGTTGCTCACCAAAGCTCACCAATCCTCTCAGCCCCAAGTGTCCAGCCTTATGTCTTATCCAGCTGTGGGTTTATATGTGGTCATTCCAGGTTGCATCACAGCCCCTGAGCGAATTTTGTAAGAATTTTTCTCTCTTTCATTGTTTCTGCGTTTTGGTTTTAAAATTTATTTCTATAATGGGGTTTAGCTCATTTTCACTGCTGTGTTTGGCCGCTCTGCACACACTTGATTCCCTTATGGAGATATATCAATACATGGGTTTTAAGATTCTTATTACTCAGATATATTTCTCTGCGGTGTATAGGGTGTGTTGAGGCCAGTTCATTGAGCAAGGTGTAGATCTTGTCTAATACCTATTTGGTTTATTGAACGGTATCTGTGCTAATTTCAAACTCTGGTTTTATGCATCACCCCACCTCTCCTTTCCCCTTAAGCTGACATAAGTGTGTTTTCTAAATGTGAGACACTGTTCTGTTTTGTAATTCATTTTTTGTGCAGCCATATTTATCCTCCCTCTATAAGTGATATCTTATGATATGTTTCTTTTTCTGTTTGACTTATTTCAAGTAGTATTATCGGACCTAAATCCACTCTTTATCCTTCTACTAGCCTTATTACATTGATTTCATGGTGAAGAGATATTCCATTGTACATAAGTACCACATTTTCTTTATCCATTGTTCTCTTTCCTGGGATATTTAAGGTGTACTGAAGTTGAGGTTCTTGTAAACAGAGTAGCCCTAAACTGTGGTGTGCTTGTGTCTTGTTGATTTTTAGACTTCCCTAGATATACTTCCGTGATTGGAAGTGCCCTATGCTCTGTAGCTCTGTTTTTTAGATGATTTAGGAACCACCATACACTTCTCCAGAGTGGCTCTCGGCAGTTCACACACTGTCCATCAGCGTATAAAGGCTCCCTGTTCTCCATGGCCTGTCCTGCATTTCTGGTTTTTACAATTTTTTCGGATGGCCCTTTTGACCGGTGGGAAATGAGACTTCTTTGTTGTGCACATTTGCATTGCTTGCTTGCTTGGTTGCCCATAAAGTGCGTATGCGTTTTTTCCTGGATATATTCAGGAAAAAACGCATACTCCCTTTTGGGCCAACTGCATCATTGTCGAAATTCTGCTGCTTTTCATGTGCTTTAAAGACGAGTCCAATCTATCTCTTGAAATCTGTTTCTTGCAATTCTGTCTTGCATTCAGATCCTCTTCTTTGCCTTACCTCAACATATTTTGGGACGTTAGTTTTCATTTATAACTCTGCAGGTTTGTGAATTGCAGTGACCCTGAGCTCCATTTTTTAAGTTGCTCTTTTGTGAGCTGGCCTCAAAGCCGCAGGATTGCTTCAGGCCCTATTTTGGCTCCGGCGAGGCGGGCTGAGCCTTTTTTTAATTCTTATTCTTAATGGGAAATTAGAGTGACATGTGCCCGTCCAAACCCCTACAACTATTCTCTCATTGGTTCCCCCTCTTCCCGTTCATCCTCCTCACAATTTGCAAAATGTGTGAAACAGAAGTTTAAATGTGCTGATTCTCTAAGTGGGGAGATTCTAAGTAACGTGGCTGGAATGATGAACAGGAGCACCAGGAGAGGATAAATGAGGTGCATTTTAGACACATCTCCCAATCACATGGTGTACAGTCCTCTGGGTTTTCCATGCATGTTTTCGCTGTAGGAAGATCCCTTGAACCTGCAGATTTGGGACCCATTGAATGGGTACCAGGTAGTATTACTTTAAAGGGTGTGCATTTCCTCACCCAACCTCATATTTCTCTTAGCGCAAACAGTTTCCAGCCTTATGTCTCATCCTGCTGTGGGTCTAGATGTGGTCAATCCATGTTGCATCACCGTCCCTGAGGAAAAGTTGTAAGAGGTTTTCTCTGTCTCTCTGTCGTTTATTTTTTTCAATTTATTACTATATTGGTTACAGCTGATTTTCAAAGCTCTGTTTCTTGCTGCTGTACATCCACTTGATTCACATACAGAGAGACATCAATAAATTCTTTTTCAGATTCTTACCAGTCATATATATTCTTTTCCAGTGACTTGAGTGTGCTGAGTGCAGTTCTTTTAGCTACCGTGTAGGCCTTGTTGATTATCAGTTTGGTATTTGGAATGGTATCTTTGCTAATTTCAACCTCCTGGATGATGCCTCACCCCTCCCCACCTTTCCCGTTTAGCAGCCTTACGCGTGTTGTCTACATATTTGACTATGTTTTTGTTTTGTAATTTATTTCATGTGTAGCCATTTTGGATTCCACCTTTAAGTGATATCTTATGATATGTGTCTTTTTCTTTTTGAATTATGTCACTTAGAATGATCATACGTAACTCCTCCGGAGTTGTTACAACTGGCCATATTTCATTGACTTCCAGGCTGAGTAATATTCCACTCTACATAAGTACCACATCTCTATCCATTTTTTCCCTCCAGAGACATTTAAGTTATATCCTAGTCGAGGATCTTTTAAACAGAGAGGCAGTAAACATTGGGGTGCCTGTGTCCTCTCGATTTTTGTTTTTCCCAAGACATACGCCCATGAGTGCAAGTGCCCTATGCTCTGTAGCTCATTTTTTAGATGCTTTAGTAAACACAATACACTTCTCCAGAATGGCCATTGGCAATATACATTTCCACTATAAGCCTCACAGGGCTCCCTCTTCTCCTTGCCCTGTCCTGCATTTCTGGTGTTTACACTTTATGAGGATGGCTCTTCTGACTGATGTGAAGTGATATCTTTTGTAGTATTGATTTCCAGTGCCCACCTGTTTGGTTGGCTAAAAAAGTGTATGCCCTTTTCTTGAATATATACAGAAAAAAACGCATACAGCCTTTTTGGCCAACTGCAATGTTGGCAATGTTCAGCCCCTTTTCTTGTGCTTAATGGTGAGTCCTTTCTACCTCCTCAAATCCCTTTCCTGCCATTCTCCCTTGCTTACCAATCCTTTTCTCTGACTTTCCTCAAGACATTTTTCAGTGATAGATATTTTCAACTCTGCAGTTTCGTGAATTTTACTGCCCCTGAGTTCCATTGTTCAACTTGTGTTTATGGGAACTGGCCACAAAGCAGTGGGATTTCCTCAAGCCCTATACTGTTTCCATGGGCAACCCTAGCCTTTGGTCAATTCGTCTTCCTGATTGGAAATTAGAGTGACATGTGCCTGTCTGAACACCTAGGACTTGTCTCTCATTGTTCCTCATCCTTCCGCTTCATCCTCTGGACAAATTCCAAACTGTATGCAACAGGATGTTGACAGTGCTGACATCTCCAAGTGGGGAGACTGTTAGTAAAGACGCTGGAGGGGTGAACCCGAGCACCAGGAGATGAGGCGATGAGATGCCTTTTCCAAACTCTTCCCGATCAGACGGTATACCATCCTCTGTGTGTGACAGACATGTTTTAGCAGTAGGAAGAGTCCCATTCATGTAAGGAGAACACCAGGGCTTTTTCAAAATCAGTGTCTCCCCGAAACCCAAACTGGGGAATTTTTTAAGCTACGGCTACACATATGTTCATTAAGGGCCTTGGGAAGTAGGCAGAGTCCAAACTTTAGATGACTGAAGTCTTCAGGGTCAGAAGCACTCACCACCGGCTTCCCTTAGGTTACACTTTAACTGTCATTGATAGATGATGTCAATAAAAATATCTATTCTTTTTCCGATTATTTCCCCTTATAGGTTATTGCAAAATATTGAGTGTAGTTCCCTGTGCTATACAGTGGTTCCTTGTTGATGATCTATTTTATACATAGCAGTGTGTATGTGTTAATTCCAAACTGTTAATTTATCCCTCCTCCCACCTTTCCCCTTTGGTAATAATAAATTATAAGATTTTATACTTTTCAGAAATGGGGGAGCTGAAAGAGAAGTATCATTTTCAATGGAAAAGCATTTAAAACAAGATTGAAGCTTTAACCAAGATTATTAGATGTACATCCTTGGAAAGAAATCACTTCATTTCTCTAATATTGACCTGACAAATAAGACAAACCTTTTCACTGAACTTGCTTATAATAAAGTGATGGAAATATCAAATGGAAGTGTTAGAAACATCTTATTTTACCCGAGCCTTATAAACTGTTCTATGTTAACTACAGTTTGGCTCACACATCTGTTCATTGAAGTTACAATAGTCTCAATTTCTGTTACTGATCCTCCAGAGTGGACCCCAACAAGTGTCCCCCTGCCCAGTGTCATTGGGGCCAACAGATCGAGACTGAGTTTGGTTCACAAGCAAAGGAAACTTTATATTTTGATCAGAGAATGGAGAGGTGAGAGCATGCACTACCCCGTGGGCTGTGGGCTGGGCTGCTGTGTAGAGATCCTGTCAGAGTCAGTGGGAGGGAGGGGGCGGAGCACTCGAGGGCCGGGTTGGCTGCAGCTCAGGCTCTATATCTCGGAGTCTGCACTGGGCCCCAGGAGCTGAGGTGTCGACCCAGCCATTCTGCACTAGGAAATCTGGTCTGAAGTGCCGGGTGTGGAACCTCTGCATGCGGGACCCTAGGAGCACGTGAAATTAGACAAAGCACAAAGGATAAAAAAGGTCAGACTTGACTTTATTGCCCAGATTCTATTTTTATCTCCCAGGGATTTTTAATGGGCTTTGCTGGGGACAAACCCCTCCTCTGCCTTTTGTCCCGTTCCTCATTCTTGGAGTGCTGAGGGTGCAGACCCTTCTTCTGTAACTGCTGAGTGCTGAGTTGGGAGCCCTCATACCAGGGGATGAGGGTCAGAACTTCTCCCCAGCAGCCTCCAGGTGACGTTGATTGGCCCCAGGACCCCTGCCTCCCTGCTCGTCCGCCTGAGCACCAGCATTGGAAGTGTTATAGATTCTAATGACCTTTAAGGGCCCAGGAAAGAGATGTGCAGAGACGCTGTGGGGGCCGGTTTCACCCCGCCCCACATTTGTTCGGCCACCTTAGGCTGACCGTTTCTGCCAGCCTAGATGCTCTGACCAGTAGTCTGCTCTTTCTTCAATTAGGCCCCTGAATTAACGTAAAAACAGCACCAGGTGTCAGAGCCCTGCCCGCTCAACTCCCAGACAGTCCAGGGTCAGTGGTGATCAAGGACCATGATGGCCACTGAGTCAACAGCCTTTTGAAGTAAACAGGAGTCCAGCCGGTCTTATTGGCCACCATCATTATGGTGTCTGTAGGCTTTTCTATGGTGACAGTGTGATATACGTTTCCCCCGCCAAGATTATTAGCTCCCCTCCGGGTGCAGTAAGTCCTGCAAGCAGTAGTCTACTCCTTCGGGACACACTATTGTTGTTTTATGAGAGAAACTCCAGGTCAAGTGATGTTCACACGAGTCGTCATGGTGCCCTGTTGCCCCCGGTTATCTCTCTGGATGTTGGAGTTGGAGGGCCTCCTCACTCGAGGTCGGTGTGCCCACGGAGCGAACCCTGCAACTTCAGGGCATGGTTGGTGATTAGGATCACCACGTGGGGTCCTTTTCCCTTAGGAGGGAGGTGGCCTTTTGGGCTGCTGATTTCCAGGTTTTTAGATACCGCCAGTATCTTGGCCAGATGTGGCAGTGGGCCAAGCCCCTTGGTGACTCTATTTTATCCTACCTGGATGGCATTCTTGCGTTGTTCCATTTCAAGTGGTCCCAGTTTTTGCACTAATTCTCCAATGGCGACTCACCTTTCACCGGGAATGGAAAGGTCAAAGGGTTTAGCCCAATTAGGGAGTTCCAGGGCAAGGGTCTGAATTGACTGCTCTTTCCATTCTTGAAAGGCCACTTCTGGATTCTGTTCAAAAGGATCATCATCTTTTCCTTTCAGTGTTTCATATAGAGGCCCAGCTAGTAGACTGTAGTTAGGGATCCAGAAGCAGCAAACCCTGGCCTCCCCAGGAACCCCTAAGCTGTCTTCTAGTTTTAGAAAGGGGTAAGGCTGCAAATGGTTTCTTCCCTTTCCTGGGATGGGCTTCTCCGACCTTGTGTGAGAATGAAGCCCAGGCAGGTCACCGCAGTCTGTGATATTTGAGCTTTTTCTTGGACAACTTCTATCCTTTATTGGCTTGGTAGTTCAGAGGCCTCCTTAGTAGGGCTGGCGATCAGAATGTCGTCTGCATATTGAAGGAGGGTTTCCTTTTCTAGAGGTAGAACTTTTCGGTCTTTAGCTAAGCTTTCCCCAAAGATGGTGTGGGAATTTTTGAACCCTTGGGGCAAGACGGCCCGGAAGTATTGTTTTAGTTGTATGTTGAGTCCTGCCACTCACAAGCCAAAATTTCTTGTGACTCTGGGACTAATGGAATACAAAAGAAGGCATCATTGAAGACTAATACAGAATACCATGTCCTGGTGGTTGGTAGAATGACCAGCAGGGTGTAGGAAATGGAGCAACTGGAGGTATATCCTCGGTGGCTTCACTGACTGTCCTGACATCCTTTACCAGGTCCCCAGCAGCCCATGGGGCTCTCGTGGTCAGGCCAATCCCAGGATATGGAGCTCTCCTGGGCAGGTACCCCACCCCCAACCCAGCCCACGGGGCTCTCATGGTCAGGCCTCTCCCAGGATACAGAGCTACCCTTGCAGGTACCGTGGCAGGGCTGGGCACACAGGAACTGTGCACATAGCCCTCATTGAAGAGCACCCCCATCTCACCTGTCGCTCAGAGCTGACACAGAACACCTCAGAGCAGGACTTGAACTAACAAACAGCAGCTCCGACAGGTCTGTGACCCTGGGCATCACTCTGTGTGGCCTCCCTCCACCTGGTCTTCCAGAGACTTCCACTGCACCCGGGGCACCAAGCCTCTGTCTCCAACCACCACCCACCCCTCCTCTCCCTGACTCCTGGGTTCCTCTCATTAGGAGAGGGTTTTCTTGAAGTTGTCTCCCACTCATGGGCCAGATAAAATGATTAGAAAAGAAGCCAAAGCTGCAGCCCCTTGTCTATCCTGACTCTCAGGAGCCCACACCTGTTCCTTGGACCTGGCCGGTTCAGCAAGTTCCATTTTCTGCAACTGTGAGCCCCTGAGGGGTGATGATTGGCTGACCTGGGCAGCCTTACCATGCCGGCCAGCCCTCCCCAGGTGTGCCTGGGTTGAGATCAATATAAATACCACTCCAGGCAGCAAGAGCCCCTGCAGCTGTGCCTGACGCCATTTTCTCTGCCCTGTCAGCAGTCTCGGGGCTGGGCTGGTGGGAGGGAGTGAGAGGCCACGGCTTTGTGGGTGGCCCAGTGTGAGTGGGGCTCTGCTGGACTTTCTGCAGCAGTTGCCAGGCTGCCACCTGCTAAAGAAGAGGATGTGTCACCCATACCTGCTGCTGGAATTTCTCCCTGGGCAGAGGTGAGGAAGGAAAAAAGCAGTGGGGGCAGGGACAGGACGGGTATCTCAGGCAGGGAAATGGAAATCTTCCAGAAGAGCACCCAGGGACAGGACCATCCTGGCTGGCCTGCAGGCACCAAGTCAGCTGGCATGCTGTCACTCGTGTGGCTCCATGGCCCTTCCTCTAGGCTTTCAAGTCCTTGTATATATTCAGGTGTTTTACCTAGGAAGGGTGGGAACAGTTCAACAGCAACTGGCCTGGGGCTCAGCTCACGTTCACTCACAGATGCCTCGGCACAGTGCCCCAGCTTTGCAATGAGTACGCTTGTGTGGGGGCTGCTGGCTGAATGGGAGACGATTCCCCACCACTGACCAACTTCAGAATTGTTTACAACTGGAGCAAGTGCCCTGATACGGTTTTCCTCTGAGTAACTGGTGGGTTCTGTTTTTTTTTTTCTCTTTTTCGTTTTTGGTTCAAGGTAGATTTTATTCCTCTTTTTTGTATTTACAGATATAAGCATGGAAATAATTTATTCATATAAATACATGTATGTGAAGGGAATAATTGTTTTTTCTGTTTTATTTTTTAAATTTTATTTCTTTTTAATTTTGAATTTTATTTTATATTTTTATACAGCAGGTTCTTATTGGTTATCTATTTTATACATATAAATGTTTACATGCCAATCCCAATCTCTCAGCTCCTCCCACCACCACCCCCCCAAGAGCTTTCCCCCCTTGTTGTCCATACGATTGTTGTCTACATCTGTTGCTCTATTTATGCCTTGCAAAACGGTTAATCTGTACAGTTTTTCTAGGTTCCACATATATGCATGAATATACAAGATTTGTTTTTCTCTTTCTGACTTACTTCACTCTGTATGACAGTCTCTAGATCCATCGACGTCTCTACAAATGACCCAATTTCATTCCTTTCATGGCTTAGTAATATTCCATTTTATATATGTACCACATCTTTATGCATTCGTCTGTCTGTGGGCATTTAGGTTGCTTCCATTACCTCGATATTGTAAATAGTGATGCAATGAACATTGCGGTGAATGTCTCTTTTTGATTTATGGTTTTGTCTGTGTATATGTCCAGTACTGGGATTGCTGTATCATATGGTAATTCTATTATTAGTTTCTTAAGACTCCATATTGTTCTCCATAGTGACTGTATCAATTTATATTCCCAACAATAGTGGAAGAGGCTTCCTTTTCCCCACACCCTTTCCAGCAATTGTTGTTTGTAGATTTTCAGATGATGCCCATTCTAACAGGTGTGAGGTGATACCTCATTGTTGAGTCCATTTCGTTGAGCAAGGGGTAGGTCTTGTCTATTACATATTTGGCTTATGGAACGGTATCTGTGCTAATTTCAAACTCTGGTTTTATGCAGCACCCCAACTCACCTTTCCCCTTAAGCAAGCATAAGTTGGTTTTCTAAACTTGAGACCCTGTTCTGTTTTGTAATTCAGTTCATGTGTAGCCAAGTTTACATTCCATGTATTAGTGATACCTTATGATGTTTCCTTATCTGTGTGACTTATTTCACTTAGAATCATCGTGCCTCAATCCACTCATTATGCGGGTACAGGCCTGGTGACACAGATTTCATTGCTGAGTGGTATTCTGTTGTACGTTAAGTACCGCAACTTCTTTATCTATTATTTGCTCTCTGGGATACTTAACTTGTACCATAGAAGAGGTTCCTGTAAACAGAGCCGTCATAAATTTTGGGGTGGCTGTGTCTTTTTGATTTTAATTTCCCTAAGCTATAGGACCATAAGTGGAAATGCCCTAGACTCTGTTGCTTTGTTTTTCAGATGTATCAGGAAACACCATACACTTCTCCAGAGTGGCTGTTGGCAATTTACATCCCGCCCATCAGCATAACAAGGTTCCTTTATCCCCATGGCCTGTCTTGCCTTTCTGCATTTTCCACTTTTTTCAGATGGCTCTTTAAACTGGGGGGAAGTGACACTTCATAGTAGTTCGGATTTCCATTGCAAGCTTGCTTGGTTTGCCAAAAAGGGCGTATGCGTTTTTTCCTGAATATATTCAGGAAAAAACGCATACGCCCTTTTTGGCCAAGTGCATCATTGTGGACGTTCTGCCTCTTTTCCTATGCTTTACATGCAATTCCAGTCTACCTCCTGAAATCGGTTTCCTGCAATTCTGCCCCGCTTTCAAGTCCTCTTGGCAGCCTTACTTCAATATATTTTTGGACGATAGCTGTCATTTATAACTCTGCAGGTTTGTGAATTACAGTGCCCCTGAGCTCCTTTCTTCAACTCGCTTTCTTGTGAGCTGGCCGCAACACCGCAGGATTGCTTCAGGCCCTAGTGTGGTTCCGGCATGGCACGCTGAGCCTTTGGTTAATTCCTCTTCCTGGTGGGAAATGAGAGTTAAATTTGCCCGTCCAGACACCTCCAGCTAGTCTCTCATTGGTTCTCCCTATTCCTGTTCATTTTCCGCAGAAATTGCAAACTGGGCCAAACAGGAGGTTAAAGGCACTGACTCTCCAAGTGGGGAGAGTGTTAGTAAAGCGACTGTAATGTTGCACCCGAGTACCGGGGACGAAAACTGAGACACATTTGAACACGTTTCCCCATCACATGGTAGACCATACTCTGGGTTCCACATGCATGTTTTAGCTGAAGGAAGAATCCCTTAAACCTGGAGAGTTGAGACCCATGGAATTGGTACCATGCAATATGACTTCAAAGGGTCTGCATTTGCTCACGGAACCTCACCAATCCTATCACTGCTACGTTTATGCCGCTGTACACACGCTTGATTCTCTTTCGGAGACATATAAATCCATAGGTTTTGAGATACTTTCTAGTCAGGTATATTCTTAGGCGTTTAATATGGGGTGTAGAGTCCACTTCGTTGAGCAAGGGGTAGCTCTTGTCTATTACATATTTGGCTTATGGAACGGTATCTGTGCTAATTTCAATCTCTGGTTTTATGCAGCACCCCAACTCACCTTTCCCCTTAAGCAAGCGTAAGTTGGTTTTCTACATTTGAGACCCTGTTCTGTTTTGTAATTCAGTTCCTGTGTAGCCAAGTTTACATTCCGTGTAGTAGTGATATCTTATGATGTTTCATTTTCTCTGTGACTTATTTCACTTAGAATCATCGTACCTGAATCCACTCATTATGCTGCTACGGGCTTGATGATATACATTTCATTGCTGAGTGATATTGCATTGTACGTAAGTACCACAACTTCTTTATCCATTTTTCGCTTTCTGTGATATTGAACTTGTACCGTAAACGAGGTTCTTGTAAACAGAGCCGTCCCAAACTTTGGGTGGCTGTGTCTTTTTGATTTTAATTTCCCTAAGCTATAGGACCATAAGTGGAAGTGCCCTAGGCTCTGTTGCTTTGTTTTGTAGATGTTTCAGGAAACACCATACACTTCACCAGAGTGGCTGTTGGCAATTTACATCCCGCCCATCAGCATAACAAGGCTCCCAGTTCTCCATGGCCTGTCCGGCCTTTCTGGATTTTATACTTTTTTCAGATGGCCCTTTTGACCGGGGGGCAGTGAGACTTCATTGTAGTGCAGATTTCCTTTGCAAGCTTGCTTGGTTGGCCAAAAAGGGCGTATGTGTTTTTTCCTGAATATATTCAGGAAAAAACGCATACACCCTTTTTGGCCAAGTGCATCATTGTGGACGTTCTGCCTCTTTTCCTATGCTTTACATGCAATTCCAGTCTACCTCCTGAAATCGGATTCCTGCAATTCTGCCCCGCTTTCAAGTCCTCTTGGCAGCCTTACTTCAATATATTTTTGGACAATAGCTGTCATTTATAACTCTGCAGGTTTGTGAATTACAGTGCCCCTGAGCTCCTTTCTTCAACTCTCTTTCTTGTGAGCTGGCCGCAACACCGCATGATTGCTTCAGGCCCTAGTGTGGTTCCGGCATGGCACGCTGAGCCTTTGGTTAATTCCTCTTCCTGGTGGGAAATGAGAGTTAAATTTGCCCGTCCAGACACCTCCAGCTAGTCTCTCATTGGTTCTCCCTATTCCTGTTCCTTTTCCGCAGAAATTGCAAACTGGGCCAAACAGGAGTTTAAAGGCACTGACTCTCCAAGTGGGGAGAGTTTTAGTAAAGCGTCTGGAATGTTGCATCCGAGTACCAGGGGACGAAAACTGAGACACATTTGAACACGTTTCCCGATCACACGGTGGATCATACTCTGGGTTCCACATGCATGTTTTAGCTGAAGGAAGAATCCCTTAAACCTGGAGAGTTGAGACCCATGGAATGGGTACCATGCAATATGACTTCAAAGGGTCTGCATTTGCTCACCGAACCTCACCAATCCTATCACTGCTGCATTTATGCCGCTGTACACACGCTTGATTCTCTTTCGGAGACATATAAATCCATAGGTTTTAAGATTCTTACTAGTCAGGTATATTCTTAGGCGTTTAATATGGGATGTAGAGTCCACTTCGTTGAGCAAGGAGTAGCTCTTGTCTATTACATGTTTGGCTTATGGAATGGTATCTGTGCTAATTTCAATCTCTGGTTTTATGCAGCACCCCAACTCACCTTTCCCCTTAAGCAAGCATAAGTTGGTTTTCTACATTTGAGACCCTGTTCTGTTTTGTAATTCAGTTCCTGTGTATCCAAGTTTACATTCCGTGTAGTAGTGATATCTTATGATGTTTATTTTTCTGTGTGACTTATCTTACTTAGAATCATCATACCTGAATCCACTCATTATGCTGCTATGGGCCTGATGACATAGATTTCATTGCTGAGTGATATTGCATTGTACGTAAGTACCACAACTTCTTTATCCATTTTTTGCTTTCTGTGATATTGAACTTGTACTGTAAATGAGGTTCTTGTAAACAGAGCTGTCCCAAACTTTGGGGTGGCTGTGTCTTTTTGATTTTAATTTCCCTAAGCTATAGGACCATAAGTGGAAGTGCCATAGGCTCTGTTGCTTTGTTTTTTAGATGTTGCAGGAAACACCTTATACTTCTCCAGAGTGGCTGTTGGATATTTACATCCCGCCCATCAGCATAACAATGCTCCCAGTTCTCCATGGCCTGTCCGGCCTTTCTGGATTTTACACTTTTTTCAGATGGCCCTTTTGACCGGGGGGCAGTGAGACTTCATTGTAGTGCAGATTTCCTTTGCAAGCTTGCTTGGTTGGCCAAAAAGTGCGTATGCGTTTTTTCCTGAATATATTCAGGAAAAAACGCATACACACTTTTTGGCCAAGTGCATCATTGTGGACGTTCTGCCCCTTTTCCTATGCTTTACATACAATTCCAGTCTACGTCCTGAAATCAGATTCCTGCAATTCTGCCCCGCTTTCAAGTCCTCTTGGCAGCCTTACTTCAATATATTTTTGGACGATAGCTATCATTTATATCTCTGCAGGTTTGTGAATTACAGTGCCCCTGAGCTCCTTTCTTCAACTCGCTTTCTTGTGAGCTGGCCGCAACACCGCAGGATTGCTTCAGGCCCTAGTGTGGTTCCGGCATGGCACGCTGAGCCTTTGGTTAATTCCTCTTCCTGGTGGGAAATGAGAGTTAAATTTGCCCGTCCAGACACCTCCAGCTAGTCTCTCATTGGTTCTCCCTATTCCTGTTCATTTTCCGCAGAAATGGCAAACTGGGCCAAACAGGAGGTTAAAGTCACTGACTCTCCAAGTGGGTAGAGTTTTAGTAAAGCGTCTGGAATGTTACACCCGAGTACCAGGGGAAAAAAACTGAGACACATTTGAACACGTTTCCCGATCACACGGTGGATCATACTCTGGGTTACACATGCATGTTTTAGCTGAAGGAAGAATCCCGTAAACCTGGAGAGTTGAGACCCATGGAATGGCTACCATACAATATGACTTCAAAGGGTCTGCATTTGCTCATCGAACCTCAACAATCCTATCACTGCTGCGTTTATGCCGCTGTACACATGCTTGATTCTCTTTTGGAGACATATAAATCCATAGGTTTTAAGATTATTACTAGTCAGGTATATTCTTAGGCGATTAATATGGGGTTTAGAGTCCACTTCGTTGAGCAAGGAGTAGCTCTTGTCTATTACATATTTGGCTTATGGAACGGTATCTGTGCTAATTTCAATCTCTGGTTTTATGCAGAACCCCAACTCACCTTTCCCCTTACGCAAGCATAAGTTGGTTTTCTACATTTGAGACCGTGTTCTGTTTTGTAATTCAGTTCCTGTGTAGCCAAGTTTACATTCCGTGTAGTAGTTATATCTTATGATGTTTCTTTTTCTGTGTGACTTATCTCACTTAGAATCATCGTACCTGAATCCACTCATTATGCTGCTACGGGCCTGATGATATAGATTTCATTGCTGAGTGATATTGCATTGTACGTAAGTACCACAAATTCTTTATCCATTTTTCACCTTCTGTGATATTGAATTTGTACTGTAAATGAGGTTCCTGTAAACAGAGCCGTCCCAAACTTTGGGGTGGCTGTGTCTTTTTTATTTTAATTTCCCTAAGCTATAGGACCATAAGTGGAAGTGCCCTAGGCTCTGTTGCTTTGTTTTTTAGATGTTTCAGGAAACACCATACACTTCTCCAGAGTGGCTGTTGGCAATTTACATCCCGCCCATCAGCATAACAAGGCTCCCATGTCTCCATGGCCTGTCCTGCCTTTCTGGATTTTACACTTTTTTCAGATGGCCCTTTTGACCGGGGGGCAGTGAGACTTCATTGTAGTGCAGATTTCCTTTGCAAGCTTGCTTGGTTGGCCAAAAAGGGCGTATGCGTTTTTTCCTGAATATATTCAAGGAAAAACGCATACGCCCTTTTTGGCCAAGTGCATCATTGTGGGCGTTCTGCCTCTTTTCCTATGCTTTACATGCAATTCCAGTCTACCTCCTGAAATCGGTTTCCTGCAATTCTGCCCCGCTTTCAAGTCCTCTTGGCAGCCTTACTTCAATATATTTTTGGACGATAGCTATAATTTTTAACTCTGCAGGTTTGTGAATGACAGTGCCCCTGAGCTCCTTTCTTCAACTCGCTTTCTTCTGAGCTGGCCGCAACACCGCAGGATTGCTTCAGGCCCTAGTGTGGTTCCGGCATGGCACGCTGAGCCTTTGGTTAATTCCTCTTCCTGGTGGGAAATGAGAGTTAAATTTGCCCGTCCAGACACCTCCAGCTAGTCTCTCACTGGTTCTCCCTATTCCTGTTCATCTTCCGCAAAAATTGCAAACTGGGCCAAACAGGAGGTTAAAGGCACTGACTCTCCAAGTGGGGAGAGTGTTAGTAAAGCATCTGGAATGTTGCACCCGAGTACCAGGGGACGAAACCTGAGACACATTTGAACACGTTTCCCGATCACACGGTGGATCATACTCTGGGTTCCACATGCATGTTTTAGCTGAAGGAAGAATCCCTTAAACCTGGAGAGTTGAGACCCATGGAATGGCTACCATGCAATATGACTTCAAAGGGTCTGCATTTGCTCATCGAACCTCACCAGTCCTATCACTGCTGCGTTTATGCCGCTGTACACATGCTTGATTCTCTTTTGGAGACATATAAATCCATAGGTTTTAAGATTATTACTAGTCAGGTATATTCTTAGGCGATTAATATGGGGTGTAGAGCCCACTTCGTTGAGCAAGGAGTAGCTCTTGTCTATTACATATTGGGCTTATGGAACGGTATCTGTGCTAATTTCAATCTCTGGTTTTATGCAGCACCCCAACTCACCTTTCGCCTTAAGCAAGCATAAGTTGGTTTTCTACATTTGAGACCCTGTTCTGTTTTGTAATTCAGTTCCTGTGTAGCCAAGTTTACATTCCGTGTATTAGTGATATCTTATGATGATTCTTTTTCTGTGTGACATATTTCACTTAGAAATATCGTACCTGAATGCACTCATTATGCTGCTACGGGCCTGATGACATAGATTTCATTCCTGAGTGATATTGCATTGTACGTAAGTACCACAACTTCTTTATCCATTTTTCACTTTCTGTGATATTGAACTTGTACCGTAAACGAGGTTCTTGTAAACAGAGCCGTCCCAAACTTTGGGGTGGCTGTGTCTTTTTGATTTTAATTTCCCTAAGCTATAGGACCATAAGTGGAAGTGCCCTAGGCTCTGTTGCTTTGTTTTGTAGATGTTTCAGGAAATACCATACACTTCTCCAGAGTGGCTGTTGGCAATTTGCATCCCGCCCATCAGCATAACAAGGCTCCCAGTTCTCCATGGCCTGTCCTGCCTTTCTGGATTTTATACTTTTTTCAGATGGCCCTTTTGACCGGGTGGCAGTGAGACTTCATTGTAGTGCAGATTTCCTTTGCAAGCTTGCTTGGTTGGCCCAAAAGGGCGTATGCGTTTTTTCCTGAATATATTCAGGAAAAAACGCATACGCCCTTTTTGGCCAAGTGCATCATTGTGGACGTTCTGCCTCTTTTCCTATGCTTTACATGCAATTCCAGTCTACCTCCTGAAATCGGTTTCCTGCAATTCTGCCCCGCTTTCAAGTCCTCTTGGCAGCCTTACTTCAATATATTTTTGGACGATAGCTGTCATTTATAACTCTGCAGTTTTGTGAATTACAGAGCCTCTGAGCTCCTTTCTTCAACTTGCTTTCTTGTGAGCTGGCTGCAAGACCGCAGCATTGCTTCAGGCCCTAGTGTGGTTCCGGCATGGCACGCTGAGCCTTTGGTTAATTCCTCTTCCTGGTGGGAAATGAGAGTTAAATTTGTCCGTCCAGACACCTCCAGCTAGTCTCTCATTGGTTCTCCCTATTCCTGTTCATTTTCCGCAGAAATTGCAAACTGGGCCAAACAGGAGGTTAAAGGCACTGACTCTCCAAGTGGGGAGAGTGTTAGTAAAGCGTCTGGAATGTTGCACCCGAGTACCAGGGGACGAAACCTGAGACACATTTGAACACTTTTCCCAATCACACGGTGGATCATACTGTGGGTTCCACATGCATGTTTTAGCTGAAGGAAGAATCCCTTAAACCTGGAGAGTTGAGACCCATGGAATGGGTACCATGCAATATGACTTCAAAGGTTCTGCATTGGCTCACCGAACCTCACCAATCCTATCACTGCTGCGTTTATGCCGCTGTACACACGCTTGATTCTCTTTTGGAGACATATAAATCCATAGGATTTAAGATTCTTACTAGTCAGGTATATTCTTAGGCGTTTAATATGGGATGTAGAGTCCACTTCGTTGAGCAAGGAGTAGCTCTTGTCTATTACATATTTGGCTTATGGAACGGTATCTGTGCTAATTTCAATCTCTGGTTTTATGCAGTACCCCAACTCACCTTTCCCCTTAAGCAAGCATAAGTTGGTTTTCTACATTTGAGACCCTGTTCTGTTTTGTAATTCATTTCCTGGGTAGCCAAGTTTACATTCCATGTAGTAGTGATATCTTATGATGTTTCTTTTTCTGTGTGACTTATTTCACTTAGAATCATCGTACCTGAATCCACTCATTATGCTGCTACGGGCCTGATGATATACATTTCATTGCTGAGTGATATTGCATTGTACGTAAGTACCACAACTTCTTTATCCATTTTTCACTTTCTGTGATATTGAACTTGTACCGTAAACGAGGTTCTTGTAAACAGAGCCGTCCCAAACATTGGGGTGGCTGTGTCTTACTGATTTTAATTTCCCTAAGCTATAGGACCATAAGTGGAAGTGCCATAGGCTCTGTTCCTTTGTTTTTTAGATGTTTCAGGAAACACCATACACTTCTCCAGAGTGGCTGTTGGCAATTTGCATCCCGTCCATCAGCATAACAAGGCTCCCAGTTCTCCATGGCCTGTCCTGCCTTTCTGGATTTTATACATTTTTCAGATGGCCCTTTTGACTGGGGAGCAGTGAGACTTCATTGTAGTGCAGATTTCCTTTGCAAGCTTGCTTGGTTGGCCAAAAATGGCATATGCGTTTTTTCCTGAACATAATCAGGAAAAAACGCATACGCCCTTTTTGGCCAAGTGCATCATTGTGGACGTTCTGCCTCTTTTCCTATGCTTTACATGCAATTCCAGTCTACCTCCTGAAACCGGTTTCCTGCAATTCTGCCCCGCTTTCAAGTCCTCTTGGCAGCCTTACTTCAATATATTTTTGGACGATAGCTGTCATTTTTAACTCTGCAGGTTTGTGAATTATAGTGCCCCTGAGCTACTTTCTTCAACTCGCTTTCTTGTGAGCTGGCCACAACACCGCAGCCTTGCTTCAGGCCCTAGTGTGGTTCCGGCATGGCACGCTGAGCCTTTGGTTAATTCCTCTTCCTGGTGGGAAATGAGAGTTAAATTTGCCCGTCCAGACACCTCCAGCTAGTCTCTCATTGGTTCTCCCTATTCCTGTTCATTTTCCGCAGAAATGGCAAAATGTGCCATACAGGAGGTTAAAGGCACTGACTCTCCAAGTGGGGAGAGTGTTAGTAAAGCTACTGGAATGTTGCACCCGAGTACCAGGGGACGAAACCTGAGACACATTTGAACACGTTTCCCGATCACACGGTGGATCATACTCTGGGTTCCACATGCATCTTTTAGCTGAAGGAAGAATCCCTTAAACCTGGAGAGTTGAGACCCATGGAATGGGTACCATGCAATATGACTTCAAAGGGTCTGCATTGGCTCACAGAACCTCACCAATCCTATCACTGCTACGTTTATGCCGCTGTACACACGCTTGATTCTCTTTCGGAGACATAGAAATCCATAGGTTTTAAGATTCTTACTAGTCAGGTATATTCTTAGGCGTTTAATATGGGGTGTAGAGTCCACTTCGTTGAGCAAGGAGTAGCTCTTGTCTATTACATATTTGGCTTATGGAACGGTATCTGTGCTAATTTCAATCTCTGGTTTTATGCAGCACCCCAACTCACCTTTCCCCTTAAGCAAGCATAAGTTGGTTTTCTACATTTGAGACCCTGTTCTGTTTTGTAATTCAGTTCCTTTGTAGCTAAGTTTACATTCCGTGTAGTAGTGATATCTTATGATGTTTCTTTTTCTGTGTGATTTTTTTCACTTAGAATCATCGTACCTGAATCTACTCATTATGCTGCTACGGGCCTGATGACATAGATTTCATTGCTGAGTAATATTGCATTGTACATAAGTACCACAACTTCTTTATCCATTTTTCGCTTTCTGCAATATTGAACTTGTACCATAAACGAGGTTCTTGTAAACAGAGCCGTCCCAAACTTTGGGGTGGCTGTGTCTTTTTGATTTTAATTTCCCTAAGCTATAGGACCATAAGTGGAAGTGCCCTAGGCTCTGTTGCTTTGTTTTTTAGATGTTTCAGGAAACACCATACACTTCTTCAGAGTGGCTGTTGGCAATTTACATCCCGCCCATCAGCATAACAAGGCTCCCAGTTCTCCATGGCCTGTCCTGCCTTTCTGGATTTTACACTTTTTTCAGATGCTCCTTTTGACAGGGAGGAAGTGAGACTTCATTGTAGTGCAGATTTCCTTTGCAAGCTTGCTTGGTTGGCCAAAAAGTGCGTATGCGTTTTTTCCTGAATATATTCAGGAAAAAACGCATACGCACTTTTTGGCCAAGTGCATCATTGTCGACGTTCTGAGTGTTTTCATATGTTTTCAATGCAATTCCAGTCTACCTCCTGAAATCGGATTCCTGCAATTCTGCCCCGCTTTCGAGTCCTCTTGGCAGCCTTACTTCAATATATTTTTGGACGATAGCTGTCATTTATAACTCTGCAGGTTTGTGAATTACAGTGCCTCTGAGCTCCTTTCTTCAACTTGCTTTCTTGTGAGCTGGCTGCAACACCGTAGCATTGCTTCAGGCCCTAGTGTGGTTCCGGCATGGCACGCTGAGCCTTTGGTTAATTCCTCTTCCTGGTGGGAAATGAGAGTTAAATTTGCCCTTCCAGACACCTCCAGCTAGTCTCTCATTGGTTCTCCCTATTCCTGTTCATTTTCCGCAGAAATTGCAAACTGGGCCAAACAGGAGGTTAAAGGCACTGACTCTCCAAGTGGGGAGAGGGTTAGTAAAGCGTCTGGAATGTTGCACCCGAGTACCAGGGGACCAAACCTGAGACACATTTGAACACGTTTCCCGATCACATGGTGGATCATACTCTGGATTCCACATGCATCTTTTAGCTGAAGGAAGAATCCCTTAAACCTGGAGAGTTGAGACCCATGGAATGGGTACCATGCAATATGACTTCAAAGGTTCTGCATTGGCTCACCGAACCTCACCAATCCTATCACTGCTGCGCTTTTGCCACTGTACACACGCTTGATTCTCTTTCGGAGACATATAAATCCATAGATGTTAAGATTCTTACTAGTCAGGTATATTCTTAGACGTTTAATATGGGGTGTTGAGTCCTCTTCGTTGAGCAAAGACTAGCTCTTGTCTATTACATATTTGGCTTATGGAACGGTATCTGTGCTAATTTCAATCTCTGGTTTTATGCAGCACCCCAACTCACCTTTCCCCTTAAGCAAGCATAAGTTGGTTTTCTACATTTGAGACCCTGTTTTGTTTTGTAATTCAGTTCCTGTGTAGCCAAGTTTACATTCCGTGTAGTAGTGATATCTTATGATGTTTCTTTTTCTGTGTGACTTATTTCACTTAGAATCATCGTACCTGAATCCACTCATTATGCTGCTACGGGCCTGATGATATACATTTCATTGCTGAGTGATATTGCATTGTACGTAAGTACCACAAATTCTTTATCCATTTTTCGCTTTCTGTGATATTGAACTTGTACCGTAAACGAGGTTCTTGTAAACAGAGCCGTCCCAAACTTTGGGGTGGCTGTGTCTTTTTGATTTTAATTTCCCTAAGCTATAGGACCATAAGTGGAAGTGCCCTAGGCTCTGTTGCTTTGTTTTGTAGATGTTTCAGGAAACACCATACACTTCTCCAGAGTGGCTGTTGGCAATTTGCATCCCGCCCATCAGCATAACAAGGCTCCCAGTTCTCCATGGCCTGTCCTGCCTTTGTGGATTTTATACTTTTTTCAGATGGCCCTTTTGACCGGGTGGCAGTGAGACTTCATTGTAGTGCAGATTTCCTTTGCAAGCTTGCTTGGTTGGCCCAAAAGGGCGTATGCGTTTTTTCCTGAATATATTCAGGAAAAAACGCATACGTCCTTTTTGGCCAAGTGCATCATTGTGGACGTTCTGCCTCTATTCCTATGCTTTACATGGAATTCCAGTCTACCTCCTGAAATCGGTTTTCTGCAATTCTGCCCCGCTTTCAAGTCCTCTTGGCAGCCTTACTTCAATATATTTTTGGACGATAGCTGTCATGTATAACTCTGCAGGTTTGTGAATTACAGAGCCTCTGAGCTCCTTTCTTCAACTTGCTTTCTTGTGAGCTGGCTGCAAGACCGCAGCATTGCTTCAGGCCCTAGTGTGGTTCCGGCATGGCACGCTGAGCCTTTGGTTAATTCCTCTTCCTGGTGGGAAATGAGAGTTAAATTTGTCCGTCCAGACACCTCCAGCTAGTCTCTCATTGGTTCTCCCTATTCCTGTTCATTTTCCGCAGAAATTGCAAACTGGGCCAAACAGGAGGTTAAAGGCACTGACTCTCCAAGTGGGGAGAGTTTTAGTAAAGCGTCTGGAATGTTGCACCCGAGTACCAGGGGACGAAACCTGAGACACATTTGAACACGTTTCCCGATCACACGGTGGATCATACTCTGGGTTCCACATGCATGTTTTAGCTGAAGGAAGAATCCCTTAAACCTGGAGAGTTGAGACCCATGGAATGGGTACCGTGCAATATGACTTCAAAGGTTCTGCATTGGCTCACCGAACCTCACCAATCCTATCACTGCTGTGCTTTTGCCACTGTACACACGCTTGATTCTCTTTCGGAGACATATAAATCCATAGATTTTAAGATTCTTACTAGTCAGGTATATTCTTAGACGTTTAATATGGGGTGTTGAGTCCTCTTCGTTTAGCAAAGACTAGCTCTTGTCTATTACATATTTGGCTTATGGAACGGTATCTGTGCTAATTTCAATCTCTGGTTTTATGCAGCACCCCAACTCACCTTTCCCCTTAAGCAAGCATAAGTTGGTTTTCTATATTTGAGACCCTGTTCTGTTTTGTAATTCAGTTCCTGTGTAGCCAAGTTTACATTCCGTGTAGTAGTGATATCTTATGATGTTTCTTTTTCTGTGTGACTTATTTCACTTAGAATCATCGTACCTGAATCTACTCATTATGCTGTTACGGGCCTGATGACATAGATTTCATTGCTGAGTGATATTGCGTTGTACGTAAGTACCACAAATTCTTTATCCATTTTTCGCTTTCTGTGATATTGAACTTGTACCGTAAACGAGGTTCTTGTAAACAGAGCCGTCCCAAAATTTGGGGTGGCTGTGTCTTTTTGATTTTAATTTCCCTAAGCTATAAGACCATAAGTGGAAGTGCCCTAGGCTCTGTTGCTTTGTTTTTTAGATGTTTCAGGAAACACCATACACTTCTCCAGAGTGGCTGTTGGCAATTTACATCCCGCCCATCAGCATAACAAGGCTCCCAGTTCTCCATGGCCTGTCCTGCCTTTCTGGATTTTATACATTTTTCCGATGGCCCTTTTGACTGGGGAGCAGTGAGACTTCATTGTAGTGCAGATTTCCTTTGCAAGCTTGCTTGGTTGGCCAAAAATGGCATATGCGTTTTTTCCTGAATATAATCAGGAAAAAACGCATACGCCCTTTTTGGCCAAGTGCATCATTGTGGACGTTCTGCCTCTTTTCCTATGCTTTACATGCAATTCCAATCTACCTCCTGAAACCGGTTTCCTGCAATTCTGCCCCGCTTTCAAGTCCTCTTGGCAGCCTTACTTCAATATATTTTTGGACGATAGCTGTCATTTTTAACTCTGCAGGTTTGTGAATTATAGTGCCCCTGAGCTACTTTCTTCAACTCGCTTTCTTGTGAGCTGGCCACAACACCGCAGCCTTGCTTCAGGCCCTAGTGTGGTTCCGGCATGGCACGCTGAGCCTTTGGTTAATTCCTCTTCCTGGTGGGAAATGAGAGTTAAATTTGCCCGTCCAGACACCTCCAGCTAGTCTCTCATTGGTTCTCCCTATTCCTGTTCATTTTCCGCAGAAATGGCAAACTGGGCCAAACAGGAGGTTAAAGGCACTGACTCTCCAAGTGGAGAGAGTTTTAGTAAAGCGACTGGAATGTTGCACCCGAGTACCAGGGGACGAAAACTGAGACACATTTGAACACGTTTCCCGATCACACGGTGGATCATACTCTGGGTTCCACATGCATGTTTTAGCTGAAGGAAGAATCCCTTAAACCTGGAGAGTTGAGACCCATGGAATGAGTATCATGCAATATGACTTCAAAGGGTCTGCATTTGCTCACCGAACCTCACCAATCCTATCACTGCTGCGTTTATGACGCTGTACACACGCTTGATTCTCTTTTGGAGACATATAAATCCATAGGATTTAAGATTCTTACTAGTCAGGTATATTCTTAGGCGTTTAATATGGGATGTAGAGTCCACTTCGTTGAGCAAGGAGTAGCTCTTGTCTATTACATATTTGGCTTATGGAACGGTATCTGTGCTAATTTCAATCTCTGGTTTTATGCAGTACCCCAACTCACCTTTCCCCTTAAGCAAGCATAAGTTGGTTTTCTACATTTGAGACCCTGTTCTGTTTTGTAATTCAGTTCCTGGGTAGCCAAGTTTACATTCCATGTAGTAGTGATATCTTATGATGTTTCTTTTTCTGTGTGACTTATTTCACTTAGAATCATCGTACCTGAATCCACTCATTATGCTGCTACGGGCCTGATGATATACATTTCATTGCTGAGTGATATTGCATTGTACGTAAGTACCACAACTTCTTTATCCATTTTTCACTTTCTGTGATATTGAACTTGTACCGTAAACGAGGTTCTTGTAAACAGAGCCGTACCAAACTTTGGGGTGGCTGTGTCTTTTTGATTTTAATTTCCCTAAGCTATAGAACCATAAGTGGAAGTGCCCTAGGCTCTGTTGCTTTGTTTTGTAGATGTTTCAGGAAACACCATACACTTCTCCAGAGTGGCTGTTGGCAATTTACATCCCGCCCATCAGCATAACAAGGCTCCCAATTCTCCATGGCCTGTCCTGCCTTTCTGGATTTTACACATTTTTCAGATGGCCCTTTTGACTGGGGGGCAGTGAGACTTCATTGTAGTGCAGATTTCCTTTGCAAGCTTGCTTGGTTGGCCAAATAGGGCGTATGCGTTTTTTCCTGAATATATTCAGGAAAAAACGCATATGCACTTTTTGGCCAAGTGCATCATTGTGGACGTTCTGCCTCTTTTCCTATGCTTTACATGCAATTCCAGTCTACCTCCTGAAATCGGATTCCTGCAATTCTGCCCCGCTTTCGAGTCCTCTTGGCAGCCTTACTTCAATATATTTTTGGACGATAGCTGTCATTTATAACTCTGCAGGTTTGTGAATTACAGTGCCTCTGAGCTCCTTTCTTCAACTCGCTTTCTTGTGAGCTGGCTGCAACACCGTAGCATTGCTTCAGGCCCTAGTGTGGTTCCGTCATGGCACGCTGAGCCTTTGGTTAATTCCTCTTCCTGGTGGGAAATGAGAGTTAAATTTGCCCGTCCAGACACCTCCAGCTAGTCTCTCATTGGTTCTCCCTATTCCTGTTCATTTTCCGCAGAAATTGCAAACTGGGCCAAACAGGAGGTTAAAGGCACTGACTCTCCAAGTGGGGAGAGGGTTAGTAAAGCGTCTGGAATGTTGCACCCGAGTACCAGGGGACCAAACCTGAGACACATTTGAACACGTTTCCCGATTACATGTTGGATCATACTCTGGGTTCCACATGCATCTTTTAGCTGAAGGAAGAATCCCTTAAACCTGGAGAGTTGAGACCCATGGAATGGGTACCATGCAATATGACTTCAAAGGTTCTGCATTGGCTCACCGAACCTCACCAATCCTATCACTGCTGCGCTTTTGCCACTGTACACACGCTTGATTCTCTTTTGGAGACATATAAATCCATAGATTTTAAGATTCTTACTAGTCAGGTATATTCTTAGACGTTTAATATGGGGTGTTGAGTCCTCTTCGTTGAGCAAAGACTAGCTCTTGTGTATTACATATTTGGCTTATGGAACGGTATCTGTGCTAATTTCAATCTCTGGTTTTATGCAGCACCCCAACTCACCTTTCCCCTTAAGCAAGCATAAGTTGGTTTTCTACATTTGAGACCCTGTTTTGTTTTGTAATTCAGTTCCTGTGTAGCCAAGTTTACATTCCGTGTAGTAGTGATATCTTATGATGTTTCTTTTTCTGTGTGACTTATTTCACTTAGAATCATCGTACCTGAATCCACTCAGTATGCTGCTACGGGCCTGAAGATATAGATTTCATTGCTGAGTGATATTGCATTGTACGTAAGTACCACAAATTCTTTATCCATTTTTCGCTTTCTGTGATATTGAACTTGTACCGTAAACGAGGTTCTTGTAAACAGAGCCGTCCCAAACTTTGGGGTGGCTGTGTCTTACTGATTTTAATTTCCCTAAGCTATAGGACCATAAGTGGAAGTGCCATAGGCTCTGTTCCTTTGTTTTTTAGATGTTTCAGGAAACACCATACACTTCTCCAGAGTGGCTGCTGGCAATTTACATCCCGCCCATCAGCATAACAAGGCTCCCAGTTCTCCATGGCCTGTCCTGCCTTTCTGGATTTTACA
Source organism: Pseudorca crassidens (assembly GCF_039906515.1). Classification (NCBI taxonomy): domain Eukaryota; kingdom Metazoa; phylum Chordata; class Mammalia; order Artiodactyla; family Delphinidae; genus Pseudorca; species Pseudorca crassidens. The sequence continues at coordinate 162,928,207 of NC_090296.1, forward strand.
CTTTTTTCAGATGGCCCTTTTGACCGGGGGGCAGTGAGACTTCATTGTAGTGCAGATTTCCTTTGCAAGCTTGCTTGGTTGGCCAAAAAGTGCGTATGGGTTTTTCCCTGAATATATTCAGGGAAAAACGCATACGCCCTTTTTGGCCAAGTGCATCATTGTGGACGTTCTGCCTCTTTCCCTATGCTTTACATGCAATTCCAGTCTACCTCCTGAAATCGGTTTCCTGCAATTCTGCCCCGCTTTCAAGTCCTCTTGGCAGCCTTACTTCAATATATTTTTGGACGATAGCTGTCATTTATAACTCTGCAGGTTTGTGAATTATAGTGCCCCTGAGCTACTTTCTTCAACTCGCTTTCTTGTGAGCTGGCCGCAACACCGCAGCATTGCTTCAGGCCCTAGTGTGGTTCCAGCATGGCATGCTGAGCCTTTGCTTAATTCCTCTTCCTGGTGGGAAATGAGAGTTAAATTTGCCCGTCCAGACACCTCCAGCTAGTCTCTCATTGGTTCTCCCTATTCCTGATCATTTTCCGCAGAAATGGCAAACTGGGCCAAACAGGAGGTTAAAGGCACTGACTCTCCAAGTGGGGAGAGTGTTAGTAAAGTGACTGGAATGTTGCATCCGAGTACGAGGGGACGACAACTGAGACACATTTTAACACGTTTCCCGATCACACGGTGGATCATACTCTGGGTTCCACATGCATCTTTTAGCTGAAGGAAGAATCCCTTAAACCTGGAGAGTTGAGACCCATGGAATGGGTACCATGCAATATGACCTCAAAGGGTCTGCATGTGTTCACCGAACCTCACCAATCCTATCACTGCTGCGTTTATGCCACTGTACACACGCTTGATTCTCTTTCGGAGACATATAAATCCATAGGTTTTAAGATTCTTACTAGTCAGGTATATTCTTAGGCGTTTAATATGGGGTGTAGAGCCCACTTCGTTGAGCAAGGAGTAGCTCTTGTCTATTACATATTTGGCTTATGGAACGGTATCTGTGCTAATTTCAATCTCTGGTTTTATGCAGTACCCCAACTCACCTTTCCCCTTAAGCAAGCATAAGTTGGTTTTCTACATTTGAGACCCTGTTCTGTTTTGTAATTCAGTTTCTGTGTAGGCAAGTTTACATTCCTTGTAGTAGTGATATCTTATGATGTTTCTTTTTCTGTGTGACTTATTTCACTTAGAATCATCGTACCTGAATCCACTCATTATGCTGCTACGGGCCTGATGATATAGATTTCATTGCTGAGTGATATTGCATTGTACGTAAGTACCACAAATTCTTTATCCATTTTTCACTTTCTGTGTTATTGAACTTGTACCGTAAACGAGGATCTTGTAAACAGAGCCGTCCCAAACTTTGGGGTGGCTGTGTCTTTTTGATTTTAATTTCCCTAAGCTATACCACCATAAGTGGAAGTGCCCTAGGCTCTGTTGCTTTGTTTTGTAGATGTTTCAGGAAACACCATACACTTCTCCAGACTGGCTGTTGGCAATTTACATCCCGCCCATCAGCATAACAAGGCTCCCAGTTCGCCATGGCCTGTCCTGCCTTTCTGGATTTTATACGTTCTTCAGATGGCCCTTTTAACCGGGGGGCAGTGAGACTTTATTGTAGTGCAGATTTCCTTTGCAAACTTGCTTGGTTGTCCCAAAAGGGCGTATGCGTTTTTTCCTGAATATATTCAGGAAAAAACGCATACGCTCTTTTTGGCCAAGTGCATCATTGTGGACGTTCTGCCTCTTTTCCTATGCTTTACATGCAATTCCAGTCTACCTCCTGAAATCGGTTTTCTGCAATTCTGCCCCGCTTTCAAGTCCTCTTGTTAGCCTTACTTCAATATATTTTTGGACGATAGCTGTCATGTATAACTCTGCAGGTTTGTGAATTACAGAGCCTCTGAGCTCCTTTCTTCAACTTGCTTTCTTGTGAGCTGGCTGCAAGACCGCAGCATTGCTTCAGGCCCTAGTGTGGTTCCGGCATGGCACGCTGAGCCTTTGGTTAATTCCTCTTCCTGGTGGGAAATGAGAGTTAAATTTGTCCGTCCAGACACCTCCAGCTAGTCTCTCATTGGTTCTCCCTATTCCTGTTCATTTTCCGCAGAAATTGCAAACTGGGCCAAACAGGAGGTTAAAGGCACTGACTCTCCAAGTGGGGAGAGTTTTAGTAAAGCGTCTGGAATGTTGCACCCGAGTACCAGGGGACGAAACCTGAGACACATTTGAACACTTTTCCCAATCACACGGTGGATCATACTCTGGGTTCCACATGCATGTTTTAGCTGAAGGAAGAATCACTTAAACCTGGAGAGTTGAGACCCATGGAATGGGTACCATGCAATATGACTTCAAAGGTTCTGCATTGGCTCACCGAACCTCACCAATCCTATCACTGCTGTGCTTTTGCCACTGTACACACGCTTGATTCTCTTTCGGAGACATATAAATCCATAGATTTTAAGATTGTTACTAGTCAGGTATATTCTTAGATGTTTAATATGAGGTGTTGAGTCCTCTTCGTTTAGCAAAGACTAGCTCTTGTCTATTACATATTTGGCTTATGGAACGGTATCTGTGCTAATTTCAATCTCTGGTTTTATGCAGCACCCCAACTCACCTTTCCCCTTAAGCAAGCATAAGTTGGTTTTCTATATTTGAGACCCTGTTCTGTTTTGTAATTCAGTTCCTGTGTAGCCAAGTTTACATTCCGTGTAGTAGTGATATCTTATGATGTTTCTTTTTCTGTGTGACTTATTTCACTTAGAATCATCGTACCTGAATCTACTCATTATGCTGTTACGGGCCTGATGACATAGATTTCATTGCTGAGTGATATTGCGTTGTACGTAAGTACCACAAATTCTTTATCCATTTTTCGCTTTCTGTGATATTGAACTTGTACCGTAAACGAGGTTCTTGTAAACAGAGCCGTCCCAAAATTTGGGGTGGCTGTGTCTTTTTGATTTTAATTTCCCTAAGCTATAAGACCATAAGTGGAAGTGCCCTAGGCTCTGTTGCTTTGTTTTTTAGATGTTTCAGGAAACACCATACACTTCTCCAGAGTGGCTGTTGGCAATTTACATCCCGCCCATCAGCATAACAAGGCTCCCAGTTCTCCATGGCCTGTCCTGCCTTTCTGGATTTTACACTTTTTTCAGATGGCCCTTTTGACTGGGGAGCAGTGAGACTTCATTGTAGTGCAGATTTCCTTTGCAAGCTTGCTTGGTTGGCCAAAAATGGCATATGCGTTTTTTCCTGAATATAATCAGGAAAAAACGCATACGCCCTTTTTGGCCAAGTGCATCATTGTGGACGTTCTGCCTCTTTTCCTATGCTTTACATGCAATTCCAGTCTACCTCCTGAAACCGGTTTCCTGCAATTCTGCCCCGCTTTCAAGTCCTCTTGGCAGCCTTACTTCAATATATTTTTGGACGATAGCTGTCATTTTTAACTCTGCAGGTTTGTGAATTATAGTGCCCCTGAGCTACTTTCTTCAACTCGCTTTCTTGTGAGCTGGCCACAACACCGCAGCCTTGCTTCAGGCCCTAGTGTGGTTCCGGCATGGCACGCTGAGCCTTTGGTTAATTCCTCTTCCTGGTGGGAAATGAGAGTTAAATTTGCCCATCCAGACACCTCCAGCTAGTCTCTCATTGGTTCTCCCTATTCCTGTTCATTTTCCGCAGAAATGGCAAACTGGGCCAAACAGGAGGTTAAAGGCACTGACTCTCCAAGTGGAGAGAGTTTTAGTAAAGCGACTGGAATGTTGCACCCGAGTACCAGGGGACGAAAACTGAGACACATTTGAACACGTTTCCCGATCACACGGTGGATCATACTCTGGGTTCCACATGCATGTTTTAGCTGAAGGAAGAATCCCTTAAACCTGGAGAGTTGAGACCCATGGAATGAGTATCATGCAATATGACTTCAAAGGGTCTGCATTTGCTCACCGAACCTCACCAATCCTATCACTGCTGCGTTTATGACGCTGTACACACGCTTGATTCTCTTTTGGAGACATATAAATCCATAGGATTTAAGATTCTTACTAGTCAGGTATATTCTTAGGCGTTTAATATGGGATGTAGAGTCCACTTCGTTGAGCAAGGAGTAGCTCTTGTCTATTACATATTTGGCTTATGGAACGGTATCTGTGCTAATTTCAATCTCTGGTTTTATGCAGTACCCCAACTCACCTTTCCCCTTAAGCAAGCATAAGTTGGTTTTCTACATTTGAGACCCTGTTCTGTTTTGTAATTCAGTTCCTGGGTAGCCAAGTTTACATTCCATGTAGTAGTGATATCTTATGATGTTTCTTTTTCTGTGTGACTTATTTCACTTAGAATCATCGTACCTGAATCCACTCATTATGCTGCTACGGGCCTGATGATATACATTTCATTGCTGAGTGATATTGCATTGTACGTAAGTACCACAACTTCTTTATCCATTTTTCACTTTCTGTGATATTGAACTTGTACCGTAAACGAGGTTCTTGTAAACAGAGCCGTACCAAACTTTGGGGTGGCTGTGTCTTTTTGATTTTAATTTCCCTAAGCTATAGAACCATAAGTGGAAGTGCCCTAGGCTCTGTTGCTTTGTTTTTTAGATGTTTCAGGAAACACCATACACTTCTCCAGAGTGGCTGTTGGCAATTTACATCCCGCCCATCAGCATAACAAGGCTCCCAATTCTCCATGGCCTGTCCTGCCTTTCTGGATTTTACACATTTTTCAGATGGCCCTTTTGACTGGGGGGCAGTGAGACTTCATTGTAGTGCAGATTTCCTTTGCAAGCTTGCTTGGTTGGCCAAATAGGGCGTATGCGTTTTTTCCTGAATATATTCAGGAAAAAACGCATATGCCTTTTTGGCCAAGTGCATCATTGTGGACGTTCTGCCTCTTTTCCTATGCTTTACATGCAATTCCAGTCTACCTCCTTTAATCGGATTCCTGCAATTCTGCCCCGCTTTCGAGTCCTCTTGGCAGCCTTACTTCAATATATTTTTGGACGATAGCTGTCATTTATAACTCTGCAGGTTTGTGAATTACAGTGCCTCTGAGCTCCTTTCTTCAACTCGCTTTCTTGTGAGCTGGCTGCAACACCGTAGCATTGCTTCAGTCCCTAGTGTGGTTCCGGCATGGCACGCTGAGCCTTTGGTTAATTCCTCTTCCTGGTGGGAAATGAGAGTTAAATTTGCCCGTCCAGACACCTCCAGCTAGTCTCTCATTGGTTCTCCCTATTCCTGTTCATTTTCCGCAGAAATTGCAAACTGGGCCAAACAGGAGGTTAAAGGCACTGACTCTCCAAGTGGGGAGAGGGTTAGTAAAGCGTCTGGAATGTTGCACCCGAGTACCAGGGGACCAAACCTGAGACACATTTGAACACGTTTCCCGATCACATGGTGGATCATACTCTGGGTTCCACATGCATCTTTTAGCTGAAGGAAGAATCCCTTAAACCTGGAGAGTTGAGACCCATGGAATGGGTACCATGCAATATGACTTCAAAGGTTCTGCATTGGCTCACCGAACCTCACCAATCCTATCACTGCTGCGCTTTTGCCACTGTACACACGCTTGATTCTCTTTTGGAGACATATAAATCCATAGATTTTAAGATTCTTACTAGTCAGGTATATTCTTAGACGTTTAATATGGGGTGTTGAGTCCTCTTCGTTGAGCAAAGACTAGCTCTTGTCTATTACATATTTGGCTTATGGAACGGTATCTGTGCTAATTTCAATCTCTGGTTTTATGCAGCACCCCAACTCACCTTTCCCCTTAAGCAAGCATAAGTTGGTTTTCTACATTTGAGACCCTGTTTTGTTTTGTAATTCAGTTCCTGTGTAGCCAAGTTTACATTCCGTGTAGTAGTGATATCTTATGATGTTTCTTTTTCTGTGTGACTTATTTCACTTAGAATCATCGTACCTGAATCCACTCAGTATGCTGCTACGGGCCTGAAGATATAGATTTCATTGCTGAGTGATATTGCATTGTACGTAAGTACCACAAATTCTTTATCCATTTTTCGCTTTCTGTGATATTGAACTTGTACCGTAAACGAGGTTCTTGTAAACAGAGCCATCCCAAACTTTGGGGTGGCTGTGTCTTACTGATTTTAATTTCCCTAAGCTATAGGACCATAAGTGGAAGTGCCATAGGCTCTGTTCCTTTGTTTTTTAGATGTTTCAGGAAACACCATACACTTCTCCAGAGTGGCTGTTGGCAATTTACATCCCGCCCATCAGCATAACAAGGCTCCCAGTTCTCCATGGCCTGTCCTGCCTTTCTGGATTTTACACTTTTTTCAGATGGCCCTTTTGACCGGGGGGCAGTGAGACTTCATTGTAGTGCAGATTTCCTTTGCAAGCTTGCTTGGTTGGCCAAAAAGGGCGTATGGGTTTTTCCCTGAATATATTCAGGGAAAAACGCATACGCCCTTTTTGGCCAAGTGCATCATTGTGGACGTTCTGCCTCTTTCCCTATGCTTTACATGCAATTCCAGTCTACCTCCTGAAATCGGTTTCCTGCAATTCTGCCCCGCTTTCAAGTCCTCTTGGCAGCCTTACTTCAATATATTTTTGGACGATAGCTGTCATTTATAACTCTGCAGGTTTGTGAATTACAGTGCCCCTGAGCTCCTTTCTTCAACTCGCTTTCTTGTGAGCTGGCCGCAACACCGCAGCATTGCTTCAGGCCCTAGTGTGGTTCCAGCATGGCATGATGAGCCTTTGCTTAATTCCTCTTCCTGGTGGGAAATGAGAGTTAAATTTGCCCGTCCAGACACCTCCAGCTAGTCTCTCATTGGTTCTCCCTATTCCTGTTCATTTTCCGCAGAAATGGCAAACTGGGCCAAACAGGAGGTTAAAGGCACTGACTCTCCAAGTGGGGAGAGTGTTAGTAAAGTGACTGGAATGTTGCATCCGAGTACGAGGGGACGAAAACTGAGACACATTTGAACACGTTTCCCAATCACATGGTGGATCATACTCTGGGTTCCACATGCACGTTTTAGCTGAAGGAAGAATCCCTTAAACCTGGAGAGTTGAGACCCATGGAATGGGTACCATGCAATATGACCTCAAAGGGTCTGCATGTGTTCACCGAACCTCACCAATCCTATCACTGCTGCGTTTATGCCACTGTACACACGCTTGATTCTCTTTCGGAGACATATAAATCCATAGGTTTTAAGATTCTTACTAGTCAGGTATATTCTTAGGCGTTTAATATGGGGTGTAGAGCCCACTTCGTTGAGCAAGGAGTAGCTCTTGTCTATTACATATTTGGCTTATGGAACGGTATCTGTGCTAATTTCAATCTCTGGTTTTATGCAGCACCCCAACTCACCGTTCCCCTTAAGCAAGCATAAGTTGGTTTTCTACATTTGAGACCCTGTTCTGATTTGTAATTCAGTTTCTGTGTAGGCAAGTTTACATTCCTTGTAGTAGTGATATCTTATGATGTTTCTTTTTCTGTGTGACTTATTTCACTTAGAATCATCGTACCTGAATCCACTCATTATGCTGCTACGGGCCTGATGATATAGATTTCATTGCTGAGTGATATTGCATTGTACGTAAGTACCACAAATTCTTTATCCATTTTTCACTTTCTGTGTTATTGAACTTGTACCGTAAACGAGGATCTTGTAAACAGAGCCGTCCCAAACTTTGGGGTGGCTGTGTCTTTTTGATTTTAATTTCCCTAAGCTATACCACCATAAGTGGAAGTGCCCTAGGCTCTGTTGCTTTGTTTTGTAGATGTTTCAGGAAACACCATACACTTCTCCAGAGTGGCTGTTGGCAATTTACATCCCGCCCATCAGCATAACAAGGCTCCCAGTTCTCCATGGCCTGTCCTGCCTTTCTGGATTTTATACGTTCTTCAGATGGCCCTTTTAACCGGGGGGCAGTGAGACTTCATTGTAGTGCAGATTTCCTTTGCAAGCTTGCTTGGTTGGCCCAAAAGGGCGTATGCGTTTTTTCCTGAATATATTCAGGAAAAAACGCATACGCCCTTTTTGGCCAAGTGCATCATTGTGGACGTTCTGCCTCTTTTCCTATGCTTTACATGCAATTCCAGTCTACCTCCTGAAATCGGTTTTCTGCAATTCTGCCCCGCTTTCGAGTCCTCTTGGCAGCCTTACTTCAATATATTTTTGGACGATAGCTGTCATTTATAACTCTGCAGCTTTGTGAATTACAGAGCCTCTGAGCTCCTTTCTTCAATTTGCTTTCTTGTGAGCTGGCTGCAAGACCGCAGCATTGCTTCAGGACATAGTGTGGTTCCGGCATGGCACGCTGAGCCTTTGGTTAATTCCTCTTCCTGGTGGGAAATGAGAGTTAAATTTGTCCGTCCAGACACCTCCAGCTAGTCTCTCATTGGTTCTCCCTATTCCTGTTCATTTTCCGCAGAAATTGCAAACTGGGCCAAACAGGAGGTTAAAGGCACTGACTCTCCAAGTGGGGAGAGTTTTAGTAAAGCGTCTGGAATGTTGCACCCGAGTACCAGGGGACGAAACCTGAGACACATTTGAACACTTTTCCCAATCACACGGTGGATCATACTCTGGGTTCCACATGCATGTTTTAGCTGAAGGAAGAATCCCTTAAACCTGGAGAGTTGAGACCCATGGAATGGGTACCATGCAATATGACTTCAAAGGTTCTGCATTGGCTCACCGAACCTCACCAATCCTATCACTGCTGTGCTTATGCCACTGTACACACGCTTGATTCTCTTTCGGAGACATATAAATCCATAGATTTTAAGATTCTTACTAGTCATGTATATTCTTAGACGTTTAATATGGGGTGTTGAGTCCTCTTCGTTTAGCAAAGACTAGCTCTTGTCTATTACATATTTGGCTTATGGAACGGTATCTGTGCTAATTTCAATCTCTGGTTTTATGCAGCACCCCAACTCACCTTTCCCCTTAAGCAAGCATAAGTTGGTTTTCTATATTTGAGACCCTGTTCTGTTTTGTAATTCAGTTCCTGTGTAGCCAAGTTTACATTCCGTGTAGTAGTGATATCTTATGATGTTTCTTTTTCTGTGTGACTTATTTCACTTAGAATCATCGTACCTGAATCTACTCATTATGCTGTTACGGGCCTGATGACATAGATTTCATTGCTGAGTGATATTGCGTTGTACGTAATTACCACAAATTCTTTATCCATTTTTCGCTTTCTGTGATATTGAACTTGTACCGTAAACGAGGTTCTTGTAAACAGAGCCGTCCCAAAATTTGGGGTGGCTGTGTCTTTTTGATTTTAATTTCCCTAAGCTATAAGACCATAAGTGGAAGTGCCCTAGGCTCTGTTGCTTTGTTTTTTAGATGTTTCAGGAAACACCATACACTTCTCCAGAGTGGCTGTTGGCAATTTACATCCCGCCCATCAGCATAACAAGGCTCCCAGTTCTCCATGGCCTGTCCTGCCTTTCTGGATTTTATACATTTTTCAGATGGCCCTTTTGACTGGGGAGCAGTGAGACTTCATTGTAGTGCAGATTTCCTTTGCAAGCTTGCTTGGTTGGCCAAAAATGGCATATGCGTTTTTTCCTGAATATAATCAGGAAAAAACGCATACGCCCTTTTTGGCCAAGTGCATCATTGTGGACGTTCTGCCTCTTTTCCTATGCTTTACATGCAATTCCAGTCTACCTCCTGAAACCAGTTTCCTGCAATTCTGCCCCGCTTTCAAGTCCTCTTGGCAGCCTTACTTCAATATATTTTTGGACGATAGCTGTCATTTTTAACTCTGCAGGTTTGTGAATTATAGTGCCCCTGAGCTACTTTCTTCAACTCGCTTTCTTGTGAGCTGGCCACAACACCGCAGCCTTGCTTCAGGCCCTAGTGTGGTTCCGGCATGGCACGCTGAGCCTTTGGTTAATTCCTCTTCCTGGTGGGAAATGAGAGTTAAATTTGCCCGTCCAGACACCTCCAGCTAGTCTCTCATTGGTTCTCCCTATTCCTGTTCATTTTCCGCAGAAATGGCAAACTGGGCCAAACAGGAGGTTAAAGGCACTGACTCTCCAAGTGGAGAGAGTTTTAGTAAAGCGACTGGAATGTTGCACCCGAGTACCAGGGGACGAAAACTGAGACACATTTGAACACGTTTCCCGATCACACGGTGGATCATACTCTGGGTTCCACATGCATGTTTTAGCTGAAGGAAGAATCCCTTAAACCTGGAGAGTTGAGACCCATGGAATGAGTATCATGCAATATGACTTCAAAGGGTCTGCATTTGCTCACCGAACCTCACCAATCCTATCACTGCTGCGTTTATGACGCTGGACACACGCTTCATTCTCTTTTGGAGACATATAAATCCATAGGATTTAAGATTCTTACTAGTCAGGTATATTCTTAGGCGTTTAATATGGGATGTAGAGTCCACTTCGTTGAGCAAGGAGTAGCTCTTGTCTATTACATATTTGGCTTATGGAACGGTATCTGTGCTAATTTCAATCTCTGGTTTTATGCAGTACCCCAACTCACCTTTCCCCTTAAGCAAGCATAAGTTGGTTTTCTACATTTGAGACCCTGTTCTGTTTTGTAATTCAGTTCCTGGGTAGCCAAGTTTACATTCCATGTAGTAGTGATATCTTATGATGTTTCTTTTTCTGTGTGACTTATTTCACTTAGAATCATCGTACCTGAATCCACTCATTATGCTGCTACGGGCCTGATGATATACATTTCATTGCTGAGTGATATTGCATTGTACGTAAGTACCACAACTTCTTTATCCATTTTTCACTTTCTGTGATATTGAACTTGTACCGTAAACGAGGTTCTTGTAAACAGAGCCGTACCAAACTTTGGGGTGGCTGTGTCTTTTTGATTTTAATTTCCCTAAGCTATAGAACCATAAGTGGAAGTGCCCTAGGCTCTGTTGCTTTGTTTTGTAGATGTTTCAGGAAACACCATACACTTCTCCAGAGTGGCTGTTGGCAATTTACATCCCGCCCATCAGCATAACAAGGCTCCCAATTCTCCATGGCCTGTCCTGCCTTTCTGGATTTTACACATTTTTCAGATGGCCCTTTTGACTGGGGGGCAGTGAGACTTCATTGTAGTGCAGATTTCCTTTGCAAGCTTGCTTGGTTGGCCAAATAGGGCGTATGCGTTTTTTCCTGAATATATTCAGGAAAAAACGCATATGCCTTTTTGGCCAAGTGCATCATTGTGGACGTTCTGCCTCTTTTCCTATGCTTTACATGCAATTCCAGTCTACCTCCTTTAATCGGATTCCTGCAATTCTGCCCCGCTTTCGAGTCCTCTTGGCAGCCTTACTTCAATATATTTTTGGACGATAGCTGTCATTTATAACTCTGCATGTTTGTGAATTACAGTGCCTCTGAGCTCCTTTCTTCAACTCGCTTTCTTGTGAGCTGGCTGCAACACCGTAGCATTGCTTCAGTCCCTAGTGTGGTTCCGGCATGGCACGCTGAGCCTTTGGTTAATTCCTCTTCCTGGTGGGAAATGAGAGTTAAATTTGCCCGTCCAGACACCTCCAGCTAGTCTCTCATTGGTTCTCCCTATTCCTGTTCATTTTCCGCAGAAATTGCAAACTGGGCCAAACAGGAGGTTAAAGGCACTGACTCTCCAAGTGGGGAGAGGGTTAGTAAAGCGTCTGGAATGTTGCACCCGAGTACCAGGGGACCAAACCTGAGACACATTTGAACACGTTTCCCGATCACACGGTGGATCATACTCTGGGTTCCACATGCATCTTTTAGCTGAAGGAAGAATCCCTTAAACCTGGAGAGTTGAGACCCATGGAATGGGTACCATGCAATATGACTTCAAAGGTTCTGCATTGGCTCACCGAACCTCACCAATCCTATCACTGCTGCGCTTTTGCCACTGTACACACGCTTGATTCTCTTTTGGAGACATATAAATCCATAGATTTTAAGATTCTTACTAGTCAGGTATATTCTTAGACGTTTAATATGGGGTGTTGAGTCCTCTTCGTTGAGCAAAGACTAGCTCTTGTCTATTACATATTTGGCTTATGGAACGGTATCTGTGCTAATTTCAATCTCTGGTTTTATGCAGCACCCCAACTCACCTTTCCCCTTAAGCAAGCATAAGTTGGTTTTCTACATTTGAGACCCTGTTTTGTTTTGTAATTCAGTTCCTGTGTAGCCAAGTTTACATTCCGTGTAGTAGTGATATCTTATGATATTTCTTTTTCTGTGTGACTTATTTCACTTAGAATCATCGTACCTGAATCCACTCAGTATGCTGCTACGGGCCTGAAGATATAGATTTCATTGCTGAGTGATATTGCATTGTACGTAAGTACCACAAATTCTTTATCCATTTTTCGCTTTCTGTGATATTGAACTTGTACCGTAAACGAGGTTCTTGTAAACAGAGCCATCCCAAACTTTGGGGTGGCTGTGTCTTACTGATTTTAATTTCCCTAAGCTATAGGACCATAAGTGGAAGTGCCATAGGCTCTGTTCCTTTGTTTTTTAGATGTTTCAGGAAACACCATACACTTCTCCAGAGTGGCTGTTGGCAATTTACATCCCGCCCATCAGCATAACAAGGCTCCCAGTTCTCCATGGCCTGTCCTGCCTTTCTGGATTTTACACTTTTTTCAGATGGCCCTTTTGACCGGGGGGCAGTGAGACTTCATTGTAGTGCAGATTTCCTTTGCAAGCTTGCTTGGTTGGCCAAAAAGGGCGTATGGGTTTTTCCCTGAATATATTCAGGGAAAAACGCATACGCCCTTTTTGGCCAAGTGCATCATTGTGGACGTTCTGCCTCTTTCCCTATGCTTTACATGCAATTCCAGTCTACCTCCTGAAATCGGTTTCCTGCAATTCTGCCCCGCTTTCAAGTCCTCTTGGCAGCCTTACTTCAATATATTTTTGGACGATAGCTGTCATTTATAACTCTGCAGGTTTGTGAATTACAGTGCCCCTGAGCTCCTTTCTTTAACTCGCTTTCTTGTGAGCTGGCCGCAACACCGCAGCATTGCTTCAGGCCCTAGTGTGGTTCCAGCATGGCATGATGAGCCTTTGCTTAATTCCTCTTCCTGGTGGGAAATGAGAGTTAAATTTGCCCGTCCAGACACCTCCAGCTAGTCTCTCATTGGTTCTCCCTATTCCTGTTCATTTTCCGCAGAAATGGCAAACTGGGCCAAACAGGAGGTTAAAGGCACTGACTCTCCAAGTGGGGAGAGTGTTAGTAAAGTAACTGGAATGTTGCATCCGAGTACGAGGGGACGAAAACTGAGACACATTTGAACACGTTTCCCGATCACACGGTGGATCATACTCTGGGTTCCACATGCACGTTTTAGCTGAAGGAAGAATCCCTTAAACCTGGAGGGTTGAGACCCATGGAATTGGTACCATGCAATATGACCTCAAAGGGTCTGCATGTGTTCACCGAACCTCACCAATCCTATCACTGCTGCGTTTATGCCACTGTACACACGCTTGATTCTCTTTCGGAGACATATAAATCCATAGGTTTTAAGATTCTTACTAGTCAGGTATATTCTTAGGCGTTTAATATGGGGTGTAGAGCCCACTTCGTTGAGCAAGGAGTAGCTCTTGTCTATTACATATTTGGCTTATGGAACGGTATCTGTGCTAATTTCAATCTCTGGTTTTATGCAGCACCCCAACTCACCGTTCCCCTTAAGCAAGCATAAGTTGGTTTTCTACATTTGAGACCCTGTTCTGTTTTGTAATTCAGTTTCTGTGTAGGCAAGTTTACATTCCTTGTAGTAGTGATATCTTATGATGTTTCTTTTTCTGTGTGACTTATTTCACTTAGAATCATCGTACCTGAATCCACTCATTATGCTGCTACGGGCCTGATGATATAGATTTCATTGCTGAGTGATATTGCATTGTACGTAAGTACCACAAATTCTTTATCCATTTTTCACTTTCTGTGTTATTGAACTTGTACCGTAAACGAGGATCTTGTAAACAGAGCCGTCCCAAACTTTGGGGTGGCTGTGTCTTTTTGATTTTAATTTCCCTAAGCTATACCACCATAAGTGGAAGTGCCCTAGGCTCTGTTGCTTTGTTTTGTAGATGTTTCAGGAAACACCATACACTTCTCCAGAGTGGCTGTTGGCAATTTACATCCCGCCCATCAGCATAACAAGGCTCCCAGTTCTCCATGGCCTGTCCTGCCTTTCTGGATTTTACACTTTTTTCAGATGGCCCTTTTAACCGGGGGGCAGTGAGACTTCATTGTAGTGCAGATTTCCTTTGCAAGCTTGCTTGGTTGGCCAAATAGGGCGTATGCGTTTTTTCCTGAATATATTCAGGAAAAAACGCATACGCCCTTTTTGGCCAAGTGCATCATTGTGGACGTTCTGCCTCTTTTCCTATGCTTTACATGCAATTCCAGTCTACCTCCTGAAATCGGTTTTCTGCAATTCTGCCCCGCTTTCGAGTCCTCTTGGCAGCCTTACTTCAATATATTTTTGGACGATAGCTGTCATTTATAACTCTGCAGCTTTGTGAATTACAGAGCCTCTGAGCTCCTTTCTTCAATTTGCTTTCTTGTGAGCTGGCTGCAAGACCGCAGCATTCCTTCAGGACATAGTGTGGTTCCGGCATGGCACGCTGAGCCTTTGGTTAATTCCTCTTCCTGGTGGGAAATGAGAGTTAAATTTGTCCGTCCAGACACCTCCAGCTAGTCTCTCATTGGTTCTCCCTATTCCTGTTCATTTTCCGCAGAAATTGCAAACTGGGCCAAACAGGAGGTTAAAGGCACTGACTCTCCAAGTGGGGAGAGTTTTAGTAAAGCGTCTGGAATGTTGCACCCGAGTACCAGGGGACGAAACCTGAGACACATTTGAACACTTTTCCCAATCACACGGTGGATCATACTCTGGGTTCCACATGCATGTTTTAGCTGAAGGAAGAATCCCTTAAACCTGGAGAGTTGAGACCCATGGAATGGGTACCATGCAATATGACTTCAAAGGTTCTGCATTGGCTCACCGAACCTCACCAATCCTATCACTGCTGTGCTTATGCCACTGTACACACGCTTGATTCTCTTTCGGAGACATATAAATCCATAGATTTTAAGATTCTTACTAGTCATGTATATTCTTAGACGTTTAATATGGGGTGTTGAGTCCTCTTCGTTTAGCAAAGACTAGCTCTTGTCTATTACATATTTGGCTTATGGAACGGTATCTGTGCTAATTTCAATCTCTGGTTTTATGCAGCACCCCAACTCACCTTTCCCCTTAAGCAAGCATAAGTTGGTTTTCTATATTTGAGACCCTGTTCTGTTTTGTAATTCAGTTCCTGTGTAGCCAAGTTTACATTCCGTGTAGTAGTGATATCTTATGATGTTTCTTTTTCTGTGTGACTTATTTCACTTAGAATCATCGTACCTGAATCTACTCATTATGCTGTTACGGGCCTGATGACATAGATTTCATTGCTGAGTGATATTGCGTTGTACGTAATTACCACAAATTCTTTATCCATTTTTCGCTTTCTGTGATATTGAACTTGTACCGTAAACGAGGTTCTTGTAAACAGAGCCGTCCCAAAATTTGGGGTGGCTGTGTCTTTTTGATTTTAATTTCCCTAAGCTATAAGACCATAAGTGGAAGTGCCCTAGGCTCTGTTGCTTTGTTTTTTAGATGTTTCAGGAAACACCATACACTTCTCCAGAGTGGCTGTTGGCAATTTACATCCCGCCCATCAGCATAACAAGGCTCCCAGTTCTCCATGGCCTGTCCTGCCTTTCTGGATTTTATACATTTTTCAGATGGCCCTTTTGACTGGGGAGCAGTGAGACTTCATTGTAGTGCAGATTTCCTTTGCAAGCTTGCTTGGTTGGCCAAAAATGGCATATGCGTTTTTTCCTGAATATAATCAGGAAAAAACGCATACGCCCTTTTTGGCCAAGTGCATCATTGTGGACGTTCTGCCTCTTTTCCTATGCTTTACATGCAATTCCAGTCTACCTCCTGAAACCAGTTTCCTGCAATTCTGCCCCGCTTTCAAGTCCTCTTGGCAGCCTTACTTCAATATATTTTTGGACGATAGCTGTCATTTTTAACTCTGCAGGTTTGTGAATTATAGTGCCCCTGAGCTACTTTCTTCAACTCGTTTTCTTGTGAGCTGGCCACAACACCGCAGCCTTGCTTCAGGCCCTAGTGTGGTTCCGGCATGGCACGCTGAGCCTTTGGTTAATTCCTCTTCCTGGTGGGAAATGAGAGTTAAATTTGCCCATCCAGACACCTCCAGCTAGTCTCTCATTGGTTCTCCCTATTCCTGTTCATTTTTCGCAGAAATTGCAAACTGGGCCAAACAGGAGGTTAAAGGCACTGACTCTCCAAGTGGGGAGAGGGTTAGTAAAGCGTCTGGAATGTTGCACCCGAGTACCAGGGGACCAAACCTGAGACACATTTGAACACGTTTCCCGATCACATGTTGGATCATACTCTGGGTTCCACATGCATCTTTTAGCTGAAGGAAGAATCCCTTAAACCTGGAGAGTTGAGACCCATGGAATGGGTACCATGCAATATGACTTCAAAGGTTCTGCATTGGCTCACCGAACCTCACCAATCCTATCACTGCTGCGCTTTTGCCACTGTACACACGCTTGATTCTCTTTTGGAGACATATAAATCCATAGATTTTAAGATTCTTCCTAGTCAGGTATATTCTTAGACGTTTAATATGGGGTGTTGAGTCCTCTTCGTTGAGCAAGGAGTAGCTCTTGTCTATTACATATTTGGCTTATGGAACGGTATCTGTGCTAATTTCAATCTCTGGTTTTATGCAGCACCCCAACTCACCTTTCCCCTTAAGCAAGCATAAGTTGGTTTTCTACATTTGAGACCCTGTTTTGTTTTGTAATTCAGTTCCTGTGTAGCCAAGTTTACATTCCGTGTAGTAGTGATATCTTATGATGTTTCTTTTTCTGTGTGACTTATTTCACTTAGAATCATCGTACCTGAATCCACTCAGTATGCTGCTACGGGCCTGAAGATATAGATTTCATTGCTGAGTGATATTGCATTGTACGTAAGTACCACAAATTCTTTATCCATTTTTCGCTTTCTGTGATATTGAACTTGTACCGTAAACGAGGTTCTTGTAAACAGAGCCGTCCCAAACTTTGGGGTGGCTGTGTCTTACTGATTTTAATTTCCCTAAGCTATAGGACCATAAGTGGAAGTGCCATAGGCTCTGTTCCTTTGTTTTTTAGATGTTTCAGGAAACACCATACACTTCTCCAGAGTGGCTGCTGGCAATTTACATCCCGCCCATCAGCATAACAAGGCTCCCAGTTCTCCATGGCCTGTCCTGCCTTTCTGGATTTTACACTTTTTTCAGATGGCCCTTTTGACCGGGGGGCAGTGAGACTTCATTGTAGTGCAGATTTCCTTTGCAAGCTTGCTTGGTTGGCCAAAAAGTGCGTATGGGTTTTTCCCTGAATATATTCAGGGAAAAACGCATACGCCCTTTTTGGCCAAGTGCATCATTGTGGACGTTCTGCCTCTTTCCCTATGCTTTACATGCAATTCCAGTCTACCTCCTGAAATCGGTTTCCTGCAATTCTGCCCCGCTTTCAAGTCCTCTTGGCAGCCTTACTTCAATATATTTTTGGACGATAGCTGTCATTTATAACTCTGCAGGTTTGTGAATTATAGTGCCCCTGAGCTACTTTCTTCAACTCGCTTTCTTGTGAGCTGGCCGCAACACCGCAGCATTGCTTCAGGCCCTAGTGTGGTTCCAGCATGGCATGCTGAGCCTTTGCTTAATTCCTCTTCCTGGTGGGAAATGAGAGTTAAATTTGCCCGTCCAGACACCTCCAGCTAGTCTCTCATTGGTTCTCCCTATTCCTGTTCATTTTCCGCAGAAATGGCAAACTGGGCCAAACAGGAGGTTAAAGGCACTGACTCTCCAAGTGGGGAGAGTGTTAGTAAAGTGACTGGAATGTTGCATCCGAGTACGAGGGGACGACAACTGAGACACATTTTAACACGTTTCCCGATCACACGGTGGATCATACTCTGGGTTCCACATGCATCTTTTAGCTGAAGGAAGAATCCCTTAAACCTGGAGAGTTGAGACCCATGGAATGGGTACCATGCAATATGACCTCAAAGGGTCTGCATGTGTTCACCGAACCTCACCAATCCTATCACTGCTGCGTTTATGCCACTGTACACACGCTTGATTCTCTTTCGGAGACATATAAATCCATAGGTTTTAAGATTCTTACTAGTCAGGTATATTCTTAGGCGTTTAATATGGGGTGTAGAGCCCACTTCGTTGAGCAAGGAGTAGCTCTTGTCTATTACATATTTGGCTTATGGAACGGTATCTGTGCTAATTTCAATCTCTGGTTTTATGCAGTACCCCAACTCACCTTTCCCCTTAAGCAAGCATAAGTTGGTTTTCTACATTTGAGACCCTGTTCTGTTTTGTAATTCAGTTTCTGTGTAGGCAAGTTTACATTCCTTGTAGTAGTGATATCTTATGATGTTTCTTTTTCTGTGTGACTTATTTCACTTAGAATCATCGTACCTGAATCCACTCATTATGCTGCTACGGGCCTGATGATATAGATTTCATTGCTGAGTGATATTGCATTGTACGTAAGTACCACAAATTCTTTATCCATTTTTCACTTTCTGTGTTATTGAACTTGTACCGTAAACGAGGATCTTGTAAACAGAGCCGTCCCAAACTTTGGGGTGGCTGTGTCTTTTTGATTTTAATTTCCCTAAGCTATACCACCATAAGTGGAAGTGCCCTAGGCTCTGTTGCTTTGTTTTGTAGATGTTTCAGGAAACACCATACACTTCTCCAGACTGGCTGTTGGCAATTTACATCCCGCCCATCAGCATAACAAGGCTCCCAGTTCGCCATGGCCTGTCCTGCCTTTCTGGATTTTATACGTTCTTCAGATGGCCCTTTTAACCGGGGGGCAGTGAGACTTTATTGTAGTGCAGATTTCCTTTGCAAACTTGCTTGGTTGTCCCAAAAGGGCGTATGCGTTTTTTCCTGAATATATTCAGGAAAAAACGCATACGCTCTTTTTGGCCAAGTGCATCATTGTGGACGTTCTGCCTCTTTTCCTATGCTTTACATGCAATTCCAGTCTACCTCCTGAAATCGGTTTTCTGCAATTCTGCCCCGCTTTCAAGTCCTCTTGTTAGCCTTACTTCAATATATTTTTGGACGATAGCTGTCATGTATAACTCTGCAGGTTTGTGAATTACAGAGCCTCTGAGCTCCTTTCTTCAACTTGCTTTCTTGTGAGCTGGCTGCAAGACCGCAGCATTGCTTCAGGCCCTAGTGTGGTTCCGGCATGGCACGCTGAGCCTTTGGTTAATTCCTCTTCCTGGTGGGAAATGAGAGTTAAATTTGTCCGTCCAGACACCTCCAGCTAGTCTCTCATTGGTTCTCCCTATTCCTGTTCATTTTCCGCAGAAATTGCAAACTGGGCCAAACAGGAGGTTAAAGGCACTGACTCTCCAAGTGGGGAGAGTTTTAGTAAAGCGTCTGGAATGTTGCACCCGAGTACCAGGGGACGAAACCTGAGACACATTTGAACACTTTTCCCAATCACACGGTGGATCATACTCTGGGTTCCACATGCATGTTTTAGCTGAAGGAAGAATCACTTAAACCTGGAGAGTTGAGACCCATGGAATGGGTACCATGCAATATGACTTCAAAGGTTCTGCATTGGCTCACCGAACCTCACCAATCCTATCACTGCTGTGCTTTTGCCACTGTACACACGCTTGATTCTCTTTCGGAGACATATAAATCCATAGATTTTAAGATTGTTACTAGTCAGGTATATTCTTAGATGTTTAATATGAGGTGTTGAGTCCTCTTCGTTTAGCAAAGACTAGCTCTTGTCTATTACATATTTGGCTTATGGAACGGTATCTGTGCTAATTTCAATCTCTGGTTTTATGCAGCACCCCAACTCACCTTTCCCCTTAAGCAAGCATAAGTTGGTTTTCTATATTTGAGACCCTGTTCTGTTTTGTAATTCAGTTCCTGTGTAGCCAAGTTTACATTCCGTGTAGTAGTGATATCTTATGATGTTTCTTTTTCTGTGTGACTTATTTCACTTAGAATCATCGTACCTGAATCTACTCATTATGCTGTTACGGGCCTGATGACATAGATTTCATTGCTGAGTGATATTGCGTTGTACGTAAGTACCACAAATTCTTTATCCATTTTTCGCTTTCTGTGATATTGAACTTGTACCGTAAACGAGGTTCTTGTAAACAGAGCCGTCCCAAAATTTGGGGTGGCTGTGTCTTTTTGATTTTAATTTCCCTAAGCTATAAGACCATAAGTGGAAGTGCCCTAGGCTCTGTTGCTTTGTTTTTTAGATGTTTCAGGAAACACCATACACTTCTCCAGAGTGGCTGTTGGCAATTTACATCCCGCCCATCAGCATAACAAGGCTCCCAGTTCTCCATGGCCTGTCCTGCCTTTCTGGATTTTACACTTTTTTCAGATGGCCCTTTTGACTGGGGAGCAGTGAGACTTCATTGTAGTGCAGATTTCCTTTGCAAGCTTGCTTGGTTGGCCAAAAATGGCATATGCGTTTTTTCCTGAATATAATCAGGAAAAAACGCATACGCCCTTTTTGGCCAAGTGCATCATTGTGGACGTTCTGCCTCTTTTCCTATGCTTTACATGCAATTCCAGTCTACCTCCTGAAACCGGTTTCCTGCAATTCTGCCCCGCTTTCAAGTCCTCTTGGCAGCCTTACTTCAATATATTTTTGGACGATAGCTGTCATTTTTAACTCTGCAGGTTTGTGAATTATAGTGCCCCTGAGCTACTTTCTTCAACTCGCTTTCTTGTGAGCTGGCCACAACACCGCAGCCTTGCTTCAGGCCCTAGTGTGGTTCCGGCATGGCACGCTGAGCCTTTGGTTAATTCCTCTTCCTGGTGGGAAATGAGAGTTAAATTTGCCCATCCAGACACCTCCAGCTAGTCTCTCATTGGTTCTCCCTATTCCTGTTCATTTTCCGCAGAAATGGCAAACTGGGCCAAACAGGAGGTTAAAGGCACTGACTCTCCAAGTGGAGAGAGTTTTAGTAAAGCGACTGGAATGTTGCACCCGAGTACCAGGGGACGAAAACTGAGACACATTTGAACACGTTTCCCGATCACACGGTGGATCATACTCTGGGTTCCACATGCATGTTTTAGCTGAAGGAAGAATCCCTTAAACCTGGAGAGTTGAGACCCATGGAATGAGTATCATGCAATATGACTTCAAAGGGTCTGCATTTGCTCACCGAACCTCACCAATCCTATCACTGCTGCGTTTATGACGCTGGACACACGCTTCATTCTCTTTTGGAGACATATAAATCCATAGGATTTAAGATTCTTACTAGTCAGGTATATTCTTAGGCGTTTAATATGGGATGTAGAGTCCACTTCGTTGAGCAAGGAGTAGCTCTTGTCTATTACATATTTGGCTTATGGAACGGTATCTGTGCTAATTTCAATCTCTGGTTTTATGCAGTACCCCAACTCACCTTTCCCCTTAAGCAAGCATAAGTTGGTTTTCTACATTTGAGACCCTGTTCTGTTTTGTAATTCAGTTCCTGGGTAGCCAAGTTTACATTCCATGTAGTAGTGATATCTTATGATGTTTCTTTTTCTGTGTGACTTATTTCACTTAGAATCATCGTACCTGAATCCACTCATTATGCTGCTACGGGCCTGATGATATACATTTCATTGCTGAGTGATATTGCATTGTACGTAAGTACCACAACTTCTTTATCCATTTTTCACTTTCTGTGATATTGAACTTGTACCGTAAACGAGGTTCTTGTAAACAGAGCCGTACCAAACTTTGGGGTGGCTGTGTCTTTTTGATTTTAATTTCCCTAAGCTATAGAACCATAAGTGGAAGTGCCCTAGGCTCTGTTGCTTTGTTTTTTAGATGTTTCAGGAAACACCATACACTTCTCCAGAGTGGCTGTTGGCAATTTACATCCCGCCCATCAGCATAACAAGGCTCCCAATTCTCCATGGCCTGTCCTGCCTTTCTGGATTTTACACATTTTTCAGATGGCCCTTTTGACTGGGGGGCAGTGAGACTTCATTGTAGTGCAGATTTCCTTTGCAAGCTTGCTTGGTTGGCCAAATATGGCGTATGCGTTTTTTCCTGAATATATTCAGGAAAAAACGCATATGCCTTTTTGGCCAAGTGCATCATTGTGGACGTTCTGCCTCTTTTCCTATGCTTTACATGCAATTCCAGTCTACCTCCTTTAATCGGATTCCTGCAATTCTGCCCCGCTTTCGAGTCCTCTTGGCAGCCTTACTTCAATATATTTTTGGACGATAGCTGTCATTTATAACTCTGCAGGTTTGTGAATTACAGTGCCTCTGAGCTCCTTTCTTCAACTCGCTTTCTTGTGAGCTGGCTGCAACACCGTAGCATTGCTTCAGTCCCTAGTGTGGTTCCGGCATGGCACGCTGAGCCTTTGGTTAATTCCTCTTCCTGGTGGGAAATGAGAGTTAAATTTGCCCGTCCAGACACCTCCAGCTAGTCTCTCATTGGTTCTCCCTATTCCTGTTCATTTTCCGCAGAAATTGCAAACTGGGCCAAACAGGAGGTTAAAGGCACTGACTCTCCAAGTGGGGAGAGGGTTAGTAAAGCGTCTGGAATGTTGCACCCGAGTACCAGGGGACCAAACCTGAGACACATTTGAACACGTTTCCCGATCACATGGTGGATCATACTCTGGGTTCCACATGCATCTTTTAGCTGAAGGAAGAATCCCTTAAACCTGGAGAGTTGAGACCCATGGAATGGGTACCATGCAATATGACTTCAAAGGTTCTGCATTGGCTCACCGAACCTCACCAATCCTATCACTGCTGCGCTTTTGCCACTGTACACACGCTTGATTCTCTTTTGGAGACATATAAATCCATAGATTTTAAGATTCTTACTAGTCAGGTATATTCTTAGACGTTTAATATGGGGTGTTGAGTCCTCTTCGTTGAGCAAAGACTAGCTCTTGTCTATTACATATTTGGCTTATGGAACGGTATCTGTGCTAATTTCAATCTCTGGTTTTATGCAGCACCCCAACTCACCTTTCCCCTTAAGCAAGCATAAGTTGGTTTTCTACATTTGAGACCCTGTTTTGTTTTGTAATTCAGTTCCTGTGTAGCCAAGTTTACATTCCGTGTAGTAGTGATATCTTATGATGTTTCTTTTTCTGTGTGACTTATTTCACTTAGAATCATCGTACCTGAATCCACTCAGTATGCTGCTACGGGCCTGAAGATATAGATTTCATTGCTGAGTGATATTGCATTGTACGTAAGTACCACAAATTCTTTATCCATTTTTCGCTTTCTGTGATATTGAACTTGTACCGTAAACGAGGTTCTTGTAAACAGAGCCATCCCAAACTTTGGGGTGGCTGTGTCTTACTGATTTTAATTTCCCTAAGCTATAGGACCATAAGTGGAA
Source organism: Pseudorca crassidens (assembly GCF_039906515.1). Lineage (NCBI taxonomy): Eukaryota > Metazoa > Chordata > Mammalia > Artiodactyla > Delphinidae > Pseudorca > Pseudorca crassidens. The sequence goes on from NC_090296.1 coordinate 162,951,755, forward strand.
GTGCCATAGGCTCTGTTCCTTTGTTTTTTAGATGTTTCAGGAAACACCATACACTTCTCCAGAGTGGCTGTTGGCAATTTACATCCCGCCCATCAGCATAACAAGGCTCCCAGTTCTCCATGGCCTGTCCTGCCTTTCTGGATTTTACACTTTTTTCAGATGGCCCTTTTGACCGGGGGGCAGTGAGACTTCATTGTAGTGCAGATTTCCTTTGCAAGCTTGCTTGGTTGGCCAAAAAGGGCGTATGGGTTTTTCCCTGAATATATTCAGGGAAAAACGCATACGCCCTTTTTGGCCAAGTGCATCATTGTGGACGTTCTGCCTCTTTCCCTATGCTTTACATGCAATTCCAGTCTACCTCCTGAAATCGGTTTCCTGCAATTCTGCCCCGCTTTCAAGTCCTCTTGGCAGCCTTACTTCAATATATTTTTGGACGATAGCTGTCATTTATAACTCTGCAGGTTTGTGAATTACAGTGCCCCTGAGCTCCTTTCTTCAACTCGCTTTCTTGTGAGCTGGCCGCAACACCGCAGCATTGCTTCAGGCCCTAGTGTGGTTCCAGCATGGCATGATGAGCCTTTGCTTAATTCCTCTTCCTGGTGGGAAATGAGAGTTAAATTTGCCCGTCCAGACACCTCCAGCTAGTCTCTCATTGGTTCTCCCTATTCCTGTTCATTTTCCGCAGAAATGGCAAACTGGGCCAAACAGGAGGTTAAAGGCACTGACTCTCCAAGTGGGGAGAGTGTTAGTAAAGTGACTGGAATGTTGCATCCGAGTACGAGGGGACGAAAACTGAGACACATTTGAACACGTTTCCCAATCACATGGTGGATCATACTCTGGGTTCCACATGCACGTTTTAGCTGAAGGAAGAATCCCTTAAACCTGGAGAGTTGAGACCCATGGAATGGGTACCATGCAATATGACCTCAAAGGGTCTGCATGTGTTCACCGAACCTCACCAATCCTATCACTGCTGCGTTTATGCCACTGTACACACGCTTGATTCTCTTTCGGAGACATATAAATCCATAGGTTTTAAGATTCTTACTAGTCAGGTATATTCTTAGGCGTTTAATATGGGGTGTAGAGCCCACTTCGTTGAGCAAGGAGTAGCTCTTGTCTATTACATATTTGGCTTATGGAACGGTATCTGTGCTAATTTCAATCTCTGGTTTTATGCAGCACCCCAACTCACCGTTCCCCTTAAGCAAGCATAAGTTGGTTTTCTACATTTGAGACCCTGTTCTGATTTGTAATTCAGTTTCTGTGTAGGCAAGTTTACATTCCTTGTAGTAGTGATATCTTATGATGTTTCTTTTTCTGTGTGACTTATTTCACTTAGAATCATCGTACCTGAATCCACTCATTATGCTGCTACGGGCCTGATGATATAGATTTCATTGCTGAGTGATATTGCATTGTACGTAAGTACCACAAATTCTTTATCCATTTTTCACTTTCTGTGTTATTGAACTTGTACCGTAAACGAGGATCTTGTAAACAGAGCCGTCCCAAACTTTGGGGTGGCTGTGTCTTTTTGATTTTAATTTCCCTAAGCTATACCACCATAAGTGGAAGTGCCCTAGGCTCTGTTGCTTTGTTTTGTAGATGTTTCAGGAAACACCATACACTTCTCCAGAGTGGCTGTTGGCAATTTACATCCCGCCCATCAGCATAACAAGGCTCCCAGTTCTCCATGGCCTGTCCTGCCTTTCTGGATTTTATACGTTCTTCAGATGGCCCTTTTAACCGGGGGGCAGTGAGACTTCATTGTAGTGCAGATTTCCTTTGCAAGCTTGCTTGGTTGGCCCAAAAGGGCGTATGCGTTTTTTCCTGAATATATTCAGGAAAAAACGCATACGCCCTTTTTGGCCAAGTGCATCATTGTGGACGTTCTGCCTCTTTTCCTATGCTTTACATGCAATTCCAGTCTACCTCCTGAAATCGGTTTTCTGCAATTCTGCCCCGCTTTCGAGTCCTCTTGGCAGCCTTACTTCAATATATTTTTGGACGATAGCTGTCATTTATAACTCTGCAGCTTTGTGAATTACAGAGCCTCTGAGCTCCTTTCTTCAATTTGCTTTCTTGTGAGCTGGCTGCAAGACCGCAGCATTGCTTCAGGACATAGTGTGGTTCCGGCATGGCACGCTGAGCCTTTGGTTAATTCCTCTTCCTGGTGGGAAATGAGAGTTAAATTTGTCCGTCCAGACACCTCCAGCTAGTCTCTCATTGGTTCTCCCTATTCCTGTTCATTTTCCGCAGAAATTGCAAACTGGGCCAAACAGGAGGTTAAAGGCACTGACTCTCCAAGTGGGGAGAGTTTTAGTAAAGCGTCTGGAATGTTGCACCCGAGTACCAGGGGACGAAACCTGAGACACATTTGAACACTTTTCCCAATCACACGGTGGATCATACTCTGGGTTCCACATGCATGTTTTAGCTGAAGGAAGAATCCCTTAAACCTGGAGAGTTGAGACCCATGGAATGGGTACCATGCAATATGACTTCAAAGGTTCTGCATTGGCTCACCGAACCTCACCAATCCTATCACTGCTGTGCTTATGCCACTGTACACACGCTTGATTCTCTTTCGGAGACATATAAATCCATAGATTTTAAGATTCTTACTAGTCATGTATATTCTTAGACGTTTAATATGGGGTGTTGAGTCCTCTTCGTTTAGCAAAGACTAGCTCTTGTCTATTACATATTTGGCTTATGGAACGGTATCTGTGCTAATTTCAATCTCTGGTTTTATGCAGCACCCCAACTCACCTTTCCCCTTAAGCAAGCATAAGTTGGTTTTCTATATTTGAGACCCTGTTCTGTTTTGTAATTCAGTTCCTGTGTAGCCAAGTTTACATTCCGTGTAGTAGTGATATCTTATGATGTTTCTTTTTCTGTGTGACTTATTTCACTTAGAATCATCGTACCTGAATCTACTCATTATGCTGTTACGGGCCTGATGACATAGATTTCATTGCTGAGTGATATTGCGTTGTACGTAATTACCACAAATTCTTTATCCATTTTTCGCTTTCTGTGATATTGAACTTGTACCGTAAACGAGGTTCTTGTAAACAGAGCCGTCCCAAAATTTGGGGTGGCTGTGTCTTTTTGATTTTAATTTCCCTAAGCTATAAGACCATAAGTGGAAGTGCCCTAGGCTCTGTTGCTTTGTTTTTTAGATGTTTCAGGAAACACCATACACTTCTCCAGAGTGGCTGTTGGCAATTTACATCCCGCCCATCAGCATAACAAGGCTCCCAGTTCTCCATGGCCTGTCCTGCCTTTCTGGATTTTATACATTTTTCAGATGGCCCTTTTGACTGGGGAGCAGTGAGACTTCATTGTAGTGCAGATTTCCTTTGCAAGCTTGCTTGGTTGGCCAAAAATGGCATATGCGTTTTTTCCTGAATATAATCAGGAAAAAACGCATACGCCCTTTTTGGCCAAGTGCATCATTGTGGACGTTCTGCCTCTTTTCCTATGCTTTACATGCAATTCCAGTCTACCTCCTGAAACCAGTTTCCTGCAATTCTGCCCCGCTTTCAAGTCCTCTTGGCAGCCTTACTTCAATATATTTTTGGACGATAGCTGTCATTTTTAACTCTGCAGGTTTGTGAATTATAGTGCCCCTGAGCTACTTTCTTCAACTCGCTTTCTTGTGAGCTGGCCACAACACCGCAGCCTTGCTTCAGGCCCTAGTGTGGTTCCGGCATGGCACGCTGAGCCTTTGGTTAATTCCTCTTCCTGGTGGGAAATGAGAGTTAAATTTGCCCGTCCAGACACCTCCAGCTAGTCTCTCATTGGTTCTCCCTATTCCTGTTCATTTTCCGCAGAAATGGCAAACTGGGCCAAACAGGAGGTTAAAGGCACTGACTCTCCAAGTGGAGAGAGTTTTAGTAAAGCGACTGGAATGTTGCACCCGAGTACCAGGGGACGAAAACTGAGACACATTTGAACACGTTTCCCGATCACACGGTGGATCATACTCTGGGTTCCACATGCATGTTTTAGCTGAAGGAAGAATCCCTTAAACCTGGAGAGTTGAGACCCATGGAATGAGTATCATGCAATATGACTTCAAAGGGTCTGCATTTGCTCACCGAACCTCACCAATCCTATCACTGCTGCGTTTATGACGCTGGACACACGCTTCATTCTCTTTTGGAGACATATAAATCCATAGGATTTAAGATTCTTACTAGTCAGGTATATTCTTAGGCGTTTAATATGGGATGTAGAGTCCACTTCGTTGAGCAAGGAGTAGCTCTTGTCTATTACATATTTGGCTTATGGAACGGTATCTGTGCTAATTTCAATCTCTGGTTTTATGCAGTACCCCAACTCACCTTTCCCCTTAAGCAAGCATAAGTTGGTTTTCTACATTTGAGACCCTGTTCTGTTTTGTAATTCAGTTCCTGGGTAGCCAAGTTTACATTCCATGTAGTAGTGATATCTTATGATGTTTCTTTTTCTGTGTGACTTATTTCACTTAGAATCATCGTACCTGAATCCACTCATTATGCTGCTACGGGCCTGATGATATACATTTCATTGCTGAGTGATATTGCATTGTACGTAAGTACCACAACTTCTTTATCCATTTTTCACTTTCTGTGATATTGAACTTGTACCGTAAACGAGGTTCTTGTAAACAGAGCCGTACCAAACTTTGGGGTGGCTGTGTCTTTTTGATTTTAATTTCCCTAAGCTATAGAACCATAAGTGGAAGTGCCCTAGGCTCTGTTGCTTTGTTTTGTAGATGTTTCAGGAAACACCATACACTTCTCCAGAGTGGCTGTTGGCAATTTACATCCCGCCCATCAGCATAACAAGGCTCCCAATTCTCCATGGCCTGTCCTGCCTTTCTGGATTTTACACATTTTTCAGATGGCCCTTTTGACTGGGGGGCAGTGAGACTTCATTGTAGTGCAGATTTCCTTTGCAAGCTTGCTTGGTTGGCCAAATAGGGCGTATGCGTTTTTTCCTGAATATATTCAGGAAAAAACGCATATGCCTTTTTGGCCAAGTGCATCATTGTGGACGTTCTGCCTCTTTTCCTATGCTTTACATGCAATTCCAGTCTACCTCCTTTAATCGGATTCCTGCAATTCTGCCCCGCTTTCGAGTCCTCTTGGCAGCCTTACTTCAATATATTTTTGGACGATAGCTGTCATTTATAACTCTGCATGTTTGTGAATTACAGTGCCTCTGAGCTCCTTTCTTCAACTCGCTTTCTTGTGAGCTGGCTGCAACACCGTAGCATTGCTTCAGTCCCTAGTGTGGTTCCGGCATGGCACGCTGAGCCTTTGGTTAATTCCTCTTCCTGGTGGGAAATGAGAGTTAAATTTGCCCGTCCAGACACCTCCAGCTAGTCTCTCATTGGTTCTCCCTATTCCTGTTCATTTTCCGCAGAAATTGCAAACTGGGCCAAACAGGAGGTTAAAGGCACTGACTCTCCAAGTGGGGAGAGGGTTAGTAAAGCGTCTGGAATGTTGCACCCGAGTACCAGGGGACCAAACCTGAGACACATTTGAACACGTTTCCCGATCACACGGTGGATCATACTCTGGGTTCCACATGCATCTTTTAGCTGAAGGAAGAATCCCTTAAACCTGGAGAGTTGAGACCCATGGAATGGGTACCATGCAATATGACTTCAAAGGTTCTGCATTGGCTCACCGAACCTCACCAATCCTATCACTGCTGCGCTTTTGCCACTGTACACACGCTTGATTCTCTTTTGGAGACATATAAATCCATAGATTTTAAGATTCTTACTAGTCAGGTATATTCTTAGACGTTTAATATGGGGTGTTGAGTCCTCTTCGTTGAGCAAAGACTAGCTCTTGTCTATTACATATTTGGCTTATGGAACGGTATCTGTGCTAATTTCAATCTCTGGTTTTATGCAGCACCCCAACTCACCTTTCCCCTTAAGCAAGCATAAGTTGGTTTTCTACATTTGAGACCCTGTTTTGTTTTGTAATTCAGTTCCTGTGTAGCCAAGTTTACATTCCGTGTAGTAGTGATATCTTATGATATTTCTTTTTCTGTGTGACTTATTTCACTTAGAATCATCGTACCTGAATCCACTCAGTATGCTGCTACGGGCCTGAAGATATAGATTTCATTGCTGAGTGATATTGCATTGTACGTAAGTACCACAAATTCTTTATCCATTTTTCGCTTTCTGTGATATTGAACTTGTACCGTAAACGAGGTTCTTGTAAACAGAGCCATCCCAAACTTTGGGGTGGCTGTGTCTTACTGATTTTAATTTCCCTAAGCTATAGGACCATAAGTGGAAGTGCCATAGGCTCTGTTCCTTTGTTTTTTAGATGTTTCAGGAAACACCATACACTTCTCCAGAGTGGCTGTTGGCAATTTACATCCCGCCCATCAGCATAACAAGGCTCCCAGTTCTCCATGGCCTGTCCTGCCTTTCTGGATTTTACACTTTTTTCAGATGGCCCTTTTGACCGGGGGGCAGTGAGACTTCATTGTAGTGCAGATTTCCTTTGCAAGCTTGCTTGGTTGGCCAAAAAGGGCGTATGGGTTTTTCCCTGAATATATTCAGGGAAAAACGCATACGCCCTTTTTGGCCAAGTGCATCATTGTGGACGTTCTGCCTCTTTCCCTATGCTTTACATGCAATTCCAGTCTACCTCCTGAAATCGGTTTCCTGCAATTCTGCCCCGCTTTCAAGTCCTCTTGGCAGCCTTACTTCAATATATTTTTGGACGATAGCTGTCATTTATAACTCTGCAGGTTTGTGAATTACAGTGCCCCTGAGCTCCTTTCTTTAACTCGCTTTCTTGTGAGCTGGCCGCAACACCGCAGCATTGCTTCAGGCCCTAGTGTGGTTCCAGCATGGCATGATGAGCCTTTGCTTAATTCCTCTTCCTGGTGGGAAATGAGAGTTAAATTTGCCCGTCCAGACACCTCCAGCTAGTCTCTCATTGGTTCTCCCTATTCCTGTTCATTTTCCGCAGAAATGGCAAACTGGGCCAAACAGGAGGTTAAAGGCACTGACTCTCCAAGTGGGGAGAGTGTTAGTAAAGTAACTGGAATGTTGCATCCGAGTACGAGGGGACGAAAACTGAGACACATTTGAACACGTTTCCCGATCACACGGTGGATCATACTCTGGGTTCCACATGCACGTTTTAGCTGAAGGAAGAATCCCTTAAACCTGGAGGGTTGAGACCCATGGAATTGGTACCATGCAATATGACCTCAAAGGGTCTGCATGTGTTCACCGAACCTCACCAATCCTATCACTGCTGCGTTTATGCCACTGTACACACGCTTGATTCTCTTTCGGAGACATATAAATCCATAGGTTTTAAGATTCTTACTAGTCAGGTATATTCTTAGGCGTTTAATATGGGGTGTAGAGCCCACTTCGTTGAGCAAGGAGTAGCTCTTGTCTATTACATATTTGGCTTATGGAACGGTATCTGTGCTAATTTCAATCTCTGGTTTTATGCAGCACCCCAACTCACCGTTCCCCTTAAGCAAGCATAAGTTGGTTTTCTACATTTGAGACCCTGTTCTGTTTTGTAATTCAGTTTCTGTGTAGGCAAGTTTACATTCCTTGTAGTAGTGATATCTTATGATGTTTCTTTTTCTGTGTGACTTATTTCACTTAGAATCATCGTACCTGAATCCACTCATTATGCTGCTACGGGCCTGATGATATAGATTTCATTGCTGAGTGATATTGCATTGTACGTAAGTACCACAAATTCTTTATCCATTTTTCACTTTCTGTGTTATTGAACTTGTACCGTAAACGAGGATCTTGTAAACAGAGCCGTCCCAAACTTTGGGGTGGCTGTGTCTTTTTGATTTTAATTTCCCTAAGCTATACCACCATAAGTGGAAGTGCCCTAGGCTCTGTTGCTTTGTTTTGTAGATGTTTCAGGAAACACCATACACTTCTCCAGAGTGGCTGTTGGCAATTTACATCCCGCCCATCAGCATAACAAGGCTCCCAGTTCTCCATGGCCTGTCCTGCCTTTCTGGATTTTACACTTTTTTCAGATGGCCCTTTTAACCGGGGGGCAGTGAGACTTCATTGTAGTGCAGATTTCCTTTGCAAGCTTGCTTGGTTGGCCAAATAGGGCGTATGCGTTTTTTCCTGAATATATTCAGGAAAAAACGCATACGCCCTTTTTGGCCAAGTGCATCATTGTGGACGTTCTGCCTCTTTTCCTATGCTTTACATGCAATTCCAGTCTACCTCCTGAAATTGGTTTTCTGCAATTCTGCCCCGCTTTCGAGTCCTCTTGGCAGCCTTACTTCAATATATTTTTGGACGATAGCTGTCATTTATAACTCTGCAGCTTTGTGAATTACAGAGCCTCTGAGCTCCTTTCTTCAATTTGCTTTCTTGTGAGCTGGCTGCAAGACCGCAGCATTCCTTCAGGACATAGTGTGGTTCCGGCATGGCACGCTGAGCCTTTGGTTAATTCCTCTTCCTGGTGGGAAATGAGAGTTAAATTTGTCCGTCCAGACACCTCCAGCTAGTCTCTCATTGGTTCTCCCTATTCCTGTTCATTTTCCGCAGAAATTGCAAACTGGGCCAAACAGGAGGTTAAAGGCACTGACTCTCCAAGTGGGGAGAGTTTTAGTAAAGCGTCTGGAATGTTGCACCCGAGTACCAGGGGACGAAACCTGAGACACATTTGAACACTTTTCCCAATCACACGGTGGATCATACTCTGGGTTCCACATGCATGTTTTAGCTGAAGGAAGAATCCCTTAAACCTGGAGAGTTGAGACCCATGGAATGGGTACCATGCAATATGACTTCAAAGGTTCTGCATTGGCTCACCGAACCTCACCAATCCTATCACTGCTGTGCTTATGCCACTGTACACACGCTTGATTCTCTTTCGGAGACATATAAATCCATAGATTTTAAGATTCTTACTAGTCATGTATATTCTTAGACGTTTAATATGGGGTGTTGAGTCCTCTTCGTTTAGCAAAGACTAGCTCTTGTCTATTACATATTTGGCTTATGGAACGGTATCTGTGCTAATTTCAATCTCTGGTTTTATGCAGCACCCCAACTCACCTTTCCCCTTAAGCAAGCATAAGTTGGTTTTCTATATTTGAGACCCTGTTCTGTTTTGTAATTCAGTTCCTGTGTAGCCAAGTTTACATTCCGTGTAGTAGTGATATCTTATGATGTTTCTTTTTCTGTGTGACTTATTTCACTTAGAATCATCGTACCTGAATCTACTCATTATGCTGTTACGGGCCTGATGACATAGATTTCATTGCTGAGTGATATTGCGTTGTACGTAATTACCACAAATTCTTTATCCATTTTTCGCTTTCTGTGATATTGAACTTGTACCGTAAACGAGGTTCTTGTAAACAGAGCCGTCCCAAAATTTGGGGTGGCTGTGTCTTTTTGATTTTAATTTCCCTAAGCTATAAGACCATAAGTGGAAGTGCCCTAGGCTCTGTTGCTTTGTTTTTTAGATGTTTCAGGAAACACCATACACTTCTCCAGAGTGGCTGTTGGCAATTTACATCCCGCCCATCAGCATAACAAGGCTCCCAGTTCTCCATGGCCTGTCCTGCCTTTCTGGATTTTATACATTTTTCAGATGGCCCTTTTGACTGGGGAGCAGTGAGACTTCATTGTAGTGCAGATTTCCTTTGCAAGCTTGCTTGGTTGGCCAAAAATGGCATATGCGTTTTTTCCTGAATATAATCAGGAAAAAACGCATACGCCCTTTTTGGCCAAGTGCATCATTGTGGACGTTCTGCCTCTTTTCCTATGCTTTACATGCAATTCCAGTCTACCTCCTGAAACCAGTTTCCTGCAATTCTGCCCCGCTTTCAAGTCCTCTTGGCAGCCTTACTTCAATATATTTTTGGACGATAGCTGTCATTTTTAACTCTGCAGGTTTGTGAATTATAGTGCCCCTGAGCTACTTTCTTCAACTCGTTTTCTTGTGAGCTGGCCACAACACCGCAGCCTTGCTTCAGGCCCTAGTGTGGTTCCGGCATGGCACGCTGAGCCTTTGGTTAATTCCTCTTCCTGGTGGGAAATGAGAGTTAAATTTGCCCGTCCAGACACCTCCAGCTAGTCTCTCATTGGTTCTCCCTATTCCTGTTCATTTTCCGCAGAAATTGCAAACTGGGCCAAACAGGAGGTTAAAGGCACTGACTCTCCAAGTGGGGAGAGGGTTAGTAAAGCGTCTCGAATGTTGCACCCGAGTACCAGCGGACCAAACCTGAGACACATTTGAACACGTTTCCCGATCACACGGTGGATCATACTCTGGGTTCCACATGCATCTTTTAGCTGAAGGAAGAATCCCTTAAACCTGGAGAGTTGAGACCCATGGAATGGGTACCATGCAATATGACTTCAAAGGTTCTGCATTGGCTCACCGAACCTCACCAATCCTATCACTGCTGCGCATTTGCCACTGTACACACGCTTGATTCTCTTTTGGAGACATATAAATCCATAGATTTTAAGATTCTTACTAGTCAGGTATATTCTTAGATGTTTAATATGGGGTGTTGAGTCCTCTTCGTTGAGCAAAGACTAGCTCTTGTCTATTACATATTTGGCTTATGGAACGGTATCTGTGCTAATTTCAATCTCTGGTTTTATGCAGCACCCCAACTCACCTTTCCCCTTAAGCAAGCATAAGTTGGTTTTCTACATTTGAGACCCTGTTTTGTTTTGTAATTCAGATCCTGTGTAGCCAAGTTTACATTCCGTGTAGTAGTGATATCTTATGATGTTTCTTTTTCTGTGTGACTTATTTCACTTAGAATCATCGTACCTGAATCCACTCAGTATGCTGCTACGGGCCTGAAGATATAGATTTCATTGCTGAGTGATATTGCATTGTACGTAAGTACCACAAATTCTTTATCCATTTTTCGCTTTCTGTGATATTGAACTTGTACCGTAAACGAGGTTCTTGTAAACAGAGCCGTCCCAAACTTTGGGGTGGCTGTGTCTTACTGATTTTAATTTCCCTAAGCTATAGGACCATAAGTGGAAGTGCCCTAGGCTCTGTTGCTTTGTTTTTTATATGTTTCAGGAAACACCATACACTTCTCCAGAGTGGCTGTTGGCAATTTACATCCCGCCCATCAGCATAACAAGGCTCCCAGTTCTCCATGGCCTGTCCTGCCTTTCTGGATTTTACACTTTTTTCAGATGGCCCTTTTGACCGGGGGGCAGTGAGACTTCATTGTAGTGCAGATTTCCTTTGCAAGCTTGCTTGGTTGGCCAAAAAGGGCGTATGCGTTTTTCCCTGAATATATTCAGGGAAAAACGCATACGCCCTTTTTGGCCAAGTGCATCATTGTGGACGTTCTGCCTCTTTCCCTATGCTTTACATGCAATTCCAGTCTACCTCCTGAAATCGGATTCCTGCAATCCTGCCCCGCTTTCAAGTCCTCTTGGCAGCCTTACTTCAATATATTTTTGGACGATAGCTGTCATTTTTAACTCTGCAGGTTTGTGAATTACAGTGCCCCTGAGCTCCTTTCTTCAACTCACTTTCTTGTGAGCTGGCCGCAACACCGCAGGATTGCTTCAGGCCCTAGTGTGGTTCCGGCATGGCACGCTGAGCCTTTGGTTAATTCCTCTTCCTGGTGGGAAATGAGAGTTAAATTTGCCCATCCAGACACCTCCAGCTAGTCTCTCATTGGTTCTCCCTATTCCTGTTCATTTTCCGCAGAAATTGCAAACTGGGCCAAACAGGAGGTTAAAGGCACTGACTCTCCAAGTGGGGAGAGTGTTAGTAAAGCATCTGGAATGTTGCACCCGAGTACCAGGGGACAAAAACTGAGACACATTTGAACACGTTTCCCGATCACACGGTGGATCATACTCTGGGTTCCACATGCATGTTTTAGCTGAAGGAAGAATCCCTTAAACCTGGAAAGTTGAGACCCATGGAATGGCTACCATGCAATATGACTTCAAAGGGTCTGCATTTGCTCATCAAACCTCACCAATCCTATCACTGCTTCGTTTATGCCGCTGTACACATGCTTGATTCTCTTTTGGAGACATATAAATCCATAGGTTTTAAGATTATTACTAGTCAGGTATATTCTTAGGCGATTAATATGGGGTGTAGAGTCCACTTCGTTGAGCAAGGAGTAGCTCTTGTCTATTACATATTTGGCTTATGGAATGGTATCTGTGCTAATTTCAATCTCTGGTTTTATGCAGAACCCCAACTCACCTTTCCCCTTAAGCAAGCATAAGTTGGTTTTCTACATTTGAGACCGTGTTCTGTTTTGTAATTCAGTTTCTGTGTAGCCAAGTTTACATTCCGTGTAGTAGTGATATCTTATGATGTTTCTTTTTCTGTGTGACTTATCTCACTTAGAATCATCGTACCTGAATCCACTCATTATGCTGCTACGGGCCTGATGATATAGATTTCATTGCTGAGTGATATTGCATTGTACGTAAGTACCACAAATTCTTTATCCATTTTTCACCTTCTGTGATATTGAATTTGTACTGTAAATGAGGTTCTTGTAAACAGAGCCGTCCCAAACTTTGGGGTGGCTGTGTCTTTTTGATTTTAATTTCCCTAAGCTATAGGACCATAAGTGGAAGTGCCCTAGGCTCTGTTGCTTTGTTTTTTAGATGTTTCAGGAAACACCATACACTTCTCCAGAGTGGCTGTTGGCAATTTACATCCCGCCCATCAGCATAACAAGGCTCCCAATTCTCCATGAGCTGTCCTGCCTTTCTGGATTTTACACTTTTTTCAGATGGCCCTTTTGACTGGGGGGCAGTGAGACTTCATTGTAGTGCAGATTTCCTTTGCAAGCTTGCTTGGTTGGCCAAAAAGGGCGTATGCGTTTTTTCCTGAATATATTCAGGAAAAAACGCATACGCCCTTTTTGGCCAAGTGCATCATTGTGGACGTTCTGCCTCTTTTCCTATGCTTTACATGCAATTCCAGTCTACCTCCTGAAATCGGATTCCTGCAATTCTGCCCCGCTTTCGAGTCCTCTTGGCAGCCTTACTTCAATATATTTTTGGACGATAGCTGTCATTTATAACTCTGCAGGTTTGTGAATTACAGTGCCCCTGAGCTCCTTTCTTCAACTCGCTTTCTTGTGAGCTGGCCGCAACACCGCAGGATTGCTTCAGGCCCTAGTGTTGTTCCGGCATGGCACGCTGAGCCTTTGGTTAATTCCTCTTCCTGGTGGGAAATGAGAGTTAAATTTGCTCGTCCAGACACCTTCAGGTAGTCTCTCATTGGTTCTCCCTATTCCTGTTCATTTTCCGCAGAAATTGCAAACTGGGTCAAACAGGAGGTTAAAGGCACTGACTCTCCAAGTGGGGAGAGTTTTAGTAAAGCGTCTGGAATGTTGCACCCGAGTACCAGGGGACAAAAACTGAGACACATTTGAACACGTTTCCCGATCACACGGTGGATCATACTCTGGGTTCCACATGCATGTTTTAGCTGAAGGAAGAATCCCTTAAACCTGGAGAGTTGAGACCCATGGAATGGGTACCATTCAATATGACTTCAAAGGTTCTGCATTGGCTCACCGAACCTCACCAATCCTATCACTGCTGCGCTTATGCCACTGTACACACGCTTGATTCTCTTTCGGAGACATATAAATCCATAGATTTTAAGATTCTTACTAGTCAGGTATATTCTTAGACGTTTAATATGGGGTGTTGAGTCCTCTTCGTTGAGCAAGGAGTAGCTCTTGTCTATTACATATTTGGCTTATGGAACGGTATCTGTGCTAATTTCAATCTCTGGTTTTATGCAGCACCCCAACTCACCTTTCCCCTTAAGCAAGCATAAGTTGGTTTTCTACATTTGAGACCTTGTTCTGTTTTGTAATTCAGTTCCTGTGTAGCCAAGTTTACATTCCGTGTATTAGTGATATCTTATGATGTTTCTTTTTCTGTGTGACTTATCTCACTTAGAATCATCGTACCTGAATCCACTCATTATGCTGCTATGGGCCTGATGACATAGATTTCATTGCTGAGTGATATTGCATTGTACGTAAGTACCACAACTTCTTTATCCATTTTTCGCTTTCTGTGATATTGAACTTGTACCGTAAACGAGGTTCTTGTAAACAGAGCCGTCCCAAACTTTGGGGTGGCTGTGTCTTTTTGATTTTAATTTCCCTAAGCTATAGGACCATAAGTGGAAGTGCCCTAGGCTCTGTTGCTTTGTTTTTTAGATGTTTCAGGAAACACCATACACTTCTCCAGAGTGGCTGTTGGCAATTTACATCCCGCCCATCAGCATAACAAGGCTCCCAATTCTCCATGAGCTGTCCTGCCTTTCTGGATTTTACACTTTTTTCAGATGGCCCTTTTGACTGGGGGGCAGTGAGACTTCATTGTAGTGCAGATTTCCTTTGCAAGCTTGCTTGGTTGGCCAAAAAGGGCGTATGCGTTTTTTCCTGAATATATTCAGGAAAAAACGCATACGCCCTTTTTGGCCAAGTGCATCATTGTGGACGTTCTGCCTCTTTTCCTATGCTTTACATGCAATTCCAGTCTACCTCCTGAAATCGGATTCCTGCAATTCTGCCCCGCTTTCGAGTCCTCTTGGCAGCCTTACTTCAATATATTTTTGGACGATAGCTGTCATTTATAACTCTGCAGGTTTGTGAATTACAGTGCCCCTGAGCTCCTTTCTTCAACTCGCTTTCTTGTGAGCTGGCCGCAACACCGCAGGATTGCTTCAGGCCCTAGTGTGGTTCCGGTATGGCACGCTGAGCCTTTGGTTAATTCCTCTTCCTGGTGGGAAATGAGAGTTAAATTTGCCCGTCCAGACACCTCCAGCTAGTCTCTCATTGGTTCTCCCTATTCCTGTTCATTTTCCACAGAAATTGCAAACTGGGCCAAACAGGAGGTTAAAGGCACTGACTCTCCAAGTGGGGAGAGTTTTAGTAAAGCGTCTGGAATGTTGCACCCGAGTACCAGGGGACAAAAACTGAGACACATTTGAACACGTTTCCCGATCACACGGTGGATCATACTCTGGGTTCCACATGCATGTTTTAGCTGAAGGAAGAATCCCTTAAACCTGGAGAGTTGAGACCCATGGAATGGGTACCATTCAATATGACTTCAAAGGTTCTGCATTGGCTCACCGAACCTCACCAATCCTATCACTGCTGCGCTTATGCCACTGTACACACGCTTGATTCTCTTTCGGAGACATAGAAATCCATAGATTTTAAGATTCTTACTAGTCAGGTATATTCTTAGACGTTTAATATGGGGTGTTGAGTCCTCTTCGTTGAGCAAGGAGTAGCTCTTGTCTATTACATATTTGGCTTATGGAACGGTATCTGTGCTAATTTCAATCTCTGGTTTTATGCAGCACCCCAACTCACCTTTCCCCTTAAGCAAGCATAAGTTGGTTTTCTACATTTGAGACCTTGTTCTGTTTTGTAATTCAGTTCCTGTGTAGCCAAGTTTTCATTCCGTGTAGTAGTGATATCTTATGATGTTTCTTTTTCTGTGTGACTTATCTCACTTAGAATCATCGTACCTGAATCCACTCATTATGCTGCTATGGGCCTGATGACATAGATTTCATTGCTGAGTGATATTGCATTGTACGTAAGTACCACAACTTCTTTATCCATTTTTCGCTTTCTGTGATATTGAACTTGTACCGTAAACGAGGTTCTTGTAAACAGAGCCGTCCCAAACTTTGGGGTGGCTGTGTCTTTTTGATTTTAATTTCCCTAAGCTATAGGACCATAAGTGGAAGTGCCCTAGGCTCTGTTGCTTTGTTTTTTAGATGTTTCAGGAAACACCATACACTTCTCCAGAGTGGCTGTTGACAATTTACATCCCGCCCATCAGCATAACAAGGCTCCCAGTTCTCCATGGCCTGTCCTGCCTTTCTGGATTTTATACTTTTTTCAGATGGCCCTTTTGACCGGGGGGCAGTGAGACTTCATTGTAGTGCAGATTTCCTTTGCAAGCTTGCTTGGTTGGCCAAAAAGGGCGTATGCGTTTTTTCCTGAATATATTCAGGAAAAAACGCATACGCCCTTTTTGGCCAAGTGCATCATTGTGGACGTTCTGCCTCTTTTCCTATGCTTTACATGCAATTCCAGTCTACCTCCTGAAATCGGATTCCTGCAATCCTGCCCCGCTTTCAAGTCCTCTTGGCAGCCTTACTTCAATATATTTTTGGACGATAGCTGTCATTTTTAACTCTGCAGGTTTGTGAATTACAGTGCCCCTGAGCTCCTTTCTTCAACTCACTTTCTTGTGAGCTGGCCACAACACCGCAGGATTGCTTCAGGCCCTAGTGTGGTTCCGGCATGGCACGCTGAGCCTTTGGTTAATTCCTCTTCCTGGTGGGAAATGAGAGTTAAATTTGCCCATCCAGACACCTCCAGCTAGTCTCTCATTGGTTCTCCCTATTCCTGTTCATTTTCCGCAGAAATTGCAAACTGGGCCAAACAGGAGGTTAAAGGCACTGACTCTCCAAGTGGGGAGAGTGTTAGTAAAGCATCTGGAATGTTGCACCCGAGTACCAGGGGACAAAAACTGAGACACATTTGAACACGTTTCCCGATCACACGGTGGATCATACTCTGGGTTCCACATGCATGTTTTAGCTGAAGGAAGAATCCCTTAAACCTGGAAAGTTGAGACCCATGGAATGGCTACCATGCAATATGACTTCAAAGGGTCTGCATTTGCTCATCAAACCTCACCAATCCTATCACTGCTGCGTTTATGCCGCTGTACACATGCTTGATTCTCTTTTGGAGACATATAAATCCATAGGTTTTAAGATTATTACTAGTCAGGTATATTCTTAGGCGATTAATATGGGGTGTAGAGTCCACTTCGTTGAGCAAGGAGTAGCTCTTGTCTATTACATATTTGGCTTATGGAATGGTATCTGTGCTAATTTCAATCTCTGGTTTTATGCAGAACCCCAACTCACCTTTCCCCTTAAGCAAGCATAAGTTGGTTTTCTACATTTGAGACCGTGTTCTGTTTTGTAATTCAGTTTCTGTGTAGCCAAGTTTACATTCCGTGTAGTAGTGATATCTTATGATGTTTCCTTTTCTGTGTGACTTATCTCACTTAGAATCATCGTACCTGAATCCACTCATTATGCTGCTACGGGCCTGATGATATAGATTTCATTGCTGAGTGATATTGCATTGTACGTAAGTACCACAAATTCTTTATCCATTTTTCACCTTCTGTGATATTGAATTTGTACTGTAAATGAGGTTCTTGTAAACAGAGCCGTCCCAAACTTTGGGGTGGCTGTGTCTTTTTGATTTTAATTTCCCTAAGCTATAGGACCATAAGTGGAAGTGCCCTAGGCTCTGTTGCTTTGTTTTTTAGATGTTTCAGGAAACACCATACACTTCTCCAGAGTGGCTGTTGGCAATTTACATCCCGCCCATCAGCATAACAAGGCTCCCAGTTCTCCATGGCCTGTCCTGCCTTTCTGGATTTTACACTTTTTTCAGATGGCCCTTTTGACCGGTTGGGCAGTGAGACTTCATGGTAGTGCAGATTTCCTTTGCAAGCTTGCTTGGTTGGCCAAAAAGGGCGTATGCGTTTTTTCCTGAATATATTCAGGAAAAAACGCATACGCCCTTTTTGGCCAAGTGCATCATTGTGGACGTTCTGCCTCTTTTCCTATGCTTTACATGCAATTCCAGTCTACCTCCTGAAATCGGTTTCCTGCAATTCTGCCCCGCTTTCAAGTCCTCTTGGCAGCCTTACTTCAATATATTTTTGGACGATAGCTGTCATTTTTAACTCTGCAGGTTTGTGAATTACAGTGCCCCTGAGCTCCTTTCTTCAACTCGCTTTCTTGTGAGCTGGCCGCAACACCGCAGGATTGCTTCAGGCCCTAGTGTGGTTCCGGCATGGCATGCTGAGCCTTTGGTTAATTCCTCTTCCTGGTGGGAAATGAGAGTTAAATTTGCCCGTCCAGACACCTCCAGGTAGTCTCTCATTGGTTCTCCCTATTCCTGTTCATTTTCCGCAGAAATTGCAAACTGGGTCAAACAGGAGGTTAAAGGCACTGACTCTCCAAGTGGGGAGAGTTTTAGTAAAGCGTCTGGAATGTTGCACCCGAGTACCAGGGGACAAAAACTGAGACACATTTGAACACGTTTCCCGATCACACGGTGGATCATACTCTGGGTTCCACATGCATGTTTTAGCTGAAGGAAGAATCCCTTAAACCTGGAGAGTTGAGACCCATGGAATGGGTACCATTCAATATGACTTCAAAGGTTCTGCATTGGCTCACCGAACCTCACCAATCCTATCACTGCTGCGCTTATGCCACTGTACACACGCTTGATTCTCTTTCGGAGACATATAAATCCATAGATTTTAAGATTCTTACTAGTCAGGTATATTCTTAGACGTTTAATATGGGGTGTTGAGTCCTCTTCGTTGAGCAAGGAGTAGCTCTTGTCTATTACATATTTGGCTTATGGAACGGTATCTGTGCTAATTTCAATCTCTGGTTTTATGCAGCACCCCAACTCACCTTTCCCCTTAAGCAAGCATAAGTTGGTTTTCTACATTTGAGACCTTGTTCTGTTTTGTAATTCAGTTCCTGTGTAGCCAAGTTTACATTCCGTGTATTAGTGATATCTTATGATGTTTCTTTTTCTGTGTGACTTATCTCACTTAGAATCATCGTACCTGAATCCACTCATTATGCTGCTATGGGCCTGATGACATAGATTTCATTGCTGAGTGATATTGCATTGTACGTAAGTACCACAACTTCTTTATCCATTTTTCGCTTTCTGTGATATTGAACTTGTACCGTAAACGAGGTTCTTGTAAACAGAGCCGTCCCAAACTTTGGGGTGGCTGTGTCTTTTTGATTTTAATTTCCCTAAGCTATAGGACCATAAGTGGAAGTGCCCTAGGCTCTGTTGCTTTGTTTTTTAGATGTTTCAGGAAACACCATACACTTCTCCAGAGTGGCTGTTGGCAATTTACATCCCGCCCATCAGCATAACAAGGCTCACAGTTCTCCATGGCCTGTCCTGCCTTTCTGGATTTTATACTTTTTTCAGATGACCCTTTTGACCGGGGGGCAGTGAGACTTCATTGTAGTGCAGATTTCCTTTGCAAGCTTGCTTGGTTGGCCAAAAAGGGCGTATGCGTTTTTTCCTGAATATATTCAGGAAAAAACGCATACGCCCTTTTTGGCCAAGTGCATCATTGTGGACGTTCTGCCTCTTTTCCTATGCTTTACATGCAATTCCAGTCTACCTCCTGAAATCGGATTCCTGCAATCCTGCCCCGCTTTCAAGTCCTCTTGGCAGCCTTACTTCAATATATTTTTGGACGATAGCTGTCATTTTTAACTCTGCAGGTTTGTGAATTACAGTGCCCCTGAGCTCCTTTCTTCAACTCACTTTCTTGTGAGCTGGCCGCAACACCGCAGGATTGCTTCAGGCCCTAGTGTGGTTCCGGCATGGCACGCTGAGCCTTTGGTTAATTCCTCTTCCTGGTGGGAAATGAGAGTTAAATTTGCCCATCCAGACACCTCCAGCTAGTCTCTCATTGGTTCTCCCTATTCCTGTTCATTTTCCGCAGAAATTGCAAACTGGGCCAAACAGGAGGTTAAAGGCACTGACTCTCCAAGTGGGGAGAGTGTTAGTAAAGCATCTGGAATGTTGCACCCGAGTACCAGGGGACAAAAACTGAGACACATTTGAACACGTTTCCCGATCACACGGTGGATCATACTCTGGGTTCCACATGCATGTTTTAGCTGAAGGAAGAATCCCTTAAACCTGGAAAGTTGAGACCCATGGAATGGGTATCATGCAATATGACTTCAAAGGGTCTGCATTTGCTCATCAAACCTCACCAATCCTATCACTGCTGCGTTTATGCCGCTGTACACATGCTTGATTCTCTTTTGGAGACATATAAATCCATAGGTTTTAAGATTATTACTAGTCAGGTATATTCTTAGGCGATTAATATGGGGTGTAGAGTCCACTTCGTTGAGCAAGGAGTAGCTCTTGTCTATTACATATTTGGCTTATGGAATGGTATCTGTGCTAATTTCAATCTCTGGTTTTATGCAGAACCCCAACTCACCTTTCCCCTTAAGCAAGCATAAGTTGGTTTTCTACATTTGAGACCGTGTTCTGTTTTGTAATTCAGTTTCTGTGTAGCCAAGTTTACATTCCGTGTAGTAGTGATATCTTATGATGTTTCCTTTTCTGTGTGACTTATCTCACTTAGAATCATCGTACCTGAATCCACTCATTATGCTGCTACGGGCCTGATGATATAGATTTCATTGCTGAGTGATATTGCATTGTACGTAAGTACCACAAATTCTTTATCCATTTTTCACCTTCTGTGATATTGAATTTGTACTGTAAATGAGGTTCTTGTAAACAGAGCCGTCCCAAACTTTGGGGTGGCTGTGTCTTTTTGATTTTAATTTCCCTAAGCTATAGGACCATAAGTGGAAGTGCCCTAGGCTCTGTTGCTTTGTTTTTTAGATGTTTCAGGAAACACCATACACTTCTCCAGAGTGGCTGTTGGCAATTTACATCCCGCCCATCAGCATAACAAGGCTCCCAGTTCTCCATGGCCTGTCCTGCCTTTCTGGATTTTACACTTTTTTCAGATGGCCCTTTTGACCGGTTGGGCAGTGAGACTTCATGGTAGTGCAGATTTCCTTTGCAAGCTTGCTTGGTTGGCCAAAAAGGGCGTATGCGTTTTTTCCTGAATATATTCAGGAAAAAACGCATACGCCCTTTTTGGCCAAGTGCATCATTGTGGACGTTCTGCCTCTTTTCCTATGCTTTACATGCAATTCCAGTCTACCTCCTGAAATCGGTTTCCTGCAATTCTGCCCCGCTTTCAAGTCCTCTTGGCAGCCTTACTTCAATATATTTTTGGACGATAGCTGTCATTTTTAACTCTGCAGGTTTGTGAATTACAGTGCCCCTGAGCTCCTTTCTTCAACTCGCTTTCTTGTGAGCTGGCCGCAACACCGCAGGATTGCTTCAGGCCCTAGTGTGGTTCCGGCATGGCATGCTGAGCCTTTGGTTAATTCCTCTTCCTGGTGGGAAATGAGAGTTAAATTTGCCCGTCCAGACACCTCCAGGTAGTCTCTCATTGGTTCTCCCTATTCCTGTTCATTTTCCGCAGAAATTGCAAACTGGGTCAAACAGGAGGTTAAAGGCACTGACTCTCCAAGTGGGGAGAGTTTTAGTAAAGCGTCTGGAATGTTGCACCCGAGTACCAGGGGACAAAAACTGAGACACATTTGAACACGTTTCCCGATCACACGGTGGATCATACTCTGGGTTCCACATGCATGTTTTAGCTGAAGGAAGAATCCCTTAAACCTGGAGAGTTGAGACCCATGGAATGGGTACCATTCAATATGACTTCAAAGGTTCTGCATTGGCTCACCGAACCTCACCAATCCTATCACTGCTGCGCTTATGCCACTGTACACACGCTTGATTCTCTTTCGGAGACATATAAATCCATAGATTTTAAGATTCTTCCTAGTCAGGTATATTCTTAGACGTTTAATATGGGGTGTTGAGTCCTCTTCGTTGAGCAAGGAGTAGCTCTTGTCTATTACATATTTGGCTTATGGAACGGTATCTGTGCTAATTTCAATCTCTGGTTTTATGCAGCACCCCAACTCACCTTTCCCCTTAAGCAAGCATAAGTTGGTTTTCTACATTTGAGACCTTGTTCTGTTTTGTAATTCAGTTCCTGTGTAGCCAAGTTTTCATTCCGTGTAGTAGTGATATCTTATGATGTTTCTTTTTCTGTGTGACTTATCTCACTTAGAATCATCGTACCTGAATCCACTCATTATGCTGCTATGGGCCTGATGACATAGATTTCATTGCTGAGTGATATTGCATTGTACGTAAGTACCACAACTTCTTTATCCATTTTTCGCTTTCTGTGATATTGAACTTGTACCGTAAACGAGGTTCTTGTAAACAGAGCCGTCCCAAACTTTGGGGTGGCTGTGTCTTTTTGATTTTAATTTCCCTAAGCTATACGACCATAAGTGGAAGTGCCCTAGGCTCTGTTGCTTTGTTTTTTAGATGTTTCAGGAAACACCATACACTTCTCCAGAGTGGCTGTTGGCAATTTACATCCCGCCCATCAGCATAACAAGGCTCCCAGTTCTCCATGGCCTGTCCTGCCTTTCTGGATTTTATACTTTTTTCAGATGGCCCTTTTGACCGGGGGGCAGTGAGACTTCATTGTAGTGCAGATTTCCTTTGCAAGCTTGCTTGGTTGGCCAAAAAGGGCGTATGCGTTTTTTCCTGAATATATTCAGGAAAAAACGCATACGCCCTTTTTGGCCAAGTGCATCATTGTGGACGTTCTGCCTCTTTTCCTATGCTTTACATGCAATTCCAGTCTACCTCCTGAAATCGGATTCCTGCAATCCTGCCCCGCTTTCAAGTCCTCTTGGCAGCCTTACTTCAATATATTTTTGGACGATAGCTGTCATTTTTAACTCTGCAGGTTTGTGAATTACAGTGCCCCTGAGCTCCTTTCTTCAACTCACTTTCTTGTGAGCTGGCCGCAACACCGCAGGATTGCTTCAGGCCCTAGTGTGGTTCCGGCATGGCACGCTGAGCCTTTGGTTAATTCCTCTTCCTGGTGGGAAATGAGAGTTAAATTTGCCCATCCAGACACCTCCAGCTAGTCTCTCATTGGTTCTCCCTATTCCTGTTCATTTTCCGCAGAAATTGCAAACTGGGCCAAACAGGAGGTTAAAGGCACTGACTCTCCAAGTGGGGAGAGTGTTAGTAAAGCATCTGGAATGTTGCACCCGAGTACCAGGGGACAAAAACTGAGACACATTTGAACACGTTTCCCGATCACACGGTGGATCATACTCTGGGTTCCACATGCATGTTTTAGCTGAAGGAAGAATCCCTTAAACCTGGAGAGTTGAGACCCATGGAATGGGTACCATTCAATATGACTTCAAAGGTTCTGCATTGGCTCACCGAACCTCACCAATCCTATCACTGCTGCGCTTATGCCACTGTACACACGCTTGATTCTCTTTCGGAGACATATAAATCCATAGATTTTAAGATTCTTACTAGTCAGGTATATTCTTAGACGTTTAATATGGGGTGTTGAGTCCTCTTCGTTGAGCAAGGAGTAGCTCTTGTCTATTACATATTTGGCTTATGGAACGGTATCTGTGCTAATTTCAATCTCTGGTTTTATGCAGCACCCCAACTCACCTTTCCCCTTAAGCAAGCATAAGTTGGTTTTCTACATTTGAGACCTTGTTCTGTTTTGTAATTCAGTTCCTGTGTAGCCAAGTTTTCATTCCGTGTAGTAGTGATATCTTATGATGTTTCTTTTTCTGTGTGACTTATCTCACTTAGAATCATCGTACCTGAATCCACTCATTATGCTGCTATGGGCCTGATGACATAGATTTCATTGCTGAGTGATATTGCATTGTACGTAAGTACCACAACTTCTTTATCCATTTTTCGCTTTCTGTGATATTGAACTTGTACCGTAAACGAGGTTCTTGTAAACAGAGCCGTCCCAAACTTTGGGGTGGCTGTGTCTTTTTGATTTTAATTTCCCTAAGCTATACGACCATAAGTGGAAGTGCCCTAGGCTCTGTTGCTTTGTTTTTTAGATGTTTCAGGAAACACCATACACTTCTCCAGAGTGGCTGTTGGCAATTTACATCCCGCCCATCAGCATAAAAAGGCTCCCAGTTCTCCATGGCCTGTCCTGCCTTTCTGGATTTTATACTTTTTTCAGATGGCCCTTTTGACCGGGGGGCAGTGAGACTTCATTGTAGTGCAGATTTCCTTTGCAAGCTTGCTTGGTTGGCCAAAAAGGGCGTATGCGTTTTTTCCTGAATATATTCAGGAAAAAACGCATACGCCCTTTTTGGCCAAGTGCATCATTGTGGACGTTCTGCCTCTTTTCCTATGCTTTACATGCAATTCCAGTCTACCTCCTGAAATCGGATTCCTGCAATCCTGCCCCGCTTTCAAGTCCTCTTGGCAGCCTTACTTCAATATATTTTTGGACGATAGCTGTCATTTTTAACTCTGCAGGTTTGTGAATTACAGTGCCCCTGAGCTCCTTTCTTCAACTCACTTTCTTGTGAGCTGGCCGCAACACCGCAGGATTGCTTCAGGCCCTAGTGTGGTTCCGGCATGGCACGCTGAGCCTTTGGTTAATTCCTCTTCCTGGTGGGAAATGAGAGTTAAATTTGCCCATCCAGACACCTCCAGCTAGTCTCTCATTGGTTCTCCCTATTCCTGTTCATTTTCCGCAGAAATTGCAAACTGGGCCAAACAGGAGGTTAAAGGCACTGACTCTCCAAGTGGGGAGAGTGTTAGTAAAGCATCTGGAATGTTGCACCCGAGTACCAGGGGACAAAAACTGAGACACATTTGAACACGTTTCCCGATCACACGGTGGATCATACTCTGGGTTCCACATGCATGTTTTAGCTGAAGGAAGAATCCCTTAAACCTGGAAAGTTGAGACCCATGGAATGGCTACCATGCAATATGACTTCAAAGGGTCTGCATTTGCTCATCAAACCTCACCAATCCTATCACTGCTGCGTTTATGCCGCTGTACACATGCTTGATTCTCTTTTGGAGACATATAAATCCATAGGTTTTAAGATTATTACTAGTCAGGTATATTCTTAGGCGATTAATATGGGGTGTAGAGTCCACTTCGTTGAGCAAGGAGTAGCTCTTGTCTATTACATATTTGGCTTATGGAATGGTATCTGTGCTAATTTCAATCTCTGGTTTTATGCAGAACCCCAACTCACCTTTCCCCTTAAGCAAGCATAAGTTGGTTTTCTACATTTGAGACCGTGTTCTGTTTTGTAATTCAGTTTCTGTGTAGCCAAGTTTACATTCCGTGTAGTAGTGATATCTTATGATGTTTCTTTTTCTGTGTGACTTATCTCACTTAGAATCATCGTACCTGAATCCACTCATTATGCTGCTACGGGCCTGATGATATAGATTTCATTGCTGAGTGATATTGCATTGTACGTAAGTACCACAAATTCTTTATCCATTTTTCACCTTCTGTGATATTGAATTTGTACTGTAAATGAGGTTCTTGTAAACAGAGCCGTCCCAAACTTTGGGGTGGCTGTGTCTTTTTGATTTTAATTTCCCTAAGCTATAGGACCATAAGTGGAAGTGCCCTAGGCTCTGTTGCTTTGTTTTTTAGATGTTTCAGGAAACACCATACACTTCTCCAGAGTGGCTGTTGGCAATTTACATCCCGCCCATCAGCATAACAAGGCTCCCAGTTCTCCATGGCCTGTCCTGCCTTTCTGGATTTTACACTTTTTTCAGATGGCCCTTTTGACCGGTTGGGCAGTGAGACTTCATGGTAGTGCAGATTTCCTTTGCAAGCTTGCTTGGTTGGCCAAAAAGGGCGTATGCGTTTTTTCCTGAATATATTCAGGAAAAAACGCATACGCCCTTTTTGGCCAAGTGCATCATTGTGGACGTTCTGCCTCTTTTCCTATGCTTTACATGCAATTCCAGTCTACCTCCTGAAATCGGTTTCCTGCAATTCTGCCCCGCTTTCAAGTCCTCTTGGCAGCCTTACTTCAATATATTTTTGGACGATAGCTGTCATTTTTAACTCTGCAGGTTTGTGAATTACAGTGCCCCTGAGCTCCTTTCTTCAACTCGCTTTCTTGTGAGCTGGCCGCAACACCGCAGGATTGCTTCAGGCCCTAGTGTGGTTCCGGCATGGCATGCTGAGCCTTTGGTTAATTCCTCTTCCTGGTGGGAAATGAGAGTTAAATTTGCCCGTCCAGACACCTCCAGGTAGTCTCTCATTGGTTCTCCCTATTCCTGTTCATTTTCCACAGAAATTGCAAACTGGGTCAAACAGGAGGTTAAAGGCACTGACTCTCCAAGTGGGGAGAGTTTTAGTAAAGCGTCTGGAATGTTGCACCCGAGTACCAGGGGACAAAAACTGAGACACATTTGAACACGTTTCCCGATCACACGGTGGATCATACTCTGGGTTCCACATGCATGTTTTAGCTGAAGGAAGAATCCCTTAAACCTGGAGAGTTGAGACCCATGGAATGGGTACCATTCAATATGACTTCAAAGGTTCTGCATTGGCTCACCGAACCTCACCAATCCTATCACTGCTGCGCTTATGCCACTGTACACACGCTTGATTCTCTTTCGGAGACATATAAATCCATAGATTTTAAGATTCTTACTAGTCAGGTATATTCTTAGACGTTTAATATGGGGTGTTGAGTCCTCTTCGTTGAGCAAGGAGTAGCTCTTGTCTATTACATATTTGGCTTATGGAACGGTATCTGTGCTAATTTCAATCTCTGGTTTTATGCAGCACCCCAACTCACCTTTCCCCTTAAGCAAGCATAAGTTGGTTTTCTACATTTGAGACCTTGTTCTGTTTTGTAATTCAGTTCCTGTGTAGCCAAGTTTACATTCCGTGTATTAGTGATATCTTATGATGTTTCTTTTTCTGTGTGACTTATCTCACTTAGAATCATCGTACCTGAATCCACTCATTATGCTGCTATGGGCCTGATGACATAGATTTCATTGCTGAGTGATATTGCATTGTACGTAAGTACCACAACTTCTTTATCCATTTTTCGCTTTCTGTGATATTGAACTTGTACCGTAAACGAGGTTCTTGTAAACAGAGCCGTCCCAAACTTTGGGGTGGCTGTGTCTTTTTGATTTTAATTTCCCTAAGCTATAGGACCATAAGTGGAAGTGCCCTAGGCTCTGTTGCTTTGTTTTTTAGATGTTTCAGGAAACACCATACACTTCTCCAGAGTGGCTGTTGGCAATTTACATCCCGCCCATCAGCATAACAAGGCTCCCAATTCTCCATGAGCTGTCCTGCCTTTCTGGATTTTACACTTTTTTCAGATGGCCCTTTTGACTGGGGGGCAGTGAGACTTCATTGTAGTGCAGATTTCCTTTGCAAGCTTGCTTGGTTGGCCAAAAAGGGCGTATGCGTTTTTTCCTGAATATATTCAGGAAAAAACGCATACGCCCTTTTTGGCCAAGTGCATCATTGTGGACGTTCTGCCTCTTTTCCTATGCTTTACATGCAATTCCAGTCTACCTCCTGAAATCGGATTCCTGCAATTCTGCCCCGCTTTCGAGTCCTCTTGGCAGCCTTACTTCAATATATTTTTGGACGATAGCTGTCATTTATAACTCTGCAGGTTTGTGAATTACAGTGCCCCTGAGCTCCTTTCTTCAACTCGCTTTCTTGTGAGCTGGCCGCAACACCGCAGGATTGCTTCAGGCCCTAGTGTGGTTCCGGCATGGCACGCTGAGCCTTTGGTTAATTCCTCTTCCTGGTGGGAAATGAGAGTTAAATTTGCCCGTCCAGACACCTCCAGGTAGTCTCTCATTGGTTCTCCCTATTCCTGTTCATTTTCCGCAGAAATTGCAAACTGGTTCAACAGGAGGTTAAAGGCACTGACTCTCCAAGTGGGGAGAGTTTTAGTAAAGCGTCTGGAATGTTGCACCCGAGTACCAGGGGACAAAAACTGAGACACATTTGAACACGTTTCCCGATCACACGGTGGATCATACTCTGGGTTCCACATGCATGTTTTAGCTGAAGGAAGAATCCCTTAAACCTGGAGAGTTGAGACCCATGGAATGGGTACCATTCAATATGACTTCAAAGGTTCTGCATTGGCTCACCGAACCTCACCAATCCTATCACTGCTGCGCTTATGCCACTGTACACACGCTTGATTCTCTTTCGGAGACATATAAATCCATAGATTTTAAGATTCTTCCTAGTCAGGTATATTCTTAGACGTTTAATATGGGGTGTTGAGTCCTCTTCGTTGAGCAAGGAGTAGCTCTTGTCTATTACATATTTGGCTTATGGAACGGTATCTGTGCTAATTTCAATCTCTGGTTTTATGCAGCACCCCAACTCACCTTTCCCCTTAAGCAAGCATAAGTTGGTTTTCTACATTTGAGACCTTGTTCTGTTTTGTAATTCAGTTCCTGTGTAGCCAAGTTTACATTCCGTGTATTAGTGATATCTTATGATGTTTCTTTTTCTGTGTGACTTATCTCACTTAGAATCATCGTACCTGAATCCACTCATTATGCTGCTATGGTCCTGATGACATAGATTTCATTGCTGAGTGATATTGCATTGTACGTAAGTACCACAACTTCTTTATCCATTTTTCGCTTTCTGTGATATTGAACTTGTACCGTAAACGAGGTTCTTGTAAACAGAGCCGTCCCAAACTTTATGGTGGCTGTGTCTTTTTGATTTTAATTTCCCTAAGCTATACGACCATAAGTGGAAGTGCCCTAGGCTCTGTTGCTTTGTTTTGTAGATGTTTCAGGAAACACCATACACTTCTCCAGAGAGGCTATTGGCAATTTACATCCCGGCCACCAGCATAACAAGGCTCCCAGTTCTCCATGGCCTGTCCTGCCTTTCTGGATTTTATACTTTTTTCAGATGGCCCTTTTGACCGGGGGGCAGTGAGACTTCATTGTAGTGCAGATTTCCTTTGCAAGCTTGCTTGGTTGGCCCAAAAGGGCGTATGCGTTTTTTCCTGAATATATTCAGGAAAAAACGCATACGCCCTTTTTGGCCAAGTGCATCATTGTGGACGTTCTGCCTCTTTTCCTATGCTTTACATGCAATTCCAGTCTACCTCCTGAAATCGGTTTCCTGCAATTCTGCCCCGCTTTCAAGTCCTCTTGGCAGCCTTACTTCAATATATTTTTGGACGATAGCTGTCATTTATAACTCTGCAGGTTTGTGAATTACAGTGCCCCTGAGCTCCTTTCTTCAACTCGCTTTCTTGTGAGCTGGCCGCAACACCGCAGCATGGCTTCAGGCCCTAGTGTGGTTCCGGCATGGCACGCTGAGCCTTTGGTTAATTCCTCTTCCTGGTGGGAAATGAGAGTTAAATTTGCCCGTCCAGACACCTCCAGCTAGTCTCTCATTGGTTCTCCCTATTCCTGTTCATTTTCCGCAGAAATTGCAAACTGGGCCAAACAGGAGGTTAAAGGCACTGACTCTCCAAGTGGGGAGAGTGTTAGTAAAGCGACTGGAATGTTGCACCCGAGTACCAGGGGACGAAAACTGAGACACATTTGAACACGTTTCCCGATCACACGGTGGATCATACTCTGGGTTCCACATGCATGTTTTAGCTGAAGGAAGAATCCCTTAAACCTGGAGAGTTGAGACCCATGGAATGGGTGCCATGCAATATGACCTCAAAGGGTCTGCATTTGCTCACCGAACCTCACCAATCTTATCACTGCTGCATTTATGCCGCTGTACACACGCTTGATTCTCTTTCGGAGACATATAAATCCATAGGTGTTAAGATTCTTACTAGTCAGGTATATTCTTAGGCATTTAATATGGGGTGTTGAGTCCACTTCGTTGAGCAAGGAGTAGCTCTTGTCTATTACCTATTTGGCTTATGGAATGGTATCTGTGCTAATTTCAATCTCTGGTTTTATGCAGCACCCCAACTCACCTTTCCCCTTAAGCAAGCATAAGTTGGTTTTCTACATTTGAGATCCTGTTCTGTTTTGTAATTCAGTTCCTGTGTAGCCAAGTTTACATTCCGTGTATTAGTGATATCTTATGATGTTTCTCTTTCTGTGTGACTTATTTCACTTAGAATCATCGTACCTGAATCCACTCATTATGCTGCTACGGGCCTGATGACATAGATTTCATTCCTGAGTGATATTGCATTGTACGTAAGTACCACAACTTCTTTATCCATTTTTCACTTTCTGCTATATTGAACTTGTACCATAAACGAGATTCTTGTAAACAGAGCCGGCCCAAACTTTGGGGTGGCTGTGTCTTTTTGATTTTAATTTCCCTAAGCTATAGGACCATAAGTGGAAGTGCTCTAGGCTCTGTTGCTTTGTTTTGTAGATGTTTCAGGAAACACCATACACTTCTCCAGAGTGGCTGTTGGCAATTTACATCTCGCCCATCAGCATAACAAGGCTCCCAGTTCTCCATGGCCTGTCCTGCCTTTCTGGATGTTATACTTTTTTCAGATGGCCCTTTTGACCGGGGGGCAGTGAGACTTCATTGTAGTGCAGATTTCCTTTGCAAGCTTGCTTGGTTGGCCAAAAAGGGCGTATGTGTTTTTTCCTGAATATATTCAGGAAAAAACGCATACGCCCTTTTTGGCCAAGTGCATCATTGTGGACGTTCTGCCTCTTTTCCTATGCTTTACATGCAATTCCAGTCTACCTCCTGAAATCGGTTTCCTGCAATTCTGTCCCGCTTTCAAGTCCTCTTGGCAGCCTTACTTCAATATATTTTTGGACGATAGCTGTCATTTTTAACTCTGCAGGTTTGTGAATTACAGTGCCCCTGAGCTCCTTTCTTCAACTCGCTTTTTTGTGAGCTGGCCGCAACACCGCAGCATTGCTTCAGGCCCTAGTGTGGTTCCGGCATGGCACGCTGAGCCTTTGGTTAATTCCTCTTCCTGGTGGGAAATGAGAGTTAAATTTGCCCATCCAGACACCTCCAGCTAGTCTCTCATTGGTTCTCCCTATTTCTGTTCATTTTCCGCAGAAATTGCAAACTGGGCCAAACAGGAGGTTAAAGGCACTGTCTCTCCAAGTGGGGAGAGTGTTAGTAAAGCGTCTGGAATGTTGCACCCGAGTACCAGGGGACAAAAACTGAGACACATTTGAACACGTTTCCCGATCACACGGTTGATCATACTCTGGGTTCCACATGCATGTTTTAGCTGAAGGAAGAATCCCTTAAACCTGGAGAGTTGAGACCCATGGAATGGGTACCATGCAATATGACTTCAAAGGGTCTGCATTTGCTCACCGAACCTCACCAATCCTATCACTGCTGCATTTATGCCGCTGTACACACGCTTGATTCTCTTTCGGAGACATATAAATCCATAGGTGTTAAGATTCTTACCAGTCAGGTATATTCTTAGGCATTTAATATGGGGTGTTGAGTCCACTTCGTTGAGCAAGGAGTAGCTCTTGTCTATTACCTATTTGGCTTATGGAATGTTATCTGTGCTAATTTCAATCTCTGGTTTTATGCAGCACCCCAACTCACCTTTCCCCTTAAGCAAGCATAAGTTGGTTTTCTACATTTGAGATCCTGTTCTGTTTTGTAATTCAGTTCCTGTGTAGCCAAGTTTACATTCCGTGTATTAGTGATATCTTATGATGTTTCTTTTTCTGTGTGACTTATCTCACTTAGAATCATCGTACCTGAATCCACTCATTATGCTGCTATGGGCCTGATGACATAGATTTCATTGCTGAGTGATATTGCATTGTACGTAAGTACCACAACTTCTTTATCCATTTTTCGCTTTCTGTGATATTGAACTTGTACCGTAAACGAGGATCTTGTAAACAGAGCCGTCCCAAACTTTAGGGTGGCTGTGTCTTTTTGATTTTAATTTCCCTAAGCTATAGGACCATAAGTGGAAGTGCCCTAGGCTCTGTTGCTTTGTTTTTTAGATGTTTCAGGAAACACCATACACTTCTCCAGAGTGGCTGTTGGCAATTTACATCCCGCCCATCAGCATAACAAGGCTCCCAGTTCTCCATGGCCCATCCTGCCTTTCTGGATTTTACACTTTTTTCAGATGGCCCTTTTGACCGGGGGGCAGTGAGACTTCATTGTAGTGCAGATTTCCTTTGCAAGCTTGCTTGGTTGGCCAAAAAGGGCGTATGCGTTTTTTCCTGAATATATTCAGGAAAAAACGCATACGCCCTTTTTGGCCAAGTGCATCATTGTGGACGTTCTGCCTCTTTTCCTATGCTTTACATGCAATTCCAGTCTACCTCCTGAAATCGGTTTCCTGCAATCCTGCCCCGCTTTCAAGTCCTCTTGGCAGCCTTACTTCAATATATTTTTGGACGATAGCTGTCATTTTTAACTCTGCAGGTTTGTGAATTACAGTGTCCCTGAGCTCCTTTCTTCAACTCGCTTTCTTGTGAGCTGGCCGCAACACCGCAGGATTGCTTCAGGCCCTAGTGTGGTTCTGGCATGGCACGCTGAGCCTTTGGTTAATTCCTCTTCCTGGTGGGAAATGAGAGTTAAATTTGCCCATCCAGACACCTCCAGCTAGTCTCTCATTGGTTCTCCCTATTCCTGTTCATTTTCCGCAGAAATTGCAAACTGGGCCAAACAGGAGGTTAAAGGCACTGACTCTCCAAGTGGGGAGAGTGTTAGTAAAGCATCTGGAATGTTGCACCCGAGTACCAGGGGACAAAAACTGAGACACATTTGAACACGTTTCCCGATCACACGGTGGATCATACTCTGGGTTCCACATGCATGTTTTAGCTGAAGGAAGAATCCCTTAAACCTGGAGAGTTGAGACCCATGGAATGGCTACCATGCAATATGACTTCAAAGGGTCTGCATTTGCTCATCAAACCTCACCAATCCTATCACTGCTGCGTTTATGCCGCTGTACACATGCTTGATTCTCTTTTGGAGACATATAAATCCATAGGTTTTAAGATTATTACTAGTCAGGTATATTCTTAGGCGTTTAATATGGGGTGTAGAGTCCACTTCGTTGAGCAAGGAGTAGCTCTTGTCTATTACATATTTGGCTTATGGAATGGTATCTGTGCTAATTTCAATCTCTGGTTTTATGCAGCACCCCAACTCACCTTTCCCCTTAAGCAAGCATAAGTTGGTTTTCTACATTTGA
The DNA here is from genome assembly GCF_039906515.1 of Pseudorca crassidens. Lineage (NCBI taxonomy): Eukaryota > Metazoa > Chordata > Mammalia > Artiodactyla > Delphinidae > Pseudorca > Pseudorca crassidens. The sequence goes on from NC_090296.1 coordinate 162,984,595, forward strand.
GACCGTGTTCTGTTTTGTAATTCAGTTTCTGTGTAGCCAAGTTTACATTCCGTGTAGTAGTGATATCTTATGATGTTTCTTTTTCTGTGTGACTTATCTCACTTAGAATCATCGTACCTGAATCCACTCATTATGCTGCTACGGGCCTGATGATATAGATTTCATTGCTGAGTGATATTGCATTGTACGTAAGTACCACAAATTCTTTATCCATTTTTCACCTTCTGTGATATTGAATTTGTACTGTAAATGAGGTTCTTGTAAACAGAGCTGTCCCAAACTTTGGGGTGAGTGTGTCTTTTTTATTTTAATTTCCCTAAGCTATAGGACCATAAGTGGAAGTGCCCTAGGCTCTGTTGCTTTGTTTTTTAGATGTTTCAGGAAACACCATACACTTCTCCAGAGTGGCTGTTGGCAATTTACATCCCGCCCATCAGCATAACAAGGCTCCCAGTTCTCCATGGCCTGTCCTGCCTTTCTGGATTTTACACTTTTTTCAGATGGTCCTTTTGCCCGGGGGGCAGTGAGACTTCATGGTAGTGCAGATTTCCTTTGCAAGCTTGCTTGGTTGGCCAAAAAGGGCGTATGCGTTTTTTCCTGAATATATTCAGGAAAAAACGCATACGCCCTTTTTGGCCAAGTGCATCATTGTGGACGTTCTGCCTCTTTTCCTATGCTTTACATGCAATTCCAGTCTACCTCCTGAAATCGGTTTCCTGCAATTCTGCCCCGCTTTCAAGTCCTCTTGGCAGCCTTACTTCAATATATTTTTGGACGATAGCTGTCATTTTTAACTCTGCAGGTTTGTGAATTACAGTGCCCCTGAGCTCCTTTCTTCAACTCACTTTCTTGTGAGCTGGCCGCAACACCGCAGGATTGCTTCAGGCCCTAGTGTGGTTCCGGCATGGCACGCTGAGCCTTTGGTTAATTCCACTTCCTGGTGGGAAATGAGAGTTAAATTTGCCCATCCAGACACCTCCAGCTAGTCTCTCATTGGTTCTCCCTATTCCTGTTCATTTTCCACAGAAATTGCAAACTGGGCCAAACAGGAGGTTAAAGGCACTGACTCTCCAGTGGGGAGAGTGTTAGTAAAGCGTCTGGAATGTTGCACCCGAGTACCAGGGGACGAAAAGTGAGACATTTGAACATGTTTCCCGATCACACAGTGGATCATACTCTGGGTTCCACATGCATGTTTTAGGTGAAGGAAGAATCCCTTAAACCTGGAGAGTTGAGACCCATTGAATGGGTACCATGCAATATGACTTCAAAGGGTCTGCATTTGCTCACCGAACCTCACCAATCCTATCACTGCTGCATTTATGCCGCTGTACACACGCTTGATTCTCTTTCGGAGACATATAAATCCATAGGTTTTAAGATTCTTACCAGTCAGGTATATTCTTAGGCATTTAATATGGGGTGTTGAGTCCACTTCGTTGAGCAAGGAGTAGCTCTTGTCTATTACATATTTGGCTTATGGAATGGTATCTGTGCTAATTTCAATCTCTGGTTTTATGCAGCACCCCAACTCACCTTTCCCCTTAAGCAAGCATAAGTTGGTTTTCTACATTTGAGACCGTGTTCTGTTTTGTAATTCAGTTTCTGTGTAGCCAAGTTTACATTCCGTGTAGTAGTGATATCTTATGATGTTTCTTTTTCTGTGTGACTTATCTCACTTAGAATCATCGTACCTGAATCCACTCATTATGCTGCTACGGGCCTGATGATATAGATTTCATTGCTGAGTGATATTGCATTGTACGTAAGTACCACAAATTCTTTATCCATTTTTCACATTCTGTGATATTGAATTTGTACTGTAAATGAGGTTCTTGTAAACAGAGCCGTCCCAAACTTTGGGGTGGCTGTGTCTTTTTGATTTTAATTTCCCTAAGCTATAGGACCATAAGTGGAAGTGCCCTAGGCTCTGTTGCTTTGTTTTTTAGATGTTTCAGGAAACACCATACACTTCTCCAGAGTGGCTGTTGGCAATTTACATCCCGCCCATCAGCATAACAAGGCTCCCAGTTCTCCATGGCCTGTCCTGCCTTTCTGGATTTTACACTTTTTTCAGATGGCCCTTTTGACCGGGGGGCAGTGAGACTTCATGGTAGTGCAGATTTCCTTTGCAAGCTTGCTTGGTTGGCCAAAAAGGGCGTATGCGTTTTTTCCTGAATATATTCAGGAAAAAACGCATACGCCCTTTTTGGCCAAGTGCATCATTGTGGACGTTCTGCCTCTTTTCCTATGCTTTACATGCAATTCCAGTCTACCTCCTGAAATCGGTTTCCTGCAATTCTGCCCCGCTTTCAAGTCCTCTTGGCAGCCTTACTTCAATATATTTTTGGACGATAGCTGTCATTTATAACTCTGCAGGTTTGTGAATTACAGTGCCCCTGAGCTCCTTTCTTCAACTCGCTTTCTTGTGAGCTGGCTGCAACACCGCAGGATTGCTTCAGGCCCTAGTGTGGTTCCAGTATGGCACGCTGAGCCTTTGGTTAATTCCTCTTCCTGGTGGGAAATGAGAGTTAAATTTGCCCGTCCAGACACCTCCAGCTAGTCTCTCATTGGTTCTCCCTATTCCTGTTCATTTTCCGCAGAAATTGCAAACTGGGCCAAACAGGAGGTTAAAGGCACTGACTCTCCAAGTGGGGAGAGTTTTAGTAAAGCGTCTGGAATGTTGCACCCGAGTACCAGGGGACAAAAACTGAGACACATTTGAACACGTTTCCCGATCACACGGTGGATCATACTCTGGGTTCCACATGCATGTTTTAGCTGAAGGAAGAATCCCTTAAACCTGGAGAGTTGAGACCCATGGAATGAGTATCATGCAATATGACTTCAAAGGTTCTGCATTGGCTCACCGAACCTCACCAATCCTATCACTGCTGCGCTTATGCCACTGTACACAAACTTGATTCTCTTTCGGAGACATATAAATCCATAGATTTTAAGATTCTTACTAGTCAGGTATATTCTTAGACATTTAATATGGGGTGTAGAGTCCACTTCGTTGAGCAAGGAGTAGCTCTTGTCTATTACATATTTGGCTTATGGAATGGTATCTGTGCTAATTTCAATCTCTGGTTTTATGCAGAACCCCAACTCACCTTTCCCCTTAAGCAAGCATAAGTTGGTTTTCTACATTTGAGACCGTGTTCTGTTTTGTAATTCAGTTCCTGTGTAGCCAAGTTTACATTCCGTGTATTAGTGATATCTTATGATGTTTCTTTTTCTGTGTGACTTATCTCACTTAGAATCATCGTACCTGAATCCACTCATTATGCTGCTATGGGCCTGATGACATAGATTTCATTGCTGAGTGATATTGCATTGTACGTAAGTACCACAAATTCTTTATCCATTTTTCGCATTCTGTGATATTGAACTTGTACCGTAAACGAGGTTCTTGTAAACAGAGCCGTCCCAAACTTTGGGGTGGCTGTGTCTTTTTGATTTTAATTTCCCTAAGCTATAGGACCATAAGTGGAAGTGCCCTAGGCTCTGTTGCTTTGTTTTTTAGATGTTTCAGGAAACACCATACACTTCTCCAGAGTGGCTGTTGGCAATTTACATCCCGCCCATCAGCATAACAAGGCTCCCAATTCTCCATGAGCTGTCCTGCCTTTCTGGATTTTACACTTTTTTCAGATGGCCCTTTTGACTGGGGGGCAGTGAGACTTCATTGTACTGCAGATTTCCTTTGCAAGCTTGCTTGGTTGGCCAAAAAGGGCGTATGCGTTTTTTCCTGAATATATTCAGGAAAAAACGCATACGCCCTTTTTGGCCAAGTGCATCATTGTGGACGTTCTGCCTCTTTTCCTATGCTTTACATGCACTTCCAGTCTACCTCCTGAAATCGGATTCCTGCAATTCTGCCCCGCTTTCGAGTCCTCTTGGCAGCCTTACTTCAATATATTTTTGGACGATAGCTGTCATTTATAACTCTGCAGGTTTGTGAATTACAGTGCCCCTGAGCTCCTTTCTTCAACTCGCTTTTTTGTGAGCTGGCCGCAACACCACAGGATTGCTTCAGGCCCTAGTGTGGTTCTGGTATGGCACGCTGAGCCTTTGGTTAATTCCTCTTCCTGGTGGGAAATGAGAGTTAAATTTGCCCGTCCAGACACCTCCAGCTAGTCTCTCATTGGTTCTCCCTATTCCTGTTCATTTTCCGCAGAAATTGCAAACTGGGCCAAACAGGAGGTTAAAGGCACTGACTCTCCAAGTGGGGAGAGTTTTAGTAAAGCGTCTGGAATGTTGCACCCGAGTACCAGGGGACGAAAACTGAGACACATTTGAACACGTTTCCCGATCACACGGTGGATCATACTCTGGGTTCCACATGCATGTTTTAGCTGAAGGAAGAATCCCTTAAACCTGGAGAGTTGAGACCCATGGAATGGCTACCATGCAATATGACTTCAAAGGGTCTGCATTTGCTCATCAAACCTCACCAATCCTATCACTGCTGCGTTTATGCCGCTGTACACATGCTTGATTCTCTTTTGGAGACATATAAATCCATAGGTTTTAAGATTATTACTAGTCAGGTATATTCTTAGGCGATTAATATGTGGTGTAGAGTCCACTTCGTTGAGCAAGGAGTAGCTCTTGTCTATTACATATTTGGCTTATGGAATGGTATCTGTGCTAATTTCAATCTCTGGTTTTATGCAGAACCCCAACTCACCTTTCCCCTTAAGCAAGCATAAGTTGGTTTTCTACATTTGAGACCGTGTTCTGTTTTGTAATTCAGTTTCTGTGTAGCCAAGTTTACATTCCGTGTAGTAGTGATATCTTATGATGTTTCTTTTTCTGTGTGACTTATCTCACTTAGAATCATCGTACCTGAATCCACTCATTATGCTGCTACGGGCCTGATGATATAGATTTCATTGCTGAGTGATATTGCATTGTACGTAAGTACCACAAATTCTTTATCCATTTTTCACCTTCTGTGATATTGAATTTGTACTGTAAATGAGGTTCTTGTAAACAGAGCCGTCCCAAACTTTGGGGTGGCTGTGTCTTTTTGATTTTAATTTCCCTAAGCTATAGGACCATAAGTGGAAGTGCCCTAGGCTCTGTTGCTTTGTTTTTTACATGTTTCAGGAAACACCATACACTTCTCCAGAGTGGCTGTTGGCAATTTACATCCCGCCCATCAGTATAACAAGGCTCCCAGTTCTCCATGGCCTGTCCTGCCTTTCTGGATTTTATACTTTTTTCAGATGGCCCTTTTGACCGGGGGGCAGTGAGACTTCATTGTAGTGCAGATTTCCTTTGCAAGCTTGCTTGGTTGGCCAAAAAGTGCGTATGCGTTTTTTCCTGAATATATTCAGGAAAAAACGCATACGCCCTTTTTGGCCAAGTGCATCATTGTGGACGTTCTGCCTCTTTTCCTATGCTTTACATGCAATTCCAGTCTACCTCCTGAAATCGGTTTCCTGCAATCCTGCCCCGCTTTCAAGTCCTCTTGGCAGCCTTACTTCAATATATTTTTGGACGATAGCTGTCATTTTTAACTCTGCAGGTTTGTGAATTACAGTGCCCCTGAGCTCCTTTCTTCAACTCACTTTCTTGTGAGCTGGCCGCAACACCGCAGGATTGCTTCAGGCCCTAGTGTGGTTCCGGCATGGCACGCTGAGCCTTTGGTTAATTCCTCTTCCTGGTGGGAAATGAGAGTTAAATTTGCCCATCCAGACACCTCCAGCTAGTCTCTCATTGGTTCTCCCTATTCCTGTTCATTTTCCGCAGAAATTGCAAACTGGGCCAAACAGGAGGTTAAAGGCACTGACTCTCCAAGTGGGGAGAGTGTTAGTAAAGCATCTGGAATGTTGCACCCGAGTACCAGGGGACAAAAACTGAGACACATTTGAACACGTTTCCCGATCACACGGTGGATCATACTCTGGGTTCCACATGCATGTTTGAGCTGAAGGAAGAATCCCTTAAACCTGGAGAGTTGAGACCCATGGAATGGCTACCATGCAATATGACTTCAAAGGGTCTGCATTTGCTCATCAAACCTCACCAATCCAATCACTGCTGCGTTTATGCCGCTGTACATATGCTTGATTCTCTTTTGGAGACATATAAATCCATAGGTTTTAAGATTATTACTAGTCAGGTATATTCTTAGGCGATTAATATGGGGTGTAGAGTCCACTTCGTTGAGCAAGGAGTAGCTCTTGTCTATTACATATTTGGCTTATGGAATGGTATCTGTGCTAATTTCAATCTCTGGTTTTATGCAGAACCCCAACTCACCTTTCCCCTTAAGCAAGCATAAGTTGGTTTTCTACATTTGAGACCGTGTTCTGTTTTGTAATTCAGTTTCTGTGTAGCCAAGTTTACATTCCGTGTAGTAGTGATATCTTATGATGTTTCTTTTTCTGTGTGACTTATCTCACTTAGAATCATCGTACCTGAATCCACTCATTATGCTGCTACGGGCCTGATGATATAGATTTCATTGCTGAGTGATATTGCATTGTACGTAAGTACCACAAATTCTTTATCCATTTTTCACCTTCTGTGATATTGAATTTGTACTGTAAATGAGGTTCTTGTAAACAGAGCCGTCCCAAACTTTGGGGTGGCTGTGTCTTTTTGATTTTAATTTCCCTAAGCTATAGGACCATAAGTGGAAGTGCCCTAGGCTCTGTTGCTTTGTTTTTTAGATGTTTCAGGAAACACCATACACTTCTCCAGAGTGGCTGTTGGCAATTTACATCCCGCCCATCAGCATAACAAGGCTCCCAGTTCTCCATGGCCTGTCCTGCCTTTCTGGATTTTACACTTTTTTCAGATGGCCCTTTTGGCCGGGAGGCAGTGAGACTTCATGGTAGTGCAGATTTCCTTTGCAAGCTTGCTTGGTTGGCCAAAAAGGGCGTATGCGTTTTTTCCTGAATATATTCAGGAAAAAACGCATACGCCCTTTTTGGCCAAGTGCATCATTGTGGACGTTCTGCCTCTTTTCCTATGCTTTACATGCAATTCCAGTCTACCTCCTGAAATCGGTTTCCTGCAATTCTGCCCCGCTTTCAAGTCCTCTTGGCAGCCTTACTTCAATATATTTTTGGACGATAGCTGTCATTTTTAACTCTGCAGGTTTGTGAATTACAGTGCCCATGAGCTCCTTTCTTCAACTCACTTTCTTGTGAGCTGGCCGCAACACCGCAGGATTGCTTCAGACACTAGTGTGGTTCCGGCATGGCACGCTGAGCCTTTGGTTAATTCCTCTTCCTGGTGGGAAATGAGAGTTAAATTTGCCCGTCCAGACACCTCCAGTTAGTCTCTCATTGGTTCTCCCTATTCCTGTTCATTTTCCACAGAAATTGCAAACTGGGCCAAACAGGAGGTTAAAGGCACTGACTCTCCAAGTGGGGAGAGTGTTAGTAAAGCGTCTGGAATGTTGCACCCGAGTACCAGGGGACAAAAACTGAGACACATTTGAACACGTTTCCCGATCACACGGTGGATCATACTCTGGGTTCCACATGCATGTTTTAGCTGAAGGAAGAATCCCTTAAACCTGGAGAGTTGAGACCCATGGAATGGGTACCATGCAATATGACTTCAAAGGGTCTGCATTTGCTCATCAAACCTCACCAATCCTATCACTGCTGCGTTTATGCCGCTGTACACATGCTTGATTCTCTTTTGGAGACATATAAATCCATAGGTTTTATGATTATTACTAGTCAGGTATATTCTTAGGCGATTAATATGGGGTGTAGAGTCCACTTCGTTGAGCAAGGAGTAGCTCTTGTCTATTACATATTTGGCTTATGGAATGGTATCTGTGCTAATTTCAATCTCTGGTTTTATGCAGAACCCCAACTCACCTTTCCCCTTAAGCAAGCATAAGTTGGTTTTCTACATTTGAGACCGTGTTCTGTTTTGTAATTCAGTTCCTGTGTAGCCAAGTTTACATTCCGTGTAGTAGTGATATCTTATGATGTTTCTTTTTCTGTGTGACTTATCTCACTTAGAATCATCGTACCTGAATCCACTCATTATTCTGCTATGGGCCTGATGACATAGATTTCATTGCTGAGTGATATTGCATTGTACGTAAGTACCACAACTTCTTTATCCATTTTTCGCTTTCTGTGATATTGAACTTGTACCGTAAACGAGGTTCTTGTAAACAGAGCCGTCCCAAACTTTGGGGTGGCTGTTTCTTTTTGATTTTAATTTCCCTAACCTATACGACCATAAGTGGAAGTGCCCTAGGCTCTGTTGCTTTGTTTTTTAGATGTTTCAGGAAACACCATACACTTCTCCAGAGTGGCTGTTGGCAATTTACATCCCGCCCATCAGCATAACAAGGCTCCCAATTCTCCATGAGCTGTCCTGCCTTTCTTAATTTTACACTTTTTTCTGATGGCCCTTTTGACTGGGGGGCAGTGAGACTTCATTGTACTGCAGATTTCCTTTGCAAGCTTGCTTGGTTGGCCAAAAAGGGCGTATGCGTTTTTTTCTGAATATATTCAGGAAAAAACGCATACGCCCTTTTTGGCCAAGTGCATCATTGTGGACGTTCTGCCTCTTTTCCTATGCTTTACATGCAATTCCAGTCTACCTCCTGAAATCGGATTCCTGCAATTCTGCCCCGCTTTCAAGTCCTCTTGGCAGCCTTACTTCAATATATTTTTGGACGATAGCTGTCATTTTTAACTCTGCAGGTTTGTGAATTACAGTGCCCCTGAGCTCCTTTCTTCAACTCGCTTTCTTGTGAGCTGGCCGCAACTCCGCAGGATTGCTTCAGGCCCTAGTGTGGTTCCGGCATGGCATGCTGAGCCTTTGGTTAATTCCTCTTCCTGGTGGGAAATGAGAGTTAAATTTGCCCGTCCAGACACCTCCATCTAGTCTCTCATTGGTTCTCCCTATTCCTGTTCATTTTCCGCAGAAATTGCAAACTGGGCCAAACAGGAGGTTAAAGGCACTGACTCTCCAAGTGGGGAGAGTGTTAGTAAAGCATCTGGAATGTTGCACCCGAGTACCAGGGGACGAAATCTGACACATTTGAACACGTTTCCCGATCACACGGTGGATCATACTCTGGGTTCCACATGCATGTTTTAGCTGAAGGAAGAATCCCTTAAACCTGGAGAGTTGAGACCCATGGAATGGGTACCATGCAATATGACTTCAAAGGGTCTGCATTGGCTCACCGAACCTCACCAATCCTATTACTGCTGCATTTATGCCTCTGTAGAAACGCTTGATTCTCTTTCGGAGACATATAAATCCATAGATTTTAAGATTCTTACTAGTCAGGTATATTCTTAGACGTTTAATATGGGGTGTTGAGTCCTCTTCGTTGAGCAAGGAGTAGCTCTTGTCTATTACATATTTGGCTTATGGAACGGTATCTGTGCTAATTTCAATCTCTGGTTTTATGCAGCACCCCAACTCACCTTTCCCCTTAAGCAAGCATAAGTTGGTTTTCTACATTTGAGACCTTGTTCTGTTTTGTAATTCAGTTCCTGTGTAGCCAAGTTTACATTCCGTGTATTAGTGATATCTTATGATGTTTCTTTTTCTGTGTGACTTATCTCACTTAGAATCATCGTACCTGAATCCACTCATTATGCTGCTATGGGCCTGATGACATAGATTTCATTGCTGAGTGATATTGCATTGTACGTAAGTACTACAACTTCTTTATCCATTTTTCGCTTTCTGTGATATTGAACTTGTACCGTAAACGAGGTTCTTGTAAACAGAGCCGTCCCAAACTTTGGGTTGGCTGTGTCTTTTTGATTTTAATTTCCCTAAGCTATACGACCATAAGTGGAAGTGCCCTAGGCTCTGTTGCTTTGTTTTTTAGATGTTTCAGGAAACACCATACACTTCTCCAGAGTGGCTGTTGGCAATTTACATCCCGCCCATCAGCATAACAAGGCTCCCAATTCTCCATGAGCTGTCCTGCCTTTCTGGATTTTACACTTTTTTCAGATGGCCCTTTTGACTGGGGGGCAGTGAGACTTCATTGTACTGCAGATTTCTTTGCAAGCTTGCTTGGTTGGCCAAAAAGGGCGTATGCGTTTTTTCCTGAATATATTCAGGAAAAAACGCATACGCCCTTTTTGGCCAAGTGCATCATTGTGGACGTTCTGCCTCTTTTCCTATGCTTTACATGCAATTCCAGTCTACCTCCTGAAATCGGATTCCTGCAATTCTGCCCCGCTTTCGAGTCCTCTTGGCAGCCTTACTTCAATATATTTTTGGACGATAGCTGTCATTTATAACTCTGCAGGTTTGTGAATTACAGTGCCCCTGAGCTCCTTTCTTCAACTCGCTTTCTTGTGAGCTGGCCGCAACACCGCAGCATTGCTTCAGGCCCTAGTGTGGTTCCGGCATGGCACGCTGAGCCTTTGGTTAATTCCTCTTCCTGGTGGGAAATGAGAGTTAAATTTGCCCGTCCAGACACCTCCAGCTAGTCTCTCATTGGTTCTCCCTATTCCTGTTCATTTTCCGCAGAAATTGCAAACTGGGCCAAACAGGAGGTTAAAGGCACTGACTCTCCAAGTGGGGAGAGTGTTAGTAAAGCATCTGGAATGTTGCACCCGAGTACCAGCGGACGAAAACTGACACATTTGAACACGTTTTCCGATCACACGGTGGATCATACTCTGGGTTCCACATGCATGTTTTAGCTGAAGGAAGAATCCCTTAAACCTGGAAAGTTGAGACCCAAGGAATAGGTACCACGCAATATGACTTCAAAGGGTCTGCATTTGCTCACCGAACGTCACCAATCCTATCACTGCTGCGCTTATGCCGCTGTACACACGCTTGATTCTCTTTCGGAGACAAATAAGTCCATAGGTTTTAAGATTCTTACTAGTCAGGTATATTCTTAGGCGTTTAATATGGGGTGTTGTGTCCTCTTCGTTGAGCAAGGAGTAGATCTTGTCTATTACATATTTGGCTTGTGGAACGGTATCTGTGCTAATTTCAATCTCTGGTTTTATGCAGCACCCCAACTCACCTTTCCCCTTAAGCAAGCATAAGTTGGTTTTCTACATTTGACACCCTGTTCTGTTTTGTAATTCAGTTCCTGTGTAGCCAAGTTTACATTCCGTGTAGTAGTGATATCTTATGATGTTTCTTTTTCTGTGTGACTTATCTTACTTAGAATCATCGTACCTGAATCCACTCATTATGCTGTTACGGGCCTGATGACATACATTTCATTGCTGAGTGATATTGCATTGTACGTAAGTACCACAACTTCTTTATCCATTTTTCGCTTTCTGTGATATAGAACTTGTACCGTAAACGAGGTTCTTGTAAACAAAGCTGTCCCAAACTTTGGGGTGACTGTGTCTTTTTTATTTTAATTTCCCTAAGCTATAGGACCATAAGTGGAAATGTCCTAGGCTCTGTTGCTTTGTTTTTTAGATGTTTCAGGAAACACCATACACTTCTCCAGAGTGGCTGTTGGCAATTTACATCCCGCCCATCAGCATAACAAGGCTCCCAGTTCTCCATGGCCTGTCCTGCCTTTCTGGATGTTACACTTTTTTCAGATGGCCCTTTTGACCGGGGGGCAGTGAGACTTCATTGTAGTGCAGATTTCCTTTGCAAGCTTGCTTGGTTGGCCAAAAAGGGCGTATGCGTTTTTTCCTGAATATATTCAGGAAAAAACGCATACGCCCTTTTTGGCCAAGTGCATCATTGTGGACGTTCTGCCTCTTTTCCTATGCTTTACATGCAATTCCAGTCTACCTCCTGAAACCGGTTTCCTGCAATTCTGCCCCGCTTTCAAGTCCTCTTGGCAGCCTTACTTCAATATATTTTTGGACGATAGCTGTCATTTATAACTCTGCAGGTTTGTGAATTACAGTGCCCCTGAGCTCCTTTCTTCAACTCACTTTCTTGTGAGCTGGCCGCAACACCGCAGCATTGCTTCAGGCCCTAGTGTGGTTCCGGAATGGCATGCTGAGCCTTTGGTTAATTCCTCTTCCTGGTGGGAAATGAGAGTTAAATTTGCCCGTCCAGACACCTCCAGCTAGTCTCTCATTGGTTCTCCCTATTCCTGTTCATTTTCCGCAGAAATTGCAAACTGGGCCAAACAGGAGTTTAAAGGCACTGACTCTCCAAGTGGGGAGAGTGTTAGTAAAGCGTCTGGAATGTTGCACCCGAGTACCAGGGGACGAAACCTGAGACACATTTGAACACGTTTCCCGATCACACGGTGGATCATACTCTGGGTTCCAAATGCATGTTTTAGCTGAAGGAAGAATCCCTTAAACCTGGAGAGTTGAGACCCATGGAATGGGTACCATGCAATATGACTTCAAAGGGTCTGCATTTGCTCACCGAACCTCACCAATCCTATCACTGCTGCGTTTATGCCGCTGTACACACGCTTGATTCTCTTTCGGAGACATAGAAATCCATAGGTTTTAAGATTCTTACTAGTCAGGTATATTCTTAGGCGTTTAATATGGGGTGTTGATTCCACTTGGTTGAGAAAGGAGTAGCTCTTGTCTATTACATATTTGGCTTATGGAACGGTATCTGTGCTAATTTCAATCTCTGGTTTTATGCAGCACCACAACTCACCTTTCCCCTTAAGCAAGCATAAGTTGGTTTTCTACATTTGAGATCCTGTTCTGTTTTGTAATTCAGTTCCTGTGTAGCCAAGTTTACATTCCGTGTATTAGTGATATCTTATGATGTTTCTTTTTCTGTGTGACTTATTTCACTTAGAATCATCGTACCTGAATCCACTCATTATGCTGCTATGGACCTGATGACATAGATTTCATTCCTGAGTTATATTGCATTGTACGTAAGTACCACAACATCTTTATCCATTTTTCACTTTCTGCGATATTGAACTTGTACCATAAACGAGATTCTTGTAAACAGAGCCGGCCCAAACTTTGGGGTGGCTGTGTCTTTTTGATTTTAATTTCCCTAAGCTATAGGACCATAAGTGGAAGTGCCCTAGGCTCTGTTGCTTTGTTTTTTAGATGTTTCAGGAAACACCATACACTTCTCCAGAGTGGCTGTTGGCAATTTACATCCCGCCCATCAGCATAACAAGGCTCCCAGTTCTCCATGGCCTGTCCTGCCTTTCTGGATTTTATACTTTTTTCAGATGGCCCTTTTGACCGGGGGGCAGTGAGACTTCATTGTACTGCAGATTTCCTTTGCAAGCTTGCTTGGTTGGCCAAAAAGGGTGTATGCGTTTTTTCCTGAATATATTCAGGAAAAAACGCATACGCCCTTTTTGGCCAAGTGCATCATTGTGGACGTTCTGCCTCTTTTCCTATGCTTTACATGCAATTCCAGTCTACCTCCTGAAATCGGATTCCTGCAATTCTGCCCCGCTTTCAAGTCCTCTTGGCAGCCTTACTTCAATATATTTTTGGACGATAGCTGTCATTTTTAACTCTGCAGGTTTGTGAATTACAGTGCCCCTGAGCTCCTTTCTTCAACTCGCTTTCTTGTGAGCTGGCCGCAACACCGCAGGATTGCTTCAGGCCCTAGTGTGGTTCCGGCATGGCACGCTGAGCCTTTGGTTAATTCCTCTTCCTGGTGGGAAATGAGAGTTAAATTTGCCCATCCAGACACCTCCAGCTAGTCTCTCATTGGTTCTCCCTATTCCTGTTCATTTTCCGCAGAAATTGCAAACTGGGCCAAACAGGAGGTTAAAGGCAGTGACTCTCCAAGTGGGGAGAGTTTTAGTAAAGCGTCTGGAATGTTGCACCCGAGTACCAGGGGACAAAAACTGAGACACATTTGAACACGTTTCCCGATCACACGGTGGATCATACTCTGGGTTCCACATGCATGTTTTAGCTGAAGGAAGAATCCCTTAAACCTGGAGAGTTGAGACCCATGGAATGGGTACCATGCAATATGACTTCAAAGGTTCTGCATTGGCTCACCGAACCTCACCAATCCTATCACTGCTGCGCTTATGCCACTGTACACACGCTTGATTCTCTTTCGGAGACATAGAAATCCATAGATTTTAAGATTCTTACTAGTCAGGTATATTCTTAGACGTTTAATATGGGGTGTTGAGTCCTCTTCGTTGAGCAAGGAGTAGCTCTTCTCTATTACATATTTGGCTTATGGAACGGTATCTGTGCTAATTTCAATCTCTGGTTTTATGCAGCACCCCAACTCACCTTTCCCCTTAAGCAAGCATAAGTTGGTTTTCTACATTTGAGACCTTGTTCTGTTTTGTAATTCAGTTCCTGTGTAGCCAAGTTTTCATTCCGTGTAGTAGTGATATCTTATGATGTTTCTTTTTCTGTGTGACTTATCTCACTTAGAATCATCGTACCTGAATCCACTCATTATGCTGCTATGGGCCTGATGACATAGATTTCATTGCTGAGTGATATTGCATTGTACGTAAGTACCACAACTTCTTTATCCATTTTTCGCTTTCTGTGATATTGAACTTGTACCGTAAACGAGGTTCTTGTAAACAGAGCCGTCCCAAACTTTGGGGTGTCTCTGTCTTTTTGATTTTAATTTCCCTAAGCTATAGGACCATAAGTGGAAGTGCCCTAGGCTCTGTTGCTTTGTTTTTTAGATGTTTCAGGAAACACCATACACTTCTCCAGAGTGGCTGTTGGCAATTTACATCCTGCCCATCAGCATAACAAGGCTACCAGTTCTCCATGGCCTGTCCTGCCTTTCTGGATTTTATACTTTTTTCAGATGGCCCTTTTGACCGGGGGGCAGTGAGACTTCATTGTAGTGCAGATTTCCTTTGCAAGCTTGCTTGGTTGGCCAAAAAGGGCGTATGCGTTTTTTCCTGAATATATTCAGGAAAAAACGCATACGCCCTTTTTGGCCAAGTGCATCATTGTGGACGTTCTGCCTCTTTTCCTATGCTTTACATGCAATTCCAGTCTACCTCCTGAAATCGGATTCCTGCAATCCTGCCCCGCTTTCAAGTCCTCTTGGCAGCCTTACTTCAATATATTTTTGGACGATAGCTGTCATTTTTAACTCTGCAGGTTTGTGAATTACAGTGCCCCTGAGCTCCTTTCTTCAACTCACTTTCTTGTGAGCTGGCCGCAACACCGCAGGATTGCTTCAGGCCCTAGTGTGGTTCCGGCATGGCACGCTGAGCCTTTGGTTAATTCCTCTTCCTGGTGGGAAATGAGAGTTAAATTTGCCCATCCAGACACCTCCAGCTAGTCTCTCATTGGTTCTCCCTATTCCTGTTCATTTTCCGCAGAAATTGCAAACTGGGCCAAACAGGAGGTTAAAGGCACTGACTCTCCAAGTGGGGAGAGTGTTAGTAAAGCATCTGGAATGTTGCACCCGAGTACCAGGGGACAAAAACTGAGACACATTTGAACACGTTTCCCGATCACACGGTGGATCATACTCTGGGTTCCACATGCATGTTTTAGCTGAAGGAAGAATCCCTTAAACCTGGAAAGTTGAGACCCATGGAATGGCTACCATGCAATATGACTTCAAAGGGTCTGCATTTGCTCATCAAACCTCACCAATCCTATCACTGCTGCATTTATGCCGCTGTACACATGCTTGATTCTCTTTTGGAGACATATAAATCCATAGGTTTTAAGATTATTACTAGTCAGGTATATTCTTAGGCGATTAATATGGGGTGTAGAGTCCACTTCGTTGAGCAAGGAGTAGCTCTTGTCTATTACATATTTGGCTTATGGAATGGTATCTGTGCTAATTTCAATCTCTGGTTTTATGCAGAACCCCAACTCACCTTTCCCCTTAAGCAAGCATAAGTTGGTTTTCTACATTTGAGACCGTGTTCTGTTTTGTAATTCAGTTTCTGTGAAGCCAAGTTTACATTCCGTGTAGTAGTGATATCTTATGATGTTTCTTTTTCTGTGTGACTTATCTCACTTAGAATCATCGTACCTGAATCCACTCATTATGCTGCTACGGGCCTGATGATATAGATTTCATTGCTCAGTGATATTGCATTGTACGTAAGTACCACAAATTCTTTATCCATTTTTCACCTTCTGTGATATTGAATTTGTACTGTAAATGAGGTTCTTGTAAACAGAGCCGTCCCAAACTTTGGGGTGGCTGTGTCTTTTTGATTTTAATTTCCCTAAGCTATAGGACCATAAGTGGAAGTGCCCTAGGCTCTGTTGCTTTGTTTTTTAGATGTTTCAGGAAACACCATACACTTCTCCAGAGTGGCTGTTGGCAATTTACATCCCGCCCATCAGCATAACAAGGCTCCCAGTTCTCCATGGCCTGTCCTGCCTTTCTGGATTTTACACTTTTTTCAGATGGCCCTTTTGACCGGTTGAGCAGTGAGACTTCATGGTAGTGCAGATTTCCTTTGCAAGCTTGCTTGGTTGGCCAAAAAGGGCGTATGCGTTTTTTCCTGAATATATTCAGGAAAAAACGCATACGCCCTTTTTGGCCAAGTGCATCATTGTGGACGTTCTGCCTCTTTTCCTATGCTTTACATGCAATTCCAGTCTACCTCCTGAAATCGGTTTCCTGCAATTCTGCCCCGCTTTCAAGTCCTCTTGGCAGCCTTACTTCAATATATTTTTGGACGATAGCTGTCATTTATAACTCTGCAGGTTTGTGAATTACAGTGCCCCTGAGCTCCTTTCTTCAACTCGCTTTCTTGTGAGCTGGCCGCAACACCGCAGCATGGCTTCAGGCCCTAGTGTGGTTCCGGCATGGCACGCTGAGCCTTTGGTTAATTCCTCTTCCTGGTGGGAAATGAGAGTTAAATTTGCCCGTCCAGACACCTCCAGCTAGTCTCTCATTGGTTCTCCCTATTCCTGTTCATTTTCCGCAGAAATTGCAAACTGGGCCAAACAGGAGGTTAAAGGCACTGACTCTCCAAGTGGGGAGAGTGTTAGTAAAGCGACTGGAATGTTGCACCCGAGTACCAGGGGACGAAAACTGAGACACATTTGAACACGTTTCCCGATCACACGGTGGATCATACTCTGGGTTCCACATGCATGTTTTAGCTGAAGGAAGAATCCCTTAAACCTGGAGAGTTGAGACCCATGGAATGGGTACCATGCAATATGACTTCAAAGGGTCTGCATTTGCTCACCGAACCTCACCAATCTTATCACTGCTGCATTTATGCCGCTGTACACACGCTTGATTCTCTTTCGGAGACATATAAATCCATAGGTGTTAAGATTCTTACTAGTCAGGTATATTCTTAGGCATTTAATATGGGGTGTTGAGTCCACTTCGTTGAGCAAGGAGTAGCTCTTGTCTATTACCTATTTGGCTTATGGAATGGTATCTGTGCTAATTTCAATCTCTGGTTTTATGCAGCACCCCAACTCACCTTTCCCCTTAAGCAAGCATAAGTTGGTTTTCTACATTTGAGATCCTGTTCTGTTTTGTAATTCAGTTCCTGTGTAGCCAAGGTAACATTCCATGTAGTAGTGATATCTTATGATGTTTCTTTTTCTGTGTGACTTATTTCACTTAGAATCATCGTACCTGAATCCACTCATTATGCTGCTACGGGCCTGATGATATACATTTCATTGCTGAGTGATATTCCATTGTACGTAAGTACCACAAATTCTTTATCCATTCTTGGCTTTCTGTGATATTGAACTTGTACCGTAAACGAGGTTCTTGTAAACAGAGCCGTCCCAAACTTTATGGTGGCTGTGTCTTTTTGATTTTAATTTCCCTAAGCTATACGACCATAAGTGGAAGTGCCCTAGGCTCTGTTACTTTGTTTTGTAGATGTTTCAGGAAACACCATACACTTCTCCAGAGAGGCTATTGGCAATTTACATCCCGGCCATCAGCATAACAAGGCTCCCAGTTCTCCATGGCCTGTCCTGCCTTTCTGGATTTTATACTTTTTTCAGATGGCCCTTTTGACCGGGGGGCAGTGAGACTTCATTGTAGTGCAGATTTCCTTTGCAAGCTTGCTTGGTTGGCCAAAAAGGGCGTATGCGTTTTTTCCTGAATATATTCAGGAAAAAACGCATACGCCCTTTTTGGCCAAGTGCATCATTGTGGACGTTCTGCCTCTTTTCCTATGCTTTACATGCAATTCCAGTCTACCTCCTGAAATCGGTTTCCTGCAATTCTGCCCCGCTTTCAAGTCCTCTTGGCAGCCTTACTTCAATATATTTTTGGACGATAGCTGTCATTTTTAACTCTGCAGGTTTGTGAATTACAGTGCCCCTGAGCTCCTTTCTTCAACTCGCTTTTTTGTGAGCTGGCCGCAACACCGCAGCATTGCTTCAGGCCCTAGTGTGGTTCCGGCATGGCACGCTGAGCCTTTGGTTAATTCCTCTTCCTGGTGGGAAATGAGAGTTAAATTTGCCCATCCAGACACCTCCAGCTAATCTCTCATTGGTTCTCCCTATTTCTGTTCATTTTCCGCAGAAATTGCAAACTGGGCCAAACAGGAGGTTAAAGGCACTGTCTCTCCAAGTGGGGAGAGTGTTAGTAAAGCGTCTGGAATGTTGCACCCGAGTACCAGGGGACAAAAACTGAGACACATTTGAACACGTTTCCCGATCACACGGTTGATCATACTCTGGGTTCCACATGCATGTTTTAGCTGAAGGAAGAATCCCTTAAACCTGGAGAGTTGAGACCCATGGAATGGCTACCATGCAATATGACTTCAAAGGGTCTGCATTTGCTCACCGAACCTCACCAATCCTATCACTGCTGCATTTATGCCGCTGTACACACGCTTGATTCTCTTTCGGAGACATATAAATCCATAGGTGTTAAGATTCTTACTAGTCAGGTATATTCTTAGGCATTTAATATGGGGTGTTGAGTCCACTTCGTTGAGCAAGGAGTAGCTCTTGTCTATTACCTATTTGGCTTATGGAATGGTATCTGTGCTAATTTCAATCTCTGGTTTTATGCAACACCCCAACTCACCTTTCCCCTTAAGCAAGCATAAGTTGGTTTTCTACATTTGAGATCCTGTTCTGATTTGTAATTCAGTTCCTGTGTAGCCAAGTTTACATTCCGTGTATTAGTGATATCTTATGATGTTTCTTTTTCTGTGTGACTTATTTCACTTAGAATCATCGTACCTGAATCCACTCATTATGCTGCTACGGGCCTGATGACATAGATTTCATTCCTGAGTGATATTGCATTGTACGTAAGTACCACAACTTCTTTATCCATTTTTCACTTTCTGCTATATTGAACTTGTACCATAAACGAGATTCTTGTAAACAGAGCCGGCCCAAACTTTGGGGTGGCTGTGTCTTTTTGATTTTAATTTCCCTAAGCTATAGGACCATAAGTGGAAGTGCCCTAGGCTCTGTTGCTTTGTTTTTTAGATGTTTCAGGAAACACCATACACTTCTCCAGAGTGGCTGTTGGCAATTTACATCCCGCCCATCAGCATAACAAGGCTCCCAGTTCTCCATGGCCTGTCCTGCCTTTCTGGATGTTATACTTTTTTCAGATGGCCCTTTTG
Organism: Pseudorca crassidens; assembly: GCF_039906515.1. Lineage (NCBI taxonomy): Eukaryota > Metazoa > Chordata > Mammalia > Artiodactyla > Delphinidae > Pseudorca > Pseudorca crassidens. The sequence continues at coordinate 163,004,060 of NC_090296.1, forward strand.
ACCGGGGGGCAGTGAGACTTCATTGTAGTGCAGATTTCCTTTGCAAGCTTGCTTGGTTGGCCAAAAAGGGCGTATGCGTTTTTTCCTGAATATATTCAGGAAAAAACGCATACGCCCTTTTTGGCCAAGTGCATCATTGTGGACGTTCTGCCTCTTTTCCTATGCTTTACATGCAATTCCAGTCTACCTCCTGAAATCGGTTTCCTGCAATTCTGCCCCGCTTTCAAGTCCTCTTGGCAGCCTTACTTCAATATATTTTTGGATGATAGCTGTCATTTTTAACTCTGCAGGTTTGTGAATTACAGTGCCCCTGAGCTCCTTTCTTCAACTCGCTTTTTTGTGAGCTGGCCGCAACACCGCAGCATTGCTTCAGGCCCTAGTGTGGTTCCGGCATGGCACGCTGAGCCTTTGGTTAATTCCTCTTCCTGGTGGGAAATGAGAGTTAAATTTGCCCATCCAGACACCTCCAGCTAGTCTCTCATTGGTTCTCCCTATTTCTGTTCATTTTCCGCAGAAATTGCAAACTGGGCCAAACAGGAGGTTAAAGGCACTGTCTCTCCAAGTGGGGAGAGTGTTAGTAAAGCGTCTGGAATGTTGCACCCGAGTACCAGGGGACAAAAACTGAGACACATTTGAACACGTTTCCCGATCACACGGTTGATCATACTCTGGGTTCCACATGCATGTTTTAGCTGAAGGAAGAATCCCTTAAACCTGGAGAGTTGAGACCCATGGAATGGCTACCATGCAATATGACTTCAAAGGGTCTGCATTTGCTCACCGAACCTCACCAATCCTATCACTGCTGCATTTATGCCGCTGTACACACGCTTGATTCTCTTTCGGAGACATATAAATCCATAGGTGTTAAGATTCTTACTAGTCAGGTATATTCTTAGGCATTTAATATGGGGTGTTGAGTCCACTTCGTTGAGCAAGGAGTAGCTCTTGTCTATTACCTATTTGGCTTATGGAATGGTATCTGTGCTAATTTCAATCTCTGGTTTTATGCAGAACCCCAACTCACCTTTCCCCTTAAGCAAGCATAAGTTGGTTTTCTACATTTGAGACCGTGTTCTGTTTTGTAATTCAGTTTCTGTGTAGCCAAGTTTACATTCCCTGTAGTAGTGATATCTTATGATGTTTCTTTTTCTGTGTGACTTATCTCACTTAGAATCATCGTACCTGAATCCACTCATTATGCTGCTACGGGCCTGATGATATAGATTTCATTGCTGAGTGATATTGCATTGTACGTAAGTACCACAAAATCTTTGTCCATTTTTCACTTTCTGTGATATTGAACTTGTACCGTAAACGAGGTTCTTGTAAACAGAGCTGTCCCAAACTTTGGGGTGGCTGTGTCTTTTTGATTTTAATTTCCCTAAGCTATAGGACCATAAGTGGAAGTGCCCTAGGCTCTGTTGCTTTGTTTTTTAGATGTTTCAGGAAACACCATACACTTCTCCAGAGTGGCTGTTGGCAATTTACATCCCGCCCATCAGCATAACAAGGCTCCCAGTTCTCCATGGCCTGTCCTGCCTTTCTGGATTTTACACTTTTTTCAGATGGCCCTATTGACCGGGGGGCAGTGAGACTTCATTGTAGTGCAGATTTCCTTTGCAAGCTTGCTTGGTTGGCCAAAAAGGGCGTATGCGTTTTTTCCTGAATATATTCAGGAAAAAACGCATACGCCCTTTTTGGCCAAGTGCATCATTGTGGACGTTCTGCCTCTTTTCCTATGCTTTACATGCAATTCCAGTCTACCTCCTGAAATCGGTTTCCTACAATTCTGCCCCGCTTTCAAGTCCTCTTGGTACCCTTACTTCAATATATTTTTGGACGATAGCTGTCATTTTTAACTCTGCAGGTTTGTGAAATACAGTGCCCCTGAGCTCCTTTCTTCAACTCGCTTTCTTGTGAGCTGGCCGCAACACCGCAGGATTGCTTCAGGACATAGGGTGGTTCCGGAATGGCACGCTGAGCCTTTGGTTAATTCCTCTTCCTGGTGGGAAATGAGAGTTAAATTTGCCCGTCCAGACACCTCCAGCTAGTCTCTCATTGGTTCTCCCTATTCCTGTTCATCTTCCGCAGAAATTGCGAACTGGGCCAAACAGGAGGTTAAAGGCACTGACTCTCCAAGTGGGGAGAGTGTTAGTAAAGCATCTGGAATGTTGCACCCGAGTACCAGCGGACGAAAACTGACACATTTTAACACGTTTTCCGATCACACGGTGGATCATACTCTGGGTTCCACATGCATGTTTTAGCTGAAGGAAGAATCCCTTAAACCTGGAAAGTTGAGACCCAAGGAATAGGTACCACGCAATATGACTTCAAAGGGTCTGCATTTGCTCACCGAACGTCACCAATCCTATCACTGCTGCGCTTATGCCGCTGTACACACGCTTGATTCTCTTTCGGAGACAAATAAGTCCATAGGTTTTAAGATTCTTACTAGTCAGGTATATTCTTAGGCGTTTAATATGGGGTGTTGTGTCCTCTTCGTTGAGCAAGGAGTAGATCTTGTCTATTACATATTTGGCTTGTGGAACGGTATCTGTGCTAATTTCAATCTCTGGTTTTATGCAGCACCCCAACTCACCTTTCCCCTTAAGCAAGCATAAGTTGGTTTTCTACATTTGACACCCTGTTCTGTTTTGTAATTCAGTTCCTGCGTAGCCAAGTTTACATTCCGTGTAGTAGTGATATCTTATGATGTTTCTTTTTCTGTGTGACTTATCTCACTTAGAATCATCGTACCTGAATCCACTCATTATGCTGTTACGGGCCTGATGACATACATTTCATTGCTGAGTGATATTGCATTGTACGTAAGTACCACAACTTCTTTATCCATTTTTCGCTTTCTGTGATATAGAACTTGTACCGTAAACGAGGTTCTTGTAAACAGAGCTGTCCCAAACTTTGGGGTGACTGTGTCTTTTTGATTTTAATTTCCCTAAGCTATAGGACCATAAGTGGAAATGTCCTAGGCTCTGTTGCTTTGTTTTTTAGATGTTTCAGGAAACACCATACACTTCTCCAGAGTGGCTGTTGGCAATTTACATCCCGCCCATCAGCATAACAAGGCTCCCAGTTCTCCATGGCCTGTCCTGCCTTTCTGGATGTTACACTTTTTTCAGATGGCCCTTTTGACCGGAGGGCAGTGAGACTTCATTGTAGTGCAGATTTCCTTTGCAAGCTTGCTTGGTTGGCCAAAAAGGGCGTATGCGTTTTTTCCTGAATATATTCAGGAAAAAACGCATACGCCCTTTTTGGCCAAGTGCATCATTGTGGACGTTCTGCCTCTTTTCCTATGCTTTACATGCAATTCCAGTCTACTTCCTGAAACCGGTTTCCTGCAATTCTGCCCCGCTTTCAAGTCCTCTTGGCAGCCTTACTTCAATATATTTTTGGACGATAGCTGTCATTTATAACTCTGCAGGTTTGTGAATTACAGTGCCCCTGAGCTCCTTTCTTCAACTCGCTTTCTTGTGAGCTGGCCGCAACACCGCAGGATTGCTTCAGGACATAGGGTGGTTCCGGAATGGCACGCTGAGCCTTTGGTTAATTCCTGTTCCTGGTGGGAAATGAGAGTTAAATTTGCCTGTCCAGACACCTCCAGCTAGTCTCTCATTGGTTCTCCCTATTCCTGTTCATTTTCCGCAGAAATTGCAAACTGTGCCAAACAGGAGGTTAAAGGCACTGACTCTCCAAGTGGGGAGAGTGTTAGTAAAGCGTCTGGAATGTTGCACCCGAGTACCAGGGGACGAAACCTGAGACACATTTGAACACGTTTCCCGATCACACGGTGGATCATACTCTGGGTTCCACATGCATGTTTTAGCTGAAGGAAGAATCCCTTAAACCTGGAGAGTTGAGACCCATGGAATGGGTACCATGCAATATGACTTCAAAGGGTCTGCATTTGCTCACCGAACCTCACCAATCCTATCACTGCTGCGTTTATGCCGCTGTACACACGCTTGATTCTCTTTCGGAGACATAGAAATCCATAGGTTTTAAGATTCTTACTAGTCAGGTATATTCTTAGGCGTTTAATATGGGGTGTTGATTCCACTTGGTTGAGAAAGGAGTAGCTCTTGTCTATTACATATTTGGCTTATGGAACGGTATCTCTGCTAATTTCAATCTCTGGTTTTATGCAGCACCCCAACTCACCTTTCCCCTTAAGCAAGCATAAGTTGGTTTTCTACATTTGAGACCCTGTTCTGTTTTGTAATTCTGTTCCTGTGTAGCCAAGTTTACATTCCGTGTAGTAGTGATATCTTATGATGTTTCTTTTTCTGTGTGACTTATCTCACTTAGAATCATCGTACCTGAATCCACTCATTATGCTGCTATGGGCCTGATGACATAGATTTCATTGCTGAGTGATATTGCATTGTACGTAAGTACCACAACTTCTTTATCCATTTTTCGCTTTCTGTGATATTGAACTTGTACCGTAAACGAGGTTCTTGTAAACAGAGCCGTCCCAAACTTTGGGGTGGCTGTGTCTTTTTGATTCTAATTTCCCTAAGCTATACGACCATAAGTGGAAGTGCCCTAGGCTCTGTTGCTTTGCTTTTTAGATGTTTCAGGAAACACCATACACTTCTCCAGAGTGGCTGTTGGCAATTTACATCCCGCCCATCAGCATAACAAGGCTCCCAATTCTCCATGAGCTGTCCTGCCTTTCTGGATTTTACACTTTTTTCAGATGCCCCTTTTGACTGGGGGGCAGTGAGACTTCATTGTACTGCAGATTTCCTTTGCAAGCTTGCTTGGTTGGCCAAAAAGGGCGTATGCGTTTTTTCCTGAATATATTCAGGAAAAAACGCATACGCCCTTTTTGGCCAAGTGCATCATTGTGGACGTTCTGCCTCTTTTCCTATGCTTTACATGCAATTCCAGTCTACCTCCTGAAATCGGATTCCTGCAATTCTGCCCCGCTTTCAAGTCCTCTTGGCAGCCTTACTTCAATATATTTTTGGACGATAGCTGTCATTTTTAACTCTGCAGGTTTGTGAATTACAGTGCCCCTGAGCTCCTTTCTTCAACTCGCTTTCTTGTGAGCTGGCCGCAACACCGCACGATTGCTTCAGGCCCTAGTGTGGTTCTGGCATGGCATGCTGAGCCTTTGGTTAATTCCTCTTCCTGGTGGGAAATGAGAGTTAAATTTGCCCGTCCAGACACCTCCAGCTAGTCTCTCATTGGTTCTCCCTATTCCTGTTCATTTTCCGCAGAAATTGCAAACTGGGCCAAACAGGAGGTTAAAGGCACTGACTCTCCAAGTGGGGAGAGTGTTAGTAAAGCGTCTGGAATGTTGCACCCGAGTACCAGGGGACGAAATCTGACACATTTGAACACGTTTCCCGATCACACGGTGGATCATACTCTGGGTTCCACATGCATGTTTTAGCTGAAGGAAGAATCCCTTAAACCTGGAGAGTTGAGACCCATGGAATGGCTACCATGCAATATGACTTCAAAGGTTCTGCATTGGCTCACCGAACCTCACCAATCCTATCACTGCTGCGCTTAAGCCACTGTACACACGCTTGATTCTCTTTCGGAGACATAGAAATCCATAGATTTTAAGATTCTTACTAGTCAGGTATATTCTTAGACGTTTAATATGGGGTGTTGAGTCCTCTTCGTTGAGCAAGGAGTAGCTCTTGTCTATTACATATTTGGCTTATGGAACGGTATCTGTGCTAATTTCAATCTCTGGATTTATGCAGCACCCCAACTCACCTTTCCCCTTAAGCAAGCATAAGTTGGTTTTCTACATTTGAGACCTTGTTCTGTTTTGTAATTCAGTGCCTGTGTAGCCAAGTTTACATTCCGTGTATTAGTGATATCTTATGATGTTTCTTTTTCTGTGTGACTTATCTCACTTAGAATCATCGTACCTGAATCCACTCATTATGCTGCTATGGGCCTGATGACATAGATTTCATTGCTGAGTGATATTGCATTGTACGTAAGTACCACAACTTCTTTATCCATTTTTCGCTTTCTGTGATATTGAACTTGTACCGTAAACGAGGTTCTTGTAAACAGAGCCGTCCCAAACTTTGGGGTGGCTGTGTCTTTTTGATTCTAATTTCCCTAAGCTATACGACCATAAGTGGAAGTGCCCTAGGCTCTGTTGCTTTGCTTTTTAGATGTTTCAGGAAACACCATACACTTCTCCAGAGTGGCTGTTGGCAATTTACATCCCGCCCATCAGCATAACAAGGCTCCCAGTTCTCCATGGCCTGTCCTGCCTTTCTGGATTTTACACTTTTTTCAGATGGCCCTTTTGACTGGGGGGCAGTGAGACTTCATTGTACTGCAGATTTCCTTTGCAAGCTTGCTTGGTTGGCCAAAAAGGGCGTATGCGTTTTTTCCTGAATATATTCAGGAAAAAACGCATACGCCCTTTTTGGTCAAGTGCATCATTGTGGACGTTCTGCCTCTTTTCCTATGCTTTACATGCAATTCCAGTCTACCTCCTGAAATCGGATTCCTGCAATTCTGCCCCGCTTTCAAGTCCTCTTGGCAGCCTTACTTCAATATATTTTTGGACGATAGCTGTCATTTTTAACTCTGCAGGTTTGTGAATTACAGTGCCCCTGAGCTCCTTTCTTCAACTCGCTTTCTTGTGAGCTGGCCGCAACACCGCAGGATTGCTTCAGGCCCTAGTGTGGTTCTGGCATGGCATGCTGAGCCTTTGGTTAATTCCTCTTCCTGGTGGGAAATGAGAGTTAAATTTGCCCGTCCAGACACCTCCAGCTAGTCTCTCATTGGTTCTCCCTATTCCTGTTCATTTTCCGCAGAAATTGCAAACTGGGCCAAACAGGAGGTTAAAGGCACTGACTCTCCAAGTGGGGAGAGTTTTAGTAAAGCGTCTGGAATGTTGCACCCGAGTACCAGGGGACAAAAACTGAGACACATTTGAACACGTTTCCCGATCACACGGTGGATCATACTCTGGGTTCCACATGCATGTTTTAGCTGAAGGAAGAATCCCTTAAACCTGGAGAGTTGAGACCCATGGAATGGGTACCATTCAATATGACTTCAAAGGTTCTGCATTGGCTCACCGAACCTCACCAATCCTATCACTGCTGCGCTTATGCCACTGTACACACGCTTGATTCTCTTTCGGAGACATAGAAATCCATAGATTTTAAGATTCTTACTAGTCAGGTATATTCTTAGACGTTTAATATGGGGTGTTGAGTCCTCTTCGTTGAGCAAGGAGTAGCTCTTGTCTATTACATATTTGGCTTATGGAACGGTATCTGTGCTAATTTCAATCTCTGGTTTTATGCAGCACCCCAACTCACCTTTCCCCTTAAGCAAGCATAAGTTGGTTTTCTACATTTGAGACCTTGTTCTGTTTTGTAATTCAGTTCCTGTGTAGCCAAGTTTTCATTCCGTGTAGTAGTGATATCTTATGATGTTTCTTTTTCTGTGTGACTTATCTCACTTAGAATCATCGTACCTGAATCCACTCATTATGCTGCTATGGGCCTGATGACATAGATTTCATTGCTGAGTGATATTGCATTGTACGTAAGTACCACAAATTCTTTATCCATTTTTCGCTTTCTGTGATATTGAACTTGTACCGTAAACGAGGTTCTTGTAAACAGAGCCGTCCCAAACTTTGGGGTGGCTGTGTCTTTTTGATTTTAATTTCCCTAAGCTATACGACCATAAGTGGAAGTGCCCTAGGCTCTGTTGCTTTGTTTTTTAGATGTTTCAGGAAACACCATACACTTCTCCAGAGTGGCTGTTGGCAATTTACATCCCGCCCATCAGCATAACAAGGCTCCCAGTTCTCCATGGCCTGTCCTGCCTTTCTGGATTTTATACTTTTTTCAGATGGCCCTTTTGACCGGGGGGCTGTGAGACTTCATTGTAGTGCAGATTTCCTTTGCAAGCTTGCTTGGTTGGCCAAAAAGGGCGTATGCGTTTTTTCCTGAATATATTCAGGAAAAAACGCATACGCCCTTTTTGGCCAAGTGCATCATTGTGGACGTTCTGCCTCTTTTCCTATGCTTTACATGCAATTCCAGTCTACCTCCTGAAATCGGATTCCTGCAATCCTGCCCCGCTTTCAAGTCCTCTTGGCAGCCTTACTTCAATATATTTTTGGACGATAGCTGTCATTTTTAACTCTGCAGGTTTGTGAATTACAGTGCCCCTGAGCTCCTTTCTTCAACTCACTTTCTTGTGAGCTGGCCGCAACACCGCAGGATTGCTTCAGGCCCTAGTGTGGTTCCGGCATGGCACGCTGAGCCTTTGGTTAATTCCTCTTCCTGGTGGGAAATGAGAGTTAAATTTGCCCATCCAGACACCTCCAGCTAGTCTCTCATTGGTTCTCCCTATTCCTGTTCATTTTCCGCAGAAATTGCAAACTGGGCCAAACAGGAGGTTAAAGGCACTGACTCTCCAAGTGGGGAGAGTGTTAGTAAAGCATCTGGAATGTTGCACCCGAGTACCAGGGGACAAAAACTGAGACACATTTGAACACGTTTCCCGATCACACGGTGGATCATACTCTGGGTTCCACATGCATGTTTTAGCTGAAGGAAGAATCCCTTAAACCGGAAAGTTGAGACCCATGGAATGGCTACCATGCAATATGACTTCAAAGGGTCTGCATTTGCTCATCAAACCTCACCAATCCTATCACTGCTGCGTTTATGCCGCTGTACACATGCTTGATTCTCTTTTGGAGACATATAAATCCATAGGTTTTAAGATTATTACTAGTCAGGTATATTCTTAGGCGATTAATATGGGGTGTAGAGTCCACTTCGTTGAGCAAGGAGTAGCTCTTGTCTATTACATATTTGGCTTATGGAATGGTATCTGTGCTAATTTCAATCTCTGGTTTTATGCAGAACCCCAACTCACCTTTCCCCTTAAGCAAGCATAAGTTGGTTTTCTACATTTGAGACCGTGTTCTGTTTTGTAATTCAGTTTCTGTGTAGCCAAGTTTACATTCCGTGTAGTAGTGATATCTTATGATGTTTCTTTTTCTGTGTGACTTATCTCACTTAGAATCATCGTACCTGAATCCACTCATTATGCTGCTACGGGCCTGATGATATAGATTTCATTGCTGAGTGATATTGCATTGTACGTAAGTACCACAAATTCTTTATCCATTTTTCACCTTCTGTGATATTGAATTTGTACTGTAAATGAGGTTCTTGTAAACAGAGCCGTCCCAAACTTTGGGGTGGCTGTGTCTTTTTGATTTTAATTTCCCTAAGCTATAGGACCATAAGTGGAAGTGCCCTAGGCTCTGTTGCTTTGTTTTTTAGATGTTTCAGGAAACACCATACACTTCTCCAGAGTGGCTGTTGGCAATTTACATCCCGCCCATCAGCATAACAAGGCTCCCAATTCTCCATGAGCTGTCCTGCCTTTCTGGATTTTACACTTTTTTCAGATGGCCCTTTTGACTGGGGGGCAGTGAGACTTCATTGTAGTGCAGATTTCCTTTGCAAGCTTGCTTGGTTGGCCAAAAAGGGCGTATGCGTTTTTTCCTGAATATATTCAGGAAAAAACGCATACGCCCTTTTTGGCCAAGTGCATCATTGTGGACGTTCTGCCTCTTTTCCTATGCTTTACATGCAATTCCAGTCTACCTCCTGAAATCGGATTCCTGCAATTCTGCCCCGCTTTCGAGTCCTCTTGGCAGCCTTACTTCAATATATTTTTGGACGATAGCTGTCATTTATAACTCTGCAGGTTTGTGAATTACAGTGCCCCTGAGCTCCTTTCTTCAACTCGCTTTCTTGTGAGCTGGCCGCAACACCGCAGGATTGCTTCAGGCCCTAGTGTGGTTCCGGCATGGCACGCTGAGCCTTTGGTTAATTCCTCTTCCTGGTGGGAAATGAGAGTTAAATTTGCCCGTCCAGACACCTCCAGGTAGTCTCTCATTGGTTCTCCCTATTCCTGTTCATTTTCCGCAGAAATTGCAAACTGGGTCAAACAGGAGGTTAAAGGCACTGACTCTCCATGTGGGGAGAGTTTTAGTAAAGCGTCTGGAATGTTGCACCCGAGTACCAGGGGACAAAAACTGAGACACATTTGAACACGTTTCCCGATCACACGGTGGATCATACTCTGGGTTCCACATGCATGTTTTAGCTGAAGGAAGAATCCCTTAAACCTGGAGAGTTGAGACCCATGGAATGGGTACCATTCAATATGACTTCAAAGGTTCTGCATTGGCTCACCGAACCTCACCAATCCTATCACTGCTGCGCTTATGCCACTGTACACACGCTTGATTCTCTTTCGGAGACATATAAATCCATAGATTTTAAGATTCTTACTAGTCAGGTATATTCTTAGACGTTTAATATGGGGTGTTGAGTCCTCTTCGTTGAGCAAGGAGTAGCTCTTGTCTATTACATATTTGGCTTATGGAACGGTATCTGTGCTAATTTCAATCTCTGGTTTTATGCAGCACCCCAACTCACCTTTCCCCTTAAGCAAGCATAAGTTGGTTTTCTACATTTGAGACCTTGTTCTGTTTTGTAATTCAGTTCCTGTGTAGCCAAGTTTACATTCCGTGTATTAGTGATATCTTATGATGTTTCTTTTTCTGTGTGACTTATCTCACTTAGAATCATCGTACCTGAATCCACTCATTATGCTGCTATGGGCCTGATGACATAGATTTCATTGCTGAGTGATATTGCATTGTACGTAAGTACCACAACTTCTTTATCCATTTTTCGCTTTCTGTGATATTGAACTTGTACCGTAAACGAGGTTCTTGTAAACAGAGCCGTCCCAAACTTTGGGGTGGCTGTGTCTTTTTGATTTTAATTTCCCTAAGCTATAGGACCATAAGTGGAAGTGCCCTAGGCTCTGTTGCTTTGTTTTTTAGATGTTTCAGGAAACACCATACACTTCTCCAGAGTGGCTGTTGGCAATTTACATCCCGCCCATCAGCATAACAAGGCTCCCAATTCTCCATGAGCTGTCCTGCCTTTCTGGATTTTACACTTTTTTCAGATGGCCCTTTTGACTGGGGGGCAGTGAGACTTCATTGTAGTGCAGATTTCCTTTGCAAGCTTGCTTGGTTGGCCAAAAAGGGCGTATGCGTTTTTTCCTGAATATATTCAGGAAAAAACGCATACGCCCTTTTTGGCCAAGTGCATCATTGTGGACGTTCTGCCTCTTTTCCTATGCTTTACATGCAATTCCAGTCTACCTCCTGAAATCGGATTCCTGCAATTCTGCCCCGCTTTCGAGTCCTCTTGGCAGCCTTACTTCAATATATTTTTGGACGATAGCTGTCATTTATAACTCTGCAGGTTTGTGAATTACAGTGCCCCTGAGCTCCTTTCTTCAACTCGCTTTCTTGTGAGCTGGCCGCAACACCGCAGGATTGCTTCAGGCCCTAGTGTGGTTCCGGTATGGCACGCTGAGCCTTTGGTTAATTCCTCTTCCTGGTGGGAAATGAGAGTTAAATTTGCCCGTCCAGACACCTCCAGCTAGTCTCTCATTGGTTCTCCCTATTCCTGTTCATTTTCCACAGAAATTGCAAACTGGGCCAAACAGGAGGTTAAAGGCACTGACTCTCCAAGTGGGGAGAGTTTTAGTAAAGCGTCTGGAATGTTGCACCCGAGTACCAGGGGACAAAAACTGAGACACATTTGAACACGTTTCCCGATCACACGGTGGATCATACTCTGGGTTCCACATGCATGTTTTAGCTGAAGGAAGAATCCCTTAAACCTGGAGAGTTGAGACCCATGGAATGGGTACCATTCAATATGACTTCAAAGGTTCTGCATTGGCTCACCGAACCTCACCAATCCTATCACTGCTGCGCTTATGCCACTGTACACACGCTTGATTCTCTTTCGGAGACATAGAAATCCATAGATTTTAAGATTCTTACTAGTCAGGTATATTCTTAGACGTTTAATATGGGGTGTTGAGTCCTCTTCGTTGAGCAAGGAGTAGCTCTTGTCTATTACATATTTGGCTTATGGAACGGTATCTGTGCTAATTTCAATCTCTGGTTTTATGCAGCACCCCAACTCACCTTTCCCCTTAAGCAAGCATAAGTTGGTTTTCTACATTTGAGACCTTGTTCTGTTTTGTAATTCAGTTCCTGTGTAGCCAAGTTTTCATTCCGTGTAGTAGTGATATCTTATGATGTTTCTTTTTCTGTGTGACTTATCTCACTTAGAATCATCGTACCTGAATCCACTCATTATGCTGCTATGGGCCTGATGACATAGATTTCATTGCTGAGTGATATTGCATTGTACGTAAGTACCACAACTTCTTTATCCATTTTTCACTTTCTGTGATATTGAACTTGTACCGTAAACGAGGTTCTTGTAAACAGAGCCGTCCCAAACTTTGGGGTGGCTGTGTCTTTTTGATTTTAATTTCCCTAAGCTATACCACCATAAGTGGAAGTGCCCTAGGCTCTGTTGCTTTGTTTTTTAGATGTTTCAGGAAACACCATACACTTCTCCAGAGTGGCTGTTGGCAATTTACATCCCGCCCATCAGCATAACAAGGCTCCCAGTTCTCCATGGCCTGTCCTGCCTTTCTGGATTTTATACTTTTTTCAGATGGCCCTTTTGACCGGGGGGCAGTGAGACTTCATTGTAGTGCAGATTTCCTTTGCAAGCTTGCTTGGTTGGCCAAAAAGGGCGTATGCGTTTTTTCCTGAATATATTCAGGAAAAAACGCATACGCCCTTCTTGGCCAAGTGCATCATTGTGGACGTTCTGCCTCTTTTCCTATGCTTTACATGCAATTCCAGTCTACCTCCTGAAATCGGATTCCTGCAATCCTGCCCCGCTTTCAAGTCCTCTTGGCAGCCTTACTTCAATATATTTTTGGACGATAGCTGTCATTTTTAACTCTGCAGGTTTGTGAATTACAGTGCCCCTGAGCTCCTTTCTTCAACTCACTTTCTTGTGAGCTGGCCGCAACACCGCAGGATTGCTTCAGGCCCTAGTGTGGTTCCGGCATGGCACGCTGAGCCTTTGGTTAATTCCTCTTCCTGGTGGGAAATGAGAGTTAAATTTGCCCATCCAGACACCTCCAGCTAGTCTCTCATTGGTTCTCCCTATTCCTGTTCATTTTCCGCAGAAATTGCAAACTGGGCCAAACAGGAGGTTAAAGGCACTGACTCTCCAAGTGGGGAGAGTGTTAGTAAAGCATCTGGAATGTTGCACCCGAGTACCAGGGGACAAAAACTGAGACACATTTGAACACGTTTCCCGATCACACGGTGGATCATACTCTGGGTTCCACATGCATGTTTTAGCTGAAGGAAGAATCCCTTAAACCTGGAAAGTTGAGACCCATGGAATGGCTACCATGCAATATGACTTCAAAGGGTCTGCATTTGCTCATCAAACCTCACCAATCCTATCACTGCTGCGTTTATGCCGCTGTACACATGCTTGATTCTCTTTTGGAGACATATAAATCCATAGGTTTTAAGATAATTACTAGTCAGGTATATTCTTAGGCGATTAATATGGGGTGTAGAGTCCACTTCGTTGAGCAAGGAGTAGCTCTTGTCTATTACATATTTGGCTTATGGAATGGTATCTGTGCTAATTTCAATCTCTGGTTTTATGCAGAACCCCAACTCACCTTTCCCCTTAAGCAAGCATAAGTTGGTTTTCTACATTTGAGACCGTGTTCTGTTTTGTAATTCAGTTTCTGTGTAGCCAAGTTTACATTCCGTGTAGTAGTGATATCTTATGATGTTTCTTTTTCTGTGTGACTTATCTCACTTAGAATCATCGTACCTGAATCCACTCATTATGCTGCTACGGGCCTGATGATATAGATTTCATTGCTGAGTGATATTGCATTGTACGTAAGTACCACAAATTCTTTATCCATTTTTCACCTTCTGTGATATTGAATTTGTACTGTAAATGAGGTTCTTGTAAACAGAGCCATCCCAAACTTTGGGGTGGCTGTGTCTTTTTGATTTTAATTTCCCTAAGCTATAGGACCATAAGTGGAAGTGCCCTAGGCTCTGTTGCTTTGTTTTTTAGATGTTTCAGGAAACACCATACACTTCTCCAGAGTGGCTGTTGGCAATTTACATCCCGCCCATCAGCATAACAAGGCTCCCAGTTCTCCATGGCCTGTCCTGCCTTTCTGGATTTTACACTTTTTTCAGATGGCCCTTTTGACCGGTTGGGCAGTGAGACTTCATGGTAGTGCAGATTTCCTTTGCAAGCTTGCTTGGTTGGCCAAAAAGGGCGTATGCGTTTTTTCCTGAATATATTCAGGAAAAAACGCATACGCCCTTTTTGGCCAAGTGCATCATTGTGGACGTTCTGCCTCTTTTCCTATGCTTTACATGCAATTCCAGTCTACCTCCTGAAATCGGTTTCCTGCAATTCTGCCCCGCTTTCAAGTCCTCTTGGCAGCCTTACTTCAATATATTTTTGGACGATAGCTGTCATTTTTAACTCTGCAGGTTTGTGAATTACAGTGCCCCTGAGCTCCTTTCTTCAACTCGCTTTCTTGTGAGCTCGCCGCAACACCGCAGCATTGCTTCAGGCCCTAGTGTGGTTCCGGAATGGCATGCTGAGCCTTTGGTTAATTCCTCTTCCTGGTGGGAAATGAGAGTTAAATTTGCCCGTCCAGACACCTCCAGCTAGTCTCTCATTGGTTCTCCCTATTCCTGTTCATTTTCCGCAGAAATTGCAAACTGGGTCAAACAGGAGGTTAAAGGCACTGACTCTCCAAGTGGGGAGAGTTTTAGTAAAGCGTCTGGAATGTTGCACCCGAGTACCAGGGGACAAAAACTGAGACACATTTGAACACGTTTCCCGATCACACGGTGGATCATACTCTGGGTTCCACATGCATGTTTTAGCTGAAGGAAGAATCCCTTAAACCTGGAGAGTTGAGACCCATGGAATGGGTACCATTCAATATGACTTCAAAGGTTCTGCATTGGCTCACCGAACCTCACCAATCCTATCACTGCTGCGCTTATGCCACTGTACACACGCTTGATTCTCTTTCGGAGACATATAAATCCATAGATTTTAAGATTCTTACTAGTCAGGTATATTCTTAGACGTTTAATATGGGGTGTTGAGTCCTCTTCGTTGAGCAAGGAGTAGCTCTTGTCTATTACATATTTGGCTTATGGAACGGTATCTGTGCTAATTTCAATCTCTGGTTTTATGCAGCACCCCAACTCACCTTTCCCCTTAAGCAAGCATAAGTTGGTTTTCTACATTTGAGACCTTGTTCTGTTTTGTAATTCAGTTCCTGTGTAGCCAAGTTTACATTCCGTGTATTAGTGATATCTTATGATGTTTCTTTTTCTGTGTGACTTATCTCACTTAGAATCATCGTACCTGAATCCACTCATTATGCTGCTATGGGCCTGATGACATAGATTTCATTGCTGAGTGATATTGCATTGTACGTAAGTACCACAACTTCTTTATCCATTTTTCGCTTTCTGTGATATTGAACTTGTACCGTAAACGAGGTTCTTGTAAACAGAGCCGTCCCAAACTTTGGGGTGGCTGTGTCTTTTTGATTTTAATTTCCCTAAGCTATAGGACCATAAGTGGAAGTGCCCTAGGCTCTGTTGCTTTGTTTTTTAGATGTTTCAGGAAACACCATACACTTCTCCAGAGTGGCTGTTGGCAATTTACATCCCGCCCATCAGCATAACAAGGCTCCCAATTCTCCATGAGCTGTCCTGCCTTTCTGGATTTTACACTTTTTTCAGATGGCCCTTTTGACTGGGGGGCAGTGAGACTTCATTGTAGTGCAGATTTCCTTTGCAAGCTTGCTTGGTTGGCCAAAAAGGGCGTATGCGTTTTTTCCTGAATATATTCAGGAAAAAACGCATACGCCCTTTTTGGCCAAGTGCATCATTGTGGACGTTCTGCCTCTTTTCCTATGCTTTACATGCAATTCCAGTCTACCTCCTGAAATCGGATTCCTGCAATTCTGCCCCGCTTTCGAGTCCTCTTGGCAGCCTTACTTCAATATATTTTTGGACGATAGCTGTCATTTATAACTCTGCAGGTTTGTGAATTACAGTGCCCCTGAGCTCCTTTCTTCAACTCGCTTTCTTGTGAGCTGGCCGCAACACCGCAGGATTGCTTCAGGCCCTAGTGTGGTTCCGGCATGGCACGCTGAGCCTTTGGTTAATTCCTCTTCCTGGTGGGAAATGAGAGTTAAATTTGCCCGTCCAGACACCTCCAGGTAGTCTCTCATTGGTTCTCCCTATTCCTGTTCATTTTCCGCAGAAATTGCAAACTGGGTCAAACAGGAGGTTAAAGGCACTGACTCTCCAAGTGGGGAGAGTTTTAGTAAAGCGTCTGGAATGTTGCACCCGAGTACCAGGGGACAAAAACTGAGACACATTTGAACACGTTTCCCGATCACACGGTGGATCATACTCTGGGTTCCACATGCATGTTTTAGCTGAAGGAAGAATCCCTTAAACCTGGAGAGTTGAGACCCATGGAATGGGTACCATTCAATATGACTTCAAAGGTTCTGCATTGGCTCACCGAACCTCACCAATCCTATCACTGCTGCGCTTATGCCACTGTACACACGCTTGATTCTCTTTCGGAGACATATAAATCCATAGATTTTAAGATACTTACTAGTCAGGTATATTCTTAGACGTTTAATATGGGGTGTTGAGTCCTCTTCGTTGAGCAAGGAGTAGCTCTTGTCTATTACATATTTGGCTTATGGAACGGTATCTGTGCTAATTTCAATCTCTGGTTTTATGCAGCACCCCAACTCACCTTTCCCCTTAAGCAAGCATAAGTTGGTTTTCTACATTTGAGACCTTGTTCTGTTTTGTAATTCAGTTCCTGTGTAGCCAAGTTTACATTCCGTGTATTAGTGATATCTTATGATGTTTCTTTTTCTGTGTGACTTATCTCACTTAGAATCATCGTACCTGAATCCACTCATTATGCTGCTATGGGCCTGATGACATAGATTTCATTGCTGAGTGATATTGCATTGTACGTAAG
Organism: Pseudorca crassidens; assembly: GCF_039906515.1. Lineage (NCBI taxonomy): Eukaryota > Metazoa > Chordata > Mammalia > Artiodactyla > Delphinidae > Pseudorca > Pseudorca crassidens. The sequence continues at coordinate 163,021,117 of NC_090296.1, forward strand.
TACCACAACTTCTTTATCCATTTTTCGCTTTCTGTGATATTGAACTTGTACCGTAAACGAGGTTCTTGTAAACAGAGCCGTCCCAAACTTTGGGGTGGCTGTGTCTTTTTGATTTTAATTTCCCTAAGCTATAGGACCATAAGTGGAAGTGCCCTAGGCTCTGTTGCTTTGTTTTTTAGATGTTTCAGGAAACACCATACACTTCTCCAGAGTGGCTGTTGGCAATTTACATCCCGCCCATCAGCATAACAAGGCTCCCAATTCTCCATGAGCTGTCCTGCCTTTCTGGATTTTACACTTTTTTCAGATGGCCCTTTTGACTGGGGGGCAGTGAGACTTCATTGTAGTGCAGATTTCCTTTGCAAGCTTGCTTGGTTGGCCAAAAAGGGCGTATGCGTTTTTTCCTGAATATATTCAGGAAAAAACGCATACGCCCTTTTTGGCCAAGTGCATCATTGTGGACGTTCTGCCTCTTTTCCTATGCTTTACATGCAATTCCAGTCTACCTCCTGAAATCGGATTCCTGCAATTCTGCCCCGCTTTCGAGTCCTCTTGGCAGCCTTACTTCAATATATTTTTGGACGATAGCTGTCATTTATAACTCTGCAGGTTTGTGAATTACAGTGCCCCTGAGCTCCTTTCTTCAACTCGCTTTCTTGTGAGCTGGCCGCAACACCGCAGGATTGCTTCAGGCCCTAGTGTGGTTCCGGTATGGCACGCTGAGCCTTTGGTTAATTCCTCTTCCTGGTGGGAAATGAGAGTTAAATTTGCCCGTCCAGACACCTCCAGCTAGTCTCTCATTGGTTCTCCCTATTCCTGTTCATTTTCCACAGAAATTGCAAACTGGGCCAAAGAGGAGGTTAAAGGCACTGACTCTCCAAGTGGGGAGAGTTTTAGTAAAGCGTCTGGAATGTTGCACCCGAGTACCAGGGGACAAAAACTGAGACACATTTGAACACGTTTCCCGATCACACGGTGGATCATACTCTGGGTTCCACATGCATGTTTTAGCTGAAGGAAGAATCCCTTAAACCTGGAGAGTTGAGACCCATGGAATGGGTACCATGCAATATGACTTCAAAGGTTCTGCATTGGCTCACCGAACCTCACCAATCCTATCACTGCTGCGCTTATGCCACTGTACACACGCTTGATTCTCTTTCGGAGACATATAAATCCATAGATTTTAAGATTCTTCCTAGTCAGGTATATTCTTAGACGTTTAATATGGGGTGTTGAGTCCTCTTCGTTGAGCAAGGAGTAGCTCTTGTCTATTACATATTTGGATTATGGAACGGTATCTGTGCTAATTTCAATCTCTGGTTTTATGCAGCACCCCAACTCACCTTTCCCCTTAAGCAAGCATAAGTTGGTTTTCTACATTTGAGACCCTGTTCTGTTTTGTAATTCAGTTCCTGTGTAGCCAAGGTAACATTCCATGTAGTAGTGATATCTTATGATGTTTCTTTTTCTGTGTGACTTATTTCACTTAGAATCATCGTACCTGAATCCACTCATTATGCTGCTACGGGCCTGATGATATACATTTCATTGCTGAGTGATATTGCATTGTACGTAAGTACCACAAATTCTTTATCCATTGTTGGCTTTCTGTGATATTGAACTTGTACCGTAAACGAGGTTCTTGTAAACAGAGCCGTCCCAAACTTTATGGTGGCTGTGTCTTTTTGATTTTAATTTCCCTAAGCTATACGACCATAAGTGGAAGTGCCCTAGGCTCTGTTGCTTTGTTTTGTAGATGTTTCAGGAAACACCATACACTTCTCCAGAGAGGCTATTGGCAATTTACATCCCGCCCATCAGCATAACAAGGCTCCCAGTTCTCCATGGCCTGTCCTGCCTTTCTGGATTTTATACTTTTTTCAGATGGCCCTTTTGACCGGGGGGCAGTGAGACTTCATTGTAGTGCAGATTTCCTTTGCAAGCTTGCTTGGTTGGCCCAAAAGGGCGTATGCGTTTTTTCCTGAATATATTCAGGAAAAAACGCATACGCCCTTTTTGGCCAAGTGCATCATTGTGGACGTTCTGCCTCTTTTCCTATGCTTTACATGCAATTCCAGTCTACCTCCTGAAATCGGTTTCCTGCAATTCTGCCCCGCTTTCAAGTCCTCTTGGCAGCCTTACTTCAATATATTTTTGGACGATAGCTGTCATTTATAACTCTGCAGGTTTGTGAATTACAGTGCCCCTGAGCTCCTTTCTTCAACTCGCTTTCTTGTGAGCTGGCCGCAACACCGCAGCATGGCTTCAGGCCCTAGTGTGGTTCCGGCATGGCACGCTGAGCCTTTGGTTAATTCCTCTTCCTGGTGGGAAATGAGAGTTAAATTTGCCCGTCCAGACACCTCCAGCTAGTCTCTCATTGGTTCTCCCTATTCCTGTTCATTTTCCGCAGAAATTGCAAACTGGGCCAAACAGGAGGTTAAAGGCACTGACTCTCCAAGTGGGGAGAGTGTTAGTAAAGCGACTGGAATGTTGCACCCGAGTACCAGGGGACGAAAACTGAGACACATTTGAACACGTTTCCCGATCACACGGTGGATCATACTCTGGGTTCCACATGCATGTTTTAGCTGAAGGAAGAATCCCTTAAACCTGGAGAGTTGAGACCCATGGAATGGGTACCATGCAATATGACCTCAAAGGGTCTGCATTTGCTCACCGAACCTCACCAATCTTATCACTGCTGCATTTATGCCGCTGTACACACGCTTGATTCTCTTTCGGAGACATATAAATCCATAGGTGTTAAGATTCTTACTAGTCAGGTATATTCTTAGGCATTTAATATGGGGTGTTGAGTCCACTTCGTTGAGCAAGGAGTAGCTCTTGTCTATTACCTATTTGGCTTATGGAATGGTATCTGTGCTAATTTCAATCTCTGGTTTTATGCAGCACCCCAACTCACCTTTCCCCTTAAGCAAGCATAAGTTGGTTTTCTACATTTGAGATCCTGTTCTGTTTTGTAATTCAGTTCCTGTGTAGCCAAGTTTACATTCCGTGTATTAGTGATATCTTATGATGTTTCTCTTTCTGTGTGACTTATTTCACTTAGAATCATCGTACCTGAATCCACTCATTATGCTGCTACGGGCCTGATGACATAGATTTCATTCCTGAGTGATATTGCATTGTACGTAAGTACCACAACTTCTTTATCCATTTTTCACTTTCTGCTATATTGAACTTGTACCATAAACGAGATTCTTGTAAACAGAGCCGGCCCAAACTTTGGGGTGGCTGTGTCTTTTTGATTTTAATTTCCCTAAGCTATAGGACCATAAGTGGAAGTGCTCTAGGCTCTGTTGCTTTGTTTTGTAGATGTTTCAGGAAACACCATACACTTCTCCAGAGTGGCTGTTGGCAATTTACATCCCGCCCATCAGCATAACAAGGCTCCCAGTTCTCCATGGCCTGTCCTGCCTTTCTGGATGTTATACTTTTTTCAGATGGCCCTTTTGACCGGGGGGCAGTGAGACTTCATTGTAGTGCAGATTTTCTTTGCAAGCTTGCTTGGTTGGCCAAAAAGGGCGTATGCGTTTTTTCCTGAATATATTCAGGAAAAAACGCATACGCCCTTTTTGGCCAAGTGCATCATTGTGGACGTTCTGCCTCTTTTCCTATGCTTTACATGCAATTCCAGTCTACCTCCTGAAATCGGTTTCCTGCAATTCTGCCCCGCTTTCACGTCCTCTTGGCAGCCTTACTTCAATATATTTTTGGATGATAGCTGTCATTTTTAACTCTGCAGGTTTGTGAATTACAGTGCCCCTGAGCTCCTTTCTTCAACTCGCTTTTTTGTGAGCTGGCCACAACACCGCAGCATTGCTTCAGGCCCTAGTGTGGTTCCGGCATGGCACGCTGAGCCTTTGGTTAATTCCTCTTCCTGGTGGGAAATGAGAGTTAAATTTGCCCATCCAGACACCTCCAGCTAGTCTCTCATTGGTTCTCCCTATTTCTGTTCATTTTCCGCAGAAATTGCAAACTGGGCCAAACAGGAGGTTAAAGGCACTGTCTCTCCAAGTGGGGAGAGTGTTAGTAAAGCGTCTGGAATGTTGCACCCGAGTACCAGGGGACAAAAACTGAGACACATTTGAACACGTTTCCCGATCACACGGTTGATCATACTCTGGGTTCCACATGCATGTTTTAGCTGAAGGAAGAATCCCTTAAACCTGGAGAGTTGAGACCCATGGAATGGGTACCATGCAATATGACTTCAAAGGGTCTGCATTTGCTCACCGAACCTCACCAATCCTATCACTGCTGCATTTATGCCGCTGTACACACGCTTGATTCTCTTTCGGAGACATATAAATCCATAGGTGTTAAGATTCTTACTAGTCAGGTATATTCTTAGGCATTTAATATGGGGTGTTGACTCCACTTCGTTGAGCAAGGAGTAGCTCTTGTCTATTACCTATTTGGCTTATGGAATGGTATCTGTGCTAATTTCAATCTCTGGTTTTATGCAGAACCCCAACTCACCTTTCCCCTTAAGCAAGCATAAGTTGGTTTTCTACATTTGAGACCGTGTTCTGTTTTGTAATTCAGTTTCTGTGTAGCCAAGTTTTCATTCCGTGTAGTAGTGATATCTTATGATGTTTCTTTTTCTGTGTGACTTATTTCACTTAGAATCATCGTACCTGAATCCACTCATTATGCTGCTATGGGCCTGATGACATAGATTTCATTCCTGAGTGATATTGCATTGTACGTAAGTACCACAACTTCTTTATCCATTTTTCACTTTCTGCTATATTGAACTTGTACCATAAACGAGGTTCTTGTAAACAGAGCCGTCCCAAACTTTGGGGTGGCTGTGTCTTTTTGATTTTAATTTCCCTAAGCTATAGGACCATAAGTGGAAGTGCCCTAGGCTCTGTTGCTTTGTTTTTTAGATGTTTCAGGAAACACCATACACTTCTCCAGAGTGGCTTTTGGCAATTTACATCCCGCCCATCAGCATAACAAGGCTCCCAGTTCTCCATGGCCTGTCCTGCCTTTCTGGATGTTATACTTTTTTCAGATGTCCGTTTTGACCGGGGGGCAGTGAGACTTCATTGTAGTGCAGATTTCCTTTGCAAGCTTGCTTGGTTGGCCAAAAAGGACGTATGCGTTTTTTCCTGAATATATTCAGGAAAAAACGCATACACCCTTTTTGGCCAAGTGCATCATTGTGGACGTTCTGCCTCTTTTCCTATGCTTTACATGCAATTCCAGTCTACCTCCTGAAATCGGTTTCCTGCAATTCTGCCCCGCTTTCAAGTCCTCTTGGCAGCCTTACTTCAATATATTTTTGGACGATAGCTGTCATTTTTAACTCTGCAGGTTTGTGAATTACAGTGCCCCTGAGCTCCTTTCTTCAACTCGCTTTTTTGTGAGCTGGCCGCAACACCGCAGCATTGCTTCAGGCCCTAGTGTGGTTCCGGCATGGCACGCTGAGCCTTTGGTTAATTCCTCTTCCTGGTGGGAAATGAGAGTTAAATTTGCCCATCCAGACACCTCCAGCTAGTCTCTCATTGGTTCTCCCTATTTCTGTTCATTTTCCGCAGAAATTGCAAACTGGGCCAAACAGGAGGTTAAAGGCACTGTCTCTCCAAGTGGGGAGAGTGTTAGTAAAGCGTCTGGAATGTTGCACCCGAGTACCAGGGGACAAAAACTGAGACACATTTGAACACGTTTCCCGATCACACGGTTGATCATACTCTGGGTTCCACATGCATGTTTTAGCTGAAGGAAGAATCCCTTAAACCTGGAGAGTTGAGACCCATGGAATGGGTACCATGCAATATGACTTCAAAGGGTCTGCATTTGCTCACCGAACCTCACCAATCCTATCACTGCTGCATTTATGCCGCTGTACACACGCTTGATTCTTTTTCGGAGACATATAAATCCATAGGTGTTAAGATTCTTACTAGTCAGGTATATTCTTAGGCATTTAATATGGGGTGTTGAGTCCACTTCGTTGAGCAAGGAGTAGCTCTTGTCTATTACCTATTTGGCTTATGGAATGGTATCTGTGCTAATTTCAATCTCTGGTTTTATGCAGAACCCCAACTCACCTTTCCCCTTAAGCAAGCATAAGTTGGTTTTCTACATTTGAGACCGTGTTCTGTTTTGTAATTCAGTTTCTGTGTAGCCAAGTTTACATTCCGTGTAGTAGTGATATCTTATGATGTTTCTTTTTCTGTGTGACTTATCTCACTTAGAATCATCGTACCTGAATCCACTCATTATGCTGCTACGGGCCTGATGATATAGATTTCATTGCTGAGTGATATTGCATTGTACGTAAGTACCACAAAATCTTTGTCCATTTTTCACTTTCTGTGATATTGAACTTGTACCGTAAACGAGGTTCTTGTAAACAGAGCTGTCCCAAACTTTGGGGTGGCTGTGTCTTTTTGATTTTAATTTCCCTAAGCTATAGGACCATAAGTGGAAGTGCCCTAGGCTCTGTTGCTTTGTTTTTTAGATGTTTCAGGAAACACCATACACTTCTCCAGAGTGGCTGTTGGCAATTTACATCCCGCCCATCAGCATAACAAGGCTCCCAGTTCTCCATGGCCTGTCCTGCCTTTCTGGATTTTACACTTTTTTCAGATGGCCCTATTGACCGGGGGGCAGTGAGACTTCATTGTAGTGCAGATTTCCTTTGCAAGCTTGCTTGGTTGGCCAAAAAGGGCGTATGCGTTTTTTCCTGAATATATTCAGGAAAAAACGCATACGCCCTTTTTGGCCAAGTGCATCATTGTGGACGTTCTGCCTCTTTTCCTATGCTTTACATGCAATTCCAGTCTACCTCCTGAAATCGGTTTCCTACAATTCTGCCCCGCTTTCAAGTCCTCTTGGTACCCTTACTTCAATATATTTTTGGACGATAGCTGTCATTTTTAACTCTGCAGGTTTGTGAAATACAGTGCCCCTGAGCTCCTTTCTTCAACTCGCTTTCTTGTGAGCTGGCCGCAACACCGCAGGATTGCTTCAGGACATAGGGTGGTTCCGGAATGGCACGCTGAGCCTTTGTTTAATTCCTCTTCCTGGTGGGAAATGAGAGTTAAATTTGCCCGTCCAGACACCTCCAGCTAGTCTCTCATTGGTTCTCCCTATTCCTGTTCATCTTCCGCAGAAATTGCGAACTGGGCCAAACAGGAGGTTAAAGGCACTGACTCTCCAAGTGGGGAGAGTGTTAGTAAAGCATCTGGAATGTTGCACCCGAGTACCAGCGGACGAAAACTGACACATTTGAACACGTTTTCCGATCACACGGTGGATCATACTCTGGGTTCCACATGCATGTTTTAGCTGAAGGAAGAATCCCTTAAACCTGGAAAGTTGAGACCCAAGGAATAGGTACCACGCAATATGACTTCAAAGGGTCTGCATTTGCTCACCGAACGTCACCAATCCTATCACTGCTGCGCTTATGCCGCTGTACACACGCTTGATTCTCTTTCGGAGACAAATAAGTCCATAGGTTTTAAGATTCTTACTAGTCAGGTATATTCTTAGGCGTTTAATATGTGGTGTTGTGTCCTCTTCGTTGAGCAAGGAGTAGATCTTGTCTATTACATATTTGGCTTGTGGAACGGTATCTGTGCTAATTTCAATCTCTGGTTTTATGCAGCACCCCAACTCACCTTTCCCCTTAAGCAAGCATAAGTTGGTTTTCTACATTTGACACCCTGTTCTGTTTTGTAATTCAGTTCCTGTGTAGCCAAGTTTACATTCCGTGTAGTAGTGATATCTTATGATGTTTCTTTTTCTGTGTGACTTATCTCACTTAGAATCATCGTACCTGAATCCACTCATTATGCTGTTACGGGCCTGATGACATACATTTCATTGCTGAGTGATATTGCATTGTACGTAAGTACCACAACTTCTTTATCCATTTTTCGCTTTCTGTGATATAGAACTTGTACCGTAAACGAGGTTCTTGTAAACAGAGCTGTCCCAAACTTTGGGGTGACTGTGTCTTTTTGATTTTAATTTCCCTAAGCTATAGGACCATAAGTGGAAATGTCCTAGGCTCTGTTGCTTTGTTTTTTAGATGTTTCAGGAAACACCATACACTTCTCCAGAGTGGCTGTTGGCAATTTACATCCCGCCCATCAGCATAACAAGGCTCCCAGTTCTCCATGGCCTGTCCTGCCTTTCTGGATGTTACACTTTTTTCAGATGGCCCTTTTGACCGGGGGGCAGTGAGACTTCATTGTAGTGCAGATTTCCTTTGCAAGCTTGCTTGGTTGGCCCAAAAGGGCGTATGCGTTTTTTCCTGAATATATTCAGGAAAAAACGCATACGCCCTTTTTGGCCAAGTGCATCATTGTGGACGTTCTGCCTCTTTTCCTATGCTTTACATGCAATTCCAGTCTACCTCCTGAAACCGGTTTCCTGCAATTCTGCCCCGCTTTCAAGTCCTCTTGGCAGCCTTACTTCAATATATTTTTGGACGATAGCTGTCATTTATAACTCTGCAGGTTTGTGAATTACAGTGCCCCTGAGCTCCTTTCTTCAACTCGCTTTCTTGTGAGCTGGCCGCAACACCGCAGGATTGCTTCAGGACATAGGGTGGTTCCGGAATGGCACGCTGAGCCTTTGGTTAATTCCTGTTCCTGGTGGGAAATGAGAGTTAAATTTGCCTGTCCAGACACCTCCAGCTAGTCTCTCATTGGTTCTCCCTATTCCTGTTCATTTTCCGCAGAAATTGCAAACTGGGCCAAACAGGAGGTTAAAGGCACTGACTCTCCAAGTGGGGAGAGTGTTAGTAAAGCGTCTGGAATGTTGCACCCGAGTACCAGGGGACGAAACCTGAGACACATTTGAACACGTTTCCCGATCACACGGTGGATCATACTCTGGGTTCCACATGCATGTTTTAGCTGAAGGAAGAATCCCTTAAACCTGGAGAGTTGAGACCCATGGAATGGGTACCATGCAATATGACTTCAAAGGGTCTGCATTTGCTCACCGAACCTCACCAATCCTTTCACTGCTGCGTTTATGCCGCTGTACACACGCTTGATTCTCTTTCGGAGACATAGAAATCCATAGGTTTTAAGATTCTTACTAGTCAGGTATATTCTTAGGCGTTTAATATGGGGTGTTGATTCCACTTGGTTGAGAAAGGAGTAGCTCTTGTCTATTACATATTTGGCTTATGGAACGGTATCTCTGCTAATTTCAATCTCTGGTTTTATGCAGCACCCCAACTCACCTTTCCCCTTAAGCAAGCATAAGTTGGTTTTCTACATTTGACACCCTGTTCTGTTTTGTAATTCAGTTCCTGTGTAGCCAAGTTTACATTCCGTGTAGTAGTGATATCTTATGATGTTTCTTTTTCTGTGTGACTTATCTCACTTAGAATCATCGTACCTGAATCCACTCATTATGCTGTTACGGGCCTGATGACATACATTTCATTGCTGAGTGATATTGCATTGTACGTAAGTACCACAACTTCTTTATCCATTTTTCGCTTTCTGTGATATAGAACTTGTACCGTAAACGAGGTTCTTGTAAACAGAGCTGTCCCAAACTTTGGGGTGACTGTGTCTTTTTGATTTTAATTTCCCTAAGCTATAGGACCATAAGTGGAAATGTCCTAGGCTCTGTTGCTTTGTTTTTTAGATGTTTCAGGAAACACCATACACTTCTCCAGAGTGGCTGTTGGCAATTTACATCCCGCCCATCAGCATAACAAGGCTCCCAGTTCTCCATGGCCTGTCCTGCCTTTCTGGATGTTACACTTTTTTCAGATGGCCCTTTTGACCGGGGGGCAGTGAGACTTCATTGTAGTGCAGATTTCCTTTGCAAGCTTGCTTGGTTGGCCCAAAAGGGCGTATGCGTTTTTTCCTGAATATATTCAGGAAAAAACGCATACGCCCTTTTTGGCCAAGTGCATCATTGTGGACGTTCTGCCTCTTTTCCTATGCTTTACATGCAATTCCAGTCTACCTCCTGAAACCGGTTTCCTGCAATTCTGCCCCGCTTTCAAGTCCTCTTGGCAGCCTTACTTCAATATATTTTTGGACGATAGCTGTCATTTATAACTCTGCAGGTTTGTGAATTACAGTGCCCCTGAGCTCCTTTCTTCAACTCGCTTTCTTGTGAGCTGGCCGCAACACCGCAGGATTGCTTCAGGACATAGGGTGGTTCCGGAATGGCACGCTGAGCCTTTGGTTAATTCCTGTTCCTGGTGGGAAATGAGAGTTAAATTTGCCTGTCCAGACACCTCCAGCTAGTCTCTCATTGGTTCTCCCTATTCCTGTTCATTTTCCGCAGAAATTGCAAACTGGGCCAAACAGGAGGTTAAAGGCACTGACTCTCCAAGTGGGGAGAGTGTTAGTAAAGCGTCTGGAATGTTGCACCCGAGTACCAGGGGACGAAACCTGAGACACATTTGAACACGTTTCCCGATCACACGGTGGATCATACTCTGGGTTCCACATGCATGTTTTAGCTGAAGGAAGAATCCCTTAAACCTGGAGAGTTGAGACCCATGGAATGGGTACCATGCAATATGACTTCAAAGGGTCTGCATTTGCTCACCGAACCTCACCAATCCTATCACTGCTGCGTTTATGCCGCTGTACACACGCTTGATTCTCTTTCGGAGACATAGAAATCCATAGGTTTTAAGATTCTTACTAGTCAGGTATATTCTTAGGCGTTTAATATGGGGTGTTGATTCCACTTGGTTGAGAAAGGAGTAGCTCTTGTCTATTACATATTTGGCTTATGGAACGGTATCTCTGCTAATTTCAATCTCTGGTTTTATGCAGCACCCCAACTCACCTTTCCCCTTAAGCAAGCATAAGTTGGTTTTCTACATTTGAGACCCTGTTCTGTTTTGTAATTCTGTTCCTGTGTAGCCAAGTTTACATTCCGTGTAGTAGTGATATCTTATGATGTTTCTTTTTCTGTGTGACTTATCTCACTTAGAATCATCGTACCTGAATCCACTCATTATGCTGCTATGGGCCTGATGACATAGATTTCATTGCTGAGTGATATTGCATTGTACGTAAGTACCACAACTTCTTTATCCATTTTTCGCTTTCTGTGATATTGAACTCGAACTGTAAACGAGGTTCTTGTAAACAGAGCCGTCCCAAACTTTGGGGTGGCTGTGTCTTTTTGATTTTAATTTCCCTAAGCTATAGGACCATAAGTGGAAGTGCCCTAGGCTCTGTTGCTTTGTTTTGTAGATGTTTCAGGAAACACCATACACTTCTCCAGAGTGGCTGTTGGCAATTTGCATCCCGCCCATCAGCATAACAAGGCTCCCAGTTCTCCATGGCCTGTCCTGCCTTTCTGGATTTTATACTTTTTTCAGATGGCCCTTTTGACCGTGGGGCAGTGAGACTTCATTGTAGTGCAGATTTCCTTTGCAAACTTGCTTGGTTGGCCCAAAAGGGCGTATGCGTTTCTTCCTGAATATATTCAGGAAAAAACGCAGTGCCCTTTTTGGCCAAGTGCATCATTGTGGACGTTCTGCCTCTTTTCCTATGCTTTACATGCAATTCCAGTCTACCTCCTGAAATCGGTTTTCTGCAATTCTGCCCCGCTTTCAAGTCCTCTTGGCAGCCTTACTTCAATATATTTTTGGACGATAGCTGTCATTTATAACTCTGCAGTTTTGTGAATTACAGAGCCTCTGAGCTCCTTTCTTCAACTCGCTTTCTTGTGAGCTGGCTGCAAGACCGCAGCATTGCTTCAGGCCCTAGTGTGGTTCCGGCATGGCACGCTGAGCCTTTGGTTAATTCCTCTTCCTGGTGGGAAATGAGAGTTAAATTTGTCCGTCCAGACACCTCCAGCTAGTCTCTCATTGGTTCTCCCTATTCCTGTTCATTTTCCGCAGAAATTGCAAACTGGGCCAAACAGGAGGTTAAAGGCACTGACTCTCCAAGTGGGGAGAGTGTTAGTAAAGCGTCTGGAATGTTGCACCCGAGTACCAGGGGACGAAACCTGAGACACATTTGAACACTTTTCCCAATCACACGGTGGATCATACTCTGGGTTCCACATGCATGTTTTAGCTGAAGGAAGAATCCCTTAAACCTGGAGAGTTGAGACCCATGGAATGGGTACCATGCAATATAAATTCAAAGGTTCTGCATTGGCTCACCGAACCTCACCAATCTTATCACTGCTGCGCTTTTGCTACTGTACACACGCTTGATTCTCTTTCGGAGACATATAAATCCATAGATTTTAAGATTCTTACTAGTCAGGTATATTCTTAGACGTTTAATATGGGGTATTCAGTCCTCTTCGTTGAGCAAAGACTAGCTCTTGTCTATTACATATTTGGCTTATGGAACGGTATCTGTGCTAATTTCAATCTCTGGTTTTATGCAGCACCCGAACTCACCTTTCCCCTTAAGCAAGCATAAGTTGGTTTTCTACATTTGAGATCCTGTTCTGTTTTGTAATTCAGTTTCTGTGTAGGCAAGTTTACATTCCTTGTAGTAGTGATATCTTATGATGTTTCTTTTTCTGTGTGACTTATTTCACTTAGAATCATCGTACCTGAATCCACTCATTATGCTGCTACGGGCCTGATGATATAGATTTCATTGCTGAGTGATATTGCATTGTACGTAAGTACCACAACTTCTTTATCCATTTTTCACTTTCTGTGATATTGAACTTGTACTGTAAACGAGGTTCTTGTAAACAGAGCCGTCCCAAACTTTGGGGTGGCTGTGTCTTTTTGATTTTAATTTCCCTAAGCTATAGGACCATAAGTGGAAGTGCCCTAGGCTCTGTTGCTTTGTTTTTTAGATGTTTCAGGAAACACCATACACTTCTCCAGAGTGGCTGTTGGCAATTTACATCCCGCCCATCAGCATAACAAGGCTCCCAGTTCTCCATGGCCTGTCCTGCCTTTCTGGATTTTACACTTTTTTCCGATGGCCCTTTTGACCGGGGGGCAGTGAGACTTCATTGTAGTGCAGATTTCCTTTGCAAGCTTGCTTGGTTGGCCAAAAAGGGCATATGCGTTTTTTCCTGAATATATTCAGGAAAAAACGCATACGCCATTTCTGGCCAAGTGCATCATTGTGGACGTTCTGCCTCTTTTCCTATGCTTTACATGCAATTCCAGTCTACCTCCTGAAACCGGTTTCCTGCAATTCTGCCCCTCTTTCAAGTCCTCTTGGCAGCCTTACTTCAATATATTTTTGGACGATAGCTGTCATTTTTAACTCTGCAGGTTTGTGAATTACAGTGCCCCTGAGCTCCTTTCTTCAACTCGCTTTCTTGTGAGCTGGCCGCAACACCGCAGGATTGCTTCAGGCCCTAGTGTGGTTCTGGCATGGCACGCAGAGCCTTTGGTTAATTCCTCTTCCTGGTGGGAAATGAGAGTTAAATTTGCCAGTCCAGGCTCCTCCAGCTAGTCTCTCATTGGTTCTCCCTATTCCTGTTCATTTTCCGCAGAAATGGCAAACTGGGCCAAACAGGAGGTTAAAGGCACTGACTCTCCAAGTGGAGAGAGTTTTAGTAAAGCGACTGGAATGTTGCACCCGAGTACCAGGGGACGAAAACTGAGACACATTTGAACACGTTTCCCGATCACACGGTGGATCATACTCTGGGTTCCACATGCATGTTGTAGCTGAAGGAAGAATCCCTTAAACCTGGAGAGTTGAGACCCATGGAATGAGTATCATGCAATATGACTTCAAAGGGTCTGCATTTGCTCACCGAACCTCACCAATCCTATCACTGCTGCGTTTATGCCGCTGTACACATGCTTGATTCTCTTTTGGAGACATATAAATCCATAGGATTTAAGATTCTTGCTAGTCAGGTATATTTTTAGGCGTTTAATATGGGATGTAGAGTCCACTTCGTTGAGCAAGGAGTAGCTCTTGTCTATTACATATTTGGCTTATGGAACGGTATCTGTGCTAATTTCAATCTCTGGTTTTATGCAGTACCCCAACTCACCTTTCCCCTTAAGCAAGCATAAGTTGGTTTTCTACATTTGAGATCCTGTTCTGTTTTGTAATTCATTTCCTGGGTAGCCAAGTTTACATTCCATGTAGTAGTGATATCTTATGATGTTTCTTTTTCTGTGTGACTTATTTCACTTAGAATCATCGTACCTGAATCCACTCATTATGCTGCTATGGGCCTGATGATATACATTTCATTGCTGAGTGATATTGCATTGTACGTAAGTACCACAACTTCTTTATCCATTTTTCACTTTCTGTGATATTGAACTTGTACCGTAAACGAGGTTCTTGTAAACAGAGCCGTCCCAAACTTTGGGGTGGCTGTGTCTTACTGATTTTAATTTCCCTAAGCTATAGGACCATAAGTGGAAGTGCCATAGGCTCTGTTCCTTTGTTTTTTAGATGTTTCAGGAAACACCATACACTTCTCCAGAGTGGCTGTTGGCAATTTACATCCCGCCCATCAGCATAACAAGGCTCCCAGTTCTCCATGGCCTGTCCTGCCTTTCTGGATTTTACACTTTTTTCAGATGGCCCTTTTGACCGGGGGGCAGTGAGACTTCATTGTAGTGCAGATTTCCTTTGCAAGCTTGCTTGGTTGGCCAAAAAGGGCGTATGGGTTTTTCCCTGAATATATTCAGGGAAAAACGCATACGCCCTTTTTGGCCAAGTGCATCATTGTGGACGTTCTGCCTCTTTTCCTATGCTTTACATGCAATTCCAGTCTACCTCCTGAAATCGGTTTCCTGCAATTCTGCCCCGCTTTCAAGTCCTCTTGGCAGCCTTACTTCAATATATTTTTGGACGATAGCTGTCATTTATAACTCTGCAGGTTTGTGAATTACAGTGCCCCTGAGCTCCTTTCTTCAACTCGCTTTCTTGTGAGCTGGCCGCAACACCGCAGCATTGCTTCAGGCCATAGTGTGGTTCCGGCATGGCACGCTGAGCCTTTGGTTAATTCCTCTTCCTGGTGGGAAATGAGAGTTAAATTTGCCCGTACAGGCACCTCCAGCTAGTCTCTCATTGGTTCTCCCTATTCCTGTTCATTTTCCGCAGAAATGGCAAAATGGGCCATACAGGAGGTTAAAGGCACTGACTCTCCAAGTGGGGAGAGTGTTAGTAAAGCTACTGGAATGTTGCACCCGAGTACCAGGGGACGAAACCTGAGACACATTTGAACACGTTTCCCGATCACACGGTGGATCATACTCTGGGTTCCACATGCATGTTTTAGCTGAAGGAAGAATCCCTTAAACCTGGAGAGTTGAGACCCATGGAATGGGTACCATGCAATATGACTTCAAAGGGTCTGCATTGGCTCACAGAACCTCACCAATCCTATCACTGCTACGTTTATGCCGCTGTACACATGCTTGATTCTCTTTCGGAGACATAGAAATCCATAGGTTTTAAGATTCTTACTAGTCAGGTATATTCTTAGGCGTTTAATATGGGGTGTAGAGTCCACTTCGTTGAGCAAGGAGTAGCTCTTGTCTATTACATATTTGGCTTATGGAACGGTATCTGTGCTAATTTCAATCTCTGGTTTTATGCAGCACCCCAACTCACCTTTCCCCTTAAGCAAGCATAAGTTGGTTTTCTACATTTGAGACCCTGTTCTGTTTTGTAATTCAGTTCCTTTGTAGCTAAGTTTACATTCCGTGTAGTAGTGATATCTTATGATGTTTCTTTTTCTGTGTGATTTTTTTCACTTAGAATCATGGTACCTGAATCTACTCATTATGGTGCTACGGGCCTGATGACATAGATTTCATTGCTGAGTGATATTGCATTGTACATAAGTACCACAACTTCTTTATCCATTTTTCGCTTTCTGCAATATTGAACTTGTACCATAAACGAGGTTCTTGTAAACAGAGCCGTCCCAAACATTGGGGTGGCTGTGTCTTTTTGATTTTAATTTCCCTAAGCTATAGGACCATAAGTGGAAGTGCCCTAGGCTCTGTTGCTTTGTTTTTTAGATGTTTCAGGAAACACCATACACTTCTCCAGAGTGGCTGTTGGCAATTTACATCCCGCCCATCAGCATAACAAGGCTCCCAATTCTCCATGAGCTGTCCTGCCTTTCTGGATTTTACACTTTTTTCAGATGCCCCTTTTGACTGGGGGGCAGTGAGACTTCATTGTAGTGCAGATTTCCTTTGCAAGCTTGCTTGGTTGGCCAAAAAGTGCGTATGCGTTTTTTCCTGAATATATTCAGGAAAAAACGCATACGCCCTTTTTGGCCAAGTGCATCATTGTCGACGTTCTGAGTGTTTTCATATGTTTTCAATGCAATTCCAGTCTACCTCCTGAAATCGGATTCCTGCAATTCTGCCCCGCTTTCAAGTCCTCTTGGCAGCCTTACTTCAATATATTTTTGGACGATAGCTGTCATTTATAACTCTGCAGGTTTGTGAATTACAGTGCCTCTGAGCTCCTTTCTTCAACTCGCTTTCTTGTGAGCTGGCTGCAACACCGTAGCATTGCTTCAGGCCCTAGTGTGGTTCCGGCATGGCACGCTGAGCCTTTGGTTAATTCCTCTTCCTGGTGGGAAATGAGAGTTAAATTTGCCCTTCCAGACACCTCCAGCTAGTCTCTCATTGGTTCTCCCTATTCCTGTTCATTTTCCGCAGAAATTGCAAACTGGGCCAAACAGGAGGTTAAAGGCACTGACTCTCC
Source organism: Pseudorca crassidens (assembly GCF_039906515.1). NCBI lineage: Eukaryota > Metazoa > Chordata > Mammalia > Artiodactyla > Delphinidae > Pseudorca > Pseudorca crassidens. The sequence continues at coordinate 163,037,793 of NC_090296.1, forward strand.
ACGTGGGGAGAGGGTTAGTAAAGCGTCTGGAATGTTGCACCCGAGTACCAGGGTACCAAACCTGAGACACATTTGAACACGTTTCCCGATCACATGGTGGATCATACTCTGGGTTCCACATGCATCTTTTAGCTGAAGGAAGAATCCCTTAAACCTGGAGAGTTGAGACCCATGGAATGGGTACCATTCAATATGACTTCAAAGGTTCTGCATTGGCTCACCGAACCTCACCAATCCTATCACTGCTGCGCTTTTGCCACTGTACACACGCTTGATTCTCTTTCGGAGACATATAAATCCATAGATTTTAAGATTCTTACTAGTCAGGTGTATTCTTAGACGTTTAATATGGGGTGTTGAGTCCTCTTCGTTGAGCAAAGACTAGCTCTTGTCTATTACATATTTGGCTTATGGAACGGTATCTGTGCTAATTTCAATCTCTGGTTTTATGCAGCACCCCAACTCACCTTTCCCCTTAAGCAAGCATAAGTTGGTTTTCTACATTTGAGACCCTGTTTTGTTTTGTAATTCAGTTCCTGTGTAGCCAAGTTTACATTCCGTGTAGTAGTGATATCTTATGATGTTTCTTTTTCTGTGTGACTTATCTCACTTAGAATCATCGTATCTGAATCCACTCATTATGCTGCTATGGGCCTGATGATATACATTTCATTGCTGAGTGATATTGCATTGTACGTAAGTACCACAAATTCTTTATCCATTTTTCGCTTTCTGTGATATTGAACTTGTACCGTAAACGAGGTTCTTGTAAACAGAGCCGTCCCAAACTTTGGGGTGGCTGTGTCTTTTTGATTTTAATTTCCCTAAGCTATAGGACCATAAGTGGAAGTGCCCTAGGCTCTGTTGCTTTGTTTTGTAGATGTTTCAGGAAACACCATACACTTCTCCAGAGTGGCTGTTGGCAATTTGCATCCCGCCCATCAGCATAACAAGGCTCCCAGTTCTCCATGGCCTGTCCTGCCTTTCTGGATGTTATACTTTTTTCAGATGGCCCTTTTGACCGGGGGGCAGTGAGACTTCATTGTAGTGCAGATTTCCTTTGCAAGCTTGCTTGGTTGGCCCAAAAGGGCGTATGCGTTTTTTCCTGAATATATTCAGGAAAAAACGCATACGCCCTTTTTGGCCAAGTGCATCATTGTGGACGTTCTGCCTCTTTTCCTATGCTTTACATGCAATTCCAGTCTACCTCCTGAAATCGGATTCCTGCAATTCTGCCCCGCTTTCGAGTCCTCTTGGCAGCCTTACTTCAATATATTTTTGGACGATAGCTGTCATTTATAACTCTGCAGGTTTGTGAATTACAGTGCCTCTGAGCTCCTTTCTTCAACTCGCTTTCTTGTGAGCTGGCTGCAACACCGTAGCATTGCTTCAGGCCCTAGTGTGGTTCCGGCATGGCACGCTGAGCCTTTGGTTAATTCCTCTTCCTGGTGGGAAATGAGAGTTAAATTTGCCCGTCCAGACACCTCCAGCTAGTCTCTCATTGGTTCTCCCTATTCCTGTTCATTTTCCGCAGAAATTGCAAACTGGGCCAAACAGGAGGTTAAAGGCACTGACTCTCCAAGTGGGGAGAGGGTTAGTAAAGCGTCTGGAATGTTGCACCCGAGTACCAGGGGACCAAACCTGAGACACATTTGAACACGTTTCCCGATCACATGGTGGATCATACTCTGGGTTCCACATGCATCTTTTAGCTAAAGGAAGAATCCCTTAAACCTGGAGAGTTGAGACCCATGGAATGGGTACCATGCAATATGACTTCAAAGGTTCTGCATTGGCTCACCGAACCTCACCAATCGTATCACTGCTGCGCTTTTGCCACTGTACACACGCTTGATTCTCTTTTGGAGACATATAAATCCATAGATTTTAAGATTCTTACTAGTCAGGTATATTCTTAGACGTTTAATATGGGGTGTTGAGTACTCTTCGTTGAGCAAAGACTAGCTCTTGTCTATTACATATTTGGCTTATGGAACGGTATCTGTGCTAATTTCAATCTCTGGTTTTATGCAGCACCCCAACTCAACTTTCCCCTTAAGCAAGCATAAGTTGGTTTTCTACATTTGAGACCCTGTTTTGTTTTGTAATTCAGTTCCTGTGTAGCCAAGTTTACATTCCGTGTAGTAGTGATATCTTATGATGTTTCTTTTTCTGTGTGACTTATTTCACTTAGAATCATCGTACCTGAATCCACTCAGTATGCTGCTACGGGCCTGAAGATATAGATTTCATTGCTGAGTGATATTGCATTGTACGTAAGTACCACAAATTCTTTATCCATTTTTCGCTTTCTGTGATATTGAACTTGTACTGTAAACGAGGTTCTTGTAAACAGAGCCGTTCCAAACTTTGGGGTGGCTGTGTCTTACTGATTTTAATTTCCCTAAGCTATAGGACCATAAGTGGAAGTGCCACAGGCTCTGTTGCTTTGTTTTTTAGATGTTTCAGGAAACACCATACACTTCTCCAGAGTGGCTGTTGGCAATTTACATCCCGCCCATCAGCATAACAAGGCTCCCAGTTCTCCATGGCCTGTCCGGCCTTTCTGGATTTTACACTTTTTTCAGATGGCCCTTTTGACCGGGGGGCAGTGAGACTTCATTGTAGTGCAGATTTCCTTTGCAAGCTTGCTTGGTTGGCCAAAAAGGGCGTATGGGTTTTTCCCTGAATATATTCAGGGAAAAACGCATACGCCCTTTTTGGCCAAGTGCATCATTGTGGACGTTCTGCCTCTTTCCCTATGCTTTACATGCAATTCCAGTCTACCTCCTGAAATCGGTTTCCTGCAATTCTGCCCCGCTTTCAAGTCCTCTTGGCAGCCTTACTTCAATATATTTTTGGACGATAGCTGTCATTTATAACTCTGCAGGTTTGTGAATTACAGTGCCCCTGAGCTCCTTTCTTCAACTCGCTTTCTTGTGAGCTGGCCGCAACACCGCAGCATTGCTTCAGGCCCTAGTGTGGTTCCAGCATGGCATGCTGAGCCTTTGCTTAATTCCTCTTCCTGGTGGGAAATGAGAGTTAAATTTGCCCGTCCAGACACCTCCAGCTAGTCTCTCATTGGTTCTCCCTATTCCTGTTCATTTTCCGCAGAAATGGCAAACTGGGCCAAACAGGAGGTTAAAGGCACTGACTCTCCAAGTGGGGAGAGTGTTAGTAAAGTGACTGGAATGTTGCATCCGAGTACGAGGGGACGAAAACTGAGACACATTTGAACACGTTTCCCGATCACACGGTGGATCATACTCTGGGTTCCACATGCACGTTTTAGCTGAAGGAAGAATCCCTTAAACCTGGAGAGTTGAGACCCATGGAATGGGTACCATGCAATATGACCTCAAAGGGTCTGCATGTGTTCACCGAACCTCACCAATCCTATCACTGCTGTGTTTATGCCACTGTACACACGCTTGATTCTCTTTCGGAGACATATAAATCCATAGGTTTTAAGATTCTTACTAGTCAGGTATATTCTTAGGCGTTTAATATGGGGTGTAGAGCCCACTTTGTTGAGCAAGGAGTAGCTCTTGTCTATTACATATTTGGCTTATGGAACGGTATCTATGCTAATTTCAATCTCTGGTTTTATGCAGTACCCCAACTCACCTTTCCCCTTAAGCAAGCATAAGTTGGTTTTCTACATTTGAGACCCTGTTCTGTTTTGTAATTCAGTTTCTGTGTAGGCAAGTTTACATTCCTTGTAGTAGTGATATCTTATGATGTTTCTTTTTCTGTGTGACTTATTTCACTTAGAATCATCGTACCTGAATCCACTCATTATGCTGCTACGGGCCTGATGATATAGATTTCATTGCTGAGTGATATTGCATTGTACGTAAGTACCAAAAATTCTTTATCCATTTTTCACTTTCTGTGTTATTGAACTTGTACCGTAAACGAGGATCTTGTAAACAGAGCCGTCCCAAACTTTGGGGTGGCTGTGTCTTTTTGATTTTAATTTCCCTAAGCTATACCACCATAAGTGGAAGTGCCCTAGGCTCTGTTGCTTTGTTTTTTAGATGTTTCAGGAAACACCATACACTTCTCCAGAGTGGCTGTTGGCAATTTACATCCCGCCCATCAGCATAACAAGGCTCCCAGTTCTCCATGGCCTGTCCTGCCTTTCTGGATTTTATACGTTCTTCAGATGGCCCTTTTAACCGGGGGGCAGTGAGACTTCATTGTAGTGCAGATTTCCTTTGCAAGCTTGCTTGGTTGGCCGAAAAGGGCGTATGCGTTTTTTCCTGAATATATTCAGGAAAAAACGCATACGCCCTTTTTGGCCAAGTGCATCATTGTGGACGTTCTGCCTCTTTTCATATGCTTTACATGCAATTCCAGTCTACCTCCTGAAATCGGTTTCCTGCAATTATGCCCCGCTTTCAAGTCCTCTTGGCAGCCTTACTTCAATATATTTTTGGACGATAGCTGTCATTTATAACTCTGCAGGTTTGTGAATTACAGTGCCCCTGAGCTCCTTTCTTCAACTCGCTTTCTTGTGAGCTGGCCGCAACACCGCAGCATTGCTTCAGGCCCTAGTGTGGTTCCGGCATGGCACGCTGAGCCTTTGGTTAATTCCTCTTCCTGGTGGGAAATGAGAGTTCAATTTGCCAGTACAGGCACCTCCAGCTAGTCTCTCATTGGTTCTCCCTATTCCTGTTCATTTTCCGCAGAAATGGCAAACTGGGCCAAACAGGAGGTTAAAGGCACTGACTCTCCAAGTGGGGAGAGTGTTAGTAAAGCTACTGGAATGTTGCACCCGAGTACCAGGGGACGAAACCTGAGACACATTTGAACACGTTTCCCGATCACACGGTGGATCATACTCTGGGTTCCACATGCATGTTTTAGCTGAAGGAAGAATCCCTTAAACCTGGAGAGTTGAGACCCATGGAATGGGTACCATGCAATATGACTTCAAAGGGTCTGCATTGGCTCACAGAACCTCACCAATCCTATCACTGCTACGTTTATGCCGCTGTACACACGCCTTATTCTCTTTCGGAGACATAGAAATCCATAGGTTTTAAGATTCTTACTAGTCAGGTATATTCATAGGCGTTTAATATGGGGTGTAGAGTCCACTTCGTTGAGCAAGGAGTAGCTCTTGTCTATTACATATTTGGCTTATGGAACGGTATCTGTGCTAATTTCAATCTCTGGTTTTATGCAGCACCCCAACTCACCTTTCCCCTTAAGCAAGCATAAGTTGGTTTTCTACATTTGAGACCCTGTTCTGTTTTGTAATTCAATTCCTTTGTAGCTAAGTTTACATTCCGTGTAGTAGTGATATCTTATGATGTTTCTTTTTCTGTGTGATTTTTTTCACTTAGAATCATGGTACCTGAATCTACTCATTATGCTGCTACGGGCCTGATGACATAGATTTCATTGCTGAGTGATATTGCATTGTACATAAGTACCACAACTTCTTTATCCATTTTTTGCTTTCTGCGATATTGAACTTGTACCATAAACGAGGTTCTTGTAAACAGAGCCGTCCCAAACTTTGGGGTGGCTGTGTCTTTTTGATTTTAATTTCCCTAAGCTATAGGACCATAAGTGGAAGTGCCCTAGGCTCTGTTGCTTTGTTTTTTAGATGTTTCAGGAAACACCATACACTTCTCCAGAGTGGCTGTTGGCAATTTACATCCCGCCCATCAGCATAACAAGGCTCCCAGTTCTCCATGGCCTGTCCTGTCTTTCTGGATTTTACACTTTTTTCAGATGCTCCTTTTGACAGGGAGGAAGTGAGACTTCATTGTAGTGCAGATTTCCTTTGCAAGCTTGCTTGGTTGGCCAAAAAGGGCGTATGCGTTTTTTCCTGAATATATTCAGGAAAAAACGCATACGCCGTTTTTGGCCAAGTGCATCATTGTCGACGTTCTGAGTGTTTTCATATGTTTTCAATGCAATTCCAGTCTACCTCCTGAAATCGGTTTCCTGCAATTCTGCCTTGCTGTCAGTGCCTCTTCATAGCCTTACCTCAATATACTTTTTGAAAATTGTTGGCCTTTTTAACTCTGCAGGTTTTTGAATTGCCGTGGCCCTTAGCTGCATTTTTCAGCTCTTATTTTTGTGATCTTGCCTCATATCCACAGGATTTCTTCAGGCCCTATTCTTCTTCTGGGTCGCCTTGCTCTGCCTTTGGTTAATTCTTCTTCCTGATGTGAATTAGAGTGACATGTTCCCATTGAAACCGCTACAGCTATTTTCTCACTGGTTCCCCCTATTCCCATTCATCCTCCGCACTAACTGCAGACTGTGCGATACCGGAACGTAAAGGCATTGACTCTCCATGTGGAGATGTTGTTAGTAAAGTGGCTGGAATGTTGATCCGGAGCCCCAGGAGAGGAAAATGAGGTGCGTTTTAGAAACCTTTCCCGATCATATGGTATACCATCCGCTGGATTTCCCATGCATGGTTTAGCTGTAGGAAGATTCCCTTCAACCTGGAGTGTTGGGACCCTTGGAATGAGTAGCATGAAGTATTGCATTAAACTTTCGGCAGTTGCTCACCAAAGCTCACCAATCCTCTCAGCCCCAAGTGTCCAGCCTTATGTCTTATCCAGCTGTGGGTTTATATGTGGTCATTCCAGGTTGCATCACAGCCCCTGAGCGAATTTTGTAAGAATTTTTCTCTCTTTCATTGTTTCTGCGTTTTGGTTTTAAAATTTATTTCTATAATGGGGTTTAGCTCATTTTCACTGCTGTGTTTGGCCGCTCTGCACACACTTGATTCCCTTATGGAGATATATCAATACATGGGTTTTAAGATTCTTATTACTCAGATATATTTCTCTGCGGTGTATAGGGTGTGTTGAGGCCAGTTCATTGAGCAAGGTGTAGATCTTGTCTAATACCTATTTGGTTTATTGAACGGTATCTGTGCTAATTTCAAACTCTGGTTTTATGCATCACCCCACCTCTCCTTTCCCCTTAAGCTGACATAAGTGTGTTTTCTAAATGTGAGACACTGTTCTGTTTTGTAATTCATTTTTTGTGCAGCCATATTTATCCTCCCTCTATAAGTGATATCTTATGATATGTTTCTTTTTCTGTTTGACTTATTTCAAGTAGTATTATCGGACCTAAATCCACTCTTTATCCTTCTACTAGCCTTATTACATTGATTTCATGGTGAAGAGATATTCCATTGTACATAAGTACCACATTTTCTTTATCCATTGTTCTCTTTCCTGGGATATTTAAGGTGTACTGAAGTTGAGGTTCTTGTAAACAGAGTAGCCCTAAACTGTGGTGTGCTTGTGTCTTGTTGATTTTTAGACTTCCCTAGATATACTTCCGTGATTGGAAGTGCCCTATGCTCTGTAGCTCTGTTTTTTAGATGATTTAGGAACCACCATACACTTCTCCAGAGTGGCTCTCGGCAGTTCACACACTGTCCATCAGCGTATAAAGGCTCCCTGTTCTCCATGGCCTGTCCTGCATTTCTGGTTTTTACAATTTTTTCGGATGGCCCTTTTGACCGGTGGGAAATGAGACTTCTTTGTTGTGCACATTTGCATTGCTTGCTTGCTTGGTTGCCCATAAAGTGCGTATGCGTTTTTTCCTGGATATATTCAGGAAAAAACGCATACTCCCTTTTGGGCCAACTGCATCATTGTCGAAATTCTGCCGCTTTTCATGTGCTTTAAAGACGAGTCCAATCTATCTCTTGAAATCTGTTTCTTGCAATTCTGTCTTGCATTCAGATCCTCTTCTTTGCCTTACCTCAACATATTTTGGGACGTTAGTTTTCATTTATAACTCTGCAGGTTTGTGAATTGCAGTGACCCTGAGCTCCATTTTTTAAGTTGCTCTTTTGTGAGCTGGCCTCAAAGCCGCAGGATTGCTTCAGGCCCTATTTTGGCTCCGGCGAGGCGGGCTGAGCCTTTTTTTAATTCTTATTCTTAATGGGAAATTAGAGTGACATGTGCCCGTCCAAACCCCTACAACTATTCTCTCATTGGTTCCCCCTCTTCCCGTTCATCCTCCTCACAATTTGCAAAATGTGTGAAACAGAAGTTTAAATGTGCTGATTCTCTAAGTGGGGAGATTCTAAGTAACGTGGCTGGAATGATGAACAGGAGCACCAGGAGAGGATAAATGAGGTGCATTTTAGACACATCTCCCGATCACATGGTGTACAGTCCTCTGGGTTTTCCATGCATGTTTTCGCTGTAGGAAGATCCCTTGAACCTGCAGATTTGGGACCCATTGAATGGGTACCAGGTAGTATTACTTTAAAGGGTGTGCATTTCCTCACCCAACCTCATATTTCTCTTAGCGTAAACAGTTTCCAGCCTTATGTCTCATCCTGCTGTGGGTCTAGATGTGTTCAATCCATGTTGCATCACCGTCCCTGAGGAAAAGTTGTAAGAGGTTTTCTCTGTCTCTTTGTCGTTTATTTTTTTCAATTTATTACTATATTGGTTACAGCTGATTTTCAAAGCTCTGTTTCTTGCTGCTGTACATCCACTTGATTCACATACAGAGAGACATCAATAAATTCTTTTTCAGATTCTTACCAGTCATATATATTCTTTTCCAGTGACTTGAGTGTGCTGAGTGCAGTTCTTTTAGCTACCGTGTAGGCCTTGTTGATTATCAGTTTGGTATTTGGAATGGTATCTTTGCTAATTTCAACCTCCTGGATGATGCCTCACCCCTCCCCACCTTTCCCGTTTAGCAGCCTTACGCGTGTTGTCTACATATTTGACTATGTTTTTGTTTTGTAATTTATTTCATGTGTAGCCATTTTGGATTCCACCTTTAAGTGATATCTTATGATATGTGTCTTTTTCTTTTTGAATTATGTCACTTAGAATGATCATACGTAACTCCTCCGGAGTTGTTACAACTGGCCATATTTCATTGACTTCCAGGCTGAGTAATATTCCACTCTACATAAGTACCACATCTCTATCCATTTTTTCCCTCCAGAGACATTTAAGTTATATCCTAGTCGAGAATCTTTTAAACAGAGAGGCAGTAAACATTGGGGTGCCTGTGTCCTCTCGATTTTTGTTTTTCCCAAGACATACGCCCATGAGTGCAAGTGCCCTATGCTCTGTAGCTCATTTTTTAGATGCTTTAGTAAACACAATACACTTCTCCAGAATGGCCATTGGCAATATACATTTCCACTATAAGCCTCACAGGGCTCCCTCTTCTCCTTGCCCTGTCCTGCATTTCTGGTGTTTACACTTTATGAGGATGGCTCTTCTGACTGATGCGAAGTGATATCTTTTGTAGTATTGATTTCCAGTGCCCACCTGTTTGGTTGGCTAAAAAAGTGTATGCCCTTTTCTTGAATATATACAGAAAAAAACGCATACAGCCTTTTTGGCCAACTGCAATGTTGGCAATGTTCAGCCCCTTTTCTTGTGCTTAATGGCGAGTCCTTTCTACCTCCTCAAATCCCTTTCCTGCCATTCTCCCTTGCTTACCAATCCTTTTCTCTGACTTTCCTCAAGACATTTTTCAGTGATAGATATTTTCAACTCTGCAGTTTCGTGAATTTTACTGCCCCTGAGTTCCATTGTTCAACTTGTGTTTATGGGAACTGGCCACAAAGCAGTGGGATTTCCTCAAGCCCTATACTGTTTCCATGGGCAACCCTAGCCTTTGGTCAATTCGTCTTCCTGATTGGAAATTAGAGTGACATGTGCCTGTCTGAACACCTAGGACTTGTCTCTCATTGTTCCTCATCCTTCCGCTTCATCCTCTGGACAAATTCCAAACTGTATGCAACAGGATGTTGACAGTGCTGACATCTCCAAGTGGGGAGACTGTTAGTAAAGACGCTGGAGGGGTGAACCCGAGCACCAGGAGATGAGGAGATGAGATGCCTTTTCCAAACTCTTCCTGATCAGACGGTATACCATCCTCTGTGTGTGACAGACATGTTTTAGCAGTAGGAAGAGTCCCATTCATGTAAGGAGAACACCAGGGCTTTTTCAAAATCAGTGTCTCCCCGAAACCCAAACTGGGGAATTTTTTAAGCTACGGCTACACATATGTTCATTAAGGGCCTTGGGAAGTAGGCAGAGTCCAAACTTTAGATGATTGAAGTCTTCAGGGTCAGAAGCACTCACCACTGGCTTCCCTTAGGTTACACTTTAACTGTCATTGATAGATGATGTCAATAAAAATATCTATTCTTTTTCCGATTATTTCCCCTTATAGGTTATTGCAAAATATTGAGTGTAGTTCCCTGTGCTATACAGTGGTTCCTTGTTGATGATCTATTTTATACATAGCAGTGTGTATGTGTTAATTCCAAACTGTTAATTTATCCCTCCTCCCACCTTTCCCCTTTGGTAATAATAAATTATAAGATTTTATACTTCTCAGAAATGGGGGAGCTGAAAGAGAGGTATCATTTTCAATGGAAAAGCATTTAAAACAAGATTGAAGCTTTAACCAAGATTATTAGATGTACATCCTTGGAAAGAAATCACTTCATTTCTCTAATATTGACCTGACAAATAAGACAAACCTTTTCACTGAACTTGCTTATAATAAAGTGATGGAAATATCAAATGGAAGTGTTAGAAACATCTTATTTTACCCGAGCCTTATAAACTGTTCTATGTTAACTACAGTTTGGCTCACACATCTGTTCATTGAAGTTACAATAGTCTCAATTTCTGTTACTGATCCTCCAGAGTGGACCCCAACAAGTGTCCCCCTGCCCAGTGTCATTGGGGCCAACAGATCGAGACTGAGTTTGGTTCACAAGCAAAGGAAACTTTATATTTTGATCAGAGAATGGAGAGGTGAGAGCATGCACTACCCCGTGGGCTGTGGGCTGGGCTGCTGTGTAGAGATCCTGTCAGAGTCAGTGGGAGGGAGGGGGCGGAGCACTCAAGGGCCGGGTTGGCTGCAGCTCAGGCTCTATATCTTAGAGTCTGCACTGGGCCCCAGGAGCTGAGGTGTCGACCCAGCCATTCTGCACTAGGAAATCTGGTCTGAAGTGCCGGGTGTGGAACCTCTGCATGCGGGACCCTAGGAGCACGTGAAATTAGACAAAGCACAAAGGATAAAAAAGGTCAGACTTGACTTTATTGCCCAGATTCTATTTTTATCTCCCAGGGATTTTTAATGGGCTTTGCTGGGGACAAACCCCTCCTCTGCCTTTTGTCCCGTTCCTCATTCTTGGAGTGCTGAGGGTGCAGACCCTTCTTCTGTAACTGCTGAGTGCTGAGTTGGGAGCCCTCATACCAGGGGATGAGGGTCAGAACTTCTCCCCAGCAGCCTCCAGGTGACGTTGATTGGCCCCAGGACCCCTGCCTCCCTGCTCGTCCGCCTGAGCACCAGCATTGGAAGTGTTATAGATTCTAATGACCTTTAAGGGTTCAGGAAAGAGATGTGCAGAGACGCTGTGGGGGCCGGTTTCACCCCGCCCCACATTTGTTCGGCCACCTTAGGCTGACCGTTTCTGCCAGCCTAGATGCTCTGACCAGTAGTCTGCTCTTTCTTCAATTAGGCCCCTGAATTAACGTAAAAACAGCACCAGGTGTCAGAGCCCTGCCCGCTCAACTCCCAGACAGTCCAGGGTCAGTGGTGATCAAAGACCATGATGGCCACTGAGTCAACAGCCTTTTGAAGTAAACAGGAGTCCAGCCGGTCTTATTGGCCACCATCATCACGGTGTCTGTAGGCTTTTCTATGGTGACAGTGTGATATACGTTTCCCCCGCCAAGACTATTAGCTCCCCTCCGGGTGCAGTAAGTCCTGCAAGCAGTAGTCTACTCATTCGGGACACACTATTGTTGTTTTATGAGAGAAACTCCAGGTCAAGTGATGTTCACACGAGTCGTCATGGTGCCCTGTTGCCCCCGGTTATCTCTCTGGATGTTGGAGTTGGAGGGCCTCCTCACTCGAGGTCGGTGTGCCCACGGAGCGAACCCTGCAACTTCAGGGCATGGTTGGTGATTAGGATCACCACGTGGGGTCCTTTTCCCTTAGGAGGGAGGTGGCCTTTTGGGCTGCTGATTTCCAGGTTTTTAGATACCGCCAGTATCTTGGCCAGATGTGGCAGTGGGCCAAGCCCCTTGGTGACTCTATTTTATCCTACCTGGATGGCATTCTTGCGTTGTTCCATTTCAAGTGGTCCCAGTTTTTGCACTAATTCTCCAATGGCGACTCACCTTTCACCGGGAATGGAAAGGTCAAAGGGTTTAGCTCAATTAGGGAGTTCCAGGGCAAGGGTCTGAATTGACTGCTCTTTCCATTCTTGAAAGGCCACTTCTGGATTCTGTTCAAAAGGATCATCATCTTTTCCTTTCAGTGTTTCATATAGAGGCCCAGCTAGTAGACTGTAGTTAGGGATCCAGAAGCAGCAAACCCTGGCCTCCCCAGGAACCCCTAAGCTGTCTTCTAGTTTTAGAAAGGGGTAAGGCTGCAAATGGTTTCTTCCCTTTCCTGGGATGGGCTTCTCCGACCTTGTGTGAGAATGAAGCCCAGGCAGGTCACCGCAGTCTGTGATATTTGAGCTTTTTCTTGGACAACTTCTATCCTTTATTGGCTTGGTAGTTCAGAGGCCTCCTTAGTAGGGCTGGCGATCAGAATGTCGTCTGCATATTGAAGGAGGGTTTCCTTTTCTAGAGGTAGAACTTTTCGGTCTTTAGCTAAGCTTTCCCCAAAGATGGTGTGGGAATTTTTGAACCCTTGGGGCAAGACGGCCCGGAAGTATTGTTTTAGTTGTATGTTGAGTCCTGCCACTCACAAGCCAAAATTTCTTGTGACTCTGGGACTAATGGAATACAAAAGAAGGCATCATTGAAGACTAATACAGAATACCATGTCCTGGTGGTTGGTAGAATGACCAGCAGGGTGTAGGAAATGGAGCAACTGGAGGTATATCCTCGGTGGCTTCACTGACTGTCCTGACATCCTTTACCAGGTCCCCAGCAGCCCATGGGGCTCTCGTGGTCAGGCCAATCCCAGGATATGGAGCTCTCCTGGGCAGGTACCCCACCCCCAACCCAGCCCACGGGGCTCTCATGGTCAGGCCTCTCCCAGGATACAGAGCTACCCTTGCAGGTACCGTGGCAGGGCTGGGCACACAGGAACTGTGCACATAGCCCTCATTGAAGAGCACCCCCATCTCACCTGTCGCTCAGAGCTGACACAGAGCACCTCAGAGCAGGACTTGAACTAACAAACAGCAGCTCCGACAGGTCTGTGACCCTGGGCATCACTCTGTGTGGCCTCCCTCCACCTGGTCTTCCAGAGACATCCACTGCACCCGGGGCACCAAGCCTCTGTCTCCAACCACCACCCACCCCTCCTCTCCCTGACTCCTGGGTTCCTCTCATTAGGAGAGGGTTTTCTTGAAGTTGTCTCCCACTCATGGGCCAGATAAAATGATTAGAAAAGAAGCCAAAGCTGCAGCCCCTTGTCTATCCTGACTCTCAGGAGCCCACACCTGTTCCTTGGACCTGGCCGGTTCAGCAAGTTCCATTTTCTGCAACTGTGAGCCCCTGAGGGGTGATGATTGGCTGACCTGGGCAGCCTTACCATGCCGGCCAGCCCTCCCCAGGTGTGCCTGGGTTGAGATCAATATAAATACCACTCCAGGCAGCAAGAGCCCCTGCAGCTGTGCCTGACGCCATTTTCTCTGCCCTGTCAGCAGTCTCGGGGCTGGGCTGGTGGGAGGGAGTGAGAGGCCACGGCTTTGTGGGTGGCCCAGTGTGAGTGGGGCTCTGCTGGACTTTCTGCAGCAGTTGCCAGGCTGCCACCTGCTAAAGAAGAGGATGTGTCACCCATACCTGCTGCTGGAATTTCTCCCTGGGCAGAGGTGAGGAAGGAAAAAAGCAGTGGGGGCAGGGACAGGACGGGTATCTCAGGCAGGGAAATGGAAATCTTCCAGAAGAGCACCCAGGGACAGGACCATCCTGGCTGGCCTGCAGGCACCAAGTCAGCTGGCATGCTGTCACTCGTGTGGCTCCATGGCCCTTCCTCTAGGCTTTCAAGTCCTTGTATATATTCAGGTGTTTTACCTGGGAAGGGTGGGAACAGTTCAACAGCAACTGGCCTGGGGCTCAGCTCACGTTCACTCACAGATGCCTCGGCACAGTGCCCCAGCTTTGCAATGAGTACGCTTGTGTGGGGGCTGCTGGCTGAATGGGAGACGATTCCCCACCACTGACCAACTTCAGAATTGTTTACAACTGGAGCAAGTGCCCTGATACGGTTTTCCTCTGAGTAACTGGTGGGTTCTGTTTTTTTTTTTTTCTCTTTTACGTTTTTGGTTCAAGGTAGATTTTATTCCTCTTTTTTGTATTTACAGATATAAGCATGGAAATAATTTATTCATATAAATACATGTATGTGAAGGGAATAATTGTTTTTTCTGTTTTATTTTTTAAATTTTATTTCTTTTTAATTTTGAATTTTATTTTATATTTTTATACAGCAGGTTCTTATTGGTTATCTATTTTATACATATAAATGTTTACATGCCAATCCCAATCTCTCAGCTCCTCCCACCACCACCCCCCCAAGAGCTTTCCCCCCTTGTTGTCCATACGATTGTTGTCTACATCTGTTGCTCTATTTATGCCTTGCAAAACGGTTAATCTGTACAGTTTTTCTAGGTTCCACATATATGCATGAATATACAAGATTTGTTTTTCTCTTTCTGACTTACTTCACTCTGTATGACAGTCTCTAGATCCATCGACGTCTCTACAAATGACCCAATTTCATTCCTTTCATGGCTTAGTAATATTCCATTTTATATATGTACCACATCTTTATGCATTCGTCTGTCTGTGGGCATTTAGGTTGCTTCCATTACCTCGATATTGTAAATAGTGATGCAATGAACATTGCGGTGAATGTCTCTTTTTGATTTATGGTTTTGTCTGTGTATATGTCCAGTACTGGGATTGCTGTATCATATGGTAATTCTATTATTAGTTTCTTAAGACTCCATATTGTTCTCCATAGTGACTGTATCAATTTATATTCCCAACAATAGTGGAAGAGGCTTCCTTTTCCCCACACCCTTTCCAGCAATTGTTGTTTGTAGATTTTCAGATGATGCCCATTCTAACAGGTGTGAGGTGATACCTCATTGTTGAGTCCATTTCGTTGAGCAAGGGGTAGGTCTTGTCTATTACATATTTGGCTTATGGAACGGTATCTGTGCTAATTTCAAACTCTGGTTTTATGCAGCACCCCAACTCACCTTTCCCCTTAAGCAAGCATAAGTTGGTTTTCTAAACTTGAGACCCTGTTCTGTTTTGTAATTCAGTTCATGTGTAGCCAAGTTTACATTCCATGTATTAGTGATACCTTATGATGTTTCCTTATCTGTGTGACTTATTTCACTTAGAATCATCGTGCCTCAATCCACTCATTATGCGGGTACAGGCCTGGTGACACAGATTTCATTGCTGAGTGGTATTCTGTTGTACGTTAAGTACCGCAACTTCTTTATCAATTATTTGCTCTCTGGGATACTTAACTTGTACCATAGAAGAGGTTCCTGTAAACAGAGCCGTCCCAAATTTTGGGGTGGCTGTGTCTTTTTGATTTTAATTTCCCTAAGCTATAGGACCATAAGTGGAAATGCCCTAGACTCTGTTGCTTTGTTTTTCAGATGTATCAGGAAACACCATACACTTCTCCAGAGTGGCTGTTGGCAATTTACATCCCGCCCATCAGCATAACAAGGTTCCTTTATCCCCATGGCCTGTCTTGCCTTTCTGCATTTTCCACTTTTTTCAGATGGCTCTTTAAACCGGGGGGAAGTGACACTTCATAGTAGTTCGGATTTCCATTGCAAGCTTGCTTGGTTTGCCAAAAAGGGCGTATGCGTTTTTTCCTGAATATATTCAGGAAAAAACGCATACGCCCTTTTTGGCCAAGTGCATCATTGTGGACGTTCTGCCTCTTTTCCTATGCTTTACATGCAATTCCAGTCTACCTCCTGAAATCGGTTTCCTGCAATTCTGCCCCGCTTTCAAGTCCTCTTGGCAGCCTTACTTCAATATATTTTTGGACGATAGCTGTCATTTATAACTCTGCAGGTTTTTGAATTAGAGTGCCCCTAAGCTCCTTTCTTCAACTCGCTTTCTTGTGAGCTGGCCGCAACACCGCAGGATTGCTTCAGGCCCTAGTGTGGTTCCGGCATGGCACGCTGAGCCTTTGGTTAATTCCTCTTCCTGGTGGGAAATGAGAGTTAAATTTGCCCGTCCAGACACCTCCAGCTAGTCTCTCATTGGTTCTCCCTATTCCTGTTCAACTTTCAAAGAATTTGCAAACTGGGCCAAACAGGAGGTTAAAGGCACTGACTCTCCAAGTGGGGAGAGTGTTAGTAAAGCGTCTGGAATGTTGCACCCGAGTACCAGGGGACGAAACCTGAGACACATTTGAACACGTTTCCCGATCACACGGTGGATCATACTCTGGGTTCCACATGCATGTTTTAGCTGAAGGAAGAATCCCTTAAACCTGGAGAGTTGAGACCCTTGGCATGGGTACCATGCAATATGACTTCAAAGGGTCTGCATTGGCTCACCGAACCTCACCAATCCTATCACTGCTGCGCTAATGCACTGTACACACGCTTGATTCTCTTTCAGAGACATATAAATCCATAGGTTTTAAGATTCTTACTAGTCAGGTATATTCTTAGGCGTTTAATATGGGGTGTAGAGTCCACTTCGTTGAGCAAGGAGTAGCTCTTGTCTATTACATATTTGGCTTATGGAACAGTATCTGTGCTAATTTCAATCTCAGGTTTTATGCAGCACCCCAACTCACCTTTGCCCTTAAGCAAGCATAAGTTGGTTTTCTACATTTGAGACCCTGTTCTGTTTTGTAATTCAGTTCCTGTGTACCCAAGTTTACATTCCGTGTATTAGTGATATCTTATGATGTTTCTTTTCTGTGTGACTTATTTCACTTAGAATCATCGTACCTGAATCCACTCATTATGCTGCTACGGGCCTGATGATATACATTTCATTGCTGAGTGATATTGCATTGTACGTAAGTACCACAAATTCTTTATCCATTTTTCGCTTTCTGTGATATTGAACTTGTACCACAAAAGAGGTTCTTGTAAACAGAGCCGTCCCAAACTTTGGGGTGGCTGTGTCTTTTTGATTTTAATTTCCCTAAGCTATAGGACCATAAGTGGAAGTGCCCTAGGCTCTGTTGCTTTGTTTTGTAGATGTTTCAGGAAACACCATAAACTTCTCCAGAGTGGCTGTTGGCAATTTACATCCCGCCCATCAGCATAACAAGGCTCCCAGTTCTCCATGGCCTGTCCGGCCTTTCTGGATTTTATACTTTTTTCAGATGGCCCTTTTGGCAGGGGGGCAGTGAGACTTCATTGTAGTGCAGATTTCCTTTGCAAGCTTGCTTGGTTGGCCCAAAAGGGCGTATGCGTTTTTTCCTGAATATATTCAGGAAAAAACGCATACGCCCTTTTTAGCCAAGTGCATCATTGTGGACGTTCTGCCTCTTTTCCTATGCTTTACATGCAATTCCAGTCTACCTCCTGAAATCGGTTTCCTGCAATTCTGCCCCGCTTTCAAGTCCTCTTGGCAGCCTTACTTCAATATATTTTTGGACGATAGCTGTCATTTATAACTCTGCAGGTTTGTGAATTACAGTGCCCCTGAGCTCCTTTCTTCAACTCGCTTTCTTGTGAGCTGGCCGCAACACCGCAGGATTGCTTCAGGCCCTAGTGTGGTTCCGGCATGGCACGCTGAGCCTTTGGTTAATTCCTCTTCCTGGTGGGAAATGAGAGTTAAATTTGCCCGTCCAGGCACCTCCAGCTAGTCTCTCATTGGTTCTCCCTATTCCTGTTCATTTTCCGCAGAAATGGCAAACTGGGCCAAACAGGAGGTTAAAGGCACTGACTCTCCAAGTGGGGAGAGTGTTAGTAAAGCGTCTGGAATGTTGCACCCGAGTACCAGGGGACGAAACCTGAGACACATTTGAACACGTTTCCCGATCACACGGTGGATCATACTCTGGGTTCCACATGCATGTTTTAGCTGAAGGAAGAATCCCTTAAACCTGGAGAGTTGAGACCCATGGAATGTGTACCATGCAATGTGACCTCAAAGGGTCTGCATTTGCTCACCGAACCTCACCAATCCTATCACTGCTGCGTTTATGCCGCTGTACACACGCTTGATTCTCTTTCGGAGACATAGAAATGTATAGGTTTTAAGATTCTTACTGGTCAGGTATATTCTTAGGCGTTTAATATGGGGTGTAGAGTCTACTTCGTTGAGCAAGGAGTAGCTCTTGTCTATTACATATTTGGCTTATGGAACGGTATCTGTGCTAATTTCAATCTCTGGTTTTATGCAGCACCCCAACTCACCTTTCCCCTTAAGCAAGCATAAGTTGGTTTTCTACATTTGAGACCCTGTTCTGTTTTGTAATTCAGTTCCTGTGTAGCCAAGTTTACATTCCGTGTAGTAGTGATATCTTATGATGTTTCTTTTTCTGTGTGACTTATCTCACTTAGAATCATCGTACCTGAATCCACTCATTATGCTGCTACGGGCCTGATGATATACATTTCATTGCTGAGTGATATTGCATTGTACGTAAGTACCACAACTTCTTTATCCATTTTTCACTTTCTGTGATATTGAACTTGTACTGTAAATGAAGTTCTTGTAAACAGAGCCGTCCCAAACTTTGGGGTGGCTGTGTCTTTTTGATTTTAATTTCCCTAAGCTATAGGACCATAAGTGGAAGTGCCCTAGGCTCTGTTGCTTTGTTTTTTATATGTTTCAGGAAACACCATACACTTCTCCAGAGTGGCTGTTGGCAATTTACATCCCGCCCATCAGCATAACAAGGCTCCCAGTTCTCCATGGCCTGTCCTGCCTTTCTGGATTTTACACTTTTTTCAGATGGCCCTTTTGACCGGGGGGCAGTGAGACTTCATTGTAGTGCAGATTTCCTTTGCAAGCTTGCTTGGTTGGCCAAAAAGGGCGTATGCGTTTTTTCCTGAATATATTCAGGAAAAAACGCATACGCCCTTTTTGGCCAAGTGCATCATTGTGGACGTTCTGTCTCTTTTCCTATGCTTTACATGCAATTCCAGTCTACCTCCTGAAATCGGATTCCTGCAATTCTGCCCCGCTTTCGAGTCCCCTTGGCAGCCTTACTTTAATATATTTTTGGACGATAGCTGTCATTTATAACTCTGCAGGTTTGTGAATTACAATGCCCCTGAGCTCCTTTCTTCAACTCGCTTTCTTGTGAGCTGGCCGCAACACCGCAGGATTGCTTCAGGCCCTAGTGTGGTTCCGGCATGGCACGCTGAGCCTTTGGTTAATTCCTCTTCCTGGTGGGAAATGAGAGTTAAATTTGCCCGTCCAGACACCTCCAGCTAGTCTCTCATTGGTTCTCCCTATTCCTGTTCATTTTCCGCAGAAATTGCAAACTGGGCCAAACAGGAGGTTAAAGGCACTGACTCTCCAAGTGGAGAGAGTTTTAGTAAAGCGTCTGGAATGTTGCACCCGAGTACCAGGGGACAAAAACTGAGACACATTTGAACACGTTTCCCGATCACACGGTGGATCATACTCTGGGTTCCACATGCATGTTTTAGCTGAAGGAAGAATCCCTTAAACCTGGAGAGTTGAGACCCATGGAATGGGTACCATGCAATATGACTTCAAAGGTTCTGCATTGGCTCACCGAACCTCACCAATCCTATCACTGCTGCGCTTATGCCACTGTACACACGCTTGATTCTCTTTCGTAGACATATAAATCCATAGATTTTAAGATTCTTCCTAGTCAGGTATATTCTTAGACGTTTAATATGGGGTGTTGAGTCCTCTTCGTTGAGCAAGGAGTAGCTCTTGTCTACTACATATTTGGCTTATGGAACGGTATCTGTGCTAATTTCAATCTCTGGTTTTATGCAGCACCCCAACTCACCTTTCCCCTTAAGCAAGCATAAGTTGGTTTTCTACATTTGAGACCCTGTTCTGTTTTGTAATTCAGTTCCTGTGTAGCCAAGTTTACATTCCGTGTAGTAGTGATATCTTATGATGTTTCTTTTTCTGTGTGACTTATCTCACTTAGAATCATCGTACCTGAATCCACTCATTATGCTGCTACGGGCCTGATGACATAGATTTCATTGCTGAGTGATATTGCATTGTACGTAAGTACCACAACTTCTTTATCCATTTTTCGCTTTCTGTGATATTGAACTTGTACCGTAAACGAGGTTCTTGTAAACAGAGCCGTCCCAAACTTTGGGGTGGCTGTGTCTTTTTGGTTTTAATTTCCCTAAGCTATACGACCATAAGTGGAAGTGCCCTAGGCTCTGTTGCTTTGTTTTTTAGATGTTTCAGGAAACACCATACACTTCTCCAGAGTGGCTGTTGGCAATTTACATCCCGCCCATCAGCATAACAAGGCTCCCAGTTCTCCATGGCCTGTCCGGCCTTTCTGGATTTTACACTTTTTTCAGATGGCCCTTTTGACTGGGGGGCAGTGAGACTTCATTGTAGTGCAGATTTCCTTTGCAAGCTTGCTTGGTTGGCCAAAAAGTGCGTATGCGTTTTTTCCTGAATATATTCAGGAAAAAACGCATATGCCCTTTTTGGCCAAGTGCATCATTGTGGACGTTCTGCCTCTTTTCCTATGCTTTACATGCAATTCCAGTCTACCTCCTGAAATCGGTTTCCTGCAATTCTGCCCCGCTTTCAAGTCCTCTTGGCAGCCTTACTTCAATATATTTTTGGACGATAGCTGTCATTTATAACTCTGCAGGTTTGTGAATTACAGTGTCCCTGAGCTCCTTTCTTCAACTCACTTTCTTGTGAGCTGGCCGCAACACCGCAGGATTGCTTCAGGCCCTAGTGTCGTTCCGGCATGGCACGCTGAGCCTTTGGTTAATTCCTCTTCCTGGTGGGAAATGAGAGTTAAATTTGCCCATCCAGACACCTCCAGCTAGTCTCTCATTTGTTCTCCCTATTCCTGTTCATTTTCCGCAGAAATTGCAAACTGGGCCAAACAGGAGGTTAAAGGCACTGACTCTCCAAGTGGGGAGAGTTTTAGTAAAGCGTCTGGAATGTTGCACCCGAGTACCAGCGGAGAAAATCTGAGACACATTTGAACACGTTTCCCGATCACACGGTGGATCATACTCTGGGTTCCACATGCATGTTTTAGCTGAAGGAAGAATCCCTTAAACCTGGAGAGTTGAGACCCATGGAATGGGTACCATGCAATATGACTTCAAAGGGTCTGCATTTGCTCAACAAACCTCACCAATCCTATCACTGCTGCGTTTATGCTGCTGTACACATGCTTGATTCTCTTTTGGAGACATATAAATCCATAGGTTTTAAGATTATTACTAGTCAGGTATATTCTTAGGCGATTAATATGGGGTGTAGAGTCCACTTCGTTGAGCAAAGAGTAGCTCTTGTCTATTACATATTTGGCTTATGGAATGGTATCTGTGCTAATTTCAATCTCTGGTTTTATGCAGAACCCCAACTCACCTTTCCCCTTAAGCAAGCATAAGTTGGTTTTCTACATTTGAGACCGTGTTCTGTTTTGTAATTCAGTTTCTGTGTAGCCAAGTTTACATTCCGTGTAGTAGTGATATCTTATGATGTTTCTTTTTCTGTGTGACTTATCTCACTTAGAATCATCGTACCTGAATCCACTCATTATGCTGCTACGGGCCTGATGATATAGATTTCATTGCTGAGTGATATTGCATTGTACGTAAGTACCACAAATTCTTTATCCATTTTTCACCTTCTGTGATATTGAATTTGTACTGTAAATGAGGTTCTTGTAAACAGAGCCGTCCCAAACTTTGGGGTGGCTGTGTCTTTTTGATTTTAATTTCCCTAAGCTATAGGACCATAAGTGGAAGTGCCCTAGGCTCTGTTGCTTTGTTTTTTAGATGTTTCAGGAAACACCATACACTTCTCCAGAGTGGCTGTTGGCAATTTACATCCCGCCCATCAGCATAACAAGGCTCCCAGTTCTCCATGGCCTGTCCTGCCTTTCTGGATTTTATACTTTTTTCAGATGGCCCTTTTGACCGGGGGGCAGTGAGACTTCATTGTAGTGCAGATTTCCTTTGCAAGCTTGCTTGGTTGGCCAAAAAGGGCGTATGCGTTTTTTTCTGAATATATTCAGGAAAAAACGCATACGCCCTTTTTGGCCAAGTGCATCATTGTGGACGTTCTGCCTCTTTTCCTATGCTTTACATGCAATTCCAGTCTACCTCCTGAAATCGGTTTCCTGCAATTCTGCCCCGCTTTCAAGTCCTCTTGGCAGCCTTACTTCAATATATTTTTGGACGATAGCTGTCATTTTTAACTCTGCAGGTTTGTGAATTACAGTGCCCCTGAGCTCCTTTCTTCAACTCGCTTTCTTCTGAGATGGCCGCAACACCGCAGGATTGCTTCAGGCCCTAGTGTGTTTCCGGCATGGCACGCTGAGCCTTTGGTTAATTCCTCTTCCTGGTGGGAAATGAGAGTTAAATTTGCCCGTCCAGACACCTCCAGCTAGTCTCTCATTGGTTCTCCCTATTCCTGTTCATTTTCCGCAGAAATTGCAAACTGGGCCAAACAGGAGGTTAAAGGCACTGACTCTCCAAGTGGGGAGAGTGTTAGTAAAGCGTCTGGAATGTTGCACCCGAGTACCAGGGGACGAAAAGTGAGACATTTGAACACGTTTCCCGATCACACGGTGGATCATACTCTGGGTTCCACATGCATGTTTTAGCTGAAGGAAGAATCCCTTAAACCTGGAGAGTTGAGACCCATGGAATGGGTACCATGCAATATGACTTCAAAGGGTCTGCATTGGCTCACCGAACCTCACCAATCCTATCACTGCTGCGCTTATGCCTCTGTACACACGCTTGATTCTCTTTCGGAGACTTATAAATCCATAGATTTTAAGATTCTTACTAGTCAGGTATATTCTTAGACGTTTAATATGGGGTGTTGAGTCCTCTTCGCTGAGCAAGGAGTAGCTCTTGTCTATTACATATTTGGCTTATGGAACGGTATCTGTGCTAATTTCAATCTCTGGTTTTATGCAGCACCCCAACTCACCTTTCCCCTTAAGCAAGCATAAGTTGGTTTTCTACATTTGAGACCCTGTTCTGTTTTGTAATTCAGTTCCTGTGTAGCCAAGGTTACAT
Organism: Pseudorca crassidens; assembly: GCF_039906515.1. Classification (NCBI taxonomy): domain Eukaryota; kingdom Metazoa; phylum Chordata; class Mammalia; order Artiodactyla; family Delphinidae; genus Pseudorca; species Pseudorca crassidens. The sequence continues at coordinate 163,061,005 of NC_090296.1, forward strand.
TCCATGTAGTAGTGATATCTTATGATGTTTCTTTTTCTGTGTGACTTATTTCACTTAGAATCATCGTACCTGAATCCACTCATTATGCTGCTACGTGCCTGATGATATACATTTCATTGCTGAGTGATATTGCATTGTACGTAAGTACCACAAATTCTTTATCCATTCTTTGCTTTCTGTGATATTGAACTTGTACCGTAAACGAGGTTCTTGTAAACAGAGCCGTCCCAAACTTTATGGTGGCTGTGTCTTTTTGATTTTAATTTCCCTAAGCTATACGACCATAAGTGGAAGTGCCCTAGGCTCTGTTGCTTTGTTTTGTAGATGTTTCAGGAAACACCATACACTTCTCCAGAGAGGCTATTGGCAATTTACATCCCGCCCATCAGCATAACAAGGCTCCCAGTTCTCCATGGCCTGTCCTGCCTTTCTGGATTTTATACTTTTTTCAGATGGCCCTTTTGACCGGGGGGCAGTGAGACTTCATTGTAGTGCAGATTTCCTTTGCAAGCTTGCTTGGTTGGCCCAAAGGGGCGTATGCGTTTTTTCCTGAATATATTCAGGAAAAAACGCATACGCCCTTTTTGGCCAAGTGCATCATTGTGGACGTTCTGCCTCTTTTCCTATGCTTTACATGCAATTCCAGTCTACCTCCTGAAATCGGTTTCCTGCAATTCTGCCCCGCTTTCAAGTCCTCTTGGCAGCCTTACTTCAATATATTTTTGGACGATAGCTGTCATTTATAACTCTGCAGGTTTGTGAATTACAGTGCCCCTGAGCTCCTTTCTTCAACTCGCTTTCTTTTGAGCTGGCCGCAACACCACAGCATGGCTTCAGGCCCTAGTGTGGTTCTGGCATGGCACGCTGAGCCTTTGGTTAATTCCTCTTCCTGGTGGGAAATGAGAGTTAAATTTGCCCGTCCAGACACCTCCAGCTAGTCTCTCATTGGTTCTCCCTATTCCTGTTCATTTTCCGCAGAAATTGCAAACTGGGCCAAACAGGAGGTTAAAGGCACTGACTCTCCAAGTGGGGAGAGTGTTAGTAAAGCGACTGGAATGTTGCACCCGAGTACCAGGGGACGAAAACTGAGACACATTTGAACACGTTTCCCGATCACACGGTGGATCATACTCTGGGTTCCACATGCATGTTTTAGCTGAAGGAAGAATCCCTTAAACCTGGAGAGTTGAGACCCATGGAATGGGTACCATGCAATATGACTTCAAAGGGTCTGCATTTGCTCACCGAACCTCACCAATCCTATCACTGCTGCGTTTATGCCGCTGTACACACGCTTGATTCTCTTTCGGAGACATATAAATCAATAGGTGTTAAGATTCTTACTAGTCAGGTATATTCTTAGGCATTTAATATGGGGTGTTGAGTCCACTTCGTTGAGCAAGGAGTAGCTCTTGTCTATTACCTATTTGGCTTATGGAATGGTATCTGTGCTAATTTCAATCTCTGGTTTTATGCAGCACCCCAACTCACCTTTCCCCTTAAGCAAGCATAAGTTGGTTTTCTACATTTGAGACACTGTTCTGTTTTGTAATTCAGTTCCTGTGTAGCCAAGTTTACATTCCGTGTATTAGTGATATCTTATGATGTTTCTTTTTCTGTGTGACTTATTTCACTTAGAATCATCGTACCTGAATCCACTCATTATGCTGCTACGGGCCTGATGACATAGATTTCATTCCTGAGTGATATTGCATTGTACGTAAGTACCACAACTTCTTTATCCATTTTTCACTTTCTGCAATATTGAACTTGTACCATAAACGAGATTCTTGTAAACAGAGCCGGCCCAAACTTTGGGGTGGCTGTGTCTTTTTGATTTTAATTTCCCTAAGCTATAGGACCATAAGTGGAAGTGCCCTAGGCTCTGTTGCTTTGTTTTTTAGATGTTTCAGGAAACACCATACACTTCTCCAGAGTGGCTGTTGGCAATTTACATCCCGCCCATCAGCATAACAAGGCTCCCAGTTCTCCATGGCCTGTCCTGCCTTTCTGGATGTTATACTTTTTTCAGATGGCCCTTTTGACCGGGGGGCAGTGAGACTTCATTGTAGTGCAGATTTCCTTTGCAAGCTTGCTTGGTTGGCCAAAAAGGGCGTATGCGTTTTTTCCTGAATATATTCAGGAAAAAACGCATACGCCCTTTTTGGCCAAGTGCATCATTGTGGACGTTCTGCCTCTTTTCCTATGCTTTACATGCAATTCCAGTCTACCTCCTGAAATCGGTTTCCTGCAATTCTGCCCCGCTTTCAAGTCCTCTTGGCAGCCTTACTTCAATATATTTTTGGACGATAGCTGTCATTTATAACTCTGCAGGTTTGTGAATTACAGTGCCCCTGAGCTCCTTTCTTCAACTCGCTTTTTTGTGAGCTGGCCGCAACACCGCAGCATTGCTTCAGGCCCTAGTGTGGTTCCGGCATGGCACGCTGAGCCTTTGGTTAATTCCTCTTCCTGTTGGGAAATGAGAGTTAAATTTGCCGATCCAGACACCTCCAGCTAGTCTCTCATTGGTTCTCCCTATTTCTGTTCATTTTCCGCAGAAATTGCAAACTGGGCCAAACAGGAGGTTAAAGGCACTGTCTCTCCAATTGGGGAGAGTGTTAGTAAAGCGTCTGGAATGTTGCACCCGAGTACCAGGGGACAAAAACTGAGACACATTTGAACACGTTTCCCGATCACACGGTTGATCATACTCTGGGTTCCACATGCATGTTTTAGCTGAAGGAAGAATCCCTTAAACCTGGAGAGTTGAGACCCATGGAATGGGTACCATGCAATATGACTTCAAAGGGTCTGCATTTGCTCACCGAACCTCACCAATCCTATCACTGCTGCGTTTATGCCGCTGTACACATGCTTGTTTCTCTTTTGGAGACATATAAATCCATAGGTTTTAAGATTATTACTAGTCAGGTATATTCTTAGGCGATTAATATGGGGTGTAGAGTCCACTTCGTTGAGCAAGGAGTAGCTCTTGTCTATTACATATTTGGCTTATTGAATGGTATCTGTGCTAATTTCAATCTCTGGTTTTATGAAGAACCCCAACTCACCTTTCCCCTTAAGCAAGCATAAGTTGGTTTTCTACATTTGAGACCGTGTTCTGTTTTGTAATTCAGTTTCTGTGTAGCCAAGTTTACATTCCGTGTAGTAGTGATATCTTATGATGTTTCTTTTTCTGTGTGACTTATCTCACTTAGAATCATCGTACCTGAATCCACTCATTATGCTGCTACGGGCCTGATGATATAGATTTCATTGCTGAGTGATATTGCATTGTACGTAAGTACCACAAAATCTTTGTCCATTTTTCACTTTCTGTGATATTGAACTTGTACTGTCAACGAGGTTCTTGTAAACAGAGCCGTCCCAAACTTTGGGGTGGCTGTGTCTTTTTGATTTTAATTTCCCTAAGCTATAGGACCATAAGTGGAAGTGCCCTAGGCTCTGTTGCTTTGTTTTTTAGATGTTTCAGGAAACACCATACACTTCTCCAGAGTGGCTGTTGGCAATTTACATCCCGCCCATCAGCATAACAAGGCTCCCAGTTCTCCATGGCCTGTCCTGCCTTTCTGGATTTTACACTTTTTTCAGATGGCCCTATTGACCGGGGGGCAGTGAGACTTCATTGTAGTGCAGATTTCCTTTGCAAGCTTGCTTGGTTGGCCAAAAAGGGCGTATGCGTTTTTTCCTGAATATATTCAGGAAAAAACGCATACGCCCTTTTTGGCCAAGTGCATCATTGTGGACGTTCTGCCTCTTTTCCTATGCTTTACATGCAATTCCAGTCTACCTCCTGAAATCGGTTTCCTGCAATTCTGCCCCGCTTTCAAGTCCTCTTGGCAGCCTTACTTCAATATATTTTTGGACGATAGCTGTCATTTTTAACTCTGCAGGTTTGTGAAATACAGTGCCCCTGAGCTCCTTTCTTCAACTCGCTTTCTTGTGAGCTGGCCGCAACACCACAGGATTGCTTCAGGACATAGTGTGGTTCCGGAATGGCACGCTGAGCCTTTGTTTAATTCCTCTTCCTGGTGGGAAATGAGAGTTAAATTTGCCCGTCCAGACACCTCCAGCTAGTCTCTCATTGGTTCTCCCTATTCCTGTTCATCTTCCGCAGAAATTGCGAACTGGGCCAAACAGGAGGTTAAAGGCACTGACTCTCCAAGTGGGGAGAGTGTTAGTAAAGCATCTGGAATGTTGCACCCGAGTACCAGCGGACGAAAACTGACACATTTGAACACGTTTTCCGATCACACGGTGGATCATACTCTGGGTTCCACATGCATGTTTTAGCTGAAGGAAGAATCCCTTAAACCTGGAAAGTTGAGACCCAAGGAATAGGTACCACGCAATATGACTTCAAAGGGTCTGCATTTGCTCACCGAACGTCACCAATCCTATCACTGCTGCGCTTATGCCGCTGTACACACGCTTGATTCTCTTTCGGAGACAAATAAGTCCATAGGTTTTAAGATTCTTACTAGTCAGGTATATTCTTAGGCGTTTAATATGGGGTGTTGTGTCCTCTTCGTTGAGCAAGGAGTAGATCTTGTCTATTACATATTTGGCTTGTGGAACGGTATCTGTGCTAATTTCAATCTCTGGTTTTATGCAGCACCCCAATTCACCTTTCCCCTTAAGCAAGCATAAGTTGGTTTTCTACATTTGACACCCTGTTCTGTTTTGTAATTCTGTTCCTGTGTAGCCAAGTTTACATTCCGTGTAGTAGTGATATCTTATGATGTTTCTTTTTCTGTGTGACTTATCTTACTTAGATTCATCGTACCTGAATCCACTCATTATGCTGTTACGGGCCTGATGACATACATTTCATTGCTGAGTGATATTGCATTGTACGTAAGTACCACAACTTCTTTATCCATTTTTCGCTTTCTGTGATATAGAACTTGTACCGTAAACGAGGTTCTTGTAAACAGAGCTGTCCCAAACTTTGGGGTGACTGTGTCTTTTTTATTTTAATTTCCCTAAGCTATAGGACCATAAGTGGAAATGTCCTAGGCTCTGTTGCTTTGTTTTTTAGATGTTTCAGGAAACACCATACACTTCTCCAGAGTGGCTGTTGGCAATTTACATCCCGCCCATCAGCATAACAAGGCTCCCAGTTCTCCATGGCCTGTCCTGCCTTTCTGGATGTTACACTTTTTTCAGATGGCCCTTTTGACCGGGGGGCAGTGAGACTTCATTGTAGTGCAGATTTCCTTTGCAAGCTTGCTTGGTTGGCCAAAAAGGGCGTATGCGTTTTTTCCTGAATATATTCAGGAAAAAACGCATACGCCCTTTTTGGCCAAGTGCATCATTGTGGACGTTCTGCCTCTTTTCCTATGCTTTACATGCAATTCCAGTCTACCTCCTGAAACCGGTTTCCTGCAATTCTGCCCCGCTTTCAAGTCCTCTTGGCAGCCTTACTTCAATATATTTTTGGACGATAGCTGTCATTTTTAACTCTGCAGGTTTGTGAATTACAGTGCCCCTGAGCTCCTTTCTTCAACTCGCTTTCTTGTGAGCTGGCCGCAACACCGCAGGATTGCTTCAGGCCCTAGTGTGGTTCCGGCATGGCACGCTGAGCCTTTGGTTAATTCCTCTTCCTGGTGGGAAATGAGAGTTAAATTTGCCCATCCAGACACCTCCAGCTAGTCTCTCATTGGTTCTCCCTATTCCTGTTCATTTTCCGCAGAAATTGCAAACTGGGCCAAACAGGAGGTTAAAGGCAGTGACTCTCCAAGTGGGGAGAGTGTTAGTAAAGCGTCTGGAATGTTGCACCCGAGTACCAGGGGACGAAAACTGAGACACATTTGAACACGTTTCCCGATCACACGGTGGATCATACTCTGGGTTCCACATGCATGTTTTAGCTGAAGGAAGAATCCCTTAAACCTGGAGAGTTGAGACCCATGGAATGGCTACCATGCAATATGACTTCAAAGGGTCTGCATTTGCTCATCAAACCTCAGAAATCCTATCACTGCTGCGTTTATGCCACTGTACACATGCTTGATTCTCTTTTGGAGACATATAAATCCATAGGTTTTAAGATTATTACTAGTCAGGTATATTCTTAGGCGATTAATATGGGGTGTAGAGTCCACTTCGTTGAGCAAGGAGTAGCTCTTGTCTATTACATATTTGGCTTATGGAATGGTATCTGTGCTAATTTCAATCTCTGGTTTTATGCAGAACCCCAACTCACCTTTCCCCTTAAGCAAGCATAAGTTGGTTTTCTACATTTGAGACCGTGTTCTGTTTTGTAATTCAGTTTCTGTGTAGCCAAGTTTACATTCCGTGTAGTAGTGATATCTTATGATGTTTCCTTTTCTGTGTGACTTATCTCACTTAGAATCATCGTACCTGAATCCACTCATTATGCTGCTACGGGCCTGATGATATAGATTTCATTGCTGAGTGATATTGCATTGTACGTAAGTACCACAAATTCTTTATCCATTTTTCACCTTCTGTGATATTGAATTTGTACTGTAAATGAGGTTCTTGTAAACAGAGCCGTCCCAAACTTTGGGGTGGCTGTGTCTTTTTGATTTTAATTTCCCTAAGCTATAGGACCATAAGTGGAAGTGCCCTAGGCTCTGTTGCTTTGTTTTTTAGATGTTTCAGGAAACACCATACACTTCTCCAGAGTGGCTGTTGGCAATTTACATCCCGCCCATCAGCATAACAAGGCTCCCAGTTCTACATGGCCTGTCCTGCCTTTCTGGATTTTACACTTTTTTCAGATGGCCCTTTTGACCGGGGGGCAGTGAGACTTCATTGTAGTGCAGATTTCCTTTGCAAGCTTGCTTGGTTGGCCAAAAAGGGCGTATGCGTTTTTTCCTGAATATATTCAGGAAAAAACGCATACGCCCTTTTTGGCCAAGTGCATCATTGTGGACGTTCTGCCTCTTTTCCTATGCTTTACATGCAATTCCAGTCTACCTCCTGAAATCGGATTCCTGCAATTCTGCCCCGCTTTCAAGTCCTCTTGGCAGCCTTACTTCAATATATTTTTGGACGATAGCTGTCATTTTTAACTCTGCAGGTTTGTGAATTACAGTGTCCCTGAGCTCCTTTCTTCAACTCGCTTTCTTGTGAGCTGGCCGCAACACCGCAGGATTGCTTCAGGCCCTAGTGTGGTTCTGGCATGGCACGCTGAGCCTTTGGTTAATTCCTCTTCCTGGTGGGAAATGAGAGTTAAATTTGCCCGTCCAGACACCTCCAGCTAGTCTCTCATTGGTTCTCCCTATTTCTGTTCATTTTCCGCAGAAATTGCAAACTGGGCCAAACAGGAGGTTAAAGGCACTGACTCTCCAAGTGGGGAGAGTGTTAGTAAAGCGACTGGAATGTTGCACCCGAGTACCAGGGGACGAAAACTGAGACACATTTGAACACGTTTCCCGATCACACGGTGGATCATACTCTGGGTTCCACATGCATGTTTTAGCTGAAGGAAGAATCCCTTAAACCTGGAGAGTTGAGACCCATGGAATGGGTACCATGCAATATGACCTCAAAGGGTCTGCATTTGCTCACCGAACCTCACCAATCCTATCACTGCAGCATTTATGCCGCTGTACACACGCTTGATTCTCTTTCGGAGACATATAAATCCATAGGTGTTAAGATTCTTACTAGTCAGGTATATTCTTAGGCATTTAATATGGGGTGTTGAGTCCACTTCGTTGAGCAAGGAGTAGCTCTTGTCTATTACCTATTTGGCTTATGGAATGGTATCTGTGCTAATTTCAATCTCTGGTTTTATGCAGCACCCCAACTCACCTTTCCCCTTAAGCAAGCATAAGTTGGTTTTCTACATTTGAGATCCTGTTCTGTTTTGTAATTCAGTTCCTGTGTAGCCAAGTTTACATTCCGTGTATTAGTGATATCTTATGATGTTTCTTTTTCTGTGTGACTTATTTCACTTAGAATCATCGTACCTGAATCCACTCATTATGCTGCTACGGGCCTGATGACATAGATTTCATTCCTGAGTGATATTGCATTGTACGTAAGTACCACAACTTCTTTATCCATTTTTCACTTTCTGCGATATTGAACTTGTACCATAAACGAGATTCTTGTAAACAGAGCCGGCCCAAACTTTGGGGTGGCTGTGTCTTTTTGATTTTAATTTCCCTAAGCTATAGGACCATAAGTGGAAGTGCCCTAGGCTCTGTTGCTTTGTTTTTTAGATGTTTCAGGAAACACCATACACTTCTCCAGAGTGGCTGTTGGCAATTTACATCCCGCCCATCAGCATAACAAGGCTCCCAGTTCTCCATGGCCTGTCCTGCCTTTCTGGATTTTACACTTTTTTCAGATGGCCCATTTGACCGGGGGGCAGTGAGACTTCATTGTTGTGCAGATTTCCTTTGCAAGCTTGCTTGGTTGGCCAAAAAGTGCGTATGCGTTTTTTCCTGAATATATTCAGGAAAAAACGCATACGCCCTTTTTGGCCAAGTGCATCATTGTGGACGTTCTGCCTCTTTTCCTATGCTTTACATGCAATTCCAGTCTACCTCCTGAAATCGGATTCCTGCAATTCTGCCCCGCTTTCAAGTCCTCTTGGCAGCCTTACTTCAATATATTTTTGGACGATAGCTGTCATTTTTAACTCTGCAGGTTTGTGTATTACAGTGCCCCTGATCTGCTTTCTTCAACTCGCTTTCTTGTGAGCTGGCCGCAACACCGCAGGATTGCTTCAGGCCCTAGTGTGGTTCCGGCATGGCAAGCTGAGCCTTTGGTTAATTCCTCTTCCTGGTGGGAAATGAGAGTTAAATTTGCCCGTCCAGACACCTCCAGATAGTCTCTCATTGGTTCTCCCTATTCCTGTTCATCTTCCGCAGAAATTGCAAACTGGGCCAAACAGGAGGTTAAAGGCACTGACTCTCCAAGTGGGGAGAGTGTTAGTAAAGCGTCTGGAATGTTGCACCCGAGTACGAGGAGACGAAACCTGAGACACATTTCAACACGTTTCCCGATCACACGGTGGATCATACTCTGGGTTCCACATGCATGTTTTAGGTGAAGGAAGAATCCCTTAAACCTGGAGAGTTGAGACCCATGGAATGGGTACCATGCAATATGACTTCAAAGGTTCTGCATTGGCTCACCGAACCTCACCAATCCTATCACTGCTGTGCTTATGCCACTGTACACACGCTTAATTCCCTTTCGGAGAGATATAAATCCATAGGTTTTAAGATTCTTACTAGTCAGGTATATTCCTAGACGTTTAATATGGGGTGTTGAGTCCTCTTCGTTGAGCAAGGAGTAGCTCTTGTCTATTACATATTTGGCTTATGGAACGGTATCTGTGCTAATTTCAATCTCTGGTTTTATGCAGCACCCCAATTCACCTTTCCCCTTAAGCAAGCATAAGTTGGTTTTCTACATTTGAGACACTGTTCTGTTTTGTATTTCAGTTCCTGGGTAGCCAAGTTTACATTCCGTGTAGTAGGGATATCTTATGATGTTTCTTTTTCTGTGTGACTTATTTCACTTAGAATCATCGTACCTGAATCCACTCATTATGCTGCTACGGGCTTGATGATATACATTTCATTGCTGAGTGATATTGCATTGTACGTAAGTACCACAAATTCATTATCCATTTTTCGCTTTCTGTGATATTGAACTTGTACCGTAAATGAGGTTCTTGTAAACAGAGCCGTCCCAAACTTTGGGGTGGCTGTGTCTTTTTGATTTTAATTTCCCTAAGCTATAGGACCATAAGTGGAAGTGCCCTAGGCTCTGTTGCTTTGTTTTTTAGATGTTTCAGGAAACACCATACACTTCTCCAGAGTGGCTGTTGGCAATTTACATCCCGCCCATCAGCATAACAAGGCTCCCAGTTCTCCATGGCCTGTCCTGCCTTTCTGGATTTTACACTTTTTTCAGATGGCCCTATTGACCGGGGGGCAGTGAGACTTCATTGTAGTGCAGATTTCCTTTGCAAGCTTGCTTGGTTGGCCAAAAAGGGCGTATGCGTTTTTTCCTGAATATATTCAGGAAAAAACGCATACGCCCTTTTTGGCCAAGTGCATCATTGTGGACGTTCTGCCTCTTTTCCTATGCTTTACATGCAATTCCAGTCTACCTCCTGAAATCGGTTTCCTACAATTCTGCCCCGCTTTCAAGTCCTTTTGGTACCCTTACTTCAATATATTTTTGGACGATAGCTGTCATTTTTAACTCTGCAGGTTTGTGAAATACAGTGCCCCTGAGCTCCTTTCTTCAACTCGCTTTCTTGTGAGCTGGCCGCAACACCGCAGGATTGCTTCAGGACATTGGGTGGTTCCGGAATGGCACGCTGAGCCTTTGGTTAATTCCTCTTCCTGGTGGGAAATGAGAGTTAAATTTGCCCGTCCAGACACCTCCAGCTAGTCTCTCATTGGTTCTCCCTATTCTTGTTCATCTTCCGCAGAAATTGCGAACTGGGCCAAACAGGAGGTTAAAGGCACTGACTCTCCAAGTGGGGAGAGTGTTAGTAAAGCATCTGGAATGTTGCACCCGAGTACCAGCGGACGAAAACTGACACATTTGAACACGTTTCCCGATCACACGGTGGATCATACTCTGGGTTCCACATGCATGTTTTAGCTGAAGGAAGAATCCCTTAAACCTGGAAAGTTGAGACCCAAGGAATAGGTACCACGCAATATGACTTCAAAGGGTCTGCATTTGCTCACCGAACGTCACCAATCCTATCACTGCTGCGCTTATGCCGCTGTACACACGCTTGATTCTCTTTCGGAGACAAATAAGTCCATAGGTTTTAAGAATCTTACTAGTCAGGTATATTCTTAGGCGTTTAATATGGGGTGTTGTGTCCTCTTTGTTGAGCAAGGAGTAGATCTTGTCTATTACATATTTGGCTTGTGGAACAGTATCTGTGCTAATTTCAATCTCTGGTTTTATGCAGCACCCCAACTCACCTTTCCCCTTAAGCAAGCATAAGTTGGTTTTCTACATTTGAGACCCTGTTCTGTTTTGTAATTCAGTTCCTTTGTAGCTAAGTTTACATTCCGTGTAGTAGTGATATCTTATGATGTTTCTTTTTCTGTGTGATTTTTTTCACTTAGAATCATGGTACCTGAATCTACTCATTATGCTGCTACGGGCCTGATGACATAGATTTCATTGCTGAGTGATATTGCATTGTACATAAGTACCACAACTTCTTTATCCATTTTTCGCTTTCTGCAATATTGAACTTGTACCATAAACGAGGTTCTTGTAAACAGAGCCGTCCCAAACTTTGGGGTGGCTGTGTCTTTTTGATTTTAATTTCCCTAAGCTATAGGACCATAAGTGGAAGTGCCCTAGGCTCTGTTGCTTTGTTTTTTAGATGTTTCAGGAAACACCATACACTTCTCCAGAGTGGCTGTTGGCAATTTACATCCCGCCCATCAGCATAACAAGGCTCCCAGTTCTCCATGGCCTGTCCTGCCTTTCTGGATTTTACACTTTTTTCAGATGCTCCTTTTGACAGGGAGGAAGTGAGACTTCATTGTAGTGCAGATTTCCTTTGCAAGCTTGCTTGGTTGGCCAAAAAGGGCGTATGCGTTTTTTCCTGAATATATTCAGGAAAAAACGCATACGCCGTTTTTGGCCAAGTGCATCATTGTCGACGTTCTGAGTGTTTTCATATGTTTTCAATGCAATTCCAGTCTACCTCCTGAAATCGGTTTCCTGCAATTCTGCCTTGCTGTCAGTGCCTCTTCATAGCCTTACCTCAATATACTTTTTGAAAATTGTTGGCCTTTTTAACTCTGCAGGTTTTTGAATTGCCGTGGCCCTTAGCTGCATTTTTCAGCTCTTATTTTTGTGATCTTGCCTCATATCCACAGGATTTCTTCAGGCACTATTCTTCTTCTGGGTCGCCTTGCTCTGCCTTTGGTTAATTCTTCTTCCTGATGTGAATTAGAGTGACATGCTCCCATTGAAACCGCTTCAGCTATTTTCTCACTGGTTCCCCCTATTCCCATTCATCCTCCGCACTAACTGCAGACTGTGCGATACCGGAACGTAAAGGCATTGACTCTCCATGTGGAGATGTTGTTAGTAAAGTGGCTGGAATGTTGATCCGGAGCCCCAGGAGAGGAAAATGAGGTGCGTTTTAGAAACCTTTCCCGATCATATGGTATACCATCCGCTGGATTTCCCATGCATGGTTTAGCTGTAGGAAGATTCCCTTCAACCTGGAGTGTTGGGACCCTTGGAATGAGTAGCATGAAGTATTGCATTAAACTTTCAGCAGTTGCTCACCAAAGCTCACCAATCCTCTCAGCCCCAAGTGTCCAGCCTTATGTCTTATCCAGCTGTGGGTTTATATGTGGTCATTCCAGGTTGCATCACAGCCCCTGAGCGAATTTTGTAAGAATTTTTCTCTCTTTCATTGTTTCTGCGTTTTGGTTTTAAAATTTATTTCTATAATGGGGTTTAGCTCATTTTCACTGCTGTGTTTGGCCGCTCTGCACACACTTGATTCCCTTATGGAGATATATCAATACATGGGTTTTAAGATTCTTATTACTCAGATATATTTCTCTGCGGTGTATAGGGTGTGTTGAGGCCAGTTCATTGAGCAAGGTGTAGATCTTGTCTAATACCTATTTGGTTTATTGAACGGTATCTGTGCTAATTTCAAACTCTGGTTTTATGCATCACCCCACCTCTCCTTTCCCCTTAAGCTGACATAAGTGTGTTTTCTAAATGTGAGACACTGTTCTGTTTTGTAATTCATTTTTTGTGCAGCCATATTTATCCTCCCTCTATAAGTGATATCTTATGATATGTTTCTTTTTCTGTTTGACTTATTTCAAGTAGTATTATCGGACCTAAATCCACTCTTTATCCTTCTACTAGCCTTATTACATTGATTTCATGGTGAAGAGATATTCCATTGTACATAAGTACCACATTTTCTTTATCCATTGTTCTCTTTCCTGGGATATTTAAGGTGTACTGAAGTTGAGGTTCTTGTAAACAGAGTAGCCCTAAACTGTGGTGTGCTTGTGTCTTGTTGATTTTTAGACTTCCCTAGATATACTTCCGTGATTGGAAGTGCCCTATGCTCTGTAGCTCTGTTTTTTAGATGATTTAGGAACCACCATACACTTCTCCAGAGTGGCTCTCGGCAGTTCACACACTGTCCATCAGCGTATAAAGGCTCCCTGTTCTCCATGGCCTGTCCTGCATTTCTGGTTTTTACAATTTTTTCGGATGGCCCTTTTGACCGGTGGGAAATGAGACTTCTTTGTTGTGCACATTTGCATTGCTTGCTTGCTTGGTTGCCCATAAAGTGCGTATGCGTTTTTTCCTGGATATATTCAGGAAAAAACGCATACTCCCTTTTGGGCCAACTGCATCATTGTCGAAATTCTGCTGCTTTTCATGTGCTTTAAAGACGAGTCCAATCTATCTCTTGAAATCTGTTTCTTGCAATTCTGTCTTGCATTCAGATCCTCTTCTTTGCCTTACCTCAACATATTTTGGGACGTTAGTTTTCATTTATAACTCTGCAGGTTTGTGAATTGCAGTGACCCTGAGCTCCATTTTTTAAGTTGCTCTTTTGTGAGCTGGCCTCAAAGCCGCAGGATTGCTTCAGGCCCTATTTTGGCTCCGGCGAGGCGGGCTGAGCCTTTTTTTAATTCTTATTCTTAATGGGAAATTAGAGTGACATGTGCCCGTCCAAACCCCTACAACTATTCTCTCATTGGTTCCCCCTCTTCCCGTTCATCCTCCTCACAATTTGCAAAATGTGTGAAACAGAAGTTTAAATGTGCTGATTCTCTAAGTGGGGAGATTCTAAGTAACGTGGCTGGAATGATGAACAGGAGCACCAGGAGAGGATAAATGAGGTGCATTTTAGACACATCTCCCAATCACATGGTGTACAGTCCTCTGGGTTTTCCATGCATGTTTTCGCTGTAGGAAGATCCCTTGAACCTGCAGATTTGGGACCCATTGAATGGGTACCAGGTAGTATTACTTTAAAGGGTGTGCATTTCCTCACCCAACCTCATATTTCTCTTAGCGCAAACAGTTTCCAGCCTTATGTCTCATCCTGCTGTGGGTCTAGATGTGGTCAATCCATGTTGCATCACCGTCCCTGAGGAAAAGTTGTAAGAGGTTTTCTCTGTCTCTCTGTCGTTTATTTTTTTCAATTTATTACTATATTGGTTACAGCTGATTTTCAAAGCTCTGTTTCTTGCTGCTGTACATCCACTTGATTCACATACAGAGAGACATCAATAAATTCTTTTTCAGATTCTTACCAGTCATATATATTCTTTTCCAGTGACTTGAGTGTGCTGAGTGCAGTTCTTTTAGCTACCGTGTAGGCCTTGTTGATTATCAGTTTGGTATTTGGAATGGTATCTTTGCTAATTTCAACCTCCTGGATGATGCCTCACCCCTCCCCACCTTTCCCGTTTAGCAGCCTTACGCGTGTTGTCTACATATTTGACTATGTTTTTGTTTTGTAATTTATTTCATGTGTAGCCATTTTGGATTCCACCTTTAAGTGATATCTTATGATATGTGTCTTTTTCTTTTTGAATTATGTCACTTAGAATGATCATACGTAACTCCTCCGGAGTTGTTACAACTGGCCATATTTCATTGACTTCCAGGCTGAGTAATATTCCACTCTACATAAGTACCACATCTCTATCCATTTTTTCCCTCCAGAGACATTTAAGTTATATCCTAGTCGAGGATCTTTTAAACAGAGAGGCAGTAAACATTGGGGTGCCTGTGTCCTCTCGATTTTTGTTTTTCCCAAGACATACGCCCATGAGTGCAAGTGCCCTATGCTCTGTAGCTCATTTTTTAGATGCTTTAGTAAACACAATACACTTCTCCAGAATGGCCATTGGCAATATACATTTCCACTATAAGCCTCACAGGGCTCCCTCTTCTCCTTGCCCTGTCCTGCATTTCTGGTGTTTACACTTTATGAGGATGGCTCTTCTGACTGATGTGAAGTGATATCTTTTGTAGTATTGATTTCCAGTGCCCACCTGTTTGGTTGGCTAAAAAAGTGTATGCCCTTTTCTTGAATATATACAGAAAAAAACGCATACAGCCTTTTTGGCCAACTGCAATGTTGGCAATGTTCAGCCCCTTTTCTTGTGCTTAATGGTGAGTCCTTTCTACCTCCTCAAATCCCTTTCCTGCCATTCTCCCTTGCTTACCAATCCTTTTCTCTGACTTTCCTCAAGACATTTTTCAGTGATAGATATTTTCAACTCTGCAGTTTCGTGAATTTTACTGCCCCTGAGTTCCATTGTTCAACTTGTGTTTATGGGAACTGGCCACAAAGCAGTGGGATTTCCTCAAGCCCTATACTGTTTCCATGGGCAACCCTAGCCTTTGGTCAATTCGTCTTCCTGATTGGAAATTAGAGTGACATGTGCCTGTCTGAACACCTAGGACTTGTCTCTCATTGTTCCTCATCCTTCCGCTTCATCCTCTGGACAAATTCCAAACTGTATGCAACAGGATGTTGACAGTGCTGACATCTCCAAGTGGGGAGACTGTTAGTAAAGACGCTGGAGGGGTGAACCCGAGCACCAGGAGATGAGGCGATGAGATGCCTTTTCCAAACTCTTCCCGATCAGACGGTATACCATCCTCTGTGTGTGACAGACATGTTTTAGCAGTAGGAAGAGTCCCATTCATGTAAGGAGAACACCAGGGCTTTTTCAAAATCAGTGTCTCCCCGAAACCCAAACTGGGGAATTTTTTAAGCTACGGCTACACATATGTTCATTAAGGGCCTTGGGAAGTAGGCAGAGTCCAAACTTTAGATGATTGAAGTCTTCAGGGTCAGAAGCACTCACCACCGGCTTCCCTTAGGTTACACTTTAACTGTCATTGATAGATGATGTCAATAAAAATATCTATTCTTTTTCCGATTATTTCCCCTTATAGGTTATTGCAAAATATTGAGTGTAGTTCCCTGTGCTATACAGTGGTTCCTTGTTGATGATCTATTTTATACATAGCAGTGTGTATGTGTTAATTCCAAACTGTTAATTTATCCCTCCTCCCACCTTTCCCCTTTGGTAATAATAAATTATAAGATTTTATACTTCTCAGAAATGGGGGAGCTGAAAGAGAAGTATCATTTTCAATGGAAAAGCATTTAAAACAAGATTGAAGCTTTAACCAAGATTATTAGATGTACATCCTTGGAAAGAAATCACTTCATTTCTCTAATATTGACCTGACAAATAAGACAAACCTTTTCACTGAACTTGCTTATAATAAAGTGATGGAAATATCAAATGGAAGTGTTAGAAACATCTTATTTTACCCGAGCCTTATAAACTGTTCTATGTTAACTACAGTTTGGCTCACACATCTGTTCATTGAAGTTACAATAGTCTCAATTTCTGTTACTGATCCTCCAGAGTGGACCCCAACAAGTGTCCCCCTGCCCAGTGTCATTGGGGCCAACAGATCGAGACTGAGTTTGGTTCACAAGCAAAGGAAACTTTATATTTTGATCAGAGAATGGAGAGGTGAGAGCATGCACTACCCCGTGGGCTGTGGGCTGGGCTGCTGTGTAGAGATCCTGTCAGAGTCAGTGGGAGGGAGGGGGCGGAGCACTCGAGGGCCGGGTTGGCTGCAGCTCAGGCTCTATATCTCGGAGTCTGCACTGGGCCCCAGGAGCTGAGGTGTCGACCCAGCCATTCTGCACTAGGAAATCTGGTCTGAAGTGCCGGGTGTGGAACCTCTGCATGCGGGACCCTAGGAGCACGTGAAATTAGACAAAGCACAAAGGATAAAAAAGGTCAGACTTGACTTTATTGCCCAGATTCTATTTTTATCTCCCAGGGATTTTTAATGGGCTTTGCTGGGGACAAACCCCTCCTCTGCCTTTTGTCCCGTTCCTCATTCTTGGAGTGCTGAGGGTGCAGACCCTTCTTCTGTAACTGCTGAGTGCTGAGTTGGGAGCCCTCATACCAGGGGATGAGGGTCAGAACTTCTCCCCAGCAGCCTCCAGGTGACGTTGATTGGCCCCAGGACCCCTGCCTCCCTGCTCGTCCGCCTGAGCACCAGCATTGGAAGTGTTATAGATTCTAATGACCTTTAAGGGCCCAGGAAAGAGATGTGCAGAGACGCTGTGGGGGCCGGTTTCACCCCGCCCCACATTTGTTCGGCCACCTTAGGCTGACCGTTTCTGCCAGCCTAGATGCTCTGACCAGTAGTCTGCTCTTTCTTCAATTAGGCCCCTGAATTAACGTAAAAACAGCACCAGGTGTCAGAGCCCTGCCCGCTCAACTCCCAGACAGTCCAGGGTCAGTGGTGATCAAGGACCATGATGGCCACTGAGTCAACAGCCTTTTGAAGTAAACAGGAGTCCAGCCGGTCTTATTGGCCACCATCATCATAGTGTCTGTAGGCTTTTCTATGGTGACAGTGTGATATACGTTTCCCCCGCCAAGATTATTAGCTCCCCTCCGGGTGCAGTAAGTCCTGCAAGCAGTAGTCTACTCCTTCGGGACACACTATTGTTGTTTTATGAGAGAAACTCCAGGTCAAGTGATGTTCACACGAGTCGTCATGGTGCCCTGTTGCCCCCGGTTATCTCTCTGGATGTTGGAGTTGGAGGGCCTCCTCACTCGAGGTCGGTGTGCCCACGGAGCGAACCCTGCAACTTCAGGGCATGGTTGGTGATTAGGATCACCACGTGGGGTCCTTTTCCCTTAGGAGGGAGGTGGCCTTTTGGGCTGCTGATTTCCAGGTTTTTAGATACCGCCAGTATCTTGGCCAGATGTGGCAGTGGGCCAAGCCCCTTGGTGACTCTATTTTATCCTACCTGGATGGCATTCTTGCATTGTTCCATTTCAAGTGGTCCCAGTTTTTGCACTAATTCTCCAATGGCGACTCACCTTTCACCGGGAATGGAAAGGTCAAAGGGTTTAGCCCAATTAGGGAGTTCCAGGGCAAGGGTCTGAATTGACTGCTCTTTCCATTCTTGAAAGGCCACTTCTGGATTCTGTTCAAAAGGATCATCATATTTTCCTTTCAGTGTTTCATATAGAGGCCCAGCTAGTAGACTGTAGTTAGGGATCCAGAAGCAGCAAACCCTGGCCTCCCCAGGAACCCCTAAGCTGTCTTCTAGTTTTAGAAAGGGGTAAGGCTGCAAATGGTTTCTTCCCTTTCCTGGGATGGGCTTCTCCGACCTTGTGTGAGAATGAAGCCCAGGCAGGTCACCGCAGTCTGTGATATTTGAGCTTTTTCTTGGACAACTTCTATCCTTTATTGGCTTGGTAGTTCAGAGGCCTCCTTAGTAGGGCTGGCGATCAGAATGTCGTCTGCATATTGAAGGAGGGTTTCCTTTTCTAGAGGTAGAACTTTTCGGTCTTTAGCTAAGCTTTCCCCAAAGATGGTGTGGGAATTTTTGAACCCTTGGGGCAAGACGGCCCGGAAGTATTGTTTTAGTTGTATGTTGAGTCCTGCCACTCACAAGCCAAAATTTCTTGTGACTCTGGGACTAATGGAATACAAAAGAAGGCATCATTGAAGACTAATACAGAATACCATGTCCTGGTGGTTGGTAGAATGACCAGCAGGGTGTAGGAAATGGAGCAACTGGAGGTATATCCTCGGTGGCTTCACTGACTGTCCTGACATCCTTTACCAGGTCCCCAGCAGCCCATGGGGCTCTCGTGGTCAGGCCAATCCCAGGATATGGAGCTCTCCTGGGCAGGTACCCCACCCCCAACCCAGCCCACGGGGCTCTCATGGTCAGGCCTCTCCCAGGATACAGAGCTACCCTTGCAGGTACCGTGGCAGGGCTGGGCACACAGGAACTGTGCACATAGCCCTCATTGAAGAGCACCCCCATCTCACCTGTCGCTCAGAGCTGACACAGAGCACCTCAGAGCAGGACTTGAACTAACAAACAGCAGCTCCGACAGGTCTGTGACCCTGGGCATCACTCTGTGTGGCCTCCCTCCACCTGGTCTTCCAGAGACATCCACTGCACCCGGGGCACCAAGCCTCTGTCTCCAACCACCACCCACCCCTCCTCTCCCTGACTCCTGGGTTCCTCTCATTAGGAGAGGGTTTTCTTGAAGTTGTCTCCCACTCATGGGCCAGATAAAATGATTAGAAAAGAAGCCAAAGCTGCAGCCCCTTGTCTATCCTGACTCTCAGGAGCCCACACCTGTTCCTTGGACCTGGCCGGTTCAGCAAGTTCCATTTTCTGCAACTGTGAGCCCCTGAGGGGTGATGATTGGCTGACCTGGGCAGCCTTACCATGCCGGCCAGCCCTCCCCAGGTGTGCCTGGGTTGAGATCAATATAAATACCACTCCAGGCAGCAAGAGCCCCTGCAGCTGTGCCTGACGCCATTTTCTCTGCCCTGTCAGCAGTCTCGGGGCTGGGCTGGTGGGAGGGAGTGAGAGGCCACGGCTTTGTGGGTGGCCCAGTGTGAGTGGGGCTCTGCTGGACTTTCTGCAGCAGTTGCCAGGCTGCCACCTGCTAAAGAAGAGGATGTGTCACCCATACCTGCTGCTGGAATTTCTCCCTGGGCAGAGGTGAGGAAGGAAAAAAGCAGTGGGGGCAGGGACAGGACGGGTATCTCAGGCAGGGAAATGGAAATCTTCCAGAAGAGCACCCAGGGACAGGACCATCCTGGCTGGCCTGCAGGCACCAAGTCAGCT
The DNA here is from genome assembly GCF_039906515.1 of Pseudorca crassidens. Taxonomy (NCBI): domain Eukaryota; kingdom Metazoa; phylum Chordata; class Mammalia; order Artiodactyla; family Delphinidae; genus Pseudorca; species Pseudorca crassidens. The sequence goes on from NC_090296.1 coordinate 163,080,722, forward strand.
GGCATGCTGTCACTCGTGTGGCTCCATGGCCCTTCCTCTAGGCTTTCAAGTCCTTGTATATATTCAGGTGTTTTACCTGGGAAGGGTGGGAACAGTTCAACAGCAACTGGCCTGGGGCTCAGCTCACGTTCACTCACAGATGCCTCGGCACAGTGCCCCAGCTTTGCAATGAGTACGCTTGTGTGGGGGCTGCTGGCTGAATGGGAGACGATTCCCCACCACTGACCAACTTCAGAATTGTTTACAACTGGAGCAAGTGCCCTGATACGGTTTTCCTCTGAGTAACTGGTGGGTTCTGTTTTTTTTTTTCTCTTTTTCGTTTTTGGTTCAAGGTAGATTTTATTCCTCTTTTTTGTATTTACAGATATAAGCATGGAAATAATTTATTCATATAAATACATGTATGTGAAGGGAATAATTGTTTTTTCTGTTTTATTTTTTAAATTTTATTTCTTTTTAATTTTGAATTTTATTTTATATTTTTATACAGCAGGTTCTTATTGGTTATCTATTTTATACATATAAATGTTTACATGCCAATCCCAATCTCTCAGCTCCTCCCACCACCACCCCCCCAAGAGCTTTCCCCCCTTGTTGTCCATACGATTGTTGTCTACATCTGTTGCTCTATTTATGCCTTGCAAAACGGTTAATCTGTACAGTTTTTCTAGGTTCCACATATATGCATGAATATACAAGATTTGTTTTTCTCTTTCTGACTTACTTCACTCTGTATGACAGTCTCTAGATCCATCGACGTCTCTACAAATGACCCAATTTCATTCCTTTCATGGCTTAGTAATATTCCATTTTATATATGTACCACATCTTTATGCATTCGTCTGTCTGTGGGCATTTAGGTTGCTTCCATTACCTCGATATTGTAAATAGTGATGCAATGAACATTGCGGTGAATGTCTCTTTTTGATTTATGGTTTTGTCTGTGTATATGTCCAGTACTGGGATTGCTGTATCATATGGTAATTCTATTATTAGTTTCTTAAGACTCCATATTGTTCTCCATAGTGACTGTATCAATTTATATTCCCAACAATAGTGGAAGAGGCTTCCTTTTCCCCACACCCTTTCCAGCAATTGTTGTTTGTAGATTTTCAGATGATGCCCATTCTAACAGGTGTGAGGTGATACCTCATTGTTGAGTCCATTTCGTTGAGCAAGGGGTAGGTCTTGTCTATTACATATTTGGCTTATGGAACGGTATCTGTGCTAATTTCAAACTCTGGTTTTATGCAGCACCCCAACTCACCTTTCCCCTTAAGCAAGCATAAGTTGGTTTTCTAAACTTGAGACCCTGTTCTGTTTTGTAATTCAGTTCATGTGTAGCCAAGTTTACATTCCATGTATTAGTGATACCTTATGATGTTTCCTTATCTGTGTGACTTATTTCACTTAGAATCATCGTGCCTCAATCCACTCATTATGCGGGTACAGGCCTGGTGACACAGATTTCATTGCTGAGTGGTATTCTGTTGTACGTTAAGTACCGCAACTTCTTTATCTATTATTTGCTCTCTGGGATACTTAACTTGTACCATAGAAGAGGTTCCTGTAAACAGAGCCGTCATAAATTTTGGGGTGGCTGTGTCTTTTTGATTTTAATTTCCCTAAGCTATAGGACCATAAGTGGAAATGCCCTAGACTCTGTTGCTTTGTTTTTCAGATGTATCAGGAAACACCATACACTTCTCCAGAGTGGCTGTTGGCAATTTACATCCCGCCCATCAGCATAACAAGGTTCCTTTATCCCCATGGCCTGTCTTGCCTTTCTGCATTTTCCACTTTTTTCAGATGGCTCTTTAAACTGGGGGGAAGTGACACTTCATAGTAGTTCGGATTTCCATTGCAAGCTTGCTTGGTTTGCCAAAAAGGGCGTATGCGTTTTTTCCTGAATATATTCAGGAAAAAACGCATACGCCCTTTTTGGCCAAGTGCATCATTGTGGACGTTCTGCCTCTTTTCCTATGCTTTACATGCAATTCCAGTCTACCTCCTGAAATCGGTTTCCTGCAATTCTGCCCCGCTTTCAAGTCCTCTTGGCAGCCTTACTTCAATATATTTTTGGACGATAGCTGTCATTTATAACTCTGCAGGTTTGTGAATTACAGTGCCCCTGAGCTCCTTTCTTCAACTCGCTTTCTTGTGAGCTGGCCGCAACACCGCAGGATTGCTTCAGGCCCTAGTGTGGTTCCGGCATGGCACGCTGAGCCTTTGGTTAATTCCTCTTCCTGGTGGGAAATGAGAGTTAAATTTGCCCATCCAGACACCTCCAGCTAGTCTCTCATTGGTTCTCCCTATTCCTGTTCATTTTCCGCAGAAATTGCAAACTGGGCCAAACAGGAGGTTAAAGGCAGTGACTCTCCAAGTGGGGAGAGTGTTAGTAAAGCGTCTGGAATGTTGCACCCGAGTACCAGGGGACGAAAACTGAGACACATTGGAACACGTTTCCCGATCACACGGTGGATCATACTCTGGGTTCCACATGCATGTTTTAGCTGAAGGAAGAATCCCTTAAACCTGGAGAGTTGAGACCCATGGAATGGCTACCATGCAATATGACTTCAAAGGGTCTGCATTTGCTCATCAAACCTCAGAAATCCTATCACTGCTGCGTTTATGCCACTGTACACATGCTTGATTCTCTTTTGGAGACATATAAATCCATAGGTTTTAAGATTATTACTAGTCAGGTATATTCTTAGGCGATTAATATGGGGTGTAGAGTCCACTTCGTTGAGCAAGGAGTAGCTCTTGTCTATTACATATTTGGCTTATGGAATGGTATCTGTGCTAATTTCAATCTCTGGTTTTATGCAGAACCCCAACTCACCTTTCCCCTTAAGCAAGCATAAGTTGGTTTTCTACATTTGAGACCGTGTTCTGTTTTGTAATTCAGTTTCTGTGTAGCCAAGTTTACATTCCGTGTAGTAGTGATATCTTATGATGTTTCCTTTTCTGTGTGACTTATCTCACTTAGAATCATCGTACCTGAATCCACTCATTATGCTGCTACGGGCCTGATGATATAGATTTCATTGCTGAGTGATATTGCATTGTACGTAAGTACCACAAATTCTTTATCCATTTTTCACCTTCTGTGATATTGAATTTGTACTGTAAATGAGGTTCTTGTAAACAGAGCCGTCCCAAACTTTGGGGTGGCTGTGTCTTTTTGATTTTAATTTCCCTAAGCTATAGGACCATAAGTGGAAGTGCCCTAGGCTCTGTTGCTTTGTTTTTTAGATGTTTCAGGAAACACCATACACTTCTCCAGAGTGGCTGTTGGCAATTTACATCCCGCCCATCAGCATAACAAGGCTCCCAGTTCTACATGGCCTGTCCTGCCTTTCTGGATTTTACACTTTTTTCAGATGGCCCTTTTGACCGGGGGGCAGTGAGACTTCATTGTAGTGCAGATTTCCTTTGCAAGCTTGCTTGGTTGGCCAAAAAGGGCGTATGCGTTTTTTCCTGAATATATTCAGGAAAAAACGCATACGCCCTTTTTGGCCAAGTGCATCATTGTGGACGTTCTGCCTCTTTTCCTATGCTTTACATGCAATTCCAGTCTACCTCCTGAAATCGGATTCCTGCAATTCTGCCCCGCTTTCAAGTCCTCTTGGCAGCCTTACTTCAATATATTTTTGGACGATAGCTGTCATTTTTAACTCTGCAGGTTTGTGAATTACAGTGTCCCTGAGCTCCTTTCTTCAACTCGCTTTCTTGTGAGCTGGCCGCAACACCGCAGGATTGCTTCAGGCCCTAGTGTGGTTCTGGCATGGCACGCTGAGCCTTTGGTTAATTCCTCTTCCTGGTGGGAAATGAGAGTTAAATTTGCCCGTCCAGACACCTCCAGCTAGTCTCTCATTGGTTCTCCCTATTTCTGTTCATTTTCCGCAGAAATTGCAAACTGGGCCAAACAGGAGGTTAAAGGCACTGACTCTCCAAGTGGGGAGAGTGTTAGTAAAGCGACTGGAATGTTGCACCCGAGTACCAGGGGACGAAAACTGAGACACATTTGAACACGTTTCCCGATCACACGGTGGATCATACTCTGGGTTCCACATGCATGTTTTAGCTGAAGGAAGAATCCCTTAAACCTGGAGAGTTGAGACCCATGGAATGGGTACCATGCAATATGACTTCAAAGGGTCTGCATTTGCTCACCAAACCTCACCAATCCTATCACTGCAGCATTTATGCCGCTGTACACACGCTTGATTCTCTTTCGGAGACATATAAATCCATAGGTGTTAAGATTCTTACTAGTCAGGTATATTCTTAGGCATTTAATATGGGGTGTTGAGTCCACTTCGTTGAGCAAGGAGTAGCTCTTGTCTATTACCTATTTGGCTTATGGAATGGTATCTGTGCTAATTTCAATCTCTGGTTTTATGCAGCACCCCAACTCACCTTTCCCCTTAAGCAAGCATAAGTTGGTTTTCTACATTTGAGATCCTGTTCTGTTTTGTAATTCAGTTCCTGTGTAGCCAAGTTTACATTCCGTGTATTAGTGATATCTTATGATGTTTCTTTTTCTGTGTGACTTATTTCACTTAGAATCATCGTACCTGAATCCACTCATTATGCTGCTACGGGCCTGATGACATAGATTTCATTCCTGAGTGATATTGCATTGTACGTAAGTACCACAACTTCTTTATCCATTTTTCACTTTCTGCGATATTGAACTTGTACCATAAACGAGATTCTTGTAAACAGAGCCGGCCCAAACTTTGGGGTGGCTGTGTCTTTTTGATTTTAATTTCCCTAAGCTATAGGACCATAAGTGGAAGTGCCCTAGGCTCTGTTGCTTTGTTTTTTAGATGTTTCAGGAAACACCATACACTTCTCCAGAGTGGCTGTTGGCAATTTACATCCCGCCCATCAGCATAACAAGGCTCCCAGTTCTCCATGGCCTGTCCTGCCTTTCTGGATTTTACACTTTTTTCAGATGGCCCATTTGACCGGGGGGCAGTGAGACTTCATTGTTGTGCAGATTTCCTTTGCAAGCTTGCTTGGTTGGCCAAAAAGTGCGTATGCGTTTTTTCCTGAATATATTCAGGAAAAAACGCATACGCCCTTTTTGGCCAAGTGCATCATTGTGGACGTTCTGCCTCTTTTCCTATGCTTTACATGCAATTCCAGTCTACCTCCTGAAATCGGATTCCTGCAATTCTGCCCCGCTTTCAAGTCCTCTTGGCAGCCTTACTTCAATATATTTTTGGACGATAGCTGTCATTTTTAACTCTGCAGGTTTGTGTATTACAGTGCCCCTGATCTGCTTTCTTCAACTCGCTTTCTTGTGAGCTGGCCGCAACACCGCAGGATTGCTTCAGGCCCTAGTGTGGTTCCGGCATGGCAAGCTGAGCCTTTGGTTAATTCCTCTTCCTGGTGGGAAATGAGAGTTAAATTTGCCCGTCCAGACACCTCCAGATAGTCTCTCATTGGTTCTCCCTATTCCTGTTCATCTTCCGCAGAAATTGCAAACTGGGCCAAACAGGAGGTTAAAGGCACTGACTCTCCAAGTGGGGAGAGTGTTAGTAAAGCGTCTGGAATGTTGCACCCGAGTACGAGGAGACGAAACCTGAGACACATTTCAACACGTTTCCCGATCACACGGTGGATCATACTCTGGGTTCCACATGCATGTTTTAGGTGAAGGAAGAATCCCTTAAACCTGGAGAGTTGAGACCCATGGAATGGGTACCATGCAATATGACTTCAAAGGTTCTGCATTGGCTCACCGAACCTCACCAATCCTATCACTGCTGTGCTTATGCCACTGTACACACGCTTAATTCCCTTTCGGAGAGATATAAATCCATAGGTTTTAAGATTCTTACTAGTCAGGTATATTCCTAGACGTTTAATATGGGGTGTTGAGTCCTCTTCGTTGAGCAAGGAGTAGCTCTTGTCTATTACATATTTGGCTTATGGAACGGTATCTGTGCTAATTTCAATCTCTGGTTTTATGCAGCACCCCAATTCACCTTTCCCCTTAAGCAAGCATAAGTTGGTTTTCTACATTTGAGACACTGTTCTGTTTTGTATTTCAGTTCCTGGGTAGCCAAGTTTACATTCCGTGTAGTAGGGATATCTTATGATGTTTCTTTTTCTGTGTGACTTATTTCACTTAGAATCATCGTACCTGAATCCACTCATTATGCTGCTACGGGCTTGATGATATACATTTCATTGCTGAGTGATATTGCATTGTACGTAAGTACCACAAATTCATTATCCATTTTTCGCTTTCTGTGATATTGAACTTGTACCGTAAATGAGGTTCTTGTAAACAGAGCCGTCCCAAACTTTGGGGTGGCTGTGTCTTTTTGATTTTAATTTCCCTAAGCTATAGGACCATAAGTGGAAGTGCCCTAGGCTCTGTTGCTTTGTTTTTTAGATGTTTCAGGAAACACCATACACTTCTCCAGAGTGGCTGTTGGCAATTTACATCCCGCCCATCAGCATAACAAGGCTCCCAGTTCTCCATGGCCTGTCCTGCCTTTCTGGATTTTACACTTTTTTCAGATGGCCCTATTGACCGGGGGGCAGTGAGACTTCATTGTAGTGCAGATTTCCTTTGCAAGCTTGCTTGGTTGGCCAAAAAGGGCGTATGCGTTTTTTCCTGAATATATTCAGGAAAAAACGCATACGCCCTTTTTGGCCAAGTGCATCATTGTGGACGTTCTGCCTCTTTTCCTATGCTTTACATGCAATTCCAGTCTACCTCCTGAAATCGGTTTCCTACAATTCTGCCCCGCTTTCAAGTCCTTTTGGTACCCTTACTTCAATATATTTTTGGACGATAGCTGTCATTTTTAACTCTGCAGGTTTGTGAAATACAGTGCCCCTGAGCTCCTTTCTTCAACTCGCTTTCTTGTGAGCTGGCCGCAACACCGCAGGATTGCTTCAGGACATAGGGTGGTTCCGGAATGGCACGCTGAGCCTTTGGTTAATTCCTCTTCCTGGTGGGAAATGAGAGTTAAATTTGCCCGTCCAGACACCTCCAGCTAGTCTCTCATTGGTTCTCCCTATTCTTGTTCATCTTCCGCAGAAATTGCGAACTGGGCCAAACAGGAGGTTAAAGGCACTGACTCTCCAAGTGGGGAGAGTGTTAGTAAAGCATCTGGAATGTTGCACCCGAGTACCAGCGGACGAAAACTGACACATTTGAACACGTTTTCCGATCACACGGTGGATCATACTCTGGGTTCCACATGCATGTTTTAGCTGAAGGAAGAATCCCTTAAACCTGGAAAGTTGAGACCCAAGGAATAGGTACCACGCAATATGACTTCAAAGGGTCTGCATTTGCTCACCGAACGTCACCAATCCTATCACTGCTGCGTTTATGCCGCTGTACACACGCTTGATTCTCTTTCGGAGACAAATAAGTCCATAGGTTTTAAGAATCTTACTAGTCAGGTATATTCTTAGGCGTTTAATATGGGGTGTTGTGTCCTCTTTGTTGAGCAAGGAGTAGATCTTGTCTATTACATATTTGGCTTGTGGAACAGTATCTGTGCTAATTTCAATCTCTGGTTTTATGCAGCACCCCAACTCACCTTTCCCCTTAAGCAAGCATAAGTTGGTTTTCTACATTTGAGACCCTGTTCTGTTTTGTAATTCAGTTCCTTTGTAGCTAAGTTTACATTCCGTGTAGTAGTGATATCTTATGATGTTTCTTTTTCTGTGTGATTTTTTTCACTTAGAATCATGGTACCTGAATCTACTCATTATGCTGCTACGGGCCTGATGACATAGATTTCATTGCTGAGTGATATTGCATTGTACATAAGTACCACAACTTCTTTATCCATTTTTCGCTTTCTGCAATATTGAACTTGTACCATAAACGAGGTTCTTGTAAACAGAGCCGTCCCAAACTTTGGGGTGGCTGTGTCTTTTTGATTTTAATTTCCCTAAGCTATAGGACCATAAGTGGAAGTGCCCTAGGCTCTGTTGCTTTGTTTTTTAGATGTTTCAGGAAACACCATACACTTCTCCAGAGTGGCTGTTGGCAATTTACATCCCGCCCATCAGCATAACAAGGCTCCCAGTTCTCCATGGCCTGTCCTGCCTTTCTGGATTTTACACTTTTTTCAGATGCTCCTTTTGACAGGGAGGAAGTGAGACTTCATTGTAGTGCAGATTTCCTTTGCAAGCTTGCTTGGTTGGCCAAAAAGGGCGTATGCGTTTTTTCCTGAATATATTCAGGAAAAAACGCATACGCCGTTTTTGGCCAAGTGCATCATTGTCGACGTTCTGAGTGTTTTCATATGTTTTCAATGCAATTCCAGTCTACCTCCTGAAATCGGTTTCCTGCAATTCTGCCTTGCTGTCAGTGCCTCTTCATAGCCTTACCTCAATATACTTTTTGAAAATTGTTGGCCTTTTTAACTCTGCAGGTTTTTGAATTGCCGTGGCCCTTAGCTGCATTTTTCAGCTCTTATTTTTGTGATCTTGCCTCATATCCACAGGATTTCTTCAGGCACTATTCTTCTTCTGGGTCGCCTTGCTCTGCCTTTGGTTAATTCTTCTTCCTGATGTGAATTAGAGTGACATGTTCCCATTGAAACCGCTTCAGCTATTTTCTCACTGGTTCCCCCTATTCCCATTCATCCTCCGCACTAACTGCAGACTGTGCGATACCGGAACGTAAAGGCATTGACTCTCCATGTGGAGATGTTGTTAGTAAAGTGGCTGGAATGTTGATCCGGAGCCCCAGGAGAGGAAAATGAGGTGCGTTTTAGAAACCTTTCCCGATCATATGGTATACCATCCGCTGGATTTCCCATGCATGGTTTAGCTGTAGGAAGATTCCCTTCAACCTGGAGTGTTGGGACCCTTGGAATGAGTAGCATGAAGTATTGCATTAAACTTTCAGCAGTTGCTCACCAAAGCTCACCAATCCTCTCAGCCCCAAGTGTCCAGCCTTATGTCTTATCCAGCTGTGGGTTTATATGTGGTCATTCCAGGTTGCATCACAGCCCCTGAGCGAATTTTGTAAGAATTTTTCTCTCTTTCATTGTTTCTGCGTTTTGGTTTTAAAATTTATTTCTATAATGGGGTTTAGCTCATTTTCACTGCTGTGTTTGGCCGCTCTGCACACACTTGATTCCCTTATGGAGATATATCAATACATGGGTTTTAAGATTCTTATTACTCAGATATATTTCTCTGCGGTGTATAGGGTGTGTTGAGGCCAGTTCATTGAGCAAGGTGTAGATCTTGTCTAATACCTATTTGGTTTATTGAACGGTATCTGTGCTAATTTCAAACTCTGGTTTTATGCATCACCCCACCTCTCCTTTCCCCTTAAGCTGACATAAGTGTGTTTTCTAAATGTGAGACACTGTTCTGTTTTGTAATTCATTTTTTGTGCAGCCATATTTATCCTCCCTCTATAAGTGATATCTTATGATATGTTTCTTTTTCTGTTTGACTTATTTCAAGTAGTATTATCGGACCTAAATCCACTCTTTATCCTTCTACTAGCCTTATTACATTGATTTCATGGTGAAGAGATATTCCATTGTACATAAGTACCACATTTTCTTTATCCATTGTTCTCTTTCCTGGGATATTTAAGGTGTACTGAAGTTGAGGTTCTTGTAAACAGAGTAGCCCTAAACTGTGGTGTGCTTGTGTCTTGTTGATTTTTAGACTTCCCTAGATATACTTCCGTGATTGGAAGTGCCCTATGCTCTGTAGCTCTGTTTTTTAGATGATTTAGGAACCACCATACACTTCTCCAGAGTGGCTCTCGGCAGTTCACACACTGTCCATCAGCGTATAAAGGCTCCCTGTTCTCCATGGCCTGTCCTGCATTTCTGGTTTTTACAATTTTTTCGGATGGCCCTTTTGACCGGTGGGAAATGAGACTTCTTTGTTGTGCACATTTGCATTGCTTGCTTGCTTGGTTGCCCATAAAGTGCGTATGCGTTTTTTCCTGGATATATTCAGGAAAAAACGCATACTCCCTTTTGGGCCAACTGCATCATTGTCGAAATTCTGCTGCTTTTCATGTGCTTTAAAGACGAGTCCAATCTATCTCTTGAAATCTGTTTCTTGCAATTCTGTCTTGCATTCAGATCCTCTTCTTTGCCTTACCTCAACATATTTTGGGACGTTAGTTTTCATTTATAACTCTGCAGGTTTGTGAATTGCAGTGACCCTGAGCTCCATTTTTTAAGTTGCTCTTTTGTGAGCTGGCCTCAAAGCCGCAGGATTGCTTCAGGCCCTATTTTGGCTCCGGCGAGGCGGGCTGAGCCTTTTTTTAATTCTTATTCTTAATGGGAAATTAGAGTGACATGTGCCCGTCCAAACCCCTACAACTATTCTCTCATTGGTTCCCCCTCTTCCCGTTCATCCTCCTCACAATTTGCAAAATGTGTGAAACAGAAGTTTAAATGTGCTGATTCTCTAAGTGGGGAGATTCTAAGTAACGTGGCTGGAATGATGAACAGGAGCACCAGGAGAGGATAAATGAGGTGCATTTTAGACACATCTCCCAATCACATGGTGTACAGTCCTCTGGGTTTTCCATGCATGTTTTCGCTGTAGGAAGATCCCTTGAACCTGCAGATTTGGGACCCATTGAATGGGTACCAGGTAGTATTACTTTAAAGGGTGTGCATTTCCTCACCCAACCTCATATTTCTCTTAGCGCAAACAGTTTCCAGCCTTATGTCTCATCCTGCTGTGGGTCTAGATGTGGTCAATCCATGTTGCATCACCGTCCCTGAGGAAAAGTTGTAAGAGGTTTTCTCTGTCTCTCTGTCGTTTATTTTTTTCAATTTATTACTATATTGGTTACAGCTGATTTTCAAAGCTCTGTTTCTTGCTGCTGTACATCCACTTGATTCACATACAGAGAGACATCAATAAATTCTTTTTCAGATTCTTACCAGTCATATATATTCTTTTCCAGTGACTTGAGTGTGCTGAGTGCAGTTCTTTTAGCTACCGTGTAGGCCTTGTTGATTATCAGTTTGGTATTTGGAATGGTATCTTTGCTAATTTCAACCTCCTGGATGATGCCTCACCCCTCCCCACCTTTCCCGTTTAGCAGCCTTACGCGTGTTGTCTACATATTTGACTATGTTTTTGTTTTGTAATTTATTTCATGTGTAGCCATTTTGGATTCCACCTTTAAGTGATATCTTATGATATGTGTCTTTTTCTTTTTGAATTATGTCACTTAGAATGATCATACGTAACTCCTCCGGAGTTGTTACAACTGGCCATATTTCATTGACTTCCAGGCTGAGTAATATTCCACTCTACATAAGTACCACATCTCTATCCATTTTTTCCCTCCAGAGACATTTAAGTTATATCCTAGTCGAGGATCTTTTAAACAGAGAGGCAGTAAACATTGGGGTGCCTGTGTCCTCTCGATTTTTGTTTTTCCCAAGACATACGCCCATGAGTGCAAGTGCCCTATGCTCTGTAGCTCATTTTTTAGATGCTTTAGTAAACACAATACACTTCTCCAGAATGGCCATTGGCAATATACATTTCCACTATAAGCCTCACAGGGCTCCCTCTTCTCCTTGCCCTGTCCTGCATTTCTGGTGTTTACACTTTATGAGGATGGCTCTTCTGACTGATGTGAAGTGATATCTTTTGTAGTATTGATTTCCAGTGCCCACCTGTTTGGTTGGCTAAAAAAGTGTATGCCCTTTTCTTGAATATATACAGAAAAAAACGCATACAGCCTTTTTGGCCAACTGCAATGTTGGCAATGTTCAGCCCCTTTTCTTGTGCTTAATGGTGAGTCCTTTCTACCTCCTCAAATCCCTTTCCTGCCATTCTCCCTTGCTTACCAATCCTTTTCTCTGACTTTCCTCAAGACATTTTTCAGTGATAGATATTTTCAACTCTGCAGTTTCGTGAATTTTACTGCCCCTGAGTTCCATTGTTCAACTTGTGTTTATGGGAACTGGCCACAAAGCAGTGGGATTTCCTCAAGCCCTATACTGTTTCCATGGGCAACCCTAGCCTTTGGTCAATTCGTCTTCCTGATTGGAAATTAGAGTGACATGTGCCTGTCTGAACACCTAGGACTTGTCTCTCATTGTTCCTCATCCTTCCGCTTCATCCTCTGGACAAATTCCAAACTGTATGCAACAGGATGTTGACAGTGCTGACATCTCCAAGTGGGGAGACTGTTAGTAAAGACGCTGGAGGGGTGAACCCGAGCACCAGGAGATGAGGCGATGAGATGCCTTTTCCAAACTCTTCCCGATCAGACGGTATACCATCCTCTGTGTGTGACAGACATGTTTTAGCAGTAGGAAGAGTCCCATTCATGTAAGGAGAACACCAGGGCTTTTTCAAAATCAGTGTCTCCCCGAAACCCAAACTGGGGAATTTTTTAAGCTACGGCTACACATATGTTCATTAAGGGCCTTGGGAAGTAGGCAGAGTCCAAACTTTAGATGATTGAAGTCTTCAGGGTCAGAAGCACTCACCACCGGCTTCCCTTAGGTTACACTTTAACTGTCATTGATAGATGATGTCAATAAAAATATCTATTCTTTTTCCGATTATTTCCCCTTATAGGTTATTGCAAAATATTGAGTGTAGTTCCCTGTGCTATACAGTGGTTCCTTGTTGATGATCTATTTTATACATAGCAGTGTGTATGTGTTAATTCCAAACTGTTAATTTATCCCTCCTCCCACCTTTCCCCTTTGGTAATAATAAATTATAAGATTTTATACTTCTCAGAAATGGGGGAGCTGAAAGAGAAGTATCATTTTCAATGGAAAAGCATTTAAAACAAGATTGAAGCTTTAACCAAGATTATTAGATGTACATCCTTGGAAAGAAATCACTTCATTTCTCTAATATTGACCTGACAAATAAGACAAACCTTTTCACTGAACTTGCTTATAATAAAGTGATGGAAATATCAAATGGAAGTGTTAGAAACATCTTATTTTACCCGAGCCTTATAAACTGTTCTATGTTAACTACAGTTTGGCTCACACATCTGTTCATTGAAGTTACAATAGTCTCAATTTCTGTTACTGATCCTCCAGAGTGGACCCCAACAAGTGTCCCCCTGCCCAGTGTCATTGGGGCCAACAGATCGAGACTGAGTTTGGTTCACAAGCAAAGGAAACTTTATATTTTGATCAGAGAATGGAGAGGTGAGAGCATGCACTACCCCGTGGGCTGTGGGCTGGGCTGCTGTGTAGAGATCCTGTCAGAGTCAGTGGGAGGGAGGGGGCGGAGCACTCGAGGGCCGGGTTGGCTGCAGCTCAGGCTCTATATCTCGGAGTCTGCACTGGGCCCCAGGAGCTGAGGTGTCGACCCAGCCATTCTGCACTAGGAAATCTGGTCTGAAGTGCCGGGTGTGGAACCTCTGCATGCGGGACCCTAGGAGCACGTGAAATTAGACAAAGCACAAAGGATAAAAAAGGTCAGACTTGACTTTATTGCCCAGATTCTATTTTTATCTCCCAGGGATTTTTAATGGGCTTTGCTGGGGACAAACCCCTCCTCTGCCTTTTGTCCCGTTCCTCATTCTTGGAGTGCTGAGGGTGCAGACCCTTCTTCTGTAACTGCTGAGTGCTGAGTTGGGAGCCCTCATACCAGGGGATGAGGGTCAGAACTTCTCCCCAGCAGCCTCCAGGTGACGTTGATTGGCCCCAGGACCCCTGCCTCCCTGCTCGTCCGCCTGAGCACCAGCATTGGAAGTGTTATAGATTCTAATGACCTTTAAGGGCCCAGGAAAGAGATGTGCAGAGACGCTGTGGGGGCCGGTTTCACCCCGCCCCACATTTGTTCGGCCACCTTAGGCTGACCGTTTCTGCCAGCCTAGATGCTCTGACCAGTAGTCTGCTCTTTCTTCAATTAGGCCCCTGAATTAACGTAAAAACAGCACCAGGTGTCAGAGCCCTGCCCGCTCAACTCCCAGACAGTCCAGGGTCAGTGGTGATCAAGGACCATGATGGCCACTGAGTCAACAGCCTTTTGAAGTAAACAGGAGTCCAGCCGGTCTTATTGGCCACCATCATCATGGTGTCTGTAGGCTTTTCTATGGTGACAGTGTGATATACGTTTCCCCCGCCAAGATTATTAGCTCCCCTCCGGGTGCAGTAAGTCCTGCAAGCAGTAGTCTACTCCTTCGGGACACACTATTGTTGTTTTATGAGAGAAACTCCAGGTCAAGTGATGTTCACACGAGTCGTCATGGTGCCCTGTTGCCCCCGGTTATCTCTCTGGATGTTGGAGTTGGAGGGCCTCCTCACTCGAGGTCGGTGTGCCCACGGAGCGAACCCTGCAACTTCAGGGCATGGTTGGTGATTAGGATCACCACGTGGGGTCCTTTTCCCTTAGGAGGGAGGTGGCCTTTTGGGCTGCTGATTTCCAGGTTTTTAGATACCGCCAGTATCTTGGCCAGATGTGGCAGTGGGCCAAGCCCCTTGGTGACTCTATTTTATCCTACCTGGATGGCATTCTTGCGTTGTTCCATTTCAAGTGGTCCCAGTTTTTGCACTAATTCTCCAATGGCGACTCACCTTTCACCGGGAATGGAAAGGTCAAAGGGTTTAGCCCAATTAGGGAGTTCCAGGGCAAGGGTCTGAATTGACTGCTCTTTCCATTCTTGAAAGGCCACTTCTGGATTCTGTTCAAAAGGATCATCATCTTTTCCTTTCAGTGTTTCATATAGAGGCCCAGCTAGTAGACTGTAGTTAGGGATCCAGAAGCAGCAAACCCTGGCCTCCCCAGGAACCCCTAAGCTGTCTTCTAGTTTTAGAAAGGGGTAAGGCTGCAAATGGTTTCTTCCCTTTCCTGGGATGGGCTTCTCCGACCTTGTGTGAGAATGAAGCCCAGGCAGGTCACCGCAGTCTGTGATATTTGAGCTTTTTCTTGGACAACTTCTATCCTTTATTGGCTTGGTAGTTCAGAGGCCTCCTTAGTAGGGCTGGCGATCAGAATGTCGTCTGCATATTGAAGGAGGGTTTCCTTTTCTAGAGGTAGAACTTTTCGGTCTTTAGCTAAGCTTTCCCCAAAGATGGTGTGGGAATTTTTGAACCCTTGGGGCAAGACGGCCCGGAAGTATTGTTTTAGTTGTATGTTGAGTCCTGCCACTCACAAGCCAAAATTTCTTGTGACTCTGGGACTAATGGAATACAAAAGAAGGCATCATTGAAGACTAATACAGAATACCATGTCCTGGTGGTTGGTAGAATGACCAGCAGGGTGTAGGAAATGGAGCAACTGGAGGTATATCCTCGGTGGCTTCACTGACTGTCCTGACATCCTTTACCAGGTCCCCAGCAGCCCATGGGGCTCTCGTGGTCAGGCCAATCCCAGGATATGGAGCTCTCCTGGGCAGGTACCCCACCCCCAACCCAGCCCACGGGGCTCTCATGGTCAGGCCTCTCCCAGGATACAGAGCTACCCTTGCAGGTACCGTGGCAGGGCTGGGCACACAGGAACTGTGCACATAGCCCTCATTGAAGAGCACCCCCATCTCACCTGTCGCTCAGAGCTGACACAGAACACCTCAGAGCAGGACTTGAACTAACAAACAGCAGCTCCGACAGGTCTGTGACCCTGGGCATCACTCTGTGTGGCCTCCCTCCACCTGGTCTTCCAGAGACTTCCACTGCACCCGGGGCACCAAGCCTCTGTCTCCAACCACCACCCACCCCTCCTCTCCCTGACTCCTGGGTTCCTCTCATTAGGAGAGGGTTTTCTTGAAGTTGTCTCCCACTCATGGGCCAGATAAAATGATTAGAAAAGAAGCCAAAGCTGCAGCCCCTTGTCTATCCTGACTCTCAGGAGCCCACACCTGTTCCTTGGACCTGGCCGGTTCAGCAAGTTCCATTTTCTGCAACTGTGAGCCCCTGAGGGGTGATGATTGGCTGACCTGGGCAGCCTTACCATGCCGGCCAGCCCTCCCCAGGTGTGCCTGGGTTGAGATCAATATAAATACCACTCCAGGCAGCAAGAGCCCCTGCAGCTGTGCCTGACGCCATTTTCTCTGCCCTGTCAGCAGTCTCGGGGCTGGGCTGGTGGGAGGGAGTGAGAGGCCACGGCTTTGTGGGTGGCCCAGTGTGAGTGGGGCTCTGCTGGACTTTCTGCAGCAGTTGCCAGGCTGCCACCTGCTAAAGAAGAGGATGTGTCACCCATACCTGCTGCTGGAATTTCTCCCTGGGCAGAGGTGAGGAAGGAAAAAAGCAGTGGGGGCAGGGACAGGACGGGTATCTCAGGCAGGGAAATGGAAATCTTCCAGAAGAGCACCCAGGGACAGGACCATCCTGGCTGGCCTGCAGGCACCAAGTCAGCTGGCATGCTGTCACTCGTGTGGCTCCATGGCCCTTCCTCTAGGCTTTCAAGTCCTTGTATATATTCAGGTGTTTTACCTGGGAAGGGTGGGAACAGTTCAACAGCAACTGGCCTGGGGCTCAGCTCACGTTCACTCACAGATGCCTCGGCACAGTGCCCCAGCTTTGCAATGAGTACGCTTGTGTGGGGGCTGCTGGCTGAATGGGAGACGATTCCCCACCACTGACCAACTTCAGAATTGTTTACAACTGGAGCAAGTGCCCTGATACGGTTTTCCTCTGAGTAACTGGTGGGTTCTGTTTTTTTTTTTCTCTTTTTCGTTTTTGGTTCAAGGTAGATTTTATTCCTCTTTTTTGTATTTACAGATATAAGCATGGAAATAATTTATTCATATAAATACATGTATGTGAAGGGAATAATTGTTTTTTCTGTTTTATTTTTTAAATTTTATTTCTTTTTAATTTTGAATTTTATTTTATATTTTTATACAGCAGGTTCTTATTGGTTATCTATTTTATACATATAAATGTTTACATGCCAATCCCAATCTCTCAGCTCCTCCCACCACCACCCCCCCAAGAGCTTTCCCCCCTTGTTGTCCATACGATTGTTGTCTACATCTGTTGCTCTATTTATGCCTTGCAAAACGGTTAATCTGTACAGTTTTTCTAGGTTCCACATATATGCATGAATATACAAGATTTGTTTTTCTCTTTCTGACTTACTTCACTCTGTATGACAGTCTCTAGATCCATCGACGTCTCTACAAATGACCCAATTTCATTCCTTTCATGGCTTAGTAATATTCCATTTTATATATGTACCACATCTTTATGCATTCGTCTGTCTGTGGGCATTTAGGTTGCTTCCATTACCTCGATATTGTAAATAGTGATGCAATGAACATTGCGGTGAATGTCTCTTTTTGATTTATGGTTTTGTCTGTGTATATGTCCAGTACTGGGATTGCTGTATCATATGGTAATTCTATTATTAGTTTCTTAAGACTCCATATTGTTCTCCATAGTGACTGTATCAATTTATATTCCCAACAATAGTGGAAGAGGCTTCCTTTTCCCCACACCCTTTCCAGCAATTGTTGTTTGTAGATTTTCAGATGATGCCCATTCTAACAGGTGTGAGGTGATACCTCATTGTTGAGTCCATTTCGTTGAGCAAGGGGTAGGTCTTGTCTATTACATATTTGGCTTATGGAACGGTATCTCTGCTAATTTCAAACTCTGGTTTTATGCAGCACCCCAACTCACCTTTCCCCTTAAGCAAGCATAAGTTGGTTTTCTACATTTGAGACCCTGTTCTGTTTTGTAATTCTGTTCCTGTGTAGCCAAGTTTACATTCCGTGTAGTAGTGATATCTTATGATGTTTCTTTTTCTGTGTGACTTATTTCACTTAGAATCATCGTACCTGAATCCACTCATTATGCTGCTACGGGCCTGATGATATACATTTCATTGCTGAGTGATATTGCATTGTACGTACGTACCACAACTTCTTTATCCATTTTTCGCTTTCTGTGATATTGAACTTGTACCGTAAACGAGGTTCTTGTAAACAGAGCCGTCCCAAACTTTGGGGTGGCTGTGTCTTACTGATTTTAATTTCCCTAAGCTATAGGACCATAAGTGGAAGTGCCCTAGGCTCTGTTGCTTTGTTTTTTAGATGTTTCAGGAAACACCATACACTTCTCCAGAGTGGCTGTTGGCAATTTACATCCCGCCCATCAGCATGACAAAGCTCCCAGTTCTCCATGGCCTGTCCTGCCTTTCTGGATTTTATACTTTTTTCAGATGGCCCTTTTGACAGGGGGGCAGTGAGACTTCATTGTAGTGCAGATTTCCTTTGCAAGCTTGCTTGGTTGGCCAAAAAGGGCGTATGCGTTTTTTCCTGAATATATTCAGGAAAAAACGCATACGCCCTTTTTGGCCAAGTGCATGATTGTAGACGTTCTGTCTCTTTTTATATGCTTTACATGCAATTCCAGTCTACCTCCTGAAATCGGATTCCTGCAATTCTGCCCCGCT
Source organism: Pseudorca crassidens (assembly GCF_039906515.1). Classification (NCBI taxonomy): domain Eukaryota; kingdom Metazoa; phylum Chordata; class Mammalia; order Artiodactyla; family Delphinidae; genus Pseudorca; species Pseudorca crassidens. The sequence goes on from NC_090296.1 coordinate 163,099,100, forward strand.
TTCGAGTCCTCTTGGCAGCCTTACTTCAATATATTTTTGGACGATAGCTGTCATTTTTAACTCTGCAGGTTTGTGAATTACAGTGCCCCTGAGCTCCTTTCTTCAACTCGCTTTCTTGTGAGCTGGCCGCAACACCGCAGGATTGCTTCAGGCCCTAGTGTGGTTCCAGCATGGCACGCTGAGCCTTTGGTTAATTCCTCTTCCTGGTGGGAAATGAGAGTTAAATTTGCCCGTCCAGACACCTCCAGCTAGTCTCTCATTGGTTCTCCCTATTCCTGTTCATTTTCCGCAGAAATTGCAAACTGGGCCAAACAGGAGGTTAAAGGCACTGACTCTCCAAGTGGGGAGAGTGTTAGTAAAGCGACTGTAATGTTGCACCCGAGTACCGGGGACGAAAACTGAGACACATTTGAACACGTTTCCCCATCACATGGTAGATCATACTCTGGGTTCCACATGCATGTTTTAGCTGAAGGAAGAATCCCTTAAACCTGGAGAGTTGAGACCCATGGAATTGGTACCATGCAATATGACTTCAAAGGGTCTGCATTTGCTCACCGAACCTCACCAATCCTATCACTGCTACGTTTATGCCGCTGTACACACGCTTGATTCTCTTTCGGAGACATATAAATCCATAGGTTTTGAGATACTTTCTAGTCAGGTATATTCTTAGGCGTTTAATATGGGGTGTAGAGTCCACTTCGTTGAGCAAGGGGTAGCTCTTGTCTATTACATATTTGGCTTATGGAACGGTATCTGTGCTAATTTCAATCTCTGGTTTTATGCAGCACCCCAACTCACCTTTCCCCTTAAGCAAGCGTAAGTTGGTTTTCTACATTTGAGACCCTGTTCTGTTTTGTAATTCAGTTCCTGTGTAGCCAAGTTTACATTCCGTGTAGTAGTGATATCTTATGATGTTTCTTTTTCTGTGTGACTTATTTCACTTAGAATCATCATACCTGAATCCACTCATTATGCTGCTATGGGCCTGATGACATAGATTTCATTGCTGAGTGATATTGCATTGTATGTAAGTACCACAACTTCTTTATCCATTTTTCGCTTTCTGTGATATTGAACTTGTACCGTAAACGAGGTTCTTGTAAACAGAGCCGTCCCAAACTTTGGGGTGGCTGTGTCTTTTTGATTTTAATTTCCCTAAACTATAGGACCATAAGTGGAAGTGCCCTAGGAGCTGTTGCTTTTTTTTTAGATGTTTCAGGAAACACCATACACTTCTCCAGAGTGGCTGTTGGCAATTTACATCCCGCCCATCAGCATAACAAGGCTCCCAGTTCCTCCATGGCCTGTCCTGCCTTTCTGGATTTTACACATTTTTCAGATGACCCTTTTGACTGGGGGGCAGTGAGTCTTCATTGTAGTGCAGATTTCCTTTGCAAGCTTGCTTGGTTGGCCAAAAAGTGCGTATGCGTTTTTTCCTGAATATATTCAGGAAAAAACGCATACGCCCTTTTTGGCCAAGTGCATCATTGTGGACGTTCTGCCTCTTTTCCTATGCTTTACATGCAATTCCAGTCTACCTCCTGAAATCAGATTCCTGCAATTCTGCCCCGCTTTCGAGTCCTCTTGGCAGCCTTATTTCAATATATTTTTGGACGATAGCTGTAATTTATAACTCTGCAGGTTTGTGAATTACAGTGCCCCTGAGCTCCTTTCTTCAACTCGCTTTCTTGTGAGCTGGCCCAACACCGCAGCATTGCTTCAGGCCCTAGTGTGGTTCCGGCATGGCACGCTGAGCCTTTGGTTAATTCCTCTTCCTGTTGGGAAATGAGAGTTAAATTTGCCCGTCCAGACACCTCCAGCTAGTCACTCATTGGTTCTCCCTATTCCTGTTCATTTTCCGCAGAAATTGCAAACTTGGCCAAACAGGAGGTTAAAGCCACTGACTCTCCAAGTGGGGAGAGTGTTAGTAAAGCGTCTGGAATGTTGCACCCGAGTTCCAGGGGACGAAACCTGAGACACATTTGAACACGTTTCCCGATCACACGGTGGATCATACTCTGGGTTCCACATGCATGTTTTAGCTGAAGGAAGAATCCCTTAAACCTGGAGAGTTGAGACCCATGGAATGGGTACCATGCTATATGACTTCAAAGGTTCTGCATTGGCTCACCGAACCTCACCAATCCTATCACTGCTGCGCTTATACCACTGTACACACGCTTGATTCTCTTTCGGAGACATATAAATCCATAGGTTTTAAGATTCTTACTAGTCAGCTATATTCTTAGACGTTTAATATGGGGTGTTGAGTCCTCTTCGTTGAACAAGGAGTAGCTCTTGTCTATTACATATTTGGCTTATGGAACGGTATCTGTGCTAATTTCAATCTCTGGTTTTATACAGCACCCCAACTCACCTTTCCCCTTAAGCAAGCATAAGTTGGTTTTCTACATTTGAGACCCTGTTCTGTTTTGTAATTCAGTTCCTGTGTAGCCAAGTTTACATTCCGTGTAGTAGTGATATCTTATGATGTTTCATTTTCTCTGTGACTTATTTCACTTAGAATCATCGTACCTGAATCCACTCATTATGCTGCTACGGGCCTGATGATATAGATTTCATTGCTGAGTGATATTGCATTGTACGTAAGTACCACAAATTCTTTATCCATTTTTCGCTTTCTGTGATATAGAACTTGTACCGTAAATGAGGTTCTTGTAAACAGAGCCGTCCCAAACTTTGGGGTGGCTGTGTGTATTTGATTTTAATTTCCCTAAGCTATAGGACCATAAGTGGAAGTGCCCTAGGCTCTGTTGCTTTGTTTTTTAGATGTTTCAGGAAACACCATACACTTCTCCAGAGTGGCTGTTGGCAATTTACATCCCGCCCATCAGCATAACAAGGCTCCCAGTTCTCCATGGCCTGTCCTGCCTTTCTGGATTTTATACTTTTTTCAGATGGCCCTTTTGACCGGGGGGCAGTGAGACTTCATTGTAGTGCAGATTTCCTTTGCAAGCTTGCTTGGTTGGCCAAAAAGGGCGTATGTGTTTTTTCCTGAATATATTCAGGAAAAAACGCATACACCCTTTTTGGCCAAGTGCATCATTGTGGACGTTCTGCCTCTTTTCCTATGCTTTACATGCAATTCCAGTCTACCTCCTGAAATCGGATTCCTGCAATTCTGCCCCGCTTTCAAGTCCTCTTGGCAGCCTTACTTCAATATATTTTTGGACAATAGCTGTCATTTATAACTCTGCAGGTTTGTGAATTACAGTGCCCCTGAGCTCCTTTCTTCAACTCTCTTTCTTGTGAGCTGGCCGCAACACCGCAGGATTGCTTCAGGCCCTAGTGTGGTTCCGGCATGGCACGCTGAGCCTTTGGTTAATTCCTCTTCCTGGTGGGAAATGAGAGTTAAATTTGCCCGTCCAGACACCTCCAGCTAGTCTCTCATTGGTTCTCCCTATTCCTGTTCCTTTTCCGCAGAAATTGCAAACTGGGCCAAACAGGAGTTTAAAGGCACTGACTCTCCAAGTGGGGAGAGTTTTAGTAAAGCGTCTGGAATGTTGCATCCGAGTACCAGGGGACGAAAACTGAGACACATTTGAACACGTTTCCCGATCACACGGTGGATCATACTCTGGGTTCCACATGCATGTTTTAGCTGAAGGAAGAATCCCTTAAACCTGGAGAGTTGAGACCCATGGAATGGGTACCATGCAATATGACTTCAAAGGGTCTGCATTTGCTCATCAAACCTCACCAATCCTATCACTGCTACGTTTGTGCCGCTGTACACACGCTTGATTCTCTTTCGGAGACATATAAATCCATAGGTTTTAAGATTCTTACTAGTCAGGTATATTCTTAGGCGTTTAATATGGGATGTAGAGTCCACTTCGTTGAGCAAGGAGTAGCTCTTGTCTATTACATGTTTGGCTTATGGAATGGTATCTGTGCTAATTTCAATCTCTGGTTTTATGCAGCACCCCAACTCACCTTTCCCCTTAAGCAAGCATAAGTTGGTTTTCTACATTTGAGACCCTGTTCTGTTTTGTAATTCAGTTCCTGTGTATCCAAGTTTACATTCCGTGTAGTAGTGATATCTTATGATGTTTATTTTTCTGTGTGACTTATCTTACTTAGAATCATCATACCTGAATCCACTCATTATGCTGCTATGGGCCTGATGACATAGATTTCATTGCTGAGTGATATTGCATTGTACGTAAGTACCACAACTTCTTTATCCATTTTTTGCTTTCTGTGATATTGAACTTGTACTGTAAATGAGGTTCTTGTAAACAGAGCTGTCCCAAACTTTGGGGTGGCTGTGTCTTTTTGATTTTAATTTCCCTAAGCTATAGGACCATAAGTGGAAGTGCCATAGGCTCTGTTGCTTTGTTTTTTAGATGTTGCAGGAAACACCTTATACTTCTCCAGAGTGGCTGTTGGATATTTACATCCCGCCCATCAGCATAACAATGCTCCCAGTTCTCCATGGCCTGTCCGGCCTTTCTGGATTTTACACTTTTTTCAGATGGCCCTTTTGACCGGGGGGCAGTGAGACTTCATTGTAGTGCAGATTTCCTTTGCAAGCTTGCTTGGTTGGCCAAAAAGTGCGTATGCGTTTTTTCCTGAATATATTCAGGAAAAAACGCATACACACTTTTTGGCCAAGTGCATCATTGTGGACGTTCTGCCCCTTTTCCTATGCTTTACATACAATTCCAGTCTACGTCCTGAAATCAGATTCCTGCAATTCTGCCCCGCTTTCAAGTCCTCTTGGCAGCCTTACTTCAATATATTTTTGGACGATAGCTATCATTTATATCTCTGCAGGTTTGTGAATTACAGTGCCCCTGAGCTCCTTTCTTCAACTCGCTTTCTTGTGAGCTGGCCGCAACACCGCAGGATTGCTTCAGGCCCTAGTGTGGTTCCGGCATGGCACGCTGAGCCTTTGGTTAATTCCTCTTCCTGGTGGGAAATGAGAGTTAAATTTGCCCGTCCAGACACCTCCAGCTAGTCTCTCATTGGTTCTCCCTATTCCTGTTCATTTTCCGCAGAAATGGCAAACTGGGCCAAACAGGAGGTTAAAGTCACTGACTCTCCAAGTGGGTAGAGTTTTAGTAAAGCGTCTGGAATGTTACACCCGAGTACCAGGGGAAAAAAACTGAGACACATTTGAACACGTTTCCCGATCACACGGTGGATCATACTCTGGGTTACACATGCATGTTTTAGCTGAAGGAAGAATCCCGTAAACCTGGAGAGTTGAGACCCATGGAATGGCTACCATACAATATGACTTCAAAGGGTCTGCATTTGCTCATCGAACCTCACCAATCCTATCACTGCTGCGTTTATGCCGCTGTACCCATGCTTGATTCTCTTTTGGAGACATATAAATCCATAGGTTTTAAGATTATTACTAGTCAGGTATATTCTTAGGCGATTAATATGGGGTTTAGAGTCCACTTCGTTGAGCAAGGAGTAGCTCTTGTCTATTACATATTTGGCTTATGGAACGGTATCTGTGCTAATTTCAATCTCTGGTTTTATGCAGAACCCCAACTCACCTTTCCCCTTACGCAAGCATAAGTTGGTTTTCTACATTTGAGACCCTGTTCTGTTTTGTAATTCAGTTCCTGTGTAGCCAAGTTTACATTCCGTGTAGTAGTTATATCTTATGATGTTTCTTTTTCTGTGTGACTTATCTCACTTAGAATCATCGTACCTGAATCCACTCATTATGCTGCTACGGGCCTGATGATATAGATTTCATTGCTGAGTGATATTGCATTGTACGTAAGTACCACAAATTCTTTATCCATTTTTCACCTTCTGTGATATTGAATTTGTACTGTAAATGAGGTTCCTGTAAACAGAGCCGTCCCAAACTTTGGGGTGGCTGTGTCTTTTTGATTTTAATTTCCCTAAGCTATAGGACCATAAGTGGAAGTGCCCTAGGCTCTGTTGCTTTGTTTTTTAGATGTTTCAGGAAACACCATACACTTCTCCAGAGTGGCTGTTGGCAATTTACATCCCGCCCATCAGCATAACAAGGCTCCCATGTCTCCATGGCCTGTCCTGCCTTTCTGGATTTTACACTTTTTTCAGATGGCCCTTTTGACCGGGGGGCAGTGAGACTTCATTGTAGTGCAGATTTCCTTTGCAAGCTTGCTTGGTTGGCCAAAAAGGGCGTATGCGTTTTTTCCTGAATATATTCAAGGAAAAACGCATACGCCCTTTTTGGCCAAGTGCATCATTGTGGGCGTTCTGCCTCTTTTCCTATGCTTTACATGCAATTCCAGTCTACCTCCTGAAATCGGTTTCCTGCAATTCTGCCCCGCTTTCAAGTCCTCTTGGCAGCCTTACTTCAATATATTTTTGGACGATAGCTATAATTTTTAACTCTGCAGGTTTGTGAATGACAGTGCCCCTGAGCTCCTTTCTTCAACTCGCTTTCTTCTGAGCTGGCCGCAACACCGCAGGATTGCTTCAGGCCCTAGTGTGGTTCCGGCATGGCACGCTGAGCCTTTGGTTAATTCCTCTTCCTGGTGGGAAATGAGAGTTAAATTTGCCCGTCCAGACACCTCCAGCTAGTCTCTCACTGGTTCTCCCTATTCCTGTTCATCTTCCGCAAAAATTGCAAACTGGGCCAAACAGGAGGTTAAAGGCACTGACTCTCCAAGTGGGGAGAGTGTTAGTAAAGCATCTGGAATGTTGCACCCGAGTACCAGGGGACGAAACCTGAGACACATTTGAACACGTTTCCCGATCACACGGTGGATCATACTCTGGGTTCCACATGCATGTTTTAGCTGAAGTAAGAATCCCTTAAACCTGGAGAGTTGAGACCTATGGAATGGCTACCATGCAATATGACTTCAAAGGGTCTGCATTTGCTCATCGAACCTCACCAGTCCTATCACTGCTGCGTTTATGCCGCTGTACACATGCTTGATTCTCTTTTGGAGACATATAAATCCATAGGTTTTAAGATTATTACTAGTCAGGTATATTCTTAGGCGATTAATATGGGGTGTAGAGCCCACTTCGTTGAGCAAGGAGTAGCTCTTGTCTATTACATATTGGGCTTATGGAACGGTATCTGTGCTAATTTCAATCTCTGGTTTTATGCAGCACCCCAACTCACCTTTCGCCTTAAGCAAGCATAAGTTGGTTTTCTACATTTGAGACCCTGTTCTGTTTTGTAATTCAGTTCCTGTGTAGCCAAGTTTACATTCCGTGTATTAGTGATATCTTATGATGATTCTTTTTCTGTGTGACATATTTCACTTAGAAATATCGTACCTGAATGCACTCATTATGCTGCTACTTGCCTGATGACATAGATTTCATTCCTGAGTGATATTGCATTGTACGTAAGTACCACAACTTCTTTATCCATTTTTCACTTTCTGTGATATTGAACTTGTACCGTAAACGAGGTTCTTGTAAACAGAGCCGTCCCAAACTTTGGGGTGGCTGTGTCTTTTTGATTTTAATTTCCCTAAGCTATAGGACCATAAGTGGAAGTGCCCTAGGCTCTGTTGCTTTGTTTTGTAGATGTTTCAGGAAATACCATACACTTCTCCAGAGTGGCTGTTGGCAATTTGCATCCCGCCCATCAGCATAACAAGGCTCCCAGTTCTCCATGGCCTGTCCTGCCTTTCTGGATTTTATACTTTTTTCAGATGGCCCTTTTGACTGGGTGGCAGTGAGACTTCATTGTAGTGCAGATTTCCTTTGCAAGCTTGCTTGGTTGGCCCAAAAGGGCGTATGCGTTTTTTCCTGAATATATTCAGGAAAAAACGCATACGCCCTTTTTGGCCAAGTGCATCATTGTGGACGTTCTGCCTCTTTTCCTATGCTTTACATGCAATTCCAGTCTACCTCCTGAAATCGGTTTCCTGCAATTCTGCCCCGCTTTCAAGTCCTCTTGGCAGCCTTACTTCAATATATTTTTGGACGATAGCTGTCATTTATAACTCTGCAGTTTTGTGAATTACAGAGCCTCTGAGCTCCTTTCTTCAACTTGCTTTCTTGTGAGCTGGCTGCAAGACCGCAGCATTGCTTCAGGCCCTAGTGTGGTTCCGGCATGGCACGCTGAGCCTTTGGTTAATTCCTCTTCCTGGTGGGAAATGAGAGTTAAATTTGTCCGTCCAGACACCTCCAGCTAGTCTCTCATTGGTTCTCCCTATTCCTGTTCATTTTCCGCAGAAATTGCAAACTGGGCCAAACAGGAGGTTAAAGGCACTGACTCTCCAAGTGGGGAGAGTGTTAGTAAAGCGTCTGGAATGTTGCACCCGAGTACCAGGGGACGAAACCTGAGACACATTTGAACACTTTTCCCAATCACACGGTGGATCATACTCTGGGTTCCACATGCATGTTTTAGCTGAAGGAAGAATCCCTTAAACCTGGAGAGTTGAGACCCATGGAATGGGTACCATGCAATATGACTTCAAAGGTTCTGCATTGGCTCACCGAACCTCACCAATCCTATCACTGCTGTGCTTATGCCACTGTACACACGCTTGATTCTCTTTCAGAGACATATAAATCCATAGATTTTAAGATTCTTACTAGTCATGTATATTCTTAGACGTTTAATATGGGGTGTTGAGTCCTCTTCGTTTAGCAAAGACTAGCTCTTGTCTATTACATATTTGGCTTATGGAACGGTATCTGTGCTAATTTCAATCTCTGGTTTTATGCAGCACCCCAACTCACCTTTCCCCTTAAGCAAGCATAAGTTGGTTTTCTATATTTGAGACCCTGTTCTGTTTTGTAATTCAGTTCCTGTGTAGCCAAGTTTACATTCCGTGTAGTAGTGATATCTTATGATGTTTCTTTTTCTGTGTGACTTATTTCACTTAGAATCATCGTACCTGAATCTACTCATTATGCTGTTACGGGCCTGATGACATAGATTTCATTGCTGAGTGATATTGCGTTGTACGTAAGTACCACAAATTCTTTATCCATTTTTCGCTTTCTGTGATATTGAACTTGTACCGTAAACGAGGTTCTTGTAAACAGAGCCGTCCCAAAATTTGGGGTGGCTGTGTCTTTTTGATTTTAATTTCCCTAAGCTATAAGACCATAAGTGGAAGTGCCCTAGGCTCTGTTGCTTTGTTTTTTAGATGTTTCAGGAAACACCATACACTTCTCCAGAGTGGCTGTTGGCAATTTACATCCCGCCCATCAGCATAACAAGGCTCCCAGTTCTCCATGGCCTGTCCTGCCTTTCTGGATTTTATACATTTTTCAGATGGCCCTTTTGACTGGGGAGCAGTGAGACTTCATTGTAGTGCAGATTTCCTTTGCAAGCTTGCTTGGTTGGCCAAAAATGGCATATGCGTTTTTTCCTGAATATAATCAGGAAAAAACGCATACGCCCTTTTTGGCCAAGTGCATCATTGTGGACGTTCTGCCTCTTTTCCTATGCTTTACATGCAATTCCAGTCTACCTCCTGAAACCGGTTTCCTGCAATTCTGCCCCGCTTTCAAGTCCTCTTGGCAGCCTTACTTCAATATATTTTTGGACGATAGCTGTCATTTTTAACTCTGCAGGTTTGTGAATTATAGTGCCCCTGAGCTACTTTCTTCAACTCGCTTTCTTGTGAGCTGGCCACAACACCGCAGCCTTGCTTCAGGCCCTAGTGTGGTTCCGGCATGGCACGCTGAGCCTTTGGTTAATTCCTCTTCCTGGTGGGAAATGAGAGTTAAATTTGCCCGTCCAGACACCTCCAGCTAGTCTCTCATTGGTTCTCCCTATTCCTGTTCATTTTCCGCAGAAATTGCAAACTGGGCCAAACAGGAGGTTAAAGGCACTGACTCTCCAAGTGGAGAGAGTTTTAGTAAAGCGACTGGAATGTTGCACCCGAGTACCAGGGGACGAAAACTGAGACACATTTGAACACGTTTCCCGATCACACGGTGGATCATACTCTGGGTTCCACATGCATGTTGTAGCTGAAGGAAGAATCCCTTAAACCTGGAGAGTTGAGACCCATGGAATGAGTATCATGCAATATGACTTCAAAGGGTCTGCATTTGCTCACCGAACCTCACCAATCCTATCACTGCTGCGTTTATGCCGCTGTACACACGCTTGATTCTCTTTTGGAGACATATAAATCCATAGGATTTAAGATTCTTACTAGTCAGGTATATTCTTAGGCGTTTAATATGGGATGTAGAGTCCACTTCGTTGAGCAAGGAGTAGCTCTTGTCTATTACATATTTGGCTTATGGAACGGTATCTGTGCTAATTTCAATCTCTGGTTTTATGCAGTACCCCAACTCACCTTTCCCCTTAAGCAAGCATAAGTTGGTTTTCTACATTTGAGACCCTGTTCTGTTTTGTAATTCATTTCCTGGGTAGCCAAGTTTACATTCCATGTAGTAGTGATATCTTATGATGTTTCTTTTTCTGTGTGACTTATTTCACTTAGAATCATCGTACCTGAATCCACTCATTATGCTGCTACGGGCCTGATGATATACATTTCATTGCTGAGTGATATTGCATTGTACGTAAGTACCACAACTTCTTTATCCATTTTTCACTTTCTGTGATATTGAACTTGTACCGTAAACGAGGTTCTTGTAAACAGAGCCGTCCCAAACATTGGGGTGGCTGTGTCTTACTGATTTTAATTTCCCTAAGCTATAGGACCATAAGTGGAAGTGCCATAGGCTCTGTTCCTTTGTTTTTTAGATGTTTCAGGAAACACCATACACTTCTCCAGAGTGGCTGTTGGCAATTTGCATCCCGTCCATCAGCATAACAAGGCTCCCAGTTCTCCATGGCCTGTCCTGCCTTTCTGGATTTTATACATTTTTCAGATGGCCCTTTTGACTGGGGAGCAGTGAGACTTCATTGTAGTGCAGATTTCCTTTGCAAGCTTGCTTGGTTGGCCAAAAATGGCATATGCGTTTTTTCCTGAACATAATCAGGAAAAAACGCATACGCCCTTTTTGGCCAAGTGCATCATTGTGGACGTTCTGCCTCTTTTCCTATGCTTTACATGCAATTCCAGTCTACCTCCTGAAACCGGTTTCCTGCAATTCTGCCCCGCTTTCAAGTCCTCTTGGCAGCCTTACTTCAATATATTTTTGGACGATAGCTGTCATTTTTAACTCTGCAGGTTTGTGAATTATAGTGCCCCTGAGCTACTTTCTTCAACTCGCTTTCTTGTGAGCTGGCCACAACACCGCAGCCTTGCTTCAGGCCCTAGTGTGGTTCCGGCATGGCACGCTGAGCCTTTGGTTAATTCCTCTTCCTGGTGGGAAATGAGAGTTAAATTTGCCCGTCCAGACACCTCCAGCTAGTCTCTCATTGGTTCTCCCTATTCCTGTTCATTTTCCGCAGAAATGGCAAAATGTGCCATACAGGAGGTTAAAGGCACTGACTCTCCAAGTGGGGAGAGTGTTAGTAAAGCTACTGGAATGTTGCACCCGAGTACCAGGGGACGAAACCTGAGACACATTTGAACACGTTTCCCGATCACACGGTGGATCATACTCTGGGTTCCACATGCATCTTTTAGCTGAAGGAAGAATCCCTTAAACCTGGAGAGTTGAGACCCATGGAATGGGTACCATGCAATATGACTTCAAAGGGTCTGCATTGGCTCACAGAACCTCACCAATCCTATCACTGCTACGTTTATGCCGCTGTACACACGCTTGATTCTCTTTCGGAGACATAGAAATCCATAGGTTTTAAGATTCTTACTAGTCAGGTATATTCTTAGGCGTTTAATATGGGGTGTAGAGTCCACTTCGTTGAGCAAGGAGTAGCTCTTGTCTATTACATATTTGGCTTATGGAACGGTATCTGTGCTAATTTCAATCTCTGGTTTTATGCAGCACCCCAACTCACCTTTCCCCTTAAGCAAGCATAAGTTGGTTTTCTACATTTGAGACCCTGTTCTGTTTTGTAATTCAGTTCCTTTGTAGCTAAGTTTACATTCCGTGTAGTAGTGATATCTTATGATGTTTCTTTTTCTGTGTGATTTTTTTCACTTAGAATCATCGTACCTGAATCTACTCATTATGCTGCTACGGGCCTGATGACATAGATTTCATTGCTGAGTGATATTGCATTGTACATAAGTACCACAACTTCTTTATCCATTTTTCGCTTTCTGCAATATTGAACTTGTACCATAAACGAGGTTCTTGTAAACAGAGCCGTCCCAAACTTTGGGGTGGCTGTGTCTTTTTGATTTTAATTTCCCTAAGCTATAGGACCATAAGTGGAAGTGCCCTAGGCTCTGTTGCTTTGTTTTTTAGATGTTTCAGGAAACACCATACACTTCTTCAGAGTGGCTGTTGGCAATTTACATCCCGCCCATCAGCATAACAAGGCTCCCAGTTCTCCATGGCCTGTCCTGCCTTTCTGGATTTTACACTTTTTTCAGATGCTCCTTTTGACAGGGAGGAAGTGAGACTTCATTGTAGTGCAGATTTCCTTTGCAAGCTTGCTTGGTTGGCCAAAAAGTGCGTATGCGTTTTTTCCTGAATATATTCAGGAAAAAACGCATACGCACTTTTTGGCCAAGTGCATCATTGTCGACGTTCTGAGTGTTTTCATATGTTTTCAATGCAATTCCAGTCTACCTCCTGAAATCGGATTCCTGCAATTCTGCCCCGCTTTCGAGTCCTCTTGGCAGCCTTACTTCAATATATTTTTGGACGATAGCTGTCATTTATAACTCTGCAGGTTTGTGAATTACAGTGCCTCTGAGCTCCTTTCTTCAACTTGCTTTCTTGTGAGCTGGCTGCAACACCGTAGCATTGCTTCAGGCCCTAGTGTGGTTCCGGCATGGCACGCTGAGCCTTTGGTTAATTCCTCTTCCTGGTGGGAAATGAGAGTTAAATTTGCCCTTCCAGACACCTCCAGCTAGTCTCTCATTGGTTCTCCCTATTCCTGTTCATTTTCCGCAGAAATTGCAAACTGGGCCAAACAGGAGGTTAAAGGCACTGACTCTCCAAGTGGGGAGAGGGTTAGTAAAGCGTCTGGAATGTTGCACCCGAGTACCAGGGGACCAAACCTGAGACACATTTGAACACGTTTCCCGATCACATGGTGGATCATACTCTGGATTCCACATGCATCTTTTAGCTGAAGGAAGAATCCCTTAAACCTGGAGAGTTGAGACCCATGGAATGGGTACCATGCAATATGACTTCAAAGGTTCTGCATTGGCTCACCGAACCTCACCAATCCTATCACTGCTGCGCTTTTGCCACTGTACACACGCTTGATTCTCTTTCGGAGACATATAAATCCATAGATGTTAAGATTCTTACTAGTCAGGTATATTCTTAGACGTTTAATATGGGGTGTTGAGTCCTCTTCGTTGAGCAAAGACTAGCTCTTGTCTATTACATATTTGGCTTATGGAACGGTATCTGTGCTAATTTCAATCTCTGGTTTTATGCAGCACCCCAACTCACCTTTCCCCTTAAGCAAGCATAAGTTGGTTTTCTACATTTGAGACCCTGTTTTGTTTTGTAATTCAGTTCCTGTGTAGCCAAGTTTACATTCCGTGTAGTAGTGATATCTTATGATGTTTCTTTTTCTGTGTGACTTATTTCACTTAGAATCATCGTACCTGAATCCACTCATTATGCTGCTACGGGCCTGATGATATACATTTCATTGCTGAGTGATATTGCATTGTACGTAAGTACCACAAATTCTTTATCCATTTTTCGCTTTCTGTGATATTGAACTTGTACCGTAAACGAGGTTCTTGTAAACAGAGCCGTCCCAAACTTTTGGGTGGCTGTGTCTTTTTGATTTTAATTTCCCTAAGCTATAGGACCATAAGTGGAAGTGCCCTAGGCTCTGTTGCTTTGTTTTGTAGATGTTTCAGGAAACACCATACACTTCTCCAGAGTGGCTGTTGGCAATTTGCATCCCGCCCATCAGCATAACAAGGCTCCCAGTTCTCCATGGCCTGTCCTGCCTTTGTGGATTTTATACTTTTTTCAGACGGCCCTTTTGACCGGGGGGCAGTGAGACTTCATTGTAGTGCAGATTTCCTTTGCAAGCTTGCTTGGTTGGCCCAAAAGGGCGTATGCGTTTTTTCCTGAATATATTCAGGAAAAAACGCATACGTCCTTTTTGGCCAAGTGCATCATTGTGGACGTTCTGCCTCTATTCCTATGCTTTACATGCAATTCCAGTCTACCTCCTGAAATCGGTTTTCTGCAATTCTGCCCCGCTTTCAAGTCCTCTTGGCAGCCTTACTTCAATATATTTTTGGACGATAGCTGTCATGTATAACTCTGCAGGTTTGTGAATTACAGAGCCTCTGAGATCCTTTCTTCAACTTGCTTTCTTGTGAGCTGGCTGCAAGACCGCAGCATTGCTTCAGGCCCTAGTGTGGTTCCGGCATGGCACGCTGAGCCTTTGGTTAATTCCTCTTCCTGGTGGGAAATGAGAGTTAAATTTGTCCGTCCAGACACCTCCAGCTAGTCTCTCATTGGTTCTCCCTATTCCTGTTCATTTTCCGCAGAAATTGCAAACTGGGCCAAACAGGAGGTTAAAGGCACTGACTCTCCAAGTGGGGAGAGTTTTAGTAAAGCGTCTGGAATGTTGCACCCGAGTACCAGGGGACGAAACCTGAGACACATTTGAACACGTTTCCCGATCACACGGTGGATCATACTCTGGGTTCCACATGCATGTTTTAGCTGAAGGAAGAATCCCTTAAACCTGGAGAGTTGAGACCCATGGAATGGGTACCGTGCAATATGACTTCAAAGGTTCTGCATTGGCTCACCGAACCTCACCAATCCTATCACTGCTGTGCTTTTGCCACTGTACACACGCTTGATTCTCTTTCGGAGACATATAAATCCATAGATTTTAAGATTCTTACTAGTCAGGTATATTCTTAGACGTTTAATATGGGGTGTTGAGTCCTCTTCGTTTAGCAAAGACTAGCTCTTGTCTATTACATATTTGGCTTATGGAACGGTATCTGTGCTAATTTCAATCTCTGGTTTTATGCAGCACCCCAACTCACCTTTCCCCTTAAGCAAGCATAAGTTGGTTTTCTATATTTGAGACCCTGTTCTGTTTTGTAATTCAGTTCCTGTGTAGCCAAGTTTACATTCCGTGTAGTAGTGATATCTTATGATGTTTCTTTTTCTGTGTGACTTATTTCACTTAGAATCATCGTACCTGAATCTACTCATTATGCTGTTACGGGCCTGATGACATAGATTTCATTGCTGAGTGATATTGCGTTGTACGTAAGTACCACAAATTCTTTATCCATTTTTCGCTTTCTGTGATATTGAACTTGTACCGTAAACGAGGTTCTTGTAAACAGAGCCGTCCCAAAATTTGGGGTGGCTGTGTCTTTTTGATTTTAATTTCCCTAAGCTATAAGACCATAAGTGGAAGTGCCCTAGGCTCTGTTGCTTTGTTTTTTAGATGTTTCAGGAAACACCATACACTTCTCCAGAGTGGCTGTTGGCAATTTACATCCCGCCCATCAGCATAACAAGGCTCCCAGTTCTCCATGGCCTGTCCTGCCTTTCTGGATTTTACACTTTTTTCAGATGGCCCTTTTGACTGGGGAGCAGTGAGACTTCATTGTAGTGCAGATTTCCTTTGCAAGCTTGCTTGGTTGGCCAAAAATGGCATATGCGTTTTTTCCTGAATATAATCAGGAAAAAACGCATACGCCCTTTTTGGCCAAGTGCATCATTGTGGACGTTCTGCCTCTTTTCCTATGCTTTACATGCAATTCCAGTCTACCTCCTGAAACCGGTTTCCTGCAATTCTGCCCCGCTTTCAAGTCCTCTTGGCAGCCTTACTTCAATATATTTTTGGACGATAGCTGTCATTTTTAACTCTGCAGGTTTGTGAATTATAGTGCCCCTGAGCTACTTTCTTCAACTCGCTTTCTTGTGAGCTGGCCACAACACCGCAGCCTTGCTTCAGGCCCTAGTGTGGTTCCGGCATGGCACGCTGAGCCTTTGGTTAATTCCTCTTCCTGGTGGGAAATGAGAGTTAAATTTGCCCATCCAGACACCTCCAGCTAGTCTCTCATTGGTTCTCCCTATTCCTGTTCATTTTCCGCAGAAATGGCAAACTGGGCCAAACAGGAGGTTAAAGGCACTGACTCTCCAAGTGGAGAGAGTTTTAGTAAAGCGACTGGAATGTTGCACCCGAGTACCAGGGGACGAAAACTGAGACACATTTGAACACGTTTCCCGATCACACGGTGGATCATACTCTGGGTTCCACATGCATGTTTTAGCTGAAGGAAGAATCCCTTAAACCTGGAGAGTTGAGACCCATGGAATGAGTATCATGCAATATGACTTCAAAGGGTCTGCATTTGCTCACCGAACCTCACCAATCCTATCACTGCTGCGTTTATGACGCTGTACACACGCTTGATTCTCTTTTGGAGACATATAAATCCATAGGATTTAAGATTCTTACTAGTCAGGTATATTCTTAGGCGTTTAATATGGGATGTAGAGTCCACTTCGTTGAGCAAGGAGTAGCTCTTGTCTATTACATATTTGGCTTATGGAACGGTATCTGTGCTAATTTCAATCTCTGGTTTTATGCAGTACCCCAACTCACCTTTCCCCTTAAGCAAGCATAAGTTGGTTTTCTACATTTGAGACCCTGTTCTGTTTTGTAATTCAGTTCCTGGGTAGCCAAGTTTACATTCCATGTAGTAGTGATATCTTATGATGTTTCTTTTTCTGTGTGACTTATTTCACTTAGAATCATCGTACCTGAATCCACTCATTATGCTGCTACGGGCCTGATGATATACATTTCATTGCTGAGTGATATTGCATTGTACGTAAGTACCACAACTTCTTTATCCATTTTTCACTTTCTGTGATATTGAACTTGTACCGTAAACGAGGTTCTTGTAAACAGAGCCGTCCCAAACTTTGGGGTGGCTGTGTCTTTTTGATTTTAATTTCCCTAAGCTATAGAACCATAAGTGGAAGTGCCCTAGGCTCTGTTGCTTTGTTTTTTAGATGTTTCAGGAAACACCATACACTTCTCCAGAGTGGCTGTTGGCAATTTACATCCCGCCCATCAGCATAACAAGGCTCCCAATTCTCCATGGCCTGTCCTGCCTTTCTGGATTTTACACATTTTTCAGATGGCCCTTTTGACTGGGGGGCAGTGAGACTTCATTGTAGTGCAGATTTCCTTTGCAAGCTTGCTTGGTTGGCCAAATAGGGCGTATGCGTTTTTTCCTGAATATATTCAGGAAAAAACGCATATGCCTTTTTGGCCAAGTGCATCATTGTGGACGTTCTGCCTCTTTTCCTATGCTTTACATGCAATTCCAGTCTACCTCCTTTAATCGGATTCCTGCAATTCTGCCCCGCTTTCGAGTCCTCTTGGCAGCCTTACTTCAATATATTTTTGGACGATAGCTGTCATTTATAACTCTGCAGGTTTGTGAATTACAGTGCCTCTGAGCTCCTTTCTTCAACTCGCTTTCTTGTGAGCTGGCTGCAACACCGTAGCATTGCTTCAGTCCCTAGTGTGGTTCCGGCATGGCACGCTGAGCCTTTGGTTAATTCCTCTTCCTCTTGGGAAATGAGAGTTAAATTTGCCCGTCCAGACACCTCCAGCTAGTCTCTCATTGGTTCTCCCTATTCCTGTTCATTTTCCGCAGAAATTGCAAACTGGGCCAAACAGGAGGTTAAAGGCACTGACTCTCCAAGTGGGGAGAGGGTTAGTAAAGCGTCTGGAATGTTGCACCCGAGTACCAGGGGACCAAACCTGAGACACATTTGAACACGTTTCCCGATCACATGGTGGATCATACTCTGGGTTCCACATGCATCTTTTAGCTGAAGGAAGAATCCCTTAAACCTGGAGAGTTGAGACCCATGGAATGGGTACCATGCAATATGACTTCAAAGGTTCTGCATTGGCTCACCGAACCTCACCAATCCTATCACTGCTGCGCTTTTGCCACTGTACACACGCTTGATTCTCTTTTGGAGACATATAAATCCATAGATTTTAAGATTCTTACTAGTCAGGTATATTCTTAGACGTTTAATATGGGGTGTTGAGTCCTCTTCGTTGAGCAAAGACTAGCTCTTGTCTATTACATATTTGGCTTATGGAACGGTATCTGTGCTAATTTCAATCTCTGGTTTTATGCAGCACCCCAACTCACCTTTCCCCTTAAGCAAGCATAAGTTGGTTTTCTACATTTGAGACCCTGTTTTGTTTTGTAATTCAGTTCCTGTGTAGCCAAGTTTACATTCCGTGTAGTAGTGATATCTTATGATGTTTCTTTTTCTGTGTGACTTATTTCACTTAGAATCATCGTACCTGAATCCACTCAGTATGCTGCTACGGGCCTGAAGATATAGATTTCATTGCTGAGTGATATTGCATTGTACGTAAGTACCACAAATTCTTTATCCATTTTTCGCTTTCTGTGATATTGAACTTGTACCGTAAACGAGGTTCTTGTAAACAGAGCCATCCCAAACTTTGGGGTGGCTGTGTCTTACTGATTTTAATTTCCCTAAGCTATAGGACCATAAGTGGAAGTGCCATAGGCTCTGTTCCTTTGTTTTTTAGATGTTTCAGGAAACACCATACACTTCTCCAGAGTGGCTGTTGGCAATTTACATCCCGCCCATCAGCATAACAAGGCTCCCAGTTCTCCATGGCCTGTCCTGCCTTTCTGGATTTTACACTTTTTTCAGATGGCCCTTTTGACCGGGGGGCAGTGAGACTTCATTGTAGTGCAGATTTCCTTTGCAAGCTTGCTTGGTTGGCCAAAAAGGGCGTATGGGTTTTTCCCTGAATATATTCAGGGAAAAACGCATACGCCCTTTTTGGCCAAGTGCATCATTGTGGACGTTCTGCCTCTTTCCCTATGCTTTACATGCAATTCCAGTCTACCTCCTGAAATCGGTTTCCTGCAATTCTGCCCCGCTTTCAAGTCCTCTTGGCAGCCTTACTTCAATATATTTTTGGACGATAGCTGTCATTTATAACTCTGCAGGTTTGTGAATTACAGTGCCCCTGAGCTCCTTTCTTCAACTCGCTTTCTTGTGAGCTGGCCGCAACACCGCAGCATTGCTTCAGGCCCTAGTGTGGTTCCAGCATGGCATGATGAGCCTTTGCTTAATTCCTCTTCCTGGTGGGAAATGAGAGTTAAATTTGCCCGTCCAGACACCTCCAGCTAGTCTCTCATTGGTTCTCCCTATTCCTGTTCATTTTCCGCAGAAATGGCAAACTGGGCCAAACAGGAGGTTAAAGGCACTGACTCTCCAAGTGGGGAGAGTGTTAGTAAAGTGACTGGAATGTTGCATCCGAGTACGAGGGGACGAAAACTGAGACACATTTGAACACGTTTCCCGATCACACGGTGGATCATACTCTGGGTTCCACATGCACGTTTTAGCTGAAGGAAGAATCCCTTAAACCTGGAGAGTTGAGACCCATGGAATGGGTACCATGCAATATGACCTCAAAGGGTCTGCATGTGTTCACCGAACCTCACCAATCCTATCACTGCTGCGTTTATGCCACTGTACACACGCTTGATTCTCTTTCGGAGACATATAAATCCATAGGTTTTAAGATTCTTACTAGTCAGGTATATTCTTAGGCGTTTAATATGGGGTGTAGAGCCCACTTCGTTGAGCAAGGAGTAGCTCTTGTCTATTACATATTTGGCTTATGGAACGGTATCTGTGCTAATTTCAATCTCTGGTTTTATGCAGCACCCCAACTCACCGTTCCCCTTAAGCAAGCATAAGTTGGTTTTCTACATTTGAGACCCTGTTCTGATTTGTAATTCAGTTTCTGTGTAGGCAAGTTTACATTCCTTGTAGTAGTGATATCTTATGATGTTTCTTTTTCTGTGTGACTTATTTCACTTAGAATCATCGTACCTGAATCCACTCATTATGCTGCTACGGGCCTGATGATATAGATTTCATTGCTGAGTGATATTGCATTGTACGTAAGTACCACAAATTCTTTATCCATTTTTCACTTTCTGTGTTATTGAACTTGTACCGTAAACGAGGATCTTGTAAACAGAGCCGTCCCAAACTTTGGGGTGGCTGTGTCTTTTTGATTTTAATTTCCCTAAGCTATACCACCATAAGTGGAAGTGCCCTAGGCTCTGTTGCTTTGTTTTGTAGATGTTTCAGGAAACACCATACACTTCTCCAGAGTGGCTGTTGGCAATTTACATCCCGCCCATCAGCATAACAAGGCTCCCAGTTCTCCATGGCCTGTCCTGCCTTTCTGGATTTTATACGTTCTTCAGATGGCCCTTTTAACCGGGGGGCAGTGAGACTTCATTGTAGTGCAGATTTCCTTTGCAAGCTTGCTTGGTTGGCCCAAAAGGGCGTATGCGTTTTTTCCTGAATATATTCAGGAAAAAACGCATACGCCCTTTTTGGCCAAGTGCATCATTGTGGACGTTCTGCCTCTTTTCCTATGCTTTACATGCAATTCCAGTCTACCTCCTGAAATCGGTTTCCTGCAATTCTGCCCCGCTTTCAAGTCCTCTTGGCAGCCTTACTTCAATATATTTTTGGACGATAGCTGTCATTTATAACTCTGCAGCTTTGTGAATTACAGAGCCTCTGAGCTCCTTTCTTCAATTTGCTTTCTTGTGAGCTGGCTGCAAGACCGCAGCATTGCTTCAGGACATAGTGTGGTTCCGGCATGGCACGCTGAGCCTTTGGTTAATTCCTCTTCCTGGTGGGAAATGAGAGTTAAATTTGTCCGTCCAGACACCTCCAGCTAGTCTCTCATTGGTTCTCCCTATTCCTGTTCATTTTCCGCAGAAATTGCGAACTGGGCCAAACAGGAGGTTAAAGGCACTGACTCTCCAAGTGGGGAGAGTTTTAGTAAAGCGTCTGGAATGTTGCACCCGAGTACCAGGGGACGAAACCTGAGACACATTTGAACACTTTTCCCAATCACACGGTGGATCATACTCTGGGTTCCACATGCATGTTTTAGCTGAAGGAAGAATCCCTTAAACCTGGAGAGTTGAGACCCATGGAATGGGTACCATGCAATATGACTTCAAAGGTTCTGCATTGGCTCACCGAACCTCACCAATCCTATCACTGCTGTGCTTATGCCACTGTACACACGCTTGATTCTCTTTCGGAGACATATAAATCCATAGATTTTAAGATTCTTACTAGTCATGTATATTCTTAGACGTTTAATATGGGGTGTTGAGTCCTCTTCGTTTAGCAAAGACTAGCTCTTGTCTATTACATATTTGGCTTATGGAACGGTATCTGTGCTAATTTCAATCTCTGGTTTTATGCAGCACCCCAACTCACCTTTCCCCTTAAGCAAGCATAAGTTGGTTTTCTATATTTGAGACCCTGTTCTGTTTTGTAATTCAGTTCCTGTGTAGCCAAGTTTACATTCCGTGTAGTAGTGATATCTTATGATGTTTCTTTTTCTGTGTGACTTATTTCACTTAGAATCATCGTACCTGAATCTACTCATTATGCTGTTACGGGCCTGATGACATAGATTTCATTGCTGAGTGATATTGCGTTGTACGTAATTACCACAAATTCTTTATCCATTTTTCGCTTTCTGTGATATTGAACTTGTACCGTAAACGAGGTTCTTGTAAACAGAGCCGTCCCAAAATTTGGGGTGGCTGTGTCTTTTTGATTTTAATTTCCCTAAGCTATAAGACCATAAGTGGAAGTGCCCTAGGCTCTGTTGCTTTGTTTTTTAGATGTTTCAGGAAACACCATACACTTCTCCAGAGTGGCTGTTGGCAATTTACATCCCGCCCATCAGCATAACAAGGCTCCCAGTTCTCCATGGCCTGTCCTGCCTTTCTGGATTTTATACATTTTTCAGATGGCCCTTTTGACTGGGGAGCAGTGAGACTTCATTGTAGTGCAGATTTCCTTTGCAAGCTTGCTTGGTTGGCCAAAAATGGCATATGCGTTTTTTCCTGAATATAATCAGGAAAAAACGCATACGCCCTTTTTGGCCAAGTGCATCATTGTGGACGTTCTGCCTCTTTTCCTATGCTTTACATGCAATTCCAGTCTACCTCCTGAAACCAGTTTCCTGCAATTCTGCCCCGCTTTCAAGTCCTCTTGGCAGCCTTACTTCAATATATTTTTGGACGATAGCTGTCATTTTTAACTCTGCAGGTTTGTGAATTATAGTGCCCCTGAGCTACTTTCTTCAACTCGCTTTCTTGTGAGCTGGCCACAACACCGCAGCCTTGCTTCAGGCCCTAGTGTGGTTCCGGCATGGCACGCTGAGCCTTTGGTTAATTCCTCTTCCTGGTGGGAAATGAGAGTTAAATTTGCCCGTCCAGACACCTCCAGCTAGTCTCTCATTGGTTCTCCCTATTCCTGTTCATTTTCCGCAGAAATGGCAAACTGGGCCAAACAGGAGGTTAAAGGCACTGACTCTCCAAGTGGAGAGAGTTTTAGTAAAGCGACTGGAATGTTGCACCCGAGTACCAGGGGACGAAAACTGAGACACATTTGAACACGTTTCCCGATCACACGGTGGATCATACTCTGGGTTCCACATGCATGTTTTAGCTGAAGGAAGAATCCCTTAAACCTGGAGAGTTGAGACCCATGGAATGAGTATCATGCAATATGACTTCAAAGGGTCTGCATTTGCTCACCGAACCTCACCAATCCTATCACTGCTGCGTTTATGACGCTGTACACACGCTTGATTCTCTTTTGGAGACATATAAATCCATAGGATTTAAGATTCTTACTAGTCAGGTATATTCTTAGGCGTTTAATATGGGATGTAGAGTCCACTTCGTTGAGCAAGGAGTAGCTCTTGTCTATTACATATTTGGCTTATGGAACGGTATCTGTGCTAATTTCAATCTCTGGTTTTATGCAGTACCCCAACTCACCTTTCCCCTTAAGCAAGCATAAGTTGGTTTTCTACATTTGAGACCCTGTTCTGTTTTGTAATTCAGTTCCTGGGTAGCCAAGTTTACATTCCATGTAGTAGTGATATCTTATGATGTTTCTTTTTCTGTGTGACTTATTTCACTTAGAATCATCGTACCTGAATCCACTCATTATGCTGCTACGGGCCTGATGATATACATTTCATTGCTGAGTGATATTGCATTGTACGTAAGTACCACAACTTCTTTATCCATTTTTCACTTTCTGTGATATTGAACTTGTACCGTAAACGAGGTTCTTGTAAACAGAGCCGTACCAAACTTTGGGGTGGCTGTGTCTTTTTGATTTTAATTTCCCTAAGCTATAGAACCATAAGTGGAAGTGCCCTAGGCTCTGTTGCTTTGTTTTGTAGATGTTTCAGGAAACACCATACACTTCTCCAGAGTGGCTGTTGGCAATTTACATCCCGCCCATCAGCATAACAAGGCTCCCAATTCTCCATGGCCTGTCCTGCCTTTCTGGATTTTACACATTTTTCAGATGGCCCTTTTGACTGGGGGGCAGTGAGACTTCATTGTAGTGCAGATTTCCTTTGCAAGCTTGCTTGGTTGGCCAAATAGGGCGTATGCGTTTTTTCCTGAATATATTCAGGAAAAAACGCATATGCCTTTTTGGCCAAGTGCATCATTGTGGACGTTCTGCCTCTTTTCCTATGCTTTACATGCAATTCCAGTCTACCTCCTTTAATCGGATTCCTGCAATTCTGCCCCGCTTTCGAGTCCTCTTGGCAGCCTTACTTCAATATATTTTTGGACGATAGCTGTCATTTATAACTCTGCAGGTTTGTGAATTACAGTGCCCCTGAGCTCCTTTCTTCAACTCGCTTTCTTGTGAGCTGGCCGCAACACCGCAGCATTGCTTCAGGCCCTAGTGTGGTTCCAGCATGGCATGATGAGCCTTTGCTTAATTCCTCTTCCTGGTGGGAAATGAGAGTTAAATTTGCCCGTCCAGACACCTCCAGCTAGTCTCTCATTGGTTCTCCCTATTCCTGTTCATTTTCCGCAGAAATGGCAAACTGGGCCAAACAGGAGGTTAAAGGCACTGACTCTCCAAGTGGGGAGAGTGTTAGTAAAGTGACTGGAATGTTGCATCCGAGTACGAGGGGACGAAAACTGAGACACATTTGAACACGTTTCCCGATCACACGGTGGATCATACTCTGGGTTCCACATGCACGTTTTAGCTGAAGGAAGAATCCCTTAAACCTGGAGGGTTGAGACCCATGGAATGGGTACCATGCAATATGACCTCAAAGGGTCTGCATGTGTTCACCGAACCTCACCAATCCTATCACTGCTGCGTTTATGCCACTGTACACACGCTTGATTCTCTTTCGGAGACATATAAATCCATAGGTTTTAAGATTCTTACTAGTCAGGTATATTCTTAGGCGTTTAATATGGGGTGTAGAGCCCACTTCGTTGAGCAAGGAGTAGCTCTTGTCTATTACATATTTGGCTTATGGAACGGTATCTGTGCTAATTTCAATCTCTGGTTTTATGCAGCACCCCAACTCACCGTTCCCCTTAAGCAAGCATAAGTTGGTTTTCTACATTTGAGACCCTGTTCTGTTTTGTAATTCAGTTTCTGTGTAGGCAAGTTTACATTCCTTGTAGTAGTGATATCTTATGATGTTTCTTTTTCTGTGTGACTTATTTCACTTAGAATCATCGTACCTGAATCCACTCATTATGCTGCTACGGGCCTGATGATATAGATTTCATTGCTGAGTGATATTGCATTGTACGTAAGTACCACAAATTCTTTATCCATTTTTCACTTTCTGTGTTATTGAACTTGTACCGTAAACGAGGATCTTGTAAACAGAGCCGTCCCAAACTTTGGGGTGGCTGTGTCTTTTTGATTTTAATTTCCCTAAGCTATACCACCATAAGTGGAAGTGCCCTAGGCTCTGTTGCTTTGTTTTGTAGATGTTTCAGGAAACACCATACACTTCTCCAGAGTGGCTGTTGGCAATTTACATCCCGCCCATCAGCATAACAAGGCTCCCAGTTCTCCATGGCCTGTCCTGCCTTTCTGGATTTTACACTTTTTTCAGATGGCCCTTTTAACCGGGGGGCAGTGAGACTTCATTGTAGTGCAGATTTCCTTTGCAAGCTTGCTTGGTTGGCCCAAAAGGGCGTATGCGTTTTTTCCTGAATATATTCAGGAAAAAACGCATACGCCCTTTTTGGCCAAGTGCATCATTGTGGACGTTCTGCCTCTTTTCCTATGCTTTACATGCAATTCCAGTCTACCTCCTGAAATCGGTTTTCTGCAATTCTGCCCCGCTTTCGAGTCCTCTTGGCAGCCTTACTTCAATATATTTTTGGACGATAGCTGTCATTTATAACTCTGCAGCTTTGTGAATTACAGAGCCTCTGAGCTCCTTTCTTCAATTTGCTTTCTTGTGAGCTGGCTGCAAGACCGCAGCATTGCTTCAGGACATAGTGTGGTTCCGGCATGGCACGCTGAGCCTTTGGTTAATTCCTCTTCCTGGTGGGAAATGAGAGTTAAATTTGTCCGTCCAGACACCTCCAGCTAGTCTCTCATTGGTTCTCCCTATTCCTGTTCATTTTCCGCAGAAATTGCAAACTGGGCCAAACAGGAGGTTAAAGGCACTGACTCTCCAAGTGGGGAGAGTTTTAGTAAAGCGTCTGGAATGTTGCACCCGAGTACCAGGGGACGAAACCTGAGACACATTTGAACACTTTTCCCAATCACACGGTGGATCATACTCTGGGTTCCACATGCATGTTTTAGCTGAAGGAAGAATCCCTTAAACCTGGAGAGTTGAGACCCATGGAATGGGTACCATGCAATATGACTTCAAAGGTTCTGCATTGGCTCACCGAACCTCACCAATCCTATCACTGCTGTGCTTATGCCACTGTACACACGCTTGATTCTCTTTCGGAGACATATAAATCCATAGATTTTAAGATTCTTACTAGTCATGTATATTCTTAGACGTTTAATATGGGGTGTTGAGTCCTCTTCGTTTAGCAAAGACTAGCTCTTGTCTATTACATATTTGGCTTATGGAACGGTATCTGTGCTAATTTCAATCTCTGGTTTTATGCAGCACCCCAACTCACCTTTCCCCTTAAGCAAGCATAAGTTGGTTTTCTATATTTGAGACCCTGTTCTGTTTTGTAATTCAGTTCCTGTGTAGCCAAGTTTACATTCCGTGTAGTAGTGATATCTTATGATGTTTCTTTTTCTGTGTGACTTATTTCACTTAGAATCATCGTACCTGAATCTACTCATTATGCTGTTACGGGCCTGATGACATAGATTTCATTGCTGAGTGATATTGCGTTGTACGTAATTACCACAAATTCTTTATCCATTTTTCGCTTTCTGTGATATTGAACTTGTACCGTAAACGAGGTTCTTGTAAACAGAGCCGTCCCAAAATTTGGGGTGGCTGTGTCTTTTTGATTTTAATTTCCCTAAGCTATAAGACCATAAGTGGAAGTGCCCTAGGCTCTGTTGCTTTGTTTTTTAGATGTTTCAGGAAACACCATACACTTCTCCAGAGTGGCTGTTGGCAATTTACATCCCGCCCATCAGCATAACAAGGCTCCCAGTTCTCCATGGCCTGTCCTGCCTTTCTGGATTTTATACATTTTTCAGATGGCCCTTTTGACTGGGGAGCAGTGAGACTTCATTGTAGTGCAGATTTCCTTTGCAAGCTTGCTTGGTTGGCCAAAAATGGCATATGCGTTTTTTCCTGAATATAATCAGGAAAAAACGCATACGCCCTTTTTGGCCAAGTGCATCATTGTGGACGTTCTGCCTCTTTTCCTATGCTTTACATGCAATTCCAGTCTACCTCCTGAAACCAGTTTCCTGCAATTCTGCCCCGCTTTCAAGTCCTCTTGGCAGCCTTACTTCAATATATTTTTGGACGATAGCTGTCATTTTTAACTCTGCAGGTTTGTGAATTATAGTGCCCCTGAGCTACTTTCTTCAACTCGTTTTCTTGTGAGCTGGCCACAACACCGCAGCCTTGCTTCAGGCCCTAGTGTGGTTCCGGCATGGCACGCTGAGCCTTTGGTTAATTCCTCTTCCTGGTGGGAAATGAGAGTTAAATTTGCCCGTCCAGACACCTCCAGCTAGTCTCTCATTGGTTCTCCCTATTCCTGTTCATTTTCCGCAGAAATTGCAAACTGGGCCAAACAGGAGGTTAAAGGCACTGACTCTCCAAGTGGGGAGAGGGTTAGTAAAGCGTCTGGAATGTTGCACCCGAGTACCAGCGGACCAAACCTGAGACACATTTGAACACGTTTCCCGATCACACGGTGGATCATACTCTGGGTTCCACATGCATCTTTTAGCTGAAGGAAGAATCCCTTAAACCTGGAGAGTTGAGACCCATGGAATGGGTACCATGCAATATGACTTCAAAGGTTCTGCATTGGCTCACCGAACCTCACCAATCCTATCACTGCTGCGCATTTGCCACTGTACACACGCTTGATTCTCTTTTGGAGACATATAAATCCATAGATTTTAAGATTCTTACTAGTCAGGTATATTCTTAGACGTTTAATATGGGGTGTTGAGTCCTCTTCGTTGAGCAAAGACTAGCTCTTGTCTATTACATATTTGGCTTATGGAACGGTATCTGTGCTAATTTCAATCTCTGGTTTTATGCAGCACCCCAACTCACCTTTCCCCTTAAGCAAGCATAAGTTGGTTTTCTACATTTGAGACCCTGTTTTGTTTTGTAATTCAGATCCTGTGTAGCCAAGTTTACATTCCGTGTAGTAGTGATATCTTATGATGTTTCTTTTTCTGTGTGACTTATTTCACTTAGAATCATCGTACCTGAATCCACTCAGTATGCTGCTACGGGCCTGAAGATATAGATTTCATTGCTGAGTGATATTGCATTGTACGTAAGTACCACAAATTCTTTATCCATTTTTCGCTTTCTGTGATATTGAACTTGTACCGTAAACGAGGTTCTTGTAAACAGAGCCGTCCCAAACTTTGGGGTGGCTGTGTCTTACTGATTTTAATTTCCCTAAGCTATAGGACCATAAGTGGAAGTGCCCTAGGCTCTGTTGCTTTGTTTTTTAGATGTTTCAGGAAACACCATACACTTCTCCAGAGTGGCTGTTGGCAATTTACATCCCGCCCATCAGCATAACAAGGCTCCCAGTTCTCCATGGCCTGTCCTGCCTTTCTGGATTTTACACTTTTTTCAGATGGCCCTTTTGACCGGGGGGCAGTGAGACTTCATTGTAGTGCAGATTTCCTTTGCAAGCTTGCTTGGTTGGCCAAAAAGGGCGTATGGGTTTTTCCCTGAATATATTCAGGGAAAAACGCATACGCCCTTTTTGGCCAAGTGCATCATTGTGGACGTTCTGCCTCTTTCCCTATGCTTTACATGCAATTCCAGTCTACCTCCTGAAATCGGTTTCCTGCAATTCTGCCCCGCTTTCAAGTCCTCTTGGCAGCCTTACTTCAATATATTTTTGGACGATAGCTGTCATTTATAACTCTGCAGGTTTGTGAATTACAGTGCCCCTGAGCTCCTTTCTTCAACTCGCTTTCTTGTGAGCTGGCCGCAACACCGCAGCATTGCTTTAGGCCCTAGTGTGGTTCCAGCATGGCATGCTGAGCCTTTGCTTAATTCCTCTTCCTGGTGGGAAATGAGAGTTAAATTTGCCCGTCCAGACACCTCCAGCTAGTCTCTCATTGGTTCTCCCTATTCCTGTTCATTTTCCGCAGAAATGGCAAACTGGGCCAAACAGGAGGTTAAAGGCACTGACTCTCCAAGTGGGGAGAGTGTTAGTAAAGTGACTGGAATGTTGCATCCGAGTACGAGGGGACGAAAACTGAGACACATTTGAACACGTTTCCCGATCACACGGTGGATCATACTCTGGGTTCCACATGCACGTTTTAGCTGAAGGAAGAATCCCTTAAACCTGGAGAGTTGAGACCCATGGAATGGGTACCATGCAATATGACCTCAAAGGGTCTGCATGTGTTCACCGAACCTCACCAATCCTATCACTGCTGTGTTTATGCCACTGTACACATGCTTGATTCTCTTTCGGAGACATATAAATCCATAGGTTTTAAGATTCTTACTAGTCAGGTATATTCTTAGGCGTTTAATATGGGGTGTAGAGCCCACTTCGTTGAGCAAGGAGTAGCTCTTGTCTATTACATATTTGGCTTATGGAACGGTATCTGTGCTAATTTCAATCTCTGGTTTTATGCAGTACCCCAACTCACCTTTCCCCTTAAGCAAGCATAAGTTGGTTTTCTACATTTGAGACCCTGTTCTGTTTTGTAATTCAGTTTCTGTGTAGGCAAGTTTACATTCCTTGTAGTAGTGATATCTTATGATGTTTCTTTTTCTGTGTGACTTATTTCACTTAGAATCATCGTACCTGAATCCACTCATTATGCTGCTACGGGCCTGATGATATAGATTTCATTGCTGAGTGATATTGCATTGTACGTAAGTACCACAAATTCTTTATCCATTTTTCACTTTCTGTGTTATTGAACTTGTACCGTAAACGAGGATCTTGTAAACAGAGCCGTCCCAAACTTTGGGGTGGCTGTGTCTTTTTGATTTTAATTTCCCTAAGCTATACCACCATAAGTGGAAGTGCCCTAGGCTCTGTTGCTTTGTTTTGTAGATGTTTCAGGAAACACCATACACTTCTCCAGAGTGGCTGTTGGCAATTTACATCCCGCCCATCAGCATAACAAGGCTCCCAGTTCTCCATGGCCTGTCCTGCCTTTCTGTATTTTATACGTTCTTCAGATGGCCCTTTTAACCGGGGGGCAGTGAGACTTCATTGTAGTGCAGATTTCCTTTGCAAGCTTGCTTGGTTGGCCCAAAAGGGCGTATGCGTTTTTTCCTGAATATATTCAGGAAAAAACGCATACGCCCTTTTTGGCCAAGTGCATCATTGTGGACGTTCTGCCTCTTTTCCTATGCTTTACATGCAATTCCAGTCTACCTCCTGAAATCGGTTTTCTGCAATTCTGCCCCGCTTTCAAGTCCTCTTGGCAGCCTTACTTCAATATATTTTTGGACGATAGCTGTCATTTATAACTCTGCAGGTTTGTGAATTACAGAGCCTCTGAGCTCCTTTCTTCAACTTGCTTTCTTGTGAGCTGGCTGCAAGACCGCAGCATTGCTTCAGGCCCTAGTGTGGTTCCGGCATGGCACGCTGAGCCTTTGGTTAATTCCTCTTCCTGGTGGGAAATGAGAGTTAAATTTGCCAGTACAGGCACCTCCAGCTAGTCTCTCATTGGTTCTCCGTATTCCTGTTCATTTTCCGCAGAAATGGCAAACTGGGCCATACAGGAGGTTAAAGGCACTGACTCTCCAAGTGGGGAGAGTGTTAGTAAAGCTACTGGAATGTTGCACCCGAGTACCAGGGGACGAAACCTGAGACACATTTGAACACGTTTCCTGATCACACGGTAGATCATACTCTGGGTTCCACATGCATGTTTTAGCTGAAGGAAGAATCCCTTAAACCTGGAGAGTTGAGACCCATGGAATGGGTACCATGCAATATGACTTCAAAGGGTCTGCATTGGCTCACAGAACCTCACCAATCCTATCACTGCTACGTTTATGCCGCTGTACACACGCCTTATTCTCTTTCGGAGACATAGAAATCCATAGGTTTTAAGATTCTTACTAGTCAGGTATATTCATAGGCGTTTAATATGGGGTGTAGAGTCCACTTCGTTGAGCAAGGAGTAGCTCTTGTCTATTACATATTTGGCTTTTGGAACGGTATCTGTGCTAATTTCAATCTCTGGTTTTATGCAGCACCCCAACTCACCTTTCCCCTTAAGAAAGCATAAGTTGGTTTTCTACATTTGAGACCCTGTTCTGTTTTGTAATTCAGTTCCTTTGTAGCTAAGTTTACATTCCGTGTAGTAGTGATATCTTATGATGTTTCTTTTTCTGTGTGATTTTTTTCACTTAGAATCATGGTACCTGAATCTACTCATTATGCTGCTACGGGCCTGATGACATAGATTTCATTGCTGAGTGATATTGCATTGTACATAAGTACCACAACTTCTTTATCCATTTTTCGCTTTCTGCAATATTGAACTTGTACCATAAACGAGGTTCTTGTAAACAGAGCCGTCCCAAACTTTGGGGTGGCTGTGTCTTTTTGATTTTAATTTCCCTAAGCTATAGGACCATAAGTGGAAGTGCCCTAGGCTCTGTTGCTTTGTTTTTTAGATGTTTCAGGAAACACCATACACTTCTCCAGAGTGGCTGTTGGCAATTTACATCCCGCCCATCAGCATAACAAGGCTCCCAGTTCTCCATGGCCTGTCCTGCCTTTCTGGATTTTACACTTTTTTCAGATGCTCCTTTTGACAGGGAGGAAGTGAGACTTCATTGTAGTGCAGATTTCCTTTGCAAGCTTGCTTGGTTGGCCAAAAAGGGCGTATGCGTTTTTTCCTGAATATATTCAGGAAAAAACGCATACGCCCTTTTTGGCCAAGTGCATCATTGTCGACGTTCTGAGTGTTTTCATATGTTTTCAATGCAATTCCAGTCTACCTCCTGAAATCGGTTTCCTGCAATTCTGCCTTGCTGTCAGTGCCTCTTCATAGCCTTACCTCAATATACTTTTTGAAAATTGTTGGCCTTTTTAACTCTGCAGGTTTTTGAATTGCCGTGGCCCTTAGCTGCATTTTTCAGCTCTTATTTTTGTGATCTTGCCTCATATCCACAGGATTTCTTCAGGCACTATTCTTCTTCTGGGTCGCCTTGCTCTGCCTTTGGTTAATTCTTCTTCCTGATGTGAATTAGAGTGACATGTTCCCATTGAAACCGCTACAGCTATTTTCTCACTGGTTCCCCCTATTCCCATTCATCCTCCGCACTAACTGCAGACTGTGCGATACCGGAACGTAAAGGCATTGACTCTCCATGTGGAGATGTTGTTAGTAAAGTGGCTGGAATGTTGATCCGGAGCCCCAGGAGAGGAAAATGAGGTGCGTTTTAGAAACCTTTCCCGATCATATGGTATACCATCCGCTGGATTTCCCATGCATGGTTTAGCTGTAGGAAGATTCCCTTCAACCTGGAGTGTTGGGACCCTTGGAATGAGTAGCATGAAGTATTGCATTAAACTTTCGGCAGTTGCTCACCAAAGCTCACCAATCCTCTCAGCCCCAAGTGTCCAGCCTTATGTCTTATCCAGCTGTGGGTTTATATGTGGTCATTCCAGGTTGCATCACAGCCCCTGAGCGAATTTTGTAAGAATTTTTCTCTCTTTCATTGTTTCTGCGTTTTGGTTTTAAAATTTATTTCTATAATGGGGTTTAGCTCATTTTCACTGCTGTGTTTGGCCGCTCTGCACACACTTGATTCCCTTATGGAGATATATCAATACATGGGTTTTAAGATTCTTATTACTCAGATATATTTCTCTGCGGTGTATAGGGTGTGTTGAGGCCAGTTCATTGAGCAAGGTGTAGATCTTGTCTAATACCTATTTGGTTTATTGAACGGTATCTGTGCTAATTTCAAACTCTGGTTTTATGCATCAGCCCACCTCTCCTTTCCCCTTAAGCTGACATAAGTGTGTTTTCTAAATGTGAGACACTGTTCTGTTTTGTAATTCATTTTTTGTGCAGCCATATTTATCCTCCCTCTATAAGTGATATCTTATGATATGTTTCTTTTTCTGTTTGACTTATTTCAAGTAGTATTATCGGACCTAAATCCACTCTTTATCCTTCTACTAGCCTTATTACATTGATTTTATGGTGAAGAGATATTCCATTGTACATAAGTACCACATTTTCTTTATCCATTGTTCTCTTTCCTGGGATATTTAAGGTGTACTGAAGTTGAGGTTCTTGTAAACAGAGTAGCCCTAAACTGTGGTGTGCTTGTGTCTTGTTGATTTTTAGACTTCCCTAGATATACTTCCGTGATTGGAAGTGCCCTATGCTCTGTAGCTCTGTTTTTTAGATGATTTAGGAACCACCATACACTTCTCCAGAGTGGCTCTCGGCAGTTCACACACTGTCCATCTGCGTATAAAGGCTCCCTGTTCTCCATGGCCTGTCCTGCATTTCTGGTTTTTACAATTTTTTCGGATGGCCCTTTTGACCGGTGGGAAATGAGACTTCTTTGTTGTGCACATTTGCATTGCTTGCTTGCTTGGTTGCCCATAAAGTGCGTATGCGTTTTTTCCTGGATATATTCAGGAAAAAACGCATACTCCCTTTTGGGCCAACTGCATCATTGTCGAAATTCTGCCGCTTTTCATGTGCTTTAAAGACGAGTCCAATCTATCTCTTGAAATCTGTTTCTTGCAATTCTGTCTTGCATTCAGATCCTCTTCTTTGCCTTACCTCAACATATTTTGGGACGTTAGTTTTCATTTATAACTCTGCAGGTTTGTGAATTGCAGTGACCCTGAGCTCCATTTTTTAAGTTGCTCTTTTGTGAGCTGGCCTCAAAGCCGCAGGATTGCTTCAGGCCCTATTTTGGCTCCGGCGAGGTGGGCTGAGCCTTTTTTTAATTCTTATTCTTAATGGGAAATTAGAGTGACATGTGCCCGTCCAAACCCCTACAACTATTCTCTCATTGGTTCCCCCTCTTCCCGTTCATCCTCCTCACAATTTGCAAAATGTGTGAAACAGAAGTTTAAATGTGCTGATTCTCTAAGTGGGGAGATTCTAAGTAACATGGCTGGAATGATGAACAGGAGCACCAGGAGAGGATAAATGAGGTGCATTTTAGACACATCTCCCGATCACATGGTGTACAGTCCTCTGGGTTTTCCATGCATGTTTTCGCTGTAGGAAGATCCCTTGAACCTGCAGATTTGGGACCCATTGAATGGGTACCAGGTAGTATTACTTTAAAGGGTGTGCATTTCCTCACCCAACCTCATATTTCTCTTAGCGTAAACAGTTTCCAGCCTTATGTCTCATCCTGCTGTGGGTCTAGATGTGTTCAATCCATGTTGCATCACCGTCCCTGAGGAAAAGTTGTAAGAGGTTTTCTCTGTCTCTTTGTCGTTTATTTTTTTCAATTTATTACTATATTGGTTACAGCTGATTTTCAAAGCTCTGTTTCTTGCTGCTGTACATCCACTTGATTCACATACAGAGAGACATCAATAAATTCTTTTTCAGATTCTTACCAGTCATATATATTCTTTTCCAGTGACTTGAGTGTGCTGAGTGCAGTTCTTTTAGCTACCGTGTAGGCCTTGTTGATTATCAGTTTGGTATTTGGAATGGTATCTTTGCTAATTTCAGCCTCCTGGATGATGCCTCACCCCTCCCCACCTTTCCCGTTTAGCAGCCTTACGCGTGTTGTCTACATATTTGACTATGTTTTTGTTTTGTAATTTATTTCATGTGTAGCCATTTTGGATTCCACCTTTAAGTGATATCTTATGATATGTGTCTTTTTCTTTTTGAATTATGTCACTTAGAATGATCATACGTAACTCCTCCGGAGTTGTTACAACTGGCCATATTTCATTGATTTCCAGGCTGAGTAATATTCCACTCTACATAAGTACCACATCTCTATCCATTTTTTCCCTCCAGAGACATTTAAGTTATATCCTAGTCGAGAATCTTTTAAACAGAGAGGCAGTAAACATTGGGGTGCCTGTGTCCTCTCGATTTTTGTTTTTCCCAAGACATACGCCCATGAGTGCAAGTGCCCTATGCTCTGTAGCTCATTTTTTAGATGCTTTAGTAAACACAATACACTTCTCCAGAATGGCCATTGGCAATATACATTTCCACTATAAGCCTCACAGGGCTCCCTCTTCTCCTTGCCCTGTCCTGCATTTCTGGTGTTTACACTTTATGAGGATGGCTCTTCTGACTGATGCGAAGTGATATCTTTTGTAGTATTGATTTCCAGTGCCCACCTGTTTGGTTGGCTAAAAAAGTGTATGCCCTTTTCTTGAATATATACAGAAAAAAACGCATACAGCCTTTTTGGCCAACTGCAATGTTGGCAATGTTCAGCCCCTTTTCTTGTGCTTAATGGCGAGTCCTTTCTACCTCCTCAAATCCCTTTCCTGCCATTCTCCCTTGCTTACCAATCCTTTTCTCTGACTTTCCTCAAGACATTTTTCAGTGATAGATATTTTCAACTCTGCAGTTTCGTGAATTTTACTGCCCCTGAGTTCCATTGTTCAACTTGTGTTTATGGGAACTGGCCACAAAGCAGTGGGATTTCCTCAAGCCCTATACTGTTTCCATGGGCAACCCTAGCCTTTGGTCAATTCGTCTTCCTGATTGGAAATTAGAGTGACATGTGCCTGTCTGAACACCTAGGACTTGTCTCTCATTGTTCCTCATCCTTCCGCTTCATCCTCTGGACAAATTCCAAACTGTATGCAACAGGATGTTGACAGTGCTGACATCTCCAAGTGGGGAGACTGTTAGTAAAGACGCTGGAGGGGTGAACCCGAGCACCAGGAGATGAGGAGATGAGATGCCTTTTCCAAACTCTTCCTGATCAGACGGTATACCATCCTCTGTGTGTGACAGACATGTTTTAGCAGTAGGAAGAGTCCCATTCATGTAAGGAGAACACCAGGGCTTTTTCAAAATCAGTGTCTCCCCGAAACCCAAACTGGGGAATTTTTTAAGCTACGGCTACACATATGTTCATTAAGGGCCTTGGGAAGTAGGCAGAGTCCAAACTTTAGATGATTGAAGTCTTCAGGGTCAGAAGCACTCACCACTGGCTTCCCTTAGGTTACACTTTAACTGTCATTGATAGATGATGTCAATAAAAATATCTATTCTTTTTCCGATTATTTCCCCTTATAGGTTATTGCAAAATATTGAGTGTAGTTCCCTGTGCTATACAGTGGTTCCTTGTTGATGATCTATTTTATACATAGCAGTGTGTATGTGTTAATTCCAAACTGTTAATTTATCCCTCCTCCCACCTTTCCCCTTTGGTAATAATAAATTATAAGATTTTATACTTCTCAGAAATGGGGGAGCTGAAAGAGAGGTATCATTTTCAATGGAAAAGCATTTAAAACAAGATTGAAGCTTTAACCAAGATTATTAGATGTACATCCTTGGAAAGAAATCACTTCATTTCTCTAATATTGACCTGACAAATAAGACAAACCTTTTCACTGAACTTGCTTATAATAAAGTGATGGAAATATCAAATGGAAGTGTTAGAAACATCTTATTTTACCCGAGCCTTATAAACTGTTCTATGTTAACTACAGTTTGGCTCACACATCTGTTCATTGAAGTTACAATAGTCTCAATTTCTGTTACTGATCCTCCAGAGTGGACCCCAACAAGTGTCCCCCTGCCCAGTGTCATTGGGGCCAACAGATCGAGACTGAGTTTGGTTCACAAGCAAAGGAAACTTTATATTTTGATCAGAGAATGGAGAGGTGAGAGCATGCACTACCCCGTGGGCTGTGGGCTGGGCTGCTGTGTAGAGATCCTGTCAGAGTCAGTGGGAGGGAGGGGGCGGAGCACTCGAGGGCCGGGTTGGCTGCAGCTCAGGCTCTATATCTCGGAGTCTGCACTGGGCCCCAGGAGCTGAGGTGTCGACCCAGCCATTCTGCACTAGGAAATCTGGTCTGAAGTGCCGGGTGTGGAACCTCTGCATGCGGGACCCTAGGAGCACGTGAAATTAGACAAAGCACAAAGGATAAAAAAGGTCAGACTTGACTTTATTGCCCAGATTCTATTTTTATCTCCCAGGGATTTTTAATGGGCTTTGCTGGGGACAAACCCCTCCTCTGCCTTTTGTCCCGTTCCTCATTCTTGGAGTGCTGAGGGTGCAGACCCTTCTTCTGTAACTGCTGAGTGCTGAGTTGGGAGCCCTCATACCAGGGGATGAGGGTCAGAACTTCTCCCCAGCAGCCTCCAGGTGACGTTGATTGGCCCCAGGACCCCTGCCTCCCTGCTCGTCCGCCTGAGCACCAGCATTGGAAGTGTTATAGATTCTAATGACCTTTAAGGGTTCAGGAAAGAGATGTGCAGAGACGCTGTGGGGGCCGGTTTCACCCCGCCCCACATTTGTTCGGCCACCTTAGGCTGACCGTTTCTGCCAGCCTAGATGCTCTGACCAGTAGTCTGCTCTTTCTTCAATTAGGCCCCTGAATTAACGTAAAAACAGCACCAGGTGTCAGAGCCCTGCCCGCTCAACTCCCAGACAGTCCAGGGTCAGTGGTGATCAAGGACCATGATGGCCACTGAGTCAACAGCCTTTTGAAGTAAACAGGAGTCCAGCCGGTCTTATTGGCCACCATCATCACGGTGTCTGTAGGCTTTTCTATGGTGACAGTGTGATATACGTTTCCCCCGCCAAGACTATTAGCTCCCCTCCGGGTGCAGTAAGTCCTGCAAGCAGTAGTCTACTCCTTCGGGACACACTATTGTTGTTTTATGAGAGAAACTCCAGGTCAAGTGATGTTCACACGAGTCGTCATGGTGCCCTGTTGCCCCCGGTTATCTCTCTGGATGTTGGAGTTGGAGGGCCTCCTCACTCGAGGTCGGTGTGCCCACGGAGCGAACCCTGCAACTTCAGGGCATGGTTGGTGATTAGGATCACCACGTGGGGTCCTTTTCCCTTAGGAGGGAGGTGGCCTTTTGGGCTGCTGATTTCCAGGTTTTTAGATACCGCCAGTATCTTGGCCAGATGTGGCAGTGGGCCAAGCCCCTTGGTGACTCTATTTTATCCTACCTGGATGGCATTCTTGCGTTGTTCCATTTCAAGTGGTCCCAGTTTTTGCACTAATTCTCCAATGGCGACTCACCTTTCACCGGGAATGGAAAGGTCAAAGGGTTTAGCTCAATTAGGGAGTTCCAGGGCAAGGGTCTGAATTGACTGCTCTTTCCATTCTTGAAAGGCCACTTCTGGATTCTGTTCAAAAGGATCATCATCTTTTCCTTTCAGTGTTTCATATAGAGGCCCAGCTAGTAGACTGTAGTTAGGGATCCAGAAGCAGCAAACCCTGGCCTCCCCAGGAACCCCTAAGCTGTCTTCTAGTTTTAGAAAGGGGTAAGGCTGCAAATGGTTTCTTCCCTTTCCTGGGATGGGCTTCTCCGACCTTCTGTGAGAATGAAGCCCAGGCAGGTCACCGCAGTCTGTGATATTTGAGCTTTTTCTTGGACAACTTCTATCCTTTATTGGCTTGGTAGTTCAGAGGCCTCCTTAGTAGGGCTGGCGATCAGAATGTCGTCTGCATATTGAAGGAGGGTTTCCTTTTCTAGAGGTAGAACTTTTCGGTCTTTAGCTAAGCTTTCCCCAAAGATGGTGTGGGAATTTTTGAACCCTTGGGGCAAGACGGCCCGGAAGTATTGTTTTAGTTGTATGTTGAGTCCTGCCACTCACAAGCCAAAATTTCTTGTGACTCTGGGACTAATGGAATACAAAAGAAGGCATCATTGAAGACTAATACAGAATACCATGTCCTGGTGGTTGGTAGAATGACCAGCAGGGTGTAGGAAATGGAGCAACTGGAGGTATATCCTCGGTGGCTTCACTGACTGTCCTGACATCCTTTACCAGGTCCCCAGCAGCCCATGGGGCTCTCGTGGTCAGGCCAATCCCAGGATATGGAGCTCTCCTGGGCAGGTACCCCACCCCCAACCCAGCCCACGGGGCTCTCATGGTCAGGCCTCTCCCAGGATACAGAGCTACCCTTGCAGGTACCGTGGCAGGGCTGGGCACACAGGAACTGTGCACATAGCCCTCATTGAAGAGCACCCCCATCTCACCTGTCGCTCAGAGCTGACACAGAGCACCTCAGAGCAGGACTTGAACTAACAAACAGCAGCTCCGACAGGTCTGTGACCCTGGGCATCACTCTGTGTGGCCTCCCTCCACCTGGTCTTCCAGAGACTTCCACTGCACCCGGGGCACCAAGCCTCTGTCTCCAACCACCACCCACCCCTCCTCTCCCTGACTCCTGGGTTCCTCTCATTAGGAGAGGGTTTTCTTGAAGTTGTCTCCCACTCATGGGCCAGATAAAATGATTAGAAAAGAAGCCAAAGCTGCAGCCCCTTGTCTATCCTGACTCTCAGGAGCCCACACCTGTTCCTTGGACCTGGCCGGTTCAGCAAGT
Organism: Pseudorca crassidens; assembly: GCF_039906515.1. Lineage (NCBI taxonomy): Eukaryota > Metazoa > Chordata > Mammalia > Artiodactyla > Delphinidae > Pseudorca > Pseudorca crassidens. The sequence continues at coordinate 163,138,204 of NC_090296.1, forward strand.
TCCATTTTCTGCAACTGTGAGCCCCTGAGGGGTGATGATTGGCTGACCTGGGCAGCCTTACCATGCCGGCCAGCCCTCCCCAGGTGTGCCTGGGTTGAGATCAATATAAATACCACTCCAGGCAGCAAGAGCCCCTGCAGCTGTGCCTGACGCCATTTTCTCTGCCCTGTCAGCAGTCTCGGGGCTGGGCTGGTGGGAGGGAGTGAGAGGCCACGGCTTTGTGGGTGGCCCAGTGTGAGTGGGGCTCTGCTGGACTTTCTGCAGCAGTTGCCAGGCTGCCACCTGCTAAAGAAGAGGATGTGTCACCCATACCTGCTGCTGGAATTTCTCCCTGGGCAGAGGTGAGGAAGGAAAAAAGCAGTGGGGGCAGGGACAGGACGGGTATCTCAGGCAGGGAAATGGAAATCTTCCAGAAGAGCACCCAGGGACAGGACCATCCTGGCTGGCCTGCAGGCACCAAGTCAGCTGGCATGCTGTCACTCGTGTGGCTCCATGGCCCTTCCTCTAGGCTTTCAAGTCCTTGTATATATTCAGGTGTTTTACCTGGGAAGGGTGGGAACAGTTCAACAGCAACTGGCCTGGGGCTCAGCTCACGTTCACTCACAGATGCCTCGGCACAGTGCCCCAGCTTTGCAATGAGTACGCTTGTGTGGGGGCTGCTGGCTGAATGGGAGACGATTCCCCACCACTGACCAACTTCAGAATTGTTTACAACTGGAGCAAGTGCCCTGATACGGTTTTCCTCTGAGTAACTGGTGGGTTCTGTTTTTTTTTTTTTCTCTTTTTCGTTTTTGGTTCAAGGTAGATTTTATTCCTCTTTTTTGTATTTACAGATATAAGCATGGAAATAATTTATTCATATAAATACATGTATGTGAAGGGAATAATTGTTTTTTCTGTTTTATTTTTTAAATTTTATTTCTTTTTAATTTTGAATTTTATTTTATATTTTTATACAGCAGGTTCTTATTGGTTATCTATTTTATACATATAAATGTTTACATGCCAATCCCAATCTCTCAGCTCCTCCCACCACCACCCCCCCAAGAGCTTTCCCCCCTTGTTGTCCATACGATTGTTGTCTACATCTGTTGCTCTATTTATGCCTTGCAAAACGGTTAATCTGTACAGTTTTTCTAGGTTCCACATATATGCATGAATATACAAGATTTGTTTTTCTCTTTCTGACTTACTTCACTCTGTATGACAGTCTCTAGATCCATCGACGTCTCTACAAATGACCCAATTTCATTCCTTTCATGGCTTAGTAATATTCCATTTTATATATGTACCACATCTTTATGCATTCGTCTGTCTGTGGGCATTTAGGTTGCTTCCATTACCTCGATATTGTAAATAGTGATGCAATGAACATTGCGGTGAATGTCTCTTTTTGATTTATGGTTTTGTCTGGGTATATGTCCAGTACTGGGATTGCTGTATCATATGGTAATTCTATTATTAGTTTCTTAAGACTCCATATTGTTCTCCATAGTGACTGTATCAATTTATATTCCCAACAATAGTGGAAGAGGCTTCCTTTTCCCCACACCCTTTCCAGCAATTGTTGTTTGTAGATTTTCAGATGATGCCCATTCTAACAGGTGTGAGGTGATACCTCATTGTTGAGTCCATTTCGTTGAGCAAGGGGTAGGTCTTGTCTATTACATATTTGGCTTATGGAACGGTATTTGTGCTAATTTCAAACTCTGGTTTTATGCAGCACCCCAACTCACCTTTCCCCTTAAGCAAGCATAAGTTGGTTTTCTAAACTTGAGACCCTGTTCTGTTTTGTAATTCAGTTCATGTGTAGCCAAGTTTACATTCCATGTATTAGTGATACCTTATGATGTTTCCTTATCTGTGTGACTTATTTCACTTAGAATCATCGTGCCTCAATCCACTCATTATGCGGGTACAGGCCTGGTGACACAGATTTCATTGCTGAGTGGTATTCTGTTGTACGTTAAGTACCGCAACTTCTTTATCAATTATTTGCTCTCTGGGATACTTAACTTGTACCATAGAAGAGGTTCCTGTAAACAGAGCCGTCCCAAATTTTGGGGTGGCTGTGTCTTTTTGATTTTAATTTCCCTAAGCTATAGGACCATAAGTGGAAATGCCCTAGACTCTGTTGCTTTGTTTTTCAGATGTATCAGGAAACACCATACACTTCTCCAGAGTGGCTGTTGGCAATTTACATCCCGCCCATCAGCATAACAAGGTTCCCTTATCCCCATGGCCTGTCTTGCCTTTCTGCATTTTCGACTTTTTTCAGATGGCTCTTTAAACTGGGGGGAAGTGACACTTCATAGTAGTTCGGATTTCCATTGCAAGCTTGCTTGGTTTGCCAAAAAGGGCGTATGCGTTTTTTCCTGAATATATTCAGGAAAAAACGCATACGCCCTTTTTGGCCAAGTGCATCATTGTGGACGTTCTGCCTCTTTTCCTATGCTTTACATGCAATTCCAGTCTACCTCCTGAAATCGGTTTCCTGCAATTCTGCCCCGCTTTCAAGTCCTCTTGGCAGCCTTACTTCAATATATTTTTGGACGATAGCTGTCATTTATAACTCTGCAGGTTTGTGAATTACAGTGCCCCTGAGCTCCTTTCTTCAACTCGCTTTCTTGTGAGCTGGCCGCAACACCACAGCATTGCTTCAGGCCCTAGTGTGGTTCCGGCATGGCACGCTGAGCCTTTGGTTAATTCCTCTTCCTGGTGGGAAATGAGAGTTAAATTTGCCCGTCCAGACACCTCCAGCTAGTCTCTCATTGGTTCTCCCTATTCCTGTTCAACTTTCAAAGAATTTGCAAACTGGGCCAAACAGGAGGTTAAAGGCACTGACTCTCCAAGTGGGGAGAGTGTTAGTAAAGCGTCTGGAATGTTGCACCCGAGTACCAGGGGACGAAACCTGAGACACATTTGAACACGTTTCCCGATCACACGGTGGATCATACTCTGGGTTCCACATGCATGTTTTAGCTGAAGGAAGAATCCCTTAAACCTGGAGAGTTGAGACCCTTGGCATGGGTACCATGCAATATGACTTCAAAGGGTCTGCATTGGCTCACCGAACCTCACCAATCCTATCACTGCTGCGCTAATGCACTGTACACACGCTTGATTCTCTTTCAGAGACATATAAATCCATAGGTTTTAAGATTCTTACTAGTCAGGTATATTCTTAGGCGTTTAATATGGGGTGTAGAGTCCACTTCGTTGAGCAAGGAGTAGCTCTTGTCTATTACATATTTGGCTTATGGAACAGTATCTGTGCTAATTTCAATCTCTGGTTTTATGCAGCACCCCAACTCACCTTTGCCCTTAAGCAAGCATAAGTTGGTTTTCTACATTTGAGACCCTGTTCTGTTTTGTAATTCAGTTTCTGTGTAGCCAAGTTTACATTCCGTGTAGTAGTGATATCTTATGATGTTTCTTTTTCTGTGTGACTTATTTCACTTAGAATCATCATACCTGAATCCACTCATTATGCTGCTACGGGCCTGATGATATACATTTCATTACTGAGTGATATTGCATTGTACGTAAGTACCACAAATTCTTTATCCATTTTTCGCTTTCTGTGATATTGAACTTGTACCACAAACGAGGTTCTTGTAAACAGAGCCGTCCCAAACTTTGGGGTGGCTGTGTCTTTTTGATTTTAATTTCCCTAAGCTATAGGACCATAAGTGGAAGTGCCCTAGGCTCTGTTGCTTTGTTTTTTAGATGTTTCAGGAAACACCATAAACTTCTCCAGAGTGGCTGTTGGTAATTTACATCCCGCCCATCAGCATAACAAGGCTCCCAGTTCTCCATGGCCTGTCCTGCCTTTCTGGATTTTATACTTTTTTCAGATGGCCCTTTTGACCGGGGGCAGTGAGACTTCATTGTAGTGCAGATTTCCTTTGCAAGCTTGCTTGGTTGGCCCAAAAGGGCGTATGCGTTTTTTCCTGAATATATTCAGGGAAAAACGCATACGCACTTTTTAGCCAAGTGCATCATTGTGGACGTTCTGCCTCTTTTCCTATGCTTTACATGCAATTCCAGTCTACCTCCTGAAATCGGTTTCCTGCAATTCTGCCCCGCTTTCAAGTCCTCTTGGCAGCCTTACTTCAATATATTTTTGGACGATAGCTGTCATTTATAACTCTGCAGGTTTGTGAATTACAGTGCCCCTAAGCTCCTTTCTTCAACTCGCTTTCTTGTGAGCTGGCCGCAACACCGCAGGATTGCTTCAGGCCCTAGTGTGGTTCCGGCATGGCACGCTGAGCCTTTGGTTAATTCCTCTTCCTGGTGGGAAATGAGAGTTAAATTTGCCCGTCCAGACACCTCCAGCTAGTCTCTCATTGGTTCTCCCTATTCCTGTTCAACTTTCAAAGAATTTGCAAACTGGGCCAAACAGGAGGTTAAGGGCACTGACTCTCCAAGTGGGGAGAGTGTTAGTAAAGCGTCTGGAATGTTGCACCCGAGTACCAGGGGACGAAACCTGAGACACATTTGAACACGTTTCCCGATCACACGGTGGATCATACTCTGGGTTCCACATGCATGTTTTAGCTGAAGGAAGAATCCCTTAAACCTGGAGAGTTGAGACCCTTGGCATGGGTACCATGCAATATGACTTCAAAGGGTCTGCATTGGCTCACCGAACCTCACCAATCCTATCACTGCTGCGCTAATGCACTGTACACACGCTTGATTCTCTTTCAGAGACATATAAATCCATAGGTTTTAAGATTCTTACTAGTCAGGTATATTCTTAGGCGTTTAATATGGGGTGTAGAGTCCACTTCGTTGAGCAAGGAGTAGCTCTTGTCTATTACATATTTGGCTTATGGAACGGTATCTGTGCTAATTTCAATCTCTGGTTTTATGCAGCACCACAACTCACCTTTCCCCTTAAGCAAGCATAAGTTGGTTTTCTACATTTGAGACCGTTTTCTGTTTTGTAATTCAGTTTCTGTGTAGCCAAGTTTTCATTCCGTGTAGTAGTGATATCTTATGATGTTTCTTTTTCTGTGTGACTTATCTCACTTAGAATCATCGTACCTGAATCCACTCATTATGCTGCTACGGGCCTGATGATATAGATTTCATTGCTGAGTGATATTGCATTGTACGTAAGTACCACAAATTCTTTATCCATTTTTCACCTTCTGTGATATTGAATTTGTACTGTAAATGAGGTTCTTGTAAACAGAGCCGTCCCAAACTTTGGGGTGGCTGTGTCTTTTTGATTTTAATTTCCCTAAGCTATAGGACCATAAGTGGAAGTGCCCTAGGCTCTGTTGCTTTGTTTTTTAGATGTTTCAGGAAACACCATACACTTCTCCAGAGTGGCTGTTGGCAATTTACATCCCGCCGATCAGCATAACAAGGCTCCCAGTTCTCCATGGCCTGTCCTGCCTTTCTGGATTTTATACTTTTTTCAGATGGCCCTTTTGACCGGGGGGCAGTGAGACTTCATTGTAGTGCAGATTTCCTTTGCAAGCTTGCTTGGTTGGCCAAAAAGGGCGTATGCGTTTTTTCCTGAATATATTCAGGAAAAAACGCATACGCCCTTTTTGGCCAAGTGCATCATTGTGGACGTTCTGCCTCTTTTCCTATGCTTTACATGCAATTCCAGTCTACCTCCTGAAATCGGTTTCCTGCAATTCTGCCCTGCTTTCAAGTCCTCTTGGCAGCCTTACTTCAATAGATTTTTGGACGATAGCTGTCATTTATAACTCTGCAGGTTTGTGAATTACAGTGCCTCTGAGCTCCTTTCTTCAACTCGCTTTCTTGTGAGCTGGCCGCAACACCGCAGGATTGCTTCAGGCCCTAGTGTGGTTCCGGCATGGCACGTTGAGCCTTTGGTTAATTCCTCTTCCTGGTGGGAAATGAGAGTTAAATTTGCCCGTCCAGACACCTCCAGCTAGTCTCTTATTGGTTCTCCCTATTCCTGTTCATTTTCCGCAGAAATTGCAAACTGGGCCAAACAGGAGGTTAAAGGCACTGACTCTCCAAGTGGGGATAGTGTTAGTAAAGCGTCTGGAATGTTGCACCCGAGTACCAGGGGACGAAATCTGACACATTTGAACACGTTTCCCGATCACACGGTGGATCATACTCTGGGTTCCACATGCATGTTTTAGCTGAAGGAAGAATCCCTTAAACCTGGAGAGTTGAGACCCATGGAATGGGTACCATGCAATATGACTTCAAAGGGTCTGCATTTGCTCACCGAACCTCACCAATCCTATCACTGCTGCATTTATGCCGCTGTACACACGCTTGATTCTCTTTCGGAGACATATAAATCCATAGGTTTTAAGATTCTTACTAGTCAGGTATATTCTTAGGCATTTAATATGTGGTGTTGAGTCCACTTCGTTGAGCAAGGAGTAGCTCTTGTCTATTACATATTTGGCTTATGGAACGGTATCTGTGCTAATTTCAATCTCTGGTTTTATGCAGCACCCCAACTCACCTTTCCCCTTAAGCAAGCATAAGTTGGTTTTCTACATTTGAGACTTTGTTCTGTTTTGTAATTCAGTTCCTGTGTAGCCAAGTTTACATTCCGTGTATTAGTGATATCTTATGATGTTTCTTTTTCTGTGTGACTTATCTCACTTAGAATCATCGTACCTGAATCCACTCATTATGCTGCTATGGGCCTGATGACATAGATTTCATTGCTGAGTGATATTGCATTGTACGTAAGTACCACAACTTCTTTATCCATTTTTCGCTTTCTGTGATATTGAACTTGTACCGTAAACGAGGTTCTTGTAAACAGAGCCGTCCCAAACTTTGGGGTGGCTGTGTTTTTTTGATTTTAATTTCCCTAAGCTATACGACCATAAGTGGAAGTGCCCTAGGCTCTGTTGCTTTGTTTTTTAGATGTTTCAGGAAACACCATACACTTCTCCAGAGTGGCTGTTGGCAATTGACATCCCGCCCATCAGCATAACAAGGCTCCCAGTTCTCCATGGCCTGTCCGGCCTTTCTGGATTTTACACTTTTTTCAGATGGCCCTTTTGACTGGGGGGCAGTGAGACTTCATTGTAGTGCAGATTTCCTTTGCAAGCTTGCTTGGTTGGCCAAAAAGTGCGTATGCGTTTTTTCCTGAATATATTCAGGAAAAAACGCATATGCCCTTTTTGGCCAAGTGCATCATTGTGGACGTTCTGCCTCTTTTCGTATGCTTTACATGCAATTCCAGTCTACCTCCTGAAATCGGTTTCCTGCAATTCTGCCCCGCTTTCAAGTCCTCTTGGCAGCCTTACTTCAATATATTTTTGGACGATAGCTGTCATTTATAACTCTGCAGGTTTGTGAATTACAGTGCCCCTGAGCTCCTTTCTTCAACTCGCTTTCTTGTGAGCTGGCCGCAACACCGCAGGATTGCTTCAGGCCCTAGTGTGGTTCCGGCATGGCACGCTGAGCCTTTGGTTAATTCCTCTTCCTGGTGGGAAATGAGAGTTACATTTGCCCATCCAGACACCTCCAGCTAGTCTCTCATTGGTTCTCCCTATTCCTGTTCATTTTCCGCAGAAATTGCAAACTGGGCCAAACAGGAGGTTAAAGGCACTGACTCTCCAAGTGGGGAGAGTTTTAGTAAAGCGTCTGGAATGTTGCACCCAAGTACCAGCGGAGAAAATCTGAGACACATTTGAACACGTTTCCCGATCACACGGTGGATCATACTCTGGGTTCCACATGCATGTTTTAGCTGAAGGAAGAATCCCTTAAACCTGGAGAGTTGAGACCCATGGAATGGCTACCATGCAATATGACTTCAAAGGTTCTGCATTGGCTCACCGAACCTCACCAATCCTATCACTGCTGCGCTTATGCCACTGTACACACCCTTGATTCTCTTTCGGAGACATATAAATCCATAGGTTTTAAGATTATTACTAGTCAGGTATATTCTTAGGCGATTAATATGGGGTGTAGAGTCCACTTCGTTGAGCAAGGAGTAGCTCTTGTCTATTACATATTTGGCTTATGGAATGGTATCTGTGCTAATTTCAATCTCTGGTTTTATGCAGAACCCCAACTCACCTTTCCCCTTAAGCAAGCATAAGTTGGTTTTCTACATTTGAGACCGTGTTCTGTTTTGTAATTCAGTTTCTGTGTAGCCAAGTTTACATTCCGTGTAGTAGTGATATCTTATGATGTTTCTTTTTCTGTGTGACTTATCTCACTTAGAATCATCGTACCTGAATCCACTCATTATGCTGCTACGGGCCTGATGATATAGATTTCATTGCTGAGTGATATTGCATTGTACGTAAGTACCACAAATTCTTTATCCATTTTTCACCTTCTGTGATATTGAATTTGTACTGTAAATGAGGTTCTTGTAAACAGAGCCGTCCCAAACTTTGGGGTGGCTGTGTCTTTTTGATTTTAATTTCCCTAAGCTATAGGACCATAAGTGGAAGTGCCCTAGGCTCTGTTGCTTTGTTTTTTAGATGTTGCAGGAAACACCATACACTTCTCCAGAGTGGCTGTTGGCAATTTACATCCCGCCTATCAGCATAACAAGGCTCCCAGTTCTCCATGGCCTGTCCTGCCTTTCTGGATTTTATACATTTTTCAGTGGCCCTTTTGACCGGGAAGCAGTGAGACTTCATTGTAGTGCAGATTTCCTTTGCAAGCTTGCTTGGTTGGCCAAAAAGTGCGTATGCGTTTTTTCCTGAATATATTCAGGAAAAAACGCATACGCCCTTTTTGGCCAAGTGCATCATTGTGGACGTTCTGCCTCTTTTCCTATGCTTTACATGCAATTCCAGTCTACCTCCTGAAATCGGTTTCCTGCAATTCTGCCCCACTTTCAAGTCCTCTTGGCAGCCTTGCTTCAATATATTTTTGTAAGATAGCTGTCATTTATAACTCTGCAGGTTTGTGAATTACAGTGCCCCTGAGCTCCTTTCTTCAACTCGCTTTCTTGTGAGCTGGCCGCAACACCGCAGCATGGCTTCAGGCCCTAGTGTGGTTCCGGCATGGCACGCTGAGCCTTTGGTTAATTCCTCTTCCTGGTGGGAAATGAGAGTTAAATTTGCCCGTCCAGACACCTCCAGCTAGTCTCTCATTGGTTCTCCCTATTTCTGTTCATTTTCCGCAGAAATTGCAAACTGGGCCAAACAGGAGGTTAAAGGCACTGACTCTCCAAGTGGGGAGAGTGTTAGTAAAGCGACTGGAATGTTGCACCCGAGTACCAGGGGACGAAAACTGAGACACATTTGAACACGTTTCCCGATCACACGGTGGATCATACTCTGGGTTCCACATGCATGTTTTAGCTGAAGGAAGAATCCCTTAAACCTGGAGAGTTGAGACCCATGGAATGGCTACCATGCAATATGACTTCAAAGGGTCTGCATTTGCTCATCAAACCTCAGAAATCCTATCACTGCTGCGTTTATGCCGCTGTACACATGCTTGATTCTCTTTTGGAGACATATAAATCCATAGGTTTTAAGATTATTACTAGTCAGGTATATTCTTAGGCGATTAATATGGGGTGTAGAGTCCACTTCGTTGAGCAAGGAGTAGCTCTTGTCTATTACATATTTGGCTTATGGAATGGTATCTGTGCTAATTTCAATCTCTGGTTTTATGCAGAACCCCAACTCACCTTTCCCCTTAAGCAAGCATAAGTTGGTTTTCTACATTTGAGACCGTGTTCTGTTTTGTAATTCAATTTCTGTGTAGCCAAGTTTACATTCCGTGTAGTAGTGATATCTTATGATGTTTCTTTTTCTGTGTGACTTATCTCACTTAGAATCATCGTACCTGAATCCACTCATTATGTTGCTACGGGCCTGATGACATAGATTTCATTGCTGAGTGATATTGCATTGTACGTAAGTACCACCACTTCTTTATCCATTTTTCGCTTTCTGTGATATTGAACTTGTACCGTAAACGAGGTTCTTGTAAACAGAGCCGTCCCAAACTTTGGGGTGGCTGTGTCTTTTTGATTTTAATTTCCCTAAGCTACAGGACCATAATTGGCAGTGCCCTAGGCTCTGTTGCTTTGTTTTTTAGATGTTTCAGGAAACACCATACACTTCTCCAGAGTGGCTGTTGGCAATTTACATCCCGCCCATCAGCATAACAAGGCTCCCAGTTCTCCATGGCCTGTCCGGCCTTTCTGGATTTTACACTTTTTTCAGATGGCCCTTTTGACCGGGGGGCAGTGAGACTTCATTGTAGTGCAGATTTCCTTTGCAAGCTTGCTTGGTTGGCCAAAAAGGGCGTATGCGTTTTTTTCTGAATATATTCAGGAAAAAATGCATACACCCTTTTTGGCCAAGTGCATCATTGTGGACGTTCTGCCTCTTTTCCTATGCTTTACATGCAATTCCAGTCTACCTCCTGAAATCGGTTTCCTGCAATTCTGCCCCGCTTTCAAGTCCTCTTGGCAGCCTTACTTCAATATATTTTTGGACGATAGCTGTCATTTTTAACTCTGCAGGTTTGTGAATTACAGTGCCCCTGAGCTCCTTTCTTCAACTCGCTTTCTTGTGAGCTGGCCGCAACACCGCAGGATTGCTTCAGGCCCTAGTGTGGTTCCGGCATGGCATGCTGAGCCTTTGGTTAATTCCTCTTCCTGGTGGGAAATGAGAGTTAAATTTGCCCGTCCAGACACCTCCATCTAGTCTCTCATTGGTTCTCCCTATTCCTGTTCATTTTCCGCAGAAATTGCAAACTGGGTCAAACAGGAGGTTAAAGGCACTGACTCTCCAAGTGGGGATAGTGTTAGTAAAGCGTCTGGAATGTTGCACCCGAGTACCAGGGGACGAAATCTGACACATTTGAACACGTTTCCCGATCACACGGTGGATCATACTCTGGGTTCCACATGCATGTTTTAGCTGAAGGAAGAATCCCTTAAACCTGGAGAGTTGAGACCCATGGAATGGGTACCATGCAATATGACTTCAAAGGGTCTGCATTTGCTCACCGAACCTCACCAATCCTATTACTGCTGCATTTATGCCTCTGTAGACACGCTTGATTCTCTTTCGGAGACATATAAATCCATAGGTTTTAAGATTCTTACTAGTCAGGTATATTCTTAGGCATTTAATATGGGGTGTTGAGTCCTCTTCGTTGAGCAAGGAGTAGCTCTTGTCTATTACATATTTGGCTTATGGAACGGTATCTGTGCTAATTTCAATCTCTGGTTTTATGCAGCACCCCAACTCACCTTTCCCCTTAAGCAAGCATAAGTTGGTTTTCTACATTTGAGACCGTGTTCTGTTTTGTAATTCAGTTTCTGTGTAGCCAAGTTTACATTCCGTATAGTAGTGATATCTTATCATGTTTCTTTTTCTGTGTGACTTATCTCACTTAGAATCATCGTACCTGAATCCACTCATTATGCTGCTACGGGCCTGATGACATAGATTTCATTGCTGAGTGATATTGCATTGTACGTAAGTACCACAACTTCTTTATCCATTTTTCGCTTTCTGTGATATTGAACTTGTACCATAAACGAGGTTCTTGTAAACAGAGCCGTCCCAAACTTTGGGGTGGCTGTGTCTTTTTGATTTTAATTTCCCTAAGCTACAGGACCATAATTGGCAGTGCCCTAGGCTCTGTTGCTTTGTTTTGTAGATGTTTCAGGAAACACCATACACTTCTCCAGAGTGGCTGTTGGCAATTTACATCCCGCCCATCAGCATAACAAGGCTCCCAGTTCTCCATGGCCTGTCCTGCCTTTCTGGATTTTACACTTTTTTCAGATGGCCCTTTTGACCGGGGGGCAGTGAGACTTCATTGTAGTGCAGATTTCCTTTGCAAGCTTGCTTGGTTGGCCAAAAAGGGCGTATGCGTTTTTTTCTGAATATATTCAGGAAAAAATGTATACACCCTTTTTGGCCAAGTGCATCATTGTGGACGTTCTGCCTCTTTTCCTATGCTTTACATGCAATTCCAGTCTACCTCCTGAAATCGGTTTCCTGCAATTCTGCCCCGCTTTCAAGTCCTCTTGGCAGCCTTACTTCAATATATTTTTGGACGATAGCTGTCATTTTTAACTCTGCAGGTTTGTGAATTACAGTGCCCCTGAGCTCCTTTCTTCAACTCGCTTTCTTGTGAGCTGGCCGCAACACCGCAGGATTGCTTCAGGCCCTAGTGTGGTTCCGGCATGGCATGCTGAGCCTTTGGTTAATTCCTCTTCCTGGTGGGAAATGAGAGTTAAATTTGCCCGTCCAGACACCTCCAGCTAGTCTCTCATTGGTTCTCCCTATTTCTGTTCATTTTCCGCAGAAATTGCAAACTGGGCCAAACAGGAGGTTAAAGGCACTGACTCTCCAAGTGGGGAGAGTGTTAGTAAAGCGTCTGGAATGTTGCACCCGAGTACCAGGGGACGGAAACTGAGACACATTTGAACACGTTTCCCGATCACACGGTGGATCATACTCTGGGTTCCACATGCATGTTTTAGCTGAAGGAAGAATCCCTTAAACCTGGAGAGTTGAGACCCATGGAATGGCTACCATGCAATATGACTTCAAAGGGTCTGTATTTGCTCATCGAACCTCACCAATCCTATCACTGCTGCTTTTATGCTGCTGTACACATGCTTGATTCTCTTTTGGAGACATATAAATCCATAGGTTTTAAGATTATTACTAGTCAGGTATATTCTTAGGCGATTAATATGGGGTGTAGAGTCCACTTCGTTGAGCAAGGAGTAGCTCTTGTCTATTACATATTTGGCTTATGGAATGGTATCTGTGCTAATTTCAATCTCTGGTTTTATGCAGCACCCCAACTCACCTTTCCCCTTAAGCAAGCATAAGTTGGTTTTCTACATTTGAGATCCTGTTCTGTTTTGTAATTCAGTTCCTGTGTAGCCAAGTTTACATTCCGTGTATTAGTGATATCTTATGATGTTTCTTTTTCTGTGTGACTTATTTCACTTAGAATCATCGTACCTGAATCCACTCATTATGCTGCTATGGGCCTGATGACATAGATTTCATTGCTGAGTGATATTGCATTGTACGTAAGTACCACAACTTCTTTATCCATTTTTCGCTTTCTGTGATATTGAACTTGTACCGTAAACGAGGGTCTTGTAAACAGAGCCGTCCCAAACTTTGGGGTGGCTGTGTCTTTTTGATTTTAATTTCCCTAAGCTATAGGACCATAAGTGGAAGTGCCGTTGGCTCTGTTGCTTTGTTTTTTAGATGTTTCAAGAAACACCATACACTTCTCCAGAGTGGCTGTTGGCAATTTACATCCCGCCCATCAGCATAACAAGGCTCCCAGTTCTCCATAGCCTGTCCGGCCTTTCTGGATTTTACACTTTTTTTAGATGGCCCTTTTGACTGGGGGGCAGTGAGACTTCATTGTAGTGCAGATTTCCTTTGCAAGCTTGCTTGGTTGGCCAAAAAGGGCGTATGCGATTTTTCCTGAATATATTCAGGAAAAAACGCATACGCCCTTTTTGGCCAAGTGCATCATTGTGGACATTCTGTCTCTTTTCCTATGCTTTACATGCAATTCCAGTCTACCTCCTGAAATCGGATTCCTTCAATTCTGCCCCGCTTTCGAGTCCTCTTCGCAGCCTTACTTCAATATATTTTTGGACGATAGCTGTCATTTATAACTCTGCAGGTTTGTGAATTACAGTGCCCCTGAGCTCCTTTCTTCAACTCGCTTTCTTGTGAGCTGGCCGCAACACCGCAGGATTGCTTCAGGCCCTAGTGTGGTTCCGGCATGGCACGCTGAGCATTTGGTTAATTCCTCTTCCTGGTGGGAAATGAGAGTTAAATTTGCCCATCCAGACACCTCCAGCTAGTCTCTCATTGGTTCTCCCTATTCCTGTTCATTTTCCGCAGAAATTGTAAACTGGGCCAAACAGGAGGTTAAAGGCACTGACTCTCCAAGTGGGGAGAGTGTTAGTAAAGCGTATGGAATGTTGCACCCGAGTACCAGGGGACAAAAAGTGAGACACATTTGAACACGTTTCCCGATCACACGGTGGATCATACTCTGGGTTCCACGTGCATGTTTTAGCTGAAGGAAGAATCCCTTAAACCAGGAGAGTTGAGACTCATGGAATGGCTACCATGCAATATGACTTCAAAGGGTCTGCATTTGCTCATCAAACCTCACCAATCCTATCACTGCTGCGTTTATGCCGCTGTACACATGCTTGATTCTCTTTTGGAGACATATAAATCCATAGGTTTTAAGATTATTACTAGTCAGGTATATTCTTAGGCGATTAATATGGGGTTTAGAGTCCACTTCGTTGAGCAATGAGTAGCTCTTGTCTATTACATATTTGGCTTATGGAATGGTATCTGTGCTAATTTCAATCTCTGGTTTTATGCAGAACCCCAACTCACCTTTCCCCTTAAGCAAGCATAAGTTGGTTTTCTACATTTGAGACCGTGTTCTGTTTTGTAATTCAGTTTCTGTGTAGCCAAGTTTACATTCCGTGTAGTAGTGATATCTTATGATGTTTCTTTTTCTGTGTGACTTATCTCACTTAGAATCATCGTACCTGAATCCACTCATTATGCTGCTACGGGCCTGATGATATAGATTTCATTGCTGAGTGATATTGCATTGTACGTAAGTACCACAAATTCTTTATCCATTTTTCACCTTCTGTGATATTGAATTTGTACTGTAAATGAGGTTCTTGTAAACAGAGCCGTCCCAAACTTTGGGGTGGCTGTGTCTTTTTGATTTTAATTTCCCTAAGCTATAGGCCCATAAGTGGAAGTGCCCTAGGCTTTGTTGCTTTGTTTTTTAGATGTTTCAGGAAACACCATACACTTCTCCAGAGTGGCTGTTGGCAATTTACATCCCGCCCATCAGCATAACAAGGCTCCCAGTTCTCCATGGCCTGTCCTGCCTTTCTGGATTTTACACTTTTTTCAGATGGCCCTTTTGACCGGGGGGCAGTGAGACTTCATTGTAGTGCAGATTTCCTTTGCAAGCTTGCTTGGTTGGCCAAAAAGGGCGTATGCGTTTTTTCCTGAATATATTCAGGAAAAAACGCATACGCCCTTTTTGGCCAAGTGCATCATTGTGGACGTTCTGCCTCTTTTCCTATGCTTTACATGCAATTCCAGTCTACCTCCTGAAATCGGTTTCCTGCAATTCTGCCCCGCTTTCAAGTCCTCTTGGCAGCCTTACTTCAATATATTTTTGGACGATAGCTGTCATTTATAACTCTGCAGGTTTGTGAATTACAGTGCCCCTGAGCTCCTTTCTTCAACTCGCTTTCTTGTGAGCTGGCCGCAACACGGCAGGATTGCTTCAGGCCCTAGTGTCGTTCCGGCATGGCACGCTGAGCCTTTGGTTAATTCCTCTTCCTGGTGGGAAATGAGAGTTAAATTTGCCCGTCCAGACACCTCCAGCTAGTCTCTCATTGGTTCTCCCTATTCCTGTTCATTTTCCGCAGAAATTGCAAACTGGGCCAAACAGGAGGTTAAAGGCAGTGACTCTCCAAGTGGGGAGAGTTTTAGTAAAGCTTCTGGAATGTTGCACCCGAGTACCAGGGGACGAAAAGTGAGACATTTGAACACGTTTCCCGATCACACAGTGGATCATACTCTGGGTTCCACATGCATGTTTTAGCTGAAGGAAGAATCCCTTAAACCTGGAGAGTTGAGACCCATGGAATGGGTACCATGCAATATGACTTCAAAGGGTCTGCATTTGCTCACCGAACCTCACCAATCCTATCACTGCTGCATTTATGCCGCTGTACACACGCTTGATTCTCTTTCGGAGACATATAAATCCATAGGTTTTAAGATTCTTACCAGTCAGGTATATTCTTAGGCATTTAATATGGGGTGTTGAGTCCTCTTCGTTGAGCAAGGAGTAGCTCTTGTCTATTACCTATTTGGCTTATGGAATGGTATCTGTGCTAATTTCAATCTCTGGTTTTATGCAGCACCCCAACTCACCTTTCCCCTTAAGCAAGCATAAGTTGGTTTTCTACATTTGAGATCCTGTTCTGTTTTGTAATTCAGTTCCTGTGTAGCCAAGTTTACATTCCGTGTATTAGTGATATCTTATGATGTTTCTTTTTCTGTGTGACTTATCTCACTTAGAATCATCGTACCTGAATCCACTCATTATGCTGCTATAGGCCTGATGACATAGATTTCATTGCTGAGTGATATTGCATTGTACGTAAGTACCACAACTTCTTTATCCATTTTTCGCTTTCTGTGATATTGAACTTGTACCGTAAACGAGGATCTTGTAAACAGAGCCGTCCCAAACTTTGGGGTGGCTGTGTCTTTTTGATTTTAATTTCCCTAAGCTATACGACCATAAGTGGAAGTGCCCTAGGCTCTGTTGCTTTGTTTTTTAGATGTTTCAGGAAACACCATACACTTCTCCAGAGTGGCTGTTGGCAATTTACATCCCGCCCATCAGCATAACAAGGCTCCCAGTTCTCCATGGCCTATCCTGCCTTTCTGGATTTTACACTTTTTTCAGATGGCCCATTTGACCGGGGGGCAGTGAGACTTCATTGTAGTGCAGATTTCCTTTGCAAGCTTGCTTGGTTGGCCAAAAAGGGCGTATGCGTTTTTTCCTGAATATATTCAGGAAAAAACGCATATGCCCTTTTTGGCCAAGTGCATCATTGTGGACGTTCTGCCTCTTTTCCTATGCTTTACATGCAATTCCAGTCTACCTCCTGAAATCGGTTTCCTGCAATCCTGCCCCGCTTTCAAGTCCTCTTGGCAGCCTTACTTCAATATATTTTTGGACGATAGCTGTCATTTTTAACTCTGCAGGTTTGTGAATTACAGTGTCCCTGAGCTCCTTTCTTCAACTCGCTTTCTTGTGAGCTGGCCGCAACACCGCAGGATTGCTTCAGGCCCTAGTGTGGTTCTGGCATGGCACGCTGAGCCTTTGGTTAATTCCTCTTCCTGGTGGGAAATGAGAGTTAAATTTGCCCATCCAGACACCTCCAGCTAGTCTCTCATTGGTTCTCCCTATTCCTGCTCATTTTCCACAGAAATTGCAAACTGGGCCAAACAGGAGGTTAAAGGCACTGACTCTCCAGTGGGGAGAGTGTTAGTAAAGCGTCTGGAATGTTGCACCCGAGTACCAGGGGACAAAAACTGAGACACATTTGAACACGTTTCCCGATCACACGGTGGATCATACTCTGGGTTCCACATGCATGTTTTAGCTGAAGGAAGAATCCCTTAAACCTGGAGAGTTGAGACCCATGGAATGGCTACCATGCAATATGACTTCAAAGGGTCTGCATTTGCTCATCAAACCTCACCAATCCTATCACTGCTGCGTTTATGCCGCTGTACACATGCTTGATTCTCTTTTGGAGACATATAAATCCATAGGTTTTAAGATTCTTACTAGTCAGGTATATTCTTAGACGTTTAATATGGGGTGTTGAGTCCACTTCGTTGAGCAAGCAGTAGCTCTTGTCTATTACATATTTGGCTTATGGAACGGTATCTGTGCTAATTTCAATCTCTGGTTTTATGCAGCACCCCAACTCACCTTTCCCCTTAAGCAAGCATAAGTTGGTTTTCTACATTTGAGATCCTGTTCTGTTTTGTAATTCAGTTCCTGTGTAGCCAAGTTTACATTCCATGTATTAGTGATATCTTATGATGTTTCTTTTTCTGTGTGACTTATGTCACTTAGAATCATCGTACCTGAATCCACTCATTATGCTGCTACGGGCCTGATGATATACATTTCATTGCTGAGTGATATTGCATTGTACGTAAGTACCACAAATTCTTTATCCATTTTTCGCTTTCTGTGATATTGAACTTGTACCGTAAATGAGGTTCTTGTAAACAGAGCCGTCCCAAACTTTTGGGTGGCTGTTTCTTTTTGATTTTAATTTCCCTAAGCTATAGGACCATAAGTGGAAGTGCCCTAGGCTCTGTTGCTTTGTTTTTTAGATGTTTCAGGAAACACCATACACTTCTCCAGAGTGGCTGTTGGCAATTTACATCCCGCCCATCAGCATAACAAGGCTCCCAGTTCTCCATGGCCTGTCCTGCCTTTCTGGATTTTACACTTTTTTCAGATGGCCCTTTTGACCGGGGGGCAGTGAGACTTCATTGTAGTGCAGATTTCCTTTGCAAGCTTGCTTGGTTGGCCAAAAAGGGCGTATGCGTTTTTTCCTGAATATATTCAGGAAAAAACGCATACGCCCTTTTTGGCCAAGTGCATCATTGTGGACGTTCTGCCTCTTTTCGTATGCTTTACATGCAATTCCAGTCTACCTCCTGAAATCGGTTTCCTTCAATTCTGCCCCGCTTTCAAGTCCTCTTGGCAGCCTTACTTCAATATATTTTTGAACGATAGCTGTCATTTATAACTCTGCAGGTTTGTGAATTACAGTGCCCCTGAGCTCCTTTCTTCAACTCGCTTTCTTGTGAGCTGGCCGCAACACCGCAGGATTGCTTCAGGCCCTAGTGTCGTTCCGGCATGGCACGCTGAGCCTTTGGTTAATTCCTTTTCCTGGTGGGAAATGAGAGTTAAATTTGCCCGTCCAGACACCTCCAGCTAGTCTCTCACTGGTTCTCCCTATTCCTGTTCATCTTCGGCAAAAATTGCAAACTGGGCCAAACAGGAGGTTAAAGGCACTGACTCTCCAAGTGGGGAGAGTGTTAGTAAAGCGTCTGGAATGTTGCACCCGAGTACCAGGGGACGAAACCTGAGACACATTTGAACACATTTCCCGATCACACGGTGGATCATACTCTGGGTTCCACATGCATGTTTTAGCTGAAGGAAGAATCCCTTAAACCTGGAGAGTTGAGACCCATGGAATGGGTACCATGCAATATGACTTCAAAAGTACTGCATTGGCTCACCGAACCTCACCAATCCTATCACTGCTGCGCTTATGCCACTGTACACACGCTTGATTCTCTTTCGGAGACATATAAATCCATAGGTTTTAAGATTCTTACTAGTCAGGTATATTCTTAGACGTTTAATATGGGGTGTTGAGTCCTCTTCGTTGAGCAAGGAGTAGCTCTTGTCTATTACATATTTGGCTTATGGAACGGTATCTGTGCTAATTTCAATCTCTGGTTTTATGCAGCACCCCAACTCACCTTTCCCCTTAAGCAAGCATAAGTTGTTTTTCTACATTTGAGAACTTGTTCTCATTTGTAATTCAGTTCCTGTGTAGCCAAGTTTACATTCTGTGTATTAGTGATATCTTATGATGTTTCTTTTTCTGTGTGACTTATCTCACTTAGAATCATCGTACCTGAATCCACTCATTATGCTGCTATGGGCCTGATGACATAGATTTCATTGCTGAGTGATATTGCATTGTACGTAAGTACCACAATTTCTTTATCCATTTTTCGCTTTCTGTGATATTGAACTTGTACCATAAACGAGGTTCTTGTAAACAGAGCCGTCCCAAACTTTGGGATGGCTGTGTTTTCTTGATTTTAATTTCCCTAAGCTATACGACCATAAGTGGAAGTGCCCTAGGCTCTGTTGCTTTGTTTTTTAGATGTTTCAGGAAACACCATACACTTCTCCAGAGTGGCTGTTGGCAATTTACATCCCGCCTATCAGCATAACAAGGCTCCCAGTTCTCCATGGCCTGTCCGGCCTTTCTGGATTTTACACTTTTTTCAGATGGCCCTTTTGACTGGGGGGCAGTGAGACTTCATGGTAGTGCAGATTTCCTTTGCAAGCTTGCTTGGTTGGCCAAAAAGTGCGTATGCGTTTTTTCCTGAATATATTCAGGAAAAAACGCATATGCCCTTTTTGGCCAAGTGCATCATTGTGGACGTTCTGCCTCTTTTCCTATGCTTTACATGCAATTCCAGTCTACCTCCTGAAATCGGTTTCCTGCAATTCTGCCCCGCTTTCAAGTCCTCTTGGCAGCCTTACTTCAATATATTTTTGGATGATAGCTGTCATTTTTAACTCTGCAGGTTTGTGAATTACAGTGCCCCTGAGCTCCTTTCTTCAACTCGCTTTCTTGTGAGCTGGCCGCAACACCGCAGGATTGCTTCAGGCCCTAGTGTCGTTCCGGCATGGCACGCTGAGCCTTTGGTTAATTCCTCTTCCTGGTGGGAAATGAGAGTTAAATTTGCCCATCCAGACACCTCCAGCTAGTCTCTCATTGGTTCTCCCTATTCCTGTTCATTTTCTGCAGAAATTGCAAACTGGGCCAAACAGGAGGTTAAAGGCACTGACTCTCCAAGTGGAGAGAGTGTTAGTAAAGCGTCTGGAATGTTGCACCCGAGTACCAGCGGAGAAAATCTGAGACACATTTGAACACGTTTCCCGATCACACGGTGGATCATACTCTGGGTTCCACATGCATGTTTTAGCTGAAGGAAGAATCCCTTAAACCTGGAGAGTTGAGACCCATGGAATGGCTAGCATGCAATATGACTTCAAAGGGTCTGCATTTGCTCAACAAACCTCACCAATCCTATCACTGCTGCGTTTTTGTTGCTGTACACATGCTTGATTCTCTTTTGGAGACATATAAATCCATAGGTTTTAAGATTATTACTAGTCAGGTATATTCTTAGGCGATTAATATGGGGTGTAGAGTCCACTTCGTTGAGCAAGGAGTAGCTCTTGTCTATTACATATTTGGCTTATGGAATGGTATCTGTGATAATTTCAATCTCTGGTTTTATGCAGAACCCCAACTCACCTTTCCCCTTAAGCAAGCATAAGTTGGTTTTCTACATTTGAGACCGTGTTCTGTTTTGTAATTCAGTTTCTGTGTAGCCAAGTTTACATTCCGTGTAGTAGTGATATCTTATGATGTTTCTTTTTCTGTGTGACTTATCTCACTTAGAATCATCGTACCTGAATCCACTCATTATGCTGCTACGGGCCTGATGATATAGATTTCATTGCTGAGTGATATTGCATTGTACGTAAGTACCACAAATTCTTTATCCATTTTTCACCTTCTGTGATATTGAATTTGTACTGTAAATGAGGTTCTTGTAAACAGAGCCGTCCCAAACTTTGGGGTGGCTGTGTCTTTTTGATTTTAATTTCCCTAACCTATAGGACCATAAGTGGAAGTGCCCTAGGCTCTGTTGCTTTGTTTTTTAGATGTTTCAGGAAACACCATACACTTCTCCAGAGTGGCTGTTGGCAATTTACATCCCGCCCATCAGCATAACAAGGCTCCCAGTTCTCCATGGCCTGTCCTGCCTTTCTGGATTTTATACTTTTTTCAGATGGCCCTTTTGACCGGGGGGCAGTGAGACTTCATTGTAGTGCAGATTTCCTTTGCAAGCTTGCTTGGTTGGCCAAAAAGGGCGTATGCGTTTTTTTCTGAATATATTCAGGAAAAAACGCATACGCCCTTTTTGGCCAAGTGCATCATTGTGGACGTTCTGCCTCTTTTCCTATGCTTTACATGCAATTCCAGTCTACCTCCTGAAATCGGTTTCCTACAATTCTGCCCCACTTTCAAGTCCTCTTGGCAGCCTTACTTCAATATATTTTTGGATGATAGCTGTCATTTATAACTCTGCAGGTTTGTGAATTACAGTGCCCCTGAGCTCCTTTCTTCAACTCGCTTTCTTCTGAGATGGCCGCAACACCGCAGGATTGCTTCAGGCCCTAGTGTGGTTCCGGCATGGCACGCTGAGCCTTTGGTTAATTCCTCTTCCTGGTGGGAAATGAGAGTTAAATTTGCCCGTCCAGACACCTCCAGCTAGTCTCTATTGGTTCTCCCTATTCCTGTTCATTTTCCGCAGAAATTGCAAACTGGGCCAAACAGGAGGTTAAAGGCACTGACTCTCCAAGTGGGGAGAGTGTTAGTAAAGCGTCTGGAATGATGCACCCGAGTACCAGGGGACGAAAAGTGAGACATTTGAACACGTTTCCCGATCACACGGTGGATCATACTCTGGGTTCCACATGCATGTTTTAGCTGAAGGAAGAATCCCTTAAACCTGGAGAGTTGAGACCCATGGAATGGGTACCATGCAATATGACTTCAAAGGTTCTGCATTGGCTCACCGAACCTCACCAATCCTATCACTGCTGCGCTTATGCCTCTGTACACACGCTTGATTCTCTTTCGGAGACTTATAAATCCATAGATTTTAAGATTCTTACTAGTCAGGTATATTCTTAGGCATTTAATATGGGGTGTTGAGTCCTCTTCGCTGAGCAAGGAGTAGCTCTTGTCCATTACATATTTGGCTTATGGAACGGTATCTGTGCTAATTTCAATCTCTGGTTTTATGCAGCACCCCAACTCACCTTTCCCCTTAAGCAAGCATAAGTTGGTTTTCTACATTTGAGACCCTGTTCTGTTTTGTAATTCAGTTCCTGTGTAGCCAAGTTTACATTCCATGTAGTAGTGATATCTTATGATGTTTCTTTTTCTGTGTGACTTATTTCACTTAGAATCATCGTACCTGAATCCACTCATTATGCTGCTACGGGCCTGATGATATACATTTCATTGCTGAGTGATATTGCATTGTACGTAAGTACCACAAATTCTTTATCCATTCTTGGCTTTCTGTGATATTGAACTTGTACCGTAAACGAGGTTCTTGTAAACAGAGCCGTCCCAAACTTTGGGGTGGCTGTGTCTTTTTGATTTTAATTTCCCTAAGCTATAGGACCATAAGTGGAAGTGCCCTAGGCTCTGTTGCTTTGTTTTGTAGATGTTTCAGGAAACACCATAAACTTCTCCAGAGTGGCTGTTGGCAATTTACATCCCGCCCATCAGCATAACAAGGCTCCCAGTTCTCCATGGCCTGTCCTGCCTTTCTGGATTTTATACTTTTTTCAGATGGCCCTTTTGACCGGGGGGCAGTGAGACTTCATTGTAGTGCAGATTTCATTTGCAAGCTTGCTTGGTTGGCCCAAAAGGGCGTATGCGTTTTTTCCTGAATATATTCAGGAAAAAACGCATACGCCCTTTTTGGCCAAGTGCATCATTGTGGACGTTCTGCCTCTTTTCCTATGCTTTACATGCAATTCCAGTCTACCTCCTGAAATCGGTTTCCTGCAATTCTACCCCGCTTTCAAGTCCTCTTGGCAGCCTTACTTCAATATATTTTTGGACGATAGCTGTCATTTATAACTCTGCAGGTTTGTGAATTACAGTGCCCCTGAGCTCCTTTCTTCAACTCGCTTTCTTGTGAGCTGGCCGCAACACCGCAGCATGGCTTCAGGCCCTAGTGTGGTTCTGGCATGGCACGCTGAGCCTTTGGTTAATTCCTCTTCCTGGTGGGAAATGAGAGTTAAATTTGCCCGTCCAGACACCTCCAGCTAGTCTCTCATTGGTTCTCCCTATTCCTGTTCATTTTCCGCAGAAATTGCAAACTGGGCCAAACAGGAGGTTAAAGGCACTGACTCTCCAAGTGGGGAGAGTGTTAGTAAAGCGACTGGAATGTTGCACCCGAGTACCAGGGGACGAAAACTGAGACACATTTGAACACGTTTCCCGATCACACGGTGGATCATACTCTGGGTTCCACATGCATGTTTTAGCTGAAGGAAGAATCCCTTAAACCTGGAGAGTTGAGACCCATGGAATGGGTACATGCAACATGACTTCAAAGGGTCTGCATTTGCTCACCGAACCTCACCAATCCTATCACTGCTGCATTTATGCCGCTGTACACACGCTTGATTCTCTTTCGGAGACATATAAATCCATAGGTGTTAAGATTCTTACTAGTCAGGTATATTCTTAGGCATTTAATATGGGGTGTTGAGTCCACTTCGTTGAGCAAGGAGTAGCTCTTGTCTATTACCTATTTGGCTTATCGAATGGTATCTGTGCTAATTTCAATCTCTGGTTTTATGCAGCACCCCAACTCACCATTCCCCTTAAGCAAGCATAAGTTGGTTTTCTACATTTGAGATCCTGTTCTCTTTTGTAATTCAGTTCCTGTGTAGCCAAGTTTACATTCCGTGTATTAGTGATATCTTATGATGTTTCTTTTTCTGTGTGACTTATTTCACTTAGAATCATCGTACCTGAATCCACTCATTATGCTGCTACGGGCCTGATGACATAGATTTCATTCCTGAGTGATATTGCATTGTACGTAAGTACCACAACTTCTTTATCCATTTTTCACTTTCTGCGATATTGAACTTGTACCATAAACGAGATTCTTGTAAACAGAGCCGTCCCAAACTTTGGGGTGGCTGTGTCTTTTTGATTTTAATTTCCCTAAGCTATAGGACCATAAGTGGAAGTGCCCTAGGCTCTGTTGCTTTGTTTTTTAGATGTTTCAGGAAACACCATACACTTCTCCAGAGTGGCTGTTGGCAATTTACATCCCGCCCATCAGCATAACAAGGCTCCCATGTCTCCATGGCCTGTCCGGCCTTTCTGGATTTTACACTTTTTTCAGATGGCCCTTTTGACTGGGGGGCAGTGAGACTTCATTGTAGTGCAGATTTCCTTTGCAAGCTTGCTTGGTTGGCCAAAAAGGGTGTATGCGTTTTTTCCTGAATATATTCAGGAAAAAACGCATACGCCCTTTTTGGCCAAGTGCATCATTGTGGACATTCTGTCTCTTTTCCTATGCTTTACATGCAATTCCAGTCTACCTCCTGAAATCGGATTCCTGCAATTCTGCCCCGCTTTCGAGTCCTCTTGGCAGCCTTACTTCAATATATTTTTGGACGATAGCTGTCATTTATAACTCTGCAGGTTTGTGAATTACAGTGCCCCTGAGCTCCTTTCTTCAACTCGCTTTCTTGTGACCTGGCCGCAACACCGCAGCATGGCTTCAGGCCCTAGTGTGGTTCCGGCATGGCACGCTGAGCCTTTGGTTAATTCCTCTTCCTGGTGGGAAATGAGAGTTAAATTTGCCCATCCAGACACCTCCAGCTAGTCTCTCATTGTTTCTCCCTATTCCTGTTCATTTTCCTCAGAAATTGCAAACTGGGCCAAACAGGAGGTTAAAGGCACTGACTCTCCAAGTGGGGAGAGTGTTAGTAAAGTGTATGGAATGTTGCACCCGAGTACCAGGGGACAAAAACTGAGACACATTTGAACACGTTTCCCGATCACACGGTGGATCATACTCTGGGTTCCACATGCATGTTTTAGCTGAAGGAAGAATCCCTTAAACCTGGAGAGTTGAGACCCATGGAATGGCTACCATGCAATATGACTTCAAAGGGTCTGCATTTGCTCATCAAACCTCACCAATCCTATCACTGCTGCGTTTATGCCGCTGTACACATGCTTGATTCTCTTTTGGAGACATATAAATCCATAGGTTTTAAGATTATTACTAGTCAGGTATATTCTTAGGCGATTAATATGTGGTGTAGAGTCCACTTCGTTGAGCAAGGAGTAGCTCTTGTCTATTACATATTTGGCTTATGGAATGGTATCTGTGCTAATTTCTATCTCTGGTTTTATGCAGAACCCCAACTCACCTTTCCCCTTAAGCAAGCATAAGTTGGTTTTCTACATTTGAGACCGTGTTCTGTTTTGTAATTCAGTTTCTGTGTAGCCAAGTTTACATTCCGTGTAGTAGTGATATCTTATGATGTTTCTTTTTCTGTGTGACTTATTTCACTTAGAATCATCGTACCTGAATCCACTCATTATGCTGCTACGGGCCTGATGACATAGATTTCATTCCTGAGTGATATTGCATTGTACGTAAGTACCACAAATTCTTTATCCATTTTTCACTTTCTGCGATATTGAACTTGTACCATAAACGAGATTCTTGTAAACAGAGCCGGCCCAAACTTTGGGGTGGCTGTGTCTTTTTGATTTTAATTTCCCTAAGCTATAGGACCATAAGTGGAAGTGCCCTAGGCTCTGTTGCTTTGTTTTTTAGATGTTTCAGGAAACACCATACACTTCTCCAGAGTGGCTGTTGGCAATTTACATCCCGCCCATCAGCATAACAAGGCTCCCAGTTCTCCATGGCCTGTCCTGCCTTTCTGGATGTTATACTTTTTTCAGATGGCCCTTTTGACCGGGGGGCAGTGAGACTTCATGGTAGTGCAGATTTCCTTTGCAAGCTTGCTTGGTTGGCCAAAAAGGGCGTATGCGTTTTTTCCTGAATATATTCAGGAAAAAACGCATACGCCCTTTTTGGCCAAGTGCATCATTGTGGACGTTCTGCCTCTTTTCCTATGCTTTACATGCAATTCCAGTCTACCTCCTGAAATCGGTTTCCTGCAATTCTGCCCCGCTTTCAAGTCCTCTTGGCAGCCTTACTTCAATATATTTTTGGACGATAGTTGTCATTTTTAACTCTGCAGGTTTGTGAATTACAGTGCCCCTGAGCTCCTTTCTTCAACTCGCTTTTTTGTGAGCTGGCCGCAACACCGCAGGATTGCTTCAGGCCCTAGTGTGGTTCCGGCATGGCACGCTGAGCCTTTGGTTAATTCCTCTTCCTGGTGGGAAATGAGAGTTAAATTTGCCCATCCAGACACCTCCAGCTAGTCTCTCATTGGTTCTCCCTATTTCTGTTCATTTTCCGCAGAAATTGCAAACTGGGCCAAACAGGAGGTTAAAGGCACTGTCTCTCCAAGTGGGGAGAGTGTTAGTAAAGCATCTGGAATGTTGCACCCGAGTACCAGCGGACGAAATCTGACACATTTGAACACGTTTTCCGATCACACGGTGGATCATACTCTGGGTTCCACATGCATGTTTTAGCTGAAGGAAGAATCCCTTAAACCTGGAAAGTTGAGACCCAAGGAATAGGTACCACGCAATATGACTTCAAAGGGTCTGCATTTGCTCACCGAACGTCACCAATCCTATCACTGCTGCGCTTATGCCGCTGTACACACGCTTGATTCTCTTTCGGAGACAAATAAGTCCATAGGTTTTAAGATTCTTACTAGTCAGGTATATTCTTAGGCGTTTAATATGGGGTGTTGTGTCCTCTTCGTTGAGCAAGGAGTAGATCTTGTCTATTACATATTTGGCTTGTGGAACGGTATCTGTGCTAATTTCAATCTCTGGTTTTATGCAGCACCCCAACTCACCTTTCCCCTTAAGCAAGCATAAGTTGGTTTTCTACATTTGACACCCTGTTCTGTTTTGTAATTCAGTTCCTGTGTAGCCAAGTTTACATTCTGTGTAGTAGTGATATCTTATGATGTTTCTTTTTCTGTGTGACTTATCTTACTTAGAATCATCGTACCTGAATCCACTCATTATGCTGTTACGGGACTGATGACATACATTTCATTGCTGAGTGATATTGCATTGTACGTAAGTACCACAACTTCTTTATCCATTTTTCGCTTTCTGTGATATAGAACTTGTACCGTAAACGAGGTTCTTGTAAACAGAGCTGTCCCAAACTTTGGGGTGACTGTGTATTTTTTATTTTAATTTCCCTAAGCTATAGGACCATAAGTGGAAATGTCCTAGGCTCTGTTGCTTTGTTTTTTAGATGTTTCAGGAAACACCATACACTTCTCCAGAGTGGCTGTTGGCAATTTACATCCCGCCCATCAGCATAACAAGGCTCCCAGTTCCCCATGGCCTGTCCTGCCTTTCTGGATTTTACACTTTTTTCAGATGGCCCTTTTCACCGGGGGGCAGTGAGACTTCATTGTAGTGCAGATTTCCTTTGCAAGCTTGCTTGGTTGGCCAAAAAGGGCGTATGCGTTTTTTCCTGAATATATTCAGGAAAAAACGCATACGTCCTTTTTGGCCAAGTGCATCATTGTGGACGTTCTGCCTCTTTTCCTATGCTTTACATGCAATTCCAGTCTACCTCCTGAAACCGGTTTCCTGCAATTCTGCCCCGCTTTCAAGTCCTCTTGGCAGCCTTACTTCAATATATTTTTGGACGATAGCTGTCATTTATAACTCTGCAGGTTTGTGAATTACAGTGCCCCTGAGCTCCTTTCTTCAACTCGCTTTCTTGTGAGCTGGCCGCAACACCGCAGCATTGCTTCAGGCCCTAGTGTGGTTCCGGAATGGCATGCTGAGCCTTTGGTTAATTCCTCTTCCTGGTGGGAAATGAGAGTTAATTTTGTCCGTCCAGACACCTCCAGCTAGTCTCTCATTGGTTCTCCCTATTCCTGTTCATTTTCCGCAGAAATTGCAAACTGGGCCAAACAGGAGGTTAAAGGCACTGACTCTCCAAGTGGGGAGAGGGTTAGTAAAGCGTCTGGAATGTTGCACCCGAGTACCAGGGGACGAAACCTGAGACACATTTGAACACGTTTCCCGATCACACGGTGGATCATACTCTGGGTTCCAAATGCATGTTTTAGCTGAAGGAAGAATCCCTTAAACCTGGAGAGTTGAGACCCATGGAATGGCTGGCATGCAATATGACTTCAAAGGGTCTGCATTTGCTCACTGAACCTCACCAATCCTATCACTGCTGCGTTTATGCCGCTGTACACACGCTTGATTCTCTTTCGGAGACATAGAAATCCATAGGTTTTAAGATTCTTACTAGTCAGGTATATTCTTAGGCGTTTAATATGGGGTGTTGATTCCACTTGGTTGAGAAAGGAGTAGCTCTTGTCTATTACATATTTGGCTTATAGAACGGTATCTGTGTTAATTTCAATCTCTGGTTTTATGCAGCACCCCAACTCACCTTTCCCCTTAAGAAAGCATAAGTTGGTTTTCTACATTTGAGACCCTGTTCTGTTTTGTAATTCTGTTCCTGTGTAGCCAAGTTTACATTCCGTGTAGTAGTGATATCTTATGATGTTTCTTTTTCTGTGTGACTTATCTCACTTAGAATCATCGTACCTGAATCCACTCATTATGCTGCTATGGGCCTGATGACATAGATTTCATTGCTGAGTGATATTGCATTGTACGTAAGTACCACAACTTCTTTATCCATTTTTCACTTTCTGTGATATTGAACTTGTACTGTAAACGAGGTTCTTGTAAACAGAGCCGTCCCAAACTTTGGGGTGGCTGTGTCTTTTTGATTTTAATTTCCCTAAGCTATAGGACCATAAGTGGAAGTGCCCTAGGCTCTGTTGCTTTGTTTTGTAGATGTTTCAGGAAACACCATACACTTCTCCAGAGTGGCTGTTGGCAATTTACATCCCGCCCATCAGCATAACAAGGCTCCCAGTTCTCCATGGCCTGTCCTGCCTTTCTGGATTTTACACTTTTTTCAGATGGCCCTTTTGACCGGGGGGCAGTGAGACTTCATTGTAGTGCAGATTTCCTTTGCAAGCTTGCTTGGTTGGCCAAAAAGGGCGTATGCGTTTTTTCCTGAATATATTCAGGAAAAAACGCATACGCCCTTTTTGGCCAAGTGCATCATTGTGGACGTTCTGCCTCTTTTCCTATGCTTTACATGCAATTCCAGTCTACCTCCTGAAATCGGATTCCTGCAATTCTGCCCCGCTTTCAAGTCCTCTTGGCAGCCTTACTTCAATATATTTTTGGACGATAGCTGTCATTTTTAACTCTGCAGGTTTGTGTATTACAGTGCCCCTGAGCTGCTTTCTTCAACTCGCTTTCTTGTGAGCTGGCCGCAACACCGCAGGATTGCTTCAGGCCCTAGTGTGGTTCCGGCATGGCACGCTGAGCCTTTGGTTAATTCCTCTTCCTGGTGGGAAATGAGAGTTAAATTTGCCCGTCCAGACACCTCCAGATAGTCTCTCATTGGTTCTCCCTATTCCTGTTCATCTTCCGCAGAAATTGCAAACTGGTCCAAACAGGAGGTTAAAGGCACTGACTCTCCAAGTGGGGAGAGTGTTAGTAAAGCGTCTGGAATGTTGCACCCGAGTACGAGGAGACGAAACCTGAGACACATTTCAACACGTTTCCCGATCACACGGTGGATCATACTCTGGGTTCCACATGCATGTTTTAGGTGAAGGAAGAATCCCTTAAACCTGGAGAGTTGAGACCCATGGAATGGGTACCATGCAATATGACTTCAAAGGTTCTGCATTGGCTCACCGAACCTCACCAATCCTATCACTGCTGCGTTTATGCCACTATACACACGCTTGATTCCCTTTCGGAGACATATAAATCCATAGGTTTTAAGATTCTTACTAGTCAGGTGTATTAATAGACGTTTAATATGGGGTGTTGAGTCCTCTTCGTTGAGCAAGGAGTAGCTCTTGTCTATTACATATTTGGCTTATGGAACGGTATCTGTGCTAATTTCAATCTCTGGTTTTATGCAGCACCCCAATTCACCTTTCCCCTTAAGCAAGCATAAGTTGGTTTTCTACATTTGAGACACTGTTCTGTTTTGTATTTCAGTTCCTGGGTAGCCAAGTTTACATTCCGTGTAGTAGGGATATCTTATGATGTTTCTTTTTCTGTGTGACTTATTTCACTTAGAATCATCGTACCTGAATCCACTCATTATGCTGCTACGGGCCTGATGATATACATTTCATTGCTGAGTGATATTGCATTGTACGTAAGTATCACAAATTCTTTATCCATTTTTCGCTTTCTGTGATATTGAACTTGTACCGTAAATGAGGTTCTTGTAAACAGAGCCGTCCCAAGCTTTGAGGTGGCTGTTTCTTTTTGATTTTTATTTCCCTAAGCTATAGGACCATAAGTGGAAGTGCCCTAGGCTCTGTTGCTTTGTTTTTTAGATGTTTCAGGAAACACCATACACTTCTCCAGAGTGGCTGTTGGCAATTTACATCCCGCCCATCAGCATAACAAGGCTCCCAGTTCTCCATGGCCTGTCCGGCCTTTCTGGATTTTACACTTTTTTCAGATGGCCCTTTTGACTGGGGGGCAGTGAGACTTCATTGTAGTGCAGATTTCCTTTGCAAGCTTGCTTGGTTGGCCAAAAAGGGCGTATGCGTTTTTTCCTGAATATATTCAGGAAAAAACGCATACGCCCTTTTTGGCCAAGTGCATCATTGTGGACATTCTGTCTCTTTTCCTATGCTTTACATGCAATTCCAGTCTACCTCCTGAAATCGGATTCCTGCAATTCTGCCCCGCTTTCGAGTCCTCTTGGCAGCCTTACTTCAATATATTTTTGGACGATAGCTGTCATTTTTAACTCTGCAGGTTTGTGAATTACAGTGCCCCTGAGCTCCTTTCTTCAACTCGCTTTCTTGTGAGCTGGCCGCAACACCGTAGCATTGCTTCAGGCCCTAGTGTGGTTCCGGCATGGCACGCTGAGCCTTTGGTTAATTCCTCTTCCTGGTGGGAAATGAGAGTTAAATTTGCCCATCCAGACACCTCCAGCTAGTCTCTCATTGGTTCTCCCTATTCCTGTTCATTTTCCGCAGAAATTGCAAACTGGGCCAAACAGGAGGTTAAAGGCAGTGACTCTCCAAGTGGGGAGAGTGTTAGTAAAGCGTCTGGAATGTTGCACCCGAGTACCAGGGGACGAAAACTGAGACACATTTGAACACGTTTCCCGATCACACGGTGGATCATACTCTGGGTTCCACATGCATGTTTTAGCTGAAGGAAGAATCCCTTAAACCTGGAGAGTTGAGACCCATGGAATGGCTACCATGCAATATGACTTCAAAGGGTCTGCATTTGCTCATCAAACCTCAGAAATCCTATCACTGCTGCGTTTATGCCGCTGTACACATGCTTGATTCTCTTTTGGAGACATATAAATCCATAGGTTTTAAGATTATTACTAGTCAGGTATATTCTTAGGCGATTAATATGGGGTGTAGAGTCCACTTCGTTGAGCAAGGAGTAGCTCTTGTCTATTACATATTTGGCTTATGGAATGGTATCTGTGCTAATTTCAATCTCTGGTTTTATGCAGAACCCCAACTCACCTTTCCCCTTAAGCAAGCATAAGTTGGTTTTCTACATTTGAGACCGTGTTCTGTTTTGTAATTCAGTTTCTGTGTAGCCAAGTTTACATTCCGTGTAGTAGTGATATCTTATGATGTTTCCTTTTCTGTGTGACTTATCTCACTTAGAATCATCGTACCTGAATCCACTCATTATGCTGCTACGGGCCTGATGATATAGATTTCATTGCTGAGTGATATTGCATTGTACGTAAGTACCACAAATTCTTTATCCATTTTTCACCTTCTGTGATATTGAATTTGTACTGTAAATGAGGTTCTTGTAAACAGAGCCGTCCCAAACTTTGGGGTGGCTGTGTCTTTTTGATTTTAATTTCCCTAAGCTATAGGACCATAAGTGGAAGTGCCCTAGGCTCTGTTGCTTTGTTTTTTAGATGTTTCAGGAAACACCATACACTTCTCCAGAGTGGCTGTTGGCAATTTACATCCCGCCCATCAGCATAACAAGGCTCCCAGTTCTCCATGGCCTGTCCTGCCTTTCTGGATGTTACACTTTTTTCAGATGGCCCTTTTGACCGGGGGGCAGTGAGACTTCATTGTAGTGCAGATTTCCTTTGCAAGCTTGCTTGGTTGGCCAAAAAGGGCATATGCGTTTTTTCCTGAATATATTCAGGAAAAAACGCATACGTCCTTTTTGGCCAAGTGCATCATTGTGGACGTTCTGCCTCTTTTCCTATGCTTTACATGCAATTCCAGTCTACCTCCTGAAATCGGTTTCCTGCAATTCT
Organism: Pseudorca crassidens; assembly: GCF_039906515.1. Taxonomy (NCBI): domain Eukaryota; kingdom Metazoa; phylum Chordata; class Mammalia; order Artiodactyla; family Delphinidae; genus Pseudorca; species Pseudorca crassidens. The sequence goes on from NC_090296.1 coordinate 163,170,711, forward strand.
GCCCCGCTTTCAAGTCCTCTTGGCAGCCTTACTTCAATATATTTTTGGACGATAGCTGTCATTTATAACTCTGCAGGTTTGTGAATTACAGTGCCCCTGAGCTCCTTTCTTCAACTCGCTTTCTTGTGAGCTGGCCGCAACACCGCAGGATTGCTTCAGGCCCTAGTGTGGTTCCGGCATGGCACGCTGAGCCTTTGGTTAATTCCTCTTCCTGGTGGGAAATGAGAGTTAAATTTGCCCGTCCAGACACCTCCAGCTAGTCTCTCACTGGTTCTCCCTATTCCTGTTCATCTTCCGCAAAAATTGCAAACTGGGCCAAACAGGAGGTTAAAGGCACTGACTCTCCAAGTGGGGAGAGGGTTAGTAAAGCGTCTGGAATGTTGCACCCGAGTACCAGGGGACAAAACCTGAGACACATTTGAACACGTTTCCCGATCACACGGTGGATCATACTCTGGGTTCCACATGCATGTTTTAGGTGAAGGAAGAATCCCTTAAACCTGGAGAGTTGAGACCCATGGAATGGGTACCATGCAATATGACTTCAAAGGTTCTGCATTGGCTCACCGAACCTCACCAATCCTATCACTACTGCGCTTATGCCACTGTACACACGCTTGATTCTCTTTTGGAGACATATAAATCCATAGGTTTTAAGATTCTTCCTAGTCAGGTATATTCTTTGACGTTTAATATGGGGTGTTGAGTCCTCTTCGTTGAGCAAGGAGTAGCTCTTGTCTATTACATATTTGGCTTATGGAACGGTATCTGTGCTAATTTCAATCTCTGGTTTTATGCAGCACCACAACTCACCTTTCCCCTTAAGCAAGCATAAGTTGGTTTTCTACATTTGAGACCTTGTTCTGTTTTGTAATTCAGTTCCTGTGTAGCCAAGTTTATATTCCGTGTAGTAGTGATATCTTATGATGTTTCTTTTTCTGTGTGACTTATTTCACTTAGAATCATCGTACCTGAATCCACTCATTATGCTGCTACGGGCCTGATGACATAGATTTCATTCCTGAGTGATATTGCATTGTACGTAAGTACCACAACTTCTTTATCCATTTTTCACTTTCTGCGATATTGAACTTGTACCATAAACGAGATTCTTGTAAACAGAGCCGGCCCAAACTTTGGGGTGGCTGTGTCTTTTTGATTTTAATTTCCCTAAGCTATAGGACCATAAGTGGAAGTGCCCTAGGCTCTGTTGCTTTGTTTTTTAGATGTTTCAGGAAACACCATACACTTCTCCAGAGTGGCTGTTGGCAATTTACATCCCGCCCATCAGCATAACAAGGCTCCCAGTTCTCCATGGCCTGTCCTGCCTTTCTGGATTTTATACTTTTTTCAGATGGCCCTTTTGACCGGGGGGCAGTGAGACTTCATTGTAGTGCAGATTTCCTTTGCAAGCTTGCTTGGTTGGCCAAAAAGGGCGTATGCGTTTTTTCCTGAATATATTCAGGAAAAAACGCATACGCCCTTTTTGGCCAAGTGCATCATTGTGGACGTTCTGCCTCTTTTCCTATGCTTTACATGCAATTCCAGTCTACCTCCTGAAATCGGATTCCTGCAATTCTGCCCCGCTTTCAAGTTCTCTTGGCAGCCTTACTTCAATATATTTTTGGACGATAGCTGTCATTTTTAACTCTGCAGGTTTGTGAATTACAGTGTCCCTGAGCTCCTTTCTTCAACTCGCTTTCTTGTGAGCTGGCCGCAACACCGCAGGATTGCTTCAGGCCCTAGTGTGGTTCTGGCATGGCACGCTGAGCCTTTGGTTAATTCCTCTTCCTGGTGGGAAATGAGAGTTAAATTTGCCCGTCCAGACACCTCCAGCTAGTCTCTCATTGGTTCTCCCTATTCCTGTTCATTTTCCGCAGAAATTGCAAACTGGGCCAAACAGGAGGTTAAAGGCACTGACTCTCCAAGTGGGGAGAGTGTTAGTAAAGCGTCTGGAATGTTGCACCCGAGTACCAGGGGACGAAATCTGACACATTTGAACACGTTTCCCGATCACACGGTGGATCATACTCTGGGTTCCACATGCATGTTTTAGCTGAAGGAAGAATCCCTTAAACCTGGAGAGTTGAGACCCATGGAATGGGTACCATGCAATATGACTTCAAAGGGTCTGCATTTGCTCACCGAACCTCACCAATCCTATTACTGCTGCATTTATGCCTCTGTAGACACGCTTGATTCTCTTTCGGAGACATATAAATCCATAGGTGTTAAGATTCTTACTAGTCAGGTATATTCTTAGGCATTTAATATGGGGTGTTGAGTCCACTTTGTTGAGCAAGGAGTAGCTCTTGTCTATTACCTATTTGGCTTATGGAATGGTATCTGTGCTAATTTCAATCTCTGGTTTTATGCAGCACCCCAACTCACCTTTCCCCTTAAGCAAGCATAAGTTGGTTTTCTACATTTGAGATCCTGTTCTGTTTTGTAATTCAGTTCCTGTGTAGCCAAGTTTACATTCCGTGTATTAGTGATATCTTATGATGTTTCTTTTTCTGTGTGACTTATTTCACTTAGAATCATCGTACCTGAATCCACTCATTATGCTGCTATGGGCCTGATGACATAGATTTCATTCCTGAGTGATATTGCATTGTACGTAAGTACCACAACTTCTTTATCCATTTTTCACTTTCTGCGATATTGAACTTGTACCATAAACGAGATTCTTGTAAATAGAGCCGGCCCAAACTTTGGGGTGGCTGTGTCTTTTTGATTTTAATTTCCCTAAGCTATAGGACCATAAGTGGAAGTGCCCTAGGCTCTGTTGCTTTGTTTTTTAGATGTTTCAGGAAACACCATACACTTCTCCAGAGTGGCTGTTGGCAATTTACATCCCGCCCATCAGCATAACAAGGCTCCCAGTTCTCCATGGCCTGTCCTGCCTTTCTGGATTTTATACTTTTTTCAGATGGCCCTTTTGACCAGGGGGCAGTGAGACTTCATTGTAGTGCAGATTTCCTTTGCAAGCTTGCTTGGTTGGCCAAAAAGGGCGTATGCGTTTTTTCCTGAATATATTCAGGAAAAAACGCATACGCCCTTTTTGGCCAAGTGCATCATTGTGGACGTTCTGCCTCTTTTCCTATGCTTTACATGCAATTCCAGTCTACCTCCTGAAATCGGATTCCTGCAATTCTGCCCCGCTTTCAAGTCCTCTTGGCAGCCTTACTTCAATATATTTTTGGACGATAGCTGTCATTTTTAACTCTGCAGGTTTGTGAATTACAGTGCCCCTGAGCTCCTTTCTTCAACTCGCTTTCTTGTGAGCTGGCCGCAACACCGCAGGATTGCTTCAGGCCCTAGTGTGGTTCCGGCATGGCATGCTGAGCCTTTGGTTAATTCCTCTTCCTGGTGGGAAATGAGAGTTAAATTTGCCCGTCCAGACACCTCCAGCTAGTCTCTCATTGGTTCTCCCTATTCCTGTTCATTTTCCGCAGAAATTGCAAACTGGGTCAAACAGGAGGTTAAAGGCACTGACTCTCCAAGTGGGGAGAGTTTTAGTAAAGCGTCTGGAATGTTGCACCCGAGTACCAGGGGACAAAAACTGAGACACATTTGAACACGTTTCCCGATCACACGGTGGATCATACTCTGGGTTCCACATGCATGTTTTAGCTGAAGGAAGAATCCCTTAAACCTGGAGAGTTGAGACCCATGGAATGGGTACCATTCAATATGACTTCAAAGGTTCTGCATTGGCTCACCGAACCTCACCAATCCTATCACTGCTGCGCTTATGCCACTGTACACACGCTTGATTCTCTTTCGGAGACATATAAATCCATAGATTTTAAGATTCTTACTAGTCAGGTATATTCTTAGACGTTTAATATGGGGTGTTGAGTCCTCTTCGTTGAGCAAGGAGTAGCTCTTGTCTATTACATATTTGGCCTATGGAACGGTATCTGTGCTAATTTCAATCTCTGGTTTTATGCAGCACCCCAACTCACCTTTCCCCTTAAGCAAGCATAAGTTGGTTTTCTACATTTGAGACCTTGTTCTGTTTTGTAATTCAGTTCCTGTGTAGCCAAGTTTACATTCCGTGTATTAGTGATATCTTATGATGTTTCCTTTTCTGTGTGACTTATCTCACTTAGAATCATCGTACCTGAATCCACTCATTATGCTGCTACGGGCCTGATGACATAGATTTCATTGCTGAGTGATATTGCATTGTACGTAAGTACCACAACTTCTTTATCCATTTTTCACTTTCTGTGATATTGAACTTGTACCGTAAACAAGGTTCTTGTAAACAGAGCCGTCCCAAACTTTGGGGTGGCTGTGTCTTTTTGATTTTAATTTCCCTAAGCTATACGACCATAAGTGGAAGTGCCCTAGGCTCTGTTGCTTTGTTTTTTAGATGTTTCAGGAAACACCATACACTTCTCCAGAGTGGCTGTTGGCAATTTACATCCCGCCCATCAGCATAACAAGGCTCGCAATTCTCCATGAGCTGTCCTGCCTTTCTGGATTTTACACTTTTTTCAGATGGCCCTTTTGACTGGGGGGCAGTGAGACTTCATTGTACTGCAGATTTCCTTTGCAAGCTTGCTTGGTTGGCCAAAAAGTGCGTATGCGTTTTTTCCTGAATATATTCAGGAAAAAACGCATACGCCCTTTTTGGCCAAGTGCATCATTGTGGACGTTCTGCCTCTTTTCCTATGCTTTACATGCAATTCCAGTCTACCTCCTGAAATCGGATTCCTGCAATTCTGCCCCGCTTTCAAGTCCTCTTGGCAGCCTTACTTCAATATATTTTTGGACGATAGCTGTCATTTTTAACTCTGCAGGTTTGTGAATTACAGTGCCCCTGAGCTCCTTTCTTCAACTCGCTTTCTTGTGAGCTGGCCGCAACACCGCAGGATTGCTTCAGGCCCTAGTGTGGTTCCGGCATGGCATGCTGAGCCTTTGGTTAATTCCTCTTCCTGGTGGGAAATGAGAGTTAAATTTGCCCGTCCAGACACCTCCATCTAGTCTCTCATTGGTTCTCCCTATTCCTGTTCATTTTCCGCAGAAATTGCAAACTGGGCCAAACAGGAGGTTAAAGGCACTGACTCTCCAAGTGGGGAGAGTGTTAGTAAAGCGTCTGGAATGTTGCACCCGAGTACCAGGGGACGAAATCTGACACATTTGAACACGTTTCCCGATCACACGGTGGATCATACTCTGGGTTCCACATGCATGTTTTAGCTGAAGGAAGAATCCCTTAAACCTGGAGAGTTGAGACCCATGGAATGGGTACCATGCAATATGACTTCAAAGGGTCTGCATTTGCTCACCGAACCTCACCAATCCTATTACTGCTGCATTTATGCCTCTGTAGACACGCTTGATTCTCTTTCGGAGACATATAAATCCATAGGTTTTAAGATTCTTACTAGTCAGGTATATTCTTAGGCATTTAATATGGGGTGTTGAGTCCATTTTGTTGAGCAAGGAGTAGCTCTTGTCTATTACCTATTTGGCTTATGGAATGGTATCTGTGCTAATTTCAATCTCTGGTTTTATGCAGAACCCCAACTCACCTTTCCCCTTAAGCAAGCATAAGTTGGTTTTCTACATTTGAGATCCTGTTCTGTTTTGTAATTCAGTTCCTGTGTAGCCAAGTTTACATTCCGTGTATTAGTGATATCTTATGATGTTTCTTTTTCTGTGTGACTTATTTCACTTAGAATCATCGTACCTGAATCCACTCATTATGCTGCTACGGGCCTGATGACATAGATTTCATTCCTGAGTGATATTGCATTGTACGTAAGTACCACAACTTCTTTATCCATTTTTCACTTTCTGCGATATTGAACTTGTACCATAAACGAGATTCTTGTAAACAGAGCCGGCCCAAACTTTGGGGTGGCTGTGTCTTTTTGATTTTAATTTCCCTAAGCTATAGGACCATAAGTGGAAGTGCCGTTGGCTCTGTTGCTTTGTTTTTTAGATGTTTCAGGAAACACCATACACTTCTCCAGAGTGGCTGTTGGCAATTTACATCCCGCCCATCAGCATAACAAGGCTCCCATGTCTCCATGGCCTGTCCGGCCTTTCTGGATTTTACACTTTTTTCAGATGGCCCTTTTGACTTGGGGGCAGTGAGACTTCATTGTAGTGCAGATTTCCTTTGCAAGCTTGCTTGGTTGGCCAAAAAGGGCGTATGGGTTTTTTCCTGAATATATTCAGGAAAAAACGCATACGCCCTTTTTGGCCAAGTGCATCATTGTGGACATTCTGTCTCTTTTCCTATGCTTTACATGCAATTCCAGTCTACCTCCTGAAATCGGATTCCTACAATTCTGCCCCGCTTTCAAGTCCTCTTGGCAGCCTTACTTCAATATATTTTTGTACGATAGCTGTCATTTATAACTCTGCAGGTTTGTGAATTACAGTGCCCCTGAGCTCCTTTCTTCAACTCGCTTTCTTGTGAGCTGGCCGCAACACCGCAGCATGGCTTCAGGCCCTAGTGTGGTTCCGGCATGGCACGCTGAGCCTTTGGTTAATTCCTCTTCCTGGTGGGAAATGAGAGTTAAATTTGCCCATCCAGACACCTCCAGCTAGTCTCTCATTGTTTCTCCCTATTCCTGTTCATTTTCCGCAGAAATTGCAAACTGGGCCAAACAGGAGGTTAAAGGCACTGACTCTCCAAGTGGGGAGAGTGTTAGTAAAGTGTATGGAATGTTGCACCCGAGTACCAGGGGACAAAAACTGAGACACATTTGAACACGTTTCCCGATCACACGGTGGATCATACTCTGGGTTCCACATGCATGTTTTAGCTGAAGGAAGAATCCCTTAAACCTGGAGAGTTGAGACCCATGGAATGGCTAGCATGCAATATGACTTCAAAGGGTCTGCATTTGCTCATCAAACCTCACCAATCCTATCACTGCTGCGTTTATGCCGCTGTACACATGCTTGATTCTCTTTTGGAGACATATAAATCCATAGGTTTTAAGATTATTACTAGTCAGGTATATTCTTAGGCGATTAATATGTGGTGTAGAGTCCACTTCGTTGAGCAAGGAGTAGCTCTTGTCTATTACATATTTGGCTTATGGAATGGTATCTGTGCTAATTTCAATCTCTGGTTTTATGCAGAACCCCAACTCACCTTTCCCCTTAAGCAAGCATAAGTTGGTTTTCTACATTTGAGACCGTGTTCTGTTTTGTAATTCAGTTTCTGTGTAGCCAAGTTTACATTCCGTGTGGTAGTGATATCTTATGATGTTTCTTTTTCTGTGTGACTTATTTCACTTAGAATCATCGTACCTGAATCCACTCATTATGCTGCTACGGGCCTGATGACATAGATTTCATTCCTGAGTGATATTGCATTGTACGTAAGTACCACAAATTCTTTATCCATTTTTCACTTTCTGCGATATTGAACTTGTACCATAAACGAGATTCTTGTAAACAGAGCCGGCCCAAACTTTGGGGTGGCTGTGTCTTTTTGATTTTAATTTCCCTAAGCTATAGGACCATAAGTGGAAGTGCCCTAGGCTCTGTTGCTTTGTTTTTTAGATGTTTCAGGAAACACCATACACTTCTCCAGAGTGGCTGTTGGCAATTTACATCCCGCCCATCAGCATAACAAGGCTCCCAGTTCTCCATGGCCTGTCCTGCCTTTCTGGATGTTATACTTTTTTCAGATGGCCCTTTTGACCGGGGGGCAGTGAGACTTCATGGTAGTGCAGATTTCCTTTGCAAGCTTGCTTGGTTGGCCAAAAAGGGCGTATGCGTTTTTTCCTGAATATATTCAGGAAAAAACGCATACGCCCTTTTTGGCCAAGTGCATCATTGTGGACGTTCTGCCTCTTTTCCTATGCTTTACATGCAATTCCAGTCTACCTCCTGAAATCGGTTTCCTGCAATTCTGCCCCGCTTTCAAGTCCTCTTGGCAGCCTTACTTCAATATATTTTTGGACGATAGCTGTCATTTTTAACTCTGCAGGTTTGTGAATTACAGTGCCCCTGAGCTCCTTTCTTCAACTCGCTTTTTTGTGAGCTGGCCGCAACACCGCAGCATTGCTTCAGGCCCTAGTGTGGTTCCGGCATGGCACGCTGAGCCTTTGGTTAATTCCTCTTCCTGGTGGGAAATGAGAGTTAAATTTGCCCATCCAGACACCTCCAGCTAGTCTCTCATTGGTTCTCCCTATTTCTGTTCATTTTCCGCAGAAATTGCAAACTGGGCCAAACAGGAGGTTAAAGGCACTGTCTCTCCAAGTGGGGAGAGTGTTAGTAAAGCATCTGGAATGTTGCACCCGAGTACCAGCGGACGAAAACTGACACATTTGAACACGTTTTCCGATCACACGGTGGATCATACTCTGGGTTCCACATGCATGTTTTAGCTGAAGGAAGAATCCCTTAAACCTGGAAAGTTGAGACCCAAGGAATAGGTACCACGCAATATGACTTCAAAGGGTCTGCATTTGCTCACCGAACGTCACCAATCCTATCACTGCTGCGCTTATGCCGCTGTACACACGCTTGATTCTCTTTCGGAGACAAATAAGTCCATAGGTTTTAAGATTCTTACTAGTCAGGTATATTCTTAGGCGTTTAATATGGGGTGTTGTGTCCTCTTCGTTGAGCAAGGAGTAGATCTTGTCTATTACATATTTGGCTTGTGGAACGGTATCTGTGCTAATTTCAATCTCTGGTTTTATGCAGCACCCCAACTCACCTTTCCCCTTAAGCAAGCATAAGTTGGTTTTCTACATTTGACACCCTGTTCTGTTTTGTAATTCAGTTCCTGTGTAGCCAAGTTTACATTCTGTGTAGTAGTGATATCTTATGATGTTTCTTTTTCTGTGTGACTTATCTTACTTAGAATCATCGTACCTGAATCCACTCATTATGCTGTTACGGGACTGATGACATACATTTCATTGCTGAGTGATATTGCATTGTACGTAAGTACCACAACTTCTTTATCCATTTTTCGCTATCTGTGATATAGAACTTGTACCGTAAACGAGGTTCTTGTAAACAGAGCCGTCCCAAACTTTGGGGTGGCTGTGTCTTTTTGATTTTAATTTCCCTATGCTATAGGACCATAAGTGGAAGTGCCCTAGGCTCTGTTGCTTTGTTTTGTAGATGTTTCAGGAAACACCATACACTTCTCCAGAGTGGCTGTTGGCAATTTACATCCCGCCCATCAGCATAACAAGGCTCCCAGTTCTCCATGGCCTGTCCTGCCTTTCTGGATTTTACACTTTTTTCAGATGGCCCTTTTGACCGGGGGGCAGTGAGACTTCATTGTAGTGCAGATTTCCTTTGCAAGCTTGCTTGGTTGGCCAAAAAGGGCGTATGCGTTTTTTCCTGAATATATTCAGGAAAAAACGCATACGCCCTTTTTGGCCAAGTGCATCATTGTGGACGTTCTGCCTCTTTTCCTATGCTTTACATGCAATTCCAGTCTACCTCCTGAAATCGGATTCCTGCAATTCTGCCCCGCTTTCAAGTCCTCTTGGCAGCCTTACTTCAATATATTTTTGGACGATAGCTGTCATTTTTAACTCTGCAGGTTTGTGTATTACAGTGCCCCTGAGCTGCTTTCTTCAACTCGCTTTCTTGTGAGCTGGCCGCAACACCGCAGGATTGCTTCAGGCCCTAGTGTCGTTCCGGCATGGCACGCTGAGCCTTTGGTTAATTCCTCTTCCTGGTGGGAAATGAGAGTTAAATTTGCCCGTCCAGACACCTCCAGATAGTCTCTCATTGGTTCTCCCTATTCCTGTTCATCTTCCGCAGAAATTGCAAACTGGGCCAAACAGGAGGTTAAAGGCACTGACTCTCCAAGTGGGGAGAGTGTTAGTAAAGCGTCTGGAATGTTGCACCCGAGTACCAGGGCACGAAATCTGACACATTTGAACACGTTTCCCGATCACACGGTGGATCATACTCTGGGTTCCACATGCATGTTTTAGCTGAAGGAAGAATCCCTTAAACCTGGAGAGTTGAGACCCATGGAATGGGTACCATGCAATATGACTTCAAAGGGTCTGCATTTGCTCACCGAACCTCACCAATCCTATTACTGCTGCATTTATGCCTCTGTAGACACGCTTGATTCTCTTTCGGAGACATATAAATCCATAGGTTTTAAGATTCTTACTAGTCAGGTATATTCTTAGGCATTTAATATGGGGTGTTGAGTCCACTTTGTTGAGCAAGGAGTAGCTCTTGTCTATTACCTATTTGGCTTATGGAATGGTATCTGTGCTAATTTCAATCTCTGGTTTTATGCAGAACCCCAACTCACCTTTCCCCTTAAGCAAGCATAAGTTGGTTTTCTACATTTGAGATCCTGTTCTGTTTTGTAATTCAGTTCCTGTGTAGCCAAGTTTACATTCCGTGTATTAGTGATATCTTATGATGTTTCTTTTTCTGTGTGACTTATTTCACTTAGAATCATCGTACCTGAATCCACTCATTATGCTGCTACGGGCCTGATGACATAGATTTCATTCCTGAGTGATATTGCATTGTACGTAAGTACCACAACTTCTTTATCCATTTTTCACTTTCTGCGATATTGAACTTGTACCATAAACGAGATTCTTGTAAACAGAGCCGGCCCAAACTTTGGGGTGGCTGTGTCTTTTTGATTTTAATTTCCCTAAGCTATAGGACCATAAGTGGAAGTGCCCTAGGCTCTGTTGCTTTGTTTTTTAGATGTTTCAGGAAACACCATACACTTCTCCAGAGTGGCTGTTGGCAATTTACATCCCGCCCATCAGCATAACAAGGCTCCCAGTTCTCCATGGCCTGTCCTGCCTTTCTGGATTTTATACTTTTTTCAGATGGCCCTTTTGACCGGGGGGCAGTGAGACTTCATTGTAGTGCAGATTTCCTTTGCAAGCTTGCTTGGTTGGCCAAAAAGGGCGTATGCGTTTTTTCCTGAATATATTCAGGAAAAAACGCATACGCCCTTTTTGGCCAAGTGCATCATTGTGGACGTTCTGCCTCTTTTCCTATGCTTTACATGCAATTCCAGTCTACCTCCTGAAATCGGATTCCTGCAATTCTGCCCCGCTTTCAAGTCCTCTTGGCAGCCTTACTTCAATATATTTTTGGACGATAGCTGTCATTTTTAACTCTGCAGGTTTGTGAATTACAGTGTCCCTGAGCTCCTTTCTTCAACTCGCTTTCTTGTGAGCTGGCCGCAACACCGCAGGATTGCTTCAGGCCCTAGTGTGGTTCTGGCATGGCACGCTGAGCCTTTGGTTAATTCCTCTTCCTGGTGGGAAATGAGAGTTAAATTTGCCCGTCCAGACACCTCCAGCTAGTCTCTCATTGGTTCTCCCTATTCCTGTTCATTTTCCGCAGAAATTGCAAACTGGGCCAAACAGGAGGTTAAAGGCACTGACTCTCCAAGTGGGGAGAGTGTTAGTAAAGCGTCTGGAATGTTGCACCCGAGTACCAGGGGACGAAATGTGACACATTTGAACACGTTTCCCGATCACACGGTGGATCATACTCTGGGTTCCACATGCATGTTTTAGCTGAAGGAAGAATCCCTTAAACCTGGAGAGTTGAGACCCATGGAATGGGTACCATGCAATATGACTTCAAAGGGTCTGCATTTGCTCACCGAACCTCACCAATCCTATTACTGCTGCATTTATGCCTCTGTAGACACGCTTGATTCTCTTTCGGAGACATATAAATCCATAGGTGTTAAGATTCTTACTAGTCAGGTATATTCTTAGGCATTTAATATGGGGTGTTGAGTCCACTTTGTTGAGCAAGGAGTAGCTCTTGTCTATTACCTATTTGGCTTATGGAATGGTATCTGTGCTAATTTCAATCTCTGGTTTTATGCAGAACCCCAACTCACCTTTCCCCTTAAGCAAGCATAAGTTGGTTTTCTACATTTGAGACCTTGTTCTGTTTTGTAATTCAGTTCCTGTGTAGCCAAGTTTACATTCCGTGTATTAGTGATATCTTATGATGTTTCCTTTTCTGTGTGACTTATCTCACTTAGAATCATCGTACCTGAATCCACTCATTATGCTGCTACGGGCCTGATGACATAGATTTCATTGCTGAGTGATATTGCATTGTACGTAAGTACCACAACTTCTTTATCCATTTTTCACTTTCTGTGATATTGAACTTGTACCGTAAACAAGGTTCTTGTAAACAGAGCCGTCCCAAACTTTGGGGTGGCTGTGTCTTTTTGATTTTAATTTCCCTAAGCTATAGGACCATAAGTGGAAGTGCCCTAGGCTCTGTTGCTTTGTTTTTTAGATGTTTCAGGAAACACCATACACTTCTCCAGAGTGGCTGTTGGCAATTTACATCCCGCCCATCAGCATAACAAGGCTCCCAATTCTCCATGAGCTGTCCTGCCTTTCTGGATTTTACACTTTTTTCAGATGGCCCTTTTGACTGGGGGGCAGTGAGACTTCATTGTACTGCAGATTTCCTTTGCAAGCTTGCTTGGTTGGCCAAAAAGTGCGTATGCGTTTTTTCCTGAATATATTCAGGAAAAAACGCATACGCCCTTTTTGGCCAAGTGCATCATTGTGGACGTTCTGCCTCTTTTCCTATGCTTTACATGCAATTCCAGTCTACCTCCTGAAATCGGATTCCTGCAATTCTGCCCCGCTTTCAAGTCCTCTTGGCAGCCTTACTTCAATATATTTTTGGACGATAGCTGTCATTTTTAACTCTGCAGGTTTGTGAATTACAGTGCCCCTGAGCTCCTTTCTTCAACTCGCTTTCTTGTGAGCTGGCCGCAACACCGCAGGATTGCTTCAGGCCCTAGTGTGGTTCCGGCATGGCATGCTGAGCCTTTGGTTAATTCCTCTTCCTGGTGGGAAATGAGAGTTAAATTTGCCCGTCCAGACACCTCCATCTAGTCTCTCATTGGTTCTCCCTATTCCTGTTCATTTTCCGCAGAAATTGCAAACTGGGCCAAACAGGAGGTTAAAGGCACTGACTCTCCAAGTGGGGAGAGTGTTAGTAAAGCGTCTGGAATGTTGCACCCGAGTACCAGGGGACGAAATCTGACACATTTGAACACGTTTCCCGATCACACGGTGGATCATACTCTGGGTTCCACATGCATGTTTTAGCTGAAGGAAGAATCCCTTAAACCTGGAGAGTTGAGACCCATGGAATGGGTACCATGCAATATGACTTCAAAGGGTCTGCATTTGCTCACCGAACCTCACCAATCCTATTACTGCTGCATTTATGCCTCTGTAGACACGCTTGATTCTCTTTCGGAGACATATAAATCCATAGGTTTTAAGATTCTTACTAGTCAGGTATATTCTTAGGCATTTAATATGGGGTGTTGAGTCCATTTTGTTGAGCAAGGAGTAGCTCTTGTCTATTACCTATTTGGCTTATGGAATGGTATCTGTGCTAATTTCAATCTCTGGTTTTATGCAGAACCCCAACTCACCTTTCCCCTTAAGCAAGCATAAGTTGGTTTTCTACATTTGAGACCGTGTTCTGTTTTGTAATTCAGTTTCTGTGTAGCCAAGTTTACATTCCGTGTAGTAGTGATATCTTATGATGTTTCTTTTTCTGTGTGACTTATCTCACTTAGAATCATCGTACCTGAATCCACTCATTATGCTGCTACGGGCCTGATGATATAGATTTCATTGCTGAGTGATATTGCATTGTACGTAAGTACCACAAAATCTTTGTCCATTTTTCACTTTCTGTGATATTGAACTCGTACTGTAAATGAGGTTCTTGTAAACAGAGCCGTCCCAAACTTTGGGGTGGCTGTGTCTTTTTGATTTTCATTTCCCTAAGCTATAGGACCATAAGTGGAAGTGCCCTAGGCTCTGTTGCTTTGTTTTTTAGATGTTTCAGGAAACACCATACACTTCTCCAGAGTGGCTGTTGGCAATTTACATCCCGCCCATCAGCATAACAAGGCTCCCAGTTCTCCATGGCCTGTCCTGCCTTTCTGGATTTTACACTTTTTTCAGATGGCCCTATTGACCGGGGGGCAGTGAGACTTCATTGTAGTGCAGATTTCCTTTGCAAGCTTGCTTGGTTGGCCAAAAAGGGCGTATGCGTTTTTTCCTGAATATATTCAGGAAAAAACGCATACGCCCTTTTTGGCCAAGTGCATCATTGTGGACATTCTGCCTCTTTTCCTATGCTTTACATGCAATTCCAGTCTACCTCCTGAAATCGGTTTCCTACAATTCTGCCCCGCTTTCAAGTCCTCTTGGTACCCTTAATTCAATATATTTTTGGACGATAGCTGTCATTTTTAACTCTGCAGGTTTGTGAAATACAGTGCCCCTGAGCTCCTTTCTTCAACTCGCTTTCTTGTGAGCTGGCCGCAACACCGCAGGATTGCTTCAGGACATAGGGTGGTTGCGGAATGGCACGCTGAGCCTTTGTTTAATTCCTCTTCCTGGTGGGAAATGAGAGTTAAATTTGCCCGTCCAGACACCTCCAGCTAGTCTCTCATTGGTTCTCCCTATTCCTGTTCATCTTCCGCAGAAATTGCGAACTGGGCCAAACAGGAGGTTAAAGGCACTGACTCTCCAAGTGGGGAGAGTGTTAGTAAAGCATCTGGAATGTTGCACCCGAGTACCAGCGGACGAGAACTGACACATTTGAACACGTTTTCCGATCACACGGTGGATCATACTCTGGGTTCCACATGCATGTTTTAGCTGAAGGAAGAATCCCTTAAACCTGGAAAGTTGAGACCCAAGGAATAGGTACCACGCAATATGACTTCAAAGGGTCTGCATTTGCTCACCGAACGTCACCAATCCTATCACTGCTGCGCTTATGCCGCTGTACACACGCTTGATTCTCTTTCGGAGACAAATAAGTCCATAGGTTTTAAGATTCTTACTAGTCAGGTATATTCTTAGGCGTTTAATATGGGGTGTTGTGTCCTCTTCGTTGAGCAAGGAGTAGATCTTGTCTATTACATATTTGGCTTGTGGAACGGTATCTGTGCTAATTTCAATCTCTGGTTTTATGCAGCACCCCAACTCACCTTTCCCCTTAAGCAAGCATAAGTTGGTTTTCTACATTTGACACCCTGTTCTGTTTTGTAATTCAGTTCCTGTGTAGCCAAGTTTACATTCCGTGTAGTAGTGATATCTTATGATGTTTCTTTTTCTGTGTGACTTATCTTACTTAGAATCATCGTACCTGAATCCACTCATTATGCTGTTACGGGCCTGATGACATACATTTCATTGCTGAGTGATATTGCATTGTACGTAAGTACCACAACTTCTTTATCCATTTTTCGCTTTCTGTGATATAGAACTTGTACCGTAAACGAGGTTCTTGTAAACAGAGCTGTCCCAAACTTTGGGGTGACTGTGTCTTTTTTATTTTAATTTCCCTAAGCTATAGGACCATAAGTGGAAATGTCCTAGGCTCTGTTGCTTTGTTTTTTAGATGTTTCAGGAAACACCATACACTTCTCCAGAGTGGCTGTTGGCAATTTACATCCCGCCCATCAGCATAACAAGGGTCCCAGTTCTCCATGGCCTGTCCTGCCTTTCTGGATGTTACACTTTTTTCAGATGGCCCTTTTGACCGGGGGGCAGTGAGACTTCATTGTAGTGCAGATTTCCTTTGCAAGCTTGCTTGGTTGGCCAAAAAGTGCGTATGCGTTTTTTCCTGAATATATTCAGGAAAAAACGCATACGCCCTTTTTGGCCAAGTGCATCATTGTGGACGTTCTGCCTCTTTTCCTATGATTTACATGCAATTCCAGTCTACCTCCTGAAACCGGTTTCCTGCAATTCTGCCCCGCTTTCAAGTCCTCTTGGCAGCCTTACTTCAATATATTTTTGGACGATAGCTGTCATTTATAACTCTGCAGGTTTGTGAATTACAGTGCCCCTGAGCTCCTTTCTTCAACTCGCTTTCTTGTGAGCTGGCCGCAACACCGCAGCATTGCTTCAGGCCCTAGTGTGGTTCCGGAATGGCATGCTGAGCCTTTGGTTAATTCCTCTTCCTGGTGGGAAATGAGAGTTAAATTTGCCCGTCCAGACACCTCCAGCTAGTCTCTCATTGGTTCTCCCTATTCCTGTTCATTTTCCGCAGAAATTGCAAACTGGGTCAAACAGGAGGTTAAAGGCACTGACTCTCCAAGTGGGGAGAGTTTTAGTAAAGCGTCTGGAATGTTGCACCCGAGTACCAGGGGACGAAACCTGAGACACATTTGAACACGTTTCCCGATCACACGGTGGATCATACTCTGGGTTCCACATGCATGTTTTAGCTGAAGGAAGAATCCCTTAAACCTGGAGAGTTGAGACCCATGGAATGGGTACCATGCAATATGACTTCAAAGGGTCTGCATTTGCTCACCGAACCTCACCAATCCTATCACTGCTGCGTTTATGCCGCTGTACACACGCTTGATTCTCTTTCGGAGACATAGAAATCCATAGGTTTTAAGATTCTTACTAGTCAGGTATATTCTTAGGCGTTTAATATGGGGTGTTGATTCCACTTGGTTGAGAAAGGAGTAGCTCTTGTCTATTACATATTTGGCTTATGGAACGGTATCTGTGCTAATTTCAATCTCTGGTTTTATGCAGCACCCCAACTCACCTTTCCCCTTAAGAAAGCATAAGTTGGTTTTCTACATTTGAGACCCTGTTCTGTTTTGTAATTCTGTTCCTGTGTAGCCAAGTTTACATTCCGTGTAGTAGTGATATCTTATGATGTTTCTTTTTCTGTGTGACTTATCTCACTTAGGATCATCGTACCTGAATCCACTCATTATGCTGCTATGGGCCTGATGACATAGATTTCATTGCTGAGTGATATTGCATTGTACGTACCTACCAGAACTTCTTTATCCATTTTTCACTTTCTGTGATATTGAACTCGAACTGTAAACGAGGTTCTTGTAAACAGAGCCGTCCCAAACTTTGGGGTGGCTGTGTCTTTTTGATTTTAATTTCCCTAAGCTATAGGACCATAAGTGGAAGTGCCCTAGGCTCTGTTGCTTTGTTTTGTAGATGTTTCAGGAAACACCATACACTTCTCCAGAGTGGCTGTTGGCAATTTGCATCCCGCCCATCAGCATAACAAGGCTCCCAGTTCTCCATGGCCTGTCCTGCCTTTCTGGATTTTATACTTTTTTCAGATGGCCCTTTTGACCGGGTGGCAGTGAGACTTCATTGTAGTGCAGATTTCCTTTGCAAGCTTGCTTGGTTGGCCCAAAAGGGCGTATGCGTTTTTTCCTGAATATATTCAGGAAAAAACGCATACGCCCTTTTTGGCCAAGTGCATCATTGTTGACGTTCTGCCTCTTTTCCTATGCTTTACATGCAATTCCAGTCTACCTCCTGAAATCGGTTTTCTGCAATTCTGCCCCGCTTTCAAGTCCTCTTGGCAGCCTTACTTCAATATATTTTTGGACGATAGCTGTCATTTTTAACTCTGCAGGTTTGTGAATTACAGTGCCCCTGAGCTCCTTTCTTCAACTCGCTTTCTTGTGAGCTGGCCGCAACACCGCAGGATTGCTTCAGGCCCTAGTGTGGTTCCGGCATGGCATGCTGAGCCTTTGGTTAATTCCTCTTCCTGGTGGGAAATGAGAGTTAAATTTGCCCGTCCAGACACCTCCAGCTAGTCTCTCATTGGTTCTCCCTATTCCTGTTCATTTTCCGCAGAAATTGCAAACTGGGTCAAACAGGAGGTTAAAGGCACTGACTCTCCAAGTGGGGAGAGTTTTAGTAAAGCGTCTGGAATGTTGCACCCGAGTACCAGGGGACAAAAACTGAGACACATTTGAACACGTTTCCCGATCACACGGTGGATCATACTCTGGGTTCCACATGCATGTTTTAGCTGAAGGAAGAATCCCTTAAACCTGGAGAGTTGAGACCCATGGAATGGGTACCATTCAATATGACTTCAAAGGTTCTGCATTGGCTCACCGAACCTCACCAATCCTATCACTGCTGCGCTTATGCCACTGTACACACGCTTGATTCTCTTTCGGAGACATATAAATCCATAGATTTTAAGATTCTTACTAGTCAGGTATATTCTTAGACGTTTAATATGGGGTGTTGAGTCCTCTTCGTTGAGCAAGGAGTAGCTCTTGTCTATTACATATTTGGCTTATGGAACGGTATCTGTGCTAATTTCAATCTCTGGTTTTATGCAGCACCCCAACTCACCTTTCCCCTTAAGCAAGCATAAGTTGGTTTTCTACATTTGAGACCTTGTTCTGTTTTGTAATTCAGTTCCTGTGTAGCCAAGTTTACATTCCGTGTATTAGTGATATCTTATGATGTTTCCTTTTCTGTGTGACTTATCTCACTTAGAATCATCGTACCTGAATCCACTCATTATGCTGCTACGGGCCTGATGACATAGATTTCATTGCTGAGTGATATTGCATTGTACGTAAGTACCACAACTTCTTTATCCATTTTTCGCTTTCTGTGATATAGAACTTGTACCGTAAACGAGGTTCTTGTAAACAGAGCTGTCCCAAACTTTGGGGTGACTGTGTCTTTTTTATTTTAATTTCCCTAAGCTATAGGACCATAAGTGGAAATGTCCTAGGCTCTGTTGCTTTGTTTTTTAGATGTTTCAGGAAACACCATACACTTCTCCAGAGTGGCTGTTGGCAATTTACATCCCGCCTATCAGCATAACAAGGCTCCCAGTTCTCCATGGCCTGTCCTGCCTTTCTGGATGTTACACTTTTTTCAGATGGCCCTTTTGACCGGGGGGCAGTGAGACTTCATTGTAGTGCAGATTTCCTTTGCAAGCTTGCTTGGTTGGCCAAAAAGGGCGTATGCGTTTTTTCCTGAATATATTCAGGAAAAAACGCATACGCCCTTTTTGGCCAAGTGCATCATTGTGGACGTTCTGCCTCTTTTCCTATGATTTACATGCAATTCCAGTCTACCTCCTGAAACCGGTTTCCTGCAATTCTGCCCCGCTTTCAAGTCCTCTTGGCAGCCTTACTTCAATATATTTTTGGACGATAGCTGTCATTTATAACTCTGCAGGTTTGTGAATTACAGTGCCCCTGAACTCCTTTCTTCAACTCGCTTTCTTGTGAGCTGGCCGCAACACCGCAGCATTGCTTCAGGCCCTAGTGTGGTTCCGGAATGGCATGCTGAGCCTTTGGTTAATTCCTCTTCCTGGTGGGAAATGAGAGTTAAATTTGCCCGTCCAGACACCTCCAGCTAGTCTCTCATTGGTTCTCCCTATTCCTGTTCATTTTCCGCAGAAATTGCAAACTGGGTCAAACAGGAGGTTAAAGGCACTGACTCTCCAAGTGGGGAGAGTTTTAGTAAAGCATCTGGAATGTTGCACCCGAGTACCAGGGGACGAAACCTGAGACACATTTGAACACGTTTCCCGATCACACGGTGGATCATACTCTGGGTTCCACATGCATGTTTTAGCTGAAGGAAGAATCCCTTAAACCTGGAGAGTTGAGACCCATGGAATGGGTACCATGCAATATGACTTCAAAGGGTCTGCATTTGCTCACCGAACCTCACCAATCCTATCACTGCTGCGTTTATGCCGCTGTACACACGCTTGATTCTCTTTCGGAGACATAGAAATCCATAGGTTTTAAGATTCTTACTAGTCAGGTATATTCTTAGGCGTTTAATATGGGGTGTTGATTCCACTTGGTTGAGAAAGGAGTAGCTCTTGTCTATTACATATTTGGCTTATGGAACGGTATCTGTGCTAATTTCAATCTCTGGTTTTATGCAGCACCCCAACTCACCTTTCCCCTTAAGAAAGCATAAGTTGGTTTTCTACATTTGAGACCCTGTTCTGTTTTGTAATTCTGTTCCTGTGTAGCCAAGTTTACATTCCGTGTAGTAGTGATATCTTATGATGTTTCTTTTTCTGTGTGACTTATCTCACTTAGGATCATCGTACCTGAATCCACTCATTATGCTGCTATGGGCCTGATGACATAGATTTCATTGCTGAGTGATATTGCATTGTACGTACCTACCACAACTTCTTTATCCATTTTTCACTTTCTGTGATATTGAACTCGAACTGTAAACGAGGTTCTTGTAAACAGAGCCGTCCCAAACTTTGGGGTGGCTGTGTCTTTTTGATTTTAATTTCCCTAAGCTATAGGACCATAAGTGGAAGTGCCCTAGGCTCTGTTGCTTTGTTTTGTAGATGTTTCAGGAAACACCATACACTTCTCCAGAGTGGCTGTTGGCAATTTGCATCCCGCCCATCAGCATAACAAGGCTCCCAGTTCTCCATGGCCTGTCCTGCCTTTCTGGATTTTATACTTTTTTCAGATGGCCCTTTTGACCGGGTGGCAGTGAGACTTCATTGTAGTGCAGATTTCCTTTGCAAGCTTGCTTGGTTGGCCCAAAAGGGCGTATGCGTTTTTTCCTGAATATATTCAGGAAAAAACGCATACGCCCTTTTTGGCCAAGTGCATCATTGTGGACGTTCTGCCTCTTTTCCTATGCTTTACATGCAATTCCAGTCTACCTCCTGAAATCGGTTTTCTGCAATTCTGCCCCGCTTTCAAGTCCTCTTGGCAGCCTTACTTCAATATATTTTTGGACGATAGCTGTCATTTATAACTCTGCAGTTTTGTGAATTACAGAGCCTCTGAGCTCCTTTCTTCAACTTGCTTTCTTGTGAGCTGGCTGCAAGACCGCAGCATTGCTTCAGGCCCTAGTGTGGTTCCGGCATGGCACGCTGAGCCTTTGGTTAATTCCTCTTCCTGGTGGGAAATGAGAGTTAAATTTGTCCGTCCAGACACCTCCATCTAGTCTCTCATTGGTTCTCCCTATTCCTGTTCATTTTCCGCAGAAATTGCAAACTGGGCCAAACAGGAGGTTAAAGGCACTGACTCTCCAAGTGGGGAGAGTGTTAGTAAAGCGTCTGGAATGTTGCACCCGAGTACCAGGGGACGAAACCTGAGACACATTTGAACACTTTTCCCAATAACACGGTGGATCATACTCTGGGTTCCACATGCATGTTTTAGCTGAAGGAAGAATCCCTTAAACCTGGAGAGTTGAGACCCATGGAATGGGTACCATGCAATATAAATTCAAAGGTTCTGCATTGGCTCACCGAACCTCACCAATCTTATCACTGCTGCGCTTTTGCCACTGTACACACGCTTGATTCTCTTTCGGAGACATATAAATCCATAGATTTTAAGATTCTTACTAGTCAGGTATATTCTTAGACGTTTAATATGGGGTATTCAGTCCTCTTCGTTGAGCAAAGACTAGCTCTTGTCTATTACATATTTGGCTTATGGAACGGTATCTGTGCTAATTTCAATCTCTGGTTTTATGCAGCACCCCAACTCACCTTTCCCCTTAAGCAAGCATAAGTTGGTTTTCTACATTTGAGACCCTGTTCTGTTTTGTAATTCAGTTCCTGTGTAGCCAAGTTTACATTCCGTGTAGTAGTGATATCTTATGATGTTTCTTTTTCTGTGTGACTTATCTCACTTAGAATCATCGTACCTGAATCCACTCATTATGCTGCTATGGGCCTGATGACATAGATTTCATTGCTGAGTGATATTGCATTGTACGTAAGTACCACAACTTCTTTATCCATTTTTCACTTTCTGTGATATTGAACTTGTACTGTAAACGAGGTTCTTGTAAACAGAGCCGTCCCAAACTTTGGGGTGGCTGTGTCTTTTTGATTTTAATTTCCCTAAGCTATAGGACCATAAGTGGAAGTGCCCTAGGCTCTGTTGCTTTGTTTTTTAGATGTTTCAGGAAACACCATACACTTCTCCAGAGTGGCTGTTGGCAATTTACATCCCGCCCATCAGCATAACAAGGCTCCCAGTTCTCCATGGCCTGTCCTGCCTTTCTGGATTTTATACATTTTTCAGATGGCCCTTTTGACTGGGGAGCAGTGAGACTTCATTGTAGTGCAGATTTCCTTTGCAAGCTTGCTTGGTTGGCCAAAAATGGCATATGCGTTTTTTCCTGAATATAATCAGGAAAAAACGCATACGCCCTTTTTGGCCAAGTGCATCATTGTGGACGTTCTGCCTCTTTTCCTATGCTTTACATGCAATTCCAGTCTACCTCCTGAAACCGGTTTCCTGCAGTTCTGCCCCGCTTTCAAGTCCTCTTGGCAGCCTTACTTCAATATATTTTTGGACGATAGCTGTCATTTTTAACTCTGCAGGTTTGTGAATTATAGTGCCCCTGAGCTACTTTCTTCAACTCGCTTTCTTGTGAGCTGGCCACAACACCGCAGCCTTGCTTCAGGCCCTAGTGTGGTTCCGGCATGGCACGCTGAGCCTTTGGTTAATTCCTCTTCCTGGTGGGAAATGAGAGTTAAATTTGCCCGTCCAGACACCTCCATCTAGTCTCTCATTGGTTCTCCCTATTCCTGTTCATTTTCCGCAGAAATGGCAAACTGGGCCAAACAGGAGGTTAAAGGCACTGACTCTCCAAGTGCAGAGAGTTTTAGTAAAGCGACTGGAATGTTGCACCCGAGTACCAGGGGACGAAAACTGAGACACATTTGAACACGTTTCCCGATCACACGGTGGATCATACTCTGGGTTCCACATGCATGTTTTAGCTGAAGGAAGAATCCCTTAAACCTGGAGAGTTGAGACCCATGGAATGAGTATCATGCAATATGACTTCAAAGGGTCTGCATTTGCTCACCGAACCTCACCAATCCTATCACTGCTGCGTTTATGACGCTGTACACACGCTTGATTCTCTTTTGGAGACATATAAATCCATAGGATTTAAGATTCTTACTAGTCAGGTATATTCTTAGGCGTTTAATATGGGATGTAGAGTCCACTTCGTTGAGCAAGGAGTAGCTCTTGTCTATTACATATTTGGCTTATGGAACGGTATCTGTGCTAATTTCAATCTCTGGTTTTATGCAGTACCCCAACTCACCTTTCCCCTTAAGCAAGCATAAGTTGGTTTTCTACATTTGAGACCTTGTTCTGTTTTGTAATTCAGTTCCTGGGTAGCCAAGTTTACATTCCATGTAGTAGTGATATCTTATGATGTTTCTTTTTCTGTGTGACTTATCTCACTTAGAATCATCGTACCTGAATCCACTCATTATGCTGCTACGGGCCTGATGATATACATTTCAATGCTGAGTGATATTGCATTGTACGTAAGTACCACAACTTCTTTATCCATTTTTCACTTTCTGTGATATTGAACTTGTACCGTAAATGAGGTTCTTGTAAACAGAGCCGTACCAAACTTTGGGGTGGCTGTGTCTTTTTGATTTTAATTTCCCTAAGCTATAGAACCATAAGTGGAAGTGCCCTAGGCTCTGTTGCTTTGTTTTGTAGATGTTTCAGGAAACACCATACACTTCTCCAGAGTGGCTGTTGGCAATTTACATCCCGCCCATCAGCATAACAAGGCTCCCAGTTCTCCATGGCCTGTCCTGCCTTTCTGGATTTTACACATTTTTCAGATGGCCCTTTTGACTGGGGGGCAGTGAGACTTCATTGTAGTGCAGATTTCCTTTGCAAGCTTGCTTGGTTGGCCAAATAGGGCGTATGCGTTTTTTCTTGAATATAGTCAGGAAAAAACGCATATGCCCTTTTTGGCCAAGTGCATCATTGTGGACGTTCTGCCTCTTTTCCTATGCTTTACATGCAATTCCAGTCTACCTCCGGAAATCGGATTCCTGCAATTCTGCCCCGCTTTCGAGTCCTCTTGGCAGCCTTACTTCAATATATTTTTGGACGATAGCTGTCATTTATAACTCTGCAGGTTTGTGAATTACAGTGTCGCTGAGCTCCTTTCTTCAACTCGCTTTCTTGTGAGCTGGCCGCAACACCGCAGGATTGCTTCAGGCCCTAGTGTCGTTCCGGCATGGCACGCTGAGCCTTTGGTTAATTCCTCTTCCTGGTGGGAAATGAGAGTTAAATTTGCCCGTCCAGACACCTCCAGCTAGTCTCTCACTGGTTCTCCCTATTCCTGTTCATCTTCCGCAAATATTGCAAACTGGGCCAAACAGGAGGTTAAAGGCACTGACTCTCCAAGTGGGGAGAGTGTTAGTAAAGCGTCTGGAATGTTGCACCCGAGTACCAGGGAACAAAACCTGAGACACATTTGAACACGTTTCCCGATCACATGGTGGATCATACTCTGGGTTCCACATGCATGTTTTAGCTGAAGGAAGAATCCCTTAAACCTGGAGAGTTGAGACCCATGGAATGGGTACCATGCAATATGACTTCAAAGGTTCTGCATTGGCTCACCGAACCTCACCAATCCTATCACTGCTGCGCTTATGCCACTGTACACACCCTTGATTCTCTTTCGGAGACATATAAATCCATAGGTTTTAAGATTCTTCCTAGTCAGGTATATTCTTAGACGTTTAATATGGGGTGTTGAGTCCTCTTCGTTGAGCAAGGAGTAGCTCTTGTCTATTACATATTTGGCTTATGGAACTGTATCTGTGCTAATTTCAATCTCTGGTTTTATGCAGCACCCCAACTCACCTTTCCCCTTAAGCAAGCATAAGTTGGTTTTCTACATTTGAGACCTTGTTCTGTTTTGTAATTCAGTTCCTGTGTAGCCAAGTTTACATTCCGTGTATTAGTGATATCTTATGATGTTTCTTTTTCTGTGTGACTTATCTCACTTAGAATCATCGTACCTGAATCCACTCATTATGCTGCTCTGGGCCTGATGACATAGATTTCATTGCTGAGTGATATTGCATTGTACGTAAGTACCACAACTTCTTTATCCATTTTTCGCTTTCTGTGATATTGAACTTGTACCGTAAACGAGGTTCTTGTAAACAGAGCCGTCCCAAACTTTGGGGTGGCTGAGTTTTTTTGATTTTAATTTCCCTAAGCTATACGACCATAAGTGGAAGTGCCCTAGGCTCTGTTGCTTTGTTTTTTAGATGTTTCAGGAAACACCATACACTTCTCCAGAGTGGCTGTTGGCAATTTACATCCCGCCCATCAGCATAACAAGGCTCCCAGTTCTCCATGGCCTGTCCGGCCTTTCTGGATTTTACACTTTTTTCAGATGGCCCTTTTGACTGGGGGGCAGTGAGACTTCATTGTAGTGCAGATTTCCTTTGCAAGCTTTTTGGTTGGCCAAAAAGTGCGTATGCGTTTTTTCCTGAATATATTCAGGAAAAAAACGCATATGCCCTTTTTGGCCAAGTGCATCATTGTGGACGTTCTGTCTCTTTTCCTATGCTTTACATGCAATTCCAGTCTACCTCCTGAAATCGGTTTCCTGCAATTCTGCCCCGCTTTCAAGTCCTCTTGGCAGCCTTACTTCAATATATTTTTGGACGATAGCTGTCATTTATAACTCTGCAGGTTTGTGAATTACACTGCCCCTGAGCTCCTTTCTTCAACTCGCTTTCTTGTGAGCTGGCCGCAACACCGCAGGATTGCTTCAGGCCCTAGTGTGGTTCCGGCATGGCACGCTGAGCCTTTGGTTAATTCCTCTTCCTGGTGGGAAATGAGAGTTACATTTGCCCATCCAGACACCTCCAGCTAGTCTCTCATTGGTTCTCCCTATTCCTGTTCATTTTCCGCAGAAATTGCAAACTGGGCCAAACAGGAGGTTAAAGGCACTGACTCTCCAAGTGGGGAGAGTTTTAGTAAAGCGTCTGGAATGTTGCACCCAAGTACCAGCGGAGAAAATCTGAGACACATTTGAACACGTTTCCCGATCACACGGTGGATCATACTCTGGGTTCCACATGCATGTTTTAGCTGAAGGAAGAATCCCTTAAACCTGGAGAGTTGAGACCCATGGAATGGCTAGCATGCAATATGACTTCAAAGGGTCTGCATTTGCTCATCAAACCTCACCAATCCTATCACTGCTGCGTTTATGCCGCTGTACACATGCTTGATTCTCTTTTGGAGACATATAAATCCATAGGTTTTAAGATTATTACTAGTCAGGTATATTCTTAGGCGATTAATATGGGGTGTAGAGTCCACTTCGTTGAGCAAGGAGTAGCTCTTGTCTATTACATATTTGGCTTATGGAATGGTATCTGTGCTAATTTCAATCTCTGGTTTTATGCAGAACCCCAACTCACCTTTCCCCTTAAGCAAGCATAAGTTGGTTTTCTACATTTGAGACCGTGTTCTGTTTTGTAATTCAGTTTCTGTGTAGCCAAGTTTTCATTCCGTGTAGTAGTGATATCTTATGATGTTTCTTTTTCTGTGTGACTTATCTCACTTAGAATCATCGTACCTGAATCCACTCATTATGCTGCTACGGGCCTGATGATATAGATTTCATTGCTGACTGATATTGCATTGTACGTAAGTACCACAATTTCTTTATCCATTTTTCACCTTCTGTGATATTGAATTTGTACTGTAAATGAGGTTCTTGTAAACAGAGCCATCCCAAACTTTGGGGTGGCTGTGTCTTTTTGATTTTAATTTCCCTAAGCTATAGGACCATAAGTGGAAGTGCCCTAGGCTCTGTTGCTTTGTTTTTTAGATGTTTCAGGAAACACCATACACTTCTCCAGAGTGGCTGTTGGCAATTTACATCCCGCCCATCAGCATAACAAGGCTCCCAGTTCTCCATGGCCTGTCTGGGCTTTCTGGATTTTAAACTTTTTTCAGATGGCCCTTTTGACTGGGGGGCAGTGAGACTTCATTGTACTGCAGATCTCCTTTGCAAGCTTGCTTGGTTGGCCAAAAAGGGCGTATGGGTTTTTTCCTGAATATATTCAGGAAAAAACGCATACGCCCTTTTTGGCCAAGTGCATCATTGTGGACGTTCTGCCTCTTTTCCTATGCTTTACATGCAATTCCAGTCTACCTCCTGAAATCGGTTTCCTGCAATTCTGCCCCGCTTTCAAGTCCTCTTGGCAGCCTTACTTCAATATATTTTTGGACGATAGCTGTCATTTATAACTCTGCAGGTTTGTGAATTACAGTGCCCCTGAGCTCCTTTCTTCAACTCGCTTTCTTGTGAGCTGGCCGCAACACCGCAGGATTGCTTCAGGCCCTAGTGTGGTTCCGGCATGGCACGCTGAGCCTTTGGTTAATTCCTCTTCCTGGTGGGAAATGAGAGTTATATTTGCCCGTCCAGACACCTCCAGCTAGTCTCTCACTGGTTCTCCCTATTCCTGTTCATCTTCCGCAAATATTGCAAACTGGGCCAAACAGGAGGTTAAAGGCACTGACTCTCCAAGTGAGGAGAGTGTTAGTAAAGCGTCTGGAATGTTGCACCCGAGTACCAGGGGACAAAACCTGAGACACATTTGAACACGTTTCCCAATCACATGGTGGATCATACTCTGGGTTCCACATGCATGTTTTAGCTGAAGGAAGAATCCCTTAAACCTGGAGAGTTGAGACCCATGGAATGGGTACCATGCAATATGACTTCAAAGGTTCTCCATTGGCTCACCGAACCTCACCAATCCTATCACTGCTGCGCTTATGCCACTGTACACACCCTTGATTCTCTTTCGGAGACATATAAATCCATAGGTTTTAAGATTCTTCTTAGTCAGGTATATTCTTAGACGTTTAATATGGGGTGTTGAGTCCTCTTCGTTGAGCAAGGAGTAGCTCTTGTCTATTACATATTTGGCTTATGGAACGGTATCTGTGCTAATTTCAATCTCTGGTTTTATGCAGCACCCCAACTCACCTTTCCCCTTAAGCAAGCATAAGTTGGTTTTCTACATTTGAGACCTTGTTCTGTTTTGTAATTCAGTTCCTGTGTAGCCAAGTTTACATTCCGTGTATTAGTGATATCTTATGATGTTTCTTTTTCTGTGTGACTTATCTCACTTAGAATCATCGTACCTGAATCCACTCATTATGCTGCTATGGGCCTGATGACATAGATTTCATTGCTGAGTGATATTGCATTGTACGTAAGTACCACAACTTCTTTATCCATTTTTCGCTTTCTGTGATATTGAACTTGTACCGTAAACGAGGTTCTTGTAAACAGAGCCGTCCCAAACTTTGGGGTGGCTGAGTTTTTTTGATTTTAATTTCCCTAAGCTATACGACCGTAAGTGGAAGTGCCCTAGGCTCTGTTGCTTTGTTTTTTAGATGTTTCAGGAAACACCATACACTTCTCCAGAGTGGCTGTTGGCAATTTACATCCCGCCCATCAGCATAACAAGGCTCCCAGTTCTCCATGGCCTGTCCGGCCTTTCTGGATTTTACACTTTTTTCAGATGGCCCTTTTGACTGGGGGGCAGTGAGACTTCATTGTAGTGCAGATTTCCTTTGCAAGCTTGCTTGGTTGGCCAAAAAGGGCGTATGCGTTTTTTCCTGAATATATTCAGGAAAAAACGCATACGCCCTTTTTGGCCAAGTGCATCATTGTGGACGTTCTGCCTCTTTTCCTATGCTTTACATGCAATTCCAGTCTACCTCCTGAAATCGGTTTCCTGCAATTCTGCCCCGCTTTCAAGTCCTCTTGGCAGCCTTACTTCAATATATTTTTGGACGATAGCTGTCATTTATAACTCTGCAGGTTTGTGAATTACAGTGCCCCTGAGCTCCTTTCTTCAACTCGCTTTCTTGTGAGCTGGCCGCAACACCGCAGGATTGCTTCAGGCCCTAGTGTGGTTCCGGCA
Source organism: Pseudorca crassidens (assembly GCF_039906515.1). NCBI lineage: Eukaryota > Metazoa > Chordata > Mammalia > Artiodactyla > Delphinidae > Pseudorca > Pseudorca crassidens. Next base: position 163,199,316 of record NC_090296.1, read on the forward strand.
TGGCACGCTGAGCCTTTGGTTAATTCCTCTTCCTGGTGGGAAATGAGAGTTATATTTGCCCGTCCAGACACCTCCAGCTAGTCTCTCACTGGTTCTCCCTATTCCTGTTCATCTTCCGCAAATATTGCAAACTGGGCCAAACAGGAGGTTAAAGGCACTGACTCTCCAAGTGCGAGAGTGTTAGTAAAGCGTCTGGAATATTGCACCCGAGTACCAGGGGACAAAACCTGAGACACATTTGAACACGTTTCCCGATCACACGGTGGATCATACTCTGGGTTCCACATGCATGTTTTAGCTGAAGGAAGAATCCCTTAAACCTGGAGAGTTGAGACCCATGGAATGGGTACCATGCAATATGACTTCAAAGGGTCTGCATTGGCTCACAGAACCTCACCAATCCTATCACTGCTACGTTTATGCCGCTGTACACACGCCTTATTCTCTTTCGGAGACATAGAAATCCATAGGTTTTAAGATTCTTACTAGTCAGGTATATTCATAGGCGTTTAATATGGGGTGTAGAGTCCACTTCGTTGAGCAAGGAGTAGCTCTTGTCTATTACATATTTGGCTTATGGAACGGTATCTGTGCTAATTTCAATCTCTGGTTTTATGCAGCACCCCAACTCACCTTTCCCCTTAAGCAAGCATAAGTTGGTTTTCTACATTTGAGACCCTGTTCTGTTTTGTAATTCAGTTCCTTTGTAGCTAAGTTTACATTCCGTGTAGTAGTGATATCTTATGATGTTTCTTTTTCTGTGTGATTTTTTTCACTTAGAATCATGGTACCTGAATCTACTCATTATGCTGCTACGGGCCTGATGACATAGATTTCATTGCTGAGTGATATTGCATTGTACATAAGTACCACAACTTCTTTATCCATTTTTCGCTTTCTGCAATATTGAACTTGTACCATAAACGAGGTTCTTGTAAACAGAGCCGTCCCAAACTTTGGGGTGGCTGTGTCTTTTTGATTTTAATTTCCCTAAGCTATAGGACCATAAGTGGAAGTGCCCTAGGCTCTGTTGCTTTGTTTTTTAGATGTTTCAGGAAACACCATACACTTCTCCAGAGTGGCTGTTGGCAATTTACATCCCGCCCATCAGCATAACAAGGCTCCCAGTTCTCCATGGCCTGTCCTGCCTTTCTGGATTTTACACTTTTTTCAGATGCTCCTTTTGACAGGGAGGAAGTGAGACTTCATTGTAGTGCAGATTTCCTTTGCAAGCTTGCTTGGTTGGCCAAAAAGGGCGTATGCGTTTTTTCCTGAATATATTCAGGAAAAAACGCATACGCCCTTTTTGGCCAAGTGCATCATTGTCGACGTTCTGAGTGTTTTCATATGTTTTCAATGCAATTCCAGTCTACCTCCTGAAATCGGTTTCCTGCAATTCTGCCTTGCTGTCAGTGCCTCTTCATAGCCTTACCTCAATATACTTTTTGAAAATTGTTGGCCTTTTTAACTCTGCAGGTTTTTGAATTGCCGTGGCCCTTAGCTGCATTTTTCAGCTCTTATTTTTGTGATCTTGCCTCATATCCACAGGATTTCTTCAGGCCCTATTCTTCTTCTGGGTCGCCTTGCTCTGCCTTTGGTTAATTCTTCTTCCTGATGTGAATTAGAGTGACATGTTCCCATTGAAACCGCTACAGCTATTTTCTCACTGGTTCCCCCTATTCCCATTCATCCTCCGCACTAACTGCAGACTGTGCGATACCGGAACGTAAAGGCATTGACTCTCCATGTGGAGATGTTGTTAGTAAAGTGGCTGGAATGTTGATCCGGAGCCCCAGGAGAGGAAAATGAGGTGCGTTTTAGAAACCTTTCCCGATCATATGGTATACCATCCGCTGGATTTCCCATGCATGGTTTAGCTGTAGGAAGATTCCCTTCAACCTGGAGTGTTGGGACCCTTGGAATGAGTAGCATGAAGTATTGCATTAAACTTTCGGCAGTTGCTCACCAAAGCTCACCAATCCTCTCAGCCCCAAGTGTCCAGCCTTATGTCTTATCCAGCTGTGGGTTTATATGTGGTCATTCCAGGTTGCATCACAGCCCCTGAGCGAATTTTGTAAGAATTTTTCTCTCTTTCATTGTTTCTGCGTTTTGGTTTTAAAATTTATTTCTATAATGGGGTTTAGCTCATTTTCACTGCTGTGTTTGGCCGCTCTGCACACACTTGATTCCCTTATGGAGATATATCAATACATGGGTTTTAAGATTCTTATTACTCAGATATATTTCTCTGCGGTGTATAGGGTGTGTTGAGGCCAGTTCATTGAGCAAGGTGTAGATCTTGTCTAATACCTATTTGGTTTATTGAACGGTATCTGTGCTAATTTCAAACTCTGGTTTTATGCATCACCCCACCTCTCCTTTCCCCTTAAGCTGACATAAGTGTGTTTTCTAAATGTGAGACACTGTTCTGTTTTGTAATTCATTTTTTGTGCAGCCATATTTATCCTCCCTCTATAAGTGATATCTTATGATATGTTTCTTTTTCTGTTTGACTTATTTCAAGTAGTATTATCGGACCTAAATCCACTCTTTATCCTTCTACTAGCCTTATTACATTGATTTCATGGTGAAGAGATATTCCATTGTACATAAGTACCACATTTTCTTTATCCATTGTTCTCTTTCCTGGGATATTTAAGGTGTACTGAAGTTGAGGTTCTTGTAAACAGAGTAGCCCTAAACTGTGGTGTGCTTGTGTCTTGTTGATTTTTAGACTTCCCTAGATATACTTCCGTGATTGGAAGTGCCCTATGCTCTGTAGCTCTGTTTTTTAGATGATTTAGGAACCACCATACACTTCTCCAGAGTGGCTCTCGGCAGTTCACACACTGTCCATCAGCGTATAAAGGCTCCCTGTTCTCCATGGCCTGTCCTGCATTTCTGGTTTTTACAATTTTTTCGGATGGCCCTTTTGACCAGTGGGAAATGAGACTTCTTTGTTGTGCACATTTGCATTGCTTGCTTGCTTGGTTGCCCATAAAGTGCGTATGCGTTTTTTCCTGGATATATTCAGGAAAAAACGCATACTCCCTTTTGGGCCAACTGCATCATTGTCGAAATTCTGCCGCTTTTCATGTGCTTTAAAGACGAGTCCAATCTATCTCTTGAAATCTGTTTCTTGCAATTCTGTCTTGCATTCAGATCCTCTTCTTTGCCTTACCTCAACATATTTTGGGACGTTAGTTTTCATTTATAACTCTGCAGGTTTGTGAATTGCAGTGACCCTGAGCTCCATTTTTTAAGTTGCTCTTTTGTGAGCTGGCCTCAAAGCCGCAGGATTGCTTCAGGCCCTATTTTGGCTCCGGCGAGGCGGGCTGAGCCTTTTTTTAATTCTTATTCTTAATGGGAAATTAGAGTGACATGTGCCCGTCCAAACCCCTACAACTATTCTCTCATTGGTTCCCCCTCTTCCCATTCATCCTCCTCACAATTTGCAAAATGTGTGAAACAGAAGTTTAAATGTGCTGATTCTCTAAGTGGGGAGATTCTAAGTAACGTGGCTGGAATGATGAACAGGAGCACCAGGAGAGGATAAATGAGGTGCATTTTAGACACATCTCCCGATCACATGGTGTACAGTCCTCTGGGTTTTCCATGCATGTTTTCGCTGTAGGAAGATCCCTTGAACCTGCAGATTTGGGACCCATTGAATGGGTACCAGGTAGTATTACTTTAAAGGGTGTGCATTTCCTCACCCAACCTCATATTTCTCTTAGCGTAAACAGTTTCCAGCCTTATGTCTCATCCTGCTGTGGGTCTAGATGTGTTCAATCCATGTTGCATCACCGTCCCTGAGGAAAAGTTGTAAGAGGTTTTCTCTGTCTCTTTGTCGTTTATTTTTTTCAATTTATTACTATATTGGTTACAGCTGATTTTCAAAGCTCTGTTTCTTGCTGCTGTACATCCACTTGATTCACATACAGAGAGACATCAATAAATTCTTTTTCAGATTCTTACCAGTCATATATATTCTTTTCCAGTGACTTGAGTGTGCTGAGTGCAGTTCTTTTAGCTACCGTGTAGGCCTTGTTGATTATCAGTTTGGTATTTGGAATGGTATCTTTGCTAATTTCAACCTCCTGGATGATGCCTCACCCCTCCCCACCTTTCCCGTTTAGCAGCCTTACGCGTGTTGTCTACATATTTGACTATGTTTTTGTTTTGTAATTTATTTCATGTGTAGCCATTTTGGATTCCACCTTTAAGTGATATCTTATGATATGTGTCTTTTTCTTTTTGAATTATGTCACTTAGAATGATCATACGTAACTCCTCCGGAGTTGTTACAACTGGCCATATTTCATTGATTTCCAGGCTGAGTAATATTCCACTCTACATAAGTACCACATCTCTATCCATTTTTTCCCTCCAGAGACATTTAAGTTATATCCTAGTCGAGAATCTTTTAAACAGAGAGGCAGTAAACATTGGGGTGCCTGTGTCCTCTCGATTTTTGTTTTTCCCAAGACATACGCCCATGAGTGCAAGTGCCCTATGCTCTGTAGCTCATTTTTTAGATGCTTTAGTAAACACAATACACTTCTCCAGAATGGCCATTGGCAATATACATTTCCACTATAAGCCTCACAGGGCTCCCTCTTCTCCTTGCCCTGTCCTGCATTTCTGGTGTTTACACTTTATGAGGATGGCTCTTCTGACTGATGCGAAGTGATATCTTTTGTAGTATTGATTTCCAGTGCCCACCTGTTTGGTTGGCTAAAAAAGTGTATGCCCTTTTCTTGAATATATACAGAAAAAAACGCATACAGCCTTTTTGGCCAACTGCAATGTTGGCAATGTTCAGCCCCTTTTCTTGTGCTTAATGGCGAGTCCTTTCTACCTCCTCAAATCCCTTTCCTGCCATTCTCCCTTGCTTACCAATCCTTTTCTCTGACTTTCCTCAAGACATTTTTCAGTGATAGATATTTTCAACTCTGCAGTTTCGTGAATTTTACTGCCCCTGAGTTCCATTGTTCAACTTGTGTTTATGGGAACTGGCCACAAAGCAGTGGGATTTCCTCAAGCCCTATACTGTTTCCATGGGCAACCCTAGCCTTTGGTCAATTCGTCTTCCTGATTGGAAATTAGAGTGACATGTGCCTGTCTGAACACCTAGGACTTGTCTCTCATTGTTCCTCATCCTTCCGCTTCATCCTCTGGACAAATTCCAAACTGTATGCAACAGGATGTTGACAGTGCTGACATCTCCAAGTGGGGAGACTGTTAGTAAAGACGCTGGAGGGGTGAACCCGAGCACCAGGAGATGAGGAGATGAGATGCCTTTTCCAAACTCTTCCTGATCAGACGGTATACCATCCTCTGTGTGTGACAGACATGTTTTAGCAGTAGGAAGAGTCCCATTCATGTAAGGAGAACACCAGGGCTTTTTCAAAATCAGTGTCTCCCCGAAACCCAAACTGGGGAATTTTTTAAGCTACGGCTACACATATGTTCATTAAGGGCCTTGGGAAGTAGGCAGAGTCCAAACTTTAGATGATTGAAGTCTTCAGGGTCAGAAGCACTCACCACTGGCTTCCCTTAGGTTACACTTTAACTGTCATTGATAGATGATGTCAATAAAAATATCTATTCTTTTTCCGATTATTTCCCCTTATAGGTTATTGCAAAATATTGAGTGTAGTTCCCTGTGCTACACAGTGGTTCCTTGTTGATGATCTATTTTATACATAGCAGTGTGTATGTGTTAATTCCAAACTGTTAATTTATCCCTCCTCCCACCTTTCCCCTTTGGTAATAATAAATTATAAGATTTTATACTTCTCAGAAATGGGGGAGCTGAAAGAGAGGTATCATTTTCAATGGAAAAGCATTTAAAACAAGATTGAAGCTTTAACCAAGATTATTAGATGTACATCCTTGGAAAGAAATCACTTCATTTCTCTAATATTGACCTGACAAATAAGACAAACCTTTTCACTGAACTTGCTTATAATAAAGTGATGGAAATATCAAATGGAAGTGTTAGAAACATCTTATTTTACCCGAGCCTTATAAACTGTTCTATGTTAACTACAGTTTGGCTCACACATCTGTTCATTGAAGTTACAATAGTCTCAATTTCTGTTACTGATCCTCCAGAGTGGACCCCAACAAGTGTCCCCCTGCCCAGTGTCATTGGGGCCAACAGATCGAGACTGAGTTTGGTTCACAAGCAAAGGAAACTTTATATTTTGATCAGAGAATGGAGAGGTGAGAGCATGCACTACCCCGTGGGCTGTGGGCTGGGCTGCTGTGTAGAGATCCTGTCAGAGTCAGTGGGAGGGAGGGGGCGGAGCACTCAAGGGCCGGGTTGGCTGCAGCTCAGGCTCTATATCTTAGAGTCTGCACTGGGCCCCAGGAGCTGAGGTGTCGACCCAGCCATTCTGCACTAGGAAATCTGGTCTGAAGTGCCGGGTGTGGAACCTCTGCATGCGGGACCCTAGGAGCACGTGAAATTAGACAAAGCACAAAGGATAAAAAAGGTCAGACTTGACTTTATTGTCCAGATTCTATTTTTATCTCCCAGGGATTTTTAATGGGCTTTGCTGGGGACAAACCCCTCCTCTGCCTTTTGTCCCGTTCCTCATTCTTGGAGTGCTGAGGGTGCAGACCCTTCTTCTGTAACTGCTGAGTGCTGAGTTGGGAGCCCTCATACCAGGGGATGAGGGTCAGAACTTCTCCCCAGCAGCCTCCAGGTGACGTTGATTGGCCCCAGGACCCCTGCCTCCCTGCTCGTCCGCCTGAGCACCAGCATTGGAAGTGTTATAGATTCTAATGACCTTTAAGGGTTCAGGAAAGAGATGTGCAGAGACGCTGTGGGGGCCGGTTTCACCCTGCCCCACATTTGTTCGGCCACCTTAGGCTGACCGTTTCTGCCAGCCTAGATGCTCTGACCAGTAGTCTGCTCTTTCTTCAATTAGGCCCCTGAATTAACGTAAAAACAGCACCAGGTGTCAGAGCCCTGCCCGCTCAACTCCCAGACAGTCCAGGGTCAGTGGTGATCAAGGACCATGATGGCCACTGAGTCAACAGCCTTTTGAAGTAAACAGGAGTCCAGCCGGTCTTATTGGCCACCATCATCACGGTGTCTGTAGGCTTTTCTATGGTGACAGTGTGATATACGTTTCCCCCGCCAAGACTATTAGCTCCCCTCCGGGTGCAGTAAGTCCTGCAAGCAGTAGTCTACTCATTCGGGACACACTATTGTTGTTTTATGAGAGAAACTCCAGGTCAAGTGATGTTCACACGAGTCGTCATGGTGCCCTGTTGCCCCCGGTTATCTCTCTGGATGTTGGAGTTGGAGGGCCTCCTCACTCGAGGTCGGTGTGCCCACGGAGCGAACCCTGCAACTTCAGGGCATGGTTGGTGATTAGGATCACCACGTGGGGTCCTTTTCCCTTAGGAGGGAGGTGGCCTTTTGGGCTGCTGATTTCCAGGTTTTTAGATACCGCCAGTATCTTGGCCAGATGTGGCAGTGGGCCAAGCCCCTTGGTGACTCTATTTTATCCTACCTGGATGGCATTCTTGCGTTGTTCCATTTCAAGTGGTCCCAGTTTTTGCACTAATTCTCCAATGGCGACTCACCTTTCACCGGGAATGGAAAGGTCAAAGGGTTTAGCTCAATTAGGGAGTTCCAGGGCAAGGGTCTGAATTGACTGCTCTTTCCATTCTTGAAAGGCCACTTCTGGATTCTGTTCAAAAGGATCATCATCTTTTCCTTTCAGTGTTTCATATAGAGGCCCAGCTAGTAGACTGTAGTTAGGGATCCAGAAGCAGCAAACCCTGGCCTCCCCAGGAACCCCTAAGCTGTCTTCTAGTTTTAGAAAGGGGTAAGGCTGCAAATGGTTTCTTCCCTTTCCTGGGATGGGCTTCTCCGACCTTCTGTGAGAATGAAGCCCAGGCAGGTCACCGCAGTCTGTGATATTTGAGCTTTTTCTTGGACAACTTCTATCCTTTATTGGCTTGGTAGTTCAGAGGCCTCCTTAGTAGGGCTGGCGATCAGAATGTCGTCTGCATATTGAAGGAGGGTTTCCTTTTCTAGAGGTAGAACTTTTCGGTCTTTAGCTAAGCTTTCCCCAAAGATGGTGTGGGAATTTTTGAACCCTTGGGGCAAGACGGCCCGGAAGTATTGTTTTAGTTGTATGTTGAGTCCTGCCACTCACAAGCCAAAATTTCTTGTGACTCTGGGACTAATGGAATACAAAAGAAGGCATCATTGAAGACTAATACAGAATACCATGTCCTGGTGGTTGGTAGAATGACCAGCAGGGTGTAGGAAATGGAGCAACTGGAGGTATATCCTCGGTGGCTTCACTGACTGTCCTGACATCCTTTACCAGGTCCCCAGCAGCCCATGGGGCTCTCGTGGTCAGGCCAATCCCAGGATATGGAGCTCTCCTGGGCAGGTACCCCACCCCCAACCCAGCCCACGGGGCTCTCATGGTCAGGCCTCTCCCAGGATACAGAGCTACCCTTGCAGGTACCGTGGCAGGGCTGGGCACACAGGAACTGTGCACATAGCCCTCATTGAAGAGCACCCCCATCTCACCTGTCGCTCAGAGCTGACACAGAGCACCTCAGAGCAGGACTTGAACTAACAAACAGCAGCTCCGACAGGTCTGTGACCCTGGGCATCACTCTGTGTGGCCTCCCTCCACCTGGTCTTCCAGAGACTTCCACTGCACCCGGGGCACCAAGCCTCTGTCTCCAACCACCACCCACCCCTCCTCTCCCTGACTCCTGGGTTCCTCTCATTAGGAGAGGGTTTTCTTGAAGTTGTCTCCCACTCATGGGCCAGATAAAATGATTAGAAAACAAGCCAAAGCTGCAGCCCCTTGTCTATCCTGACTCTCAGGAGCCCACACCTGTTCCTTGGACCTGGCCGGTTCAGCAAGTTCCATTTTCTGCAACTGTGAGCCCCTGAGGGGTGATGATTGGCTGACCTGGGCAGCCTTACCATGCCGGCCAGCCCTCCCCAGGTGTGCCTGGGTTGAGATCAATATAAATACCACTCCAGGCAGCAAGAGCCCCTGCAGCTGTGCCTGACGCCATTTTCTCTGCCCTGTCAGCAGTCTCGGGGCTGGGCTGGTGGGAGGGAGTGAGAGGCCACGGCTTTGTGGGTGGCCCAGTGTGAGTGGGGCTCTGCTGGACTTTCTGCAGCAGTTGCCAGGCTGCCACCTGCTAAAGAAGAGGATGTGTCACCCATACCTGCTGCTGGAATTTCTCCCTGGGCAGAGGTGAGGAAGGAAAAAAGCAGTGGGGGCAGGGACAGGACGGGTATCTCAGGCAGGGAAATGGAAATCTTCCAGAAGAGCACCCAGGGACAGGACCATCCTGGCTGGCCTGCAGGCACCAAGTCAGCTGGCATGCTGTCACTCGTGTGGCTCCATGGCCCTTCCTCTAGGCTTTCAAGTCCTTGTATATATTCAGGTGTTTTACCTGGGAAGGGTGGGAACAGTTCAACAGCAACTGGCCTGGGGCTCAGCTCACGTTCACTCACAGATGCCTCGGCACAGTGCCCCAGCTTTGCAATGAGTACGCTTGTGTGGGGGCTGCTGGCTGAATGGGAGACGATTCCCCACCACTGACCAACTTCAGAATTGTTTACAACTGGAGCAAGTGCCCTGATACGGTTTTCCTCTGAGTAACTGGTGGGTTCTGTTTTTTTTTTTCTCTTTTTCGTTTTTGGTTCAAGGTAGATTTTATTCCTCTTTTTTGTATTTACAGATATAAGCATGGAAATAATTTATTCATATAAATACATGTATGTGAAGGGAATAATTGTTTTTTCTGTTTTATTTTTTAAATTTTATTTCTTTTTAATTTTGAATTTTATTTTATATTTTTATACAGCAGGTTCTTATTGGTTATCTATTTTATACATATAAATGTTTACATGCCAATCCCAATCTCTCAGCTCCTCCCACCACCACCCCCCCAAGAGCTTTCCCCCCTTGTTGTCCATACGATTGTTGTCTACATCTGTTGCTCTATTTATGCCTTGCAAAACGGTTAATCTGTACAGTTTTTCTAGGTTCCACATATATGCATGAATATACAAGATTTGTTTTTCTCTTTCTGACTTACTTCACTCTGTATGACAGTCTCTAGATCCATCGACGTCTCTACAAATGACCCAATTTCATTCCTTTCATGGCTTAGTAATATTCCATTTTATATATGTACCACATCTTTATGCATTCGTCTGTCTGTGGGCATTTAGGTTGCTTCCATTACCTCGATATTGTAAATAGTGATGCAATGAACATTGCGGTGAATGTCTCTTTTTGATTTATGGTTTTGTCTGTGTATATGTCCAGTACTGGGATTGCTGTATCATATGGTAATTCTATTATTAGTTTCTTAAGACTCCATATTGTTCTCCATAGTGACTGTATCAATTTATATTCCCAACAATAGTGGAAGAGGCTTCCTTTTCCCCACACCCTTTCCAGCAATTGTTGTTTGTAGATTTTCAGATGATGCCCATTCTAACAGGTGTGAGGTGATACCTCATTGTTGAGTCCATTTCGTTGAGCAAGGGGTAGGTCTTGTCTATTACATATTTGGCTTATGGAACGGTATCTGTGCTAATTTCAAACTCTGGTTTTATGCAGCACCCCAACTCACCTTTCCCCTTAAGCAAGCATAAGTTGGTTTTCTAAACTTGAGACCCTGTTCTGTTTTGTAATTCAGTTCATGTGTAGCCAAGTTTACATTCCATGTATTAGTGATACCTTATGATGTTTCCTTATCTGTGTGACTTATTTCACTTAGAATCATCGTGCCTCAATCCACTCATTATGCGGGTACAGGCCTGGTGACACAGATTTCATTGCTGAGTGGTATTCTGTTGTACGTTAAGTACCGCAACTTCTTTATCTATTATTTGCTCTCTGGGATACTTAACTTGTACCATAGAAGAGGTTCCTGTAAACAGAGCCGTCATAAATTTTGGGGTGGCTGTGTCTTTTTGATTTTAATTTCCCTAAGCTATAGGACCATAAGTGGAAATGACCTAGACTCTGTTGCTTTGTTTTTCAGATGTATCAGGAAACACCATACACTTCTCCAGAGTGGCTGTTGGCAATTTACATCCCGCCCATCAGCATAACAAGGTTCCTTTATCCCCATGGCCTGTCTTGCCTTTCTGCATTTTCCACTTTTTTCAGATGGCTCTTTAAACTGGGGGGAAGTGACACTTCATAGTAGTTCGGATTTCCATTGCAAGCTTGCTTGGTTTGCCAAAAAGGGCGTATGCGTTTTTTCCTGAATATATTCAGGAAAAAACGCATACGCCCTTTTTGGCCAAGTGCATCATTGTGGACGTTCTGCCTCTTTTCCTATGCTTTACATGCAATTCCAGTCTACCTCCTGAAATCGGTTTCCTGCAATTCTGCCCCGCTTTCAAGTCCTCTTGGCAGCCTTACTTCAATATATTTTTGGACGATAGCTGTCATTTATAACTCTGCAGGTTTGTGAATTACAGTGCCCCTGAGCTCCTTTCTTCAACTCGCTTTCTTGTGAGCTGGCCGCAACACCGCAGGATTGCTTCAGGCCCTAGTGTGGTTCCGGCATGGCACGCTGAGCCTTTGGTTAATTCCTCTTCCTGGTGGGAAATGAGAGTTAAATTTGCCCATCCAGACACCTCCAGCTAGTCTCTCATTGGTTCTCCCTATTCCTGTTCATTTTCCGCAGAAATTGCAAACTGGGCCAAACAGGAGGTTAAAGGCAGTGACTCTCCAAGTGGGGAGAGTGTTAGTAAAGCGTCTGGAATGTTGCACCCGAGTACCAGGGGACGAAAACTGAGACACATTTGAACACGTTTCCCGATCACACGGTGGATCATACTCTGGGTTCCACATGCATGTTTTAGCTGAAGGAAGAATCCCTTAAACCTGGAGAGTTGAGACCCATGGAATGGGTACCATGCAATATGACTTCAAAGGGTCTGCATTTGCTCACCGAACCTCACCAATCCTATTACTGCTGCATTTATGCCTCTGTAGACACGCTTGATTCTCTTTCGGAGACATATAAATCCATAGGTTTTAAGATTCTTACTAGTCAGGTATATTCTTAGGCATTTAATATGGGGTGTTGAGTCCACTTTGTTGAGCAAGGAGTAGCTCTTGTCTATTACCTATTTGGCTTATGGAATGGTATCTGTGCTAATTTCAATCTCTGGTTTTATGCAGAACCCCAACTCACCTTTCCCCTTAAGCAAGCATAAGTTGGTTTTCTACATTTGAGATCCTGTTCTGTTTTGTAATTCAGTTCCTGTGTAGCCAAGTTTACATTCCGTGTATTAGTGATATCTTATGATGTTTCTTTTTCTGTGTGACTTATTTCACTTAGAATCATCGTACCTGAATCCACTCATTATGCTGCTACGGGCCTGATGACATAGATTTCATTCCTGAGTGATATTGCATTGTACGTAAGTACCACAACTTCTTTATCCATTTTTCACTTTCTGCGATATTGAACTTGTACCATAAACGAGATTCTTGTAAACAGAGCCGGCCCAAACTTTGGGGTGGCTGTGTCTTTTTGATTTTAATTTCCCTAAGCTATAGGACCATAAGTGGAAGTGCCCTAGGCTCTGTTGCTTTGTTTTTTAGATGTTTCAGGAAACACCATACACTTCTCCAGAGTGGCTGTTGGCAATTTACATCCCGCCCATCAGCATAACAAGGCTCCCAGTTCTCCATGGCCTGTCCTGCCTTTCTGGATTTTATACTTTTTTCAGATGGCCCTTTTGACCGGGGGGCAGTGAGACTTCATTGTAGTGCAGATTTCCTTTGCAAGCTTGCTTGGTTGGCCAAAAAGGGCGTATGCGTTTTTTCCTGAATATATTCAGGAAAAAACGCATACGCCCTTTTTGGCCAAGTGCATCATTGTGGACGTTCTGCCTCTTTTCCTATGCTTTACATGCAATTCCAGTCTACCTCCTGAAATCGGATTCCTGCAATTCTGCCCCGCTTTCAAGTCCTCTTGGCAGCCTTACTTCAATATATTTTTGGACGATAGCTGTCATTTTTAACTCTGCAGGTTTGTGAATTACAGTGTCCCTGAGCTCCTTTCTTCAACTCGCTTTCTTGTGAGCTGGCCGCAACACCGCAGGATTGCTTCAGGCCCTAGTGTGGTTCTGGCATGGCACGCTGAGCCTTTGGTTAATTCCTCTTCCTGGTGGGAAATGAGAGTTAAATTTGCCCGTCCAGACACCTCCAGCTAGTCTCTCATTGGTTCTCCCTATTCCTGTTCATTTTCCGCAGAAATTGCAAACTGGGCCAAACAGGAGGTTAAAGGCACTGACTCTCCAAGTGGGGAGAGTGTTAGTAAAGCGTCTGGAATGTTGCACCCGAGTACCAGGGGACGAAATCTGACACATTTGAACACGTTTCCCGATCACACGGTGGATCATACTCTGGGTTCCACATGCATGTTTTAGCTGAAGGAAGAATCCCTTAAACCTGGAGAGTTGAGACCCATGGAATGGGTACCATGCAATATGACTTCAAAGGGTCTGCATTTGCTCACCGAACCTCACCAATCCTATTACTGCTGCATTTATGCCTCTGTAGACACGCTTGATTCTCTTTCGGAGACATATAAATCCATAGGTGTTAAGATTCTTACTAGTCAGGTATATTCTTAGGCATTTAATATGGGGTGTTGAGTCCACTTTGTTGAGCAAGGAGTAGCTCTTGTCTATTACCTATTTGGCTTATGGAATGGTATCTGTGCTAATTTCAATCTCTGGTTTTATGCAGAACCCCAACTCACCTTTCCCCTTAAGCAAGCATAAGTTGGTTTTCTACATTTGAGATCCTGTTCTGTTTTGTAATTCAGTTCCTGTGTAGCCAAGTTTACATTCCGTGTATTAGTGATATCTTATGATGTTTCTTTTTCTGTGTGACTTATTTCACTTAGAATCATCGTACCTGAATCCACTCATTATGCTGCTATGGGCCTGATGACATAGATTTCATTCCTGAGTGATATTGCATTGTACGTAAGTACCACAACTTCTTTATCCATTTTTCACTTTCTGCGATATTGAACTTGTACCATAAACGAGATTCTTGTAAATAGAGCCGGCCCAAACTTTGGGGTGGCTGTGTCTTTTTGATTTTAATTTCCCTAAGCTATAGGACCATAAGTGGAAGTGCCCTAGGCTCTGTTGCTTTGTTTTTTAGATGTTTCAGGAAACACCATACACTTCTCCAGAGTGGCTGTTGGCAATTTACATCCCGCCCATCAGCATAACAAGGCTCCCAGTTCTCCATGGCCTGTCCTGCCTTTCTGGATTTTATACTTTTTTCAGATGGCCCTTTTGACCGGGGGGCAGTGAGACTTCATTGTAGTGCAGATTTCCTTTGCAAGCTTGCTTGGTTGGCCAAAAAGGGCGTATGCGTTTTTTCCTGAATATATTCAGGAAAAAACGCATACGCCCTTTTTGGCCAAGTGCATCATTGTGGACGTTCTGCCTCTTTTCCTATGCTTTACATGCAATTCCAGTCTACCTCCTGAAATCGGATTCCTGCAATTCTGCCCCGCTTTCAAGTCCTCTTGGCAGCCTTACTTCAATATATTTTTGGACGATAGCTGTCATTTTTAACTCTGCAGGTTTGTGAATTACAGTGCCCCTGAGCTCCTTTCTTCAACTCGCTTTCTTGTGAGCTGGCCGCAACACCGCAGGATTGCTTCAGGCCCTAGTGTGGTTCCGGCATGGCATGCTGAGCCTTTGGTTAATTCCTCTTCCTGGTGGGAAATGAGAGTTAAATTTGCCCGTCCAGACACCTCCAGCTAGTCTCTCATTGGTTCTCCCTATTCCTGTTCATTTTCCGCAGAAATTGCAAACTGGGTCAAACAGGAGGTTAAAGGCACTGACTCTCCAAGTGGGGAGAGTTTTAGTAAAGCGTCTGGAATGTTGCACCCGAGTACCAGGGGACAAAAACTGAGACACATTTGAACACGTTTCCCGATCACACGGTGGATCATACTCTGGGTTCCACATGCATGTTTTAGCTGAAGGAAGAATCCCTTAAACCTGGAGAGTTGAGACCCATGGAATGGGTACCATTCAATATGACTTCAAAGGTTCTGCATTGGCTCACCGAACCTCACCAATCCTATCACTGCTGCGCTTATGCCACTGTACACACGCTTGATTCTCTTTCGGAGACATATAAATCCATAGATTTTAAGATTCTTACTAGTCAGGTATATTCTTAGACGTTTAATATGGGGTGTTGAGTCCTCTTCGTTGAGCAAGGAGTAGCTCTTGTCTATTACATATTTGGCTTATGGAACGGTATCTGTGCTAATTTCAATCTCTGGTTTTATGCAGCACCCCAACTCACCTTTCCCCTTAAGCAAGCATAAGTTGGTTTTCTACATTTGAGACCTTGTTCTGTTTTGTAATTCAGTTCCTGTGTAGCCAAGTTTACATTCCGTGTATTAGTGATATCTTATGATGTTTCCTTTTCTGTGTGACTTATCTCACTTAGAATCATCGTACCTGAATCCACTCATTATGCTGCTACGGGCCTGATGACATAGATTTCATTGCTGAGTGATATTGCATTGTACGTAAGTACCACAACTTCTTTATCCATTTTTCACTTTCTGTGATATTGAACTTGTACCGTAAACAAGGTTCTTGTAAACAGAGCCGTCCCAAACTTTGGGGTGGCTGTGTCTTTTTGATTTTAATTTCCCTAAGCTATACGACCATAAGTGGAAGTGCCCTAGGCTCTGTTGCTTTGTTTTTTAGATGTTTCAGGAAACACCATACACTTCTCCAGAGTGGCTGTTGGCAATTTACATCCCGCCCATCAGCATAACAAGGCTCCCAATTCTCCATGAGCTGTCCTGCCTTTCTGGATTTTACACTTTTTTCAGATGGCCCTTTTGACTGGGGGGCAGTGAGACTTCATTGTACTGCAGATTTCCTTTGCAAGCTTGCTTGGTTGGCCAAAAAGTGCGTATGCGTTTTTTCCTGAATATATTCAGGAAAAAACGCATACGCCCTTTTTGGCCAAGTGCATCATTGTGGACGTTCTGCCTCTTTTCCTATGCTTTACATGCAATTCCAGTCTACCTCCTGAAATCGGATTCCTGCAATTCTGCCCCGCTTTCAAGTCCTCTTGGCAGCCTTACTTCAATATATTTTTGGACGATAGCTGTCATTTTTAACTCTGCAGGTTTGTGAATTACAGTGCCCCTGAGCTCCTTTCTTCAACTCGCTTTCTTGTGAGCTGGCCGCAACACCGCAGGATTGCTTCAGGCCCTAGTGTGGTTCCGGCATGGCATGCTGAGCCTTTGGTTAATTCCTCTTCCTGGTGGGAAATGAGAGTTAAATTTGCCCGTCCAGACACCTCCATCTAGTCTCTCATTGGTTCTCCCTATTCCTGTTCATTTTCCGCAGAAATTGCAAACTGGGCCAAACAGGAGGTTAAAGGCACTGACTCTCCAAGTGGGGAGAGTGTTAGTAAAGCGTCTGGAATGTTGCACCCGAGTACCAGGGGACGAAATCTGACACATTTGAACACGTTTCCCGATCACACGGTGGATCATACTCTGGGTTCCACATGCATGTTTTAGCTGAAGGAAGAATCCCTTAAACCTGGAGAGTTGAGACCCATGGAATGGGTACCATGCAATATGACTTCAAAGGGTCTGCATTTGCTCACCGAACCTCACCAATCCTATTACTGCTGCATTTATGCCTCTGTAGACACGCTTGATTCTCTTTCGGAGACATATAAATCCATAGGTTTTAAGATTCTTACTAGTCAGGTATATTCTTAGGCATTTAATATGGGGTGTTGAGTCCATTTTGTTGAGCAAGGAGTAGCTCTTGTCTATTACCTATTTGGCTTATGGAATGGTATCTGTGCTAATTTCAATCTCTGGTTTTATGCAGAACCCCAACTCACCTTTCCCCTTAAGCAAGCATAAGTTGGTTTTCTACATTTGAGACCGTGTTCTGTTTTGTAATTCAGTTTCTGTGTAGCCAAGTTTACATTCCGTGTAGTAGTGATATCTTATGATGTTTCTTTTTCTGTGTGACTTATCTCACTTAGAATCATCGTACCTGAATCCACTCATTATGCTGCTACGGGCCTGATGATATAGATTTCATTGCTGAGTGATATTGCATTGTACGTAAGTACCACAAAATCTTTGTCCATTTTTCACTTTCTGTGATATTGAACTCGTACTGTAAATGAGGTTCTTGTAAACAGAGCCGTCCCAAACTTTGGGGTGGCTGTGTCTTTTTGATTTTCATTTCCCTAAGCTATAGGACCATAAGTGGAAGTGCCCTAGGCTCTGTTGCTTTGTTTTTTAGATGTTTCAGGAAACACCATACACTTCTCCAGAGTGGCTGTTGGCAATTTACATCCCGCCCATCAGCATAACAAGGCTCCCAGTTCTCCATGGCCTGTCCTGCCTTTCTGGATTTTACACTTTTTTCAGATGGCCCTATTGACCGGGGGGCAGTGAGACTTCATTGTAGTGCAGATTTCCTTTGCAAGCTTGCTTGGTTGGCCAAAAAGGGCGTATGCGTTTTTTCCTGAATATATTCAGGAAAAAACGCATACGCCCTTTTTGGCCAAGTGCATCATTGTGGACATTCTGCCTCTTTTCCTATGCTTTACATGCAATTCCAGTCTACCTCCTGAAATCGGTTTCCTACAATTCTGCCCCGCTTTCAAGTCCTCTTGGTACCCTTAATTCAATATATTTTTGGACGATAGCTGTCATTTTTAACTCTGCAGGTTTGTGAAATACAGTGCCCCTGAGCTCCTTTCTTCAACTCGCTTTCTTGTGAGCTGGCCGCAACACCGCAGGATTGCTTCAGGACATAGGGTGGTTGCGGAATGGCACGCTGAGCCTTTGTTTAATTCCTCTTCCTGGTGGGAAATGAGAGTTAAATTTGCCCGTCCAGACACCTCCAGCTAGTCTCTCATTGGTTCTCCCTATTCCTGTTCATCTTCCGCAGAAATTGCGAACTGGGCCAAACAGGAGGTTAAAGGCACTGACTCTCCAAGTGGGGAGAGTGTTAGTAAAGCATCTGGAATGTTGCACCCGAGTACCAGCGGACGAAAACTGACACATTTGAACACGTTTTCCGATCACACGGTGGATCATACTCTGGGTTCCACATGCATGTTTTAGCTGAAGGAAGAATCCCTTAAACCTGGAAAGTTGAGACCCAAGGAATAGGTACCACGCAATATGACTTCAAAGGGTCTGCATTTGCTCACCGAACGTCACCAATCCTATCACTGCTGCGCTTATGCCGCTGTACACACGCTTGATTCTCTTTCGGAGACAAATAAGTCCATAGGTTTTAAGATTCTTACTAGTCAGGTATATTCTTAGGCGTTTAATATGGGGTGTTGTGTCCTCTTCGTTGAGCAAGGAGTAGATCTTGTCTATTACATATTTGGCTTGTGGAACGGTATCTGTGCTAATTTCAATCTCTGGTTTTATGCAGCACCCCAACTCACCTTTCCCCTTAAGCAAGCATAAGTTGGTTTTCTACATTTGACACCCTGTTCTGTTTTGTAATTCAGTTCCTGTGTAGCCAAGTTTACATTCCGTGTAGTAGTGATATCTTATGATGTTTCTTTTTCTGTGTGACTTATCTTACTTAGAATCATCGTACCTGAATCCACTCATTATGCTGTTACGGGCCTGATGACATACATTTCATTGCTGAGTGATATTGCATTGTACGTAAGTACCACAACTTCTTTATCCATTTTTCGCTTTCTGTGATATAGAACTTGTACCGTAAACGAGGTTCTTGTAAACAGAGCTGTCCCAAACTTTGGGGTGACTGTGTCTTTTTTATTTTAATTTCCCTAAGCTATAGGACCATAAGTGGAAATGTCCTAGGCTCTGTTGCTTTGTTTTTTAGATGTTTCAGGAAACACCATACACTTCTCCAGAGTGGCTGTTGGCAATTTACATCCCGCCCATCAGCATAACAAGGCTCCCAGTTCTCCATGGCCTGTCCTGCCTTTCTGGATGTTACACTTTTTTCAGATGGCCCTTTTGACCGGGGGGCAGTGAGACTTCATTGTAGTGCAGATTTCCTTTGCAAGCTTGCTTGGTTGGCCAAAAAGGGCGTATGCGTTTTTTCCTGAATATATTCAGGAAAAAACGCATACGCCCTTTTTGGCCAAGTGCATCATTGTGGACGTTCTGCCTCTTTTCCTATGCTTTACATGCAATTCCAGTCTACCTCCTGAAATCGGATTCCTGCAATTCTGCCCCGCTTTCAAGTCCTCTTGGCAGCCTTACTTCAATATATTTTTGGACGATAGCTGTCATTTATAACTCTGCAGTTTTGTGAATTACAGAGCCTCTGAGCTCCTTTCTTCAACTTGCTTTCTTGTGAGCTGGCTGCAAGACCGCAGCATTGCTTCAGGCCCTAGTGTGGTTCCGGCATGGCACGCTGAGCCTTTGGTTAATTCCTCTTCCTGGTGGGAAATGAGAGTTAAATTTGTCCGTCCAGACACCTCCATCTAGTCTCTCATTGGTTCTCCCTATTCCTGTTCATTTTCCGCAGAAATTGCAAACTGGGCCAAACAGGAGGTTAAAGGCACTGACTCTCCAAGTGGGGAGAGTGTTAGTAAAGCGTCTGGAATGTTGCACCCGAGTACCAGGGGACGAAACCTGAGACACATTTGAACACTTTTCCCAATAACACGGTGGATCATACTCTGGGTTCCACATGCATGTTTTAGCTGAAGGAAGAATCCCTTAAACCTGGAGAGTTGAGACCCATGGAATGGGTACCATGCAATATAAATTCAAAGGTTCTGCATTGGCTCACCGAACCTCACCAATCTTATCACTGCTGCGCTTTTGCCACTGTACACACGCTTGATTCTCTTTCGGAGACATATAAATCCATAGATTTTAAGATTCTTACTAGTCAGGTATATTCTTAGACGTTTAATATGGGGTATTCAGTCCTCTTCGTTGAGCAAAGACTAGCTCTTGTCTATTACATATTTGGCTTATGGAACGGTATCTGTGCTAATTTCAATCTCTGGTTTTATGCAGCACCCCAACTCACCTTTCCCCTTAAGCAAGCATAAGTTGGTTTTCTACATTTGAGACCCTGTTCTGTTTTGTAATTCAGTTCCTGTGTAGCCAAGTTTACATTCCGTGTAGTAGTGATATCTTATGATGTTTCTTTTTCTGTGTGACTTATCTCACTTAGAATCATCGTACCTGAATCCACTCATTATGCTGCTATGGGCCTGATGATATAGATTTCATTGCTGAGTGATATTGCATTGTACGTAAGTACCACAACTTCTTTATCCATTTTTCACTTTCTGTGATATTGAACTTGTACTGTAAACGAGGTTCTTGTAAACAGAGCCGTCCCAAACTTTGGGGTGGCTGTGTCTTTTTGATTTTAATTTCCCTAAGCTATAGGACCATAAGTGGAAGTGCCCTAGGCTCTGTTGCTTTGTTTTTTAGATGTTTCAGGAAACACCATACACTTCTCCAGAGTGGCTGTTGGCAATTTACATCCCGCCCATCAGCATAACAAGGCTCCCAGTTCTCCATGGCCTGTCCTGCCTTTCTGGATTTTATACATTTTTCAGATGGCCCTTTTTACTGGGGAGCAGTGAGACTTCATTGTAGTGCAGATTTCCTTTGCAAGCTTGCTTGGTTGGCCAAAAATGGCATATGCGTTTTTTCCTGAATATAATCAGGAAAAAACGCATACGCCCTTTTTGGCCAAGTGCATCATTGTGGACGTTCTGCCTCTTTTCCTATGCTTTACATGCAATTCCAGTCTACCTCCTGAAACCGGTTTCCTGCAGTTCTGCCCCGCTTTCAAGTCCTCTTGGCAGCCTTACTTCAATATATTTTTGGACGATAGCTGTCATTTTTAACTCTGCAGGTTTGTGAATTATAGTGCCCCTGAGCTACTTTCTTCAACTCGCTTTCTTGTGAGCTGGCCACAACACCGCAGCCTTGCTTCAGGCCCTAGTGTGGTTCCGGCATGGCACGCTGAGCCTTTGGTTAATTCCTCTTCCTGGTGGGAAATGAGAGTTAAATTTGCCCGTCCAGACACCTCCATCTAGTCTCTCATTGGTTCTCCCTATTCCTGTTCATTTTCCGCAGAAATGGCAAACTGGGCCAAACAGGAGGTTAAAGGCACTGACTCTCCAAGTGCAGAGAGTTTTAGTAAAGCGACTGGAATGTTGCACCCGAGTACCAGGGGACGAAAACTGAGACACATTTGAACACGTTTCCCGATCACACGGTGGATCATACTCTGGGTTCCACATGCATGTTTTAGCTGAAGGAAGAATCCCTTAAACCTGGAGAGTTGAGACCCATGGAATGAGTATCATGCAATATGACTTCAAAGGGTCTGCATTTGCTCACCGAACCTCACCAATCCTATCACTGCTGCGTTTATGACGCTGTACACACGCTTGATTCTCTTTTGGAGACATATAAATCCATAGGATTTAAGATTCTTACTAGTCAGGTATATTCTTAGGCGTTTAATATGGGATGTAGAGTCCACTTCGTTGAGCAAGGAGTAGCTCTTGTCTATTACATATTTGGCTTATGGAACGGTATCTGTGCTAATTTCAATCTCTGGTTTTATGCAGTACCCCAACTCACCTTTCCCCTTAAGCAAGCATAAGTTGGTTTTCTACATTTGAGACCTTGTTCTGTTTTGTAATTCAGTTCCTGGGTAGCCAAGTTTACATTCCATGTAGTAGTGATATCTTATGATGTTTCTTTTTCTGTGTGACTTATCTCACTTAGAATCATCGTACCTGAATCCACTCATTATGCTGCTACGGGCCTGATGATATACATTTCAATGCTGAGTGATATTGCATTGTACGTAAGTACCACAACTTCTTTATCCATTTTTCACTTTCTGTGATATTGAACTTGTACCGTAAATGAGGTTCTTGTAAACAGAGCCGTACCAAACTTTGGGGTGGCTGTGTCTTTTTGATTTTAATTTCCCTAAGCTATAGAACCATAAGTGGAAGTGCCCTAGGCTCTGTTGCTTTGTTTTGTAGATGTTTCAGGAAACACCATACACTTCTCCAGAGTGGCTGTTGGCAATTTACATCCCGCCCATCAGCATAACAAGGCTCCCAGTTCTCCATGGCCTGTCCTGCCTTTCTGGATTTTACACATTTTTCAGATGGCCCTTTTGACTGGGGGGCAGTGAGACTTCATTGTAGTGCAGATTTCCTTTGCAAGCTTGCTTGGTTGGCCAAATAGGGCGTATGCGTTTTTTCTTGAATATAGTCAGGAAAAAACGCATATGCCCTTTTTGGCCAAGTGCATCATTGTGGACGTTCTGCCTCTTTTCCTATGCTTTACATGCAATTCCAGTCTACCTCCGGAAATCGGATTCCTGCAATTCTGCCCCGCTTTCGAGTCCTCTTGGCAGCCTTACTTCAATATATTTTTGGACGATAGCTGTCATTTATAACTCTGCAGGTTTGTGAATTACAGTGCCTCTGAGCTCCTTTCTTCAACTCGCTTTCTTGTGAGCTTGCTGCAACACCGTAGCATTGCTTCAGGCCCTAGTGTGGTTCCGGCATGGCACGCTGAGCCTTTGGTTAATTCCTCTTCCTGGTGGGAAATGAGAGTTAAATTTGCCCGTCCAGACACCTCCAGCTAGTCTCTCATTGGTTCTCCCTATTCCTGTTCATTTTCCGCAGAAATTGCAAACTGGGCCAAACAGGAGGTTAAAGGCACTGACTCTCCAAGTGGGGAGAGGGTTAGTAAAGCGTCTGGAATGTTGCACCCGAGTACCAGGGGACCAAACCTGAGACACATTTGAACACGTTTCCCGATCACATGGTGGATCATACTCTGGGTTCCACATGCATCTTTTAGCTGAAGGAAGAATCCCTTAAACCTGGAGAGTTGAGACCCATGGAATGGGTACCATGCAATATGACTTCAAAGGTTCTGCATTGGCTCACCGAACCTCACCAATCGTATCACTGCTGCGCTTTTGCCACTGTACACACGCTTGATTCTCTTTTGGAGACATATAAATCCATAGATTTTAAGATTCTTACTAGTCAGGTATATTCTTAGACGTTTAATATGGGGTGTTGAGTCCTCTTCGTTGAGCAAAGACTAGCTCTTCTCTATTACATATTTGGCTTATGGAACGGTATCTGTGCTAATTTCAATCTCTGGTTTTATGCAGCACCCCAACTCACCTTTCCCCTTAAGCAAGCATAAGTTGGTTTTCTACATTTGAGACCCTGTTTTGTTTTGTAATTCAGTTCCTGTGTAGCCAAGTTTACATTCCGTGTAGTAGTGATATCTTATGATGTTTCTTTTTCTGTGTGACTTATCTCACTTAGAATCATCGTACCTGAATCCACTCATTATGCTGCTACGGGCCTGATGATATAGATTTCATTGCTGAGTGATATTGCATTGTACGTAAGTACCACAAATTCTTTATCCATTTTTCACCTTCTGTGATATTGAATTTGTACCGTAAATGAGGTTCTTGTAAACAGAGCCGTCCCAAACTTTGGGGTGGCTGTGTCTTTTTGATTTTAATTTCCCTAAGCTATAGGACCATAAGTGGAAGTGCCCTAGGCTCTGTTGCTTTGTTTTTTAGATGTTTCAGGAAACACCATACACTTCTCCAGAGTGGCTGTTGGCAATTTACATCTCGCCCATCAGCATAACAAGGCTCCCAGTTCTCCATGGCCTGTCCTGCCTTTCTGGATTTTATACTTTTTTCAGATGGCCCTTTTGACCGGGGGGCAGTGAGACTTCATTGTAGTGCAGATTTCCTTTGCAAGCTTGCTTGGTTGGCCAAAAAGGGCGTATGCGTTTTTTCCTGAATATATTCAGGAAAAAACGCATACGCCCTTTTTGGCCAAGTGCATCATTGTGGACGTTCTGCCTCTTTTCCTATGCTTTACATGCAATTCCAGTCTACCTCCTGAAATCGGTTTCCTGCAATTCTGCCCTGCTTTCAAGTCCTCTTGGCAGCCTTACTTCAATATATTTTTGGACGATAGCTGTCATTTTTAACTCTGCAGGTTTGTGAATTACAGTGCCCCTGAGCTCCTTTCTTCAACTCGCTTTCTTGTGAGCTGGCCGCAACACCGCAGGATTGCTTCAGGCCCTAGTGTGGTTCCGGCATGGCACGCTGAGCCTTTGGTTAATTCCTCTTCCTGGTGGGAAATGAGAGTTAAATTTGCCCGTCCAGACACCTCCAGCTAGTCTCTTATTGGTTCTCCCTATTCCTGTTCATTTTCCGCAGAAATTGCAAACTGGGCCAAACAGGAGGTTAAAGGCACTGACTCTCCAAGTGAGGAGAGTGTTAGTAAAGCGTCTGGAATGTTGCACCCGAGTACCAGGGGACGAAATCTGACACATTTGAACACGTTTCCCGATCACACGGTGGATCATACTCTGGGTTCCACATGCATGTTTTAGCTGAAGGAAGAATCCCTTAAACCTGGAGAGTTGAGACCCATGGAATGGGTACCATGCAATATGACTTCAAAGGGTCTGCATTTGCTCACCGAACCTCACCAATCCTATCACTGCTGCATTTATGCCGCTGTACACACGCTTGATTCTCTTTCGCAGACATATAAATCCATAGGTTTTAAGATTCTTACTAGTCAGGTATATTCTTAGGCATTTAATATGTGGTGTTGAGTCCACTTCGTTGAGCAAGGAGTAGCTCTTGTCTATTACCTATTTGGCTTATGGAACAGTATCTGTGCTAATTTCAATCTCTGGTTTTATGCAGCACCCCAACTCACCTTTCCCCTTAAGCAAGCATAAGTTGGTTTTCTACATTTGAGATCCTGTTCTGTTTTGTAATTCAGTTCCTGTGTAGCCAAGTTTACATTCCATGTATTAGTGATATCTTATGATGTTTCTTTTTCTGTGTGACTTATCTCACTTAGAATCATCGTACCTGAATCCACTCATTATGCTGCTACGGGCCTGATGACATAGATTTCATTCCTGAGTGATATTGCATTGTACGTAAGTACCACAACTTCTTTATCCATTTTTCACTTTCTGCGATATTGAACTTGTACCGTAAACGAGGTTCTTGTAAACAGAGCCGTCCCATACTTTGGGGTGGCTGTGTCTTTTTGATTTTAATTTCCCTAAGCTATAGGACCATAAGTGGAAGTGCCCTAGGCTCTGTTGCTTTGTTTTTTAGATGTTTCAGGAAACACCATACACTTCTCCAGAGTGGCTGTTGGCAATTTACATCCCACCCATCAGCATAACAAGGCTCCCAGTTCTCCATGGCCTGTCCGGCCTTTCTGGATTTTACACTTTTTTCAGATGGCCCTTTTGACTGGGGGGCAGTGAGACTTCATTGTAGTGCAGATTTCCTTTGTAAGCTTGCTTGGTTGGCCAAAAAGGGCGTATGCGTTTTTTCCTGAATATATTCAGGAAAAAACGCATACGCCCTTTTTGGCCAAGTGCATCATTGTGGACGTTCTGCCTCTTTTCCTATGCTTTACATGCAATTCCAGTCTACCTCCTGAAGTCGGTTTCCTGCAATTCTGCCCCGTTTTCAAGTCCTCTTGGCAGCCTTACTTCAATATATTTTTGGACGATAGCTGTCATTTATAACTCTGCAGGTTTGTGAATTACAGTGTCGCTGAGCTCCTTTCTTCAACTCGCTTTCTTGTGAGCTGGCCGCAACACCGCAGGATTGCTTCAGGCCCTAGTGTCGTTCCGGCATGGCACGCTGAGCCTTTGGTTAATTCCTCTTCCTGGTGGGAAATGAGAGTTAAATTTGCCCGTCCAGACACCTCCAGCTAGTCTCTCACTGGTTCTCCCTATTCCTGTTCATCTTCCGCAAATATTGCAAACTGGGCCAAACAGGAGGTTAAAGGCACTGACTCTCCAAGTGGGGAGAGTGTTAGTAAAGCGTCTGGAATGTTGCACCCGAGTACCAGGGAACAAAACCTGAGACACATTTGAACACGTTTCCCGATCACATGGTGGATCATACTCTGGGTTCCACATGCATGTTTTAGCTGAAGGAAGAATCCCTTAAACCTGGAGAGTTGAGACCCATGGAATGGGTACCATGCAATATGACTTCAAAGGTTCTGCATTGGCTCACCGAACCTCACCAATCCTATCACTGCTGCGCTTATGCCACTGTACACACCCTTGATTCTCTTTCGGAGACATATAAATCCATAGGTTTTAAGATTCTTCCTAGTCAGGTATATTCTTAGACGTTTAATATGGGGTGTTGAGTCCTCTTCGTTGAGCAAGGAGTAGCTCTTGTCTATTACATATTTGGCTTATGGAACTGTATCTGTGCTAATTTCAATCTCTGGTTTTATGCAGCACCCCAACTCACCTTTCCCCTTAAGCAAGCATAAGTTGGTTTTCTACATTTGAGACCTTGTTCTGTTTTGTAATTCAGTTCCTGTGTAGCCAAGTTTACATTCCGTGTATTAGTGATATCTTATGATGTTTCTTTTTCTGTGTGACTTATCTCACTTAGAATCATCGTACCTGAATCCACTCATTATGCTGCTCTGGGCCTGATGACATAGATTTCATTGCTGAGTGATATTGCATTGTACGTAAGTACCACAACTTCTTTATCCATTTTTCGCTTTCTGTGATATTGAACTTGTACCGTAAACGAGGTTCTTGTAAACAGAGCCGTCCCAAACTTTGGGGTGGCTGAGTTTTTTTGATTTTAATTTCCCTAAGCTATACGACCATAAGTGGAAGTGCCCTAGGCTCTGTTGCTTTGTTTTTTAGATGTTTCAGGAAACACCATACACTTCTCCAGAGTGGCTGTTGGCAATTTACATCCCGCCCATCAGCATAACAAGGCTCCCAGTTCTCCATGGCCTGTCCGGCCTTTCTGGATTTTACACTTTTTTCAGATGGCCCTTTTGACTGGGGGGCAGTGAGACTTCATTGTAGTGCAGATTTCCTTTGCAAGCTTTTTGGTTGGCCAAAAAGTGCGTATGCGTTTTTTCCTGAATATATTCAGGAAAAAAACGCATATGCCCTTTTTGGCCAAGTGCATCATTGTGGACGTTCTGTCTCTTTTCCTATGCTTTACATGCAATTCCAGTCTACCTCCTGAAATCGGTTTCCTGCAATTCTGCCCCGCTTTCAAGTCCTCTTGGCAGCCTTACTTCAATATATTTTTGGACGATAGCTGTCATTTATAACTCTGCAGGTTTGTGAATTACACTGCCCCTGAGCTCCTTTCTTCAACTCGCTTTCTTGTGAGCTGGCCGCAACACCGCAGGATTGCTTCAGGCCCTAGTGTGGTTCCGGCATGGCACGCTGAGCCTTTGGTTAATTCCTCTTCCTGGTGGGAAATGAGAGTTACATTTGCCCATCCAGACACCTCCAGCTAGTCTCTCATTGGTTCTCCCTATTCCTGTTCATTTTCCGCAGAAATTGCAAACTGGGCCAAACAGGAGGTTAAAGGCACTGACTCTCCAAGTGGGGAGAGTTTTAGTAAAGCGTCTGGAATGTTGCACCCAAGTACCAGCGGAGAAAATCTGAGACACATTTGAACACGTTTCCCGATCACACGGTGGATCATACTCTGGGTTCCACATGCATGTTTTAGCTGAAGGAAGAATCCCTTAAACCTGGAGAGTTGAGACCCATGGAATGGGTACCATGCAATATGACTTCAAAGGGTCTGCATTTGCTCATCAAACCTCACCAATCCTATCACTGCTGCGTTTATGCCGCTGTACACATGCTTGATTCTCTTTTGGAGACATATAAATCCATAGGTTTTAAGATTATTACTAGTCAGGTATATTCTTAGGCGATTAATATGGGGTGTAGAGTCCACTTCGTTGAGCAAGGAGTAGCTCTTGTCTATTACATATTTGGCTTATGGAATGGTATCTGTGCTAATTTCAATCTCTGGTTTTATGCAGAACCCCAACTCACCTTTCCCCTTAAGCAAGCATAAGTTGGTTTTCTACATTTGAGACCGTGTTCTGTTTTGTAATTCAGTTTCTGTGTAGCCAAGTTTTCATTCCGTGTAGTAGTGATATCTTATGATGTTTCTTTTTCTGTGTGACTTATCTCACTTAGAATCATCGTACCTGAATCCACTCATTATGCTGCTACGGGCCTGATGATATAGATTTCATTGCTGACTGATATTGCATTGTACGTAAGTACCACAAATTCTTTATCCATTTTTCACCTTCTGTGATATTGAATTTGTACTGTAAATGAGGTTCTTGTAAACAGAGCCATCCCAAACTTTGGGGTGGCTGTGTCTTTTTGATTTTAATTTCCCTAAGCTATAGGACCATAAGTGGAAGTGCCCTAGGCTCTGTTGCTTTGTTTTTTAGATGTTTCAGGAAACACCATACACTTCTCCAGAGTGGCTGTTGGCAATTTACATCCCGCCCATCAGCATAACAAGGCTCCCAGTTCTCCATGGCCTGTCTGGGCTTTCTGGATTTTAAACTTTTTTCAGATGGCCCTTTTGACTGGGGGGCAGTGAGACTTCATTGTACTGCAGATCTCCTTTGCAAGCTTGCTTGGTTGGCCAAAAAGGGCGTATGGGTTTTTTCCTGAATATATTCAGGAAAAAACGCATACGCCCTTTTTGGCCAAGTGCATCATTGTGGACGTTCTGCCTCTTTTCCTATGCTTTACATGCAATTCCAGTCTACCTCCTGAAATCGGTTTCCTACAATTCTGCCCCGCTTTCAAGTCCTCTTGGCAGCCTTACTTCAATATATTTTTGGACGATAGCTGTCATTTATAACTCTGCAGGTTTGTGAATTACAGTGCCCCTGAGCTCCTTTCTTCAACTCGCTTTCTTGTGAGCTGGCCGCAACACCGCAGGATTGCTTCAGGCCCTAGTGTGGTTCCGGCATGGCACGCTGAGCCTTTGGTTAATTCCTCTTCCTGGTGGGAAATGAGAGTTATATTTGCCCGTCCAGACACCTCCAGCTAGTCTCTCACTGGTTCTCCCTATTCCTGTTCATCTTCCGCAAATATTGCAAACTGGGCCAAACAGGAGGTTAAAGGCACTGACTCTCCAAGTGAGGAGAGTGTTAGTAAAGCGTCTGGAATGTTGCACCCGAGTACCAGGGGACAAAACCTGAGACACATTTGAACACGTTTCCCAATCACATGGTGGATCATACTCTGGGTTCCACATGCATGTTTTAGCTGAAGGAAGAATCCCTTAAACCTGGAGAGTTGAGACCCATGGAATGGGTACCATGCAATATGACTTCAAAGGTTCTCCATTGGCTCACCGAACCTCACCAATCCTATCACTGCTGCGCTTATGCCACTGTACACACCCTTGATTCTCTTTCGGAGACATATAAATCCATAGGTTTTAAGATTCTTCTTAGTCAGGTATATTCTTAGACGTTTAATATGGGGTGTTGAGTCCTCTTCGTTGAGCAAGGAGTAGCTCTTGTCTATTACATATTTGGCTTATGGAACGGTATCTGTGCTAATTTCAATCTCTGGTTTTATGCAGCACCCCAACTCACCTTTCCCCTTAAGCAAGCATAAGTTGGTTTTCTACATTTGAGACCTTGTTCTGTTTTGTAATTCAGTTCCTGTGTAGCCAAGTTTACATTCCGTGTATTAGTGATATCTTATGATGTTTCTTTTTCTGTGTGACTTATCTCACTTAGAATCATCGTACCTGAATCCACTCATTATGCTGCTATGGGCCTGATGACATAGATTTCATTGCTGAGTGATATTGCATTGTACGTAAGTACCACAACTTCTTTATCCATTTTTCGCTTTCTGTGATATTGAACTTGTACCGTAAACGAGGTTCTTGTAAACAGAGCCGTCCCAAACTTTGGGGTGGCTGAGTTTTTTTGATTTTAATTTCCCTAAGCTATACGACCATAAGTGGAAGTGCCCTAGGCTCTGTTGCTTTGTTTTTTAGATGTTTCAGGAAACACCATACACTTCTCCAGAGTGGCTGTTGGCAATTTACATCCCGCCCATCAGCATAACAAGGCTCCCAGTTCTCCATGGCCTGTCCGGCCTTTCTGGATTTTACACTTTTTTCAGATGGCCCTTTTGACTGGGGGGCAGTGAGACTTCATTGTAGTGCAGATTTCCTTTGCAAGCTTGCTTGGTTGGCCAAAAAGGGCGTATGCGTTTTTTCCTGAATATATTCAGGAAAAAACGCATACGCCCTTTTTGGCCAAGTGCATCATTGTGGACGTTCTGCCTCTTTTCCTATGCTTTACATGCAATTCCAGTCTACCTCCTGAAATCGGTTTCCTGCAATTCTGCCCCGCTTTCAAGTCCTCTTGGCAGCCTTACTTCAATATATTTTTGGACGATAGCTGTCATTTATAACTCTGCAGGTTTGTGAATTACAGTGCCCCTGAGCTCCTTTCTTCAACTCGCTTTCTTGTGAGCTGGCCGCAACACCGCAGGATTGCTTCAGGCCCTAGTGTGGTTCCGGCATGGCACGCTGAGCCTTTGGTTAATTCCTCTTCCTGGTGGGAAATGAGAGTTATATTTGCCCGTCCAGACACCTCCAGCTAGTCTCTCACTGGTTCTCCCTATTCCTGTTCATCTTCCGCAAATATTGCAAACTGGGCCAAACAGGAGGTTAAAGGCACTGACTCTCCAAGTGCGAGAGTGTTAGTAAAGCGTCTGGAATATTGCACCCGAGTACCAGGGGACAAAACCTGAGACACATTTGAACACGTTTCCCGATCACACGGTGGATCATACTCTGGGTTCCACATGCATGTTTTAGCTGAAGGAAGAATCCCTTAAACCTGGAGAGTTGAGACCCATGGAATGGGTACCATGCAATATGACTTCAAAGGGTCTGCATTGGCTCACAGAACCTCACCAATCCTATCACTGCTACGTTTATGCCGCTGTACACACGCCTTATTCTCTTTCGGAGACATAGAAATCCATAGGTTTTAAGATTCTTACTAGTCAGGTATAATCATAGGCGTTTAATATGGGGTGTAGAGTCCACTTCGTTGAGCAAGGAGTAGCTCTTGTCTATTACATATTTGGCTTATGGAACGGTATCTGTGCTAATTTCAATCTCTGGTTTTATGCAGCACCCCAACTCACCTTTCCCCTTAAGCAAGCATAAGTTGGTTTTCTACATTTGAGACCCTGTTCTGTTTTGTAATTCAGTTCCTTTGTAGCTAAGTTTACATTCCGTGTAGTAGTGATATCTTATGATGTTTCTTTTTCTGTGTGATTTTTTTCACTTAGAATCATGGTACCTGAATCTACTCATTATGCTGCTACGGGCCTGATGACATAGATTTCATTGCTGAGTGATATTGCATTGTACATAAGTACCACAACTTCTTTATCCATTTTTCGCTTTCTGCAATATTGAACTTGTACCATAAACGAGGTTCTTGTAAACAGAGCCGTCCCAAACTTTGGGGTGGCTGTGTCTTTTTGATTTTAATTTCCCTAAGCTATAGGACCATAAGTGGAAGTGCCCTAGGCTCTGTTGCTTTGTTTTTTAGATGTTTCAGGAAACACCATACACTTCTCCAGAGTGGCTGTTGGCAATTTACATCCCGCCCATCAGCATAACAAGGCTCCCAGTTCTCCATGGCCTGTCCTGCCTTTCTGGATTTTACACTTTTTTCAGATGCTCCTTTTGACAGGGAGGAAGTGAGACTTCATTGTAGTGCAGATTTCCTTTGCAAGCTTGCTTGGTTGGCCAAAAAGGGCGTATGCGTTTTTTCCTGAATATATTCAGGAAAAAACGCATACGCCCTTTTTGGCCAAGTGCATCATTGTCGACGTTCTGAGTGTTTTCATATGTTTTCAATGCAATTCCAGTCTACCTCCTGAAATCGGTTTCCTGCAATTCTGCCTTGCTGTCAGTGCCTCTTCATAGCCTTACCTCAATATACTTTTTGAAAATTGTTGGCCTTTTTAACTCTGCAGGTTTTTGAATTGCCGTGGCCCTTAGCTGCATTTTTCAGCTCTTATTTTTGTGATCTTGCCTCATATCCACAGGATTTCTTCAGGCCCTATTCTTCTTCTGGGTCGCCTTGCTCTGCCTTTGGTTAATTCTTCTTCCTGATGTGAATTAGAGTGACATGTTCCCATTGAAACCGCTACAGCTATTTTCTCACTGGTTCCCCCTATTCCCATTCATCCTCCGCACTAACTGCAGACTGTGCGATACCGGAACGTAAAGGCATTGACTCTCCATGTGGAGATGTTGTTAGTAAAGTGGCTGGAATGTTGATCCGGAGCCCCAGGAGAGGAAAATGAGGTGCGTTTTAGAAACCTTTCCCGATCATATGGTATACCATCCGCTGGATTTCCCATGCATGGTTTAGCTGTAGGAAGATTCCCTTCAACCTGGAGTGTTGGGACCCTTGGAATGAGTAGCATGAAGTATTGCATTAAACTTTCGGCAGTTGCTCACCAAAGCTCACCAATCCTCTCAGCCCCAAGTGTCCAGCCTTATGTCTTATCCAGCTGTGGGTTTATATGTGGTCATTCCAGGTTGCATCACAGCCCCTGAGCGAATTTTGTAAGAATTTTTCTCTCTTTCATTGTTTCTGCGTTTTGGTTTTAAAATTTATTTCTATAATGGGGTTTAGCTCATTTTCACTGCTGTGTTTGGCCGCTCTGCACACACTTGATTCCCTTATGGAGATATATCAATACATGGGTTTTAAGATTCTTATTACTCAGATATATTTCTCTGCGGTGTATAGGGTGTGTTGAGGCCAGTTCATTGAGCAAGGTGTAGATCTTGTCTAATACCTATTTGGTTTATTGAACGGTATCTGTGCTAATTTCAAACTCTGGTTTTATGCATCACCCCACCTCTCCTTTCCCCTTAAGCTGACATAAGTGTGTTTTCTAAATGTGAGACACTGTTCTGTTTTGTAATTCATTTTTTGTGCAGCCATATTTATCCTCCCTCTATAAGTGATATCTTATGATATGTTTCTTTTTCTGTTTGACTTATTTCAAGTAGTATTATCGGACCTAAATCCACTCTTTATCCTTCTACTAGCCTTATTACATTGATTTCATGGTGAAGAGATATTCCATTGTACATAAGTACCACATTTTCTTTATCCATTGTTCTCTTTCCTGGGATATTTAAGGTGTACTGAAGTTGAGGTTCTTGTAAACAGAGTAGCCCTAAACTGTGGTGTGCTTGTGTCTTGTTGATTTTTAGACTTCCCTAGATATACTTCCGTGATTGGAAGTGCCCTATGCTCTGTAGCTCTGTTTTTTAGATGATTTAGGAACCACCATACACTTCTCCAGAGTGGCTCTCGGCAGTTCACACACTGTCCATCAGCGTATAAAGGCTCCCTGTTCTCCATGGCCTGTCCTGCATTTCTGGTTTTTACAATTTTTTCGGATGGCCCTTTTGACCAGTGGGAAATGAGACTTCTTTGTTGTGCACATTTGCATTGCTTGCTTGCTTGGTTGCCCATAAAGTGCGTATGCGTTTTTTCCTGGATATATTCAGGAAAAAACGCATACTCCCTTTTGGGCCAACTGCATCATTGTCGAAATTCTGCCGCTTTTCATGTGCTTTAAAGACGAGTCCAATCTATCTCTTGAAATCTGTTTCTTGCAATTCTGTCTTGCATTCAGATCCTCTTCTTTGCCTTACCTCAACATATTTTGGGACGTTAGTTTTCATTTATAACTCTGCAGGTTTGTGAATTGCAGTGACCCTGAGCTCCATTTTTTAAGTTGCTCTTTTGTGAGCTGGCCTCAAAGCCGCAGGATTGCTTCAGGCCCTATTTTGGCTCCGGCGAGGCGGGCTGAGCCTTTTTTTAATTCTTATTCTTAATGGGAAATTAGAGTGACATGTGCCCGTCCAAACCCCTACAACTATTCTCTCATTGGTTCCCCCTCTTCCCGTTCATCCTCCTCACAATTTGCAAAATGTGTGAAACAGAAGTTTAAATGTGCTGATTCTCTAAGTGGGGAGATTCTAAGTAACGTGGCTGGAATGATGAACAGGAGCACCAGGAGAGGATAAATGAGGTGCATTTTAGACACATCTCCCGATCACATGGTGTACAGTCCTCTGGGTTTTCCATGCATGTTTTCGCTGTAGGAAGATCCCTTGAACCTGCAGATTTGGGACCCATTGAATGGGTACCAGGTAGTATTACTTTAAAGGGTGTGCATTTCCTCACCCAACCTCATATTTCTCTTAGCGTAAACAGTTTCCAGCCTTATGTCTCATCCTGCTGTGGGTCTAGATGTGTTCAATCCATGTTGCATCACCGTCCCTGAGGAAAAGTTGTAAGAGGTTTTCTCTGTCTCTTTGTCGTTTATTTTTTTCAATTTATTACTATATTGGTTACAGCTGATTTTCAAAGCTCTGTTTCTTGCTGCTGTACATCCACTTGATTCACATACAGAGAGACATCAATAAATTCTTTTTCAGATTCTTACCAGTCATATATATTCTTTTCCAGTGACTTGAGTGTGCTGAGTGCAGTTCTTTTAGCTACCGTGTAGGCCTTGTTGATTATCAGTTTGGTATTTGGAATGGTATCTTTGCTAATTTCAACCTCCTGGATGATGCCTCACCCCTCCCCACCTTTCCCGTTTAGCAGCCTTACGCGTGTTGTCTACATATTTGACTATGTTTTTGTTTTGTAATTTATTTCATGTGTAGCCATTTTGGATTCCACCTTTAAGTGATATCTTATGATATGTGTCTTTTTCTTTTTGAATTATGTCACTTAGAATGATCATACGTAACTCCTCCGGAGTTGTTACAACTGGCCATATTTCATTGATTTCCAGGCTGAGTAATATTCCACTCTACATAAGTACCACATCTCTATCCATTTTTTCCCTCCAGAGACATTTAAGTTATATCCTAGTCGAGAATCTTTTAAACAGAGAGGCAGTAAACATTGGGGTGCCTGTGTCCTCTCGATTTTTGTTTTTCCCAAGACATACGCCCATGAGTGCAAGTGCCCTATGCTCTGTAGCTCATTTTTTAGATGCTTTAGTAAACACAATACACTTCTCCAGAATGGCCATTGGCAATATACATTTCCACTATAAGCCTCACAGGGCTCCCTCTTCTCCTTGCCCTGTCCTGCATTTCTGGTGTTTACACTTTATGAGGATGGCTCTTCTGACTGATGCGAAGTGATATCTTTTGTAGTATTGATTTCCAGTGCCCACCTGTTTGGTTGGCTAAAAAAGTGTATGCCCTTTTCTTGAATATATACAGAAAAAAACGCATACAGCCTTTTTGGCCAACTGCAATGTTGGCAATGTTCAGCCCCTTTTCTTGTGCTTAATGGCGAGTCCTTTCTACCTCCTCAAATCCCTTTCCTGCCATTCTCCCTTGCTTACCAATCCTTTTCTCTGACTTTCCTCAAGACATTTTTCAGTGATAGATATTTTCAACTCTGCAGTTTCGTGAATTTTACTGCCCCTGAGTTCCATTGTTCAACTTGTGTTTATGGGAACTGGCCACAAAGCAGTGGGATTTCCTCAAGCCCTATACTGTTTCCATGGGCAACCCTAGCCTTTGGTCAATTCGTCTTCCTGATTGGAAATTAGAGTGACATGTGCCTGTCTGAACACCTAGGACTTGTCTCTCATTGTTCCTCATCCTTCCGCTTCATCCTCTGGACAAATTCCAAACTGTATGCAACAGGATGTTGACAGTGCTGACATCTCCAAGTGGGGAGACTGTTAGTAAAGACGCTGGAGGGGTGAACCCGAGCACCAGGAGATGAGGAGATGAGATGCCTTTTCCAAACTCTTCCTGATCAGACGGTATACCATCCTCTGTGTGTGACAGACATGTTTTAGCAGTAGGAAGAGTCCCATTCATGTAAGGAGAACACCAGGGCTTTTTCAAAATCAGTGTCTCCCCGAAACCCAAACTGGGGAATTTTTTAAGCTACGGCTACACATATGTTCATTAAGGGCCTTGGGAAGTAGGCAGAGTCCAAACTTTAGATGATTGAAGTCTTCAGGGTCAGAAGCACTCACCACTGGCTTCCCTTAGGTTACACTTTAACTGTCATTGATAGATGATGTCAATAAAAATATCTATTCTTTTTCCGATTATTTCCCCTTATAGGTTATTGCAAAATATTGAGTGTAGTTCCCTGTGCTACACAGTGGTTCCTTGTTGATGATCTATTTTATACATAGCAGTGTGTATGTGTTAATTCCAAACTGTTAATTTATCCCTCCTCCCACCTTTCCCCTTTGGTAATAATAAATTATAAGATTTTATACTTCTCAGAAATGGGGGAGCTGAAAGAGAGGTATCATTTTCAATGGAAAAGCATTTAAAACAAGATTGAAGCTTTAACCAAGATTATTAGATGTACATCCTTGGAAAGAAATCACTTCATTTCTCTAATATTGACCTGACAAATAAGACAAACCTTTTCACTGAACTTGCTTATAATAAAGTGATGGAAATATCAAATGGAAGTGTTAGAAACATCTTATTTTACCCGAGCCTTATAAACTGTTCTATGTTAACTACAGTTTGGCTCACACATCTGTTCATTGAAGTTACAATAGTCTCAATTTCTGTTACTGATCCTCCAGAGTGGACCCCAACAAGTGTCCCCCTGCCCAGTGTCATTGGGGCCAACAGATCGAGACTGAGTTTGGTTCACAAGCAAAGGAAACTTTATATTTTGATCAGAGAATGGAGAGGTGAGAGCATGCACTACCCCGTGGGCTGTGGGCTGGGCTGCTGTGTAGAGATCCTGTCAGAGTCAGTGGGAGGGAGGGGGCGGAGCACTCAAGGGCCGGGTTGGCTGCAGCTCAGGCTCTATATCTTAGAGTCTGCACTGGGCCCCAGGAGCTGAGGTGTCGACCCAGCCATTCTGCACTAGGAAATCTGGTCTGAAGTGCCGGGTGTGGAACCTCTGCATGCGGGACCCTAGGAGCACGTGAAATTAGACAAAGCACAAAGGATAAAAAAGGTCAGACTTGACTTTATTGTCCAGATTCTATTTTTATCTCCCAGGGATTTTTAATGGGCTTTGCTGGGGACAAACCCCTCCTCTGCCTTTTGTCCCGTTCCTCATTCTTGGAGTGCTGAGGGTGCAGACCCTTCTTCTGTAACTGCTGAGTGCTGAGTTGGGAGCCCTCATACCAGGGGATGAGGGTCAGAACTTCTCCCCAGCAGCCTCCAGGTGACGTTGATTGGCCCCAGGACCCCTGCCTCCCTGCTCGTCCGCCTGAGCACCAGCATTGGAAGTGTTATAGATTCTAATGACCTTTAAGGGTTCAGGAAAGAGATGTGCAGAGACGCTGTGGGGGCCGGTTTCACCCTGCCCCACATTTGTTCGGCCACCTTAGGCTGACCGTTTCTGCCAGCCTAGATGCTCTGACCAGTAGTCTGCTCTTTCTTCAATTAGGCCCCTGAATTAACGTAAAAACAGCACCAGGTGTCAGAGCCCTGCCCGCTCAACTCCCAGACAGTCCAGGGTCAGTGGTGATCAAGGACCATGATGGCCACTGAGTCAACAGCCTTTTGAAGTAAACAGGAGTCCAGCCGGTCTTATTGGCCACCATCATCACGGTGTCTGTAGGCTTTTCTATGGTGACAGTGTGATATACGTTTCCCCCGCCAAGACTATTAGCTCCCCTCCGGGTGCAGTAAGTCCTGCAAGCAGTAGTCTACTCATTCGGGACACACTATTGTTGTTTTATGAGAGAAACTCCAGGTCAAGTGATGTTCACACGAGTCGTCATGGTGCCCTGTTGCCCCCGGTTATCTCTCTGGATGTTGGAGTTGGAGGGCCTCCTCACTCGAGGTCGGTGTGCCCACGGAGCGAACCCTGCAACTTCAGGGCATGGTTGGTGATTAGGATCACCACGTGGGGTCCTTTTCCCTTAGGAGGGAGGTGGCCTTTTGGGCTGCTGATTTCCAGGTTTTTAGATACCGCCAGTATCTTGGCCAGATGTGGCAGTGGGCCAAGCCCCTTGGTGACTCTATTTTATCCTACCTGGATGGCATTCTTGCGTTGTTCCATTTCAAGTGGTCCCAGTTTTTGCACTAATTCTCCAATGGCGACTCACCTTTCACCGGGAATGGAAAGGTCAAAGGGTTTAGCTCAATTAGGGAGTTCCAGGGCAAGGGTCTGAATTGACTGCTCTTTCCATTCTTGAAAGGCCACTTCTGGATTCTGTTCAAAAGGATCATCATCTTTTCCTTTCAGTGTTTCATATAGAGGCCCAGCTAGTAGACTGTAGTTAGGGATCCAGAAGCAGCAAACCCTGGCCTCCCCAGGAACCCCTAAGCTGTCTTCTAGTTTTAGAAAGGGGTAAGGCTGCAAATGGTTTCTTCCCTTTCCTGGGATGGGCTTCTCCGACCTTCTGTGAGAATGAAGCCCAGGCAGGTCACTGCAGTCTGTGATATTTGAGCTTTTTCTTGGACAACTTCTATCCTTTATTGGCTTGGTAGTTCAGAGGCCTCCTTAGTAGGGCTGGCGATCAGAATGTCGTCTGCATATTGAAGGAGGGTTTCCTTTTCTAGAGGTAGAACTTTTCGGTCTTTAGCTAAGCTTTCCCCAAAGATGGTGTGGGAATTTTTGAACCCTTGGGGCAAGACGGCCCGGAAGTATTGTTTTAGTTGTATGTTGAGTCCTGCCACTCACAAGCCAAAATTTCTTGTGACTCTGGGACTAATGGAATACAAAAGAAGGCATCATTGAAGACTAATACAGAATACCATGTCCTGGTGGTTGGTAGAATGACCAGCAGGGTGTAGGAAATGGAGCAACTGGAGGTATATCCTCGGTGGCTTCACTGACTGTCCTGACATCCTTTACCAGGTCCCCAGCAGCCCATGGGGCTCTCGTGGTCAGGCCAATCCCAGGATATGGAGCTCTCCTGGGCAGGTACCCCACCCCCAACCCAGCCCACGGGGCTCTCATGGTCAGGCCTCTCCCAGGATACAGAGCTACCCTTGCAGGTACCGTGGCAGGGCTGGGCACACAGGAACTGTGCACATAGCCCTCATTGAAGAGCACCCCCATCTCACCTGTCGCTCAGAGCTGACACAGAGCACCTCAGAGCAGGACTTGAACTAACAAACAGCAGCTCCGACAGGTCTGTGACCCTGGGCATCACTCTGTGTGGCCTCCCTCCACCTGGTCTTCCAGAGACTTCCACTGCACCCGGGGCACCAAGCCTCTGTCTCCAACCACCACCCACCCCTCCTCTCCCTGACTCCTGGGTTCCTCTCATTAGGAGAGGGTTTTCTTGAAGTTGTCTCCCACTCATGGGCCAGATAAAATGATTAGAAAACAAGCCAAAGCTGCAGCCCCTTGTCTATCCTGACTCTCAGGAGCCCACACCTGTTCCTTGGACCTGGCCGGTTCAGCAAGTTCCATTTTCTGCAACTGTGAGCCCCTGAGGGGTGATGATTGGCTGACCTGGGCAGCCTTACCATGCCGGCCAGCCCTCCCCAGGTGTGCCTGGGTTGAGATCAATATAAATACCACTCCAGGCAGCAAGAGCCCCTGCAGCTGTGCCTGACGCCATTTTCTCTGCCCTGTCAGCAGTCTCGGGGCTGGGCTGGTGGGAGGGAGTGAGAGGCCACGGCTTTGTGGGTGGCCCAGTGTGAGTGGGGCTCTGCTGGACTTTCTGCAGCAGTTGCCAGGCTGCCACCTGCTAAAGAAGAGGATGTGTCACCCATACCTGCTGCTGGAATTTCTCCCTGGGCAGAGGTGAGGAAGGAAAAAAGCAGTGGGGGCAGGGACAGGACGGGTATCTCAGGCAGGGAAATGGAAATCTTCCAGAAGAGCACCCAGGGACAGGACCATCCTGGCTGGCCTGCAGGCACCAAGTCAGCTGGCATGCTGTCACTCGTGTGGCTCCATGGCCCTTCCTCTAGGCTTTCAAGTCCTTGTATATATTCAGGTGTTTTACCTGGGAAGGGTGGGAACAGTTCAACAGCAACTGGCCTGGGGCTCAGCTCACGTTCACTCACAGATGCCTCGGCACAGTGCCCCAGCTTTGCAATGAGTACGCTTGTGTGGGGGCTGCTGGCTGAATGGGAGACGATTCCCCACCACTGACCAACTTCAGAATTGTTTACAACTGGAGCAAGTGCCCTGATACGGTTTTCCTCTGAGTAACTGGTGGGTTCTGTTTTTTTTTTTTTTCTCTTTTTCGTTTTTGGTTCAAGGTAGATTTTATTCCTCTTTTTTGTATTTACAGATATAAGCATGGAAATAATTTATTCATATAAATACATGTATGTGAAGGGAATAATTGTTTTTTCTGTTTTATTTTTTAAATTTTATTTCTTTTTAATTTTGAATTTTATTTTATATTTTTATACAGCAGGTTCTTATTGGTTATCTATTTTATACATATAAATGTTTACATGCCAATCCCAATCTCTCAGCTCCTCCCACCACCACCCCCCCAAGAGCTTTCCCCCCTTGTTGTCCATACGATTGTTGTCTACATCTGTTGCTCTATTTATGCCTTGCAAAACGGTTAATCTGTACAGTTTTTCTAGGTTCCACATATATGCATGAATATACAAGATTTGTTTTTCTCTTTCTGACTTACTTCACTCTGTATGACAGTCTCTAGATCCATCGACGTCTCTACAAATGACCCAATTTCATTCCTTTCATGGCTTAGTAATATTCCATTTTATATATGTACCACATCTTTATGCATTCGTCTGTCTGTGGGCATTTAGGTTGCTTCCATTACCTCGATATTGTAAATAGTGATGCAATGAACATTGCGGTGAATGTCTCTTTTTGATTTATGGTTTTGTCTGTGTATATGTCCAGTACTGGGATTGCTGTATCATATGGTAATTCTATTATTAGTTTCTTAAGACTCCATATTGTTCTCCATAGTGACTGTATCAATTTATATTCCCAACAATAGTGGAAGAGGCTTCCTTTTCCCCACACCCTTTCCAGCAATTGTTGTTTGTAGATTTTCAGATGATGCCCATTCTAACAGGTGTGAGGTGATACCTCATTGTTGAGTCCATTTCGTTGAGCAAGGGGTAGGTCTTGTCTATTACATATTTGGCTTATGGAACGGTATCTGTGCTAATTTCAAACTCTGGTTTTATGCAGCACCCCAACTCACCTTTCCCCTTAAGCAAGCATAAGTTGGTTTTCTAAACTTGAGACCCTGTTCTGTTTTGTAATTCAGTTCATGTGTAGCCAAGTTTACATTCCATGTATTAGTGATACCTTATGATGTTTCCTTATCTGTGTGACTTATTTCACTTAGAATCATCGTGCCTCAATCCACTCATTATGCGGGTACAGGCCTGGTGACACAGATTTCATTGCTGAGTGGTATTCTGTTGTACGTTAAGTACCGCAACTTCTTTATCAATTATTTGCTCTCTGGGATACTTAACTTGTACCATAGAAGAGGTTCCTGTAAACAGAGCCGTCCCAAATTTTGGGGTGGCTGTGTCTTTTTGATTTTAATTTCCCTAAGCTATAGGACCATAAGTGGAAATGCCCTAGACTCTGTTGCTTTGTTTTTCAGATGTATCAGGAAACACCATACACTTCTCCAGAGTGGCTGTTGGCAATTTACATCCCGCCCATCAGCATAACAAGGTTCCTTTATCCCCATGGCCTGTCTTGCCTTTCTGCATTTTCCACTTTTTTCAGATGGCTCTTTAAACTGGGGGGAAGTGACACTTCATAGTAGTTCGGATTTCCATTGCAAGCTTGCTTGGTTTGCCAAAAAGGGCGTATGCGTTTTTTCCTGAATATATTCAGGAAAAAACGCATACGCCCTTTTTGGCCAAGTGCATCATTGTGGACGTTCTGCCTCTTTTCCTATGCTTTACATGCAATTCCAGTCTACCTCCTGAAATCGGTTTCCTGCAATTCTGCCCCGCTTTCAAGTCCTCTTGGCAGCCTTACTTCAATATATTTTTGGACGATAGCTGTCATTTATAACTCTGCAGGTTTGTGAATTACAGTGCCCCTAAGCTCCTTTCTTCAACTCGCTTTC
The DNA here is from genome assembly GCF_039906515.1 of Pseudorca crassidens. Lineage (NCBI taxonomy): Eukaryota > Metazoa > Chordata > Mammalia > Artiodactyla > Delphinidae > Pseudorca > Pseudorca crassidens. Next base: position 163,241,409 of record NC_090296.1, read on the forward strand.
TTGTGAGCTGGCCGCAACACCGCAGGATTGCTTCAGGCCCTAGTGTGGTTCCGGCATGGCACGCTGAGCCTTTGATTAATTCCTCTTCCTGGTGGGAAATGAGAGTTAAATTTGCCCGTCCAGACACCTCCAGCTAGTCTCTCATTGGTTCTCCCTATTCCTGTTCAACTTTCAAAGAATTTGCAAACTGGGCCAAACAGGAGGTTAAAGGCACTGACTCTCCAAGTGGGGAGAGTGTTAGTAAAGCGTCTGGAATGTTGCACCCGAGTACCAGGGGACGAAACCTGAGACACATTTGAACACGTTTCCCGATCACACGGTGGATCATACTCTGGGTTCCACATGCATGTTTTAGCTGAAGGAAGAATCCCTTAAACCTGGAGAGTTGAGACCCTTGGCATGGGTACCATGCAATATGACTTCAAAGGGTCTGCATTGGCTCACCGAACCTCACCAATCCTATCACTGCTGCGCTAATGCAATGTACACACGCTTCATTCTCTTTCAGAGACATATAAATCCATAGGTTTTAAGATTCTTACTAGTCAGGTATATTCTTAGGCGTTTAATATGGGGTGTAGAGTCCACTTCGTTGAGCAAGGAGTAGCTCTTGTCTATTACATATTTGGCTTATGGAACGGTATCTGTGCTAATTTCAATCTCTGGTTTTATGCAGCACCCCAACTCACCTTTGCCCTTAAGCAAGCATAAGTTGGTTTTCTACATTTGAGACACTGTTCTGTTTTGTAATTCAGTTCCTGTGTACCCAAGTTTACATTCCGTGTATTAGTGATATCTTATGATGTTTCTTTTTCTGTGTGACTTATTTCACTTAGAATCATCGTACCTGAATCCACTCATTATGCTGCTACGGGCCTTATGATATACATTTCATTGCTGAGTGATATTGCATTGTACGTAAGTACCACAAATTCTTTATCCATTTTTCGCTTTCTGTGATATTGAACTTGTACCACAAACGAGGTTCTTGTAAACAGAGCCGTCCCAAACTTTGCGGTGGCTGTGTCTTTTTGATTTTAATTTCCCTAAGCTATACGACCATAAGTGGAAGTGCCCTAGGCTCTGTTGCTTTGTTTTGTAGATGTTTCAGGAAACACCATAAACTTCTCCAGAGTGGCTGTTGGCAATTTACATCCCGCCCATCAGCATAACAAGGCTCCCAGTTCTCCATGGCCTGTCCTGCCTTTCTGGATTTTATACTTTTTTCAGATGGCCCTTTTGACCGGGGGGCAGTGAGACTTCATTGTAGTGCAGATTTCCTTTGCAAGCTTGCTTGGTTGGCCCAAAAGGGCGTATGCGTTTTTTCCTGAATATATTCAGGAAAAAACGCATACGCCCTTTTTAGCCAAGTGCATCATTGTGGACGTTCTGCCTCTTTTCCTATGCTTTACATGCAATTCCAGTCTACCTCCTGAAATCGGTTTCCTGCAATTCTGCCCCGCTTTCAAGTCCTCTTGGCAGCCTTACTTCAATATATTTTTGGACGATAGCTGTCATTTATAACTCTGCAGGTTTGTGAATTACAGTGCCCCTAAGCTCCTTTCTTCAACTCGCTTTCTTGTGAGCTGGCCGCAACACCGCAGGATTGCTTCAGGCCCTAGTGTGGTTCCGGCATGGCACGCTGAGCCTTTGGTTAATTCCTCTTCCTGGTGGGAAATGAGAGTTAAATTTGCCCGTCCAGGCACCTCCAGCTAGTCTCTCATTGGTTCTCCCTATTCCTGTTCATTTTCCGCAGAAATGGCAAACTGGGCCAAACAGGAGGTTAAAGGCACTGACTCTCCAAGTGAGGAGAGTGTTAGTAAAGCGTCTGGAATGTTGCACCCGAGTACCAGGGGACGAAACCTGAGACACATTTGAACACGTTTCCCGATCACACGGTGGATCATACTCTGGGTTCCACATGCATGTTGTAGCTGAAGGAAGAATCCCTTAAACCTGGAGAGTTGAGACCCATGGAATGGGTACCATGCAATGTGACCTCAAAGGGTCTGCATTTGCTCACCGAACCTCACCAGTCCTATCACTGCTGCGTTTATGCCGCTGTACACACGCTTGATTCTCTTTCGGAGACATAGAAATGTATAGGTTTTAAGATTCTTACTGGTAAGGTATATTCTTAGGCGTTTAATATGGGGTGTAGAGTCCACTTCGTTCAGCAAGGAGTAGCTCTTGTCTATTACATATTTGGCTTATGGAACGGTATCTGTGCTAATTTCAATCTCTGGTTTTATGCAGCACCCCAACTCACCTTTCCCCTTAAGCAAGCATAAGTTGGTTTTCTACATTTGAGACCCTGTTCTGTTTTGTAATTCAGTTCCTGTGTAGCCAAGTTTACATTCCGTGTAGTAGTGATATCTTATGATGTTTCTTTTTCTGTGTGACTTATCTCATTTAGAATCATCGTACCTGAATCCACTCATTATGCTGCTACGGGCCTGATGATATACATTTCATTGCTGAGTGATATTGCATTGTACGTAAGTACCACAACTTCTTTATCCATTTTTCACTTTCTGTGATATTGAACTTGTACTGTAAATGAAGTTCTTGTAAACAGAGCCGTCCCAAACTTTGGGGTGGCTGTGTCTTTTTGATTTTAATTTCCCTAAGCTATAGGACCATAAGTGGAAGTGCCCTAGGCTCTGTTGCTTTGTTTTGTAGATGTTTCAGGAAACACCATACACTTCTCCAGAGTGGCTGTTGGCAATTTACATCCCGCCCATCAGCATAACAAGGCTCCCAGTTCTCCATGGCCTGTCCTGCCTTTCTGGATTTTACACTTTTTTCAGATGGCCCTTTTGACCGGGGGGCAGTGAGACTTCATTGTAGTGCAGATTTCCTTTGCAAGCTTGCTTGGTTGGCCAAAAAGGGCGTATGCGTTTTTTCCTGAATATATTCAGGAAAAAACGCATACGCCCTTTTTGGCCAAGTGCATCATTGTGGACGTTCTGCCTCTTTTCCTATGCTTTACATGCAATTCCAGTCTACCTCCTGAAATCGGATTCCTGCAATTCTGCCCCGCTTTCGAGTCCCCTTGGCAGCCTTACTTTAATATATTTTTGGACGATGGCTGTCATTTATAACTCTGCAGGTTTGTGAATTACAATGCCCCTGAGCTCCTTTCTTCAACTCGCTTTCTTGTGAGCTGGCCGCAACACCGCAGGATTGCTTCAGGCCCTAGTGTGGTTCCGGCATGGCACGCTGAGCCTTTGGTTAATTCCTCTTCCTGGTGGGAAATGAGAGTTAAATTTGCCCGTCCAGACACCTCCAGCTAGTCTCTCATTGGTTCTCCCTATTCCTGTTCATTTTCCGCAGAAATGGCAAACTGGGCCAAACAGGAGGTTAAAGGCACTGACTCTCCAAGTGGGGAGAGGTTTAGTAAAGCGTCTGGAATGTTGCACCCGAGTACCAGGGGACAAAAACTGAGACACATTTGAACACGTTTCCCAATCACACGGTGGATCATACTCTGGGTTCCACATGCATGTTTTAGCTGAAGGAAGAATCCCTTAAACCTGGAGAGTTGAGACCCATGGAATGGGTACCATGCAATATTACTTCAAAGGTTCTGCATTGGCTCACCGAACCTCACCAATCCTATCACTGCTGCGCTTATGCCACTGTACACACGCTTGATTCTCTTTCGGAGACATATAAATCCATAGATTTTAAGATTCTTACTGGTCAGGTATATTCTTAGACGTTTAATATGGGGTGTTGAGTCCTCTTCGTTGAGCAAGGAGTAGCTCTTGTCTATTACATATTTGGCTTATGGAACGGTATCTGTGCTAATTTCAATCTCTGGTTTTATGCAGCACCCCAACTCACCTTTCCCCTTAAGCAAGCATAAGTTGGTTTTCTACATTTGAGACCCTGTTCTGTTTTGTAATTCAGTTCCTGTGTAGCCAAGTTTACATTCCGTGTAGTAGTGATATCTTATGATGTTTCTTTTTCTGTGTGACTTATCTCACTTAGAATCATCGTACCTGAATCCACTCATTATGCTGCTACGGGCCTGATGATATAGATTTCATTGCTGAGTGATATTGCATTGTACGTAAGTACCACCACTTCTTTATCCATTTTTCGCTTTCTGTGATATTGAACTTGTACCGTAAACGAGGTTCTTGTAAACAGAGCCGTCCCAAACTTTGGGGTGGCTGTGTCTTTTTGATTTTAATTTCCCTAAGCTATAGGACCATAAGTGGAAGTGCCCTAGGCTCTGTTGCTTTGTTTTTTAGATGTTTCAGGAAACACCATACACTTCTCCAGAGTGGCTGTTGGCAATTTACATCCCGCCCATCAGCATAACAAGGCTCCCACGTCTCCATGGCCTGTCCTGCCTTTCTGTATTTTACACTTTTTTCAGATGGCCCTTTTGACCGGGGGGCAGTGAGACATCATTGTAGTGCAGATTTCCTTTGCAAGCTTGCTTGGTTGGCCAAAAAGTGCGTATGCGTTTTTTCCTGAATATATTCAGGAAAAAACGCATACGCCCTTTTTGGCCAAGTGCATCATTGTGGACGTTCTGCCTCTTTTCCTATGCTTTACATGCAATTCCAGTCTACCTCCTGAAATCGGTTTCCTGCAATTCTGCCCCGCTTTCAAGTCCTCTTGGCAGCCTTACTTCAATATATTTTTGGATGATAGCTGTCATTTATAACTCTGCAGGTTTGTGAATTACAGTGCCTCTGAGCTCCTTTCTTCAACTCGCTTTCTTGTGAGCTGGCCGCAACACCGCAGGATTGCTTCAGGCCCTAGTGTCGTTCCGGCATGGCACGCTGAGCCTTTGGTTAATTCCTCTTCCTGGTGGGAAATGAGAGTTAAATTTGCCCGTCCAGACACCTCCAGCTAGTCTCTCATTGGTTCTCCCTATTCCTGTTCAACTTTCAAAGAATTTGCAAACTGGGCCAAACAGGAGTTTAAAGGCACTGACTCTCCAAGTGGGGAGAGTGTTAGTAAAGCGTCTGGAATGTTGCACCCGAGTACCAGGGGACGAAACCTGAGACACATTTGAACACGTTTCCCGATCACACGGTGGATCATACTCTGGGTTCCACATGCATGTTTTAGCTGAAGGAAGAATCCCTTAAACCAGGAGAGTTGAGACCCTTGGCATGGGTACCATGCAATATGACTTCAAAGGGTCTGCATTGGCTCACCGAACCTCACCAATCCTATCACTGCTGCGCTAATGCACTGTACACACGCTTCATTCTCTTTCAGAGACATATAAATCCATAGGTTTTAAGATTCTTACTAGTCAGGTATATTCTTAGGCGTTTAATATGGGGTGTAGAGTCCACTTCGTTGAGCAAGGAGTAGCTCTTGTCTATTACATATTTGGCTTATGGAACGGTATCTGTGCTAATTTCAATCTCTGGTTTTATGCAGCACCCCAACTCACCTTTGCCCTTAAGCAAGCATAAGTTGGTTTTCTACATTTGAGACCCTGTTCTGTTTTGTAATTCAGTTCCTGTGTACCCAAGTTTACATTCCGTGTATTAGTGATATCTTATGATGTTTCTTTTTCTGTGTGACTTATTTCACTTAGAATCATCGTACCTGAATCCACTCATTATGCTGCTACGGGCCTGATGATATACATTTCATTGCTGAGTGATATTGCATTGTACGTAAGTACCACAAATTCTTTATCCATTTTTCGCTTTCTGTGATATTGAACTTGTACCACAAACGAGGTTCTTGTAAACAGAGCCGTCCCAAACTTTGCGGTGGCTGTGTCTTTTTGATTTTAATTTCCCTAAGCTATACGACAATAAGTGGAAGTGCCCTAGGCTCTGTTGCTTTGTTTTGTAGATGTTTCAGGAAACACCATAAACTTCTCCAGAGTGGCTGTTGGCAATTTACATCCCACCCATCAGCATAACAAGGCTCCCAGTTCTCCATGGCCTGTCCTGCCTTTCTGGATTTTATACTTTTTTCAGATGGCCCTTTTGACCGGGGGGCAGTGAGACTTCATTGTAGTGCAGATTTCCTTTGCAAGCTTGCTTGGTTGGCCCAAAAGGGCGTATGCGTTTTTTCCTGAATATATTCAGGAAAAAACGCATACGCCCTTTTTAGCCAAGTGCATCATTGTGGACGTTCTGCCTCTTTTCCTATGCTTTACATGCAATTCCAGTCTACCTCCTGAAATCGGTTTCCTGCAATTCTGCCCCGCTTTCAAGTCCTCTTGGCAGCCTTACTTCAATATATTTTTGGACGATAGCTGTCATTTATAACTCTGCAGGTTTGTGAATTACAGTGCCCCTAAGCTCCTTTCTTCAACTCGCTTTCTTGTGAGCTGGCCGCAACACCGCAGGATTGCTTCAGGCCCTAGTGTGGTTCCGGCATGGCACGCTGAGCCTTTGGTTAATTCCTCTTCCTGGTGGGAAATGAGAGTTAAATTTGCCCGTCCAGGCACCTCCAGCTAGTCTCTCATTGGTTCTCCCTATTCCTGTTCATTTTCCGCAGAAATGGCAAACTGGGCCAAACAGGAGGTTAAAGGCACTGACTCTCCAAGTGGGGAGAGTGTTAGTAAAGCATCTGGAATGTTGCACCCGAGTACCAGGGGACGAAACCTGAGACACATTTGAACACGTTTCCTGATCACACGGTGGATCATACTCTGGGTTCCACATGCATGTTGTAGCTGAAGGAAGAATCCCTTAAACCTGGAGAGTTGAGACCCATGGAATGGGTACCATGCAATGTGACCTCAAAGGGTCTGCATTTGCTCACCGAACCTCACCAATCCTATCACTGCTGCATTTATGCCGCTGTACACACGCTTGATTCTCTTTCGGAGACATAGAAATGTATAGGTTTTAAGATTCTTACTGGTCAGGTATATTCTTAGGCGTTTAATATGGGGTGTAGAGTCCACTTCGTTCAGCAAGGAGTAGCTCTTGTCTATTACATATTTGGCTTATGGAACGGTATCTGTGCTAATTTCAATCTCTGGTTTTATGCAGCACCCCAACTCACCTTTCCCCTTAAGCAAGCATAAGTTGGTTTTCTACATTTGAGACCCTGTTCTGTTTTGTAATTCAGTTCCTGTGTAGCCAAGTTTACATTCCGTTTAGTAGTGATATCTTATGATGTTTCTTTTTCTGTGTGACTTATCTCACTTAGAATCATCGTACCTGAATCCACTCATTATGCTGTTACGGGCCTGATGATATACATTTCATTGCTGAGTGATATTGCATTGTACGTAAGTACCACAACTTCTTTATCCATTTTTCACTTTCTGTGATATTGAACTTGTACTGTAAATGAAGTTCTTGTAAACAGAGCCGTCCCAAACTTTGGGGTGGCTGTGTCTTTTTGATTTTAATTTCCCTAAGCTATAGGACCATAAGTGGAAGTGCCCTAGGCTCTGTTGCTTTGTTTTGTAGATGTTTCAGGAAACACCATACACTTCTCCAGAGTGGCTGTTGGCAATTTACATCCCGCCCATCAGCATAACAAGGCTCCCAGTTCTCCATGGCCTGTCCTGCCTTTCTGGATTTTACACTTTTTTCAGATGGCCCTTTTGACCGGGGGGCAGTGAGACTTCATTGTAGTGCAGATTTCCTTTGCAAGCTTGCTTGGTTGGCCAAAAAGTGCGTATGCGTTTTTTCCTGAATATATTCAGGAAAAAACGCATACGCCCTTTTTGGCCAAGTGCATCATTGTGGACGTTCTGCCTCTTTTCCTATGCTTTACATGCAATTCCAGTCTACCTCCTGAAATCGGTTTCCTGCAATTCTGCCCCGCTTTCAAGTCCTCTTGGCAGCCTTACTTCAATATATTTTTGGATGATAGCTGTCATTTATAACTCTGCAGGTTTGTGAATTACAGTGCCTCTGAGCTCCTTTCTTCAACTCGCTTTCTTGTGAGCTGGCCGCAACACCGCAGGATTGCTTCAGGCCCTAGTGTGGTTCCGGCATGGCACGCTGAGCCTTTGGTTAATTCCTCTTCCTGGTGGGAAATGAGAGTTAAATTTGCCCGTCCAGACACCTCCAGCTAGTCTCTCACTCTTTCTCCCTATTCCTGATCATCTTCCGCAAAAATTGCAAACTGGGCCAAACAGGTGGTTAAAGGCACTGACTCTCCAAGTGGGGAGAGTGTTAGTAAAGCGTCTGGAATGTTGCACCCGAGTACCAGGGGACGAAACCTGAGACACATTTGAACACGTATCCCGATCACACGGTGGATCATACTCTGGGTTCCACATGCATGTTTTAGCTGAAGGAAGAATCCCTTAAACCTGGAGAGTTGAGACCCATGGAATGGGTACCATGCAATATGACTTCAAAGGTTCTGCATTGGCTCACCGAACCTCACCAATCCTATCACTGCTGCACTTATGCCACTGTACACATGCTTGATTCTCTTTTGGAGACATATTAATCCATAGGTTTTAAGATTCTTACTAGTCAGGTATATTCTTAGACATTTAATATGGGTTGTTGAGTCCTCTTCGTTGAGCAAGGAGTAGCTCTTGTCTATTACATATTTGGCTTATGGAACGGTATCTGTGCTAATTTCAATCTCTGGTTTTATGCAGCACCCCAACTCACCTTTCCCCTTAAGCAAGCATAAGTTGGTTTTCTACATTTGAGACCTTGTTCTGTTTTGTAATTCAGTTCCTGTGTAGCCAAGTTTACATTCCGTGTATTAGTGATATCTTATGATGTTTCTTTTTCTGTGTGACTTATCTCACTTAGAATCATCGTACCTGAATCCACTCATTATGCTGCTATGGGCCTGATGACATAGATTTCATTGCTGAGTGATATTGCATTGTACGTAAGTACCACAACTTCTTTATCCATTTTTCGCTTTCTGTGATATTGAACTTGTACCGTAAACGAGGTTCTTGTAAACAGAGCCGTCCCAAACTTTGGGGTGGCTGTGTCTTTTTGATTTTAATTTCCCTAAGCTATAGGACCATAAGTGGAAGTGCCCTAGGCTCTGTTGCTTTGTTTTGTAGATGTTTCAGGAAACACCATAAACTTCTCCAGAGTGGCTGTTGGCAATTTACATCCCGCCCATCAGCATAACAAGGCTCCCAGTTCTCCATGGCCTGTCCGGCCTTTCTGGATTTTACACTTTTTTCGGATGGCCCTTTTGACTGGGGGGCAGTGAGACTTCATTGTAGTGCAGATTTCCTTTGCAAGCTTGCTTGGTTGGCCAAAAAGGGCGTATGGGTTTTTTCCTGAATATATTCAGGAAAAAACGCATACGCCCTTTTTGGCCAAGTGCATCATTGTGGACATTCTGTCTCTTTTCCTATGCTTTACATGCAATTCCAGTCTACCTCCTGAAATCGGATTCCTGCAATTCTGCCCCGCTTTCGAGTCCTCTTGGCAGCCTTACTTCAATATATTTTTGGACGATAGCTGTCATTTATAACTCTGCAGGTTTGTGAATTACAGTGCCCCTGAGCTCCTTTCTTCAACTCGCTTTCTTGTGAGCTGGCCGCAACACCGCAGGATTGCTTCAGGCCCTAGTGTGGTTCCGGCATGGCACGGTGAGCCTTTGGTTAATTCCTCTTCCTGGTGGGAAATGAGAGTTAAATTTGCCCATCCAGACACCTCCAGCTAGTCTCTCATTGGTTCTCCCTATTCCTGTTCATCTTCCGCAGAAATTGCAAACTGGGCCAAACAGGAGGTTAAAGGCACTGACTCTCCAAGTGGGGAGAGTTTTACTAAAGCGTCTGGAATGTTGCACCCGAGTACCAGGGGAGAAAAACTGAGACACATTTGAACACGTTTCCCGATCACATGGTGGATCATACTCTGGGTTCCACATGCATGTTTTAGCTGAAGGAAGAATCCCTTAAACCTGGAGAGTTGAGACCCATGGAATGGCTACCATGCAATATGACTTCAAAGAGTCTGCATTTGCTCATCGAACCTCACCGATCCTATCACTGCTGCATTTATGCCGCTGTACACATGCTTGATTCTCTTTTGGAGACATATAAATCCATAGGTTTTAAGATTATTACTAGTCAGGTATATTCTTAGGCGATTAATATGGGGTGTAGAGTCCACTTCGTTGAGCAAGGAGTAGCTCTTGTCTATTACATATTTGGCTTATGGAACGGTATCTGTGCTAATTTCAATCTCTGGTTTTATGCAGAACCCCAACTCACCTTTCCCCTTAAGCAAGCATAAGTTGGTTTTCTACATTTGAGACCGTGTTCTGTTTTGTAATTCAGTTTCTGTGTAGCCAAGTTTACATTCCGTGTAGTAGTGATATCTTATGATGTTTCTTTTTCTGTGTGACTTATCTCACTTAGAATCATCGTACCTGAATCCACTCATTATGCTGCTACGGGCCTGATGATATAGATTTCATTGCTGAGTGATATTGCATTGTACGTAAGTACCACCACTTCTTTATCCATTTTTCGCTTTCTGTGATATTGAACTTGTACCATAAACGAGGTTCTTGTAAACAGAGCCGTCCCAAACTTTGGGGTGGCTGTGTCTTTTTGATTTTAATTTCCCTAAGCTATAGGACCATAAGTGGAAGTGCCCTAGGCTCTGTTGCTTTGTTTTTTAGATGTTTCAGGAAACACCATACACTTCTCCAGAGTGGCTGTTGGCAATTTACATCCCGCCCATCAGCATAACAAGGCTCCCACGTCTCCATGGCCTGTCCTGCCTTTCTGGATTTTACACTTTTTTCAGATGGCCCTTTTGACCGGGGGGCAGTGAGACTTCATTGTAGTGCAGATTTCCTTTGCAAGCTTGCTTGGTTGGCCAAAAAGTGCGTATGCGTTTTTTCCTGAATATATTCAGGAAAAAACGCATACGCCCTTTTTGTCCAAGTGCATCATTGTGGACGTTCTGCCTCTTTTCCTATGCTTTACATGCAATTCCAGTCTACCTCCTGAAATCGGTTTCCTGCAATTCTGCCCCGCTTTCAAGTCCTCTTGGCAGCCTTACTTCAATATATTTTTGGATGATAGCTGTCATTTATAACTCTGCAGGTTTGTGAATTACAGTGCCTCTGAGCTCCTTTCTTCAACTCGCTTTCTTGTGAGCTGGCCGCAACACCGCAGGATTGCTTCAGGCCCTAGTGTCGTTCCGGCATGGCACGCTGAGCCTTTGGTTAATTCCTCTTCCTGGTGGGAAATGAGAGTTAAATTTGCCCGTCCAGACACCTCCAGCTAGTCTCTCACTGGTTCTCCCTATTCCTGATCATCTTCCGCAAAAATTGCAAACTGGGCCAAACAGGTGGTTAAAGGCACTGACTCTCCAAGTGGGGAGAGTGTTAGTAAAGCATCTGGAATGTTGCACCCGAGTACCAGGGGACGAAACCTGAGACACATTTGAAAACGTATCCCGATCACACGGTGGATCATACTCTGGGTTCCACATGCATGTTTTAGCTGAAGGAAGAATCCCTTAAACCTGGAGAGTTGAGACCCATGGAATGGGTACCATGCAATATGACTTCAAAGGTTCTGCATTGGCTCACCGAACCTCAGCAATCCTATCACTGCTGCACTTATGCCACTGTATACATGCTTGATTCTCTTTTGGAGACATATTAATCCATAGGTTTTAAGATTCTTACTAGTCAGGTATATTCTTAGACGTTTAATATGGGTTGTTGAGTCCTCTTCGTTGAGCAAGGAGTAGCTCTTGTCTATTACATATTTGGCTTATGGAACGGTATCTGTGCTAATTTCAATCTCTGGTTTTATGCAGCACCCCAACTCACCTTTCCCCTTAAGCAAGCATAAGTTGGTTTTCTACATTTGAGACCTTGTTCTCATTTGTAATTCAGTTCCTGTGTAGCCAAGTTTACATTCCGTGTATTAGTGATATCTTATGATGTTTCTTTTTCTGTGTGACTTATCTCACTTAGAATCATCGTACCTGAATCCACTCATTATGCTGCTATGGGCCTGATGACATAGATTTCATTGCTGAGTGATATTGCATTGTACGTAAGTACCACAACTTCTTTATCCATTTTTCGCTTTCTGTGATATTGAACTTGTACCGTAAACGAGGTTCTTGTAAACAGAGCCGTCCCAAACTTTGGGGTGGCTGTGTCTTTTTGATTTTAATTTCTCTAAGCTATAGGACCATAAGTGGAAGTGCCCTAGGCTCTGTTGCTTTGTTTTTTAGATGTTTCAGGAAACACCATACACTTCTCCAGAGTGGCTGTTGGCAATTTACATCCCGCCCATCAGCATAACAAGGCTCCCAGTTCTCCATGGCCTGTCCGGACTTTCTGGATTTTACACTTTTTTCAGATGGCCCTTTTGACTGGGGGGCAGTGAGACTTCATTGTAGTGCAGATTTCCTTTGCAAGCTTGCTTGGTTGGCCAAAAAGGGCGTATGCGTTTTTTCCTGAATATATTCAGGAAAAAACGCATACGCCGTTTTTGGCCAAGTGCATCATTGTGGACATTCTGTCTCTTTTCCTATGCTTTACATGCAATTCCAGTCTACCTCCTGAAATCGGATTCCTGCAATTCTGCCCCGCTTTCGAGTCCTCTTGGCAGCCTTACTTCAATATATTTTTGGACGATAGCTGTCATTTATAACTCTGCAGGTTTGTGAATTACAGTGCCCCTGAGCTCCTTTCTTCAACTCGCTTTCTTGTGAGCTGGCCGCAACACCGCAGGATTGCTTCAGGCTCTAGTGTGGTTCCGGCATGGCACGCTGAGCCTTTGGTTAATTCCTCTTCCTGGTGGGAAATGAGAGTTAAATTTGCCCATCCAGACACCTCCAGCTAGTCTCTCATTGGTTTTCCCTATTCCTGTTCATCTTCCGCAGAAATTGCAAACTGGGCCAAACAGGAGGTTAAAGGCACTGACTCTCCAAGTGGGGAGAGTTTTACTAAAGCGTCTGGAATGTTGCACCCGAGTACCAGGGGAGAAAAACTGAGACACATTTGAACACGTTTCCCGATCACATGGTGGATCATACTCTGGGTTCCACATGCATGTTTTAGCTGAAGGAAGAATCCCTTAAACCTGGAGAGTTGAGACCCATGGAATGGCTAGCATGCAATATGACTTCAAAGGGTCTGCATTTGCTCATCAAACCTCACCAATCCTATCACTGCTGCATTTATGCCGCTGTACACATGCTTGATTCTCTTTTGGAGACATATAAATCCATAGGTTTTAAGATTATTACTAGTCAGGTATATTCTTAGGCGATTAATATGGGGTGTAGAGTCCACTTCGTTGAGCAAGGAGTAGCTCTTGTCTATTACATATTTGGCTTATGGAACGGTATCTGTGCTAATTTCAATCTCTGGTTTTATGCAGAACCCCAACTCACCTTTCCCCTTAAGCAAGCATAAGTTGGTTTTCTACATTTGAGACCGTGTTCTGTTTTGTAATTCAGTTCCTGTGTAGCCAAGTTTACATTCCGTGTAGTAGTGATATCTTATGATGTTTCTTTTTCTGTTTGACTTACCTCACTTAGAATCATCGTACCTGAATCCACTCATTATGCTGCCACGGGCCTGATGATATAGATTTCATTGCTGAGTGATATTGCATTGTACGTAAGTACCACAAATTCTTTATCCATTTTTCACCTTCTGTGATATTGAATTTGTACTGTAAATGAGGTTCTTGTAAACAGAGCCGTCCCAAACTTTGGGGTGGCTGTGTCTTTTTGATTTTAATTTCCCTAAGCTATAGGACCATAAGTGGAAGTGCCCTAGGCTCTGTTGCTTTGTTTTTTAGATGTTTCAGGAAACACCATACACTTCTCCAGAGTGGCTGTTGGCAATTTACATCCGGCCCATCAGCATAACAAGGCTCCCAGTTCTCCATGGCCTGTCCTGCCTTTCTGGATTTTATACTTTTTTCAGATGGCCCTTTTGACCGGGGGGCAGTGAGACTTCATTGTAGTGCAGATTTCCTTTGCAAGCTTGCTTGGTTGGCCAAAAAGGGCGTATGCGTTTTTTCCTGAATATATTCAGGAAAAAACGCATACGCCCTTTTTGGCCAAGTGCATCATTGTGGACGTTCTGCCTCTTTTCCTATGCTTTACATGCAATTCCAGTCTACCTCCTGAAATCGGTTTCCTGCAATTCTGCCCCGCTTTCAAGTCCTCTTGGCAGCCTTACTTCAATATATTTTTGGACGATAGCTGTCATTTTTAACTCTGCAGGTTTGTGAATTACAGTGCCCCTGAGCTCCTTTCTTCAACTCGCTTTCTTGTGAGCTGGCCGCAACACCGCAGGATTGCTTCAGGCCCTAGTGTGGTTCCGGCATGGCACGCTGAGCCTTTGGTTAATTCCTCTTCCTGGTGGGAAATGAGAGTTACATTTGCCCATCCAGACACCTCCAGCTAGTCTCTCATTGGTTCTCCCTATTCCTGTTCATTTTCCGCAGAAATTGCAAACTGGGCCAAACAGGAGGTTAAAGGCACTGACTCTCCAAGTGGGGAGAGTTTTAGTAAAGCGTCTGGAATGTTGCACCCAAGTACCAGCGGAAAAAATCTGAGACACATTTGAACACGTTTCCCGATCACACGGTGGATCATACTCTGGGTTCCACATGCATGTTTTAGCTGAAGGAAGAATCCCTTAAACCTGGAGAGTTGAGACCCATGGAATGGCTAGCATGCAATATGACTTCAAAGGGTCTGCATTTGCTCATCAAACCTCACCAATCCTATCACTGCTGCGTTTATGCCGCTGTACACATGCTTGATTCTCTTTTGGAGACATATAAATCCATAGGTTTTAAGATTATTACTAGTCAGGTATATTCTTAGGCGATTAATATGGGGTGTAGAGTCCACTTCGTTGAGCAAGGAGTAGCTCTTGTCTATTACATATTTGGCTTATGGAATGGTATCTGTGCTAATTTCAATCTCTGGTTTTATGCAGAACCCCAACTCACCTTTCCCCTTAAGCAAGCATAAGTTGGTTTTCTACATTTGAGACCGTGTTCTGTTTTGTAATTCAGTTTCTGTGTAGCCAAGTTTTCATTCCGTGTAGTAGTGATATCTTATGATGTTTCTTTTTCTGTGTGACTTATCTCACTTAGAATCATCGTACCTGAATCCACTCATTATGCTGCTACGGGCCTGATGATATAGATTTCATTGCTGAGTGATATTGCATTGTACGTAAGTACCACAAATTCTTTATCCATTTTTCACCTTCTGTGATATTGAATTTGTACTGTAAATGAGGTTCTTGTAAACAGAGCCGTCCCAAACTTTGGGGTGGCTGTGTCTTTTTGATTTTAATTTCCCTAAGCTATAGGACCATAAGTGGAAGTGCCCTAGGCTCTGTTGCTTTGTTTTTTAGATGTTTCAGGAAACACCATACACTTCTCCAGAGTGGCTGTTGGCAATTTACATCCCGCCCATCAGCATAACAAGGCTCCCAGTTCTCCATGGCCTGTCCTGCCTTTCTGGATTTTATACTTTTTTCAGATGGCCCTTTTGACCGGGGGGCAGTGAGACTTCATTGTAGTGCAGATTTCCTTTGCAAGCTTGCTTGGTTGGCCAAAAAGGGCGTATGCGTTTTTTCCTGAATATATTCAGGAAAAAACGCATACGCCCTTTTTGGCCAAGTGCATCATTGTGGACGCTCTGCCTCTTTTCCTATGCTTTACATGCAATTCCAGTCTACCTCCTGAAATCGGTTTCCTGCAATTCTGCCCTGCTTTCAAGTCCTCTTGGCAGCCTTACTTCAATATATTTTTGGACGATAGCTGTCATTTTTAACTCTGCAGGTTTGTGAATTACAGTGCCCCTGAGCTCCTTTCTTCAACTCGCTTTCTTGTGAGCTGGCCGCAACACCGCAGGATTGCTTCAGGCCCTAGTGTGGTTCCGGCATGGCACGCTGAGCCTTTGGTTAATTCCTCTTCCTGGTGGGAAATGAGAGTTAAATTTGCCCGTCCAGACACCTCCAGCTAGTCTCTTATTGGTTCTCCCTATTCCTGTTCATTTTCCGCAGAAATTGCAAACTGGGCCAAACAGGAGGTTAAAGGCACTGACTCTCCAAGTGAGGAGAGTGTTAGTAAAGCGTCTGGAATGTTGCACCCGAGTACCAGGGGACGAAATCTGACACATTTGAACACGTTTCCCGATCACACGGTGGATCATACTCTGGGTTCCACATGCATGTTTTAGCTGAAGGAAGAATCCCTTAAACCTGGAGAGTTGAGACCCATGGAATGGGTACCATGCAATATGACTTCAAAGGGTCTGCATTTGCTCACCGAACCTCACCAATCCTATCACTGCTGCATTTATGCCGCTGTACACACGCTTGATTCTCTTTCGGAGACATATAAATCCATAGGTTTTAAGATTCTTACTAGTCAGGTATATTCTTAGGCATTTAATATGGGGTGTAGAGTCCACTTCGTTGAGCAAGGAGTAGCTCTTGTCTATTACCTATTTGGCTTATGGAATGGTATCTGTGCTAATTTCAATCTCTGGTTTTATGCAGCACCCCAACTCACCTTTCCCCTTAAGCAAGCATAAGTTGGTTTTCTACATTTGAGATCCTGTTCTGTTTTGTAATTCAGTTCCTGTGTAGCCAAGTTTACATTCCATGTATTAGTGATATCTTATGATGTTTCTTTTTCTGTGTGACTTATCTCACTTAGAATCATCGTACCTGAATCCACTCATTATGCTGCTACGGGCCTGATGACATAGATTTCATTCCTGAGTGATATTGCATTGTACGTACGTACCACAACTTCTTTATCCATTTTTCACTTTCTGCGATATTGAACTTGTACCGTAAACGAGGTTCTTGTAAACAGAGCCGTCCCATACTTTGGGGTGGCTGTGTCTTTTTGATTTTAATTTCCCTAAGCTATAGGACCATAAGTGGAAGTGCCCTAGGCTCTGTTGCTTTGTTTTTTAGATGTTTCAGGAAACACCATACACTTCTCCAGAGTGGCTGTTGGCAATTTACATCCCGCCCATCAGCATAACAAGGCTCCCAGTTCTCCATGGCCTGTCCGGCCTTTCTGGATTTTACACTTTTTTCAGATGGCCCTTTTGACTGGGGGGCAGTGAGACTTCATTGTAGTGCAGATTTCCTTTGCAAGCTTGCTTGGTTGGCCAAAAAGGGCGTATGCGTTTTTTCCTGAATATATTCAGGAAAAAACGCATATGCCCTTTTTGGCCAAGTGCATCATTGTGGACGTTCTGCCTCTTTTCCTATGCTTTACATGCAATTCCAGTCTACCTCCTGAAATCGGATTCCTGCAATTCTGCCCCGCTTTCAAGTCCTCTTGGCAGCCTTACTTAAATATATTTTTGGACGATAGCTGTCATTTATAACTCTGCAGGTTTGTGAATTACAGTGCCCCTGAGCTCCTTTCTTCAACTCGCTTTCTTGTGAGCTGGCCGCAACACCGCAGGATTGCTTCAGGCCCTAGTGTCGTTCCGGAATGGCACGCTGAGCCTTTGGTTAATTCCTCTTCCTGGTGGGAAATGAGAGTTAAATTTGCCAATCCAGACACCTCCAGCTAGTCTCTCATTTGTTCTCCCTATTCCTGTTCATTTTCCGCAGAAATTGCAAACTGGGCCAAACAGGAGGTTAAAGGCACTGACTCTCCAAGTGGGGAGAGTTTTAGTAAAGCGTCTGGAATGTTGCACCCGAGTACCAGCGGAGAAAATCTGAGACAAATTTGAACACGTTTCCCGATCACACGGTGGATCATACTCTGGGTTCCACATGCATGTTTTAGCTGAAGGAAGAATCCCTTAAACCTGGAGAGTTGAGACCCATGGAATGGCTGGCATGCAATATGACTTCAAAGGGTCTGCATTTGCTCATCAAACCTCACCAATCCTATCACTGCTGCGTTTATGCTGCTGTACACATGCTTGATTCTCTTTTGGAGACATATAAATCCATAGGTTTTAAGATTATTACTAGTCAGGTATATTCTTAGGCGATTAATATGGGGTGTAGAGTCCACTTCGTTGAGCAAGGAGTAGCTCTTGTCTATTACATATTTGGCTTATGGAATGGTATCTGTGCTAATTTCAATCTCTGGTTTTATGCAGAACCCCAACTCACCTTTCCCCTTAAGCAAGCATAAGTTGGTTTTCTACATTTGAGACCGTGTTCTGTTTTGTAATTCAGTTTCTGTGTAGCCAAGTTTACATTCCGTGTAGTAGTGATATCTTATGATGTTTCTTTTTCTGTGTGACTTATCTCACTTAGAATCATCGTACCTGAATCCACTCATTATGCTGCTACGGGCCTGATGATATAGATTTCATTGCTGAGTGATATTGCATTGTACGTAAGTACCACAAATTCTTTATCCATTTTTCACCTTCTGTGATATTGAATTTGTACTGTAAATGAGGTTCTTGTAAACAGAGCCGTCCCAAACTTTGGGGTGGCTGTGTCTTTTTGATTTTAATTTCCCTAAGCTATAGGACCATAAGTGGAAGTGCCCTAGGCTCTGTTGCTTTGTTTTTTAGATGTTTCAGGAAACACCATACACTTCTCCAGAGTGGCTGTTGGCAATTTACATCCCGCCCATCAGCATAACAAGGCTCCCAGTTCTCCATGGCCTGTCCTGCCTTTCTGGATTTTACACTTTATTCAGATGGCCCTTTTGACCGGGGGGCAGTGAGACTTCATTGTAGTGCAGATTTCCTTTGCAAGCTTGCTTGGTTGGCCAAAAAGGGCGTATGCGTTTTTTCCTGAATATATTCAGGAAAAAACGCATACGCCCTTTTTGGCCAAGTGCATCATTGTGGACGTTCTGCCTCTTTTCGTATGCTTTACATGCAATTCCAGTCTACCTCCTGAAATCGGTTTCCTGCAATTCCGCCCCGCTTTCAAGTCCTCTTGGCAGCCTTACTTCAATATATTTTTGGACGATAGCTGTCATTTTTAACTCTGCAGGTTTGTGAATTACAGTGCCCCTGAGCTCCTTTCTTCAACTCGCTTTCTTGTGAGCTGGCCGCAACACCGCAGGATTGCTTCAGGCCCTAGTGTCGTTCCGGCATGGCACGCTGAGCCTTTGGTTAATTCCTCTTCCTGGTGGGAAATGAGAGTTACATTTGCCCATCCAGACACCTCCAGCTAGTCTCTCATTGGTTCTCCCTATTCCTGTTCATTTTCCGCAGAAATTGCAAACTGGGCCAAACAGGAGGTTAAAGGCACTGACTCTCCAAGTGGGGAGAGTTTTAGTAAAGCGTCTGGAATGTTGCACCCAAGTACCAGCAGAGAAAATCTGAGACACATTTGAACACGTTTCCCGATCACACGGTGGATCATACTCTGGGTTCCACATGCATGTTTTAGCTGAAGGAAGAATCCCTTAAACCTGGAGAGTTGAGACCCATGGAATGGCTAGCATGCAATATGACTTCAAAGGGTCTGCATTTGCTCATCAAACCTCACCAATCCTATCACTGCTGCGTTTATGCCGCTGTACACATGCTTGATTCTCTTTTGGAGACATATAAATCCATAGGTTTTAAGATTATTACTAGTCAGGTATATTCTTAGGCGATTAATATGTGGTGTAGAGTCCACTTGGTTGAGCAAGGAGTAGCTCTTGTCTATTACATATTTGGCTTATGGAATGGTATCTGTGCTAATTTCAATCTCTGGTTTTATGCAGAACCCCAACTCACCTTTCCCCTTAAGCAAGCATAAGTTGGTTTTCTACATTTGAGACCGTGTTCGGTTTTGTAATTCAGTTTCTCTGTAGCCAAGTTTACATTCCGTGTAGTAGTGATATCTTATGATGTTTCTTTTTCTGTGTGACTTATCTCACTTAGAATCATCGTACCTGAATCCACTCATTATGCTGCTACGGGCCTGATGATATAGATTTCATTGCTGAGTGATATTGCATTGTACGTAAGTACCACAAATTCTTTATCCATTTTTCACCTTCTGTGATATTGAATTTGTACTGTAAATGAGGTTCTTGTAAACAGAGCCGTCCCAAACTTTGGGGTGGCTGTGTCTTTTTGATTTTAATTTCCCTAAGCTATAGGACCATAAGTGGAAGTGCCCTAGGCTCTGTTGCTTTGTTTTTTAGATGTTTCAGGAAACACCATACACTTCTCCAGAGTGGCTGTTGGCAATTTACATCCCGCCGATCAGCATAACAAGGCTCCCAGTTCTCCATGGCCTGTCCTGCCTTTCTGGATTTTATACTTTTTTCAGATGGCCCTTTTGACCGGGGGGCAGTGAGACTTCATTGTAGTGCAGATTTCCTTTGCAAGCTTGCTTGGTTGGCCAAAAAGGGCGTATGCGTTTTTTCCTGAATATATTCAGGAAAAAACGCATACGCCCTTTTTGGCCAAGTGCATCATTGTGGACGTTCTGCCTCTTTTCCTATGCTTTACATGCAATTCCAGTCTACCTCCTGAAATCGGTTTCCTGCAATTCTGCCCTGCTTTCAAGTCCTCTTGGCAGCCTTACTTCAATATATTTTTGGACGATAGCTGTCATTTTTAACTCTGCAGGTTTGTGAATTACAGTGCCCCTGAGCTCCTTTCTTCAACTCGCTTTCTTGTGAGCTGGCCGCAACACCGCAGGATTGCTTCAGGCCCTAGTGTGGTTCCGGCATGGCACGCTGAGCCTTTGGTTAATTCCTCTTCCTGGTGGGAAATGAGAGTTAAATTTGCCCGTCCAGACACCTCCAGCTAGTCTCTTATTGGTTCTCCCTATTCCTGTTCATTTTCCACAGAAATTGCAAACTGGGCCAAACAGGAGGTTAAAGGCACTGACTCTCCAAGTGAGGAGAGTGTTAGTAAAGCGTCTGGAATGTTGCACCCGAGTACCAGGGGACGAAATCTGACACATTTGAACACGTTTCCCGATCACACGGTGGATCATACTCTGGGTTCCACATGCATGTTTTAGCTGAAGGAAGAATCCCTTAAACCTGGAGAGTTGAGACCCATGGAATGGGTACCATGCAATATGACTTCAAAGGGTCTGCATTGGCTCACCGAACCTCACCAATCCTATCACTGCTGCGCTTATGCCACTGTACACACCCTTGATTCTCTTTCGGAGACATATAAATCCATAGGTTTTAAGATTATTACTAGTCAGGTATATTCTTAGGCGATTAATATGGGGTGTTGAGTCCTCTTCGTTGAGCAAGGAGTAGCTCTTGTCTATTACATATTTGGCTTATGGAACGGTATCTGTGCTAATTTCAATCTCTGGTTTTATGCAACACCCCAACTCACCTTTCCCCTTAAGCAAGCATAAGTTGGTTTTCTACATTTGAGACCGTGTTCTGTTTTGTAATTCAGTTTCTGTGTAGCCAAGTTTACATTCCGTGTAGTAGTTATATCTTATGATGTTTCTTTTTCTGTGTGACTTACCTCACTTAGAATCATCGTACCTGAATCCACTCATTATGCTGCTACGGGCCTGATGATATAGATTTCATTGCTGAGTGATATTGCATTGTACGTAAGTACCACAAATTCTTTATCCATTTTTCACCTTCTGTGATATTGAATTTGTACTGTAAATGAGGTTCTTGTAAACAGAGCCGTCCCAAACTTTGGGGTGGCTGTGTCTTTTTGATTTTAATTTCCCTAAGCTATAGGACCATAAGTGGAAGTGCCCTAGGCTCTGTTGCTTTGTTTTTTAGATGTTTCAGGAAACACCATACACTTCTCCAGAGTGGCTGTTGGCAATTTACATCCCGCCCATCAGCATAACAAGGCTCCCAGTTCTCCATGGCCTGTCCTGCCTTTCTGGATTTTACACTTTTTTCAGATGGCCCTTTTGACTGGGGGGCAGTGAGACTTCATTGTAGTGCAGATTTCCTTTGCAAGCTTGCTTGGTTGGCCAAAAAGGGCGTATGCGTTTTTTCCTGAATATATTCAGGAAAAAACGCATACGCCCTTTTTGGCCAAGTGCATCATTGTGGACGTTCTGCCTCTTTTCGTATGCTTTACATGCAATTCCAGTCTACCTCCTGAAATCGGTTTCCTGCAATTCTGCCCCGCTTTCAAGTCCTCTTGGCAGCCTTACTTCAATATATTTTTGGACGATAGCTGTCATTTTTAACTCTGCAGGTTTGTGAATTACAGTGCCCCTGAGCTCCTTTCTTCAACTCGCTTTCTTGTGAGCTGGCCGCAACACCGCAGGATTGCTTCAGGCCCTAGTGTGGTTCCGGCATGGCACGCTGAGCCTTTGGTTAATTCCTCTTCCTGGTGGGAAATGAGAGTTACATTTGCCCATCCAGACACCTCCAGCTAGTCTCTCATTGGTTCTCCCTATTCCTGTTCATTTTCCGCAGAAATTGCAAACTGGGCCAAACAGGAGGTTAAAGGCACTGACTCTCCAAGTGGGGAGAGTTTTAGTAAAGCGTCTGGAATGTTGCACCCAAGTACCAGCGGAGAAAATCTGAGACACATTTGAACACGTTTCCCGGTCACACGGTGGATCATACTCTGGGTTCCACATGCATGTTTTAGCTGAAGGAAGAATCCCTTAAACCTGGAGAGTTGAGACCCATGGAATGGCTAGCATGCAATATGACTTCAAAGGGTCTGCATTTGCTCATCAAACCTCACCAATCCTATCACTGCTGCGTTTATGCCGCTGTACACATGCTTGATTCTCTTTTGGAGACATATAAATCCATAGGTTTTAAGATTATTACTAGTCAGGTATATTCTTAGGCGATTAATATGGGGTGTAGAGTCCACTTCGTTGAGCAAGGAGTAGCTCTTGTCTATTACATATTTGGCTTATGGAATGGTATCTGTGCTAATTTCAATCTCTGGTTTTATGCAGAACCCCAACTCACCTTTCCCCTTAAGCAAGCATAAGTTGGTTTTCTACATTTGAGACCGTGTTCTGTTTTGTAATTCAGTTTCTGTGTAGCCAAGTTTTCATTCCGTGTAGTAGTGATATCTTATGATGTTTCTTTTTCTGTGTGACTTATCTCACTTAGAATCATCGTACCTGAATCCACTCATTATGCTGCTACGGGCCTGATGATATAGATTTCATTGCTGAGTGCTATTGCATTGTACGTAAGTACCACAAATTCTTTATCCATTTTTCACCTTCTGTGATATTGAATTTGTACTGTAAATGAGGTTCTTGTAAACAGAGCCGTCCCAAACTTTGGGGTGGCTGTGTCTTTTTGATTTTAATTTCCCTAAGCTATAGGACCATAAGTGGAAGTGCCCTAGGCTCTGTTGCTTTGTTTTTTAGATGTTTCAGGAAACACCATACACTTCTCCAGAGTGGCTGTTGGCAATTTACATCCCGCCGATCAGCATAACAAGGCTCCCAGTTCTCCATGGCCTGTCCTGCCTTTCTGGATTTTATACTTTTTTCAGATGGCCCTTTTGACCGGGGGGCAGTGAGACTTCATTGTAGTGCAGATTTCCTTTGCAAGCTTGCTTGGTTGGCCAAAAAGGGCGTATGCGTTTTTTCCTGAATATATTCAGGAAAAAACGCATACGCCCTTTTTGGCCAAGTGCATCATTGTGGACGTTCTGCCTCTTTTCGTATGCTTTACATGCAATTCCAGTCTACCTCCTGAAATCGGTTTCCTGCAATTCTGCCCTGCTTTCAAGTCCTCTTGGCAGCCTTACTTCAATATATTTTTGGACGATAGCTGTCATTTTTAACTCTGCAGGTTTGTGAATTACAGTGCCCCTGAGCTCCTTTCTTCAACTCGCTTTCTTGTGAGCTGGCCGCAACACCGCAGGATTGCTTCAGGCCCTAGTGTGGTTCCGGCATGGCACGCTGAGCCTTTGGTTAATTCCTCTTCCTGGTGGGAAATGAGAGTTAAATTTGCCCGTCCAGACACCTCCAGCTAGTCTCTTATTGGTTCTCCCTATTCCTGTTCATTTTCCGCAGAAATTGCAAACTGGGCCAAACAGGAGGTTAAAGGCACTGACTCTCCAAGTGAGGAGAGTGTTAGTAAAGCGTCTGGAATGTTGCACCCGAGTACCAGGGGACGAAATCTGACACATTTGAACACGTTTCCCGATCACACGGTGGATCATACTCTGGGTTCCACATGCATGTTTTAGCTGAAGGAAGAATCCCTTAAACCTGGAGAGTTGAGACCCATGGAATGGGTACCATGCAATATGACTTCAAAGGGTCTGCATTGGCTCACCGAACCTCACCAATCCTATCACTGCTGCGCTTATGCCACTGTACACACCCTTGGTTCTCTTTCGGAGACATATAAATCCATAGGTTTTAAGATTCTTCCTAGTCAGGTATATTCTTAGACGTTTAATATGGGGTGTTGAGTCCTCTTCGTTGAGCAAGGAGTAGCTCTTGTCTATTACATATTTGGCTTATGGAACGGTATCTGTGCTAATTTCAATCTCTGGATTTATGCAACACCCCAACTCACCTTTCCCCTTAAGCAAGCATAAGTTGGTTTTCTACATTTGAGACCTTGTTCTGTTTTGTAATTCAGTTCCTGTGTAGCCAAGTTTACATTCCGTGTATTAGTGATATCTTATGATGTTTCTTTTTCTGTGTGACTTATCTCACTTAGAATCATCGTACCTGAATCCACTCATTATGCTGCTATGGGCCTGATGACATAGATTTCATTGCTGAGTGATATTGCATTGTACGTAAGTACCACAACTTCTTTATCCATTTTTCGCTTTCTGTGATATTGAACTTGTACCGTAAACGAGGTTCTTGTAAACAGAGCCGTCCCAAACTTTGGGGTGGCTGTGTTTTTTTGATTTTAATTTCCCTAAGCTATACGACCATAAGTGGAAGTGCCCTAGGCTCTGTTGCTTTGTTTTTTAGATGTTTCAGGAAACACCATACACTTCTCCTGAGTGGCTGTTGGCAATTTACATCCTGCCCATCAGCATAACAAGGCTCCCAGTTCTCCATGGCCTGTCCGGCCTTTCTGGATTTTACACTTTTTTCAGATGGCCCTTTTGACTGGGGGGCAGTGAGACTTCATTGTAGTGCAGATTTCCTTTGCAAGCTTGCTTGGTTGGCCAAAAAGGGCGTATGCGTTTTTTCCTGAATATATTCAGGAAAAAACGCATATGCCCTTTTTGGCCAAGTGCATCATTGTGGACGTTCTGCCTCTTTTCCTATGCTTTACATGCAATTCCAGTCTACCTCCTGAAATCGGTTTCCTGCAATTCTGCCCCGCTTTCAAGTCCTCTTGGCAGCCTTACTTCAATATATTTTTGGACGATAGCTGTCATTTATAACTCTGCAGGTTTGTGAATTACAGTGCCCCTGAGCTCCTTTCTTCAACTCGCTTTCTTGTGAGCTGGCCGCAACACCGCAGGATTGCTTCAGGCCCTAGTGTGGTTCCGGCATGGCACGCTGAGCCTTTGGTTAATTCCTCTTCCTGGTGGGAAATGAGAGTTAAATTTGCCAATCCAGACACCTCCAGCTAGTCTCTCATTTGTTCTCCCTATTCCTGTTCATTTTCCGCAGAAATTGCAAACTGGGCCAAACAGGAGGTTAAAGGCACTGACTCTCCAAGTGGGGAGAGTTTTAGTAAAGCGTCTGGAATGTTGCACCCGAGTACCAGCGGAGAAAATCTGAGACACATTTGAACACGTTTCCCGATCACACGGTGGATCATACTCTGGGTTCCACATGCATGTTTTAGCTGAAGGAAGAATCCCTTAAACCTGGAGAGTTGAGACCCATGGAATGGCTGGCATGCAATATGACTTCAAAGGGTCTGCATTTGCTCATCAAACCTCACCAATCCTATCACTGCTGCGTTTATGCTGCTGTACACATGCTTGATTCTCTTTTGGAGACATATAAATCCATAGGTTTTAAGATTATTACTAGTCAGGTATATTCTTAGGCGATTAATATGGGGTGTAGAGTCCACTTCGTTGAGCAAGGAGTAGCTCTTGTCTATTATATATTTGGCTTATGGAATGGTATCTGTGCTAATTTCAATCTCTGGTTTTATGCAGAACCCCAACTCACCTTTCCCCTTAAGCAAGCATAAGTTGGTTTTCTACATTTGAGACCGTGTTCTGTTTTGTAATTCAGTTTCTGTGTAGCCAAGTTTACATTCCGTGTAGTAGTGATATCTTATGATGTTTCTTTTTCTGTGTGACTTATCTCACTTAGAATCATCGTACCTGAATCCACTCATTATGCTGCTACGGGCCTGATGATATAGATTTCATTGCTGAGTGATATTGCATTGTACGTAAGTACCACAAATTCTTTATCCATTTTTCACCTTCTGTGATATTGAATTTGTACTGTAAATGAGGTTCTTGTAAACAGAGCCGTCCCAAACTTTGGGGTGGCTGTGTCTTTTTGATTTTAATTTCCCTAAGCTATAGGACCATAAGTGGAAGTGCCCTAGGCTCTGTTGCTTTGTTTTTTAGATGTTTCAGGAAACACCATACACTTCTCCAGAGTGGCTGTTGGCAATTTACATCCCGCCCATCAGCATAACAAGGCTCCCAGTTCTCCATGGCCTGTCCTGCCTTTCTGGATTTTACACTTTTTTCAGATGGCCCTTTTGACCGGGGGGCAGTGAGACTTCATTGTAGTGCAGATTTCCTTTGCAAGCTTGCTTGGTTGGCCAAAAAGGGCGTATGCGTTTTTTCCTGAATATATTCAGGAAAAAACGCATACGCCCTTTTTGGCCAAGTGCATCATTGTGGACGTTCTGCCTCTTTTCCTATGCTTTACATGCAATTCCAGTCTACCTCCTGAAATCGGTTTCCTGCAATTCTGCCCCGCTTTCAAGTCCTCTTGGCAGCCTTACTTCAATATATTTTTGGACGATAGCTGTCATTTTTAACTCTGCAGGTTTGTGAATTACAGTGCCCCTGAGCTCCTTTCTTCAACTCGCTTTCTTGTGAGCTGGCCGCAACACCGCAGGATTGCTTCAGGCCCTAGTGTGGTTCCGGCATGGCACGCTGAGCCTTTGGTTAATTCCTCTTCCTGGTGGGAAATGAGAGTTACATTTGCCCATCCAGACACCTCCAGCTAGTCTCTCATTGGTTCTCCCTATTCCTGTTCATTTTCCGCAGAAATTGCAAACTGGGCCAAACAGGAGGTTAAAGGCACTGACTCTCCAAGTGGGGAGAGTTTTAGTAAAGCGTCTGGAATGTTGCACCCAAGTACCAGCGGAGAAAATCTGAGACACATTTGAACACGTTTCCCGATCATACGGTGGATCATACTCTGGGTTCCACATGCATGTTTTAGCTGAAGGAAGAATCCCTTAAACCTGGAGAGTTGAGACCCATGGAATGGCTAGCATGCAATATGACTTCAAAGGGTCTGCATTTGCTCATCAAACCTCACCAATCCTATCACTGCTGCGTTTATGCCGCTGTACACATGCTTGATTCTCTTTTGGAGACATATAAATCCATAGGTTTTAAGATTATTACTAGTCAGGTATATTCTTAGGCGATTAATATGGGGTGTAGAGTCCACTTCGTTGAGCAAGGAGTAGCTCTTGTCTATTACATATTTGGCTTATGGAATGGTATCTGTGCTAATTTCAATCTCTGGTTTTATGCAGAACCCCAACTCACCTTTCCCCTTAAGCAAGCATAAGTTGGTTTTCTACATTTGAGACCGTGTTCTGTTTTGTAATTCAGTTTCTGTGTAGCCAAGTTTTCATTCCGTGTAGTAGTGATATCTTATGATGTTTCTTTTTCTGTGTGACTTATCTCACTTAGAATCATCGTACCTGAATCCACTCATTATGCTGCTACGGGCCTGATGATATAGATTTCATTGCTGAGTGATATTGCATTGTACGTAAGTACCACAAATTCTTTATCCATTTTTCACCTTCTGTGATATTGAATTTGTACTGTAAATGAGGTTCTTGTAAACAGAGCCGTCCCAAACTTTGGGGTGGCTGTGTCTTTTTGATTTTAATTTCCCTAAGCTATAGGACCATAAGTGGAAGTGCCCTAGGCTCTGTTGCTTTGTTTTTTAGATGTTTCAGGAAACACCATACACTTCTCCAGAGTGGCTGTTGGCAATTTACATCCCGCCGATCAGCATAACAAGGCTCCCAGTTCTCCATGGCCTGTCCTGCCTTTCTGGATTTTATACTTTTTTCAGATGGCCCTTTTGACCGGGGGGCAGTGAGACTTCATTGTAGTGCAGATTTCCTTTGCAAGCTTGCTTGGTTGGCCAAAAAGGGCGTATGCGTTTTTTCCTGAATATATTCAGGAAAAAACGCATACGCCCTTTTTGGCCAAGTGCATCATTGTGGACGTTCTGCCTCTTTTCCTATGCTTTACATGCAATTCCAGTCTACCTCCTGAAATCGGTTTCCTGCAATTCTGCCCTGCTTTCAAGTCCTCTTGGCAGCCTTACTTCAATATATTTTTGGACGATAGCTGTCATTTTTAACTCTGCAGGTTTGTGAATTACAGTGCCCCTGAGCTCCTTTCTTCAACTCGCTTTCTTGTGAGCTGGCCGCAACACCGCAGGATTGCTTCAGGCCCTAGTGTGGTTCCGGCATGGCACGCTGAGCCTTTGGTTAATTCCTCTTCCTGGTGGGAAATGAGAGTTAAATTTGCCCGTCCAGACACCTCCAGCTAGTCTCTTATTGGTTCTCCCTATTCCTGTTCATTTTCCGCAGAAATTGCAAACTGGGCCAAACAGGAGGTTAAAGGCACTGACTCTCCAAGTGAGGAGAGTGTTAGTAAAGCGTCTGGAATGTTGCACCCGAGTACCAGGGGATGAAATCTGACACATTTGAACACGTTTCCCGATCACACGGTGGATCATACTCTGGGTTCCACATGCATGTTTTAGCTGAAGGAAGAATCCCTTAAACCTGGAGAGTTGAGACCCATGGAATGGGTACCATGCAATATGACTTCAAAGGGTCTGCATTGGCTCACCGAACCTCACCAATCCTATCACTGCTGCGCTTATGCCACTGTACACACCCTTGATTCTCTTTCGGAGACATATAAATCCATAGGTTTTAAGATTCTTCCTAGTCAGGTATATTCTTAGACGTTTAATATGGGGTGTTGAGTCCTCTTCGTTGAGCAAGGAGTAGCTCTTGTCTATTACATATTTGGCTTATGGAACGGTATCTGTGCTAATTTCAATCTCTGGTTTTATGCAGCACCCCAACTCACCTTTCCCCTTAAGCAAGCATAAGTTGGTTTTCTACATTTGAGACCTTGTTCTGTTTTGTAATTCAGTTCCTGTGTAGCCAAGTTTACATTCCGTGTATTAGTGATATCTTATGATGTTTCTTTTTCTGTGTGACTTATCTCACTTAGAATCATCGTACCTGAATCCACTCATTATGCTGCTATGGGCCTGATGACATAGATTTCATTGCTGAGTGATATTGCATTGTACGTAAGTACCACAACTTCTTTATCCATTTTTCGCTTTCTGTGATATTGAACTTGTACCGTAAACGAGGTTCTTGTAAACAGAGCCGTCCCAAACTTTGGGGTGGCTGTGTCTTTTTGATTTTAATTTCCCTAAGCTATACGACCATAAGTGGAAGTGCCCTAGGCTCTGTTGCTTTGTTTTTTAGATGTTTCAGGAAACACCATACACTTCTCCAGAGTGGCTGTTGGCAATTTACATCCCGCCCATCAGCATAACAAGGCTCCCAGTTCTCCATGGCCTGTCCGGCCTTTCTGGATTTTACACTTTTTTCAGATGGCCCTTTTGACTGGGGAGCAGTGAGACTTCATTGTAGTGCAGATTTCCTTTGCAAGCTTGCTTGGTTGGCCAAAAAGGGCGTATGCGTTTTTTCCTGAATATATTCAGGAAAAAAACGCATATGCCCTTTTTGGCCAAGTGCATCATTGTGGACGTTCTGCCTCATTTCGTATGCTTTACATGCAATTCCAGTCTACCTCCTGAAATCGGTTTCCTGCAATTCTGCCCCGCTTTCAAGTCCTCTTGGCAGCCTTACTTCAATATATTTTTGGACGATAGCTGTCATTTTTAACTCTGCAGGTTTGTGAATTACAGTGCCCCTGAGCTCCTTTCTTCAACTCGCTTTCTTGTGAGCTGGCCGCAACACCGCAGGATTGCTTCAGGCCCTAGTGTCGTTCCGGCATGGCACGCTGAGCCTTTGGTTAATTCCTCTTCCTGGTGGGAAATGAGAGTTACATTTGCCCATCCAGACACCTCCAGCTAGTCTCTCATTGGTTCTCCCTATTCCTGTTCATTTTCCGCAGAAATTGCAAACTGGGCCAAACAGGAGTTTAAAGGCACTGACTCTCCAAGTGGGGAGAGTTTTAGTAAAGCGTCTGGAATGTTGCACCCAAGTACCAGCGGAGAAAATCTGAGACACATTTGAACACGTTTCCCGATCACACGGTGGATCATACTCTGGGTTCCACATGCATGTTTTAGCTGAAGGAAGAATCCCTTAAACCTGGAGAGTTGAGACCCATGGAATGGCTAGCATGCAATATGACTTCAAAGGGTCTGCATTTGCTCATCAAACCTCACCAATCCTATCACTGCTGCGTTTATGCCGCTGTACACATGCTTGATTCTCTTTTGGAGACATATAAATCCATAGGTTTTAAGATTATTACTAGTCAGGTATATTCTTAGGCGATTAATATGGGGTGTAGAGTCCACTTCGTTGAGCAAGGAGTAGCTCTTGTCTATTACATATTTGGCTTATGGAATGGTATCTGTGCTAATTTCAATCTCTGGTTTTATGCAGAACCCCAACTCACCTTTCCCCTTAAGCAAGCATAAGTTGGTTTTCTACATTTGAGACCGTGTTCTGTTTTGTAATTCAGTTTCTGTGTAGCCAAGTTTTCATTCCGTGTAGTAGTGATATCTTATGATGTTTCTTTTTCTGTGTGACTTATCTCACTTAGAATCATCGTACCTGAATCCACTCATTATGCTGCTACGGGCCTGATGATATAGATTTCATTGCTGAGTGATATTGCATTGTACGTAAGTACCACAAATTCTTTATCCATTTTTCACCTTCTGTGATATTGAATTTGTACTGTAAATGAGGTTCTTGTAAACAGAGCCGTCCGAAACTTTGGGGTGGCTGTGTCTTTTTGATTTTAATTTCCCTAAGCTATAGGACCATAAGTGGAAGTGCCCTAGGCTCTGTTGCTTTGTTTTTTAGATGTTTCAGGAAACACCATACACTTCTCCAGAGTGGCTGTTGGCAATTTACATCCCGCCCATCAGCATAACAAGGCTCCCAGTTCTCCATGGCCTGTCCTGCCTTTCTGGATTTTATACTTTTTTCAGATGGCCCTTTTGACCGGGGGGCAGTGAGACTTCATTGTAGTGCAGATTTCCTTTGCAAGCTTGCTTGGTTGGCCGAAAAGGGCGTATGCGTTTTTTCCTGAATATATTCAGGAAAAAATGCATACGCCCTTTTTGGCCAAGTGCATCATTGTGGACGTTCTGCCTCTTTTCCTATGCTTTACATGCAATTCCAGTCTACCTCCTGAAATCGGTTTCCTGCAATTCTGCCCTGCTTTCAAGTCCTCTTGGCAGCCTTACTTCAATATATTTTTGGACGATAGCTGTCATTTTTAACTCTGCAGGTTTGTGAATTACAGTGCCCCTGAGCTCCTTTCTTCAACTCGCTTTCTTGTGAGCTGGCCGCAACACCGCAGGATTGCTTCAGGCCCTAGTGTGGTTCCGGCATGGCACGCTGAGCCTTTGGTTAATTCCTCTTCCTGGTGGGAAATGAGAGTTAAATTTGCCCGTCCAGACACCTCCAGCTAGTCTCTTATTGGTTCTCCCTATTCCTGTTCATTTTCCGCAGAAATTGCAAACTGGGCCAAACAGGAGGTTAAAGGCACTGACTCTCCAAGTGAGGAGAGTGTTAGTAAAGCGTCTGGAATGTTGCACCCAAGTACCAGGGGACGAAATCTGACACATTTGAACACGTTTCCCGATCACACGGTGGATCATACTCTGGGTTCCACATGCATGTTTTAGCTGAAGGAAGAATCCCTTAAACCTGGAGAGTTGAGACCCATGGAATGGGTACCATGCAATATGACTTCAAAGGGTCTGCATTGGCTCACCGAACCTCACCAATCCTATCACTGCTGCGCTTATGCCACTGTACACACCCTTGATTCTCTTTCGGAGACATATAAATCCATAGGTTTTAAGATTCTTCCTAGTCAGGTATATTCTTAGACGTTTAATATGGGGTGTTGAGTCCTCTTCGTTGAGCAAGGAGTAGCTCTTGTCTATTACATATTTGGCTTATGGAACGGTATCTGTGCTAATTTCAATCTCTGGTTTTATGCAGCACCCCAACTCACCTTTCCCCTTAAGCAAGCATAAGTTGGTTTTCTACATTTGAGACCTTGTTCTGTTTTGTAATTCAGTTCCTGTGTAGCCAAGTTTACATTCCGTGTATTAGTGATATCTTATGATGTTTCTTTTTCTGTGTGACTTATCTCACTTAGAATCATCGTACCTGAATCCACTCATTATGCTGCTATGGGCCTGATGACATAGATTTCATTGCTGAGTGATATTGCATTGTACGTAAGTACCACAACTTCTTTATCCATTTTTCGCTTTCTGTGATATTGAACTTGTACCGTAAACGAGGTTCTTGTAAACAGAGCCGTCCCAAACTTTGGGGTGGCTGTGTTTTTTTGATTTTAATTTCCCTAAGCTATACGACCATAAGTGGAAGTGCCCTAGGCTCTGTTGCTTTGTTTTTTAGATGTTTCAGGAAACACCATACACTTCTCCAGAGTGGCTGTTGGCAATTTACATCCCGCCCATCAGCATAACAAGGCTCCCAGTTCTCCATGGCCTGTCCGGCCTTTCTGGATTTTACACTTTTTTCAGATGGCCCTTTTGACTGGGGGGCAGTGAGACTTCATTGTAGTGCAGATTTCCTTTGCAAGCTTGCTTGGTTGGCCAAAAAGGGCGTATGCGTTTTTTCCTGAATATATTCAGGAAAAAACGCATACGCCCTTTTTGGCCAAGTGCATCATTGTGGACGTTCTGCCTCTTTTCCTATGCTTTACATGCAATTCCAGTCTACCTCCTGAAATCGGTTTCCTGCAATTCTGCCCCGCTTTCAAGTCCTCTTGGCAGCCTTACTTCAATATATTTTTGGACGATAGCTGTCATTTATAACTCTGCAGGTTTGTGAATTACAGTGCCCCTGAGCTCCTTTCTTCAACTCGCTTTCTTGTGAGCTGGCCGCAACACCGCAGGATTGCTTCAGGCCCTAGTGTGGTTCCGGCATGGCACGCTGAGCCTTTGGTTAATTCCTCTTCCTGGTGGGAAATGAGAGTTCAATTTGCCAATCCAGACACCTCCAGCTAGTCTCTCATTTGTTCTCCCTATTCCTGTTCATTTTCCGCAGAAATTGCAAACTGGGCCAAACAGGAGGTTAAAGGCACTGACTCTCCAAGTGGGGAGAGTTTTAGTAAAGCGTCTGGAATGTTGCACCCGAGTACCAGCGGTGAAAATCTGAGACACATTTGAACACGTTTCCCGATCACACGGTGGATCATACTCTGGGTTCCACATGCATGTTTTAGCTGAAGGAAGAATCCCTTAAACCTGGAGAGTTGAGACCCATGGAATGGCTGGCATGCAATATGACTTCAAAGGGTCTGCATTTGCTCATCAAACCTCACCAATCCTATCACTGCTGCGTTTATGCTGCTGTACACATGCTTGATTCTCTTTTGGAGACATATAAATCCATAGGTTTTAAGATTATTACTAGTCAGGTATATTCTTAGGCGATTAATATGGGGTGTAGAGTCCACTTCGTTGAGCAAGGAGTAGCTCTTGTCTATTACATATTTGGCTTATGGAATGGTATCTGTGCTAATTTCAATCTCTGGTTTTATGCAGAACCCCAACTCACCTTTCCCCTTAAGCAAGCATAAGTTGGTTTTCTACATTTGAGACCGTGTTCTGTTTTGTAATTCAGTTTCTGTGTAGCCAAGTTTACATTCCGTGTAGTAGTGATATCTTATGATGTTTCTTTTTCTGTGTGACTTATCTCACTTAGAATCATCGTACCTGAATCCACTCATTATGCTTCTACGGGCCTGATGATATAGATTTCATTGCTGAGTGATATTGCATTGTACGTAAGTACCACAAATTCTTTATCCATTTTTCAACTTCTGTGATATTGAATTTGTACTGTAAATGAGGTTCTTTAAAACAGAGCCGTCCCAAACTTTGGGGTGGCTGTGTCTTTTTGATTTTAATTTCCCTAAGCTATAGGACCATAAGTGGAAGTGCCCTAGGCTCTGTTGCTTTGTTTTTTAGATGTTTCAGGAAACACCATACACTTCTCCAGAGTGGCTGTTGGCAATTTACATCCCGCCCATCAGCATAACAAGGCTCCCAGTTCTCCATGGCCTGTCCTGCCTTTCTGGATTTTACACTTTTTTCAGATGGCCCTTTTGACCGGGGGGGGCAGTGAGACTTCATTGTAGTGCAGATTTCCTTTGCAAGCTTGCTTGGTTGGCCAAAAAGGGCGTATGCGTTTTTTCCTGAATATATTCAGGAAAAAACGCATACGCCCTTTTTGGCCAAGTGCATCATTGTGGACGTTCTGCCTCTTTTCCTATGCTTTACATGCAATTCCAGTCTACCTCCTGAAATCGGTTTCCTGCAATTCTGCCCCGCTTTCAAGTCCTCTTGGCAGCCTTACTTCAATATATTTTTGGACGATAGCTGTCATTTATAACTCTGCAGGTTTGTGAATTACAGTGCCCCTGAGCTCCTTTCTTCAACTCGCTTTCTTGTGAGCTGGCCGCAACACCGCAGGATTGCTTCAGGCCCTAGTGTGGTTCCGGCATGGCACGCTGAGCCTTTGGTTAATTCCTCTTCCTGGTGGGAAATGAGAGTTACATTTGCCCATCCAGACACCTCCAGCTAGTCTCTCATTGGTTCTCCCTATTCCTGTTCATTTTCCGCAGAAATTGCAAACTGGGCCAAACAGGAGGTTAAAGGCACTGACTCTCCAAGTGGGGAGAGTTTTAGTAAAGCATCTGGAATGTTGCACCCGAGTACCAGCGGAGAAAATCTGAGACACATTTGAACACGTTTCCCGATCACACGGTGGATCATACTCTGGGTTCCACATGCATGTTTTAGCTGAAGGAAGAATCCCTTAAACCTGGAGAGTTGAGACCCATGGAATGGCTGGCATGCAATATGACTTCAAAGGGTCTGCATTTGCTCATCAAACCTCACCAATCCTATCACTGCTGCGTTTATGCTGCTGTACACATGCTTGATTCTCTTTTGGAGACATATAAATCCATAGGTTTTAAGATTATTACTAGTCAGGTATATTCTTAGGCGATTAATATGGGGTGTAGAGTCCACTTCGTTGAGCAAGGAGTAGCTCTTGTCTATTACATATTTGGCTTATGGAATGGTATCTGTGCTAATTTCAATCTCTGGTTTTATGCAGAACCCCAACTCACCTTTCCCCTTAAGCAAGCATAAGTTGGTTTTCTACATTTGAGACCGTGTTCTGTTTTGTAATTCAGTTTCTGTGTAGCCAAGTTTACATTCCGTGTAGTAGTGATATCTTATGATGTTTCTTTTTCTGTGTGACTTATCTCACTTAGAATCATCGTACCTGAATCCACTCATTATGCTGCTATGGGCCTGATGATATAGATTTCATTGCTGAGTGATATTGCATTGTACGTAAGTACCACAAATTCTTTATCCATTTTTCACCTTCTGTGATATTGAATTTATACTGTAAATGAGGTTCTTGTAAACAGAGCCGTCCCAAACTTTGGGGTGGCTGTGTCTTTTTGATTTTAATTTCCCTTAGCTATAGGACCATAAGTGGAAGTGCCCTAGGCTCTGTTGCTTTGTTTTTTACATGTTTCAGGAAACACCATACACTTCTCCAGAGTGGCTGTTGGCAATTTACATCCCGCCCATCAGCATAACAAGGCTCCCAGTTCTCCATGGCCTGTCCTGCCTTTCTGGATTTTACACATTTTTCAGATGGCCCTTTTGACTGGTGGGCAGTGAGACTTCATTGTAGTGCAGATTTCCTTTGCAAGCTTGCTTGGTTGGCCGAAAAGGGCGTATGCGTTTTTTCCTGAATATATTCAGGAAAAAACGCATACGCCCTTTTTGGCCAAGTGCATCATTGTGGACATTCTGTCTCTTTTCCTATGCTTTACATGCAATTCCAGTCTACCTCCTGAAATCGGATTCCTGCAATTCTGCCCCGCTTTCGAGTCCTCTTGGCAGCCTTACTTCAATATATTTTTGGACGATAGCTGTCATTTTTAACTCTGCAGGTTTGTGAATTACAGTGCCCCTGAGCTCCTTTCTTCAACTCGCTTTCTTGTGAGCTGGCCGCAACACCGCAGGATTGCTTCAGGCCCTAGTGTGGTTCCGGCATGGCACGCTGAGCCTTTGGTTAATTCCTCTTCCTGGTGGGAAATGAGAGTTAAATTTGCCCGTCCAGACACCTCCAGCTAGTCTCTTATTGGTTCTCCCTATTCCTGTTCATTTTCCGCAGAAATTGCAAACTGGGCCAAACAGGAGGTTAAAGGCACTGACTCTCCAAGTGAGGAGAGTGTTAGTAAAGCGTCTGGAATGTTGCACCCGAGTACCAGGGGACGAAATCTGACACATTTGAACACGTTTCCCGATCACACGGTGGATCATACTCTGGGTTCCACATGCATGTTTTAGCTGAAGGAAGAATCCCTTAAACCTGGAGAGTTGAGACCCATGGAATGGGTACCATGCAATATGACTTCAAAGGGTCTGCATTGGCTCACCGAACCTCACCAATCCTATCACTGCTGCGCTTATGCCACTGTACACACCCTTGATTCTCTTTCGGAGACATATAAATCCATAGGTTTTAAGATTCTTCCTAGTCAGGTATATTCTTAGACGTTTAATATGGGGTGTTGAGTCCTCTTCGTTGAGCAAGGAGTAGCTCTTGTCTATTACATATTTGGCTTATGGAACGGTATCTGTGCTAATTTCAATCTCTGGTTTTATGCAGAACCCCAACTCACCTTTCCCCTTAAGCAAGCATAAGTTGGTTTTCTACATTTGAGACCTTGTTCTGTTTTGTAATTCAGTTCCTGTGTAGCCAAGTTTACATTCCGTGTATTAGTGATATCTTATGATGTTTCTTTTTCTGTGTGACTTATCTCACTTAGAATCATCGTACCTGAATCCACTCATTATGCTGCTATGGGCCTGATGACATAGATTTCATTGCTGAGTGATATTGCATTGTACGTAAGTACCACAACTTCTTTATCCATTTTTCGCTTTCTGTGATATTGAACTTGTACCGTAAACGAGGTTCTTGTAAACAGAGTCGTCCCAAACTTTGGGGTGGCTGTGTTTTTTTGATTTTAATTTCCCTAAGCTATACGACCATAAGTGGAAGTGCCCTAGGCTCTGTTGCTTTGTTTTTTAGATGTTTCAGGAAACACCATACACTTCTCCAGAGTGGCTGTTGGCAATTTACATCCCGCCCATCAGCATAAAAAGGCTCCCAGTTCTCCATGGCCTGTCCGGCCTTTCTGGATTTTACACTTTTTTCAGATGGCCCTTTTGACTGGGGGGCAGTGAGACTTCATTGTAGTGCAGATTTCCTTTGCAAGCTTGCTTGGTTGGCCAAAAAGGGCGTATGCGTTTTTTCCTGAATATATTCAGGAAAAAATGCATATGCCCTTTTTGGCCAAGTGCATCATTGTGGACGTTCTGCCTCTTTTCCTATGCTTTACATGCAATTCCAGTCTACCTCCTGAAATCGGTTTCCTGCAATTCTGCCCCGCTTTCAAGTCCTCTTGGCAGCCTTACTTCAATATATTTTTGGACGATAGCTGTCATTTATAACTCTGCAGGTTTGTGAATTACAGTGCCCCTGAGCTCCTTTCTTCAACTTGCTTTCTTGTGAGCTGGCCGCAACACCGCAGGATTGCTTCAGGCCCTAGTGTCGTTCCGGCATGGCACGCTGAGCCTTTGGTTAATTCCTCTTCCTGGTGGGAAATGAGAGTTCAATTTGCCAATCCAGACACCTCCAGCTAGTCTCTCATTTGTTCTCCCTATTCCTGTTCATTTTCCGCAGAAATTGCAAACTGGGCCAAACAGGAGGTTAAAGGCACTGACTCTCCAAGTGGGGAGAGTTTTAGTAAAGCGTCTGGAATGTTGCACCCGAGTACCAGCGGTGAAAATCTGAGACACATTTGAACACGTTTCCCGATCACACGGTGGATCATACTCTGGGTTCCACATGCATGTTTTAGCTGAAGGAAGAATCCCTTAAACCTGGAGAGTTGAGACCCATGGAATGGCTGGCATGCAATATGACTTCAAAGGGTCTGCATTTGCTCATCAAACCTCACCAATCCTATCACTGCTGCGTTTATGCTGCTGTACACATGCTTGATTCTCTTTTGGAGACATATAAATCCATAGGTTTTAAGATTATTACTAGTCAGGTATATTCTTAGGCGATTAATATGGGGTGTAGAGTCCACTTCGTTGAGCAAGGAGTAGCTCTTGTCTATTACATATTTGGCTTATGGAATGGTATCTGTGCTAATTTCAATCTCTGGTTTTATGCAGAACCCCAACTCACCTTTCCCCTTAAGCAAGCATAAGTTGGTTTTCTACATTTGAGACCGTGTTCTGTTTTGTAATTCAGTTTCTGTGTAGCCAAGTTTACATTCCGTGTAGTAGTGATATCTTATGATGTTTCTTTTTCTGTGTGACTTATCTCACTTAGAATCATCGTACCTGAATCCACTCATTATGCTGCTACGGGCCTGATGATATAGATTTCATTGCTGAGTGATATTGCATTGTACGTAAGTACCACAAATTCTTTATCCATTTTTCACCTTCTGTGATATTGAATTTGTACTGTAAATGAGGTTCTTGTAAACAGAGCCGTCCCAAACTTTGGGGTGGCTGTGTCTTTTTGATTTTAATTTCCCTAAGCTATAGGACCATAAGTGGAAGTGTCCTAGGCTCTGTTGCTTTGTTTTTTAGATGTTTCAGGAAACACCATACACTTCTCCAGAGTGGCTGTTGGCAATTTACATCCCGCCCATCAGCATAACAAGGCTCCCAGTTCTCCATGGCCTGTCCTGCCTTTCTGGATTTTATACTTTTTTCAGATGGCCCTTTTGACCGGGGGGCAGTGAGACTTCATTGTAGTGCAGATTTCCTTTGCAAGCTTGCTTGGTTGGCCAAAAAGGGCGTATGCGATTTTTCCTGAATATATTCAGGAAAAAACGCATACGCCCTTTTTGGCCAAGTGCATCATTGTGGACGTTCTGCCTCTTTTCCTATGCTTTACATGCAATTCCAGTCTACCTCCTGAAATCGGTTTCCTGCAATTCTGCCCCGCTTTCAAGTCCTCTTGGCAGCCTTACTTCAATATATTTTTGGACGATAGCTGTCATTTTTAACTCTGCAGGTTTGTGAATTACAGTGCCCCTGAGCTCCTTTCTTCAACTCGCTTTCTTGTGAGCTGGCCGCAACACCGCAGGATTGCTTCAGGCCCTAGTGTGGTTCCGGCATGGCACGCTGAGCCTTTGGTTAATTCCTCTTCCTGGTGGGAAATGAGAGTTACATTTGCCCATCCAGACACCTCCAGCTAGTCTCTCATTGGTTCTCCCTATTCCTGTTCATTTTCCGCAGAAATTGCAAACTGGGCCAAACAGGAGGTTAAAGGCACTGACTCTCCAAGTGGGGAGAGTTTTAGTAAAGCGTCTGGAATGTTGCACCCAAGTACCAGCGGAGAAAATCTGAGACACATTTGAACACGTTTCCCGATCACACGGTGGATCATACTCTGGGTTCCACATGCATGTTTTAGCTGAAGGAAGAATCCCTTAAACCTGGAGAGTTGAGACCCATGGAATGGCTAGCATGCAATATGACTTCAAAGGGTCTGCATTTGCTCATCAAACCTCACCAATCCTATCACTGCTGCGTTTATGCCGCTGTACACATGCTTGATTCTCTTTTGGAGACATATAAATCCATAGGTTTTAAGATTATTACTAGTCAGGTATATTCTTAGGCGATTAATATGGGGTGTAGAGTCCACTTCGTTGAGCAAGGAGTAGCTCTTGTCTATTACATATTTGGCTTATGGAATGGTATCTGTGCTAATTTCAATCTCTGGTTTTATGCAGAACCCCAACTCACCTTTCCCCTTAAGCAAGCATAAGTTGGTTTTCTACATTTGAGACCGTGTTCTGTTTTGTAATTCAGTTTCTGTGTAGCCAAGTTTTCATTCCGTGTAGTAGTGATATCTTATGATGTTTCTTTTTCTGTGTGACTTATCTCACTTAGAATCATCGTACCTGAATCCACTCATTATGCTGCTACGGGCCTGATGATATACATTTCATTGCTGAGTGATATTGCATTGTACGTAAGTACCACAAATTCTTTATCCATTTTTCACCTTCTGTGATATTGAATTTGTACTGTAAATGAGGTTCTTGTAAACAGAGCCGTCCCAAACTTTGGGGTGGCTGTGTCTTTTTGATTTTAATTTCCCTAAGCTATAGGACCATAAGTGGAAGTGCCCTAGGCTCTGTTGCTTTGTTTTTTAGATGTTTCAGGAAACACCATACACTTCTCCAGAGTGGCTGTTGGCAATTTACATCCCGCCCATCAGCATAACAAGGCTCCCAGTTCTCCATGGCCTGTCCGGGCTTTCTGGATTTTAAACTTTTTTCAGATGGCCCTTTTGACTGGGGGGCAGTGAGACTTCATTTTAGTGCAGATTTCCTTTGCAAGCTTGCTTGGTTGGCCAAAAAGGGCGTATGCGTTTTTTCCTGAATATATTCAGGAAAAAACGCATACGCCCTTTTTGGCCAAGTGCATCATTGTGGACGTTCTGCCTCTTTTCCTATGCTTTACATGCAATTCCAGTCTACCTCCTGAAATCGGTTTCCTGCAATTCTGCCCCGCTTTCAAGTCCTCTTGGCAGCCTTACTTCAATATATTTTTGGACGATAGCTGTCATTTATAACTCTGCAGGTTTGTGAATTACAGTGCCCCTGAGCTCCTTTCTTCAACTCGCTTTCTTGTGAGCTGGCCGCAACACCGCAGGATTGCTTCAGGCCCTAGTGTCGTTCCGGCATGGCACGCTGAGCCTTTGGTTAATTCCTCTTCCTGGTGGGAAATGAGAGTTACATTTGCCCATCCAGACACCTCCAGCTAGTCTCTCATTGGTTCTCCCTATTCCTGTTCATTTTCCGCAGAAATTGCAAACTGGGCCAAACAGGAGGTTAAAGGCACTGACTCTCCAAGTGGGGAGAGTGTTAGTAAAGCGTCTGGAATGTTGCACCCGAGTACCAGGGGACAAAACCTGAGACACATTTGAACACGTTTCCCAATCACATGGTGGATCATACTCTGGGTTCCACATGCATGTTTTAGCTGAAGGAAGAATCCCTTAAACCTGGAGAGTTGAGACCCATGGAATGGGTACCATGCAATATGACTTCAAAGGTTCTGCATTGGCTCACCGAACCTCACCAATCCTATCACTGCTGCGCTTATGCCACTGTACACACCCTTGATTCTCTTTCGGAGACATATAAATCCATAGGTTTTAAGATTCTTCCTAGTCAGGTATATTCTTAGACGTTTAATATGGGGTGTTGAGTCCTCTTCGTTGAGCAAGGAGTAGCTCTTGTCTATTACATATTTGGCTTATGGAACGGTATCTGTGCTAATTTCAATCTCTGGTTTTATGCAGCACCCCAACTCACCTTTCCCCTTAAGCAAGCATAAGTTGGTTTTCTACATTTGAGACCTTGTTCTGTTTTGTAATTCAGTTCCTGTGTAGCCAAGTTTACATTCCGTGTATTAGTGATATCTTATGATGTTTCTTTTTCTGTGTGACTTATCTCACTTAGAATCATCGTACCTGAATCCACTCATTATGCTGCTATGGGCCTGATGACATAGATTTCATTGCTGAGTGATATTGCATTGTACGTAAGTACCACAACTTCTTTATCCATTTTTCGCTTTCTGTGATATTGAACTTGTACCGTAAACGAGGTTCTTGTAAACAGAGCCGTCCCAAACTTTGGGGTGGCTGTGTTTTTTTGATTTTAATTTCCCTAAGCTATACGACCATAAGTGGAAGTGCCCTAGGCCCTGTTGCTTTGTTTTTTAGATGTTTCAGGAAACACCATACACTTCTCCAGAGTGGCTGTTGGCAATTTACATCCCGCCCATCAGCATAACAAGGCTCCCAGTTCTCCATGGCCTGTTCGGCCTTTCTGGATTTTACACTTTTTTCAGATGGCCCTTTTGACTGGGGGGCAGTGAGACTTCATTGTAGTGCAGATTTCCTTTGCAAGCTTGCTTGGTTGGCCAAAAAGGGCGTATGCGTTTTTTCCTGAATATATTCAGGAAAAAACGCATATGCCCTTTTTGGCCAAGTGCATCATTGTGGACGTTCTGCCTCTTTTCCTATGCTTTACATGCAATTCCAGTCTACCTCCTGAAATCGGTTTCCTGCAATTCTGCCCCGCTTTCAAGTCCTCTTGGCAGCCTTACTTCAATATATTTTTGGACGATAGCTGTCATTTATAACTCTGCAGGTTTGTGAATTACAGTGCCCCTGAGCTCCTTCCTTCAACTCGCTTTCTTGTGAGCTGGCCGCAACACCGCAGGATTGCTTCAGGCCCTAGTGTCGTTCCGGCATGGCACGCTGAGCCTTTGGTTAATTCCTCTTCCTGGTGGGAAATGAGAGTTAAATTTGCCAATCCAGACACCTCCAGCTAGTCTCTCATTTGTTCTCCCTATTCCTGTTCATTTTCCGCAGAAATTGCAAACTGGGCCAAACAGGAGGTTAAAGGCACTGACTCTCCAAGTGGGGAGAGTTTTAGTAAAGCGTCTGGAATGTTGCACCCGAGTACCAGGGGACGAAAACTGAGACACATTTGAACACGTTTCCCGATCACACGGTGGATCATACTCTGGGTTCCACATGCATGTTTTAGCTGAAGGAAGAATCCCTTAAACCTGGAGAGTTGAGACCCATGGAATGGGTACCATGCAATATGACTTCAAAGGGTCTGTATTTGCTCATCGAACCTCACCAATCCTATCACTGCTGCTTTTATGCTGCTGTACACATGCTTGATTCTCTTTTGGAGACATATAAATCCATAGGTTTTAAGATTATTACTAGTCAGGTATATTCTTAGGCGATTAATATGGTGTGTAGAGTCCACTTCGTTGAGCAAGGAGTAGCTCTTGTCTATTACATATTTGGCTTATGGAATGGTATCTGTGCTAATTTCAATCTCTGGTTTTATGCAGCACCCCAACTCACCTTTCCCCTTAAGCAAGCATAAGTTGGTTTTCTACATTTGAGACCGTGTTCTGTTTTGTAATTCAGTTTCTGTGTAGCCAAGTTTTCATTCCGTGTAGTAGTGATATCTTATGATGTTTCTTTTTCTGTGTGACTTATCTCACTTAGAATCATCGTACCTGAATCCACTCATTATGCTGCTACGGGCCTGATGATATAGATTTCATTGCTGAGTGATATTGCATTGTACGTAAGTACCACAAATTCTTTATCCATTTTTCACCTTCTGTGATATTGAATTTGTACTGTAAATGAGGTTCTTGTAAACAGAGCCGTCCCAAACTTTGGGGTGGCTGTGTCTTTTTGATTTTAATTTCCCTAAGCTATAGGACCATAAGTGGAAGTGCCCTAGGCTCTGTTGCTTTGTTTTTTAGATGTTTCAGGAAACACCATACACTTCTCCAGAGTGGCTGTTGGCAATTTACATCCCGCCCATCAGCATAACAAGGCTCCCAGTTCTCCATGGCCTGTCCTGCCTTTCTGGATGTTATACTTTTTTCAGATGGCCCTTTTGACCGGGGGGCAGTGAGACTTCATTGTAGTGCAGATTTCCTTTGCAAGCTTGCTTGGTTGGCCAAAAAGGGCGTATGCGTTTTTTCCTGAATATATTCAGGAAAAAACGCATACGCCCTTTTTGGCCAAGTGCATCATTGTGGACGTTCTGCCTCTTTTCCTATGCTTTACATGCAATTCCAGTCTACCTCCTGAAATCGGTTTCCTGCAATTCTGCCCCGCTTTCAAGTCCTCTTGGCAGCCTTACTTCAATATATTTTTGGACGATAGCTGTCATTTATAACTCTGCAGGTTTGTGAATTACAGTGCCCCTGAGCTCCTTTCTTCAACTCGCTTTCTTGTGAGCTGGCCGCAACACCGCAGGATTGCTTCAGGCCCTAGTGTGGTTCCGGCATGGCACGCTGAGCCTTTGGTTAATTCCTCTTCCTGGTGGGAAATGAGAGTTACATTTGCCCATCCAGACACCTCCAGCTAGTCTCTCATTGGTTCTCCCTA
Organism: Pseudorca crassidens; assembly: GCF_039906515.1. NCBI lineage: Eukaryota > Metazoa > Chordata > Mammalia > Artiodactyla > Delphinidae > Pseudorca > Pseudorca crassidens. The sequence goes on from NC_090296.1 coordinate 163,285,795, forward strand.
TTCCTGTTCATTTTCCGCAGAAATTGCAAACTGGGCCAAACAGGAGGTTAAAGGCACTGACTCTCCAAGTGGGGAGAGTTTTAGTAAAGCGTCTGGAATGTTGCACCCAAGTACCAGCGGAGAAAATCTGAGACACATTTGAACACGTTTCCCGATCATACGGTGGATCATACTCTGGGTTCCACATGCATGTTTTAGCTGAAGGAAGAATCCCTTAAACCTGGAGAGTTGAGACCCATGGAATGGGTACCATGCAATATGACTTCAAAGGTTCTGCATTGGCTCACCGAACCTCACCAATCCTATCACTGCTGCGCTTATGCCACTGTACACACCCTTGATTCTCTTTCGGAGACATATAAATCCATAGGTTTTAAGATTCTTCCTAGTCAGGTATATTCTTAGACGTTTAATATGGGGTGTTGAGTCCTCTTCGTTGAGCAAGGAGTAGCTCTTGTCTATTACATATTTGGCTTATGGAACGGTATCTGTGCTAATTTCAATCTCTGGTTTTATGCAGCACCCCAACTCACCTTTCCCCTTAAGCAAGCATAAGTTGGTTTTCTACATTTGAGACCTTGTTCTGTTTTGTAATTCAGTTCCTGTGTAGCCAAGTTTACATTCCGTGTATTAGTGATATCTTATGATGTTTCTTTTTCTGTGTGACTTATCTCACTTAGAATCATCGTACCTGAATCCACTCATTATGCTGCTATGGGCCTGATGACATAGATTTCATTGCTGAGTGATATTGCATTGTACGTAAGTACCACAACTTCTTTATCCATTTTTCGCTTTCTGTGATATTGAACTTGTACCGTAAACGAGGTTCTTGTAAACAGAGCCGTCCCAAACTTTGGGGTGGCTGTGTTTTTTTGATTTTAATTTCCCTAAGCTATACGACCATAAGTGGAAGTGCCCTAGGCCCTGTTGCTTTGTTTTTTAGATGTTTCAGGAAACACCATACACTTCTCCAGAGTGGCTGTTGGCAATTTACATCCCGCCCATCAGCATAACAAGGCTCCCAGTTCTCCATGGCCTGTCCGGCCTTTCTGGATTTTACACTTTTTTCAGATGGCCCTTTTGACTGGGGGGCAGTGAGACTTCATTGTAGTGCAGATTTCCTTTGCAAGCTTGCTTGGTTGGCCAAAAAGGGCGTATGCGTTTTTTCCTGAATATATTCAGGAAAAAACGCATATGCCCTTTTTGGCCAAGTGCATCATTGTGGACGTTCTGCTTCTTTTCCTATGCTTTACATGCAATTCCAGTCTACCTCCTGAAATCGGTTTCCTGCAATTCTGCCCCGCTTTCAAGTCCTCTTGGCAGCCTTACTTCAATATATTTTTGGACGATAGCTGTCATTTATAACTCTGCAGGTTTGTGAATTACAGTGCCCCTGAGCTCCTTCCTTCAACTCGCTTTCTTGTGAGCTGGCCGCAACACCGCAGGATTGCTTCAGGCCCTAGTGTCGTTCCGGCATGGCACGCTGAGCCTTTGGTTAATTCCTCTTCCTGGTGGGAAATGAGAGTTAAATTTGCCAATCCAGACACCTCCAGCTAGTCTCTCATTTGTTCTCCCTATTCCTGTTCATTTTCCGCAGAAATTGCAAACTGGGCCAAACAGGAGGTTAAAGGCACTGACTCTCCAAGTGGGGAGAGTTTTAGTAAAGCGTCTGGAATGTTGCACCCGAGTACCAGGGGACGAAAACTGAGACACATTTGAACACGTTTCCCGATCACACGGTGGATCATACTCTGGGTTCCACATGCATGTTTTAGCTGAAGGAAGAATCCCTTAAACCTGGAGAGTTGAGACCCATGGAATGGGTACCATGCAATATGACTTCAAAGGGTCTGTATTTGCTCATCGAACCTCACCAATCCTATCACTGCTGCTTTTATGCTGCTGTACACATGCTTGATTCTCTTTTGGAGACATATAAATCCATAGGTTTTAAGATTATTACTAGTCAGGTATATTCTTAGGCGATTAATATGGTGTGTAGAGTCCACTTCGTTGAGCAAGGAGTAGCTCTTGTCTATTACATATTTGGCTTATGGAATGGTATCTGTGCTAATTTCAATCTCTGGTTTTATGCAGCACCCCAACTCACCTTTCCCCTTAAGCAAGCATAAGTTGGTTTTCTACATTTGAGACCGTGTTCTGTTTTGTAATTCAGTTTCTGTGTAGCCAAGTTTTCATTCCGTGTAGTAGTGATATCTTATGATGTTTCTTTTTCTGTGTGACTTATCTCACTTAGAATCATCGTACCTGAATCCACTCATTATGCTGCTACGGGCCTGATGATATAGATTTCATTGCTGAGTGATATTGCATTGTACGTAAGTACCACAAATTCTTTATCCATTTTTCACCTTCTGTGATATTGAATTTGTACTGTAAATGAGGTTCTTGTAAACAGAGCCGTCCCAAACTTTGGGGTGGCTGTGTCTTTTTGATTTTAATTTCCCTAAGCTATAGGACCATAAGTGGAAGTGCCCTAGGCTCTGTTGCTTTGTTTTTTAGATGTTTCAGGAAACACCATACACTTCTCCAGAGTGGCTGTTGGCAATTTACATCCCGCCCATCAGCATAACAAGGCTCCCAGTTCTCCATGGCCTGTCCTGCCTTTCTGGATGTTATACTTTTTTCAGATGGCCCTTTTGACCGGGGGGCAGTGAGACTTCATTGTAGTGCAGATTTCCTTTGCAAGCTTGCTTGGTTGGCCAAAAAGGGCGTATGCGTTTTTTCCTGAATATATTCAGGAAAAAACGCATACGCCCTTTTTGGCCAAGTGCATCATTGTGGACGTTCTGCCTCTTTTCCTATGCTTTACATGCAATTCCAGTCTACCTCCTGAAATCGGTTTCCTGCAATTCTGCCCCGCTTTCAAGTCCTCTTGGCAGCCTTACTTCAATATATTTTTGGACGATAGCTGTCATTTATAACTCTGCAGGTTTGTGAATTACAGTGCCCCTGAGCTCCTTTCTTCAACTCGCTTTCTTGTGAGCTGGCCGCAACACCGCAGGATTGCTTCAGGCCCTAGTGTGGTTCCGGCATGGCACGCTGAGCCTTTGGTTAATTCCTCTTCCTGGTGGGAAATGAGAGTTACATTTGCCTATCCAGACACCTCCAGCTAGTCTCTCATTGGTTCTCCCTATTCCTGTTCATTTTCCGCAGAAATTGCAAACTGGGCCAAACAGGAGGTTAAAGGCACTGACTCTCCAAGTGGGGAGAGTTTTAGTAAAGCGTCTGGAATGTTGCACCCAAGTACCAGCGGAGAAAATCTGAGACACATTTGAACACGTTTCCCGATCACACGGTGGATCATACTCTGGGTTCCACATGCATGTTTTAGCTGAAGGAAGAATCCCTTAAACCTGGAGAGTTGAGACCCATGGAATGGCTAGCATGCAATATGACTTCAAAGGGTCTGCATTTGCTCATCAAACCTCACCAATCCTATCACTGCTGCGTTTATGCCGCTGTACACATGCTTGATTCTCTTTTGGAGACATATAAATCCATAGGTTTTAAGATTATTACTAGTCAGGTATATTCTTAGGCGATTAATATGGGGTGTAGAGTCCACTTCGTTGAGCAAGGAGTAGCTCTTGTCTATTACATATTTGGCTTATGGAATGGTATCTGTGCTAATTTCAATCTCTGGTTTTATGCAGAACCCCAACTCACCTTTCCCCTTAAGCAAGCATAAGTTGGTTTTCTACATTTGAGACCGTGTTCTGTTTTGTAATTCAGTTTCTGTGTAGCCAAGTTTTCATTCCGTGTAGTAGTGATATCTTATGATGTTTCTTTTTCTGTGTGACTTATCTCACTTAGAATCATCGTACCTGAATCCACTCATTATGCTGCTACGGGCCTGATGATATAGATTTCATTGCTGAGTGATATTGCATTGTACGTAAGTACCACAAATTCTTTATCCATTTTTCACCTTCTGTGATATTGAATTTGTACTGTAAATGAGGTTCTTGTAAACAGAGCCGTCCCAAACTTTGGGGTGGCTGTGTCTTTTTGATTTTAATTTCCCTAAGCTATAGGACCATAAGTGGAAGTGCCCTAGGCTCTGTTGCTTTGTTTTTTAGATGTTTCAGGAAACACCATACACTTCTCCAGAGTGGCTGTTGGCAATTTACATCCCGCCCATCAGCATAACAAGGCTCCCAGTTCTCCATGGCCTGTCCTGCCTTTCTGGATTTTAAACTTTTTTCAGATGGCCCTTTTGACTGGGGGGCAGTGAGACTTCATTGTAGTGCAGATTTCCTTTGCAAGCTTGCTTGGTTGGCCAAAAAGGGCGTATGCGTTTTTTCCTGAATATATTCAGGAAAAAACGCATATGCCCTTTTTGGCCAAGTGCATCATTGTGGACGTTCTGCCTCTTTTCGTATGCTTTACATGCAATTCCAGTCTACCTCCTGAAATCGGTTTCCTGCAATTCTGCCCCGCTTTCAAGTCCTCTTGGCAGCCTTACTTCAATATATTTTTGGACGATAGCTGTCATTTATAACTCTGCAGGTTTGTGAATTACAGTGCCCCTGAGCTCCTTTCTTCAACTCGCTTTCTTGTGAGCTGGCCGCAACACCGCAGGATTGCTTCAGGCCCTAGTGTGGTTCCGGCATGGCACGCTGAGCCTTTGGTTAATTCCTCTTCCTGGTGGGAAATGAGAGTTAAATTTGCCAATCCAGACACCTCCAGCTAGTCTCTCATTTGTTCTCCCTATTCCTGTTCATTTTCCGCAGAAATTGCAAACTGGGCCAAACAGGAGGTTAAAGGCACTGACTCTCCAAGTGGGGAGAGTTTTAGTAAAGCGTCTGGAATGTTGCACCCGAGTACCAGGGGACAAAACCTGAGACACATTTGAACATGTTTCCCAATCACATGGTGGATCATACTCTGGGTTCAACATGCATGTTTTAGCTGAAGGAAGAATCCCTTAAACCTGGAGAGTTGAGACCCATGGAATGGGTATCATGCAATATGACTTCAAAGGTTCTGCATTGGCTCACCGAACCTCACCAATCCTATCACTGCTGCGCTTATGCCACTGTACACACCCTTGATTCTCTTTCGGAGACATATAAATCCATAGGTTTTAAGATTCTTCCTAGTCAGGTATATTCTTAGACGTTTAATATGGGGTGTTGAGTCCTCTTCGTTGAGCAAGGAGTAGCTCTTGTCTATTACATATTTGGCTTATGGAACGGTATCTGTGCTAATTTCAATCTCTGGTTTTATGCAGCACCCCAACTCACCTTTCCCCTTAAGCAAGCATAAGTTGGTTTTCTACATTTGAGACCTTGTTCTGTTTTGTAATTCAGTTCCTGTGTAGCCAAGTTTACATTCCGTGTATTAGTGATATCTTATGATGTTTCTTTTTCTGTGTGACTTATCTCACTTAGAATCATCGTACCTGAATCCACTCATTATGCTGCTATGGGCCTGATGACATAGATTTCATTGCTGAGTGATATTGCATTGTACGTAAGTACCACAACTTCTTTATCCATTTTTCGCTTTCTGTGATATTGAACTTGTACCGTAAACGAGGTTCTTGTAAACAGAGCCGTCCCAAACTTTGGGGTGGCTGTGTTTTTTTGATTTTAATTTCCCTAAGCTATAAGACCATAAGTGGAAGTGCCCTAGGCTCTGTTGCTTTGTTTTTTAGATGTTTCAGGAAACACCATACACTTCTCCAGAGTGGCTGTTGGCAATTTACATCCCGCCCATCAGCATAACAAGGCTCCCAGTTCTCCATGGCCTGTCCGGCCTTTCTGGATTTTACACTTTTTTCAGATGGCCCTTTTGACTGGGGGGCAGTGAGACTTCATTGTAGTGCAGATTTCCTTTGCAAGCTTGCTTGGTTGGCCAAAAAGGGCGTATGCGTTTTTTCCTGAATATATTCAGGAAAAAACGCATATGCCCTTTTTGGCCAAGTGCATCATTGTGGACGTTCTGCCTCTTTTCCTATGCTTTACATGCAATTCCAGTCTACCTCCTGAAATCGGTTTCCTGCAATTCTGCCCCGCTTTCAAGTCCTCTTGGCAGCCTTACTTCAATATATTTTTGGACGATAGCTGTCATTTAAAGCTCTGCAGGTTTGTGAATTACAGTGCCCCTGAGCTCCTTTCTTCAACTCGCTTTCTTGTGAGCTGGCCGCAACACCGCAGGATTGCTTCAGGCCCTAGTGTCGTTCCGGCATGGCACGATGAGCCTTTGGTTAATTCCTCTTCCTGGTGGGAAATGAGAGTTCAATTTGCCAATCCAGACACCTCCAGCTAGTCTCTCATTTGTTCTCCCTATTCCTGTTCATTTTCCGCAGAAATTGCAAACTGGGCCAAACAGGAGGTTAAAGGCACTGACTCTCCAAGTGGGGAGAGTTTTAGTAAAGCGTCTGGAATGTTGCACCCGAGTACCAGCTGAGAAAATCTGAGACACATTTGAACACGTTTCCCGATCACACGGTGGATCATACTCTGGGTTCCACATGCATGTTTTAGCTGAAGGAAGAATCCCTTAAACCTGGAGAGTTGAGACCCATGGAATGGCTGGCATGCAATATGACTTCAAAGGGTCTGCATTTGCTCATCAAACCTCACCAATCCTATCACTGCTGCGTTTATGCTGCTGTACACATGCTTGATTCTCTTTTGGAGACATATAAATCCATAGGTTTTAAGATTCTTACTAGTCAGGTATATTCTTAGGCGTTTAATATGGGGTGTAGAGCCCACTTCGTTGAGCAAGGAGTAGCTCTTGTCTATTACATATTTGGCTTATGGAACGGTATCTGTGCTAATTTCAATCTCTGGTTTTATGCAGTACCCCAACTCACCTTTCCCCTTAAGCAAGCATAAGTTGGTTTTCTACATTTGAGACCGTGTTCTGTTTTGTAATTCAGTTTCTGTGTAGGCAAGTTTACATTCCTTGTAGTAGTGATATCTTATGATGTTTCTTTTTCTGTGTGACTTATTTCACTTAGAATCATCGTACCTGAATCCACTCATTATGCTGCTACGGGCCTGATGATATAGATTTCATTGCTGAGTGATATTGCATTGTACGTTAGTACCACAAATTCTTTATCCATTTTTCACTTTCTGTGTTATTGAACTTGTACCGTAAACGAGGATCTTGTAAACAGAGCCGTCCCAAACTTTGGGGTGGCTGTGTCTTTTTGATTTTAATTTCCCTAAGCTATACCACCATAAGTGGAAGTGCCCTAGGCTCTGTTGCTTTGTTTTGTAGATGTTTCAGGAAACACCATACACTTCTCCAGAGTGGCTGTTGGCAATTTACATCCCGCCCATCAGCATAACAAGGCTCCCAGTTCTCCATGGCCTGTCCTGCCTTTCTGGATTTTATACTTTTTTCAGATGGCCCTTTTAACCGGGGGGCAGTGAGATTTCATTGTAGTGCAGATTTCCTTTGCAAGCTTGCTTGGTTGGCCCAAAAGGGCGTATGCGTTTTTTCCTGAATATATTCAGGAAAAAACGCATACGCCCTTTTTGGCCAAGTGCATCATTTTGGACGTTCTGCCTGTTTTCCTATGCTTTACATGCAATTCCAGTCTACCTCCTGAAATCGGTTTTCTGCAATTCTGCCCCGCTTTCAAGTCCTCTTGGCAGCCTTACTTCAATATATTTTTGGACGATAGCTGTCATTTATAACTCTGCAGGTTTGTGAATTACAGAGCCTCTGAGCTCCTTTCTTCAACTTGCTTTCTTGTGAGCTGGCTGCAAGACCGCAGCATTGCTTCAGGCCCTAGTGTGGTTCCGGCATGGCACGCTGAGCCTTTGGTTAATTCCTCTTCCTGGTGGGAAATGAGAGTTAAATTTGCCAGTACAGGCACCTCCAGCTAGTCTCTCATTGGTTCTCCCTATTCCTGTTCATTTTCCGCAGAAATGGCAAACTGGGCCATACAGGAGGTTAAAGGCACTGACTCTCCAAGTGGGGAGAGTTTTAGTAAAGCATCTGGAATGTTGCACCCGAGTACCAGCGGAGAAAATCTGAGACACATTTGAACACGTTTCCCGATCACACGGTGGATCATACTCTGGGTTCCACATGCATGTTTTAGCTGAAGGAAGAATCCCTTAAACCTGGAGAGTTGAGACCCATGGAATGGATACCATGCAATATGACTTCAAAGGGTCTGCATTGGCTCACAGAACCTCACCAATCCTATCACTGCTACGTTTATGCCGCTGTACACACGCCTTATTCTCTTTCGGAGACATAGAAATCCATAGGTTTTAAGATTCTTACTAGTCAGGTATATTCATAGGCGTTTAATATGGAGTGTAGAGTCCACTTCGTTGAGCAAGGAGTAGCTCTTGTCTATTACATATTTGGCTTATGGAACGGTATCTGTGCTAATTTCAATCTCTGGTTTTATGCAGCACCCCAACTCACCTTTCCCCTTAAGCAAGCATAAGTTGGTTTTCTACATTTGAGACCCTGTTCTGTTTTGTAATTCAGTTCCTTTGTAGCTAAGTTTACATTCCGTGTAGTAGTGATATCTTATGATGTTTCTTTTTCTGTGTGATTTTTTTCACTTAGAATCATGGTACCTGAATCTACTCATTATGCTGCTACGGGCCTGATGACATAGATTTCATTGCTGAGTGATATTGCATTGTACATAAGTACCACAACTTCTTTATCCATTTTTCGCTTTCTGCAATATTGAACTTGTACCATAAACGAGGTTCTTGTAAACAGAGCCGTCCCAAACTTTGGGGTGGCTGTGTCTTTTTGATTTTAATTTCCCTAAGCTATAGGACCATAAGTGGAAGTGCCCTAGGCTCTGTTGCTTTGTTTTTTAGATGTTTCAGGAAACACCATACACTTCTCCAGAGTGGCTGTTGGCAATTTACATCCCGCCCATCAGCATAACAAGGCTCCCAGTTCTCCATGGCCTGTCCTGCCTTTCTGGATTTTACACTTTTTTCAGATGCTCCTTTTGACAGGGAGGAAGTGAGACTTCATTGTAGTGCAGATTTCCTTTGCAAGCTTGCTTGGTTGGCCAAAAAGGGCGTATGCGTTTTTTCCTGAATATATTCAGGAAAAAACGCATACGCCCTTTTTGGCCAAGTGCATCATTGTCGACGTTCTGAGTGTTTTCATATGTTTTCAATGCAATTCCAGTCTACCTCCTGAAATCGGTTTCCTGCAATTCTGCCTTGCTGTCAGTGCCTCTTCATAGCCTTACCTCAATATACTTTTTGAAAATTGTTGGCCTTTTTAACTCTGCAGGTTTTTGAATTGCCGTGGCCCTTAGCTGCATTTTTCAGCTCTTATTTTTGTGATCTTGCCTCATATCCACAGGATTTCTTCAGGCCCTATTCTTCTTCTGGGTCGCCTTGCTCTGCCTTTGGTTAATTCTTCTTCCTGATGTGAATTAGAGTGACATGTTCCCATTGAAACCGCTACAGCTATTTTCTCACTGGTTCCCCCTATTCCCATTCATCCTCCGCACTAACTGCAGACTGTGCGATACCGGAACGTAAAGGCATTGACTCTCCATGTGGAGATGTTGTTAGTAAAGTGGCTGGAATGTTGATCCGGAGCCCCAGGAGAGGAAAATGAGGTGCGTTTTAGAAACCTTTCCCGATCATATGGTATACCATCCGCTGGATTTCCCATGCATGGTTTAGCTGTAGGAAGATTCCCTTCAACCTGGAGTGTTGGGACCCTTGGAATGAGTAGCATGAAGTATTGCATTAAACTTTCGGCAGTTGCTCACCAAAGCTCACCAATCCTCTCAGCCCCAAGTGTCCAGCCTTATGTCTTATCCAGCTGTGGGTTTATATGTGGTCATTCCAGGTTGCATCACAGCCCCTGAGCGAATTTTGTAAGAATTTTTCTCTCTTTCATTGTTTCTGCGTTTTGGTTTTAAAATTTATTTCTATAATGGGGTTTAGCTCATTTTCACTGCTGTGTTTGGCCGCTCTGCACACACTTGATTCCCTTATGGAGATATATCAATACATGGGTTTTAAGATTCTTATTACTCAGATATATTTCTCTGCGGTGTATAGGGTGTGTTGAGGCCAGTTCATTGAGCAAGGTGTAGATCTTGTCTAATACCTATTTGGTTTATTGAACGGTATCTGTGCTAATTTCAAACTCTGGTTTTATGCATCACCCCACCTCTCCTTTCCCCTTAAGCTGACATAAGTGTGTTTTCTAAATGTGAGACACTGTTCTGTTTTGTAATTCATTTTTTGTGCAGCCATATTTATCCTCCCTCTATAAGTGATATCTTATGATATGTTTCTTTTTCTGTTTGACTTATTTCAAGTAGTATTATCGGACCTAAATCCACTCTTTATCCTTCTACTAGCCTTATTACATTGATTTCATGGTGAAGAGATATTCCATTGTACATAAGTACCACATTTTCTTTATCCATTGTTCTCTTTCCTGGGATATTTAAGGTGTACTGAAGTTGAGGTTCTTGTAAACAGAGTAGCCCTAAACTGTGGTGTGCTTGTGTCTTGTTGATTTTTAGACTTCCCTAGATATACTTCCGTGATTGGAAGTGCCCTATGCTCTGTAGCTCTGTTTTTTAGATGATTTAGGAACCACCATACACTTCTCCAGAGTGGCTCTCGGCAGTTCACACACTGTCCATCAGCGTATAAAGGCTCCCTGTTCTCCATGGCCTGTCCTGCATTTCTGGTTTTTACAATTTTTTCGGATGGCCCTTTTGACCGGTGGGAAATGAGACTTCTTTGTTGTGCACATTTGCATTGCTTGCTTGCTTGGTTGCCCATAAAGTGCGTATGCGTTTTTTCCTGGATATATTCAGGAAAAAACGCATACTCCCTTTTGGGCCAACTGCATCATTGTCGAAATTCTGCCGCTTTTCATGTGCTTTAAAGACGAGTCCAATCTATCTCTTGAAATCTGTTTCTTGCAATTCTGTCTTGCATTCAGATCCTCTTCTTTGCCTTACCTCAACATATTTTGGGACGTTAGTTTTCATTTATAACTCTGCAGGTTTGTGAATTGCAGTGACCCTGAGCTCCATTTTTTAAGTTGCTCTTTTGTGAGCTGGCCTCAAAGCCGCAGGATTGCTTCAGGCCCTATTTTGGCTCCGGCGAGGCGGGCTGAGCCTTTTTTTAATTCTTATTCTTAATGGGAAATTAGAGTGACATGTGCCCGTCCAAACCCCTACAACTATTCTCTCATTGGTTCCCCCTCTTCCCGTTCATCCTCCTCACAATTTGCAAAATGTGTGAAACAGAAGTTTAAATGTGCTGATTCTCTAAGTGGGGAGATTCTAAGTAACGTGGCTGGAATGATGAACAGGAGCACCAGGAGAGGATAAATGAGGTGCATTTTAGACACATCTCCCGATCACATGGTGTACAGTCCTCTGGGTTTTCCATGCATGTTTTCGCTGTAGGAAGATCCCTTGAACCTGCAGATTTGGGACCCATTGAATGGGTACCAGGTAGTATTACTTTAAAGGGTGTGCATTTCCTCACCCAACCTCATATTTCTCTTAGCGTAAACAGTTTCCAGCCTTATGTCTCATCCTGCTGTGGGTCTAGATGTGTTCAATCCATGTTGCATCACCGTCCCTGAGGAAAAGTTGTAAGAGGTTTTCTCTGTCTCTTTGTCGTTTATTTTTTTCAATTTATTACTATATTGGTTACAGCTGATTTTCAAAGCTCTGTTTCTTGCTGCTGTACATCCACTTGATTCACATACAGAGAGACATCAATAAATTCTTTTTCAGATTCTTACCAGTCATATATATTCTTTTCCAGTGACTTGAGTGTGCTGAGTGCAGTTCTTTTAGCTACCGTGTAGGCCTTGTTGATTATCAGTTTGGTATTTGGAATGGTATCTTTGCTAATTTCAACCTCCTGGATGATGCCTCACCCCTCCCCACCTTTCCCGTTTAGCAGCCTTACGCGTGTTGTCTACATATTTGACTATGTTTTTGTTTTGTAATTTATTTCATGTGTAGCCATTTTGGATTCCACCTTTAAGTGATATCTTATGATATGTGTCTTTTTCTTTTTGAATTATGTCACTTAGAATGATCATACGTAACTCCTCCGGAGTTGTTACAACTGGCCATATTTCATTGATTTCCAGGCTGAGTAATATTCCACTCTACATAAGTACCACATCTCTATCCATTTTTTCCCTCCAGAGACATTTAAGTTATATCCTAGTCGAGAATCTTTTAAACAGAGAGGCAGTAAACATTGGGGTGCCTGTGTCCTCTCGATTTTTGTTTTTCCCAAGACATACGCCCATGAGTGCAAGTGCCCTATGCTCTGTAGCTCATTTTTTAGATGCTTTAGTAAACACAATACACTTCTCCAGAATGGCCATTGGCAATATACATTTCCACTATAAGCCTCACAGGGCTCCCTCTTCTCCTTGCCCTGTCCTGCATTTCTGGTGTTTACACTTTATGAGGATGGCTCTTCTGACTGATGCGAAGTGATATCTTTTGTAGTATTGATTTCCAGTGCCCACCTGTTTGGTTGGCTAAAAAAGTGTATGCCCTTTTCTTGAATATATACAGAAAAAAACGCATACAGCCTTTTTGGCCAACTGCAATGTTGGCAATGTTCAGCCCCTTTTCTTGTGCTTAATGGCGAGTCCTTTCTACCTCCTCAAATCCCTTTCCTGCCATTCTCCCTTGCTTACCAATCCTTTTCTCTGACTTTCCTCAAGACATTTTTCAGTGATAGATATTTTCAACTCTGCAGTTTCGTGAATTTTACTGCCCCTGAGTTCCATTGTTCAACTTGTGTTTATGGGAACTGGCCACAAAGCAGTGGGATTTCCTCAAGCCCTATACTGTTTCCATGGGCAACCCTAGCCTTTGGTCAATTCGTCTTCCTGATTGGAAATTAGAGTGACATGTGCCTGTCTGAACACCTAGGACTTGTCTCTCATTGTTCCTCATCCTTCCGCTTCATCCTCTGGACAAATTCCAAACTGTATGCAACAGGATGTTGACAGTGCTGACATCTCCAAGTGGGGAGACTGTTAGTAAAGACGCTGGAGGGGTGAACCCGAGCACCAGGAGATGAGGAGATGAGATGCCTTTTCCAAACTCTTCCTGATCAGACGGTATACCATCCTCTGTGTGTGACAGACATGTTTTAGCAGTAGGAAGAGTCCCATTCATGTAAGGAGAACACCAGGGCTTTTTCAAAATCAGTGTCTCCCCGAAACCCAAACTGGGGAATTTTTTAAGCTACGGCTACACATATGTTCATTAAGGGCCTTGGGAAGTAGGCAGAGTCCAAACTTTAGATGATTGAAGTCTTCAGGGTCAGAAGCACTCACCACTGGCTTCCCTTAGGTTACACTTTAACTGTCATTGATAGATGATGTCAATAAAAATATCTATTCTTTTTCCGATTATTTCCCCTTATAGGTTATTGCAAAATATTGAGTGTAGTTCCCTGTGCTACACAGTGGTTCCTTGTTGATGATCTATTTTATACATAGCAGTGTGTATGTGTTAATTCCAAACTGTTAATTTATCCCTCCTCCCAACTTTCCCCTTTGGTAATAATAAATTATAAGATTTTATACTTCTCAGAAATGGGGGAGCTGAAAGAGAGGTATCATTTTCAATGGAAAAGCATTTAAAACAAGATTGAAGCTTTAACCAAGATTATTAGATGTACATCCTTGGAAAGAAATCACTTCATTTCTCTAATATTGACCTGACAAATAAGACAAACCTTTTCACTGAACTTGCTTATAATAAAGTGATGGAAATATCAAATGGAAGTGTTAGAAACATCTTATTTTACCCGAGCCTTATAAACTGTTCTATGTTAACTACAGTTTGGCTCACACATCTGTTCATTGAAGTTACAATAGTCTCAATTTCTGTTACTGATCCTCCAGAGTGGACCCCAACAAGTGTCCCCCTGCCCAGTGTCATTGGGGCCAACAGATCGAGACTGAGTTTGGTTCACAAGCAAAGGAAACTTTATATTTTGATCAGAGAATGGAGAGGTGAGAGCATGCACTACCCCGTGGGCTGTGGGCTGGGCTGCTGTGTAGAGATCCTGTCAGAGTCAGTGGGAGGGAGGGGGCGGAGCACTCAAGGGCCGGGTTGGCTGCAGCTCAGGCTCTATATCTTAGAGTCTGCACTGGGCCCCAGGAGCTGAGGTGTCGACCCAGCCATTCTGCACTAGGAAATCTGGTCTGAAGTGCCGGGTGTGGAACCTCTGCATGCGGGACCCTAGGAGCACGTGAAATTAGACAAAGCACAAAGGATAAAAAAGGTCAGACTTGACTTTATTGCCCAGATTCTATTTTTATCTCCCAGGGATTTTTAATGGGCTTTGCTGGGGACAAACCCCTCCTCTGCCTTTTGTCCCGTTCCTCATTCTTGGAGTGCTGAGGGTGCAGACCCTTCTTCTGTAACTGCTGAGTGCTGAGTTGGGAGCCCTCATACCAGGGGATGAGGGTCAGAACTTCTCCCCAGCAGCCTCCAGGTGACGTTGATTGGCCCCAGGACCCCTGCCTCCCTGCTCGTCCGCCTGAGCACCAGCATTGGAAGTGTTATAGATTCTAATGACCTTTAAGGGTTCAGGAAAGAGATGTGCAGAGACGCTGTGGGGGCCGGTTTCACCCCGCCCCACATTTGTTCGGCCACCTTAGGCTGACCGTTTCTGCCAGCCTAGATGCTCTGACCAGTAGTCTGCTCTTTCTTCAATTAGGCCCCTGAATTAACGTAAAAACAGCACCAGGTGTCAGAGCCCTGCCCGCTCAACTCCCAGACAGTCCAGGGTCAGTGGTGATCAAGGACCATGATGGCCACTGAGTCAACAGCCTTTTGAAGTAAACAGGAGTCCAGCCGGTCTTATTGGCCACCATCATCACGGTGTCTGTAGGCTTTTCTATGGTGACAGTGTGATATACGTTTCCCCCGCCAAGACTATTAGCTCCCCTCCGGGTGCAGTAAGTCCTGCAAGCAGTAGTCTACTCCTTCGGGACACACTATTGTTGTTTTATGAGAGAAACTCCAGGTCAAGTGATGTTCACACGAGTCGTCATGGTGCCCTGTTGCCCCCGGTTATCTCTCTGGATGTTGGAGTTGGAGGGCCTCCTCACTCGAGGTCGGTGTGCCCACGGAGCGAACCCTGCAACTTCAGGGCATGGTTGGTGATTAGGATCACCACGTGGGGTCCTTTTCCCTTAGGAGGGAGGTGGCCTTTTGGGCTGCTGATTTCCAGGTTTTTAGATACCGCCAGTATCTTGGCCAGATGTGGCAGTGGGCCAAGCCCCTTGGTGACTCTATTTTATCCTACCTGGATGGCATTCTTGCGTTGTTCCATTTCAAGTGGTCCCAGTTTTTGCACTAATTCTCCAATGGCGACTCACCCTTCACCGGGAATGGAAAGGTCAAAGGGTTTAGCTCAATTAGGGAGTTCCAGGGCAAGGGTCTGAATTGACTGCTCTTTCCATTCTTGAAAGGCCACTTCTGGATTCTGTTCAAAAGGATCATCATCTTTTCCTTTCAGTGTTTCATATAGAGGCCCAGCTAGTAGACTGTAGTTAGGGATCCAGAAGCAGCAAACCCTGGCCTCCCCAGGAACCCCTAAGCTGTCTTCTAGTTTTAGAAAGGGGTAAGGCTGCAAATGGTTTCTTCCCTTTCCTGGGATGGGCTTCTCCGACCTTCTGTGAGAATGAAGCCCAGGCAGGTCACCGCAGTCTGTGATATTTGAGCTTTTTCTTGGACAACTTCTATCCTTTATTGGCTTGGTAGTTCAGAGGCCTCCTTAGTAGGGCTGGCGATCAGAATGTCGTCTGCATATTGAAGGAGGGTTTCCTTTTCTAGAGGTAGAACTTTTTGGTCTTTAGCTAAGCTTTCCCCAAAGATGGTGTGGGAATTTTTGAACCCTTGGGGCAAGACGGCCCGGAAGTATTGTTTTAGTTGTATGTTGAGTCCTGCCACTCACAAGCCAAAATTTCTTGTGACTCTGGGACTAATGGAATACAAAAGAAGGCATCATTGAAGACTAATACAGAATACCATGTCCTGGTGGTTGGTAGAATGACCAGCAGGGTGTAGGAAATGGAGCAACTGGAGGTATATCCTCGGTGGCTTCACTGACTGTCCTGACATCCTTTACCAGGTCCCCAGCAGCCCATGGGGCTCTCGTGGTCAGGCCAATCCCAGGATATGGAGCTCTCCTGGGCAGGTACCCCACCCCCAACCCAGCCCACGGGGCTCTCATGGTCAGGCCTCTCCCAGGATACAGAGCTACCCTTGCAGGTACCGTGGCAGGGCTGGGCACACAGGAACTGTGCACATAGCCCTCATTGAAGAGCACCCCCATCTCACCTGTCGCTCAGAGCTGACACAGAGCACCTCAGAGCAGGACTTGAACTAACAAACAGCAGCTCCGACAGGTCTGTGACCCTGGGCATCACTCTGTGTGGCCTCCCTCCACCTGGTCTTCCAGAGACTTCCACTGCACCCGGGGCACCAAGCCTCTGTCTCCAACCACCACCCACCCCTCCTCTCCCTGACTCCTGGGTTCCTCTCATTAGGAGAGGGTTTTCTTGAAGTTGTCTCCCACTCATGGGCCAGATAAAATGATTAGAAAACAAGCCAAAGCTGCAGCCCCTTGTCTATCCTGACTCTCAGGAGCCCACACCTGTTCCTTGGACCTGGCCGGTTCAGCAAGTTCCATTTTCTGCAACTGTGAGCCCCTGAGGGGTGATGATTGGCTGACCTGGGCAGCCTTACAATGCCGGCCAGCCCTCCCCAGGTGTGCCTGGGTTGAGATCAATATAAATACCACTCCAGGCAGCAAGAGCCCCTGCAGCTGTGCCTGACGCCATTTTCTCTGCCCTGTCAGCAGTCTCGGGGCTGGGCTGGTGGGAGGGAGTGAGAGGCCACGGCTTTGTGGGTGGCCCAGTGTGAGTGGGGCTCTGCTGGACTTTCTGCAGCAGTTGCCAGGCTGCCACCTGCTAAAGAAGAGGATGTGTCACCCATACCTGCTGCTGGAATTTCTCCCTGGGCAGAGGTGAGGAAGGAAAAAAGCAGTGGGGGCAGGGACAGGACGGGTATCTCAGGCAGGGAAATGGAAATCTTCCAGAAGAGCACCCAGGGACAGGACCATCCTGGCTGGCCTGCAGGCACCAAGTCAGCTGGCATGCTGTCACTCGTGTGGCTCCATGGCCCTTCCTCTAGGCTTTCAAGTCCTTGTATATATTCAGGTGTTTTACCTGGGAAGGGTGGGAACAGTTCAACAGCAACTGGCCTGGGGCTCAGCTCACGTTCACTCACAGATGCCTCGGCACAGTGCCCCAGCTTTGCAATGAGTACGCTTGTGTGGGGGCTGCTGGCTGAATGGGAGACGATTCCCCACCACTGACCAACTTCAGAATTGTTTACAACTGGAGCAAGTGCCCTGATACGGTTTTCCTCTGAGTAACTGGTGGGTTCTGTTTTTTTTTTTTTTCTCTTTTTCGTTTTTGGTTCAAGGTAGATTTTATTCCTCTTTTTTGTATTTACAGATATAAGCATGGAAATAATTTATTCATATAAATACATGTATGTGAAGGGAATAATTGTTTTTTCTGTTTTATTTTTTAAATTTTATTTCTTTTTAATTTTGAATTTTATATTTTTATACAGCAGGTTCTTATTGGTTATCTATTTTATACATATAAATGTTTACATGCCAATCCCAATCTCTCAGCTCCTCCCACCACCACCCCCCCAAGAGCTTTCCCCCCTTGTTGTCCATACGATTGTTGTCTACATCTGTTGCTCTATTTATGCCTTGCAAAACGGTTAATCTGTACAGTTTTTCTAGGTTCCACATATATGCATGAATATACAAGATTTGTTTTTCTCTTTCTGACTTACTTCACTCTGTATGACAGTCTCTAGATCCATCGACGTCTCTACAAATGACCCAATTTCATTCCTTTCATGGCTTAGTAATATTCCATTTTATATATGTACCACATCTTTATGCATTCGTCTGTCTGTGGGCATTTAGGTTGCTTCCATTACCTCGATATTGTAAATAGTGATGCAATGAACATTGCGGTGAATGTCTCTTTTTGATTTATGGTTTTGTCTGTGTATATGTCCAGTACTGGGATTGCTGTATCATATGGTAATTCTATTATTAGTTTCTTAAGACTCCATATTGTTCTCCATAGTGACTGTATCAATTTATATTCCCAACAATAGTGGAAGAGGCTTCCTTTTCCCCACACCCTTTCCAGCAATTGTTGTTTGTAGATTTTCAGATGATGCCCATTCTAACAGGTGTGAGGTGATACCTCATTGTTGAGTCCATTTCGTTGAGCAAGGGGTAGGTCTTGTCTATTACATATTTGGCTTATGGAACGGTATCTGTGCTAATTTCAAACTCTGGTTTTATGCAGCACCCCAACTCACCTTTCCCCTTAAGCAAGCATAAGTTGGTTTTCTAAACTTGAGACCCTGTTCTGTTTTGTAATTCAGTTCATGTGTAGCCAAGTTTACATTCCATGTATTAGTGATACCTTATGATGTTTCCTTATCTGTGTGACTTATTTCACTTAGAATCATCGTGCCTCAATCCACTCATTATGCGGGTACAGGCCTGGTGACACAGATTTCATTGCTGAGTGGTATTCTGTTGTACGTTAAGTACCGCAACTTCTTTATCAATTATTTGCTCTCTGGGATACTTAACTTGTACCATAGAAGAGGTTCCTGTAAACAGAGCCGTCATAAATTTTGGGGTGGCTGTGTCTTTTTGATTTTAATTTCCCTAAGCTATAGGACCATAAGTGGAAATGCCCTAGACTCTGTTGCTTTGTTTTTCAGATGTATCAGGAAACACCATACACTTCTCCAGAGTGGCTGTTGGCAATTTACATCCCGCCCATCAGCATAACAAGGTTCCTTTATCCCCATGGCCTGTCTTGCCTTTCTGCATTTTCCACTTTTTTCAGATGGCTCTTTAAACTGGGGGGAAGTGACACTTCATAGTAGTTCGGATTTCCATTGCAAGCTTGCTTGGTTTGCCAAAAAGGGCGTATGCGTTTTTTCCTGAATATATTCAGGAAAAAACGCATACGCCCTTTTTGGCCAAGTGCATCATTGTGGACGTTCTGCCTCTTTTCCTATGCTTTACATGCAATTCCAGTCTACCTCCTGAAATCGGTTTCCTGCAATTCTGCCCCGCTTTCAAGTCCTCTTGGCAGCCTTACTTCAATATATTTTTGGACGATAGCTGTCATTTATAACTCTGCAGGTTTGTGAATTACAGTGCCCCTAAGCTCCTTTCTTTAACTCGCTTTCTTGTGAGCTGGCCGCAACACCGCAGGATTGCTTCAGGCCCTAGTGTGGTTCCGGCATGGCACGCTGAGCCTTTGGTTAATTCCTCTTCCTGGTGGGAAATGAGAGTTAAATTTGCCCGTCCAGACACCTCCAGCTAGTCTCTCATTGGTTCTCCCTATTCCTGTTCAACTTTCAAAGAATTTGCAAACTGGGCCAAACAGGAGGTTAAAGGCACTGACTCTCCAAGTGGGGAGAGTGTTAGTAAAGCGTCTGGAATGTTGCACCCGAGTACCAGGGGACGAAACCTGAGACACATTTGAACACGTTTCCCGATCACACGGTGGATCATACTCTGGGTTCCACATGCATGTTTTAGCTGAAGGAAGAATCCCTTAAACCTGGAGAGTTGAGACCCTTGGCATGGGTACCATGCAATATGACTTCAAAGGGTCTGCATTGGCTCACCGAACCTCACCAATCCTATCACTGCTGCGCAAATGCACTGTACACACGCTTCATTCTCTTTCAGAGACATATAAATCCATAGGTTTTAAGATTCTTACTAGTCAGGTATATTCTTAGGCGTTTAATATGGGGTGTAGAGTCCACTTCGTTGAGCAAGGAGTAGCTCTTGTCTATTACATATTTGGCTTATGGAACTGTATCTGTGCTAATTTCAATCTCTGGTTTTATGCAGCACCCCAACTCACCTTTGCCCTTAAGCAAGCATAAGTTGGTTTTCTACATTTGAGACCCTGTTCTGTTTTGTAATTCAGTTCCTGTGTACCCAAGTTTACATTCCGTGTATTAGTGATATCTTATGATGTTTCTTTTTCTGTATGACTTATTTCACTTAGAATCATCGTACCTGAATCCACTCATTATGCTGCTACGGGCCTGATGATATACATTTCATTGCTGAGTGATATTGCATTGTACGTAAGTACCACAAATTCTTTATCCATTTTTCGCTTTCTGTGATATTGAACTTGTACCACAAACGAGGTTCTTGTAAACAGAGCCGTCCCAAACATTGCGGTGGCTGTGTCTTTTTGATTTTAATTTCCCTAAGCTATACCACCATAAGTGGAAGTGCCCTAGGCTCTGTTGCTTTGTTTTGTAGATGTTTCAGGAAACACCATAAACTTCTCCAGAGTGGCTGTTGGCAATTTACATCCCGCCCATCAGCATAACAAGGCTCCCAGTTCTCCATGGCCTGTCCTGCCTTTCTGGATTTTATACTTTTTTCAGATGGCCCTTTTGACCGGGGGGCAGTGAGACTTCATTGTAGTGCAGATTTCCTTTGCAAGCTTGCTTGGTTGGCCCAAAAGGGCGTATGCGTTTTTTCCTGAATATATTCAGGAAAAAACGCATACGCCCTTTTTAGCCAAGTGCATCATTGTGGACGTTCTGCCTCTTTTCCTATGCTTTACATGCAATTCCAGTCTACCTCCTGAAATCGGTTTCCTGCAATTCTGCCCCGCTTTCAAGTCCTCTTGGCAGCCTTACTTCAATATATTTTTGGACGATAGCTGTCATTTATAACTCTGCAGGTTTGTGAATTACAGTGCCCCTGAGCTCCTTTCTTCAACTCGCTTTCTTGTGAGCTGGCCGCAACACCGCAGGATTGCTTCAGGCCCTAGTGTGGTTCCGGCATGGCACGCTGAGCCTTTGGTTAATTCCTCTTCCTGGTGGGAAATGAGAGTTAAATTTGCCCGTCCAGGCACCTCCAGCTAGTCTCTCATTGGTTCTCCCTATTCCTGTTTATTTTCCGCAGAAATTGCAAACTGGGCCAAACAGGAGGTTAAAGGCACTGACTCTCCAAGTTGGGAGAGTGTTAGTAAAGCGTCTGGAATGTTGCACCCGAGTACCAGGGGACGAAACCTGAGACACATTTGAACACGTTTCCCGATCACACGGTGGATCATACTCTGGGTTCCACATGCATGTTTTAGCTGAAGGAAGAATCCCTTAAACCTGGAGAGTTGAGACCCATGGAATGGGTACCATGCAATGTGACCTCAAAGGGTCTGCATTTGCTCACCGAACCTCACCAATCCTATCACTGCTGCGTTTATGCCGCTGTACACACGCTTGATTCTCTTTCGGAGACATAGAAATGTATAGGTTTTAAGATTCTTACTGGTCAGGTATATTCTTAGGCGATTAATATGGGGTGTAGAGTCCACTTCGTTGAGCAAGGAGTAGCTCTTGTCTATTACATATTTGCCTTATGGAACGGTATCTGTGCTAATTTCAATCTCTGGTTTTATGCAGCACCCCAACTCACCTTTCCCCTTAAGCAAGCATAAGTTGGTTTTCTACATTTGAGACCTTGTTCTGTTTTGTAATTCAGTTCCTGTGTAGCCAAGTTTACATTCCGTGTATTAGTGATATCTTATGATGTTTCTTTTTCTGTGTGACTTATCTCACTTAGAATCATCGTACCTGAATCCACTCATTATGCTGCTATGGGCCTGATGACATAGATTTCATTGCTGAGTGATATTGCATTGTACGTAAGTACCACAACTTCTTTATCCATTTTTCGCTTTCTGTGATATTGAACTTGTACCGTAAACGAGGTTCTTGTAAACAGAGCCGTCCCAAACTTTGGGGTGGCTGTGTCTTTTTGATTTTAATTTCCCTAAGCTATACGACCATAAGTGGAAGTGCCCTAGGCTCTGTTGCTTTGTTTTTTAGATGTTTCAGGAAACACCATACACTTCTCCAGAGTGGCTGTTGGCAATTTACATCCCGCCCATCAGCATAACAAGGCTCCCAGTTCTCCATGGCCTGTCCGGCCTTTCTGGATTTTACACTTTTTTCGGATGGCCCTTTTGACTGGGGGGCAGTGAGACTTCATTGTAGTGCAGATTTCCTTTGCAAGCTTGCTTGGTTGGCCAAAAAGGGCGTATGGGTTTTTTCCTGAATATATTCAGGAAAAAACGCATACGCCCTTTTTGGCCAAGTGCATCATTGTGGACATTCTGTCTCTTTTCCTATGCTTTACATGCAATTCCAGTCTACCTCCTGAAATCGGATTCCTGCAATTCTGCCCCGCTTTCGAGTCCTCTTGGCAGCCTTACTTCAATATATTTTTGGACGATAGCTGTCATTTATAACTCTGCAGGTTTGTGAATTACAGTGCCCCTGAGCTCCTTTCTTCAACTCGCTTTCTTGTGAGCTGGCCGCAACACCGCAGGATTGCTTCAGGCCCTAGTGTGGTTCCGGCATGGCACGCTGAGCCTTTGGTTAATTCCTCTTCCTGGTGGGAAATGAGAGTTAAATTTTCCAATCCAGACACCTCCAGCTAGTCTCTCATTTGTTCTCCCTATTCCTGTTCATTTTCCACAGAAATTGCAAACTGGGCCAAACAGGAGGTTAAAGGCACTGACTCTCCAAGTGGGGAGAGTTTTAGTAAAGCGTCTGGAATGTTGCACCCAAGTACCAGCAGAGAAAATCTGAGACACATTTGAACACGTTTCCCGATCACACGGTGGATCATACTATGGGTTCCACATGCATGTTTTAGCTGAAGGAAGAATCCCTTAAACCTGGAGAGTTGAGACCCATGGAATGGCTGGCATGCAATATGACTTCAAAGGGTCTGCATTTGCTCATCAAACCTCACCAATCCTATCACTGCTGCGTTTATGCTGCTGTACACATGCTTGATTCTCTTTTGGAGACATATAAATCCATAGGTTTTAAGATTATTACTAGTCAGGTATATTCTTAGGCGATTAATATGGGGTGTAGAGTCCACTTCGTTGAGCAAGGAGTAGCTCTTGTCTATTACATATTTGGCTTATGGAATGGTATCTGTGCTAATTTCAATCTCTGGTTTTATGCAGAACCCCAACTCACCTTTCCCCTTAAGCAAGCATAAGTTGGTTTTCTACATTTGAGACCGTGTTCTGTTTTGTAATTCAGTTTCTGTGTAGCCAAGTTTACATTCCGTGTAGTAGTGATATCTTATGATGTTTCTTTTTCTGTGTGACTTATCTCACTTAGAATCATCGTACCTGAATCCACTCATTATGCTGCTACGGGCCTGATGATATAGATTTCATTGCTGAGTGATATTGCATTGTACGTAAGTACCACAAATTCTTTATCCATTTTTCACCTTCTGTGATATTGAATTTGTACTGTAAATGAGGTTCTTGTAAACAGAGCCGTCCCAAACTTTGGGGTGGCTGTGTCTTTTTGATTTTAATTTCCCTAAGCTATAGGACCATAAGTGGAAGTGCCCTAGGCTCTGTTGCTTTGTTTTTTAGATGTTTCAGGAAACACCATACACTTCTCCAGAGTGGCTGTTGGCAATTTACATCCCGCCCATCAGCATAACAAGGCTCCCAGTTCTCCATGGCCTGTCCTGCCTTTCTGGATTTTACACATTTTTCAGATGGCCCTTTTGACCGGGGGGCAGTGAGACTTCATTGTAGTGCAGATTTCCTTTGCAAGCTTGCTTGGTTGGCCAAAAAGGGCGTATGTGTTTTTTCCTGAATATATTCAGGAAAAAACGCATACGCCCTTTTTGGCCAAGTGCATCATTGTGGACGTTCTGCCTCTTTTCCTATGCTTTACATGCAATTCCAGTCTACCTCCTGAAATCGGTTTCCTGCAATTCTGCCCCGCTTTCAAGTCCTCTTGGCAGCCTTACTTCAATATATTTTTGGACGATAGCTGTCATTTATAACTCTGCAGGTTTGTGAATTACAGTGCCCCTGAGCTCCTTTCTTCAACTCGCTTTCTTGTGAGCTGGCCGCAACACCGCAGGATTGCTTCAGGCCCTAGTGTGGTTCCGGCATGGCACGCTGAGCCTTTGGTTAATTCCTCTTCCTGGTGGGAAATGAGAGTTATATTTGCCCGTCCAGACACCTCCAGCTAGTCTCTCACTGGTTCTCCCTATTCCTGTTCATCTTCCGCAAATATTGCAAACTGGGCCAAACAGGAGGTTAAAGGCACTGACTCTCCAAGTGAGGAGAGTGTTAGTAAAGCGTCTGGAATGTTGCACCCGAGTACCAGGGGACAAAACCTGAGACACATTTGAACACGTTTCCCAATCACATGGTGGATCATACTCTGGGTTCCACATGCATGTTTTAGCTGAAGGAAGAATCCCTTAAACCTGGAGAGTTGAGACCCATGGAATGGGTACCATGCAATATGACTTCAAAGGTTCTCCATTGGCTCACCGAACCTCACCAATCCTATCACTGCTGCGCTTATGCCACTGTACACACCCTTGATTCTCTTTCGGAGACATATAAATCCATAGGTTTTAAGATTCTTCTTAGTCAGGTATATTCTTAGACGTTTAATATGGGGTGTTGAGTCCTCTTCGTTGAGCAAGGAGTAGCTCTTGTCTATTACATATTTGGCTTATGGAACGGTATCTGTGCTAATTTCAATCTCTGGTTTTATGCAGCACCCCAACTCACCTTTCCCCTTAAGCAAGCATAAGTTGGTTTTCTACATTTGAGACCTTGTTCTGTTTTGTAATTCAGTTCCTGTGTAGCCAAGTTTACATTCCGTGTATTAGTGATATCTTATGATGTTTCTTTTTCTGTGTGACTTATCTCACTTAGAATCATCGTACCTGAATCCACTCATTATGCTGCTATGGGCCTGATGACATAGATTTCATTGCTGAGTGATATTGCATTGTACGTAAGTACCACAACTTCTTTATCCATTTTTCGCTTTCTGTGATATTGAACTTGTACCGTAAACGAGGTTCTTGTAAACAGAGCCGTCCCAAACTTTGGGGTGGCTGAGTTTTTTTGATTTTAATTTCCCTAAGCTATACGACCATAAGTGGAAGTGCCCTAGGCTCTGTTGCTTTGTTTTTTAGATGTTTCAGGAAACACCATACACTTCTCCAGAGTGGCTGTTGGCAATTTACATCCCGCCCATCAGCATAACAAGGCTCCCAGTTCTCCATGGCCTGTCCGGCCTTTCTGGATTTTACACTTTTTTCAGATGGCCCTTTTGACTGGGGGGCAGTGAGACTTCATTGTAGTGCAGATTTCCTTTGCAAGCTTGCTTGGTTGGCCAAAAAGGGCGTATGCGTTTTTTCCTGAATATATTCAGGAAAAAACGCATACGCCCTTTTTGGCCAAGTGCATCATTGTGGACGTTCTGCCTCTTTTCCTATGCTTTACATGCAATTCCAGTCTACCTCCTGAAATCGGTTTCCTGCAATTCTGCCCCGCTTTCAAGTCCTCTTGGCAGCCTTACTTCAATATATTTTTGGACGATAGCTGTCATTTATAACTCTGCAGGTTTGTGAATTACAGTGCCCCTGAGCTCCTTTCTTCAACTCGCTTTCTTGTGAGCTGGCCGCAACACCGCAGGATTGCTTCAGGCCCTAGTGTGGTTCCGGCATGGCACGCTGAGCCTTTGGTTAATTCCTCTTCCTGGTGGGAAATGAGAGTTATATTTGCCCGTCCAGACACCTCCAGCTAGTCTCTCACTGGTTCTCCCTATTCCTGTTCATCTTCCGCAAATATTGCAAACTGGGCCAAACAGGAGGTTAAAGGCACTGACTCTCCAAGTGCGAGAGTGTTAGTAAAGCGTCTGGAATATTGCACCCGAGTACCAGGGGACAAAACCTGAGACACATTTGAACACGTTTCCCGATCACACGGTGGATCATACTCTGGGTTCCACATGCATGTTTTAGCTGAAGGAAGAATCCCTTAAACCTGGAGAGTTGAGACCCATGGAATGGGTACCATGCAATATGACTTCAAAGGGTCTGCATTGGCTCACAGAACCTCACCAATCCTATCACTGCTACGTTTATGCCGCTGTACACACGCCTTATTCTCTTTCGGAGACATAGAAATCCATAGGTTTTAAGATTCTTACTAGTCAGGTATATTCATAGGCGTTTAATATGGGGTGTAGAGTCCACTTCGTTGAGCAAGGAGTAGCTCTTGTCTATTACATATTTGGCTTATGGAACGGTATCTGTGCTAATTTCAATCTCTGGTTTTATGCAGCACCCCAACTCACCTTTCCCCTTAAGCAAGCATAAGTTGGTTTTCTACATTTGAGACCCTGTTCTGTTTTGTAATTCAGTTCCTTTGTAGCTAAGTTTACATTCCGTGTAGTAGTGATATCTTATGATGTTTCTTTTTCTGTGTGATTTTTTTCACTTAGAATCATGGTACCTGAATCTACTCATTATGCTGCTACGGGCCTGATGACATAGATTTCATTGCTGAGTGATATTGCATTGTACATAAGTACCACAACTTCTTTATCCATTTTTCGCTTTCTGCAATATTGAACTTGTACCATAAACGAGGTTCTTGTAAACAGAGCCGTCCCAAACTTTGGGGTGGCTGTGTCTTTTTGATTTTAATTTCCCTAAGCTATAGGACCATAAGTGGAAGTGCCCTAGGCTCTGTTGCTTTGTTTTTTAGATGTTTCAGGAAACACCATACACTTCTCCAGAGTGGCTGTTGGCAATTTACATCCCGCCCATCAGCATAACAAGGCTCCCAGTTCTCCATGGCCTGTCCTGCCTTTCTGGATTTTACACTTTTTTCAGATGCTCCTTTTGACAGGGAGGAAGTGAGACTTCATTGTAGTGCAGATTTCCTTTGCAAGCTTGCTTGGTTGGCCAAAAAGGGCGTATGCGTTTTTTCCTGAATATATTCAGGAAAAAACGCATACGCCCTTTTTGGCCAAGTGCATCATTGTCGACGTTCTGAGTGTTTTCATATGTTTTCAATGCAATTCCAGTCTACCTCCTGAAATCGGTTTCCTGCAATTCTGCCTTGCTGTCAGTGCCTCTTCATAGCCTTACCTCAATATACTTTTTGAAAATTGTTGGCCTTTTTAACTCTGCAGGTTTTTGAATTGCCGTGGCCCTTAGCTGCATTTTTCAGCTCTTATTTTTGTGATCTTGCCTCATATCCACAGGATTTCTTCAGGCCCTATTCTTCTTCTGGGTCGCCTTGCTCTGCCTTTGGTTAATTCTTCTTCCTGATGTGAATTAGAGTGACATGTTCCCATTGAAACCGCTACAGCTATTTTCTCACTGGTTCCCCCTATTCCCATTCATCCTCCGCACTAACTGCAGACTGTGCGATACCGGAACGTAAAGGCATTGACTCTCCATGTGGAGATGTTGTTAGTAAAGTGGCTGGAATGTTGATCCGGAGCCCCAGGAGAGGAAAATGAGGTGCGTTTTAGAAACCTTTCCCGATCATATGGTATACCATCCGCTGGATTTCCCATGCATGGTTTAGCTGTAGGAAGATTCCCTTCAACCTGGAGTGTTGGGACCCTTGGAATGAGTAGCATGAAGTATTGCATTAAACTTTCGGCAGTTGCTCACCAAAGCTCACCAATCCTCTCAGCCCCAAGTGTCCAGCCTTATGTCTTATCCAGCTGTGGGTTTATATGTGGTCATTCCAGGTTGCATCACAGCCCCTGAGCGAATTTTGTAAGAATTTTTCTCTCTTTCATTGTTTCTGCGTTTTGGTTTTAAAATTTATTTCTATAATGGGGTTTAGCTCATTTTCACTGCTGTGTTTGGCCGCTCTGCACACACTTGATTCCCTTATGGAGATATATCAATACATGGGTTTTAAGATTCTTATTACTCAGATATATTTCTCTGCGGTGTATAGGGTGTGTTGAGGCCAGTTCATTGAGCAAGGTGTAGATCTTGTCTAATACCTATTTGGTTTATTGAACGGTATCTGTGCTAATTTCAAACTCTGGTTTTATGCATCACCCCACCTCTCCTTTCCCCTTAAGCTGACATAAGTGTGTTTTCTAAATGTGAGACACTGTTCTGTTTTGTAATTCATTTTTTGTGCAGCCATATTTATCCTCCCTCTATAAGTGATATCTTATGATATGTTTCTTTTTCTGTTTGACTTATTTCAAGTAGTATTATCGGACCTAAATCCACTCTTTATCCTTCTACTAGCCTTATTACATTGATTTCATGGTGAAGAGATATTCCATTGTACATAAGTACCACATTTTCTTTATCCATTGTTCTCTTTCCTGGGATATTTAAGGTGTACTGAAGTTGAGGTTCTTGTAAACAGAGTAGCCCTAAACTGTGGTGTGCTTGTGTCTTGTTGATTTTTAGACTTCCCTAGATATACTTCCGTGATTGGAAGTGCCCTATGCTCTGTAGCTCTGTTTTTTAGATGATTTAGGAACCACCATACACTTCTCCAGAGTGGCTCTCGGCAGTTCACACACTGTCCATCAGCGTATAAAGGCTCCCTGTTCTCCATGGCCTGTCCTGCATTTCTGGTTTTTACAATTTTTTCGGATGGCCCTTTTGACCGGTGGGAAATGAGACTTCTTTGTTGTGCACATTTGCATTGCTTGCTTGCTTGGTTGCCCATAAAGTGCGTATGCGTTTTTTCCTGGATATATTCAGGAAAAAACGCATACTCCCTTTTGGGCCAACTGCATCATTGTCGAAATTCTGCCGCTTTTCATGTGCTTTAAAGACGAGTCCAATCTATCTCTTGAAATCTGTTTCTTGCAATTCTGTCTTGCATTCAGATCCTCTTCTTTGCCTTACCTCAACATATTTTGGGACGTTAGTTTTCATTTATAACTCTGCAGGTTTGTGAATTGCAGTGACCCTGAGCTCCATTTTTTAAGTTGCTCTTTTGTGAGCTGGCCTCAAAGCCGCAGGATTGCTTCAGGCCCTATTTTGGCTCCGGCGAGGCGGGCTGAGCCTTTTTTTAATTCTTATTCTTAATGGGAAATTAGAGTGACATGTGCCCGTCCAAACCCCTACAACTATTCTCTCATTGGTTCCCCCTCTTCCCGTTCATCCTCCTCACAATTTGCAAAATGTGTGAAACAGAAGTTTAAATGTGCTGATTCTCTAAGTGGGGAGATTCTAAGTAACGTGGCTGGAATGATGAACAGGAGCACCAGGAGAGGATAAATGAGGTGCATTTTAGACACATCTCCCGATCACATGGTGTACAGTCCTCTGGGTTTTCCATGCATGTTTTCGCTGTAGGAAGATCCCTTGAACCTGCAGATTTGGGACCCATTGAATGGGTACCAGGTAGTATTACTTTAAAGGGTGTGCATTTCCTCACCCAACCTCATATTTCTCTTAGCGTAAACAGTTTCCAGCCTTATGTCTCATCCTGCTGTGGGTCTAGATGTGTTCA
This sequence comes from Pseudorca crassidens, assembly GCF_039906515.1. Classification (NCBI taxonomy): domain Eukaryota; kingdom Metazoa; phylum Chordata; class Mammalia; order Artiodactyla; family Delphinidae; genus Pseudorca; species Pseudorca crassidens. The sequence goes on from NC_090296.1 coordinate 163,315,300, forward strand.
ATCCATGTTGCATCACCGTCCCTGAGGAAAAGTTGTAAGAGGTTTTCTCTGTCTCTTTGTCGTTTATTTTTTTCAATTTATTACTATATTGGTTACAGCTGATTTTCAAAGCTCTGTTTCTTGCTGCTGTACATCCACTTGATTCACATACAGAGAGACATCAATAAATTCTTTTTCAGATTCTTACCAGTCATATATATTCTTTTCCAGTGACTTGAGTGTGCTGAGTGCAGTTCTTTTAGCTACCGTGTAGGCCTTGTTGATTATCAGTTTGGTATTTGGAATGGTATCTTTGCTAATTTCAACCTCCTGGATGATGCCTCACCCCTCCCCACCTTTCCCGTTTAGCAGCCTTACGCGTGTTGTCTACATATTTGACTATGTTTTTGTTTTGTAATTTATTTCATGTGTAGCCATTTTGGATTCCACCTTTAAGTGATATCTTATGATATGTGTCTTTTTCTTTTTGAATTATGTCACTTAGAATGATCATACGTAACTCCTCCGGAGTTGTTACAACTGGCCATATTTCATTGATTTCCAGGCTGAGTAATATTCCACTCTACATAAGTACCACATCTCTATCCATTTTTTCCCTCCAGAGACATTTAAGTTATATCCTAGTCGAGAATCTTTTAAACAGAGAGGCAGTAAACATTGGGGTGCCTGTGTCCTCTCGATTTTTGTTTTTCCCAAGACATACGCCCATGAGTGCAAGTGCCCTATGCTCTGTAGCTCATTTTTTAGATGCTTTAGTAAACACAATACACTTCTCCAGAATGGCCATTGGCAATATACATTTCCACTATAAGCCTCACAGGGCTCCCTCTTCTCCTTGCCCTGTCCTGCATTTCTGGTGTTTACACTTTATGAGGATGGCTCTTCTGACTGATGCGAAGTGATATCTTTTGTAGTATTGATTTCCAGTGCCCACCTGTTTGGTTGGCTAAAAAAGTGTATGCCCTTTTCTTGAATATATACAGAAAAAAACGCATACAGCCTTTTTGGCCAACTGCAATGTTGGCAATGTTCAGCCCCTTTTCTTGTGCTTAATGGCGAGTCCTTTCTACCTCCTCAAATCCCTTTCCTGCCATTCTCCCTTGCTTACCAATCCTTTTCTCTGACTTTCCTCAAGACATTTTTCAGTGATAGATATTTTCAACTCTGCAGTTTCGTGAATTTTACTGCCCCTGAGTTCCATTGTTCAACTTGTGTTTATGGGAACTGGCCACAAAGCAGTGGGATTTCCTCAAGCCCTATACTGTTTCCATGGGCAACCCTAGCCTTTGGTCAATTCGTCTTCCTGATTGGAAATTAGAGTGACATGTGCCTGTCTGAACACCTAGGACTTGTCTCTCATTGTTCCTCATCCTTCCGCTTCATCCTCTGGACAAATTCCAAACTGTATGCAACAGGATGTTGACAGTGCTGACATCTCCAAGTGGGGAGACTGTTAGTAAAGACGCTGGAGGGGTGAACCCGAGCACCAGGAGATGAGGAGATGAGATGCCTTTTCCAAACTCTTCCTGATCAGACGGTATACCATCCTCTGTGTGTGACAGACATGTTTTAGCAGTAGGAAGAGTCCCATTCATGTAAGGAGAACACCAGGGCTTTTTCAAAATCAGTGTCTCCCCGAAACCCAAACTGGGGAATTTTTTAAGCTACGGCTACACATATGTTCATTAAGGGCCTTGGGAAGTAGGCAGAGTCCAAACTTTAGATGATTGAAGTCTTCAGGGTCAGAAGCACTCACCACTGGCTTCCCTTAGGTTACACTTTAACTGTCATTGATAGATGATGTCAATAAAAATATCTATTCTTTTTCCGATTATTTCCCCTTATAGGTTATTGCAAAATATTGAGTGTAGTTCCCTGTGCTACACAGTGGTTCCTTGTTGATGATCTATTTTATACATAGCAGTGTGTATGTGTTAATTCCAAACTGTTAATTTATCCCTCCTCCCAACTTTCCCCTTTGGTAATAATAAATTATAAGATTTTATACTTCTCAGAAATGGGGGAGCTGAAAGAGAGGTATCATTTTCAATGGAAAAGCATTTAAAACAAGATTGAAGCTTTAACCAAGATTATTAGATGTACATCCTTGGAAAGAAATCACTTCATTTCTCTAATATTGACCTGACAAATAAGACAAACCTTTTCACTGAACTTGCTTATAATAAAGTGATGGAAATATCAAATGGAAGTGTTAGAAACATCTTATTTTACCCGAGCCTTATAAACTGTTCTATGTTAACTACAGTTTGGCTCACACATCTGTTCATTGAAGTTACAATAGTCTCAATTTCTGTTACTGATCCTCCAGAGTGGACCCCAACAAGTGTCCCCCTGCCCAGTGTCATTGGGGCCAACAGATCGAGACTGAGTTTGGTTCACAAGCAAAGGAAACTTTATATTTTGATCAGAGAATGGAGAGGTGAGAGCATGCACTACCCCGTGGGCTGTGGGCTGGGCTGCTGTGTAGAGATCCTGTCAGAGTCAGTGGGAGGGAGGGGGCGGAGCACTCAAGGGCCGGGTTGGCTGCAGCTCAGGCTCTATATCTTAGAGTCTGCACTGGGCCCCAGGAGCTGAGGTGTCGACCCAGCCATTCTGCACTAGGAAATCTGGTCTGAAGTGCCGGGTGTGGAACCTCTGCATGCGGGACCCTAGGAGCACGTGAAATTAGACAAAGCACAAAGGATAAAAAAGGTCAGACTTGACTTTATTGCCCAGATTCTATTTTTATCTCCCAGGGATTTTTAATGGGCTTTGCTGGGGACAAACCCCTCCTCTGCCTTTTGTCCCGTTCCTCATTCTTGGAGTGCTGAGGGTGCAGACCCTTCTTCTGTAACTGCTGAGTGCTGAGTTGGGAGCCCTCATACCAGGGGATGAGGGTCAGAACTTCTCCCCAGCAGCCTCCAGGTGACGTTGATTGGCCCCAGGACCCCTGCCTCCCTGCTCGTCCGCCTGAGCACCAGCATTGGAAGTGTTATAGATTCTAATGACCTTTAAGGGTTCAGGAAAGAGATGTGCAGAGACGCTGTGGGGGCCGGTTTCACCCCGCCCCACATTTGTTCGGCCACCTTAGGCTGACCGTTTCTGCCAGCCTAGATGCTCTGACCAGTAGTCTGCTCTTTCTTCAATTAGGCCCCTGAATTAACGTAAAAACAGCACCAGGTGTCAGAGCCCTGCCCGCTCAACTCCCAGACAGTCCAGGGTCAGTGGTGATCAAGGACCATGATGGCCACTGAGTCAACAGCCTTTTGAAGTAAACAGGAGTCCAGCCGGTCTTATTGGCCACCATCATCACGGTGTCTGTAGGCTTTTCTATGGTGACAGTGTGATATACGTTTCCCCCGCCAAGACTATTAGCTCCCCTCCGGGTGCAGTAAGTCCTGCAAGCAGTAGTCTACTCCTTCGGGACACACTATTGTTGTTTTATGAGAGAAACTCCAGGTCAAGTGATGTTCACACGAGTCGTCATGGTGCCCTGTTGCCCCCGGTTATCTCTCTGGATGTTGGAGTTGGAGGGCCTCCTCACTCGAGGTCGGTGTGCCCACGGAGCGAACCCTGCAACTTCAGGGCATGGTTGGTGATTAGGATCACCACGTGGGGTCCTTTTCCCTTAGGAGGGAGGTGGCCTTTTGGGCTGCTGATTTCCAGGTTTTTAGATACCGCCAGTATCTTGGCCAGATGTGGCAGTGGGCCAAGCCCCTTGGTGACTCTATTTTATCCTACCTGGATGGCATTCTTGCGTTGTTCCATTTCAAGTGGTCCCAGTTTTTGCACTAATTCTCCAATGGCGACTCACCCTTCACCGGGAATGGAAAGGTCAAAGGGTTTAGCTCAATTAGGGAGTTCCAGGGCAAGGGTCTGAATTGACTGCTCTTTCCATTCTTGAAAGGCCACTTCTGGATTCTGTTCAAAAGGATCATCATCTTTTCCTTTCAGTGTTTCATATAGAGGCCCAGCTAGTAGACTGTAGTTAGGGATCCAGAAGCAGCAAACCCTGGCCTCCCCAGGAACCCCTAAGCTGTCTTCTAGTTTTAGAAAGGGGTAAGGCTGCAAATGGTTTCTTCCCTTTCCTGGGATGGGCTTCTCCGACCTTCTGTGAGAATGAAGCCCAGGCAGGTCACCGCAGTCTGTGATATTTGAGCTTTTTCTTGGACAACTTCTATCCTTTATTGGCTTGGTAGTTCAGAGGCCTCCTTAGTAGGGCTGGCGATCAGAATGTCGTCTGCATATTGAAGGAGGGTTTCCTTTTCTAGAGGTAGAACTTTTTGGTCTTTAGCTAAGCTTTCCCCAAAGATGGTGTGGGAATTTTTGAACCCTTGGGGCAAGACGGCCCGGAAGTATTGTTTTAGTTGTATGTTGAGTCCTGCCACTCACAAGCCAAAATTTCTTGTGACTCTGGGACTAATGGAATACAAAAGAAGGCATCATTGAAGACTAATACAGAATACCATGTCCTGGTGGTTGGTAGAATGACCAGCAGGGTGTAGGAAATGGAGCAACTGGAGGTATATCCTCGGTGGCTTCACTGACTGTCCTGACATCCTTTACCAGGTCCCCAGCAGCCCATGGGGCTCTCGTGGTCAGGCCAATCCCAGGATATGGAGCTCTCCTGGGCAGGTACCCCACCCCCAACCCAGCCCACGGGGCTCTCATGGTCAGGCCTCTCCCAGGATACAGAGCTACCCTTGCAGGTACCGTGGCAGGGCTGGGCACACAGGAACTGTGCACATAGCCCTCATTGAAGAGCACCCCCATCTCACCTGTCGCTCAGAGCTGACACAGAGCACCTCAGAGCAGGACTTGAACTAACAAACAGCAGCTCCGACAGGTCTGTGACCCTGGGCATCACTCTGTGTGGCCTCCCTCCACCTGGTCTTCCAGAGACTTCCACTGCACCCGGGGCACCAAGCCTCTGTCTCCAACCACCACCCACCCCTCCTCTCCCTGACTCCTGGGTTCCTCTCATTAGGAGAGGGTTTTCTTGAAGTTGTCTCCCACTCATGGGCCAGATAAAATGATTAGAAAACAAGCCAAAGCTGCAGCCCCTTGTCTATCCTGACTCTCAGGAGCCCACACCTGTTCCTTGGACCTGGCCGGTTCAGCAAGTTCCATTTTCTGCAACTGTGAGCCCCTGAGGGGTGATGATTGGCTGACCTGGGCAGCCTTACCATGCCGGCCAGCCCTCCCCAGGTGTGCCTGGGTTGAGATCAATATAAATACCACTCCAGGCAGCAAGAGCCCCTGCAGCTGTGCCTGACGCCATTTTCTCTGCCCTGTCAGCAGTCTCGGGGCTGGGCTGGTGGGAGGGAGTGAGAGGCCACGGCTTTGTGGGTGGCCCAGTGTGAGTGGGGCTCTGCTGGACTTTCTGCAGCAGTTGCCAGGCTGCCACCTGCTAAAGAAGAGGATGTGTCACCCATACCTGCTGCTGGAATTTCTCCCTGGGCAGAGGTGAGGAAGGAAAAAAGCAGTGGGGGCAGGGACAGGACGGGTATCTCAGGCAGGGAAATGGAAATCTTCCAGAAGAGCACCCAGGGACAGGACCATCCTGGCTGGCCTGCAGGCACCAAGTCAGCTGGCATGCTGTCACTCGTGTGGCTCCATGGCCCTTCCTCTAGGCTTTCAAGTCCTTGTATATATTCAGGTGTTTTACCTGGGAAGGGTGGGAACAGTTCAACAGCAACTGGCCTGGGGCTCAGCTCACGTTCACTCACAGATGCCTCGGCACAGTGCCCCAGCTTTGCAATGAGTACGCTTGTGTGGGGGCTGCTGGCTGAATGGGAGACGATTCCCCACCACTGACCAACTTCAGAATTGTTTACAACTGGAGCAAGTGCCCTGATACGGTTTTCCTCTGAGTAACTGGTGGGTTCTGTTTTTTTTTTTTTCTCTTTTTCGTTTTTGGTTCAAGGTAGATTTTATTCCTCTTTTTTGTATTTACAGATATAAGCATGGAAATAATTTATTCATATAAATACATGTATGTGAAGGGAATAATTGTTTTTTCTGTTTTATTTTTTAAATTTTATTTCTTTTTAATTTTGAATTTTATATTTTTATACAGCAGGTTCTTATTGGTTATCTATTTTATACATATAAATGTTTACATGCCAATCCCAATCTCTCAGCTCCTCCCACCACCACCCCCCCAAGAGCTTTCCCCCCTTGTTGTCCATACGATTGTTGTCTACATCTGTTGCTCTATTTATGCCTTGCAAAACGGTTAATCTGTACAGTTTTTCTAGGTTCCACATATATGCATGAATATACAAGATTTGTTTTTCTCTTTCTGACTTACTTCACTCTGTATGACAGTCTCTAGATCCATCGACGTCTCTACAAATGACCCAATTTCATTCCTTTCATGGCTTAGTAATATTCCATTTTATATATGTACCACATCTTTATGCATTCGTCTGTCTGTGGGCATTTAGGTTGCTTCCATTACCTCGATATTGTAAATAGTGATGCAATGAACATTGCGGTGAATGTCTCTTTTTGATTTATGGTTTTGTCTGTGTATATGTCCAGTACTGGGATTGCTGTATCATATGGTAATTCTATTATTAGTTTCTTAAGACTCCATATTGTTCTCCATAGTGACTGTATCAATTTATATTCCCAACAATAGTGGAAGAGGCTTCCTTTTCCCCACACCCTTTCCAGCAATTGTTGTTTGTAGATTTTCAGATGATGCCCATTCTAACAGGTGTGAGGTGATACCTCATTGTTGAGTCCATTTCGTTGAGCAAGGGGTAGGTCTTGTCTATTACATATTTGGCTTATGGAACGGTATCTGTGCTAATTTCAAACTCTGGTTTTATGCAGCACCCCAACTCACCTTTCCCCTTAAGCAAGCATAAGTTGGTTTTCTAAACTTGAGACCCTGTTCTGTTTTGTAATTCAGTTCATGTGTAGCCAAGTTTACATTCCATGTATTAGTGATACCTTATGATGTTTCCTTATCTGTGTGACTTATTTCACTTAGAATCATCGTGCCTCAATCCACTCATTATGCGGGTACAGGCCTGGTGACACAGATTTCATTGCTGAGTGGTATTCTGTTGTACGTTAAGTACCGCAACTTCTTTATCAATTATTTGCTCTCTGGGATACTTAACTTGTACCATAGAAGAGGTTCCTGTAAACAGAGCCGTCATAAATTTTGGGGTGGCTGTGTCTTTTTGATTTTAATTTCCCTAAGCTATAGGACCATAAGTGGAAATGCCCTAGACTCTGTTGCTTTGTTTTTCAGATGTATCAGGAAACACCATACACTTCTCCAGAGTGGCTGTTGGCAATTTACATCCCGCCCATCAGCATAACAAGGTTCCTTTATCCCCATGGCCTGTCTTGCCTTTCTGCATTTTCCACTTTTTTCAGATGGCTCTTTAAACTGGGGGGAAGTGACACTTCATAGTAGTTCGGATTTCCATTGCAAGCTTGCTTGGTTTGCCAAAAAGGGCGTATGCGTTTTTTCCTGAATATATTCAGGAAAAAACGCATACGCCCTTTTTGGCCAAGTGCATCATTGTGGACGTTCTGCCTCTTTTCCTATGCTTTACATGCAATTCCAGTCTACCTCCTGAAATCGGTTTCCTGCAATTCTGCCCCGCTTTCAAGTCCTCTTGGCAGCCTTACTTCAATATATTTTTGGACGATAGCTGTCATTTATAACTCTGCAGGTTTGTGAATTACAGTGCCCCTAAGCTCCTTTCTTTAACTCGCTTTCTTGTGAGCTGGCCGCAACACCGCAGGATTGCTTCAGGCCCTAGTGTGGTTCCGGCATGGCACGCTGAGCCTTTGGTTAATTCCTCTTCCTGGTGGGAAATGAGAGTTAAATTTGCCCGTCCAGACACCTCCAGCTAGTCTCTCATTGGTTCTCCCTATTCCTGTTCAACTTTCAAAGAATTTGCAAACTGGGCCAAACAGGAGGTTAAAGGCACTGACTCTCCAAGTGGGGAGAGTGTTAGTAAAGCGTCTGGAATGTTGCACCCGAGTACCAGGGGACGAAACCTGAGACACATTTGAACACGTTTCCCGATCACACGGTGGATCATACTCTGGGTTCCACATGCATGTTTTAGCTGAAGGAAGAATCCCTTAAACCTGGAGAGTTGAGACCCTTGGCATGGGTACCATGCAATATGACTTCAAAGGGTCTGCATTGGCTCACCGAACCTCACCAATCCTATCACTGCTGCGCAAATGCACTGTACACACGCTTCATTCTCTTTCAGAGACATATAAATCCATAGGTTTTAAGATTCTTACTAGTCAGGTATATTCTTAGGCGTTTAATATGGGGTGTAGAGTCCACTTCGTTGAGCAAGGAGTAGCTCTTGTCTATTACATATTTGGCTTATGGAACTGTATCTGTGCTAATTTCAATCTCTGGTTTTATGCAGCACCCCAACTCACCTTTGCCCTTAAGCAAGCATAAGTTGGTTTTCTACATTTGAGACCCTGTTCTGTTTTGTAATTCAGTTCCTGTGTACCCAAGTTTACATTCCGTGTATTAGTGATATCTTATGATGTTTCTTTTTCTGTATGACTTATTTCACTTAGAATCATCGTACCTGAATCCACTCATTATGCTGCTACGGGCCTGATGATATACATTTCATTGCTGAGTGATATTGCATTGTATGTAAGTACCACAAATTCTTTATCCATTTTTCGCTTTCTGTGATATTGAACTTGTACCACAAACGAGGTTCTTGTAAACAGAGCCGTCCCAAACATTGCGGTGGCTGTGTCTTTTTGATTTTAATTTCCCTAAGCTATACCACCATAAGTGGAAGTGCCCTAGGCTCTGTTGCTTTGTTTTGTAGATGTTTCAGGAAACACCATAAACTTCTCCAGAGTGGCTGTTGGCAATTTACATCCCGCCCATCAGCATAACAAGGCTCCCAGTTCTCCATGGCCTGTCCTGCCTTTCTGGATTTTATACTTTTTTCAGATGGCCCTTTTGACCGGGGGGCAGTGAGACTTCATTGTAGTGCAGATTTCCTTTGCAAGCTTGCTTGGTTGGCCCAAAAGGGCGTATGCGTTTTTTCCTGAATATATTCAGGAAAAAACGCATACGCCCTTTTTAGCCAAGTGCATCATTGTGGACGTTCTGCCTCTTTTCCTATGCTTTACATGCAATTCCAGTCTACCTCCTGAAATCGGTTTCCTGCAATTCTGCCCCGCTTTCAAGTCCTCTTGGCAGCCTTACTTCAATATATTTTTGGACGATAGCTGTCATTTATAACTCTGCAGGTTTGTGAATTACAGTGCCCCTGAGCTCCTTTCTTCAACTCGCTTTCTTGTGAGCTGGCCGCAACACCGCAGGATTGCTTCAGGCCCTAGTGTGGTTCCGGCATGGCACGCTGAGCCTTTGGTTAATTCCTCTTCCTGGTGGGAAATGAGAGTTAAATTTGCCCGTCCAGGCACCTCCAGCTAGTCTCTCATTGGTTCTCCCTATTCCTGTTTATTTTCCGCAGAAATTGCAAACTGGGCCAAACAGGAGGTTAAAGGCACTGACTCTCCAAGTTGGGAGAGTGTTAGTAAAGCGTCTGGAATGTTGCACCCGAGTACCAGGGGACGAAACCTGAGACACATTTGAACACGTTTCCCGATCACACGGTGGATCATACTCTGGGTTCCACATGCATGTTTTAGCTGAAGGAAGAATCCCTTAAACCTGGAGAGTTGAGACCCATGGAATGGGTACCATGCAATGTGACCTCAAAGGGTCTGCATTTGCTCACCGAACCTCACCAATCCTATCACTGCTGCGTTTATGCCGCTGTACACACGCTTGATTCTCTTTCGGAGACATAGAAATGTATAGGTTTTAAGATTCTTACTGGTCAGGTATATTCTTAGGCGATTAATATGGGGTGTAGAGTCCACTTCGTTGAGCAAGGAGTAGCTCTTGTCTATTACATATTTGCCTTATGGAACGGTATCTGTGCTAATTTCAATCTCTGGTTTTATGCAGCACCCCAACTCACCTTTCCCCTTAAGCAAGCATAAGTTGGTTTTCTACATTTGAGACCTTGTTCTGTTTTGTAATTCAGTTCCTGTGTAGCCAAGTTTACATTCCGTGTATTAGTGATATCTTATGATGTTTCTTTTTCTGTGTGACTTATCTCACTTAGAATCATCGTACCTGAATCCACTCATTATGCTGCTATGGGCCTGATGACATAGATTTCATTGCTGAGTGATATTGCATTGTACGTAAGTACCACAACTTCTTTATCCATTTTTCGCTTTCTGTGATATTGAACTTGTACCGTAAACGAGGTTCTTGTAAACAGAGCCGTCCCAAACTTTGGGGTGGCTGTGTCTTTTTGATTTTAATTTCCCTAAGCTATACGACCATAAGTGGAAGTGCCCTAGGCTCTGTTGCTTTGTTTTTTAGATGTTTCAGGAAACACCATACACTTCTCCAGAGTGGCTGTTGGCAATTTACATCCCGCCCATCAGCATAACAAGGCTCCCAGTTCTCCATGGCCTGTCCGGCCTTTCTGGATTTTACACTTTTTTCGGATGGCCCTTTTGACTGGGGGGCAGTGAGACTTCATTGTAGTGCAGATTTCCTTTGCAAGCTTGCTTGGTTGGCCAAAAAGGGCGTATGGGTTTTTTCCTGAATATATTCAGGAAAAAACGCATACGCCCTTTTTGGCCAAGTGCATCATTGTGGACATTCTGTCTCTTTTCCTATGCTTTACATGCAATTCCAGTCTACCTCCTGAAATCGGATTCCTGCAATTCTGCCCCGCTTTCGAGTCCTCTTGGCAGCCTTACTTCAATATATTTTTGGACGATAGCTGTCATTTATAACTCTGCAGGTTTGTGAATTACAGTGCCCCTGAGCTCCTTTCTTCAACTCGCTTTCTTGTGAGCTGGCCGCAACACCGCAGGATTGCTTCAGGCCCTAGTGTGGTTCCGGCATGGCACGCTGAGCCTTTGGTTAATTCCTCTTCCTGGTGGGAAATGAGAGTTAAATTTGCCCATCCAGACACCTCCAGCTAGTCTCTCATTGGTTCTCCTTATTCCTGTTCATCTTCCGCAGAAATTGCAAACTGGGCCAAACAGGAGGTTAAAGGCACTGACTCTCCAAGTGGGGAGAGTGTTAGTAAAGCGTCTGGAATGTTGCACCCGAGTACCAGGGGACAAAACCTGAGACACATTTGAACACGTTTCCCGATCACATGGTGGATCATACTCTGGGTTCCACATGCATGTTTTAGCTGAAGGAAGAATCCCTTAAACCTGGAGAGTTGAGACCCATGGAATGGGTACCATGCAATATGACTTCAAAGGTTCTGCATTGGCTCACCGAACCTCACCATTCCTATCACTGCTGCGCTTATGCCACTGTACACACCCTTGATTCTCTTTCGGAGACATATAAATCCATAGGTTTTAAGATTCTTCCTAGTCAGGTATATTCTTAGACGTTTAATATGGGGTGTTGAGTCCTCTTCGTTGAGCAAGGAGTAGCTCTTGTCTATTACATATTTGGCTTATGGAACGGTATCTGTGCTAATTTCAATCTCTGGTTTTATGCAGAACCCCAACTCACCTTTCCCCTTAAGCAAGCATAAGTTGGTTTTCTACATTTGAGACCTTGTTCTGTTTTGTAATTCAGTTCCTGTGTAGCCAAGTTTACATTCCGTGTATTAGTGATATCTTATGATGTTTCTTTTTCTGTGTGACTTATCTCACTTAGAATCATCGTACCTGAATCCACTCATTATGCTGCTATGGGCCTGATGACATAGATTTCATTGCTGAGTGATATTGCATTGTACGTAAGTACCACAACTTCTTTATCCATTTTTCGCTTTCTGTGATATTGAACTTGTACCGTAAACGAGGTTCTTGTAAACAGAGCCGTCCCAAACTTTGGGGTGGCTGTGTTTTTTTGATTTTAATTTCCCTAAGCTATACGACCATAAGTGGAAGTGCCCTAGGCTCTGTTGCTTTGTTTTTTAGATGTTTCAGGAAACACCATACACTTCTCCAGAGTGGCTGTTGGCAATTTACATCCCGCCCATCAGCATAACAAGTCTCCCAGTTCTCCATGGCCTGTCCGGACTTTCTGGATTTTACACTTTTTTCAGATGGCCCTTTTGACTGGGGGGCAGTGAGACTTCATTGTAGTGCAGATTTCTTTTGCAAGCTTGCTTGGTTGGCCAAAAAGGGCGTATGCGTTTTTTCCTGAATATATTCAGGAAAAAACGCATATGCCCTTTTTGGCCAAGTGCATCATTGTGGACGTTCTGCCTCTTTTCCTATGCTTTACATGCAATTCCAGTCTACCTCCTGAAATCGGTTTCCTGCAATTCTGCCCCGCTTTCAAGTCCTCTTGGCAGCCTTACTTCAATATATTTTTGGACGATAGCTGTCATTTATAACTCTGCAGGTTTGTGAATTACAGTGCCCCTGAGCTCCTTTCTTCAACTCGCTTTCTTGTGAGCTGGCCGCAACACTGCAGGATTGCTTCAGGCCCTAGTGTCGTTCCGGCATGGCACGCTGAGCCTTTGGTTAATTCCTCTTCCTGGTGGGAAATGAGAGTTAAATTTTCCAATCCAGACACCTCCAGCTAGTCTCTCATTTGTTCTCCCTATTCCTGTTCATTTTCCACAGAAATTGCAAACTGGGCCAAACAGGAGGTTAAAGGCACTGACTCTCCAAGTGGGGAGAGTTTTAGTAAAGCGTCTGGAATGTTGCACCCAAGTACCAGCGGAGAAAATCTGAGACACATTTGAACACGTTTCCCGATCACACGGTGGATCATACTATGGGTTCCACATGCATGTTTTAGCTGAAGGAAGAATCCCTTAAACCTGGAGAGTTGAGACCCATGGAATGGCTGGCATGCAATATGACTTCAAAGGGTCTGCATTTGCTCATCAAACCTCACCAATCCTATCACTGCTGCGTTTATGCTGCTGTACACATGCTTGATTCTCTTTTGGAGACATATAAATCCATAGGTTTTAAGATTATTACTAGTCAGGTATATTCTTAGGCGATTAATATGGGGTGTAGAGTCCACTTCGTTGAGCAAGGAGTAGCTCTTGTCTATTACATATTTGGCTTATGGAATGGTATCTGTGCTAATTTCAATCTCTGGTTTTATGCAGAACCCCAACTCACCTTTCCCCTTAAGCAAGCATAAGTTGGTTTTCTACATTTGAGACCGTGTTCTGTTTTGTAATTCAGTTTCTGTGTAGCCAAGTTTACATTCCGTGTAGTAGTGATATCTTATGATGTTTCTTTTTCTGTGTGACTTATCTCACTTAGAATCATCGTACCTGAATCCACTCATTATGCTGCTACGGGCCTGATGATATAGATTTCATTGCTGAGTGATATTGCATTGTACGTAAGTACCACAAATTCTTTATCCATTTTTCACCTTCTGTGATATTGAATTTGTACTGTAAATGAGGTTCTTGTAAACAGAGCCGTCCCAAACTTTGGGGTGGCTGTGTCTTTTTGATTTTAATTTCCCTAAGCTATAGGACCATAAGTGGAAGTGCCCTAGGCTCTGTTGCTTTGTTTTTTAGATGTTTCAGGAAACACCATACACTTCTCCAGAGTGGCTGTTGGCAATTTACATCCCGCCCACCAGCATAACAAGGCTCCCAGTTCTCCATGGCCTGTCCTGCCTTTCTGGATTTTACACATTTTTCAGATGGCTCTTTTGACCGGGGGGCAGTGAGACTTCATTGTAGTGCAGATTTCCTTTGCAAGCTTGCTTGGTTGGCCAAAAAGGGCGTATGTGTTTTTTCCTGAATATATTCAGGAAAAAACGCATACGCCCTTTTTGGCCAAGTGCATCATTGTGGACGTTCTGCCTCTTTTCCTATGCTTTACATGCAATTCCAGTCTACCTCCTGAAATCGGTTTCCTGCAATTCTGCCCCGCTTTAAAGTCCTCTTGGCAGCCTTACTTCAATATATTTTTGGACGATAGCTGTCATTTATAACTCTGCAGGTTTGTGAATTACAGTGCCCCTGAGCTCCTTTCTTCAACTCGCTTTCTTGTGAGCTGGCCGCAACACCGCAGGATTGCTTCAGGCCCTAGTGTGGTTCCGGCATGGCACGCTGAGCCTTTGGTTAATTCCTCTTCCTGGTTGGAAATGAGAGTTAAATTTGCCCATCCAGACACCTCCAGCTAGTCTCTCATTGGTTCTCCCTATTCCTGTTCATTTTCCGCAGAAATTACAAACTGGGCCAAACAGGAGGTTAAAGGCACTGACTCTCCAAGTGGGGAGAGTGTTAGTAAAGCATCTGGAATGTTGCACCCGAGTACCAGGGGACAAAAACTGAGACACATTTGAACACGTTTCCCGATCACACGGTGGATCATACTCTGGGTTCCACATGCATGTTTTAGCTGAAGGAAGAATCCCTTAAACCTGGAGAGTTGAGACCCATGGAATGGCTACCATGCAATATGACTTCAAAGGGTCTGCATTTGTTCATCAAACCTCACCAATCCTATCACTGCTGCGTTTATGCCGCTGTACACATGCTTGATTCTCTTTTGGAGACATATAAATCCATAGGTTTTAAGATTATTACTAGTCAGGTATATTCTTAGGCGATTAATATGTGGTGTAGAGTCCACTTGGTTGAGCAAGGAGTAGCTCTTGTCTATTACATATTTGGCTTATGGAATGGTATCTGTGCTAATTTCAATCTCTGGTTTTATGCAGAACCCCAACTCACCTTTCCCCTTAAGCAAGCATAAGTTGGTTTTCTACATTTGAGACCGTGTTCGGTTTTGTAATTCAGTTTCTGTGTAGCCAAGTTTACATTCCGTGTAGTAGTGATATCTTATGATGTTTCTTTTTCTGTGTGACTTATCTCACTTAGAATCATCGTACCTGAATCCACTCATTATGCTGCTACGGGCCTGATGATATAGATTTCATTGCTGAGTGATATTGCATTGTACGTAAGTACCACAAATTCTTTATCCATTTTTCACCTTCTGTGATATTGAATTTGTACTGTAAATGAGGTTCTTGTAAACAGAGCCGTCCCAAACTTTGGGGTGGCTGTGTCTTTTTGATTTTAATTTCCCTAAGCTATAGGACCATAAGTGGAAGTGCCCTAGGCTCTGTTGCTTTGTTTTTTAGATGTTTCAGGAAACACCATACACTTCTCCAGAGTGGCTGTTGGCAATTTACATCCCGCCCATCAGCATAACAAGGCTCCCAGTTCTCCATGGCCTGTCCTGCCTTTCTGGATTTTACACTTTTTTCAGATGGCCCTTTTGACCGGGGGGCAGTGAGACTTCATGGTAGTGCAGATTTCCTTTGCAAGCTTGCTTGGTTGGCCAAAAAGGGCGTATGCGTTTTTTCCTGAATATATTCAGGAAAAAACGCATACGCCCTTTTTGGCCAAGTGCATCATTGTGGACGTTCTGCCTCTTTTCCTATGCTTTACATGCAATTCCAGTCTACCTCCTGAAATCGGTTTCCTGCAATCCTGCCCCGCTTTCAAGTCCTCTTGGCAGCCTTACTTCAATATATTTTTGGACGATAGCTGTCATTTTTAACTCTGCATGTTTGTGAATTACAGTGCCCCTGAGCTCCTTTCTTCAACTCACTTTCTTGTGAGCTGGCCGCAACACTGCAGGATTGCTTCAGGCCCTAGTGTGGTTCCGGCATGGCACGCTGAGCCTTTGGATAATTCCACTTCCTGGTGGGAAATGAGAGTTAAATTTGCCCATCCAGACACCTCCAGCTAGTCTCTCATTGGTTCTCCCTATTCCTGTTCATTTTCCACAGAAATTGCAAACTGGGCCAAACAGGAGGTTAAAGGCACTGACTCTCCAAGTGGGGAGAGTGTTAGTAAAGCGTCTGGAATGTTGCACCCGAGTACCAGGGGACAAAAACTGAGACACATTTGAACACGTTTCCCGATCACACGGTGGATCATACTCTGGGTTCCACATGCATGTTTTAGCTGAAGGAAGAATCCCTTAAACCTGGAGAGTTGAGACCCATGGAATGGCTACCATGCAATATGACTTCAAAGGGTCTGCATTGGCTCACCGAACCTCACCAATCCTATCACTGCTGCGCTTATGCCACTGTACACACGCTTGATTCTCTTTCGGAGACATATAAATCCATAGATTTTAAGATTCTTACTAGTCAGGTATATTCTTAGACGTTTAATATGGGGTGTTGAGTCCTCTTCGTTGAGCAAGGAGTAGCTCTTGTCTATTACATATTTGGCTTATGGAACGGTATCTGTGCTAATTTCAATCTCTGGTTTTATGCAGCACCCCAACTCACCTTTCCCCTTAAGCAAGCATAAGATGGTTTTCTACATTTGAGACCTTGTTCTGTTTTGTAATTCAGTTCCTGTGTAGCCAAGTTTACATTCCGTGTAGTAGTGATATCTTATGATGTTTCTTTTTCTGTGTGACTTATCTCACTTAGAATCATCGTACCTGAATCCACTCATTATGCTGCTATGGGCCTGATGACATAGATTTCATTGCTGAGTGATATTGCATTGTACGTAAGTACCACAACTTCTTTATCCATTTTTCGCTTTCTGTGATATTGAACTTGTACCGTAAACGAGGTTCTTGTAAACAGAGCCGTCCCAAACTTTGGGGTGGCTGTGTCTTTTTGATTTTAATTTCCCTAAGCTATACGACCATAAGTGGAAGTGCCCTAGGCTCTGTTGCTTTGTTTTTTAGATGTTTCAGGAAACACCATACACTTCTCCAGAGTGGCTGTTGGCAATTTACATCCCGCCCATCAGCATAACAAGGCTCCCAGTTCTCCATGGCCTGTCCTGCCTTTCTGGATTTTACACTTTTTTCAGATGGCCCTTTTGACTGGGGGGCAGTGAGACTTCATGGTAGTGCAGATTTCCTTTGCAAGCTTGCTTGGTTGGCCAAAAAGGGCGTATGCGTTTTTTCCTGAATATATTCAGGAAAAAACGCATACGCCCTTTTTGGCCAAGTGCATCATTGTGGACGTTCTGCCTCTTTTCCTATGCTTTACATGCAATTCCAGTCTACCTCCTGAAATCGGTTTCCTGCAATCCTGCCCCGCTTTCAAGTCCTCTTGGCAGCCTTACTTCAATATATTTTTGGACGATAGCTGTCATTTTTAACTCTGCATGTTTGTGAATTACAGTGCCCCTGAGCTCCTTTCTTCAACTCACTTTCTTGTGAGCTGGCCGCAACACTGCAGGATTGCTTCAGGCCCTAGTGTGGTTCCGGCATGGCACGCTGAGCCTTTGGATAATTCCACTTCCTGGTGGGAAATGAGAGTTAAATTTGCCCATCCAGACACCTCCAGCTAGTCTCTCATTGGTTCTCCCTATTCCTGTTCATTTTCCACAGAAATTGCAAACTGGGCCAAACAGGAGGTTAAAGGCACTGACTCTCCAAGTGGGGAGAGTGTTAGTAAAGCGTCTGGAATGTTGCACCCGAGTACCAGGGGACGAAAACTGAGACACATTTGAACACGTTTCCCGATCACACGGTGGATCATACTCTGGGTTCCACATGCATGTTTTAGCTGAAGGAAGAATCCCTTAAACCTGGAGAGTTGAGACCCATGGAATGGCTACCATGCAATATGACTTCAAAGGGTCTGCATTGGCTCACCGAACCTCACCAATCCTATCACTGCTGCGCTTATGCCACTGTACACACGGTTGATTCTCTTTCGGAGACATATAAATCCATAGATTTTAAGATTCTTACTAGTCAGGTATATTCTTAGACGTTTAATATGGGGTGTTGAGTCCTCTTCGTTGAGCAAGGAGTAGCTCTTGTCTATTACATATTTGGCTTATGGAACGGTATCTGTGCTAATTTCAATCTCTGGTTTTATGCAGCACCCCAACTCACCTTTCCCCTTAAGCAAGCATAAGATGGTTTTCTACATTTGAGACCTTGTTCTGTTTTGTAATTCAGTTCCTGTGTAGCCAAGTTTACATTCCGTGTAGTAGTGATATCTTATGATGTTTCTTTTTCTGTGTGACTTATCTCACTTAGAATCATCGTACCTGAATCCACTCATTATGCTGCTATGGGCCTGATGACATAGATTTCATTGCTGAGTGATATTGCATTGTACGTAAGTACCACAACTTCTTTATCCATTTTTCGCTTTCTGTGATAT
Organism: Pseudorca crassidens; assembly: GCF_039906515.1. NCBI lineage: Eukaryota > Metazoa > Chordata > Mammalia > Artiodactyla > Delphinidae > Pseudorca > Pseudorca crassidens. The sequence continues at coordinate 163,333,490 of NC_090296.1, forward strand.
TGAACTTGTACCGTAAACGAGGTTCTTGTAAACAGAGCCGTCCCAAACTTTGGGGTGGCTGTGTCTTTTTGATTTTAATTTCCCTAAGCTATACGACCATAAGTGGAAGTGCCCTAGGCTCTGTTGCTTTGTTTTTTAGATGTTTCAGGAAACACCATACACTTCTCCAGAGTGGCTGTTGGCAATTTACATCCCGCCCATCAGCATAACAAGGCTCCCAGTTCTCCATGGCCTGTCCTGCCTTTCTGGATTTTACACTTTTTTCAGATGGCCCTTTTGACTGGGGGGCAGTGAGACTTCATGGTAGTGCAGATTTCCTTTGCAAGCTTGCTTGGTTGGCCAAAAAGGGCGTATGCGTTTTTTCCTGAATATATTCAGGAAAAAACGCATACGCCCTTTTTGGCCAAGTGCATCATTGTGGACGTTCTGCCTCTTTTCCTATGCTTTACATGCAATTCCAGTCTACCTCCTGAAATCGGTTTCCTGCAATTCTGCCCCGCTTTCAAGTCCTCTTGGCAGCCTTACTTCAATATATTTTTGGACGATAGCTGTCATTTTTAACTCTGCAGGTTTGTGAATTACAGTGCCCCTGAGCTCCTTTCTTCAACTCGCTTTCTTGTGAGCTGGCCGCAACACCGCAGGATTGCTTCAGGCCCTAGTGTGGTTCCGGCATGGCACGCTGAGCCTTTGGTTAATTCCTCTTCCTGGTGGGAAATGAGAGTTAAATTTGCCCATCCAGACACCTCCAGCTAGTCTCTCATTCGTTCTCCCTATTCCTGTTCATTTTCCACAGAAATTGCAAACTGGGCCAAACAGGAGGTTAAAGGCACTGACTCTCCAAGTGGGGAGAGTGTTAGTAAAGCGTCTGGAATGTTGCACCCGAGTACCAGGGGACAAAAACTGAGACACATTTGAACACGTTTCCCGATCACACGGTGGATCATACTCTGGGTTCCACATGCATGTTTTAGCTGAAGGAAGAATCCCTTAAACCTGGAGAGTTGAGACCCATGGAATGGCTACCATGCAATATGACTTCAAAGGGTCTGCATTTGCTCACCGAACCTCACCAATCCTATCACTGCTGTATTTATGCCGCTGTAGACACGCTTGATTCTCTTTCGGAGACATATAAATCCATAGATTTTAAGATTCTTACTAGTCAGGTATATTCTTAGGCATTTAATATGGGGTGTTGAGTCCTCTTCGTTGAGCAAGGAGTAGCTCTTGTCTATTACCTATTTGGCTTATGGAATGGTATCTGTGCTAATTTCAATCTCTGGTTTTATGCAGCACCCCAACTCACCTTTCCCCTTAAGCAAGCATAAGTTGGTTTTCTACATTTGAGATCCTGTTCTGTTTTGTAATTCAGTTCCTGTGTAGCCAAGTTTACATTCCGTGTATTAGTGATATCTTATGATGTTTCTTTTTCTGTGTGACTTATTTCACTTAGAATCATCGTACCTGAATCCACTCATTATGCTGCTACGGGCCTGATGACATAGATTTCATTCCTGAGTGATATTGCATTGTACGTAAGTACCACAACTTCTTTATCCATTTTTCACTTTCTGCGATATTGAACTTGTACCATAAATGAGATTCTTGTAAACAGAGCCGTCCCAAACTTTGGGGTGGCTGTGTCTTTTTGATTTTAATTTCCCTAAGCTATAGGACCATAAGTGGAAGTGCCCTAGGCTCTGTTGCTTTGTTTTTTAGATGTTTCAGGAAACACCATACACTTCTCCAGAGTGGCTGTTGGCAATTTACATCCCGCCCATCAGCATAACAAGGCTCCCAGTTCTCCATGGCCTGTCCTGCCTTTCTGGATTTTACACTTTTTTCAGATGGCCCTTTTGCCCGGGGGGCAGTGAGACTTCATGGTAGTGCAGATTTCCTTTGCAAGCTTGCTTGGTTGGCCAAAAAGGGCGTATGCGTTTTTTCCTGAATATATTCAGGAAAAAACGCATACGCCCTTTTTGGCCAAGTGCATCATTGTGGACGTTCTGCCTCTTTTCCTATGCTTTACATGCAATTCCAGTCTACCTCCTGAAATCGGTTTCCTGCAATCCTGCCCTGCTTTGAAGTCCTCTTGGCAGCCTTACTTCAATATATTTTTGGACGATAGCTGTCATTTATAACTCTGCAGGTTTGTGAATTACAGTGCCCCTGAGCTCTTTTCTTCAACTCGCTTTCTTGTGAGCTGGCCGCAACACCGCAGGATTGCTTCAGGCCCTAGTGTGGTTCCGGCATGGCACGCTGAGCATTAGGTTAATTCCTCTTCCTGGTGGGAAATGAGAGTTAAATTTGCCCGTCCAGACACCTCCAGCTAGTCTCTCATTGGTTCTCCCTATTCCTGTTCATTTTCCGCAGAAATGGCAAACTGGGCCAAACAGGAGGTTAAAGGCACTGACTCTCCAAGTGGGGAGAGTGTTAGTAAAGCGTCTGGAATGTTGCACCTGAGTACAAGGGGACGAAATCTGACACATTTGAACACGTTTCCCGATCACACGGTGGATCATACTCTGGGTTCCACATGCATGTTTTAGTTGAAGGAAGAATCCCTTAAACCTGGAGAGTTGAGACCCATGGAATGGGTACCATGCAATATGACTTCAAAGGGTCTGCATTTGCTCACCGAACCTCACCAATCCTATCACTGCTGTATTTATGCCGCTGTAGACATGATTGATTCTCTTTCGGAGACATATAAATCCATAGGTTTTAAGATTCTTACTAGTCAGGTATATTCTTAGGCATTTAATATGGGGTGTTGAGTCCACTTCGTTGAGCAAGGAGTAGCTATTGTCTATTACCTATTTGGCTTATGGAATGGTATCTGTGCTAATTTCAATCTCTGGTTTTATGCAGCACCCCAACTCACCTTTCCCCTTAAGCAAGCATAAGTTGGTTTTCTACATTTGAGATCCTGTTCTGTTTTGTAATTCAGTTCCTGTGTAGCCAAGTTTACATTCCATGTATTAGTGATATCTTATGATGTTTCTTTTTCTGTGTGACTTATGTCACTTAGAATCATCGTACCTGAATCCACTCATTATGCTGCTACGGGCCTGATGACATAGATTTCATTCCTGAGTGATATTGCATTGTATGTAAGTACCACAACTTCTTTATCCATTTTTCACTTTCTGCGATATTGAACTTGTACCATAAACGAGATTCTTGTAAACAGAGCCGGCCCAAACTTTGGGGTGGCTGTGTCTTTTTGATTTTAATTTCCCTAAGCTATAGGACCATAAGTGGAAGTGCCCTAGGCTCTGTTGCTTTGTTTTTTAGATGTTTCAGGAAACACCATACACTTCTCCAGAGTGGCTGTTGGCAATTTACATCCCGCCCATCAGCATAACAAGGCTCCCAGTTCTCCATGGCCTGTCCTGCCTTTCTGGATGTTATACTTTTTTCAGATGGCCCTTTTGACCGGGGGGCAGTGAGACTTCATTGTAGTGCAGATTTCCTTTGCAAGCTTGCTTGGTTGGCCAAAAAGGGCGTATGCGTTTTTTCCTGAATATATTCAGGAAAAAACGCATACGCCCTTTTTGGCCAAGTGCATCATTGTGGACGTTCTGCCTCTTTTCCTATGCTTTACATGCAATTCCAGTCTACCTCCTGAAATCGGTTTCCTGCAATTTTGCCCCGCTTTCAAGTCCTCTTGGCAGCCTTACTTCAATATATTTTTGGACGATAGCTGTCATTTTTAACTCTGCAGGTTTGTGAATTACAGTGCCCCTGAGCTCCTTTCTTCAACTCGCTTTTTTGTGAGCTGGCCGCAACACCGCAGCATTGCTTCAGGCCCTAGTGTGGTTCCGGCATGGCACGCTGAGCCTTTGGTTAATTCCTCTTCCTGGTGGGAAATGAGAGTTAAATTTGCCCATCCAGACACCTCCAGCTAGTCTCTCATTGGTTCTCCCTATTCCTGTTCATTTTCCGCAGAAATTGCAAACTGGGCCAAACAGGAGGTTAAAGGCACTGACTCTCCAAGTGGGGAGAGTGTTAGTAAAGCGTCTGGAATGTTGCACCTGAGTACAAGGGGACGAAATCTGACACATTTGAACACGTTTCCCGATCACACGGTGGATCATACTCTGGGTTCCACATGCATGTTTTAGTTGAAGGAAGAATCCCTTAAACCTGGAGAGTTGAGACCCATGGAATGGGTACCATGCAATATGACTTCAAAGGGTCTGCATTTGCTCAACGAACCTCACCAATCCTATCACTGCTGTATTTATGCCGCTGTAGACACGCTTGATTCTCTTTCGGAGACATATAAATCCATAGGTTTTAAGATTCTTACTAGTCAGGTATATTCTTAGGCATTTAATATGGGGTGTTGAGTCCACTTCGTTGAGCAAGGAGTAGCTATTGTCTATTACCTATTTGGCTTATGGAATGGTATCTGTGCTAATTTCAATCTCTGGTTTTATGCAGCACCCCAACTCACCTTTCCCCTTAAGCAAGCATAAGTTGGTTTTCTACATTTGAGATCCTGTTCTGTTTTGTAATTCAGTTCCTGTGTAGCCAAGTTTACATTCCATGTATTAGTGATATCTTATGATGTTTCTTTTTCTGTGTGACTTATGTCACTTAGAATCATCGTACCTGAATCCACTCATTATGCTGCTATGGGCCTGATGACATAGATTTCATTCCTGAGTGATATTGCATTGTATGTAAGTACCACAACTTCTTTATCCATTTTTCACTTTCTGCGATATTGATCTTGTACCATAAACGAGATTCTTGTAAACAGAGCCGGCCCAAATTTTGGGGTGGCTGTGTCTTTTTGATTTTAATTTCCCTAAGCTATAGGACCATAAGTGGAAGTGCCCTACGCTCTGTTGCTTTGTTTTTTAGATGTTTCAGGAAACACCATACACTTCTCCAGAGTGGCTGTTGGCAATTTACATCCCGCCCATCAGCATAACAAGGCTCCCAATTCTCCATGGCCTGTCCTGCCTTTCTGGATTTTACACATTTTTCAGATGGCCCTTTTGACCGGGGGGCAGTGAGACTTCATTGTACTGCAGATTTCCTTTGCAAGCTTGCTTGGTTGGCCAAAAAGGGCGTATGCGTTTTTTCCTGAATATATTCAGGAAAAAACGCATACGCCCTTTTTGGCCAAGTGCATCATTGTGGACGTTCTGCCTCTTTTCGTATGCTTTACATGCAATTCCAGTCTACCTCCTGAAATCGGATTCCTTCAATTCTGCCCCGCTTTCGAGTCCTCTTGGCAGCCTTACTTCAATATATTTTTGGACGATAGCTGTCATTTATAACTCTGCAGGTTTGTGAATTACAGTGCCCCTGAGCTCCTTTCTTCAACTCGCTTTCTTGTGAGCTGGCCGCAACACCGCAGGATTGCTTCAGGCCCTAGTGTGGTTCCGGCATGGCACGCTGAGCCTTTGGTTAATTCCTCTTCCTGGTGGGAAATGAGAGTTAAATTTGCCCATCCAGACACCTCCAGCTAGTCTCTCATTGGTTCTCCCTATTCCTGTTCATTTTCCGCAGAAATTGTAAACTGGGCCAAACAGGAGGTTAAAGGCACTGACTCTCCAAGTGGGGAGAGTGTTAGTAAAGCGTCTGGAATGTTGCACCCGAGTACCAGGGGACAAAACCTGAGACACATTTGAACACGTTTCCCGATCACATGGTGAATCATACTCTGGGTTCCACATGCATGTTTTAGCTGAAGGAAGAATCCCTTAAACCTGGAGAGTTGAGACCCATGGAATGGGTACCATGCAATATGACTTCAAAGGGTCTGCATTTGCTCATCAAACCTCACCAATCCTATCACTGCTGCGTTTATGCCGCTGTACACCTGCTTGATTCTCTTTTGGAGACATATAAATCCATAGGTTTTAAGATTATTACTAGTCAGGTATATTCTTAGGCGATTAATATGGGGTGTAGAGTCCACTTCGTTGAGCAAGGAGTAGCTCTTGTCTATTACATATTTGGCTTATGGAATGGTATCTGTGCTAATTTCAATCTCTGGTTTTATGCAGAACCCCAACTCACCTTTCCCCTTAAGCAAGCATAAGTTGGTTTTCTACATTTGAGACCGTGTTCTGTTTTGTAATTCAGTTTCTGTGTAGCCAAGTTTACATTCCGTGTAGTAGTGATATCTTATGATGTTTCTTTTTCTGTGTGACTTATCTCACTTAGAATCATCGTACCTGAATCCACTCATTATGCTGCTACGGGCCTGATGATATAGATTTCATTGCTGAGTGATATTGCATTGTACGTAAGTACCACAAATTCTTTATCCATTTTTCACCTTCTGTGATATTGAATTTGTACTGTAAATGAGGTTCTTGTAAACAGAGCCGTCCCAAACTTTGGGGTGGCTGTGTCTTTTTGATTTTAATTTCCCTAAGCTATAGGACCATAAGTGGAAGTGCCTTAGGCTCTGTTGCTTTGTTTTTTAGATGTTTCAGGAAACACCATACACTTCTCCAGAGTGGCTGTTGGCAATTTACATCCCGCCCATCAGCATAACAAGGCTCCCAGTTCTCCATGGCCTGTCCTGCCTTTCTGGATTTTACACATTTTTCAGATGGCCCTTTTGACCGGGGGGCAGTGAGACTTCATTGTAGTGCAGATTTCCTTTGCAAGCTTGCTTGGTTGGCGAAAAAGGGCGTATGCATTTTTTCCTGAATATATTCAGGAAAAAACGCATACGCCCTTTTTGGCCAAGTGCATCATTGTGGACGTTCTGCCTCTTTTCCTATGCTTTACATGCAATTCCAGTCTACCTCCTGAAATCGGTTTCCTGCAATCCTGCCCCGCTTTCAAGTCCTCTTGGCAGCCTTACTTCAATATATTTTTGGACGATAGCTGTCATTTTTAACTCTGCAGGTTTGTGAATTACAATGCCCCTGAGCTCCTTTCTTCAACTCACTTTCTTGTGAGCTGGCCGCAACACCGCAGGATTGCTTCAGGCCCTAGTGTGTTTCTGGCATGGCACGCTGAGCCTTTGGTTAATTCCTCTTCCTGGTTGGAAATGAGAGTTAAATTTGCCCATCCAGACACCTCCAGCTAGTCTCTCATTGGTTCTCCCTATTCCTGTTCATTTTCCGCAGAAATTACAAACTGGGCCAAACAGGAGGTTAAAGGCACTGACTCTCCAAGTGGGGAGAGTGTTAGTAAAGCATCTGGAATGTTGCACCCGAGTACCAGGGGACAAAAACTGAGACACATTTGAACACGTTTCCCGATCACACGGTGGATCATACTCTGGGTTCCACATGCATGTTTTAGCTGAAGGAAGAATCCCTTAAACCTGGAGAGTTGAGACCCATGGAATGGCTACCATGCAATATGACTTCAAAGGGTCTGCATTTGTTCATCAAACCTCACCAATCCTATCACTGCTGCGTTTATGCCGCTGTACACATGCTTGATTCTCTTTTGGAGACATATAAATCCATAGGTTTTAAGATTATTACTAGTCAGGTATATTCTTAGGCGATTAATATGTGGTGTAGAGTCCACTTGGTTGAGCAAGGAGTAGCTCTTGTCTATTACATATTTGGCTTATGGAATGGTATCTGTGCTAATTTCAATCTCTGGTTTTATGCAGAACCCCAACTCACCTTTCCCCTTAAGCAAGCATAAGTTGGTTTTCTACATTTGAGACCGTGTTCGGTTTTGTAATTCAGTTTCTCTGTAGCCAAGTTTACATTCCGTGTAGTAGTGATATCTTATGATGTTTCTTTTTCTGTGTGACTTATCTCACTTAGAATCATCGTACCTGAATCCACTCATTATGCTGCTACGGGCCTGATGATATAGATTTCATTGCTGAGTGATATTGCATTGTACGTAAGTACCACAAATTCTTTATCCATTTTTCACCTTCTGTGATATTGAATTTGTACTGTAAATGAGGTTCTTGTAAACAGAGCCGTCCCAAACTTTGGGGTGGCTGTGTCTTTTTGATTTTAATTTCCCTAAGCTATAGGACCATAAGTGGAAGTGCCCTAGGCTCTGTTGCTTTGTTTTTTAGATGTTTCAGGAAACACCATACACTTCTCCAGAGTGGCTGTTGGCAATTTACATCCCGCCCATCAGCATAACAAGGCTCCCAGTTCTCCATGGCCTGTCCTGCCTTTCTGGATTTTACACTTTTTTCAGATGGCCCTTTTGACCGGGGGGCAGTGAGACTTCATGGTAGTGCAGATTTCCTTTGCAAGCTTGCTTGGTTGGCCAAAAAGGGCGTATGCGTTTTTTCCTGAATATATTCAGGAAAAAACGCATACGCCCTTTTTGGCCAAGTGCATCATTGTGGACGTTCTGCCTCTTTTCCTATGCTTTACATGCAATTCCAGTCTACCTCCTGAAATCGGTTTCCTGCAATCCTGCCCCGCTTTCAAGTCCTCTTGGCAGCCTTACTTCAATATATTTTTGGACGATAGCTGTCATTTTTAACTCTGCATGTTTGTGAATTACAGTGCCCCTGAGCTCCTTTCTTCAACTCACTTTCTTGTGAGCTGGCCGCAACACTGCAGGATTGCTTCAGGCCCTAGTGTGGTTCCGGCATGGCACGCTGAGCCTTTGGATAATTCCACTTCCTGGTGGGAAATGAGAGTTAAATTTGCCCATCCAGACACCTCCAGCTAGTCTCTCATTGGTTCTCCCTATTCCTGTTCATTTTCCACAGAAATTGCAAACTGGGCCAAACAGGAGGTTAAAGGCACTGACTCTCCAAGTGGGGAGAGTGTTAGTAAAGCGTCTGGAATGTTGCACCCGAGTACCAGGGGACAAAAACTGAGACACATTTGAACACGTTTCCCGATCACACGGTGGATCATACTCTGGGTTCCACATGCATGTTTTAGCTGAAGGAAGAATCCCTTAAACCTGGAGATTTGAGACCCATGGAATGGCTACCATGCAATATGACTTCAAAGGGTCTGCATTTGCTCATCAAACCTCACCAATACTATCACTGCTGCGTTTATGCCGCTGTACACATGCTTGATTCTCTTTTGGAGACATATAAATCCATAGGTTTCAAGATTCTTACTAGTCAGGTATATTCTTAGACGTTTAATATGGGGTGTTGAGTCCACTTCGTTGAGCAAGGAGTAGCTCTTGTCTATTACATATTTGGCTTATGGAACGGTATCTGTGCTAATTTCAATCTCTGGTTTTATGCAGAACCCCAACTCACCTTTCCCCTTAAGCAAGCATAAGTTGGTTTTCTACATTTGAGATCCTGTTCTGTTTTGTAATTCAGTTCCTGTGTAGCCAAGTTTACATTCCATGTATTAGTGATATCTTATGATGTTTCTTTTTCTGTGTGACTTATGTCACTTAGAATCATCGTACCTGAATCCACTCATTATGCTGCTACGGGCCTGATGACATAGATTTCATTCCTGAGTGATATTGCATTGTACGTAAGTACCACAACTTCTTTATCCATTTTTCACTTTCTGCGATATTGAACTTGTACCATAAACGAGATTCTTGTAAACAGAGCCGGCCCAAACTTTGGGGTGGCTGTGTCTTTTTGATTTTAATTTCCCTAAGCTATAGGACCATAAGTGGAAGTGCCCTAGGCTCTGTTGCTTTGTTTTTTAGATGTTTCAGGAAACACCATACACTTCTCCAGAGTGGCTGTTAGCAATTTACATCCCGCCCATCAGCATAACAAGGCTCCCAATTCTCCATGGCCTGTCCTGCCTTTCTGGATTTTACACATTTTTCAGATGGCCCTTTTGACCGGGGGGCAGTGAGACTTCATTGTAGTGCAGATTTCCTTTGCAAGCTTGCTTGGTTGGCCAAAAAGGGCGTATGCGTTTTTTCCTGAATATATTCAGGAAAAAACGCATACGCCCTTTTTGGCCAAGTGCATCATTGTGGACGTTCTGCCTCTTTTCCTATGCTTTACATGCAATTCCAGTCTACCTCCTGAAATCGGATTCCTGCAATTCTGCCCCGCTTTCGAGTCCTCTTGGCAGCCTTACTTCAATATATTCTTGGACGATAGCTGTCATTTATAACTCTGCAGGTTTGTGAATTACAGTGCCCCTGAGCTCCTTTCTTCAACTCGCTTTCTTGTGAGCTGGCCGCAACACCGCAGGATTGCTTCAGGCCCTAGTGTGGTTCCGGCATGGCACGCTGAGCCTTTGGTTAATTCCTCTTCCTGGTGGGAAATGAGAGTTAAATTTGCCCGTCCAGACACCTCCATCTAGTATCTCATTGGTTCTCCCTATTCCTGTTCATTTTCCGCAGAAATTGCAAACTGGGCCAAACAGGAGGTTAAAGGCACTGACTCTCCAAGTGGAGAGAGTGTTAGTAAAGCGTCTGGAATGTTGCACCCGAGTACCAGGGGACAAAAACTGAGACACATTTGAACACGTTTCCCGATCACACGGTGGATCATACTCTGGGTTCCACATGCATGTTTTAGCTGAAGGAAGAATCCCTTAAACCTGGAGAGTTGAGACCCATGGAATGGGTACCATGCAATATGACTTCAAAGGTTCTGCATTGGCTCACCGAACCTCACCAATCCTATTACTGCTGCATTTATGCCTCTGTAGACACGCTTGATTCTCTTTCGGAGACATATAAATCCATAGGTTTTAAGATACTTACTAGTCAGGTATATTCTTAGGCATTTAATATGGGGTGTTGAGTCCACTTTGTTGAGCAAGGAGTAGCTCTTGTCTATTACCTATTTGGCTTATGGAATGGTATCTGTGCTAATTTCAATCTCTGGTTTTATGCAGCACCCCAACTCACCTTTCCCCTTAAGCAAGCATAAGTTGGTTTTCTACATTTGAGATCCTGTTCTGTTTTGTAATTCAGTTCCTGTGTAGCCAAGTTTACATTCCGTGTATTAGTGATATCTTATGATGTTTCTTTTTCTGTGTGACTTATGTCACTTAGAATCATCGTACCTGAATCCACTCATTATGCTGCTACGGGCCTGATGACATAGATTTCATTCCTGAGTGATATTGCATTGTACGTAAGTACCACAACTTCTTTATCCATTTTTCACTTTCTGCGATATTGAACTTGTACCATAAAAGAGATTCTTGTAAACAGAGCCGGCCCAAACTTTGGGGTGGCTGTGTCTTTTTGATTTTAATTTCCCTAAGCTATAGGACCATAAGTGGAAGTGCCCTACGCTCTGTTGCTTTGTTTTTTAGATGTTTCAGGAAACACCATACACTTCTCCAGAGTGGCTGTTGGCAATTTACATCCCGCCCATCAGCATAACAAGGCTCCCAGTTCTCCATGGCCTGTCCTGCCTTTCTGGATTTTATACTTTTTTCAGATGGCCCTTTTGACCGGGGGGCAGTGAGACTTCATTGTACTGCAGATTTCCTTTGCAAGCTTGCTTGGTTGGCCAAAAAGGGCGTATGCGTTTTTTCCTGAATATATTCAGGAAAAAACGCATACGCCCTTTTTGGCCAAGTGCATCATTGTGGACGTTCTGCCTCTTTTCCTATGCTTTACATGCAATTCCAGTCTACCTCCTGAAATCGGATTCCTGCAATTCTGCCCCGCTTTCAAGTCCTCTTGGCAGCCTTACTTCAATATATTTTTGGACGATAGCTGTCATTTTTAACTCTGCAGGTTTGTGAATTACAGTGCCCCTGAGCTCCTTTCTTCAACTCGCTTTCTTGTGAGCTGGCCGCAACACCGCAGGATTGCTTCAGGCCCTAGTGTGGTTCCGGCATGGCACGCTGAGCCTTTGGTTAATTCCTCTTCCTGGTGGGAAATGAGAGTTAAAGTTGCCCATCCAGACACCTCCAGCTAGTCTCTCATTGGTTCTCCCTATTCCTGTTCATTTTCCGCAGAAATTGCAAACTGGGCCAAACAGGAGTTTAAAGGCAATGACTCTCCAAGTGGGGAGAGTGTTAGTAAAGCGTCTGGAATGTTGCACCCGAGTACCAGGGGACAAAAACTGAGACACATTTGAACACGTTTCCCGATCACACGGTGGATCATACTCTGGGTTCCACATGCATGTTTTAGCTGAAGGAAGAATCCCTTAAACCTGGAGAGTTGAGACCCATGGAATGGGTACCATTCAATATGACTTCAAAGGTTCTGCATTGGCTCACCGAACCTCACCAATCCTATCACTGCTGCGCTTATGCCACTGTACACACGCTTGATTCTCTTTTGGAGACATATAAATCCATAGATTTTAAGATTCTTACTAGTCAGGTATATTCTTAGACGTTTAATATGGGGTGTTGAGTCCTCTTCGTTGAGCAAGGAGTAGCTCTTGTCTATTACATATTTGGCTTATGGAACGGTATCTGTGCTAATTTCAATCTCTGGTTTTATGCAGCACCCCAACTCACCTTTCCCCTTAAGCAAGCATAAGATGGTTTTCTACATTTGAGACCTTGTTCTGTTTTGTAATTCAGTTCCTGTGTAGCCAAGTTTACATTCCGTGTAGTAGTGATATCTTATGATGTTTCTTTTTCTGTGTGACTTATCTCACTTAGAATCATCGTACCTGAATCCACTCATTATGCTGCTATGGGCCTGATGACATAGATTTCATTGCTGAGTGATATTGCATTGTACGTAAGTACCACAACTTCTTTATCCATTTTTCGCTTTCTGTGATATTGAACTTGTACCGTAAACGAGGTTCTTGTAAACAGAGCCGTCCCAAACTTTGGGGTGGCTGTGTCTTTTTGATTTTAATTTCCCTAAGCTATACGACCATAAGTGGAAGTGCCCTAGGCTCTGTTGCTTTGTTTTTTAGATGTTTCAGGAAACACCATACACTTCTCCAGAGTGGCTGTTGGCAATTTACATCCCGCCCATCAGCATAACAAGGCTCCCAGTTCTCCATGGCCTGTCCTGCCTTTCTGGATTTTACACTTTTTTCAGATGGCCCTTTTGACTGGGGGGCAGTGAGACTTCATGGTAGTGCAGATTTCCTTTGCAAGCTTGCTTGGTTGGCCAAAAAGGGCGTATGCGTTTTTTCCTGAATATATTCAGGAAAAAACGCATACGCCCTTTTTGGCCAAGTGCATCATTGTGGACGTTCTGCCTCTTTTCCTATGCTTTACATGCAATTCCAGTCTACCTCCTGAAATCGGTTTCCTGCAATTCTGCCCCGCTTTCAAGTCCTCTTGGCAGCCTTACTTCAATATATTTTTGGACGATAGCTGTCATTTTTAACTCTGCAGGTTTGTGAATTACAGTGCCCCTGAGCTCCTTTCTTCAACTCACTTTCTTGTGAGCTGGCCGCAACACCGCAGGATTGCTTCAGGCCCTAGTGTGGTTCCGGCATGGCACGCTGAGCCTTTGGTTAATTCCTCTTCCTGGTGGGAAATGAGAGTTAAATTTGCCCATCCAGACACCTCCAGCTAGTCTCTCATTGGTTCTCCCTATTCCTGTTCATTTTCCACAGAAATTGCAAACTGGGCCAAACAGGAGGTTAAAGGCACTGACTCTCCAAGTGGGGAGAGTGTTAGTAAAGCGTCTGGAATGTTGCACCCGAGTACCAGGGGACAAAAACTGAGACACATTTGAACACGTTTCCCGATCACACGGTGGATCATACTCTGGGTTCCACATGCATGTTTTAGCTGAAGGAAGAATCCCTTAAACCTGGAGAGTTGAGACCCATGGAATGGCTACCATGCAATATGACTTCAAAGGGTCTGCATTTGCTCACCGAACCTCACCAATCCTATCACTGCTGTATTTATGCCGCTGTAGACACGCTTGATTCTCTTTCGGAGACATATAAATCCATAGGTTTTAAGATTCTTACTAGTCAGGTATATTCTTAGGCATTTAATATGGGGTGTTGAGTCCACTTCGTTGAGCAAGGAGTAGCTATTGTCTATTACCTATTTGGCTTATGGAATGGTATCTGTGCTAATTTCAATCTCTGGTTTTATGCAGCACCCCAACTCACCTTTCCCCTTAAGCAAGCATAAGTTGGTTTTCTACATTTGAGATCCTGTTCTGTTTTGTAATTCAGTTCCTGTGTAGCCAAGTTTACATTCCATGTATTAGTGATATCTTATGATGTTTCTTTTTCTGTGTGACTTATGTCACTTAGAATCATCGTACCTGAATCCACTCATTATGCTGCTACGGGCCTGATGACATAGATTTCATTCCTGAGTGATATTGCATTGTAAGTAAGTACCACAACTTCTTTATCCATTTTTCACTTTCTGCGATATTGAACTTGTACCGTAAACGAGATTCTTGTAAACAGAGCCGGCCCAAACTTTGGGGTGGCTGTGTCTTTTTGATTTTAATTTCCCTAAGCTATAGGACCATAAGTGGAAGTGCCCTAGGCTCTGTTGCTTTGTTTTTTAGATGTTTCAGGAAACACCATACACTTCTCCAGAGTGGCTGTTGGCAATTTACATCCCGCCCATCAGCATAACAAGGCTCCCAATTCTCCATGGCCTGTCCTGCCTTTCTGGATTTTACACATTTTTCAGATGGCCCTTTTGACCGGGGGGCAGTGAGACTTCATTGTACTGCAGATTTCCTTTGCAAGCTTGCTTGGTTGGCCAAAAAGGGCGTATGCGTTTTTTCCTGAATATATTCAGGAAAAAACGCATACGCCCTTTTTGGCCAAGTGCATCATTGTGGACGTTCTGCCTCTTTTCCTATGCTTTACATGTAATTCCAGTCTACCTCCTGAAATCGGATTCCTGCAATTCTGCCCTGCTTTCGAGTCCTCTTGGCAGCCTTACTTCAATATATTTTTGGACGATAGCTGTCATTTATAACTCTGCAGGTTTGTGAATTACAGTGCCCCTGAGCTCCTTTCTTCAACTCGCTTTCTTGTGAGCTGGCCGCAACACCGCAGCATTGCTTCAGGCCCTAGTGTGGTTCCGGCATGGCACGCTGAGCCTTTGGTTAATTCCTCTTCCTGGTGGGAAATGAGAGTTAAATTTGCCCATCCAGACACCTCCAGCTAGTCTCTCATTGGTTCTCCCTATTCCTGTTCATTTTCCGCAGAAATTGAAAACTGGGTCAAACAGGAGGTTAAAGGCAGTGACTCTCCAAGTGGGGAGAGTTTTAGTAAAGCGTCTGGAATGTTGCACCTCAGTACAAGGGGACGAAATCTGACACATTTGAACACGTTTCCCGATCACACGGTGGATCATACTCTGGGATCCACATGCATGTTTTAGTTGAAGGAAGAATCCCTTAAACCTGGAGAGTTGAGACCCATGGAATGGGTACCATGCAATATGACTTCAAAGGTTCTGCATTTGCTCACCGAACCTCACCAATCCTATCACTGCTGTATTTATGCTGCTGTAGACACGCTTGATTCTCTTTCGGAGACATATAAATCCATAGATTTTAAGATTCTTACTAGTCAGGTATATACTTAGACGTTTAATATGGGGTGTTGAGTCCTCTTCGTTGAGCAAGGAGTAGCTCTTGTCTATTACCTATTTGGCTTATGGAACGGTATCTGTGCTAATTTCAATCTCTGGTTTTATGCAGCACCCCAACTCACCTTTCCCCTTAAGCAAGCATAAGTTGGTTTTCTACATTTGAGATCCTGTTCTGTTTTGTAATTCAGTTCCTGTGTAGCCAAGTTTACATTCCGTGTATTAGTGATATCTTATGATGTTTCTTTTTCTGTGTGACTTATTTCACTTAGAATCATCGTACCTGAATCCACTCATTATGCTGCTACGGGCCTGATGACATAGATTTCATTCCTGAGTGATATTGCATTGTACGTAAGTACCACAACTTCTTTATCCATTTTTCACTTTCTGCGATATTGAACTTGTACCATAAACGAGATTCTTGTAAACAGAGCCGGCCCAAACTTTGGGGTGGCTGTGTCTTTTTGATTTTAATTTCCCTAAGCTATAGGACCATAAGTGGAAGTGCCCTAGGCTCTGTTGCTTTGTTTTTTAGATGTTTCAGGAAACACCATACACTTCTCCAGAGTGGCTGTTGGCAATTTACATCCCGCCCATCAGCATAACAAGGCTCCCAGTTCTCCATGGCCTGTCCTGCCTTTCTGGATTTTACACTTTTTTCAGATGGCCCTTTTGCCCGGGGGGCAGTGAGACTTCATGGTAGTGCAGATTTCCTTTGCAAGCTTGCTTGGTTGGCCAAAAAGGGCGTATGCGTTTTTTCCTGAATATATTCAGGAAAAAACGCATACGCCCTTTTTGGCCAAGTGCATCATTGTGGACGTTCTGCCTCTTTTCCTATGCTTTACATGCAATTCCAGTCTACCTCCTGAAATCGGTTTCCTGCAATCCTGCCCTGCTTTGAAGTCCTCTTGGCAGCCTTACTTCAATATATTTTTGGACGATAGCTGTCATTTATAACTCTGCAGGTTTGTGAATTACAGTGCCCCTGAGCTCTTTTCTTCAACTCGCTTTCTTGTGAGCTGGCCGCAACACCGCAGGATTGCTTCAGGCCCTAGTGTGGTTCCGGCATGGCACGCTGAGCATTAGGTTAATTCCTCTTCCTGGTGGGAAATGAGAGTTAAATTTGCCCGTCCAGACACCTCCAGCTAGTCTCTCATTGGTTCTCCCTATTCCTGTTCATTTTCCGCAGAAATGGCAAACTGGGCCAAACAGGAGGTTAAAGGCACTGACTCTCCAAGTGGGGAGAGTGTTAGTAAAGCGTCTGGAATGTTGCACCTGAGTACAAGGGGACGAAATCTGACACATTTGAACACGTTTCCCGATCACACGGTGGATCATACTCTGGGTTCCACATGCATGTTTTAGTTGAAGGAAGAATCCCTTAAACCTGGAGAGTTGAGACCCATGGAATGGGTACCATGCAATATGACTTCAAAGGGTCTGCATTTGCTCACCGAACCTCACCAATCCTATCACTGCTGTATTTATGCCGCTGTAGACATGCTTGATTCTCTTTCGGAGACATATAAATCCATAGGTTTTAAGATTCTTACTAGTCAGGTATATTCTTAGGCATTTAATATGGGGTGTTGAGTCCACTTCGTTGAGCAAGGAGTAGCTATTGTCTATTACCTATTTGGCTTATGGAATGGTATCTGTGCTAATTTCAATCTCTGGTTTTATGCAGCACCCCAACTCACCTTTCCCCTTAAGCAAGCATAAGTTGGTTTTCTACATTTGAGATCCTGTTCTGTTTTGTAATTCAGTTCCTGTGTAGCCAAGTTTACATTCCATGTATTAGTGATATCTTATGATGTTTCTTTTTCTGTGTGACTTATGTCACTTAGAATCATCGTACCTGAATCCACTCATTATGCTGCTACGGGCCTGATGACATAGATTTCATTCCTGAGTGATATTGCATTGTATGTAAGTACCACAACTTCTTTATCCATTTTTCACTTTCTGCGATATTGAACTTGTACCATAAACGAGATTCTTGTAAACAGAGCCGGCCCAAACTTTGGGGTGGCTGTGTCTTTTTGATTTTAATTTCCCTAAGCTATAGGACCATAAGTGGAAGTGCCCTAGGCTCTGTTGCTTTGTTTTTTAGATGTTTCAGGAAACACCATACACTTCTCCAGAGTGGCTGTTGGCAATTTACATCCCGCCCATCAGCATAACAAGGCTCCCAGTTCTCCATGGCCTGTCCTGCCTTTCTGGATGTTATACTTTTTTCAGATGGCCCTTTTGACCGGGGGGCAGTGAGACTTCATTGTAGTGCAGATTTCCTTTGCAAGCTTGCTTGGTTGGCCAAAAAGGGCGTATGCGTTTTTTCCTGAATATATTCAGGAAAAAACGCATACGCCCTTTTTGGCCAAGTGCATCATTGTGGACGTTCTGCCTCTTTTCCTATGCTTTACATGCAATTCCAGTCTACCTCCTGAAATCGGTTTCCTGCAATTCTGCCCCGCTTTCAAGTCCTCTTGGCAGCCTTACTTCAATATATTTTTGGACGATAGCTGTCATTTTTAACTCTGCAGGTTTGTGAATTACAGTGCCCCTGAGCTCCTTTCTTCAACTCGCTTTTTTGTGAGCTGGCCGCAACACCGCAGCATTGCTTCAGGCCCTAGTGTGGTTCCGGCATGGCACGCTGAGCCTTTGGTTAATTCCTCTTCCTGGTGGGAAATGAGAGTTAAATTTGCCCATCCAGACACCTCCAGCTAGTCTCTCATTGGTTCTCCCTATTCCTGTTCATTTTCCGCAGAAATTGCAAACTGGGCCAAACAGGAGTTTAAAGGCACTGACTCTCCAAGTGGGGAGAGTGTTAGTAAAGCGTCTGGAATGTTGCACCTGAGTACAAGGGGACGAAATCTGACACATTTGAACACGTTTCCCGATCACACGGTGGATCATACTCTGGGTTCCACATGCATGTTTTAGTTGAAGGAAGAATCCCTTAAACCTGGAGAGTTGAGACCCATGGAATTGGTACCATGCAATATGACTTCAAAGGGTCTGCATTTGCTCACCGAACCTCACCAATCCTATCACTGCTGTATTTATGCCGCTGTAGACACGCTTGATTCTCTTTCGGAGACATATAAATCCATAGGTTTTAAGATTCTTACTAGTCAGGTATATTCTTAGGCATTTAATATGGGGTGTTGAGTCCACTTCGTTGAGCAAGGAGTAGCTATTGTCTATTACCTATTTGGCTTATGGAATGGTATCTGTGCTAATTTCAATCTCTGGTTTTATGCAGCACCCCAACTCACCTTTCCCCTTAAGCAAGCATAAGTTGGTTTTCTACATTTGAGATCCTGTTCTGTTTTGTAATTCAGTTCCTGTGTAGCCAAGTTTACATTCCATGTATTAGTGATATCTTATGATGTTTCTTTTTCTGTGTGACTTATGTCACTTAGAATCATCGTACCTGAATCCACTCATTATGCTGCTACGGGCCTGATGACATAGATTTCATTCCTGAGTGATATTGCATTGTACGTAAGTACCACAACTTCTTTATCCATTTTTCACTTTCTGCGATATTGATCTTGTACCATAAACGAGATTCTTGTAAACAGAGCCGGCCCAAATTTTGGGGTGGCTGTGTCTTTTTGATTTTAATTTCCCTAAGCTATAGGACCATAAGTGGAAGTGCCCTAGGCTCTGTTGCTTTGTTTTTTAGATGTTTCAGGAAACACCATACACTTCTCCAGAGTGGCTGTTGGCAATTTACATCCCGCCCATCAGCATAACAAGGCTCCCAATTCTCCATGGCCTGTCCTGCCTTTCTGGATTTTACACATTTTTCAGATGGCCCTTTTGACCGGGGGGCAGTGAGACTTCATTGTACTGCAGATTTCCTTTGCAAGCTTGCTTGGTTGGCCAAAAAGGGCGTATGCGTTTTTTCCTGAATATATTCAGGAAAAAACGCATACGCCCTTTTTGGCCAAGTGCATCATTGTGGACGTTCTGCCTCTTTTCCTATGCTTTACATGTAATTCCAGTCTACCTCCTGAAATCGGATTCCTGCAATTCTGCCCCGCTTTCGAGTCCTCTTGGCAGCCTTACTTCAATATATTTTTGGACGATAGCTGTCATTTATAACTCTGCAGGTTTGTGAATTACAGTGCCCCTGAGCTCCTTTCTTCAACTCGCTTTCTTGTGAGCTGGCCGCAACACCGCAGCATTGCTTCAGGCCCTAGTGTGGTTCCGGCATGGCACGCTGAGCCTTTGGTTAATTCCTCTTCCTGGTGGGAAATGAGAGTTAAATTTGCCCGTCCAGACACCTCCAGCTAGTCTCTCATTGGTTCTCCCTATTCCTGTTCATTTTCCGCAGAAATTGCAAACTGGGCCAAACAGGAGGTTAAAGGCACTGACTCTCCAAGTGGAGAGAGTTTTAGTAAAGCGTCTGGAATGTTGCACCCGAGTACCAGGGGACAAAAACTGAGACACATTTGAACACGTTTCCCGATCACACGGTGGATCATACTCTGGGTTCCACATGCATGTTTTAGCTGAAGGAAGAATCCCTTAAACCTGGAGAGTTGAGACCCATGGAATGGGTACCATGCAATATGACTTCAAAGGTTCTGCATTGGCTCACCGAACCTCACCAATCCTATCACTGCTGCTTTTATGCTGCTGTACACATGCTTGATTCTCTTTTGGAGACATATAAATCCATAGGTTTTAAGATTATTACTAGTCAGGTATATTCTTAGGCGATTAATATGGGGTGTAGAGTCCACTTCGTTGAGCAAGGAGTAGCTCTTGTCTATTACATATTTGGCTTATGGAATGGTATCTGTGCTAATTTCAATCTCTGGTTTTATGCAGCACCCCAACTCACCTTTCCCCTTAAGCAAGCATAAGTTGGTTTTCTACATTTGAGATCCTGTTCTGTTTTGTAATTCAGTTCCTGTGTAGCCAAGTTTACATTCCATGTATTAGTGATATCTTATGATGTTTCTTTTTCTGTGTGACTTATGTCACTTAGAATCATCGTACCTGAATCCACTCATTATGCTGCTACGGGCCTGATGACATAGATTTCATTCCTGAGTGATATTGCATTGTACGTAAGTACCACAACTTCTTTATCCATTTTTCACTTTCTGCGATATTGAACTTGTACCATAAACGAGATTCTTGTAAACAGAGCCGGCCCAAATTTTGGGGTGGCTGTGTCTTTTTGATTTTAATTTCCCTAAGCTATAGGACCATAAGTGGAAGTGCCCTAGGCTCTGTTGCTTTGTTTTTTAGATGTTTCAGGAAACACCATACACTTCTCCAGAGTGGCTGTTGGCAATTTACATCCCGCCCATCAGCATAACAAGGCTCCCAATTCTCCATGGCCTGTCCTGCCTTTCTGGATTTTACACATTTTTCAGATGGCCCTTTTGACCGGGGGGCAGTGAGACTTCATTGTACTGCAGATTTCCTTTGCAAGCTTGCTTGGTTGGCCAAAAAGGGCGTATGCGTTTTTTCCTGAATATATTCAGGAAAAAACGCATACGCCCTTTTTGGCCAAGTGCATCATTGTGGACGTTCTGCCTCTTTTCCTATGCTTTACATGTAATTCCAGTCTACCTCCTGAAATCGGATTCCTGCAATTCTGCCCCGCTTTCGAGTCCTCTTGGCAGCCTTACTTCAATATATTTTTGGACGATAGCTGTCATTTATAACTCTGCAGGTTTGTGAATTACAGTGCCCCTGAGCTCCTTTCTTCAACTCGCTTTCTTGTGAGCTGGCCGCAACACCGCAGCATTGCTTCAGGCCCTAGTGTGGTTCCGGCATGGCACGCTGAGCCTTTGGTTAATTCCTCTTCCTGGTGGGAAATGAGAGTTAAATTTGCCCGTCCAGACACCTCCAGCTAGTCTCTCATTGGTTCTCCCTATTCCTGTTCATTTTCCGCAGAAATTGCAAACTGGGCCAAACAGGAGGTTAAAGGCACTGAGTCTCCAAGTGGAGAGAGTTTTAGTAAAGCGTCTGGAATGTTGCACCCGAGTACCAGGGGACAAAAACTGAGACACATTTGAACACGTTTCCCGATCACACGGTGGATCATACTCTGGGTTCCACATGCATGTTTTAGCTGAAGGAAGAATCCCTTAAACCTGGAGAGTTGAGACCCATGGAATGGGTACCATGCAATATGACTTCAAAGGTTCTGCATTGGCTCACCGAACCTCACCAATCCTATCACTGCTGCTTTTATGCTGCTGTACACATGCTTGATTCTCTTTTGGAGACATATAAATCCATAGGTTTTAAGATTATTACTAGTCAGGTATATTCTTAGGCGATTAATATGGGGTGTAGAGTCCACTTCGTTGAGCAAGGAGTAGCTCTTGTCTATTACATATTTGGCTTATGGAATGGTATCTGTGCTAATTTCAATCTCTGGTTTTATGCAGCACCCCAACTCACCTTTCCCCTTAAGCAAGCATAAGTTGGTTTTCTACATTTGAGATCCTGTTCTGTTTTGTAATTCAGTTCCTGTGTAGCCAAGTTTACATTCCGTGTATTAGTGATATCTTATGATGTTTCTTTTTCTGTGTGACTTATCTCACTTAGAATCATCGTACCTGAATCCACTCATTATGCTGCTATGGGCCTGATGACATAGATTTCATTGCTGAGTGATATTGCATTGTACGTAAGTACCACAACTTCTTTATCCATTTTTCGCTTTCTGTGATATTGAACTTGTACCGTAAACGAGGATCTTGTAAACAGAGCCGTCCCAAACTTTGGGGTGGCTGTGTCTTTTTGATTTTAATTTCCCTAAGCTATAGGTCCATAAGTGGAAGTGCCCTAGGCTCTGTTGCTTTGTTTTTTAGATGTTTCAGGAAACACCATACACTTCTCCAGAGTGGCTGTTGGCAATTTACATCCCGCCCATCAGCATAACAAGGCTCCCAGTTCTCCATGGCCTGTCCGGCCTTTCTGGATTTTACACTTTTTTCAGATGGCCCTTTTGACTGGGGGGCAGTGAGACTTCATTGTAGTGCAGATTTCCTTTGCAAGCTTGCTTGGTTGGCCAAAAAGGGCGTATGCGTTTTTTCCTGAATATATTCAGGAAAAAACGCATACGCCCTTTTTGGCCAAGTGCATCATTGTGGACATTCTGTCTCTTTTCCTATGCTTTACATGCAATTCCAGTCTACCTCCTGAAATCGGATTCCTTCAATTCTGCCCCGCTTTCGAGTCCTCTTGGCAGCCTTACTTCAATATATTTTTGGACGATAGCTGTCATTTATAACTCTGCAGGTTTGTGAATTACAGTGCCCCTGAGCTCCTTTCTTCAACTCGCTTTCTTGTGAGCTGGCCGCAACACCGCAGCATTGCTTCAGGCCCTAGTGTGGTTCCGGCATGGCACGCTGAGCCTTTGGTTAATTCCTCTTCCTGGTGGGAAATGAGAGTTAAATTTGCCCGTCCAGACACCTCCAGCTAGTCTCTCATTGGTTCTCCCTATTCCTGTTCATTTTCCGCAGAAATTGCAAACTGGGCCAAACAGGAGGTTAAAGGCACTGACTCTCCAAGTGGAGAGAGTTTTAGTAAAGCGTCTGGAATGTTGCACCCGAGTACCAGGGGACAAAAACTGAGACACATTTGAACACGTTTCCCGATCACACGGTGGATCATACTCTGGGTTCCACATGCATGTTTTAGCTGAAGGAAGAATCCCTTAAACCTGGAGAGTTGAGACCCATGGAATGGGTACCATGCAATATGACTTCAAAGGTTCTGCATTGGCTCACCGAACCTCACCAATCCTATCACTGCTGCTTTTATGCTGCTGTACACATGCTTGATTCTCTTTTGGAGACATATAAATCCATAGGTTTTAAGATTATTACTAGTCAGGTATATTCTTAGGCGATTAATATGGGGTGTAGAGTCCACTTCGTTGAGCAAGGAGTAGCTCTTGTCTATTACATATTTGGCTTATGGAATGGTATCTGTGCTAATTTCAATCTCTGGTTTTATGCAGCACCCCAACTCACCTTTCCCCTTAAGCAAGCATAAGTTGGTTTTCTACATTTGAGATCCTGTTCTGTTTTGTAATTCAGTTCCTGTGTAGCCAAGTTTACATTCCATGTATTAGTGATATCTTATGATGTTTCTTTTTCTGTGTGACTTATGTCACTTAGAATCATCGTACCTGAATCCACTCATTATGCTGCTACGGGCCTGATGACATAGATTTCATTCCTGAGTGATATTGCATTGTACGTAAGTACCACAACTTCTTTATCCATTTTTCACTTTCTGCGATATTGAACTTGTACCATAAACGAGATTCTTGTAAACAGAGCCGGCCCAAATTTTGGGGTGGCTGTGTCTTTTTGATTTTAATTTCCCTAAGCTATAGGACCATAAGTGGAAGTGCCCTAGGCTCTGTTGCTTTGTTTTTTAGATGTTTCAGGAAACACCATACACTTCTCCAGAGTGGCTGTTGGCAATTTACATCCCGCCCATCAGCATAACAAGGCTCCCAATTCTCCATGGCCTGTCCTGCCTTTCTGGATTTTACACTTTTTTCAGATGGCCCTTTTGACCGGGGGGCAGTGAGACTTCATTGTACTGCAGATTTCCTTTGCAAGCTTGCTTGGTTGGCCAAAAAGGGCGTATGCGTTTTTTCCTGAATATATTCAGGAAAAAACGCATACGCCCTTTTTGGCCAAGTGCATCATTGTGGACGTTCTGCCTCTTTTCCTATGCTTTACATGTAATTCCAGTCTACCTCCTGAAATCGGATTCCTGCAATTCTGCCCCGCTTTCGAGTCCTCTTGGCAGCCTTACTTCAATATATTTTTGGACGATAGCTGTCATTTATAACTCTGCAGGTTTGTGAATTACAGTGCCCCTGAGCTCCTTTCTTCAACTCGCTTTCTTGTGAGCTGGCCGCAACACCGCAGCATTGCTTCAGGCCCTAGTGTGGTTCCGGCATGGCACGCTGAGCCTTTGGTTAATTCCTCTTCCTGGTGGGAAATGAGAGTTAAATTTGCCCGTCCAGACACCTCCAGCTAGTCTCTCATTGGTTCTCCCTATTCCTGTTCATTTTCCGCAGAAATTGCAAACTGGGCCAAACAGGAGGTTAAAGGCACTGAGTCTCCAAGTGGAGAGAGTTTTAGTAAAGCGTCTGGAATGTTGCACCCGAGTACCAGGGGACAAAAACTGAGACACATTTGAACACGTTTCCCGATCACACGGTGGATCATACTCTGGGTTCCACATGCATGTTTTAGCTGAAGGAAGAATCCCTTAAACCTGGAGAGTTGAGACCCATGGAATGGGTACCATGCAATATGACTTCAAAGGTTCTGCATTGGCTCACCGAACCTCACCAATCCTATCACTGCTGCTTTTATGCTGCTGTACACATGCTTGATTCTCTTTTGGAGACATATAAATCCATAGGTTTTAAGATTATTACTAGTCAGGTATATTCTTAGGCGATTAATATGGGGTGTAGAGTCCACTTCGTTGAGCAAGGAGTAGCTCTTGTCTATTACATATTTGGCTTATGGAATGGTATCTGTGCTAATTTCAATCTCTGGTTTTATGCAGCACCCCAACTCACCTTTCCCCTTAAGCAAGCATAAGTTGGTTTTCTACATTTGAGATCCTGTTCTGTTTTGTAATTCAGTTCCTGTGTAGCCAAGTTTACATTCCGTGTATTAGTGATATCTTATGATGTTTCTTTTTCTGTGTGACTTATCTCACTTAGAATCATCGTACCTGAATCCACTCATTATGCTGCTATGGGCCTGATGACATAGATTTCATTGCTGAGTGATATTGCATTGTACGTAAGTACCACAACTTCTTTATCCATTTTTCGCTTTCTGTGATATTGAACTTGTACCGTAAACGAGGATCTTGTAAACAGAGCCGTCCCAAACTTTGGGGTGGCTGTGTCTTTTTGATTTTAATTTCCCTAAGCTATAGGTCCATAAGTGGAAGTGCCCTAGGCTCTGTTGCTTTGTTTTTTAGATGTTTCAGGAAACACCATACACTTCTCCAGAGTGGCTGTTGGCAATTTACATCCCGCCCATCAGCATAACAAGGCTCCCAGTTCTCCATGGCCTGTCCGGCCTTTCTGGATTTTACACTTTTTTCAGATGGCCCTTTTGACTGGGGGGCAGTGAGACTTCATTGTAGTGCAGATTTCCTTTGCAAGCTTGCTTGGTTGGCCAAAAAGGGCGTATGCGTTTTTTCCTGAATATATTCAGGAAAAAACGCATACGCCCTTTTTGGCCAAGTGCATCATTGTGGACATTCTGTCTCTTTTCCTATGCTTTACATGCAATTCCAGTCTACCTCCTGAAATCGGATTCCTTCAATTCTGCCCCGCTTTCGAGTCCTCTTGGCAGCCTTACTTCAATATATTTTTGGACGATAGCTGTCATTTATAACTCTGCAGGTTTGTGAATTACAGTGCCCCTGAGCTCCTTTCTTCAACTCGCTTTCTTGTGAGCTGGCCGCAACACCGCAGGATTGCTTCAGGCCCTAGTGTGGTTCCGGCATGGCATGCTGAGCCTTTGGTTAATTCCTCTTCCTGGTGGGAAATGAGAGTTAAATTTGCCCATCCAGACACCTCCAGCTAGTCTCTCATTGGTTCTCCCTATTCCTGTTCATTTTCCGCAGAAATTGTAAACTGGGCCAAAGAGGAGGTTAAAGGCACTGACTCTCCAAGTGGGGAGAGTGTTAGTAAAGCGTATGGAATGTTGCACCCGAGTACCAGGGGACAAAAACTGAGAGACATTTGAACACGTTTCCCGATCACACGGTGGATCATACTCTGGGTTCCACATGCATGTTTTAGGTGAAGGAAGAATCCCTTAAACCTGGAGAGTTGAGACCCATGGAATGGCTACCATGCAATATGACTTCAAAGGGTCTGCATTTGCTCATCAAACCTCACCAATCCTATCACTGCTGCGTTTATGCCGCTGTACACATGCTTGATTCTCTTTTGGAGACATATAAATCCATAGGTTTTAAGATTATTACTAGTCAGGTATATTCTTAGGCGATTAATATGGGGTGTAGAGTCCACTTCGTTGAGCAAGGAGTAGCTCTTGTCTATTACATATTTGGCTTATGGAATGGTATCTGTGCTAATTTCAATCTCTGGTTTTATGCAGAACCCCAACTCACCTTTCCCCTTAAGCAAGCATAAGTTGGTTTTCTACATTTGAGACCGTGTTCTGTTTTGTAATTCAGTTTCTGTGTAGCCAAGTTTACATTCCGTGTAGTAGTGATATCTTATGATGTTTCTTTTTCTGTGTGACTTATCTCACTTAGAATCATCGTACCTGAATCCACTCATTATGCTGCTACGGGCCTGATGATATAGATTTCATTGCTGAGTGATATTGCATTGTACGTAAGTACCACAAATTCTTTATCCATTTTTCACCTTCTGTGATATTGAATTTGTACTGTAAATGAGGTTCTTGTAAACAGAGCTGTCCCAAACTTTGGGGTGGCTGTGTCTTTTTGATTTTAATTTCCCTAAGCTATAGGACCATAAGTGGAAGTGCCCTAGGCTCTGTTGCTTTGTTTTTTAGATGTTTCAGGAAACACCATACACTTCTCCAGAGTGGCTGTTGGCAATTTACATCCCGCCCATCAGCATAACAAGGCTCCCAGTTCTCCATGGCCTGTCCGGCCTTTCTGGATTTTACACTTTTTTCAGATGGCCCTTTTGACTGGGGGGCAGTGAGACTTCATTGTAGTGCAGATTTCCTTTGCAAGCTTGCTTGGTTGGCCAAAAAGGGCGTATGCGTTTTTTCCTGAATATATTCAGGAAAAAACGCATACGCCCTTTTTGGCCAAGTGCATCATTGTGGACATTCTGTCTCTTTTCCTATGCTTTACATGCAATTCCAGTCTACCTCCTGAAATCGGATTCCTTCAATTCTGCCCCGCTTTCGAGTCCTCTTGGCAGCCTTACTTCAATATATTTTTGGACGATAGCTGTCATTTATAACTCTGCAGGTTTGTGAATTACAGTGCCCCTGAGCTCCTTTCTTCAACTCGCTTTCTTGTGAGCTGGCCGCAACACCGCAGCATTGCTTCAGGCCCTAGTGTGGTTCCGGCATGGCACACTGAGCCTTTGGTTAATTCCTCTTCCTGGTGGGAAATGAGAGTTAAATTTGCCCGTCCAGACACCTCCAGCTAGTCTCTCATTGGTTCTCCCTATTCCTGTTCATTTTCCGCAGAAATTGCAAACTGGGCCAAACAGGAGGTTAAAGGCACTGACTCTCCAAGTGGAGAGAGTTTTAGTAAAGCGTCTGGAATGTTGCACCCGAGTACCAGGGGACAAAAACTGAGACACATTTGAACACGTTTCCCGATCACACGGTGGATCATACTCTGGGTTCCACATGCATGTTTTAGCTGAAGGAAGAATCCCTTAAACCTGGAGAGTTGAGACCCATGGAATGGGTACCATGCAATATGACTTCAAAGGTTCTGCATTGGCTCACCGAACCTCACCAATCCTATCACTGCTGCTTTTATGCTGCTGTACACATGCTTGATTCTCTTTTGGAGACATATAAATCCATAGGTTTTAAGATTATTACTAGTCAGGTATATTCTTAGGCGATTAATATGGGGTGTAGAGTCCACTTCGTTGAGCAAGGAGTAGCTCTTGTCTATTACATATTTGGCTTATGGAATGGTATCTGTGCTAATTTCAATCTCTGGTTTTATGCAGCACCCCAACTCACCTTTCCCCTTAAGCAAGCATAAGTTGGTTTTCTACATTTGAGATCCTGTTCTGTTTTGTAATTCAGTTCCTGTGTAGCCAAGTTTACATTCCATGTATTAGTGATATCTTATGATGTTTCTTTTTCTGTGTGACTTATGTCACTTAGAATCATCGTACCTGAATCCACTCATTATGCTGCTACGGGCCTGATGACATAGATTTCATTCCTGAGTGATATTGCATTGTACGTAAGTACCACAACTTCTTTATCCATTTTTCACTTTCTGCGATATTGAACTTGTACCATAAACGAGATTCTTGTAAACAGAGCCGGCCCAAATTTTGGGGTGGCTGTGTCTTTTTGATTTTAATTTCCCTAAACTATAGGACCATAAGTGGAAGTGCCCTAGGCTCTGTTGCTTTGTTTTTTAGATGTTTCAGGAAACACCATACACTTCTCCAGAGTGGCTGTTGGCAATTTACATCCCGCCCATCAGCATAACAAGGCTCCCAATTCTCCATGGCCTGTCCTGCCTTTCTGGATTTTACACATTTTTCAGATGGCCCTTTTGACCGGGGGGCAGTGAGACTTCATTGTACTGCAGATTTCCTTTGCAAGCTTGCTTGGTTGGCCAAAAAGGGCGTATGCGTTTTTTCCTGAATATATTCAGGAAAAAACGCATACGCCCTTTTTGGCCAAGTGCATCATTGTGGACGTTCTGCCTCTTTTCCTATGCTTTACATGTAATTCCAGTCTACCTCCTGAAATCGGATTCCTGCAATTCTGCCCCGCTTTCGAGTCCTCTTGGCAGCCTTACTTCAATATATTTTTGGACGATAGCTGTCATTTATAACTCTGCAGGTTTGTGAATTACAGTGCCCCTGAGCTCCTTTCTTCAACTCGCTTTCTTGTGAGCTGGCCGCAACACCGCAGCATTGCTTCAGGCCCTAGTGTGGTTCCGGCATGGCACGCTGAGCCTTTGGTTAATTCCTCTTCCTGGTGGGAAATGAGAGTTAAATTTGCCCGTCCAGACACCTCCAGCTAGTCTCTCATTGGTTCTCCCTATTCCTGTTCATTTTCCGCAGAAATTGCAAACTGGGCCAAACAGGAGGTTAAAGGCACTGAGTCTCCAAGTGGAGAGAGTTTTAGTAAAGCGTCTGGAATGTTGCACCCGAGTACCAGGGGACAAAAACTGAGACACATTTGAACACGTTTCCCGATCACACGGTGGATCATACTCTGGGTTCCACATGCATGTTTTAGCTGAAGGAAGAATCCCTTAAACCTGGAGAGTTGAGACCCATGGAATGGGTACCATGCAATATGACTTCAAAGGTTCTGCATTGGCTCACCGAACCTCACCAATCCTATCACTGCTGCTTTTATGCTGCTGTACACATGCTTGATTCTCTTTTGGAGACATATAAATCCATAGGTTTTAAGATTATTACTAGTCAGGTATATTCTTAGGCGATTAATATGGGGTGTAGAGTCCACTTCGTTGAGCAAGGAGTAGCTCTTGTCTATTACATATTTGGCTTATGGAATGGTATCTGTGCTAATTTCAATCTCTGGTTTTATGCAGCACCCCAACTCACCTTTCCCCTTAAGCAAGCATAAGTTGGTTTTCTACATTTGAGATCCTGTTCTGTTTTGTAATTCAGTTCCTGTGTAGCCAAGTTTACATTCCGTGTATTAGTGATATCTTATGATGTTTCTTTTTCTGTGTGACTTATCTCACTTAGAATCATCGTACCTGAATCCACTCATTATGCTGCTATGGGCCTGATGACATAGATTTCATTGCTGAGTGATATTGCATTGTACGTAAGTACCACAACTTCTTTATCCATTTTTCGCTTTCTGTGATATTGAACTTGTACCGTAAACGAGGATCTTGTAAACAGAGCCGTCCCAAACTTTGGGGTGGCTGTGTCTTTTTGATTTTAATTTCCCTAAGCTATAGGTCCATAAGTGGAAGTGCCCTAGGCTCTGTTGCTTTGTTTTTTAGATGTTTCAGGAAACACCATACACTTCTCCAGAGTGGCTGTTGGCAATTTACATCCCGCCCATCAGCATAACAAGGCTCCCAGTTCTCCATGGCCTGTCCGGCCTTTCTGGATTTTACACTTTTTTCAGATGGCCCTTTTGACTGGGGGGCAGTGAGACTTCATTGTAGTGCAGATTTCCTTTGCAAGCTTGCTTGGTTGGCCAAAAAGGGCGTATGCGTTTTTTCCTGAATATATTCAGGAAAAAACGCATACGCCCTTTTTGGCCAAGTGCATCATTGTGGACATTCTGTCTCTTTTCCTATGCTTTACATGCAATTCCAGTCTACCTCCTGAAATCGGATTCCTTCAATTCTGCCCCGCTTTCGAGTCCTCTTGGCAGCCTTACTTCAATATATTTTTGGACGATAGCTGTCATTTATAACTCTGCAGGTTTGTGAATTACAGTGCCCCTGAGCTCCTTTCTTCAACTCGCTTTCTTGTGAGCTGGCCGCAACACCGCAGGATTGCTTCAGGCCCTAGTGTGGTTCCGGCATGGCATGCTGAGCCTTTGGTTAATTCCTCTTCCTGGTGGGAAATGAGAGTTAAATTTGCCCATCCAGACACCTCCAGCTAGTCTCTCATTGGTTCTCCCTATTCCTGTTCATTTTCCGCAGAAATTGTAAACTGGGCCAAAGAGGAGGTTAAAGGCACTGACTCTCCAAGTGGGGAGAGTGTTAGTAAAGCGTATGGAATGTTGCACCCGAGTACCAGGGGACAAAAACTGAGAGACATTTGAACACGTTTCCCGATCACACGGTGGATCATACTCTGGGTTCCACATGCATGTTTTAGGTGAAGGAAGAATCCCTTAAACCTGGAGAGTTGAGACCCATGGAATGGCTACCATGCAATATGACTTCAAAGGGTCTGCATTTGCTCATCAAACCTCACCAATCCTATCACTGCTGCGTTTATGCCGCTGTACACATGCTTGATTCTCTTTTGGAGACATATAAATCCATAGGTTTTAAGATTATTACTAGTCAGGTATATTCTTAGGCGATTAATATGGGGTGTAGAGTCCACTTCGTTGAGCAAGGAGTAGCTCTTGTCTATTACATATTTGGCTTATGGAATGGTATCTGTGCTAATTTCAATCTCTGGTTTTATGCAGAACCCCAACTCACCTTTCCCCTTAAGCAAGCATAAGTTGGTTTTCTACATTTGAGACCGTGTTCTGTTTTGTAATTCAGTTTCTGTGTAGCCAAGTTTACATTCCGTGTAGTAGTGATATCTTATGATGTTTCTTTTTCTGTGTGACTTATCTCACTTAGAATCATCGTACCTGAATCCACTCATTATGCTGCTACGGGCCTGATGATATAGATTTCATTGCTGAGTGATATTGCATTGTACGTAAGTACCACAAATTCTTTATCCATTTTTCACCTTCTGTGATATTGAATTTGTACTGTAAATGAGGTTCTTGTAAACAGAGCCGTCCCAAACTTTGGGGTGGCTGTGTCTTTTTGATTTTAATT
The DNA here is from genome assembly GCF_039906515.1 of Pseudorca crassidens. NCBI lineage: Eukaryota > Metazoa > Chordata > Mammalia > Artiodactyla > Delphinidae > Pseudorca > Pseudorca crassidens. The sequence continues at coordinate 163,365,160 of NC_090296.1, forward strand.
TCCCTAAGCTATAGGACCATAAGTGGAAGTGCCCTAGGCTCTGTTGCTTTGTTTTTTAGATGTTTCAGGAAACACCATACACTTCTCCAGAGTGGCTGTTGGCAATTTACATCCCGCCCATCAGCATAACAAGGCTCCCAGTCCTCCATGGCCTGTCCTGCCTTTCTGGATTTTACACTTTTTTCAGATGGCCCTTTTGACCGGGGGGCAGTGAGACTTCATGGTAGTGCAGATTTCCTTTGCAAGCTTGCTTGGTTGGCCAAAAAGGGCGTATGTGTTTTTTCCTGAATATATTCAGGAAAAAACGCATACGCCCTTTTTGGCCAAGTGCATCATTGTGGACGTTCTGCCTCTTTTCCTATGCTTTACATGCAATTCCAGTCTACCTCCTGAAATCGGTTTCCTGCAATTCTGCCCCGCTTTCAAGTCCTCTTGGCAGCCTTACTTCAATATATTTTTGGACGATAGCTGTCATTTTTAACTCTGCAGGTTTGTGAATTACAGTGCCCCTGAGCTCCTTTCTTCAACTCGCTTTTTTGTGAGCTGGGCGCAACACCGCAGGATTGCTTCAGGCCCTAGTGTGGTTCCGGCATGGCATGCTGAGCCTTTGGTTAATTCCTCTTCCTGGTGGGAAATGAGAGTTAAATTTGCCCGTCCAGACACCTCCATCTAGTCTCTCATTGGTTCTCCCTATTCCTGTTCATTTTCCGCAGAAATTGCAAACTGGGCCAAACAGGAGGTTAAAGGCACTGACTCTCCAAGTGGAGAGAGTGTTAGTAAAGCGTCTGGAATGTTGCACCCGAGTACCAGGGGACGAACTCTGACACATTTGAACACGTTTCCCGATCACACGGTGGATCATACTCTGGGTTCCACATGCATGTTTTAGCTGAAGGAAGAATCCCTTAAACCTGGAGAGTTGAGACCCATGGAATGGGTACCATGCAATATGACTTCAAAGGGTCTGCATTTGCTCACCGAACCTCACCAATCCTATTACTGCTGCATTTATGCCTCTGTAGACACGCTTGATTCTCTTTCAGAGACATATAAATCCATAGGTTTTAAGATACTTACTAGTCAGGTATATTCTTAGGCATTTAATATGGGGTGTTGAGTCCACTTTGTTGAGCAAGGAGTAGCTCTTGTCTATTACCTATTTGGCTTATGGAATGGTATCTGTGCTAATTTCAATTTCTGGTTTTATGCAGCACCCCAACTCACCTTTCCCCTTAAGCAAGCATAAGTTGGTTTTCTACATTTGAGATCCTGTTCTGTTTTGTAATTCAGTTCCTGTGTAGCTAAGTTTACATTCCGTGTATTAGTGATATCTTATGATGTTTCTTTTTCTGTGTGACTTATGTCACTTAGAATCATCGTACCTGAATCCACTCATTATGCTGCTACGGGCCTGATGACATAGATTTCATTCCTGAGTGATATTGCATTGTACGTAAGTACCACAACTTCTTTATCCATTTTTCACTTTCTGCGATATTGAACTTGTACCATAAACGAGATTCTTGTAAACAGAGCCGGCCCAAACTTTGGGGTGGCTGTGTCTTTTTGATTTTAATTTCCCTAAGCTATAGGACCATAAGTGGAAGTGCCCTAGGCTCTGTTGCTTTGTTTTTTAGATGTTTCAGGAAACACCATACACTTCTCCAGAGTGGCTGTTGGCAATTTACATCCCGCCCATCAGCATAACAAGGCTCCCAGTTCTCCATGGCCTGTCCTGCCTTTCTGGATTTTATACTTTTTTCAGATGGCCCTTTTGACCGGGGGGCAGTGAGACTTCATTGTACTGCAGATTTCCTTTGCAAGCTTGCTTGGTTGGCCAAAAAGGGCGTATGCGTTTTTTCCTGAATATATTCAGGAAAAAACGCATACGCCCTTTTTGGCCAAGTGCATCATTGTGGACGTTCTGCCTCTTTTCCTATTCTTTACATGCAATTCCAGTCTACCTCCTGAAATCGGATTCCTGCAATTCTGCCCCGCTTTCAAGTCCTCTTGGCAGCCTTACTTCAATATATTTTTGGACGATAGCTGTCATTTTTAACTCTGCAGGTTTGTGAATTACAGTGCCCCTGAGCTCCTTTCTTCAACTCGCTTTCTTGTGAGCTGGCCGCAACACCGCAGGATTGCTTCAGGCCCTAGTGTGGTTCCGGCATGGCACGCTGAGCCTTTGGTTAATTCCTCTTCCTGGTGGGAAATGAGAGATAATTTGCCCGTCCAGACACCTCCAGCTAGTCTCTCATTGGTTCTCCCTATTCCTGTTCATTTTCCGCAGAAATTGCAAACTGGGCCAAACAGGAGGTTAAAGGCAGTGACTCCCCAAGTGGGGAGAGTTTTAGTAAAGCGTCTGGAATGTTGCACCCGAGTACCAGGGGACAAAAACTGAGACACATTTGAACACGTTTCCCGATCACACGGTGGATCATACTCTGGGTTCCACATGCATGTTTTAGCTGAAGGAAGAATCCCTTAAACCTGGAAAGTTGAGACCCATGGAATGGCTACCATGCAATATGACTTCAAAGGGTCTGCATTTGCTCATCAAACCTCACCAATCCTATCACTGCTGCGTTTATGCCGCTGTACACATGCTTGATTCTCTTTTGGAGACATATAAATCCATAGGTTTTAAGATTATTACTAGTCAGGTATATTCTTAGGCGATTAATATGGGGTGTAGAGTCCACTTCGTTGAGCAAGGAGTAGCTCTTGTCTATTACATATTTGGCTTATGGAATGGTATCTGTGCTAATTTCAATCTCTGGTTTTATGCAGAACCCCAACTCACCTTTCCCCTTAAGCAAGCATAAGTTGGTTTTCTACATTTGAGACCGTGTTCTGTTTTGTAATTCAGTTTCTGTGTAGCCAAGTTTACATTCCGTGTAGTAGTGATATCTTATGATGTTTCTTTTTCTGTGTGACTTATCTCACTTAGAATCATCGTACCTGAATCCACTCATTATGCTGCTACGGGCCTGATGATATAGATTTCATTGCTGAGTGATATTGCATTGTACGTAAGTACCACAAATTCTTTATCCATTTTTCACCTTCTGTGATATTGAATTTGTACTGTAAATGAGGTTCTTGTAAACAGAGCTGTCCCAAACTTTGGGGTGGCTGTGTCTTTTTGATTTTAATTTCCCTAAGCTATAGGACCATAAGTGGAAGTGCCCTAGGCTCTGTTGCTTTGTTTTTTAGATGTTTCAGGAAACACCATACACTTCTCCAGAGTGGCTGTTGGCAATTTACATCCCGCCCATCAGCATAACAAGGCTCCCAGTTCTCCATGGCCTATCCTGCCTTTCTGGATTTTACACTTTTTTCAGATGGCCCTTTTGACCGGGTGGCAGTGAGACTTCATTGTAGTGCAGATTTCCTTTGCAAGCTTGCTTGGTTGGCCAAAAAGGGCTTATGCGTTTTTTCCTGAATATATTCAGGAAAAAACGCATACGCCCTTTTTGGCCAAGTGCATCATTGTGGACGTTCTGCCTCTTTTCCTATGCTTTACATGCAATTCCAGTCTACCTCCTGAAATCGGTTTCCTGCAATCCTGCCCTGCTTTGAAGTCCTCTTGGCAGCCTTACTTCAATATATTTTTGGACGATAGCTGTCATTTTTAACTCTGCAGGTTTGTGAATTACAGTGCCCCTGAGCTCCTTTCTTCAACTCGCTTTCTTGTGAGCTGGCCGCAACACCGCAGGATTGCTTCAGGCCCTAGTGTGGTTCCGGCATGGCACGCTGAGCATTAGGTTAATTCCTCTTCCTGGTGGGAAATGAGAGTTAAATTTGCCCGTCCAGACACCTCCAGCTAGTCTCTCATTGGTTCTCCCTATTCCTGTTCATTTTCCGCAGAAATTGCAAACTGGGCCAAACAGGAGGTTAAAGGCACTGACTCTCCAAGTGGGGAGAGTGTTAGTAAAGCGTCTGGAATGTTGCACCTGAGTACAAGGGGATGAAATCTGACACATTCGAACACGTTTCCCGATCACACGGTGGATCATACTCTGGGTTCCACATGCATGTTTTAGTTGAAGGAAGAATCCCTTAAACCTGGAGAGTTGAGACCCATGGAATGGGTACCATGCAATATGACTTCAAAGGGTCTGCATTTGCTCACCGAACCTCACCAATCCTATCACTGCTGTATTTATGCCGCTGTAGACACGCTTGATTCTCTTTCGGAGACATATAAATCCATAGGTTTTAAGATTCTTACTAGTCAGGTATATTCTTAGGCATTTAATATGGGGTGTTGAGTCCACTTCGTTGAGCAAGGAGTAGCTATTGTCTATTACCTATTTGGCTTATGGAATGGTATCTGTGCTAATTTCAATCTCTGGTTTTATGCAGCACCCCAACTCACCTTTCCCCTTAAGCAAGCATAAGTTGGTTTTCTACATTTGAGATCCTGTTCTGTTTTGTAATTCAGTTCCTGTGTAGCCAAGTTTACATTCCATGTATTAGTGATATCTTATGATGTTTCTTTTTCTGTGTGACTTATGTCACTTAGAATCATCGTACCTGAATCCACTCATTATGCTGCTACGGGCCTGATGACATAGATTTCATTCCTGAGTGATATTGCATTGTACGTAAGTACCACAACTTCTTTATCCATTTTTCACTTTCTGCGATATTGAACTTGTACCATAAACGAGATTCTTGTAAACAGAGCTGGCCCAAACTTTGGGGTGGCTGTGTCTTTTTGATTTTAATTTCCCTAAGCTATAGGACCATAAGTGGAAGTGCCCTAGGCTCTGTTGCTTTGTTTTTTAGATGTTTCAGGAAACACCATACACTTCTCCAGAGTGGCTGTTGGCAATTTACATCCCGCCCATCAGCATAACAAGGCTCCCAATTCTCCATGGCCTGTCCTGCCTTTCTGGATTTTACACATTTTTCAGATGGCCCTTTTGACCGGGGGGCAGTGAGACTTCATTGTAGTGCAGATTTCCTTTGCAAGCTTGCTTGGTTGGCCAAAAAGGGCGTATGCGTTTTTTCCTGAATATATTCAGGAAAAAACGCATACGCCCTTTTTGGCCAAGTGCATCATGGTGGACGTTCTGCCTCTTTTCCTATGCTTTACATGTAATTCCAGTCTACCTCCTGAAATCGGATTCCTGCAATTCTGCCCCACTTTCGAGTCCGCTTGGCAGCCTTACTTCAATATATTTTTGGACGATAGCTGTCATTTATAACTCTGCAGGTTTGTGAATTACAGTGCCCCTGAGCTCCTTTCTTCAACTCACTTTCTTGTGAGCTGGCCGCAACACCGCAGCATTGCTTCAGGCCCTAGTGTGGTTCCGGCATGGCACGCTGAGCCTTTGGTTAATTCCTCTTCCTGGTGGGAAATGAGAGTTAAATTTGCCCGTCCAGACACCTCCAGCTAGTCTCTCATTGGTTCTCCCTATTCCTGTTCATTTTCCGCAGAAATTGCAAACTGGGCCAAACAGGAGGTTAAAGGCACTGACTCTCCAAGTGGAGAGAGTTTTAGTAAAGCGTCTGGAATGTTGCACCCGAGTACCAGGGGACAAAAACTGAGACACATTTGAACACGTTTCCCGATCACACGGTGGATCATACTCTGGGTTCCACATGCATGTTTTAGCTGAAGGAAGAATCCCTTAAACCTGGAGAGTTGAGACCCATGGAATGGGTACCATGCAATATGACTTCAAAGGTTCTGCATTGGCTCACCGAACCTCACCAGTCCTATCACTGCTGCGCTTATGCCACTGTACACACGCTTGATTCTCTTTCGGAGACATATAAATCCATAGATTTTAAGATTCTTCCTAGTCAGGTATATTCTTAGACGTTTAATATGGGGTGTTGAGTCCTCTTCGTTGAGCAAGGAGTAGCTCTTGTATATTACATATTTGGCTTATGGAACGGTATCTGTGCTAATTTCAATCTCTGGTTTTATGCAGCACCCCAACTCACCTTTCCCCTTAAGCAAGCATAAGTTGGTTTTCTACATTTGAGACCGTGTTCTGTTTTGTAATTCAGTTCCTGTGTAGCCAAGTTTACATTCCGTGTAGTAGTGATATCTTATGATGTTTCTTTTTCTGTGTGACTTATCTCACTTAGAATCATCGTACCTGAATCCACTCATTATGCTGCTACGGGCCTGATGACATAGATTTCATTGCTGAGTGATATTGCATTGTACGTAAGTACCACAACTTCTTTATCCATTTTTCGCTTTCTGTGATATTGAACTTGTACCGTAAACGAGGTTCTTGTAAACAGAGCCGTCCCAAACTTTGGGGTGGCTGTGTGTTTTTGATTTTAATTTCCCTAAGCTACAGGACGATAAGTGGCAGTGCCCTAGGCTCTGTTGCTTTGTTTTTTAGATGTTTCAGGAAACACCATACACTTCTCCAGAGTGGCTGTTGGCAATTTACATCCCGCCCATCAGCATAACAAGGCTCCCAGTTCTCCATGGCCTGTCCTGCCTTTCTGGATGTTATACTTTTTTCAGATGGCCCTTTTGACAGGGGGGCAGTGAGACTTCATTGTAGTGCAGATTTCCTTTGCAAGCTTGCTTGGTTGGCCAAAAAGTGCGTATGCGTTTTTTCCTGAATATATTCAGGAAAAAACGCATACGCCCTTTTTGGCCAAGTGCATCATTGTGGACGTTCTGCCTCTTTTCCTATGCTTTACATGCAATTCCAGTCTACCTCCTGAAATCGGTTTCCTGCAATTCTGCCCCGCTTTCAAGTCCTCTTGGCAGCCTTACTTCAATATATTTTTGGACGATAGCTGTCATTTTTAACTCTGCAGGTTTGTGAATTACAGTGCCCCTGAGCTCCTTTCTTCAACTCGCTTTTTTGTGAGCTGGCCGCAACACCGCAGCATTGCTTCAGGCCCTAGTGTGGTTCCGGCATGGCACGCTGAGCCTTTGGTTAATTCCTCTTCCTGGTGGGAAATGAGAGTTAAATTTGCCCATCCAGACACCTCCAGCTAGTCTCTCATTGGTTCTCCCTATTCCTGTTCATTTTCCGCAGAAATTGCAAACTGGGCCAAACAGGAGGTTAAAGGCACTGTCTCTCCAAGTGGGGAGAGTGTTAGTAAAGCGTCTGGAATGTTGCACCTGAGTACAAGGGGATGAAATCTGACACATTTGAACACGTTTCCCGATCACACGGTGGATCATACTCTGGGTTCCACATGCATGTTTTAGTTGAAGGAAGAATCCCTTAAACCTGGAGAGTTGAGACCCATGGAATGGGTACCATGCAATATGACTTCAAAGGGTCTGCATTTGCTCACCGAACCTCACCAATCCTATCACTGCTGTATTTATGCCGCTGTAGACACGCTTGATTCTCTTTCGGAGACATATAAATCCATAGGTTTTAAGATTCTTACTAGTCAGGTATATTCTTAGGCATTTAATATGGGGTGTTGAGTCCACTTCGTTGAGCAAGGAGTAGCTATTGTCTATTACCTATTTGGCTTATGGAATGGTATCTGTGCTAATTTCAATCTCTGGTTTTATGCAGCACCCCAACTCACCTTTCCCCTTAAGCAAGCATAAGTTGGTTTTCTACATTTGAGATCCTGTTCTGTTTTGTAATTCAGTTCCTGTGTAGCCAAGTTTACATTCCATGTATTAGTGATATCTTATGATGTTTCTTTTTCTGTGTGACTTATGTCACTTAGAATCATCGTACCTGAATCCACTCATTATGCTGCTACGGGCCTGATGACATAGATTTCATTCCTGAGTGATATTGCATTGTACGTAAGTACCACAACTTCTTTATCCATTTTTCACTTTCTGCGATATTGAACTTGTACCATAAACGAGATTCTTGTAAACAGAGCCGGCCCAAACTTTGGGGTGGCTGTGTCTTTTTGATTTTAATTTCCCTAAGCTATAGGACCATAAGTGGAAGTGCCCTAGGCTCTGTTGCTTTGTTTTTTAGATGTTTCAGGAAACACCATACACTTCTCCAGAGTGGCTGTTGGCAATTTACATCCCGCCCATCAGCATAACAAGGCTCCCAATTCTCCATGGCCTGTCCTGCCTTTCTGGATTTTACACATTTTTCAGATGGCCCTTTTGACCGGGGGGCAGTGAGACTTCATTGTACTGCAGATTTCCTTTGCAAGCTTGCTTGGTTGGCCAAAAAGGGCGTATGTGTTTTTTCCTGAATATATTCAGGAAAAAACGCATACGCCCTTTTTGGCCAAGTGCATCATTGTGGACGTTCTGCCTCTTTTCCTATGCTTTAGATGTAATTCCAGTCTACCTCCTGAAATCGGATTCCTGCAATTCTGCCCCGCTTTCGAGTCCTCTTGGCAGCCTTACTTCAATATATTTTTGGACGATAGCTGTCATTTTTAACTCTGCAGGTTTGTGAATTACAGTGCCCCTGAGCTCCTTTCTTCAACTCGCTTTCTTGTGAGCTGGCCGCAACACCGCAGCATTGCTTCAGGCCCTAGTGTGGTTCCGGCATGGCACGCTGAGCCTTTGGTTAATTCCTCTTCCTGGTGGGAAATGAGAGTTAAATTTGCCCATCCAGACACCTCCAGCTAGTCTCTCATTGGTTCTCCCTATTCCTGTTCATTTTCCGCAGAAATTGCAAACTGGGCCAAACAGGAGTTTAAAGGCACTGACTCTCCAAGTGGAGAGAGTTTTAGTAAAGCATCTGGAATGTTGCACCCGAGTACCTGGGGACAAAAACTGAGACACATTTGAACACATTTCCCGATCACACGGTGGATCATACTCTGGGTTCCACATGCATGTTTTAGCTGAAGGAAGAATCCCTTAAACCTGGAGAGTTGAGACCCATGGAATGGGTACCATGCAATATGACTTCAAAGGTTCTGCATTGGCTCACCGAACCTCACCAATCCTATCACTGCTGCGCTTATGCCACTGTACACACGCTTGATTCTCTTTCGGAGACATATAAATCCATAGATTTTAAGATTCTTACTAGTCAGGTATATTCTTAGACGTTTAATATGGGGTGTTGAGTCCTCTTCGTTGAGCAAGGAGTAGCTCTTGTCTATTACCTATTTGGCTTATGGAATGGTATCTGTGCTAATTTCAATCTCTGGTTTTATGCAGCACCCCAACTCACCTTTCCCCTTAAGCAAGCATAAGTTGGTTTTTTACATTTGAGATCCTGTTCTGTTTTGTAATTCAGTTCCTGTGTAGCCAAGTTTACATTCCGTGTATTAGTGAAATCTTATGATGTTTCTTTTTCTGTGTGACTTATTTCACTTAGAATCATCGTACCTGAATCCACTCATTATGCTGCTATGGGCCTGATGACATAGATTTCATTCCTGAGTGATATTGCATTGTACGTAAGTACCACAACTTCTTTATCCATTTTTCACTTTCTGTGATATTGAACTTGTACCGTAAACGAGGTTCTTGTAAACAGAGCCGGCCCAAACTTTGGGGTGGCTGTGTCTTTTTGATTTTAATTTCCCTAAGCTATAGGACCATAAGTGGAAGTGCCCTAGGCTCTGTTGCTTTGTTTTTTAGATGTTTCAGGAAACACCATACACTTCTCCAGAGTGGCTGTTGGCAATTTACATCCCGCCCATCAGCATAACAAGGCTCCCAGTTCTCCATGGCCTGTCCTGCCTTTCTGGATGTTATACTTTTTTCAGATGGCCCTTTTGACCGGGGGGCAGTGAGACTTCATTGTAGTGCAGATTTCCTTTGCAAGCTTGCTTGGTTGGCCAAAAAGGGCGTATGCGTTTTTTCCTGAATATATTCAGGAAAAAACGCATACGCCCTTTTTGGCCAAGTGCATCATTGTGGACGTTCTGCCTCTTTTCCTATGCTTTACATGCAATTCCAGTCTACCTCCTGAAATCGGTTTCCTGCAATTCTGCCCCGCTTTCAAGTCCTCTTGGCAGCCTTACTTCAATATATTTTTGGACGATAGCTGTCATTTTTAACTCTGCAGGTTTGTGAATTACAGTGCCCCTGAGCTCCTTTCTTCAACTCGCTTTTTTGTGAGCTGGCCGCAACACCGCAGCATTGCTTCAGGCCCTAGTGTGGTTCCGGCATGGCACGCTGAGCCTTTGGTTAATTCCTCTTCCTGGTGGGAAATGAGAGTTAAATTTGCCCATCCAGACACCTCCAGCTAGTCTCTCATTGGTTCTCCCTATTCCTGTTCATTTTCCGCAGAAATTGCAAACTGGGCCAAACAGGAGTTTAAAGGCACTGACTCTCCAAGTGGGGAGAGTGTTAGTAAAGCGTCTGGAATGTTGCACCTGAGTACAAGGGGACGAAATCTGACACATTTGAACACGTTTCCCGATCACACGGTGGATCATACTCTGGGTTCCACATGCATGTTTTAGTTGAAGGAAGAATCCCTTAAACCTGGAGAGTTGAGACCCATGGAATTGGTACCATGCAATATGACTTCAAAGGGTCTGCATTTGCTCACCGAACCTCACCAATCCTATCACTGCTGTATTTATGCCGCTGTAGACACGCTTGATTCTCTTTCGGAGACATATAAATCCATAGGTTTTAAGATTCTTACTAGTCAGGTATATTCTTAGGCATTTAATATGGGGTGTTGAGTCCACTTCGTTGAGCAAGGAGTAGCTATTGTCTATTACCTATTTGGCTTATGGAATGGTATCTGTGCTAATTTCAATCTCTGGTTTTATGCAGCACCCCAACTCACCTTTCCCCTTAAGCAAGCATAAGTTGGTTTTCTACATTTGAGATCCTGTTCTGTTTTGTAATTCAGTTCCTGTGTAGCCAAGTTTACATTCCATGTATTAGTGATATCTTATGATGTTTCTTTTTCTGTGTGACTTATGTCACTTAGAATCATCGTACCTGAATCCACTCATTATGCTGCTACGGGCCTGATGACATAGATTTCATTCCTGAGTGATATTGCATTGTACGTAAGTACCACAACTTCTTTATCCATTTTTCACTTTCTGCGATATTGATCTTGTACCATAAACGAGATTCTTGTAAACAGAGCCGGCCCAAATTTTGGGGTGGCTGTGTCTTTTTGATTTTAATTTCCCTAAGCTATAGGACCATAAGTGGAAGTGCCCTAGGCTCTGTTGCTTTGTTTTTTAGATGTTTCAGGAAACACCATACACTTCTCCAGAGTGGCTGTTGGCAATTTACATCCCGCCCATCAGCATAACAAGGCTCCCAATTCTCCATGGCCTGTCCTGCCTTTCTGGATTTTACACATTTTTCAGATGGCCCTTTTGACCGGGGGGCAGTGAGACTTCATTGTACTGCAGATTTCCTTTGCAAGCTTGCTTGGTTGGCCAAAAAGGGCGTATGCGTTTTTTCCTGAATATATTCAGGAAAAAACGCATACGCCCTTTTTGGCCAAGTGCATCATTGTGGACGTTCTGCCTCTTTTCCTATGCTTTACATGTAATTCCAGTCTACCTCCTGAAATCGGATTCCTGCAATTCTGCCCCGCTTTCGAGTCCTCTTGGCAGCCTTACTTCAATATATTTTTGGACGATAGCTGTCATTTATAACTCTGCAGGTTTGTGAATTACAGTGCCCCTGAGCTCCTTTCTTCAACTCGCTTTCTTGTGAGCTGGCCGCAACACCGCAGCATTGCTTCAGGCCCTAGTGTGGTTCCGGCATGGCACGCTGAGCCTTTGGTTAATTCCTCTTCCTGGTGGGAAATGAGAGTTAAATTTGCCCGTCCAGACACCTCCAGCTAGTCTCTCATTGGTTCTCCCTATTCCTGTTCATTTTCCGCAGAAATTGCAAACTGGGCCAAACAGGAGGTTAAAGGCACTGACTCTCCAAGTGGAGAGAGTTTTAGTAAAGCGTCTGGAATGTTGCACCCGAGTACCAGGGGACAAAAACTGAGACACATTTGAACACGTTTCCCGATCACACGGTGGATCATACTCTGGGTTCCACATGCATGTTTTAGCTGAAGGAAGAATCCCTTAAACCTGGAGAGTTGAGACCCATGGAATGGGTACCATGCAATATGACTTCAAAGGTTCTGCATTGGCTCACCGAACCTCACCAATCCTATCACTGCTGCTTTTATGCTGCTGTACACATGCTTGATTCTCTTTTGGAGACATATAAATCCATAGGTTTTAAGATTATTACTAGTCAGGTATATTCTTAGGCGATTAATATGGGGTGTAGAGTCCACTTCGTTGAGCAAGGAGTAGCTCTTGTCTATTACATATTTGGCTTATGGAATGGTATCTGTGCTAATTTCAATCTCTGGTTTTATGCAGCACCCCAACTCACCTTTCCCCTTAAGCAAGCATAAGTTGGTTTTCTACATTTGAGATCCTGTTCTGTTTTGTAATTCAGTTCCTGTGTAGCCAAGTTTACATTCCATGTATTAGTGATATCTTATGATGTTTCTTTTTCTGTGTGACTTATGTCACTTAGAATCATCGTACCTGAATCCACTCATTATGCTGCTACGGGCCTGATGACATAGATTTCATTCCTGAGTGATATTGCATTGTACGTAAGTACCACAACTTCTTTATCCATTTTTCACTTTCTGCGATATTGAACTTGTACCATAAACGAGATTCTTGTAAACAGAGCCGGCCCAAATTTTGGGGTGGCTGTGTCTTTTTGATTTTAATTTCCCTAAGCTATAGGACCATAAGTGGAAGTGCCCTAGGCTCTGTTGCTTTGTTTTTTAGATGTTTCAGGAAACACCATACACTTCTCCAGAGTGGCTGTTGGCAATTTACATCCCGCCCATCAGCATAACAAGGCTCCCAATTCTCCATGGCCTGTCCTGCCTTTCTGGATTTTACACATTTTTCAGATGGCCCTTTTGACCGGGGGGCAGTGAGACTTCATTGTACTGCAGATTTCCTTTGCAAGCTTGCTTGGTTGGCCAAAAAGGGCGTATGCGTTTTTTCCTGAATATATTCAGGAAAAAACGCATACGCCCTTTTTGGCCAAGTGCATCATTGTGGACGTTCTGCCTCTTTTCCTATGCTTTACATGTAATTCCAGTCTACCTCCTGAAATCGGATTCCTGCAATTCTGCCCCGCTTTCGAGTCCTCTTGGCAGCCTTACTTCAATATATTTTTGGACGATAGCTGTCATTTATAACTCTGCAGGTTTGTGAATTACAGTGCCCCTGAGCTCCTTTCTTCAACTCGCTTTCTTGTGAGCTGGCCGCAACACCGCAGCATTGCTTCAGGCCCTAGTGTGGTTCCGGCATGGCACGCTGAGCCTTTGGTTAATTCCTCTTCCTGGTGGGAAATGAGAGTTAAATTTGCCCGTCCAGACACCTCCAGCTAGTCTCTCATTGGTTCTCCCTATTCCTGTTCATTTTCCGCAGAAATTGCAAACTGGGCCAAACAGGAGGTTAAAGGCACTGAGTCTCCAAGTGGAGAGAGTTTTAGTAAAGCGTCTGGAATGTTGCACCCGAGTACCAGGGGACAAAAACTGAGACACATTTGAACACGTTTCCCGATCACACGGTGGATCATACTCTGGGTTCCACATGCATGTTTTAGCTGAAGGAAGAATCCCTTAAACCTGGAGAGTTGAGACCCATGGAATGGGTACCATGCAATATGACTTCAAAGGTTCTGCATTGGCTCACCGAACCTCACCAATCCTATCACTGCTGCTTTTATGCTGCTGTACACATGCTTGATTCTCTTTTGGAGACATATAAATCCATAGGTTTTAAGATTATTACTAGTCAGGTATATTCTTAGGCGATTAATATGGGGTGTAGAGTCCACTTCGTTGAGCAAGGAGTAGCTCTTGTCTATTACATATTTGGCTTATGGAATGGTATCTGTGCTAATTTCAATCTCTGGTTTTATGCAGCACCCCAACTCACCTTTCCCCTTAAGCAAGCATAAGTTGGTTTTCTACATTTGAGATCCTGTTCTGTTTTGTAATTCAGTTCCTGTGTAGCCAAGTTTACATTCCGTGTATTAGTGATATCTTATGATGTTTCTTTTTCTGTGTGACTTATCTCACTTAGAATCATCGTACCTGAATCCACTCATTATGCTGCTATGGGCCTGATGACATAGATTTCATTGCTGAGTGATATTGCATTGTACGTAAGTACCACAACTTCTTTATCCATTTTTCGCTTTCTGTGATATTGAACTTGTACCGTAAACGAGGATCTTGTAAACAGAGCCGTCCCAAACTTTGGGGTGGCTGTGTCTTTTTGATTTTAATTTCCCTAAGCTATAGGTCCATAAGTGGAAGTGCCCTAGGCTCTGTTGCTTTGTTTTTTAGATGTTTCAGGAAACACCATACACTTCTCCAGAGTGGCTGTTGGCAATTTACATCCCGCCCATCAGCATAACAAGGCTCCCAGTTCTCCATGGCCTGTCCGGCCTTTCTGGATTTTACACTTTTTTCAGATGGCCCTTTTGACTGGGGGGCAGTGAGACTTCATTGTAGTGCAGATTTCCTTTGCAAGCTTGCTTGGTTGGCCAAAAAGGGCGTATGCGTTTTTTCCTGAATATATTCAGGAAAAAACGCATACGCCCTTTTTGGCCAAGTGCATCATTGTGGACATTCTGTCTCTTTTCCTATGCTTTACATGCAATTCCAGTCTACCTCCTGAAATCGGATTCCTTCAATTCTGCCCCGCTTTCGAGTCCTCTTGGCAGCCTTACTTCAATATATTTTTGGACGATAGCTGTCATTTATAACTCTGCAGGTTTGTGAATTACAGTGCCCCTGAGCTCCTTTCTTCAACTCGCTTTCTTGTGAGCTGGCCGCAACACCGCAGGATTGCTTCAGGCCCTAGTGTGGTTCCGGCATGGCATGCTGAGCCTTTGGTTAATTCCTCTTCCTGGTGGGAAATGAGAGTTAAATTTGCCCATCCAGACACCTCCAGCTAGTCTCTCATTGGTTCTCCCTATTCCTGTTCATTTTCCGCAGAAATTGTAAACTGGGCCAAAGAGGAGGTTAAAGGCACTGACTCTCCAAGTGGGGAGAGTGTTAGTAAAGCGTATGTAATGTTGCACCCGAGTACCAGGGGACAAAAACTGAGAGACATTTGAACACGTTTCCCGATCACACGGTGGATCATACTCTGGGTTCCACATGCATGTTTTAGGTGAAGGAAGAATCCCTTAAACCTGGAGAGTTGAGACCCATGGAATGGCTACCATGCAATATGACTTCAAAGGGTCTGCATTTGCTCATCAAACCTCACCAATCCTATCACTGCTGCGTTTATGCCGCTGTACACATGCTTGATTCTCTTTTGGAGACATATAAATCCATAGGTTTTAAGATTATTACTAGTCAGGTATATTCTTAGGCGATTAATATGGGGTGTAGAGTCCACTTCGTTGAGCAAGGAGTAGCTCTTGTCTATTACATATTTGGCTTATGGAATGGTATCTGTGCTAATTTCAATCTCTGGTTTTATGCAGAACCCCAACTCACCTTTCCCCTTAAGCAAGCATAAGTTGGTTTTCTACATTTGAGACCGTGTTCTGTTTTGTAATTCAGTTTCTGTGTAGCCAAGTTTACATTCCGTGTAGTAGTGATATCTTATGATGTTTCTTTTTCTGTGTGACTTATCTCACTTAGAATCATCGTACCTGAATCCACTCATTATGCTGCTACGGGCCTGATGATATAGATTTCATTGCTGAGTGATATTGCATTGTACGTAAGTACCACAAATTCTTTATCCATTTTTCACCTTCTGTGATATTGAATTTGTACTGTAAATGAGGTTCTTGTAAACAGAGCCGTCCCAAACTTTGGGGTGGCTGTGTCTTTTTGATTTTAATTTCCCTAAGCTATAGGACCATAAGTGGAAGTGCCCTAGGCTCTGTTGCTTTGTTTTTTAGATGTTTCAGGAAACACCATACACTTCTCCAGAGTGGCTGTTGGCAATTTACATCCCGCCCATCAGCATAACAAGGCTCCCAGTCCTCCATGGCCTGTCCTGCCTTTCTGGATTTTACACTTTTTTCAGATGGCCCTTTTGACCGGGGGGCAGTGAGACTTCATGGTAGTGCAGATTTCCTTTGCAAGCTTGCTTGGTTGGCCAAAAAGGGCGTATGTGTTTTTTCCTGAATATATTCAGGAAAAAACGCATACGCCCTTTTTGGCCAAGTGCATCATTGTGGACGTTCTGCCTCTTTTCCTATGCTTTACATGCAATTCCAGTCTACCTCCTGAAATCGGTTTCCTGCAATTCTGCCCCGCTTTCAAGTCCTCTTGGCAGCCTTACTTCAATATATTTTTGGACGATAGCTGTCATTTTTAACTCTGCAGGTTTGTGAATTACAGTGCCCCTGAGCTCCTTTCTTCAACTCGCTTTTTTGTGAGCTGGGCGCAACACCGCAGGATTGCTTCAGGCCCTAGTGTGGTTCCGGCATGGCATGCTGAGCCTTTGGTTAATTCCTCTTCCTGGTGGGAAATGAGAGTTAAATTTGCCCGTCCAGACACCTCCATCTAGTCTCTCATTGGTTCTCCCTATTCCTGTTCATTTTCCGCAGAAATTGCAAACTGGGCCAAACAGGAGGTTAAAGGCACTGACTCTCCAAGTGGAGAGAGTGTTAGTAAAGCGTCTGGAATGTTGCACCCGAGTACCAGGGGACGAACTCTGACACATTTGAACACGTTTCCCGATCACACGGTGGATCATACTCTGGGTTCCACATGCATGTTTTAGCTGAAGGAAGAATCCCTTAAACCTGGAGAGTTGAGACCCATGGAATGGGTACCATGCAATATGACTTCAAAGGGTCTGCATTTGCTCACCGAACCTCACCAATCCTATCACTGCTGTATTTATGCCGCTGTAGACACGCTTGATTCTCTTTCGGAGACATATAAATCCATAGGTTTTAAGATTCTTACTAGTCAGGTATATTCTTAGGCATTTAATATGGGGTGTTGAGTCCACTTCGTTGAGCAAGGAGTAGCTATTGTCTATTACCTATTTGGCTTATGGAATGGTATCTGTGCTAATTTCAATCTCTGGTTTTATGCAGCACCCCAACTCACCTTTCCCCTTAAGCAAGCATAAGTTGGTTTTCTACATTTGAGATCCTGTTCTGTTTTGTAATTCAGTTCCTGTGTAGCCAAGTTTACATTCCATGTATTAGTGATATCTTATGATGTTTCTTTTTCTGTGTGACTTATGTCACTTAGAATCATCGTACCTGAATCCACTCATTATGCTGCTACGGGCCTGATGACATAGATTTCATTCCTGAGTGATATTGCATTGTACGTAAGTACCACAACTTCTTTATCCATTTTTCACTTTCTGCGATATTGAACTTGTACCATAAACGAGATTCTTGTAAACAGAGCCGGCCCAAACTTTGGGGTGGCTGTGTCTTTTTGATTTTAATTTCCCTAAGCTATAGGACCATAAGTGGAAGTGCCCTAGGCTCTGTTGCTTTGTTTTTTAGATGTTTCAGGAAACACCATACACTTCTCCAGAGTGGCTGTTGGCAATTTACATCCCGCCCATCAGCATAACAAGGCTCCCAATTCTCCATGGCCTGTCCTGCCTTTCTGGATTTTACACATTTTTCAGATGGCCCTTTTGACCGGGGGGCAGTGAGACTTCATTGTAGTGCAGATTTCCTTTGCAAGCTTGCTTGGTTGGCCAAAAAGGGCGTATGCGTTTTTTCCTGAATATATTCAGGAAAAAACGCATACGCCCTTTTTGGCCAAGTGCATCATGGTGGACGTTCTGCCTCTTTTCCTATGCTTTACATGTAATTCCAGTCTACCTCCTGAAATCGGATTCCTGCAATTCTGCCCCACTTTCGAGTCCGCTTGGCAGCCTTACTTCAATATATTTTTGGACGATAGCTGTCATTTATAACTCTGCAGGTTTGTGAATTACAGTGCCCCTGAGCTCCTTTCTTCAACTCACTTTCTTGTGAGCTGGCCGCAACACCGCAGCATTGCTTCAGGCCCTAGTGTGGTTCCGGCATGGCACGCTGAGCCTTTGGTTAATTCCTCTTCCTGGTGGGAAATGAGAGTTAAATTTGCCCGTCCAGACACCTCCAGCTAGTCTCTCATTGGTTCTCCCTATTCCTGTTCATTTTCCGCAGAAATTGCAAACTGGGCCAAACAGGAGGTTAAAGGCACTGACTCTCCAAGTGGAGAGAGTTTTAGTAAAGCGTCTGGAATGTTGCACCCGAGTACCAGGGGACAAAAACTGAGACACATTTGAACACGTTTCCCGATCACACGGTGGATCATACTCTGGGTTCCACATGCATGTTTTAGCTGAAGGAAGAATCCCTTAAACCTGGAGAGTTGAGACCCATGGAATGGGTACCATGCAATATGACTTCAAAGGTTCTGCATTGGCTCACCGAACCTCACCAGTCCTATCACTGCTGCGCTTATGCCACTGTACACACGCTTGATTCTCTTTCGGAGACATATAAATCCATAGATTTTAAGATTCTTCCTAGTCAGGTATATTCTTAGACGTTTAATATGGGGTGTTGAGTCCTCTTCGTTGAGCAAGGAGTAGCTCTTGTATATTACATATTTGGCTTATGGAACGGTATCTGTGCTAATTTCAATCTCTGGTTTTATGCAGCACCCCAACTCACCTTTCCCCTTAAGCAAGCATAAGTTGGTTTTCTACATTTGAGACCGTGTTCTGTTTTGTAATTCAGTTCCTGTGTAGCCAAGTTTACATTCCGTGTAGTAGTGATATCTTATGATGTTTCTTTTTCTGTGTGACTTATCTCACTTAGAATCATCGTACCTGAATCCACTCATTATGCTGCTACGGGCCTGATGACATAGATTTCATTGCTGAGTGATATTGCATTGTACGTAAGTACCACAACTTCTTTATCCATTTTTCGCTTTCTGTGATATTGAACTTGTACCGTAAACGAGGTTCTTGTAAACAGAGCCGTCCCAAACTTTGGGGTGGCTGTGTGTTTTTGATTTTAATTTCCCTAAGCTACAGGACGATAAGTGGCAGTGCCCTAGGCTCTGTTGCTTTGTTTTTTAGATGTTTCAGGAAACACCATACACTTCTCCAGAGTGGCTGTTGGCAATTTACATCCCGCCCATCAGCATAACAAGGCTCCCAGTTCTCCATGGCCTGTCCTGCCTTTCTGGATGTTATACTTTTTTCAGATGGCCCTTTTGACAGGGGGGCAGTGAGACTTCATTGTAGTGCAGATTTCCTTTGCAAGCTTGCTTGGTTGGCCAAAAAGTGCGTATGCGTTTTTTCCTGAATATATTCAGGAAAAAACGCATACGCCCTTTTTGGCCAAGTGCATCATTGTGGACGTTCTGCCTCTTTTCCTATGCTTTACATGCAATTCCAGTCTACCTCCTGAAATCGGTTTCCTGCAATTCTGCCCCGCTTTCAAGTCCTCTTGGCAGCCTTACTTCAATATATTTTTGGACGATAGCTGTCATTTTTAACTCTGCAGGTTTGTGAATTACAGTGCCCCTGAGCTCCTTTCTTCAACTCGCTTTTTTGTGAGCTGGCCGCAACACCGCAGCATTGCTTCAGGCCCTAGTGTGGTTCCGGCATGGCACGCTGAGCCTTTGGTTAATTCCTCTTCCTGGTGGGAAATGAGAGTTAAATTTGCCCATCCAGACACCTCCAGCTAGTCTCTCATTGGTTCTCCCTATTCCTGTTCATTTTCCGCAGAAATTGCAAACTGGGCCAAACAGGAGGTTAAAGGCACTGTCTCTCCAAGTGGGGAGAGTGTTAGTAAAGCGTCTGGAATGTTGCACCTGAGTACAAGGGGATGAAATCTGACACATTTGAACACGTTTCCCGATCACACGGTGGATCATACTCTGGGTTCCACATGCATGTTTTAGTTGAAGGAAGAATCCCTTAAACCTGGAGAGTTGAGACCCATGGAATGGGTACCATGCAATATGACTTCAAAGGGTCTGCATTTGCTCACCGAACCTCACCAATCCTATCACTGCTGTATTTATGCCGCTGTAGACACGCTTGATTCTCTTTCGGAGACATATAAATCCATAGGTTTTAAGATTCTTACTAGTCAGGTATATTCTTAGGCATTTAATATGGGGTGTTGAGTCCACTTCGTTGAGCAAGGAGTAGCTATTGTCTATTACCTATTTGGCTTATGGAATGGTATCTGTGCTAATTTCAATCTCTGGTTTTATGCAGCACCCCAACTCACCTTTCCCCTTAAGCAAGCATAAGTTGGTTTTCTACATTTGAGATCCTGTTCTGTTTTGTAATTCAGTTCCTGTGTAGCCAAGTTTACATTCCATGTATTAGTGATATCTTATGATGTTTCTTTTTCTGTGTGACTTATGTCACTTAGAATCATCGTACCTGAATCCACTCATTATGCTGCTACGGGCCTGATGACATAGATTTCATTCCTGAGTGATATTGCATTGTACGTAAGTACCACAACTTCTTTATCCATTTTTCACTTTCTGCGATATTGAACTTGTACCATAAACGAGATTCTTGTAAACAGAGCCGGCCCAAACTTTGGGGTGGCTGTGTCTTTTTGATTTTAATTTCCCTAAGCTATAGGACCATAAGTGGAAGTGCCCTAGGCTCTGTTGCTTTGTTTTTTAGATGTTTCAGGAAACACCATACACTTCTCCAGAGTGGCTGTTGGCAATTTACATCCCGCCCATCAGCATAACAAGGCTCCCAATTCTCCATGGCCTGTCCTGCCTTTCTGGATTTTACACATTTTTCAGATGGCACTTTTGACCGGGGGGCAGTGAGACTTCATTGTACTGCAGATTTCCTTTGCAAGCTTGCTTGGTTGGCCAAAAAGGGCGTATGTGTTTTTTCCTGAATATATTCAGGAAAAAACGCATACGCCCTTTTTGGCCAAGTGCATCATTGTGGACGTTCTGCCTCTTTTCCTATGCTTTAGATGTAATTCCAGTCTACCTCCTGAAATCGGATTCCTGCAATTCTGCCCCGCTTTCGAGTCCTCTTGGCAGCCTTACTTCAATATATTTTTGGACGATAGCTGTCATTTTTAACTCTGCAGGTTTGTGAATTACAGTGCCCCTGAGCTCCTTTCTTCAACTCGCTTTCTTGTGAGCTGGCCGCAACACCGCAGCATTGCTTCAGGCCCTAGTGTGGTTCCGGCATGGCACGCTGAGCCTTTGGTTAATTCCTCTTCCTGGTGGGAAATGAGAGTTAAATTTGCCCATCCAGACACCTCCAGCTAGTCTCTCATTGGTTCTCCCTATTCCTGTTCATTTTCCGCAGAAATTGCAAACTGGGCCAAACAGGAGGTTAAAGGCACTGACTCTCCAAGTGGAGAGAGTTTTAGTAAAGCATCTGGAATGTTGCACCCGAGTACCTGGGGACAAAAACTGAGACACATTTGAACACATTTCCCGATCACACGGTGGATCATACTCTGGGTTCCACATGCATGTTTTAGCTGAAGGAAGAATCCCTTAAACCTGGAGAGTTGAGACCCATGGAATGGGTACCATGCAATATGACTTCAAAGGTTCTGCATTGGCTCACCGAACCTCACCAATCCTATCACTGCTGCGCTTATGCCACTGTACACACGCTTGATTCTCTTTCGGAGACATATAAATCCATAGATTTTAAGATTCTTACTAGTCAGGTATATTCTTAGACGTTTAATATGGGGTGTTGAGTCCTCTTCGTTGAGCAAGGAGTAGCTCTTGTCTATTACCTATTTGGCTTATGGAATGGTATCTGTGCTAATTTCAATCTCTGGTTTTATGCAGCACCCCAACTCACCTTTCCCCTTAAGCAAGCATAAGTTGGTTTTTTACATTTGAGATCCTGTTCTGTTTTGTAATTCAGTTCCTGTGTAGCCAAGTTTACATTCCGTGTATTAGTGAAATCTTATGATGTTTCTTTTTCTGTGTGACTTATTTCACTTAGAATCATCGTACCTGAATCCACTCATTATGCTGCTATGGGCCTGATGACATAGATTTCATTCCTGAGTGATATTGCATTGTACGTAAGTACCACAACTTCTTTATCCATTTTTCACTTTCTGCGATATTGAACTTGTACCATAAACGAGATTCTTGTAAACAGAGCCGGCCCAAACTTTGGGGTGGCTGTGTCTTTTTGATTTTAATTTCCCTAAGCTATAGGACCATAAGTGGAAGTGCCCTAGGCTCTGTTGCTTTGTTTTTTAGATGTTTCAGGAAACACCATACACTTCTCCAGAGTGGCTGTTGGCAATTTACATCTCGCCCATCAGCATAACAAGGCTCCCAGTTCTCCATGGCCTGTCCTGCCTTTCTGGATGTTATACTTTTTTCAGATGGCCCTTTTGACCGGGGGGCAGTGAGACTTCATTGTAGTGCAGATTTCCTTTGCAAGCTTGCTTGGTTGGCCAAAAAGGGTGTATGCGTTTTTTCCTGAATATATTCAGGAAAAAACGCATACGCCCTTTTTGGCCAAGTGCATCATTGTGGACGTTCTGCCTCTTTTCCTATGCTTTACATGCAATTCCAGTCTACCTCCTGAAATCGGTTTCCTGCAATTCTGCCCCGCTTTCAAGTCCTCTTGGCAGCCTTACTTCAATATATTTTTGGACGATAGCTGTCATTTTTAACTCTGCAGGTTTGTGAATTACAGTGCCCCTGAGCTCCTTTCTTCAACTCGCTTTTTTGTGAGCTGGCCGCAACACCGCAGCATTGCTTCAGGCCCTAGTGTGGTTCCGGCATGGCACGCTGAGCCTTTGGTTAATTCCTCTTCCTGGTGGGAAATGAGAGTTAAATTTGCCCATCCAGACACCTCCAGCTAGTCTCTCATTGGTTCTCCCTATTCCTGTTCATTTTCCGCAGAAATTGCAAACTGGGCCAAACAGGAGGTTAAAGGCACTGTCTCTCCAAGTGGGGAGAGTGTTAGTAAAGCGACTGGAATGTTGCACCCGAGTACCAGGGGACGAAAACTGAGACACATTTGAACACGTTTCCCGATCACACGGTGGATCATACTCTGGGTTCCACATGCATGTTTTAGCTGAAGGAAGAATCCCTTAAACCTGGAGAGTTGAGACCCATGGAATGGCTACCATGCAATATGACTTCAAAGGGTCTGCATTTGCTCATCAAACCTCAGAAATCCTATCACTGCTGCGTTTATGCCACTGTACACATGCTTGATTCTCTTTTGGAGACATATAAATCCATAGGTTTTAAGATTATTACTAGTCAGGTATATTCTTAGGCGATTAATATGGGGTGTAGAGTCCACTTCGTTGAGCAAGGAGTAGCTCTTGTCTATTACATATTTGGCTTGTGGAATGGTATCTGTGCTAATTTCAATCTCTGGTTTTATGCAGAACCCCAACTCACCTTTCCCCTTAAGCAAGCATAAGTTGGTTTTCTACATTTGAGACCGTGTTCTGTTTTGTAATTCAGTTTCTGTGTAGCCAAGTTTACATTCCGTGTAGTAGTGATATCTTATGATGTTTCTTTTTCTGTGTGACTTATCTCACTTAGAATCATCGTACCTGAATCCACTCATTATGCTGCTACGGGCCTGATGACATAGATTTCATTGCTGAGTGATATTGCATTGTACGTAAGTACCACAACTTCTTTATCCATTTTTCGCTTTCTGTGATATTGAACTTGTACCGTAAACGAGGTTCTTGTAAACAGAGCCGTCCCAAACTTTGGGGTGGCTGTGTCTTTTTGATTTTAATTTCCCTAAGCTACAGGACCATAATTGGCAGTGCCCTAGGCTCTGTTGCTTTGTTTTGTAGATGTTTCAGGAAACACCATACACTTCTCCAGAGTGGCTGTTGGCAATTTACATCCCGCCCATCAGCATAACAAGGCTCCCAGTTCTCCATGGCCTGTCCGGCCTTTCTGGATTTTACACTTTTTTCAGATGGCCCTTTTGACCGGGGGGCAGTGAGACTTCATTGTAGTGCAGATTTCCTTTGCAAGCTTGCTTGGTTGGCCAAAAAGGGCGTATGCGTTTTTTCCTGAATATATTCAGGAAAAAATGCATACGCCCTTTTTGGCCAAGTGCATCATTGTGGACGTTCTGCCTCTTTTCCTATGCTTTACATGCAATTCCAGTCTACCTCCTGAAATCGGTTTCCTGCAATTCTGCCCCGCTTTCAAGTCCTCTTGGCAGCCTTACTTCAATATATTTTTGGACGATAGCTGTCATTTTTAACTCTGCAGGTTTGTGAATTACAGTGCCCCTGAGCTCCTTTCTTCAACTCGCTTTCTTGTGAGCTGGCCGCAACACCGCAGGATTGCTTCAGGCCCTAGTGTGGTTCCGGCATGGCATGCTGAGCCTTTGGTTAATTCCTCTTCCTGGTGGGAAATGAGAGTTAAATTTGCCCGTCCAGACACCTCCAGCTAGTCTCTCATTGGTTCTCCCTATTTCTGTTCATTTTCCGCAGAAATTGCAAACTGGGCCAAACAGGCGGTTAAAGGCACTGACTCTCCAAGTGGGGAGAGTGTTAGTAAAGCGTCTGGAATGTTGCACCCGAGTACCAGGGGACAAAAACTGAGACACATTTGAACACGTTTCCCGATCACACGGTTGATCATACTCTGGGTTCCACATGCATGTTTTAGCTGAAGGAAGAATCCCTTAAACCTGGAGAGTTGAGACCCATGGAATGGCTACCATGCAATATGACTTCAAAGGGTCTGCATTTGCTCACCGAACCTCACCAATCCTATCACTGCTGCATTTATGCTGCTGTACACACGCTTGATTCTCTTTCGGAGACATATAAATCCATAGGTGTTAAGATTCTTACTAGTCAGGTATATTCTTAGGCATTTAATATGGGGTGTTGAGTCCACTTCGTTGAGCAAGGAGTAGCTCTGGTCTATTACCTATTTGGCTTATGGAATGGTATCTGTGCTAATTTCAATCTCTGGTTTTATGCAGAACCCCAACTCACCTTTCCCCTTAAGCAAGCATAAGTTGGTTTTCTACATTTGAGATCCTGTTCTGTTTTGTAATTCAGTTCCTGTGTAGCCAAGTTTACATTCCGTGTATTAGTGATATCTTATGATGTTTCTTTTTCTGTGTGACTTATTTCACTTAGAATCATCGTACCTGAATCCACTCATTATGCTGCTACGGGCCTGATGACATAGATTTCATTCCTGAGTGATATTGCATTGTACGTAAGTACCACAACTTCTTTATCCATTTTTCACTTTCTGCGATATTGAACTTGTACCATAAACGAGATTCTTGTAAACAGAGCCGGCCCAAACTTTGGGGTGGCTGTGTCTTTTTGATTTTAATTTCCCTAAGCTATAGGACCATAAGTGGAAGTGCCCTAGGCTCTGTTGCTTTGTTTTTTAGATGTTTCAGGAAACACCATACACTTCTCCAGAGTGGCTGTTGGCAATTTACATCCCGCCCATCAGCATAACAAGGCTCCCAATTCTCCATGGCCTGTCCTGCCTTTCTGGATTTTACACATTTTTCAGATGGCCCTTTTGACCGGGGGGCAGTGAGACTTCATTGTAGTGCAGATTTCCTTTGCAAGCTTGCTTGGTTGGCCAAAAAGGGCGTATGCGTTTTTTCCTGAATATATTCAGGAAAAAACGCATACGCCCTTTTTGGCCAAGTGCATCATTGTGGACGTTCTGCCTCTTTTCCTATGCTTTACATGTAATTCCAGTCTACCTCCTGAAATCGGATTCCTGCAATTCTGCCCCACTTTCGAGTCCGCTTGGCAGCCTTACTTCAATATATTTTTGGACGATAGCTGTCATTTATAACTCTGCAGGTTTGTGAATTACAGTGCCCCTGAGCTCCTTTCTTCAACTCACTTTCTTGTGAGCTGGCCGCAACACCGCAGCATTGCTTCAGGCCCTAGTGTGGTTCCGGCATGGCACGCTGAGCCTTTGGTTAATTCCTCTTCCTGGTGGGAAATGAGAGTTAAATTTGCCCGTCCAGACACCTCCAGCTAGTCTCTCATTGGTTCTCCCTATTCCTGTTCATTTTCCGCAGAAATTGCAAACTGGGCCAAACAGGAGGTTAAAGGCACTGACTCTCCAAGTGGAGAGAGTTTTAGTAAAGCGTCTGGAATGTTGCACCCGAGTACCAGGGGACAAAAACTGAGACACATTTGAACACGTTTCCCGATCACACGGTGGATCATACTCTGGGTTCCACATGGATGTTTTAGCTGAAGGAAGAATCCCTTAAACCTGGAGAGTTGAGACCCATGGAATGGGTACCATGCAATATGACTTCAAAGGTTCTGCATTGGCTCACCGAACCTCACCAGTCCTATCACTGCTGCGCTTATGCCACTGTACACACGCTTGATTCTCTTTCGGAGACATATAAATCCATAGATTTTAAGATTCTTCCTAGTCAGGTATATTCTTAGACGTTTAATATGGGGTGTTGAGTCCTCTTCGTTGAGCAAGGAGTAGCTCTTGTCTATTACATATTTGGCTTATGGAACGGTATCTGTGCTAATTTCAATCTCTGGTTTTATGCAGCACCCCAACTCACCTTTCCCCTTAAGCAAGCATAAGTTGGTTTTCTACATTTGAGACCCTGTTCTGTTTTGTAATTCAGTTCCTGTGTAGCCAAGTTTACATTCCGTGTAGTAGTGATATCTTATGATGTTTCTTTTTCTGTGTGACTTATCTCACTTAGAATCATCGTACCTGAATCCACTCATTATGCTGCTACGGGCCTGATGACATAGATTTCATTGCTGAGTGATATTGCATTGTACGTAAGTACCACAACTTCTTTATCCATTTTTCGCTTTCTGTGATATTGAACTTGTACCGTAAACGAGGTTCTTGTAAACAGAGCCGTCCCAAACTTTGGGGTGGCTGTGTCTTTTTGATTTTAATTTCCCTAAGCTACAGGACGATAAGTGGCAGTGCCCTAGGCTCTGTTGCTTTGTTTTTTAGATGTTTCAGGAAACACCATACACTTCTCCAGAGTGGCTGTTGGCAATTTACATCCCGCCCATCAGCATAACAAGGCTCCCAGTTCTCCATGGCCTGTCCTGCCTTTCTGGATGTTATACTTTTTTCAGATGGCCCTTTTGACAGGGGGGCAGTGAGACTTCATTGTAGTGCAGATTTCCTTTGCAAGCTTGCTTGGTTGGCCAAAAAGTGCGTATGCGTTTTTTCCTGAATATATTCAGGAAAAAACGCATACGCCCTTTTTGGCCAAGTGCATCATTGTGGACGTTCTGCCTCTTTTCCTATGCTTTACATGCAATTCCAGTCTACCTCCTGAAATCGGTTTCCTGCAATTCTGCCCCGCTTTCAAGTCCTCTTGGCAGCCTTACTTCAATATATTTTTGGACGATAGCTGTCATTTTTAACTCTGCAGGTTTGTGAATTACAGTGCCCCTGAGCTCCTTTCTTCAACTCGCTTTTTTGTGAGCTGGCCGCAACACCGCAGCATTGCTTCAGGCCCTAGTGTGGTTCCGGCATGGCACGCTGAGCCTTTGGTTAATTCCTCTTCCTGGTGGGAAATGAGAGTTAAATTTGCCCATCCAGACACCTCCAGCTAGTCTCTCATTGGTTCTCCCTATTCCTGTTCATTTTCCGCAGAAATTGCAAACTGGGCCAAACAGGAGGTTAAAGGCACTGTCTCTCCAAGTGGGGAGAGTGTTGGTAAAGCGTCTGGAATGTTGCACCTGAGTACAAGGGGATGAAATCTGACACATTTGAACACGTTTCCCGATCACACGGTGGATCATACTCTGGGTTCCACATGCATGTTTTAGTTGAAGGAAGAATCCCTTAAACCTGGAGAGTTGAGAC
This sequence comes from Pseudorca crassidens, assembly GCF_039906515.1. Classification (NCBI taxonomy): domain Eukaryota; kingdom Metazoa; phylum Chordata; class Mammalia; order Artiodactyla; family Delphinidae; genus Pseudorca; species Pseudorca crassidens. The sequence goes on from NC_090296.1 coordinate 163,392,933, forward strand.
CCATGGAATGGGTACCATGCAATATGACTTCAAAGGGTCTGCATTTGCTCACCGAACCTCACCAATCCTATCACTGCTGTATTTATGCCGCTGTAGACACGCTTGATTCTCTTTCGGAGACATATAAATCCATAGGTTTTAAGATTCTTACTAGTCAGGTATATTCTTAGGCATTTAATATGGGGTGTTGAGTCCACTTCGTTGAGCAAGGAGTAGCTATTGTCTATTACCTATTTGGCTTATGGAATGGTATCTGTGCTAATTTCAATCTCTGGTTTTATGCAGCACCCCAACTCACCTTTCCCCTTAAGCAAGCATAAGTTGGTTTTCTACATTTGAGATCCTGTTCTGTTTTGTAATTCAGTTCCTGTGTAGCCAAGTTTACATTCCATGTATTAGTGATATCTTATGATGTTTCTTTTTCTGTGTGACTTATGTCACTTAGAATCATCGTACCTGAATCCACTCATTATGCTGCTACGGGCCTGATGACATAGATTTCATTCCTGAGTGATATTGCATTGTACGTAAGTACCACAACTTCTTTATCCATTTTTCACTTTCTGCGATATTGAACTTGTACCATAAACGAGATTCTTGTAAACAGAGCCGGCCCAAACTTTGGGGTGGCTGTGTCTTTTTGATTTTAATTTCCCTAAGCTATAGGACCATAAGTGGAAGTGCCCTAGGCTCTGTTGCTTTGTTTTTTAGATGTTTCAGGAAACACCATACACTTCTCCAGAGTGGCTGTTGGCAATTTACATCCCGCCCATCAGCATAACAAGGCTCCCAATTCTCCATGGCCTGTCCTGCCTTTCTGGATTTTACACATTTTTCAGATGGCCCTTTTGACCGGGGGGCAGTGAGACTTCATTGTACTGCAGATTTCCTTTGCAAGCTTGCTTGGTTGGCCAAAAAGGGCGTATGTGTTTTTTCCTGAATATATTCAGGAAAAAACGCATACGCCCTTTTTGGCCAAGTGCATCATTGTGGACGTTCTGCCTCTTTTCCTATGCTTTAGATGTAATTCCAGTCTACCTCCTGAAATCGGATTCCTGCAATTCTGCCCCGCTTTCGAGTCCTCTTGGCAGCCTTACTTCAATATATTTTTGGACGATAGCTGTCATTTTTAACTCTGCAGGTTTGTGAATTACAGTGCCCCTGAGCTCCTTTCTTCAACTCGCTTTCTTGTGAGCTGGCCGCAACACCGCAGCATTGCTTCAGGCCCTAGTGTGGTTCCGGCATGGCACGCTGAGCCTTTGGTTAATTCCTCTTCCTGGTGGGAAATGAGAGTTAAATTTGCCCGTCCAGACACCTCCAGCTAGTCTCTCATTGGTTCTCCCTATTCCTGTTCATTTTCCGCAGAAATTGCAAACTGGGCCAAACAGGAGGTTAAAGGCACTGACTCTCCAAGTGGAGAGAGTTTTAGTAAAGCATCTGGAATGTTGCACCCGAGTACCTGGGGACAAAAACTGAGACACATTTGAACACATTTCCCGATCACACGGTGGATCATACTCTGGGTTCCACATGCATGTTTTAGCTGAAGGAAGAATCCCTTAAACCTGGAGAGTTGAGACCCATGGAATGGGTACCATGCAATATGACTTCAAAGGTTCTGCATTGGCTCACCGAACCTCACCAATCCTATCACTGCTGCGCTTATGCCACTGTACACACGCTTGATTCTCTTTCGGAGACATATAAATCCATAGATTTTAAGATTCTTACTAGTCAGGTATATTCTTAGACGTTTAATATGGGGTGTTGAGTCCTCTTCGTTGAGCAAGGAGTAGCTCTTGTCTATTACCTATTTGGCTTATGGAATGGTATCTGTGCTAATTTCAATCTCTGGTTTTATGCAGCACCCCAACTCACCTTTCCCCTTAAGCAAGCATAAGTTGGTTTTTTACATTTGAGATCCTGTTCTGTTTTGTAATTCAGTTCCTGTGTAGCCAAGTTTACATTCCGTGTATTAGTGAAATCTTATGATGTTTCTTTTTCTGTGTGACTTATTTCACTTAGAATCATCGTACCTGAATCCACTCATTATGCTGCTATGGGCCTGATGACATAGATTTCATTCCTGAGTGATATTGCATTGTACGTAAGTACCACAACTTCTTTATCCATTTTTCACTTTCTGCGATATTGAACTTGTACCATAAACGAGATTCTTGTAAACAGAGCCGGCCCAAACTTTGGGGTGGCTGTGTCTTTTTGATTTTAATTTCCCTAAGCTATAGGACCATAAGTGGAAGTGCCCTAGGCTCTGTTGCTTTGTTTTTTAGATGTTTCAGGAAACACCATACACTTCTCCAGAGTGGCTCTTGGCAATTGACATCCCGCCCATCAGCATAACAAGGCTCCCAGTTCTCCATGGCCTGTCCTGCCTTTCTGGATGTTATACTTTTTTCAGATGGCCCTTTTGACCGGGGGGCAGTGAGACTTTATTGTAGTGCAGATTTCCTTTGCAAGCTTGCTTGGTTGGCCAAAAAGGGCGTATGCGTTTTTTCCTGAATATATTCAGGAAAAAACGCATACGCCCTTTTTGGCCAAGTGCATCATTGTGGACGTTCTGCCTCTTTTCCTATGCTTTACATGCAATTCCAGTCTACCTCCTGAAATCGGTTTCCTGCAATTCTGCCCCGCTTTCAAGTCCTCTTGGCAGCCTTACTTCAATATATTTTTGGACGATAGCTGTCATTTTTAACTCTGCAGGTTTGTGAATTACAGTGCCCCTGAGCTCCTTTCTTCAACTCGCTTTTTTGTGAGCTGGCCGAAACACCGCAGCATTGCTTCAGGCCCTAGTGTGGTTCCGGCATGGCACGCTGAGCCTTTGGTTAATTCCTCTTCCTGGTGGGAAATGAGAGTTAAATTTGCCCGTCCAGACACCTCCAGCTAGTCTCTCATTGGTTCTCCCTATTCCTGTTCATCTTCCGCAGAAATTGCAAACTGGGTCAAACAGGAGTTTAAAGGCACTGACTCTCCAAGTGGGGAGAGTGTTAGTAAAGCGTCTGGAATGTTGCACCCGAGTACGAGGAGACGAAACCTGAGACACATTTGAACACGTTTCCCGATCACACGGTGGATCATACTCTGGGTTCCCCATGCATGTTTTAGGTGAAGGAAGAATCCCTTAAACCTGGAGAGTTGAGACCCATGGAATGGGTACCATGCAATATGACTTCAAAGGATCTGCATTGGCTCACCGAACCTCACCAATCCTATCACTGCTGTGCTTATGCCACTGTACACACGCTTGATTCTCTTTCGGAGACATATAAATCCATAGATTTTAAGATTCTTACTAGTCAGGTATATTCTTAGACGTTTAATATGGGGTGTTGAGTCCTCTTCGTTGAGCAAGGAGTAGCTCTTGTCTATTACATATTTGGCTTATGGAATGGTATCTGTGCTAATTTCAATCTCTGGTTTTATGCAGAACCCCAACTCACCTTTCCCCTTAAGCAAGCATAAGTTGGTTTTCTACATTTGAGACCGTGTTCTGTTTTGTAATTCAGTTTCTGTGTAGCCAAGTTTACATTCCGTGTAGTAGTGATATCTTATGATGTTTCTTTTTCTGTGTGACTTATCTCACTTAGAATCATCGTACCTGAATCCACTCATTATGCTGCTACGGGCCTGATGATATAGATTTCATTGCTGAGTGATATTGCATTGTACGTAAGTACCACAAAATCTTTGTCCATTTTTCACTTTCTGTGATATTGAACTTGTACTGTAAATGAGGTTCTTGTAAACAGAGCCGTCCCAAACTTTGGGGTGGCTGTGTCTTTTTGATTTTAATTTCCCTAAGCTATAGGACCATAAGTGGAAGTGCCCTAGGCTCTGTTGCTTTGTTTTTTAGATGTTTCAGGAAACACCATACACTTCTCCAGAGTGGCTGTTGGCAATTTACATCCCGCCCATCAGCATAACAAGGCTCCCAGTTCTCCATGGCCTGTCCTGCCTTTCTGGATTTTACACTTTTTTCAGATGGCCCTATTGACCGGGGGGCAGTGAGACTTCATTGTAGTGCAGATTTCCTTTGCAAGCTTGCTTGGTTGGCTAAAAAGGGCGTATGCGTTTTTTCCTGAATATATTCAGGAAAAAACGCATACGCCCTTTTTGGCCAAGTGCATCATTGTGGACGTTCTGCCTCTTTTCCTATGCCTTACATGCAATTCCAGTCTACCTCCTGAAATCGGTTTCCTACAATTCTGCCCCGCTTTCAAGTCCTCTTGGCACCCTTACTTCAATATATTTTTGGACGATAGCTGTCATTTTTAACTCTGCAGGTTTGTGAAATACAGTGCCCCTGAGCTCCTTTCTTCAACTCGCTTTCTTGTGAGCTGGCCGCAACACCGCAGGATTGCTTCAGGACATAATGTGGTTCCGGAATGGCACGCTGAGCCTTTGTTTAATTCCTCTTCCTGGTGGGAAATGAGAGTTAAATTTGCCCGTCCAGACACCTCCAGCTAGTCTCTCATTGGTTCTCCCTATTCCTGTTCATTTTCCGCAGAAATTGCAAACTGGGCCAAACAGGATGTTAAAGGCACTGACTCTCCAAGTGGGGAGAGTGTTAGTAAAGCGTCTGGAATGTTGCACCCGAGTACCAGGGGACGAAAAGTGAGACATTTGAACACGTTTCCCGATCACACGGTGGATCATACTCTGGGTTCCACATGCATGTTTTAGCTGAAGGAAGAATCCCTTAAACCTGGAGAGTTGAGACCCATGGAATGGGTACCATGCAATATGACTTCAAAGGTTCTGCATTGGCTCACCGAACCTCACCAATCCTATCACTGGTGCGCTTATGCCTCTGTACACACGCTTGATTCTCTTTCGGAGACTTATAAATCCATAGATTTTAAGATTCTTACTAGTCAGGTATATTCTTAGACGTTTAATATGGGGTGTTGAGTCCTCTTCACTGAGCAAGGAGTAGCTCTTGTCTATTACATATTTGGCTTATGGAACGGTATCTGTGCTAATTTCAATCTCTGGTTTTATGCAGCACCCCAACTCACCTTTCCCCTTAAGCAAGCATAAGTTGGTTTTCTACATTTGAGACCCTGTTCTGTTTTGTAATTCAGTTCCTGTGTAGCCAAGGTTACATTCCATGTAGTAGTGATATCTTATGATGTTTCTTTTTCTGTGTGACTTATTTCACTTAGAATCATCGTACCTGAATCCACTCATTATGCTGCTACGGGCCTGATGATATACATTTCATTGCTGAGTGATATTGCATTGTACGTAAGTACCACAAATTCTTTATCCATTCTTGGCTTTCTGTGATATTGAACTTGTACCGTAAACGAGGTTCTTGTAAACAGAACCATCCCAAACTTTATGATGGCTGTGTCTTTTTGATTTTAATTTCCCTAAGCTATACGACCATAAGTGGAAGTGCCCTAGGCTCTGTTGCTTTGTTTTGTAGATGTTTCAGGAAACACCATACACTTCTCCAGAGAGGCTATTGGCAATTTACATCCCGCCCATCAGCATAACAAGGCTCCCAGTTCTCCATGGCCTGTCCTGCCTTTCTGGATTTTATACTTTTTTCAGATGGCCCTTTTGACCGGGGGGCAGTGAGACTTCATTGTAGTGCAGATTTCCTTTGCAAGCTTGCTTGGTTGGCCCAAAAGGGCGTATGCGTTTTTTCCTGAATATATTCAGGAAAAAACGCATACGCCCTTTTTGGCCAAGTGCATCATTGTGGACGTTCTGCCTCTTTTCCTATGCTTTACATGCAATTCCAGTCTACCTCCTGAAATCGGTTTCCTGCAATTCTGCCCCGCTTTCAAGTCCTCTTGGCAGCCTTACTTCAATATATTTTTGGACGATAGCTGTCATTTATAACTCTGCAGGTTTGTGAATTACAGTGCCCCTGAGCTCCTTTCTTCAACTCGCTTTCTTGTGAGCTGGCCGCAACACCGCAGCATGGCTTCAGGCCCTAGTGTGGTTCTGGCATGGCACGCTGAGCCTTTGGTTAATTCCTCTTCCTGGTGGGAAATGAGAGTTAAATTTGCCCGTCCAGACACCTCCATCTAGTCTCTCATTGGTTCTCCCTATTCCTGTTCATTTTCCGCAGAAATTGCAAACTGGGCCAAACAGGAGGTTAAAGGCACTGACTCTCCAAGTGGGGAGAGTGTTAGTAAAGCGACTGGAATGTTGCACCCGAGTACCAGGGGACGAAAACTGAGACACATTTGAACACGTTTCCCGATCACACGGTGGATCATACTCTGGGTTCCACATGCATGTTTTAGCTGAAGGAAGAATCCCTTAAACCTGGAGAGTTGAGACCCATGGAATGGGTACCATGCAATATGACTTCAAAGGGTCTGCATTTGCTCACCGAACCTCACCAATCCTATCACTGCTGCATTTATGCCGCTGTACACACACTTGATTCTCTTTCGGAGACATATAAATCCATAGGTGTTAAGATTCTTACTAGTCAGGTATATTATTAGGCATTTAATATGGGGTGTTGAGTCCACTTCGTTGAGCAAGGAGTAGCTCTTGTCTATTACCTATTTGGCTTATGGAATGGTATCTGTGCTAATTTCAATCTCTGGTTTTATGCAGCACCCCAACTCACCTTTCCCCTTAAGCAAGCATAAGTTGGTTTTCTACATTTGAGATCCTGTTCTGTTTTGTAATTCAGTTCCTGTGTAGCCAAGTTTACATTCCGTGTAGTAGTGATATCTTATGATGTTTCTTTTTCTGTGTGACTTATTTCACTTAGAATCATCGTACCTGAATCCACTCATTATGCTGCTACGGGCCTGATGACATAGATTTCATTCCTGAGTGATATTGCATTGTACGTAAGTACCACAACTTCTTTATCCATTTTTCACTTTCTGTGATATTGAACTTGTACCGTAAACGAGGGTCTTGTAAACAGAGCCGTCCCAAACTTTGGGGTGGCTGTGTCTTTTTGATTTTAATTTCCCTAAGCTATAGGAACATAAGTGGAAGTGCCGTAGGCTCTGTTGCTTTGTTTTTTAGATGTTTCAGGAAACACCATACACTTCTCCAGAGTGGCTGTTGGCAATTTACATCCCGCCCATCAGCATAACAAGGCTCCCAGTTCTCCATAGCCTGTCCGGCCTTTCTGGATTTTACACTTTTTTCAGATGGCCCTTTTGACTGGGGGGCAGTGAGACTTCATTGTAGTGCAGATTTCCTTTGCAAGCTTGCTTGGTTGGCCAAAAAGGGCGTATGCGTTTTTTCCTGAATATATTCAGGAAAAAACGCATACGCCCTTTTTGGCCAAGTGCATCATTGTGGACATTCTGTCTCTTTTCCTATGCTTTACATGCAATTCCAGTCTACCTCCTGAAATCGGATTCCTGCAATTCTGCCCCGCTTTCGAGTCCTCTTGGCAGCCTTACTTCAATATATTTTTGGACGATAGCTGTCATTTTTAACTCTGCAGGTTTGTGAATTACAGTGCCCCTGAGCTCCTTTCTTCAACTCGCTTTCTTGTGAGCTGGCCGCAACACCGCAGGATTGCTTCAGGCCCTAGTGTGGTTCCGGCATGGCACGCTGAGCCTTTGGTTAATTCCTCTTCCTGGTGGGAAATGAGAGTTAAATTTGCCCATCCAGACACCTCCAGCTAGTCTCTCATTGGTTCTCCCTATTCCTGTTCATTTTCCGCAGAAATTGCAAACTGGGCCAAACAGGAGGTTAAAGGCACTGACTCTCCAAGTGGGGAGAGTGTTAGTAAAGCGTCTGGAATGTTGCACCCGAGTACCAGGGGACGAAAACTGAGACACATTTGAACACGTTTCCCGATCACACGGTGGATCATACTCTGGGTTCCACATGCATGTTTTAGCTGAAGGAAGAATCCCTTAAACCTGGAGAGTTGAGACCCATGGAATGGGTACCATGCAATATGACTTCAAAGGGTCTGCATTTGCTCATCAAACCTCACCAATCCTATCACTGCTGCGTTTATGTCGCTGTACACACGCTTGATTCTCTTTCGGAGACATATAAATCCACAGGTTTTAAGATTATTACTAGTCAGGTATATTCTTAGGCGATTAATATGGGGTGTTGAGTCCACTTCGTTGAGCAAGGAGTAGCTCTTGTCTATTACATATTTGGCTTATGGAATGGTACCTGTGCTAATTTCAATCTCTGGTTTTATGCAGCACCCCAACTCACCTTTCCCCTTAAGCAAGCATAAGTTGGTTTTCTACATTTGAGACCGTGTTCTGTTTTGTAATTCAGTTTCTGTGTAGCCAAGTTTACATTCCGTGTAGTAGTGATATCTTATGATGTTTCTTTTTCTGTGTGACTTATCTCACTTAGAATCATCGTACCTGAATCCACTCATTATGCTGCTACGGGCCTGATGATATAGATTTCATTGCTGAGTGATATTGCATTGTACGTAAGTACCACAAATTCTTTATCCATTTTTCACCTTCTGTGATATTGAATTTGTACTGTAAATGAGGTTCTTGTAAACAGAGCCGTCCCAAACTTTGGGGTGGCTGTGTCTTTTTGATTTTAATTTCCCTAAGCTATAGGACCATAAGTGGAAGTGCCCTAGGCTCTGTTGCTTTGTTTTTTAGATGTTTCAGGAAACACCATACACTTCTCCAGAGTGGCTGTTGGCAATTTACATCCCGCCCATCAGCATAACAAGGCTCCCAGTTCTCCATGGCCTGTCCTGCCTTTCTGGATTTTATACTTTTTTCAGATGGCCCTTTTGACCGGGGGGCAGTGAGACTTCATTGTACTGCAGATTTCCTTTGCAAGCTTGCTTGGTTGGCCAAAAAGGGCGTATGCGTTTTTTCCTGAATATATTCAGGAAAAAACGCATACGCCCTTTTTGGCCAAGTGCATCATTGTGGACGTTCTGCCTCTTTTCCTATGCTTTACATGCAATTCCAGTCTACCTCCTGAAATCGGATTCCTGCTATTCTGCCCCGCTTTCGAGTCCTCTTGGCAGCCTTACTTCAATATATTTTTGGACGATAGCTGTCATTTATAACTCTGCAGGTTTGTGAATTACAGTGCCCCTGAGCTCCTTTCTTCAACTCGCTTTCTTGTGAGCTGGCTGCAACACCGCAGGATTGCTTCAGGCCCTAGTGTCGTTCCGGTATGGCACGCTGAGCCTTTGGTTAATTCCTCTTCCTGGTGGGAAATGAGAGTTAAATTTGCCCGTCCAGACACCTCCAGCTAGTCTCTCATTGGTTCTCCCTATTCCTGTTCATTTTCCGCAGAAATTGCAAACTGGGCCAAACAGGAGGTTAAAGGCACTGACTCTCCAATTGGGGAGAGTTTTAGTAAAGCGTCTGGAATGTTGCACCCGAGTACCAGGGGACAAAAACTGAGACACATTTGAACACGTTTCCCGATCACACGGTGGATCATACTCTGGGTTCCACATGCATGTTTTAGCTGAAGGAAGAATCCCTTAAACCTGGAGAGTTGAGACCCATGGAATGGGTCCCATTCAATATGACTTCAAAGGTTCTGCATTGGCTCACCGAACCTCACCAATCCTATCACTGCTGCGCTTATGCCACTGTACACAAACTTGATTCTCTTTCGGAGACATATAAATCCATAGATTTTAAGATTCTTACTAGTCAGGTATATTCTTAGACGTTTAATATGGGGTGTTGAGTCCTCTTCGTTGAGCAAGGAGTAGCTCTTGTCTATTACATATTTGGCTTATGGAACGGTATCTGTGCTAATTTCAATCTCTGGTTTTATGCAGCACCCCAACTCACCTTTCCCCTTAAGCAAGCATAAGTTGGTTTTCTACATTTGAGACCTTGTTCTCTTTTGTAATTCAGTTACTGTGTAGCCAAGTTTACATTCCGTGTATTAGTGATATCTTATGATGTTTCTTTTTCTGTGTGACTTATCTCACTTAGAATCATCGTACCTGAATCCACTCATTATGCTGCTATGGGCCTGATGACATAGATTTCATTGCTGAGTGATATTGCATTGTACGTAAGTACCACAACTTCTTTATCCATTTTTCGCTTTCTGTGATATTGAACTTGTACCGTAAACGAGGTTCTTGTAAACAGAGCCATCCCAAACTTTGGGGTGGCTGTGTCTTTTTGATTTTAATTTCCCTAAGCTATAGGACCATAAGTGGAAGTGCCCTAGGCTCTGTTGCTTTGTTTTTTAGATGTTTCAGGAAACACCATACACTTCTCCAGAGTGGCTGTTGGCAATTTACATCCCGCCCATCAGCATAACAAGGCTCCCAATTCTCCATGAGCTGTCCTGCCTTTCTGGATTTTACACTTTTTTCAGATGGCCCTTTTGACCGGGGGGCAGTGAGACTTCATTGTACTGCAGATTTCCTTTGCAAGCTTGCTTGGTTGGCCAAAAAGGGCGTATGCGTTTTTTCCTGAATATATTCAGGAAAAAACGCATACGCCCTTTTTGGCCAAGTGCATCATTGTGGACGTTCTGCCTCTTTTCCTATGCTTTACATGCAATTCCAGTCTACCTCCTGAAATCGGATTCCTGCAATTCTGCCCCGCTTTCGAGTCCTCTTGGCAGCCTTACTTCAATATATTTTTGGACGATAGCTGTCATTTATAACTCTGCAGGTTTGTGAATTACAGTGCCCCTGAGCTCCTTTCTTCAACTCGCTTTCTTGTGAGCTGGCCGCAACACCGCAGGATTGCTTCAGGCCCTAGTGTGGTTCCGGTATGGCACGCTGAGCCTTTGGTTAATTCCTCTTCCTGGTGGGAAATGAGAGTTAAATTTGCCCGTCCAGACACCTCCAGCTAGTCTCTCATTGGTTCTCCCTATTCCTGTTCATTTTCCGCAGAAATTGCAAACTGGGCCAAACAGGAGGTTAAAGGCACTGACTCTCCAAGTGGGGAGAGTTTTAGTAAAGCGTCTGGAATGTTGCACCCGAGTACCAGGGGACAAAAACTGAGACACATTTGAACACGTTTCCCGATCACACGGTGGATCATACTCTGGGTTCCACATGCATGTTTTAGCTGAAGGAAGAATCCCTTAAACCTGGAGAGTTGAGACCCATGGAATGGCTACCATGCAATATGACTTCAAAGGGTCTGCATTTGCTCATCAAACCTCACCAATCCTATCACTGCTGCGTTTATGCCGCTGTACACATGCTTGATTCTCTTTTGGAGACATATAAATCCATAGGTTTTAAGATTATTACTAGTCAGGTATATTCTTAGGCGATTAATATGGGGTGTAGAGTCCACTTCGTTGAGCAAGGAGTAGCTCTTGTCTATTACATATTTGGCTTATGGAATGGTATCTGTGCTAATTTCAATCTCTGGTTTTATGCAGAACCCCAACTCACCTTTCCCCTTAAGCAAGCATAAGTTGGTTTTCTACATTTGAGACCGTGTTCTGTTTTGTAATTCAGTTTCTGTGTAGCCAAGTTTACATTCCGTGTAGTAGTGATATCTTATGATGTTTCTTTTTCTGTGTGACTTATCTCACTTAGAATCATCGTACCTGAATCCACTCATTATGCTGCTACGGGCCTGATGATATAGATTTCATTGCTGAGTGATATTGCATTGTACGTAAGTACCACAAATTCTTTATCCATTTTTCACCTTCTGTGATATTGAATTTGTACTGTAAATGAGGTTCTTGTAAACAGAGCCGTCCCAAACTTTGGGGTGGCTGTGTCTTTTTGATTTTAATTTCCCTAAGCTATAGGACCATAAGTGGAAGTGCCCTAGGCTCTGTTGCTTTGTTTTTTAGATGTTTCAGGAAACACCATACACTTCTCCAGAGTGGCTATTGGCAATTTACATCCCGCCCATCAGCATAACAAGGCTCCCAGTTCTCCATGGCCTGTCCTGCCTTTCTGGATTTTATACTTTTTTCAGATGGCCCTTTTGACCGGGGGGCAGTGAGACTTCATTGTAGTGCAGATTTCCTTTGCAAGCTTGCTTGGTTGGCCAAAAAGGGCGTATGCGTTTTTTCCTGAATATATTCAGGAAAAAACGCATACGCCCTTTTTGGCCAAGTGCATCATTGTGGACGTTCTGCCTCTTTTCCTATGCTTTACATGCAATTCCAGTCTACCTCCTGAAATCGGTTTCCTGCAATCCTGCCCCGCTTTCAAGTCCTCTTGGCAGCCTTACTTCAATATATTTTTGGACGATAGCTGTCATTTTTAACTCTGCAGGTTTGTGAATTACAGTGCCCCTGAGCTCCTTTCTTCAACTCACTTTCTTGTGAGCTGGCCGCAACACCGCAGGATTGCTTCAGGCCCTAGTGTGGTTCCGGCATGGCACGCTGAGCCTTTGGTTAATTCCTCTTCCTGGTGGGAAATGAGAGTTAAATTTCCCCATCCAGACACCTCCAGCTAGTCTCTCATTGGTTCTCCCTATTCCTGTTCATTTTCCGCAGAAATTGCAAACTGGGCCAAACAGGAGGTTAAAGGCACTGACTCTCCAAGTGGGGAGAGTGTTAGTAAAGCGTCTGGAATGTTGCACCCGAGTACCAGGGGAGAAAAACTGAGACACATTTGAACACGTTTCCCGATCACACGGTGGATCATACTCTGGGTTCCACATGCATGTTTTAGCTGAAGGAAGAATCCCTTAAACCTGGAGAGTTGAGACCCATGGAATGGGTACCATGCAATATGACTTCAAAGGGTCTGCATTGGCTCACCGAACCTCACCAATCCTATTACTGCTGCATTTATGCCTCTGTAGACACGCTTGATTCTCTTTCGGAGACATATAAATCCATAGATTTTAAGATTCTTACTAGTCAGGTATATTCTTAGACGTTTAATATGGGGTGTTGAGTCCTCTTCGTTGAGCAAGGAGTAGCTCTTGTCTATTACATATTTGGCTTATGGAACGGTATCTGGGCTAATTTCAATCTCTGGTTTTATGCAGCACCCCAACTCACCTTTCCCCTTAAGCAAGCATAAGTTGGTTTTCTACATTTGAGACCTTGTTCTGTTTTGTAATTCAGTTCCTGTGTAGCCAAGTTTACATTCCGTGTATTAGTGATATCTTATGATGTTTCTTTTTCTGTGTGACTTATCTCACTTAGAATCATCGTACCTGAATCCACTCATTATGCTGCTATGGGCCTGATGACATAGATTTCATTGCTGAGTGATATTGCATTGTACGTAAGTACTACAACTTCTTTATCCATTTTTCGCTTTCTGTGATATTGAACTTGTACCGTAAACGAGGTTCTTGTAAACAGAGCCGTCCCAAACTTTGGGGTGGCTGTGTCTTTTTGATTTTAATTTCCTTAAGCTATAGGACCATAAGTGGAAGTGCCCTAGGCTCTGTTGCTTTGTTTTTTAGATGTTTCAGGAAACACCATACACTTCTCCAGAGTGGCTGTTGGCAATTTACATCCCGCCCATCAGCATAACAAGGCTCGCAGTTCTCCATGGCCTGTCCGGCCTTTCTGGATTTTACACTTTTTTCAGATGGCCCTTTTGACCGGGGGGCAGTGAGACTTCATTGTACTGCAGATTTCCTTTGCAAGCTTGCTTGGTTGGCCATAAAGGGCGTATGCGTTTTTTCCTGAATATATTCAGGAAAAAACGCATATGCCCTTTTTGGCCAAGTGCATCATTGTGGACGTTCTGCCTCTTTTCCTATGCTTTACATGCAATTCCAGTCTACCTCCTGAAATCGGATTCCTGCAATTCTGCCCCGCTTTCGAGTCCTCTTGGCAGCCTTACTTCAATATATTTTTGGACGATAGCTGTCATTTATAACTCTGCAGGTTTGTGAATTACAGTGCCCCTGAGCTCCTTTCTTCAACTCGCTTTCTTGTGAGCTGGCCGCAACACCGCAGGATTGCTTCAGGCCCTAGTGTCGTTCCGGTATGGCACGCTGAGCCTTTGGTTAATTCCTCTTCCTGGTGGGAAATGAGAGTTAAATTTGCCCGTCCAGACACCTCCAGCTAGTCTCTCATTGGTTCTCCCTATTCCTGTTCATTTTCCGCAGAAATTGCAAACTGGGCCAAACAGGAGGTTAAAGGCACTGACTCTCCAAGTGGGGAGAGTTTTAGTAAAGCGTCTGGAATGTTGCACCAGAGTACCAGGGGACAAAAACTGAGACACATTTGAACACGTTTCCCGATCACACGGTGGATCATACTCTGGGTTCCACATGCATGTTTTAGCTGAAGGAAGAATCCCTTAAACCTGGAGAGTTGAGACCCATGGAATGGGTACCATTCAATATGCCTTCAAAGGTTCTGCATTGGCTCACCAAACCTCACCAATCCTATCACTGCTGCGCTTATGCCACTGTACACAAACTTGATTCTCTTTCGGAGACATATAAATCCATAGATTTTAAGATTCTTACTAGTCAGGTATATTCTTAGACGTTTAATATGGGGTGTTGAGTCCTCTTCGTTGAGCAAGGAGTAGCTCTTGTCTATTACATATTTGGCTTATGGAACGGTATCTGTGCTAATTTCAATCTCTGGTTTTATGCAGAACCCCAACTCACCTTTCCCCTTAAGCAAGCATAAGTTGGTTTTCTACATTTGAGACCCTGTTCTGTTTTGTATTTCAGTTCCTGGGTAGCCAAGTTTACATTCCGTGTAGTAGGGATATCTTATGATGTTTCTTTTCCTGTGTGACTTATTTCACTTAGAATCATCGTACCTGAATCCACTCATTATGCTGCTACGGGCCTGATGATATACATTTCATTGCTGAGTGATATTGCATTGTACGTAAGTACCACAAATTCTTTATCCATTTTTCGCTTTCTGTGATATTGAACTTGTACCATAAATGAGGTTCTTGTAAACAGAGCCGTCCCAAACTTTGGGGTGGCTGTTTCTTTTTGATTTTAATTTCCCTAAGCTATAGGACCATAAGTGGAAGTGCCCTAGGCTCTGTTGCTTTGTTTTTTAGATGTTTCAGGAAACACCATACACTTCTCCAGAGTGGCTGTTGGCAATTTACATCCCGCCCATCAGCATAACAAGGCTCCCAGTTCTCCATGGCCTGTCAGGCCTTTCTGGATTTTACACTTTTTTCAGATGGCCCTTTTGACTGGGGGGCAGTGAGACTTCATTGTAGTGCAGATTTCCTTTGCAAGCTTGCTTGGTTGGCCAAAAAGGGCGTATGCGTTTTTTCCTGAATATATTCAGGAAAAAACGCATACGCCCTTTTTGGCCAAGTGCATCATTGTGGACATTCTGTCTCTTTTCCTATGCTTTACATGCAATTCCAGTCTACCTCCTGAAATCGGATTCCTGCAATTCTGCCCCGCTTTCGAGTCCTCTTGGCAGCCTTACTTCAATATATTTTTGGACGATAGCTGTCATTTTTAACTCTGCAGGTTTGTGAATTACAGTGCCCCTGAGCTCCTTTCTTCAACTCGCTTTCTTGTGAGCTGGCCGCAACACCGCAGGATTGCTTCAGGCCCTAGTGTGGTTCCGGCATGGCACGCTGAGCCTTTGGTTAATTCCTCTTCCTGGTGGGAAATGAGAGTTAAATTTGCCCATCCAGACACCTCCAGCTAGTCTCTCATTGGTTCTCCCTATTCCTGTTCATTTTCCGCAGAAATTGCAAACTGGGCCAAACAGGAGGTTAAAGGCACTGACTCTCCAAGTGGGGAGAGTGTTAGTAAAGCGTCTGGAATGTTACACCCGAGTACCAGGGGACGAAAACTGAGACACATTTGAACACGTTTCCCGATCACACGGTGGATCATACTCTGGGTTCCACATGCATGTTTTAGCTGAAGGAAGAATCCCTTAAACCTGGAGAGTTGAGACCCATGGAATGGCTACCATGCAATATGACTTCAAAGGGTCTGCATTTGCTCATCAAACCTCACCAATCCTATCACTGCTGCGTTTATGCTGCTGTACACATGCTTGATTCTCTTTTGGAGACATATAAATCCATAGGTTTTAAGATTCTTACTAGTCAGGTATATTCTTAGACGTTTAATATGGGGTGTTGAGTCCACTTCGTTGAGCAAGGAGTAGCTCTTGTCTATTACATATTTGGCTTATGGAACGGTATCTGTGCTAATTTCAATCTCTGGTTTTATGCAGCACCCCAACTCACCTTTCCCCTTAAGCAAGCATAAGTTGGTTTTCTACATTTGAGATCCTGTTCTGTTTTGTAATTCAGTTCCTGTGTAGCCAAGTTTACATTCCATGTATTAGTGATATCTTATGAGGTTTCTTTTTCTGTGTGACTTATGTCACTTAGAATCATCGTACCTGAATCCACTCATTATGCTGCTACGGGCCTGATGACATAGATTTCATTCCTGAGTGATATTGCATTGTACGTAAGTACCACAACTTCTTTATCCATTTTTCGCTTTCTGTGATATTGAACTTGTACCGTAAATGAGGTTCTTGTAAACAGAGCCGTCCCAAACTTTGGGGTGGCTGTGTCTTTTTGATTTTAATTTCCCTAAGCTATAGGACCATAAGTGGAAGTGCCCTAGGCTCTGTTGCTTTGTTTTTTAGATGTTTCAGGAAACACCATACACTTCTCCAGAGTGGCTGTTGGCAATTTACATCCCGCCCATCAGCATAACAAGGCTCCCAGTTCTCCATGGCCTGTCCTGCCTTTCTGGATTTTATACTTTTTTCAGATGGCCCTTTTGACCGGGGGGCAGTGAGACTTCATTGTACTGCAGATTTCCTTTGCAAGCTTGCTTGGTTGGCCAAAAAGGGCGTATGCGTTTTTTCCTGAATATATTCAGGAAAAAACGCATACGCCCTTTTTGGCCAAGTGCATCATTGTGGACGTTCTGCCTCTTTTCCTATGCTTTACATGCAATTCCAGTCTACCTCCTGAAATCGGATTCCTGCAATTCTGCCCCGCTTTCGAGTCCTCTTGGCAGCCTTACTTCAATATATTTTTGGACGATAGCTGTCATTTATAACTCTGCAGGTTTGTGAATTACAGTGCCCCTGAGCTCCTTTCTTCAACTCGCTTTCTTTTGAGCTGGCTGCAACACCGCAGGATTGCTTCAGGCCCTAGTGTGGTTCCGGTATGGCACGCTGAGCCTTTGGTTAATTCCTCTTCCTGGTGGGAAATGAGAGTTAAATTTGCCCGTCCAGACACCTCCAGCTAGTCTCTCATTGGTTCTCCCTATTCCTGTTCATTTTCCGCAGAAATTGCAAACTGGGCCAAACAGGAGGTTAAAGGCACTGACTCTCCAATTGGGGAGAGTTTTAGTAAAGCGTCTGGAATGTTGCACCCGAGTACCAGGGGACAAAAACTGAGACACATTTGAACACGTTTCCCGATCACACGGTGGATCATACTCTGGGTTCCACATGCATGTTTCAGCTGAAGGAAGAATCCCTTAAACCTGGAGAGTTGAGACCCATGGAATGGGTCCCATTCAATATGACTTCAAAGGTTCTGCATTGGCTCACCGAACCTCACCAATCCTATCACTGCTGCGCTTATGCCACTGTACACAAACTTGATTCTCTTTCGGAGACATATAAATCCATAGATTTTAAGATTCTTACTAGTCAGGTATATTCTTAGACGTTTAATATGGGGTGTTGAGTCCTCTTCGTTGAGCAAGGAGTAGCTCTTGTCTATTACATATTTGGCTTATGGAACGGTATCTGTGCTAATTTCAATCTCTGGTTTTATGCAGCACCCCAACTCACCTTTCCCCTTAAGCAAGCATAAGTTGGTTTTCTACATTTGAGACCTTGTTCTCTTTTGTAATTCAGTTACTGTGTAGCCAAGTTTACATTCCGTGTATTAGTGATATCTTATGATGTTTCTTTTTCTGTGTGACTTATCTCACTTAGAATCATCGTACCTGAATCCACTCATTATGCTGCTATGGGCCTGATGACATAGATTTCATTGCTGAGTGATATTGCATTGTACGTAAGTACCACAACTTCTTTATCCATTTTTCGCTTTCTGTGATATTGAACTTGTACCGTAAACGAGGTTCTTGTAAACAGAGCCGTCCCAAACTTTGGGGTGGCTGTGTCTTTTTGATTTTAATTTCCCTAAGCTATAGGACCATAAGTGGAAGTGCCCTAGGCTCTGTTGCTTTGTTTTTTAGATGTTTCAGGAAACACCATACACTTCTCCAGAGTGGCTGTTGGCAATTTACATCCCGCCCATCAGCATAACAAGGCTCCCAATTCTCCATGAGCTGTCCTGCCTTTCTGGATTTTACACTTTTTTCAGATGGCCCTTTTGACTGGGGGGCAGTGAGACTTCATTGTACTGCAGATTTCCTTTGCAAGCTTGCTTGGTTGGCCAAAAAGGGCGTATGCGTTTTTTCCTGAATATATTCAGGAAAAAACGCATACGGCCTTTTTGGCCAAGTGCATCATTGTGGACGTTCTGCCTCTTTTCCTATGCTTTACATGCAATTCCAGTCTACCTCCTGAAATCGGATTCCTGCAATTCTGCCCCGCTTTCGAGTCCTCTTGGCAGCCTTACTTCAATATATTTTTGGACAATAGCTGTCATTTATAACTCTGCAGGTTTGTGAATTACAGTGCCCCTGAGCTCCTTTCTTCAACTCGCTTTCTTGTGAGCTGGCCGCAACACCGCATGATTGCTTCAGGCCCTAGTGTGGTTCCGGTATGGCACGCTGAGCCTTTGGTTAATTCCTCTTCCTGGTGGGAAATGAGAGTTAAATTTGCCCGTCCAGACACCTCCAGCTAGTCTCTCATTGGTTCTCCCTATTCCTGTTCATTTTCCGCAGAAATTGCAAACTGGGCCAAACAGGAGGTTAAAGGCACTGACTCTCCAAGTGGGGAGAGTTTTAGTAAAGCGTCTGGAATGTTGCACCAGAGTACCAGGGGACAAAAACTGAGACACATTTGAACACGTTTCCCGATCACACGGTGGATCATACTCTGGGTTCCACATGCATGTTTTAGCTGAAGGAAGAATCCCTTAAACCTGGAGAGTTGAGACCCATGGAATGGGTACCATTCAATATGCCTTCAAAGGTTCTGCATTGGCTCACCAAACCTCACCAATCCTATCACTGCTGCGCTTATGCCACTGTACACAAACTTGATTCTCTTTCGGAGACATATAAATCCATAGATTTTAAGATTCTTACTAGTCAGGTATATTCTTAGACGTTTAATATGGGGTGTTGAGTCCTCTTCGTTGAGCAAGGAGTAGCTCTTGTCTATTACATATTTGGCTTATGGAACGGTATCTGTGCTAATTTCAATCTCTGGTTTTATGCAGAACCCCAACTCACCTTTCCCCTTAAGCAAGCATAAGTTGGTTTTCTACATTTGAGACCCTGTTCTGTTTTGTATTTCAGTTCCTGGGTAGCCAAGTTTACATTCCGTGTAGTAGGGATATCTTATGATGTTTCTTTTCCTGTGTGACTTATTTCACTTAGAATCATCGTACCTGAATCCACTCATTATGCTGCTACGGGCCTGATGATATACATTTCATTGCTGAGTGATATTGCATTGTACGTAAGTACCACAAATTCTTTATCCATTTTTCGCTTTCTGTGATATTGAACTTGTACCATAAATGAGGTTCTTGTAAACAGAGCCGTCCCAAACTTTGGGGTGGCTGTTTCTTTTTGATTTTAATTTCCCTAAGCTATAGGACCATAAGTGGAAGTGCCCTAGGCTCTGTTGCTTTGTTTTTTAGATGTTTCAGGAAACACCATACACTTCTCCAGAGTGGCTGTTGGCAATTTACATCCCGCCCATCAGCATAACAAGGCTCCCAGTTCTCCATGGCCTGTCAGGCCTTTCTGGATTTTACACTTTTTTCAGATGGCCCTTTTGACTGGGGGGCAGTGAGACTTCATTGTAGTGCAGATTTCCTTTGCAAGCTTGCTTGGTTGGCCAAAAAGGGCGTATGCGTTTTTTCCTGAATATATTCAGGAAAAAACGCATACGCCCTTTTTGGCCAAGTGCATCATTGTGGACATTCTGTCTCTTTTCCTATGCTTTACATGCAATTCCAGTCTACCTCCTGAAATCGGATTCCTGCAATTCTGCCCCGCTTTCGAGTCCTCTTGGCAGCCTTACTTCAATATATTTTTGGACGATAGCTGTCATTTTTAACTCTGCAGGTTTGTGAATTACAGTGCCCCTGAGCTCCTTTCTTCAACTCGCTTTCTTGTGAGCTGGCCGCAACACCGCAGGATTGCTTCAGGCCCTAGTGTGGTTCCGGCATGGCACGCTGAGCCTTTGGTTAATTCCTCTTCCTGGTGGGAAATGAGAGTTAAATTTGCCCATCCAGACACCTCCAGCTAGTCTCTCATTGGTTCTCCCTATTCCTGTTCATTTTCCGCAGAAATTGCAAACTGGGCCAAACAGGAGGTTAAAGGCACTGACTCTCCAAGTGGGGAGAGTGTTAGTAAAGCGTCTGGAATGTTACACCCGAGTACCAGGGGACGAAAACTGAGACACATTTGAACACGTTTCCCGATCACACGGTGGATCATACTCTGGGTTCCACATGCATGTTTTAGCTGAAGGAAGAATCCCTTAAACCTGGAGAGTTGAGACCCATGGAATGGCTACCATGCAATATGACTTCAAAGGGTCTGCATTTGCTCATCAAACCTCACCAATCCTATCACTGCTGCGTTTATGCTGCTGTACACATGCTTGATTCTCTTTTGGAGACATATAAATCCATAGGTTTTAAGATTCTTACTAGTCAGGTATATACTTAGACGTTTAATATGGGGTGTTGAGTCCACTTCGTTGAGCAAGGAGTAGCTCTTGTCTATTACATATTTGGCTTATGGAACGGTATCTGTGCTAATTTCAATCTCTGGTTTTATGCAGCACCCCAACTCACCTTTCCCCTTAAGCAAGCATAAGTTGGTTTTCTACATTTGAGATCCTGTTCTGTTTTGTAATTCAGTTCCTGTGTAGCCAAGTTTACATTCCATGTATTAGTGATATCTTATGAGGTTTCTTTTTCTGTGTGACTTATGTCACTTAGAATCATCGTACCTGAATCCACTCATTATGCTGCTACGGGCCTGATGACATAGATTTCATTCCTGAGTGATATTGCATTGTACGTAAGTACCACAACTTCTTTATCCATTTTTCGCTTTCTGTGATATTGAACTTGTACCGTAAATGAGGTTCTTGTAAACAGAGCCGTCCCAAACTTTGGGGTGGCTGTGTCTTTTTGATTTTAATTTCCCTAAGCTATAGGACCATAAGTGGAAGTGCCCTAGGCTCTGTTGCTTTGTTTTTTAGATGTTTCAGGAAACACCATACACTTCTCCAGAGTGGCTGTTGGCAATTTACATCCCGCCCATCAGCATAACAAGGCTCCCAGTTCTCCATGGCCTGTCCTGCCTTTCTGGATTTTATACTTTTTTCAGATGGCCCTTTTGACCGGGGGGCAGTGAGACTTCATTGTACTGCAGATTTCCTTTGCAAGCTTGCTTGGTTGGCCAAAAAGGGCGTATGCGTTTTTTCCTGAATATATTCAGGAAAAAACGCATACGCCCTTTTTGGCCAAGTGCATCATTGTGGACGTTCTGCCTCTTTTCCTATGCTTTACATGCAATTCCAGTCTACCTCCTGAAATCGGATTCCTGCAATTCTGCCCCGCTTTCGAGTCCTCTTGGCAGCCTTACTTCAATATATTTTTGGACGATAGCTGTCATTTATAACTCTGCAGGTTTGTGAATTACAGTGCCCCTGAGCTCCTTTCTTCAACTCGCTTTCTTTTGAGCTGGCTGCAACACCGCAGGATTGCTTCAGGCCCTAGTGTGGTTCCGGTATGGCACGCTGAGCCTTTGGTTAATTCCTCTTCCTGGTGGGAAATGAGAGTTAAATTTGCCCGTCCAGACACCTCCAGCTAGTCTCTCATTGGTTCTCCCTATTCCTGTTCATTTTCCGCAGAAATTGCAAACTGGGCCAAACAGGAGGTTAAAGGCACTGACTCTCCAATTGGGGAGAGTTTTAGTAAAGCGTCTGGAATGTTGCACCCGAGTACCAGGGGACAAAAACTGAGACACATTTGAACACGTTTCCCGATCACACGGTGGATCATACTCTGGGTTCCACATGCATGTTTCAGCTGAAGGAAGAATCCCTTAAACCTGGAGAGTTGAGACCCATGGAATGGGTCCCATTCAATATGACTTCAAAGGTTCTGCATTGGCTCACCGAACCTCACCAATCCTATCACTGCTGCGCTTATGCCACTGTACACAAACTTGATTCTCTTTCGGAGACATATAAATCCATAGATTTTAAGATTCTTACTAGTCAGGTATATTCTTAGACGTTTAATATGGGGTGTTGAGTCCTCTTCGTTGAGCAAGGAGTAGCTCTTGTCTATTACATATTTGGCTTATGGAACGGTATCTGTGCTAATTTCAATCTCTGGTTTTATGCAGCACCCCAACTCACCTTTCCCCTTAAGCAAGCATAAGTTGGTTTTCTACATTTGAGACCTTGTTCTCTTTTGTAATTCAGTTACTGTGTAGCCAAGTTTACATTCCGTGTATTAGTGATATCTTATGATGTTTCTTTTTCTGTGTGACTTATCTCACTTAGAATCATCGTACCTGAATCCACTCATTATGCTGCTATGGGCCTGATGACATAGATTTCATTGCTGAGTGATATTGCATTGTACGTAAGTACCACAACTTCTTTATCCATTTTTCGCTTTCTGTGATATTGAACTTGTACCGTAAACGAGGTTCTTGTAAACAGAGCCGTCCCAAACTTTGGGGTGGCTGTGTCTTTTTGATTTTAATTTCCCTAAGCTATAGGACCATAAGTGGAAGTGCCCTAGGCTCTGTTGCTTTGTTTTTTAGATGTTTCAGGAAACACCATACACTTCTCCAGAGTGGCTGTTGGCAATTTACATCCCGCCCATCAGCATAACAAGGCTCCCAATTCTCCATGAGCTGTCCTGCCTTTCTGGATTTTACACTTTTTTCAGATGGCCCTTTTGACTGGGGGGCAGTGAGACTTCATTGTACTGCAGATTTCCTTTGCAAGCTTGCTTGGTTGGCCAAAAAGGGCGTATGCGTTTTTTCCTGAATATATTCAGGAAAAAACGCATACGGCCTTTTTGGCCAAGTGCATCATTGTGGACGTTCTGCCTCTTTTCCTATGCTTTACATGCAATTCCAGTCTACCTCCTGAAATCGGATTCCTGCAATTCTGCCCCGCTTTCGAGTCCTCTTGGCAGCCTTACTTCAATATATTTTTGGACAATAGCTGTCATTTATAACTCTGCAGGTTTGTGAATTACAGTGCCCCTGAGCTCCTTTCTTCAACTCGCTTTCTTGTGAGCTGGCCGCAACACCGCAGGATTGCTTCAGGCCCTAGTGTGGTTCCGGTATGGCACGCTGAGCCTTTGGTTAATTCCTCTTCCTGGTGGGAAATGAGAGTTAAATTTGCCCGTCCAGACACCTCCAGCTAGTCTCTCATTGGTTCTCCCTATTCCTGTTCATTTTCCGCAGAAATTGCAAACTGGGCCAAACAGGAGGTTAAAGGCACTGACTCTCCAAGTGGGGAGAGTTTTAGTAAAGCGTCTGGAATGTTGCACCCGAGTACCAGGGGACAAAAACTGAGACACATTTGAACACGTTTCCCGATCACACGGTGGATCATACTCTGGGTTCCACATGCATGTTTTAGCTGAAGGAAGAATCCCTTAAACCTGGAGAGTTGAGACCCATGGAATGGCTACCATGCAATATGACTTCAAAGGGTCTGCATTTGCTCATCAAACCTCACCAATCCTATCACTGCTGCGTTTATGCCGCTGTACACATGCTTGATTCTCTTTTGGAGACATATAAATCCATAGGTTTTAAGATTATTACTAGTCAGGTATATTCTTAGGCGATTAATATGGGGTGTAGAGTCCACTTCGTTGAGCAAGGAGTAGCTCTTGTCTATTACATATTTGGCTTATGGAATGGTATCTGTGCTAATTTCAATCTCTGGTTTTATGCAGAACCCCAACTCACCTTTCCACTTAAGCAAGCATAAGTTGGTTTTCTACATTTGAGACCGTGTTCTGTTTTGTAATTCAGTTTCTGTGTAGCCAAGTTTACATTCCGTGTAGTAGTGATATCTTATGATGTTTCTTTTTCTGTGTGACTTATCTCACTTAGAATCATCGTACCTGAATCCACTCATTATGCTGCTACGGGCCTGATGATATAGATTTCATTGCTGAGTGATATTGCATTGTACGTAAGTACCACAAATTCTTTATCCATTTTTCACCTTCTGTGATATTGAATTTGTACTGTAAATGAGGTTCTTGTAAACAGAGCCGTCCCAAACTTTGGGGTGGCTGTGTCTTTTTGATTTTAATTTCCCTAAGCTATAGGACCATAAGTGGAAGTGCCCTAGGCTCTGTTGCTTTGTTTTTTAGATGTTTCAGGAAACACCATACACTTCTCCAGAGTGGCTATTGGCAATTTACATCCCGCCCATCAGCATAACAAGGCTCCCAGTTCTCCATGGCCTGTCCTGCCTTTCTGGATTTTAAACTTTTTTCAGATGGCCCTTTTGACCGGGGGGCAGTGAGACTTCATTGTAGTGCAGATTTCCTTTGCAAGCTTGCTTGGTTGGCCAAAAAGGGCGTATGCGTTTTTTCCTGAATATATTCAGGAAAAAACGCATACGCCCTTTTTGGCCAAGTGCATCATTGTGGACGTTCTGCCTCTTTTCCTATGCTTTACATGCAATTCCAGTCTACCTCCTGAAATCGGTTTCCTGCAATTCTGCCCCGCTTTCAAGTCCTCTTGGCAGCCTTACTTCAATATATTTTTGGACGATAGCTGTCATTTTTAACTCTGCAGGTTTGTGAATTACAGTGCCCCTGAGCTCCTTTCTTCAACTCACTTTCTTGTGAGCTGGCCGCAACACCGCAGGATTGCTTCAGGCCCTAGTGTGGTTCCGGCATGGCACGCTGAGCCTTTGGTTAATTCCACTTCCTGGTGGGAAATGAGAGTTAAATTTGCCCATCCAGACACCTCCAGCTAGTCTCTCATTGGTTCTCCCTATTCCTGTTCATTTTCCACAGAAATTGCAAACTGGGCCAAACAGGAGGTTAAAGGCACTGACTCTCCAGTGGTGAGAGTGTTAGTAAAGCGTCTGGAATGTTGCACCCGAGTACCAGGGGACAAAAACTGAGACACATTTGAACACGTTTCCCGATCACACGGTGGATCATACTCTGGGTTCCACATGCATGTTTTAGCTGAAGGAAGAATCCCTTAAACCTAGAGAGTTGAGACCCATGGAATGGCTACCATGCAATATGACTTCAAAGGGTCTGCATTTGCTCATCAAACCTCACCAATCCTATCACTGCTGCGTTTATGCTGCTGTACACATGCTTGATTCTCTTTTGGAGACATATAAATCCATAGGTTTTAAGATTCTTACTAGTCAGGTATATTCTTAGACGTTTAATATGGGGTGTTGAGTCCTCTTCGTTGAGCAAGGAGTAGCTCTTGTCTATTACATATTTGGCTTATGGAACGGTATCTGTGCTAATTTCAATCTCTGGTTTTATGCAGCACCCCAACTCACCTTTCCCCTTAAGCAAGCATAAGTTGGTTTTCTACATTTGAGATCCTGTTCTGTTTTGTAATTCAGTTCCTGTGTAGCCAAGTTTACATTCCATGTATTAGTGATATCTTATGAGGTTTCTTTTTCTGTGTGACTTATGTCACTTAGAATCATCGTACCTGAATCCACTCATTATGCTGCTACGGGCCTGATGACATAGATTTCATTCCTGAGTGATATTGCATTGTACGTAAGTACCACAACTTCTTTATCCATTTTTCGCTTTCTGTGATATTGAACTTGTACCGTAAATGAGGTTCTTGTAAACAGAGCCGTCCCAAACTTTGGGGTGGCTGTGTCTTTTTGATTTTAATTTCCCTA
This sequence comes from Pseudorca crassidens, assembly GCF_039906515.1. NCBI lineage: Eukaryota > Metazoa > Chordata > Mammalia > Artiodactyla > Delphinidae > Pseudorca > Pseudorca crassidens. The sequence goes on from NC_090296.1 coordinate 163,418,868, forward strand.
AGCTATAGGACCATAAGTGGAAGTGCCCTAGGCTCTGTTGCTTTGTTTTTTAGATGTTTCAGGAAACACCATACACTTCTCCAGAGTGGCTGTTGGCAATTTACATCCCGCCCATCAGCATAACAAGGCTCCCAGTTCTCCATGGCCTGTCCTGCCTTTCTGGATTTTATACTTTTTTCAGATGGCCCTTTTGACCGGGGGGCAGTGAGACTTCATTGTACTGCAGATTTCCTTTGCAAGCTTGCTTGGTTGGCCAAAAAGGGCGTATGCGTTTTTTCCTGAATATATTCAGGAAAAAACGCATACGCCCTTTTTGGCCAAGTGCATCATTGTGGACGTTCTGCCTCTTTTCCTATGCTTTACATGCAATTCCAGTCTACCTCCTGAAATCGGATTCCTGCAATTCTGCCCCGCTTTCGAGTCCTCTTGGCAGCCTTACTTCAATATATTTTTGGACGATAGCTGTCATTTATAACTCTGCAGGTTTGTGAATTACAGTGCCCCTGAGCTCCTTTCTTCAACTCGCTTTCTTGTGAGCTGGCTGCAACACCGCAGGATTGCTTCAGGCCCTAGTGTGGTTCCGGTATGGCACGCTGAGCCTTTGGTTAATTCCTCTTCCTGGTGGGAAATGAGAGTTAAATTTGCCCGTCCAGACACCTCCAGCTAGTCTCTCATTGGTTCTCCCTATTCCTGTTCATTTTCCGCAGAAATTGCAAACTGGGCCAAACAGGAGGTTAAAGGCACTGACTCTCCAATTGGGGAGAGTTTTAGTAAAGCGTCTGGAATGTTGCACCCGAGTACCAGGGGACAAAAACTGAGACACATTTGAACACGTTTCCCGATCACACGGTGGATCATACTCTGGGTTCCACATGCATGTTTTAGCTGAAGGAAGAATCCCTTAAACCTGGAGAGTTGAGACCCATGGAATGGGTCCCATTCAATATGACTTCAAAGGTTCTGCATTGGCTCACCGAACCTCACCAATCCTATCACTGCTGCGCTTATGCCACTGTACACAAACTTGATTCTCTTTCGGAGACATATAAATCCATAGATTTTAAGATTCTTACTAGTCAGGTATATTCTTAGACGTTTAATATGGGGTGTTGAGTCCTCTTCGTTGAGCAAGGAGTAGCTCTTGTCTATTACATATTTGGCTTATGGAACGGTATCTGTGCTAATTTCAATCTCTGGTTTTATGCAGCACCCCAACTCACCTTTCCCCTTAAGCAAGCATAAGTTGGTTTTCTACATTTGAGACCTTGTTCTCTTTTGTAATTCAGTTACTGTGTAGCCAAGTTTACATTCCGTGTATTAGTGATATCTTATGATGTTTCTTTTTCTGTGTGACTTATCTCACTTAGAATCATCGTACCTGAATCCACTCATTATGCTACTATGGGCCTGATGACATAGATTTCATTGCTGAGTGATATTGCATTGTACGTAAGTACCACAACTTCTTTATCCATTTTTCGCTTTCTGTGATATTGAACTTGTACCGTAAACGAGGTTCTTGTAAACAGAGCCGTCCCAAACTTTGGGGTGGCTGTGTCTTTTTGATTTTAATTTCCCTAAGCTATAGGACCATAAGTGGAAGTGCCCTAGGCTCTGTTGCTTTGTTTTTTAGATGTTTCAGGAAACACCATACACTTCTCCAGAGTGGCTGTTGGCAATTTACATCCCGCCCATCAGCATAACAAGGCTCCCAATTCTCCATGAGCTGTCCTGCCTTTCTGGATTTTACACTTTTTTCAGATGGCCCTTTTGACTGGGGGGCAGTGAGACTTCATTGTACTGCAGATTTCCTTTGCAAGCTTGCTTGGTTGGCCAAAAAGGGCGTATGCGTTTTTTCCTGAATATATTCAGGAAAAAACGCATACGCCCTTTTTGGCCAAGTGCATCATTGTGGACGTTCTGCCTCTTTTCCTATGCTTTACATGCAATTCCAGTCTACCTCCTGAAATCGGATTCCTGCAATTCTGCCCCGCTTTCGAGTCCTCTTGGCAGCCTTACTTCAATATATTTTTGGACAATAGCTGTCATTTATAACTCTGCAGGTTTGTGAATTACAGTGCCCCTGAGCTCCTTTCTTCAACTCGCTTTCTTGTGAGCTGGCCGCAACACCGCAGGATTGCTTCAGGCCCTAGTGTGGTTCCGGTATGGCACGCTGAGCCTTTGGTTAATTCCTCTTCCTGGTGGGAAATGAGAGTTAAATTTGCCCGTCCAGACACCTCCAGCTAGTCTCTCATTGGTTCTCCCTATTCCTGTTCATTTTCCGCAGAAATTGCAAACTGGGCCAAACAGGAGGTTAAAGGCACTGACTCTCCAAGTGGGGAGAGTTTTAGTAAAGCGTCTGGAATGTTGCACCCGAGTACCAGGGGACAAAAACTGAGACACATTTGAACACGTTTCCCGATCACACGGTGGATCATACTCTGGGTTCCACATGCATGTTTTAGCTGAAGGAAGAATCCCTTAAACCTGGAGAGTTGAGACCCATGGAATGGCTACCATGCAATATGACTTCAAAGGGTCTGCATTTGCTCATCAAACCTCACCAATCCTATCACTGCTGCGTTTATGCCGCTGTACACATGCTTGATTCTCTTTTGGAGACATATAAATCCATAGGTTTTAAGATTATTACTAGTCAGGTATATTCTTAGGCGATTAATATGGGGTGTAGAGTCCACTTCGTTGAGCAAGGAGTAGCTCTTGTCTATTACATATTTGGCTTATGGAATGGTATCTGTGCTAATTTCAATCTCTGGTTTTATGCAGAACCCCAACTCACCTTTCCACTTAAGCAAGCATAAGTTGGTTTTCTACATTTGAGACCGTGTTCTGTTTTGTAATTCAGTTTCTGTGTAGCCAAGTTTACATTCCGTGTAGTAGTGATATCTTATGATGTTTCTTTTTCTGTGTGACTTATCTCACTTAGAATCATCGTACCTGAATCCACTCATTATGCTGCTACGGGCCTGATGATATAGATTTCATTGCTGAGTGATATTGCATTGTACGTAAGTACCACAAATTCTTTATCCATTTTTCACCTTCTGTGATATTGAATTTGTACTGTAAATGAGGTTCTTGTAAACAGAGCCGTCCCAAACTTTGGGGTGGCTGTGTCTTTTTGATTTTAATTTCCCTAAGCTATAGGACCATAAGTGGAAGTGCCCTAGGCTCTGTTGCTTTGTTTTTTAGATGTTTCAGGAAACACCATACACTTCTCCAGAGTGGCTATTGGCAATTTACATCCCGCCCATCAGCATAACAAGGCTCCCAGTTCTCCATGGCCTGTCCTGCCTTTCTGGATTTTAAACTTTTTTCAGATGGCCCTTTTGACCGGGGGGCAGTGAGACTTCATTGTAGTGCAGATTTCCTTTGCAAGCTTGCTTGGTTGGCCAAAAAGGGCGTATGCGTTTTTTCCTGAATATATTCAGGAAAAAACGCATACGCCCTTTTTGGCCAAGTGCATCATTGTGGACGTTCTGCCTCTTTTCCTATGCTTTACATGCAATTCCAGTCTACCTCCTGAAATCGGTTTCCTGCAATCCTGCCCCGCTTTCAAGTCCTCTTGGCAGCCTTACTTCAATATATTTTTGGACGATAGCTGTCATTTTTAACTCTGCAGGTTTGTGAATTACAGTGCCCCTGAGCTCCTTTCTTCAACTCACTTTCTTGTGAGCTGGCCGCAACACCGCAGGATTGCTTCAGGCCCTAGTGTGGTTCCGGCATGGCACGCTGAGCCTTTGGTTAATTCCTCTTCCTGGTGGGAAATGAGAGTTAAATTTGCCCATCCAGACACCTCCAGCTAGTCTCTCATTGGTTCTCCCTATTCCTGTTCATTTTCCGCAGAAATGGCAAACTGGGCCAAACAGGAGGTTAAAGGTACTGACTCTCCAAGTGGGGAGAGTTTTAGTAAAGCGTCTGGAATGTTGCACCCAAGTACCAGCGGAGAAAATCTGAGACACATTTGAACACGTTTCCCGATCACACGGTGGATCATACTCTGGGTTCCACATGCATGTTTTAGCTGAAGGAAGAATCCCTTAAACCTGGAGAGTTGAGACCCATGGAATGGCTACCATGCAATATGACTTCAAAGGGTCTGCATTGGCTCACCGAACCTCACCAATCCTATTACTGCTGCATTTATGCCTCTGTAGACACGCTTGATTCTCTTTCGGAGACATATAAATCCATAGATTTTAAGATTCTTACTAGTCAGGTATATTCTTAGACTTTTAATATGGGGTGTTGAGTCCTCTTCGTTGAGCAAGGAGTAGCTCTTGTCTATTACATATTTGGCTTATGGAACGGTATCTGTGCTAATTTCAATCTCTGGTTTTATGCAGCACCCCAACTCACCTTTCCCCTTAAGCAAGCATAAGTTGGTTTTCTACATTTGAGACCTTGTTCTGTTTTGTAATTCAGTTCCTGTGTAGCCAAGTTTACATTCCGTGTATTAGTGATATCTTATGATGTTTCTTTTTCTGTGTGACTTATCTCACTTAGAATCATCGTACCTGAATCCACTCATTATGCTGCTATGGGCCTGATGACATAGATTTCATTGCTGAGTGATATTGCATTGTATGTAAGTACCACAACTTCTTTATCCATTTTTCACTTTCTGTGATATTGAACTTGTACTGTAAACGAGGTTCTTGTAAACAGAGCCGTCCCAAACTTTGGGGTGGCTGTGTCTTTTTGATTTTAATTTCCCTAAGCTATAGGACCATAAGTGGAAGTGCCCTAGGCTCTGTTGCTTTGTTTTGTAGATGTTTCAGGAAACACCATACACTTCTCCAGAGTGGCTGTTGGCAATTTACATCCCGCCCATCAGTATAACAAGGCTCCCAGTTCTCCATGGCCTGTCCTGCCTTTCTGGATTTTACACTTTTTTCAGAGGGCCCTTTTGACCGGGGGGCAGTGAGACTTCATTGTAGTGCAGATTTCCTTTGCAAGCTTGCTTGGTTTGCCAAAAAGGGCGTATGCGTTTTTTCCTGAATATATTCAGGAAAAAACGCATACGCCCTTTTTGGCCAAGTGCATCATTGTGGACGTTCTGCCTCTTTTCCTATGCTTTACATGCAATTCCAGTCTACCTCCTGAAATCGGATTCCTGCAATTCTGCCCCGCTTTCAAGTCCTCTTGGCAGCCTTACTTCAATATATTTTTGGACGATAGCTGTCATTTTTAACTCTGCAGGTTTGTGTATTACAGTGCCCCTGAGCTGCTTTCTTCAACTCGCTTTCTTGTGAGCTGGCCGCAACACCGCAGGATTGCTTCAGGCCCTAGTGTGGTTCCGGCATGGCAAGCTGAGCCTTTGGTTAATTCCTCTTCCTGGTGGGAAATGAGAGTTAAATTTGCCCGTCCAGACACCTCCAGATAGTCTCTCATTGGTTCTCCCTATTCCTGTTCATCTTCCGCAGAAATTGCAAACTGGGCCAAACAGGAGGTTAAAGGCACTGACTCTCCAAGTGGGGAGAGTGTTAGTAAAGCGTCTGGAATGTTGCACCCGAGTACGAGGAGACGAAACCTGAGACACATTTCAACACGTTTCCCGATCACACGGTGGATCATACTCTGGGTTCCACATGCATGTTTTAGGTGAAGGAAGAATCCCTTAAACCTGGAGAGTTGAGACCCATGGAATGGGTACCATGCAATATGACTTCAAAGGTTCTGCATTGGCTCACCGAACCTCACTAATCCTATCACTGCTGTGCTTATGCCACTGTACACACGCTTGATTCCCTTTCGGAGACATATAAATCCATAGGTTTTAAGATTCTTACTAGTCAGGTATATTCCTAGACGTTTAATATGGGGTGTTGAGTCCTCTTCGTTGAGCAAGGAGTAGCTCTTGTCTATTACATATTTGGCTTATGGAACTGTATCTGTGCTAATTTCAATCTCTGGTTTTATGCAGCTCCCCAATTCACCTTTCCCCTTAAGCTAGCATAAGTTGGTTTTCTACATTTGAGACACTGTTCTGTTTTGTATTTCAGTTCCTCGGTAGCCAAGTTTACATTCCGTGTAGTAGGGATATCTTATGATGTTTCTTTTTCTGTGTGACTTATTTCACTTAGAATCATCGTACCTGAATCCACTCATTATGCTGCTACGGGCCTGATGATATACATTTCATTGCTGAGTGATATTGCATTGTACGTAAGTATCACAAATTCTTTATCCATTTTTCGCTTTCTGTGATATTGAACTTGTACCGTAAATGAGGTTCTTGTAAACAGAGCCGTCCCAAACTTTGGGGTGGCTGTTTCTTTTTGATTTTAATTTCCCTAAGCTATAGGACCATAAGTGGAAGTGCCCTAGGCTCTGTTGCTTTGTTTTTTAGATGTTTCAGGAAACACCATACACTTCTCCAGAGTGGCTGTTGGCAATTTACATCCAGCCCATCAGCATAACAAGGCTCCCAGTTCTCCATGGCCTGTCCGGCCTTTCTGGAATTTACACTTTTTTCAGATGGCCCTTTTGACTGGGGGGCAGTGAGACTTCATTGTAGTGCAGATTTCCTTTGCAAGCTTGCTTGGTTGGCCAAAAAGGGCGTATGCGTTTTTTCCTGAATATATTCAGGAAAAAACGCATACGCCCTTTTTGGCCAAGTGCATCATTGTGGACATTCTGTCTCTTTTCCTATGCTTTACATGCAATTCCAGTCTACCTCCTGAAATCGGATTCCTGCAATTCTGCCCCGCTTTCAAGTCCTCTTGGCAGCCTTACTTCAATATATTTTTGGACGATAGCTGTCATTTTTAACTCTGCAGGTTTGTGAATTACAGTGCCCCTGAGCTCCTTTCTTCAACTCGCTTTCTTGTGAGCTGGCCGCAACACCGCAGGATTGCTTCAGGCCCTAGTGTGGTTCCGGCATGGCACGCTGAGCCTTTGGTTAATTCCTCTTCCTGGTGGGAAATGAGAGTTAAATTTGCCCATCCAGACACCTCCAGCTAGTCTCTCATTGGTTCTCCCTATTCCTGTTCATTTTCCGCAGAAATTGCAAACTGGGCCAAACAGGAGGTTAAAGGCAGTGACTCTCCAAGTGGGGAGAGTGTTAGTAAAGCGTCTGGAATGTTGCACCCGAGTACCAGGGGACGAAAACTGAGACACATTTGAACACGTTTCCCGATCACACGGTGGATCATACTCTGGGTTCCACATGCATGTTTTAGCTGAAGGAAGAATCCCTTAAACCTGGAGAGTTGAGACCCATGGAATGGCTACCATGCAATATGACTTCAAAGGGTCTGCATTTGCTCATCAAACCTCAGAAATCCTATCACTGCTGCGTTTATGCCGCTGTACACATGCTTGATTCTCTTTTGGAGACATATAAATCCATAGGTTTTAAGATTATTACTAGTCAGGTATATTCTTAGGCGATTAATATGGGGTGTAGAGTCCACTTCGTTGAGCAAGGAGTAGATCTTGTCTATTACATATTTGGCTTATGGAATGGTATCTGTGCTAATTTCAATCTCTGGTTTTATGCAGAACCCCAACTCACCTTTCCCCTTAAGCAAGCATAAGTTGGTTTTCTACATTTGAGACCGTGTTCTGTTTTGTAATTCAGTTTCTGTGTAGCCAAGTTTACATTCCGTGTAGTAGTGATATCTTATGATGTTTCCTTTTCTGTGTGACTTATCTCACTTAGAATCATCGTACCTGAATCCACTCATTATGCTGCTACGGGCCTGATGACATAGATTTCATTCCTGAGTGATATTGCATTGTACGTAAGTACCACAACTTCTTTATCCATTTTTCACTTTCTGCGATATTGAACTTGTACCATAAACGAGATTCTTGTAAACAGAGCCGGCCCAAACTTTGGGGTGGCTGTGTCTTTTTGATTTTAATTTCCCTAAGCTATAGGACCATAAGTGGAAGTGCCCTAGGCTCTGTTGCTTTGTTTTTTAGATGTTTCAGGAAACACCATACACTTCTCCAGAGTGGCTGTTGGCAATTTACATCCCGCCCATCAGCATAACAAGGCTCCCAATTCTCCATGGCCTGTCCTGCCTTTCTGGATTTTACACATTTTTCAGATGGCCCTTTTGACCGGGGGGCAGTGAGACTTCATTGTACTGCAGATTTCCTTTGCAAGCTTGCTTGGTTGGCCAAAAAGGGCGTATGCGTTTTTTCCTGAATATATTCAGGAAAAAACGCATACGCCCTTTTTGGCCAAGTGCATCATTGTGGACGTTCTGCCTCTTTTCCTATGCTTTACATGCAATTCCAGTCTACCTCCTGAAATCGGATTCCTGCAATTCTGCCCCGCTTTCGAGTCCTCTTGGCAGCCTTACTTCAATATATTTTTGGACGATAGCTGTCATTTATAACTCTGCAGGTTTGTGAATTACAGTGCCCCTGAGCTCGTTTCTTCAACTCGCTTTCTTGTGAGCTGGCCGCAACACCGCAGGATTGCTTCAGGCCCTAGTGTGGTTCCGGCATGGCACGCTGAGCCTTTGGTTAATTCCTCTTCCTGGTGGGAAATAAGAGTTAAATTTGCCCGTCCAGACACCTCCAGCTAGTCTCTCATTGGTTCTCCCTATTCCTGTTCATTTTCCGCAGAAATTGCAAACTGGGCCAAACAGGAGGTTAAAGGCAGTGACTCTCCAAGTGGGGAGAGTTTTAGTAAAGCGTCTGGAATGTTGCACCCGAGTACCAGGGGACAAAAACTGAGACACATTTGAACACGTTTCCCGATCACACGGTGGATCATACTCTGGGTTCCACATGCATGTTTTAGCTGAAGGAAGAATCCCTTAAACCTGGAGAGTTGAGACCCATGGAATGGGTACCATGCAATATGACTTCAAAGGTTCTGCATTGGCTCACCGAACCTCACCAATCCTATCACTGCTGCGCTTATGCCACTGTACACACGCTTGATTCTCTTTCGGAGACATAGAAATCCATAGATTTTAAGATTGTTACTAGTCAGGTATATTCTTAGACGTTTAATATGGGGTGTTGAGTCCTCTTCGTTGAGCAAGGAGTAGCTCTTGTCTATTACATATTTGGCTTATGGAACGGTATCTGTGCTAATTTCAATCTCTGGTTTTATGCAGCACCCCAACTCACCTTTCCCCTTAAGCAAGCATAAGTTGGTTTTCTACATTTGAGACCTTGTTCTGTTTTGTAATTCAGTTCCTGTGTAGCCAAGTTTACATTCCGTGTATTAGTGATATCTTATGATGTTTCTTTTTCTGTGTGACTTATCTCACTTAGAATCATCGTACCTGAATCCACTCATTATGCTGCTATGGTCCTGATGACATAGATTTCATTGTTGAGTGATATTGCATTGTACGTAAGTACCACAACTTCTTTATCCATTTTTCGCTTTCTGTGATATTGAACTTGTACCGTAAACGAGGTTCTTGTAAACAGAGCCGTCCCAAACTTTGGGGTGGCTGTGTCTTTTTGATTCTAATTTCCCTAAGCTATAGGACCATAAGTGGAAGTGCCCTAGGCTCTGTTGCTTTGCTTTTTAGATGTTTCAGGAAACACCATACACTTCTCCAGAGTGGCTGTTGGCAATTTACATCCCGCCCATCAGCATAACAAGGCTCCCAATTCTCCATGAGCTGTCCTGCCTTTCTGGATTTTACACTTTTTTCAGATGGCCCTTTTGACTGGGGGGCAGTGAGACTTCATTGTACTGCAGATTTCCTTTGCAAGCTTGCTTGGTTGGCCAAAAAGGGCGTATGCGTTTTTTCCTGAATATATTCAGGAAAAAACGCATACGCCCTTTTTGGCCAAGTGCATCATTGTGGACATTCTGTCTCTTTTCCTATGCTTTACATGCAATTCCAGTCTACCTCCTGAAATCGGATTCCTGCAATTCTGCCCCGCTTTCGAGTCCTCTTGGCAGCCTTACTTCAATATATTTTTGGACGATAGCTGTCATTTTTAACTCTGCAGGTTTGTGAATTACAGTGCCCCTGAGCTCCTTTCTTCAACTCGCTTTCTTGTGAGCTGGCCGCAACACCGCAGGATTGCTTCAGGCCCTAGTGTGGTTCCGGCATGGCACGCTGAGCCTTTGGTTAATTCCTCTTCCTGGTGGGAAATGAGAGTTAAATTTGCCCGTCCAGACACCTCCAGCTAGTCTCTCACTGGTTCTCCCTATTCCTGTTCATCTTCCGCAGAAATTGCAAACTGGGCCAAACAGGAGGTTAAAGGCACTGACTCTCCAAGTGGGGAGAGTTTTAGTAAAGCGTCTGGAATGTTGCACCCGAGTACCAGGGGACAAAAACTGAGACACATTTGAACACGTTTCCCGATCACACGGTGGATCATACTCTGGGTTCCACATGCATGTTTTAGCTGAAGGAAGAATCCCTTAAACCTGGAGAGTTGAGACCCATGGAATGGGTACCATTCAATATGACTTCAAAGGTTCTGCATTGGCTCACCGAACCTCACCAATCCTATCACTGCTGCGCTTATGCCACTGTACACACGCTTGATTCTCTTTCGGAGACATATATATCCATAGATTTTAAGATTCTTACTAGTCAGGTATATTCTTAGACGTTTAATATGGGGTGTTGAGTCCTCTTCGTTGAGCAAGGAGTAGCTCTTGTCTATTACATATTTGGCTTATGGAACGGTATCTGTGCTAATTTCAATCTCTGGTTTTATGCAGCACCCCAACTCACCTTTCCCCTTAAGCAAGCATAAGTTGGTTTTCTACATTTGAGACCTTGTTCTGTTTTGTAATTCAGTTCCTGTGTAGCCAAGTTTACATTCCGTGTATTAGTGATATCTTATGATGTTTCTTTTTCTGTGTGACTTATCTCACTTAGAATCATCGTACCTGAATCCACTCATTATGCTGCTATGGGCCTGATGACATAGATTTCATTGCTGAGTGATATTGCATTGTACGTAAGTACCACAACTTCTTTATCCATTTTTCGCTTTCTGTGATATTGAACTTGTACCGTAAACGAGGTTCTTGTAAACAGAGCCGTCCCAAACTTTGGGGTGGCTGTGTCTTTTTGATTCTAATTTCCCTAAGCTATACGACCATAAGTGGAAGTGCCCTAGGCTCTGTTGCTTTGCTTTTTAGATGTTTCAGGAAACACCATACACTTCTCCAGAGTGGCTGTTGGCAATTTACATCCCGCCCATCAGCATAACAAGGCTCCCAATTCTCCATGAGCTGTCCTGCCTTTCTGGATTTTACACTTTTTTCAGATGCCCCTTTTGACTGGGGGGCAGTGAGACTTCATTGTACTGCAGATTTCCTTTGCAAGCTTGCTTGGTTGGCCAAAAAGGGCGTATGCGTTTTTTCCTGAATATATTCAGGAAAAAACGCATACGCCCTTTTTGGCCAAGTGCATCATTGTGGACGTTCTGCCTCTTTTCCTATGCTTTACATGCAATTCCAGTCTACCTCCTGAAATCGGATTCCTGCAATTCTGCCCCGCTTTCAAGTCCTCTTGGCAGCCTTACTTCAATATATTTTTGGACGATAGCTGTCATTTTTAACTCTGCAGGTTTGTGAATTACAGTGCCCCTGAGCTCCTTTCTTCAACTCGCTTTCTTGTGAGCTGGCCGCAACACCGCAGGATTGCTTCAGGCCCTAGTGTGGTTCTGGCATTGCATGCTGAGCCTTTGGTTAATTCCTCTTCCTGGTGGGAAATGAGAGTTAAATTTGCCCGTCCAGACACCTCCAGCTAGTCTCTCATTGGTTCTCCCTATTCCTGTTCATTTTCCGCAGAAATTGCAAACTGGGCCAAACAGGAGGTTAAAGGCACTGACTCTCCAAGTGGGGAGAGTTTTAGTAAAGCGTCTGGAATGTTGCACCCGAGTACCAGGGGACGAAATCTGACACATTTGAACACATTTCCCGATCACACGGTGGATCATACTCTGGGTTCCACATGCATGTTTTAGCTGAAGGAAGAATCCCTTAAACCTGGAGAGTTGAGACCCATGGAATGGGTACCATGCAATATGACTTCAAAGGGTCTGCATTTGCTCACCGAACCTCACCAATCCTATTACTGCTGCATTTATGCCTCTGTAGACACGCTTGATTCTCTTTCGGAGACATATAAATCCATAGGTTTTAAGATTCTTACTAGTCAGGTATATTCTTAGGCATTTAATATGGGGTGTAGAGTCCACTTTGTTGAGCAAGGAGTAGCTCTTGTCTATTACCTATTTGGCTTATGGAATGGTATCTGTGCTAATTTCAATCTCTGGTTTTATGCAGCACCCCAACTCACCTTTCCCCTTAAGCAAGCATAAGTTGGTTTTCTACATTTGAGATCCTGTTCTGTTTTGTAATTCAGTTCCTGTGTAGCCAAGTTTACATTCCGTGTATTAGTGATATCTTATGATGTTTCTTTTTCTGTGTGACTTATTTCACTTAGAATCATCGTACCTGAATCCACTCATTATGCTGCTATGGACCTGATGACATAGATTTCATTCCTGAGTGATATTGCATTGTACGTAAGTACCACAACTTCTTTATCCATTTTTCACTTTCTGCGATATTGAACTTGTACCATAAACGAGATTCTTGTAAACAGAGCCGGCCCAAACTTTGGGGTGGCTGTGTCTTTTTGATTTTAATTTCCCTAAGCTATAGGACCATAAGTGGAAGTGCCCTAGGCTCTGTTGCTTTGTTTTTTAGATGTTTCAGGAAACACCATACACTTCTCCAGAGTGGCTGTTGGCAATTTACATCCCGCCCATCAGCATAACAAGGCTCCCAGTTCTCCATGGCCTGTCCTGCCTTTCTGGATTTTATACTTTTTTCAGATGGCCCTTTTGACCGGGGGGCAGTGAGACTTCATTGTACTGCAGATTTCCTTTGCAAGCTTGCTTGGTTGGCCAAAAAGGGCGTATGCGTTTTTTCCTGAATATATTCAGGAAAAAACGCATACGCCCTTTTTGGCCAAGTGCATCATTGTGGACGTTCTGCCTCTTTTCCTATGCTTTACATGCAATTCCAGTCTACCTCCTGAAATCGGATTCCTGCAATTCTGCCCTGCTTTCAAGTCCTCTTGGCAGCCTTACTTCAATATATTTTTGGACGATAGCTGTCATTTATAACTCTGCAGGTTTGTGAATTACAGTGCCCCTGAGCTCCTTTCTTCAACTCGCTTTCTTGTGAGCTGGCCGCAACACCGCAGGATTGCTTCAGGCCCTAGTGTGGTTCCGGCATGGCACGCTGAGCCTTTGGTTAATTCCTCTTCCTGGTGGGAAATGAGAGTTACATTTGCCCATCCAGACACCTCCAGCTAGTCTCTCATTGGTTCTCCCTATTCCTGTTCATTTTCCGCAGAAATTGCAAACTGGGCCAAACAGGAGGTTAAAGGCACTGACTCTCCAAGTGGGGAGAGTTTTAGTAAAGCGTCTGGAATGTTGCACCCGAGTACCAGGGGACAAAAACTGAGACACATTTGAACACGTTTCCCGATCACACGGTGGATCATCCTCTGGGTTCCACATGCATGTTTTAGCTGAAGGAAGAATCCCTTAAACCTGGAGAGTTGAGACCCATGGAATGGGTACCATTCAATATGACTTCAAAGGTTCTGCATTGGCTCACCGAACCTCACCAATCCTATCACTGCTGCGCTTATGCCACTGTACACACGCTTGATTCTCTTTCGGAGACATAGAAATCCATAGATTTTAAGATTCTTACTAGTCAGGTATATTCTTAGACGTTTAATATGGGGTGTTGAGTCCTCTTCGTTGAGCAAGGAGTAGCTCTTGTCTATTACATATTTGGCTTATGGAACGGTATCTGTGCTAATTTCAATCTCTGGTTTTATGCAGCACCCCAACTCACCTTTCCCCTTAAGCAAGCATAAGATGGTTTTCTACATTTGAGACCTTGTTCTGTTTTGTAATTCAGTTCCTGTGTAGCCAAGTTTTCATTCCGTGTAGTAGTGATATCTTATGATGTTTCTTTTTCTGTGTGACTTATCTCACTTAGAATCATCGTACCTGAATCCACTCATTATGCTGCTATGGGCCTGATGACATAGATTTCATTCCTCGTTGATATTGCATTGTACGTAAGTACCACAACTTCTTTATCCATTTTTCACTTTCTGTGATATTGAACTTGTACCATAAACGAGATTCTTGTAAACAGAGCCGGCCCAAACTTTGGGGTGGCTGTGTCTTTTTGATTTTAATTTCCCTAAGCTATAGGACCATAAGTGGAAGTGCCCTAGGCTCTGTTGCTTTGTTTTTTAGATGTTTCAGGAAACACCATACACTTCTCCAGAGTGGCTGTTGGCAATTTACATCCCGCCCATCAGCATAACAATGCTCCCAGTTCTCCATGGCCTGTCCTGCCTTTCTGGATTTTATACTTTTTTCAGATGGCCCTTTTGACCGGGGGGCAGTGAGACTTCATTGTAGTGCAGATTTCCTTTGCAAGCTTGCTTAGTTGGCCAAAATGGGCGTATGCGTTTTTTCCTGAATATATTCAAGAAAAAACGCATACGCCCTTTTTGGCCAAGTGCATCATTGAGGACGTTCTGCCTCTTTTCCTATGCTTTACATGCAATTCCAGTCTACCTCCTGAAATCGGTTTCCTGCAATTCTGCCCCGCTTTCAAGTCCTCTTGGCAGCCTTACTTCAATATATTTTTGGACGATAGCTGTCATTTATAACTCTGCAGGTTTGTGAATTACAGTGCCTCTGAGCTCCTTTCTTCAACTCGCTTTCTTGTGAGCTGGCCGCAACACCGTAGGATTGCTTCAGGCCCTAGTGTCGTTCCGGCATGGCACACTGAGCCTTTGGTTAATTCCTCTTCCTGGTGGGAAATGAGAGTTAAATTTGCCCGTCCAGACACCTCCAGCTTGTCTCTCACTGGTTCTCCCTATTCCTGTTCATCTTCCGCAAAAATTGCAAACTGGGCCAAACAGGAGGTTAAAGGCACTGACTCTCCAAGTGGGGAGAGTTTTAGTAAAGCGTCTGGAATGTTGCACCCGAGTACCAGGGGACGAAAACTGAGACACATTTGAACACGTTTCCCGATCACATGGTGGATCATACTCTGGGTTCCACATGCATGTTTTAGCTGAAGGAAGAATCCCTTAAACCTGGAGAGTTGAGACCCATGGAATGGCTACCATGCAATATGACTTCAAAGGGTCTGTATTTGCTCATCGAACCTCACCAATCCTATCACTGCTGCTTTTATGCCGCTGTACACATGCTTGATTCTCTTTTGGAGACATATAAATCCATAGGTTTTAAGATTATTACTAGTCAGGTATATTCTTAGGCGATTAATATGGGGAGTAGAGTCCACTTGGTTGAGCAAGGAGTAGCTCTTGTCTATTACATATTTGGCTTATGGAACGGTATCTGTGCTAATTTCAATCTCTGGTTTTATGCAGAACCCCAACTCACCTTTCCCCTTAAGCAAGCATAAGTTGGTTTTCTACATTTGAGACCGTGTTCTGTTTTGTAATTCAGTTCCTGTGTAGCCAAGTTTACATTCCGTGTAGTAGTGATATCTTATGATGTTTCTTTTTCTGTGTGACTTATCTCACTTAGAATCATCGTACCTGAATCCACTCATTATGCTGCTACGGGCCTGATGATATAGATTTCATTGTTGAGTGATATTGCATTGTACGTAAGTACCACAAATTCTTTATGCATTTTTCACCTTCTGTGATATTGAATTTGTACTGTAAATGAGGTTCTTGTAAACAGAGCCGTCCCAAACTTTGGGGTGGCTGTGTCTTTTTGATTTTAATTTCCCTAAGCTATAGGACCATAAGTGGAAGTGCCCTAGGCTCTGTTGCTTTGTTTTTTAGATGTTTCAGGAAACACCATACACTTCTCCAGAGTGGCTGTTGGCAATTTACATCCCGCCCATCAGCATAACAAGGCTCCCAGTTCTCCATGGCCTGTCCTGCCTTTCTGGATGTTACACTTTTTTCAGATGGCCCTTTTGACCGGGGGCAGTGAGACTTCATTGTAGTGCAGATTTCCTTTGCAAGCTTGCTTGGTTGGCCAAAAAGGGCGTATGCGTTTTTTCCTGAATATAATCAGGAAAAAACGCATACGCCCTTTTTGGCCAAGTGCATCATTGTGGACGTTCTGCCTCTTTTCCTATGCTTTACATGCAATTCCAGTCTACCTCCTGAAACCGGTTTCCTGCAATTCTGCCCCACTTTCAAGTCCTCTTGGCAGCCTTACTTCAATATATTTTTGGACGATAGCTGTCATTTTTAACTCTGCAGGTTTGTGAATTACAGTGCCTCTGAGCTCCTTTCTTCAACTCGCTTTCTTGTGAGCTGGCTGCAACACCGTAGCATTGCTTCAGGCCCTAGTGTGGTTCCGGCATGGCACGCTGAGCCTTTGGTTAATTCCTCTTCCTGGTGGGAAATGAGAGTTAAATTTGCCCATCCAGACACCTCCAGCTAGTCTCTCATTGGTTCTCCCTATTCCTGTTCATTTTCCGCAGAAATTGCAAACTGGGCCAAACAGGAGGTTAAAGGCACTGACTCTCCAAGTGGGGAGAGGGTTAGTAAAGCGTCTGGAATGTTGCACCCGAGTACCAGGGGACCAAACCTGAGACACATTTGAACACGTTTCCCGATCACATGGTGGATCATACTCTGGGTTCCACATGCATCTTTTAGCTGAAGGAAGAATCCCTTAAACCTGGAGAGTTGAGACCCATGGAATGGGTACCATGCAATATGACTTCAAAGGTTCTGCATTGGCTCACCGAACCTCACCAATCGTATCACTGCTGCGCTTTTGCCACTGTACACACGCTTGATTCTCTTTTGGAGACATATAAATCCATAGATTTTAAGATTCTTACTAGTCAGGTATATTCTTAGACGTTTAATATGGGGTGTTGAGTCCTCTTCGTTGAGCAAAGACTAGCTCTTGTCTAATACATATTTGGCTTATGGAACGGTATCTGTGCTAATTTCAATCTCTGGTTTTATGCAGGACCCCAACTCAACTTTCCCCTTAAGCAAGCATAAGTTGGTTTTCTACATTTGAGACCCTGTTTTGTTTTGTAATTCAGTTCCTGTGTAGCCAAGTTTACATTCCGTGTAGTAGTGATATCTTATGATGTTTCTTTTTCTGTGTGACTTATTTCACTTAGAATCATCGTACCTGAATCCACTCAGTATGCTGCTACGGGCCTGAAGATATAGATTTCATTGCTGAGTGATATTGCATTGTACGTAAGTACCACAAATTCTTTATCCATTTTTCGCTTTCTGTGATATTGAACTTGTACCGTAAACGAGGTTCTTGTAAACAGAGCCGTCCCAAACTTTGGGGTGGCTGTGTCTTACTGATTTTAATTTCCCTAAGCTATAGGACCATAAGTGGAAGTGCCACAGGCTCTGTTCCTTTGTTTTTTAGATGTTTCAGGAAACACCATACACTTCTCCAGAGTGGCTGTTGGCAATTTACATCCCGCCCATCAGCATAACAAGGCTCCCAGTTCTCCATGGCCTGTCCGGCCTTTCTGGATTTTACACTTTTTTCAGATGGCCCTTTTGACCGGGGGACAGTGAGACTTCATTGTAGTGCAGATTTCCTTTGCAAGCTTGCTTGGTTGGCCAAAAAGGGCGTATGGGTTTTTTCCTGAATATATTCAGGGAAAAACGCATACGCCCTTTTTGGCCAAGTGCATCATTGTGGACGTTCTGCCTCTTTCCCTATGCTTTACATGCAATTCCAGTCTACCTCCTGAAATCGGTTTCCTGCAATTCTGCCCCGCTTTCAAGTCCTCTTGGCAGCCTTACTTCAATATATTTTTGGACGATAGCTGTCATTTATAACTCTGCAGGTTTGTGAATTACAGTGCCCCTGAGCTCCTTTCTTCAACTCGCTTTCTTGTGAGCTGGCCGCAACACCGCAGCATTGCTTCAGGCCCTAGTGTGGTTCCAGCATGGCATGCTGAGCCTTTGCTTAATTCCTCTTCCTGGTGGGAAATGAGAGTTAAATTTGCCCGTCCAGACACCTCCAGCTAGTCTCTCATTGGTTCTCCCTATTCCTGTTCATTTTCCGCAGAAATGGCAAACTGGGCCAAACAGGAGGTTAAAGGCACTGACTCTCCAAGTGGGGAGAGTGTTAGTAAAGTGACTGGAATGTTGCATCCGAGTACGAGGGGACGAAAACTGAGACACATTTGAACACGTTTCCCGATCACACGGTGGATCATACTCTGGGTTCCACATGCACGTTTTAGCTGAAGGAAGAATCCCTTAAACCTGGAGAGTTGAGACCCATGGAATGGGTACCATGCAATATGACCTCAAAGGGTCTGCAAGTGTTCACCGAACCTCACCAATCCTATCACTGCTGTGTTTATGCCACTGTACACACGCTTGATTCTCTTTCGGAGACATATAAATCCATAGGTTTTAAGATTCTTACTAGTCAGGTATATTCTTAGGTGTTTAATATGGGGTGTAGAGCCCACTTCGTTGAGCAAGGAGTAGCTCTTGTCTATTACATATTTGGCTTATGGAATGGTATCTGTGCTAATTTCAATCTCTGGTTTTATGCAGTACCCCAACTCACCTTTCCCCTTAAGCAAGCATAAGTTGGTTTTCTACATTTGAGACCCTGTTCTGTTTTGTAATTCAGTTTCTGTGTAGGCAAGTTTACATTCCTTGTAGTAGTGATATCTTATGATGTTTCTTTTTCTGTGTGACTTATTTCACTTAGAATCATCGTACCTGAATCCACTCATTATGCTGCTACGGGCCTGATGATATAGATTTCATTGCTGAGTGATATTGCATTGTACGTAAGTACCACAAATTCTTTATCCATTTTTCACTTTCTGTGTTATTGAACTTGTATCGTAAACGAGGATCTTGTAAACAGAGCCGTCCCAAACTTTGGGGTGGCTGTGTCTTTTTGATTTTAATTTCCCTAAGCTATACCACCATAAGTGGAAGTGCCCTAGGCTCTGTTGCTTTGTTTTGTAGATGTTTCAGGAAACACCATACACTTCTCCAGAGTGGCTGTTGGCAATTTACATCCCGCCCATCAGCATAACAAGGCTCCCAGTTCTCCATGGCCTGTCCTGCCTTTCTGGATTTTATACGTTCTTCAGATGGCCCTTTTGACCGGGGGGCAGTGAGACTTCATTGTAGTGCAGATTTCCTTTGCAAGCTTGCTTGGTTGGCCCAAAAGGGCGTATGCGTTTTTTCCTGAATATATTCAGGAAAAAACGCATACGCCCTTTTTGACCAAGTGCATCATTGTGGACGTTCTGCCTCTTTTCATATGCTTTACATGCAATTCCAGTCTACCTCCTGAAATCGGTTTCCTGCAATTATGCCCCGCTTTCAAGTCCTCTTGGCAGCCTTACTTCAATATATTTTTGGACGATAGCTGTCATTTATAACTCTGCAGGTTTGTGAATTACAGTGCCCCTGAGCTCCTTTCTTCAACTCGCTTTCTTGTGAGCTGGCCGCAACACCGCAGCATTGCTTCAGGCCCTAGTGTCGTTCCGGCATGGCACGCTGAGCCTTTGGTTAATTCCTCTTCCTGGTGGGAAATGAGAGTTAAATTTGCCAGTACAGGCACCTCCAGCTAGTCTCTCATTGGTTCTCCCTATTCCTGTTCATTTTCCGCAGAAATGGCAAACTGGGCCATACAGGAGGTTAAAGGCACTGACTCTCCAAGTGGGGAGAGTGTTAGTAAAGCTACTGGAATGTTGCACCCGAGTACCAGGGGACGAAACCTGAGACACATTTGAACACGTTTCCCGATCACACGGTGGATCATACTCTGGGTTCCACATGCATGTTTTAGCTGAAGGAAGAATCCCTTAAACCTGGAGAGTTGAGACCCATGGAATGGGTACCATGCAATATGACTTCAAAGGGTCTGCATTGGCTCACAGAACCTCACCAATCCTATCACTGCTACGTTTATGCCGCTGTACACACGCCTTATTCTCTTTCGGAGACATAGAAATCCATAGGTTTTAAGATTCTTACTAGTCAGGTATATTCATAGGCGTTTAATATGGGGTGTAGAGTCCACTTCGTTGAGCAAGGAGTAGCTCTTGTCTATTACATATTTGGCTTATGGAACGGTATCTGTGCTAATTTCAATCTCTGGTTTTATGCAGCACCCCAACTCACCTTTCCCCTTAAGCAAGCATAAGTTGGTTTTCTACATTTGAGACCCTGTTCTGTTTTGTAATTCAGTTCCTTTGTAGCTAAGTTTACATTCCGTGTAGTAGTGATATCTTATGATGTTTCTTTTTCTGTGTGATTTTTTTCACTTAGAATCATGGTACCTGAATCTACTCATTATGCTGCTACGGGCCTGATGACATAGATTTCATTGCTGAGTGATATTGCATTGTACATAAGTACCACAACTTCTTTATCCATTTTTTGCTTTCTGCGATATTGAACTTGTACCATAAACGAGGTTCTTGTAAACAGAGCCGTCCCAAACTTTGGGGTGGCTGTGTCTTTTTGATTTTAATTTCCCTAAGCTATAGGACCATAAGTGGAAGTGCCCTAGGCTCTGTTGCTTTGTTTTTTAGATGTTTCAGGAAACACCATACACTTCTCCAGAGTGGCTGTTGGCAATTTACATCCCGCCCATCAGCATAACAAGGCTCCCAGTTCTCCATGGCCTGTCCTGTCTTTCTGGATTTTACACTTTTTTCAGATGCTCCTTTTGACAGGGAGGAAGTGAGACTTCATTGTAGTGCAGATTTCCTTTGCAAGCTTGCTTGGTTGGCCAAAAAGGGCGTATGCGTTTTTTCCTGAATATATTCAGGAAAAAACGCATACGCCCTTTTTGGCCAAGTGCATCATTGTCGACATTCTGAGTGTTTTCATATGTTTTCAATGCAATTCCAGTCTACCTCCTGAAATCGGTTTCCTGCAATTCTGCCTTGCTGTCAGTGCCTCTTCATAGCCTTACCTCAATATACTTTTTGAAAATTGTTGGCCTTTTTAACTCTGCAGGTTTTTGAATTGCCGTGGCCCTTAGCTGCATTTTTCAGCTCTTATTTTTGTGATCTTGCCTCATATCCACAGGATTTCTTCAGGCCCTATTCTTCTTCTGGGTCGCCTTGCTCTGCCTTTGGTTAATTCTTCTTCCTGATGTGAATTAGAGTGACATGTTCCCATTGAAACCGCTACAGCTATTTTCTCACTGGTTCCCCCTATTCCCATTCATCCTCCGCACTAACTGCAGACTGTGCGATACCGGAACGTAAAGGCATTGACTCTCCATGTGGAGATGTTGTTAGTAAAGTGGCTGGAATGTTGATCCGGAGCCCCAGGAGAGGAAAATGAGGTGCGTTTTAGAAACCTTTCCCGATCATATGGTATACCATCCGCTGGATTTCCCATGCATGGTTTAGCTGTAGGAAGATTCCCTTCAACCTGGAGTGTTGGGACCCTTGGAATGAGTAGCATGAAGTATTGCATTAAACTTTCGGCAGTTGCTCACCAAAGCTCACCAATCCTCTCAGCCCCAAGTGTCCAGCCTTATGTCTTATCCAGCTGTGGGTTTATATGTGGTCATTCCAGGTTGCATCACAGCCCCTGAGCGAATTTTGTAAGAATTTTTCTCTCTTTCATTGTTTCTGCGTTTTGGTTTTAAAATTTATTTCTATAATGGGGTTTAGCTCATTTTCACTGCTGTGTTTGGCCGCTCTGCACACACTTGATTCCCTTATGGAGATATATCAATACATGGGTTTTAAGATTCTTATTACTCAGATATATTTCTCTGCGGTGTATAGGGTGTGTTGAGGCCAGTTCATTGAGCAAGGTGTAGATCTTGTCTAATACCTATTTGGTTTATTGAACGGTATCTGTGCTAATTTCAAACTCTGGTTTTATGCATCACCCCACCTCTCCTTTCCCCTTAAGCTGACATAAGTGTGTTTTCTAAATGTGAGACACTGTTCTGTTTTGTAATTCATTTTTTGTGCAGCCATATTTATCCTCCCTCTATAAGTGATATCTTATGATATGTTTCTTTTTCTGTTTGACTTATTTCAAGTAGTATTATCGGACCTAAATCCACTCTTTATCCTTCTACTAGCCTTATTACATTGATTTCATGGTGAAGAGATATTCCATTGTACATAAGTACCACATTTTCTTTATCCATTGTTCTCTTTCCTGGGATATTTAAGGTGTACTGAAGTTGAGGTTCTTGTAAACAGAGTAGCCCTAAACTGTGGTGTGCTTGTGTCTTGTTGATTTTTAGACTTCCCTAGATATACTTCCGTGATTGGAAGTGCCCTATGCTCTGTAGCTCTGTTTTTTAGATGATTTAGGAACCACCATACACTTCTCCAGAGTGGCTCTCGGCAGTTCACACACTGTCCATCAGCGTATAAAGGCTCCCTGTTCTCCATGGCCTGTCCTGCATTTCTGGTTTTTACAATTTTTTCGGATGGCCCTTTTGACCGGTGGGAAATGAGACTTCTTTGTTGTGCACATTTGCATTGCTTGCTTGCTTGGTTGCCCATAAAGTGCGTATGCGTTTTTTCCTGGATATATTCAGGAAAAAACGCATACTCCCTTTTGGGCCAACTGCATCATTGTCGAAATTCTGCCGCTTTTCATGTGCTTTAAAGACGAGTCCAATCTATCTCTTGAAATCTGTTTCTTGCAATTCTGTCTTGCATTCAGATCCTCTTCTTTGCCTTACCTCAACATATTTTGGGACGTTAGTTTTCATTTATAACTCTGCAGGTTTGTGAATTGCAGTGACCCTGAGCTCCATTTTTTAAGTTGCTCTTTTGTGAGCTGGCCTCAAAGCCGCAGGATTGCTTCAGGCCCTATTTTGGCTCCGGCGAGGCGGGCTGAGCCTTTTTTTAATTCTTATTCTTAATGGGAAATTAGAGTGACATGTGCCCGTCCAAACCCCTACAACTATTCTCTCATTGGTTCCCCCTCTTCCCGTTCATCCTCCTCACAATTTGCAAAATGTGTGAAACAGAAGTTTAAATGTGCTGATTCTCTAAGTGGGGAGATTCTAAGTAACGTGGCTGGAATGATGAACAGGAGCACCAGGAGAGGATAAATGAGGTGCATTTTAGACACATCTCCCGATCACATGGTGTACAGTCCTCTGGGTTTTCCATGCATGTTTTCGCTGTAGGAAGATCCCTTGAACCTGCAGATTTGGGACCCATTGAATGGGTACCAGGTAGTATTACTTTAAAGGGTGTGCATTTCCTCACCCAACCTCATATTTCTCTTAGCGTAAACAGTTTCCAGCCTTATGTCTCATCCTGCTGTGGGTCTAGATGTGTTCAATCCATGTTGCATCACCGTCCCTGAGGAAAAGTTGTAAGAGGTTTTCTCTGTCTCTTTGTCGTTTATTTTTTTCAATTTATTACTATATTGGTTACAGCTGATTTTCAAAGCTCTGTTTCTTGCTGCTGTACATCCACTTGATTCACATACAGAGAGACATCAATAAATTCTTTTTCAGATTCTTACCAGTCATATATATTCTTTTCCAGTGACTTGAGTGTGCTGAGTGCAGTTCTTTTAGCTACCGTGTAGGCCTTGTTGATTATCAGTTTGGTATTTGGAATGGTATCTTTGCTAATTTCAACCTCCTGGATGATGCCTCACCCCTCCCCACCTTTCCCGTTTAGCAGCCTTACGCGTGTTGTCTACATATTTGACTATGTTTTTGTTTTGTAATTTATTTCATGTGTAGCCATTTTGGATTCCACCTTTAAGTGATATCTTATGATATGTGTCTTTTTCTTTTTGAATTATGTCACTTAGAATGATCATACGTAACTCCTCCGGAGTTGTTACAACTGGCCATATTTCATTGACTTCCAGGCTGAGTAATATTCCACTCTACATAAGTACCACATCTCTATCCATTTTTTCCCTCCAGAGACATTTAAGTTATATCCTAGTCGAGAATCTTTTAAACAGAGAGGCAGTAAACATTGGGGTGCCTGTGTCCTCTCGATTTTTGTTTTTCCCAAGACATACGCCCATGAGTGCAAGTGCCCTATGCTCTGTAGCTCATTTTTTAGATGCTTTAGTAAACACAATACACTTCTCCAGAATGGCCATTGGCAATATACATTTCCACTATAAGCCTCACAGGGCTCCCTCTTCTCCTTGCCCTGTCCTGCATTTCTGGTGTTTACACTTTATGAGGATGGCTCTTCTGACTGATGCGAAGTGATATCTTTTGTAGTATTGATTTCCAGTGCCCACCTGTTTGGTTGGCTAAAAAAGTGTATGCCCTTTTCTTGAATATATACAGAGAAAAACGCATACAGCCTTTTTGGCCAACTGCAATGTTGGCAATGTTCAGCCCCTTTTCTTGTGCTTAATGGCGAGTCCTTTCTACCTCCTCAAATCCCTTTCCTGCCATTCTCCCTTGCTTACCAATCCTTTTCTCTGACTTTCCTCAAGACATTTTTCAGTGATAGATATTTTCAACTCTGCAGTTTCGTGAATTTTACTGCCCCTGAGTTCCATTGTTCAACTTGTGTTTATGGGAACTGGCCACAAAGCAGTGGGATTTCCTCAAGCCCTATACTGTTTCCATGGGCAACCCTAGCCTTTGGTCAATTCGTCTTCCTGATTGGAAATTAGAGTGACATGTGCCTGTCTGAACACCTAGGACTTGTCTCTCATTGTTCCTCATCCTTCCGCTTCATCCTCTGGACAAATTCCAAACTGTATGCAACAGGATGTTGACAGTGCTGATATCTCCAAGTGGGGAGACTGTTAGTAAAGACGCTGGAGGGGTGAACCCGAGCACCAGGAGATGAGGAGATGAGATGCCTTTTCCAAACTCTTCCTGATCAGACGGTATACCATCCTCTGTGTGTGACAGACATGTTTTAGCAGTAGGAAGAGTCCCATTCATGTAAGGAGAACACCAGGGCTTTTTCAAAATCAGTGTCTCCCCGAAACCCAAACTGGGGAATTTTTTAAGCTACGGCTACACATATGTTCATTAAGGGCCTTGGGAAGTAGGCAGAGTCCAAACTTTAGATGATTGAAGTCTTCAGGGTCAGAAGCACTCACCACTGGCTTCCCTTAGGTTACACTTTAACTGTCATTGATAGATGATGTCAATAAAAATATCTATTCTTTTTCCGATTATTTCCCCTTATAGGTTATTGCAAAATATTGAGTGTAGTTCCCTGTGCTATACAGTGGTTCCTTGTTGATGATCTATTTTATACATAGCAGTGTGTATGTGTTAATTCCAAACTGTTAATTTATCCCTCCTCCCACCTTTCCCCTTTGGTAATAATAAATTATAAGATTTTATACTTCTCAGAAATGGGGGAGCTGAAAGAGAGGTATCATTTTCAATGGAAAAGCATTTAAAACAAGATTGAAGCTTTAACCAAGATTATTAGATGTACATCCTTGGAAAGAAATCACTTCATTTCTCTAATATTGACCTGACAAATAAGACAAACCTTTTCACTGAACTTGCTTATAATAAAGTGATGGAAATATCAAATGGAAGTGTTAGAAACATCTTATTTTACCCGAGCCTTATAAACTGTTCTATGTTAACTACAGTTTGGCTCACACATCTGTTCATTGAAGTTACAATAGTCTCAATTTCTGTTACTGATCCTCCAGAGTGGACCCCAACAAGTGTCCCCCTGCCCAGTGTCATTGGGGCCAACAGATCGAGACTGAGTTTGGTTCACAAGCAAAGGAAACTTTATATTTTGATCAGAGAATGGAGAGGTGAGAGCATGCACTACCCCGTGGGCTGTGGGCTGGGCTGCTGTGTAGAGATCCTGTCAGAGTCAGTGGGAGGGAGGGGGCGGAGCACTCAAGGGCCGGGTTGGCTGCAGCTCAGGCTCTATATCTTAGAGTCTGCACTGGGCCCCAGGAGCTGAGGTGTCGACCCAGCCATTCTGCACTAGGAAATCTGGTCTGAAGTGCCGGGTGTGGAACCTCTGCATGCGGGACCCTAGGAGCACGTGAAATTAGACAAAGCACAAAGGATAAAAAAGGTCAGACTTGACTTTATTGCCCAGATTCTATTTTTATCTCCCAGGGATTTTTAATGGGCTTTGCTGGGGACAAACCCCTCCTCTGCCTTTTGTCCCGTTCCTCATTCTTGGAGTGCTGAGGGTGCAGACCCTTCTTCTGTAACTGCTGAGTGCTGAGTTGGGAGCCCTCATACCAGGGGATGAGGGTCAGAACTTCTCCCCAGCAGCCTCCAGGTGACGTTGATTGGCCCCAGGACCCCTGCCTCCCTGCTCGTCCGCCTGAGCACCAGCATTGGAAGTGTTATAGATTCTAATGACCTTTAAGGGTTCAGGAAAGAGATGTGCAGAGACGCTGTGGGGGCCGGTTTCACCCCGCCCCACATTTGTTCGGCCACCTTAGGCTGACCGTTTCTGCCAGCCTAGATGCTCTGACCAGTAGTCTGCTCTTTCTTCAATTAGGCCCCTGAATTAACGTAAAAACAGCACCAGGTGTCAGAGCCCTGCCCGCTCAACTCCCAGACAGTCCAGGGTCAGTGGTGATCAAGGACCATGATGGCCACTGAGTCAACAGCCTTTTGAAGTAAACAGGAGTCCAGCCGGTCTTATTGGCCACCATCATCACGGTGTCTGTAGGCTTTTCTATGGTGACAGTGTGATATACGTTTCCCCCGCCAAGACTATTAGCTCCCCTCCGGGTGCAGTAAGTCCTGCAAGCAGTAGTCTACTCATTCGGGACACACTATTGTTGTTTTATGAGAGAAACTCCAGGTCAAGTGATGTTCACACGAGTCGTCATGGTGCCCTGTTGCCCCCGGTTATCTCTCTGGATGTTGGAGTTGGAGGGCCTCCTCACTCGAGGTCGGTGTGCCCACGGAGCGAACCCTGCAACTTCAGGGCATGGTTGGTGATTAGGATCACCACGTGGGGTCCTTTTCCCTTAGGAGGGAGGTGGCCTTTTGGGCTGCTGATTTCCAGGTTTTTAGATACCGCCAGTATCTTGGCCAGATGTGGCAGTGGGCCAAGCCCCTTGGTGACTCTATTTTATCCTACCTGGATGGCATTCTTGCGTTGTTCCATTTCAAGTGGTCCCAGTTTTTGCACTAATTCTCCAATGGCGACTCACCCTTCACCGGGAATGGAAAGGTCAAAGGGTTTAGCTCAATTAGGGAGTTCCAGGGCAAGGGTCTGAATTGACTGCTCTTTCCATTCTTGAAAGGCCACTTCTGGATTCTGTTCAAAAGGATCATCATCTTTTCCTTTCAGTGTTTCATATAGAGGCCCAGCTAGTAGACTGTAGTTAGGGATCCAGAAGCAGCAAACCCTGGCCTCCCCAGGAACCCCTAAGCTGTCTTCTAGTTTTAGAAAGGGGTAAGGCTGCAAATGGTTTCTTCCCTTTCCTGGGATGGGCTTCTCCGACCTTCTGTGAGAATGAAGCCCAGGCAGGTCACCGCAGTCTGTGATATTTGAGCTTTTTCTTGGACAACTTCTATCCTTTATTGGCTTGGTAGTTCAGAGGCCTCCTTAGTAGGGCTGGCGATCAGAATGTCGTCTGCATATTGAAGGAGGGTTTCCTTTTCTAGAGGTAGAACTTTTCGGTCTTTAGCTAAGCTTTCCCCAAAGATGGTGTGGGAATTTTTGAACCCTTGGGGCAAGACGGCCCGGAAGTATTGTTTTAGTTGTATGTTGAGTCCTGCCACTCACAAGCCAAAATTTCTTGTGACTCTGGGACTAATGGAATACAAAAGAAGGCATCATTGAAGACTAATACAGAATACCATGTCCTGGTGGTTGGTAGAATGACCAGCAGGGTGTAGGAAATGGAGCAACTGGAGGTATATCCTCGGTGGCTTCACTGACTGTCCTGACATCCTTTACCAGGTCCCCAGCAGCCCATGGGGCTCTCGTGGTCAGGCCAATCCCAGGATATGGAGCTCTCCTGGGCAGGTACCCCACCCCCAACCCAGCCCACGGGGCTCTCATGGTCAGGCCTCTCCCAGGATACAGAGCTACCCTTGCAGGTACCGTGGCAGGGCTGGGCACACAGGAACTGTGCACATAGCCCTCATTGAAGAGCACCCCCATCTCACCTGTCGCTCAGAGCTGACACAGAGCACCTCAGAGCAGGACTTGAACTAACAAACAGCAGCTCCGACAGGTCTGTGACCCTGGGCATCACTCTGTGTGGCCTCCCTCCACCTGGTCTTCCAGAGACTTCCACTGCACCCGGGGCACCAAGCCTCTGTCTCCAACCACCACCCACCCCTCCTCTCCCTGACTCCTGGGTTCCTCTCATTAGGAGAGGGTTTTCTTGAAGTTGTCTCCCACTCATGGGCCAGATAAAATGATTAGAAAACAAGCCAAAGCTGCAGCCCCTTGTCTATCCTGACTCTCAGGAGCCCACACCTGTTCCTTGGACCTGGCCGGTTCAGCAAGTTCCATTTTCTGCAACTGTGAGCCCCTGAGGGGTGATGATTGGCTGACCTGGGCAGCCTTACCATGCCGGCCAGCCCTCCCCAGGTGTGCCTGGGTTGAGATCAATATAAATACCACTCCAGGCAGCAAGAGCCCCTGCAGCTGTGCCTGACGCCATTTTCTCTGCCCTGTCAGCAGTCTCGGGGCTGGGCTGGTGGGAGGGAGTGAGAGGCCACGGCTTTGTGGGTGGCCCAGTGTGAGTGGGGCTCTGCTGGACTTTCTGCAGCAGTTGCCAGGCTGCCACCTGCTAAAGAAGAGGATGTGTCACCCATACCTGCTGCTGGAATTTCTCCCTGGGCAGAGGTGAGGAAGGAAAAAAGCAGTGGGGGCAGGGACAGGACGGGTATCTCAGGCAGGGAAATGGAAATCTTCCAGAAGAGCACCCAGGGACAGGACCATCCTGGCTGGCCTGCAGGCACCAAGTCAGCTGGCATGCTGTCACTCGTGTGGCTCCATGGCCCTTCCTCTAGGCTTTCAAGTCCTTGTATATATTCAGGTGTTTTACCTGGGAAGGGTGGGAACAGTTCAACAGCAACTGGCCTGGGGCTCAGCTCACGTTCACTCACAGATGCCTCGGCACAGTGCCCCAGCTTTGCAATGAGTACGCTTGTGTGGGGGCTGCTGGCTGAATGGGAGACGATTCCCCACCACTGACCAACTTCAGAATTGTTTACAACTGGAGCAAGTGCCCTGATACGGTTTTCCTCTGAGTAACTGGTGGGTTCTGTTTTTTTTTTTTTTCTCTTTTTTGTTTTTGGTTCAAGGTAGATTTTATTCCTCTTTTTTGTATTTACAGATATAAGCATGGAAATAATTTATTCATATAAATACATGTATGTGAAGGGAATAATTGTTTTTTCTGTTTTATTTTTTAAATTTTATTTCTTTTTAATTTTGAATTTTATTTTATATTTTTATACAGCATGTTCTTATTGGTTATCTATTTTATACATATAAATGTTTACATGCCAATCCCAATCTCTCAGCTCCTCCCACCACCACCCCCCCAAGAGCTTTCCCCCCTTGTTGTCCATACGATTGTTGTCTACATCTGTTGCTCTATTTATGCCTTGCAAAACGGTTAATCTGTACAGTTTTTCTAGGTTCCACATATATGCATGAATATACAAGATTTGTTTTTCTCTTTCTGACTTACTTCACTCTGTATGACAGTCTCTAGATCCATCGACGTCTCTACAAATGACCCAATTTCATTCCTTTCATGGCTTAGTAATATTCCATTTTATATATGTACCACATCTTTATGCATTCGTCTGTCTGTGGGCATTTAGGTTGCTTCCATTACCTCGATATTGTAAATAGTGATGCAATGAACATTGCGGTGAATGTCTCTTTTTGATTTATGGTTTTGTCTGTGTATATGTCCAGTACTGGGATTGCTGTATCATATGGTAATTCTATTATTAGTTTCTTAAGACTCCATATTGTTCTCCATAGTGACTGTATCAATTTATATTCCCAACAATAGTGGAAGAGGCTTCCTTTTCCCCACACCCTTTCCAGCAATTGTTGTTTGTAGATTTTCAGATGATGCCCATTCTAACAGGTGTGAGGTGATACCTCATTGTTGAGTCCATTTCGTTGAGCAAGGGGTAGGTCTTGTCTATTACATATTTGGCTTATGGAACGGTATCTGTGCTAATTTCAAACTCTGGTTTTATGCAGCACCCCAACTCACCTTTCCCCTTAAGCAAGCATAAGTTGGTTTTCTAAACTTGAGACCCTGTTCTGTTTTGTAATTCAGTTCATGTGTAGCCAAGTTTACATTCCATGTATTAGTGATACCTTATGATGTTTCCTTATCTGTGTGACTTATTTCACTTAGAATCATCGTGCCTCAATCCACTCATTATGCGGGTACAGGCCTGGTGACACAGATTTCATTGCTGAGTGGTATTCTGTTGTACGTTAAGTACCGCAACTTCTTTATCAATTATTTGCTCTCTGGGATACTTAACTTGTACCATAGAAGAGGTTCCTGTAAACAGAGCCGTCCCAAATTTTGGGGTGGCTGTGTCTTTTTGATTTTAATTTCCCTAAGCTATAGGACCATAAGTGGAAATGCCCTAGACTCTGTTGCTTTGTTTTTCAGATGTATCAGGAAACACCATACACTTCTCCAGAGTGGCTGTTGGCAATTTACATCCCGCCCATCAGCATAACAAGGTTCCTTTATCCCCATGGCCTGTCTTGCCTTTCTGCATTTTCCACTTTTTTCAGATGGCTCTTTAAACTGGGGGGAAGTGACACTTCATAGTAGTTCGGATTTCCATTGCAAGCTTGCTTGGTTTGCCAAAAAGGGCGTATGCGTTTTTTCCTGAATATATTCAGGAAAAAACGCATACGCCCTTTTTGGCCAAGTGCATCATTGTGGACGTTCTGCCTCTTTTCCTATGCTTTACATGCAATTCCAGTCTACCTCCTGAAATCGGTTTCCTGCAATTCTGCCCCGCTTTCAAGTCCTCTTGGCAGCCTTACTTCAATATATTTTTGGACGATAGCTGTCATTTATAACTCTGCAGGTTTGTGAATTACAGTGCCCCTAAGCTCCTTTCTTCAACTCGCTTTCTTGTGAGCTGGCCGCAACACCGCAGGATTGCTTCAGGCCCTAGTGTGGTTCCGGCATGGCACGCTGAGCCTTTGGTTAATTCCTCTTCCTGGTGGGAAATGAGAGTTAAATTTGCCCGTCCAGACACCTCCAGCTAGTCTCTCATTGGTTCTCCCTATTCCTGTTCAACTTTCAAAGAATTTGCAAACTGGGCCAAACAGGAGGTTAAAGGCACTGACTCTCCAAGTGGGGAGAGTGTTAGTAAAGCGTCTGGAATGTTGCACCCGAGTACCAGGGGACGAAACCTGAGACACATTTGAACACGTTTCCCGATCACACGGTGGATCATACTCTGGGTTCCACATGCATGTTTTAGCTGAAGGAAGAATCCCTTAAACCTGGAGAGTTGAGACCCTTGGCATGGGTACCATGCAATATGACTTCAAAGGGTCTGCATTGGCTCACCGAACCTCACCAATCCTATCACTGCTGCGCTAATGCAATGTACACACGCTTCATTCTCTTTCAGAGACATATAAATCCATAGGTTTTAAGATTCTTACTAGTCAGGTATATTCTTAGGCGTTTAATATGGGGTGTAGAGTCCACTTCGTTGAGCAAGGAGTAGCTCTTGTCTATTACATATTTGGCTTATGGAACGGTATCTGTGCTAATTTCAATCTCTGGTTTTATGCAGCACCCCAACTCACCTTTGCCCTTAAGCAAGCATAAGTTGGTTTTCTACTTTTGAGACCCTGTTCTGTTTTGTAATTCAGTTCCTGTGTAGCCAAGTTTACATTCCGTGTAGTAGTGATATCTTATGATGTTTCTTTTTCTGTGTGACTTATTTCACTTAGAATCATCGTACCTGAATCCACTCATTATGCTGCTACGGGACTGATGACATAGATTTCATTGCTGAGTGATATTGCATTGTACGTAAGTACCACAACTTCTTTATCCATTTTTCGCTTTCTGTGATATTGAACTTGTACCGTAAACGAGGTTCTTGTAAACAGAGCCGTCCCAAACTTTGGGGTGGCTGTGTCTTTTTGATTTTAATTTCCCTAAGCTATAGGACCATAAGTGGAAGTGCCCTAGGCTCTGTTGCTTTGTTTTTTAGATGTTTCAGGAAACACCATACACTTCTCCAGAGTGGCTGTTGGCAATTTACATCCCGCCCATCAGCATAACAAGGCTCCCAGTTCTCCATGGCCTGTCCTGCCTTTCTGGATTTTATACTTTTTTCAGATGGCCCTTTTGACCGGGGGGCAGTGAGACTTCATTGTAGTGCAGATTTCCTTTGCAAGCTTGCTTGGTTGGCCAAAAAGGGCGTATGCGTTTTTTCCTGAATATATTCAGGAAAAAACGCATAAGCCCTTTTTGGCCAAGTGCATCATTGTGGACGTTCTGCCTCTTTTCCTATGCTTTACATGCAATTCCAGTCTACCTCCTGAAATCGGTTTCCTGCAATTCTGCCCCGCTTTCAAGTCCTCTTGGCAGCCTTACTTCAATATATTTTTGGACGATAGCTGTCATTTATAACTCTGCAGGTTTGTGAATTACAGTGCCCCTGAGCTCCTTTCTTCAACTCGCTTTCTTGTGAGCTGGCCGCAACACCGCAGGATTGCTTCAGGCCGTAGTGTGGTTCCGGCATGGCACGCTGAGCCTTTGGTTAATTCCTCTTCCTGGTGGGAAATGAGAGTTACATTTGCCCATCCAGACACCTCCAGCTAGTCTCTCATTGGTTCTCCCTATTCCTGTTCATTTTCCGCAGAAATGGCAAACTGGGCCAAACAGGAGGTTAAAGGTACTGACTCTCCAAGTGGGGAGAGTTTTAGTAAAGCGTCTGGAATGTTGCACCCAAGTACCAGCGGAGAAAATCTGAGACACATTTGAACACGTTTCCCGATCACACGGTGGATCATACTCTGGGTTCCACATGCATGTTTTAGCTGAAGGAAGAATCCCTTAAACCTGGAGAGTTGAGACCCATGGAATGGCTACCATGCAATATGACTTCAAAGGGTCTGCATTTGCTCATCAAACCTCACCAATCCTATCACTGCTGCGTTTATGCCGCTGTACACATGCTTGATTCTCTTTTGGAGACATATAAATCCATAGGTTTTAAGATTATTACTAGTCAGGTATATTCTTAGGCGATTAATATGGGGTGTAGAGTCCACTTCGTTGAGCAAGGAGTAGCTCTTGTCTATTACATATTTGGCTTATGGAATGGTATCTGTGCTAATTTCAATCTCTGGTTTTATGCAGAACCCCAACTCACCTTTCCCCTTAAGCAAGCATAAGTTGGTTTTCTACATTTGAGACCCTGTTCTGTTTTGTAATTCAGTTTCTGTGTAGCCAAGTTTACATTCCGTGTAGTAGTGATATCTTATGATGTTTCTTTTTCTGTGTGACTTATCTCACTTAGAATCATCGTACCTGAATCCACTCATTATGCTGCTACGGGCCTGATGATATAGATTTCATTGCTGAGTGATATTGCATTGTACGTAAGTACCACAAATTCTTTATCCATTTTTCACCTTCTGTGATATTGAATTTGTACTGTAAATGAGGTTCTTGTAAACAGAGCCGTCCCAAACTTTGGGGTGGCTGTGTCTTTTTGATTTTAATTTCCCTAAGCTATAGGACCATAAGTGGAAGTGCCCTAGGCTCTGTTGCTTTGTTTTTTAGATGTTTCAGGAAACACCATACACTTCTCCAGAGTGGCTGTTGGCAATTTACATCCCGCCCATCAGCATAACAAGGCTCCCAGTCCTCCATGGCCTGTCCTGCCTTTCTGGATTTTACACTTTTTTCAGATGGCCCTTTTGACCGGGGGGCAGTGAGACTTCATGGTAGTGCAGATTTCCTTTGCAAGCTTGCTTGGTTGGCCAAAAAGGGCGTATGCGTTTTTTCCTGAATATATTCAGGAAAAAACGCATACGCCCTTTTTGGCCAAGTGCATCATTGTGGACGTTCTGCCTCTTTTCCTATGCTTTACATGCAATTCCAGTCTACCTCCTGAAATCGGATTCCTGCAATTCTGCCCCGCTTTCGAGTCCTCTTGGCAGCCTTACTTCAATATATTTTTGGACGATAGCTGTCATTTATAACTCTGCAGGTTTGTGAATTACAGTGCCCCTGAGCTCCTTTCTTCAACTCGCTTTCTTGTGAGCTGGCCGCAACACCGCAGGATTGCTTCAGGCCCTAGTGTGGTTCCGGCATGGCACGCTGAGCCTTTGGTTAATTCCTCTTCCTGGTGGGAAATGAGAGTTAAATTTGCCCGTCCAGACACCTCCATCTAGTCTCTCATTGGTTCTCCCTATTCCTGTTCATTTTCCGCAGAAATTGCAAACTGGGCCAAACAGGAGGTTAAAGGCACTGACTCTCCAAGTGGAGAGAGTGTTAGTAAAGCGTCTGGAATGTTGCACCCGAGTACCAGGGGACAAAAACTGAGACACATTTGAACACGTTTCCCGATCACACGGTGGATCATACTCTGGGTTCCACATGCATGTTTTAGCTGAAGGAAGAATCCCTTAAACCTGGAGAGTTGAGACCCATGGAATGGGTACCATGCAATATGACTTCAAAGGTTCTGCATTGGCTCACCGAACCTCACCAATCCTATTACTGCTGCATTTATGCCTCTGTAGACACGCTTGATTCTCTTTCGGAGACATATAAATCCATAGGTTTTAAGATACTTACTAGTCAGGTATATTCTTAGGCATTTAATATGGGGTGTTGAGTCCACTTTGTTGAGCAAGGAGTAGCTCTTGTCTATTACCTATTTGGCTTATGGAATGGTATCTGTGCTAATTTCAATCTCTGGTTTTATGCAGCACCCCAACTCACCTTTCCCCTTAAGCAAGCATAAGTTGGTTTTCTACATTTGAGATCCTGTTCTGTTTTGTAATTCAGTTCCTGTGTAGCCAAGTTTACATTCCGTGTATTAGTGATATCTTATGATGTTTCTTTTTCTGTGTGACTTATGTCACTTAGAATCATCGTACCTGAATCCACTCATTATGCTGCTACGGGCCTGATGACATAGATTTCATTCCTGAGTGATATTGCATTGTACGTAAGTACCACAACTTCTTTATCCATTTTTCACTTTCTGCGATATTGAACTTGTACCATAAACGAGATTCTTGTAAACAGAGCCGGCCCAAACTTTGGGGTGGCTGTGTCTTTTTGATTTTAATTTCCCTAAGCTATAGGACCATAAGTGGAAGTGCCCTAGGCTCTGTTGCTTTGTTTTTTAGATGTTTCAGGAAACACCATACACTTCTCCAGAGTGGCTGTTGGCAATTTACATCCCGCCCATCAGCATAACAAGGCTCCCAGTTCTCCATGGCCTGTCCTGCCTTTCTGGATTTTATACTTTTTTCAGATGGCCCTTTTGACCGGGGGGCAGTGAGACTTCATTGTACTGCAGATTTCCTTTGCAAGCTTGCTTGGTTGGCCAAAAAGGGCGTATGCGTTTTTTCCTGAATATATTCAGGAAAAAACGCATATGCCCTTTTTGGCCAAGTGCATCATTGTGGACGTTCTGCCTCTTTTCCTATGCTTTACATGCAATTCCAGTCTACCTCCTGAAATCGGATTCCTGCAATTCTGCCCCGCTTTCAAGTCCTCTTGGCAGCCTTACTTCAATATATTTTTGGACGATAGCTGTCATTTTTAACTCTGCAGGTTTGTGAATTACAGTGCCCCTGAGCTCCTTTCTTCAACTCGCTTTCTTGTGAGCTGGCCGCAACACCGCAGGATTGCTTCAGGCCCTAGTGTGGTTCCGGCATGGCACGCTGAGCCTTTGGTTAATTCCTCTTCCTGGTGGGAAATGAGAGTTAAATTTGCCCATCCAGACACCTCCAGCTAGTCTCTCATTGGTTCTCCCTATTCCTGTTCATTTTCCGCAGAAATTGCAAACTGGGCCAAACAGGAGGTTAAAGGCAATGACTCTCCAAGTGGGGAGAGTTTTAGTAAAGCGTCTGGAATGTTGCACCCGAGTACCAGGGGACAAAAACTGAGACACATTTGAACACGTTTCCCGATCACACGGTTGATCATACTCTGGGTTCCACATGCATGTTTTAGCTGAAGGAAGAATCCCTTAAACCTGGAGAGTTGAGACCCATGGAATGGGTACCATTCAATATGACTTCAAAGGTTCTGCATTGGCTCACCGAACCTCACCAATCCTATCACTGCTGCGCTTATGCCACTGTACACACGCTTGATTCTCTTTCGGAGACATATAAATCCATAGATTTTAAGATTCTTACTAGTCAGGTATATTCTTAGACGTTTAATATGGGGTGTTGAGTCCTCTTCGTTGAGCAAGGAGTAGCTCTTGTCTATTACATATTTGGCTTATGGAACGGTATCTGTGCTAATTTCAATCTCTGGTTTTATGCAGCACCCCAACTCACCTTTCCCCTTAAGCAAGCATAAGTTGGTTTTCTACATTTGAGACCTTGTTCTGTTTTGTAATTCAGTTCCTGTGTAGCCAAGTTTACATTCCGTGTAGTAGTGATATCTTATGATGTTTCTTTTTCTGTGTGACTTATCTCACTTAGAATCATCGTACCTGAATCCACTCATTATGCTGCTATGGGCCTGATGACATAGATTTCATTGCTGAGTGATATTGCATTGTACGTAAGTACCACAACTTCTTTATCCATTTTTCGCTTTCTGTGATATTGAACTTGTACCGTAAACGAGGTTCTTGTAAACAGAGCCGTCCCAAACTTTGGGGTGGCTGTGTCTTTTTGATTTTAATTTCCCTAAGCTATACGACCATAAGTGGAAGTGCCCTAGGCTCTGTTGCTTTGTTTTTTAGATGTTTCAGGAAACACCATACACTTCTCCAGAGTGGCTGTTGGCAATTTACATCCCGCCCATCAGCATAACAAGGCTCCCAGTTCTCCATGGCCTGTCCTGCCTTTCTGGATTTTACACATTTTTCAGATGGCCCTTTTGACCGGGGGGCAGTGAGACTTCATTGTACTGCAGATTTCCTTTGCAAGCTTGCTTGGTTGGCCAAAAAGGGCGTATGCGTTTTTTCCTGAATATATTCAGGAAAAAACACATACGCCCTTTTTGGCCAAGTGCATCATTGTGGACGTTCTGCCTCTTTTCCTATGCTTTACATGTAATTCCAGTCTACCTCCTGAAATCGGTTTCCTGCAATTCTGCCCCGCTTTCAAGTCCTCTTGGCAGCCTTACTTCAATATATTTTTGGACGATAGCTGTCATTTATAACTCTGCAGGTTTGTGAATTACAGTGCCCCTAAGCTCCTTTCTTCAACTCGCTTTCTTGTGAGCTGGCCGCAACACCGCAGGATTGCTTCAGGCCCTAGTGTGGTTCCGGCATGACACGCTGAGCCTTTGGTTAATTCCTCTTCCTGGTGGGAAATGAGAGTTAAATTTGCCCGTCCAGGCACCTCCAGCTAGTCTCTCATTGGTTCTCCCTATTCCTGTTCATTTTCCGCAGAAATGGCAAACTGGGCCAAACAGGAGGTTAAAGGCACTGACTCTCCAAGTGGGGAGAGTGTTAGTAAAGCGTCTGGAATGTTGCACCCGAGTACCAGGGGACGAAACCTGAGACATATTTGAACACGTTTCCCGATCACATGGTGGATCATACTCTGGGTTCCACATGCATGTTTTAGCTGAAGGAAGAATCCCTTAAACCTGGAGAGTTGAGACCCATGGAATGGGTACCATGCAATATGACTTCAAAGGTTCTGCATTGGCTCACCGAACCTCACCAATCCTATCACTGCTGCGCTTATGCCGCTGTACACACGCTTGATTCTCTTTCGGAGACATATAAATCCATAGATTTTAAGATTCTTCCTAGTCAGGTATATTCTTAGACGTTTAATATGGGGTGTTGAGTCCTCTTCGTTGAGCAAGGAGTAGCTCTTGTCTATTACATATTTGGCTTATGGAACGGTATCTGTGCTAATTTCAATCTCTGGTTTTATGCAGCACCCCAACTCACCTTTCCCCTTAAGCAAGCATAAGTTGGTTTTCTACATTTGAGACCCTGTTCTGTTTTGTAATTCAGTTCCTGTGTAGCCAAGTTTACATTCCGTGTAGTAGTGATATCTTATGATGTTTCTTTTTCTGTGTGACTTATCTCACTTAGAATCATCGTACCTGAATCCACTCATTATGCTGCTACGGGCCTGATGACATAGATTTCATTGCTGAGTGATATTGCATTGTACGTAAGTACCACCACTTCTTTATCCATTTTTCGCTTTCTGTGATATTGAACTTGTACCGTAAACGAGGTTCTTGTAAACAGAGCCGTCCCAAACTTTGGGGTGGCTGTGTCTTTTTGATTTTAATTTCCCTAAGCTATAGGACCATAAGTGGAAGTGCCCTAGGCTCTGTTGCTTTGTTTTTTAGATGTTTCAGGAAACACCATACACTTCTCCAGAGTGGCTGTTGGCAATTTACATCCCGCCCATCAGCATAACAAGGCTCCCACGTCTCCATGGCCTGTCCTGCCTTTCTGGATTTTACACTTTTTTCAGATGGCCCTTTTGACCGGGGGGCAGTGAGACTTCATTGTAGTGCAGATTTCCTTTGCAAGCTTGCTTGGTTGGCCAAAAAGTGCGTATGCGTTTTTTCCTGAATATATTCAGGAAAAAACGCATACGCCCTTTTTGGCCAAGTGCATCATTGTGGACGTTCTGCCTCTTTTCCTATGCTTTACATGCAATTCCAGTCTACCTCCTGAAATCGGTTTCCTGCAATTCTGCCCCGCTTTCAAGTCCTCTTGGCAGCCTTACTTCAATATATTTTTGGATGATAGCTGTCATTTATAACTCTGCAGGTTTGTGAATTACAGTGCCTCTGAGCTCCTTTCTTCAACTCGCTTTCTTGTGAGCTGGCCGCAACACCGCAGGATTGCTTCAGGCCCTAGTGTCGTTCCGGCATGGCACGCTGAGCCTTTGGTTAATTCCTCTTCCTGGTGGGAAATGAGAGTTAAATTTGCCCGTCCAGACACCTCCAGCTAGTCTCTCATTGGTTCTCCCTATTCCTGTTCATTTTCCGCAGAAATGGCAAACTGGGCCAAACAGGAGGTTAAAGGTACTGACTCTCCAAGTGGGGAGAGTTTTAGTAAAGCGTCTGGAATGTTGCACCCAAGTACCAGCGGAGAAAATCTGAGACACATTTGAACACGTTTCCCGATCACACGGTGGATCATACTCTGGGTTCCACATGCATGTTTTAGCTGAAGGAAGAATCCCTTAAACCTGGAGAGTTGAGACCCATGGAATGGCTACCATGCAATATGACTTCAAAGGGTCTGCATTTGCTCATCAAACCTCACCAATCCTATCACTGCTGCGTTTATGCCGCTGTACACATGCTTGATTCTCTTTTGGAGACATATAAATCCATAGGTTTTAAGATTATTACTAGTCAGGTATATTCTTAGGCGATTAATATGGGGTGTAGAGTCCACTTCGTTGAGCAAGGAGTAGCTCTTGTCTATTACATATTTGGCTTATGGAATGGTATCTGTGCTAATTTCAATCTCTGGTTTTATGCAGAACCCCAACTCACCTTTCCCCTTAAGCAAGCATAAGTTGGTTTTCTACATTTGAGACCGTGTTCTGTTTTGTAATTCAGTTTCTGTGTAGCCAAGTTTTCATTCCGTGTAGTAGTGATATCTTATGATGTTTCTTTTTCTGTGTGACTTATCTCACTTAGAATCATCGTACCTGAATCCACTCATTATGCTGCTACGGGCCTGATGATATAGATTTCATTGCTGAGTGATATTGCATTGTACGTAAGTACCACAAATTCTTTATCCATTTTTCACCTTCTGTGATATTGAATTTGTACTGTAAATGAGGTTCTTGTAAACAGAGCCGTCCCAAACTTTGGGGTGGCTGTGTCTTTTTGATTTTAATTTCCCTAAGCTATAGGACCATAAGTGGAAGTGCCCTAGGCTCTGTTGCTTTGTTTTTTAGATGTTTCAGGAAACACCATACACTTCTCCAGAGTGGCTGTTGGCAATTTACATCCCGCCGATCAGCATAACAAGGCTCCCAGTTCTCCATGGCCTGTCCTGCCTTTCTGGATTTTATACTTTTTTCAGATGGCCCTTTTGACCAGGGGGCAGTGAGAGTTCATTGTAGTGCAGATTTCCTTTGCAAGCTTGCTTGGTTGGCCAAAAAGGGCGTATGCGTTTTT
This sequence comes from Pseudorca crassidens, assembly GCF_039906515.1. NCBI lineage: Eukaryota > Metazoa > Chordata > Mammalia > Artiodactyla > Delphinidae > Pseudorca > Pseudorca crassidens. Next base: position 163,459,181 of record NC_090296.1, read on the forward strand.
TCCTGAATATATTCAGGAAAAAACGCATACGCCCTTTTTGGCCAAGTGCATCATTGTGGACGTTCTGCCTCTTTTCCTATGCTTTACATGCAATTCCAGTCTACCTCCTGAAATCGGTTTCCTGCAATTCTGCCCTGCTTTCAAGTCCTCTTGGCAGCCTTACTTCAATATATTTTTGGACGATAGCTGTCATTTTTAACTCTGCAGGTTTGTGAATTACAGTGCCCCTGAGCTCCTTTCTTCAACTCGCTTTCTTGTGAGCTGGCCGCAACACCGCAGGATTGCTTCAGGACCTAGTGTGGTTCCGGCATGGCACGCTGAGCCTTTGGTTAATTCCTCTTCCTGGTGGGAAATGAGAGTTAAATTTGCCCGTCCAGACACCTCCAGCTAGTCTCTCATTGGTTCTCCCTATTCCTGTTCATTTTCCGCAGAAATTGCAAACTGGACCAAACAGGAGGTTAAAGGCACTGACTCTCCAAGTGAGGAGAGTGTTAGTAAAGCGTCTGGAATGTTGCATCCGAGTACCAGGGGACGAAATCTGACACATTTGAACACGTTTCCCGATCACACGGTGGATCATACTCTGGGTTCCACATGCATGTTTTAGCTGAAGGAAGAATCCCTTAAACCTGGAGAGTTGAGACCCATGGAATGGGTACCATGCAATATGACTTCAAAGGGTCTGCATTTGCTCACCGAACCTCACCAATCCTATCACTGCTGCGCTTATGCCACTGTACACACCCTTGATTCTCTTTCGAAGACATATAAATCCATAGGTTTTAAGATTCTTCCTAGTCAGGTATATTCTTAGACGTTTAATATGGGGTGTTGAGTCCTCTTCGTTGAGCAAGGAGTAGCTCTTGTCTATTACATATTTGGCTTATGGAACGGTATCTGTGATAATTTCAATCCTGGTTTTATGCAGCACCCCAACTCACCTTTCCCCTTAAGCAAGCATAAGTTGGTTTTCTACATTTGAGACCTTGTTCTGTTTTGTAATTCAGTTCCTGTGTAGCCAAGTTTACATTCCGTGTATTAGTGATATCTTATGATGTTTCTTTTTCTGTGTGACTTATGTCACTTAGAATCATCGTACCTGAATCCACTCATTATGCTGCTACGGGCCTGATGATATAGATTTCATTGCTGAGTGATATTGCATTGTACGTAAGTACCACAAATTCTTTATCCATTTTTCACCTTCTGTGGTATTGAATTTGTACTGTAAATGAGGTTCTTGTAAACAGAGCCATCCCAAACTTTGGGGTGGCTGTGTCTTTTTGATTTTAATTTCCCTAAGCTATAGGACCATAAGTGGAAGTGCCCTAGGCTCTGTTGCTTTGTTTTTTAGATGTTTCAGGAAACACCATACACTTCTCCAGAGTGGCTGTTGGCAATTTACATCCCGCCCATCAGCATAACAAAGCTCCCAGTTCTCCATGGCCTGTCCGGGCTTTCTGGATTTTAAACTTTTTTCAGATGGCCCTTTTGACTGGGGGGAAGTGAGACTTCATTGTACTGCAGATTTCCTTTGCAAGCTTGCTTGGTTGGCCAAAAAGGGCGTATGCGTTTTTTCCTGAATATATTCAGGAAAAAACGCATACGCCCTTTTTGGCCAAGTGCATCATTGTGGACGTTCTGCCTCTTTTCCTATGCTTTACATGCAATTCCAGTCTACCTCCTGAAATCGGTTTCCTGCAATTCTGCCCCGCTTTCAAGTCCTCTTGGCAGCCTTACTTCAATATATTTTTGGACGATAGCTGTCATTTATAACTCTGCAGGTTTGTGAATTACAGTGCCCCTGAGCTCCTTTCTTCAACTCGCTTTCTTGTGAGCTGGCCGCAACACTGCAGGATTGCTTCAGGCCCTAGTGTCGTTCCGGCATGGCACGCTGAGCCTTTGGTTAATTCCTCTTCCTGGTGGGAAATGAGAGTTAAATTTGCCAATCCAGACACCTCCAGCTAGTCTCTCATTGGTTCTCCCTATTCCTGTTCATTTTCCGCAGAAATTGCAAACTGGGCCAAACAGGAGGTTAAAGGCACTGACTCTCCAAGTGGGGAGAGTTTTAGTAAAGCGTCTGGAATGTTGCACCCAAGTACCAGCGGAGAAAATCTGAGACACATTTGAACACGTTTCCCGATCACACGGTGGATCATACTCTGGGTTCCACATGCATGTTTTAGCTGAAGGAAGAATCCCTTAAACCTGGAGAGTTGAGACCCATGGAATGGCTGGCATGCAATATGACTTCAAAGGGTCTGCATTTGCTCATCAAACCTCACCAATCCTATCACTGCTGCGTTTATGCTGCTGTACACATGCTTGATTCTCTTTTGGAGACATATAAATCCATAGGTTTTAAGATTATTACTAGTCAGGTATATTCTTAGGCGATTAATATGGGGTGTAGAGTCCACTTCGTTGAGCAAGGAGTAGCTCTTGTCTATTACATATTTGGCTTATGGAATGGTATCTGTGCTAATTTCAATCTCTGGTTTTATGCAGAACCCCAACTCACCTTTCCCCTTAAGCAAGCATAAGTTGGTTTTCTACATTTGAGACCGTGTTCTGTTTTGTAATTCAGTTTCTGTGTAGCCAAGTTTACATTCCGTGTAGTAGTGATATCTTATGATGTTTCTTTTTCTGTGTGACTTATCTCACTTAGAATCATCGTACCTGAATCCACTCATTATGCTGCTACGGGCCTGATGATATAGATTTCATTGCTGAGTGATATTGCATTGTACGTAAGTACCACAAATTCTTTATCCATTTTTCACCTTCTGTGATATTGAATTTGTACTGTAAATGAGGTTCTTGTAAACAGAGCCGTCCCAAACTTTGGGGTGGCTGTGTCTTTTTGATTTTAATTTCCCTAAGCTATAGGACCATAAGTGGAAGTGCCCTAGGCTCTGTTGCTTTGTTTTTTAGATGTTTCAGGAAACACCATACACTTCTCCAGAGTGGCTGTTGGCAATTTACATCCCGCCCATCAGCATAACAAGGCTCCCAGTTCTCCATGGCCTGTCCTGCCTTTCTGGATTTTACACTTTTTTCAGATGGCCCTTTTGACCGGGGGGCAGTGAGACTTCATTGTAGTGCAGATTTCCTTTGCAAGCTTGCTTGGTTGGCCAAAAAGGGCGTATGCGTTTTTTCCTGAATATATTCAGAAAAAAACGCATACGCCCTTTTTGGCCAAGTGCATCATTGTGGACGTTCTGCCTCTTTTCGTATGCTTTACATGCAATTCCTGTCTACCTCCTGAAATCGGTTTCCTGCAATTCTGCCCCGCTTTCAAGTCCTCTTGGCAGCCTTACTTCAATATATTTTTGGACGATAGCTGTCATTTTTAACTCTGCAGGTTTGTGAATTACAGTGCCCCTGAGCTCCTTTCTTCAACTCGCTTTCTTGTGAGCTGGCCGCAACACCGCAGGATTGCTTCAGGCCCTAGTGTGGTTCCGGCATGGCACGCTGAGCCTTTGGTTAATTCCTCTTCCTGGTGGGAAATGAGAGTTACATTTGCCCGTCCAGACACCTCCAGCTAGTCTCTCATTGGTTCTCCCTATTCCTGTTCATTTTCCGCAGAAATTGCAAACTGGGCCAAACAGGAGGTTAAAGGCACTGACTCTCCAAGTGGGGAGAGTTTTAGTAAAGCGTCTGGAATGTTGCACCCAAGTACCAGCGGAGAAAATCTGAGACACATTTGAACACGTTTCCTGATCACATGGTGGATCATACTCTGGGTTCCACATGCATGTTTTAGCTGAAGGAAGAATCCCTTAAACCTGGAGAGTTGAGACCCATGGAATGGCTAGCATGCAATATGACTTCAAAGGGTCTGCATTTGCTCATCAAACCTCACCAATCCTATCACTGCTGCGTTTATGCCGCTGTACACATGCTTGATTCTCTTTTGGAGACATATAAATCCATAGGTTTTAAGATTATTACTAGTCAGGTATATTCTTATGCGATTAATATGGGGTGTAGAGTCCACTTCGTTGAGCAAGGAGTAGCTCTTGTCTATTACATATTTGGCTTATGGAATGGTATCTGTGCTAATTTCAATCTCTGGTTTTATGCAGTACCCCAACTCACCTTTCCCCTTAAGCAAGCATAAGTTGGTTTTCTACATTTGAGACCGTGTTCTGTTTTGTAATTCAGTTTCTGTGTAGCCAAGTTTACATTCCGTGTAGTAGTGATATCTTATGATGTTTCTTTTTCTGTGTGACTTATCTCACTTAGAATCATCATACCTGAATCCACTCATTATGCTGCTACGGGCCTGATGATATAGATTTCATTGCTGAGTGATATTGCATTGTACGTAAGTACCACAAATTCTTTATCCATTTTTCACCTTCTGTGATATTGAATTTGTACTGTAAATGAGGTTCTTGTAAACAGAGCCGTCCCAAACTTTGGGGTGGCTGTGTCTTTTTGATTTTAATTTCCCTAAGCTATAAGACCATAAGTGGAAGTGCCTTAGGCTCTGTTGCTTTGTTTTTTAGATGTTTCAGGAAACACCATACACTTCTCCAGAGTGGCTGTTGGCAATTTACATCCCGCCCATCAGCATAACAAGGCTCCCAGTTCTCCATGGCCTGTCCTGCCATTCTGGATTTTACACTTTTTTCAGATGGCCCTTTTGACCGGGGGCAGTGAGACTTCATTGTAGTGCAGATTTCCTTTGCAAGCTTGCTTGGTTGGCCAAAAAGGGCGTATGCGTTTTTTCCTGAATATATTCAGGAAAAAACGCATACGCCCTTTTTGGCCAAGTGCATCATTGTGGACGTTCTGCCTCTTTTCCTATGCTTTACATGCAATTCCAGTCTACCTCCTGAAATCGGTTTCCTGCAATCCTGCCCCGCTTTCAAGTCCTCTTGGCAGCCTTACTTCAATATATTTTTGGACGATAGCTGTCATTTTTAACTCTGCAGGTTTGTGAATTACAATGCCCCTGAGCTCCTTTCTTCAACTCACTTTCTTGTGAGCTGGCCGCAACACCGCAGGATTGCTTCAGGCCCTAGTGTGGTTCTGGCATGGCACGCTGAGCCTTTGGTTAATTCCTCTTCCTGGTGGGAAATGAGAGTTAAATTTGCCCATCCAGACACCTCCAGCTAGTCTCTCATTGGTTCTCCCTATTCCTGTTCATTTTCCACAGAAATTGCAAACTGGGCCAAACAGGAGGTTAAAGGCACTGACTCTCCAAGTGGGGAGAGTGTTAGTAAAGCGTCTGGAATGTTGCACCCGAGTACCAGGGGACAAAAACTGAGACACATTTGAACACGTTTCCCGATCACACGGTGGATCATACTCTGGGTTCCACATGCATGTTTTAGCTGAAGGAAGAATCCCTTAAACCTGGAGATTTGAGACCCATGGAATGGCTACCATGCAATATGACTTCAAAGGGTCTGCATTTGCTCATCAAACTTCACCAATCCTATCACTGCTGCATTTATGCCGCTGTACACACGCTTGATTCTCTTTTGGAGACATATAAATCCATAGGTTTCAAGATTCTTACTAGTCAGGTATATTCTTAGACGTTTAATATGGGGTGTTGAGTCCACTTCGTTGAGCAAGGAGTAGCTCTTGTCTATTACATATTTGGCTTATGGAACGGTATCTGTGCTAATTTCAATCTCTGGTTTTATGCAGCACCCCAACTCACCTTTCCCCTTAAGCAAGCATAAGTTGGTTTTCTACATTTGAGATCCTGTTCTGTTTTGTAATTCAGTTCCTGTGTAGCCAAGTTTACATTCCATGTATTAGTGATATCTTATGATGTTTCTTTTTCTGTGTGACTTATGTCACTTAGAATCATCGTACCTGAATCCACTCATTATGCTGCTACGGGCCTGATGACATAGATTTCATTCCTGAGTGATATTGCATTGTACGTAAGTACCACAACTTCTTTATCCATTTTTCACTTTCTGCGATATTGAACTTGTACCATAAACGAGATTCTTGTAAACAGAGCCGGCCCAAACTTTGGGGTGGCTGTGTCTTTTTGATTTTAATTTCCCTAAGCTATAGGACCATAAGTGGAAGTGCCCTAGGCTCTGTTGCTTTGTTTTTTAGATGTTTCAGGAAACACCATACACTTCTCCAGAGTGGCTGTTGGCAATTTACATCCCGCCCATCAGCATAACAAGGCTCCCAATTCTCCATGGCCTGTCCTGCCTTTCTGGATTTTACACATTTTTCAGATGGCCCTTTTGACTGGGGGGCAGTGAGACTTCATTGTACTGCAGATTTCCTTTGCAAGCTTGCTTGGTTGGCCAAAAAGGGCGTATGCGTTTTTTCCTGAATATATTCAGGAAAAAACGCATACGCCCTTTTTGGCCAAGTGCATCATTGTGGACGTTCTGCCTCTTTTCCTATGCTTTACATGCAATTCCAGTCTACCTCCTGAAATCGGATTCCTGCAATTCTGCCCCGCTTTCGAGTCCTCTTGGCAGCCTTACTTCAATATATTTTTGGACGATAGCTGTCATTTATAACTCTGCAGGTTTGTGAATTACAGTGCCCCTGAGCTCCTTTCTTCAACTCGCTTTCTTGTGAGCTGGCCGCAACACCGCAGGATTGCTTCAGGCCCTAGTGTGGTTCCGGCATGGCACGCTGAGCCTTTGGTTAATTCCTCTTCCTGGTGGGAAATGAGAGTTAAATTTGCCCGTCCAGACACCTCCATCTAGTCTCTCATTGGTTCTCCCTATTCCTGTTCATTTTCCGCAGAAATTGCAAACTGGGCCAAACAGGAGGTTAAAGGCACTGACTCTCCAAGTGGAGAGAGTGTTAGTAAAGCGTCTGGAATGTTGCACCCGAGTACCAGGGGACAAAAACTGAGACACATTTGAACACGTTTCCCGATCACACGGTGGATCATACTCTGGGTTCCACATGCATGTTTTAGCTGAAGGAAGAATCCCTTAAACCTGGAGAGTTGAGACCCATGGAATGGGTACCATGCAATATGACTTCAAAGGTTCTGCATTGGCTCACCGAACCTCACCAATCCTATTACTGCTGCATTTATGCCTCTGTAGACACGCTTGATTCTCTTTCGGAGACATATAAATCCATAGGTTTTAAGATACTTACTAGTCAGGTATATTCTTAGGCATTTAATATGGGGTGTTGAGTCCACTTTGTTGAGCAAGGAGTAGCTCTTGTCTATTACCTATTTGGCTTATGGAATGGTATCTGTGCTAATTTCAATCTCTGGTTTTATGCAGCACCCCAACTCACCTTTCCCCTTAAGCAAGCATAAGTTGGTTTTCTACATTTGAGATCCTGTTCTGTTTTGTAATTCAGTTCCTGTGTAGCCAAGTTTACATTCCGTGTATTAGTGATATCTTATGATGTTTCTTTTTCTGTGTGACTTATGTCACTTAGAATCATCGTACCTGAATCCACTCATTATGCTGCTACGGGCCTGATGACATAGATTTCATTCCTGAGTGATATTGCATTGTACGTAAGTACCACAACTTCTTTATCCATTTTTCACTTTCTGCGATATTGAACTTGTACCATAAACGAGATTCTTGTAAACAGAGCCGGCCCAAACTTTGGGGTGGCTGTGTCTTTTTGATTTTAATTTCCCTAAGCTATAGGACCATAAGTGGAAGTGCCCTAGGCTCTGTTGCTTTGTTTTTTAGATGTTTCAGGAAACACCATACACTTCTCCAGAGTGGCTGTTGGCAATTTACATCCCGCCCATCAGCATAACAAGGCTCCCAGTTCTCCATGGCCTGTCCTGCCTTTCTGGATTTTATACTTTTTTCAGATGGCCCTTTTGACCGGGGGGCAGTGAGACTTCATTGTACTGCAGATTTCCTTTGCAAGCTTGCTTGGTTGGCCAAAAAGGGCGTATGCGTTTTTTCCTGAATATATTCAGGAAAAAACGCATATGCCCTTTTTGGCCAAGTGCATCATTGTGGACGTTCTGCCTCTTTTCCTATGCTTTACATGCAATTCCAGTCTACCTCCTGAAATCGGATTCCTGCAATTCTGCCCCGCTTTCAAGTCCTCTTGGCAGCCTTACTTCAATATATTTTTGGACGATAGCTGTCATTTTTAACTCTGCAGGTTTGTGAATTACAGTGCCCCTGAGCTCCTTTCTTCAACTCGCTTTCTTGTGAGCTGGCCGCAACACCGCAGGATTGCTTCAGGCCCTAGTGTGGTTCCGGCATGGCACGCTGAGCCTTTGGTTAATTCCTCTTCCTGGTGGGAAATGAGAGTTAAATTTGCCCATCCAGACACCTCCAGCTAGTCTCTCATTGGTTCTCCCTATTCCTGTTCATTTTCCGCAGAAATTGCAAACTGGGCCAAACAGGAGGTTAAAGGCAATGACTCTCCAAGTGGGGAGAGTTTTAGTAAAGCGTCTGGAATGTTGCACCCGAGTACCAGGGGACAAAAACTGAGACACATTTGAACACGTTTCCCGATCACACGGTTGATCATACTCTGGGTTCCACATGCATGTTTTAGCTGAAGGAAGAATCCCTTAAACCTGGAGAGTTGAGACCCATGGAATGGGTACCATTCAATATGACTTCAAAGGTTCTGCATTGGCTCACCGAACCTCACCAATCCTATCACTGCTGCGCTTATGCCACTGTACACACGCTTGATTCTCTTTCGGAGACATATAAATCCATAGATTTTAAGATTCTTACTAGTCAGGTATATTCTTAGACGTTTAATATGGGGTGTTGAGTCCTCTTCGTTGAGCAAGGAGTAGCTCTTGTCTATTACATATTTGGCTTATGGAACGGTATCTGTGCTAATTTCAATCTCTGGTTTTATGCAGCACCCCAACTCACCTTTCCCCTTAAGCAAGCATAAGTTGGTTTTCTACATTTGAGACCTTGTTCTGTTTTGTAATTCAGTTCCTGTGTAGCCAAGTTTACATTCCGTGTAGTAGTGATATCTTATGATGTTTCTTTTTCTGTGTGACTTATCTCACTTAGAATCATCGTACCTGAATCCACTCATTATGCTGCTATGGGCCTGATGACATAGATTTCATTGCTGAGTGATATTGCATTGTACGTAAGTACCACAACTTCTTTATCCATTTTTCGCTTTCTGTGATATTGAACTTGTACCGTAAACGAGGTTCTTGTAAACAGAGCCGTCCCAAACTTTGGGGTGGCTGTGTCTTTTTGATTTTAATTTCCCTAAGCTATACGACCATAAGTGGAAGTGCCCTAGGCTCTGTTGCTTTGTTTTTTAGATGTTTCAGGAAACACCATACACTTCTCCAGAGTGGCTGTTGGCAATTTACATCCCGCCCATCAGCATAACAAGGCTCCCAGTTCTCCATGGCCTGTCCTGCCTTTCTGGATTTTACACTTTTTTCAGATGGCCCTTTTGACCGGGGGGGCAGTGAGACTTCATGGTAGTGCAGATTTCCTTTGCAAGCTTGCTTGGTTGGCCAAAAAGGGCGTATGCGTTTTTTCCTGAATATATTCAGGAAAAAACGCATACGCCCTTTTTGGCCAAGTGCATCATTGTGGACGTTCTGCCTCTTTTCCTATGCTTTACATGCAATTCCAGTCTACCTCCTGAAATCGGTTTCCTGCAATTCTGCCCCGCTTTCAAGTCCTCTTGGCAGCCTTACTTCAATATATTTTTGGACGATAGCTGTCATTTTTAACTCTGCAGGTTTGTGAATTACAGTGCCCCTGAGCTCCTTTCTTCAACTCGCTTTCTTGTGAGCTGGCCGCAACACCGCAGGATTGCTTCAGGCCGTAGTGTGGTTCCGGCATGGCACGCTGAGCCTTTGGTTAATTCCTCTTCCTGGTGGGAAATGAGAGTTAAATTTGCCCATCCAGACACCTCCAGCTAGTCTCTCATTCGTTCTCCCTATTCCTGTTCATTTTCCACAGAAATTGCAAACTGGGCCAAACAGGAGGTTAAAGGCACTGACTCTCCAAGTGGGGAGAGTGTTAGTAAAGCGTCTGGAATGTTGCACCCGAGTACCAGGGGACAAAAACTGAGACACATTTGAACACGTTTCCCGATCACACGGTGGATCATACTCTGGGTTCCACATGCATGTTTTAGCTGAAGGAAGAATCCCTTAAACCTGGAGAGTTGAGACCCATGGAATGGGTACCATGCAATATGACTTCAAAGGGTCTGCATTTGCTCATCAAACCTCACCAATCCTATCACTGCTGCGTTTATGCCGCTGTACACATGCTTGATTCTCTTTTGGAGACATATAAATCCATAGGTTTTAAGATTCTTACTAGTCAGGTATATTCTTAGACGTTTAATATGGGGTGTAGAGTCCACTTCGTTGAGCAAGGAGTAGCTCTTGTCTATTACATATTTGGCTTATGGAACGGTATCTGTGCTAATTTCAATCTCTGGTTTTATGCAGCACCCCAACTCACCTTTCCCCTTAAGCAAGCATAAGTTGGTTTTCTACATTTGAGACCCTGTTCTGTTTTGTAATTCAGTTCCTGTGTAGCCAAGTTTACATTCCATGTAGTAGTGATATCTTATGATGTTTCTTTTTCTGTGTGACTTATCTCACTTAGAATCATCGTACCTGAATCCACTCATTATGCTGCTACGGGCCTGATGACATAGATTTCATTCCTGAGTGATATTGCATTGTACGTAAGTACCACAACTTCTTTATCCATTTTTCACTTTCTGCGATATTGAACTTGTACCATAAACGAGATTCTTGTAAACAGAGCCGGCCCAAACTTTGGGGTGGCTGTGTCTTTTTGATTTTAATTTCCCTAAGCTATAGGACCATAAGTGGAAGTGCCCTAGGCTCTGTTGCTTTGTTTTTTAGATGTTTCAGGAAACACCATACACTGCTCCAGAGTGGCTGTTGGCAATTTACATCCCGCCCATCAGCATAACAAGGCTCCCAGTTCTCCATGGCCTGTCCTGCCTTTCTGGATTTTACACATTTTTCAGATGGCCCTTTTGACCGGGGGGCAGTGAGACTTCATTGTACTGCAGATTTCCTTTGCAAGCTTGCTTGGTTGGCCAAAAAGGGCGTATGCGTTTTTTCCTGAATATATTCAGGAAAAAACGCATACGCCCTTTTTGGCCAAGTGCATCATTGTGGACGTTCTGCCTCTTTTCCTATGCTTTACATGTAATTCCAGTCTACCTCCTGAAATCGGATTCCTGCAATTCTGCCCTGCTTTCGAGTCCTCTTGGCAGCCTTACTTCAATATATTTTTGGACGATAGCTGTCATTTATAACTCTGCAGGTTTGTGAATTACAGTGCCCCTGAGCTCCTTTCTTCAACTCGCTTTCTTGTGAGCTGGCCGCAACACCGCAGCATTGCTTCAGGCCCTAGTGTGGTTCCGGCATGGCACGCTGAGCCTTTGGTTAATTCCTCTTCCTGGTGGGAAATGAGAGTTAAATTTGCCCGTCCAGACACCTCCAGCTAGTCTCTCATTGGTTCTCCCTATTCCTGTTCATTTTCCGCAGAAATTGCAAACTGGGCCAAACAGGAGGTTAAAGGCAGTGACTCTCCAAGTGGGGAGAGTGTTAGTAAAGCGTCTGGTATGTTGCACCTGAGTACAAGGGGACGAAATCTGACACATTTGAACACGTTTCCCGATCACACGGTGGATCATACTCTGGGTTCCACATGCATGTTTTAGTTGAAGGAAGAATCCCTTAAACCTGGAGAGTTGAGACCCATGGAATGGGTACCATGCAATATGACTTCAAAGGGTCTGCATTTGCTCACCGAACCTCACCAATCCTATCACTGCTGTATTTATGCCGCTGTAGACACGCTTGATTCTCTTTCGGAGACATATAAATCCATAGGTTTTAAGATTCTTACTAGTCAGGTATATTCTTAGGCATTTAATATGGGGTGTTGAGTCCACTTCGTTGAGCAAGGAGTAGCTATTGTCTATTACCTATTTGGCTTATGGAATGGTATCTGTGCTAATTTCAATCTCTGGTTTTATGCAGCACCCCAACTCACCTTTCCCCTTAAGCAAGCATAAGTTGGTTTTCTACATTTGAGATCCTGTTCTGTTTTGTAATTCAGTTCCTGTGTAGCCAAGTTTACATTCCATGTATTAGTGATATCTTATGATGTTTCTTTTTCTGTGTGACTTATGTCACTTAGAATCATCGTACCTGAATCCACTCATTATGCTGCTACGGGCCTGATGACATAGATTTCATTCCTGAGTGATATTGCATTGTACGTAAGTACCACAACTTCTTTATCCATTTTTCACTTTCTGCGATATTGAACTTGTACCATAAACGAGATTCTTGTAAACAGAGCCGGCCCAAATTTTTGGGTGGCTGTGTCTTTTTGATTTTAATTTCCCTAAGCTATAGGACCATAAGTGGAAGTGCCCTAGGCTCTGTTGCTTTGTTTTTTAGATGTTTCAGGAAACACCATACACTTCTCCAGAGTGGCTGTTGGCAATTTACATCCCGCCCATCAGCATAACAAGGCTCCCAATTCTCCATGGCCTGTCCTGCCTTTCTGGATTTTACACATTTTTCAGATGGCCCTTTTGACCGGGGGGCAGTGAGACTTCATTGTACTGCAGATTTCCTTTGCAAGCTTGCTTGGTTGGCCAAAAAGGGCGTATGCGTTTTTTCCTGAATATATTCAGGAAAAAACGCATACGCCCTTTTTGGCCAAGTGCATCATTGTGGACGTTCTGCCTCTTTTCCTATGCTTTACATGTAATTCCAGTCTACCTCCTGAAATCGGATTCCTGCAATTCTGCCCCGCTTTCAAGTCCTCTTGGCAGCCTTACTTCAATATATTTTTGGACGATAGCTGTCATTTTTAACTCTGCAGGTTTGTGAATTACAGTGCCCCTGAGCTCCTTTCTTCAACTCGCTTTCTTGTGAGCTGGCCGCAACACCGCAGCATTGCTTCAGGCCCTAGTGTGGTTCCGGCATGGCACGCTGAGCCTTTGGTTAATTCCTCTTCCTGGTGGGAAATGAGAGTTAAATTTGCCCGTCCAGACACCTCCAGCTAGTCTCTCATTGGTTCTCCCTATTCCTGTTCATTTTCCGCAGAAATTGCAAACTGGGCCAAACAGGAGGTTAAAGGCACTGACTCTCCAAGTGGGGAGAGTGTTAGTAAAGCGTATGGAATGTTGCACCTGAGTACCAGGGGACAAAAACTGAGACACATTTGAACACGTTTCCCGATCACACGGTGGATCATACTCTGGGTTCCACATGCATGTTTTAGCTGAAGGAAGAATCCCTTAAACCTGGAGAGTTGAGACCCATGGAATGGCTACCATGCAATATGACTTCAAAGGGTCTGCATTTGCTCATCAAACCTCACCAATCCTATCACTGCTGCGTTTATGCCGCTGTACACATGCTTGATTCTCTTTTGGAGACATATAAATCCATAGGTTTTAAGATTATTACTAGTCAGGTATATTCTTAGACGTTTAATATGGGGTGTAGAGTCCACTTCGTTGAGCAAGGAGTAGCTCTTGTCTATTACATATTTGGCTTATGGAATGGTATCTGTGCTAATTTCAATCTCTGGTTTTATGCAGAACCCCAACTCACCTTTCCCCTTAAGCAAGCATAAGTTGGTTTTCTACATTTGAGACCCTGTTCTGTTTTGTAATTCAGTTTCTGTGTAGCCAAGTTTACATTCCGTGTAGTAGTGATATCTTATGATGTTTCTTTTTCTGTGTGACTTATCTCACTTAGAATCATCGTACCTGAATCCACTCATTATGCTGCTACGGGCCTGATGATATAGATTTCATTGCTGAGTGATATTGCATTGTACGTAAGTACCACAAATTCTTTATCCATTTTTCACCTTCTGTGATATTGAATTTGTACTGTAAATGAGGTTCTTGTAAACAGAGCCGTCCCAAACTTTGGGGTGGCTGTGTCTTTTTGATTTTAATTTCCCTAAGCTATAGGACCATAAGTGGAAGTGCCCTAGGCTCTGTTGCTTTGTTTTTTAGATGTTTCAGGAAACACCATACACTTCTCCAGAGTGGCTGTTGGCAATTTACATCCCGCCCATCAGCATAACAAGGCTCCCAGTCCTCCATGGCCTGTCCTGCCTTTCTGGATTTTACACTTTTTTCAGATGGCCCTTTTGACCGGGGGGCAGTGAGACTTCATGGTAGTGCAGATTTCCTTTGCAAGCTTGCTTGGTTGGCCAAAAAGGGCGTATGCGTTTTTTCCTGAATATATTCAGGAAAAAACGCATACGCCCTTTTTGGCCAAGTGCATCATTGTGGACGTTCTGCCTCTTTTCCTATGCTTTACATGCAATTCCAGTCTACCTCCTGAAATCGGATTCCTGCAATTCTGCCCCGCTTTCGAGTCCTCTTGGCAGCCTTACTTCAATATATTTTTGGACGATAGCTGTCATTTATAACTCTGCAGGTTTGTGAATTACAGTGCCCCTGAGCTCCTTTCTTCAACTCGCTTTCTTGTGAGCTGGCCGCAACACCGCAGGATTGCTTCAGGCCGTAGTGTGGTTCCGGCATGGCACGCTGAGCCTTTGGTTAATTCCTCTTCCTGGTGGGAAATGAGAGTTAAATTTGCCCGTCCAGACACCTCCATCTAGTCTCTCATTGGTTCTCCCTATTCCTGTTCATTTTCCGCAGAAATTGCAAACTGGGCCAAACAGGAGGTTAAAGGCACTGACTCTCCAAGTGGAGAGAGTGTTAGTAAAGCGTCTGGAATGTTGCACCCGAGTACCAGGGGACAAAAACTGAGACACATTTGAACACGTTTCCCGATCACACGGTGGATCATACTCTGGGTTCCACATGCATGTTTTAGCTGAAGGAAGAATCCCTTAAACCTGGAGAGTTGAGACCCATGGAATGGGTACCATGGAATATGACTTCAAAGGTTCTGCATTGGCTCACCGAACCTCACCAATCCTATTACTGCTGCATTTATGCCTCTGTAGACACGCTTGATTCTCTTTCGGAGACATATAAATCCATAGGTTTTAAGATACTTACTAGTCAGGTATATTCTTAGGCATTTAATATGGGGTGTTGAGTCCACTTTGTTGAGCAAGGAGTAGCTCTTGTCTATTACCTATTTGGCTTATGGAATGGTATCTGTGCTAATTTCAATCTCTGGTTTTATGCAGCACCCCAACTCACCTTTCCCCTTAAGCAAGCATAAGTTGGTTTTCTACATTTGAGATCCTGTTCTGTTTTGTTATTCAGTTCCTGTGTAGCCAAGTTTACATTCCGTGTATTAGTGATATCTTATGATGTTTCTTTTTCTGTGTGACTTATGTCACTTAGAATCATCGTACCTGAATCCACTCATTATGCTGCTACGGGCCTGATGACATAGATTTCATTCCTGAGTGATATTGCATTGTACGTAAGTACCACAACTTCTTTATCCATTTTTCACTTTCTGCGATATTGAACTTGTACCATAAAAGAGATTCTTGTAAACAGAGCCGGCCCAAACTTTGGGGTGGCTGTGTCTTTTTGATTTTAATTTCCCTAAGCTATAGGACCATAAGTGGAAGTGCCCTAGGCTCTGTTGCTTTGTTTTTTAGATGTTTCAGGAAACACCATACACTTCTCCAGAGTGGCTGTTGGCAATTTACATCCCGCCCATCAGCATAACAAGGCTCCCAGTTCTCCATGGCCTGTCCTGCCTTTCTGGATTTTATACTTTTTTCAGATGGCCCTTTTGACCGGGGGGCAGTGAGACTTCATTGTACTGCAGATTTCCTTTGCAAGCTTGCTTGGTTGGCCAAAAAGGGCGTATGCGTTTTTTCCTGAATATATTCAGGAAAAAACGCATATGCCCTTTTTGGCCAAGTGCATCATTGTGGACGTTCTGCCTCTTTTCCTATGCTTTACATGCAATTCCAGTCTACCTCCTGAAATCGGATTCCTGCAATTCTGCCCCGCTTTCAAGTCCTCTTGGCAGCCTTACTTCAATATATTTTTGGACGATAGCTGTCATTTTTAACTCTGCAGGTTTGTGAATTACAGTGCCCCTGAGCTCCTTTCTTCAACTCGCTTTCTTGTGAGCTGGCCGCAACACCGCAGGATTGCTTCAGGCCCTAGTGTGGTTCCGGCATGGCACGCTGAGCCTTTGGTTAATTCCTCTTCCTGGTGGGAAATGAGAGTTAAATTTGCCCATCCAGACACCTCCAGCTAGTCTCTCATTGGTTCTCCCTATTCCTGTTCATTTTCCGCAGAAATTGCAAACTGGGCCAAACAGGAGGTTAAAGGCAATGACTCTCCAAGTGGGGAGAGTTTTAGTAAAGCGTCTGGAATGTTGCACCCGAGTACCAGGGGACAAAAACTGAGACACATTTGAACACGTTTCCCGATCACACGGTTGATCATACTCTGGGTTCCACATGCATGTTTTAGCTGAAGGAAGAATCCCTTAAACCTGGAGAGTTGAGACCCATGGAATGGGTACCATTCAATATGACTTCAAAGGTTCTGCATTGGCTCACCGAACCTCACCAATCCTATCACTGCTGCGCTTATGCCACTGTACACACGCTTGATTCTCTTTCGGAGACATATAAATCCATAGATTTTAAGATTCTTACTAGTCAGGTATATTCTTAGACGTTTAATATGGGGTGTTGAGTCCTCTTCGTTGAGCAAGGAGTAGCTCTTGTCTATTACATATTTGGCTTATGGAACGGTATCTGTGCTAATTTCAATCTCTGGTTTTATGCAGCACCCCAACTCACCTTTCCCCTTAAGCAAGCATAAGTTGGTTTTCTACATTTGAGACCCTGTTCTGTTTTGTAATTCAGTTCCTGTGTAGCCAAGTTTACATTCCGTGTAGTAGTGATATCTTATGATGTTTCTTTTTCTGTGTGACTTATCTCACTTAGAATCATCGTACCTGAATCCACTCATTATGCTGCTACGGGCCTGATGACATAGATTTCATTGCTGAGTGATATTGCATTGTACGTAAGTACCACCACTTCTTTATCCATTTTTCGCTTTCTGTGATATTGAACTTGTACCGTAAACGAGGTTCTTGTAAACAGAGCCGTCCCAAACTTTGGGGTGGCTGTGTCTTTTTGATTTTAATTTCCCTAAGCTATAGGACCATAAGTGGAAGTGCCCTAGGCTCTGTTGCTTTGTTTTTTAGATGTTTCAGGAAACACCATACACTTCTCCAGAGTGGCTGTTGGCAATTTACATCCCGCCCATCAGCATAACAAGGCTCCCACGTCTCCATGGCCTGTCCTGCCTTTCTGGATTTTACACTTTTTTCAGATGGCCCTTTTGACCGGGGGGCAGTGAGACTTCATTGTAGTGCAGATTTCCTTTGCAAGCTTGCTTGGTTGGCCAAAAAGTGTGTATGCGTTTTTTCCTGAATATATTCAGGAAAAAACGCATACGCCCTTTTTGGCCAAGTGCATCATTGTGGACGTTCTGCCTCTTTTCCTATGCTTTACAT
This sequence comes from Pseudorca crassidens, assembly GCF_039906515.1. Lineage (NCBI taxonomy): Eukaryota > Metazoa > Chordata > Mammalia > Artiodactyla > Delphinidae > Pseudorca > Pseudorca crassidens. The sequence continues at coordinate 163,476,645 of NC_090296.1, forward strand.
GCAATTCCAGTCTACCTCCTGAAATCGGTTTCCTGCAATTCTGCCCCGCTTTCAAGTCCTCTTGGCAGCCTTACTTCAATATATTTTTGGATGATAGCTGTCATTTATAACTCTGCAGGTTTGTGAATTACAGTGCCTCTGAGCTCCTTTCTTCAACTCGCTTTCTTGTGAGCTGGCCGCAACACCGCAGGATTGCTTCAGGCCCTAGTGTCGTTCCGGCATGGCACGCTGAGCCTTTGGTTAATTCCTCTTCCTGGTGGGAAATGAGAGTTAAATTTGCCCGTCCAGACACCTCCAGCTAGTCTCTCATTGGTTCTCCCTATTCCTGTTCAACTTTCAAAGAATTTGCAAACTGGGCCAAACAGGAGGTTAAAGGCACTGACTCTCCAAGTGGGGAGAGTGTTAGTAAAGCGTCTGGAATGTTGCACCCGAGTACCAGGGGACGAAACCTGAGACACATTTGAACACGTTTCCCGATCACACGGTGGATCATACTCTGGGTTCCACATGCATGTTTTAGCTGAAGGAAGAATCCCTTAAACCTGGAGAGTTGAGACCCTTGGCATGGGTACCATGCAATATGACTTCAAAGGGTCTGCATTGGCTCACCGAACCTCACCAATCCTATCACTGCTGCGCTAATGCACTGTACACACGCTTCATTCTCTTTCAGAGACATATAAATCCATAGGTTTTAAGATTCTTACTAGTCAGGTATATTCTTAGGCGTTTAATATGGGGTGTAGAGTCCACTTCGTTGAGCAAGGAGTAGCTCTTGTCTATTACATATTTGGCTTATGGAACGGTATCTGTGCTAATTTCAATCTCTGGTTTTATGCAGCACCCCAACTCACCTTTGCCCTTAAGCAAGCATAAGTTGGTTTTCTACATTTGAGACCCTGTTCTGTTTTGTAATTCAGTTCCTGTGTAGCCAAGTTTACATTCCGTGTAGTAGTGATATCTTATGATGTTTCTTTTTCTGTGTGACTTATTTCACTTAGAATCATCGTACCTGAATCCACTCATTATGCTGCTACGGGACTGATGACATAGATTTCATTGCTGAGTGATATTGCATTGTACGTAAGTACCACAACTTCTTTATCCATTTTTCGCTTTCTGTGATATTGAACTTGTACCGTAAACGAGGTTCTTGTAAACAGAGCCGTCCCAAACTTTGGGGTGGCTGTGTCTTTTTGATTTTAATTTCCCTAAGCTATAGGACCATAAGTGGAAGTGCCCTAGGCTCTGTTGCTTTGTTTTTTAGATGTTTCAGGAAACACCATACACTTCTCCAGAGTGGCTGTTGGCAATTTACATCCCGCCCATCAGCATAACAAGGCTCCCAGTTCTCCATGGCCTGTCCTGCCTTTCTGGATTTTACACTTTTTTCAGATGGCCCTTTTGACTGGGGGGCAGTGAGACTTCATGGTAGTGCAGATTTCCTTTGCAAGCTTGCTTGGTTGGCCAAAAAGGGTGTATGCGTTTTTTCCTGAATATATTCAGGAAAAAACGCATACGCCCTTTTTGGCCAAGTGCATCATTGTGGACGTTCTGCCTCTTTTCCTATGCTTTACATGCAATTCCAGTCTACCTCCTGAAATCGGTTTCCTGCAATTCTGCCCCGCTTTCAAGTCCTCTTGGCAGCCTTACTTCAATATATTTTTGGACGATAGCTGTCATTTTTAACTCTGCAGGTTTGTGAATTACAGTGCCCCTGAGCTCCTTTCTTCAACTCGCTTTCTTGTGAGCTGGCCGCAACACCGCAGGATTGCTTCAGGCCGTAGTGTGGTTCCGGCATGGCACGCTGAGCCTTTGGTTAATTCCTCTTCCTGGTGGGAAATGAGAGTTACATTTGCCCATCCAGACACCTCCAGCTAGTCTCTCATTGGTTCTCCCTATTCCTGTTCATTTTCCGCAGAAATGGCAAACTGGGCCAAACAGGAGGTTAAAGGTACTGACTCTCCAAGTGGGGAGAGTTTTAGTAAAGCGTCTGGAATGTTGCACCCAAGTACCAGCGGAGAAAATCTGAGACACATTTGAACACGTTTCCCGATCACACGGTGGATCATACTCTGGGTTCCACATGCATGTTTTAGCTGAAGGAAGAATCCCTTAAACCTGGAGAGTTGAGACCCATGGAATGGCTACCATGCAATATGACTTCAAAGGGTCTGCATTTGCTCATCAAACCTCACCAATCCTATCACTGCTGCGTTTATGCCGCTGTACACATGCTTGATTCTCTTTTGGAGACATATAAATCCATAGGTTTTAAGATTATTACTAGTCAGGTATATTCTTAGGCGATTAATATGGGGTGTAGAGTCCACTTCGTTGAGCAAGGAGTAGCTCTTGTCTATTACATATTTGGCTTATGGAATGGTATCTGTGCTAATTTCAATCTCTGGTTTTATGCAGAACCCCAACTCACCTTTCCCCTTAAGCAAGCATAAGTTGGTTTTCTACATTTGAGACCCTGTTCTGTTTTGTAATTCAGTTTCTGTGTAGCCAAGTTTACATTCCGTGTAGTAGTGATATCTTATGATGTTTCTTTTTCTGTGTGACTTATCTCACTTAGAATCATCGTACCTGAATCCACTCATTATGCTGCTACGGGCCTGATGATATAGATTTCATTGCTGAGTGATATTGCATTGTACGTAAGTACCACAAATTCTTTATCCATTTTTCACCTTCTGTGATATTGAATTTGTACTGTAAATGAGGTTCTTGTAAACAGAGCCGTCCCAAACTTTGGGGTGGCTGTGTCTTTTTGATTTTAATTTCCCTAAGCTATAGGACCATAAGTGGAAGTGCCCTAGGCTCTGTTGCTTTGTTTTTTAGATGTTTCAGGAAACACCATACACTTCTCCAGAGTGGCTGTTGGCAATTTACATCCCGCCCATCAGCATAACAAGGCTCCCACGTCTCCATGGCCTGTCCTGCCTTTCTGGATTTTACACTTTTTTCAGATGGCCCTTTTGACCGGGGGGCAGTGAGACTTCATGGTAGTGCAGATTTCCTTTGCAAGCTTGCTTGGTTGGCCAAAAAGGGCGTATGCGTTTTTTCCTGAATATATTCAGGAAAAAACGCATACGCCCTTTTTGGCCAAGTGCATCATTGTGGACGTTCTGCCTCTTTTCCTATGCTTTACATGCAATTCCAGTCTACCTCCTGAAATCGGATTCCTGCAATTCTGCCCCGCTTTCGAGTCCTCTTGGCAGCCTTACTTCAATATATTTTTGGACGATAGCTGTCATTTATAACTCTGCAGGTTTGTGAATTACAGTGCCCCTGAGCTCCTTTCTTCAACTCGCTTTCTTGTGAGCTGGCCGCAACACCGCAGGATTGCTTCAGGCCCTAGTGTGGTTCCGGCATGGCACGCTGAGCCTTTGGTTAATTCCTCTTCCTGGTGGGAAATGAGAGTTAAATTTGCCCGTCCAGACACCTCCATCTAGTCTCTCATTGGTTCTCCCTATTCCTGTTCATTTTCCGCAGAAATTGCAAACTGGGCCAAACAGGAGGTTAAAGGCACTGACTCTCCAAGTGGAGAGAGTGTTAGTAAAGCGTCTGGAATGTTGCACCCGAGTACCAGGGGACAAAAACTGAGACACATTTGAACACGTTTCCCGATCACACGGTGGATCATACTCTGGGTTCCACATGCATGTTTTAGCTGAAGGAAGAATCCCTTAAACCTGGAGAGTTGAGACCCATGGAATGGGTACCATGCAATATGACTTCAAAGGTTCTGCATTGGCTCACCGAACCTCACCAATCCTATTACTGCTGCATTTATGCCTCTGTAGACACGCTTGATACTCTTTCGGAGACATATAAATCCATAGGTTTTAAGATACTTACTAGTCAGGTATATTCTTAGGCATTTAATATGGGGTGTTGAGTCCACTTTGTTGAGCAAGGAGTAGCTCTTGTCTATTACCTATTTGGCTTATGGAATGGTATCTGTGCTAATTTCAATCTCTGGTTTTATGCAGCACCCCAACTCACCTTTCCCCTTAAGCAAGCATAAGTTGGTTTTCTACATTTGAGATCCTGTTCTGTTTTGTAATTCAGTTCCTGTGTAGCCAAGTTTACATTCCGTGTATTAGTGATATCTTATGATGTTTCTTTTTCTGTGTGACTTATGTCACTTAGAATCATCGTACCTGAATCCACTCATTATGCTGCTACGGGCCTGATGACATAGATTTCATTCCTGAGTGATATTGCATTGTACGTAAGTACCACAACTTCTTTATCCATTTTTCACTTTCTGCGATATTGAACTTGTACCATAAAAGAGATTCTTGTAAACAGAGCCGGCCCAAACTTTGGGGTGGCTGTGTCTTTTTGATTTTAATTTCCCTCAGCTATAGGACCATAAGTGGAAGTGCCCTAGGCTCTGTTGCTTTGTTTTTTAGATGTTTCAGGAAACACCATACACTTCTCCAGAGTGGCTGTTGGCAATTTACATCCCGCCCATCAGCATAACAAGGCTCCCAGTTCTCCATGGCCTGTCCTGCCTTTCTGGATTTTATACTTTTTTCAGATGGCCCTTTTGACCGGGGGGCAGTGAGACTTCATTGTACTGCAGATTTCCTTTGCAAGCTTGCTTGGTTGGCCAAAAAGGGCGTATGCGTTTTTTCCTGAATATATTCAGGAAAAAACGCATATGCCCTTTTTGGCCAAGTGCATCATTGTGGACGTTCTGCCTCTTTTCCTATGCTTTACATGCAATTCCAGTCTACCTCCTGAAATCGGATTCCTGCAATTCTGCCCCGCTTTCAAGTCCTCTTGGCAGCCTTACTTCAATATATTTTTGGACGATAGCTGTCATTTTTAACTCTGCAGGTTTGTGAATTACAGTGCCCCTGAGCTCCTTTCTTCAACTCGCTTTCTTGTGAGCTGGCCGCAACACCGCAGGATTGCTTCAGGCCGTAGTGTGGTTCCGGCATGGCACGCTGAGCCTTTGGTTAATTCCTCTTCCTGGTGGGAAATGAGAGTTACATTTGCCCATCCAGACACCTCCAGCTAGTCTCTCATTGGTTCTCCCTATTCCTGTTCATTTTCCGCAGAAATGGCAAACTGGGCCAAACAGGAGTTTAAAGGTACTGACTCTCCAAGTGGGGAGAGTTTTAGTAAAGCGTCTGGAATGTTGCACCCAAGTACCAGCGGAGAAAATCTGAGACACATTTGAACACGTTTCCCGATCACACGGTGGATCATACTCTGGGTTCCACATGCATGTTTTAGCTGAAGGAAGAATCCCTTAAACCTGGAGAGTTGAGACCCATGGAATGGCTACCATGCAATATGACTTCAAAGGGTCTGCATTTGCTCATCAAACCTCACCAATCCTATCACTGCTGCGTTTATGCCGCTGTACACATGCTTGATTCTCTTTTGGAGACATATAAATCCATAGGTTTTAAGATTATTACTAGTCAGGTATATTCTTAGGCGATTAATATGGGGTGTAGAGTCCACTTCGTTGAGCAAGGAGTAGCTCTTGTCTATTACATATTTGGCTTATGGAATGGTATCTGTGCTAATTTCAATCTCTGGTTTTATGCAGAACCCCAACTCACCTTTCCCCTTAAGCAAGCATAAGTTGGTTTTCTACATTTGAGACCCTGTTCTGTTTTGTAATTCAGTTTCTGTGTAGCCAAGTTTACATTCCGTGTAGTAGTGATATCTTATGATGTTTCTTTTTCTGTGTGACTTATCTCACTTAGAATCATCGTACCTGAATCCACTCATTATGCTGCTACGGGCCTGATGATATAGATTTCATTGCTGAGTGATATTGCATTGTACGTAAGTACCACAAATTCTTTATCCATTTTTCACCTTCTGTGATATTGAATTTGTACTGTAAATGAGGTTCTTGTAAACAGAGCCGTCCCAAACTTTGGGGTGGCTGTGTCTTTTTGATTTTAATTTCCCTAAGCTATAGGACCATAAGTGGAAGTGCCCTAGGCTCTGTTGCTTTGTTTTTTAGATGTTTCAGGAAACACCATACACTTCTCCAGAGTGGCTGTTGGCAATTTACATCCCGCCCATCAGCATAACAAGGCTCCCACGTCTCCATGGCCTGTCCTGCCTTTCTGGATTTTACACTTTTTTCAGATGGCCCTTTTGACCGGGGGGCAGTGAGACTTCATGGTAGTGCAGATTTCCTTTGCAAGCTTGCTTGGTTGGCCAAAAAGGGCGTATGCGTTTTTTCCTGAATATATTCAGGAAAAAACGCATACGCCCTTTTTGGCCAAGTGCATCATTGTGGACGTTCTGCCTCTTTTCCTATGCTTTACATGCAATTCCAGTCTACCTCCTGAAATCGGATTCCTGCAATTCTGCCCCGCTTTCGAGTCCTCTTGGCAGCCTTACTTCAATATATTTTTGGACGATAGCTGTCATTTATAACTCTGCAGGTTTGTGAATTACAGTGCCCCTGAGCTCCTTTCTTCAACTCGCTTTCTTGTGAGCTGGCCGCAACACCGCAGGATTGCTTCAGGCCCTAGTGTGGTTCCGGCATGGCACGCTGAGCCTTTGGTTAATTCCTCTTCCTGGTGGGAAATGAGAGTTAAATTTGCCCGTCCAGACACCTCCATCTAGTCTCTCATTGGTTCTCCCTATTCCTGTTCATTTTCCGCAGAAATTGCAAACTGGGCCAAACAGGAGGTTAAAGGCACTGACTCTCCAAGTGGAGAGAGTGTTAGTAAAGCGTCTGGAATGTTGCACCCGAGTACCAGGGGACAAAAACTGAGACACATTTGAACACGTTTCCCGATCACACGGTGGATCATACTCTGGGTTCCACATGCATGTTTTAGCTGAAGGAAGAATCCCTTAAACCTGGAGAGTTGAGACCCATGGAATGGGTACCATGCAATATGACTTCAAAGGTTCTGCATTGGCTCACCGAACCTCACCAATCCTATCACTGCTGCGCTTATGCCACTGTACACACGCTTGATTCTCTTTCGGAGACATATAAATCCATAGATTTTAAGATTCTTACTAGTCAGGTATATTCTTAGACGTTTAATATGGGGTGTTGAGTCCTCTTCGTTGAGCAAGGAGTAGCTCTTGTCTATTACATATTTGGCTTATGGAACGGTATCTGTGCTAATTTCAATCTCTGGTTTTATGCAGCACCCCAACTCACCTTTCCCCTTAAGCAAGCATAAGTTGGTTTTCTACATTTGAGACCTTGTTCTGTTTTGTAATTCAGTTCCTGTGTAGCCAAGTTTACATTCCGTGTAGTAGTGATATCTTATGATGTTTCTTTTTCTGTGTGACTTATCTCACTTAGAATCATCGTACCTGAATCCACTCATTATGCTGCTATGGGCCTGATGACATAGATTTCATTGCTGAGTGATATTGCATTGTACGTAAGTACCACAACTTCTTTATCCATTTTTCGCTTTCTGTGATATTGAACTTGTACCGTAAACGAGGTTCTTGTAAACAGAGCCGTCCCAAACTTTGGGGTGGCTGTGTCTTTTTGATTTTAATTTCCCTAAGCTATACGACCATAAGTGGAAGTGCCCTAGGCTCTGTTGCTTTGTTTTTTAGATGTTTCAGGAAACACCATACACTTCTCCAGAGTGGCTGTTGGCAATTTACATCCCGCCCATCAGCATAACAAGGCTCCCAGTTCTCCATGGCCTGTCCTGCCTATCTGGATTTTACACATTTTTCAGATGGCCCTTTTGACCGGGGGGCAGTGAGACTTCATTGTACTGCAGATTTCCTTTGCAAGCTTGCTTGGTTGGCCAAAAAGGGCGTATGCGTTTTTTCCTGAATATATTCAGGAAAAAACACATACGCCCTTTTTGGCCAAGTGCATCATTGTGGACGTTCTGCCTCTTTTCCTATGCTTTACATGTAATTCCAGTCTACCTCCTGAAATCGGTTTCCTGCAATTCTGCCCCGCTTTCAAGTCCTCTTGGCAGCCTTACTTCAATATATTTTTGGACGATAGCTGTCATTTATAACTCTGCAGGTTTGTGAATTACAGTGCCCCTAAGCTCCTTTCTTCAACTCGCTTTCTTGTGAGCTGGCCGCAACACCGCAGGATTGCTTCAGACCCTAGTGTGGTTCCGGCATGACACGCTGAGCCTTTGGTTAATTCCTCTTCCTGGTGGGAAATGAGAGTTAAATTTGCCCGTCCAGGCACCTCCAGCTAGTCTCTCATTGGTTCTCCCTATTCCTGTTCATTTTCCGCAGAAATGGCAAACTGGGCCAAACAGGAGGTTAAAGGCACTGACTCTCCAAGTGGGGAGAGTGTTAGTAAAGCGTCTGGAATGTTGCACCCGAGTACCAGGGGACGAAACCTGAGAAATATTTGAACACGTTTCCCGATCACATGGTGGATCATACTCTGGGTTCCACATGCATGTTTTAGCTGAAGGAAGAATCCCTTAAACCTGGAGAGTTGAGACCCATGGAATGGGTACCATGCAATATGACTTCAAAGGTTCTGCATTGGCTCACCGAACCTCACCAATCCTATCACTGCTGCGCTTATGCCGCTGTACACACGCTTGATTCTCTTTCGGAGACATATAAATCCATAGATTTTAAGATTCTTCCTAGTCAGGTATATTCTTAGACGTTTAATATGGGGTGTTGAGTCCTCTTCGTTGAGCAAGGAGTAGCTCTTGTCTATTACATATTTGGCTTATGGAACGGTATCTGTGCTAATTTCAATCTCTGGTTTTATGCAGCACCCCAACTCACCTTTCCCCTTAAGCAAGCATAAGTTGGTTTTCTACATTTGAGACCCTGTTCTGTTTTGTAATTCAGTTCCTGTGTAGCCAAGTTTACATTCCGTGTAGTAGTGATATCTTATGATGTTTCTTTTTCTGTGTGACTTATCTCACTTAGAATCATCGTACCTGAATCCACTCATTATGCTGCTACGGGCCTGATGACATAGATTTCATTGCTGAGTGATATTGCATTGTACGTAAGTACCACCACTTCTTTATCCATTTTTCGCTTTCTGTGATATTGAACTTGTACCGTAAACGAGGTTCTTGTAAACAGAGCCGTCCCAAACATTGGGGTGGCTGTGTCTTTTTGATTTTAATTTCCCTAAGCTATAGGACCATAAGTGGAAGTGCCCTAGGCTCTGTTGCTTTGTTTTTTAGATGTTTCAGGAAACACCATACACTTCTCCAGAGTGGCTGTTGGCAATTTACATCCCGCCCATCAGCATAACAAGGCTCCCACGTCTCCATGGCCTGTCCTGCCTTTCTGGATTTTACACTTTTTTCAGATGGCCCTTTTGACCGGGGGGCAGTGAGACTTCATTGTAGTGCAGATTTCCTTTGCAAGCTTGCTTGGTTGGCCAAAAAGTGCGTATGCGTTTTTTCCTGAATATATTCAGGAAAAAACGCATACGCCCTTTTTGGCCAAGTGCATCATTGTGGACGTTCTGCCTCTTTTCCTATGCTTTACATGCAATTCCAGTCTACCTCCTGAAATCGGTTTCCTGCAATTCTGCCCCGCTTTCAAGTCCTCTTGGCAGCCTTACTTCAATATATTTTTGGATGATAGCTGTCATTTATAACTCTGCATGTTTGTGAATTACAGTGCCTCTGAGCTCCTTTCTTCAACTCGCTTTCTTGTGAGCTGGCCGCAACACCGCAGGATTGCTTCAGGCCCTAGTGTCGTTCCGGCATGGCACGCTGAGCCTTTGGTTAATTCCTCTTCCTGGTGGGAAATGAGAGTTACATTTGCCCGTCCAGACACCTCCAGCTAGTCTCTCATTGGTTCTCCCTATTCCTGTTCAACTTTCAAAGAATTTGCAAACTGGGCCAAACAGGAGGTTAAAGGCACTGACTCTCCAAGTGGGGAGAGTGTTAGTAAAGCGTCTGGAATGTTGCACCCGAGTACCAGGGGACGAAACCTGAGACACATTTGAACACGTTTCCCGATCACACGGTGGATCATACTCTGGGTTCCACATGCATGTTTTAGCTGAAGGAAGAATCCCTTAAACCTGGAGAGTTGAGACCCTTGGCATGGGTACCATGCAATATGACTTCAAAGGGTCTGCATTGGCTCACCGAACCTCACCAATCCTATCACTGCTGCGCTAATGCACTGTACACACGTTTCATTCTCTTTCAGAGACATATAAATCCATAGGTTTTAAGATTCTTACTAGTCAGGTATATTCTTAGGCGTTTAATATGGGGTGTAGAGTCCACTTCGTTGAGCAAGGAGTAGCTCTTGTCTATTACATATTTGGCTTATGGAATGGTATCTGTGCTAATTTCAATCTCTGGTTTTATGCAGAACCCCAACTCACCTTTCCCCTTAAGCAAGCATAAGTTGGTTTTCTACATTTGAGACCGTGTTCTGTTTTGTAATTCAGTTTCTGTGTAGCCAAGTTTACATTCCGTGTAGTAGTGATATCTTATGATGTTTCTTTTTCTGTGTGACTTATCTCACTTAGAATCATCGTACCTGAATCCACTCATTATGCTGCTACGGGCCTGATGATATAGATTTCATTGCTGAGTGATATTGCATTGTACGTAAGTACCACAAATTCTTTATCCATTTTACACCTTCTGTGATATTGAATTTGTACTGTAAATGAGGTTCTTGTAAACAGAGCCGTCCCAAACTTTGGGGTGGCTGTGTCTTTTTGATTTTAATTTCCCTAAGCTATAGGACCATAAGTGGAAGTGCCTTAGCCTCTGTTGCTTTGTTTTTTAGATGTTTCAGGAAACACCATACACTTCTCCAGAGTGGCTGTTGGCAATTTACATCCCGCCCATCAGCATAACAAGGCTCCCAGTTCTCCATGGCCTGTCCTGCCATTCTGGATTTTACACTTTTTTCAGATGGCCCTTTTGACCGGGGGCAGTGAGACTTCATTGTAGTGCAGATTTCCTTTGCAAGCTTGCTTGGTTGGCCAAAAAGGGCGTATGCGTTTTTTCCTGAATATATTCAGGAAAAAACGCATACGCCCTTTTTGGCCAAGTGCATCATTGTGGACGTTCTGCCTCTTTTCCTATGCTTTACATGCAATTCCAGTCTACCTCCTGAAATCGGTTTCCTGCAATCCTGCCCCGCTTTCAAGTCCTCTTGGCAGCCTTACTTCAATATATTTTTGGACGATAGCTGTCATTTTTAACTCTGCAGGTTTGTGAATTACAATGCCCCTGAGCTCCTTTCTTCAACACACTTTCTTGTGAGCTGGCCGCAACACCGCAGGATTGCTTCAGGCCCTAGTGTGGTTCTGGCATGGCACGCTGAGCCTTTGGTTAATTCCTCTTCCTGGTTGGAAATGAGAGTTAAATTTGCCCATCCAGACACCTCCAGCTAGTCTCTCATTGGTTCTCCCTATTCCTGTTCATTTTCCACAGAAATTGCAAACTGGGCCAAACAGGAGGTTAAAGGCACTGACTCTCCAAGTGGGGAGAGTGTTAGTAAAGCGTCTGGAATGTTGCACCCGAGTACCAGGGGACAAAAACTGAGACACATTTGAACACGTTTCCCGATCACACGGTGGATCATACTCTGGGTTCCACATGCATGTTTTAGCTGAAGGAAGAATCCCTTAAACCTGGAGAGTTGAGACCCATGGAATGGCTACCATGCAATATGACTTCAAAGGGTCTGCATTTGCTCATCAAACCTCACCAATCCTATCACTGCTGCGTTTATGCCGCTGTACACATGCTTGATTCTCTTTTGGAGACATATAAATCCATAGGTTTTAAGATTATTACTAGTCAGGTATATTCTTAGGCGATTAATATGGGGTGTAGAGTCCACTTCGTTGAGCAAGGAGTAGCTCTTGTCTATTACATATTTGGCTTATGGAATGGTATCTGTGCTAATTTCAATCTCTGGTTTTATGCAGAACCCCAACTCACCTTTCCCCTTAAGCAAGCATAAGTTGGTTTTCTACATTTGAGACCGTGTTCTGTTTTGTAATTCAGTTTCTGTGTGGCCAAGTTTTCATTCCGTGTAGTAGTGATATCTTATGATGTTTCTTTTTCTGTGTGACTTATCTCACTTAGAATCATCGTACCTGAATCCACTCATTATGCTGCTACGGGCCTGATGATATAGATTTCATTGCTGAGTGATATTGCATTGTACGTAAGTACCACAAATTCTTTATCCATTTTTCACCTTCTGTGATATTGAATTTGTACTGTAAATGAGGTTCTTGTAAACAGAGCCGTCCCAAACTTTGGGGTGGCTGTGTCTTTTTGATTTTAATTTCCCTAAGCTATAGGACCATAAGTGGAAGTGCCCTAGGCTCTGTTGCTTTGTTTTTTAGATGTTTCAGGAAACACCATACACTTCTCCAGAGTGGCTGTTGGCAATTTACATCCCGCCGATCAGCATAACAAGGCTCCCAGTTCTCCATGGCCTGTCCTGCCTTTCTGATTTTTATACTTTTTTCAGATGGCCCTTTTGACCAGGGGGCAGTGAGAGTTCATTGTAGTGCAGATTTCCTTTGCAAGCTTGCTTGGTTGGCCAAAAAGGGCGTATGCGTTTTTTCCTGAATATATTCAGGAAAAAACGCATACGCCCTTTTTGGCCAAGTGCATCATTGTGGACGTTCTGCCTCTTTTCCTATGCTTTACATGCAATTCCAGTCTACCTCCTGAAATCGGTTTCCTGCAATTCTGCCCTGCTTTCAAGTCCTCTTGGCAGCCTTACTTCAATATATTTTTGGACGATAGCTGTCATTTTTAACTCTGCAGGTTTGTGAATTACAGTGCCCCTGAGCTCCTTTCTTCAACTCGCTTTCTTGTGAGCTGGCCGCAACACCGCAGGATTGCTTCAGGCCCTAGTGTGGTTCCGGCATGGCACGCTGAGCCTTTGGTTAATTCCTCTTCCTGGTGGGAAATGAGAGTTAAATTTGCCCGTCCAGACACCTCCAGCTAGTCTCTCATTGGTTCTCCCTATTCCTGTTCATTTTCCGCAGAAATTGCAAACTGGACCAAACAGGAGGTTAAAGGCACTGACTCTCCAAGTGAGGAGAGTGTTAGTAAAGCGTCTGGAATGTTGCACCCGAGTACCAGGGGACGAAATCTGACACATTTGAACACGTTTCCCGATCACACGGTGGATCATACTCTGGGTTCCACATGCATGTTTTAGCTGAAGGAAGAATCCCTTAAACCTGGAGAGTTGAGACCCATGGAATGGGTACCATGCAATATGACTTCAAAGGGTCTGCATTTGCTCACCGAACCTCACCAATCCTATCACTGCTGCGCTTATGCCACTGTACACACCCTTGATTCTCTTTCGGAGACATATAAATCCATAGGTTTTAAGATTCTTCCTAGTCAGGTATATTCTTAGACGTTTAATATGGGGTGTTGAGTCCTCTTCGTTGAGCAAGGAGTAGCTCTTGTCTATTACATATTTGGCTTATGGAACGGTATCTGTGATAATTTCAATCCTGGTTTTATGCAGCACCCCAACTCACCTTTCCCCTTAAGCAAGCATAAGTTGGTTTTCTACATTTGAGACCTTGTTCTGTTTTGTAATTCAGTTCCTGTGTAGCCAAGTTTACATTCCGTGTATTAGTGATATCTTATGATGTTTCTTTTTCTGTGTGACTTATCTCACTTAGAATCATCGTACCTGAATCCACTCATTATGCTGCTATGGGCCTGATGACATAGATTTCATTGCTGAGTGATATTGCATTGTACGTAAGTACCACAACTTCTTTATCCATTTTTCGCTTTCTGTGATATTGAACTTGTACCGTAAACGAGGTTCTTGTAAACAGAGCCGTCCCAAACTTTGGGGTGGCTGTGTTTTTTTGATTTTAATTTCCCTAAGCTATACGACCATAAGTGGAAGTGCCCTAGGCTCTGTTGCTTTGTTTTTTAGATGTTTCAGGAAACACCATACACTTCTCCAGAGTGGCTGTTGGCAATTTACATCCCGCCCATCAGCATAACAAGGCTCCCAGTTCTCCATGGCCTGTCCTGCCTTTCTGGATTTTACACTTTTTTCAGATGTCCCTTTTGACCGGGGGGCAGTGAGACTTCATTGTAGTGCAGATTTCCTTTGCAAGCTTGCTTGGTTGGCCAAAAAGGGCGTATGCGTTTTTTCCTGAATATATTCAGGAAAAAACGCATATGCCCTTTTTGGCCAAGTGCATCATTGTGGACGTTCTGCCTCTTTTCCTATGCTTTACATGCAATTCCAGTCTACCTCCTGAAATCGGTTTCCTGCAATTCTGCCCCGCTTTCAAGTCCTCTTGGCAGCCTTACTTCAATATATTTTTGGACGATAGCTGTCATTTATAACTCTGCAGGTTTGTGAATTACAGTGCCCCTGAGCTCCTTTCTTCAACTCGCTTTCTTGTGAGCTGGCCGCAACACCGCAGGATTGCTTCAGGCCCTAGTGTGGTTCCGGCATGGCACGCTGAGCCTTTGGTTAATTCCTCTTCCTGGTGGGAAATGAGAGTTACATTTGCCCATCCAGACACCTCCAGCTAGTCTCTCATTGGTTCTCCCTATTCCTGTTCATTTTCCGCAGAAATTGCAAACTGGGCCAAACAGGAGGTTAAAGGCACTGACTCTCCAAGTGGGGAGAGTTTTAGTAAAGCGTCTGGAATGTTGCACCCAAGTACCAGCGGAGAAAATCTGAGACACATTTGAACACGTTTCCCGATCACACGGTGGATCATACTCTGGGTTCCACATGCATGTTTTAGCTGAAGGAAGAATCCCTTAAACCTGGAGAGTTGAGACCCATGGAATGGCTAGCATGAAATATGACTTCAAAGGGTCTGCATTTGCTCATCAAACCTCACCAATCCTATCACTGCTGCGTTTATGCCGCTGTACACATGCTTGATTCTCTTTTGGAGACATATAAATCCATAGGTTTTAAGATTATTACTAGTCAGGTATATTCTTAGGCGATTAATATGGGGTGTAGAGTCCACTTCGTTGAGCAAGGAGTAGCTCTTGTCTATTACATATTTGGCTTATGGAATGGTATCTGTGCTAATTTCAATCTCTGGTTTTATGCAGAACCCCAACTCACCTTTCCCCTTAAGAAAGCATAAGTTGGTTTTCTACATTTGAGACCGTGTTCTGTTTTGTAATTCAGTTTCTGTGTAGCCAAGTTTTCATTCCGTGTAGTAGTGATATCTTATGATGTTTCTTTTTCTGTGTGACTTATCTCACTTAGAATCATCGTACCTGAATCCACTCATTATGCTGCTACGGGCCTGATGATATAGATTTCATTGCTGAGTGATATTGCATTGTACGTAAGTACCACAAATTCTTTATCCATTTTTCACCTTCTGTGGTATTGAATTTGTACTGTAAATGAGGTTCTTGTAAACAGAGCCATCCCAAACTTTGGGGTGGCTGTGTCTTTTTGATTTTAATTTCCCTAAGCTATAGGACCATAAGTGGAAGTGCCCTAGGCTCTGTTGCTTTGTTTTTTAGATGTTTCAGGAAACACCATACACTTCTCCAGAGTGGCTGTTGGCAATTTACATCCCGCCCATCAGCATAACAAGGCTCCCAGTTCTCCATGGCCTGTCCGGGCTTTCTGGATTTTAAACTTTTTTCAGATGGCCCTTTTGACTGGGGGGCAGTGAGACTTCATTGTACTGCAGATTCCCTTTGCAAGCTTGCTTGGTTGGCCAAAAAGGGCGTATGCGTTTTTTCCTGAATATATTCAGGAAAAAACGCATACGCCCTTTTTGGCCAAGTGCATCATTGTGGACGTTCTGCCTCTTTTCCTATGCTTTACATGCAATTCCAGTCTACCTCCTGAAATCGGTTTCCTGCAATTCTGCCCCGCTTTCAAGTCCTCTTGGCAGCCTTACTTCAATATATTTTTGGACGATAGCTGTCATTTATAACTCTGCAGGTTTGTGAATTACAGTGCCCCTGAGCTCCTTTCTTCAACTCGCTTTCTTGTGAGCTGGCCGCAACACCGCAGGATTGCTTCAGGCCCTAGTGTCGTTCCGGCATGGCACGCTGAGCCTTTGGTTAATTCCTCTTCCTGGTCGGAAATAAGAGTTATATTTGCCCGTCCAGGCACCTCCAGCTAGTCTCTCACTGGTTCTCCCTATTCCTGTTCATCTTCCGCAAATATTGCAAACTGGGCCAAACAGGAGGTTAAAGGCACTGACTCTCCAAGTGGGGAGAGTGTTAGTAAAGCGTCTGGAATGTTGCACCCGAGTACCAGGGGACAAAACCTGAGACACATTTGAACACGTTTCCCGATCACATGGTGGATCATACTCTGGGTTCCACATGCATGTTTTAGCTGAAGGAAGAATCCCTTAAACCTGGAGAGTTGAGACCCATGGAATGGGTACCATGCAATATGACTTCAAAGGTTCTGCATTGGCTCACCGAACCTCACCAATCCTATCACTGCTGCGCTTATGCCACTGTACACACCCTTGATTCTCTTTCGGAGACATATAAATCCATAGGTTTTAAGATTCTTCCTAGTCAGGTATATTCTTAGACGTTTAATATGGGGTGTTGAGTCCTCTTCGTTGAGCAAGGAGTAGCTCTTGTCTATTACATATTTGGCTTATGGAACGGTATCTGTGCTAATTTCAATCTCTGGTTTTATGCAGCACCCCAACTCACCTTTCCCCTTAAGCAAGCATAAGTTGGTTTTCTACATTTGAGACCTTGTTCTGTTTTGTAATTCAGTTCCTGTGTAGCCAAGTTTACATTCCGTGTATTAGTGATATCTTATGATGTTTCTTTTTCTGTGTGACTTATCTCACTTAGAATCATCGTACCTGAATCCACTCATTATGCTGCTATGGGCCTGATGACATAGATTTCATTGCTGAGTGATATTGCATTGTACGTAAGTACCACAACTTCTTTATCCATTTTTCGCTTTCTGTGATATTGAACTTGTACCGTAAACGAGGTTCTTGTAAACAGAGCCGTCCCAAACTTTGGGGTGGCTGTGTTTTTTTGATTTTAATTTCCCTAAGCTATAGGACCATAAGTGGAAGTGCCCTAGGCTCTGATGCTTTGTTTTTTAGATGTTTCAGGAAACACCATACACTTCTCCAGAGTGGCTGTTGGCAATTTACATCCCGCCCATCAGCATAACAAGTCTCCCAGTTCTCCATGGCCTGTCCGGACTTTCTGGATTTTACACTTTTTTCAGATGGCCCTTTTGACTGGGGGGCAGTGAGACTTCATTGTAGTGCAGATTTCTTTTGCAAGCTTGCTTGGTTGGCCAAAAAGGGCGTATGCGTTTTTTCCTGAATATATTCAGGAAAAAACGCATACGCCCTTTTTGGCCAAGTGCATCATTGTGGACGTTCTGCCTCTTTTCCTATGCTTTACATGCAATTCCAGTCTACCTCCTGAAATCGGTTTCCTGCTATTCTGCCCCGCTTTCAAGTCCTCTTGGCAGCCTTACTTCAATATATTTTTGGACGATAGCTGTCATTTATAACTCTGCAGGTTTGTGAATTACAGTGCCCCTGAGCTCCTTTCTTCAACTCGCTTTCTTGTGAGCTGGCCGCAACACTGCAGGATTGCTTCAGGCCCTAGTGTCGTTCCGGCATGGCACGCTGAGCCTTTGGTTAATTCCTCTTCCTGGTGGGAAATGAGAGTTAAATTTGCCAATCCAGACACCTCCAGCTAGTCTCTCATTTGTTCTCCCTATTCCTGTTCATTTTCCGCAGAAATTGCAAACTGGGCCAAACAGGAGGTTAAAGGCACTGACTCTCCAAGTGGGGAGAGTTTTAGTAAAGCGTCTGGAATGTTGCACCCAAGTACCAGCGGAGAAAATCTGAGACACATTTGAACACGTTTCCCGATCACACGGTGGATCATACTCTGGGTTCCACATGCATGTTTTAGCTGAAGGAAGAATCCCTTAAACCTGGAGAGTTGAGACCCATGGAATGGCTGGCATGCAATATGACTTCAAAGGGTCTGCATTTGCTCATCAAACCTCACCAATCCTATCACTGCTGCGTTTATGCTGCTGTACACATGCTTGATTCTCTTTTGGAGACATATAAATCCATAGGTTTTAAGATTATTACTAGTCAGGTATATTCTTAGGCGATTAATATGGGGTGTAGAGTCCACTTCGTTGAGCAAGGAGTAGCTCTTGTCTATTACATATTTGGCTTATGGAATGGTATCTGTGCTAATTTCAATCTCTGGTTTTATGCAGAACCCCAACTCACCTTTCCCCTTAAGCAAGCATAAGTTGGTTTTCTACATTTGAGACCGTGTTCTGTTTTGTAATTCAGTTTCTGTGTAGCCAAGTTTACATTCCGTGTAGTAGTGATATCTTATGATGTTTCTTTTTCTGTGTGACTTATCTCACTTAGAATCATCGTACCTGAATCCACTCATTATGCTGCTACGGGCCTGATGATATAGATTTCATTGCTGAGTGATATTGCATTGTACGTAAGTACCACAAATTCTTTATCCATTTTTCACCTTCTGTGATATTGAATTTGTACTGTAAATGAGGTTCTTGTAAACAGAGCCGTCCCAAACTTTGGGGTGGCTGTGTCTTTTTGATTTTAATTTCCCTAAGCTATAGGACCATAAGTGGAAGTGCCCTAGGCTCTGTTGCTTTGTTTTTTAGATGTTTCAGGAAACACCATACACTTCTCCAGAGTGGCTGTTGGCAATTTACATCCCGCCCATCAGCATAACAAGGCTCCCAGTTCTCCATGGCCTGTCCTGCCTTTCTGGATTTTACACTTTTTTCAGATGGCCCTTTTGACCGGGGGGCAGTGAGACTTCATTGTACTGCAGATTTCCTTTGCAAGCTTGCTTGGTTGGCCAAAAAGGGCGTATGCGTTTTTTCCTGAATATATTCAGAAAAAAACGCATATGCCCTTTTTGGCCAAGTGCATCATTGTGGACGTTCTGCCTCTTTTCGTATGCTTTACATGCAATTCCTGTCTACCTCCTGAAATCGGTTTCCTGCAATTCTGCCCCGCTTTCAAGTCCTCTTGGCAGCCTTACTTCAATATATTTTTGGACGATAGCTGTCATTTTTAACTCTGCAGGTTTGTGAATTACAGTGCCCCTGAGCTCCTTTCTTCAACTCGCTTTCTTGTGAGCTGGCCGCAACACCGCAGGATTGCTTCAGGCCCTAGTGTGGTTCCGGCATGGCACGCTGAGCCTTTGGTTAATTCCTCTTCCTGGTGGGAAATGAGAGTTACATTTGCCCGTCCAGACACCTCCAGCTAGTCTCTCATTGGTTCTCCCTATTCCTGTTCATTTTCCGCAGAAATTGCAAACTGGGCCAAACAGGAGGTTAAAGGCACTGACTCTCCAAGTGGGGAGAGTTTTAGTAAAGCGTCTGGAATGTTGCACCCAAGTACCAGCGGAGAAAATCTGAGACACATTTGAACACGTTTCCTGATCACATGGTGGATCATACTCTGGGTTCCACATGCATGTTTTAGCTGAAGGAAGAATCCCTTAAACCTGGAGAGTTGAGACCCATGGAATGGGTACCATGCAATATGACTTCAAAGGGTCTGCATTTGCTCATCAAACCTCACCAATCCTATCACTGCTGCGTTTATGCCGCTGTACACATGCTTGATTCTCTTTTGGAGACATATAAATCCATAGGTTTTAAGATTATTACTAGTCAGGTATATTCTTATGCGATTAATATGGGGTGTAGAGTCCACTTCGTTGAGCAAGGAGTAGCTCTTGTCTATTACATATTTGGCTTATGGAATGGTATCTGTGCTAATTTCAATCTCTGGTTTTATGCAGAACCCCAACTCACCTTTCCCCTTAAGCAAGCATAAGTTGGTTTTCTACATTTGAGACCGTGTTCTGTTTTGTAATTCAGTTTCTGTGTAGCCAAGTTTACATTCCGTGTAGTAGTGATATCTTATGATGTTTCTTTTTCTGTGTGACTTATCTCACTTAGAATCATCGTACCTGAATCCACTCATTATGCTGCTACGGGCCTGATGATATAGATTTCATTGCTGAGTGATATTGCATTGTACGTAAGTACCACAAATTCTTTATCCATTTTTCACCTTCTGTGATATTGAATTTGTACTGTAAATGAGGTTCTTGTAAACAGAGCCGTCCCAAACTTTGGGGTGGCTGTGTCTTTTTGATTTTAATTTCCCTAAGCTATAGGACCATAAGTGGAAGTGCCTTAGGCTCTGTTGCTTTGTTTTTTAGATGTTTCAGGAAACACCATACACTTCTCCAGAGTGGCTGTTGGCAATTTACATCCCGCCCATCAGCATAACAAGGCTCCCAGTTCTCCATGGCCTGTCCTGCCATTCTGGATTTTACACTTTTTTCAGATGGCCCTTTTGACCGGGGGCAGTGAGACTTCATTGTAGTGCAGATTTCCTTTGCAAGCTTGCTTGGTTGGCCAAAAAGGGCGTATGCGTTTTTTCCTGAATATATTCAGGAAAAAACGCATACGCCCTTTTTGGCCAAGTGCATCATTGTGGACGTTCTGCCTCTTTTCCTATGCTTTACATGCAATTCCAGTCTACCTCCTGAAATCGGTTTCCTGCAATCCTGCCCCGCTTTCAAGTCCTCTTGGCAGCCTTACTTCAATATATTTTTGGACGATAGCTGTCATTTTTAACTCTGCAGGTTTGTGAATTACAATGCCCCTGAGCTCCTTTCTTCAACTCACTTTCTTGTGAGCTGGCCGCAACACCGCAGGATTGCTTCAGGCCCTAGTGTGGTTCTGGCATGGCACGCTGAGCCTTTGGTTAATTCCTCTTCCTGGTTGGAAATGAGAGTTAAATTTGCCCATCCAGACACCTCCAGCTAGTCTCTCATTGGTTCTCCCTATTCCTGTTCATTTTCCACAGAAATTGCAAACTGGGCCAAACAGGAAGTTAAAGGCACTGACTCTCCAAGTGGGGAGAGTGTTAGTAAAGCGTCTGGAATGTTGCACCCGAGTACCAGGGGACAAAAACTGAGACACATTTGAACACGTTTCCCGATCACACGGTGGATCATACTCTGGGTTCCACATGCATGTTTTAGCTGAAGGAAGAATCCCTTAAACCTGGAGATTTGAGACCCATGGAATGGCTACCATGCAATATGACTTCAAAGGGTCTGCATTTGCTCATCAAACCTCACCAATCCTATCACTGCTGCATTTATGCCGCTGTACACACGCTTGATTCTCTTTTGGAGACATATAAATCCATAGGTTTCA
The DNA here is from genome assembly GCF_039906515.1 of Pseudorca crassidens. Lineage (NCBI taxonomy): Eukaryota > Metazoa > Chordata > Mammalia > Artiodactyla > Delphinidae > Pseudorca > Pseudorca crassidens. Next base: position 163,497,876 of record NC_090296.1, read on the forward strand.
AGATTCTTACTAGTCAGGTATATTCTTAGACGTTTAATATGGGGTGTTGAGTCCACTTCGTTGAGCAAGGAGTAGCTCTTGTCTATTACATATTTGGCTTATGGAACGGTATCTGTGCTAATTTCAATCTCTGGTTTTATGCAGAACCCCAACTCACCTTTCCCCTTAAGCAAGCATAAGTTGGTTTTCTACATTTGAGATCCTGTTCTGTTTTGTAATTCAGTTCCTGTGTAGCCAAGTTTACATTCCATGTATTAGTGATATCTTATGATGTTTCTTTTTCTGTGTGACTTATGTCACTTAGAATCATCGTACCTGAATCCACTCATTATGCTGCTACGGGCCTGATGACATAGATTTCATTCCTGAGTGATATTGCATTGTACGTAAGTACCACAACTTCTTTATCCATTTTTCACTTTCTGCGATATTGAACTTGTACCATAAACGAGATTCTTGTAAACAGAGCCGGCCCAAACTTTGGGGTGGCTGTGTCTTTTTGATTTTAATTTCCCTAAGCTATAGGACCATAAGTGGAAGTGCCCTAGGCTCTGTTGCTTTGTTTTTTAGATGTTTCAGGAAACACCATACACTTCTCCAGAGTGGCTGTTGGCAATTTACATCCCGCCCATCAGCATAACAAGGCTCCCAATTCTCCATGGCCTGTCCTGCCTTTCTGGATTTTACACATTTTTCAGATGGCCCTTTTGACCGGGGGGCAGTGAGACTTCATTGTACTGCAGATTTCCTTTGCAAGCTTGCTTGGTTGGCCAAAAAGGGCGTATGCGTTTTTTCCTGAATATATTCAGGAAAAAACGCATATGCCCTTTTTGGCCAAGTGCATCATTGTGGACGTTCTGCCTCTTTTCCTATGCTTTACATGCAATTCCAGTCTACCTCCTGAAATCGGATTCCTGCAATTCTGCCCCGCTTTCAAGTCCTCTTGGCAGCCTTACTTCAATATATTTTTGGACGATAGCTGTCATTTTTAACTCTGCAGGTTTGTGAATTACAGTGCCCCTGAGCTCCTTTCTTCAACTCGCTTTCTTGTGAGCTGGCCGCAACACCGCAGGATTGCTTCAGGCCCTAGTGTGGTTCCGGCATGGCACGCTGAGCCTTTGGTTAATTCCTCTTCCTGGTGGGAAATGAGAGTTAAATTTGCCCATCCAGACACCTCCAGCTAGTCTCTCATTGGTTCTCCCTATTCCTGTTCATTTTCCGCAGAAATTGCAAACTGGGCCAAACAGGAGGTTAAAGGCAATGACTCTCCAAGTGGGGAGAGTTTTAGTAAAGCGTCTGGAATGTTGCACCCGAGTACCAGGGGACAAAAACTGAGACACATTTGAACACGTTTCCCGATCACACGGTTGATCATACTCTGGGTTCCACATGCATGTTTTAGCTGAAGGAAGAATCCCTTAAACCTGGAGAGTTGAGACCCATGGAATGGGTACCATTCAATATGACTTCAAAGGTTCTGCATTGGCTCACCGAACCTCACCAATCCTATCACTGCTGCGCTTATGCCACTGTACACACGCTTGATTCTCTTTCGGAGACATAGAAATCCATAGATTTTAAGATTCTTACTAGTCAGGTATATTCTTAGACGTTTAATATGGGGTGTTGAGTCCTCTTCGTTGAGCAAGGAGTAGCTCTTGTCTATTACATATTTGGCTTATGGAACGGTATCTGTGCTAATTTCAATCTCTGGTTTTATGCAGCACCCCAACTCACCTTTCCCCTTAAGCAAGCATAAGTTGGTTTTCTACATTTGAGACCTTGTTCTGTTTTGTAATTCAGTTCCTGTGTAGCCAAGTTTACATTCCGTGTAGTAGTGATATCTTATGATGTTTCTTTTTCTGTGTGACTTATCTCACTTAGAATCATCGTACCTGAATCCACTCATTATGCTGCTACGGGCCTGATGACATAGATTTCATTCCTGAGTGATATTGCATTGTACGTAAGTACCACAACTTCTTTATCCATTTTTCACTTTCTGCGATATTGAACTTGTACCATAAAAGAGATTCTTGTAAACAGAGCCGGCCCAAACTTTGGGGTGGCTGTGTCTTTTTGATTTTAATTTCCCTAAGCTATAGGACCATAAGTGGAAGTGCCCTAGGCTCTGTTGCTTTGTTTTTTAGATGTTTCAGGAAACACCATACACTTCTCCAGAGTGGCTGTTGGCAATTTACATCCCGCCCATCAGCATAACAAGGCTCCCAGTTCTCCATGGCCTGTCCTGCCTTTCTGGATTTTATACTTTTTTCAGATGGCCCTTTTGACCGGGGGGCAGTGAGACTTCATTGTACTGCAGATTTCCTTTGCAAGCTTGCTTGGTTGGCCAAAAAGGGCGTATGCGTTTTTTCCTGAATATATTCAGGAAAAAACGCATATGCCCTTTTTGGCCAAGTGCATCATTGTGGACGTTCTGCCTCTTTTCCTATGCTTTACATGCAATTCCAGTCTACCTCCTGAAATCGGATTCCTGCAATTCTGCCCCGCTTTCAAGTCCTCTTGGCAGCCTTACTTCAATATATTTTTGGACGATAGCTGTCATTTTTAACTCTGCAGGTTTGTGAATTACAGTGCCCCTGAGCTCCTTTCTTCAACTCGCTTTCTTGTGAGCTGGCCGCAACACCGCAGGATTGCTTCAGGCCCTAGTGTGGTTCCGGCATGGCACGCTGAGCCTTTGGTTAATTCCTCTTCCTGGTGGGAAATGAGAGTTAAATTTGCCCATCCAGACACCTCCAGCTAGTCTCTCATTGGTTCTCCCTATTCCTGTTCATTTTCCGCAGAAATTGCAAACTGGGCCAAACAGGAGGTTAAAGGCAATGACTCTCCAAGTGGGGAGAGTTTTAGTAAAGCGTCTGGAATGTTGCACCCGAGTACCAGGGGACAAAAACTGAGACACATTTGAACACGTTTCCCGATCACACGGTTGATCATACTCTGGGTTCCACATGCATGTTTTAGCTGAAGGAAGAATCCCTTAAACCTGGAGAGTTGAGACCCATGGAATGGGTACCATTCAATATGACTTCAAAGGTTCTGCATTGGCTCACCGAACCTCACCAATCCTATCACTGCTGCGCTTATGCCACTGTACACACGCTTGATTCTCTTTCGGAGACATATAAATCCATAGATTTTAAGATTCTTACTAGTCAGGTATATTCTTAGACGTTTAATATGGGGTGTTGAGTCCTCTTCGTTGAGCAAGGAGTAGCTCTTGTCTATTACATATTTGGCTTATGGAACGGTATCTGTGCTAATTTCAATCTCTGGTTTTATGCAGCACCCCAACTCACCTTTCCCCTTAAGCAAGCATAAGTTGGTTTTCTACATTTGAGACCTTGTTCTGTTTTGTAATTCAGTTCCTGTGTAGCCAAGTTTACATTCCGTGTAGTAGTGATATCTTATGATGTTTCTTTTTCTGTGTGACTTATCTCACTTAGAATCATCGTACCTGAATCCACTCATTATGCTGCTATGGGCCTGATGACATAGATTTCATTGCTGAGTGATATTGCATTGTACGTAAGTACCACAACTTCTTTATCCATTTTTCGCTTTCTGTGATATTGAACTTGTACCGTAAATGAGGTTCTTGTAAACAGAGCTGTCCCAAACTTTGGGGTGGCTGTGTCTTTTTGATTTTAATTTCCCTAAGCTATACGACCATAAGTGGAAGTGCCCTAGGCTCTGTTGCTTTGTTTTTTAGATGTTTCAGGAAACACCATACACTTCTCCAGAGTGGCTGTTGGCAATTTACATCCCGCCCATCAGCATAACAAGGCTCCCAGTTCTCCATGGCCTGTCCTGCCTTTCTGGATTTTACACTTTTTTCAGATGGCCCTTTTGACCGGGGGGGCAGTGAGACTTCATGGTAGTGCAGATTTCCTTTGCAAGCTTGCTTGGTTGGCCAAAAAGGGCGTATGCGTTTTTTCCTGAATATATTCAGGAAAAAACGCATACGCCCTTTTTGGCCAAGTGCATCATTGTGGACGTTCTGCCTCTTTTCCTATGCTTTACATGCAATTCCAGTCTACCTCCTGAAATCGGTTTCCTGCAATTCTGCCCCGCTTTCAAGTCCTCTTGGCAGCCTTACTTCAATATATTTTTGGACGATAGCTGTCATTTTTAACTCTGCAGGTTTGTGAATTACAGTGCCCCTGAGCTCCTTTCTTCAACTCGCTTTCTTGTGAGCTGGCCGCAACACCGCAGGATTGCTTCAGGCCGTAGTGTGGTTCCGGCATGGCACGCTGAGCCTTTGGTTAATTCCTCTTCCTGGTGGGAAATGAGAGTTAAATTTGCCCATCCAGACACCTCCAGCTAGTCTCTCATTCGTTCTCCCTATTCCTGTTCATTTTCCACAGAAATTGCAAACTGGGCCAAACAGGAGGTTAAAGGCACTGACTCTCCAAGTGGGGAGAGTGTTAGTAAAGCGTCTGGAATGTTGCACCCGAGTTCCAGGGGACAAAAACTGAGACACATTTGAACACGTTTCCCGATCACACGGTGGATCATACTCTGGGTTCCACATGCATGTTTTAGCTGAAGGAAGAATCCCTTAAACCTGGAGAGTTGAGACCCATGGAATGGCTACCATGCAATATGACTTCAAAGGGTCTGCATTTGCTCATCAAACCTCACCAATCCTATCACTGCTGCGTTTATGCCGCTGTACACATGCTTGATTCTCTTTTGGAGACATATAAATCCATAGGTTTTAAGATTCTTACTAGTCAGGTATATTATTAGACGTTTAATATGGGGTGTAGAGTCCACTTCGTTGAGCAAGGAGTAGCTCTTGTCTATTACATATTTGGTTTATGGAACGGTATCTGTGCTAATTTCAATCTCTGGTTTTATGCAGCACCCCAACTCACCTTTCCCCTTAAGCAAGCATAAGTTGGTTTTCTACATTTGAGACCCTGTTCTGTTTTGTAATTCAGTTCCTGTGTAGCCAAGTTTACATTCCATGTAGTAGTGATATCTTATGATGTTTCTTTTTCTGTGTGACTTATCTCACTTAGAATCATCGTACCTGAATCCACTCATTATGCTGCTACGGGCCTGATGACATAGATTTCATTCCTGAGTGATATTGCATTGTACGTAAGTACCACAACTTCTTTATCCATTTTTCACTTTCTGCGATATTGAACTTGTACCATAAACGAGATTCTTGTAAACAGAGCCGGCCCAAACTTTGGGGTGGCTGTGTCTTTTTGATTTTAATTTCCCTAAGCTATAGGACCATAAGTGGAAGTGCCCTAGGCTCTGTTGCTTTGTTTTTTAGATGTTTCAGGAAACACCATACACTTCTCCAGAGTGGCTGTTGGCAATTTACATCCCGCCCATCAGCATAACAAGGCGCCCAGTTCTCCATGGCCTGTCCTGCCTTTCTGGATTTTACACATTTTTCAGATGGCCCTTTTGACCGGGGGGCAGTGAGACTTCATTGTACTGCAGATTTCCTTTGCAAGCTTGCTTGGTTGGCCAAAAAGGGCGTATGCGTTTTTTCCTGAATATATTCAGGAAAAAACACATACGCCCTTTTTGGCCAAGTGCATCATTGTGGACGTTCTGCCTCTTTTCCTATGCTTTACATGTAATTCCAGTCTACCTCCTGAAATCGGATTCCTGCAATTCTGCCCTGCTTTCGAGTCCTCTTGGCAGCCTTACTTCAATATATTTTTGGACGATAGCTGTCATTTATAACTCTGCAGGTTTGTGAATTACAGTGCCCCTGAGCTCCTTTCTTCAACTCGCTTTCTTGTGAGCTGGCCGCAACACCGCAGCATTGCTTCAGGCCCTAGTGTGGTTCTGGCATGGCACGCTGAGCCTTTGGTTAATTCCTCTTCCTGGTGGGAAATGAGAGTTAAATTTGCCCATCCAGACACCTCCAGCTAGTCTCTCATTGGTTCTCCCTATTCCTGTTCATTTTCCGCAGAAATTGCAAACTGGGCCAAACAGGAGGTTAAAGGCAGTGACTCTCCAAGTGGGGAGAGTGTTAGTAAAGCGTCTGGAATGTTGCACCTGAGTACAAGGGGACGAAATCTGACACATTTGAACACGTTTCCCGATCACACGGTGGATCATACTCTGGGTTCCACATGCATGTTTTAGCTGAAGGAAGAATCCCTTAAACCTGGAGAGTTGAGACCCATGGAATGGGTACCATGCAATATGACTTCAAAGGGTCTGCATTTGCTCACCGAACCTCACCAATCCTATTACTGCTGCGTTTATGCCGCTGTACACATGCTTGATTCTCTTTTGGAGACATATAAATCCATAGGTTTTAAGATTATTACTAGTCAGGTATATTCTTATGCGATTAATATGGGGTGTAGAGTCCACTTCGTTGAGCAAGGAGTAGCTCTTGTCTATTACATATTTGGCTTATGGAATGGTATCTGTGCTAATTTCAATCTCTGGTTTTATGCAGAACCCCAACTCACCTTTCCCCTTAAGCAAGCATAAGTTGGTTTTCTACATTTGAGACCGTGTTCTGTTTTGTAATTCAGTTTCTGTGTAGCCAAGTTTACATTCCGTGTAGTAGTGATATCTTATGATGTTTCTTTTTCTGTGTGACTTATCTCACTTAGAATCATCGTACCTGAATCCACTCATTATGCTGCTACGGGCCTGATGATATAGATTTCATTGCTGAGTGATATTGCATTGTACGTAAGTACCACAAATTCTTTATCCATTTTTCACCTTCTGTGATATTGAATTTGTACTGTAAATGAGGTTCTTGTAAACAGAGCCGTCCCAAACTTTGGGGTGGCTGTGTCTTTTTGATTTTAATTTCCCTAAGCTATAGGACCATAAGTGGAAGTGCCCTAGGCTCTGTTGCTTTGTTTTTTAGATGTTTCAGGAAACACCATACACTTCTCCAGAGTGGCTGTTGGCAATTTACATCCCGCCCATCAGCATAACAAGGCTCCCAGTCCTCCATGGCCTGTCCTGCCTTTCTGGATTTTACACTTTTTTCAGATGGCCCTTTTGACCGGGGGGCAGTGAGACTTCATGGTAGTGCAGATTTCCTTTGCAAGCTTGCTTGGTTGGCCAAAAAGGGCGTATGCGTTTTTTCCTGAATATATTCAGGAAAAAACGCATACGCCCTTTTTGGCCAAGTGCATCATTGTGGATGTTCTGCCTCTTTTCCTATGCTTTACATGCAATTCCAGTCTACCTCCTGAAATCGGTTTCCTGCAATCCTGCCCCGCTTTCAAGTCCTCTTGGCAGCCTTACTTCAATATATTTTTGGACGATAGCTGTCATTTTTAACTCTGCAGGTTTGTGAATTACAGTGCCCCTGAGCTCCTTTCTTCAACTCACTTTCTTGTGAGCTGGCCGCAACACTGCAGGATTGCTTCAGGCCCTAGTGTGGTTCCGGCATGGCACGCTGAGCCTTTGGTTAATTCCACTTCCTGGTGGGAAATGAGAGTTAAATTTGCCCATCCAGACACCTCCAGCTAGTCTCTCATTGGTTCTCCCTATTCCTGTTCATTTTCCACAGAAATTGCAAACTGGGCCAAACAGGAGGTTAAAGGCACTGACTCTCCAAGTGGGGAGAGTGTTAGTAAAGCGTCTGGAATGTTGCACCTGAGTACCAGGGGACAAAAACTGAGACACATTTGAACACGTTTCCCGATCACACGGTGGATCATACTCTGGGTTCCACATGCATGTTTTAGCTGAAGGAAGAATCCCTTAAACCTGGAGAGTTGAGACCCATGGAATGGCTACCATGCAATATGACTTCAAAGGGTCTGCATTTGCTCATCAAACCTCACCAATCCTATCACTGCTGCGTTTATGCCGCTGTACACATGCTTGATTCTCTTTTGGAGACATATAAATCTATAGGTTTCAAGATTCTTACTAGTCAGGTATATTCTTAGACGTTTAATATGGGGTGTTGAGTCCACTTCGTTGAGCAAGGAGTAGCTCTTGTCTATTACATATTTGGCTTATGGAACAGTATCTGTGCTAATTTCAATCTCTGGTTTTATGCAGCACCCCAACTCACCTTTCCCCTTAAGCAAGCATAAGTTGGTTTTCTACATTTGAGATCCTGTTCTGTTTTGTAATTCAGTTCCTGTGTAGCCAAGTTTACATTCCATGTATTAGTGATATCTTATGATGTTTCTTTTTCTGTGTGACTTATGTCACTTAGAATCATCGTACCTGAATCCACTCATTATGCTGCTACGGGCCTGATGACATAGATTTCATTCCTGAGTGATATTGCTTGTACGTAAGTACCACAACTTCTTTATCCATTTTTCACTTTCTGCGATATTGAACTTGTACCATAAACGAGATTCTTGTAAACAGAGCCGGCCCAAACTTTGGGGTGGCTGTGTCTTTTTGATTTTAATTTCCCTAAGCTATAGGACCATAAGTGGAAGTGCCCTAGGCTCTGTTGCTTTGTTTTTTAGATGTTTCAGGAAACACCATACACTTCTCCAGAGTGGCTGTTGGCAATTTACATCCCGCCCATCAGCATAACAAGGCTCCCAATTCTCCATGGCCTGTCCTGCCTTTTACACATTTTTCAGATGGCCCTTTTGACCGGGGGGCAGTGAGACTTCATTGTACTGCAGATTTCCTTTGCAAGCTTGCTTGGTTGGCCAAAAAGGGCGTATGCGTTTTTTCCTGAATATATTCAGGAAAAAACGCATACGCCCTTTTTGGCCAAGTGCATCATTGTGGACGTTCTGCCTCTTTTCCTATGCTTTACATGCAATTCCAGTCTACCTCCTGAAATCGGATTCCTGCAATTCTGCCCCGCTTTCGAGTCCTCTTGGCAGCCTTACTTCAATATATTTTTGGACGATAGTTTCATTTATAACTCTGCAGGTTTGTGAATTACAGTGCCCCTGAGCTCCTTTCTTCAACTCGCTTTCTTGTGAGCTGGCCGCAACACCGCAGGATTGCTTCAGGCCCTAGTGTGGTTCCGGCATGGCACGCTGAGCCTTTCGTTAATTCCTCTTCCTGGTGGGAAATGAGAGTTAAATTTGCCCGTCCAGACACCTCCAGCTAGTCTCTCATTGGTTCTCCCTATTCCTGTTCATTTTCCGCAGAAATGGCAAACTGGGCCAAACAGGAGGTTAAAGGCAGTGACTCCCCAAGTGGGGAGAGTTTTAGTAAAGCGTCTGGAATGTTGCACCCGAGTACCAGGGGACAAAAACTGAGACACATTTGAACACGTTTCCCGATCACACGGTGGATCATACTCTGGGTTCCACATGCATGTTTTAGCTGAAGGAAGAATCCCTTAAACCTGGAGAGTTGAGACCCATGGAATGGGTACCATTCAATATGACTTCAAAGGTTCTGCATTGGCTCACCGAACCTCACCAATCCTATCACTGCTGCGCTTATGCCACTGTACACACGCTTGATTCTCTTTCGGAGACATATAAATCCATAGATTTTAAGATTCTTACTAGTCAGGTATATTCTTAGACGTTTAATATGGGGTGTTGAGTCCTCTTCGTTGAGCAAGGAGTAGCTCTTGTCTATTACATATTTGGCTTATGGAATGGTATCTGTGCTAATTTCAATCTCTGGTTTTATGCAGCACCCCAACTCACCTTTCCCCTTAAGCAAGCATAAGTTGGTTTTCTACATTTGAGACCTTGTTCTGTTTTGTAATTCAGTTCCTGTGTAGCCAAGTTTACATTCCGTGTAGTAGTGATATCTTATGATGTTTCTTTTTCTGTGTGACTTATCTCACTTAGAATCATCGTACCTGAATCCACTCATTATGCTGCTATGGGCCTGATGACATAGATTTCATTGCTGAGTGATATTGCATTGTACGTAAGTACCACAACTTCTTTATCCATTTTTCGCTTTCTGTGATATTGAACTTGTACCGTAAACGAGGTTCTTGTAAACAGAGCCGTCCCAAACTTTGGGGTGGCTGTGTCTTTTTGATTTTAATTTCCCTAAGCTACAGGACCATAAGTGGCAGTGCCCTAGGCTCTGTTGCTTTGTTTTTTAGATGTTTCAGGAAACACCATACACTTCTCCAGAGTGGCTGTTGGCAATTTACATCCCGCCCATCAGCATAACAAGGCTCCCAGTTCTCCATGGCCTGTCCGGCCTTTCTGGATTTTACACTTTTTTCAGATGGCCCTTTTGACCGGGGGGCAGTGAGACTTCATTGTAGTGCAGATTTCCTTTGCAAGCTTGCTTGGTTGGCCAAAAAGGGCGTATGCGTTTTTTTCTGAATATATTCAGGAAAAAATGCATACGCCCTTTTTGGCCAAGTGCATCATTGTGGACGTTCTGCCTCTTTTCCTATGCTTTACATGCAATTCCAGTCTACCTCCTGAAATCGGTTTCCTGCAATTCTGCCCCGCTTTCAAGTCCTCTTGGCAGCCTTACTTCAATATATTTTTGGACGATAGCTGTCATTCTTAACTCTGCAGGTTTGTGAATTACAGTGCCCCTGAGCTCCTTTCTTCAACTCGCTTTCTTGTGAGCTGGCCGCAACACCGCAGGATTGCTTCAGGCCCTAGTGTGGTTCCGGCATGGCATGCTGAGCCTTTGGTTAATTCCTCTTCCTGGTGGGAAATGAGAGTTAAATTTGCCCGTCCAGACACCTCCATCTAGTCTCTCATTGGTTCTCCCTATTCCTGTTCATTTTCCGCAGAAATTGCAAACTGGGCCAAACAGGAGGTTAAAGGCACTGACTCTCCAAGTGGAGAGAGTGTTAGTAAAGCGTCTGGAATGTTGCACCCGAGTACCAGGGGACGAAATCTGACACATTTGAACATGTTTCCCGATCACACGGTGGATCATACTCTGGGTTCCACATGCATGTTTTAGCTGAAGGAAGAATCCCTTAAACCTGGAGAGTTGAGACCCATGGAATGGGTACCATGCAATATGACTTCAAAGGGTCTGCATTTGCTCACCGAACCTCACCAATCCTATTACTGCTGCATTTATGCCTCTGTAGACACGCTTGATTCTCTTTCGGAGACATATAAATCCATAGGTTTTAAGATACTTACTAGTCAGGTATATTCTTAGGCATTTAATATGGGGTGTTGAGTCCACTTTGTTGAGCAAGGAGTAGCTCTTGTCTATTACCTATTTGGCTTATGGAATGGTATCTGTGCTAATTTCAATCTCTGGTTTTATGCAGCACCCCAACTCACCTTTCCCCTTAAGCAAGCATAAGTTGGTTTTCTACATTTGAGATCCTGTTCTGTTTTGTAATTCAGTTCCTGTGTAGCCAAGTTTACATTCCGTGTATTAGTGATATCTTATGATGTTTCTTTTTCTGTGTGACTTATGTCACTTAGAATCATCGTACCTGAATCCACTCATTATGCTGCTACGGGCCTGATGACATAGATTTCATTCCTGAGTGATATTGCATTGTACGTAAGTACCACAACTTCTTTATCCATTTTTCACTTTCTGCGATATTGAACTTGTACCATAAACGAGATTCTTGTAAACAGAGCCGGCCCAAACTTTGGGGTGGCTGTGTCTTTTTGATTTTAATTTCCCTAAGCTATAGGACCATAAGTGGAAGTGCCCTAGGCTCTGTTGCTTTGTTTTTTAGATGTTTCAGGAAACACCATACACTTCTCCAGAGTGGCTGTTGGCAATTTACATCCCGCCCATCAGCATAACAAGGCTCCCAGTTCTCCATGGCCTGTCCTGCCTTTCTGGATTTTATACTTTTTTCAGATGGCCCTTTTGACCGGGGGGCAGTGAGACTTCATTGTACTGCAGATTTCCTTTGCAAGCTTGCTTGGTTGGCCAAAAAGGGCGTATGCGTTTTTTCCTGAATATATTCAGGAAAAAACGCATACGCCCTTTTTGGCCAAGTGCATCATTGTGGACGTTCTGCCTCTTTTCCTATGCTTTACATGCAATTCCAGTCTACCTCCTGAAATCGGATTCCTGCAATTCTGCCCCGCTTTCAAGTCCTCTTGGCAGCCTTACTTCAATATATTTTTGGACGATAGCTGTCATTTTTAACTCTGCAGGTTTGTGAATTACAGTGCCCCTGAGCTCCTTTCTTCAACTCGCTTTCTTGTGAGCTGGCCGCAACACCGCAGGATTGCTTCAGGCCCTAGTGTGGTTCCGGCATGGCACGCTGAGCCTTTGGTTAATTCCTCTTCCTGGTGGGAAATGAGAGTTAAATTTGCCCGTCCAGACACCTCCAGCTAGTCTCTCATTGGTTCTCCCTATTCCTGTTCATTTTCCGCAGAAATTGCAAACTGGGCCAAACAGGAGGTTAAAGGCAGTGACTCCCCAAGTGGGGAGAGTTTTAGTAAAGCGTCTGGAATGTTGCACCCGAGTACCAGGGGACAAAAACTGAGACACATTTGAACACGTTTCCCGATCACACGGTGGATCATACTCTGGGTTCCACATGCATGTTTTAGCTGAAGGAAGAATCCCTTAAACCTGGAGAGTTGAGACCCATGGAATGGGTACCATTCAATATGACTTCAAAGGTTCTGCATTGGCTCACCGAACCTCACCAATCCTATCACTGCTGCGCTTATGCCACTGTACACACGCTTGATTCTCTTTCGGAGACATATAAATCCATAGATTTTAAGATTCTTACTAGTCAGGTATATTCTTAGACGTTTAATATGGGGTGTTGAGTCCTCTTCGTTGAGCAAGGAGTAGCTCTTGTCTATTACATATTTGGCTTATGGAACGGTATCTGTGCTAATTTCAATCTCTGGTTTTATGCAGCACCCCAACTCACCTTTCCCCTTAAGCAAGCATAAGTTGGTTTTCTACATTTGAGACCTTGTTCTGTTTTGTAATTCAGTTCCTGTGTAGCCAAGTTTACATTCCGTGTAGTAGTGATATCTTATGATGTTTCTTTTTCTGTGTGACTTATCTCACTTAGAATCATCGTACCTGAATCCACTCATTATGCTGCTATGGGCCTGATGACATAGATTTCATTGCTGAGTGATATTGCATTGTACGTAAGTACCACAACTTCTTTATCCATTTTTCGCTTTCTGTGATATTGAACTTGTACCGTAAACGAGGTTCTTGTAAACAGAGCCGTCCCAAACTTTGGGGTGGCTGTGTCTTTTTGATTTTAATTTCCCTAAGCTATAGGACCATAAGTGGAAGTGCCCTAGGCTCTGTTGCTTTGTTTTTTAGATGTTTCAGGAAACACCATACACTTCTCCAGAGTGGCTGTTGGCAATTTACATCCCGCCCATCAGCATAACAAGGCTCCCAGTTCTCCATGGCCTGTCCTGCCTTTCTGGATTTTATACTTTTTTCAGATGGCCCTTTTGACCGGGGGGCAGTGAGACTTCATTGTAGTGCAGATTTCCTTTGCAAGCTTGCTTGGTTGGCCAAAAAGGGCGTATGTGTTTTTTCCTGAATATATTCAGGAAAAAACGCATACGTCCTTTTTGGCCAAGTGCATCATTGTGGACGTTCTGCCTCTTTTCCTATGCTTTACATGCAATTCCAGTCTACCTCCTGAAATCGGTTTCCTGCAATCCTGCCCCGCTTTCAAGTCCTCTTGGCAGCCTTACTTCAATATATTTTTGGACGATAGCTGTCATTTTTAACTCTGCAGGTTTGTGAATTACAGTGCCCCTTAGCTCCTTTCTTCAACTCACTTTCTTGTGAGCTGGCCGCAACACCGCAGGATTGCTTCAGGCCCTAGTGTGGTTCCGGCATGGCACGCTGAGCCTTTGGTTAATTCCTCTTCCTGGTGGGAAATGAGAGTTAAATTTGCCCATCCAGACACCTCCAGCTAGTCTCTCATTGGTTCTCCCTATTCCTGTTCATTTTCCGCAGAAATTGCAAACTGGGCCAAACAGGAGGTTAAAGGCACTGACTCTCCAAGTGGGGAGAGTGTTAGTAAAGCATCTGGAATGTTGCACCCGAGTACCAGGGGACAAAAACTGAGACACATTTGAACACGTTTCCCGATCACACGGTGGATCATACTCTGGGTTCCACATGCATGTTTTAGCTGAAGGAAGAATCCCTTAAACCTGGAAAGTTGAGACCCATGGAATGGCTACCATGCAATATGACTTCAAAGGGTCTGCATTTGCTCATCAAACCTCACCAATCCTATCACTGCTGCGTTTATGCCGCTGTACACATGCTTGATTCTCTTTTGGAGACATATAAATCCATAGGTTTTAAGATTATTACTAGTCAGGTATATTCTTAGGCGATTAATATGGGGTGTAGTGTCCACTTCGTTGAGCAAGGAGTAGCTCTTGTCTATTACATATTTGGCTTATGGAATGGTATCTGTGCTAATTTCAATCTCTGGTTTTATGCAGAACCCCAACTCACCTTTCCCCTTAAGCAAGCATAAGTTGGTTTTCTACATTTGAGACCGTGTTCTGTTTTGTAATTCAGTTTCTGTGTAGCCAAGTTTACATTCCGTGTAGTAGTGATATCTTATGATGTTTCTTTTTCTGTGTGACTTATCTCACTTAGAATCATCGTACCTGAATCCACTCATTATGCTGCTACGGGCCTGATGATATAGATTTCATTGCTGAGTGATATTGCATTGTACGTAAGTACCACAAATTCTTTATCCATTTTTCACCTTCTGTGATATTGAATTTGTACTGTAAATGAGGTTCTTGTAAACAGAGCCGTCCCAAACTTTGGGGTGGCTGTGTCTTTTTGATTTTAATTTCCCTAAGCTATAGGACCATAAGTGGAAGTGCCCTAGGCTCTGTTGCTTTGTTTTTTAGATGTTTCAGGAAACACCATACACTTCTCCAGAGTGGCTGTTGGCAATTTACATCCCGCCCATCAGCATAACAAGGCTCCCAGTTCTCCATGGCCTGTCCTGCCTTTCTGGATTTTACACTTTTTTCAGATGGCCCTTTTGACCGGGGGGCAGTGAGACTTCATTGTAGTGCAGATTTCCTTTGCAAGCTTGCTTGGTTGGCCAAAAAGGGCGTATGCGTTTTTTCCTGAATATATTCAGGAAAAAACGCATACGCCCTTTTTGGCCAAGTGCATCATTGTGGACGTTCTGCCTCTTTTCCTATGCTTTACATGCAATTCCAGTCTACCTCCTGAAATCGGTTTCCTGCAATTCTGCCCCGCTTTCAAGTCCTCTTGGCAGCCTTACTTCAATATATTTTTGGACGATAGCTGTCATTTTTAACTCTGCAGGTTTGTGAATTACAGTGCCCCTGAGCTCCTTTCTTCAACTCGCTTTCTTGTGAGCTGGCCGCAACACCGCAGGATTGCTTCAGGCCCTAGTGTGGTTCCGGCATGACACGCTGAGCATTAGGTTAATTCCTCTTCCTGGTGGGAAATGAGAGTTAAATTTGCCCGTCCAGACACCTCCAGCTAGTCTCTCATTGGTTCTCCCTATTCCTGTTCATTTTCTGCAGAAATTGCAAACTGGGCCAAACAGGAGGTTAAAGGCACTGACTCTCCAAGTGGGGAGAGTGTTAGTAAAGCGTCTGGAATGTTGCACCTGAGTACAAGGGGACGAAATCTGACACATTTGAACACGTTTCCCGATCACACGGTGGATCATACTCTGGGTTCCACATGCATGTTTTAGTTGAAGGAAGAATCCCTTAAACCTGGAGAGTTGAGACCCATGGAATGGGTACCATTCAATATGACTTCAAAGGGTCTGCATTTGCTCACCGAACCTCACCAATCCTATCACTGCTGTATTTATGCCGCTGTAGACACGCTTGATTCTCTTTCGGAGACATATAAATCCATAGGTTTTAAGATTCTTACTAGTCAGGTATATTCTTAGGCATTTAATATGGGGTGTTGAGTCCACTTCGTTGAGCAAGGAGTAGCTATTGTCTATTACCTATTTGGCTTATGGAATGGTATCTGTGCTAATTTCAATCTTTGGTTTTATGCAGCACCCCAACTCACCTTTCCCCTTAAGCAAGCATAAGTTGGTTTTCTACATTTGAGATCCTGTTCTGTTTTGTAATTCAGTTCCTGTGTAGCCAAGTTTACATTCCATGTATTAGTGATATCTTATGATGTTTCTTTTTCTGTGTGACTTATGTCACTTAGAATCATCGTACCTGAATCCACTCATTATGCTGCTACGGGCCTGATGACATAGATTTCATTCCTGAGTGATATTGCATTGTACGTAAGTACCACAACTTCTTTATCCATTTTTCACTTTCTGCGATATTGAACTTGTACCATAAACGAGATTCTTGTAAACAGAGCCGGCCCAAACTTTGGGGTGGCTGTGTCTTTTTGATTTTAATTTCCCTAAGCTATAGGACCATAAGTGGAAGTGCCCTAGGCTCTGTTGCTTTGTTTTTTAGATGTTTCAGGAAACACCATACACTTCTCCAGAGTGGCTGTTGGCAATTTACATCCCGCCCATCAGCATAACAAGGCTCCCAATTCTCCATGGCCTGTCCTGCCTTTCTGGATTTTACACATTTTTCAGATGGCCCTTTTGACCGGGGGGCAGTGAGACTTCATTGTAGTGCAGATTTCCTTTGCAAGCTTGCTTGGTTGGCCAAAAAGGGCGTATGCGTTTTTTCCTGAATATATTCAGGAAAAAACGCATACGCCCTTTTTGGCCAAGTGCATCATTGTGGACGTTCTGCCTCTTTTCCTATGCTTTACATGTAATTCCAGTCTACCTCCTGAAATCGGATTCCTGCAATTCTGCCCCGCTTTCGAGTCCTCTTGGCAGCCTTACTTCAATATATTTTTGGACGATAGCTGTCATTTATAACTCTGCATGTTTGTGAATTACAGTGCCCCTGAGCTCCTTTCTTCAACTCGCTTTCTTGTGAGCTGGCCGCAACACCGCAGCATTGCTTCAGGCCCTAGTGTGGTTCCGGCATGGCACGCTGAGCCTTTGGTTAATTCCTCTTCCTGGTGGGAAATGAGAGTTAAATTTGCCCGTCCAGACACCTCCAGCTAGTCTCTCATTGGTTCTCCCTATTCCTGTTCATTTTCCGCAGAAATTGCAAACTGGGCCAAACAGGAGGTTAAAGGCACTGACTCTCCAAGTGGAGAGAGTTTTAGTAAAGCGTCTGGAATGTTGCACCCGAGTACCAGGGGACAAAAACTGAGACACATTTGAACACGTTTCCCGATCACACGGTGGATCATACTCTGGGTTCCACATGCATGTTTTAGCTGAAGGAAGAATCCCTTAAACCTGGAGAGTTGAGACCCATGGAATGGGTACCATTCAATATGACTTCAAAGGTTCTGCATTGGCTCACCGAACCTCACCAATCCTATCACTGCTGCGCTTATGCCACTGTACACACGCTTGATTCTCTTTCGGAGACATATAAATCCATAGATTTTAAGATTCTTACTAGTCAGGTATATTCTTAGACGTTTAATATGGGGTGTTGAGTCCTCTTCGTTGAGCAAGGAGTAGCTCTTGTCTATTACATATTTGGCTTATGGAACGGTATCTGTGCTAATTTCAATCTCTGGTTTTATGCAGCACCCCAACTCACCTTTCCCCTTAAGCAAGCATAAGTTGGTTTTCTACATTTGAGACCTTGTTCTGTTTTGTAATTCAGTTCCTGTGTAGCCAAGTTTACATTCCGTGTAGTAGTGATATCTTATGATGTTTCTTTTTCTGTGTGACTTATCTCACTTAGAATCATCGTACCTGAATCCACTCATTATGCTGCTATGGGCCTGATGACATAGATTTCATTGCTGAGTGATATTGCATTGTACGTAAGTACCACAACTTCTTTATCCATTTTTCGCTTTCTGTGATATTGAACTTGTACCGTAAACGAGGTTCTTGTAAACAGAGCCGTCCCAAACTTTGGGGTGGCTGTGTCTTTTTGATTTTAATTTCCCTAAGCTATAGGACCATAAGTGGAAGTGCCCTAGGCTCTGTTGCTTTGTTTTTTAGATGTTTCAGGAAACACCATACACTTCTCCAGAGTGGCTGTTGGCAATTTACATCCCGCCCATCAGCATAACAAGGCTCCCAGTTCTCCATGGCCTGTCCTGCCTTTCTGGATTTTATACTTTTTTCAGATGGCCCTTTTGACCGGGGGGCAGTGAGACTTCATTGTAGTGCAGATTTCCTTTGCAAGCTTGCTTGGTTGGCCCAAAAGGGTGTATGTGTTTTTTCCTGAATATATTCAGGAAAAAACGCATACGCCCTTTTTGGCCAAGTGCATCATTGTGGACGTTCTGCCTCTTTTCCTATGCTTTACATGCAATTCCAGTCTACCTCCTGAAATCGGTTTCCTGCAATCCTGCCCCGCTTTCAAGTCCTCTTGGCAGCCTTACTTCAATATATTTTTGGACGATAGCTGTCATTTTTAACTCTGCAGGTTTGTGAATTACAGTGCCCCTTAGCTCCTTTCTTCAACTCACTTTCTTGTGAGCTGGCCGCAACACCGCAGGATTGCTTCAGGCCCTAGTGTGGTTCCGGCATGGCACGCTGAGCCTTTGGTTAATTCCTCTTCCTGGTGGGAAATGAGAGTTAAATTTGCCCATCCAGACACCTCCAGCTAGTCTCTCATTGGTTCTCCCTATTCCTGTTCATTTTCCGCAGAAATTGCAAACTGGGCCAAACAGGAGGTTAAAGGCACTGACTCTCCAAGTGGGGAGAGTGTTAGTAAAGCATCTGGAATGTTGCACCCGAGTACCAGGGGACAAAAACTGAGACACATTTGAACACGTTTCCCGATCACACGGTGGATCATACTCTGGGTTCCACATGCATGTTTTAGCTGAAGGAAGAATCCCTTAAACCTGGAAAGTTGAGACCCATGGAATGGCTACCATGCAATATGACTTCAAAGGGTCTGCATTTGCTCATCAAACCTCACCAATCCTATCACTGCTGCGTTTATGCCGCTGTACACATGCTTGATTCTCTTTTGGAGACATATAAATCCATAGGTTTTAAGATTATTACTAGTCAGGTATATTCTTAGGCGATTAATATGGGGTGTAGAGTCCACTTCGTTGAGCAAGGAGTAGCTCTTGTCTATTACATATTTGGCTTATGGAATGGTATCTGTGCTAATTTCAATCTCTGGTTTTATGCAGAACCCCAACTCACCTTTCCCCTTAAGCAAGCATAAGTTGGTTTTCTACATTTGAGACCGTGTTCTGTTTTGTAATTCAGTTTCTGTGTAGCCAAGTTTACATTCCGTGTAGTAGTGATATCTTATGATGTTTCTTTTTCTGTGTGACTTATCTCACTTAGAATCATCGTACCTGAATCCACTCATTATGCTGCTACGGGCCTGATGATATAGATTTCATTGCTGAGTGATATTGCATTGTACGTAAGTACCACAAATTCTTTATCCATTTTTCACCTTCTGTGATATTGAATTTGTACTGTAAATGAGGTTCTTGTAAACAGAGCCGTCCCAAACTTTGGGGTGGCTGTGTCTTTTTGATTTTAATTTCCCTAAGCTATAGGACCATAAGTGGAAGTGCCCTAGGCTCTGTTGCTTTGTTTTTTAGATGTTTCAGGAAACACCATACACTTCTCCAGAGTGGCTGTTGGCAATTTACATCCCGCCCATCAGCATAACAAGGCTCCCAGGTCTCCATGGCCTGTCCTGCCTTTCTGGATTTTACACTTTTTTCAGATGGCCCTTTTGACCGGGGGGCAGTGAGACTTCATTGTAGTGCAGATTTCCTTTGCAAGCTTGCTTGGTTGGCCAAAAAGGGCGTATGCGTTTTTTCCTGAATATATTCAGGAAAAAACGCATACGCCCTTTTTGGCCAAGTGCATCATTGTGGACGTTCTGCCTCTTTTCCTATGCTTTACATGCAATTCCAGTCTACCTCCTGAAATCGGTTTCCTGCAATCCTGCCCTGCTTTGAAGTCCTCTTGGCAGCCTTACTTCAATATATTTTTGGACGATAGCTGTCATTTTTAACTCTGCAGGTTTGTGAATTACAGTGCCCCTGAGCTCCTTTCTTCAACTCGCTTTCTTGTGAGCTGGCCGCAACACCGCAGGATTGCTTCAGGCCCTAGTGTGGTTCCGGCATGGCACGCTGAGCATTAGGTTAATTCCTCTTCCTGGTGGGAAATGAGAGTTAAATTTGCCCGTCCAGACACCTCCAGCTAGTCTCTCATTGGTTCTCCCTATTCCTGTTCATTTTCCGCAGAAATTGCAAACTGGGCCAAACAGGAGGTTAAAGGCACTGACTCTCCAAGTGGGGAGAGTGTTAGTAAAGCGTCTGGAATGTTGCACCTGAGTACAAGGGGACGAAATCTGACACATTTGAACACGTTTCCCGATCACACGGTGGATCATACTCTGGGTTCCACATGCATGTTTTAGTTGAAGGAAGAATCCCTTAAACCTGGAGAGTTGAGACCCATGGAATGGGTACCATGCAATATGACTTCAAAGGGTCTGCATTTGCTCACCGAACCTCACCAATCCTATCACTGCTGTATTTATGCCGCTGTAGACACGCTTGTTTCTCTTTCGGAGACATATAAATCCATAGGTTTTAAGATTCTTACTAGTCAGGTATATTCTTAGGCATTTAATATGGGGTGTTGAGTCCACTTCGTTGAGCAAGGAGTAGCTATTGTCTATTACCTATTTGGCTTATGGAATGGTATCTGTGCTAATTTCAATCTCTGGTTTTATGCAGCACCCCAACTCACCTTTCCCCTTAAGCAAGCATAAGTTGGTTTTCTACATTTGAGATCCTGTTCTGTTTTGTAATTCAGTTCCTGTGTAGCCAAGTTTACATTCCATGTATTAGTGATATCTTATGATGTTTCTTTTTCTGTGTGACTTATGTCACTTAGAATCATCGTACCTGAATCCACTCATTATGCTGCTACGGGCCTGATGACATAGATTTCATTCCTGAGTGATATTGCATTGTACGTAAGTACCACAACTTCTTTATCCATTTTTCACTTTCTGCGATATTGAACTTGTACCATAAACGAGATTCTTGTAAACAGAGCCGGCCCAAACTTTGGGGTGGCTGTGTCTTTTTGATTTTAATTTCCCTAAGCTATAGGACCATAAGTGGAAGTGCCCTAGGCTCTGTTGCTTTGTTTTTTAGATGTTTCAGGAAACACCATACACTTCTCCAGAGTGGCTGTTGGCAATTTACATCCCGCCCATCAGCATAACAAGGCTCCCAATTCTCCATGGCCTGTCCTGCCTTTCTGGATTTTACACATTTTTCAGATGGCCCTTTTGACCGGGGGGCAGTGAGACTTCATTGTAGTGCAGATTTCCTTTGCAAGCTTGCTTGGTTGGCCAAAAAGGGCGTATGCGTTTTTTCCTGAATATATTCAGGAAAAAACGCATACGCCCTTTTTGGCCAAGTGCATCATTGTGGACGTTCTGCCTCTTTTCCTATGCTTTACATGTAATTCCAGTCTACCTCCTGAAATCGGATTCCTGCAATTCTGCCCCGCTTTCGAGTCCTCTTGGTAGCCTTACTTCAATATATTTTTGGACGATAGCTGTCATTTATAACTCTGCAGGTTTGTGAATTACAGTGCCCCTGAGCTCCTTTCTTCAACTCGCTTTCTTGTGAGCTGGCCGCAACACCGCAGCATTGCTTCAGGCCCTAGTGTGGTTCCGGCATGGCACGCTGAGCCTTTGGTTAATTCCTCTTCCTGGTGGGAAATGAGAGTTAAATTTGCCCGTCCAGACACCTCCAGCTAGTCTCTCATTGGTTCTCCCTATTCCTGTTCATTTTCCGCAGAAATTGCAAACTGGGCCAAACAGGAGGTTAAAGGCACTGACTCTCCAAGTGGAGAGAGTTTTAGTAAAGCGTCTGGAATGTTGCACCCGAGTACCAGGGGACAAAAACTGAGACACATTTGAACACGTTTCCCGATCACACAGTGGATCATACTCTGGGTTCCACATGCATGTTTTAGCTGAAGGAAGAATCCCTTAAACCTGGAGAGTTGAGACCCATGGAATGGGTACCATGCAATATGACTTCAAAGGTTCTGCATTGGCTCACCGAACCTCACCAGTCCTATCACTGCTGCGCTTATGCCACTGTACACACGCTTGATTCTCTTTCGGAGACATATAAATCCATAGATTTTAAGATTCTTCCTAGTCAGGTATATTCTTAGACGTTTAATATGGGGTGTTGAGTCCTCTTCGTTGAGCAAGGAGTAGCTCTTGTCTATTACATATTTGGCTTATGGAACGGTATCTGTGCTAATTTCAATCTCTGGTTTTATGCAGCACCCCAACTCACCTTTCCCCTTAAGCAAGCATAAGTTGGTTTTCTACATTTGAGACCCTGTTCTGTTTTGTAATTCAGTTCCTGTGTAGCCAAGTTTACATTCCGTGTAGTAGTGATATCTTATGATGTTTCTTTTTCTGTGTGACTTATCTCACTTAGAATCATCGTACCTGAATCCACTCATTATGCTGCTACGGGCCTGATGACATAGATTTCATTGCTGAGTGATATTGCATTGTACGTTAAGTACCACAACTTCTTTATCCATTTTTCAGTTTCTGCGATATTGAACTTGTACCATAAACGAGATTCTTGTAAACAGAGCCGGCCCAAACTTTGGGGTGGCTGTGTCTTTTTGATTTTAATTTCCCTAAGCTATAGGACCATAAGTGGAAGTGCCCTAGGCTCTGTTGCTTTGTTTTTTAGATGTTTCAGGAAACACCATACACTTCTCCAGAGTGGCTGTTGGCAATTTACATCCCGCCCATCAGCATAACAAGGCTCCCAGTTCTCCATGGCCTGTCCTGCCTTTCTGGATGTTATACTTTTTTCAGATGGCCCCTTTGACCGGGGGGCAGTGAGACTTCATTGTAGTGCAGATTTCCTTTGCAAGCTTGCTTGGTTGGCCAAAAAGGGCGTATGCGTTTTTTCCTGAATATATTCAGGAAAAAACGCATACGCCCTTTTTGGCCAAGTGCATCATTGTGGACGTTCTGCCTCTTTTCCTATGCTTTACATGCAATTCCAGTCTACCTCCTGAAATCGGTTTCCTGCAATTCTGCCCCGCTTTCAAGTCCTCTTGGCAGCCTTACTTCAATATATTTTTGGACGATAGCTGTCATTTTTAACTCTGTAGGTTTGTGAATTACAGTGCCCCTGAGCTCCTTTCTTCAACTCGCTTTTTTGTGAGCTGGCCGCAACACCGCAGCATTGCTTCAGGCCCTAGTGTGGTTCCGGCATGGCACGCTGAGCCTTTGGTTAATTCCTCTTCCTGGTGGGAAATGAGAGTTAAATTTGCCCATCCAGACACCTCCAGCTAGTCTCTCATTGGTTCTCCCTATTCCTGTTCATTTTCCGCAGAAATTGCAAACTGGGCCATACAGGAGGTTAAAGGCACTGTCTCTCCAAGTGGGGAGAGTGTTAGTAAAGCGTCTGGAATGTTGCACCCGAGTACCAGGGGACAAAAACTGAGACACATTTGAACACGTTTCCCGATCACACGGTTGATCATACTCTGGGTTCCACATGCATGTTTTAGCTGAAGGAAGAATCCCTTAAACCTGGAGAGTTGAGACCTATGGAATGGGTACCATTCAATATGACTTCAAAGGTTCTGCATTGGCTCACCGAACCTCACCACTCCTATCACTGCTGCGCTTATGCCACTGTACACACGCTTGATTCTCTTTCGGAGACATATAAATCCATAGATTTTAAGATTCTTACTAGTCAGGTATATTCTTAGACGTTTAATATGGGGTGTTGAGTCCTCTTCGTTGAGCAAGGAGTAGCTCTTGTCTATTACATATTTGGCTTATGGAATGGTATCTGTGCTAATTTCAATCTCTGGTTTTATGCAGCACCCCAACTCACCTTTCCCCTTAAGCAAGCATAAGTTGGTTTTCTACATTTGAGATCCTGTTCTGTTTTGTAATTCAGTTCCTGTGTAGCCAAGTTTACATTCCGTGTATTAGTGATATCTTATGATGTTTCTTTTTCTGTGTGACTTATTTCACTTAGAATCATCGTACCTGAATCCACTCATTATGCTGCTACGGGCCTGATGACATAGATTTCATTCCTGAGTGATATTGCATTGTACGTAAGTACCACAACTTCTTTATCCATTTTTCACTTTCTGCGATATTGAACTTGTACCATAAACGAGATTCTTGTAAACAGAGCCGGCCCAAACTTTGGTGTGGCTGTGTCTTTTTGATTTTAATTTCCCTAAGCTATAGGACCATAAGTGGAAGTGCCCTAGGCTCTGTTGCTTTGTTTTTTAGATGTTTCAGGAAACACCATAAACTTCTCCAGAGTGGCTGTTGGCAATTTACATCCCGCCCATCAGCATAACAAGGCTCCCAGGTCTCCATGGCCTGTCCTGCCTTTCTGGATTTTATACTTTTTTCAGATGGCCCTTTTGACCGGGGGGCAGTGAGACTTCATTGTAGTGCAGATTTCCTTTGCAAGCTTGCTTGGTTGGCCAAAAAGGGCGTATGCGTTTTTTCCTGAATATATTCAGGAAAAAACGCATACGCCCTTTTTGGCCAAGTGCATCATTGTGGACGTTCTGCCTCTTTTCCTATGCTTTACATGCAATTCCAGTCTACCTCCTGAAATCGGATTCCTGCAATTCTGCCCCGCTTTCAAGTCCTCTTGGCAGCCTTACTTCAATATATTTTTGGACGATAGCTGTCATTTTTAACTCTGCAGGTTTGTGAATTACAGTGCCCCTGAGCTCCTTTCTTCAACTCGCTTTCTTGTGAGCTGGCCGCAACACCGCAGGATTGCTTCAGGCCCTAGTGTGGTTCCGGCATGGCACGCTGAGCCTTTGGTTAATTCCTCTTCCTGGTGGGAAATGAGAGTTAAATTTGCCCGTCCAGACACCTCCAGCTAGTCTCTCATTGGTTCTCCCTATTCCTGTTCATTTTCCGCAGAAATTGCAAACTGGGCCAAACAGGAGGTTAAAGGCACTGACTCTCCAAGTGGGGAGAGTTTTAGTAAAGCGTCTGGAATGTTGCACCCGAGTACCAGGGGACAAAAACTGAGACACATTTGAACACATTTCCCGATCACACGGTGGATCATACTCTGGGTTCCACATGCATGTTTTAGCTGAAGGAAGAATCCCTTAAACCTGGAGAGTTGAGACCTATGGAATGGGTACCATTCAATATGACTTCAAAGGTTCTGCATTGGCTCACCGAACCTCACCAATCCTATCACTGCTGCGCTTATGCCACTGTACACACGCTTGATTCTCTTTCGGAGACATATAAATCCATAGATTTTAAGATTCTTACTAGTCAGGTATATTCTTAGACGTTTAATATGGGGTGTTGAGTCCTCTTCGTTGAGCAAGGAGTAGCTCTTGTCTATTACATATTTGGCTTATGGAACGGTATCTGTGCTAATTTCAATCTCTGGTTTTATGCAGCACCCCAACTCACCTTTCCCCTTAAGCAAGCATAAGTTGGTTTTCTACATTTGAGACCTTGTTCTGTTTTGTAATTCAATTCCTGTGTAGCCAAGTTTACATTCCGTGTATTAGTGATATCTTATGATGTTTCTTTTTCTGTGTGACTTATCTCACTTAGAATCATCGTACCTGAATCCACTCATTATGCTGCTATGGGCCTGATGACATAGATTTCATTGCTGAGTGATATTGCATTGTACGTAAGTACCACAACTTCTTTATCCATTTTTCGCTTTCTGTGATATTGAACTTGTACCGTAAACGAGGTTCTTGTAAACAGAGCCATCCCAAACTTTGGGGTGGCTGTGTCTTTTTGATTTTAATTTCCCTAAGCTATACGACCATAAGTGGAAGTGCCCTAGGCTCTGTTGCTTTGTTTTGTAGATGTTTCAGGAAACACCATACACTTCTCCAGAGTGGCTGTTGGCAATTTACATCCCGCCCATCAGCATAACAAGGCTCCCAGTTCTCCATGGCCTGTCCTGCCTTTCTGGATTTTATACTTTTTTCAGATGTCCCTTTTTACCGGGGGGCAGTGAGACTTCATTGTAGTGCAGATTTCCTTTGCAAGCTTGCTTGGTTGGCCCAAAAGGGCGTATGCGTTTTTTCCTGAATATATTCAGGAAAAAACGCATACGCCCTTTTTGGCCAAGTGCATCATTGTGGACGTTCTGCCTCTTTTCCTATGCTTTACATGCAATTCCAGTCTACCTCCTGAAATCGGTTTCCTGCAATTCTGCCCCGCTTTCAAGTCCTCTTGGCAGCCTTACTTCAATATATTTTTGGACGATAGCTGTCATTTATAACTCTGCAGGTTTGTGAATTACAGTGCCCCTGAGCTCCTTTCTTCAACTCGCTTTCTTGTGAGCTGGCCGCAACACCGCAGCATGGCTTCAGGCCCTAGTGTGGTTCCGGCATGGCACGCTGAGCCTTTGGTTAATTCCTCTTCCTGGTGGGAAATGAGAGTTAAATTTGCCCGTCCAGACACCTCCAGCTAGTCTCTCATTGGTTCTCCCTATTCCTGTTCATTTTCCGCAGAAATTGCAAACTGGGCCAAACAGGAGGTTAAAGGCAGTGACTCTCCAAGTGGGGAGAGTTTTAGTAAAGCGTCTGGAATGTTGCACCCGAGTACCAGGGGACGAAAAGTGAGACATTTGAACACGTTTCCCGATCACACAGTGGATCATATTCTGGGTTCCACATGCATATTTTAGGTGAAGGAAGAATCCCTTAAACCTGGAGAGTTGAGACCCATGGAATGGGTACCATGCAATATGACTTCAAAGGGTCTGCATTTGCTCACCGAACCTCACCAATCCTATCACTGCTACGTTTATGCCGCTGTACACACGCTTGATTCTCTTTCGGAGACATATAAATCCATAGGTTTTAAGATTCTTACCAGTCAGGTATATTCTTAGGCATTTAATATGGGGTGTTGAGTCCACTTCGTTGAGCAAGGAGTAGCTCTTGTCTATTACCTATTTGGCTTATGGAATGGTATCTGTGCTAATTTCAATCTCTGGTTTTATGCAGCACCCCAACTCACCTTTCCCCTTAAGCAAGCATAAGTTGGTTTTCTACATTTGAGATCCTGTTCTGTTTTGTAATTCAGTTCCTGTGTAGCCAAGTTTACATTCCGTGTATTAGTGATATCTTATGATGTTTCTTTTTCTGTGTGACTTATCTCACTTAGAATCATCGTACCTGAATCCACTCATTATGCTGCTATGGGCCTGATGACATAGATTTCATTGCTGAGTGATATTGCCTTGTACGTAAGTACCACAACTTCTTTATCCATTTTTCGCTTTCTGTGATATTGAACTTGTACCGTAAACGAGGATCTTGTAAACAGAGCCGTCCCAAACTTTAGGGTGGCTGTGTCCTTTTGATTTTAATTTCCCTAAGCTATAGGACCATAAGTGGAAGTGCCCTAGGCTCTGTTGCTTTGTTTTTTAGATGTTTCAGGAAACACCATACACTTCTGCAGAGTGGCTGTTGGCAATTTACATCCCGCCCATCAGCATAACAAGGCTCCCAGTTCTCCATGGCCTATCCTGCCTTTCTGGATTTTACACTTTTTTCAGATGGCCCTTTTGACCGGGGGGCAGTGAGACTTCATTGTAGTGCAGATTTCCTTTGCAAGCTTGCTTGGTTGGCCAAAAAGGGCGTATGCGTTTTTTCCTGAATATATTCAGGAAAAAACGCATACGCCCTTTTTGGCCAAGTGCATCATTGTGGACGTTCTGCCTCTTTTCCTATGCTTTACATGCAATTCCAGTCTACCTCCTGAAATCGGTTTCCTGCAATCCTGCCCCGCTTTCAAGTCCTCTTGGCAGCCTTACTTCAATATATTTTTGGACGATAGCTGTCATTTTTAACTCTGCAGGTTTGTGAATTACAGTGTCCCTGAGCTCCTTTCTTCAACTCGCTTTCTTGTGAGCTGGCCGCAACACCGCAGGATTGCTTCAGGCCCTAGTGTGGTTCTGGCATGGCACGCTGAGCCTTTGGTTAATTCCTCTTCCTGGTGGGAAATGAGAGTTAAATTTGCCCATCCAGACACCTCCAGCTAGTCTCTCATTGGTTCTCCCTATTCCTGTTCATTTTCCGCAGAAATTGCAAACTGGGCCAAACAGGAGGTTAAAGGCAGTGACTCTCCAAGTGGGGAGAGTGTTAGTAAAGCATCTGGAGTGTTGCACCCGAGTACCAGGGGACAAAAACTGAGACACATTTGAACACGTTTCCCGATCACACGGTGGATCATACTCTGGGTTCCACATGCATGTTTTAGCTGAAGGAAGAATCCCTTAAACCTGGAGAGTTGAGACCCATGGAATGGCTACCATGCAATATGACTTCAAAGGGTCTGCATTTGCTCATCAAACCTCACCAATCCTATCACTGCTGCGTTTATGCCGCTGTACACATGCTTGATTCTCTTTTGGAGACATATAAATCCATAGGTTTTAAGATTCTTACTAGTCAGGTATATTCTTAGACGTTTAATATGGGGTGTTGAGTCCACTTCGTTGAGCAAGGAGTAGCTCTTGTCTATTACATATTTGGCTTATGGAACGGTATCTGTGCTAATTTCAATCTCTGGTTTTATGCAGCACCCCAACTCACCTTTCCCCTTAAGAAAGCATAAGTTGGTTTTCTACATTTGAGACCCTGTTCTGTTTGTAATTCTGTTCCTGTGTAGCCAAGTTTACATTCCGTGTATTAGTGATATCTTATGATGTTTCTTTTTCTGTGTGACTTATCTCACTTAGAATCATCGTACCTGTATCCACTCATTATGCTGCTCTGGGCCTGATGACATAGATTTCATTGCTGAGTGATATTGCATTGTACGTACCTACCACAAATTCTTTATCCATTTTTCACTTTCTGTGATATTGAACTCGAACTGTAAACGAGGTTCTTGTAAACAGAGCTGTCCCAAACTTTGGGGTGACTGTGTCTATTTGATTTTAATTTCCCTAAGCTATAGGACCATAAGTGGAAGTGCCCTAGGCTCTGTTGCTTTGTTTTTTAGATGTTTCAGGAAACACCATACACTTCTCCAGAGTGGCTGTTGGCAATTTACATCCTGCCCATCAGCATAACAAGGCTCCCAGTTCTCCATGGCCTGTCCTGCCTTTCTGGATTTTATACTTTTTTCAGATGGCCCTTTTGACCGGGGGGCAGTGAGACTTCATTGTAGTGCAGATTTCCTTTGCAAGCTTGCTTGGTTGGCCAAAAAGGGCGTATGCGTTTTTTCCTGAATATATTCAGGAAAAAACGCATACGCCCTTTTTGGCCAAGTGCATCATTGTGGACGTTCTGCCTCTTTTCCTATGCTTTACATGCAATTCCAGTCTACCTCCTGAAATCGGTTTCCTGCAATTCTGCCCCGCTTTCAAGTCCTCTTGGCAGCCTTACTTCAATATATTTTTGGACGATAGCTGTCATTTTTAACTCTGCAGGTTTGTGTATTACAGTGCCCCTGAGCTGCTTTCTTCAACTCGATTTCTTGTGAGCTGGCCGCAACACCGCAGGATTGCTTCAGGCCCTAGTGTGGTTCCGGCATGGCATGCTGAGCCTTTGGTTAATTCCTGTTCCTGGTGGGAAATGAGAGTTAAATTTGCCCGTCCAGACACCTCCAGCTAGTCTCTCATTGGTTCTCCCTATTCCTGTTTATTTTCCGCAGAAATTGCAAACTGGGCCAAACAGGAGGTTAAAGGCACTGACTCTCCAAGTGGGGAGAGTGTTAGTAAAGCGTCTGGAATGTTGCACCTGAGTACGAGGAGACGAAACCTGAGACACATTTCAACACGTTTCCCGATCACACGGTGGATCATACTCTGGGTTCCACATGCATGTTTTAGGTGAAGGAAGAATCCCTTAAACCTGGAGAGTTGAGACCCATGGAATGGGTACCATGCAATATGACTTCAAAGGTTCTGCATTGGCTCACCGAACCTCACCAATCCTATCACTGCTGTGCTTATGCCACTGTACACACGCTTGATTCCCTTTCGGAGACATATAAATCCATAGGTTTTAAGATTCTTACTAGTCAGGTATATTCCTAGACGTTTAATATGGGGTGTTGAGTCCTCTTCGTTGAGCAAGGAGTAGCTCTTGTCTATTACATATTTGGCTTATGGAACGGTATCTGTGCTAATTTCAATCTCTGGTTTTATGCAGCACCCCAATTCACCTTTCCCCTTAAGCAAGCATAAATTGGTTTTCTACATTTGAGACCCTGTTCTGTTTTGTATTTCAGTTCCTGGGTAGCCAAGTTTACATTCCGTGTAGTAGGGATATCTTATGATGTTTCTTTTCCTGTGTGACTTATTTCACTTAGAATCATCGTACCTGAATCCACTCATTATGCTGCTACGGGCCTGATGATATACATTTCATTGCTGAGTGATATTGCATTGTACGTAAGTACCACAAATTCTTTATCCATTTTTCGCTTTCTGTGATATTGAACTTGTACCGTAAATGAGGTTCTTGTAAACAGAGCCGTCCCAAACTTTGGGGTGGCTGTTTCTTTTTGATTTTAATTTCCCTAAGCTATAGGACCATAAGTGGAAGTGCCCTAGGCTCTGTTGCTTTGTTTTTTAGATGTTTCAGGAAACACCATACACTTCTCCAGAGTGGCTGTTGGCAATTTACATCCCGCCCATCAGCATAAAAAGGCTCCCAGTTCTCCATGGCCTGTCCGGCCTTTCTGGATTTTACACTTTTTTCAGATGGCCCTTTTGACTGGGGGGCAGTGAGACTTCATTGTAGTGCAGATTTCCTTTGCAAGCTTGCTTGGTTGGCCAAAAAGGGCGTATGCGTTTTTTCCTGAATATATTCAGGAAAAAACGCATACGCCCTTTTTGGCCAAGTGCATCATTGTGGACATTCTGTCTCTTTTCCTATGCTTTACATGCAATTCCAGTCTACCTCCTGAAATCGGATTCCTGCAATTCTGCCCCGCTTTCGAGTCCTCTTGGCAGCCTTACTTCAATATATTTTTGGACGATAGCTGTCATTTTTAACTCTGCAGGTTTGTGAATTACAGTGCCCCTGAGCTCCTTTCTTCAACTCGCTTTCTTGTGAGCTGGCCGCAACACCGCAGGATTGCTTCAGGCCCTAGTGTGGTTCCGGCATGGCACGCTGAGCCTTTGGTTAATTCCTCTTCCTGGTGGGAAATGAGAGTTAAATTTGCCCATCCAGACACCTCCAGCTAGTCTCTCATTGGTTCTCCCTATTCCTGTTCATTTTCCGCAGAAATTGCAAACTGGGCCAAACAGGAGGTTAAAGGCAGTGACTCTCCAAGTGGGGAGAGTGTTAGTAAAGCGTCTGGAATGTTGCACCCGAGTACCAGGGGACGAAAACTGAGACACATTTGAACACGTTTCCCGATCACACGGTGGATCATACTCTGGGTTCCACATGCATGTTTTAGCTGAAGGAAGAATCCCTTAAACCTGGAGAGTTGAGACCCATGGAATGGCTACCATGCAATATGACTTCAAAAGGTCTGCATTTGCTCATCAAACCTCAGAAATCCTATCACTGCTGCGTTTATGCTGCTGTACACATGCTTGATTCTCTTTTGGAGACATATAAATCCATAGGTTTTAAGATTATTATTAGTCAGGTATATTCTTAGGCGATTAATATGGGGTGTAGTGTCCACTTCGTTGAGCAAGGAGTAGATCTTGTCTATTACATATTTGGCTTATGGAATGGTATCTGTGCTAATTTCAATCTCTGGTTTTATGCAGAACCCCAACTCACCTTTCCCCTTAAGCAAGCATAAGTTGGTTTTCTACATTTGAGACCGTGTTCTGTTTTGTAATTCAGTTTCTGTGTAGCCAAGTTTACATTCCGTGTAGTAGTGATATCTTATGATGTTTCCTTTTCTGTGTGACTTATCTCACTTAGAATCATCGTACCTGAATCCACTCATTATGCTGCTACGGGCCTGATGATATAGATTTCATTGCTGAGTGATATTGCATTGTACGTAAGTACCACAAATTCTTTATCCATTTTTCACCTTCTGTGATATTGAATTTGTACTGTAAATGAGGTTCTTGTAAACAGAGCCGTCCCAAACTTTGGGGTGGCTGTGTCTTTTTGATTTTAATTTCCCTAAGCTATAGGACCATAAGTGGAAGTGCCCTAGGCTCTGTTGCTTTGTTTTTTAGATGTTTCAGGAAACACCATACACTTCTCCAGAGTGGCTGTTGGCAATTTACATCCCGCCCATCAGCATAACAAGGCTCCCAGTTCTCCATGGCCTGTCCTGCCTTTCTGGATTTTACACTTTTTTCAGATGGCCCTTTTGACTGGGGGGCAGTGAGACTTCATTGTAGTGCAGATTTCCTTTGCAAGCTTGCTTGGTTGGCCAAAAAGGGCGTATGCGTTTTTTCCTGAATATATTCAGGAAAAAACGCATACGCCCTTTTTGGCCAAGTGCATCATTGTGGACGTTCTGCCTCTTTTCCTATGCTTTACATGCAATTCCAGTCTACCTCCTGAAATCGGTTTCCTGCAATTCTGCCCCGCTTTCAAGTCCTCTTGGCAGCCTTACTTCAATATATTTTTGGACGATAGCTGTCATTTATAACTCTGCAGGTTTGTGAATTACAGTGCCCCTGAGCTCCTTTCTTCAACTCGCTTTCTTGTGAGCTGGCCGCAACACCGCAGGATTGCTTCAGGCCCTAGTGTCGTTCCGGCATGGCACGCTGAGCCTTTGGTTAATTCCTTTTCCTGGTGGGAAATGAGAGTTAAATTTGCCCGTCCAGACACCTCCAGCTAGTCTCTCATTGGTTCTCCCTATTCCTGTTCATTTTCCGCAGAAATTGCAAACTGGGCCAAACAGGAGGTTAAAGGCAGTGACTCTCCAAGTGGGGAGAGTTTTAGTAAAGCGTCTGGAATGTTGCACCCGAGTACCAGGGGACGAAAAGTGAGACATTTGAACACGTTTCCCGATCACACAGTGGATCATACTCTGGGTTCCACATGCATGTTTTAGCTGAAGGAAGAATCCCTTAAACCTGGAGAGTTGAGCCCCATGGAATGGGTACCATGCAATATGACTTCAAAGGGTCTGCATTTGCTCACCGAACCTCACCAATCCTATCACTGCTACGTTTATGCCGCTGTACACACGCTTGATTCTCTTTCGGAGACATATAAATCCATAGGTTTTAAGATTCTTACCAGTCAGGTATATTCTTAGGCATTTAATATGGGGTGTTGAGTCCACTTCGTTGAGCAAGGAGTAGCTCTTGTCTATTACCTATTTGGCTTATGGAATGGTATCTGTGCTAATTTCAATCTCTGGTTTTATGCAGCACCCCGACTCACCTTTCCCCTTAAGCAAGCATAAGTTGGTTTTCTACATTTGAGATCCTGTTCTGTTTTGTAATTCAGTTCCTGTGTAGCCAAGTTTACATTCCGTGTATTAGTGATATCTTATGATGTTTCTTTTTCTGTGTGACTTATCTCACTTAGAATCATCGTACCTGAATCCACTCATTATGCTGCTATGGGCCTGATGACATAGATTTCATTGCTGAGTGATATTGCATTGTACGTAAGTACCACAAATTCTTTATCCATTTTTCACCTTCTGTGATATTGAATTTGTACTGTAAATGAGGTTCTTGTAAACAGAGCTGTCTCAAACTTTGGGGTGAGTGTGTCTTTTTTATTTTAATTTCCCTAAGCTATAGGACCATAAGTGGAAGTGCCCTAGGCTCTGTTGCTTTGTTTTTTAGATGTTTCAGGAAACACCATACACTTCTCCAGAGTGGCTGTTGGCAATTTACATCCCGCCCATCAGCATAACAAGGCTCCCAGTTCTCCATGGCCTGTCCTGCCTTTCTGGATTTTACACTTTTTTCAGATGGTCCTTTTGCCCGGGGGGCAGTGAGACTTCATGGTAGTGCAGATTTCCTTTGCAAGCTTGCTTGGTTGGCCAAAAAGGGCGTATGCGTTTTTTCCTGAATATATTCAGGAAAAAACGCATACGCCCTTTTTGGCCAAGTGCATCATTGTGGACGTTCTGCCTCTTTTCCTATGCTTTACATGCAATTCCAGTCTACCTCCTGAAATTGGTTTCCTGCAATTCTGCCCCGCTTTCAAGTCCTCTTGGCAGCCTTACTTCAATATATTTTTGGACGATAGCTGTCATTTTTAACTCTGCAGGTTTGTGAATTACAGTGCCCCTGAGCTCCTTTCTTCAACTCACTTTCTTGTGAGCTGGCCGCAACACCGCAGGATTGCTTCAGGCCCTAGTGTGGTTCCGGCATGGCACGCTGAGCCTTTGGTTAATTCCTCTTCCTGGTGGGAAATGAGAGTTAAATTTGCCCATCCAGACACCTCCAGCTAGTCTCTCATTGGTTCTCCCTATTCCTGTTCATTTTCCACAGAAATTGCAAACTGGGCCAAACAGGAGGTTAAAGGCACTGACTCTCCAGTGGGGAGAGTGTTAGTAAAGCGTCTGGAATGTTGCACCCGAGTACCAGGGGACGAAAAGTGAGACATTTGAACACGTTTCCCGATCACACAGTGGATCATACTCTGGGTTCCACATGCATGTTTTAGGTGAAGGAAGAATCCCTTAAACCTGGAGAGTTGAGACCCATGGAATGGGTACCATGCAATATGACTTCAAAGGGTCTGCATTTGCTCACCGAACCTCACCAATCCTATCACTGCTGCATTTATGCCGCTGTACACACGCTTGATTCTCTTTCGGAGACATATAAATCCATAGGTTTTAAGATTCTTACCAGTCAGGTATATTCTTAGGCATTTAATATGGGGTGTTGAGTCCACTTCGTTGAGCAAGGAGTAGCTCTTGTCTATTACATATTTGGCTTATGGAATGGTATCTGTGCTAATTTCAATCTCTGGTTTTATGCAGCACCCCAACTCACCTTTCCCCTTAAGCAAGCATAAATTGGTTTTCTACATTTGAGATCCTGTTCTGTTTTGTAATTCAGTTCCTGTGTAGCCAAGTTTACATTCCGTGTATTAGTGATATCTTATGATGTTTCTTTTTCTGTGTGACTTATCTCACTTAGAATCATCGTACCTGAATCCACTCATTATGCTGCTATGGGCCTGATGACATAGATTTCATTGCTGAGTGATATTGCATTGTACGTAAGTACCACAACTTCTTTATCCATTTTTCGCTTTCTGTGATATTGAACTTGTACCGTAAACGAGGATCTTGTAAACAGAGCCGTCCCAAACTTTGGGGTGGCTGTGTCTTTTTGATTTTAATTTCCCTAAGCTATAGGACCATAAGTGGAAGTGCCCTAGGCTCTGTTGCTTTGTTTTTTAGATGTTTCAGGAAACACCATACACTTCTCCAGAGTGGCTGTTGGCAATTTACATCCCGCCCATCAGCATAACAAGGCTCCCAGTTCTCCATGGCCTATCCTGCCTTTCTGGATTTTACACTTTTTTCAGATGGCCCTTTTGACCGGGGGGCAGTGAGACTTCATTGTAGTGCAGATTTCCTTTGCAAGCTTGCTTGGTTGGCCAAAAAGCGCGTATGCGTTTTTTCCTGAATATATTCAGGAAAAAACGCATACGCCCTTTTTGGCCAAGTGCATCATTGTGGACGTTCTGCCTCTTTTCCTATGCTTTACATGCAATTCCAGTCTACCTCCTGAAATCGGTTTCCTGCAATCCTGCCCCGCTTTCGAGTCCTCTTGGCAGCCTTACTTCAATATATTTTTGGACGATAGCTGTCATTTTTAACTCTGCAGGTTTGTGAATTACAGTGTCCCTGAGCTCCTTTCTTCAACTCGCTTTCTTGTGAGCTGGCCGCAACACCGCAGGATTGCTTCAGGCCCTAGTGTGGTTCCGGCATGGCACGCTGAGCCTTTGGTTAATTCCTCTTCCTGGTGGGAAATGAGAGTTAAATTTGCCCATCCAGACACCTCCAGCTAGTCTCTCATTGGTTCTCCCTATTCCTGTTCATTTTCCGCAGAAATTGCAAACTGGGCCAAACAGGAGGTTAAAGGCACTGACTCTCCAAGTGGGGAGAGTGTTAGTAAAGCATCTGGAATGTTGCACCCGAGTACCAGGGGACGAAAACTGAGACACATTTGAACACGTTTCCCGATCACACGGTGGATCATACTCTGGGTTCCACATGCATGTTTTAGCTGAAGGAAGAATCCCTTAAACCTGGAGAGTTGAGACCCATGGAATGGGTACCATGCAATATGACTTCAAAGGGTCTGCATTTGCTCATCAAACCTCACCAATCCTATCACTGCTGCGTTTATGCCGCTGTACACATGCTTGATTCTCTTTTGGAGACATATAAATCCATAGGTTTTAAGATTATTACTAGTCAGGTATATTCTTAGGCGATTAATATGGGGTGTAGAGTCCACTTCGTTGAGCAAGGAGTAGCTCTTGTCTATTACATATTTGGCTTATGGAATGGTATCTGTGCTAATTTCAATCTCTGGTTTTATGCAGCACCCCAACTCACCTTTCCCCTTAAGCAAGCATAAGTTGGTTTTCTACATTTGAGACCGTGTTCTGTTTTGTAATTCAGTTTCTGTGTAGCCAAGTTTACATTCCGTGTAGTAGTGATATCTTATGATGTTTCTTTTTCTGTGTGACTTATCTCACTTAGAATCATCGTACCTGAATCCACTCATTATGCTGCTACGGGCCTGATGATATAGATTTCATTGCTGAGTGATATTGCATTGTACGTAAGTACCACAAATTCTTTATCCATTTTTCACCTTCTGTGATATTGAATTTGTACTGTAAATGAGGTTCTTGTAAACAGAGCCGTCCCAAACTTAGGGGTGGCTATGTCTTTTTTATTTTAATTTCCCTAAGCTATAGGACCATAAGTGGAAGTGCCCTAGGCTCTGTTGCTTTGTTTTTTAGATGTTTCAGGAAACACCATACACTTCTCCAGAGTGGCTGTTGGCAATTTACATCCCGCCCATCAGCATAACAAGGCTCCCAGTTCTCCATGGCCTGTCCTGCCTTTCTGGATTTTACACTTTTTTCAGATGGCCCTTTTGACCGGGGAGCAGTGAGACTTCATGGTAGTGCAGATTTCCTTTGCAAGCTTGCTTGGTTGGCCAAAAAGGGCGTATGCGTTTTTTTCTGAATATATTCAGGAAAAAACGCATACGCCCTTTTTGGCCAAGTGCATCATTGTGGACGTTCTGCCTCTTTTCCTATGCTTTACATGCAATTCCAGTCTACCTCCTGAAATCGGTTTCCTGCAATCCTGCCCCGCTTTCAAGTCCTCTTGGCAGCCTTACTTCAATATATTTTTGGACGATAGCTGTCATTTATAACTCTGCAGGTTTGTGAATTACAGTGCCCCTGAGCTCCTTTCTTCAACTCGCTTTCTTGTGAGCTGGCTGCAACACCGCAGGATTGCTTCAGGCCCTAGTGTGGTTCCGGTATGGCACGCTGAGCCTTTGGTTAATTCCTCTTCCTGGTGGGAAATGAGAGTTAAATTTGCCCGTCCAGACACCTCCAGCTAGTCTCTCATTGGTTCTCCCTATTCCTGTTCATTTTCCGCAGAAATTGCAAACTGGGCCAAACAGGAGGTTAAAGGCACTGACTCTCCAAGTGGGGAGAGTTTTAGTAAAGCGTCTGGAATGTTGCACCCGAGTACCAGGGGACAAAAACTGAGACACATTTGAACACGTTTCCCGATCACACGGTGGATCATACTCTGGGTTCCACATGCATGTTTTAGCTGAAGGAAGAATCCCTTAAACCTGGAGAGTTGAGACCCATGGAATGGGTCCCATTCAATATGACTTCAAAGGTTCTGCATTGGCTCACCGAACCTCACCAATCCTATCACTGCTGCGCTTATGCCACTGTACACACGCTTGATTCTCTTTCGGAGACATAGAAATCCATAGATTTTAAGATTCTTACTAGTCAGGTATATTCTTAGACATTTAATATGGGGTGTAGAGTCCACTTCGTTGAGCAAGGAGTAGCTCTTGTCTATTACATATTTGGCTTATGGAATGGTATCTGTGCTAATTTCAATCTCTGGTTTTATGCAGAACCCCAACTCACCTTTCCCCTTAAGCAAGCATAAGTTGGTTTTCTACATTTGAGACCGTGTTCTGTTTTGTAATTCAGTTTCTGTGTAGCCAAGTTTACATTCCGTGTAGTAGTGATATCTTATGATGTTTCTTTTTCTGTGTGACTTATCTCACTTAGAATCATCGTACCTGAATCCACTCATTATGCTGCTACGGGCCTGATGATATAGATTTCATTGCTGAGTGATATTGCATTGTACGTAAGTACCACAACTTCTTTATCCATTTTTCACCTTCTGTGATATTGAATTTGTACTGTAAATGAGGTTCTTGTAAACAGAGCCGTCCCAAATTTTGGGGTGGCTGTGTCTTTTTGATTTTAATTTCCCTAAGCTATAGGACCATAAGTGGAAGTGCCCTAGGCTCTGTTGCTTTGTTTTTTAGATGTTTCAGGAAACACCATACACTTCTCCAGAGTGGCTGTTGGCAATTTACATCCCGCCCATCAGCATAACAAGGCTCCCAGTTCTCCATGGCCTGTCCTGCCTTTCTGGATTTTACACTTTTTTCAGATGGCCCTTTTGGCCGGGGGGCAGTGAGACTTCATGGTAGTGCAGATTTCCTTTGCAAGCTTGCTTGGTTGGCCAAAAAGCGCGTATGCGTTTTTTTCTGAATATATTCAGGAAAAAACGCATACGCCCTTTTTGGCCAAGTGCATCATTGTGGACGTTCTGCCTCTTTTCCTATGCTTTACATGCAATTCCAGTCTACCTCCTGAAATCGGATTCCTGCAATTCTGCCCCGCTTTCAAGTCCTCTTGGCAGCCTTACTTCAATATATTTTTGGACGATAGCTGTCATTTTTAACTCTGCAGGTTTGTGAATTACAGTGCCCCTGAGCTCCTTTCTTCAACTCGCTTTCTTGTGAGCTGGCCGCAACACCGCAGGATTGCTTCAGGCCCTAGTGTGGTTCCGGCATGGCATGCTGAGCCTTTGGTTAATTCCTCTTCCTGGTGGGAAATGAGAGTTAAATTTGCCCGTCCAGACACCTCCATCTAGTCTCTCATTGGTTCTCCCTATTCCTGTTCATTTTCCGCAGAAATTGCAAACTGGGCCAAACAGGAGGTTAAAGGCACTGACTCTCCAAGTGGGGAGAGTGTTAGTAAAGCATCTGGAATGTTGCACCCGAGTACCAGGGGACGAAATCTGACACATTTGAACACGTTTCCCGATCACACGGTGGATCATACTCTGGGTTCCACATGCATGTTTTAGGTGAAGGAAGAATCCCTTAAACCTGGAGAGTTGAGACCCATGGAATGGGTACCATGCAATATGACTTCAAAGGGTCTGCATTGGCTCACCGAACCTCACCAATCCTATTACTGCTGCATTTATGCCTCTGTAGAAAAGCTTGATTCTCTTTCGGAGACATATAAATCCATAGATTTTAAGATTCTTACTAGTCAGGTATATTCTTAGACGTTTAATATGGGGTGTTGAGTCCTCTTCGTTGAGCAAGGAGTAGCTCTTGTCTATTACATATTTGGCTTATGGAACGGTATCTGTGCTAATTTCAATCTCTGGTTTTATGCAGCACCCCAACTCACCTTTCCCCTTAAGCAAGCATAAGTTGGTTTTCTACATTTGAGACCTTGTTCTGTTTTGTAATTCAGTTCCTGTGTAGCCAAGTTTACATTCCGTGTATTAGTGATATCTTATGATGTTTCTTTTTCTGTGTGACTTATCTCACTTAGAATCATCGTACCTGAATCCACTCATTATGCTGCTATGGGCCTGATGACATAGATTTTATTGCTGAGTGATATTGCATTGTACGTAAGTACTACAACTTCTTTATCCATTTTTCGCTTTCTGTGATATTGAACTTGTACCGTAAACGAGGTTCTTGTAAACAGAGCCGTCCCAAACTTTGGGGTGGCTGTGTCTTTTTGATTTTAATTTCCCTAAGCTATAGGACCATAAGTGGAAGTGCCCTAGGCTCTGTTGCTTTGTTTTTTAGATGTTTCAGGAAACACCATACACTTCTCCAGAGTGGCTGTTGGCAATTTACATCCCGCCCATCAGCATAACAAGGCTCCCAATTCTCCATGAGCTGTCCTGCCTTTCTGGATTTTACACTTTTTTCAGATGGCCCTTTTGACTGGGGGGCAGTGAGACTTCATTGTACTGCAGATTTCTTTGCAAGCTTGCTTGGTTGGCCAAAAAGGGCGTATGCGTTTTTTCCTGAATATATTCAGGAAAAAACGCATACGCCCTTTTTGGCCAAGTGCATCATTGTGGACGTTCTGCCTCTTTTCCTATGCTTTACATGCAATTCCAGTCTACCTCCTGAAATCGGATTCCTGCAATTCTGCCCCGCTTTCAAGTCCTCTTGGCAGCCTTACTTCAATATATTTTTGGACGATAGCTGTCATTTATAACTCTGCAGGTTTGTGAATTACAGTGCCCCTGAGCTCCTTTCTTCAACTCGCTTTCTTGTGAGCTGGCCGCAACACCGCAGCATGGCTTCAGGCCCTAGTGTGGTTCCGGCATGGCACGCTGAGCCTTTGGTTAATTCCTCTTCCTGGTGGGAAATGAGAGTTAAATTTGCCCGTCCAGACACCTCCAGCTAGTCTCTCATTGGTTCTCCCTATTCCTGTTCATTTTCCGCAGAAATTGCAAACTGGGCCAAACAGGAGGTTAAAGGCACTGACTCTCCAAGTGGGGAGAGTGTTAGTAAAGCATCTGGAATGTTGCACCCGAGTACCACCGGACGAAAACTGACACATTTGAACACGTTTTCCGATCACACGGTGGATCATACTCTGGGTTCCACATGCATGTTTTAGCTGAAGGAAGAATCCCTTAAACCTGGAAAGTTGAGACCCAAGGAATAGGTACCACGCAATATGACTTCAAAGGGTCTGCATTTGCTCACCGAACGTCACCAATCCTATCACTGCTGCATTTATGCCGCTGTACACACACTTGATTCTCTTTCGGAGACATATAAATCCATAGGTGTTAAGATTCTTACTAGTCAGGTATATTCTTAGGCATTTAATATGGGGTGTTGAGTCCACTTCGTTGAGCAAGGAGTAGCTCTTGTCTATTACCTATTTGGCTTATGGAATGGTATCTGTGCTAATTTCAATCTCTGGTTTTATGCAGCACCCCAACTCACCTTTCCCCTTAAGCAAGCATAAGTTGGTTTTCTACATTTGAGATCCTGTTCTGTTTTGTAATTCAGTTCCTGTGTAGCCAAGTTTACATTCCGTGTAGTAGTGATATCTTATGATGTTTCTTTTTCTGTGTGACTTATGTCACTTAGAATCATCGTACCTGAATCCACTCATTATGCTGCTACGGGCCTGATGACATAGATTTCATTCCTGAGTGATATTGCATTGTACGTAAGTACCACAACTTCTTTATCCATTTTTCACTTTCTGTGATATTGAACTTGTACCGTAAATGAGGGTCTTGTAAACAGAGCCGTCCCAAACTTTGGGGTGGCTGTGTCTTTTTGATTTTAATTTCCCTAAGCTATAGGACCATAAGTGGAAGTGCCGTAGGCTCTGTTGCTTTGTTTTTTAGATGTTTCAGGAAACACCGTACACTTCTCCAGAGTGGCTGTTGGCAATTTACATCCCGCCCATCAGCATAACAAGGCTCCCAGTTCTCCATAGCCTGTCCGGCCTTTCTGGATTTTACACTTTTTTCAGATGGCCCTTTTGACTGGGGGGCAGTGAGACTTCATTGTAGTGCAGATTTCCTTTGCAAGCTTGCTTGGTTGGCCAAAAAGGGCGTATGCGTTTTTTCCTGAATATATTCAGGAAAAAACGCATACGCCCTTTTTGGCCAAGTGCATCATTGTGGACATTCTGTCTCTTTTCCTATGCTTTACATGCAATTCCAGTCTACCTCCTGAAATCGGATTCCTTCAATTCTGCCCCGCTTTCGAGTCCTCTTCGCAGCCTTACTTCAATATATTTTTGGACGATAGCTGTCATTTATAACTCTGCAGGTTTGTGAATTACAGTGCCCCTGAGCTCCTTTCTTCAACTCGCTTTCTTGTGAGCTGGCCGCAACACCGCAGGATTGCTTCAGGCCCTAGTGTGGTTCCGGCATGGCACGCTGAGCCTTTGGTTAATTCCTCTTCCTGGTGGGAAATGAGAGTTAAATTTGCCCATCCAGACACCTCCATCTAGTCTCTCATTGGTTCTCCCTATTCCTGTTCATTTTCCGCAGAAATTGTAAACTGGGACAAACAGGAGGTTAAAGGCACTGACTCTCCAAGTGGGGAGAGTGTTAGTAAAGCGTATGGAATGTTGCACCCGAGTACCAGGGGACAAAAACTGAGACACATTTGAACACGTTTCCCGATCACACGGTGGATCATACTCTGGGTTCCACATGCATGTTTTAGGTGAAGGAAGAATCCCTTAAACCTGGAGAGTTGAGACCCATGGAATGGCTACCATGCAATATGACTTCAAAGGGTCTGCATTTGCTCATCAAACCTCACCAATCCTATCACTGCTGCGTTTATGCCGCTGTACACATGCTTGATTCTCTTTTGGAGACATATAAATCCATAGGTTTTAAGATTATTACTAGTCAGGTATATTCTTAGGCGATTAATATGGGGTGTAGAGTCCACTTCGTTGAGCAAGGAGTAGCTCTTGTCTATTACATATTTGGCTTATGGAATGGTATCTGTGCTAATTTCAATCTCTGGTTTTATGCAGAACCCCAACTCACCTTTCCCCTTAAGCAAGCATAAGTTGGTTTTCTACATTTGAGACCGTGTTCTGTTTTGTAATTCAGTTTCTGTGTAGCCAAGTTTACATTCCGTGTAGTAGTGATATCTTATGATGTTTCTTTTTCTGTGTGACTTATCTCACTTAGAATCATCGTACCTGAATCCACTCATTATGCTGCTACGGGCCTGATGATATAGATTTCATTGCTGAGTGATATTGCATTGTACGTAAGTACCACAAATTCTTTATCCATTTTTCACCTTCTGTGATATTGAATTTGTACTGTAAATGAGGTTCTTGTAAACAGAGCCGTCCCAAACTTTGGGGTGGCTGTGTCTTACTGATTTTAATTTCCCTAAGCTATAGGACCATAAGTGGAAGTGCCCTAGGCTCTGTTGCTTTGTTTTTTAGATGTTTCAGGAAACACCATACACTTCTCCAGAGTGGCTGTTGGCAATTTACATCCCGCCCATCAGCATAACAAGGCTCCCAGTTCTCCATGGCCTGTCCTGCCTTTCTGGATTTTACACTTTTTTCAGATGGCCCTTTTGACCGGGGGGCAGTGAGACTTCATTGTAGTGCAGATTTCCTTTGCAAGCTTGCTTGGTTGGCCAAAAAGGGCGTATGCGTTTTTTCCTGAATATATTCAGGAAAAAACGCATACGCCCTTTTTGGCCAAGTGCATCATTGTGGACGTTCTGCCTCTTTTCCTATGCTTTACATGCAATTCCAGTCTACCTCCTGAAATCGGTTTCCTGCAATCCTGCCCCGCTTTCAAGTCCTCTTGGCAGCCTTACTTCAATATATTTTTGGACGATAGCTGTCATTTTTAACTCTGCAGGTTTGTGAATTACAGTGCCCCTGAGCTCCTTTCTTCAACTCGCTTTCTTGTGAGCTGGCCGCAACACCGCAGGATTGCTTCAGGCCCTAGTGTGGTTCCGGCATGGCATGCTGAGCCTTTGGTTAATTCCTCTTCCTGGTGGGAAATGAGAGTTAAATTTGCCCGTCCAGACACCTCCATCTAGTCTCTCATTGGTTCTCCCTATTCCTGTTCATTTTCCGCAGAAATTGCAAACTGGGCCAAACAGGAGGTTAAAGGCACTGACTCTCCAAGTGGAGAGAGTGTTAGTAAAGCGTCTGGAATGTTGCACCCGAGTACCAGGGGACGAAATCTGACACATTTGAACACGTT
The DNA here is from genome assembly GCF_039906515.1 of Pseudorca crassidens. Taxonomy (NCBI): domain Eukaryota; kingdom Metazoa; phylum Chordata; class Mammalia; order Artiodactyla; family Delphinidae; genus Pseudorca; species Pseudorca crassidens. Next base: position 163,541,858 of record NC_090296.1, read on the forward strand.
TCCCGATCACACGGTGGATCATACTCTGGGTTCCACATGCATGTTTTAGCTGAAGGAAGAATCCCTTAAACCTGGAGAGTTGAGACCCATGGAATGGGTACCATGCAATACGACTTCAAAGGGTCTGCATTTGCTCACCGAACCTCACCAATCCTATTACTGCTGCATTTATGCCTCTGTAGACACGCTTGATTCTCTTTCGGAGACATATAAATCCATAGGTTTTAAGATTCTTACTAGTCAGGTATATTCTTAGGCATTTAATATGGGGTGTTGAGTCCACTTTGTTGAGCAAGGAGTAGCTCTTGTCTATTACCTATTTGGCTTATGGAATGGTATCTGTGCTAATTTCAATCTCTGGTTTTATGCAGCACCCCAACTCACCTTTCCCCTTAAGCAAGCATAAGTTGGTTTTCTACATTTGAGATCCTGTTCTGTTTTGTAATTCAGTTCCTGTGTAGCCAAGTTTACATTCCGTGTATTAGTGATATCTTATGATGTTTCTTTTTCTGTGTGACTTATTTCACTTAGAATCATCGTACCTGAATCCACTCATTATGCTGCTATGGGCCTGATGACATAGATTTCATTCCTGAGTGATATTGCATTGTACGTAAGTACCACAACTTCTTTATCCATTTTTCACTTTCTGCGATATTGAACCTGTACCATAAACGAGATTCTTGTAAACAGAGCCGGCCCAAACTTTGGGGTGGCTGTGTCTTTTTGATTTTAATTTCCCTAAGCTATAGGACCATAAGTGGAAGTGCCCTAGGCTCTGTTGCTTTGTTTTTTAGATGTTTCAGGAAACACCATACACTTCTCCAGAGTGGCTGTTGGCAATTTACATCCCGCCCATCAGCATAACAAGGCTCCCAGTTCTCCATGGCCTGTCCTGCCTTTCTGGATTTTATACTTTTTTCAGATGGCCCTTTTGACCGGGGGGCAGTGAGACTTCATTGTACTGCAGATTTCCTTTGCAAGCTTGCTTGGTTGGCCAAAAAGGGCGTATGCGTTTTTTCCTGAATATATTCAGGAAAAAACTCATACGCCCTTTTTGGCCAAGTGCATCATTGTGGACGTTCTGCCTCTTTTCCTATGCTTTACATGCAATTCCAGTCTACCTCCTGAAATCGGATTCCTGCAATTCTGCCCCGCTTTCAAGTCCTCTTGGCAGCCTTACTTCAATATATTTTTGGACGATAGCTGTCATTTTTAACTCTGCAGGTTTGTGAATTACAGTGCCCCTGAGCTCCTTTCTTCAACTCGCTTTCTTGTGAGCTGGCCGCAACACCGCAGGATTGCTTCAGGCCCTAGTGTGGTTCCGGCATGGCACGCTGAGCCTTTGGTTAATTCCTCTTCCTGGTGGGAAATGAGAGTTAAATTTGCCCGTCCAGACACCTCCAGCTAGTCCCTCATTGGTTCTCCCTATTCCTGTTCATTTTCCGCAGAAATTGCAAACTGGGCCAAACAGGAGGTTAAAGGCAGTGACTCTCCAAGTGGGGAGAGTTTTAGTAAAGCGTCTGGAATGTTGCACCCGAGTACCAGGGGACGAAACCTGAGACACATTTGAACACGTTTCCCGATCACACGGTGGATCATACTCTGGGTTCTACATGCATGTTTTAGCTGAAGGAAGAATCCCTTAAACCTGGAGAGTTGAGACCCATGGAATGGGTACCATGCAATATGACTTCAAAGGTTCTGCATTGGCTCACCGAACCTCACCAATCCTATCACTGCTGCGCTTATGCCACTGTACACACGCTTGATTCTCTTTCGGAGACATATAAATCCATAGGTTTCAAGATTCTTACTAGTCAGCTATATTCTTAGACGTTTAATATGGGGTGTTGAGTCCTCTTCGTTGAGCAAGGAGTAGCTCTTGTCTATTACATATTTGGCTTATGGAACGGTATCTGTGCTAATTTCAATCTCTGGTTTTATGCAGCACCCCAACTCACCTTTCCCCTTAAGCAAGCATAAGTTGGTTTTCTACATTTGAGACCTTGTTCTCTTTTGTAATTCAGTTCCTGTGTAGCCAAGTTTACATTCCGTGTATTAGTGATATCTTATGATGTTTCTTTTTCTGTGTGACTTATCTCACTTAGAATCATCGTACCTGAATCCACTCATTATGCTGCTATGGGCCTGATGACATAGATTTCATTGCTGAGTGATATTGCATTGTACGTAAGTACCACAACTTCTTTATCCATTTTTCGCTTTCTGTGATATTGAACTTGTACCATAATCGAGGTTCTTGTAAACAGAGCCGTCCCAAACTTTGGGATGGCTGTGTTTTTTTGATTTTAATTTCCCTAAGCTATACGACCATAAGTGGAAGTGCCCTAGGCTCTGTTGCTTTGTTTTTTAGATGTTTCAGGAAACACCATACACTTCTCCAGAGTGGCTGTTGGCAATTTACATCCCGCCTATCAGCATAACAAGGCTCCCAGTTCTCCATGGCCTGTCCGGCCTTTCTGGATTTTACACTTTTTTCAGATGGCCCTTTTGACTGGGGGGCAGTGAGACTTCATTGTAGTGCAGATTTCCTTTGCAAGCTTGCTTGGTTGGCCAAAAAGTGCGTATGGGTTTTTTCCTGAATATATTCAGGAAAAAACGCATATGCCCTTTTTGGCCAAGTGCATCATTGTGGACGTTCTGCCTCTTTTCCTATGCTTTACATGCAATTCCAGTCTACCTCCTGAAATCGGTTTCCTGCAATTCTGCCCCGCTTTCAAGTCCTCTTGGCAGCCTTACTTCAATATATTTTTGGACGATATCTGTCATTTATAACTCTGCAGGTTTGTGAATTACAGTGCCCCTGAGCTCCTTTCTTCAACTCGCTTTCTTGTGAGCTGGCCGCAACACCGCAGGATTGCTTCAGGCCCTAGTGTCGTTCCGGCATGGCACGCTGAGCCTTTGGTTAATTCCTCTTCCTGGTGGGAAATGAGAGTTAAATTTGCCCATCCAGACACCTCCAGCTAGTCTCTCATTGGTTCTCCCTATTCCTGTTCATTTTCTGCAGAAATTGCAAACTGGGCCAAACAGGAGGTTAAAGGCACTGACTCTCCAAGTGGAGAGAGTTTTAGTAAAGCGTCTGGAATGTTGCACCCGAGTACCAGCGGAGAAAATCTGAGACACATTTGAACACGTTTCCCGATCACACGGTGGATCATACTCTGGGTTCCACATGCATGGTTTAGCTGAAGGAAGAATCCCTTAAACCTGGAGAGTTGAGACCCATGGAATGGCTACCATGCAATATGACTTCAAAGGGTCTGCATTTGCTCATCAAACCTCACCAATCCTATCACTGCTGCGTTTATGCCGCTGTACACATGCTTGATTCTCTTTTGGAGACATATAAATCCATAGGTTTTAAGATTATTATTAGTCAGGTATATTCTTAGGCGATTAATATGGGGTGTAGAGTCCACTTCATTGAGCAAGGAGTAGATCTTGTCTATTACATATTTGGCTTATGGAATGGTATCTGTGCTAATTTCAATCTCTGGTTTTATGCAGAACCCCAACTCACCTTTCCCCTTAAGCAAGCATAAGTTGGTTTTCTACATTTGAGACCGTGTTCTGTTTTGTAATTCAGTTTCTGTGTAGCCAAGTTTACATTCCGTGTAGTAGTGATATCTTATGATGTTTCCTTTTCTGTGTGACTTATCTCACTTAGAATCATCGTACCTGAATCCACTCATTATGCTGCTACGGGCCTGATGATATAGATTTCATTGCTGAGTGATATTGCATTGTACGTAAGTACCACAAATTCTTTATCCATTTTTCACCTTCTGTGATATTGAATTTGTACTGTAAATGAGGTTCTTGTAAACAGAGCCGTCCCAAACGTTGGGGTGGCTGTGTCTTTTTGATTTTAATTTCCCTAAGCTATAGGACCATAAGTGGAAGTGCCCTAGGCTCTGTTGCTTTGTTTTTTAGATGTTTCAGGAAACACCATACACTTCTCCAGAGTGGCTGTTGGCAATTTACATCCCGCCCATCAGCATAACAAGGCTCCCAGTTCTCCATGGCCTGTCCTGCCTTTCTGGATTTTACACTTTTTTCAGATGGCCCTTTTGACTGGGGGGCAGTGAGACTTCATTGTAGTGCAGATTTCCTTTGCAAGCTTGCTTGGTTGGCCAAAAAGGGCGTATGCGTTTTTTCCTGAATATATTCAGGAAAAAACGCATACGCCCTTTTTGGCCAAGTGCATCATTGTGGACGTTCTGCCTCTTTTCCTATGCTTTACATGCAATTCCAGTCTACCTCCTGAAATCGGTTTCCTGCAATTCTGCCCCGCTTTCAAGTCCTCTTGGCAGCCTTACTTCAATATATTTTTGGACGATAGCTGTCATTTATAACTCTGCAGGTTTGTGAATTACAGTGCCCCTGAGCTCCTTTCTTCAACTCGCTTTCTTGTGAGCTGGCCGCAACACTGCAGGATTGCTTCAGGCCCTAGTGTGGTTCCGGCATGGCACGCTGAGCCTTTGGTTAATTCCTCTTCCTGGTGGGAAATGAGAGTTAAATTTGCCCGTCCAGACACCTCCAGCTAGTCTCTCATTGGTTCTCCCTATTCCTGTTCATTTTCCGCAGAAATTGCAAACTGGGCCAAACAGGAGGTTAAAGGCAGTGACTCTCCAAGTGGGGAGAGTTTTAGTAAAGCGTCTGGAATGTTGCACCCGAGTACCAGGGGACGAAAAGTGAGACATTTGAACACGTTTCCCGATCACACAGTGGATCATACTCTGGGTTCCACATGCATGTTTTAGGTGAAGGAAGAATCCCTTAAACCTGGAGAGTTGAGACCCATGGAATGGGTACCATGCAATATGACTTCAAAGGGTCTGCATTTGCTCACCGAACCTCACCAATCCTATCACTGCTACGTTTATGCCGCTGTACACACGCTTGATTCTCTTTCGGAGACATATAAATCCATAGGTTTTAAGATTCTTACCAGTCAGGTATATTCTTAGGCATTTAATATGGGGTGTTGAGTCCACTTCGTTGAGCAAGGAGTAGCTCTTGTCTATTACCTATTTGGCTTATGGAATGGTATCTGTGCTAATTTCAATCTCTGGTTTTATGCAGCACCCCAACTCACCTTTCCCCTTAAGCAAGCATAAGTTGGTTTTCTACATTTGAGATCCTGTTCTGTTTTGTAATTCAGTTCCTGTGTAGCCAAGTTTACATTCCGTGTATTAGTGATATCTTATGATGTTTCTTTTTCTGTGTGACTTATCTCACTTAGAATCATCGTACCTGAATCCACTCATTATGCTGCTATGGGCCTGATGACATAGATTTCATTGCTGAGTGATATTGCCTTGTACGTAAGTAGCACAACTTCTTTATCCATTTTTCGCTTTCTGTGATATTGAACTTGTACCGTAAACGAGGATCTTGTAAACAGAGCCGTCCCAAACTTTAGGGTGGCTGTGTCCTTTTGATTTTAATTTCCCTAAGCTATAGGACCATAAGTGGAAGTGCCCTAGGCTCTGTTGCTTTGTTTTTTAGATGTTTCAGGAAACACCATACACTTCTGCAGAGTGGCTGTTGGCAATTTACATCCCGCCCATCAGCATAACAAGGCGCCCAGTTCTCCATGGCCTATCCTGCCTTTCTGGATTTTACACTTTTTTCAGATGGCCCTTTTGACCGGGGGGCAGTGAGACTTCATTGTAGTGCAGATTTCCTTTGCAAGCTTGCTTGGTTGGCCAAAAAGGGCGTATGCGTTTTTTCCTGAATATATTCAGGAAAAAACGCATACGCCCTTTTTGGCCAAGTGCATCATTGTGGACGTTCTGCCTCTTTTCCTATGCTTTACATGCAATTCCAGTCTACCTCCTGAAATCGGTTTCCTGCAATCCTGCCCCGCTTTCAAGTCCTCTTGGCAGCCTTACTTCAATATATTTTTGGACGATAGCTGTCATTTTTAGCTCTGCAGGTTTGTGAATTACAGTGTCCCTGAGCTCCTTTCTTCAACTCGCTTTCTTGTGAGCTGGCCGCAACACCGCAGGATTGCTTCAGGCCCTAGTGTGGTTCTGGCATGGCACGCTGAGCCTTTGGTTAATTCCTCTTCCTGGTGGGAAATGAGAGTTAAATTTGCCCATCCAGACACCTCCAGCTAGTCTCTCATTGGTTCTCCCTATTCCTGTTCATTTTCCGCAGAAATTGCAAACTGGGCCAAACAGGAGGTTAAAGGCAGTGACTCTCCAAGTGGGGAGAGTGTTAGTAAAGCATCTGGAATGTTGCACCCGAGTACCAGGGGACAAAAACTGAGACACATTTGAACACGTTTCCCGATCACACGGTGGATCATACTCTGGGTTCCACATGCATGTTTTAGCTGAAGGAAGAATCCCTTAAACCTGGAGAGTTGAGACCCATGGAATGGCTACCATGCAATATGACTTCAAAGGGTCTGCATTTGCTCATCAAACCTCACCAATCCTATCACTGCTGCGTTTATGCCGCTGTACACATGCTTGATTCTCTTTTGGAGACATATAAATCCATAGGTTTTAAGATTCTTACTAGTCAGGTATATTCTTAGACGTTTAATATGGGGTGTTGAGTCCACTTCGTTGAGCAAGGAGTAGCTCTTGTCTATTACATATTTGGCTTATGGAACGGTATCTGTGCTAATTTCAATCTCTGGTTTTATGCAGCACCCCAACTCACCTTTCCCCTTAAGAAAGCATAAGTTGGTTTTCTACATTTGAGACCCTGTTCTGTTTGTAATTCTGTTCCTGTGTAGCCAAGTTTACATTCCGTGTATTAGTGATATCTTATGATGTTTCTTTTTCTGTGTGACTTATCTCACTTAGAATCATCGTACCTGAATCCACTCATTATGCTGCTCTGGGCCTGATGACATAGATTTCATTGCTGAGTGATATTGCATTGTACGTACCTACCACAAATTCTTTATCCATTTTTCACTTTCTGTGATATTGAACTCGAACTGTAAACGAGGTTCTTGTAAACAGAGCTGTCCCAAACTTTGGGGTGACTGTGTCTATTTGATTTTAATTTCCCTAAGCTATAGGACCATAAGTGGAAGTGCCCTAGGCTCTGTTGCTTTGTTTTTTAGATGTTTCAGGAAACACCATACACTTCTCCAGAGTGGCTGTTGGCAATTTACATCCTGCCCATCAGCATAACAAGGCTCCCAGTTCTCCATGGCCTGTCCTGCCTTTCTGGATTTTATACTTTTTTCAGATGGCCCTTTTGACCGGGGGGCAGTGAGACTTCATTGTAGTGCAGATTTCCTTTGCAAGCTTGCTTGGTTGGCCAAAAAGGGCGTATGCGTTTTTTCCTGAATATATTCAGGAAAAAACGCATACGCCCTTTTTGGCCAAGTGCATCATTGTGGACGTTCTGCCTCTTTTCCTATGCTTTACATGCAATTCCAGTCTACCTCCTGAAATCGGTTTCCTGCAATTCTGCCCCGCTTTCAAGTCCTCTTGGCAGCCTTACTTCAATATATTTTTGGACGATAGCTGTCATTTTTAACTCTGCAGGTTTGTGTATTACAGTGCCCCTGAGCTGCTTTCTTCAACTCGCTTTCTTGTGAGCTGGCCGCAACACCGCAGGATTGCTTCAGGCCCTAGTGTGGTTCCGGCATGGCATGCTGAGCCTTTGGTTAATTCCTGTTCCTGGTGGGAAATGAGAGTTAAATTTGCCCGTCCAGACACCTCCAGCTAGTCTCTCATTGGTTCTCCCTATTCCTGTTTATTTTCCGCAGAAATTGCAAACTGGGCCAAACAGGAGGTTAAAGGCACTGACTCTCCAAGTGGGGAGAGTGTTAGTAAAGCGTCTGGAATGTTGCACCTGAGTACGAGGAGACGAAACCTGAGACACATTTCAACACGTTTCCCGATCACACGGTGGATCATACTCTGGGTTCCACATGCATGTTTTAGGTGAAGGAAGAATCCCTTAAACCTGGAGAGTTGAGACCCATGGAATGGGTACCATGCAATATGACTTCAAAGGTTCTGCATTGGCTCACCGAACCTCACCAATCCTATCACTGCTGTGCTTATGCCACTGTACACACGCTTGATTCCCTTTCGGAGACATATAAATCCATAGGTTTTAAGATTCTTACTAGTCAGGTATATTCCTAGACGTTTAATATGGGGTGTTGAGTCCTCTTCGTTGAGCAAGGAGTAGCTCTTGTCTATTACATATTTGGCTTATGGAACGGTATCTGTGCTAATTTCAATCTCTGGTTTTATGCAGCACCCCAATTCACCTTTCCCCTTAAGCAAGCATAAATTGGTTTTCTACATTTGAGACCCTGTTCTGTTTTGTATTTCAGTTCCTGGGTAGCCAAGTTTACATTCCGTGTAGTAGGGATATCTTATGATGTTTCTTTTCCTGTGTGACTTATTTCACTTAGAATCATCGTACCTGAATCCACTCATTATGCTGCTACGGGCCTGATGATATACATTTCATTGCTGAGTGATATTGCATTGTACGTAAGTACCACAAATTCTTTATCCATTTTTCGCTTTCTGTGATATTGAACTAGTACCGTAAATGAGGTTCTTGTAAACAGAGCCGTCCCAAACTTTGGGGTGGCTGTTTCTTTTTGATTTTAATTTCCCTAAGCTATAGGACCATAAGTGGAAGTGCCCTAGGCTCTGTTGCTTTGTTTTTTAGATGTTTCAGGAAACACCATACACTTCTCCAGAGTGGCTGTTGGCAATTTACATCCCGCCCATCAGCATAAAAAGGCTCCCAGTTCTCCATGGCCTGTCCGGCCTTTCTGGATTTTACACTTTTTTCAGATGGCCCTTTTGACTGGGGGGCAGTGAGACTTCATTGTAGTGCAGATTTCCTTTGCAAGCTTGCTTGGTTGGCCAAAAAGGGCGTATGCGTTTTTTCCTGAATATATTCAGGAAAAAACGCATACGCCCTTTTTGGCCAAGTGCATCATTGTGGACATTCTGTCTCTTTTCCTATGCTTTACATGCAATTCCAGTCTACCTCCTGAAATCGGATTCCTGCAATTCTGCCCCGCTTTCGAGTCCTCTTGGCAGCCTTACTTCAATATATTTTTGGACGATAGCTGTCATTTTTAACTCTGCAGGTTTGTGAATTACAGTGCCCCTGAGCTCCTTTCTTCAACTCGCTTTCTTGTGAGCTGGCCGCAACACCGCAGGATTGCTTCAGGCCCTAGTGTGGTTCCGGCATGGCACGCTGAGCCTTTGGTTAATTCCTCTTCCTGGTGGGAAATGAGAGTTAAATTTGCCCATCCAGACTCCTCCAGCTAGTCTCTCATTGGTTCTCCCTATTCCTGTTCATTTTCCGCAGAAATTGCAAACTGGGCCAAACAGGAGGTTAAAGGCAGTGACTCTCCAAGTGGGGAGAGTGTTAGTAAAGCGTCTGGAATGTTGCACCCGAGTACCAGGGGACGAAAACTGAGACACATTTGAACACGTTTCCCGATCACACGGTGGATCATACTCTGGGTTCCACATGCATGTTTTAGCTGAAGGAAGAATCCCTTAAACCTGGAGAGTTGAGACCCATGGAATGGCTACCATGCAATATGACTTCAAAAGGTCTGCATTTGCTCATCAAACCTCAGAAATCCTATCACTGCTGCGTTTATGCTGCTGTACACATGCTTGATTCTCTTTTGGAGACATATAAATCCATAGGTTTTAAGATTATTATTAGTCAGGTATATTCTTAGGCGATTAATATGGGGTGTAGTGTCCACTTCGTTGAGTAAGGAGTAGATCTTGTCTATTACATATTTGGCTTATGGAATGGTATCTGTGCTAATTTCAATCTCTGGTTTTATGCAGAACCCCAACTCACCTTTCCCCTTAAGCAAGCATAAGTTGGTTTTCTACATTTGAGACCGTGTTCTGTTTTGTAATTCAGTTTCTGTGTAGCCAAGTTTACATTCCGTGTAGTAGTGATATCTTATGATGTTTCCTTTTCTGTGTGACTTATCTCACTTAGAATCATCGTACCTGAATCCACTCATTATGCTGCTACGGGCCTGATGATATAGATTTCATTGCTGAGTGATATTGCATTGTACGTAAGTACCACAAATTCTTTATCCATTTTTCACCTTCTGTGATATTGAATTTGTACTGTAAATGAGGTTCTTGTAAACAGAGCCGTCCCAAACTTTGGGGTGGCTGTGTCTTTTTGATTTTAATTTCCCTAAGCTATAGGACCATAAGTGGAAGTGCCCTAGGCTCTGTTGCTTTGTTTTTTAGATGTTTCAGGAAACACCATACACTTCTCCAGAGTGGCTGTTGGCAATTTACATCCCGCCCATCAGCATAACAAGGCTCCCAGTTCTCCATGGCCTGTCCTGCCTTTCTGGATTTTACACTTTTTTCAGATGGCCCTTTTGACTGGGGGGCAGTGAGACTTCATTGTAGTGCAGATTTCCTTTGCAAGCTTGCTTGGTTGGCCAAAAAGGGCGTATGCGTTTTTTCCTGAATATATTCAGGAAAAAACGCATACGCCCTTTTTGGCCAAGTGCATCATTGTGGACGTTCTGCCTCTTTTCCTATGCTTTACATGCAATTCCAGTCTACCTCCTGAAATCGGTTTCCTGCAATTCTGCCCCGCTTTCAAGTCCTCTTGGCAGCCTTACTTCAATATATTTTTGGACGATAGCTGTCATTTATAACTCTGCAGGTTTGTGAATTACAGTGCCCCTGAGCTCCTTTCTTCAACTCGCTTTCTTGTGAGCTGGCCACAACACCGCAGGATTGCTTCAGGCCCTAGTGTCGTTCCGGCATGGCACGCTGAGCCTTTGGTTAATTCCTTTTCCTGGTGGGAAATGAGAGTTAAATTTGCCCGTCCAGACACCTCCAGCTAGTCTCTCATTGGTTCTCCCTATTCCTGTTCATTTTCCGCAGAAATTGCAAACTGGGCCAAACAGGAGGTTAAAGGCAGTGACTCTCCAAGTGGGGAGAGTTTTAGTAAAGCGTCTGGAATGTTGCACCCGAGTACCAGGGGACGAAAAGTGAGACATTTGAACACGTTTCCCGATCACACAGTGGATCATACTCTGGGTTCCACATGCATGTTTTAGGTGAAGGAAGAATCCCTTAAACCTGGAGAGTTGAGCCCCATGGAATGGGTACCATGCAATATGACTTCAAAGGGTCTGCATTTGCTCACCGAACCTCACCAATCCTATCACTGCTACGTTTATGCCGCTGTACACACGCTTGATTCTCTTTCGGAGACATATAAATCCATAGGTTTTAAGATTCTTACCAGTCAGGTATATTCTTAGGCATTTAATATGGGGTGTTGAGTCCACTTCGTTGAGCAAGGAGTAGCTCTTGTCTATTACCTATTTGGCTTATGGAATGGTATCTGTGCTAATTTCAATCTCTGGTTTTATGCAGCACCCCAACTCACCTTTCCCCTTAAGCAAGCATAAGTTGGTTTTCTACATTTGAGATCCTGTTCTGTTTTGTAATTCAGTTCCTGTGTAGCCAAGTTTACATTCCGTGTATTAGTGATATCTTATGATGTTTCTTTTTCTGTGTGACTTATCTCACTTAGAATCATCGTACCTGAATCCACTCATTATGCTGCTATGGGCCTGATGACATAGATTTCATTGCTGAGTGATATTGCATTGTACGTAAGTACCACAACTTCTTTATCCATTTTTCGCTTTCTGTGATATTCAACTTGTACCGTAAACGAGGATCTTGTAAACAGAGCCGTCCCAAACATTAGGGTGGCTGTGTCTTTTTGATTTTAATTTCCCTAAGCTATAGGACCATAAGTGGAAGTGCCCTAGGCTCTGTTGCTTTGTTTTTTAGATGTTTCAGGAAACACCATACACTTCTCCAGAGTGGCTGTTGGCAATTTACATCCCGCCCATCAGCATAACAAGGCTCCCAGTTCTCCATGGCCTATCCTGCCTTTCTGGATTTTACACTTTTTTCAGATGGCCCTTTTGACCGGGGGGCAGTGAGACTTCATTGTAGTGCAGATTTCCTTTGCAAGCTTGCTTGGTTGGCCAAAAAGGGCGTATGCGTTTTTTCCTGAATATATTCAGGAAAAAACGCATACGCCCTTTTTGGCCAAGTGCATCATTGTGGACGTTCTGCCTCTTTTCCTATGCTTTACATGCAATTCCAGTCTACCTCCTGAAATCGGTTTCCTGCAATCCTGCCCCGCTTTCAAGTCCTCTTGGCAGCCTTACTTCAATATATTTTTGGACGATAGCTGTCATTTTTAACTCTGCAGGTTTGTGAATTACAGTGTCCCTGAGCTCCTTTCTTCAACTCGCTTTCTTGTGAGCTGGCCGCAACACCGCAGGATTGCTTCAGGCCCTAGTGTGGTTCTGGCATGGCACGCTGAGCCTTTGGTTAATTCCTCTTCCTGGTGGGAAATGAGAGTTAAATTTGCCCATCCAGACACCTCCAGCTAGTCTCTCATTGGTTCTCCCTATTCCTGTTCATTTTCCGCAGAAATTGCAAACTGGGCCAAACAGGAGGTTAAAGGCACTGACTCTCCAAGTGGGGAGAGTGTTAGTAAAGCATCTGGAATGTTGCACCCGAGTACCAGGGGACAAAAACTGAGACACATTTGAACACGTTTCCCGATCACACGGTGGATCATACTCTGGGTTCCACATGCATGTTTTAGCTGAAGGAAGAATCCCTTAAACCTGGAGAGTTGAGACCCATGGAATGGCTACCATGCAATATGACTTCAAAGGGTCTGCATTTGCTCATCAAACCTCACCAATCCTATCACTGCTGCGTTTATGCCGCTGTACACATGCTTGATTCTCTTTTGGAGACATATAAATCCATAGGTTTTAAGATTATTACTAGTCAGGTATATTCTTAGGCGTTTAATATGGGGTGTAGAGTCCACTTCGTTGAGCAAGGAGTAGCTCTTGTCTATTACATATTTGGCTTATGGAATGGTATCTGTGCTAATTTCAATCTCTGGTTTTATGCAGCACCCCAACTCACCTTTCCCCTTAAGCAAGCATAAGTTGGTTTTCTACATTTGAGACCGTGTTCTGTTTTGTAATTCAGTTTCTGTGTAGCCAAGTTTACATTCCGTGTAGTAGTGATATCTTATGATGTTTCTTTTTCTGTGTGACTTATCTCACTTAGAATCATCGTACCTGAATCCACTCATTATGCTGCTACGGGCCTGATGATATAGATTTCATTGCTGAGTGATATTGCATTGTACGTAAGTACCACAAATTCTTTATCCATTTTTCACCTTCTGTGATATTGAATTTGTACTGTAAATGAGGTTCTTGTAAACAGAGCTGTCCCAAACTTTGGGGTGAGTGTGTCTTTTTTATTTTAATTTCCCTAAGCTATAGGACCATAAGTGGAAGTGCCCTAGGCTCTGTTGCTTTGTTTTTTAGATGTTTCAGGAAACACCATACACTTCTCCAGAGTGGCTGTTGGCAATTTACATCCCGCCCATCAGCATAACAAGGCTCCCAGTTCTCCATGGCCTGTCCTGCCTTTCTGGATTTTACACTTTTTTCAGATGGTCCTTTTGCCCGGGGGGCAGTGAGACTTCATGGTAGTGCAGATTTCCTTTGCAAGCTTGCTTGGTTGGCCAAAAAGGGCGTATGCGTTTTTTCCTGAATATATTCAGGAAAAAACGCATACGCCCTTTTTGGCCAAGTGCATCATTGTGGACGTTCTGCCTCTTTTCCTATGCTTTACATGCAATTCCAGTCTACCTCCTGAAATTGGTTTCCTGCAATTCTGCCCCGCTTTCAAGTCCTCTTGGCAGCCTTACTTCAATATATTTTTGGACGATAGCTGTCATTTTTAACTCTGCAGGTTTGTGAATTACAGTGCCCCTGAGCTCCTTTCTTCAACTCACTTTCTTGTGAGCTGGCCGCAACACCGCAGGATTGCTTCAGGCCCTAGTGTGGTTCCGGGATGGCACGCTGAGCCTTTGGTTAATTCCACTTCCTGGTGGGAAATGAGAGTTAAATTTGCCCATCCAGACACCTCCAGCTAGTCTCTCATTGGTTCTCCCTATTCCTGTTCATTTTCCACAGAAATTGCAAACTGGGCCAAACAGGAGGTTAAAGGCACTGACTCTCCAGTGGGGAGAGTGTTAGTAAAGCGTCTGGAATGTTGCACCCGAGTACCAGGGGACGAAAAGTGAGACATTTGAACACGTTTCCCGATCACACAGTGGATCATACTCTGGGTTCCACATGCATGTTTTAGGTGAAGGAAGAATCCCTTAAACCTGGAGAGTTGAGACCCATGGAATGGGTACCATGCAATATGACTTCAAAGGGTCTGCATTTGCTCACCGAACCTCACCAATCCTATCACTGCTGCATTTATGCCGCTGTACACACGCTTGATTCTCTTTCGGAGACATATAAATCCATAGGTTTTAAGATTCTTACCAGTCAGGTATATTCTTAGGCATTTAATATGGGGTGTTGAGTCCACTTCGTTGAGCAAGGAGTAGCTCTTGTCTATTACCTATTTGGCTTATGGAATGGTATCTGTGCTAATTTCAATCTCTGGTTTTATGCAGCACCCCAACTCACCTTTCCCCTTAAGCAAGCATAAATTGGTTTTCTACATTTGAGATCCTGTTCTGTTTTGTAATTCAGTTCCTGTGTAGCCAAGTTTACATTCCGTGTATTAGTGATATCTTATGATGTTTCTTTTTCTGTGTGACTTATCTCACTTAGAATCATCGTACCTGAATCCACTCATTATGCTGCTATGGGCCTGATGACATAGATTTCATTGCTGAGTGATATTGCATTGTACGTAAGTACCACAACTTCTTTATCCATTTTTCGCTTTCTGTGATATTGAACTTGTACCGTAAACGAGGATCTTGTAAACAGAGCCGTCCCAAACTTTGGGGTGGCTGTGTCTTTTTGATTTTAATTTCCCTAAGCTATAGGACCATAAGTGGAAGTGCCCTAGGCTCTGTTGCTTTGTTTTTTAGATGTTTCAGGAAACACCATACACTTCTCCAGAGTGGCTGTTGGCAATTTACATCCCGCCCATCAGCATAACAAGGCTCCCAGTTCTCCATGGCCTATCCTGCCTTTCTGGATTTTACACTTTTTTCAGATGGCCCTTTTGACCGGGGGGCAGTGAGACTTCATTGTAGTGCAGATTTCCTTTGCAAGCTTGCTTGGTTGGCCAAAAAGCGCGTATGCGTTTTTTCCTGAATATATTCAGGAAAAAACGCATACGCCCTTTTTGGCCAAGTGCATCATTGTGGACGTTCTGCCTCTTTTCCTATGCTTTACATGCAATTCCAGTCTACCTCCTGAAATCGGTTTCCTGCAATCCTGCCCCGCTTTCGAGTCCTCTTGGCAGCCTTACTTCAATATATTTTTGGACGATAGCTGTCATTTTTAACTCTGCAGGTTTGTGAATTACAGTGTCCCTGAGCTCCTTTCTTCAACTCGCTTTCTTGTGAGCTGGCCGCAACACCGCAGGATTGCTTCAGGCCCTAGTGTGGTTCCGGCATGGCACGCTGAGCCTTTGGTTAATTCCTCTTCCTGGTGGGAAATGAGAGTTAAATTTGCCCATCCAGACACCTCCAGCTAGTCTCTCATTGGTTCTCCCTATTCCTGTTCATTTTCCGCAGAAATTGCAAACTGGGCCAAACAGGAGGTTAAAGGCACTGACTCTCCAAGTGGGGAGAGTGTTAGTAAAGCGTCTGGAATGTTGCACCCGAGTACCAGGGGACGAAAACTGAGACACATTTGAACACGTTTCCCGATCACACGGTGGATCATACTCTGGGTTCCACATGCATGTTTTAGCTGAAGGAAGAATCCCTTAAACCTGGAGAGTTGAGACCCATGGAATGGGTACCATGCAATATGACTTCAAAGGGTCTGCATTTGCTCATCAAACCTCACCAATCCTATCACTGCTGCGTTTATGCCGCTGTACACATGCTTGATTCTCTTTTGGAGACATATAAATCCATAGGTTTTAAGATTATTACTAGTCAGGTATATTCTTAGGCGATTAATATGGGGTGTAGAGTCCACTTCGTTGAGCAAGGAGTAGCTCTTGTCTATTACATATTTGGCTTATGGAATGGTATCTGTGCTAATTTCAATCTCTGGTTTTATGCAGCACCCCAACTCACCTTTCCCCTTAAGCAAGCATAAGTTGGTTTTCTACATTTGAGACCGTGTTCTGTTTTGTAATTCAGTTTCTGTGTAGCCAAGTTTACATTCCGTGTAGTAGTGATATCTTATGATGTTTCTTTTTCTGTGTGACTTATCTCACTTAGAATCATCGTACCTGAATCCACTCATTATGCTGCTACGGGCCTGATGTTATAGATTTCATTGCTGAGTGATATTGCATTGTACGTAAGTACCACAAATTCTTTATCCATTTTTCACCTTCTGTGATATTGAATTTGTACTGTAAATGAGGTTCTTGTAAACAGAGCCGTCCCAAACTTTGGGGTGGCTGTGTCTTTTTTATTTTAATTTCCCTAAGCTATAGGACCATAAGTGGAAGTGCCCTAGGCTCTGTTGCTTTGTTTTTTAGATGTTTCAGGAAACACCATACACTTCTCCAGAGTGGCTGTTGGCAATTTACATCCCGCCCATCAGCATAACAAGGCTCCCAGTTCTCCATGGCCTGTCCTGCCTTTCTGGATTTTACACTTTTTTCAGATGGCCCTTTTGACCGGGGGGCAGTGAGACTTCATGGTAGTGCAGATTTCCTTTGCAAGCTTGCTTGGTTGCCCAAAAAGGGCGTATGCGTTTTTTCCTGAATATATTCAGGAAAAAACGCATACGCCCTTTTTGGCCAAGTGCATCATTGTGGACGTTCTGCCTCTTTTCCTATGCTTTACATGCAATTCCAGTCTACCTCCTGAAATCGGTTTCCTGCAATCCTGCCACGCTTTCAAGTCCTCTTGGCAGCCTTACTTCAATATATTTTTGGACGATAGCTGTCATTTATAACTCTGCAGGTTTGTGAATTACAGTGCCCCTGAGCTCCTTTCTTCAACTCGCTTTCTTGTGAGCTGGCTGCAACACCGCAGGATTGCTTCAGGCCCTAGTGTGGTTCCGGTATGGCACGCTGAGCCTTTGGTTAATTCCTCTTCCTGGTGGGAAATGAGAGTTAAATTTGCCCGTCCAGACACCTCCAGCTAGTCTCTCATTGGTTCTCCCTATTCCTGTTCATTTTCCGCAGAAATTGCAAACTGGGCCAAACAGGAGGTTAAAGGCACTGACTCTCCAAGTGGGGAGAGTTTTAGTAAAGCGTCTGGAATATTGCACCCGAGTACCAGGGGACAAAAACTGAGACACATTTGAACACGTTTCCCGATCACACGGTGGATCATACTCTGGGTTCCACATGCATGTTTTAGCTGAAGGAAGAATCCCTTAAACCTGGAGAGTTGAGACCCATGGAATGGGTCCCATTCAATATGACTTCAAAGGTTCTGCATTGGCTCACCGAACCTCACCAATCCTATCACTGCTGCGCTTATGCCACTGTACACACGCTTGATTCTCTTTCGGAGACATAGAAATCCATAGATTTTAAGATTCTTACTAGTCAGGTATATTCTTAGACATTTAATATGGGGTGTAGAGTCCACTTCGTTGAGCAAGGAGTAGCTCTTGTCTATTACATATTTGGCTTATGGAATGGTATCTGTGCTAATTTCAATCTCTGGTTTTATGCAGAACCCCAACTCACCTTTCCCCTTAAGCAAGCATAAGTTGGTTTTCTACATTTGAGACCGTGTTCTGTTTTGTAATTCAGTTTCTGTGTAGCCAAGTTTACATTCCGTGTAGTAGTGATATCTTATGATGTTTCTTTTTCTGTGTGACTTATCTCACTTAGAATCATCGTACCTGAATCCACTCATTATCCTGCTACGGGCCTGATGATATAGATTTCATTGCTGAGTGATATTGCATTGTACGTAAGTACCACAACTTCTTTATCCATTTTTCACCTTCTGTGATATTGAATTTGTACTGTAAATGAGGTTCTTGTAAACAGAGCCGTCCCAAACTTTGGGGTGGCTGTGTCTTTTTGATTTTAATTTCCCTAAGCTATAGGACCATAAGTGGAAGTGCCCTAGGCTCTGTTGCTTTGTTTTTTAGATGTTTCAGGAAACACCATACACTTCTCCAGAGTGGCTGTTGGCAATTTACATCCCGCCCATCAGCATAACAAGGCTCCCAGTTCTCCATGGCCTGTCCTGCCTTTCTGGATTTTACACTTTTTTCAGATGGCCCTTTTGGCCGGGGGGCAGTGAGACTTCATGGTAGTGCAGATTTCCTTTGCAAGCTTGCTTGGTTGGCCAAAAAGGGCGTATGCGTTTTTTCCTGAATATATTCAGGAAAAAACGCATACGCCCTTTTTGGCCAAGTGCATCATTGTGGACGTTCTGCCTCTTTTCCTATGCTTTACATGCAATTCCAGTCTACCTCCTGAAATTGGTTTCCTGCAATTCTGCCCCGCTTTCAAGTCCTCTTGGCAGCCTTACTTCAATATATTTTTGGACGATAGCTGTCATTTTTAACTCTGCAGGTTTGTGAATTACAGTGCCCCTGAGCTCCTTTCTTCAACTCACTTTCTTGTGAGCTGGCCGCAACACCGCAGGATTGCTTCAGGCCCTAGTGTGGTTCCGGCATGGCACGCTGAGCCTTTGGTTAATTCCACTTCCTGGTGGGAAATGAGAGTTAAATTTGCCCATCCAGACACCTCCAGCTAGTCTCTCATTGGTTCTCCCTATTCCTGTTCATTTTTCACAGAAATTGCAAACTGGGCCAAGCAGGAGGTTAAAGGCACTGACTCTCCAGTGGGGAGAGTGTTAGTAAAGCGTCTGGAATGTTGCACCCGAGTACCAGGGGACGAAAAGTGAGACATTTGAACACGTTTCCCGATCACACAGTGGATCATACTCTGGGTTCCACATGCATGTTTTAGGTGAAGGAAGAATCCCTTAAACCTGGAGAGTTGAGACCCATTGAATGGGTACCATGCAATATGACTTCAAAGGGTCTGCATTTGCTCACCGAACCTCACCAATCCTATCACTGCTGCATTTATGCCGCTGTACACACGCTTGATTCTCTTTCGGAGACATATAAATCCATAGGTTTTAAGATTCTTACCAGTCAGGTATATTCTTAGGCATTTAATATGGGGTGTTGAGTCCACTTCGTTGAGCAAGGAGTAGCTCTTGTCTATTACCTATTTGGCTTATGGAATGGTATCTGTGCTAATTTCAATCTCTGGTTTTATGCAGCACCCCAACTCACCTTTCCCCTTAAGCAAGCATAAATTGGTTTTCTACATTTGAGATCCTGTTCTGTTTTGTAATTCAGTTCCTGTGTAGCCAAGTTTACATTCCGTGTATTAGTGATATCTTATGATGTTTCTTTTTCTGTGTGACTTATCTCACTTAGAATCATCGTACCTGAATCCACTCATTATGCTGCTATGGGCCTGATGACATAGATTTCATTGCTGAGTGATATTGCATTGTACGTAAGTACCACAACTTCTTTATCCATTTTTCACCTTCTGTGATATTGAATTTGTACTGTAAACGAGGATCTTGTAAACAGAGCCGTCCCAAACTTTGGGGTGGCTGTGTCTTTTTGATTTTAATTTCCCTAAGCTATAGGACCATAAGTGGAAGTGCCCTAGGCTCTGTTGCTTTGTTTTTTAGATGTTTCAGGAAACACCATACACTTCTCCAGAGTGGCTGTTGGCAATTTACATCCCGCCCATCAGCATAACAAGGCTCCCAGTTCTCCATGGCCTGTCCTGCCTTTCTGGATTTTACACTTTTTTCAGATGGCCCTTTTGACCGGGGGGCAGTGAGACTTCATGGTAGTGCAGATTTCCTTTGCAAGCTTGCTTGGTTGGCCAAAAAGGGCGTATGCGTTTTTTCCTGAATATATTCAGGAAAAAACGCATACGCCCTTTTTGGCCAAGTGCATCATTGTGGACGTTCTGCCTCTTTTCCTATGCTTTACATGCAATTCCAGTCTACCTCCTGAAATCGGTTTCCCGCAATCCTGCCCCGCTTTCAAGTCCTCTTGGCAGCCTTACTTCAATATATTTTTGGACGATAGCTGTCATTTATAACTCTGCAGGTTTGTGAATTACAGTGCCCCTGAGCTCCTTTCTTCAACTCGCTTTCTTGTGAGCTGGCTGCAACACCGCAGGATTGCTTCAGGCCCTAGTGTGGTTCCGGTATGGCACGCTGAGCCTTTGGTTAATTCCTTTTCCTGGTGGGAAATGAGAGTTAAATTTGCCCGTCCAGACACCTCCAGCTAGTCTCTCATTGGTTCTCCCTATTCCTGTTCATTTTCCGCAGAAATTGCAAACTGGGCCAAACAGGAGGTTAAAGGCACTGACTCTCCAAGTGGGGAGAGTTTTAGTAAAGCGTCTGGAATGTTGCACCCGAGTACCAGGGGACAAAAACTGAGACACATTTGAACACGTTTCCCGATCACACGGTGGATCATACTCTGGGTTCCACATGCATGTTTTAGCTGAAGGAAGAATCCCTTAAACCTGGAGAGTTGAGACCCATGGAATGGGTCCCATTCAATATGACTTCAAAGGTTCTGCATTGGCTCACCGAACCTCACCAATCCTATCACTGCTGCGCTTATGCCACTGTACACACGCTTGATTCTCTTTCGGAGACATAGAAATCCATAGATTTTAAGATTCTTACTAGTCAGGTATATTCTTAGACATTTAATATGGGGTGTAGAGTCCACTTCGTTGAGCAAGGAGTAGCTCTTGTCTATTACATATTTGGCTTATGGAATGGTATCTGTGCTAATTTCAATCTCTGGTTTTATGCAGAACCCCAACTCACCTTTCCCCTTAAGCAAGCATAAGTTGGTTTTCTACATTTGAGACCGTGTTCTGTTTTGTAATTCAGTTTCTGTGTAGCCAAGTTTACATTCCGTGTAGTAGTGATATCTTATGATGTTTCTTTTTCTGTGTGACTTATCTCACTTAGAATCATCGTACCTGAATCCACTCATTATGCTGCTATGGGCCTGATGATATAGATTTCATTGCTGAGTGATATTGCATTGTACGTAAGTACCACAACTTCTTTATCCATTTTTCACCTTCTGTGATATTGAATTTGTACTGTAAATGAGGTTCTTGTAAACAGAGCCGTCCCAAACTTTGGGGTGGCTGTGTCTTTTTGATTTTAATTTCCCTAAGCTATAGGACCATAAGTGGAAGTGCCCTAGGCTCTGTTGCTTTGTTTTTTAGATGTTTCAGGAAACACCATACACTTCTCCAGAGTGGCTGTTGGCAATTTACATCCCGCCCATCAGCATAACAAGGCTCCCAGTTCTCCATGGCCTGTCCTGCCTTTCTGGATTTTACACTTTTTTCAGATGGCCCTTTTGGCCGGGGGGCAGTGAGACTTCATGGTAGTGCAGATTTCCTTTGCAAGCTTGCTTGGTTGGCCAAAAAGGGCGTATGCGTTTTTTCCTGAATATATTCAGGAAAAAACGCATACGCCCTTTTTGGCCAAGTGCATCATTGTGGACGTTCTGCCTCTTTTCCTATGCTTTACATGCAATTCCAGTCTACCTCCTGAAATTGGTTTCCTGCAATTCTGCCCCGCTTTCAAGTCCTCTTGGCAGCCTTACTTCAATATATTTTTGGACGATAGCTGTCATTTTTAACTCTGCAGGTTTGTGAATTACAGTGCCCCTGAGCTCCTTTCTTCAACTCACTTTCTTGTGAGCTGGCCGCAACACCGCAGGATTGCTTCAGACCCTAGTGTGGTTCCGGCATGGCACGCTGAGCCTTTGGTTAATTCCTCTTCCTGGTGGGAAATGAGAGTTAAATTTGCCCGTCCAGACACCTCCAGTTAGTCTCTCATTGGTTCTCCCTATTCCTGTTCATTTTCCGCAGAAATTGCAAACTGGGCCAAACAGGAGGTTAAAGGCACTGACTCTCCAAGTGGGGAGAGTGTTAGTAAAGCGTCTGGAATGTTGCACCCGAGTACCAGGGGACAAAAACTGAGACACATTTGAACACGTTTCCCGATCACACGGTGGATCATACTCTGGGTTCCACATGCACGTTTTAGCTGAAGGAAGAATCCCTTAAACCTGGAGAGTTGAGACCCATGGAATGGGTACCATGCAATATGACTTCAAAGGGTCTGCATTGGCTCACCGAACCTCACCAATCCTATTACTGCTGCATTTATGCCTCTGTAGAAACGCTTGATTCTCTTTCGGAGACATATAAATCCATAGATTTTAAGATTCTTACTAGTCAGGTATATTCTTAGACGTTTAATATGGGGTGTTGAGTCCTCTTCGTTGAGCAAGGAGTAGCTCTTGTCTATTACATATTTGGCTTATGGAACGGTATCTGTGCTAATTTCAATCTCTGGTTTTATGCAGCACCCCAACTCACCTTTCCCCTTAAGCAAGCATAAGTTGGTTTTCTACATTTGAGACCTTGTTCTGTTTTGTAATTCAGTTCCTGTGTAGCCAAGTTTACATTCCGTGTATTAGTGATATCTTATGATGTTTCTTTTTCTGTGTGACTTATCTCACTTAGAATCATCGTACCTGAATCCACTCATTATGCTGCTATGGACCTGATGACATAGATTTCATTGCTGAGTGATATTGCATTGTACGTAAGTACTACAACTTCTTTATCCATTTTTCGCTTTCTGTGATATTGAACTTGTACCGTAAACGAGGTTCTTGTAAACAGAGCCGTCCCAAACTTTGGGGTGGCTGTGTCTTTTTGATTTTAATTTCCCTAAGCTATACGACCATAAGTGGAAGTGCCCTAGGCTCTGTTGCTTTGTTTTTTAGATGTTTCAGGAAACACCATACACTTCTCCAGAGTGGCTGTTGGCAATTTACATCCCGCCCATCAGCATAACAAGGCTCCCAATTCTCCATGAGCTGTCCTGCCTTTCTTAATTTTACACTTTTTTCAGATGGCCCTTTTGACTGGGGGGCAGTGAGACTTCATTGTACTGCAGATTTCCTTTGCAAGCTTGCTTGGTTGGCCAAAAAGCGCGTATGCGTTTTTTTCTGAATATATTCAGGAAAAAACGCATACGCCCTTTTTGGCCAAGTGCATCATTGTGGACGTTCTGCCTCTTTTCCTATGCTTTACATGCAATTCCAGTCTACCTCCTGAAATCGGATTCCTGCAATTCTGCCCCGCTTTCCAGTCCTCTTGGCAGCCTTACTTCAATATATTTTTGGACGATAGCTGTCATTTTTAACTCTGCAGGTTTGTGAATTACAGTGCCCCTGAGCTCCTTTCTTCAACTCGCTTTCTTGTGAGCTGGCCGCAACACCGCAGGATTGCTTCAGGCCCTAGTGTGGTTCCGGCATGGCATGCTGAGCCTTTGGTTAATTCCTCTTCCTGGTGGGAAATGAGAGTTAAATTTGCCCGTCCAGACACCTCCATCTAGTCTCTCATTGGTTCTCCCTATTCCTGTTCATTTTCCGCAGAAATTGCAAACTGGGCCAAACAGGAGGTTAAAGGCACTGACTCTCCAAGTGGGGAGAGTGTTAGTAAAGCATCTGGAATGTTGCACCCGAGTACCAGGGGACGAAATCTGACACATTTGAACACGTTTCCCGATCACACGGTGGATCATACTCTGGGTTCCACATGCATGTTTTAGCTGAAGGAAGAATCCCTTAAACCTGGAGAGTTGAGACCCATGGAATGGGTACCATGCAATATGACTTCAAAGGGTCTGCATTGGCTCACCGAACCTCACCAATCCTATTACTGCTGCATTTATGCCTCTGTAGAAAAGCTTGATTCTCTTTCGGAGACATATAAATCCATAGATTTTAAGATTCTTACTAGTCAGGTATATTCTTAGACGTTTAATATGGGGTGTTGAGTCCTCTTCGTTGAGCAAGGAGTAGCTCTTGTCTATTACATATTTGGCTTATGGAACGGTATCTGTGCTAATTTCAATCTCTGGTTTTATGCAGCACCCCAACTCACCTTTCCCCTTAAGCAAGCATAAGTTGGTTTTCTACATTTGAGACCTTGTTCTGTTTTGTAATTCAGTTCCTGTGTAGCCAAGTTTACATTCCGTGTATTAGTGATATCTTATGATGTTTCTTTTTCTGTGTGACTTATCTCACTTAGAATCATCGTACCTGAATCCACTCATTATGCTGCTATGGGCCTGATGACATAGATTTTATTGCTGAGTGATATTGCATTGTACGTAAGTACTACAACTTCTTTATCCATTTTTCGCTTTCTGTGATATTGAACTTGTACCGTAAACGAGGTTCTTGTAAACAGAGCCGTCCCAAACTTTGGGGTGGCTGTGTCTTTTTGATTTTAATTTCCCTAAGCTATACGACCATAAGTGGAAGTGCCCTAGGCTCTGTTGCTTTGTTTTTTAGATGTTTCAGGAAACACCATACACTTCTCCAGAGTGGCTGTTGGCAATTTACATCCCGCCCATCAGCATAACAAGGCTCCCAATTCTCCATGAGCTGTCCTGCCTTTCTGGATTTTACACTTTTTTCAGATGGCCCTTTTGACTGGGGGGCAGTGAGACTTCATTGTACTGCAGATTTCTTTGCAAGCTTGCTTGGTTGGCCAAAAAGGGCGTATGCGTTTTTTCCTGAATATATTCAGGAAAAAACGCATACGCCCTTTTTGGCCAAGTGCATCATTGTGGACGTTCTGCCTCTTTTCCTATGCTTTACATGCAATTCCAGTCTACCTCCTGAAATCGGATTCCTGCAATTCTGCCCCGCTTTCAAGTCCTCTTGGCAGCCTTACTTCAATATATTTTTGGACGATAGCTGTCATTTATAACTCTGCAGGTTTGTGAATTACAGTGCCCCTGAGCTCCTTTCTTCAACTCGCTTTCTTGTGAGCTGGCCGCAACACCGCAGCATGGCTTCAGGCCCTAGTGTGGTTCCGGCATGGCACGCTGAGCCTTTGGTTAATTCCTCTTCCTGGTGGGAAATGAGAGTTAAATTTGCCCGTCCAGACACCTCCAGCTAGTCTCTCATTGGTTCTCCCTATTCCTGTTCATTTTCCGCAGAAATTGCAAACTGGGCCAAACAGGAGGTTAAAGGCACTGACTCTCCAAGTGGGGAGAGTGTTAGTAAAGCATCTGGAATGTTGCACCCGAGTACCAGCGGACGAAAACTGACACATTTGAACACGTTTTCCGATCACACGGTGGATCATACTCTGGGTTCCACATGCATGTTTTAGCTGAAGGAAGAATCCCTTAAACCTGGAAAGTTGAGACCCAAGGAATAGGTACCACGCAATATGACTTCAAAGGGTCTGCATTTGCTCACCGAACGTCACCAATCCTATCACTGCTGCGCTTATGCCGCTGTACACACGCTTGATTCTCTTTCGGAGACAAATAAGTCCATAGGTTTTAAGATTCTTACTAGTCAGGTATATTCTTAGGCGTTTAATATGGGGTGTTGAGTCCTCTTCGTTGAGCAAGGAGTAGCTCTTGTCTATTACATATTTGGCTTATGGAACGGTATCTGTGCTAATTTCAATCTCTGGTTTTATGCAGCACCCCAACTCACCTTTCCCCTTAAGCAAGCATAAGTTGGTTTTCTACATTTGAGATCCTGTTCTGTTTTGTAATTCAGTTCCTGTGTAGCCAAGTTTACATTCCGTGTATTAGTGATATCTTATGATGTTTCTTTTTCTGTGTGACTTATTTCACTTAGAATCATCGTACCTGAATCCACTCATTATGCTGCTATGGACCTGATGACATAGATTTCATTCCTGAGTGATATTGCATTGTACGTAAGTACCACAACATCTTTATCCATTTTTCACTTTCTGCGATATTGATCTTGTACCATAAACGAGATTCTTGTAAACAGAGCCGGCCCAAACTTTGGGGTGGCTGTGTCTTTTTGATTTTAATTTCCCTAAGCTATAGGACCATAAGTGGAAGTGCCCTAGGCTCTGTTGCTTTGTTTTTTAGATGTTTCAGGAAACACCATACACTTCTCCAGAGTGGCTGTTGGCAATTTACATCCCGCCCATCAGCATAACAAGGCTCCCAGTTCTCCATGGCCTGTCCTGCCTTTCTGGATTTTATACTTTTTTCAGATGGCCCTTTTGACCGGGGGGCAGTGAGACTTCATTGTACTGCAGATTTCCTTTGCAAGCTTGCTTGGTTGGCCAAAAAGGGTGTATGCGTTTTTTCCTGAATATATTCAGGAAAAAACGCATACGCCCTTTTTGGCCAAGTGCATCATTGTGGACGTTCTGCCTCTTTTCCTATGCTTTACATGCAATTCCAGTCTACCTCCTGAAATCGGATTCCTGCAATTCTGCCCCGCTTTCAAGTCCTCTTGGCAGCCTTACTTCAATATATTTTTGGACGATAGCTGTCATTTTTAACTCTGCAGGTTTGTGAATTACAGTGCCCCTGAGCTCCTTTCTTCAACTCGCTTTCTTGTGAGCTGGCCGCAACACCGCAGGATTGCTTCAGGCCCTAGTGTGGTTCCGGCATGGCACGCTGAGCCTTTGGTTAATTCCTCTTCCTGGTGGGAAATGAGAGTTAAATTTGCCCATCCAGACACCTCCAGCTAGTCTCTCATTGGTTCTCCCTATTCCTGTTCATTTTCCGCAGAAATTGCAAACTGGGCCAAACAGGAGGTTAAAGGCACTGACTCTCCAAGTGGGGAGAGTTTTAGTAAAGCGTCTGGAATGTTGCACCCGAGTACCAGGGGACAAAAACTGAGACACATTTGAACACGTTTCCCGATCACACGGTGGATCATACTCTGGGTTCCACATGCATGTTTTAGCTGAAGGAAGAATCCCTTAAACCTGGAGAGTTGAGACCCATGGAATGGGTACCATGCAATATGACTTCAAAGGTTCTGCATTGGCTCACCGAACCTCACCAATCCTATCACTGCTGCGCTTATGCCACTGTACACACGCTTGATTCTCTTTCGGAGACATAGAAATCCATAGATTTTAAGATTCTTACTAGTCAGGTATATTCTTATACGTTTAATATGGGGTGTTGAGTCCTCTTCGTTGAGCAAGGAGTAGCTCTTCTCTATTACATATTTGGCTTATGGAACGGTATCTGTGCTAATTTCAATCTCTGGTTTTATGCAGCACCCCAACTCACCTTTCCCCTTAAGCAAGCATAAGTTGGTTTTCTACATTTGAGATCCTGTTCTGTTTTGTAATTCAGTTCCTGTGTATCCAAGGTAACATTCCATGTAGTAGTGATATCTTATGATGTTTCTTTTTCTGTGTGACTTATTTCACTTAGAATCATCGTACCTGAATCCACTCATTATGCTGCTACGGGCCTGATGATATACATTTCATTGCTGAGTGATATTGCATTGTACGTAAGTACCACAAATTCTTTATCCATTCTTGGCTTTCTGTGATATTGAACTTGTACCGTAAACGAGGTTCTTGTAAACAGAGCCGTCCCAAACTTTATGGTGGCTGTGTCTTTTTGATTTTAATTTCCCTAAGCTATACGACCATAAGTGGAAGTGCCCTAGGCTCTGTTACTTTGTTTTGTAGATGTTTCAGGAAACACCATACACTTCTCCAGAGAGGCTATTGGCAATTTACATCCCGGCCATCAGCATAACAAGGCTCCCAGTTCTCCATGACCTGTCCTGCCTTTCTGGATTTTATACTTTTTTCAGATGGCCCTTTTGACCGGGGGGGCAGTGAGACTTCATTGTAGTGCAGATTTCCTTTGCAAGCTTGCTTGGTTGGCCAAAAAGGGCGTATGCGTTTTTTCCTGAATATATTCAGGAAAAAACGCATACGCCCTTTTTGGCCAAGTGCATCATTGTGGACGTTCTGCCTCTTTTCCTATGCTTTACATGCAATTCCAGTCTACCTCCTGAAATCGGTTTCCTGCAATTCTGCCCCGCTTTCAAGTCCTCTTGGCAGCCTTACTTCAATATATTTTTGGACGATAGCTGTCATTTATAACTCTGCAGGTTTGTGAATTACAGTGCCCCTGAGCTCCTTTCTTCAACTCGCTTTCTTGTGAGCTGGCCGCAACACCGCAGCATGGCTTCAGGCCCTAGTGTGGTTCCGGCATGGCACGCTGAGCCTTTGGTTAATTCCTCTTCCTGGTGGGAAATGAGAGTTAAATTTGCCCGTCCAGACACCTCCAGCTAGTCTCTCATTGGTTCTCCCTATTCCTGTTCATTTTCCGCAGAAATTGCAAACTGGGCCAAACAGGAGGTTAAAGGCACTGACTCTCCAAGTGGGGAGAGTGTTAGTAAAGCGACTGGAATGTTGCACCCGAGTACCAGGGGACGAAAACTGAGACACATTTGAACACGTTTCCCGATCACACGGTGGATCATACTCTGGGTTCCACATGCATGTTTTAGCTGAAGGAAGAATCCCTTAAACCTGGAGAGTTGAGACCCATGGAATGGGTACCATGCAATATGACTTCAAAGGGTCTGCATTTGCTCACCGAACCTCACCAATCTTATCACTGCTGCATTTATGCCGCTGTACACACGCTTGATTCTCTTTCGGAGACATATAAATCCATAGGTGTTAAGATTCTTACTAGTCAGGTATATTCTTAGGCATTTAATATGGGGTGTTGAGTCCACTTCGTTGAGCAAGGAGTAGCTCTTGTCTATTACCTATTTGGCTTATGGAATGGTATCTGTGCTAATTTCAATCTCTGGTTTTATGCAGCACCCCAACTCACCTTTCCCCTTAAGCAAGCATAAGTTGGTTTTCTACATTTGAGATCCTGTTCTGTTTTGTAATTCAGTTCCTGTGTAGCCAAGTTTACATTCCGTGTATTAGTGATATCTTATGATGTTTCTTTTTCTGTGTGACTTATTTCACTTAGAATCATCGTACCTGAATCCACTCATTATGCTGCTACGGGCCTGATGACATAGATTTCATTCCTTAGTGATATTGCATTGTACGTAAGTACCACAACTTCTTTATCCATTTTTCACTTTCTGCTATATTGAACTTGTACCATAAACGAGATTCTTGTAAACAGAGCCGTCCCAAACTTTGGGGTGGCTGTGTCTTTTTGATTTTAATTTCCCTAAGCTATAGGACCATAAGTGGAAGTGCCCTAGGCTCTGTTGCTTTGTTTTTTAGATGTTTCAGGAAACACCATACACTTCTCCAGAGTGGCTGTTGGCAATTTACATCCCGCCCATCAGCATAACAAGGCTCCCAGTTCTCCATGGCCTGTCCTGCCTTTCTGGATTTTATACTTTTTTCAGATGGCCCTTTTGACCGGGGGGCAGTGAGACTTCATTGTAGTGCAGATTTCCTTTGCAAGCTTGCTTGGTTGGCCAAAAAGGGCGTATGCGTTTTTTCCTGAATATATTCAGGAAAAAACGCATACGCCCTTTTTGGCCAAGTGCATCATTGTGGACGTTCTGCCTCTTTTCCTATGCTTTACATGCAATTCCAGTCTACCTCCTGAAATCGGTTTCCTGCAATTCTGCCCCGCTTTCAAGTCCTCTTGGCAGCCTTACTTCAATATATTTTTGGACGATAGCTGTCATTTTTAACTCTGCAGGTTTGTGAATTACAGTGCCCCTGAGCTCCTTTCTTCAACTCGCTTTTTTGTGAGCTGACCGCAACACCGCAGCATTGCTTCAGGCCCTAGTGTGGTTCCGGCATGGCACGCTGAGCCTTTGGTTAATTCCTCTTCCTGGTGGGAAATGAGAGTTAAATTTGCCCATCCAGACACCTCCAGCTAGTCTCTCATTGGTTCTCCCTATTTCTGTTCATTTTCCGCAGAAATTGCAAACTGGGCCAAACAGGAGGTTAAAGGCACTGTCTCTCCAAGTGGGGAGAGTGTTAGTAAAGCGTCTGGAATGTTGCACCCGAGTACCAGGGGACAAAAACTGAGACACATTTGAACACGTTTCCCGATCACACGGTTGATCATACTCTGGGTTCCACATGCATGTTTTAGCTGAAGGAAGAATCCCTTAAACCTGGAGAGTTGAGACCCATGGAATGGCTACCATGCAATATGACTTCAAAGGGTCTGCATTTGCTCACCGAACCTCACCAATCCTATCACTGCTGCATTTATGCCGCTGTACACACGCTTGATTCTCTTTCGGAGACATATAAATCCATAGGTGTTAAGATTCTTACTAGTCAGGTATATTCTTAGGCATTTAATATGGGGTGTTGAGTCCACTTCGTTGAGCAAGGAGTAGCTCTTGTCTATTACCTATTTGGCTTATGGAATGGTATCTGTGCTAATTTCAATCTCTGGTTTTATGCAACACCCCAACTCACCTTTCCCCTTAAGCAAGCATAAGTTGGTTTTCTACATTTGAGATCCTGTTCTGTTTTGTAATTCAGTTCCTGTGTAGCCAAGTTTACATTCCGTGTATTAGTGATATCTTATGATGTTTCTTTTTCTGTGTGACTTATTTCACTTAGAATCATCGTACCTGAATCCACTCATTATGCTGCTATGGGCCTGATGATATAGATTTCATTCCTGAGTGATATTGCATTGTACGTAAGTACCACAACTTCTTTATCCATTTTTCACTTTCTGCTATATTGAACTTGTACCATAAACGAGATTCTTGTAAACAGAGCCGGCCCAAACTTTGGGGTGGCTGTGTCTTTTTGATTTTAATTTCCCTAAGCTATAGGACCATAAGTGGAAGTGCCCTAGGCTCTGTTGCTTTGTTTTTTAGATGTTTCAGGAAACACCATACACTTCTCCAGAGTGGCTGTTGGCAATTTACATCCCGCCCATCAGCATAACAAGGCTCCCAGTTCTCCATGGCCTGTCCTGCCTTTCTGGATTTTATACTTTTTTCAGATGGCCCTTTTGACCGGGGGGCAGTGAGACTTCATTGTAGTGCAGATTTCCTTTGCAAGCTTGCTTGGTTGGCCAAAAAGGGCGTATGCGTTTTTTCCTGAATATATTCAGGAAAAAACGCATACGCCCTTTTTGGCCAAGTGCATCATTGTGGACGTTCTGCCTCTTTTCCTATGCTTTACATGCAATTCCAGTCTACCTCCTGAAATCGGTTTCCTGCAATTCTGCCCCGCTTTCAAGTCCTCTTGGCAGCCTTACTTCAATATATTTTTGGACGATAGCTGTCATTTTTAACTCTGCAGGTTTGTGAATTACAGTGCCCCTGAGCTCCTTTCTTCAACTCGCTTTTTTGTGAGCTGGCCGCAACACCGCAGCATTGCTTCAGGCCCTAGTGTGGTTCCGGCATGGCACGCTGAGCCTTTGGTTAATTCCTCTTCCTGGTGGGAAATGAGAGTTAAATTTGCCCATCCAGACACCTCCAGCTAGTCTCTCATTGGTTCTCCCTATTTCTGTTCATTTTCCGCAGAAATTGCAAACTGGGCCAAACAGGAGGTTAAAGGCACTGTCTCTCCAAGTGGGGAGAGTGTTAGTAAAGCGTCTGGAATGTTGCACCCGAGTACCAGGGGACAAAAACTGAGACACATTTGAACACGTTTCCCGATCACACGGTTGATCATACTCTGGGTTCCACATGCATGTTTTAGCTGAAGGAAGAATCCCTTAAACCTGGAGAGTTGAGACCCATGGAATGGCTACCATGCAATATGACTTCAAAGGGTCTGCATTTGCTCACCGAACCTCACCAATCCTATCACTGCTGCATTTATGCCGCTGTACACACGCTTGATTCTCTTTCGGAGACATATAAATCCATAGGTGTTAAGATTCTTACTAGTCAGGTATATTCTTAGGCATTTAATATGGGGTGTTGAGTCCACTTCGTTGAGCAAGGAGTAGCTCTTGTCTATTACCTATTTGGCTTATGGAATGGTATCTGTGCTAATTTCAATCTCTGGTTTTATGCAACACCCCAACTCACCTTTCCCCTTAAGCAAGCATAAGTTGGTTTTCTACATTTGAGATCCTGTTCTGTTTTGTAATTCAGTTCCTGTGTAGCCAAGTTTACATTCCGTGTATTAGTGATATCTTATGATGTTTCTTTTTCTGTGTGACTTATTTCACTTAGAATCATCGTACCTGAATCCACTCATTATGCTGCTATGGGCCTGATGATATAGATTTCATTCCTGAGTGATATTGCATTGTACGTAAGTACCACAACTTCTTTATCCATTTTTCACTTTCTGCTATATTGAACTTGTACCATAAACGAGATTCTTGTAAACAGAGCCGGCCCAAACTTTGGGGTGGCTGTGTCTTTTTGATTTTAATTTCCCTAAGCTATAGGACCATAAGTGGAAGTGCCCTAGGCTCTGTTGCTTTGTTTTTTAGATGTTTCAGGAAACACCATACACTTCTCCAGAGTGGCTGTTGGCAATTTACATCCCGCCCATCAGCATAACAAGGCTCCCAGTTCTCCATGGCCTGTCCTGCCTTTCTGGATTTTATACTTTTTTCAGATGGCCCTTTTGACCGGGGGGCAGTGAGACTTCATTGTAGTGCAGATTTCCTTTGCAAGCTTGCTTGGTTGGCCAAAAAGGGCGTATGCGTTTTTTCCTGAATATATTCAGGAAAAAACGCATACGCCCTTTTTGGCCAAGTGCATCATTGTGGACGTTCTGCCTCTTTTCCTATGCTTTACATGCAATTCCAGTCTACCTCCTGAAATCGGTTTCCTGCAATTCTGCCCCGCTTTCAAGTCCTCTTGGCAGCCTTACTTCAATATATTTTTGGATGATAGCTGTCATTTTTAACTCTGCAGGTTTGTGAATTACAGTGCCCCTGAGCTCCTTTCTTCAACTCGCTTTTTTGTGAGCTGGCCGCAACACCGTAGCATTGCTTCAGGCCCTAGTGTGGTTCCGGCATGGCACGCTGAGCCTTTGGTTAATTCCTCTTCCTGGTGGGAAATGAGAGTTAAATTTGCCCATCCAGACACCTCCAGCTAGTCTCTCATTGGTTCTCCCTATTTCTGTTCATTTTCCGCAGAAATTGCAAACTGGGCCAAACAGGAGGTTAAAGGCACTGTCTCTCCAAGTGGGGAGAGTGTTAGTAAAGCGTCTGGAATGTTGCACCCGAGTACCAGGGGACAAAAACTGAGACACATTTGAACACGTTTCCCGATCACACGGTTGATCATACTCTGGGTTCCACATGCATGTTTTAGCTGAAGGAAGAATCCCTTAAACCTGGAGAGTTGAGACCCATGGAATGGCTACCATGCAATATGACTTCAAAGGGTCTGCATTTGCTCATCGAACCTCACCAATCCTATCACTGCTGCATTTATGCCGCTGTACACACGCTTGATTCTCTTTCGGAGACATATAAATCCATAGGTGTTAAGATTCTTACTAGTCAGGTATATTCTTAGGCATTTAATATGGGGTGTTGAGTCCACTTCGTTGAGCAAGGAGTAGCTCTTGTCTATTACCTATTTGGCTTATGGAATGGTATCTGTGCTAATTTCAATCTCTGGTTTTATGCAGAACCCCAACTCACCTTTCCCCTTAAGCAAGCATAAGTTGGTTTTCTACATTTGAGACCGTGTTCTGTTTTGTAATTCAGTTTCTGTGTAGCCAAGTTTACATTCCCTGTAGTAGTGATATCTTATGATGTTTCTTTTTCTGTGTGACTTATCTCACTTAGAATCATCGTACCTGAATCCACTCATTATGCTGCTACGGGCCTGATGATATAGATTTCATTGCTGAGTGATATTGCATTGTACGTAAGTACCACAAAATCTTTGTCCATTTTTCACTTTCTGTGATATTGAACTTGTACCGTAAACGAGGTTCTTGTAAACAGAGCTGTCCCAAACTTTGGGGTGGCTGTGTCTTTTTGATTTTAATTTCCCTAAGCTATAGGACCATAAGTGGAAGTGCCCTAGGCTCTGTTGCTTTGTTTTTTAGATGTTTCAGGAAACACCATACACTTCTCCAGAGTGGCTGTTGGCAATTTACATCCCGCCCATCAGCATAACAAGGCTCCCAGTTCTCCATGGCCTGTCCTGCCTTTCTGGATTTTACACTTTTTTCAGATGGCCCTATTGACCGGGGGGCAGTGAGACTTCATTGTAGTGCAGATTTCCTTTGCAAGCTTGCTTGGTTGGCCAAAAAGGGCGTATGCGTTTTTTCCTGAATATATTCAGGAAAAAACGCATACGCCCTTTTTGGCCAAGTGCATCATTGTGGACGTTCTGCCTCTTTTCCTATGCTTTACATGCAATTCCAGTCTACCTCCTGAAATCGGTTTCCTACAATTCTGCCCCGCTTTCAAGTCCTCTTGGTACCCTTACTTCAATATATTTTTGGACGATAGCTGTCATTTTTAACTCTGCAGGTTTGTGAAATACAGTGCCCCTGAGCTCCTTTCTTCAACTCGCTTTCTTGTGAGCTGGCCGCAACACCGCAGGATTGCTTCAGGACATAGGGTGGTTCCGGAATGGCACGCTGAGCCTTTGTTTAATTCCTCTTCCTGGTGGGAAATGAGAGTTAAATTTGCCCGTCCAGACACCTCCAGCTAGTCTCTCATTGGTTCTCCCTATTCCTGTTCATCTTCCGCAGAAATTGCGAACTGGGCCAAACAGGAGGTTAAAGGCACTGACTCTCCAAGTGGGGAGAGTGTTAGTAAAGCATCTGGAATGTTGCACCCGAGTACCACCGGACGAAAACTGACACATTTGAACACGTTTTCCGATCACACGGTGGATCATACTCTGGGTTCCACATGCATGTTTTAGCTGAAGGAAGAATCCCTTAAACCTGGAAAGTTGAGACCCAAGGAATAGGTACCACGCAATATGACTTCAAAGGGTCTGCATTTGCTCACCGAACGTCACCAATCCTATCACTGCTGCGCTTATGCCGCTGTACACACGCTTGATTCTCTTTCGGAGACAAATAAGTCCATAGGTTTTAAGATTCTTACTAGTCAGGTATATTCTTAGGCGTTTAATATGGGGTGTTGTGTCCTCTTCGTTGAGCAAGGAGTAGATCTTGTCTATTACATATTTGGCTTGTGGAACGGTATCTGTGCTAATTTCAATCTCTGGTTTTATGCAGCACCCCAACTCACCTTTCCCCTTAAGCAAGCATAAGTTGGTTTTCTACATTTGACACCCTGTTCTGTTTTGTAATTCAGTTCCTGTGTAGCCAAGTTTACATTCCGTGTAGTAGTGATATCTTATGATGTTTCTTTTTCTGTGTGACTTATCTCACTTAGAATCATCGTACCTGAATCCACTCATTATGCTGTTACGGGCCTGATGACATACATTTCATTGCTGAGTGATATTGCATTGTACGTAAGTACCACAACTTCTTTATCCATTTTTCGCTTTCTGTGATATAGAACTTGTACCGTAAACGAGGTTCTTGTAAACAGAGCTGTCCCAAACTTTTGGGTGACTGTGTCTTTTTGATTTTAATTTCCCTAAGCTATAGGACCATAAGTGGAAATGTCCTAGGCTCTGTTGCTTTGTTTTTTAGATGTTTCAGGAAACACCATACACTTCTCCAGAGTGGCTGTTGGCAATTTACATCCCGCCCATCAGCATAACAAGGCTCCCAGTTCTCCATGGCCTGTCCTGCCTTTCTGGATGTTACACTTTTTTCAGATGGCCCTTTTGACCGGGGGGCAGTGAGACTTCATTGTAGTGCAGATTTCCTTTGCAAGCTTGCTTGGTTGGCCAAAAAGGGCGTATGCGTTTTTTCCTGAATATATTCAGGAAAAAACGCATACGCCCTTTTTGGCCAAGTGCATCATTGTGGACGTTCTGCCTCTTTTCCTATGCTTTACATGCAATTCCAGTCTACCTCCTGAAACCGGTTTCCTGCAATTCTGCCCCGCTTTCAAGTCCTCTTGGCAGCCTTACTTCAATATATTTTTGGACGATAGCTGTCATTTATAACTCTGCAGGTTTGTGAATTACAGTGCCTCTGAGCTCCTTTCTTCAACTCGCTTTCTTGTGAGCTGGCCGCAACACCGCAGGATTGCTTCAGGACATAGGGTGGTTCTGGAATGGCACGCTGAGCCTTTGGTTAATTCCTGTTCCTGGTGGGAAATGAGAGTTAAATTTGCCTGTCCAGACACCTCCAGCTAGTCTCTCATTGGTTCTCCCTATTCCTGTTCATTTTCCGCAGAAATTGCAAACTGTGCCAAACAGGAGGTTAAAGGCACTGACTCTCCAAGTGGGGAGAGTGTTAGTAAAGCGTCTGGAATGTTGCACCCGAGTACCAGGGGACGAAACCTGAGACACATTTGAACACGTTTCCCGATCACACGGTGGATCATACTCTGGGTTCCACATGCATGTTTTAGCTGAAGGAAGAATCCCTTAAACCTGGAGAGTTGAGACCCATGGAATGGGTACCATGCAATATGACTTCAAAGGGTCTGCATTTGCTCACCGAACCTCACCAATCCTATCACTGCTGCGTTTATGCCGCTGTACACACGCTTGATTCTCTTTCGGAGACATAGAAATCCATAGGTTTTAAGATTCTTACTAGTCAGGTATATTCTTAGGCGTTTAATATTGGGTGTTGATTCCACTTGGTTGAGAAAGGAGTAGCTCTTGTCTATTACATATTTGGCTTATGGAACGGTATCTCTGCTAATTTCAATCTCTGGTTTTATGCAGCACCCCAACTCACCTTTCCCCTTAAGCAAGCATAAGTTGGTTTTCTACATTTGAGACCCTGTTCTGTTTTGTAATTCTGTTCCTGTGTAGCCAAGTTTACATTCCGTGTAGTAGTGATATCTTATGATGTTTCTTTTTCTGTGTGACTTATCTCACTTAGAATCATCGTACCTGAATCCACTCATTATGCTGCTATGGGCCTGATGACATAGATTTCATTGCTGAGTGATATTGCATTGTACGTAAGTACCACAACTTCTTTATCCATTTTTCGCTTTCTGTGATATTGAACTTGTACCGTAAACGAGGTTCTTGTAAACAGAGCCGTCCCAAACTTTGGGGTGGCTGTGTCTTTTTGATTCTAATTTCCCTAAGCTATACGACCATAAGTGGAAGTGCCCTAGGCTCTGTTGCTTTGCTTTTTAGATGTTTCAGGAAACACCATACACTTCTCCAGAGTGGCTGTTGGCAATTTACATCCCGCCCATCAGCATAACAAGGCTCCCAATTCTCCATGAGCTGTCCTGCCTTTCTGGATTTTACACTTTTTTCAGATGCCCCTTTTGACTGGGGGGCAGTGAGACTTCATTGTACTGCAGATTTCCTTTGCAAGCTTGCTTGGTTGGCCAAAAAGGGCGTATGCGTTTTTTCCTGAATATATTCAGGAAAAAACGCATACGCCCTTTTTGGCCAAGTGCATCATTGTGGACATTCTGCCTCTTTTCCTATGCTTTACATGCAATTCCAGTCTACCTCCTGAAATCGGATTCCTGCAATTCTGCCCCGCTTTCAAGTCCTCTTGGCAGCCTTACTTCAATATATTTTTGGACGATAGCTGTCATTTTTAACTCTGCAGGTTTGTGAATTACAGTGCCCCTGAGCTCCTTTCTTCAACTCGCTTTCTTGTGAGCTGGCCACAACACCGCAGGATTGCTTCAGGCCCTAGTGTGGTTCTGGCATGGCATGCTGAGCCTTTGGTTAATTCCTCTTCCTGGTGGGAAATGAGAGTTAAATTTGCCCGTCCAGACACCTCCAGCTAGTCTCTCATTGGTTCTCCCTATTCCTGTTCATTTTCCGCAGAAATTGCAAACTGGGCCAAACAGGAGGTTAAAGGCACTGACTCTCCAAGTGGGGAGAGTGTTAGTAAAGCGTCTGGAATGTTGCACCCGAGTACCAGGGGACGAAATCTGACACATTTGAACACGTTTCCCGATCACACGGTGGATCATACTCTGGGTTCCACATGCATGTTTTAGCTGAAGGAAGAATCCCTTAAACCTGGAGAGTTGAGACCCATGGAATGGCTACCATGCAATATGACTTCAAAGGTTCTGCATTGGCTCACCGAACCTCACCAATCCTATCACTGCTGCGCTTATGCCACTGTACACACGCTTGATTCTCTTTCGGAGACATAGAAATCCATAGATTTTAAGATTCTTACTAGTCAGGTATATTCTTAGACGTTTAATATGGGGTGTTGAGTCCTCTTCGTTGAGCAAGGAGTAGCTCTTGTCTATTACATATTTGGCTTATGGAACGGTATCTGTGCTAATTTCAATCTCTGGTTTTATGCAGCACCCCAACTCACCTTTCCCCTTAAGCAAGCATAAGTTGGTTTTCTACATTTGAGACCTTGTTCTGTTTTGTAATTCAGTTCCTGTGTAGCCAAGTTTACATTCCGTGTATTAGTGATATCTTATGATGTTTCTTTTTCTGTGTGACTTATCTCACTTAGAATCATCGTACCTGAATCCACTCATTATGCTGCTATGGGCCTGATGACATAGATTTCATTGCTGAGTGATATTGCATTGTACGTAAGTACCACAACTTCTTTATCCATTTTTCGCTTTCTGTGATATTGAACTTGTACCGTAAACGAGGTTCTTGTAAACAGAGCCGTCCCAAACTTTGGGGTGGCTGTGTCTTTTTGATTCTAATTTCCCTAAGCTATACGACCATAAGTGGAAGTGCCCTAGGCTCTGTTGCTTTGCTTTTTAGATGTTTCAGGAAACACCATACAATTCTCCAGAGTGGCTGTTGGCAATTTACATCCCACCCATCAGCATAACAAGGCTCCCAATTCTCCATGAGCTGTCCTGCCTTTCTGGATTTTACACTTTTTTCAGATGGCCCTTTTGACTGGGGGGCAGTGAGACTTCATTGTACTGCAGATTTCCTTTGCAAGCTTGCTTGGTTGGCCAAAAAGGGCGTATGCGTTTTTTCCTGAATATATTCAGGAAAAAACGCATACGCACTTTTTGGCCAAGTGCATCATTGTGGACGTTCTGCCTCTTTTCCTATGCTTTACATGCAATTCCAGTCTACCTCCTGAAATCGGATTCCTGCAATTCTGCCCCGCTTTCAAGTCCTCTTGGCAGCCTTACTTCAATATATTTTTGGACGATAGCTGTCATTTTTAACTCTGCAGGTTTGTGAATTACAGTGCCCCTGAGCTCCTTTCTTCAACTCGCTTTCTTGTGAGCTGGCCGCAACACCGCAGGATTGCTTCAGGCCCTAGTGTGGTTCTGGCATGGCATGCTGAGCCTTTGGTTAATTCCTCTTCCTGGTGGGAAATGAGAGTTAAATTTGCCCGTC
The DNA here is from genome assembly GCF_039906515.1 of Pseudorca crassidens. Lineage (NCBI taxonomy): Eukaryota > Metazoa > Chordata > Mammalia > Artiodactyla > Delphinidae > Pseudorca > Pseudorca crassidens. The sequence continues at coordinate 163,581,153 of NC_090296.1, forward strand.
CAGACACCTCCAGCTAGTCTCTCATTGGTTCTCCCTATTCCTGTTCATTTTCCGCAGAAATTGCAAACTGGGCCAAACAGGAGGTTAAAGGCACTGACTCTCCAAGTGGGGAGAGTTTTAGTAAAGCGTCTGGAATGTTGCACCCGAGTACCAGGGGACAAAAACTGAGACACATTTGAACACGTTTCCCGATCACACGGTGGATCATACTCTGGGTTCCACATGCATGTTTTAGCTGAAGGAAGAATCCCTTAAACCTGGAGAGTTGAGACCCATGGAATGGGTACCATTCAATATGACTTCAAAGGTTCTGCATTGGCTCACCGAACCTCACCAATCCTATCACTGCTGCGCTTATGCCACTGTACACACGCTTGATTCTCTTTCGGAGACATAGAAATCCATAGATTTTAAGATTCTTACTAGTCAGGTATATTCTTAGACGTTTAATATGGGGTGTTGAGTCCTCTTCGTTGAGCAAGGAGTAGCTCTTGTCTATTACATATTTGGCTTATGGAACGGTATCTGTGCTAATTTCAATCTCTGGTTTTATGCAGCACCCCAACTCACCTTTCCCCTTAAGCAAGCATAAGTTGGTTTTCTACATTTGAGACCTTGTTCTGTTTTGTAATTCAGTTCCTGTGTAGCCAAGTTTTCATTCCGTGTAGTAGTGATATCTTATGATGTTTCTTTTTCTGTGTGACTTATCTCACTTAGAATCATCGTACCTGAATCCACTCATTATGCTGCTATGGGCCTGATGACATAGATTTCATTGCTGAGTGATATTGCATTGTACGTAATTACCACAACTTCTTTATCCATTTTTCGCTTTCTGTGATATTGAACTTGTACCGTAAACGAGGTTCTTGTAAACAGAGCCGTCCCAAACTTTGGGGTGGCTGTGTCTTTTTGATTTTAATTTCCCTAAGCTATACGACCATAAGTGGAAGTGCCCTAGGCTCTGTTGCTTTGTTTTTTAGATGTTTCAGGAAACACCATACACTTCTCCAGAGTGGCTGTTGGCAATTTACATCCCGCCCATCAGCATAACAAGGCTCCCAGTTCTCCATGGCCTGTCCTGCCTTTCTGGATTTTATACTTTTTTCAGATGGCCCTTTTGACCGGGGGGCAGTGAGACTTCATTGTAGTGCAGATTTCCTTTGCAAGCTTGCTTGGTTGGCCAAAAAGGGCGTATGCGTTTTTTCCTGAATATATTCAGGAAAAAACGCATACGCCCTTTTTGGCCAAGTGCATCATTGTGGACGTTCTGCCTCTTTTCCTATGCTTTACATGCAATTCCAGTCTACCTCCTGAAATCGGATTCCTGCAATCCTGCCCCGCTTTCAAGTCCTCTTGGCAGCCTTACTTCAATATATTTTTGGACGATAGCTGTCATTTTTAACTCTGCAGGTTTGTGAATTACAGTGCCCCTGAGCTCCTTTCTTCAACTCACTTTCTTGTGAGCTGGCCGCAACACCGCAGGATTGCTTCAGGCCCTAGTGTGGTTCCGGCATGGCACGCTGAGCCTTTGGTTAATTCCTCTTCCTGGTGGGAAATGAGAGTTAAATTTGCCCATCCAGACACCTCCAGCTAGTCTCTCATTGGTTCTCCCTATTCCTGTTCATTTTCCGCAGAAATTGCAAACTGGGCCAAACAGGAGGTTAAAGGCACTGACTCTCCAAGTGGGGAGAGTGTTAGTAAAGCATCTGGAATGTTGCACCCGAGTACCAGGGGACAAAAACTGAGACACATTTGAACACGTTTCCCGATCACACGGTGGATCATACTCTGGGTTCCACATGCATGTTTTAGCTGAAGGAAGAATCCCTTAAACCTGGAAAGTTGAGACCCATGGAATGGGTACCATGAAATATGACTTCAAAGGGTCTGCATTTGCTCATCAAACCTCACCAATCCTATCACTGCTGCGTTTATGCCGCTGTACACATGCTTGATTCTCTTTTGGAGACATATAAATCCATAGGTTTTAAGATTATTACTAGTCAGGTATATTCTTAGGCGATTAATATGGGGTGTAGAGTCCACTTCGTTGAGCAAGGAGTAGCTCTTGTCTATTACATATTTGGCTTATGGAATGGTATCTGTGCTAATTTCAATCTCTGGTTTTATGCAGAACCCCAACTCACCTTTCCCCTTAAGCAAGCATAAGTTGGTTTTCTACATTTGAGACCGTGTTCTGTTTTGTAATTCAGTTTCTGTGTAGCCAAGTTTACATTCCGTGTAGTAGTGATATCTTATGATGTTTCTTTTTCTGTGTGACTTATCTCACTTAGAATCATCGTACCTGAATCCACTCATTATGCTGCTACGGGCCTGATGATATAGATTTCATTGCTGAGTGATATTGCATTGTACGTAAGTACCACAAATTCTTTATCCATTTTTCACCTTCTGTGATATTGAATTTGTACTGTAAATGAGGTTCTTGTAAACAGAGCCGTCCCAAACTTTGGGGTGGCTGTGTCTTTTTGATTTTAATTTCCCTAAGCTATAGGACCATAAGTGGAAGTGCCCTAGGCTCTGTTGCTTTGTTTTTTAGATGTTTCAGGAAACACCATACACTTCTCCAGAGTGGCTGTTGGCAATTTACATCCCGCCCATCAGCATAACAAGGCTCCCAATTCTCCATGAGCTGTCCTGCCTTTCTGGATTTTACACTTTTTTCAGATGGCCCTTTTGACTGGGGGGCAGTGAGACTTCATTGTAGTGCAGATTTCCTTTGCAAGCTTGCTTGGTTGGCCAAAAAGGGCGTATGCGTTTTTTCCTGAATATATTCAGGAAAAAACGCATACGCCCTTTTTGGCCAAGTGCATCATTGTGGACGTTCTGCCTCTTTTCCTATGCTTTACATGCAATTCCAGTCTACCTCCTGAAATCGGATTCCTGCAATTCTGCCCCGCTTTCGAGTCCTCTTGGCAGCCTTACTTCAATATATTTTTGGACGATAGCTGTCATTTATAACTCTGCAGGTTTGTGAATTACAGTGCCCCTGAGCTCCTTTCTTCAACTCGCTTTCTTGTGAGCTGGCCGCAACACCGCAGGATTGCTTCAGGCCCTAGTGTGGTTCCGGCATGGCACGCTGAGCCTTTGGTTAATTCCTCTTCCTGGTGGGAAATGAGAGTTAAATTTGCCCGTCCAGACACCTTCAGGTAGTCTCTCATTGGTTCTCCCTATTCCTGTTCATTTTCCGCAGAAATTGCAAACTGGGTCAAACAGGAGGTTAAAGGCACTGACTCTCCAAGTGGGGAGAGTTTTAGTAAAGCGTCTGGAATGTTGCACCCGAGTACCAGGGGACAAAAACTGAGACACATTTGAACACGTTTCCCGATCACACGGTGGATCATACTCTGGGTTCCACATGCATGTTTTAGCTGAAGGAAGAATCCCTTAAACCTGGAGAGTTGAGACCCATGGAATGGGTACCATTCAATATGACTTCAAAGGTTCTGCATTGGCTCACCGAACCTCACCAATCCTATCACTGCTGCGCTTATGCCACTGTACACACGCTTGATTCTCTTTCGGAGACATATAAATCCATAGATTTTAAGATTCTTACTAGTCAGGTATATTCTTAGACGTTTAATATGGGGTGTTGAGTCCTCTTCGTTGAGCAAGGAGTAGCTCTTGTCTATTACATATTTGGCTTATGGAACGGTATCTGTGCTAATTTCAATCTCTGGTTTTATGCAGCACCCCAACTCACCTTTCCCCTTAAGCAAGCATAAGTTGGTTTTCTACATTTGAGACCTTGTTCTGTTTTGTAATTCAGTTCCTGTGTAGCCAAGTTTACATTCCGTGTATTAGTGATATCTTATGATGTTTCTTTTTCTGTGTGACTTATCTCACTTAGAATCATCGTACCTGAATCCACTCATTATGCTGCTATGGGCCTGATGACATAGATTTCATTGCTGAGTGATATTGCATTGTACGTAAGTACCACAACTTCTTTATCCATTTTTCGCTTTCTGTGATATTGAACTTGTACCGTAAACGAGGTTCTTGTAAACAGAGCCGTCCCAAACTTTGGGGTGGCTGTGTCTTTTTGATTTTAATTTCCCTAAGCTATAGGACCATAAGTGGAAGTGCCCTAGGCTCTGTTGCTTTGTTTTTTAGATGTTTCAGGAAACACCATACACTTCTCCAGAGTGGCTGTTGGCAATTTACATCCCGCCCATCAGCATAACAAGGCTCCCAATTCTCCATGAGCTGTCCTGCCTTTCTGGATTTTACACTTTTTTCAGATGGCCCTTTTGACTGGGGGGCAGTGAGACTTCATTGTAGTGCAGATTTCCTTTGCAAGCTTGCTTGGTTGGCCAAAAAGGGCGTATGCGTTTTTTCCTGAATATATTCAGGAAAAAACGCATACGCCCTTTTTGGCCAAGTGCATCATTGTGGACGTTCTGCCTCTTTTCCTATGCTTTACATGCAATTCCAGTCTACCTCCTGAAATCGGATTCCTGCAATTCTGCCCCGCTTTCGAGTCCTCTTGGCAGCCTTACTTCAATATATTTTTGGACGATAGCTGTCATTTATAACTCTGCAGGTTTGTGAATTACAGTGCCCCTGAGCTCCTTTCTTCAACTCGCTTTCTTGTGAGCTGGCCGCAACACCGCAGGATTGCTTCAGGCCCTAGTGTGGTTCCGGTATGGCACGCTGAGCCTTTGGTTAATTCCTCTTCCTGGTGGGAAATGAGAGTTAAATTTGCCCGTCCAGACACCTCCAGCTAGTCTCTCATTGGTTCTCCCTATTCCTGTTCATTTTCCACAGAAATTGCAAACTGGGCCAAACAGGAGGTTAAAGGCACTGACTCTCCAAGTGGGGAGAGTTTTAGTAAAGCGTCTGGAATGTTGCACCCGAGTACCAGGGGACAAAAACTGAGACACATTTGAACACGTTTCCCGATCACACGGTGGATCATACTCTGGGTTCCACATGCATGTTTTAGCTGAAGGAAGAATCCCTTAAACCTGGAGAGTTGAGACCCATGGAATGGGTACCATTCAATATGACTTCAAAGGTTCTGCATTGGCTCACCGAACCTCACCAATCCTATCACTGCTGCGCTTATGCCACTGTACACACGCTTGATTCTCTTTCAGAGACATAGAAATCCATAGATTTTAAGATTCTTACTAGTCAGGTATATTCTTAGACGTTTAATATGGGGTGTTGAGTCCTCTTCGTTGAGCAAGGAGTAGCTCTTGTCTATTACATATTTGGCTTATGGAACGGTATCTGTGCTAATTTCAATCTCTGGTTTTATGCAGCACCCCAACTCACCTTTCCCCTTAAGCAAGCATAAGTTGGTTTTCTACATTTGAGACCTTGTTCTGTTTTGTAATTCAGTTCCTGTGTAGCCAAGTTTTCATTCCGTGTAGTAGTGATATCTTATGATGTTTCTTTTTCTGTGTGACTTATCTCACTTAGAATCATCGTACCTGAATCCACTCATTATGCTGCTATGGGCCTGATGACATAGATTTCATTGCTGAGTGATATTGCATTGTACGTAAGTACCACAACTTCTTTATCCATTTTTCGCTTTCTGTGATATTGAACTTGTACCGTAAACGAGGTTCTTGTAAACAGAGCCGTCCCAAACTTTGGGGTGGCTGTGTCTTTTTGATTTTAATTTCCCTAAGCTATAGGACCATAAGTGGAAGTGCCCTAGGCTCTGTTGCTTTGTTTTTTAGATGTTTCAGGAAACACCATACACTTCTCCAGAGTGGCTGTTGGCAATTTACATCCCGCCCATCAGCATAACAAGGCTCCCAGTTCTCCATGGCCTGTCCTGCCTTTCTGGATTTTATACTTTTTTCAGATGGCCCTTTTGACCGGGGGGCAGTGAGACTTCATTGTAGTGCAGATTTCCTTTGCAAGCTTGCTTGGTTGGCCAAAAAGGGCGTATGCGTTTTTTCCTGAATATATTCAGGAAAAAACGCATACGCCCTTTTTGGCCAAGTGCATCATTGTGGACGTTCTGCCTCTTTTCCTATGCTTTACATGCAATTCCAGTCTACCTCCTGAAATCGGATTCCTGCAATCCTGCCCCGCTTTCAAGTCCTCTTGGCAGCCTTACTTCAATATATTTTTGGACGATAGCTGTCATTTTTAACTCTGCAGGTTTGTGAATTACAGTGCCCCTGAGCTCCTTTCTTCAACTCACTTTCTTGTGAGCTGGCCACAACACCGCAGGATTGCTTCAGGCCCTAGTGTGGTTCCGGCGTGGCACGCTGAGCCTTTGGTTAATTCCTCTTCCTGGTGGGAAATGAGAGTTAAATTTGCCCATCCAGACACCTCCAGCTAGTCTCTCATTGGTTCTCCCTATTCCTGTTCATTTTCCGCAGAAATTGCAAACTGGGCCAAACAGGAGGTTAAAGGCACTGACTCTCCAAGTGGGGAGAGTGTTAGTAAAGCATCTGGAATGTTGCACCCGAGTACCAGGGGACAAAAACTGAGACACATTTGAACACGTTTCCCGATCACACGGTGGATCATACTCTGGGTTCCACATGCATGTTTTAGCTGAAGGAAGAATCCCTTAAACCTGGAAAGTTGAGACCCATGGAATGGCTACCATGCAATATGACTTCAAAGGGTCTGCATTTGCTCATCAAACCTCACCAATCCTATCACTGCTGCGTTTATGCCGCTGTACACATGCTTGATTCTCTTTTGGAGACATATAAATCCATAGGTTTTAAGATTATTACTAGTCAGGTATATTCTTAGGCGATTAATATGGGGTGTAGAGTCCACTTCGTTGAGCAAGGAGTAGCTCTTGTCTATTACATATTTGGCTTATGGAATGGTATCTGTGCTAATTTCAATCTCTGGTTTTATGCAGAACCCCAACTCACCTTTCCCCTTAAGCAAGCATAAGTTGGTTTTCTACATTTGAGACCGTGTTCTGTTTTGTAATTCAGTTTCTGTGTAGCCAAGTTTACATTCCGTGTAGTAGTGATATCTTATGATGTTTCCTTTTCTGTGTGACTTATCTCACTTAGAATCATCGTACCTGAATCCACTCATTATGCTGCTACGGGCCTGATGATATAGATTTCATTGCTGAGTGATATTGCATTGTACGTAAGTACCACAAATTCTTTATCCATTTTTCACCTTCTGTGATATTGAATTTGTACTGTAAATGAGGTTCTTGTAAACAGAGCCGTCCCAAACTTTGGGGTGGCTGTGTCTTTTTGATTTTAATTTCCCTAAGCTATAGGACCATAAGTGGAAGTGCCCTAGGCTCTGTTGCTTTGTTTTTTAGATGTTTCAGGAAACACCATACACTTCTCCAGAGTGGCTGTTGGCAATTTACATCCCGCCCATCAGCATAACAAGGCTCCCAGTTCTCCATGGCCTGTCCTGCCTTTCTGGATTTTACACTTTTTTCAGATGGCCCTTTTGACCGGTTGGGCAGTGAGACTTCATGGTAGTGCAGATTTCCTTTGCAAGCTTGCTTGGTTGGCCAAAAAGGGCGTATGCGTTTTTTCCTGAATATATTCAGGAAAAAACGCATACGCCCTTTTTGGCCAAGTGCATCATTGTGGACGTTCTGCCTCTTTTCCTATGCTTTACATGCAATTCCAGTCTACCTCCTGAAATCGGTTTCCTGCAATTCTGCCCCGCTTTCAAGTCCTCTTGGCAGCCTTACTTCAATATATTTTTGGACGATAGCTGTCATTTTTAACTCTGCAGGTTTGTGAATTACAGTGCCCCTGAGCTCCTTTCTTCAACTCGCTTTCTTGTGAGCTGGCCGCAACACCGCAGGATTGCTTCAGGCCCTAGTGTGGTTCCGGCACGGCATGCTGAGCCTTTGGTTAATTCCTCTTCCTGGTGGGAAATGAGAGTTAAATTTGCCCGTCCAGACACCTCCAGGTAGTCTCTCATTGGTTCTCCCTATTCCTGTTCATTTTCCGCAGAAATTGCAAACTGGGTCAAACAGGAGGTTAAAGGCACTGACTCTCCAAGTGGGGAGAGTTTTAGTAAAGCGTCTGGAATGTTGCACCCGAGTACCAGGGGACAAAAACTGAGACACATTTGAACACGTTTCCCGATCACACGGTGGATCATACTCTGGGTTCCACATGCATGTTTTAGCTGAAGGAAGAATCCCTTAAACCTGGAGAGTTGAGACCCATGGAATGGGTACCATTCAATATGACTTCAAAGGTTCTGCATTGGCTCACCGAACCTCACCAATCCTATCACTGCTGCGCTTATGCCACTGTACACACGCTTGATTCTCTTTCGGAGACATATAAATCCATAGATTTTAAGATTCTTACTAGTCAGGTATATTCTTAGACGTTTAATATGGGGTGTTGAGTCCTCTTCGTTGAGCAAGGAGTAGCTCTTGTCTATTACATATTTGGCTTATGGAACGGTATCTGTGCTAATTTCAATCTCTGGTTTTATGCAGCACCCCAACTCACCTTTCCCCTTAAGCAAGCATAAGTTGGTTTTCTACATTTGAGACCTTGTTCTGTTTTGTAATTCAGTTCCTGTGTAGCCAAGTTTACATTCCGTGTATTAGTGATATCTTATGATGTTTCTTTTTCTGTGTGACTTATCTCACTTAGAATCATCGTACCTGAATCCACTCATTATGCTGCTATGGGCCTGATGACATAGATTTCATTGCTGAGTGATATTGCATTGTACGTAAGTACCACAACTTCTTTATCCATTTTTCGCTTTCTGTGATATTGAACTTGTACCGTAAACGAGGTTCTTGTAAACAGAGCCGTCCCAAACTTTGGGGTGGCTGTGTCTTTTTGATTTTAATTTCCCTAAGCTATAGGACCATAAGTGGAAGTGCCCTAGGCTCTGTTGCTTTGTTTTTTAGATGTTTCAGGAAACACCATACACTTCTCCAGAGTGGCTGTTGGCAATTTACATCCCGCCCATCAGCATAACAAGGCTCCCAATTCTCCATGAGCTGTCCTGCCTTTCTGGATTTTACACTTTTTTCAGATGGCCCTTTTGACTGGGGGGCAGTGAGACTTCATTGTAGTGCAGATTTCCTTTGCAAGCTTGCTTGGTTGGCCAAAAAGGGCGTATGCGTTTTTTCCTGAATATATTCAGGAAAAAACGCATACGCCCTTTTTGGCCAAGTGCATCATTGTGGACGTTCTGCCTCTTTTCCTATGCTTTACATGCAATTCCAGTCTACCTCCTGAAATCGGATTCCTGCAATCCTGCCCCGCTTTCAAGTCCTCTTGGCAGCCTTACTTCAATATATTTTTGGACGATAGCTGTCATTTTTAACTCTGCAGGTTTGTGAATTACAGTGCCCCTGAGCTCCGTTCTTCAACTCACTTTCTTGTGAGCTGGCCGCAACACCGCAGGATTGCTTCAGGCCCTAGTGTGGTTCCGGCATGGCACGCTGAGCCTTTGGTTAATTCCTCTTCCTGGTGGGAAATGAGAGTTAAATTTGCCCATCCAGACACCTCCAGCTAGTCTCTCATTGGTTCTCCCTATTCCTGTTCATTTTCCGCAGAAATTGCAAACTGGCCAAACAGGAGGTTAAAGGCACTGACTCTCCAAGTGGGGAGAGTGTTAGTAAAGCATCTGGAATGTTGCACCCGAGTACCAGGGGACAAAAACTGAGACACATTTGAACACGTTTCCCGATCACACGGTGGATCATACTCTGGGTTCCACATGCATGTTTTAGCTGAAGGAAGAATCCCTTAAACCTGGAAAGTTGAGACCCATGGAATGGGTACCATGCAATATGACTTCAAAGGGTCTGCATTTGCTCATCAAACCTCACCAATCCTATCACTGCTGCGTTTATGCCGCTGTACACATGCTTGATTCTCTTTTGGAGACATATAAATCCATAGGTTTTAAGATTATTACTAGTCAGGTATATTCTTAGGCGATTAATATGGGGTGTAGAGTCCACTTCGTTGAGCAAGGAGTAGCTCTTGTCTATTACATATTTGGCTTATGGAATGGTATCTGTGCTAATTTCAATCTCTGGTTTTATGCAGAACCCCAACTCACCTTTCCCCTTAAGCAAGCATAAGTTGGTTTTCTACATTTGAGACCGTGTTCTGTTTTGTAATTCAGTTTCTGTGTAGCCAAGTTTACATTCCGTGTAGTAGTGATATCTTATGATGTTTCTTTTTCTGTGTGACTTATCTCACTTAGAATCATCGTACCTGAATCCACTCATTATGCTGCTACGGGCCTGATGATATAGATTTCATTGCTGAGTGATATTGCATTGTACGTAAGTACCACAAATTCTTTATCCATTTTTCACCTTCTGTGATATTGAATTTGTACTGTAAATGAGGTTCTTGTAAACAGAGCCGTCCCAAACTTTGGGGTGGCTGTGTCTTTTTGATTTTAATTTCCCTAAGCTATAGGACCATAAGTGGAAGTGCCCTAGGCTCTGTTGCTTTGTTTTTTAGATGTTTCAGGAAACACCATACACTTCTCCAGAGTGGCTGTTGGCAATTTACATCCCGCCCATCAGCATAACAAGGCTCCCAGTTCTCCATGGCCTGTCCTGCCTTTCTGGATTTTACACTTTTTTCAGATGGCCCTTTTGACTGGGGGGCAGTGAGACTTCATTGTAGTGCAGATTTCCTTTGCAAGCTTGCTTGGTTGGCCAAAAAGGGCGTATGCGTTTTTTCCTGAATATATTCAGGAAAAAACGCATACGCCCTTTTTGGCCAAGTGCATCATTGTGGACGTTCTGCCTCTTTTCCTATGCTTTACATGCAATTCCAGTCTACCTCCTGAAATCGGATTCCTGCAATTCTGCCCCGCTTTCGAGTCCTCTTGGCAGCCTTACTTCAATATATTTTTGGACGATAGCTGTCATTTATAACTCTGCAGGTTTGTGAATTACAGTGCCCCTGAGCTCCTTTCTTCAACTCGCTTTCTTGTGAGCTGGCCGCAACACCGCAGGATTGCTTCAGGCCCTAGTGTGGTTCCGGCATGGCACGCTGAGCCTTTGGTTAATTCCTCTTCCTGGTGGGAAATGAGAGTTAAATTTGCCCGTCCAGACACCTCCAGGTAGTCTCTCATTGGTTCTCCCTATTCCTGTTCATTTTCCGCAGAAATTGCAAACTGGGTCAAACAGGAGGTTAAAGGCACTGACTCTCCAAGTGGGGAGAGTTTTAGTAAAGCGTCTGGAATGTTGCACCCGAGTACCAGGGGACAAAAACTGAGACACATTTGAACACGTTTCCCGATCACACGGTGGATCATACTCTGGGTTCCACATGCATGTTTTAGCTGAAGGAAGAATCCCTTAAACCTGGAGAGTTGAGACCCATGGAATGGGTACCATTCAATATGACTTCAAAGGTTCTGCATTGGCTCACCGAACCTCACCAATCCTATCACTGCTGCGCTTATGCCACTGTACACACGCTTGATTCTCTTTCGGAGACATAGAAATCCATAGATTTTAAGATTCTTACTAGTCAGGTATATTCTTAGACGTTTAATATGGGGTGTTGAGTCCTCTTCGTTGAGCAAGGAGTAGCTCTTGTCTATTACATATTTGGCTTATGGAACGGTATCTGTGCTAATTTCAATCTCTGGTTTTATGCAGCACCCCAACTCACCTTTCCCCTTAAGCAAGCATAAGTTGGTTTTCTACATTTGAGACCTTGTTCTGTTTTGTAATTCAGTTCCTGTGTAGCCAAGTTTTCATTCCGTGTAGTAGTGATATCTTATGATGTTTCTTTTTCTGTGTGACTTATCTCACTTAGAATCATCGTACCTGAATCCACTCATTATGCTGCTATGGGCCTGATGACATAGATTTCATTGCTGAGTGATATTGCATTGTACGTAAGTACCACAACTTCTTTATCCATTTTTCGCTTTCTGTGATATTGAACTTGTACCGTAAACGAGGTTCTTGTAAACAGAGCCGTCCCAAACTTTGGGGTGGCTGTGTCTTTTTGATTTTAATTTCCCTAAGCTATACGACCATAAGTGGAAGTGCCCTAGGCTCTGTTGCTTTGTTTTTTAGATGTTTCAGGAAACACCATACACTTCTCCAGAGTGGCTGTTGGCAATTTACATCCCGCCCATCAGCATAACAAGGCTCCCAGTTCTCCATGGCCTGTCCTGCCTTTCTGGATTTTATACTTTTTTCAGATGGCCCTTTTGACCGGGGGGCAGTGAGACTTCATTGTAGTGCAGATTTCCTTTGCAAGCTTGCTTGGTTGGCCAAAAAGTGCGTATGCGTTTTTTCCTGAATATATTCAGGAAAAAACGCATACGCCCTTTTTGGCCAAGTGCATCATTGTGGACGTTCTGCCTCTTTTCCTATGCTTTACATGCAATTCCAGTCTACCTCCTGAAATCGGATTCCTGCAATCCTGCCCCGCTTTCAAGTCCTCTTGGCAGCCTTACTTCAATATATTTTTGGACGATAGCTGTCATTTTTAACTCTGCAGGTTTGTGAATTACAGTGCCCCTGAGCTCCTTTCTTCAACTCACTTTCTTGTGAGCTGGCCGCAACACCGCAGGATTGCTTCAGGCCCTAGTGTGGTTCCGGCATGGCACGCTGAGCCTTTGGTTAATTCCTCTTCCTGGTGGGAAATGAGAGTTAAATTTGCCCATCCAGACACCTCCAGCTAGTCTCTCATTGGTTCTCCCTATTCCTGTTCATTTTCCGCAGAAATTGCAAACTGGGCCAAACAGGAGGTTAAAGGCACTGACTCTCCAAGTGGGGAGAGTGTTAGTAAAGCATCTGGAATGTTGCACCCGAGTACCAGGGGACAAAAACTGAGACACATTTGAACACGTTTCCCGATCACACGGTGGATCATACTCTGGGTTCCACATGCATGTTTTAGCTGAAGGAAGAATCCCTTAAACCTGGAAAGTTGAGACCCATGGAATGGCTACCATGCAATATGACTTCAAAGGGTCTGCATTTGCTCATCAAACCTCACCAATCCTATCACTGCTGCGTTTATGCCGCTGTACACATGCTTGATTCTCTTTTGGAGACATATAAATCCATAGGTTTTAAGATTATTACTAGTCAGGTATATTCTTAGGCGATTAATATGGGGTGTAGAGTCCACTTCGTTGAGCAAGGAGTAGCTCTTGTCTATTACATATTTGGCTTATGGAATGGTATCTGTGCTAATTTCAATCTCTGGTTTTATGCAGAACCCCAACTCACCTTTCCCCTTAAGCAAGCATAAGTTGGTTTTCTACATTTGAGACCGTGTTCTGTTTTGTAATTCAGTTTCTGTGTAGCCAAGTTTACATTCCGTGTAGTAGTGATATCTTATGATGTTTCTTTTTCTGTGTGACTTATCTCACTTAGAATCATCGTACCTGAATCCACTCATTATGCTGCTACGGGCCTGATGATATAGATTTCATTGCTGAGTGATATTGCATTGTACGTAAGTACCACAAATTCTTTATCCATTTTTCACCTTCTGTGATATTGAATTTGTACTGTAAATGAGGTTCTTGTAAACAGAGCCGTCCCAAACTTTGGGGTGGCTGTGTCTTTTTGATTTTAATTTCCCTAAGCTATAGGACCATAAGTGGAAGTGCCCTAGGCTCTGTTGCTTTGTTTTTTAGATGTTTCAGGAAACACCATACACTTCTCCAGAGTGGCTGTTGGCAATTTACATCCCGCCCATCAGCATAACAAGGCTCCCAGTTCTCCATGGCCTGTCCTGCCTTTCTGGATTTTACACTTTTTTCAGATGGCCCTTTTGACCGGTTGGGCAGTGAGACTTCATGGTAGTGCAGATTTCCTTTGCAAGCTTGCTTGGTTGGCCAAAAAGGGCGTATGCGTTTTTTCCTGAATATATTCAGGAAAAAACGCATACGCCCTTTTTGGCCAAGTGCATCATTGTGGACGTTCTGCCTCTTTTCCTATGCTTTACATGCAATTCCAGTCTACCTCCTGAAATCGGTTTCCTGCAATTCTGCCCCGCTTTCAAGTCCTCTTGGCAGCCTTACTTCAATATATTTTTGGACGATAGCTGTCATTTTTAACTCTGCAGGTTTGTGAATTACAGTGCCCCTGAGCTCCTTTCTTCAACTCGCTTTCTTGTGAGCTGGCCGCAACACCGCAGGATTGCTTCAGGCCCTAGTGTGGTTCCGGCATGGCATGCTGAGCCTTTGGTTAATTCCTCTTCCTGGTGGGAAATGAGAGTTAAATTTGCCCGTCCAGACACCTCCAGGTAGTCTCTCATTGGTTCTCCCTATTCCTGTTCATTTTCCGCAGAAATTGCAAACTGGGCCAAACAGGAGCTTAAAGGCACTGACTCTCCAAGTGGGGAGAGTTTTAGTAAAGCGTCTGGAATGTTGCACCCGAGTACCAGGGGACAAAAACTGAGACACATTTGAACACGTTTCCCGATCACACGGTGGATCATACTCTGGGTTCCACATGCATGTTTTAGCTGAAGGAAGAATCCCTTAAACCTGGAGAGTTGAGACCCATGGAATGGGTACCATTCAATATGACTTCAAAGGTTCTGCATTGGCTCACCGAACCTCACCAATCCTATCACTGCTGCGCTTATGCCACTGTACACACGCTTGATTCTCTTTCGGAGACATAGAAATCCATAGATTTTAAGATTCTTACTAGTCAGGTATATTCTTAGACGTTTAATATGGGGTGTTGAGTCCTCTTCGTTGAGCAAGGAGTAGCTCTTGTCTATTACATATTTGGCTTATGGAACGGTATCTGTGCTAATTTCAATCTCTGGTTTTATGCAGCACCCCAACTCACCTTTCCCCTTAAGCAAGCATAAGTTGGTTTTCTACATTTGAGACCTTGTTCTGTTTTGTAATTCAGTTCCTGTGTAGCCAAGTTTACATTCCGTGTATTAGTGATATCTTATGATGTTTCTTTTTCTGTGTGACTTATCTCACTTAGAATCATCGTACCTGAATCCACTCATTATGCTGCTATGGGCCTGATGACATAGATTTCATTGCTGAGTGATATTGCATTGTACGTAAGTACCACAACTTCTTTATCCATTTTTCGCTTTCTGTGATATTGAACTTGTACCGTAAACGAGGTTCTTGTAAACAGAGCCGTCCCAAACTTTGGGGTGGCTGTGTCTTTTTGATTTTAATTTCCCTAAGCTATAGGACCATAAGTGGAAGTGCCCTAGGCTCTGTTGCTTTGTTTTTTAGATGTTTCAGGAAACACCATACACTTCTCCAGAGTGGCTGTTGGCAATTTACATCCCGCCCATCAGCATAACAAGGCTCCCAATTCTCCATGAGCTGTCCTGCCTTTCTGGATTTTACACTTTTTTCAGATGGCCCTTTTGACTGGGGGGCAGTGAGACTTCATTGTAGTGCAGATTTCCTTTGCAAGCTTGCTTGGTTGGCCAAAAAGGGCGTATGCGTTTTTTCCTGAATATATTCAGGAAAAAACGCATACGCCCTTTTTGGCCAAGTGCATCATTGTGGACGTTCTGCCTCTTTTCCTATGCTTTACATGCAATTCCAGTCTACCTCCTGAAATCGGATTCCTGCAATTCTGCCCCGCTTTCGAGTCCTCTTGGCAGCCTTACTTCAATATATTTTTGGACGATAGCTGTCATTTATAACTCTGCAGGTTTGTGAATTACAGTGCCCCTGAGCTCCTTTCTTCAACTCGCTTTCTTGTGAGCTGGCCGCAACACCGCAGGATTGCTTCAGGCCCTAGTGTGGTTCCGGCATGGCACGCTGAGCCTTTGGTTAATTCCTCTTCCTGGTGGGAAATGAGAGTTAAATTTGCCCGTCCAGACACCTCCAGGTAGTCTCTCATTGGTTCTCCCTATTCCTGTTCATTTTCCGCAGAAATTGCAAACTGGTTCAACAGGAGGTTAAAGGCACTGACTCTCCAAGTGGGGAGAGTTTTAGTAAAGCGTCTGGAATGTTGCACCCGAGTACAAGGGGACAAAAACTGAGACACATTTGAACACGTTTCCCGATCACACGGTGGATCATACTCTGGGTTCCACATGCATGTTTTAGCTGAAGGAAGAATCCCTTAAACCTGGAGAGTTGAGACCCATGGAATGGGTACCATTCAATATGACTTCAAAGGTTCTGCATTGGCTCACCGAACCTCACCAATCCTATCACTGCTGCGCTTATGCCACTGTACACACGCTTGATTCTCTTTCGGAGACATATAAATCCATAGATTTTAAGATTCTTCCTAGTCAGGTATATTCTTAGACGTTTAATATGGGGTGTTGAGTCCTCTTCGTTGAGCAAGGAGTAGCTCTTGTCTATTACATATTTGGCTTATGGAACGGTATCTGTGCTAATTTCAATCTCTGGTTTTATGCAGCACCCCAACTCACCTTTCCCCTTAAGCAAGCATAAGTTGGTTTTCTACATTTGAGACCTTGTTCTGTTTTGTAATTCAGTTCCTGTGTAGCCAAGTTTACATTCCGTGTATTAGTGATATCTTATGATGTTTCTTTTTCTGTGTGACTTATCTCACTTAGAATCATCGTACCTGAATCCACTCATTATGCTGCTATGGGCCTGATGACATAGATTTCATTGCTGAGTGATATTGCATTGTACGTAAGTACCACAACTTCTTTATCCATTTTTCGCTTTCTGTGATATTGAACTTGTACCGTAAACGAGGTTCTTGTAAACAGAGCCGTCCCAAACTTTATGGTGGCTGTGTCTTTTTGATTTTAATTTCCCTAAGCTATACGACCATAAGTGGAAGTGCCCTAGGCTCTGTTGCTTTGTTTTGTAGATGTTTCAGGAAACACCATACACTTCTCCAGAGAGGCTATTGGCAATTTACATCCCGGCCACCAGCATAACAAGGCTCCCAGTTCTCCATGGCCTGTCCTGCCTTTCTGGATTTTATACTTTTTTCAGATGGCCCTTTTGACCGGGGGGCAGTGAGACTTCATTGTAGTGCAGATTTCCTTTGCAAGCTTGCTTGGTTGGCCCAAAAGGGCGTATGCGTTTTTTCCTGAATATATTCAGGAAAAAACGCATACGCCCTTTTTGGCCAAGTGCATCATTGTGGACGTTCTGCCTCTTTTCCTATGCTTTACATGCAATTCCAGTCTACCTCCTGAAATCGGTTTCCTGCAATTCTGCCCCGCTTTCAAGTCCTCTTGGCAGCCTTACTTCAATATATTTTTGGACGATAGCTGTCATTTATAACTCTGCAGGTTTGTGAATTACAGTGCCCCTGAGCTCCTTTCTTCAACTCGCTTTCTTGTGAGCTGGCCGCAACACCGCAGCATGGCTTCAGGCCCTAGTGTGGTTCCGGCATGGCACGCTGAGCCTTTGGTTAATTCCTCTTCCTGGTGGGAAATGAGAGTTAAATTTGCCCGTCCAGACACCTCCAGCTAGTCTCTCATTGGTTCTCCCTATTCCTGTTCATTTTCCGCAGAAATTGCAAACTGGGCCAAACAGGAGGTTAAAGGCACTGACTCTCCAAGTGGGGAGAGTGTTAGTAAAGCGACTGGAATGTTGCACCCGAGTACCAGGGGACGAAAACTGAGACACATTTGAACACGTTTCCCGATCACACGGTGGATCATACTCTGGGTTCCACATGCATGTTTTAGCTGAAGGAAGAATCCCTTAAACCTGGAGAGTTGAGACCCATGGAATGGGTACCATGCAATATGACCTCAAAGGGTCTGCATTTGCTCACCGAACCTCACCAATCTTATCACTGCTGCATTTATGCTGCTGTACACACGCTTGATTCTCTTTCGGAGACATATAAATCCATAGGTGTTAAGATTCTTACTAGTCAGGTATATTCTTAGGCATTTAATATGGGGTGTTGAGTCCACTTCGTTGAGCAAGGAGTAGCTCTTGTCTATTACCTATTTGGCTTATGGAATGGTATCTGTGCTAATTTCAATCTCTGGTTTTATGCAGCACCCCAACTCACCTTTCCCCTTAAGCAAGCATAAGTTGGTTTTCTACATTTGAGATCCTGTTCTGTTTTGTAATTCAGTTCCTGTGTAGCCAAGTTTACATTCCGTGTATTAGTGATATCTTATGATGTTTCTCTTTCTGTGTGACTTATTTCACTTAGAATCATCGTACCTGAATCCACTCATTATGCTGCTACGGGCCTGATGACATAGATTTCATTCCTGAGTGATATTGCATTGTACGTAAGTACCACAACTTCTTTATCCATTTTTCACTTTCTGCTATATTGAACTTGTACCATAAACGAGATTCTTGTAAACAGAGCCGGCCCAAACTTTGGGGTGGCTGTGTCTTTTTGATTTTAATTTCCCTAAGCTATAGGACCATAAGTGGAAGTGCTCTAGGCTCTGTTGCTTTGTTTTGTAGATGTTTCAGGAAACACCATACACTTCTCCAGAGTGGCTGTTGGCAATTTACATCCCACCCATCAGCATAACAAGGCTCCCAGTTCTCCATGGCCTGTCCTGCCTTTCTGGATGTTATACTTTTTTCAGATGGCCCTTTTGACCGGGGGGCAGTGAGACTTCATTGTAGTGCAGATTTCCTTTGCAAGCTTGCTTGGTTGGCCAAAAAGGGCGTATGCGTTTTTTCCTGAATATATTCAGGAAAAAACGCATACGCCCTTTTTGGCCAAGTGCATCATTGTGGACGTTCTGCCTCTTTTCCTATGCTTTACATGCAATTCCAGTCTACCTCCTGAAATCGGTTTCCTGCAATTCTGCCCCGCTTTCACGTCCTCTTGGCAGCCTTACTTCAATATATTTTTGGACGATAGCTGTCATTTTTAACTCTGCAGGTTTGTGAATTACAGTGCCCCTGAGCTCCTTTCTTCAACTCGCT
This sequence comes from Pseudorca crassidens, assembly GCF_039906515.1. Lineage (NCBI taxonomy): Eukaryota > Metazoa > Chordata > Mammalia > Artiodactyla > Delphinidae > Pseudorca > Pseudorca crassidens. The sequence continues at coordinate 163,599,990 of NC_090296.1, forward strand.
TTTTTGTGAGCTGGCCGCAACACCGCAGCATTGCTTCAGGCCCTAGTGTGGTTCCGGCATGGCACGCTGAGCCTTTGGTTAATTCCTCTTCCTGGTGGGAAATGAGAGTTAAATTTGCCCATCCAGACACCTCCAGCTAGTCTCTCATTGGTTCTCCCTATTTCTGTTCATTTTCCGCAGAAATTGCAAACTGGGCCAAACAGGAGGTTAAAGGCACTGTCTCTCCAAGTGGGGAGAGTGTTAGTAAAGCGTCTGGAATGTTGCACCCGAGTACCAGGGGACAAAAACTGAGACACATTTGAACACGTTTCCCGATCACACGGTTGATCATACTCTGGGTTCCACATGCATGTTTTAGCTGAAGGAAGAATCCCTTAAACCTGGAGAGTTGAGACCCATGGAATGGGTACCATGCAATATGACTTCAAAGGGTCTGCATTTGCTCACCGAACCTCACCAATCCTATCACTGCTGCATTTATGCCGCTGTACACACGCTTGATTCTCTTTCGGAGACATATAAATCCATAGGTGTTAAGATTCTTACTAGTCAGGTATATTCTTAGGCATTTAATATGGGGTGTTGACTCCACTTCGTTGAGCAAGGAGTAGCTCTTGTCTATTACCTGTTTGGCTTATGGAATGGTATCTGTGCTAATTTCAATCTCTGGTTTTATGCAACACCCCAACTCACCTTTCCCCTTAAGCAAGCATAAGTTGGTTTTCTACATTTGAGATCCTGTTCTGTTTTGTAATTCAGTTCCTGTGTAGCCAAGTTTACATTCCGTGTATTAGTGATATCTTATGATGTTTCTTTTTCTGTGTGACTTATTTCACTTAGAATCATCGTACCTGAATCCACTCATTATGCTGCTACGGGCCTGATGACATAGATTTCATTCCTGAGTGATATTGCATTGTACGTAAGTACCACAACTTCTTTATCCATTTTTCACTTTCTGCTATATTGAACTTGTACCATAAACGAGGTTCTTGTAAACAGAGCCGTCCCAAACTTTGGGGTGGCTGTGTCTTTTTGATTTTAATTTCCCTAAGCTATACGACCATAAGTGGAAGTGCCCTAGGCTCTGTTGCTTTGTTTTTTAGATGTTTCAGGAAACACCATACACTTCTCCAGAGTGGCTGTTGGCAATTTACATCCCGCCCGTCAGCATAACAAGGCTCCCAGTTCTCCATGGCCTGTCCTGCCTTTCTGGATGTTATACTTTTTTCAGATGGCCGTTTTGACCGGGGGGCAGTGAGACTTCATTGTAGTGCAGATTTCCTTTGCAAGCTTGCTTGGTTGGCCAAAAAGGACGTATGCGTTTTTTCCTGAATATATTCAGGAAAAAACGCATACGCCCTTTTTGGCCAAGTGCATCATTGTGGACGTTCTGCCTCTTTTCCTATGCTTTACATGCAATTCCAGTCTACCTCCTGAAATCGGTTTCCTGCAATTCTGCCCCGCTTTCAAGTCCTCTTGGCAGCCTTACTTCAATATATTTTTGGACGATAGCTGTCATTTTTAACTCTGCAGGTTTGTGAATTACAGTGCCCCTGAGCTCCTTTCTTCAACTCGCTTTTTTGTGAGCTGGCCGCAACACCGCAGCATTGCTTCAGGCCCTAGTGTGGTTCCGGCATGGCACGCTGAGCCTTTGGTTAATTCCTCTTCCTGGTGGGAAATGAGAGTTAAATTTGCCCATCCAGACACCTCCAGCTAGTCTCTCATTGGTTCTCCCTATTTCTGTTCATTTTCCGCAGAAATTGCAAACTGGGCCAAACAGGAGGTTAAAGGCACTGTCTCTCCAAGTGGGGAGAGTGTTAGTAAAGCGTCTGGAATGTTGCACCCGAGTACCAGGGGACAAAAACTGAGACACATTTGAACACGTTTCCCGATCACACGGTTGATCATACTCTGGGTTCCACATGCATGTTTTAGCTGAAGGAAGAATCCCTTAAACCTGGAGAGTTGAGACCCATGGAATGGGTACCATGCAATATGACTTCAAAGGGTCTGCATTTGCTCACCGAACCTCACCAATCCTATCACTGCTGCATTTATGCCGCTGTACACACGCTTGATTCTTTTTCGGAGACATATAAATCCATAGGTGTTAAGATTCTTACTAGTCAGGTATATTCTTAGGCATTTAATATGGGGTGTTGAGTCCACTTCGTTGAGCAAGGAGTAGCTCTTGTCTATTACCTATTTGGCTTATGGAATGGTATCTGTGCTAATTTCAATCTCTGGTTTTATGCAGCACCCCAACTCACCTTTCCCCTTAAGCAAGCATAAGTTGGTTTTCTACATTTGAGACCGTGTTCTGTTTTGTAATTCAGTTTCTGTGTAGCCAAGTTTACATTCCGTGTAGTAGTGATATCTTATGATGTTTCTTTTTCTGTGTGACTTATCTCACTTAGAATCATCGTACCTGAATCCACTCATTATGCTGCTACGGGCCTGATGATATAGATTTCATTGCTGAGTGATATTGCATTGTACGTAAGTACCACAAAATCTTTGTCCATTTTTCACTTTCTGTGATATTGAACTTGTACCGTAAACGAGGTTCTTGTAAACAGAGCTGTCCCAAACTTTGGGGTGGCTGTGTCTTTTTGATTTTAATTTCCCTAAGCTATAGGACCATAAGTGGAAGTGCCCTAGGCTCTGTTGCTTTGTTTTTTAGATGTTTCAGGAAACACCATACACTTCTCCAGAGTGGCTGTTGGCAATTTACATCCCGCCCATCAGCATAACAAGGCTCCCAGTTCTCCATGGCCTGTCCTGCCTTTCTGGATTTTACACTTTTTTCAGATGGCCCTATTGACCGGGGGGCAGTGAGACTTCATTGTAGTGCAGATTTCCTTTGCAAGCTTGCTTGGTTGGCCAAAAAGGGCGTATGCGTTTTTTCCTGAATATATTCAGGAAAAAACGCATACGCCCTTTTTGGCCAAGTGCATCATTGTGGACATTCTGTCTCTTTTCCTATGCTTTACATGCAATTCCAGTCTACCTCCTGAAATCGGATTCCTGCAATTCTGCCCCGCTTTCGAGTCCTCTTGGCAGCCTTACTTCAATATATTTTTGGACGATAGCTGTCATTTTTAACTCTGCAGGTTTGTGAATTACAGTGCCCCTGAGCTCCTTTCTTCAACTCGCTTTCTTGTGAGCTGGCCGCAACACCGCAGGATTGCTTCAGGCCCTAGTGTGGTTCCGGCATGGCACGCTGAGCCTTTGGTTAATTCCTCTTCCTGGTGGGAAATGAGAGTTAAATTTGCCCATCCAGACACCTCCAGCTAGTCTCTCATTGGTTCTCCCTATTCCTGTTCATTTTCCGCAGAAATTGCAAACTGGGCCAAACAGGAGGTTAAAGGCAGTGACTCTCCAAGTGGGGAGAGTGTTAGTAAAGCGTCTGGAATGTTGCACCCGAGTACCAGGGGACGAAAACTGAGACACATTTGAACACGTTTCCCGATCACACGGTGGATCATACTCTGGGTTCCACATGCATGTTTTAGCTGAAGGAAGAATCCCTTAAACCTGGAGAGTTGAGACCCATGGAATGGCTACCATGCAATATGACTTCAAAGGGTCTGCATTTGCTCATCAAACCTCAGAAATCCTATCACTGCTGCGTTTATGCCGCTGTACACATGCTTGATTCTCTTTTGGAGACATATAAATCCATAGGTTTTAAGATTATTATTAGTCAGGTATATTCTTAGGCGATTAATATGGGGTGTAGTGTCCACTTCGTTGAGCAAGGAGTAGATCTTGTCTATTACATATTTGGCTTATGGAATGGTATCTGTGCTAATTTCAATCTCTGGTTTTATGCAGAACCCCAACTCACCTTTCCCCTTAAGCAAGCATAAGTTGGTTTTCTACATTTGAGACCGTGTTCTGTTTTGTAATTCAGTTTCTGTGTAGCCAAGTTTACATTCCGTGTAGTAGTGATATCTTATGATGTTTCCTTTTCTGTGTGACTTATCTCACTTAGAATCATCGTACCTGAATCCACTCATTATGCTGCTACGGGCCTGATGATATAGATTTCATTGCTGAGTGATATTGCATTGTACGTAAGTACCACAAATTCTTTATCCATTTTTCACCTTCTGTGATATTGAATTTGTACTGTAAATGAGGTTCTTGTAAACAGAGCCGTCCCAAACTTTGGGGTGGCTGTGTCTTTTTGATTTTAATTTCCCTAAGCTATAGGACCATAAGTGGAAGTGCCCTAGGCTCTGTTGCTTTGTTTTTTAGATGTTTCAGGAAACACCATACACTTCTCCAGAGTGGCTGTTGGCAATTTACATCCCGCCCATCAGCATAACAAGGCTCCCAGTTCTCCATGGCCTGTCCTGCCTTTCTGGATTTTACACTTTTTTCAGATGGCCCTTTTGACCGGGGGGCAGTGAGACTTCATTGTAGTGCAGATTTCCTTTGCAAGCTTGCTTGGTTGGCCAAAAAGGGCGTATGCGTTTTTTCCTGAATATATTCAGGAAAAAACGCATACGCCCTTTTTGGCCAAGTGCATCATTGTGGACGTTCTGCCTCTTTTCCTATGCTTTACATGCAATTCCAGTCTACCTCCTGAAATCGGTTTCCTGCAATTCTGCCCCGCTTTCAAGTCCTCTTGGCAGCCTTACTTCAATATATTTTTGGACGATAGCTGTCATTTATAACTCTGCAGGTTTGTGAATTACAGTGCCCCTGAGCTCCTTTCTTCAACTCGCTTTCTTGTGAGCTGGCCGCAACACCGCAGGATTGCTTCAGGCCCTAGTGTCGTTCCGGCATGGCACGCTGAGCCTTTGGTTAATTCCTCTTCCTGGTGGGAAATGAGAGTTAAATTTGCCCGTCCAGACACCTCCAGCTAGTCTCTCATTGGTTCTCCCTATTCCTGTTCATTTTCCGCAGAAATTGCAAACTGGGCCAAACAGGAGGTTAAAGGCAGTGACTCTCCAAGTGGGGAGAGTGTTAGTAAAGCGTCTGGAATGTTGCGCCCGAGTACCAGGGGACGAAAAGTGAGACATTTGAACACGTTTCCCGATCACACAGTGGATCATACTCTGGGTTCCACATGCATATTTTAGGTGAAGGAAGAATCCCTTAAACCTGGAGAGTTGAGCCCCATGGAATGGGTACCATGCAATATGACTTCAAAGGGTCTGCATTTGCTCACCGAACCTCACCAATCCTATCACTGCTACGTTTATGCCGCTGTACACACGCTTGATTCTCTTTCGGAGACATATAAATCCATAGGTTTTAAGATTCTTACCAGTCAGGTATATTCTTAGGCATTTAATATGGGGTGTTGAGTCCACTTCGTTGAGCAAGGAGTAGCTCTTGTCTATTACCTATTTGGCTTATGGAATGGTATCTGTGCTAATTTCAATCTCTGGTTTTATGCAGCACCCCAACTCACCTTTCCCCTTAAGCAAGCATAAGTTGGTTTTCTACATTTGAGATCCTGTTCTGTTTTGTAATTCAGTTCCTGTGTAGCCAAGTTTACATTCCGTGTATTAGTGATATCTTATGATGTTTCTTTTTCTGTGTGACTTATCTCACTTAGAATCATCGTACCTGAATCCACTCATTATGCTGCTATGGGCCTGATGACATAGATTTCATTGCTGAGTGATATTGCATTGTACGTAAGTACCACAACTTCTTTATCCATTTTTCGCTTTCTGTGATATTGAACTTGTACCGTAAACGAGGATCTTGTAAACAGAGCCGTCCCAAACTTTAGGGTGGCTGTGTCTTTTTGATTTTAATTTCCCTAAGCTATAGGACCATAAGTGGAAGTGCCCTAGGCTCTGTTGCTTTGTTTTTTAGATGTTTCAGGAAACACCATACACTTCTCCAGAGTGGCTGTTGGCAATTTACATCCCGCCCATCAGCATAACAAGGCTCCCAGTTCTCCATGGCCCATCCTGCCTTTCTGGATTTTACACTTTTTTCAGATGGCCCTTTTGACCGGGGGGCAGTGAGACTTCATTGTAGTGCAGATTTCCTTTGCAAGCTTGCTTGGTTGGCCAAAAAGGGCGTATGCGTTTTTTCCTGAATATATTCAGGAAAAAACGCATACGCCCTTTTTGGCCAAGTGCATCATTGTGGACGTTCTGCCTCTTTTCCTATGCTTTACATGCAATTCCAGTCTACCTCCTGAAATCGGTTTCCTGCAATCCTGCCCCGCTTTCAAGTCCTCTTGGCAGCCTTACTTCAATATATTTTTGGACGATAGCTGTCATTTTTAACTCTGCAGGTTTGTGAATTACAGTGTCCCTGAGCTCCTTTCTTCAACTCGCTTTCTTGTGAGCTGGCCGCAACACCGCAGGATTGCTTCAGGCCCTAGTGTGGTTCTGGCATGGCACACTGAGCCTTTGGTTAATTCCTCTTCCTGGTGGGAAATGAGAGTTAAATTTGCCCATCCAGACACCTCCAGCTAGTCTCTCATTGGTTCTCCCTATTCCTGTTCATTTTCCGCAGAAATTGCAAACTGGGCCAAACAGGAGGTTAAAGGCACTGACTCTCCAAGTGGGGAGAGTGTTAGTAAAGCATCTGGAATGTTGCACCCGAGTACCAGGGGACAAAAACTGAGACACATTTGAACACGTTTCCCGATCACACGGTGGATCATACTCTGGGTTCCACATGCATGTTTTAGCTGAAGGAAGAATCCCTTAAACCTGGAGAGTTGAGACCCATGGAATGGGTACCATGCAATATGACTTCAAAGGGTCTGCATTTGCTCATCAAACCTCACCAATCCTATCACTGCTGCGTTTATGCCGCTGTACACATGCTTGATTCTCTTTTGGAGACATATAAATCCATAGGTTTTAAAATTATTACTAGTCAGGTATATTCTTAGGCGATTAATATGGGGTGTAGAGTCCACTTCGTTGAGCAAGGAGTAGCTCTTGTCTATTACATATTTGGCTTATGGAATGGTATCTGTGCTAATTTCAATCTCTGGTTTTATGCAGCACCCCAACTCACCTTTCCCCTTAAGCAAGCATAAGTTGGTTTTCTACATTTGAGACCGTGTTCTGTTTTGTAATTCATTTTCTGTGTAGCCAAGTTTACATTCCGTGTAGTAGTGATATCTTATGATGTTTCTTTTTCTGTGTGACTTATCTCACTTAGAATCATCGTACCTGAATCCACTCATTATGCTGCTATGGGCCTGATGACATAGATTTCATTGCTGAGTGATATTGAATTGTACGTAAGTACCACAAATTCTTTATCCATTTTTCGCTTTCTGTGATATTGAACTTGTACCGTAAACGAGGATCTTGTAAACAGAGCCGTCCCAAACTTTGGGGTGGCTGTGTCTTTTTGATTTTAATTTCCCTAAGCTATAGGACCATAAGTGGAAGTGCCCTAGGCTCTGTTGCTTTGTTTTTTAGATGTTTCAGGAAACACCATACACTTCTCCAGAGTGGCTGTTGGCAATTTACATCCCGCCCATCAGCATAACAAGGCTCCCAGTTCTCCATGGCCTATCCTGCCTTTCTGGATTTTACACTTTTTTCAGATGGCCCTTTTGACCGGGGGGCAGTGAGACTTCATTGTAGTGCAGATTTCCTTTGCAAGCTTGCTTGGTTGGCCAAAAAGGGCGTATGCGTTTTTTCCTGAATATATTCAGGAAAAAACGCATACGCCCTTTTTGGCCAAGTGCATCATTGTGGACGTTCTGCCTCTTTTCCTATGCTTTACATGCAATTCCAGTCTACCTCCTGAAATCGGTTTCCTGCAATCCTGCCCCGCTTTCGAGTCCTCTTGGCAGCCTTACTTCAATATATTTTTGGACGATAGCTGTCATTTTTAACTCTGCAGGTTTGTGAATTACAGTGTCCCTGAGCTCCTTTCTTCAACTCGCTTTCTTGTGAGCTGGCCGCAACACCGCAGGATTGCTTCAGGCCCTAGTGTGGTTCCGGCATGGCACGCTGAGCCTTTGGTTAATTCCTCTTCCTGGTGGGAAATGAGAGTTAAATTTGCCCATCCAGACACCTCCAGCTAGTCTCTCATTGGTTCTCCCTATTCCTGTTCATTTTCCGCAGAAATTGCAAACTGGGCCAAACAGGAGGTTAAAGGCACTGACTCTCCAAGTGGGGAGAGTTTTAGTAAAGCGTCTGGAATGTTGCACCCGAGTACCAGGGGACAAAAACTGAGACACATTTGAACACGTTTCCCGATCACACGGTGGATCATACTCTGGGTTCCACATGCATGTTTTAGCTGAAGGAAGAATCCCTTAAACCTGGAGAGTTGAGACCCATGGAATGAGTATCATGCAATATGACTTCAAAGGTTCTGCATTGGCTCACCGAACCTCACCAATCCTATCACTGCTGCGCTTATGCCACTGTACACAAACTTGATTCTCTTTCGGAGACATATAAATCCATAGATTTTAAGATTCTTACTAGTCAGGTATATTCTTAGACATTTAATATGGGGTGTAGAGTCCACTTCGTTGAGCAAGGAGTAGCTCTTGTCTATTACATATTTGGCTTATGGAATGGTATCTGTGCTAATTTCAATCTCTGGTTTTATGCAGAACCCCAACTCACCTTTCCCCTTAAGCAAGCATAAGTTGGTTTTCTACATTTGAGACCGTGTTCTGTTTTGTAATTCAGTTCCTGTGTAGCCAAGTTTACATTCCGTGTATTAGTGATATCTTATGATGTTTCTTTTTCTGTGTGACTTATCTCACTTAGAATCATCGTACCTGAATCCACTCATTATGCTGCTATGGGCCTGATGACATAGATTTCATTGCTGAGTGATATTGCATTGTACGTAAGTACCACAAATTCTTTATCCATTTTTCGCATTCTGTGATATTGAACTTGTACCGTAAACGAGGTTCTTGTAAACAGAGCCGTCCCAAACTTTGGGGTGGCTGTGTCTTTTTGATTTTAATTTCCCTAAGCTATAGGACCATAAGTGGAAGTGCCCTAGGCTCTGTTGCTTTGTTTTTTAGATGTTTCAGGAAACACCATACACTTCTCCAGAGTGGCTGTTGGCAATTTACATCCCGCCCATCAGCATAACAAGGCTCCCAATTCTCCATGAGCTGTCCTGCCTTTCTGGATTTTACACTTTTTTCAGATGGCCCTTTTGACTGGGGGGCAGTGAGACTTCATTGTACTGCAGATTTCCTTTGCAAGCTTGCTTGGTTGGCCAAAAAGGGCGTATGCGTTTTTTCCTGAATATATTCAGGAAAAAACGCATACGCCCTTTTTGGCCAAGTGCATCATTGTGGACGTTCTGCCTCTTTTCCTATGCTTTACATGCACTTCCAGTCTACCTCCTGAAATCGGATTCCTGCAATTCTGCCCCGCTTTCGAGTCCTCTTGGCAGCCTTACTTCAATATATTTTTGGACGATAGCTGTCATTTATAACTCTGCAGGTTTGTGAATTACAGTGCCCCTGAGCTCCTTTCTTCAACTCGCTTTTTTGTGAGCTGGCCGCAACACCGCAGCATGGCTTCAGGCCCTAGTGTGGTTCCGGCATGGCACGCTGAGCCTTTGGTTAATTCCTCTTCCTGGTGGGAAATGAGAGTTAAATTTGCCCGTCCAGACACCTCCAGCTAGTCTCTCATTGGTTCTCCCTATTCCTGTTCATTTTCCGCAGAAATTGCAAACTGGGCCAAACAGGAGGTTAAAGGCACTGACTCTCCAAGTGGGGAGAGTTTTAGTAAAGCATCTGGAATGTTGCACCCGAGTACCAGGGGACGAAAACTGAGACACATTTGAACACGTTTCCCGATCACACGGTGGATCATACTCTGGGTTCCACATGCATGTTTTAGCTGAAGGAAGAATCCCTTAAACCTGGAGAGTTGAGACCCATGGAATGGCTACCATGCAATATGACTTCAAAGGGTCTGCATTTGCTCATCAAACCTCACCAATCCTATCACTGCTGCGTTTATGCCGCTGTACACATGCTTGATTCTCTTTTGGAGACATATAAATCCATAGGTTTTAAGATTATTACTAGTCAGGTATATTCTTAGGCGATTAATATGTGGTGTAGAGTCCACTTCGTTGAGCAAGGAGTAGCTCTTGTCTATTACATATTTGGCTTATGGAATGGTATCTGTGCTAATTTCAATCTCTGGTTTTATGCAGAACCCCAACTCACCTTTCCCCTTAAGCAAGCATAAGTTGGTTTTCTACATTTGAGACCGTGTTCTGTTTTGTAATTCAGTTTCTGTGTAGCCAAGTTTACATTCCGTGTAGTAGTGATATCTTATGATGTTTCTTTTTCTGTGTGACTTATCTCACTTAGAATCATCGTACCTGAATCCACTCATTATGCTGCTACGGGCCTGATGATATAGATTTCATTGCTGAGTGATATTGCATTGTACGTAAGTACCACAAATTCTTTATCCATTTTTCACCTTCTGTGATATTGAATTTGTACTGTAAATGAGGTTCTTGTAAACAGAGCCGTCCCAAACTTTGGGGTGGCTGTGTCTTTTTGATTTTAATTTCCCTAAGCTATAGGACCATAAGTGGAAGTGCCCTAGGCTCTGTTGCTTTGTTTTTTAGATGTTTCAGGAAACACCATACACTTCTCCAGAGTGGCTGTTGGCAATTTACATCCCGCCCATCAGTATAACAAGGCTCCCAGTTCTCCATGGCCTGTCCTGCCTTTCTGGATTTTATACTTTTTTCAGATGGCCCTTTTGACCGGGGGGCAGTGAGACTTCATTGTAGTGCAGATTTCCTTTGCAAGTTTGCTTGGTTGGCCAAAAAGAGCGTATGCGTTTTTTCCTGAATATATTCAGGAAAAAACGCATACGCCCTTTTTGGCCAAGTGCATCATTGTGGACGTTCTGCCTCTTTTCCTATGCTTTACATGCAATTCCAGTCTACCTCCTGAAATCGGTTTCCTGCAATCCTGCCCCGCTTTCAAGTCCTCTTGGCAGCCTTACTTCAATATATTTTTGGACGATAGCTGTCATTTTTAACTCTGCAGGTTTGTGAATTACAGTGCCCCTGAGCTCCTTTCTTCAACTCACTTTCTTGTGAGCTGGCCGCAACACCGCAGGATTGCTTCAGGCCCTAGTGTGGTTCCGGCATGGCACGCTGAGCCTTTGGTTAATTCCTCTTCCTGGTGGGAAATGAGAGTTAAATTTGCCCATCCAGACACCTCCAGCTAGTCTCTCATTGGTTCTCCCTATTCCTGTTCATTTTCCGCAGAAATTGCAAACTGGGCCAAACAGGAGGTTAAAGGCACTGACTCTCCAAGTGGGGAGAGTGTTAGTAAAGCATCTGGAATGTTGCACCCGAGTACCAGGGGACAAAAACTGAGACACATTTGAACACGTTTCCCGATCACACGGTGGATCATACTCTGGGTTCCACATGCATGTTTTAGCTGAAGGAAGAATCCCTTAAACCTGGAGAGTTGAGACCCATGGAATGGCTACCATGCAATATGACTTCAAAGGGTCTGCATTTGCTCATCAAACCTCACCAATCCAATCACTGCTGCGTTTATGCCGCTGTACACATGCTTGATTCTCTTTTGGAGACATATAAATCCATAGGTTTTAAGATTATTACTAGTCAGGTATATTCTTAGGCGATTAATATGGGGTGTAGAGTCCACTTCGTTGAGCAAGGAGTAGCTCTTGTCTATTACATATTTGGCTTATGGAATGGTATCTGTGCTAATTTCAATCTCTGGTTTTATGCAGAACCCCAACTCACCTTTCCCCTTAAGCAAGCATAAGTTGGTTTTCTACATTTGAGACCGTGTTCTGTTTTGTAATTCAGTTTCTGTGTAGCCAAGTTTACATTCCGTGTAGTAGTGATATCTTATGATGTTTCTTTTTCTGTGTGACTTATCTCACTTAGAATCATCGTACCTGAATCCACTCATTATGCTGCTACGGGCCTGATGATATAGATTTCATTGCTGAGTGATATTGCATTGTACGTAAGTACCACAAATTCTTTATCCATTTTTCACCTTCTGTGATATTGAATTTGTACTGTAAATGAGGTTCTTGTAAACAGAGCCGTCCCAAACTTTGGGGTGGCTGTGTCTTTTTGATTTTAATTTCCCTAAGCTATACGACCATAAGTGGAAGTGCCCTAGGCTCTGTTGCTTTGTTTTTTAGATGTTTCAGGAAACACCATACACTTCTCCAGAGTGGCTGTTGGCAATTTACATCCCGCCCATCAGCATAACAAGGCTCCCAGTTCTCCATGGCCTGTCCTGCCTTTCTGGATTTTACACTTTTTTCAGATGGCCCTTTTGGCCGGGAGGCAGTGAGACTTCATGGTAGTGCAGATTTCCTTTGCAAGCTTGCTTGGTTGGCCAAAAAGGGCGTATGCGTTTTTTCCTGAATATATTCAGGAAAAAACGCATACGCCCTTTTTGGCCAAGTGCATCATTGTGGACGTTCTGCCTCTTTTCCTATGCTTTACATGCAATTCCAGTCTACCTCCTGAAATCGGTTTCCTGCAATTCTGCCCCGCTTTCAAGTCCTCTTGGCAGCCTTACTTCAATATATTTTTGGACGATAGCTGTCATTTTTAACTCTGCAGGTTTGTGAATTACAGTGCCTATGAGCTCCTTTCTTCAACTCACTTTCTTGTGAGCTGGCCGCAACACCGCAGGATTGCTTCAGACCCTAGTGTGGTTCCGGCATGGCACGCTGAGCCTTTGGTTAATTCCTCTTCCTGGTGGGAAATGAGAGTTAAATTTGCCCGTCCAGACACCTCCAGTTAGTCTCTCATTGGTTCTCCCTATTCCTGTTCATTTTCCACAGAAATTGCAAACTGGGCCAAACAGGAGGTTAAAGGCACTGACTCTCCAAGTGGGGAGAGTGTTAGTAAAGCGTCTGGAATGTTGCACCCGAGTACCAGGGGACAAAAACTGAGACACATTTGAACACGTTTCCCGATCACACGGTGGATCATACTCTGGGTTCCACATGCATGTTTTAGCTGAAGGAAGAATCCCTTAAACCTGGAGAGTTGAGACCCATGGAATGAGTATCATGCAATATGACTTCAAAGGTTCTGCATTGGCTCACCGAACCTCACCAATCCTATCACTGCTGCGCTTATGCCACTGTACACAAACTTGATTCTCTTTCGGAGACATATAAATCCATAGATTTTAAGATTCTTACTAGTCAGGTATATTCTTAGACATTTAATATGGGGTGTAGAGTCCACTTCGTTGAGCAAGGAGTAGCTCTTGTCTATTACATATTTGGCTTATGGAATGGTATCTGTGCTAATTTCAATCTCTGGTTTTATGCAGAACCCCAACTCACCTTTCCCCTTAAGCAAGCATAAGTTGGTTTTCTACATTTGAGACCGTGTTCTGTTTTGTAATTCAGTTCCTGTGTAGCCAAGTTTACATTCCGTGTATTAGTGATATCTTATGATGTTTCTTTTTCTGTGTGACTTATCTCACTTAGAATCATCGTACCTGAATCCACTCATTATGCTGCTATGGGCCTGATGACATAGATTTCATTGCTGAGTGATATTGTATTGTACGTAAGTACCACAAATTCTTTATCCATTTTTCGCATTCTGTGATATTGAACTTGTACCGTAAACGAGGTTCTTGTAAACAGAGCCGTCCCAAACTTTGGGGTGGCTGTGTCTTTTTGATTTTAATTTCCCTAAGCTATAGGACCATAAGTGGAAGTGCCCTAGGCTCTGTTGCTTTGTTTTTTAGATGTTTCAGGAAACACCATACACTTCTCCAGAGTGGCTGTTGGCAATTTACATCCCGCCCATCAGCATAACAAGGCTCCCAATTCTCCATGAGCTGTCCTGCCTTTCTGGATTTTACACTTTTTTCAGATGGCCCTTTTGACTGGGGGGCAGTGAGACTTCATTGTACTGCAGATTTCCTTTGCAAGCTTGCTTGGTTGGCCAAAAAGGGCGTATGCGTTTTTTCCTGAATATATTCAGGAAAAAACGCATACGCCCTTTTTGGCCAAGTGCATCATTGTGGACGTTCTGCCTCTTTTCCTATGCTTTACATGCACTTCCAGTCTACCTCCTGAAATCGGATTCCTGCAATTCTGCCCCGCTTTCGAGTCCTCTTGGCAGCCTTACTTCAATATATTTTTGGACGATAGCTGTCATTTATAACTCTGCAGGTTTGTGAATTACAGTGCCCCTGAGCTCCTTTCTTCAACTCGCTTTTTTGTGAGCTGGCCGCAACACCGCAGCATGGCTTCAGGCCCTAGTGTGGTTCCGGCATGGCACGCTGAGCCTTTGGTTAATTCCTCTTCCTGGTGGGAAATGAGAGTTAAATTTGCCCGTCCAGACACCTCCAGCTAGTCTCTCATTGGTTCTCCCTATTCCTGTTCATTTTCCGCAGAAATTGCAAACTGGGCCAAACAGGAGGTTAAAGGCACTGACTCTCCAAGTGGGGAGAGTTTTAGTAAAGCGTCTGGAATGTTGCACCCGAGTACCAGGGGACGAAAACTGAGACACATTTGAACACGTTTCCCGATCACACGGTGGATCATACTCTGGGTTCCACATGCATGTTTTAGCTGAAGGAAGAATCCCTTAAACCTGGAGAGTTGAGACCCATGGAATGGCTACCATGCAATATGACTTCAAAGGGTCTGCATTTGCTCATCAAACCTCACCAATCCTATCACTGCTGCGTTTATGCCGCTGTACACATGCTTGATTCTCTTTTGGAGACATATAAATCCATAGGTTTTAAGATTATTACTAGTCAGGTATATTCTTAGGCGATTAATATGTGGTGTAGAGTCCACTTCGTTGAGCAAGGAGTAGCTCTTGTCTATTACATATTTGGCTTATGGAATGGTATCTGTGCTAATTTCAATCTCTGGTTTTATGCAGAACCCCAACTCACCTTTCCCCTTAAGCAAGCATAAGTTGGTTTTCTACATTTGAGACCGTGTTCTGTTTTGTAATTCAGTTTCTGTGTAGCCAAGTTTACATTCCGTGTAGTAGTGATATCTTATGATGTTTCTTTTTCTGTGTGACTTATCTCACTTAGAATCATCGTACCTGAATCCACTCATTATGCTGCTACGGGCCTGATGATATAGATTTCATTGCTGAGTGATATTGCATTGTACGTAAGTACCACAAATTCTTTATCCATTTTTCACCTTCTGTGATATTGAATTTGTACTGTAAATGAGGTTCTTGTAAACAGAGCCGTCCCAAACTTTGGGGTGGCTGTGTCTTTTTGATTTTAATTTCCCTAAGCTATAGGACCATAAGTGGAAGTGCCCTAGGCTCTGTTGCTTTGTTTTTTAGATGTTTCAGGAAACACCATACACTTCTCCAGAGTGGCTGTTGGCAATTTACATCCCGCCCATCAGTATAACAAGGCTCCCAGTTCTCCATGGCCTGTCCTGCCTTTCTGGATTTTATACTTTTTTCAGATGGCCCTTTTGACCGGGGGGCAGTGAGACTTCATTGTAGTGCAGATTTCCTTTGCAAGCTTGCTTGGTTGGCCAAAAAGTGCGTATGCGTTTTTTCCTGAATATATTCAGGAAAAAACGCATACGCCCTTTTTGGCCAAGTGCATCATTGTGGACGTTCTGCCTCTTTTCCTATGCTTTACATGCAATTCCAGTCTACCTCCTGAAATCGGTTTCCTGCAATCCTGCCCCGCTTTCAAGTCCTCTTGGCAGCCTTACTTCAATATATTTTTGGACGATAGCTGTCATTTTTAACTCTGCAGGTTTGTGAATTACAGTGCCCCTGAGCTCCTTTCTTCAACTCACTTTCTTGTGAGCTGGCCGCAACACCGCAGGATTGCTTCAGGCCCTAGTGTGGTTCCGGCATGGCACGCTGAGCCTTTGGTTAATTCCTCTTCCTGGTGGGAAATGAGAGTTAAATTTGCCCATCCAGACACCTCCAGCTAGTCTCTCATTGGTTCTCCCTATTCCTGTTCATTTTCCGCAGAAATTGCAAACTGGGCCAAACAGGAGGTTAAAGGCACTGACTCTCCAAGTGGGGAGAGTGTTAGTAAAGCATCTGGAATGTTGCACCCGAGTACCAGGGGACAAAAACTGAGACACATTTGAACACGTTTCCCGATCACACGGTGGATCATACTCTGGGTTCCACATGCATGTTTTAGCTGAAGGAAGAATCCCTTAAACCTGGAGAGTTGAGACCCATGGAATGGCTACCATGCAATATGACTTCAAAGGGTCTGCATTTGCTCATCAAACCTCACCAATCCAATCACTGCTGCGTTTATGCCGCTGTACACATGCTTGATTCTCTTTTGGAGACATATAAATCCATAGGTTTTAAGATTATTACTAGTCAGGTATATTCTTAGGCGATTAATATGGGGTGTAGAGTCCACTTCGTTGAGCAAGGAGTAGCTCTTGTCTATTACATATTTGGCTTATGGAATGGTATCTGTGCTAATTTCAATCTCTGGTTTTATGCAGAACCCCAACTCACCTTTCCCCTTAAGCAAGCATAAGTTGGTTTTCTACATTTGAGACCGTGTTCTGTTTTGTAATTCAGTTTCTGTGTAGCCAAGTTTACATTCCGTGTAGTAGTGATATCTTATGATGTTTCTTTTTCTGTGTGACTTATCTCACTTAGAATCATCGTACCTGAATCCACTCATTATGCTGCTACGGGCCTGATGATATAGATTTCATTGCTGAGTGATATTGCATTGTACGTAAGTACCACAAATTCTTTATCCATTTTTCACCTTCTGTGATATTGAATTTGTACTGTAAATGAGGTTCTTGTAAACAGAGCCGTCCCAAACTTTGGGGTGGCTGTGTCTTTTTGATTTTAATTTCCCTAAGCTATACGACCATAAGTGGAAGTGCCCTAGGCTCTGTTGCTTTGTTTTTTAGATGTTTCAGGAAACACCATACACTTCTCCAGAGTGGCTGTTGGCAATTTACATCCCGCCCATCAGCATAACAAGGCTCCCAGTTCTCCATGGCCTGTCCTGCCTTTCTGGATTTTACACTTTTTTCAGATGGCCCTTTTGGCCGGGAGGCAGTGAGACTTCATGGTAGTGCAGATTTCCTTTGCAAGCTTGCTTGGTTGGCCAAAAAGGGCGTATGCGTTTTTTCCTGAATATATTCAGGAAAAAACGCATACGCCCTTTTTGGCCAAGTGCATCATTGTGGACGTTCTGCCTCTTTTCCTATGCTTTACATGCAATTCCAGTCTACCTCCTGAAATCGGTTTCCTGCAATTCTGCCCCGCTTTCAAGTCCTCTTGGCAGCCTTACTTCAATATATTTTTGGACGATAGCTGTCATTTTTAACTCTGCAGGTTTGTGAATTACAGTGCCCCTGAGCTCCTTTCTTCAACTCACTTTCTTGTGAGCTGGCCGCAACACCGCAGGATTGCTTCAGGCCCTAGTGTGGTTCCGGCATGGCACGCTGAGCCTTTGGTTAATTCCTCTTCCTGGTGGGAAATGAGAGTTAAATTTGCCCATCCAGACACCTCCAGCTAGTCTCTCATTGGTTCTCCCTATTCCTGTTCATTTTCCGCAGAAATTGCAAACTGGGCCAAACAGGAGGTTAAAGGCACTGACTCTCCAAGTGGGGAGAGTGTTAGTAAAGCATCTGGAATGTTGCACCCGAGTACCAGGGGACAAAAACTGAGACACATTTGAACACGTTTCCCGATCACACGGTGGATCATACTCTGGGTTCCACATGCATGTTTTAGCTGAAGGAAGAATCCCTTAAACCTGGAGAGTTGAGACCCATGGAATGGCTACCATGCAATATGACTTCAAAGGGTCTGCATTTGCTCATCAAACCTCACCAATCCAATCACTGCTGCGTTTATGCCGCTGTACACATGCTTGATTCTCTTTTGGAGACATATAAATCCATAGGTTTTAAGATTATTACTAGTCAGGTATATTCTTAGGCGATTAATATGGGGTGTAGAGTCCACTTCGTTGAGCAAGGAGTAGCTCTTGTCTATTACATATTTGGCTTATGGAATGGTATCTGTGCTAATTTCAATCTCTGGTTTTATGCAGAACCCCAACTCACCTTTCCCCTTAAGCAAGCATAAGTTGGTTTTCTACATTTGAGACCGTGTTCTGTTTTGTAATTCAGTTTCTGTGTAGCCAAGTTTACATTCCGTGTAGTAGTGATATCTTATGATGTTTCTTTTTCTGTGTGACTTATCTCACTTAGAATCATCGTACCTGAATCCACTCATTATGCTGCTACGGGCCTGATGATATAGATTTCATTGCTGAGTGATATTGCATTGTACGTAAGTACCACAAATTCTTTATCCATTTTTCACCTTCTGTGATATTGAATTTGTACTGTAAATGAGGTTCTTGTAAACAGAGCCGTCCCAAACTTTGGGGTGGCTGTGTCTTTTTGATTTTAATTTCCCTAAGCTATACGACCATAAGTGGAAGTGCCCTAGGCTCTGTTGCTTTGTTTTTTAGATGTTTCAGGAAACACCATACACTTCTCCAGAGTGGCTGTTGGCAATTTACATCCCGCCCATCAGCATAACAAGGCTCCCAGTTCTCCATGGCCTGTCCTGCCTTTCTGGATTTTACACTTTTTTCAGATGGCCCTTTTGGCCGGGAGGCAGTGAGACTTCATGGTAGTGCAGATTTCCTTTGCAAGCTTGCTTGGTTGGCCAAAAAGGGCGTATGCGTTTTTTCCTGAATATATTCAGGAAAAAACGCATACGCCCTTTTTGGCCAAGTGCATCATTGTGGACGTTCTGCCTCTTTTCCTATGCTTTACATGCAATTCCAGTCTACCTCCTGAAATCGGTTTCCTGCAATTCTGCCCCGCTTTCAAGTCCTCTTGGCAGCCTTACTTCAATATATTTTTGGACGATAGCTGTCATTTTTAACTCTGCAGGTTTGTGAATTACAGTGCCTATGAGCTCCTTTCTTCAACTCACTTTCTTGTGAGCTGGCCGCAACACCGCAGGATTGCTTCAGACCCTAGTGTGGTTCCGGCATGGCACGCTGAGCCTTTGGTTAATTCCTCTTCCTGGTGGGAAATGAGAGTTAAATTTGCCCGTCCAGACACCTCCAGTTAGTCTCTCATTGGTTCTCCCTATTCCTGTTCATTTTCCACAGAAATTGCAAACTGGGCCAAACAGGAGGTTAAAGGCACTGACTCTCCAAGTGGGGAGAGTGTTAGTAAAGCGTCTGGAATGTTGCACCCGAGTACCAGGGGACAAAAACTGAGACACATTTGAACACGTTTCCCGATCACACGGTGGATCATACTCTGGGTTCCACATGCATGTTTTAGCTGAAGGAAGAATCCCTTAAACCTGGAGAGTTGAGACCCATGGAATGGGTACCATGCAATATGACTTCAAAGGGTCTGCATTTGCTCATCAAACCTCACCAATCCTATCACTGCTGCGTTTATGCCGCTGTACACATGCTTGATTCTCTTTTGGAGACATATAAATCCATAGGTTTTAAGATTATTACTAGTCAGGTATATTCTTAGGCGATTAATATGGGGTGTAGAGTCCACTTCGTTGAGCAAGGAGTAGCTCTTGTCTATTACATATTTGGCTTATGGAATGGTATCTGTGCTAATTTCAATCTCTGGTTTTATGCAGAACCCCAACTCACCTTTCCCCTTAAGCAAGCATAAGTTGGTTTTCTACATTTGAGACCGTGTTCTGTTTTGTAATTCAGTTCCTGTGTAGCCAAGTTTACATTCCGTGTAGTAGTGATATCTTATGATGTTTCTTTTTCTGTGTGACTTATCTCACTTAGAATCATCGTACCTGAATCCACTCATTATTCTGCTATGGGCCTGATGACATAGATTTCATTGCTGAGTGATATTGCATTGTACGTAAGTACCACAACTTCTTTATCCATTTTTCGCTTTCTGTGATATTGAACTTGTACCGTAAACGAGGTTCTTGTAAACAGAGCCGTCCCAAACTTTGGGGTGGCTGTTTCTTTTTGATTTTAATTTCCCTAACCTATACGACCATAAGTGGAAGTGCCCTAGGCTCTGTTGCTTTGTTTTTTAGATGTTTCAGGAAACACCATACACTTCTCCAGAGTGGCTGTTGGCAATTTACATCCCGCCCATCAGCATAACAAGGCTCCCAATTCTCCATGAGCTGTCCTGCCTTTCTTAATTTTACACTTTTTTCTGATGGCCCTTTTGACTGGGGGGCAGTGAGACTTCATTGTACTGCAGATTTCCTTTGCAAGCTTGCTTGGTTGGCCAAAAAGGGCGTATGCGTTTTTTTCTGAATATATTCAGGAAAAAACGCATACGCCCTTTTTGGCCAAGTGCATCATTGTGGACGTTCTGCCTCTTTTCCTATGCTTTACATGCAATTCCAGTCTACCTCCTGAAATCGGATTCCTGCAATTCTGCCCCGCTTTCAAGTCCTCTTGGCAGCCTTACTTCAATATATTTTTGGACGATAGCTGTCATTTTTAACTCTGCAGGTTTGTGAATTACAGTGCCCCTGAGCTCCTTTCTTCAACTCGCTTTCTTGTGAGCTGGCCGCAACTCCGCAGGATTGCTTCAGGCCCTAGTGTGGTTCCGGCATGGCATGCTGAGCCTTTGGTTAATTCCTCTTCCTGGTGGGAAATGAGAGTTAAATTTGCCCGTCCAGACACCTCCATCTAGTCTCTCATTGGTTCTCCCTATTCCTGTTCATTTTCCGCAGAAATTGCAAACTGGGCCAAACAGGAGGTTAAAGGCACTGACTCTCCAAGTGGGGAGAGTGTTAGTAAAGCATCTGGAATGTTGCACCCGAGTACCAGGGGACGAAATCTGACACATTTGAACACGTTTCCCGATCACACGGTGGATCATACTCTGGGTTCCACATGCATGTTTTAGCTGAAGGAAGAATCCCTTAAACCTGGAGAGTTGAGACCCATGGAATGGGTACCATGCAATATGACTTCAAAGGGTCTGCATTGGCTCACCGAACCTCACCAATCCTATTACTGCTGCATTTATGCCTCTGTAGAAACGCTTGATTCTCTTTCGGAGACATATAAATCCATAGATTTTAAGATTCTTACTAGTCAGGTATATTCTTAGACGTTTAATATGGGGTGTTGAGTCCTCTTCGTTGAGCAAGGAGTAGCTCTTGTCTATTACATATTTGGCTTATGGAACGGTATCTGTGCTAATTTCAATCTCTGGTTTTATGCAGCACCCCAACTCACCTTTCCCCTTAAGCAAGCATAAGTTGGTTTTCTACATTTGAGACCTTGTTCTGTTTTGTAATTCAGTTCCTGTGTAGCCAAGTTTACATTCCGTGTATTAGTGATATCTTATGATGTTTCTTTTTCTGTGTGACTTATCTCACTTAGAATCATCGTACCTGAATCCACTCATTATGCTGCTATGGGCCTGATGACATAGATTTCATTGCTGAGTGATATTGCATTGTACGTAAGTACTACAACTTCTTTATCCATTTTTCGCTTTCTGTGATATTGAACTTGTACCGTAAACGAGGTTCTTGTAAACAGAGCCGTCCCAAACTTTGGGGTGGCTGTGTCTTTTTGATTTTAATTTCCCTAAGCTATACGACCATAAGTGGAAGTGCCCTAGGCTCTGTTGCTTTGTTTTTTAGATGTTTCAGGCAACACCATACACTTCTCCAGAGTGGCTGTTGGCAATTTACATCCCGCCCATCAGCATAACAAGGCTCCCAATTCTCCATGAGCTGTCCTGCCTTTCTGGATTTTACACTTTTTTCAGATGGCCCTTTTGACTGGGGGGCAGTGAGACTTCATTGTACTGCAGATTTCTTTGCAAGCTTGCTTGGTTGGCCAAAAAGGGCGTATGCGTTTTTTCCTGAATATATTCAGGAAAAAACGCATACGCCCTTTTTGGCCAAGTGCATCATTGTGGACGTTCTGCCTCTTTTCCTATGCTTTACATGCAATTCCAGTCTACCTCCTGAAATCGGATTCCTGCAATTCTGCCCCGCTTTCGAGTCCTCTTGGCAGCCTTACTTCAATATATTTTTGGACGATAGCTGTCATTTATAACTCTGCAGGTTTGTGAATTACAGTGCCCCTGAGCTCCTTTCTTCAACTCGCTTTCTTGTGAGCTGGCCGCAACACCGCAGCATTGCTTCAGGCCCTAGTGTGGTTCCGGCATGGCACGCTGAGCCTTTGGTTAATTCCTCTTCCTGGTGGGAAATGAGAGTTAAATTTGCCCGTCCAGACACCTCCAGCTAGTCTCTCATTGGTTCTCCCTATTCCTGTTCATTTTCCGCAGAAATTGCAAACTGGGCCAAACAGGAGGTTAAAGGCACTGACTCTCCAAGTGGGGAGAGTGTTAGTAAAGCATCTGGAATGTTGCACCCGAGTACCAGCGGACGAAAACTGACACATTTGAACACGTTTTCCGATCACACGGTGGATCATACTCTGGGTTCCACATGCATGTTTTAGCTGAAGGAAGAATCCCTTAAACCTGGAAAGTTGAGACCCTAGGAATAGGTACCACGCAATATGACTTCAAAGGGTCTGCATTTGCTCACCGAACGTCACCAATCCTATCACTGCTGCGCTTATGCCGCTGTACACACGCTTGATTCTCTTTCGGAGACAAATAAGTCCATAGGTTTTAAGATTCTTACTAGTCAGGTATATTCTTAGGCGTTTAATATGGGGTGTTGTGTCCTCTTCGTTGAGCAAGGAGTAGATCTTGTCTATTACATATTTGGCTTGTGGAACGGTATCTGTGCTAATTTCAATCTCTGGTTTTATGCAGCACCCCAACTCACCTTTCCCCTTAAGCAAGCATAAGTTGGTTTTCTACATTTGACACCCTGTTCTGTTTTGTAATTCAGTTCCTGTGTAGCCAAGTTTACATTCCGTGTAGTAGTGATATCTTATGATGTTTCTTTTTCTGTGTGACTTATCTTACTTAGAATCATCGTACCTGAATCCACTCATTATGCTGTTACGGGCCTGATGACATACATTTCATTGCTGAGTGATATTGCATTGTACGTAAGTACCACAACTTCTTTATCCATTTTTCGCTTTCTGTGATATAGAACTTGTACCGTAAACGAGGTTCTTGTAAACAAAGCTGTCCCAAACTTTGGGGTGACTGTGTCTTTTTTATTTTAATTTCCCTAAGCTATAGGACCATAAGTGGAAATGTCCTAGGCTCTGTTGCTTTGTTTTTTAGATGTTTCAGGAAACACCATACACTTCTCCAGAGTGGCTGTTGGCAATTTACATCCCGCCCATCAGCATAACAAGGCTCCCAGTTCTCCATGGCCTGTCCTGCCTTTCTGGATGTTACACTTTTTTCAGATGGCCCTTTTGACCGGGGGGCAGTGAGACTTCATTGTAGTGCAGATTTCCTTTGCAAGCTTGCTTGGTTGGCCAAAAAGGGCGTATGCGTTTTTTCCTGAATATATTCAGGAAAAAACGCATACGCCCTTTTTGGCCAAGTGCATCATTGTGGACGTTCTGCCTCTTTTCCTATGCTTTACATGCAATTCCAGTCTACCTCCTGAAACCGGTTTCCTGCAATTCTGCCCCGCTTTCAAGTCCTCTTGGCAGCCTTACTTCAATATATTTTTGGACAATAGCTGTCATTTATAACTCTGCAGGTTTGTGAATTACAGTGCCCCTGAGCTCCTTTCTTCAACTCACTTTCTTGTGAGCTGGCCGCAACACCGCAGCATTGCTTCAGGCCCTAGTGTGGTTCCGGAATGGCATGCTGAGCCTTTGGTTAATTCCTCTTCCTGGTGGGAAATGAGAGTTAAATTTGCCCGTCCAGACACCTCCAGCTAGTCTCTCATTGGTTCTCCCTATTCCTGTTCATTTTCCGCAGAAATTGCAAACTGGGCCAAACAGGAGTTTAAAGGCACTGACTCTCCAAGTGGGGAGAGTGTTAGTAAAGCGTCTGGAATGTTGCACCCGAGTACCAGGGGACGAAACCTGAGACACATTTGAACACGTTTCCCGATCACACGGTGGATCATACTCTGGGTTCCAAATGCATGTTTTAGCTGAAGGAAGAATCCCTTAAACCTGGAGAGTTGAGACCCATGGAATGGGTACCATGCAATATGACTTCAAAGGGTCTGCATTTGCTCACCGAACCTCACCAATCCTATCACTGCTGCGTTTATGCCGCTGTACACACGCTTGATTCTCTTTCGGAGACATAGAAATCCATAGGTTTTAAGATTCTTACTAGTCAGGTATATTCTTAGGCGTTTAATATGGGGTGTTGATTCCACTTGGTTGAGAAAGGAGTAGCTCTTGTCTATTACATATTTGGCTTATGGAACGGTATCTGTGCTAATTTCAATCTCTGGTTTTATGCAGCACCCCAACTCACCTTTCCCCTTAAGCAAGCATAAGTTGGTTTTCTACATTTGAGACCGTGTTCTGTTTTGTAATTCAGTTTCTGTGTAGCCAAGTTTACATTCCGTGTAGTAGTGATATCTTATGATGTTTCTTTTTCTGTGTGACTTATCTCACTTAGAATCATCGTACCTGAATCCACTCATTATGCTGCTACGGGCCTGATGATATAGATTTCATTGCTGAGTGATATTGCATTGTACGTAAGTACCACAAATTCTTTATCCATTTTTCACCTTCTGTGATATTGAATTTGTACTGTAAATGAGGTTCTTGTAAACAGAGCCGTCCCAAACTTTGGGGTGGCTGTGTCTTTTTGATTTTAATTTCCCTAAGCTATACGACCATAAGTGGAAGTGCCCTAGGCTCTGTTGCTTTGTTTTTTAGATGTTTCAGGAAACACCATACACTTCTCCAGAGTGGCTGTTGGCAATTTACATCCCGCCCATCAGCATAACAAGGCTCCCAGTTCTCCATGGCCTGTCCTGCCTTTCTGGATTTTACACTTTTTTCAGATGGCCCTTTTGGCCGGGAGGCAGTGAGACTTCATGGTAGTGCAGATTTCCTTTGCAAGCTTGCTTGGTTGGCCAAAAAGTGTGTATGCGTTTTTTCCTGAATATATTCAGGAAAAAACGCATACGCCCTTTTTGGCCAAGTGCATCATTGTGGACGTTCTGCCTCTTTTCCTATGCTTTACATGCAATTCCAGTCTACCTCCTGAAATCGGTTTCCTGCAATCCTGCCCCGCTTTCAAGTCCTCTTGGCAGCCTTACTTCAATATATTTTTGGACGATAGCTGTCATTTTTAACTCTGCAGGTTTGTGAATTACAGTGCCCATGAGCTCCTTTCTTCAACTCACTTTCTTGTGAGCTGGCCGCAACACCGCAGGATTGCTTCAGACCCTAGTGTGGTTCCGGCATGGCACGCTGAGCCTTTGGTTAATTCCTCTTCCTGGTGGGAAATGAGAGTTAAATTTGCCCGTCCAGACACCTCCAGTTAGTCTCTCATTGGTTCTCCCTATTCCTGTTCATTTTCCACAGAAATTGCAAACTGGGCCAAACAGGAGGTTAAAGGCACTGACTCTCCAAGTGGGGAGAGTGTTAGTAAAGCGTCTGGAATGTTGCACCCGAGTACCAGGGGACAAAAACTGAGACACATTTGAACACGTTTCCCGATCACACGGTGGATCATACTCTGGGTTCCACATGCATGTTTTAGCTGAAGGAAGAATCCCTTAAACCTGGAGAGTTGAGACCCATGGAATGGGTACCATGCAATATGACTTCAAAGGGTCTGCATTTGCTCATCAAACCTCACCAATCCTATCACTGCTGCGTTTATGCTGCTGTACACATGCTTGATTCTCTTTTGGAGACATATAAATCCATAGGTTTTAAGATTATTACTAGTCAGGTATATTCTTAGGCGATTAATATGGGGTGTAGAGTCCACTTCGTTGAGCAAGGAGTAGCTCTTGTCTATTACATATTTGGCTTATGGAATGGTATCTGTGCTAATTTCAATCTCTGGTTTTATGCAGAACCCCAACTCACCTTTCCCCTTAAGCAAGCATAAGTTGGTTTTCTACATTTGAGACCGTGTTCTGTTTTGTAATTCAGTTCCTGTGTAGCCAAGTTTACATTCCGTGTAGTAGTGATATCTTATGATGTTTCTTTTTCTGTGTGACTTATCTCACTTAGAATCATCGTACCTGAATCCACTCATTATGCTGCTATGGGCCTGATGACATAGATTTCATTGCTGAGTGATATTGCATTGTACGTAAGTACCACAACTTCTTTATCCATTTTTCGCTTTCTGTGATATTGAACTTGTACCGTAAACGAGGTTCTTGTAAACAGAGCCGTCCCAAACTTTGGGGTGGCTGTTTCTTTTTGATTTTAATTTCCCTAACCTATACGACCATAAGTGGAAGTGCCCTAGGCTCTGTTGCTTTGTTTTTTAGATGTTTCAGGAAACACCATACACTTCTCCAGAGTGGCTGTTGGCAATTTACATCCCGCCCATCAGCATAACAAGGCTCCCAATTCTCCATGAGCTGTCCTGCCTTTCTTAATTTTACACTTTTTTCTGATGGCCCTTTTGACTGGGGGGCAGTGAGACTTCATTGTACTGCAGATTTCCTTTGCAAGCTTGCTTGGTTGGCCAAAAAGGGCGTATGCGTTTTTTTCTGAATATATTCAGGAAAAAACGCATACGCCCTTTTTGGCCAAGTGCATCATTGTGGACGTTCTGCCTCTTTTCCTATGCTTTACATGCAATTCCAGTCTACCTCCTGAAATCGGATTCCTGCAATTCTGCCCCGCTTTCAAGTCCTCTTGGCAGCCTTACTTCAATATATTTTTGGACGATAGCTGTCATTTTTAACTCTGCAGGTTTGTGAATTACAGTGCCCCTGAGCTCCTTTCTTCAACTCGCTTTCTTGTGAGCTGGCCGCAACTCCGCAGGATTGCTTCAGGCCCTAGTGTGGTTCCGGCATGGCATGCTGAGCCTTTGGTTAATTCCTCTTCCTGGTGGGAAATGAGAGTTAAATTTGCCCGTCCAGACACCTCCATCTAGTCTCTCATTGGTTCTCCCTATTCCTGTTCATTTTCCGCAGAAATTGCAAACTGGGCCAAACAGGAGGTTAAAGGCACTGACTCTCCAAGTGGGGAGAGTGTTAGTAAAGCATCTGGAATGTTGCACCCGAGTACCAGGGGACGAAATCTGACACATTTGAACACGTTTCCCGATCACACGGTGGATCATACTCTGGGTTCCACATGCATGTTTTAGCTGAAGGAAGAATCCCTTAAACCTGGAGAGTTGAGACCCATGGAATGGGTACCATGCAATATGACTTCAAAGGGTCTGCATTGGCTCACCGAACCTCACCAATCCTATTACTGCTGCATTTATGCCTCTGTAGAAACGCTTGATTCTCTTTCGGAGACATATAAATCCATAGATTTTAAGATTCTTACTAGTCAGGTATATTCTTAGACGTTTAATATGGGGTGTTGAGTCCTCTTCGTTGAGCAAGGAGTAGCTCTTGTCTATTACATATTTGGCTTATGGAACGGTATCTGTGCTAATTTCAATCTCTGGTTTTATGCAGCACCCCAACTCACCTTTCCCCTTAAGCAAGCATAAGTTGGTTTTCTACATTTGAGACCTTGTTCTGTTTTGTAATTCAGTTCCTGTGTAGCCAAGTTTACATTCCGTGTATTAGTGATATCTTATGATGTTTCTTTTTCTGTGTGACTTATCTCACTTAGAATCATCGTACCTGAATCCACTCATTATGCTGCTATGGGCCTGATGACATAGATTTCATTGCTGAGTGATATTGCATTGTACGTAAGTACTACAACTTCTTTATCCATTTTTCGCTTTCTGTGATATTGAACTTGTACCGTAAACGAGGTTCTTGTAAACAGAGCCGTCCCAAACTTTGGGGTGGCTGTGTCTTTTTGATTTTAATTTCCCTAAGCTATACGACCATAAGTGGAAGTGCCCTAGGCTCTGTTGCTTTGTTTTTTAGATGTTTCAGGAAACACCATACACTTCTCCAGAGTGGCTGTTGGCAATTTACATCCCGCCCATCAGCATAACAAGGCTCCCAATTCTCCATGAGCTGTCCTGCCTTTCTGGATTTTACACTTTTTTCAGATGGCCCTTTTGACTGGGGGGCAGTGAGACTTCATTGTACTGCAGATTTCTTTGCAAGCTTGCTTGGTTGGCCAAAAAGGGCGTATGCGTTTTTTCCTGAATATATTCAGGAAAAAACGCATACGCCCTTTTTGGCCAAGTGCATCATTGTGGACGTTCTGCCTCTTTTCCTATGCTTTACATGCAATTCCAGTCTACCTCCTGAAATCGGATTCCTGCAATTCTGCCCCGCTTTCGAGTCCTCTTGGCAGCCTTACTTCAATATATTTTTGGACGATAGCTGTCATTTATAACTCTGCAGGTTTGTGAATTACAGTGCCCCTGAGCTCCTTTCTTCAACTCGCTTTCTTGTGAGCTGGCCGCAACACCGCAGCATTGCTTCAGGCCCTAGTGTGGTTCCGGCATGGCACGCTGAGCCTTTGGTTAATTCCTCTTCCTGGTGGGAAATGAGAGTTAAATTTGCCCGTCCAGACACCTCCAGCTAGTCTCTCATTGGTTCTCCCTATTCCTGTACATTTTCCGCAGAAATTGCAAACTGGGCCAAACAGGAGGTTAAAGGCACTGACTCTCCAAGTGGGGAGAGTGTTAGTAAAGCATCTGGAATGTTGCACCCGAGTACCAGCGGACGAAAACTGACACATTTGAACACGTTTTCCGATCACACGGTGGATCATACTCTGGGTTCCACATGCATGTTTTAGCTGAAGGAAGAATCCCTTAAACCTGGAAAGTTGAGACCCAAGGAATAGGTACCACGCAATATGACTTCAAAGGGTCTGCATTTGCTCACCGAACGTCACCAATCCTATCACTGCTGCGCTTATGCCGCTGTACACACGCTTGATTCTCTTTCGGAGACAAATAAGTCCATAGGTTTTAAGATTCTTACTAGTCAGGTATATTCTTAGGCGTTTAATATGGGGTGTTGTGTCCTCTTCGTTGAGCAAGGAGTAGATCTTGTCTATTACATATTTGGCTTGTGGAACGGTATCTGTGCTAATTTCAATCTCTGGTTTTATGCAGCACCCCAACTCACCTTTCCCCTTAAGCAAGCATAAGTTGGTTTTCTACATTTGACACCCTGTTCTGTTTTGTAATTCAGTTCCTGTGTAGCCAAGTTTACATTCCGTGTAGTAGTGATATCTTATGATGTTTCTTTTTCTGTGTGACTTATCTTACTTAGAATCATCGTACCTGAATCCACTCATTATGCTGTTACGGGCCTGATGACATACATTTCATTGCTGAGTGATATTGCATTGTACGTAAGTACCACAACTTCTTTATCCATTTTTCGCTTTCTGTGATATAGAACTTGTACCGTAAACGAGGTTCTTGTAAACAAAGCTGTCCCAAACTTTGGGGTGACTGTGTCTTTTTTATTTTAATTTCCCTAAGCTATAGGACCATAAGTGGAAATGTCCTAGGCTCTGTTGCTTTGTTTTTTAGATGTTTCAGGAAACACCATACACTTCTCCAGAGTGGCTGTTGGCAATTTACATCCCGCCCATCAGCATAACAAGGCTCCCAGTTCTCCATGGCCTGTCCTGCCTTTCTGGATGTTACACTTTTTTCAGATGGCCCTTTTGACCGGGGGGCAGTGAGACTTCATTGTAGTGCAGATTTCCTTTGCAAGCTTGCTTGGTTGGCCAAAAAGGGCGTATGCGTTTTTTCCTGAATATATTCAGGAAAAAACGCATACGCCCTTTTTGGCCAAGTGCATCACTGTGGACGTTCTGCCTCTTTTCCTATGCTTTACATGCAATTCCAGTCTACCTCCTGAAACCGGTTTCCTGCAATTCTGCCCCGCTTTCAAGTCCTCTTGGCAGCCTTACTTCAATATATTTTTGGACAATAGCTGTCATTTATAACTCTGCAGGTTTGTGAATTACAGTGCCCCTGAGCTCCTTTCTTCAACTCACTTTCTTGTGAGCTGGCCGCAACACCGCAGCATTGCTTCAGGCCCTAGTGTGGTTCCGGAATGGCATGCTGAGCCTTTGGTTAATTCCTCTTCCTGGTGGGAAATGAGAGTTAAATTTGCCCGTCCAGACACCTCCAGGTAGTCTCTCATTGGTTCTCCCTATTCCTGTTCATTTTCCGCAGAAATGGCAAACTGGGCCAAACAGGAGTTTAAAGGCACTGACTCTCCAAGTGGGGAGAGTGTTAGTAAAGCGTCTGGAATGTTGCACCCGAGTACCAGGGGACGAAACCTGAGACACATTTGAACACGTTTCCCGATCACACGGTGGATCATACTCTGGGTTCCAAATGCATGTTTTAGCTGAAGGAAGAATCCCTTAAACCTGGAGAGTTGAGACCCATGGAATGGGTACCATGCAATATGACTTCAAACGGTCTGCATTTGCTCACCGAACCTCACCAATCCTATCACTGCTGCGTTTATGCCACTGTACACACGCTTTATTCTCTTTCGGAGACATAGAAATCCATAGGTTTTAAGATTCTTACTAGTCAGGTATATTCTTAGGCGTTTAATATGGGGTGTTGATTCCACTTGGTTGAGAAAGGAGTAGCTCTTGTCTATTACATATTTGGCTTATGGAACGGTATCTGTGCTAATTTCAATCTCTGGTTTTATGCAGCACCCCAACTCACCTTTCCCCTTAAGAAAGCATAAGTTGGTTTTCTACATTTGAGACCCTGTTCTGTTTTGTAATTCAGTTCCTGTGTAGCCAAGTTTACATTCCGTGTAGTAGTGATATCTTATGATGTTTCTTTTTCTGTGTGACTTATCTCACTTAGAATCATCGTACCTGAATCCACTCATTATGCTGCTATGGGCCTGATGACATAGATTTCATTGCTGAGTGATATTGCATTGTACGTAAGTACCACAACTTCTTTATCCATTTTTCACTTTCTGTGATATTGAACTTGTACTGTAAACGAGGTTCTTGTAAACAGAGCCATCCCAAACTTTGGGGTGGCTGTGTCTTTTTGATTTTAATTTCCCTAAGCTATAGGACCATAAGTGGAAGTGCCCTAGGCTCTGTTGCTTTGTTTTGTAGATGTTTCAGGAAACACCATACACTTCTCCAGAGTGGCTGTTGGCAATTTACATCCCGCCCATCAGCATAACAAGGCTCCCAGTTCTCCATGGCCTGTCCTGCCTTTCTGGATTTTACACTTTTTTCAGATGGCCCTTTTGACCGGGGGGCAGTGAGACTTCATTGTAGTGCAGATTTCCTTTGCAAGCTTGCTTGGTTGGCCAAAAAGGGCGTATGCGTTTTTTCCTGAATATATTCAGGAAAAAACGCATACACCCTTTTTGGCCAAGTGCATCATTGTGGACGTTCTGCCTCTTTTCCTATGCTTTACATGCAATTCCAGTCTACCTCCTGAAATCGGATTCCTGCAATTCTGCCCCGCTTTCAAGTCCTCTTGGCAGCCTTACTTCAATATATTTTTGGACGATAGCTGTCATTTTTAACTCTGCAGGTTTGTGTATTACAGTGCCCCTGAGCTGCTTTCTTCAACTCGCATTCTTGTGAGCTGGCCGCAACACCGCAGGATTGCTTCAGGCCCTAGTGTGGTTCCGGCATGGCAAGCTGAGCCTTTGGTTAATTCCTCTTCCTGGTGGGAAATGAGAGTTAAATTTGCCCGTCCAGACACCTCCAGATAGTCTCTCATTGGTTCTCCCTATTCCTGTTCATCTTCCGCAGAAATTGCAAACTGGGCCAAACAGGAGGTTAAAGGCACTGACTCTCCAAGTGGGGAGAGTGTTAGTAAAGCGTCTGGAATGTTGCACCCGAGTACGAGGAGACGAAACCTGAGACACATTTCAACACGTTTCCCGATCACACGGTGGATCATACTCTGGGTTCCACATGCATGTTTTAGGTGAAGGAAGAATCCCTTAAACCTGGAGAGTTGAGACCCATGGAATGGGTACCATGCAATATGACTTCAAAGGTTCTGCATTGGCTCACCGAACCTCACCAATCCTATCACTGCTGTGCTTATGCCACTGTACACACGCTTGATTCCCTTTCGGAGACATATAAATCCATAGGTTTTAAGATTCTTACTAGTCAGGTATATTCCTAGACGTTTAATATGGGGTGTTGAGTCCTCTTCGTTGAGCAAGGAGTAGCTCTTGTCTATTACATATTTGGCTTATGGAACGGTATCTGTGCTAATTTCAATCTCTGGTTTTATGCAGCACCCCAATTCACCTTTCCCCTTAAGCTAGCATAAGTTGGTTTTCTACATTTGAGACACTGTTCTGTTTTGTATTTCAGTTCCTGGGTAGCCAAGTTTACATTCCGTGTAGTAGGGATATCTTATGATGTTTCTTTTTCTGTGTGACTTATTTCACTTAGAATCATCGTACCTGAATCCACTCATTATGCTGCTACGGGCCTGATGATATACATTTCATTGCTGAGTGATATTGCATTGTACGTAAGTACCACAAATTCTTTATCCATTTTTCGCTTTCTGTGATATTGAACTTGTACCGTAAATGAGGTTCTTGTAAACAGAGCCGTCCCAAACTTTGGGGTGGCTGTTTCTTTTTGATTTTAATTTCCCTAAGCTATAGGACCATAAGTGGAAGTGCCCTAGGCTCTGTTGCTTTGTTTTTTAGATGTTTCAGGAAACACCATACACTTCTCCAGAGTGGCTGTTGGCAATTTACATCCAGCCCATCAGCATAACAAGGCTCCCAGTTCTCCATGGCCTGTCCTGCCTTTCTGGATTTTACACTTTTTTCAGATGGCCCTTTTGACTGGGGGGCAGTGAGACTTCATTGTAGTGCAGATTTCCTTTGCAAGCTTGCTTGGTTGGCCAAAAAGGGTGTATGCGTTTTTTCCTGAATATATTCAGGAAAAAACGCATACGCCCTTTTTGGCCAAGTGCATCATTGTGGACATTCTGTCTCTTTTCCTATGCTTTACATGCAATTCCAGTCTACCTCCTGAAATCGGATTCCTGCAATTCTGCCCCGCTTTCGAGTCCTCTTGGCAGCCTTACTTCAATATATTTTTGGACGATAGCTGTCATTTTTAACTCTGCAGGTTTGTGAATTACAGTGCCCCTGAGCTCCTTTCTTCAACTCGCTTTCTTGTGAGCTGGCCGCAACACCGCAGGATTGCTTCAGGCCCTAGTGTGGTTCCGGCATGGCACGCTGAGCCTTTGGTTAATTCCTCTTCCTGGTGGGAAATGAGAGTTAAATTTGCCCATCCAGACACCTCCAGCTAGTCTCTCATTGGTTCTCCCTATTCCTGTTCATTTTCCGCAGAAATTGCAAACTGGGCCAAACAGGAGGTTAAAGGCAGTGACTCTCCAAGTGGGGAGAGTGTTAGTAAAGCGTCTGGAATGTTGCACCCGAGTACCAGGGGACAAAAACTGAGACACATTTGAACACGTTTCCCGATCACACGGTGGATCATACTCTGGGTTCCACATGCATGTTTTAGCTGAAGGAAGAATCCCTTAAACCTGGAGAGTTGAGACCCATGGAATGGCTACCATGCAATATGACTTCAAAGGGTCTGCATTTGCTCATCAAACCTCAGAAATCCTATCACTGCTGCGTTTATGCCGCTGTACACATGCTTGATTCTCTTTTGGAGACATATAAATCCATAGGTTTTAAGATTATTACTAGTCAGGTATATTCTTAGGCGATTAATATGGGGTGTAGAGTCCACTTCGTTGAGCAAGGAGTAGATCTTGTCTATTCCATATTTGGCTTATGGAATGGTATCTGTGCTAATTTCAATCTCTGGTTTTATGCAGAACCCCAACTCACCTTTCCCCTTAAGCAAGCATAAGTTGGTTTTCTACATTTGAGACCGTGTTCTGTTTTGTAATTCAGTTTCTGTGTAGCCAAGTTTACATTCCGTGTAGTAGTGATATCTTATGATGTTTCCTTTTCTGTGTGACTTATCTCACTTAGAATCATCGTAC
Organism: Pseudorca crassidens; assembly: GCF_039906515.1. Lineage (NCBI taxonomy): Eukaryota > Metazoa > Chordata > Mammalia > Artiodactyla > Delphinidae > Pseudorca > Pseudorca crassidens. The sequence continues at coordinate 163,634,009 of NC_090296.1, forward strand.
CTGAATCCACTCATTATGCTGCTACGGGCCTGATGATATAGATTTCATTGCTGAGTGATATTTCATTGTACGTAAGTACCACAAATTCTTTATCTATTTTTCACCTTCTGTGATATTGAATTTGTACTGTAAATGAGGTTCTTGTAAACAGAGCCGTCCCAAACATTGGGGTGGCTGTGTCTTTTTGATTTTAATTTCCCTAAGCTATAGGACCATAAGTGGAAGTGCCCTAGGCTCTGTTGCTTTGTTTTTTAGATGTTTCAGGAAACACCATACACTTCTCCAGAGTGGCTGTTGGCAATTTACATCTCGCCCATCAGCATAACAAGGCTCCCAGTTCTCCATGGCCTGTCCTGCCTTTCTGGATTTTACACTTTTTTCAGATGGCCCTTTTGACCGGGGGGCAGTGAGACTTCATTGTAGTGCAGATTTCCTTTGCAAGCTTGCTTGGTTGGCCAAAAAGGGCGTATGCGTTTTTTCCTGAATATATTCAGGAAAAAACGCATACGTCCTTTTTGGCCAAGTGCATCATTGTGGACGTTCTGCCTCTTTTCCTATGCTTTACATGCAATTCCAGTCTACCTCCTGAAATCGGTTTCCTGCAATTCTGCCCCGCTTTCAAGTCCTCTTGGCAGCCTTACTTCAATATATTTTTGGACGATAGCTGTCATTTATAACTCTGCAGGTTTGTGAATTACAGTGCCCCTGAGCTCCTTTCTTCAACTCGCTTTCTTGTGAGCTGGCCGCAACACCGCAGCATTGCTTCAGGCCATAGTGTGGTTCTGGCATGGCACGCTGAGCCTTTGGTTAATTCCTCTTCCTGGTGGGAAATGAGAGTTAAATTTGCCCGTCCAGACACCTCCATCTAGTCTCTCACTGGTTCTCCCTATTCCTGTTCATCTTCCGCAAAAATTGCAAACTGGGCCAAACAGGAGGTTAAAGGCACTGACTCTCCAAGTGGGGAGAGTGTTAGTAAAGCGTCTGGAATGTTGCACCCGAGTACCAGGGGACAAAACCTGAGACACATTTGAATATGTTTCCCGATCACACGGTGGATCATACTCTGGGTTCCACATGCATGTTTTAGGTGAAGGAAGAATCCCTTAAACCTGGAAAGTTGAGACCCATGGAATGGGTACCATGCAATATGACTTCAAAGGTTCTGCATTGGCTCACCGAACCTCACCAATCCTATCACTGCTGCGCTTATGCCACTGTACACACGCTTGATTCTCTTTCGGAGACATATAAATCCATAGGTTTTAAGATTCTTCCTAGTCAGGTATATTCTTTGACGTTTAATATGGGGTGTTGAGTCCTCTTCGTTGAGCAAGGAGTAGCTCTTGTCTATTACATATTTGGCTTATGGAACGGTATCTGTGCTAATTTCAATCTCTGGTTTTATGCAGCACCACAACTCACCTTTCCCCTTAAGCAAGCATAAGTTGGTTTTCTACATTTGAGATCCTGTTCTGTTTTGTAATTCAGTTCCTGTGTAGCCAAGTTTACATTCCGTGTATTAGTGATATCTTATGATGTTTCTTTTTCTGTGTGACTTATTTCACTTAGAATCATCGTACCTGAATCCACTCATTATGCTGCTATGGACCTGATGACATAGATTTCATTCCTGAGTTATATTGCATTGTACGTAAGTACCACAACATCTTTATCCATTTTTCACTTTCTGCGATATTGAACTTGTACCATAAACGAGATTCTTGTAAACAGAGCCGGCCCAAACTTTGGGGTGGCTGTGTCTTTTTGATTTTAATTTCCCTAAGCTATAGGACCATAAGTGGAAGTGCCCTAGGCTCTGTTGCTTTGTTTTTTAGATGTTTCAGGAAACACCATACACTTCTCCAGAGTGGCTGTTGGCAATTTACATCCCGCCCATCAGCATAACAAGGCTCCCAGTTCTCCATGGCCTGTCCTGCCTTTCTGGATTTTATACTTTTTTCAGATGGCCCTTTTGACCGGGGGGCAGTGAGACTTCATTGTACTGCAGATTTCCTTTGCAAGCTTGCTTGGTTGGCCAAAAAGGATGTATGCGTTTTTTCCTGAATATATTCAGGAAAAAACGCATACGCCCTTTTTGGCCAAGTGCATCATTGTGGACGTTCTGCCTCTTTTCCTATGCTTTACATGCAATTCCAGTCTACCTCCTGAAATCGGATTCCTGCAATTCTGCCCCGCTTTCAAGTCCTCTTGGCAGCCTTACTTCAATATATTTTTGGACGATAGCTGTCATTTTTAACTCTGCAGGTTTGTGAATTACAGTGCCCCTGAGCTCCTTTCTTCAACTCGCTTTCTTGTGAGCTGGCCGCAACACCGCAGGATTGCTTCAGGCCCTAGTGTGGTTCCGGCATGGCACGCTGAGCCTTTGGTTAATTCCTCTTCCTGGTGGGAAATGAGAGTTAAATTTGCCCATCCAGACACCTCCAGCTAGTCTCTCATTGGTTCTCCCTATTCCTGTTCATTTTCCGCAGAAATTGCAAACTGGGCCAAACAGGAGGTTAAAGGCAGTGACTCTCCAAGTGGGGAGAGTTTTAGTAAAGCGTCTGGAATGTTGCACCCGAGTACCAGGGGACAAAAACTGAGACACATTTGAACACGTTTCCCGATCACACGGTGGATCATACTCTGGGTTCCACATGCATGTTTTAGCTGAAGGAAGAATCCCTTAAACCTGGAGAGTTGAGACCCATGGAATGGGTACCATGCAATATGACTTCAAAGGTTCTGCATTGGCTCACCGAACCTCACCAATCCTATCACTGCTGCGCTTATGCCACTGTACACACGCTTGATTCTCTTTCGGAGACATAGAAATCCATAGATTTTAAGATTCTTACTAGTCAGGTATATTCTTAGACGTTTAATATGGGGTGTTGAGTCCTCTTCGTTGAGCAAGGAGTAGCTCTTCTCTATTACATATTTGGCTTATGGAACGGTATCTGTGCTAATTTCAATCTCTGGTTTTATGCAGCACCCCAACTCACCTTTCCCCTTAAGCAAGCATAAGTTGGTTTTCTACATTTGAGACCTTGTTCTGTTTTGTAATTCAGTTCCTGTGTAGCCAAGTTTTCATTCCGTGTAGTAGTGATATCTTATGATGTTTCTTTTTCTGTGTGACTTATCTCACTTAGAATCATCGTACCTGAATCCACTCATTATGCTGCTATGGGCCTGATGACATAGATTTCATTGCTGAGTGATATTGCATTGTACGTAAGTACCACAACTTCTTTATCCATTTTTCGCTTTCTGTGATATTGAACTTGTACCGTAAACGAGGTTCTTGTAAACAGAGCCGTCCCAAACTTTGGGGTGGCTGTGTCTTTTTGATTTTAATTTCCCTAAGCTATAGGACCATAAGTGGAAGTGCCCTAGGCTCTGTTGCTTTGTTTTTTAGATGTTTCAGGAAACACCATACACTTCTCCAGAGTGGCTGTTGGCAATTTACATCCTGCCCATCAGCATAACAAGGCTACCAGTTCTCCATGGCCTGTCCTGCCTTTCTGGATTTTATACTTTTTTCAGATGGCCCTTTTGACCAGGGGGCAGTGAGACTTCATTGTAGTGCAGATTTCCTTTGCAAGCTTGCTTGGTTGGCCAAAAAGGGCGTATGCGTTTTTTCCTGAATATATTCAGGAAAAAACGCATACGCCCTTTTTGGCCAAGTGCATCATTGTGGACGTTCTGCCTCTTTTCCTATGCTTTACATGCAATTCCAGTCTACCTCCTGAAATCGGATTCCTGCAATCCTGCCCCGTTTTCAAGTCCTCTTGGCAGCCTTACTTCAATATATTTTTGGACGATAGCTGTCATTTTTAACTCTGCAGGTTTGTGAATTACAGTGCCCCTGAGCTCCTTTCTTCAACTCGCTTTCTTGTGAGCTGGCCGCAACACCGCAGGATTGCTTCAGGCCCTAGTGTGGTTCCGGCATGGCACGCTGAGCCTTTGGTTAATTCCTCTTCCTGGTGGGAAATGAGAGTTAAATTTGCCCATCCAGACACCTCCAGCTAGTCTCTCATTGGTTCTGCCTATTCCTGTTCATTTTCCGCAGAAATTGCAAACTGGGCCAAACAGGAGGTTAAAGGCACTGACTCTCCAAGTGGGGAGAGTGTTAGTAAAGCATCTGGAATGTTGCACCCGAGTACCAGGGGACAAAAACTGAGACACATTTGAACACGTTTCCCGATCACACGGTGGATCATACTCTGGGTTCCACATGCATGTTTTAGCTGAAGGAAGAATCCCTTAAACCTGGAAAGTTGAGACCCATGGAATGGCTACCATGCAATATGACTTCAAAGGGTCTGCATTTGCTCATCAAACCTCACCAATCCTATCACTGCTGCATTTATGCCGCTGTACACATGCTTGATTCTCTTTTGGAGACATATAAATCCATAGGTTTTAAGATTATTACTAGTCAGGTATATTCTTAGGCGATTAATATGGGGTGTAGAGTCCACTTCGTTGAGCAAGGAGTAGCTCTTGTCTATTACATATTTGGCTTATGGAATGGTATCTGTGCTAATTTCAATCTCTGGTTTTATGCAGAACCCCAACTCACCTTTCCCCTTAAGCAAGCATAAGTTGGTTTTCTACATTTGAGACCGTGTTCTGTTTTGTAATTCAGTTTCTGTGAAGCCAAGTTTACATTCCGTGTAGTAGTGATATCTTATGATGTTTCTTTTTCTGTGTGACTTATCTCACTTAGAATCATCGTACCTGAATCCACTCATTATGCTGCTACGGGCCTGATGATATAGATTTCATTGCTCAGTGATATTGCATTGTACGTAAGTACCACAAATTCTTTATCCATTTTTCACCTTCTGTGATATTGAATTTGTACTGTAAATGAGGTTCTTGTAAACAGAGCCGTCCCAAACTTTGGGGTGGCTGTGTCTTTTTGATTTTAATTTCCCTAAGCTATAGGACCATAAGTGGAAGTGCCCTAGGCTCTGTTGCTTTGTTTTTTAGATGTTTCAGGAAACACCATACACTTCTCCAGAGTGGCTGTTGGCAATTTACATCCCGCCCATCAGCATAACAAGGCTCCCAGTTCTCCATGGCCTGTCCTGCCTTTCTGGATTTTACACTTTTTTCAGATGGCCCTTTTGACCGGTTGGGCAGTGAGACTTCATGGTAGTGCAGATTTCCTTTGCAAGCTTGCTTGGTTGGCCAAAAAGGGCGTATGCGTTTTTTCCTGAATATATTCAGGAAAAAACGCATACGCCCTTTTTGGCCAAGTGCATCATTGTGGACGTTCTGCCTCTTTTCCTATGCTTTACATGCAATTCCAGTCTACCTCCTGAAATCGGTTTCCTGCAATTCTGCCCCGCTTTCAAGTCCTCTTGGCAGCCTTACTTCAATATATTTTTGGACGATAGCTGTCATTTTTAACTCTGCAGGTTTGTGAATTACAGTGCCCCTGAGCTCCTTTCTTCAACTCGCTTTTTTGTGAGCTGGCCGCAACACCGCAGCATTGCTTCAGGCCCTAGTGTGGTTCCGGCATGGCACGCTGAGCCTTTGGTTAATTCCTCTTCCTGGTGGGAAATGAGAGTTAAATTTGCCCATCCAGACACCTCCAGCTAGTCTCTCATTGGTTCTCCCTATTTCTGTTCATTTTCCGCAGAAATTGCAAACTGGGCCAAACAGGAGGTTAAAGGCACTGTCTCTCCAAGTGGGGAGAGTGTTAGTAAAGCGTCTGGAATGTTGCACCCGAGTACCAGGGGACAAAAACTGAGACACATTTGAACACGTTTCCCGATCACACGGTTGATCATACTCTGGGTTCCACATGCATGTTTTAGCTGAAGGAAGAATCCCTTAAACCTGGAGAGTTGAGACCCATGGAATGGCTACCATGCAATATGACTTCAAAGGGTCTGCATTTGCTCACCGAACCTCACCAATCCTATCACTGCTGCATTTATGCCGCTGTACACACGCTTGATTCTCTTTCGGAGACATATAAATCCATAGGTGTTAAGATTCTTACTAGTCAGGTATATTCTTAGGCATTTAATATGGGGTGTTGAGTCCACTTCGTTGAGCAAGGAGTAGCTCTTGTCTATTACCTATTTGGCTTATGGAATGGTATCTGTGCTAATTTCAATCTCTGGTTTTATGCAACACCCCAACTCACCTTTCCCCTTAAGCAAGCATAAGTTGGTTTTCTACATTTGAGATCCTGTTCTGTTTTGTAATTCAGTTCCTGTGTAGCCAAGTTTACATTCCGTGTATTAGTGATATCTTATGATGTTTCTTTTTCTGTGTGACTTATTTCACTTAGAATCATCGTACCTGAATCCACTCATTATGCTGCTACGGGCCTGATGACATAGATTTCATTCCTGAGTGATATTGCATTGTACGTAAGTACCACAACTTCTTTATCCATTTTTCACTTTCTGCTATATTGAACTTGTACCATAAACGAGATTCTTGTAAACAGAGCCGGCCCAAACTTTGGGGTGGCTGTGTCTTTTTGATTTTAATTTCCCTAAGCTATAGGACCATAAGTGGAAGTGCCCTAGGCTCTGTTGCTTTGTTTTTTAGATGTTTCAGGAAACACCATACACTTCTCCAGAGTGGCTGTTGGCAATTTACATCCCGCCCATCAGCATAACAAGGCTCCCAGTTCTCCATGGCCTGTCCTGCCTTTCTGGATGTTATACTTTTTTCAGATGGCCCTTTTGACCGGGGGGCAGTGAGACTTCATTGTAGTGCAGATTTCCTTTGCAAGCTTGCTTGGTTGGCCAAAAAGGGCGTATGCGTTTTTTCCTGAATATATTCAGGAAAAAACGCATACGCCCTTTTTGGCCAAGTGCATCATTGTGGACGTTCTGCCTCTTTTCCTATGCTTTACATGCAATTCCAGTCTACCTCCTGAAATCGGTTTCCTGCAATTCTGCCCCGCTTTCAAGTCCTCTTGGCAGCCTTACTTCAATATATTTTTGGATGATAGCTGTCATTTTTAACTCTGCAGGTTTGTGAATTACAGTGCCCCTGAGCTCCTTTCTTCAACTCGCTTTTTTGTGAGCTGGCCGCAACACCGCAGCATTGCTTCAGGCCCTAGTGTGGTTCCGGCATGGCACGCTGAGCCTTTGGTTAATTCCTCTTCCTGGTGGGAAATGAGAGTTAAATTTGCCCATCCAGACACCTCCAGCTAGTCTCTCATTGGTTCTCCCTATTTCTGTTCATTTTCCTCAGAAATTGCAAACTGGGCCAAACAGGAGGTTAAAGGCACTGTCTCTCCAAGTGGGGAGAGTGTTAGTAAAGCGTCTGGAATGTTGCACCCGAGTACCAGGGGACAAAAACTGAGACACATTTGAACACGTTTCCCGATCACACGGTTGATCATACTCTGGGTTCCACATGCATGTTTTAGCTGAAGGAAGAATCCCTTAAACCTGGAGAGTTGAGACCCATGGAATGGCTACCATGCAATATGACTTCAAAGGGTCTGCATTTGCTCACCGAACCTCACCAATCCTATCACTGCTGCATTTATGCCGCTGTACACACGCTTGATTCTCTTTCGGAGACATATAAATCCATAGGTGTTAAGATTCTTACTAGTCAGGTATATTCTTAGGCATTTAATATGGGGTGTTGAGTCCACTTCGTTGAGCAAGGAGTAGCTCTTGTCTATTACCTATTTGGCTTATGGAATGGTATCTGTGCTAATTTCAATCTCTGGTTTTATGCAGAACCCCAACTCACCTTTCCCCTTAAGCAAGCATAAGTTGGTTTTCTACATTTGAGACCGTGTTCTGTTTTGTAATTCAGTTTCTGTGTAGCCAAGTTTACATTCCCTGTAGTAGTGATATCTTATGATGTTTCTTTTTCTGTGTGACTTATCTCACTTAGAATCATCGTACCTGAATCCACTCATTATGCTGCTACGGGCCTGATGATATAGATTTCATTGCTGAGTGATATTGCATTGTACGTAAGTACCACAAAATCTTTGTCCATTTTTCACTTTCTGTGATATTGAACTTGTACCGTAAACGAGGTTCTTGTAAACAGAGCTGTCCCAAACTTTGGGGTGGCTGTGTCTTTTTGATTTTAATTTCCCTAAGCTATAGGACCATAAGTGGAAGTGCCCTAGGCTCTGTTGCTTTGTTTTTTAGATGTTTCAGGAAACACCATACACTTCTCCAGAGTGGCTGTTGGCAATTTACATCCCGCCCATCAGCATAACAAGGCTCCCAGTTCTCCATGGCCTGTCCTGCCTTTCTGGATTTTACACTTTTTTCAGATGGCCCTATTGACCGGGGGGCAGTGAGACTTCATTGTAGTGCAGATTTCCTTTGCAAGCTTGCTTGGTTGGCCAAAAAGGGCGTATGCGTTTTTTCCTGAATATATTCAGGAAAAAACGCATACGCCCTTTTTGGCCAAGTGCATCATTGTGGACGTTCTGCCTCTTTTCCTATGCTTTACATGCAATTCCAGTCTACCTCCTGAAATCGGTTTCCTACAATTCTGCCCCGCTTTCAAGTCCTCTTGGTACCCTTACTTCAATATATTTTTGGACGATAGCTGTCATTTTTAACTCTGCAGGTTTGTGAAATACAGTGCCCCTGAGCTCCTTTCTTCAACTCGCTTTCTTGTGAGCTGGCCGCAACACCGCAGGATTGCTTCAGGACATAGGGTGGTTCCGGAATGGCACGCTGAGCCTTTGTTTAATTCCTCTTCCTGGTGGGAAATGAGAGTTAAATTTGCCCGTCCAGACACCTCCAGCTAGTCTCTCATTGGTTCTCCCTATTCCTGTTCATCTTCCGCAGAAATTGCGAACTGGGCCAAACAGGAGGTTAAAGGCACTGACTCTCCAAGTGGGGAGAGTGTTAGTAAAGCATCTGGAATGTTGCACCCGAGTACCAGCGGACGAAAACTGACACATTTGAACACGTTTTCCGATCACACGGTGGATCATACTCTGGGTTCCACATGCATGTTTTAGCTGAAGGAAGAATCCCTTAAACCTGGAAAGTTGAGACCCAAGGAATAGGTACCACGCAATATGACTTCAAAGGGTCTGCATTTGCTCACCGAACGTCACCAATCCTATCACTGCTGCGCTTATGCCGCTGTACACACGCTTGATTCTCTTTCGGAGACAAATAAGTCCATAGGTTTTAAGATTCTTACTAGTCAGGTATATTCTTAGGCGTTTAATATGGGGTGTTGTGTCCTCTTCGTTGAGCAAGGAGTAGATCTTGTCTATTACATATTTGGCTTGTGGAACGGTATCTGTGCTAATTTCAATCTCTGGTTTTATGCAGCACCCCAACTCACCTTTCCCCTTAAGCAAGCATAAGTTGGTTTTCTACATTTGACACCCTGTTCTGTTTTGTAATTCAGTTCCTGTGTAGCCAAGTTTACATTCCGTGTAGTAGTGATATCTTATGATGTTTCTTTTTCTGTGTGACTTATCTCACTTAGAATCATCGTACCTGAATCCACTCATTATGCTGTTACGGGCCTGATGACATACATTTCATTGCTGAGTGATATTGCATTGTACGTAAGTACCACAACTTCTTTATCCATTTTTCGCTTTCTGTGATATAGAACTTGTACCGTAAACGAGGTTCTTGTAAACAGAGCTGTCCCAAACTTTGGGGTGACTGTGTCTTTTTGATTTTAATTTCCCTAAGCTATAGGACCATAAGTGGAAATGTCCTAGGCTCTGTTGCTTTGTTTTTTAGATGTTTCAGGAAACACCATACACTTCTCCAGAGTGGCTGTTGGCAATTTACATCCCGCCCATCAGCATAACAAGGCTCCCAGTTCTCCATGGCCTGTCCTGCCTTTCTGGATGTTACACTTTTTTCAGATGGCCCTTTTGACCGGGGGGCAGTGAGACTTCATTGTAGTGCAGATTTCCTTTGCAAGCTTGCTTGGTTGGCCAAAAAGGGCGTATGCGTTTTTTCCTGAATATATTCAGGAAAAAACGCATACGCCCTTTTTGGCCAAGTGCATCATTGTGGACGTTCTGCCTCTTTTCCTATGCTTTACATGCAATTCCAGTCTACCTCCTGAAACCGGTTTCCTGCAATTCTGCCCCGCTTTCAAGTCCTCTTGGCAGCCTTACTTCAATATATTTTTGGACGATAGCTGTCATTTATAACTCTGCAGGTTTGTGAATTACAGTGCCCCTGAGCTCCTTTCTTCAACTCGCTTTCTTGTGAGCTGGCCGCAACACCGCAGGATTGCTTCAGGCCCTAGTGTGGTTCTGGCATGGCATGCTGAGCCTTTGGTTAATTCCTCTTCCTGGTGGGAAATGAGAGTTAAATTTGCCCGTCCAGACACCTCCAGCTAGTCTCTCATTGGTTCTCCCTATTCCTGTTCATTTTCCGCAGAAATTGCAAACTGGGCCAAACAGGAGGTTAAAGGCACTGACTCTCCAAGTGGGGAGAGTGTTAGTAAAGCGTCTGGAATGTTGCACCCGAGTACCAGGGGACGAAATCTGACACATTTGAACACGTTTCCCGATCACACGGTGGATCATACTCTGGGTTCCACATGCATGTTTTAGCTGAAGGAAGAATCCCTTAAACCTGGAGAGTTGAGACCCATGGAATGGCTACCATGCAATATGACTTCAAAGGTTCTGCATTGGCTCACCGAACCTCACCAATCCTATCACTGCTGCGCTTATGCCACTGTACACACGCTTGATTCTCTTTCGGAGACATAGAAATCCATAGATTTTAAGATTCTTACTAGTCAGGTATATTCTTAGACGTTTAATATGGGGTGTTGAGTCCTCTTCGTTGAGCAAGGAGTAGCTCTTGTCTATTACATATTTGGCTTATGGAACGGTATCTGTGCTAATTTCAATCTCTGGTTTTATGCAGCACCCCAACTCACCTTTCCCCTTAAGCAAGCATAAGTTGGTTTTCTACATTTGAGACCTTGTTCTGTTTTGTAATTCAGTGCCTGTGTAGCCAAGTTTACATTCCGTGTATTAGTGATATCTTATGATGTTTCTTTTTCTGTGTGACTTATCTCACTTAGAATCATCGTACCTGAATCCACTCATTATGCTGCTATGGGCCTGATGACATAGATTTCATTGCTGAGTGATATTGCATTGTACGTAAGTACCACAACTTCTTTATCCATTTTTCGCTTTCTGTGATATTGAACTTGTACCGTAAACGAGGTTCTTGTAAACAGAGCCGTCCCAAACTTTGGGGTGGCTGTGTCTTTTTGATTCTAATTTCCCTAAGCTATACGACCATAAGTGGAAGTGCCCTAGGCTCTGTTGCTTTGCTTTTTAGATGTTTCAGGAAACACCATACACTTCTCCAGAGTGGCTGTTGGCAATTTACATCCCGCCCATCAGCATAACAAGGCTCCCAATTCTCCATGAGCTGTCCTGCCTTTCTGGATTTTACACTTTTTTCAGATGGCCCTTTTGACTGGGGGGCAGTGAGACTTCATTGTACTGCAGATTTCCTTTGCAAGCTTGCTTGGTTGGCCAAAAAGGGCGTATGCGTTTTTTCCTGAATATATTCAGGAAAAAACGCATACGCCCTTTTTGGCCAAGTGCATCATTGTGGACGTTCTGCCTCTTTTCCTATGCTTTACATGCAATTCCAGTCTACCTCCTGAAATCGGATTCCTGCAATTCTGCCCCGCTTTCAAGTCCTCTTGGCAGCCTTACTTCAATATATTTTTGGACGATAGCTGTCATTTTTAACTCTGCAGGTTTGTGAATTACAGTGCCCCTGAGCTCCTTTCTTCAACTCGCTTTCTTGTGAGCTGGCCGCAACACCGCAGGATTGCTTCAGGCCCTAGTGTGGTTCTGGCATGGCATGCTGAGCCTTTGGTTAATTCCTCTTCCTGGTGGGAAATGAGAGTTAAATTTGCCCGTCCAGACACCTCCAGCTAGTCTCTCATTGGTTCTCCCTATTCCTGTTCATTTTCCGCAGAAATTGCAAACTGGGCCAAACAGGAGGTTAAAGGCACTGACTCTCCAAGTGGGGAGAGTTTTAGTAAAGCGTCTGGAATGTTGCACCCGAGTACCAGGGGACAAAAACTGAGACACATTTGAACACGTTTCCCGATCACACGGTGGATCATACTCTGGGTTCCACATGCATGTTTTAGCTGAAGGAAGAATCCCTTAAACCTGGAGAGTTGAGACCCATGGAATGGGTACCATTCAATATGACTTCAAAGGTTCTGCATTGGCTCACCGAACCTCAACAATCCTATCACTGCTGCGCTTATGCCACTGTACACACGCTTGATTCTCTTTCGGAGACATAGAAATCCATAGATTTTAAGATTCTTACTAGTCAGGTATATTCTTAGACGTTTAATATGGGGTGTTGAGTCCTCTTCGTTGAGCAAGGAGTAGCTCTTGTCTATTACATATTTGGCTTATGGAACGGTATCTGTGCTAATTTCAATCTCTGGTTTTATGCAGCACCCCAACTCACCTTTCCCCTTAAGCAAGCATAAGTTGGTTTTCTACATTTGAGACCTTGTTCTGTTTTGTAATTCAGTTCCTGTGTAGCCAAGTTTTCATTCCGTGTAGTAGTGATATCTTATGATGTTTCTTTTTCTGTGTGACTTATCTCACTTAGAATCATCGTACCTGAATCCACTCATTATGCTGCTATGGGCCTGATGACATAGATTTCATTGCTGAGTGATATTGCATTGTACGTAAGTACCACAACTTCTTTATCCATTTTTCGCTTTCTGTGATATTGAACTTGTACCGTAAACGAGGTTCTTGTAAACAGAGCCGTCCCAAACTTTGGGGTGGCTGTGTCTTTTTGATTTTAATTTCCCTAAGCTATACGACCATAAGTGGAAGTGCCCTAGGCTCTGTTGCTTTGTTTTTTAGATGTTTCAGGAAACACCATACACTTCTCCAGAGTGGCTGTTGGCAATTTACATCCCGCCCATCAGCATAACAAGGCTCCCAGTTCTCCATGGCCTGTCCTGCCTTTCTGGATTTTATACTTTTTTCAGATGGCCCTTTTGACCGGGGGGCTGTGAGACTTCATTGTAGTGCAGATTTCCTTTGCAAGCTTGCTTGGTTGGCCAAAAAGGGCGTATGCGTTTTTTCCTGAATATATTCAGGAAAAAACGCATACGCCCTTTTTGGCCAAGTGCATCATTGTGGACGTTCTGCCTCTTTTCCTATGCTTTACATGCAATTCCAGTCTACCTCCTGAAATCGGATTCCTGCAATCCTGCCCCGCTTTCAAGTCCTCTTGGCAGCCTTACTTCAATATATTTTTGGACGATAGCTGTCATTTTTAACTCTGCAGGTTTGTGAATTACAGTGCCCCTGAGCTCCTTTCTTCAACTCACTTTCTTGTGAGCTGGCCGCAACACCGCAAGATTGCTTCAGGCCCTAGTGTGGTTCCGGCATGGCACGCTGAGCCTTTGGTTAATTCCTCTTCCTGGTGGGAAATGAGAGTTAAATTTGCCCATCCAGACACCTCCATCTAGTCTCTCATTGGTTCTCCCTATTCCTGTTCATTTTCCGCAGAAATTGCAAACTGGGCCAAACAGGAGGTTAAAGGCACTGACTCTCCAAGTGGGGAGAGTGTTAGTAAAGCATCTGGAATGTTGCACCCGAGTACCAGGGGACAAAAACTGAGACACATTTGAACACGTTTCCCGATCACACGGTGGATCATACTCTGGGTTCCACATGCATGTTTTAGCTGAAGGAAGAATCCCTTAAACCGGAAAGTTGAGACCCATGGAATGGCTACCATGCAATATGACTTCAAAGGGTCTGCATTTGCTCATCAAACCTCACCAATCCTATCACTGCTGCGTTTATGCCGCTGTACACACGCTTGATTCTCTTTTGGAGACATATAAATCCATAGGTTTTAAGATTATTACTAGTCAGGTATATTCTTAGGCGATTAATATGGGGTGTAGAGTCCACTTCGTTGAGCAAGGAGTAGCTCTTGTCTATTACATATTTGGCTTATGGAATGGTATCTGTGCTAATTTCAATCTCTGGTTTTATGCAGAACCCCAACTCACCTTTCCCCTTAAGCAAGCATAAGTTGGTTTTCTACATTTGAGACCGTGTTCTGTTTTGTAATTCAGTTTCTGTGTAGCCAAGTTTACATTCCGTGTAGTAGTGATATCTTATGATGTTTCTTTTTCTGTGTGACTTATCTCACTTAGAATCATCGTACCTGAATCCACTCATTATGCTGCTACGGGCCTGATGATATAGATTTCATTGCTCAGTGATATTGCATTGTACGTAAGTACCACAAATTCTTTATCCATTTTTCACCTTCTGTGATATTGAATTTGTACTGTAAATGAGGTTCTTGTAAACAGAGCCGTCCCAAACTTTGGGGTGGCTGTGTCTTTTTGATTTTAATTTCCCTAAGCTATAGGACCATAAGTGGAAGTGCCCTAGGCTCTGTTGCTTTGTTTTTTAGATGTTTCAGGAAACACCATACACTTCTCCAGAGTGGCTGTTGGCAATTTACATCCCGCCCATCAGCATAACAAGGCTCCCAATTCTCCATGAGCTGTCCTGCCTTTCTGGATTTTACACTTTTTTCAGATGGCCCTTTTGACTGGGGGGCAGTGAGACTTCATTGTAGTGCAGATTTCCTTTGCAAGCTTGCTTGGTTGGCCAAAAAGGGCGTATGCGTTTTTTCCTGAATATATTCAGGAAAAAACGCATACGCCCTTTTTGGCCAAGTGCATCATTGTGGACGTTCTGCCTCTTTTCCTATGCTTTACATGCAATTCCAGTCTACCTCCTGAAATCGGATTCCTGCAATTCTGCCCCGCTTTCGAGTCCTCTTGGCAGCCTTACTTCAATATATTTTTGGACGATAGCTGTCATTTATAACTCTGCAGGTTTGTGAATTACAGTGCCCCTGAGCTCCTTTCTTCAACTCGCTTTCTTGTGAGCTGGCCGCAACACCGCAGGATTGCTTCAGGCCCTAGTGTGGTTCCGGTATGGCACGCTGAGCCTTTGGTTAATTCCTCTTCCTGGTGGGAAATGAGAGTTAAATTTGCCCGTCCAGACACCTCCAGCTAGTCTCTCATTGGTTCTCCCTATTCCTGTTCATTTTCCACAGAAATTGCAAACTGGGCCAAACAGGAGGTTAAAGGCACTGACTCTCCAAGTGGGGAGAGTTTTAGTAAAGCGTCTGGAATGTTGCACCCGAGTACCAGGGGACAAAAACTGAGACACATTTGAACACGTTTCCCGATCACACGGTGGATCATACTCTGGGTTCCACATGCATGTTTTAGCTGAAGGAAGAATCCCTTAAACCTGGAGAGTTGAGACCCATGGAATGGGTACCATTCAATATGACTTCAAAGGTTCTGCATTGGCTCACCGAACCTCACCAATCCTATCACTGCTGCGCTTATGCCACTGTACACACGCTTGATTCTCTTTCGGAGACATAGAAATCCATAGATTTTAAGATTCTTACTAGTCAGGTATATTCTTAGACGTTTAATATGGGGTGTTGAGTCCTCTTCGTTGAGCAAGGAGTAGCTCTTGTCTATTACATATTTGGCTTATGGAACGGTATCTGTGCTAATTTCAATCTCTGGTTTTATGCAGCACCCCAACTCACCTTTCCCCTTAAGCAAGCATAAGTTGGTTTTCTACATTTGAGACCTTGTTCTGTTTTGTAATTCAGTTCCTGTGTAGCCAAGTTTACATTCCGTGTATTAGTGATATCTTATGATGTTTCTTTTTCTGTGTGACTTATCTCACTTAGAATCATCGTACCTGAATCCACTCATTATGCTGCTATGGGCCTGATGACATAGATTTCATTGCTGAGTGATATTGCATTGTACGTAAGTACCACAACTTCTTTATCCATTTTTCGCTTTCTGTGATATTGAACTTGTACCGTAAACGAGGTTCTTGTAAACAGAGCCGTCCCAAACTTTGGGGTGGCTGTGTCTTTTTGATTTTAATTTCCCTAAGCTATAGGACCATAAGTGGAAGTGCCCTAGGCTCTGTTGCTTTGTTTTTTAGATGTTTCAGGAAACACCATACACTTCTCCAGAGTGGCTGTTGGCAATTTACATCCTGCCCTTCAGCATAACAAGGCTCCCAATTCTCCATGAGCTGTCCTGCCTTTCTGGATTTTACACTTTTTTCAGATGGCCCTTTTGACTGGGGGGCAGTGAGACTTCATTGTAGTGCAGATTTCCTTTGCAAGCTTGCTTGGTTGGCCAAAAAGGGCGTATGCGTTTTTTCCTGAATATATTCAGGAAAAAACGCATACGCCCTTTTTGGCCAAGTGCATCATTGTGGACGTTCTGCCTCTTTTCCTATGCTTTACATGCAATTCCAGTCTACCTCCTGAAATCGGATTCCTGCAATTCTGCCCCGCTTTCGAGTCCTCTTGGCAGCCTTACTTCAATATATTTTTGGACGATAGCTGTCATTTATAACTCTGCAGGTTTGTGAATTACAGTGCCCCTGAGCTCCTTTCTTCAACTCGCTTTCTTGTGAGCTGGCCGCAACACCGCAGGATTGCTTCAGGCCCTAGTGTGGTTCCGGTATGGCACGCTGAGCCTTTGGTTAATTCCTCTTCCTGGTGGGAAATGAGAGTTAAATTTGCCCGTCCAGACACCTCCAGCTAGTCTCTCATTGGTTCTCCCTATTCCTGTTCATTTTCCACAGAAATTGCAAACTGGGCCAAACAGGAGGTTAAAGGCACTGACTCTCCAAGTGGGGAGAGTTTTAGTAAAGCGTCTGGAATGTTGCACCCGAGTACCAGGGGACAAAAACTGAGACACATTTGAACACGTTTCCCGATCACACGGTGGATCATACTCTGGGTTCCACATGCATGTTTTAGCTGAAGGAAGAATCCCTTAAACCTGGAGAGTTGAGACCCATGGAATGGGTACCATTCAATATGACTTCAAAGGTTCTGCATTGGCTCACCGAACCTCACCAATCCTATCACTGCTGCGCTTATGCCACTGTACACACGCTTGATTCTCTTTCAGAGACATAGAAATCCATAGATTTTAAGATTCTTACTAGTCAGGTATATTCTTAGACGTTTAATATGGGGTGTTGAGTCCTCTTCGTTGAGCAAGGAGTAGCTCTTGTCTATTACATATTTGGCTTATGGAACGGTATCTGTGCTAATTTCAATCTCTGGTTTTATGCAGCACCCCAACTCACCTTTCCCCTTAAGCAAGCATAAGTTGGTTTTCTACATTTGAGACCTTGTTCTGTTTTGTAATTCAGTTCCTGTGTAGCCAAGTTTTCATTCCGTGTAGTAGTGATATCTTATGATGTTTCTTTTTCTGTGTGACTTATCTCACTTAGAATCATCGTACCTGAATCCACTCATTATGCTGCTATGGGCCTGATGACATAGATTTCATTGCTGAGTGATATTGCATTGTACGTAAGTACCACAACTTCTTTATCCATTTTTCGCTTTCTGTGATATTGAACTTGTACCGTAAACGAGGTTCTTGTAAACAGAGCCGTCCCAAACTTTGGGGTGGCTGTGTCTTTTTGATTTTAATTTCCCTAAGCTATAGGACCATAAGTGGAAGTGCCCTAGGCTCTGTTGCTTTGTTTTTTAGATGTTTCAGGAAACACCATACACTTCTCCAGAGTGGCTGTTGGCAATTTACATCCCGCCCATCAGCATAACAAGGCTCCCAGTTCTCCATGGCCTGTCCTGCCTTTCTGGATTTTATACTTTTTTCAGATGGCCCTTTTGACCGGGGGGCAGTGAGACTTCATTGTAGTGCAGATTTCCTTTGCAAGCTTGCTTGGTTGGCCAAAAAGGGCGTATGCGTTTTTTCCTGAATATATTCAGGAAAAAACGCATACGCCCTTTTTGGCCAAGTGCATCATTGTGGACGTTCTGCCTCTTTTCCTATGCTTTACATGCAATTCCAGTCTACCTCCTGAAATCGGATTCCTGCAATCCTGCCCCGCTTTCAAGTCCTCTTGGCAGCCTTACTTCAATATATTTTTGGACGATAGCTGTCATTTTTAACTCTGCAGGTTTGTGAATTACAGTGCCCCTGAGCTCCTTTCTTCAACTCGCTTTCTTGTGAGCTGGCCGCAACACCGCAGGATTGCTTCAGGCCCTAGTGTGGTTCCGGTATGGCACGCTGAGCCTTTGGTTAATTCCTCTTCCTGGTGGGAAATGAGAGTTAAATTTGCCCGTCCAGACACCTCCAGCTAGTCTCTCATTGGTTCTCCCTATTCCTGTTCATTTTCCACAGAAATTGCAAACTGGGCCAAACAGGAGGTTAAAGGCACTGACTCTCCAAGTGGGGAGAGTTTTAGTAAAGCGTCTGGAATGTTGCACCCGAGTACCAGGGGACAAAAACTGAGACACATTTGAACACGTTTCCCGATCACACGGTGGATCATACTCTGGGTTCCACATGCATGTTTTAGCTGAAGGAAGAATCCCTTAAACCTGGAGAGTTGAGACCCATGGAATGGGTACCATTCAATATGACTTCAAAGGTTCTGCATTGGCTCACCGAACCTCACCAATCCTATCACTGCTGCGCTTATGCCACTGTACACACGCTTGATTCTCTTTCAGAGACATAGAAATCCATAGATTTTAAGATTCTTACTAGTCAGGTATATTCTTAGACGTTTAATATGGGGTGTTGAGTCCTCTTCGTTGAGCAAGGAGTAGCTCTTGTCTATTACATATTTGGCTTATGGAACGGTATCTGTGCTAATTTCAATCTCTGGTTTTATGCAGCACCCCAACTCACCTTTCCCCTTAAGCAAGCATAAGTTGGTTTTCTACATTTGAGACCTTGTTCTGTTTTGTAATTCAGTTCCTGTGTAGCCAAGTTTTCATTCCGTGTAGTAGTGATATCTTATGATGTTTCTTTTTCTGTGTGACTTATCTCACTTAGAATCATCGTACCTGAATCCACTCATTATGCTGCTATGGGCCTGATGACATAGATTTCATTGCTGAGTGATATTGCATTGTACGTAAGTACCACAACTTCTTTATCCATTTTTCGCTTTCTGTGATATTGAACTTGTACCGTAAACGAGGTTCTTGTAAACAGAGCCGTCCCAAACTTTGGGGTGGCTGTGTCTTTTTGATTTTAATTTCCCTAAGCTATAGGACCATAAGTGGAAGTGCCCTAGGCTCTGTTGCTTTGTTTTTTAGATGTTTCAGGAAACACCATACACTTCTCCAGAGTGGCTGTTGGCAATTTACATCCCGCCCATCAGCATAACAAGGCTCCCAGTTCTCCATGGCCTGTCCTGCCTTTCTGGATTTTATACTTTTTTCAGATGGCCCTTTTGACCGGGGGGCAGTGAGACTTCATTGTAGTGCAGATTTCCTTTGCAAGCTTGCTTGGTTGGCCAAAAAGGGCGTATGCGTTTTTTCCTGAATATATTCAGGAAAAAACGCATACGCCCTTTTTGGCCAAGTGCATCATTGTGGACGTTCTGCCTCTTTTCCTATGCTTTACATGCAATTCCAGTCTACCTCCTGAAATCGGATTCCTGCAATCCTGCCCCGCTTTCAAGTCCTCTTGGCAGCCTTACTTCAATATATTTTTGGACGATAGCTGTCATTTTTAACTCTGCAGGTTTGTGAATTACAGTGCCCCTGAGCTCCTTTCTTCAACTCACTTTCTTGTGAGCTGGCCGCAACACCGCAGGATTGCTTCAGGCCCTAGTGTTGTTCCGGCATGGCACGCTGAGCCTTTGGTTAATTCCTCTTCCTGGTGGGAAATGAGAGTTAAATTTGCCCATCCAGACACCTCCAGCTAGTCTCTCATTGGTTCTCCCTATTCCTGTTCATTTTCCGCAGAAATTGCAAACTGGGCCAAACAGGAGGTTAAAGGCACTGACTCTCCAAGTGGGGAGAGTGTTAGTAAAGCATCTGGAATGTTGCACCCGAGTACCAGGGGACAAAAACTGAGACACATTTGAACACGTTTCCCGATCACACGGTGGATCATACTCTGGGTTCCACATGCATGTTTTAGCTGAAGGAAGAATCCCTTAAACCTGGAAAGTTGAGACCCATGGAATGGCTACCATGCAATATGACTTCAAAGGGTCTGCATTTGCTCATCAAACCTCACCAATCCTATCACTGCTGCGTTTATGCCGCTGTACACATGCTTGATTCTCTTTTGGAGACATATAAATCCATAGGTTTTAAGATAATTACTAGTCAGGTATATTCTTAGGCGATTAATATGGGGTGTAGAGTCCACTTCGTTGAGCAAGGAGTAGCTCTTGTCTATTACATATTTGGCTTATGGAATGGTATCTGTGCTAATTTCAATCTCTGGTTTTATGCAGAACCCCAACTCACCTTTCCCCTTAAGCAAGCATAAGTTGGTTTTCTACATTTGAGACCGTGTTCTGTTTTGTAATTCAGTTTCTGTGTAGCCAAGTTTACATTCCGTGTAGTAGTGATATCTTATGATGTTTCTTTTTCTGTGTGACTTATCTCACTTAGAATCATCGTACCTGAATCCACTCATTATGCTGCTACGGGCCTGATGATATAGATTTCATTGCTGAGTGATATTGCATTGTACGTAAGTACCACAAATTCTTTATCCATTTTTCACCTTCTGTGATATTGAATTTGTACTGTAAATGAGGTTCTTGTAAACAGAGCCGTCCCAAACTTTGGGGTGGCTGTGTCTTTTTGATTTTAATTTCCCTAAGCTATAGGACCATAAGTGGAAGTGCCCTAGGCTCTGTTGCTTTGTTTTTTAGATGTTTCAGGAAACACCATACACTTCTCCAGAGTGGCTGTTGGCAATTTACATCCCGCCCATCAGCATAACAAGGCTCCCAGTTCTCCATGGCCTGTCCTGCCTTTCTGGATTTTACACTTTTTTCAGATGGCCCTTTTGACTGGGGGGCAGTGAGACTTCATTGTAGTGCAGATTTCCTTTGCAAGCTTGCTTGGTTGGCCAAAAAGGGCGTATGCGTTTTTTCCTGAATATATTCAGGAAAAAACGCATACGCCCTTTTTGGCCAAGTGCATCATTGTGGACGTTCTGCCTCTTTTCCTATGCTTTACATGCAATTCCAGTCTACCTCCTGAAATCGGATTCCTGCAATTCTGCCCCGCTTTCGAGTCCTCTTGGCAGCCTTACTTCAATATATTTTTGGACGATAGCTGTCATTTATAACTCTGCAGGTTTGTGAATTACAGTGCCCCTGAGCTCCTTTCTTCAACTCGCTTTCTTGTGAGCTGGCCGCAACACCGCAGGATTGCTTCAGGCCCTAGTGTGGTTCCGGTATGGCACGCTGAGCCTTTGGTTAATTCCTCTTCCTGGTGGGAAATGAGAGTTAAATTTGCCCGTCCAGACACCTCCAGCTAGTCTCTCATTGGTTCTCCCTATTCCTGTTCATTTTCCACAGAAATTGCAAACTGGGCCAAACAGGAGGTTAAAGGCACTGACTCTCCAAGTGGGGAGAGTTTTAGTAAAGCGTCTGGAATGTTGCACCCGAGTACCAGGGGACAAAAACTGAGACACATTTGAACACGTTTCCCGATCACACGGTGGATCATACTCTGGGTTCCACATGCATGTTTTAGCTGAAGGAAGAATCCCTTAAACCTGGAGAGTTGAGACCCATGGAATGGGTACCATTCAATATGACTTCAAAGGTTCTGCATTGGCTCACCGAACCTCACCAATCCTATCACTGCTGCGCTTATGCCACTGTACACACGCTTGATTCTCTTTCAGAGACATAGAAATCCATAGATTTTAAGATTCTTACTAGTCAGGTATATTCTTAGACGTTTAATATGGGGTGTTGAGTCCTCTTCGTTGAGCAAGGAGTAGCTCTTGTCTATTACATATTTGGCTTATGGAACGGTATCTGTGCTAATTTCAATCTCTGGTTTTATGCAGCACCCCAACTCACCTTTCCCCTTAAGCAAGCATAAGTTGGTTTTCTACATTTGAGACCTTGTTCTGTTTTGTAATTCAGTTCCTGTGTAGCCAAGTTTTCATTCCGTGTAGTAGTGATATCTTATGATGTTTCTTTTTCTGTGTGACTTATCTCACTTAGAATCATCGTACCTGAATCCACTCATTATGCTGCTATGGGCCTGATGACATAGATTTCATTGCTGAGTGATATTGCATTGTACGTAAGTACCACAACTTCTTTATCCATTTTTCGCTTTCTGTGATATTGAACTTGTACCGTAAACGAGGTTCTTGTAAACAGAGCCGTCCCAAACTTTGGGGTGGCTGTGTCTTTTTGATTTTAATTTCCCTAAGCTATACCACCATAAGTGGAAGTGCCCTAGGCTCTGTTGCTTTGTTTTTTAGATGTTTCAGGAAACACCATACACTTCTCCAGAGTGGCTGTTGGCAATTTACATCCCGCCCATCAGCATAACAAGGCTCCCAGTTCTCCATGGCCTGTCCTGCCTTTCTGGATTTTATACTTTTTTCAGATGGCCCTTTTGACCGGGGGGCAGTGAGACTTCATTGTAGTGCAGATTTCCTTTGCAAGCTTGCTTGGTTGGCCAAAAAGGGCGTATGCGTTTTTTCCTGAATATATTCAGGAAAAAACGCATACGCCCTTTTTGGCCAAGTGCATCATTGTGGACGTTCTGCCTCTTTTCCTATGCTTTACATGCAATTCCAGTCTACCTCCTGAAATCGGATTCCTGCAATCCTGCCCCGCTTTCAAGTCCTCTTGGCAGCCTTACTTCAATATATTTTTGGACGATAGCTGTCATTTTTAACTCTGCAGGTTTGTGAATTACAGTGCCCCTGAGCTCCTTTCTTCAACTCACTTTCTTGTGAGCTGGCCGCAACACCGCAGGATTGCTTCAGGCCCTAGTGTGGTTCCGGCATGGCACGCTGAGCCTTTGGTTAATTCCTCTTCCTGGTGGGAAATGAGAGTTAAATTTGCCCATCCAGACACCTCCAGCTAGTCTCTCATTGGTTCTCCCTATTCCTGTTCATTTTCCGCAGAAATTGCAAACTGGGCCAAACAGGAGGTTAAAGGCACTGACTCTCCAAGTGGGGAGAGTGTTAGTAAAGCATCTGGAATGTTGCACCCGAGTACCAGGGGACAAAAACTGAGACACATTTGAACACGTTTCCCGATCACACGGTGGATCATACTCTGGGTTCCACATGCATGTTTTAGCTGAAGGAAGAATCCCTTAAACCTGGAAAGTTGAGACCCATGGAATGGCTACCATGCAATATGACTTCAAAGGGTCTGCATTTGCTCATCAAACCTCACCAATCCTATCACTGCTGCGTTTATGCCGCTGTACACATGCTTGATTCTCTTTTGGAGACATATAAATCCATAGGTTTTAAGATAATTACTAGTCAGGTATATTCTTAGGCGATTAATATGGGGTGTAGAGTCCACTTCGTTGAGCAAGGAGTAGCTCTTGTCTATTACATATTTGGCTTATGGAATGGTATCTGTGCTAATTTCAATCTCTGGTTTTATGCAGAACCCCAACTCACCTTTCCCCTTAAGCAAGCATAAGTTGGTTTTCTACATTTGAGACCGTGTTCTGTTTTGTAATTCAGTTTCTGTGTAGCCAAGTTTACATTCCGTGTAGTAGTGATATCTTATGATGTTTCTTTTTCTGTGTGACTTATCTCACTTAGAATCATCGTACCTGAATCCACTCATTATGCTGCTACGGGCCTGATGATATACATTTCATTGCTGAGTGATATTGCATTGTACGTAAGTACCACAAATTCTTTATCCATTTTTCACCTTCTGTGATATTGAATTTGTACTGTAAATGAGGTTCTTGTAAACAGAGCCGTCCCAAACTTTGGGGTGGCTGTGTCTTTTTGATTTTAATTTCCCTAAGCTATAGGACCATAAGTGGAAGTGCCCTAGGCTCTGTTGCTTTGTTTTTTAGATGTTTCAGGAAACACCATACACTTCTCCAGAGTGGCTGTTGGCAATTTACATCCCGCCCATCAGCATAACAAGGCTCCCAGTTCTCCATGGCCTGTCCTGCCTTTCTGGATTTTACACTTTTTTCAGATGGCCCTTTTGACCGGTTGGGCAGTGAGACTTCATGGTAGTGCAGATTTCCTTTGCAAGCTTGCTTGGTTGGCCAAAAAGGGCGTATGCGTTTTTTCCTGAATATATTCAGGAAAAAACGCATACGCCCTTTTTGGCCAAGTGCATCATTGTGGACGTTCTGCCTCTTTTCCTATGCTTTACATGCAATTCCAGTCTACCTCCTGAAATCGGTTTCCTGCAATTCTGCCCCGCTTTCAAGTCCTCTTGGCAGCCTTACTTCAATATATTTTTGGACGATAGCTGTCATTTTTAACTCTGCAGGTTTGTGAATTACAGTGCCCCTGAGCTCCTTTCTTCAACTCGCTTTCTTGTGAGCTGGCCGCAACACCGCAGGATTGCTTCAGGCCCTAGTGTGGTTCCGGTATGGCACGCTGAGCCTTTGGTTAATTCCTCTTCCTGGTGGGAAATGAGAGTTAAATTTGCCCGTCCAGACACCTCCAGGTAGTCTCTCATTGGTTCTCCCTATTCCTGTTCATTTTCCACAGAAATTGCAAACTGGGCCAAACAGGAGGTTAAAGGCACTGACTCTCCAAGTGGGGAGAGTTTTAGTAAAGCGTCTGGAATGTTGCACCCGAGTACCAGGGGACAAAAACTGAGACACATTTGAACACGTTTCCCGATCACACGGTGGATCATACTCTGGGTTCCACATGCATGTTTTAGCTGAAGGAAGAATCCCTTAAACCTGGAGAGTTGAGACCCATGGAATGGGTACCATGCAATATGACTTCAAAGGTTCTGCATTGGCTCACCGAACCTCACCAATCCTATCACTGCTGCGCTTATGCCACTGTACACACTCTTGATTCTCTTTCGGAGACATATAAATCCATAGATTTTAAGATTCTTCCTAGTCAGGTATATTCTTAGACGTTTAATATGGGGTGTTGAGTCCTCTTCGTTGAGCAAGGAGTAGCTCTTGTCTATTACATATTTGGATTATGGAACGGTATCTGTGCTAATTTCAATCTCTGGTTTTATGCAGCACCCCAACTCACCTTTCCCCTTAAGCAAGCATAAGTTGGTTTTCTACATTTGAGACCCTGTTCTGTTTTGTAATTCAGTTCCTGTGTAGCCAAGGTAACATTCCATGTAGTAGTGATATCTTATGATGTTTCTTTTTCTGTGTGACTTATTTCACTTAGAATCATCGTACCTGAATCCACTCATTATGCTGCTACGGGCCTGATGATATACATTTCATTGCTGAGTGATATTGCATTGTACGTAAGTACCACAAATTCTTTATCCATTCTTGGCTTTCTGTGATATTGAACTTGTACCGTAAACGAGGTTCTTGTAAACAGAGCCGTCCCAAACTTTATGGTGGCTGTGTCTTTTTGATTTTAATTTCCCTAAGCTATACGACCATAAGTGGAAGTGCCCTAGGCTCTGTTGCTTTGTTTTGTAGATGTTTCAGGAAACACCATACACTTCTCCAGAGAGGCTATTGGCAATTTACATCCCGCCCATCAGCATAACAAGGCTCCCAGTTCTCCATGGCCTGTCCTGCCTTTCTGGATTTTATACTTTTTTCAGATGGCCCTTTTGACCGGGGGGCAGTGAGACTTCATTGTAGTGCAGATTTCCTTTGCAAGCTTGCTTGGTTGGCCAAAAAGGGCGTATGTGTTTTTTCCTGAATATATTCAGGAAAAAACGCATACGCTCTTTTTGGCCAAGTGCATCATTGTGGACGTTCTGCCTCTTTTCCTATGCTTTACATGCAATTCCAGTCTACCTCCTGAAATCGGTTTCCTGCAATTCTGCCCCGCTTTCAAGTCCTCTTGGCAGCCTTACTTCAATATATTTTTGGACGATAGCTGTCATTTATAACTCTGCAGGTTTGTGAATTACAGTGCCCCTGAGCTCCTTTCTTCAACTCGCTTTCTTGTGAGCTGGCCGCAACACCGCAGCATGGCTTCAGGCCCTAGTGTGGTTCCGGCATGGCACGCTGAGCCTTTGGTTAATTCCTCTTCCTGGTGGGAAATGAGAGTTAAATTTGCCCGTCCAGACACCTCCAGCTAGTCTCTCATTGGTTCTCCCTATTCCTGTTCTTTTTCCGCAGAAATTGCAAACTGGGCCAAACAGGAGGTTAAAGGCACTGACTCTCCAAGTGGGGAGAGTGTTAGTAAAGCGACTGGAATGTTGCACCCGAGTACCAGGGGACGAAAACTGAGACACATTTGAACACGTTTCCCGATCACACGGTGGATCATACTCTGGGTTCCACATGCATGTTTTAGCTGAAGGAAGAATCCCTTAAACCTGGAGAGTTGAGACCCATGGAATGGGTACCATGCAATATGACCTCAAAGGGTCTGCATTTGCTCACCGAACCTCACCAATCTTATCACTGCTGCATTTATGCCGCTGTACACACGCTTGATTCTCTTTCGGAGACATATAAATCCATAGGTGTTAAGATTCTTACTAGTCAGGTATATTCTTAGGCATTTAATATGGGGTGTTGAGTCCACTTCGTTGAGCAAGGAGTAGCTCTTGTCTATTACCTATTTGGCTTATGGAATGGTATCTGTGCTAATTTCAATCTCTGGTTTTATGCAGCACCCCAACTCACCTTTCCCCTTAAGCAAGCATAAGTTGGTTTTCTACATTTGAGATCCTGTTCTGTTTTGTAATTCAGTTCCTGTGTAGCCAAGTTTACATTCCGTGTATTAGTGATATCTTATGATGTTTCTCTTTCTGTGTGACTTATTTCACTTAGAATCATCGTACCTGAATCCACTCATTATGCTGCTACGGGCCTGATGACATAGATTTCATTCCTGAGTGATATTGCATTGTACGTAAGTACCACAACTTCTTTATCCATTTTTCACTTTCTGCTATATTGAACTTGTACCATAAACGAGATTCTTGTAAACAGAGCCGGCCCAAACTTTGGGGTGGCTGTGTCTTTTTGATTTTAATTTCCCTAAGCTATAGGACCATAAGTGGAAGTGCTCTAGGCTCTGTTGCTTTGTTTTGTAGATGTTTCAGGAAACACCATACACTTCTCCAGAGTGGCTGTTGGCAATTTACATCCCGCCCATCAGCATAACAAGGCTCCCAGTTCTCCATGGCCTGTCCTGCCTTTCTGGATGTTATACTTTTTTCAGATGGCCCTTTTGACCGGGGGGCAGTGAGACTTCATTGTAGTGCAGATTTTCTTTGCAAGCTTGCTTGGTTGGCCAAAAAGGGCGTATGCGTTTTTTCCTGAATATATTCAGGAAAAAACGCATACGCCCTTTTTGGCCAAGTGCATCATTGTGGACGTTCTGCCTCTTTTCCTATGCTTTACATGCAATTCCAGTCTACCTCCTGAAATCGGTTTCCTGCAATTCTGCCCCGCTTTCACGTCCTCTTGGCAGCCTTACTTCAATATATTTTTGGACGATAGCTGTCATTTTTAACTCTGCAGGTTTGTGAATTACAGTGCCCCTGAGCTCCTTTCTTCAACTCGCTTTTTTGTGAGCTGGCCGCAACACCGCAGCATTGCTTCAGGCCCTAGTGTGGTTCCGGCATGGCACGCTGAGCCTTTGGTTAATTCCTCTTCCTGGTGGGAAATGAGAGTTAAATTTGCCCATCCAGACACCTCCAGCTAGTCTCTCATTGGTTCTCCCTATTTCTGTTCATTTTCCGCAGAAATTGCAAACTGGGCCAAACAGGAGGTTAAAGGCACTGTCTCTCCAAGTGGGGAGAGTGTTAGTAAAGCGTCTGGAATGTTGCACCCGAGTACCAGGGGACAAAAACTGAGACACATTTGAACACGTTTCCCGATCACACGGTTGATCATACTCTGGGTTCCACATGCATGTTTTAGCTGAAGGAAGAATCCCTTAAACCTGGAGAGTTGAGACCCATGGAATGGGTACCATGCAATATGACTTCAAAGGGTCTGCATTTGCTCACCGAACCTCACCAATCCTATCACTGCTGCATTTATGCCGCTGTACACACGCTTGATTCTCTTTCGGAGACATATAAATCCATAGGTGTTAAGATTCTTACTAGTCAGGTATATTCTTAGGCATTTAATATGGGGTGTTGACTCCACTTCGTTGAGCAAGGAGTAGCTCTTGTCTATTACCTATTTGGCTTATGGAATGGTATCTGTGCTAATTTCAATCTCTGGTTTTATGCAACACCCCAACTCACCTTTCCCCTTAAGCAAGCATAAGTTGGTTTTCTACATTTGAGATCCTGTTCTGTTTTGTAATTCAGTTCCTGTGTAGCCAAGTTTACATTCCGTGTATTAGTGATATCTTATGATGTTTCTTTTTCTGTGTGACTTATTTCACTTAGAATCATCGTACCTGAATCCACTCATTATGCTGCTACGGGCCTGATGACATAGATTTCATTCCTGAGTGATATTGCATTGTACGTAAGTACCACAACTTCTTTATCCATTTTTCACTTTCTGCTATATTGAACTTGTACCATAAACGAGGTTCTTGTAAACAGAGCCGTCCCAAACTTTGGGGTGGCTGTGTCTTTTTGATTTTAATTTCCCTAAGCTATAGGACCATAAGTGGAAGTGCCCTAGGCTCTGTTGCTTTGTTTTTTAGATGTTTCAGGAAACACCATACACTTCTCCAGAGTGGCTTTTGGCAATTTACATCCCGCCCATCAGCATAACAAGGCTCCCAGTTCTCCATGGCCTGTCCTGCCTTTCTGGATGTTATACTTTTTTCAGATGTCCGTTTTGACCGGGGGGCAGTGAGACTTCATTGTAGTGCAGATTTCCTTTGCAAGCTTGCTTGGTT
Organism: Pseudorca crassidens; assembly: GCF_039906515.1. NCBI lineage: Eukaryota > Metazoa > Chordata > Mammalia > Artiodactyla > Delphinidae > Pseudorca > Pseudorca crassidens. The sequence goes on from NC_090296.1 coordinate 163,662,899, forward strand.
GGCCAAAAAGGACGTATGCGTTTTTTCCTGAATATATTCAGGAAAAAACGCATACACCCTTTTTGGCCAAGTGCATCATTGTGGACGTTCTGCCTCTTTTCCTATGCTTTACATGCAATTCCAGTCTACCTCCTGAAATCGGTTTCCTGCAATTCTGCCCCGCTTTCAAGTCCTCTTGGCAGCCTTACTTCAATATATTTTTGGACGATAGCTGTCATTTTTAACTCTGCAGGTTTGTGAATTACAGTGCCCCTGAGCTCCTTTCTTCAACTCGCTTTTTTGTGAGCTGGCCGCAACACCGCAGCATTGCTTCAGGCCCTAGTGTGGTTCCGGCATGGCACGCTGAGCCTTTGGTTAATTCCTCTTCCTGGTGGGAAATGAGAGTTAAATTTGCCCATCCAGACACCTCCAGCTAGTCTCTCATTGGTTCTCCCTATTTCTGTTCATTTTCCGCAGAAATTGCAAACTGGGCCAAACAGGAGGTTAAAGGCACTGTCTCTCCAAGTGGGGAGAGTGTTAGTAAAGCGTCTGGAATGTTGCACCCGAGTACCAGGGGAGAAAAACTGAGACACATTTGAACACGTTTCCCGATCACACGGTTGATCATACTCTGGGTTCCACATGCATGTTTTAGCTGAAGGAAGAATCCCTTAAACCTGGAGAGTTGAGACCCATGGAATGGGTACCATGCAATATGACTTCAAAGGGTCTGCATTTGCTCACCGAACCTCACCAATCCTATCACTGCTGCATTTATGCCGCTGTACACACGCTTGATTCTTTTTCGGAGACATATAAATCCATAGGTGTTAAGATTCTTACTAGTCAGGTATATTCTTAGGCATTTAATATGGGGTGTTGAGTCCACTTCGTTGAGCAAGGAGTAGCTCTTGTCTATTACCTATTTGGCTTATGGAATGGTATCTGTGCTAATTTCAATCTCTGGTTTTATGCAGAACCCCAACTCACCTTTCCCCTTAAGCAAGCATAAGTTGGTTTTCTACATTTGAGACCGTGTTCTGTTTTGTAATTCAGTTTCTGTGTAGCCAAGTTTACATTCCGTGTAGTAGTGATATCTTATGATGTTTCTTTTTCTGTGTGACTTATCTCACTTAGAATCATCGTACCTGAATCCACTCATTATGCTGCTACGGGCCTGATGATATAGATTTCATTGCTGAGTGATATTGCATTGTACGTAAGTACCACAAAATCTTTGTCCATTTTTCACTTTCTGTGATATTGAACTTGTACCGTAAACGAGGTTCTTGTAAACAGAGCTGTCCCAAACTTTGGGGTGGCTGTGTCTTTTTGATTTTAATTTCCCTAAGCTATAGGACCATAAGTGGAAGTGCCCTAGGCTCTGTTGCTTTGTTTTTTAGATGTTTCAGGAAACACCATACACTTCTCCAGAGTGGCTGTTGGCAATTTACATCCCGCCCATCAGCATAACAAGGCTCCCAGTTCTCCATGGCCTGTCCTGCCTTTCTGGATTTTACACTTTTTTCAGATGGCCCTATTGACCGGGAGGCAGTGAGACTTCATTGTAGTGCAGATTTCCTTTGCAAGCTTGCTTGGTTGGCCAAAAAGGGCGTATGCGTTTTTTCCTGAATATATTCAGGAAAAAACGCATACGCCCTTTTTGGCCAAGTGCATCATTGTGGACGTTCTGCCTCTTTTCCTATGCTTTACATGCAATTCCAGTCTACCTCCTGAAATCGGTTTCCTACAATTCTGCCCCGCTTTCAAGTCCTCTTGGTACCCTTACTTCAATATATTTTTGGACGATAGCTGTCATTTTTAACTCTGCAGGTTTGTGAAATACAGTGCCCCTGAGCTCCTTTCTTCAACTCGCTTTCTTGTGAGCTGGCCGCAACACCGCAGGATTGCTTCAGGACATAGGGTGGTTCCGGAATGGCACGCTGAGCCTTTGTTTAATTCCTCTTCCTGGTGGGAAATGAGAGTTAAATTTGCCCGTCCAGACACCTCCAGCTAGTCTCTCATTGGTTCTCCCTATTCCTGTTCATCTTCCGCAGAAATTGCGAACTGGGCCAAACAGGAGGTTAAAGGCACTGACTCTCCAAGTGGGGAGAGTGTTAGTAAAGCATCTGGAATGTTGCACCCGAGTACCAGCGGACGAAAACTAACACATTTGAACACGTTTTCCGATCACATGGTGGATCATACTCTGGGTTCCACATGCATGTTTTAGCTGAAGGAAGAATCCCTTAAACCTGGAAAGTTGAGACCCAAGGAATAGGTACCACGCAATATGACTTCAAAGGGTCTGCATTTGCTCACCGAACGTCACCAATCCTATCACTGCTGCGCTTATGCCACTGTACACACGCTTGATTCTCTTTCGGAGACAAATAAGTCCATAGGTTTTAAGATTCTTACTAGTCAGGTATATTCTTAGGCGTTTAATATGTGGTGTTGTGTCCTCTTCGTTGAGCAAGGAGTAGATCTTGTCTATTACATATTTGGCTTGTGGAACGGTATCTGTGCTAATTTCAATCTCTGGTTTTATGCAGCACCCCAACTCACCTTTCCCCTTAAGCAAGCATAAGTTGGTTTTCTACATTTGACACCCTGTTCTGTTTTGTAATTCAGTTCCTGTGTAGCCAAGTTTACATTCCGTGTAGTAGTGATATCTTATGATGTTTCTTTTTCTGTGTGACTTATCTCACTTAGAATCATCGTACCTGAATCCACTCATTATGCTGTTACGGGCCTGATGACATACATTTCATTGCTGAGTGATATTGCATTGTACGTAAGTACCACAACTTCTTTATCCATTTTTCGCTTTCTGTGATATAGAACTTGTACCGTAAACGAGGTTCTTGTAAACAGAGCTGTCCCAAACTTTGGGGTGACTGTGTCTTTTTGATTTTAATTTCCCTAAGCTATAGGACCATAAGTGGAAATGTCCTAGGCTCTGTTGCTTTGTTTTTTAGATGTTTCAGGAAACACCATACACTTCTCCAGAGTGGCTGTTGGCAATTTACATCCCGCCCATCAGCATAACAAGGCTCCCAGTTCTCCATGGCCTGTCCTGCCTTTCTGGATGTTACACTTTTTTCAGATGGCCCTTTTGACCGGGGGGCAGTGAGACTTCATTGTAGTGCAGATTTCCTTTGCAAGCTTGCTTGGTTGGCCCAAAAGGGCGTATGCGTTTTTTCCTGAATATATTCAGGAAAAAACGCATACGCCCTTTTTGGCCAAGTGCATCATTGTGGACGTTCTGCCTCTTTTCCTATGCTTTACATGCAATTCCAGTCTACCTCCTGAAACCGGTTTCCTGCAATTCTGCCCCGCTTTCAAGTCCTCTTGGCAGCCTTACTTCAATATATTTTTGGACGATAGCTGTCATTTATAACTCTGCAGGTTTGTGAATTACAGTGCCCCTGAGCTCCTTTCTTCAACTCGCTTTCTTGTGAGCTGGCCGCAACACCGCAGGATTGCTTCAGGACATAGGGTGGTTCCGGAATGGCACGCTGAGCCTTTGGTTAATTCCTGTTCCTGGTGGGAAATGAGAGTTAAATTTGCCTGTCCAGACACCTCCAGCTAGTCTCTCATTGGTTCTCCCTATTCCTGTTCATTTTCCGCAGAAATTGCAAACTGGGCCAAACAGGAGGTTAAAGGCACTGACTCTCCAAGTGGGGAGAGTGTTAGTAAAGCGTCTGGAATGTTGCACCCGAGTACCAGGGGACGAAACCTGAGACACATTTGAACACGTTTCCCGATCACACGGTGGATCATACTCTGGGTTCCACATGCATGTTTTAGCTGAAGGAAGAATCCCTTAAACCTGGAGAGTTGAGACCCATGGAATGGGTACCATGCAATATGACTTCAAAGGGTCTGCATTTGCTCACCGAACCTCACCAATCCTATCACTGCTGCGTTTATGCCGCTGTACACACGCTTGATTCTCTTTCGGAGACATAGAAATCCATAGGTTTTAAGATTCTTACTAGTCAGGTATATTCTTAGGCGTTTAATATGGGGTGTTGATTCCACTTGGTTGAGAAAGGAGTAGCTCTTGTCTATTACATATTTGGCTTATGGAACGGTATCTCTGCTAATTTCAATCTCTGGTTTTATGCAGCACCCCAACTCACCTTTCCCCTTAAGCAAGCATAAGTTGGTTTTCTACATTTGACACCCTGTTCTGTTTTGTAATTCAGTTCCTGTGTAGCCAAGTTTACATTCCGTGTAGTAGTGATATCTTATGATGTTTCTTTTTCTGTGTGACTTATCTCACTTAGAATCATCGTACCTGAATCCACTCATTATGCTGTTACGGGCCTGATGACATACATTTCATTGCTGAGTGATATTGCATTGTACGTAAGTACCACAACTTCTTTATCCATTTTTCGCTTTCTGTGATATAGAACTTGTACCGTAAACGAGGTTCTTGTAAACAGAGCTGTCCCAAACTTTGGGGTGACTGTGTCTTTTTGATTTTAATTTCCCTAAGCTATAGGACCATAAGTGGAAATGTCCTAGGCTCTGTTGCTTTGTTTTTTAGATGTTTCAGGAAACACCATACACTTCTCCAGAGTGGCTGTTGGCAATTTACATCCCGCCCATCAGCATAACAAGGCTCCCAGTTCTCCATGGCCTGTCCTGCCTTTCTGGATGTTACACTTTTTTCAGATGGCCCTTTTGACCGGGGGGCAGTGAGACTTCATTGTAGTGCAGATTTCCTTTGCAAGCTTGCTTGGTTGGCCCAAAAGGGCGTATGCGTTTTTTCCTGAATATATTCAGGAAAAAACGCATACGCCCTTTTTGGCCAAGTGCATCATTGTGGACGTTCTGCCTCTTTTCCTATGCTTTACATGCAATTCCAGTCTACCTCCTGAAACCGGTTTCCTGCAATTCTGCCCCGCTTTCAAGTCCTCTTGGCAGCCTTACTTCAATATATTTTTGGACGATAGCTGTCATTTATAACTCTGCAGGTTTGTGAATTACAGTGCCCCTGAGCTCCTTTCTTCAACTCGCTTTCTTGTGAGCTGGCCGCAACACCGCAGGATTGCTTCAGGACATAGGGTGGTTCCGGAATGGCACGCTGAGCCTTTGGTTAATTCCTGTTCCTGGTGGGAAATGAGAGTTAAATTTGCCTGTCCAGACACCTCCAGCTAGTCTCTCATTGGTTCTCCCTATTCCTGTTCATTTTCCGCAGAAATTGCAAACTGGGCCAAACAGGAGGTTAAAGGCACTGACTCTCCAAGTGGGGAGAGTGTTAGTAAAGCGTCTGGAATGTTGCACCCGAGTACCAGGGGACGAAACCTGAGACACATTTGAACACGTTTCCCGATCACACGGTGGATCATACTCTGGGTTCCACATGCATGTTTTAGCTGAAGGAAGAATCCCTTAAACCTGGAGAGTTGAGACCCATGGAATGGGTACCATGCAATATGACTTCAAAGGGTCTGCATTTGCTCACCGAACCTCACCAATCCTATCACTGCTGCGTTTATGCCGCTGTACACACGCTTGATTCTCTTTCGGAGACATAGAAATCCATAGGTTTTAAGATTCTTACTAGTCAGGTATATTCTTAGGCGTTTAATATGGGGTGTTGATTCCACTTGGTTGAGAAAGGAGTAGCTCTTGTCTATTACATATTTGGCTTATGGAACGGTATCTCTGCTAATTTCAATCTCTGGTTTTATGCAGCACCCCAACTCACCTTTCCCCTTAAGCAAGCATAAGTTGGTTTTCTACATTTGAGACCCTGTTCTGTTTTGTAATTCTGTTCCTGTGTAGCCAAGTTTACATTCCGTGTAGTAGTGATATCTTATGATGTTTCTTTTTCTGTGTGACTTATCTCACTTAGAATCATCGTACCTGAATCCACTCATTATGCTGCTATGGGCCTGATGACATAGATTTCATTGCTGAGTGATATTGCATTGTACGTAAGTACCACAACTTCTTTATCCATTTTTCGCTTTCTGTGATATTGAACTCGAACTGTAAACGAGGTTCTTGTAAACAGAGCCGTCCCAAACTTTGGGGTGGCTGTGTCTTTTTGATTTTAATTTCCCTAAGCTATAGGACCATAAGTGGAAGTGCCCTAGGCTCTGTTGCTTTGTTTTGTAGATGTTTCAGGAAACACCATACACTTCTCCAGAGTGGCTGTTGGCAATTTGCATCCCGCCCATCAGCATAACAAGGCTCCCAGTTCTCCATGGCCTGTCCTGCCTTTCTGGATTTTATACTTTTTTCAGATGGCCCTTTTGACCGGGGGGCAGTGAGACTTCATTGTAGTGCAGATTTCCTTTGCAAACTTGCTTGGTTGGCCCAAAAGGGCGTATGCGTTTTTTCCTGAATATATTCAGGAAAAAACGCAGTGCCCTTTTTGGCCAAGTGCATCATTGTGGACGTTCTGCCTCTTTTCCTATGCTTTACATGCAATTCCAGTCTACCTCCTGAAATCGGTTTTCTGCAATTCTGCCCCGCTTTCAAGTCCTCTTGGCAGCCTTACTTCAATATATTTTTGGACGATAGCTGTCATTTATAACTCTGCAGTTTTGTGAATTACAGAGCCTCTGAGCTCCTTTCTTCAACTCGCTTTCTTGTGAGCTGGCTGCAAGACCGCAGCATTGCTTCAGGCCCTAGTGTGGTTCCGGCATGGCACGCTGAGCCTTTGGTTAATTCCTCTTCCTGGTGGGAAATGAGAGTTAAATTTGTCCGTCCAGACACCTCCAGCTAGTCTCTCATTGGTTCTCCCTATTCCTGTTCATTTTCCGCAGAAATTGCAAACTGGGCCAAACAGGAGGTTAAAGGCACTGACTCTCCAAGTGGGGAGAGTGTTAGTAAAGCGTCTGGAATGTTGCACCCGAGTACCAGGGGATGAAACCTGAGACACATTTGAACACTTTTCCCAATCACACGGTGGATCATACTCTGGGTTCCACATGCATGTTTTAGCTGAAGGAAGAATCCCTTAAACCTGGAGAGTTGAGACCCATGGAATGGGTACCATGCAATATAAATTCAAAGGTTCTGCATTGGCTCACCGAACCTCACCAATCTTATCACTGCTGCGCTTTTGCCACTGTACACACGCTTGATTCTCTTTCGGAGACATATAAATCCATAGATTTTAAGATTCTTACTAGTCAGGTATATTCTTAGACGTTTAATATGGGGTATTCAGTCCTCTTCGTTGAGCAAAGACTAGCTCTTGTCTATTACATATTTGGCTTATGGAACGGTATCTGTGCTAATTTCAATCTCTGGTTTTATGCAGCACCCCAACTCACCTTTCCCCTTAAGCAAGCATAAGTTGGTTTTCTACATTTGAGATCCTGTTCTGTTTTGTAATTCAGTTTCTGTGTAGGCAAGTTTACATTCCTTGTAGTAGTGATATCTTATGATGTTTCTTTTTCTGTGTGACTTATTTCACTTAGAATCATCGTACCTGAATCCACTCATTATGCTGCTACGGGCCTGATGATATAGATTTCATTGCTGAGTGATATTGCATTGTACGTAAGTACCACAACTTCTTTATCCATTTTTCACTTTCTGTGATATTGAACTTGTACTGTAAACGAGGTTCTTGTAAACAGAGCCGTCCCAAACTTTGGGGTGGCTGTGTCTTACTGATTTTAATTTCCCTAAGCTATAGGACCATAAGTGGAAGTGCCACAGGCTCTGTTGCCTTGTTTTTTAGATGTTTCAGGAAACACCATACACTTCTCCAGAGTGGCTGTTGGCAATTTACATCCCGCCCATCAGCATAACAAGGCTCCCAATTCTCCATGGCCTGTCCTGCCTTTCTGGATTTTACACTTTTTTCCGATGGCCCTTTTGACCGGGGGGCAGTGAGACTTCATTGTAGTGCAGATTTCCTTTGCAAGCTTGCTTGGTTGGCCCAAAAGGGCGTATGCGTTTTTTCCTGAATATATTCAGGAAAAAACGCAGTGCCCTTTTTGGCCAAGTGCATCATTGTGGACGTTCTGCCTCTTTTCCTATGCTTTACATGCAATTCCAGTCTACCTCCTGAAATCGGTTTTCTGCAATTCTGCCCCGCTTTCAAGTCCTCTTGGCAGCCTTACTTCAATATATTTTTGGACGATAGCTGTCATTTATAACTCTGCAGTTTTGTGAATTACAGAGCCTCTGAGCTCCTTTCTTCAACTCGCTTTCTTGTGAGCTGGCTGCAAGACCGCAGCATTGCTTCAGGCCCTAGTGTGGTTCCGGCATGGCACGCTGAGCCTTTGGTTAATTCCTCTTCCTGGTGGGAAATGAGAGTTAAATTTGTCCGTCCAGACACCTCCAGCTAGTCTCTCATTGGTTCTCCCTATTCCTGTTCATTTTCCGCAGAAATTGCAAACTGGGCCAAACAGGAGGTTAAAGGCACTGACTCTCCAAGTGGGGAGAGTGTTAGTAAAGCGTCTGGAATGTTGCACCCGAGTACCAGGGGATGAAACCTGAGACACATTTGAACACTTTTCCCAATCACACGGTGGATCATACTCTGGGTTCCACATGCATGTTTTAGCTGAAGGAAGAATCCCTTAAACCTGGAGAGTTGAGACCCATGGAATGGGTACCATGCAATATAAATTCAAAGGTTCTGCATTGGCTCACCGAACCTCACCAATCTTATCACTGCTGCGCTTTTGCCACTGTACACACGCTTGATTCTCTTTCGGAGACATATAAATCCATAGATTTTAAGATTCTTACTAGTCAGGTATATTCTTAGACGTTTAATATGGGGTATTCAGTCCTCTTCGTTGAGCAAAGACTAGCTCTTGTCTATTACATATTTGGCTTATGGAACGGTATCTGTGCTAATTTCAATCTCTGGTTTTATGCAGCACCCCAACTCACCTTTCCCCTTAAGCAAGCATAAGTTGGTTTTCTACATTTGAGATCCTGTTCTGTTTTGTAATTCAGTTTCTGTGTAGGCAAGTTTACATTCCTTGTAGTAGTGATATCTTATGATGTTTCTTTTTCTGTGTGACTTATTTCACTTAGAATCATCGTACCTGAATCCACTCATTATGCTGCTACGGGCCTGATGATATAGATTTCATTGCTGAGTGATATTGCATTGTACGTAAGTACCACAACTTCTTTATCCATTTTTCACTTTCTGTGATATTGAACTTGTACTGTAAACGAGGTTCTTGTAAACAGAGCCGTCCCAAACTTTGGGGTGGCTGTGTCTTACTGATTTTAATTTCCCTAAGCTATAGGACCATAAGTGGAAGTGCCACAGGCTCTGTTGCCTTGTTTTTTAGATGTTTCAGGAAACACCATACACTTCTCCAGAGTGGCTGTTGGCAATTTACATCCCGCCCATCAGCATAACAAGGCTCCCAATTCTCCATGGCCTGTCCTGCCTTTCTGGATTTTACACTTTTTTCCGATGGCCCTTTTGACCGGGGGGCAGTGAGACTTCATTGTAGTGCAGATTTCCTTTGCAAGCTTGCTTGGTTGGCCAAAAAGGGCATATGCGTTTTTTCCTGAATATATTCAGGAAAAAACGCATACGCCATTTCTGGCCAAGTGCATCATTGTGGACGTTCTGCCTCTTTTCCTATGCTTTACATGCAATTCCAGTCTACCTCCTGAAACCGGTTTCCTGCAATTCTGCCCCTCTTTCAAGTCCTCTTGGCAGCCTTACTTCAATATATTTTTGGACGATAGCTGTCATTTTTAACTCTGCAGGTTTGTGAATTACAGTGCCCCTGAGCTCCTTTCTTCAACTCGCTTTCTTGTGAGCTGGCCGCAACACCGCAGGATTGCTTCAGGCCCTAGTGTGGTTCCGGCATGGCACGCAGAGCCTTTCGTTAATTCCTCTTCCTGGTGGGAAATGAGAGTTAAATTTGCCAGTCCAGGCTCCTCCAGCTAGTCTCTCATTGGTTCTCCCTATTCCTGTTCATTTTCCGCAGAAATGGCAAACTGGGCCAAACAGGAGGTTAAAGGCACTGACTCTCCAAGTGGAGAGAGTTTTAGTAAAGCGACTGGAATGTTGCACCCGAGTACCAGGGGACGAAAACTGAGACACATTTGAACACGTTTCCCGATCACACGGTGGATCATACTCTGGGTTCCACATGCATGTTGTAGCTGAAGGAAGAATCCCTTAAACCTGGAGAGTTGAGACCCATGGAATGAGTATCATGCAATATGACTTCAAAGGGTCTGCATTTGCTCACCGAACCTCACCAATCCTATCACTGCTGCGTTTATGCCGCTGTACACACGCTTGATTCTCTTTTGGAGACATATAAATCCATAGGATTTAAGATTCTTGCTAGTCAGGTATATTTTTAGGCGTTTAATATGGGATGTAGAGTCCACTTCGTTGAGCAAGGAGTAGCTCTTGTCTATTACATATTTGGCTTATGGAACGGTATCTGTGCTAATTTCAATCTCTGGTTTTATGCAGTACCCCAACTCACCTTTCCCCTTAAGCAAGCATAAGTTGGTTTTCTACATTTGAGATCCTGTTCTGTTTTGTAATTCATTTCCTGGGTAGCCAAGTTTACATTCCATGTAGTAGTGATATCTTATGATGTTTCTTTTTCTGTGTGACTTATTTCACTTAGAATCATCGTACCTGAATCCACTCATTATGCTGCTATGGGCCTGATGATATACATTTCATTGCTGAGTGATATTGCATTGTACGTAAGTACCACAACTTCTTTATCCATTTTTCACTTTCTGTGATATTGAACTTGTACCGTAAACGAGGTTCTTGTAAACAGAGCCGTCCCAAACTTTGGGGTGGCTGTGTCTTACTGATTTTAATTTCCCTAAGCTATAGGACCATAAGTGGAAGTGCCCTAGGCTCTGTTCCTTTGTTTTTTAGATGTTTCAGGAAACACCATACACTTCTCCAGAGTGGCTGTTGGCAATTTACATCCCGCCCATCAGCATAACAAGGCTCCCAGTTCTCCATGGCCTGTCCTGCCTTTCTGGATTTTACACTTTTTTCAGATGGCCCTTTTGACCGGGGGGCAGTGAGACTTCATTGTACTGCAGATTTCCTTTGCAAGCTTGCTTGGTTGGCCAAAAAGGGCGTATGGGTTTTTCCCTGAATATATTCAGGGAAAAACGCATACGCCCTTTTTGGCCAAGTGCATCATTGTGGACGTTCTGCCTCTTTTCCTATGCTTTACATGCAATTCCAGTCTACCTCCTGAAATCGGTTTCCTGCAATTCTGCCCCGCTTTCAAGTCCTCTTGGCAGCCTTACTTCAATATATTTTTGGACGATAGCTGTCATTTATAACTCTGCAGGTTTGTGAATTACAGTGCCCCTGAGCTCCTTTCTTCAACTCGCTTTCTTGTGAGCTGGCCGCAACACCGCAGCATTGCTTCAGGCCCTAGTGTGGTTCCGGCATGGCACGCTGAGCCTTTGGTTAATTCCTCTTCCTGGTGGGAAATGAGAGTTAAATTTGCCCGTACAGGCACCTCCAGCTAGTCTCTCATTGGTTCTCCCTATTCCTGTTCATTTTCCGCAGAAATGGCAAAATGGGCCATACAGGAGGTTAAAGGCACTGACTCTCCAAGTGGGGAGAGTGTTAGTAAAGCGTCTGGAATGTTGCACCCGAGTACCAGGGGACGAAACCTGAGACACATTTGAACACGTTTCCCGATCACACGGTGGATCATACTCTGGGTTCCACATGCATGTTTTAGCTGAAGGAAGAATCCCTTAAACCTGGAGAGTTGAGACCCATGGAATGGGTACCATGCAATATGACTTCAAAGGGTCTGCATTGGCTCACAGAACCTCACCAATCCTATCACTGCTACGTTTATGCCGCTGTACACATGCTTGATTCTCTTTCGGAGACATAGAAATCCATAGGTTTTAAGATTCTTACTAGTCAGGTATATTCTTAGGCGTTTAATATGGGGTGTAGAGTCCACTTCGTTGAGCAAGGAGTAGCTCTTGTCTATTACATATTTGGCTTATGGAACGGTATCTGTGCTAATTTCAATCTCTGGTTTTATGCAGCACCCCAACTCACCTTTCCCCTTAAGCAAGCATAAGTTGGTTTTCTACATTTGAGACCCTGTTCTGTTTTGTAATTCAGTTCCTTTGTAGCTAAGTTTACATTCCGTGTAGTAGTGATATCTTATGATGTTTCTTTTTCTGTGTGATTTTTTTCACTTAGAATCATGGTACCTGAATCTACTCATTATGGTGCTACGGGCCTGATGACATAGATTTCATTGCTGAGTGATATTGCATTGTACATAAGTACCACAACTTCTTTATCCATTTTTCGCTTTCTGCAATATTGAACTTGTACCATAAACGAGATTCTTGTAAACAGAGCCGTCCCAAACATTGGGGTGGCTGTGTCTTTTTGATTTTAATTTCCCTAAGCTATAGGACCATAAGTGGAAGTGCCCTAGGCTCTGTTGCTTTGTTTTTTAGATGTTTCAGGAAACACCATACACTTCTCCAGAGTGGCTGTTGGCAATTTACATCCCGCCCATCAGCATAACAAGGCTCCCAATTCTCCATGAGCTGTCCTGCCTTTCTGGATTTTACACTTTTTTCAGATGCCCCTTTTGACTGGGGAGCAGTGAGACTTCATTGTAGTGCAGATTTCCTTTGCAAGCTTGCTTGGTTGGCCAAAAAGTGCGTATGCGTTTTTTCCTGAATATATTCAGGAAAAAACGCATACGCCCTTTTTGGCCAAGTGCATCATTGTCGACGTTCTGAGTGTTTTCATATGTTTTCAATGCAATTCCAGTCTACCTCCTGAAATCGGATTCCTGCAATTCTGCCCCGCTTTCAAGTCCTCTTGGCAGCCTTACTTCAATATATTTTTGGACGATAGCTGTCATTTATAACTCTGCAGGTTTGTGAATTACAGTGCCTCTGAGCTCCTTTCTTCAACTCGCTTTCTTGTGAGCTGGCTGCAACACCGTAGCATTGCTTCAGGCCCTAGTGTGGTTCCGGCATGGCACGCTGAGCCTTTGGTTAATTCCTCTTCCTGGTGGGAAATGAGAGTTAAATTTGCCCTTCCAGACACCTCCAGCTAGTCTCTCATTGGTTCTCCCTATTCCTGTTCATTTTCCGCAGAAATTGCAAACTGGGCCAAACAGGAGGTTAAAGGCACTGACTCTCCAAGTGGGGAGAGGGTTAGTAAAGCGTCTGGAATGTTGCACCCGAGTACCAGGGTACCAAACCTGAGACACATTTGAACACGTTTCCCGATCACATGGTGGATCATACTCTGGGTTCCACATGCATCTTTTAGCTGAAGGAAGAATCCCTTAAACCTGGAGAGTTGAGACCCATGGAATGGGTACCATGCAATATGACTTCAAAGGTTCTGCATTGGCTCACCGAACCTCACCAATCCTATCACTGCTGCGCTTTTGCCACTGTACACACGCTTGATTCTCTTTCGGAGACATATAAATCCATAGATTTTAAGATTCTTACTAGTCAGGTGTATTCTTAGACGTTTAATATGGGGTGTTGAGTCCTCTTCGTTGAGCAAAGACTAGCTCTTGTCTATTACATATTTGGCTTATGGAACGGTATCTGTGCTAATTTCAATCTCTGGTTTTATGCAGCACCCCAACTCACCTTTCCCCTTAAGCAAGCATAAGTTGGTTTTCTACATTTGAGACCCTGTTTTGTTTTGTAATTCAGTTCCTGTGTAGCCAAGTTTACATTCCGTGTAGTAGTGATATCTTATGATGTTTCTTTTTCTGTGTGACTTATCTCACTTAGAATCATCGTACCTGAATCCACTCATTATGCTGCTATGGGCCTGATGATATACATTTCATTGCTGAGTGATATTGCATTGTACGTAAGTACCACAAATTCTTTATCCATTTTTCGCTTTCTGTGATATTGAACTTGTACCGTAAACGAGGTTCTTGTAAACAGAGCCGTCCCAAACTTTGGGGTGGCTGTGTCTTTTTGATTTTAATTTCCCTAAGCTATAGGACCATAAGTGGAAGTGCCCTAGGCTCTGTTGCTTTGTTTTGTAGATGTTTCAGGAAACACCATACACTTCTCCAGAGTGGCTGTTGGCAATTTGCATCCCGCCCATCAGCATAACAAGGCTCCCAGTTCTCCATGGCCTGTCCTGCCTTTCTGGATGTTATACTTTTTTCAGATGGACCTTTTGACCGGGGGGCAGTGAGACTTCATTGTAGTGCAGATTTCCTTTGCAAGCTTGCTTGGTTGGCCCAAAAGGGCGTATGCGTTTTTTCCTGAATATATTCAGGAAAAAACGCATACGCCCTTTTTGGCCAAGTGCATCATTGTGGACGTTCTGCCTCTTTTCCTATGCTTTACATGCAATTCCAGTCTACCTCCTGAAATCGGATTCCTGCAATTCTGCCCCGCTTTCGAGTCCTCTTGGCAGCCTTACTTCAATATATTTTTGGACGATAGCTGTCATTTATAACTCTGCAGGTTTGTGAATTACAGTGCCTCTGAGCTCCTTTCTTCAACTCGCTTTCTTGTGAGCTGGCTGCAACACCGTAGCATTGCTTCAGGCCCTAGTGTGGTTCCGGCATGGCACGCTGAGCCTTTGGTTAATTCCTCTTCCTGGTGGGAAATGAGAGTTAAATTTGCCCGTCCAGACACCTCCAGCTAGTCTCTCATTGGTTCTCCCTATTCCTGTTCATTTTCCGCAGAAATTGCAAACTGGGCCAAACAGGAGGTTAAAGGCACTGACTCTCCAAGTGGGGAGAGGGTTAGTAAAGCGTCTGGAATGTTGCACCCGAGTACCAGGGGACCAAACCTGAGACACATTTGAACACGTTTCCCGATCACATGGTGGATCATACTCTGGGTTCCACATGCATCTTTTAGCTGAAGGAAGAATCCCTTAAACCTGGAGAGTTGAGACCCATGGAATGGGTACCATGCAATATGACTTCAAAGGTTCTGCATTGGCTCACCGAACCTCACCAATCGTATCACTGCTGCGCTTTTGCCACTGTACACACGCTTGATTCTCTTTTGGAGACATATAAATCCATAGATTTTAAGATTCTTACTAGTCAGGTATATTCTTAGACGTTTAATATGGGGTGTTGAGTACTCTTCGTTGAGCAAAGACTAGCTCTTGTCTATTACATATTTGGCTTATGGAACGGTATCTGTGCTAATTTCAATCTCTGGTTTTATGCAGCACCCCAACTCAACTTTCCCCTTAAGCAAGCATAAGTTGGTTTTCTACATTTGAGACCCTGTTTTGTTTTGTAATTCAGTTCCTGTGTAGCCAAGTTTACATTCCGTGTAGTAGTGATATCTTATGATGTTTCTTTTTCTGTGTGACTTATTTCACTTAGAATCATCGTACCTGAATCCACTCAGTATGCTGCTACGGGCCTGAAGATATAGATTTCATTGCTGAGTGATATTGCATTGTACGTAAGTACCACAAATTCTTTATCCATTTTTCGCTTTCTGTGATATTGAACTTGTACTGTAAACGAGGTTCTTGTAAACAGAGCCGTTCCAAACTTTGGGGTGGCTGTGTCTTACTGATTTTAATTTCCCTAAGCTATAGGACCATAAGTGGAAGTGCCACAGGCTCTGTTGCTTTGTTTTTTAGATGTTTCAGGAAACACCATACACTTCTCCAGAGTGGCTGTTGGCAATTTACATCCCGCCCATCAGCATAACAAGGCTCCCAGTTCTCCATGGCCTGTCCGGCCTTTCTGGATTTTACACTTTTTTCAGATGGCCCTTTTGACCGGGGGGCAGTGAGACTTCATTGTAGTGCAGATTTCCTTTGCAAGCTTGCTTGGTTGGCCAAAAAGGGCGTATGGGTTTTTCCCTGAATATATTCAGGGAAAAACGCATACGCCCTTTTTGGCCAAGTGCATCATTGTGGACGTTCTGCCTCTTTCCCTATGCTTTACATGCAATTCCAGTCTACCTCCTGAAATCGGTTTCCTGCAATTCTGCCCCGCTTTCAAGTCCTCTTGGCAGCCTTACTTCAATATATTTTTGGACGATAGCTGTCATTTATAACTCTGCAGGTTTGTGAATTACAGTGCCCCTGAGCTCCTTTCTTCAACTCGCTTTCTTGTGAGCTGGCCGCAACACCGCAGCATTGCTTCAGGCCCTAGTGTGGTTCCAGCATGGCATGCTGAGCCTTTGCTTAATTCCTCTTCCTGGTGGGAAATGAGAGTTAAATTTGCCCGTCCAGACACCTCCAGCTAGTCTCTCATTGGTTCTCCCTATTCCTGTTCATTTTCCGCAGAAATGGCAAACTGGGCCAAACAGGAGGTTAAAGGCACTGACTCTCCAAGTGGGGAGAGTGTTAGTAAAGTGACTGGAATGTTGCATCCGAGTACGAGGGGACGAAAACTGAGACACATTTGAACACGTTTCCCGATCACACGGTGGATCATACTCTGGGTTCCACATGCACGTTTTAGCTGAAGGAAGAATCCCTTAAACCTGGAGAGTTGAGACCCATGGAATGGGTACCATGCAATATGACCTCAAAGGGTCTGCATGTGTTCACCGAACCTCACCAATCCTATCACTGCTGTGTTTATGCCACTGTACACACGCTTGATTCTCTTTCGGAGACATATAAATCCATAGGTTTTAAGATTCTTACTAGTCAGGTATATTCTTAGGCGTTTAATATGGGGTGTAGAGCCCACTTCGTTGAGCAAGGAGTAGCTCTTGTCTATTACATATTTGGCTTATGGAACGGTATCTGTGCTAATTTCAATCTCTGGTTTTATGCAGTACCCCAACTCACCTTTCCCCTTAAGCAAGCATAAGTTGGTTTTCTACATTTGAGACACTGTTCTGTTTTGTAATTCAGTTTCTGTGTAGGCAAGTTTACATTCCTTGTAGTAGTGATATCTTATGATGTTTCTTTTTCTGTGTGACTTATTTCACTTAGAATCATCGTACCTGAATCCACTCATTATGCTGCTACGGGCCTGATGATATAGATTTCATTGCTGAGTGATATTGCATTGTACGTAAGTACCAAAAATTCTTTATCCATTTTTCACTTTCTGTGTTATTGAACTTGTACCGTAAACGAGGATCTTGTAAACAGAGCCGTCCCAAACTTTGGGGTGGCTGTGTCTTTTTGATTTTAATTTCCCTAAGCTATACCACCATAAGTGGAAGTGCCCTAGGCTCTGTTGCTTTGTTTTGTAGATGTTTCAGGAAACACCATACACTTCTCCAGAGTGGCTGTTGGCAATTTACATCCCGCCCATCAGCATAACAAGGCTCCCAGTTCTCCATGGCCTGTCCTGCCTTTCTGGATTTTATACGTTCTTCAGATGGCCCTTTTAACCGGGGGGCAGTGAGACTTCATTGTAGTGCAGATTTCCTTTGCAAGCTTGCTTGGTTGGCCGAAAAGGGCGTATGCGTTTTTTCCTGAATATATTCAGGAAAAAACGCATACGCCCTTTTTGGCCAAGTGCATCATTGTGGACGTTCTGCCTCTTTTCATATGCTTTACATGCAATTCCAGTCTACCTCCTGAAATCGGTTTCCTGCAATTATGCCCCGCTTTCAAGTCCTCTTGGCAGCCTTACTTCAATATATTTTTGGACGATAGCTGTCATTTATAACTCTGCAGGTTTGTGAATTACAGTGCCCCTGAGCTCCTTTCTTCAACTCGCTTTCTTGTGAGCTGGCCGCAACACCGCAGCATTGCTTCAGGCCCTAGTGTGGTTCCGGCATGGCACGCTGAGCCTTTGGTTAATTCCTCTTCCTGGTGGGAAATGAGAGTTAAATTTGACAGTACAGGCACCTCCAGCTAGTCTCTCATTGGTTCTCCCTATTCCTGTTCATTTTCCGCAGAAATGTCAAACTGGGCCAAACAGGAGTTTAAAGGCACTGACTCTCCAAGTGGAGAGAGTTTTAGTAAAGCGTCTGGAATGTTGCACCCGAGTACCAGGGGACGAAAACTGAGACACATTTGAACACGTATCCCGATCACACGGTGGATCATACTCTGGGTTCCACATGCATGTTTTAGCTGAAGGAAGAATCCCTTAAACCTGGAGAGTTGAGACCCATGGAATGAGTATCATGCAATATGACTTCAAAGGGTCTGCATTTGCTCACCGAACCTCACCAATCCTATCACTGCTGCGTTTATGACGCTGTACACACGCTTGATTCTCTTTTGGAGACATATAAATCCATAGGATTTAAGATTCTTACTAGTCAGGTATATTCTTAGGCGTTTAATATGGGATGTAGAGTCCACTTCGTTGAGCAAGGAGTAGCTCTTGTCTATTACATATTTGGCTTATGGAACGGTATCTGTGTTAATTTCAATCTCTGGTTTTATGCAGTACCCCAAATCACCTTTCCCCTTAAGCAAGCATAAGTTGGTTTTCTACATTTGAGACCCTGTTTTGTTTTGTAATTCAGTTCCTGTGTAGCCAAGTTTACATTCCGTGTAGTAGTGATATCTTATGATGTTTCTTTTTCTGTGTGACTTATTTCACTTAGAATCATCGTACCTGAATCCACTCAGTATGCTGCTACGGGCCTGAAGATATAGATTTCATTGCTGAGTGATATTGCATTGTACGTAAGTACCACAACTTCTTTATCCATTTTTCACTTTCTGTGATATTGAACTTGTACTGTAAACGAGGTTCTTGTAAACAGAGCCGTCCCAAACTTTGGGGTGGCTGTGTCTTACTGATTTTAATTTCCCTAAGCTATAGGACCATAAGTGGAAGTGCCACAGGCTCTGTTGCTTTGTTTTTTAGATGTTTCAGGAAACACCATACACTTCTCCAGAGTGGCTGTTGGCAATTTACATCCCGCCCATCAGCATAACAAGGCTCCCAGTTCTCCATGGCCTGTCCGGCCTTTCTGGATTTTACACTTTTTTCAGATGGCCCTTTTGACCGGGGGGCAGTGAGACTTCATTGTAGTGCAGATTTCCTTTGCAAGCTTGCTTGGTTGGCCAAAAAGGGCGTATGGGTTTTTCCCTGAATATATTCAGGGAAAAACGCATACGCCCTTTTTGGCCAAGTGCATCATTGTGGACGTTCTGCCTCTTTCCCTATGCTTTACATGCAATTCCAGTCTACCTCCTGAAATCGGTTTCCTGCAATTCTGCCCCGCTTTCAAGTCCTCTTGGCAGCCTTACTTCAATATATTTTTGGACGATAGCTGTCATTTATAACTCTGCAGGTTTGTGAATTACAGTGCCCCTGAGCTCCTTTCTTCAACTCGCTTTCTTGTGAGCTGGCCGCAACACCGCAGCATTGCTTCAGGCCCTAGTGTGGTTCCAGCATGGCATGCTGAGCCTTTGCTTAATTCCTCTTCCTGGTGGGAAATGAGAGTTAAATTTGCCCGTCCAGACACCTCCAGCTAGTCTCTCATTGGTTCTCCCTATTCCTGTTCATTTTCCGCAGAAATGGCAAACTGGGCCAAACAGGAGGTTAAAGGCACTGACTCTCCAAGTGGGGAGAGTGTTAGTAAAGTGACTGGAATGTTGCATCCGAGTACGAGGGGACGAAAACTGAGACACATTTGAACACGTTTCCCGATCACACGGTGGATCATACTCTGGGTTCCACATGCACGTTTTAGCTGAAGGAAGAATCCCTTAAACCTGGAGAGTTGAGACCCATGGAATGGGTACCATGCAATATGACCTCAAAGGGTCTGCATGTGTTCACCGAACCTCACCAATCCTATCACTGCTGTGTTTATGCCACTGTACACACGCTTGATTCTCTTTCGGAGACATATAAATCCATAGGTTTTAAGATTCTTACTAGTCAGGTATATTCTTAGGCGTTTAATATGGGGTGTAGAGCCCACTTTGTTGAGCAAGGAGTAGCTCTTGTCTATTACATATTTGGCTTATGGAACGGTATCTGTGCTAATTTCAATCTCTGGTTTTATGCAGTACCCCAACTCACCTTTCCCCTTAAGCAAGCATAAGTTGGTTTTCTACATTTGAGACCCTGTTCTGTTTTGTAATTCAGTTTCTGTGTAGGCAAGTTTACATTCCTTGTAGTAGTGATATCTTATGATGTTTCTTTTTCTGTGTGACTTATTTCACTTAGAATCATCGTACCTGAATCCACTCATTATGCTGCTACGGGCCTGATGATATAGATTTCATTGCTGAGTGATATTGCATTGTACGTAAGTACCAAAAATTCTTTATCCATTTTTCACTTTCTGTGTTATTGAACTTGTACCGTAAACGAGGATCTTGTAAACAGAGCCGTCCCAAACTTTGGGGTGGCTGTGTCTTTTTGATTTTAATTTCCCTAAGCTATACCACCATAAGTGGAAGTGCCCTAGGCTCTGTTGCTTTGTTTTGTAGATGTTTCAGGAAACACCATACACTTCTCCAGAGTGGCTGTTGGCAATTTACATCCCGCCCATCAGCATAACAAGGCTCCCAGTTCTCCATGGCCTGTCCTGCCTTTCTGGATTTTATACGTTCTTCAGATGGCCCTTTTAACCGGGGGGCAGTGAGACTTCATTGTAGTGCAGATTTCCTTTGCAAGCTTGCTTGGTTGGCCGAAAAGGGCGTATGCGTTTTTTCCTGAATATATTCAGGAAAAAACGCATACGCCCTTTTTGGCCAAGTGCATCATTGTGGACGTTCTGCCTCTTTTCATATGCTTTACATGCAATTCCAGTCTACCTCCTGAAATCGGTTTCCTGCAATTATGCCCCGCTTTCAAGTCCTCTTGGCAGCCTTACTTCAATATATTTTTGGACGATAGCTGTCATTTATAACTCTGCAGGTTTGTGAATTACAGTGCCCCTGAGCTCCTTGCTTCAACTCGCTTTCTTGTGAGCTGGCCGCAACACCGCAGCATTGCTTCAGGCCCTAGTGTGGTTCCGGCATGGCACGCTGAGCCTTTGGTTAATTCCTCTTCCTGGTGGGAAATGAGAGTTAAATTTGCCAGTACAGGCACCTCCAGCTAGTCTCTCATTGGTTCTCCCTATTCCTGTTCATTTTCCGCAGAAATGGCAAACTGGGCCAAACAGGAGGTTAAAGGCACTGACTCTCCAAGTGGGGAGAGTGTTAGTAAAGCTACTGGAATGTTGCACCCGAGTACCAGGGGACGAAACCTGAGACACATTTGAACACGTTTCCCGATCACACGGTGGATCATACTCTGGGTTCCACATGCATGTTTTAGCTGAAGGAAGAATCCCTTAAACCTGGAGAGTTGAGACCCATGGAATGGGTGCCATGCAATATGACTTCAAAGGGTCTGCATTGGCTCACAGAACCTCACCAATCCTATCACTGCTACGTTTATGCCGCTGTACACACGCCTTATTCTCTTTCGGAGACATAGAAATCCATAGGTTTTAAGATTCTTACTAGTCAGGTATATTCATAGGCGTTTAATATGGGGTGTAGAGTCCACTTCGTTGAGCAAGGAGTAGCTCTTGTCTATTACATATTTGGCTTATGGAACGGTATCTGTGCTAATTTCAATCTCTGGTTTTATGCAGCACCCCAACTCACCTTTCCCCTTAAGCAAGCATAAGTTGGTTTTCTACATTTGAGACCCTGTTCTGTTTTGTAATTCAATTCCTTTGTAGCTAAGTTTACATTCCGTGTAGTAGTGATATCTTATGATGTTTCTTTTTCTGTGTGATTTTTTTCACTTAGAATCATGGTACCTGAATCTACTCATTATGCTGCTACGGGCCTGATGACATAGATTTCATTGCTGAGTGATATTGCCTTGTACATAAGTACCACAACTTCTTTATCCATTTTTTGCTTTCTGCGATATTGAACTTGTACCATAAACGAGGTTCTTGTAAACAGAGCCGTCCCAAACTTTGGGGTGGCTGTGTCTTTTTGATTTTAATTTCCCTAAGCTATAGGACCATAAGTGGAAGTGCCCTAGGCTCTGTTGCTTTGTTTTTTAGATGTTTCAGGAAACACCATACACTTCTCCAGAGTGGCTGTTGGCAATTTACATCCCGCCCATCAGCATAACAAGGCTCCCAGTTCTCCATGGCCTGTCCTGTCTTTCTGGATTTTACACTTTTTTCAGATGCTCCTTTTGACAGGGAGGAAGTGAGACTTCATTGTAGTGCAGATTTCCTTTGCAAGCTTGCTTGGTTGGCCAAAAAGGGCGTATGCGTTTTTTCCTGAATATATTCAGGAAAAAACGCATACGCCCTTTTTGGCCAAGTGCATCATTGTCGACGTTCTGAGTGTTTTCATATGTTTTCAATGCAATTCCAGTCTACCTCCTGAAATCGGTTTCCTGCAATTCTGCCTTGCTGTCAGTGCCTCTTCATAGCCTTACCTCAATATACTTTTTGAAAATTGTTGGCCTTTTTAACTCTGCAGGTTTTTGAATTGCCGTGGCCCTTAGCTGCATTTTTCAGCTCTTATTTTTGTGATCTTGCCTCATATCCACAGGATTTCTTCAGGCCCTATTCTTCTTCTGGGTCGCCTTGCTCTGCCTTTGGTTAATTCTTCTTCCTGATGTGAATTAGAGTGACATGTTCCCATTGAAACCGCTACAGCTATTTTCTCACTGGTTCCCCCTATTCCCATTCATCCTCCGCACTAACTGCAGACTGTGCGATACCGGAACGTAAAGGCATTGACTCTCCATGTGGAGATGTTGTTAGTAAAGTGGCTGGAATGTTGATCCGGAGCCCCAGGAGAGGAAAATGAGGTGCGTTTTAGAAACCTTTCCCGATCATATGGTATACCATCCGCTGGATTTCCCATGCATGGTTTAGCCGTAGGAAGATTCCCTTCAACCTGGAGTGTTGGGACCCTTGGAATGAGTAGCATGAAGTATTGCATTAAACTTTCGGCAGTTGCTCACCAAAGCTCACCAATCCTCTCAGCCCCAAGTGTCCAGCCTTATGTCTTATCCAGCTGTGGGTTTATATGTGGTCATTCCAGGTTGCATCACAGCCCCTGAGCGAATTTTGTAAGAATTTTTCTCTCTTTCATTGTTTCTGCGTTTTGGTTTTAAAATTTATTTCTATAATGGGGTTTAGCTCATTTTCACTGCTGTGTTTGGCCGCTCTGCACACACTTGATTCCCTTATGGAGATATATCAATACATGGGTTTTAAGATTCTTATTACTCAGATATATTTCTCTGCGGTGTATAGGGTGTGTTGAGGCCAGTTCATTGAGCAAGGTGTAGATCTTGTCTAATACCTATTTGGTTTATTGAACGGTATCTGTGCTAATTTCAAACTCTGGTTTTATGCATCACCCCACCTCTCCTTTCCCCTTAAGCTGACATAAGTGTGTTTTCTAAATGTGAGACACTGTTCTGTTTTGTAATTCATTTTTTGTGCAGCCATATTTATCCTCCCTCTATAAGTGATATCTTATGATATGTTTCTTTTTCTGTTTGACTTATTTCAAGTAGTATTATCGGACCTAAATCCACTCTTTATCCTTCTACTAGCCTTATTACATTGATTTCATGGTGAAGAGATATTCCATTGTACATAAGTACCACATTTTCTTTATCCATTGTTCTCTTTCCTGGGATATTTAAGGTGTACTGAAGTTGAGGTTCTTGTAAACAGAGTAGCCCTAAACTGTGGTGTGCTTGTGTCTTGTTGATTTTTAGACTTCCCTAGATATACTTCCGTGATTGGAAGTGCCCTATGCTCTGTAGCTCTGTTTTTTAGATGATTTAGGAACCACCATACACTTCTCCAGAGTGGCTCTCGGCAGTTCACACACTGTCCATCAGCGTATAAAGGCTCCCTGTTCTCCATGGCCTGTCCTGCATTTCTGGTTTTTACAATTTTTTCGGATGGCCCTTTTGACCGGTGGGAAATGAGACTTCTTTGTTGTGCACATTTGCATTGCTTGCTTGCTTGGTTGCCCATAAAGTGCGTATGCGTTTTTTCCTGGATATATTCAGGAAAAAACGCATACTCCCTTTTGGGCCAACTGCATCATTGTCGAAATTCTGCCGCTTTTCATGTGCTTTAAAGACGAGTCCAATCTATCTCTTGAAATCTGTTTCTTGCAATTCTGTCTTGCATTCAGATCCTCTTCTTTGCCTTACCTCAACATATTTTGGGACGTTAGTTTTCATTTATAACTCTGCAGGTTTGTGAATTGCAGTGACCCTGAGCTCCATTTTTTAAGTTGCTCTTTTGTGAGCTGGCCTCAAAGCCGCAGGATTGCTTCAGGCCCTATTTTGGCTCCGGCGAGGCGGGCTGAGCCTTTTTTTAATTCTTATTCTTAATGGGAAATTAGAGTGACATGTGCCCGTCCAAACCCCTACAACTATTCTCTCATTGGTTCCCCCTCTTCCCGTTCATCCTCCTCACAATTTGCAAAATGTGTGAAACAGAAGTTTAAATGTGCTGATTCTCTAAGTGGGGAGATTCTAAGTAACGTGGCTGGAATGATGAACAGGAGCACCAGGAGAGGATAAATGAGGTGCATTTTAGACACATCTCCCGATCACATGGTGTACAGTCCTCTGGGTTTTCCATGCATGTTTTCGCTGTAGGAAGATCCCTTGAACCTGCAGATTTGGGACCCATTGAATGGGTACCAGGTAGTATTACTTTAAAGGGTGTGCATTTCCTCACCCAACCTCATATTTCTCTTAGCGTAAACAGTTTCCAGCCTTATGTCTCATCCTGCTGTGGGTCTAGATGTGTTCAATCCATGTTGCATCACCGTCCCTGAGGAAAAGTTGTAAGAGGTTTTCTCTGTCTCTTTGTCGTTTATTTTTTTCAATTTATTACTATATTGGTTACAGCTGATTTTCAAAGCTCTGTTTCTTGCTGCTGTACATCCACTTGATTCACATACAGAGAGACATCAATAAATTCTTTTTCAGATTCTTACCAGTCATATATATTCTTTTCCAGTGACTTGAGTGTGCTGAGTGCAGTTCTTTTAGCTACCGTGTAGGCCTTGTTGATTATCAGTTTGGTATTTGGAATGGTATCTTTGCTAATTTCAACCTCCTGGATGATGCCTCACCCCTCCCCACCTTTCCCGTTTAGCAGCCTTACGCGTGTTGTCTACATATTTGACTATGTTTTTGTTTTGTAATTTATTTCATGTGTAGCCATTTTGGATTCCACCTTTAAGTGATATCTTATGATATGTGTCTTTTTCTTTTTGAATTATGTCACTTAGAATGATCATACGTAACTCCTCCGGAGTTGTTACAACTGGCCATATTTCATTGACTTCCAGGCTGAGTAATATTCCACTCTACATAAGTACCACATCTCTATCCATTTTTTCCCTCCAGAGACATTTAAGTTATATCCTAGTCGAGAATCTTTTAAACAGAGAGGCAGTAAACATTGGGGTGCCTGTGTCCTCTCGATTTTTGTTTTTCCCAAGACATACGCCCATGAGTGCAAGTGCCCTATGCTCTGTAGCTCATTTTTTAGATGCTTTAGTAAACACAATACACTTCTCCAGAATGGCCATTGGCAATATACATTTCCACTATAAGCCTCACAGGGCTCCCTCTTCTCCTTGCCCTGTCCTGCATTTCTGGTGTTTACACTTTATGAGGATGGCTCTTCTGACTGATGCGAAGTGATATCTTTTGTAGTATTGATTTCCAGTGCCCACCTGTTTGGTTGGCTAAAAAAGTGTATGCCCTTTTCTTGAATATATACAGAAAAAAACGCATACAGCCTTTTTGGCCAACTGCAATGTTGGCAATGTTCAGCCCCTTTTCTTGTGCTTAATGGCGAGTCCTTTCTACCTCCTCAAATCCCTTTCCTGCCATTCTCCCTTGCTTACCAATCCTTTTCTCTGACTTTCCTCAAGACATTTTTCAGTGATAGATATTTTCAACTCTGCAGTTTCGTGAATTTTACTGCCCCTGAGTTCCATTGTTCAACTTGTGTTTATGGGAACTGGCCACAAAGCAGTGGGATTTCCTCAAGCCCTATACTGTTTCCATGGGCAACCCTAGCCTTTGGTCAATTCGTCTTCCTGATTGGAAATTAGAGTGACATGTGCCTGTCTGAACACCTAGGACTTGTCTCTCATTGTTCCTCATCCTTCCGCTTCATCCTCTGGACAAATTCCAAACTGTATGCAACAGGATGTTGACAGTGCTGACATCTCCAAGTGGGGAGACTGTTAGTAAAGACGCTGGAGGGGTGAACCCGAGCACCAGGAGATGAGGAGATGAGATGCCTTTTCCAAACTCTTCCTGATCAGACGGTATACCATCCTCTGTGTGTGACAGACATGTTTTAGCAGTAGGAAGAGTCCCATTCATGTAAGGAGAACACCAGGGCTTTTTCAAAATCAGTGTCTCCCCGAAACCCAAACTGGGGAATTTTTTAAGCTACGGCTACACATATGTTCATTAAGGGCCTTGGGAAGTAGGCAGAGTCCAAACTTTAGATGATTGAAGTCTTCAGGGTCAGAAGCACTCACCACTGGCTTCCCTTAGGTTACACTTTAACTGTCATTGATAGATGATGTCAATAAAAATATCTATTCTTTTTCCGATTATTTCCCCTTATAGGTTATTGCAAAATATTGAGTGTAGTTCCCTGTGCTATACAGTGGTTCCTTGTTGATGATCTATTTTATACATAGCAGTGTGTATGTGTTAATTCCAAACTGTTAATTTATCCCTCCTCCCACCTTTCCCCTTTGGTAATAATAAATTATAAGATTTTATACTTCTCAGAAATGGGGGAGCTGAAAGAGAGGTATCATTTTCAATGGAAAAGCATTTAAAACAAGATTGAAGCTTTAACCAAGATTATTAGATGTACATCCTTGGAAAGAAATCACTTCATTTCTCTAATATTGACCTGACAAATAAGACAAACCTTTTCACTGAACTTGCTTATAATAAAGTGATGGAAATATCAAATGGAAGTGTTAGAAACATCTTATTTTACCCGAGCCTTATAAACTGTTCTATGTTAACTACAGTTTGGCTCACACATCTGTTCATTGAAGTTACAATAGTCTCAATTTCTGTTACTGATCCTCCAGAGTGGACCCCAACAAGTGTCCCCCTGCCCAGTGTCATTGGGGCCAACAGATCGAGACTGAGTTTGGTTCACAAGCAAAGGAAACTTTATATTTTGATCAGAGAATGGAGAGGTGAGAGCATGCACTACCCCGTGGGCTGTGGGCTGGGCTGCTGTGTAGAGATCCTGTCAGAGTCAGTGGGAGGGAGGGGGCGGAGCACTCAAGGGCCGGGTTGGCTGCAGCTCAGGCTCTATATCTTAGAGTCTGCACTGGGCCCCAGGAGCTGAGGTGTCGACCCAGCCATTCTGCACTAGGAAATCTGGTCTGAAGTGCCGGGTGTGGAACCTCTGCATGCGGGACCCTAGGAGCACGTGAAATTAGACAAAGCACAAAGGATAAAAAAGGTCAGACTTGACTTTATTGCCCAGATTCTATTTTTATCTCCCAGGGATTTTTAATGGGCTTTGCTGGGGACAAACCCCTCCTCTGCCTTTTGTCCCGTTCCTCATTCTTGGAGTGCTGAGGGTGCAGACCCTTCTTCTGTAACTGCTGAGTGCTGAGTTGGGAGCCCTCATACCAGGGGATGAGGGTCAGAACTTCTCCCCAGCAGCCTCCAGGTGACGTTGATTGGCCCCAGGACCCCTGCCTCCCTGCTCGTCCGCCTGAGCACCAGCATTGGAAGTGTTATAGATTCTAATGACCTTTAAGGGTTCAGGAAAGAGATGTGCAGAGACGCTGTGGGGGCCGGTTTCACCCCGCCCCACATTTGTTCGGCCACCTTAGGCTGACCGTTTCTGCCAGCCTAGATGCTCTGACCAGTAGTCTGCTCTTTCTTCAATTAGGCCCCTGAATTAACGTAAAAACAGCACCAGGTGTCAGAGCCCTGCCCGCTCAACTCCCAGACAGTCCAGGGTCAGTGGTGATCAAAGACCATGATGGCCACTGAGTCAACAGCCTTTTGAAGTAAACAGGAGTCCAGCCGGTCTTATTGGCCACCATCATCACGGTGTCTGTAGGCTTTTCTATGGTGACAGTGTGATATACGTTTCCCCCGCCAAGACTATTAGCTCCCCTCCGGGTGCAGTAAGTCCTGCAAGCAGTAGTCTACTCATTCGGGACACACTATTGTTGTTTTATGAGAGAAACTCCAGGTCAAGTGATGTTCACACGAGTCGTCATGGTGCCCTGTTGCCCCCGGTTATCTCTCTGGATGTTGGAGTTGGAGGGCCTCCTCACTCGAGGTCGGTGTGCCCACGGAGCGAACCCTGCAACTTCAGGGCATGGTTGGTGATTAGGATCACCACGTGGGGTCCTTTTCCCTTAGGAGGGAGGTGGCCTTTTGGGCTGCTGATTTCCAGGTTTTTAGATACCGCCAGTATCTTGGCCAGATGTGGCAGTGGGCCAAGCCCCTTGGTGACTCTATTTTATCCTACCTGGATGGCATTCTTGCGTTGTTCCATTTCAAGTGGTCCCAGTTTTTGCACTAATTCTCCAATGGCGACTCACCTTTCACCGGGAATGGAAAGGTCAAAGGGTTTAGCTCAATTAGGGAGTTCCAGGGCAAGGGTCTGAATTGACTGCTCTTTCCATTCTTGAAAGGCCACTTCTGGATTCTGTTCAAAAGGATCATCATCTTTTCCTTTCAGTGTTTCATATAGAGGCCCAGCTAGTAGACTGTAGTTAGGGATCCAGAAGCAGCAAACCCTGGCCTCCCCAGGAACCCCTAAGCTGTCTTCTAGTTTTAGAAAGGGGTAAGGCTGCAAATGGTTTCTTCCCTTTCCTGGGATGGGCTTCTCCGACCTTCTGTGAGAATGAAGCCCAGGCAGGTCACCGCAGTCTGTGATATTTGAGCTTTTTCTTGGACAACTTCTATCCTTTATTGGCTTGGTAGTTCAGAGGCCTCCTTAGTAGGGCTGGCGATCAGAATGTCGTCTGCATATTGAAGGAGGGTTTCCTTTTCTAGAGGTAGAACTTTTCGGTCTTTAGCTAAGCTTTCCCCAAAGATGGTGTGGGAATTTTTGAACCCTTGGGGCAAGACGGCCCGGAAGTATTGTTTTAGTTGTATGTTGAGTCCTGCCACTCACAAGCCAAAATTTCTTGTGACTCTGGGACTAATGGAATACAAAAGAAGGCATCATTGAAGACTAATACAGAATACCATGTCCTGGTGGTTGGTAGAATGACCAGCAGGGTGTAGGAAATGGAGCAACTGGAGGTATATCCTCGGTGGCTTCACTGACTGTCCTGACATCCTTTACCAGGTCCCCAGCAGCCCATGGGGCTCTCGTGGTCAGGCCAATCCCAGGATATGGAGCTCTCCTGGGCAGGTACCCCACCCCCAACCCAGCCCACGGGGCTCTCATGGTCAGGCCTCTCCCAGGATACAGAGCTACCCTTGCAGGTACCGTGGCAGGGCTGGGCACACAGGAACTGTGCACATAGCCCTCATTGAAGAGCACCCCCATCTCACCTGTCGCTCAGAGCTGACACAGAGCACCTCAGAGCAGGACTTGAACTAACAAACAGCAGCTCCGACAGGTCTGTGACCCTGGGCATCACTCTGTGTGGCCTCCCTCCACCTGGTCTTCCAGAGACATCCACTGCACCCGGGGCACCAAGCCTCTGTCTCCAACCACCACCCACCCCTCCTCTCCCTGACTCCTGGGTTCCTCTCATTAGGAGAGGGTTTTCTTGAAGTTGTCTCCCACTCATGGGCCAGATAAAATGATTAGAAAACAAGCCAAAGCTGCAGCCCCTTGTCTATCCTGACTCTCAGGAGCCCACACCTGTTCCTTGGACCTGGCCGGTTCAGCAAGTTCCATTTTCTGCAACTGTGAGCCCCTGAGGGGTGATGATTGGCTGACCTGGGCAGCCTTACCATGCCGGCCAGCCCTCCCCAGGTGTGCCTGGGTTGAGATCAATATAAATACCACTCCAGGCAGCAAGAGCCCCTGCAGCTGTGCCTGATGCCATTTTCTCTGCCCTGTCAGCAGTCTCGGGGCTGGGCTGGTGGGAGGGAGTGAGAGGCCACGGCTTTGTGGGTGGCCCAGTGTGAGTGGGGCTCTGCTGGACTTTCTGCAGCAGTTGCCAGGCTGCCACCTGCTAAAGAAGAGGATGTGTCACCCATACCTGCTGCTGGAATTTCTCCCTGGGCAGAGGTGAGGAAGGAAAAAAGCAGTGGGGGCAGGGACAGGACGGGTATCTCAGGCAGGGAAATGGAAATCTTCCAGAAGAGCACCCAGGGACAGGACCATCCTGGCTGGCCTGCAGGCACCAAGTCAGCTGGCATGCTGTCACTCGTGTGGCTCCATGGCCCTTCCTCTAGGCTTTCAAGTCCTTGTATATATTCAGGTGTTTTACCTGGGAAGGGTGGGAACAGTTCAACAGCAACTGGCCTGGGGCTCAGCTCACGTTCACTCACAGATGCCTCGGCACAGTGCCCCAGCTTTGCAATGAGTACGCTTGTGTGGGGGCTGCTGGCTGAATGGGAGACGATTCCCCACCACTGACCAACTTCAGAATTGTTTACAACTGGAGCAAGTGCCCTGATACGGTTTTCCTCTGAGTAACTGGTGGGTTCTGTTTTTTTTTTTTTCTCTTTTTCGTTTTTGGTTCAAGGTAGATTTTATTCCTCTTTTTTGTATTTACAGATATAAGCATGGAAATAATTTATTCATATAAATACATGTATGTGAAGGGAATAATTGTTTTTTCTGTTTTATTTTTTAAATTTTATTTCTTTTTAATTTTGAATTTTATTTTATATTTTTATACAGCATGTTCTTATTGGTTATCTATTTTATACATATAAATGTTTACATGCCAATCCCAATCTCTCAGCTCCTCCCACCACCACCCCCCCAAGAGCTTTCCCCCCTTGTTGTCCATACGATTGTTGTCTACATCTGTTGCTCTATTTATGCCTTGCAAAACGGTTAATCTGTACAGTTTTTCTAGGTTCCACATATATGCATGAATATACAAGATTTGTTTTTCTCTTTCTGACTTACTTCACTCTGTATGACAGTCTCTAGATCCATCGACGTCTCTACAAATGACCCAATTTCATTCCTTTCATGGCTTAGTAATATTCCATTTTATATATGTACCACATCTTTATGCATTCGTCTGTCTGTGGGCATTTAGGTTGCTTCCATTACCTCGATATTGTAAATAGTGATGCAATGAACATTGCGGTGAATGTCTCTTTTTGATTTATGGTTTTGTCTGTGTATATGTCCAGTACTGGGATTGCTGTATCATATGGTAATTCTATTATTAGTTTCTTAAGACTCCATATTGTTCTCCATAGTGACTGTATCAATTTATATTCCCAACAATAGTGGAAGAGGCTTCCTTTTCCCCACACCCTTTCCAGCAATTGTTGTTTGTAGATTTTCAGATGATGCCCATTCTAACAGGTGTGAGGTGATACCTCATTGTTGAGTCCATTTCGTTGAGCAAGGGGTAGGTCTTGTCTATTACATATTTGGCTTATGGAACGGTATCTGTGCTAATTTCAAACTCTGGTTTTATGCAGCACCCCAACTCACCTTTCCCCTTAAGCAAGCATAAGTTGGTTTTCTAAACTTGAGACCCTGTTCTGTTTTGTAATTCAGTTCATGTGTAGCCAAGTTTACATTCCATGTATTAGTGATACCTTATGATGTTTCCTTATCTGTGTGACTTATTTCACTTAGAATCATCGTGCCTCAATCCACTCATTATGCGGGTACAGGCCTGGTGACACAGATTTCATTGCTGAGTGGTATTCTGTTGTACGTTAAGTACCGCAACTTCTTTATCAAATATTTGCTCTCTGGGATACTTAACTTGTACCATAGAAGAGGTTCCTGTAAACAGAGCCGTCCCAAATTTTGGGGTGGCTGTGTCTTTTTGATTTTAATTTCCCTAAGCTATAGGACCATAAGTGGAAATGCCCTAGACTCTGTTGCTTTGTTTTTCAGATGTATCAGGAAACACCATACACTTCTCCAGAGTGGCTGTTGGCAATTTACATCCCGCCCATCAGCATAACAAGGTTCCTTTATCCCCATGGCCTGTCTTGCCTTTCTGCATTTTCCACTTTTTTCAGATGGCTCTTTAAACTGGGGGGAAGTGACACTTCATAGTAGTTCGGATTTCCATTGCAAGCTTGCTTGGTTTGCCAAAAAGGGCGTATGCGTTTTTTCCTGAATATATTCAGGAAAAAACGCATACGCCCTTTTTGGCCAAGTGCATCATTGTGGACGTTCTGCCTCTTTTCCTATGCTTTACATGCAATTCCAGTCTACCTCCTGAAATCGGTTTCCTGCAATTCTGCCCCGCTTTCAAGTCCTCTTGGCAGCCTTACTTCAATATATTTTTGGACGATAGCTGTCATTTATAACTCTGCAGGTTTTTGAATTAGAGTGCCCCTAAGCTCCTTTCTTCAACTCGCTTTCTTGTGAGCTGGCCGCAACACCGCAGGATTGCTTCAGGCCCTAGTGTGGTTCCGGCATGGCACGCTGAGCCTTTGGTTAATTCCTCTTCCTGGTGGGAAATGAGAGTTAAATTTGCCCGTCCAGACACCTCCAGCTAGTCTCTCATTGGTTCTCCCTATTCCTGTTCAACTTTCAAAGAATTTGCAAACTGGGCCAAACAGGAGGTTAAAGGCACTGACTCTCCAAGTGGGGAGAGTGTTAGTAAAGCGTCTGGAATGTTGCACCCGAGTACCAGGGGACGAAACCTGAGACACATTTGAACACGTTTCCCGATCACACGGTGGATCATACTCTGGGTTCCACATGCATGTTTTAGCTGAAGGAAGAATCCCTTAAACCTGGAGAGTTGAGAACCTTGGCATGGGTACCATGCAATATGACTTCAAAGGGTCTGCATTGGCTCACCGAACCTCACCAATCCTATCACTGCTGCGCTAATGCACTGTACACACGCTTGATTCTCTTTCAGAGACATATAAATCCATAGGTTTTAAGATTCTTACTAGTCAGGTATATTCTTAGGCGTTTAATATGGGGTGTAGAGTCCACTTCGTTGAGCAAGGAGTAGCTCTTGTCTATTACATATTTGGCTTATGGAACAGTATCTGTGCTAATTTCAATCTCAGGTTTTATGCAGCACCCCAACTCACCTTTGCCCTTAAGCAAGCATAAGTTGGTTTTCTACATTTGAGACCCTGTTCTGTTTTGTAATTCAGTTCCTGTGTACCCAAGTTTACATTCCGTGTATTAGTGATATCTTATGATGTTTCTTTTCTGTGTGACTTATTTCACTTAGAATCATCGTACCTGAATCCACTCATTATGCTGCTACGGGCCTGATGATATACATTTCATTGCTGAGTGATATTGCATTGTACGTAAGTACCACAAATTCTTTATCCATTTTTCGCTTTCTGTGATATTGAACTTGTACCACAAAAGAGGTTCTTGTAAACAGAGCCGTCCCAAACTTTGGGGTGGCTGTGTCTTTTTGATTTTAATTTCCCTAAGCTATACGACCATAAGTGGAAGTGCCCTAGGCTCTGTTGCTTTGTTTTGTAGATGTTTCAGGAAACACCATAAACTTCTCCAGAGTGGCTGTTGGCAATTTACATCCCGCCCATCAGCATAACAAGGCTCCCAGTTCTCCATGGCCTGTCCTGCCTTTCTGGATTTTATACTTTTTTCAGATGGCCCTTTTGGCAGGGGGGCAGTGAGACTTCATTGTAGTGCAGATTTCCTTTGCAAGCTTGCTTGGTTGGCCCAAAAGGGCGTATGCGTTTTTTCCTGAATATATTCAGGAAAAAACGCATACGCCCTTTTTAGCCAAGTGCATCATTGTGGACGTTCTGCCTCTTTTCCTATGCTTTACATGCAATTCCAGTCTACCTCCTGAAATCGGTTTCCTGCAATTCTGCCCCGCTTTCAAGTCCTCTTGGCAGCCTTACTTCAATATATTTTTGGACGATAGCTGTCATTTATAACTCTGCAGGTTTGTGAATTACAGTGCCCCTGAGCTCCTTTCTTCAACTCGCTTTCTTGTGAGCTGGCCGCAACACCGCAGGATTGCTTCAGGCCCTAGTGTGGTTCCGGCATGGCACGCTGAGCCTTTGGTTAATTCCTCTTCCTGGTGGGAAATGAGAGTTAAATTTGCCCGTCCAGGCACCTCCAGCTAGTCTCTCATTGGTTCTCCCTATTCCTGTTCATTTTCCACAGAAATGGCAAACTGGGCCAAACAGGAGGTTAAAGGCACTGACTCTCCAAGTGGGGAGAGTGTTAGTAAAGCGTCTGGAATGTTGCACCCGAGTACCAGGGGACGAAACCTGAGACACATTTGAACACGTTTCCCGATCACACGGTGGATCATACTCTGGGTTCCACATGCATGTTTTAGCTGAAGGAAGAATCCCTTAAACCTGGAGAGTTGAGACCCATGGAATGGGTACCATGCAATGTGACCTCAAAGGGTCTGCATTTGCTCACCGAACCTCACCAATCCTATCACTGCTGCGTTTATGCCGCTGTACACACGCTTGATTCTCTTTCGGAGACATAGAAATGTATAGGTTTTAAGATTCTTACTGGTCAGGTATATTCTTAGGCGTTTAATATGGGGTGTAGAGTCCACTTCGTTGAGCAAGGAGTAGCTCTTGTCTATTACATATTTGGCTTATGGAACGGTATCTGTGCTAATTTCAATCTCTGGTTTTATGCAGCACCCCAACTCACCTTTCCCCTTAAGCAAGCATAAGTTGGTTTTCTACATTTGAGACACTGTTCTGTTTTGTAATTCAGTTCCTGTGTAGCCAAGTTTACATTCCGTGTAGTAGTGATATCTTATGATGTTTCTTTTTCTGTGTGACTTATCTCACTTAGAATCATCGTACCTGAATCCACTCATTATGCTGCTACGGGCCTGATGATATACATTTCATTGCTGAGTGATATTGCATTGTACGTAAGTACCACAACTTCTTTATCCATTTTTCACTTTCTGTGATATTGAACTTGTACTGTAAATGAAGTTCTTGTAAACAGAGCCGTCCCAAACTTTGGGGTGGCTGTGTCTTTTTGATTTTAATTTCCCTAAGCTATAGGACCATAAGTGGAAGTGCCCTAGGCTCTGTTGCTTTGTTTTTTATATGTTTCAGGAAACACCATACACTTCTCCAGAGTGGCTGTTGGCAATTTACATCCCGCCCATCAGCATAACAAGGCTCCCAGTTCTCCATGGCCTGTCCTGCCTTTCTGGATTTTACACTTTTTTCAGATGGCCCTTTTGACCGGGGGGCAGTGAGACTTCATTGTAGTGCAGATTTCCTTTGCAAGCTTGCTTGGTTGGCCAAAAAGGGCGTATGCGTTTTTTCCTGAATATATTCAGGAAAAAACGCATACGCCCTTTTTGGCCAAGTGCATCATTGTGGACGTTCTGTCTCTTTTCCTATGCTTTACATGCAATTCCAGTCTACCTCCTGAAATCGGATTCCTGCAATTCTGCCCCGCTTTCGAGTCCCCTTGGCAGCCTTACTTTAATATATTTTTGGACGATAGCTGTCATTTATAACTCTGCAGGTTTGTGAATTACAATGCCCCTGAGCTCCTTTCTTCAACTCGCTTTCTTGTGAGCTGGCCGCAACACCGCAGGATTGCTTCAGGCCCTAGTGTGGTTCCGGCATGGCACGCTGAGCCTTTGGTTAATTCCTCTTCCTGGTGGGAAATGAGAGTTAAATTTGCCCGTCCAGACACCTCCAGCTAGTCTCTCATTGGTTCTCCCTATTCCTGTTCATTTTCCGCAGAAATGGCAAACTGGGCCAAACAGGAGGTTAAAGGCACTGACTCTCCAAGTGGGGAGAGTTTTAGTAAAGCATCTGGAATGTTGCACCCGAGAACCAGGGGACAAAAACTGAGACACATTTGAACACGTTTCCCAATCACACGGTGGATCATACTCTGTGTTCCACATGCATGTTTTAGCTGAAGGAAGAATCCCTTAAACCTGGAGAGTTGAGACCCATGGAATGGGTACCATGCAATATGACTTCAAAGGTTCTGCATTGGCTCACCGATCCTCACCAATCCTATCACTGCTGCGCTTATGCCACTGTACACACGCTTGATTCTCTTTCGGAGACATATAAATCCATAGATTTTAAGATTCTTACTGGTCAGGTATATTCTTAGACGTTTAATATGGGATGTTGAGTCCTCTTCGTTGAGCAAGGAGTAGCTCTTGTCTATTACATATTTGGCTTATGGAACGGTATCTGTGCTAATTTCAATCTCTGGTTTTATGCAGCACCCCAACTCACCTTTCCCCTTAAGCAAGCATAAGTTGGTTTTCTACATTTGAGACCGTGTTCTGTTTTGTAATTCAGTTTCTGTGTAGCCAAGTTTACATTCCGTGTAGTAGTGATATCTTATGATGTTTCTTTTTCTGTGTGACTTATCTCACTTAGAATCATCGTACCTGAATCCACTCATTATGCTGCTACGGGCCTGATGATATAGATTTCATTGCTGAGTGATATTGCATTGTACGTAAGTACCACAAATTCTTTATCCATTTTTCACCTTCTGTGATATTGAATTTGTACTGTAAATGAGGTTCTTGTAAACAGAGCCGTCCCAAACTTTGGGGTGGCTGTGTCTTTTTGATTTTAATTTCCCTAAGCTATAGGACCATAAGTGGAAGTGCCCTAGGCTCTGTTGCTTTGTTTTTTAGATGTTTCAGGAAACACCATACACTTCTCCAGAGTGGCTGTTGGCAATTTACATCCCGCCTATCAGCATAACAAGGCTCCCAGTTCTCCATGGCCTGTCCTGCCTTTCTGGATTTTACACTTTTTTCAGATGGCCCTTTTGACTGGGGGGCAGTGAGACTTCATTTTAGTGCAGATTTCCTTTGCAAGCTTGCTTGGTTGGCCAAAAAGTGCGTATGCGTTTTTTCCTGAATATATTCAGGAAAAAACGCATATGCCCTTTTTGGCCAAGTGCATCATTGTGGACGTTCTGCCTCTTTTCCTATGCTTTACATGCAATTCCAGTCTACCTCCTGAAATCGGTTTCCTGCAATTCTGCCCCGCTTTCAAGTCCTCTTGGCAGCCTTACTTCAATATATTTTTGGACGATAGCTGTCATTTATAACTCTGCAGGTTTGTGAATTACAGTGCCCCTGAGCTCCTTTCTTCAACTCGCTTTCTTGTGAGCTGGCCGCAACACCGCAGGATTGCTTCAGGCCCTAGTGTCGTTCCGGCATGGCACGCTGAGCCTTTGATTAATTCCTCTTCCTGGTGGGAAATGAGAGCTAAATTTGCCCATCCAGACACCTCCAGCTAGTCTCTCATTGGTTCTCCCTATTCCTGTTCATTTTCTGCAGAAATTGCAAACTGGGACAAACAGGAGGTTAAAGGCACTGACTCTCCAAGTGGGGAGAGTTTTAGTAAAGCGTCTGGAATGTTGCACCCGAGTACCAGCGGAGAAAATCTGAGACACATTTGAACACGTTTCCCGATCACACGGTGAATCATACTCTGGGTTCCACATGCATGTTTTAGCTGAAGGAAGAATCCCTTAAACCTGGAGTGTTGAGACCCATGGAATGGCTAGCATGCAATATGACTTCAAAGGGTCTGCATTTGCTCATCAAACCTCACCAATCCTATCACTGCTGCGTTTATGCTGCTGTACACATGCTTGATTCTCTTTTGGAGACATATAAATCCATAGGTTTTAAGATTATTACTAGTCAGGTATATTCTTAGGCGATTAATATGGTGTGTAGAGTCCACTTCGTTGAGCAAGGAGTAGCTCTTGTCTATTACATATTTGGCTTATGGAATGGTATCTGTGCTAATTTCAATCTCTGGTTTTATGCAGAACCCCAACTCACCTTTCCCCTTAAGCAAGCATAAGTTGGTTTTCTACATTTGAGACCGTGTTCTGTTTTGTAATTCAGTTTCTGTGTAGCCAAGTTTACATTCCGTGTAGTAGTGATATCTTATGATGTTTCTTTTTCTGTGTGACTTATCTCACTTAGAATCATCGTACCTGAATCCACTTATTATGCTGCTACGGGCCTGATGATATAGATTTCATTGCTGAGTGATATTGCATTGTACGTAAGTACCACAAATTCTTTATCCATTTTTCGCTTTCTGTGATATTGAACTTGTACCGTAAACGAGGTTCTTGTAAACAGAGCCGTCCCAAACTTTGGGGTGGCTGTGTCTTTTTGATTTTAATTTCCCTAAGCTATAGGACCATAAGTGGAAGTGCCCTAGGCTCTGTTGCTTTGTTTTTTAGATGTTTCAGGAAACACCATACACTTCTCCAGAGTGGCTGTTGGCAATTTACATCCCGCCCATCAGCATAACAAGGCTCCCAGTTCTCCATGGCCTGTCCTGCCTTTCTGGATTTTACACTTTTTTCAGATGGCCCTTTTGACCGGGGGGCAGTGAGACTTCATTGTAGTGCAGATTTCCTTTGCAAGCTTGCTTGGTTGGCCAAAAAGGGCGTATGCGTTTTTTCCTGAATATATTCAGAAAAAAACGCATACGCCCTTTTTGGCCAAGTGCATCATTGTGGACGTTCTGCCTCTTTTCCTATGCTTTACATGCAATTCCAGTCTACCTCCTGAAATCGGTTTCCTGCAATTCTGCCCCGCTTTCAAGTCCTCTTGGCAGCCTTACTTCAATATATTTTTGGACGATAGCTGTCATTTATAACTCTGCAGGTTTGTGAATTACAGTGCCCCTGAGCTCCTTTCTTCAACTCGCTTTCTTGTGAGCTGGCCGCAACACCGCAGGATTGCTTCAGGCCCTAGTGTCGTTCCGGCATGGCACGCTGAGCCTTTGGTTAATTCCTCTTCCTGGTGGGAAATGAGAGTTAAATTTGCCCGTCCAGACACCTCCAGCTAGTCTCTCACTGGTTCTCCCTATTCCTGTTCATTTTCCGCAAAAATTGCAAACTGGGCCAAACAGGAGGTTAAAGGCACTGACTCTCCAAGTGGGGAGAGTGTTAGTAAAGCGTCTGGAATGTTGCACCCGAGTACCAGGGGACGAAACCTGAGACACATTTGAACACGTTTCCCGATCACACGGTGGATCATACTCTGGGTTCCAC
Organism: Pseudorca crassidens; assembly: GCF_039906515.1. Taxonomy (NCBI): domain Eukaryota; kingdom Metazoa; phylum Chordata; class Mammalia; order Artiodactyla; family Delphinidae; genus Pseudorca; species Pseudorca crassidens. Next base: position 163,701,974 of record NC_090296.1, read on the forward strand.
ATGCATGTTTTAGCTGAAGGAAGAATCCCTTAAACCTGGAGAGTTGAGACCCATGGAATGGGTACCATGCAATATGACTTCAAAGGGTCTGCATTTGCTCACCGAACCTCACCAATCCTATCACTGCTGCGTTTATGCCGCTGTACACACGCTTGATTCTCTTTCGGAGACATAGAAATCCATAGGTTTTAAGATTCTTACTAGTCAGGTATATTCTTAGGCGTTTAATATGGGGTGTTGATTCCACTTGGTTGAGAAAGGAGTAGCTCTTGTCTATTACATATTTGGCTTATGGAACGGTATCTGTGCTAATTTCAATCTCTGGTTTTATGCAGCACCCCAACTCACCTTTCCCCTTAAGAAAGCATAAGTTGGTTTTCTACATTTGAGACCCTGTTCTGTTTTGTAATTCTGTTCCTGTGTAGCCAAGTTTACATTCCGTGTAGTAGTGATATCTTATGATGTTTCTTTTTCTGTGTGACTTATCTCACTTAGAATCATCGTACCTGAATCCACTCATTATGCTGCTATGGGCCTGATGACATAGATTTCATTGCTGAGTGATATTGCATTGTACGTAAGTACCACAACTTCTTTATCCATTTTTCACTTTCTGTGATATTGAACTTGTACTGTAAACGAGGTTCTTGTAAACAGAGCCGTCCCAAACTTTGGGGTGGCTGTGTCTTTTTGATTTTAATTTCCCTAAGCTATAGGACCATAAGTGGAAGTGCCCTAGGCTCTGTTGCTTTGTTTTGTAGATGTTTCAGGAAACACCATACACTTCTCCAGAGTGGCTGTTGGCAATTTACATCCCGCCCATCAGCATAACAAGGCTCCCAGTTCTCCATGGCCTGTCCTGCCTTTCTGGATTTTACACTTTTTTCAGATGGCCCATTTGACCGGGGGGCAGTGAGACTTCATTGTTGTGCAGATTTCCTTTGCAAGCTTGCTTGGTTGGCCAAAAAGTGCGTATGCGTTTTTTCCTGAATATATTCAGGAAAAAACGCATACGCCCTTTTTGGCCAAGTGCATCATTGTGGACGTTCTGCCTCTTTTCCTATGCTTTACATGCAATTCCAGTCTACCTCCTGAAATCGGATTCCTGCAATTCTGCCCCGCTTTCAAGTCCTCTTGGCAGCCTTACTTCAATATATTTTTGGACGATAGCTGTCATTTTTAACTCTGCAGGTTTGTGTATTACAGTGCCCCTGATCTGCTTTCTTCAACTCGCTTTCTTGTGAGCTGGCCGCAACACCGCAGGATTGCTTCAGGCCCTAGTGTGGTTCCGGCATGGCAAGCTGAGCCTTTGGTTAATTCCTCTTCCTGGTGGGAAATGAGAGTTAAATTTGCCCGTCCAGACACCTCCAGATAGTCTCTCATTGGTTCTCCCTATTCCTGTTCATCTTCCGCAGAAATTGCAAACTGGGCCAAACAGGAGGTTAAAGGCACTGACTCTCCAAGTGGGGAGAGTGTTAGTAAAGCGTCTGGAATGTTGCACCCGAGTACGAGGAGACGAAACCTGAGACACATTTCAACACGTTTCCCGATCACACGGTGGATCATACTCTGGGTTCCACATGCATGTTTTAGCTGAAGGAAGAATCCCTTAAACCTGGAGAGTTGAGACCCATGGAATGGGTACCATGCAATATGACTTCAAAGGTTCTGCATTGGCTCACCGAACCTCACCAATCCTATCACTGCTGTGCTTATGCCACTGTACACACGCTTAATTCCCTTTCGGAGAGATATAAATCCATAGGTTTTAAGATTCTTACTAGTCAGGTATATTCCTAGACGTTTAATATGGGGTGTTGAGTCCTCTTCGTTGAGCAAGGAGTAGCTCTTGTCTATTACATATTTGGCTTATGGAACGGTATCTGTGCTAATTTCAATCTCTGGTTTTATGCAGCACCCCAATTCACCTTTCCCCTTAAGCAAGCATAAGTTGGTTTTCTACATTTGAGACACTGTACTGTTTTGTATTTCAGTTCCTGGGTAGCCAAGTTTACATTCCGTGTAGTAGGGATATCTTATGATGTTTCTTTTTCTGTGTGACTTATTTCACTTAGAATCATCGTACCTGAATCCACTCATTATGCTGCTACGGGCTTGATGATATACATTTCATTGCTGAGTGATATTGCATTGTACGTAAGTACCACAAATTCATTATCCATTTTTCGCTTTCTGTGATATTGAACTTGTACCGTAAATGAGGTTCTTGTAAACAGAGCCGTCCCAAACTTTGGGGTGGCTGTTTCTTTTTGATTTTAATTTCCCTAAGCTATAAGACCATAAGTGGAAGTGCCCTAGGTTCTGTTGCTTTGTTTTTTAGATGTTTCAGGAAACACCATACACTTCTCCAGAGTGGCTGTTGGCAATTTACATCCCGCCCATCAGCATAACAAGGCTCCCAGTTCTCCATGGCCTGTCCGGCCTTTCTGGATTTTACACTTTTTTCAGATGGCCCTTTTGACTGGGGGGCAGTGAGACTTCATTGTACTGCAGATTTCCTTTGCAAGCTTGCTTGGTTGGCCAAAAAGGGCGTATGGGATTTTTCCTGAATATATTCAGGAAAAAACGCATACGCCCTTTTTGGCCAAGTGCATCATTGTGGACATTCTGTCTCTTTTCCTATGCTTTACATGCAATTCCAGTCTACCTCCTGAAATCGGATTCCTGCAATTCTGCCCCAATTTCGAGTCCTCTTGGCAGCCTTACTTCAATATATTTTTGGACGATAGCTGTCATTTTTAACTCTGCAGGTTTGTGAATTACAGTGCCCCTGAGCTCCTTTCTTCAACTCGCTTTCTTGTGAGCTGGCCGCAACACCGCAGGATTGCTTCAGGCCCTAGTGTGGTTCCGGCATGGCACGCTGAGCCTTTGGTTAATTCCTGTTCCTGGTGGGAAATGAGAGTTAAATTTGCCCATCCAGACACCTCCAGCTAGTCTCTCATTGGTTCTCCCTATTCCTGTTCATTTTCCGCAGAAATTGCAAACTGGGCCAAACAGGAGGTTAAAGGCAGTGACTCTCCAAGTGGGGAGAGTGTTAGTAAAGCGTCTGGAATGTTGCACCCGAGTACCCGGGGACGAAAACTGAGACACATTTGAACACGTTTCCCGATCACACGGTGGATCATACTCTGGGTTCCACATGCATGTTTTAGCTGAAGGAAGAATCCCTTAAACCTGGAGAGTTGAGACCCATGGAATGGCTACCATGCAATATGACTTCAAAGGGTCTGCATTTGCTCATCAAACCTCAGAAATCCTATCACTGCTGCGTTTATGCCACTGTACACATGCTTGATTCTCTTTTGGAGACATATAAATCCATAGGTTTTAAGATTATTACTAGTCAGGTATATTCTTAGGCGATTAATATGTGGTGTAGAGTCCACTTCGTTGAGCAAGGAGTAGATCTTGTCTATTACATATTTGGCTTATGGAATGGTATCTGTGCTAATTTCAATCTCTGGTTTTATGCAGAACCCCAACTCACCTTTCCCCTTAAGCAAGCATAAGTTGGTTTTCTACATTTGAGACCGTGTTCTGTTTTGTAATTCAGTTTCTGTGTAGCCAAGTTTACATTCCGTGTAGTAGTGATATCTTATGATGTTTCCTTTTCTGTGTGACTTATCTCACTTAGAATCATCGTACCTGAATCCACTCATTATGCTGCTACGGGCCTGATGATATAGATTTCATTGCTGAGTGATATTGCATTGTACGTAAGTACCACAACTTCTTTATCCATTTTTCACTTTCTGCGATATTGAACTTGTACCATAAACGAGATTCTTGTAAACAGAGCCGGCCCAAACTTTGGGGTGGCTGTGTCTTTTTGATTTTAATTTCCCTAAGCTATAGGACCATAAGTGGAAGTGCCCTAGGCTCTGTTGCTTTGTTTTTTAGATGTTTCAGGAAACACCATACACTTCTCCAGAGTGGCTGTTGGCAATTTACATCCCGCCCATCAGCATAACAAGGCTCCCAGTTCTCCATGGCCTGTCCTTCCTTTCTGGATGTTATACTTTTTTCAGATGGCCCTTTTGACCGGGGGGCAGTGAGACTTCATTGTAGTGCAGATTTCCTTTGCAAGCTTGCTTGGTTGGCCAAAAAGGGCGTATGCGTTTTTTCCTGAATATATTCAGGAAAAAATGCATACGCCCTTTTTGGCCAAGTGCATCATTGTGGACGTTCTGCCTCTTTTCCTATGCTTTACATGCAATTCCAGTCTACCTCCTGAAATCGGTTTCCTGCAATTCTGCCCTGCTTTCAAGTCCTCTTGGCAGCCTTACTTCAATATATTTTTGGACGATAGCTGTCATTTTTAACTCTGCAGGTTTGTGAATTACGGTGCCCCTGAGCTCCTTTCTTCAACTCGCTTTTTTGTGAGCTGGCCGCAACACCGCAGCATTGCTTCAGGCCCTAGTGTGGTTCCGGCATGGCACGCTGAGCCTTTGGTTAATTCCTCTTCCTGGTGGGAAATGAGAGTTAAATTTGCCCATCCAGACACCTCCAGCTAGTCTCTCATTGGTTCTCCCTATTTCTGTTCATTTTCCGCAGAAATTGCAAACTGGGCCAAACAGGAGGTTAAAGGCACTGTCTCTCCAAGTGGGGAGAGTGTTAGTAAAGCGTCTGGAATGTTGCACCCGAGTACCAGGGGACAAAAACTGAGACACATTTGAACACGTTTCCCGATCACACGGTTGATCATACTCTGGGTTCCACATGCATGTTTTAGCTGAAGGAAGAATCCCTTAAACCTGGAGAGTTGAGACCCATGGAATGGGTACCATGCAATATGACTTCAAAGGGTCTGCATTTGCTCACCGAACCTCACCAATCCTATCACTGCTGCATTTATGCCGCTGTACACACGCTTGATTCTCTTTCGGAGACATATAAATCCATAGGTGTTAAGATTCTTACTAGTCAGGTATATTCTTAGGCATTTAATATGGGGTGTTGAGTCCACTTTGTTGAGCAAGGAGTAGCTCTTGTCTATTACCTATTTGGCTTATGGAATGGTATCTGTGCTAATTTCAATCTCTGGTTTTATGCAGCACCCCAACTCACCTTTCCCCTTAAGCAAGCATAAGTTGGTTTTCTACATTTGAGATCCTGTTCTGTTTTGTAATTCAGTTCCTGTGTAGCCAAGTTTACATTCCGTGTATTAGTGATATCTTATGATGTTTCTTTTTCTGTGTGACTTATTTCACTTAGAATCATCGTACCTGAATCCACTCATTATGCTGCTACGGGCCTGATGACATAGATTTCATTCCTGAGTGATATTGCATTGTACGTAAGTACCACAACTTCTTTATCCATTTTTCACTTTCTGCGATATTGAACTTGTACCATAAATGAGATTCTTGTAAACAGAGCCGGCCCAAACTTTGGGGTGGCTGTGTCTATTTGATTTTAATTTCCCTAAGCTATAGGACCATAAGTGGAAGTGCCCTAGGCTCTGTTGCTTTGTTTTTTAGATGTTTCAGGAAACACCATACACTTCTCCAGAGTGGCTGTTGGCAATTTACATCCCGCCCATCAGCATAACAAGGCTCCCAGTTCTCCATGGCCTGTCCTGCCTTTCTGGATTTTACACTTTTTTCAGATGGCCCTATTGACCGGGGGGCAGTGAGACTTCATTGTAGTGCAGATTTCCTTTGCAAGCTTGCTTGGTTGGCCAAAAAGGGCGTATGCGTTTTTTCCTGAATATATTCAGGAAAAAACTCATACGCCCTTTTTGGCCAAGTGCATCATTGTGGACGTTCTGCCTCTTTTCCTATGCTTTACATGCAATTCCAGTCTACCTCCTGAAATCGGTTTCCTACAATTCTGCCCCGCTTTCAAGTCCTTTTGGTACCCTTACTTCAATATATTTTTGGACGATAGCTGTCATTTTTAACTCTGCAGGTTTGTGAAATACAGTGCCCCTGAGCTCCTTTCTTCAACTCGCTTTCTTGTGAGCTGGCCGCAACACCGCAGGATTGCTTCAGGACATAGGGTGGTTCCGGAATGGCACGCTGAGCCTTTGGTTAATTCCTCTTCCTGGTGGGAAATGAGAGTTAAATTTGCCCGTCCAGACACCTCCAGCTAGTCTCTCATTGGTTCTCCCTATTCTTGTTCATCTTCCGCAGAAATTGCGAACTGGGCCAAACAGGAGGTTAAAGGCACTGACTCTCCAAGTGGGGAGAGTGTTAGTAAAGCATCTGGAATGTTGCACCCGAGTACCAGCGGACGAAAACTGACACATTTGAACACATTTTCCGATCACACGGTGGATCATACTCTGGGTTCCACATGCATGTTTTAGCTGAAGGAAGAATCCCTTAAACCTGGAAAGTTGAGACCCAAGGAATAGGTACCACGCAATATGACTTCAAAGGGTCTGCATTTGCTCACCGAACGTCACCAATCCTATCACTGCTGCGCTTATGCCGCTGTACACACGCTTGATTCTCTTTCGGAGACAAATAAGTCCATAGGTTTTAAGAATCTTACTAGTCAGGTATATTCTTAGGCGTTTAATATGGGGTGTTGTGTCCTCTTTGTTGAGCAAGGAGTAGATCTTGTCTATTACATATTTGGCTTGTGGAACAGTATCTGTGCTAATTTCAATCTCTGGTTTTATGCAGCACCCCAACTCACCTTTCCCCTTAAGCAAGCATAAGTTGGTTTTCTACATTTGACACCCTGTTCTGTTTTGTAATTCAGTTCCTGTGTAGCCAAGTTTACATTCCGTGTAGTAGTGATATCTTATGATGTTTCTTTTTCTGTGTGACTTATCTTACTTAGAATCATCGTACCTGAATCCACTCATTATGCTGTTACGGGCCTGATGACATACATTTCATTGCTGAGTGATATTGCATTGTACGTAAGTACCACAACTTCTTTATCCATTTTTTGCTTTCTGTGATATAGAACTTGTACCGTAAACGAGGTTCTTGTAAACAGAGCTGTCCCAAACTTTGGGGTGACTGTGTCTTTTTTATTTTAATTTCCCTAAGCTATAGGACCATAAGTGGAAATGTCCTAGGCTCTGTTGCTTTGTTTTTTAGATGTTTCAGGAAACACCATACACTTCTCCAGAGTGGCTGTTGGCAATTTACATCCCGCCCATCAGCATAACAAGGCTCCCAGTTCTCCATGGCCTGTCCTGCCTTTCTGGATGTTACACTTTTTTCAGATGGCCCTTTTGACCGGGGGGCAGTGAGACTTCATTGTAGTGCAGATTTCCTTTGCAAGCTTGCTTGGTTGGCCAAAAAGGGCGTATGCGTGTTTTCCTGAATATATTCAGGAAAAAACGCATACGCCCTTTTTGGCCAAGTGCATCATTGTGGACGTTCTGCCTCTTTTCCTATGCTTTACATGCAATTCCAGTCTACCTCCTGAAATCGGTTTCCTGCAATTCTGCCCCGCTTTCAAGTCCTCTTGGCAGCCTTACTTCAATATATTTTTGGACGATAGCTGTCATTTATAACTCTGCAGGTTTGTGAATTACAGTGCCCCTGAGCTCCTTTCTTCAACTCGCTTTCTTGTGAGCTGGCCGCAACACCGCAGCATTGTTTCAGGCCCTAGTGTGGTTCCGGAATGGCATGCTGAGCCTTTGGTTAATTCCTCTTCCTGGTGGGAAATGAGAGTTAAATTTGCCCGTCCAGACACCTCCAGCTAGTCTCTCATTGGTTCTCCCTATTCCTGTTCATTTTCCGCAGAAATTGCAAACTGGGCCAAACAGGAGGTTAAAGGCACTGACTCTCCAAGTGGCGAGAGTTTTAGTAAAGCGTCTGGAATGTTGCACCCGAGTACCAGGGGACGAAACCTGAGACACATTTGAACACGTTTCCCGATCACACGGTGGATCATACTCTGGGTTCCAAATGCATGTTTTAGCTGAAGGAAGAATCCCTTAAACCTGGAGAGTTGAGACCCATGGAATGGGTACCATGAAATATGACTTCAAAGGGTCTGCATTTGCTCACCGAACCTCACCAATCTTATCACTGCTGCGTTTATGCCGCTGTACACACGCTTGATTCTCTTTTGGAGACATATAAATCCATAGGATTTAAGATTCTTACTAGTCAGGTGTATTCTTAGGCGTTTAATATGAGATGTAGAGTCCACTTCGTTGAGCAAGGAGTAGCTCTTGTCTATTTCATCTTTGGCATATGGAACGGTATCTGTGCTAATTTCAATCTCTGGTTTTATGCAGCACCCCAACTCACCTTTCACCTTAAGCAAGCATAAGTTGGTTTTCTACATTTGAGACCCTGTTCTGTTTTGTAATTCAGTTCCTGTGTAGCCAAGTTTACATTCCATGTAGTAGTGATATCTTATGATGTTTCTTTTTCTGTGTGACTTATCTCACTTAGAATCATCGTACCTGAATCCACTCATTATGCTGCTATGGGCCTGATGATATACATTTCGTTGCTGAGTGATATTGCATTGTACGTAAGTACCACAACTTCTTTATCCATTTTTCGCTTTCTGTGATATTGAACTTGTACCGTAAACGAGGTTCTTGTAAACAGAGCCGTCCCAAACTTTGGGGTGGCTGTGTCTATTTGATTTTAATTTCCCTAAGCTATAGGACCATAAGTGGAAGTGCCCTAGGCTCTGTTGCTTTGTTTTTTAGATGTTTCAGGAAACACCATACACTTCTCCAGAGTGGCTGTTGGCAATTTACATCCCGCCCATCAGCATAACAAGGCTCCCAGTTCTCCATGGCCTGTCCTGCCTTTCTGGATTTTACACTTTTTTCAGATGGCCCTTTTGACTGGGGGGCAGTGAGACTTCATTGTAGTGCAGATTTCCTTTGCAAGCTTGCTTGGTTGGCCAAAAAGGGCGTATGCGTTTTTTCCTGAATATATTCAAGAAAAAACGCATACGCCCTTTTTGGCCAAGTGCATCATTGTGGACGTTCTGCCTCTTTTCCTATGCTTTACGTGCAATTCCAGTCTACCTCCTGAAATCGGATTCCTGCAATTCTGCCCCGCTTTCGAGTCCTCTTGGCAGCCTTACTTCAATATATTTTTGGACGATAGCTGTCATTTATAACTCTGCAGGTTTGTGAATTACAGTGCCCCTGGGCTCCTTTCTTCAACTCGCTTTCTTGTGAGCTGGCCGCAACACCGCAGGATTGCTTCAGGCCCTAGTGTGGTTCCAGCATGGCACGCTGAGCCTTTGGTTAATTCCTCTTCCTGGTGGGAAATGAGAGTTAAATTTGCCCGTCCAGACACCTCCAGCTAGTCTCTCATTGGTTCTCCCTATTCCTGTTCATTTTCCGCAGAAATTGCAAACTGGGCCAAACAGGAGGTTAAAGGCACTGACTCTCCAAGTGGGGAGAGTTTTAGTAAAGCGTCTGGAATGTTGCACCCGAGTACCAGGGGACAAAAACAGAGACACATTTGAACACGTTTCCCGATCACACGGTGGATCATACTCTGGGTTCCACATGCATGTTTTAGGTGAAGGAAGAATCCCTTAAACCTGGAGAGTTGAGACCCATGGAATGGCTACCATGCAATATGACTTCAAAGGGTCTGCATTTGCTCATCGAACCTCACCAATCCTATCACTGCTGCGTTTATGCCGCTGTACACATGCTTGATTCTCTTTTGGAGACATATAAATCCGTAGGTTTTAAGATTATTACTAGTCAGGTATATTCTTAGGCGATTAATATGGGGTGTAGAGCCCACTTCGTTGAGCAAGGAGTAGCTCTTGTCTATTACATATTGGGCTTATGGAACGGTATCTGTGCTAATTTCAATCTCTGGTTTTATGCAGAACCCCAACTCACCTTTCCCCTTAAGCAAGCATAAGTTGGTTTTCTACATTTGAGACCCTGTTCTGTTTTGTAATTCAGTTCCTGTGTAGCCAAGTTTACATTCCGTGTAGTAGTGATATCTTATGATGTTTCTTTTTCTGTGTGACTTATTTCACTTAGAATCATCGTACCTGAATCCACTCATTATGCTGCTACAGGCCTGATGATATAGATTTCATTGCTGAGTGATATTGCATTGTACGTAAGTACCACAAATTCTTTATCCATTTTTCACTTTCTGTGATATTGAATTTGTACTGTAAATGAGGTTCTTGTAAACAGAGCCGTCCCAAACTTTGGGGTGGCTGTGTCTTTTTGATTTTAATTTCCCTAAGCTATAGGACCATAAGTGGAAGTGACCTAGGCTCTGTTGCTTTGTTTTTTAGATGTTTCAGGAAACACCATACACTTCTCCAGAGTGGCTGTTTGCAATTTACATCCCGCCCATCAGCATAACAAGGCTCCCAGTTCTCCATGGCCTGTCCTGCCTTTCTGGATTTTATACTTTTTTCAGATGGCCCTTTTGACCAGGTGGCAGTGAGACTTCATTGTAGTGCAGATTTCCTTTGCAAGCTTGCTTGGTTGGCCAAAAGGGCGTATGCGTTTTTTCCTGAATATATTCAGGAAAAAACGCATACGCCCTTTTTGGCCAAGTGCATCATTGTGGACGTTCTGCCTCTTTTCCTATGATTTACATGCAATTCCAGTCTACCTCCTGAAATCGGTTTTCTGCAATTCTGCCCCGCTTTCAAGTCCTCTTGGCAGCCTTACTTCAATATATTTTTGGACGATAGCTGTCATTTATAACTCTGCCGTTTTGTGAATTACAGAGCCTCTGAGCTCCTTTCTTCAACTTGCTTTCTTGTGAGCTGGCTGCAAGACCGCAGCATTGATTCAGGCCCTAGTGTGGTTCCGGCATGGCACGCTGAGCCTTTGGTTAATTCCTCTTCCTGGTGGGAAATGAGAGTTAAATTTGTCCGTCCAGACACCTCCAGCTAGTCTCTCATTGGTTCTCCCTATTCCTGTTCATTTTCCGCAGAAATTGCAAACTGGGCCAAACAGGAGGTTAAAGGCACTGACTCTCCAAGTGGGGAGAGTGTTAGTAAAGCGTCTGGAATGTTGAACCCGAGTACCAGGGGACGAAACCTGAGACACATTTGAACACTTTTCCCAATCACACGGTGGATCATACTCTGGGTTCCACATGCATGTTTTAGCTGAAGGAAGAATCCCTTAAACCTGGAGAGTTGAGACCCATGGAATGGGTACCATGCAATATGACTTCAAAGGTTCTGCATTGGCTCACCGAACCTCACCAATCCTATCACTGCTGTGCTTTTGCCACTGTACACACGCTTGATTCTCTTTCGGAGACATATAAATCCATAGATTTTAAGATTCTTACTAGTCAGGTATATTCTTAGACGTTTAATATGGGGTGTTGAGTCCTCTTCGTTTAGCAAAGAGTAGCTCTTGTCTATTACATATTTGGCTTATGGAACGGTATATGTGCTAATTTCAATCTCTGGTTTTATGCAGCACCCCAACTCACCTTTCCCCTTAAGCAAGCATAAGTTAGTTTTCCATATTTGAGACCCTGTTCTGTTTTGTAATTCAGTTCCTGTGTAGCCAAGTTTACATTCAATGTAGTAGTGATATCTTATGATGTTTCTTTTTCTGTGTGACTTATTTCACTTAGAATCATCGTACCTGAATCTACTCATTATGCTGTTACGGGCCTGATGACATAGATTTCATTGCTGAGTGATATTGCGTTGTACGTAAGTACCACAAATTCTTTATCCATTTTTCGCTTTCTGTGATATTGAACTTGTACCGTAAACGAGGTTCTTGTAAACAGAGCCGTCCCAAAATTTGGGGTGGCTGTGTCTTTTTGATTTTAATTTCCCTAAGCTATAGGACCATAAGTGGAAGTGCCCTAGGCTCTGTTGCTTTGTTTTTTAGATGTTTCAGGAAACACCATACACTTCTCCAGAGTGGCTGTTGGCAATTTACATCCCGCCCATCAGCATAACAAGGCTCCCAGTTCTCCATGGCCTGTCCTGCCTTTCTGGATTTTATACATTTTTCAGATGGCCCTTTTGACTGGGGAGCAGTGAGACTTCATTGTAGTGCAGATTTCCTTTGCAAGCTTGCTTGGTTGGCCAAAAATGTCATATGCGTTTTTTCCTGAATATAATCAGGAAAAAACGCATACGCCCTTTTTGGCCAAGTGCATCATTGTGGACGTTCTGCCTCTTTTCCTATGCTTTACATGCAATTCCAGTCTACCTCCTGAAACCGGTTTCCTGCAATTCTGTCCCGCTTTCAAGTCCTCTTGGCAGCCTTACTTCTATATATTTTTGGACGATAGCTGTCATTTTTAACTCTGCAGGTTTGTGAATTATAGAGCCCCTGAGCTACTTTCTTCAACTCGCTTTCTTGTGAGCTGGCCACAACACCGCAGCCTTGCTTCAGGCCCTAGTGTGGTTCCGGCATGGCACGCTGAGCCTTTGGTTAATTCCTCTTCCTGGTGGGAAATGAGAGTTAAATTTGCCCGTCCAGACACCTCCAGCTAGTCTCTCATTGGTTCTCCCTATTCCTGTTCATTTTCCACAGAAATGGCAAACTGGGCCAAACAGGAGGTTAAAGGCACTGACTCTCCAAGTGGAGAGAGTTTTAGTAAAGCGACTGGAATGTTGCACCCGAGTACCAGGGGACGAAAACTGAGACACATTTGAACACGTTTCCCGATCACACGGTGGATCATACTCTGGGTTCCACATGCATGTTGTAGCTGAAGGAAGAATCCCTTAAACCTGGAGAGTTGAGACCCATGGAATGAGTATCATGCAATATGACTTCAAAGGGTCTGCATTTGCTCACCGAACCTCACCAATCCTATCACTGCTGCGTTTATGCCGCTGTACACACGCTTGATTCTCTTTTGGAGACATATAAATCCATAGGATTTAAGATTCTTACTAGTCAGGTATATTCTTAGGCGTTTAATATGGGATGTAGAGTCCACTTCGTTGAGCAAGGAGTAGCTCTTGTCTATTACATATTTGGCTTATGGAACGGTATCTGTGCTAATTTCAATCTCTGGTTTTATGCAGTACCCCAAGTCACCTTTCCCCTTAAGCAAGCATAAGTTGGTTTTCTACATTTGAGACCCTGTTCTGTTTTGTAATTCATTTCCTGGGTAGCCAAGTTTACATTCCATGTAGTAGTGATATCTTATGATGTTTCTTTTTCTGTGTGACTTATTTCACTTAGAATCATCGTACCTGAATCCACTCATTATGCTGCTATGGGCCTGATGATATACATTTCATTGCTGAGTGATATTGCATTGTACGTAAGTACCACAATTTCTTTATCCATTTTTCACTTTCTGTGATATTGAACTTGTACCGTAAACGAGGTTCTTGTAAACAGAGCCGTCCCAAACTTTGGGGTGGCTGTGTCTTACTGATTTTAATTTCCCTAAGCTATAGGACCATAAGTGGAAGTGCCATAGGCTCTGTTGCTTTGTTTTTTAGATGTTTCAGGAAACACCATACACTTCTCCAGAGTGGCTGTTGGCAATTTACATCCCGCCCATCAGCATAACAAGGCTCCCAGTTCTCCATGGCCTGTCCGGCCTTTCTGGATTTTACACTTTTTTCAGATGGCCCTTTTGACCGGGGGGCAGTGAGACTTCATTGTAGTGCAGATTTCCTTTGCAAGCTTGCTTGGTTGGCCAAAAAGGGCGTATGGGTTTTTCCCTGAATATATTCAGGGAAAAACGCATACGCCCTTTTTGGCCAAGTGCATCATTGTGGACGTTCTGCCTCTTTCCCTATGCTTTACATGCAATTCCAGTCTACCTCCTGAAATCGGTTTCCTGCAATTCTGCCCTGCTTTCAAGTCCTCTTGGCAGCCTTACTTCAATATATTTTTGGACGATAGCTGTCATTTATAACTCTGCAGGTTTGTGAATTACAGTGCCCCTGAGCTCCTTTCTTCAACTCGCTTTCTTGTGAGCTGGCCGCAACACCACAGCATTGCTTCAGGCCCTAGTGTGGTTCCGGCATGGCACGCTGAGCCTTTGGTTAATTCCTCTTCCTGGTGGGAAATGAGAGTTAAATTTGCCCGTACAGGCACCTCCAGCTAGTCTCTCATTGGTTCTCCCTATTCCTGTTCATTTGCCGCAGAAATGGCAAAATGGGCCATACAGGAGGTTAAAGGCACTGACTCTCCAAGTGGGGAGAGTGTTAGTAAAGCTACTGGAATGTTGCACCCGAGTACCAGGGGACGAAACCTGAGACACATTTGAACACGTTTCCCGATCACACGGTGGATCATACTCTGGGTTCCACATGCATGTTTTAGCTGAAGGAAGAATCCCTTAAACCTGGAGAGTTGAGACCCATGGAATGGGTACCATGCAATATGACTTCAAAGGGTCTGCATTGGCTCACAGAACCTCACCAATCCTATCACTGCTACGTTTATGCCGCTGTACACATGCTTGATTCTCTTTCGGAGACATAGAAATCCATAGGTTTTAAGATTCTTACTAGTCAGGTATATTCTTAGGCGTTTAATATGGGGTGTAGAGTCCACTTCGTTGAGCAAGGAGTAGCTCTTGTCTATTACCTATTTGGCTTATGGAATGGTATCTGTGCTAATTTCAATCTCTGGTTTTATGCAGCACCCCAACTCACCTTTCCCCTTAAGCAAGCATAAGTTGGTTTTCTACATTTGAGACCCTGTTCTGTTTTGTAATTCAGTTCCTTTGTAGGTAAGTTTACATTCCGTGTAGTACTGATATCTTATGATGTTTCTTTTTCTGTGTGATTTTTTTCACTTAGAATCATGGTACCTGAATCTACTCATTATGTTGCTACGGGCCTGATGACATAGATTTCATTGCTGAGTGATATTGCATTGTACATAAGTACCACAACTTCTTTATCCATTTTTCGCTTTCTGCAATATTGAACTTGTACCATAAACGAGGTTCTTGTAAACAGAGCCGTCCCAAACTTTGGGGTGGCTGTGTCTTTTTGATTTTAATTTCCCTAAGCTATAGGACCATAAGTGGAAGTGCCCTAGGCTCTGTTGCTTTGTTTTTTAGATGTTTCAGGAAACACCATACACTTCTCCAGAGTGGCTGTTGGCAATTTACATCCCGCCCATCAGCATAACAAGGCTCCCAGTTCTCCATGGCCTGTCCTGCCTTTCTGGATTTTACACTTTTTTCAGATGCTCCTTTTGACAGGGAGGAAGTGAGACTTCATTGTAGTGCAGATTTCCTTTGCAAGCTTGCTTGTATGGCCAAAAAGTGCGTATGCGTTTTTTCCTGAATATATTCAGGAAAAAACGCATACGCCCTTTTTGGCCAAGTGCATCATTGTGGACGTTCTGCCTCTTTTCCTATGCTTTACATGCAATTCCAGTCGACCTCGTGAAATCGGTTTTCTGCAATTCTGCCCCGCTTTCAAGTCCTCTTGGCAGCCTTACTTCAATATATTTTTGGACGATAGCTGTCATTTATAACTCTGCAGGTTTGTGAATTACAGAGCCTCTGAGCTCCTTTCTTCAACTTGCTTTCTTGTGAGCTGGCTGCAAGACCGCAGCATTGCTTCAGGCCCTAGTGTGGTTCCGGCATGGCACGCTGAGCCTTTGGTTAATTCCTCTTCCTGGTGGGAAATGAGAGTTAAATTTGTCCGTCCAGACACCTCCAGCTAGTCTCTCATTGGTTCTCCCTATTCCTGTTCATTTTCCACAGAAATTGCAAACTGGGCCAAACAGGAGGTTAAAGGCACTGACTCTCCAAGTGGGGAGAGGGTTAGTAAAGCGTCTGGAATGTTGCACCCGAGTACCAGGGGACCAAACCTGAGACACATTTGAACACTTTTCCCAATCACACGGTGGATCATACTCTGGGTTCCACATGCATGTTTTAGCTGAAGGAAGAATCCCTTAAACCTGGAGAGTTGAGACCCATGGAATGGGAACCATGCAATATGACTTCAAAGGTTCTGCATTGGCTCACCGAACCTCACCAATCCTATCACTGCTGTGCTTTTGCCACTGTACACACGCTTGATTCTCTTTCGGAGACATATAAATCCATAGATTTTAAGATTCTAACTAGTCAGGTATATTCTTAGACGTTTAATATGGGGTGTTGAGTCCTCTTCGTTTAGCAAAGACTAGCTCTTGTCTATTACATATTTGGCTTATGGAACGGTATATGTGCTAATTTCAATCTCTGGTTTTATGCAGCACCCCAACTCACCTTTCCCCTTAAGCAAGCATAAGTTAGTTTTCTATATTTGAGACCCTGTTCTGTTTTGTAATTCAGTTCCTGTGTAGCCAAGTTTACATTCCGTGTAGTAGTGATATCTTATGATGTTTCTTTTTCTGTGTGACTTATTTCACTTAGAATCATCGTACCTGAATCTACTCATTATGCTGTTACGGGCCTGATGACATAGATTTCATTGCTGAGTGATATTGCGTTGTACGTAAGTACCACAAATTCTTTATCCATTTTTCGCTTTCTGTGATATTGAACTTGTACCGTAAACGAGGTTCTTGTAAACAGAGCCGTCCCAAAATTTCGGGTGGCTGTGTCTTTTTGATTTTAATTTGCCTAAGCTATAAGACCATAAGTGGAAGTGCCCTAGGCTCTGTTGCTTTGTTTTTTAGATGTTTCAGGAAACACCATACACTTCTCCAGAGTGGCTCTTGGCAATTTACATCCCGCCCATCAGCATAACAAGGCTCCCAGTTCTCCATGGCCTGTCCTGCCTTTCTGGATTTTATACATTTTTCAGATGGCCCTTTTGACTGGGGAGCAGTGAGACTTCATTGTAGTGCAGATTTCCTTTGCAAGCTTGCTTGGTTGGCCAAAAAGGGCATATGCGTTTTTTCCTGAATATAATCAGGAAAAAACGCATACGCCCTTTTTGGCCAAGTGCATCATTGTGGACGTTCTGCCTCTTTTCCTATGCTTTACATGCAATTCCAGTCTACCTCCTGAAACCGGTTTCCTGCAATTCTGCCCCGCTTTCAAGTCCTCTTGGCAGCCTTACTTCAATATATTTTTGGACGATAGCTGTCATTTATAACTCTGCAGGTTTGTGAATTACAGTGCCCCTGAGCTCCTTTCTTCAACTCGCTTTCTTGTGAGCTGGCCGCAACACCGCAGGATTGCTTCAGGCCCTAGTGTCGTTCCGGCATGGCACGCTGAGCCTTTGGTTAATTCCTCTTCCTGGTGGGAAATGAGAGTTAAATTTGCCCGTCCAGACACCTCCAGCTAGTCTCTCACTGGTTCTCCCTATTCCTGTTCATCTTCCGCAAAAATTGCAAACTGGGCCAAACAGGAGGTTAAAGGCACTGACTCTCCAAGTGGGGAGAGTGTTAGTAAAGCGTCTGGAATGTTGCACCCGAGTACCAGGGGACGAAACCTGAGACACATTTGAACACGTTTCCCGATCACACGGTGGATCATACTCTGGGTTCCACATGCATGTTTTAGCTGAAGGAAGAATCCCTTAAACCTGGAGAGTTGAGACCCATGGAATGGGTACCATGCAATATGACTTCAAAGGTTCTGCATTGGCTCACCGAACCTCACCAATCCTATCACTGCTGCGCTTATGCCACTGTACACACGCTTGATTCTCTTTCGGAGACATATAAATCCATAGGTTTTAAGATACTTACTAGTCAGGTATATTCTTAGGCATTTAATATGGGGTGTTGAGTCCACTTTGTTGAGCAAGGAGTAGCTCTTGTCTATTACCTATTTGGCTTATGGAATGGTATCTGTGCTAATTTCAATCTCTGGTTTTATGCAGCACCCCAACTCACCTTTCCCCTTAAGCAAGCATAAGTTGGTTTTCTACATTTGAGATCCTGTTCTGTTTTGTAATTCAGTTCCTGTGTAGCCAAGTTTACATTCCGTGTATTAGTGATATCTTATGATGTTTCTTTTTCTGTGTGACTTATGTCACTTAGAATCATCGTACCTGAATCCACTCATTATGCTGCTACGGGCCTGATGACATAGATTTCATTCCTGAGTGATATTGCATTGTACGTAATACCACAACTTCTTTATCCATTTTTCACTTTCTGCGATATTGAACTTGTACCATAAACGAGATTCTTGTAAACAGAGCCGGCCCAAACTTTGGGGTGGCTGTGTCTTTTTGATTTTAATTTCCCTAAGCTATAGGACCATAAGTGGAAGTGCCCTAGGCTCTGTTGCTTTGTTTTTTAGATGTTTCAGGAAACACCATACACTTCTCCAGAGTGGCTGTTGGCAATTTACATCCCGCCCATCAGCATAACAAGGCTCCCAGTTCTCCATGGCCTGTCCGGGCTTTCTGGATTTTAAACTTTTTTCAGATGGCCCTTTTGTCTGGGGGGCAGTGAGACTTCATTGTAGTGCAGATTTCCTTTGCAAGCTTGCTTGGTTGGCCAAAAAGGGCGTATGCGTTTTTTCCTGAATATATTCAGGAAAAAACGCATACGCCCTTTTTGGCCAAGTGCATCATTGTGGACGTTCTGCCTCTTTTCCTATGCTTTACATGCAATTCCAGTCTACCTCCTGAAATCGGTTTCCTGCAATTCTGCCCTGCTTTCAAGTCCTCTTGGCAGCCTTACTTCAATATATTTTTGGACGATAGCTGTCATTTATAACTCTGCAGGTTTGTGAATTACAGTGCCCCTGAGCTCCTTTCTTCAACTCGCTTTCTTGTGAGCTGGCCGCAACACTGCAGGATTGCTTCAGGCCCTAGTGTGGTTCCGGCATGGCACGCTGAGCCTTTGGTTAATTCCTCTTCCTGGTGGGAAATGAGAGTTAAATTTGCCCGTCCAGACACCTCCAGCTAGTCTCTTATTGGTTCTCCCTATTCCTGTTCATTTTCCGCAGAAATTGCAAACTGGGCCAAACAGGAGGTTAAAGGCACTGACTCTCCAAGTGAGGAGAGTGTTAGTAAAGCGTCTGGAATGTTGCACCCGAGTACCAGGGGACGAAACCTGAGACACATTTGAACACGTTTCCTGATCACACGGTGGATCATACTCTGGGTTCCACATGCATGTTTTAGCTGAAGGAAGAATCCCTTAAACCTGGAGAGTTGAGACCCATGGAATGGGTACCATGCAATATGACTTCAAAGGGTCTGCACTTGCTCACCGAACCTCACCAATCCTATCACTGCTGCGCTTATGCCACTGTACACACGCTTGATTCTCTTTCGTAGACATATAAATCCATAGATTTTAAGATTCTTCCTAGTCAGGTATATTCTTAGACGTTTAATATGGGGTGTTGAGTCCTCTTCGTTGAGCAAGGAGTAGCTCTTGTCTACTACATATTTGGCTTATGGAACGGTATCTGTGCTAATTTCAATCTCTGGTTTTATGCAGCACCCCAACTCACCTTTCCCCTTAAGCAAGCATAAGTTGGTTTTCTACATTTGAGACCCTGTTCTGTTTTGTAATTCAGTTCCTGTGTAGCCAAGTTTACATTCCGTGTAGTAGTGATATCTTATGATGTTTCTTTTTCTGTGTGACTTATCTCACTTAGAATCATCGTACCTGAATCCACTCATTATGCTGCTATGGGCCTGATGACATAGATTTCATTGCTGAGTGATATTGCATTGTACGTAAGTACCACAACTTCTTTATCCATTTTTCGCTTTCTGTGATATTGAACTTGTACCGTAAACGAGGTTCTTGTAAACAGAGCCGTCCCAAACTTTGGGGTGGCTGTGTCTTTTTGATTTTAATTTCCCTAAGCTATACGACCATAAGTGGAAGTGCCCTAGGCTCTGTTGCTTTGTTTTTTAGATGTTTCAGGAAACACCATACACTTCTCCAGAGTGGCTGTTGGCAATTTACATCCCGCCCATCAGCATAACAAGGCTCCCAGTTCAACATGGCCTGTCCGGCCTTTCTGGATTTTACACTTTTTTCAGATGGCCCTTTTGACTGGGGGGCAGTGAGACTTCATTGTACTGCAGATTTCCTTTGCAAGCTTGCTTGGTTGGCCAAAAAGGGCGTATGCGTTTTTTCCTGAATATATTCAGGAAAAAACGCATATGCCCTTTTTGGCCAAGTGCATCATTGTGGACGTTCTGCCTCTTTTCCTATGCTTTACATGCAATTCCAGTCTACCTCCTGAAATCGGTTTCC
Organism: Pseudorca crassidens; assembly: GCF_039906515.1. Lineage (NCBI taxonomy): Eukaryota > Metazoa > Chordata > Mammalia > Artiodactyla > Delphinidae > Pseudorca > Pseudorca crassidens. The sequence continues at coordinate 163,722,036 of NC_090296.1, forward strand.
TGCAATTCTGCCCTGCTTTCAAGTCCTCTTGGCAGCCTTACTTCAATATATTTTTGGACGATAGCTGTCATTTATAACTCTGCAGGTTTGTGAATTACAGTGCCCCTGAGCTCCTTTCTTCAACTCGCTTTCTTGTGAGCTGGCCGCAACACCGCAGGATTACTTCAGTCCCTAGTGTGGTTCCGGCATGGCACGCTGAGCCTTTGGTTAATTCCTCTTCCTGGTGGGAAATGAGAGTTACATTTGCCCATCCAGACACCTCCAGCTAGTCTCTCATTGGTTCTCCCTATTCCTGTTCATTTTCCGCAGAAATTGCAAACTGGGCCAAACAGGAGGTTAAAGGCACTGACTCTCCAAGTGGGGAGAGTTTTAGTAAAGCGTCTGGAATGTTGCACCCGAGTACCAGCGGAGAAAATCTGAGACACATTTGAACACGTTTCCCGATCACACGGTGGATCATACTCTGGGTTCCACATGCATGTTTTAGCTGAAGGAAGAATCCCTTAAACCTGGAGAGTTGAGACCCATGGAATGGCTACCATGCAATATGACTTCAAAGGGTCTGCATTTGCTCATCAAACCTCACCAATCCTATCACTGCTGCATTTATGCCGCTGTACACATGCTTGATTCTCTTTTGGAGACATATAAATCCATAGGTTTTAAGATTATTACTAGTCAGGTATATTCTTAGGCGATTAATATGGGGTGTAGAGTCCACTTCGTTGAGCAAGGAGTAGCTCTTGTCTATTACATATTTGGCTTATGGAATGGTATCTGTGCTAATTTCAATCTCTGGTTTTATGCAGAACCCCAACTCACCTTTCCCCTTAAGCAAGCATAAGTTGGTTTTCTACATTTGAGACCGTGTTCTGTTTTGTAATTCAGTTTCTGTGTAGCCAAGTTTTCATTCCGTGTAGTAGTGATATCTTATGATGTTTCTTTTTCTGTGTGACTTATCTCACTTAGAATCATCGTACCTGAATCCACTCATTATGCTGCTACGGGCCTGATGATATAGATTTCATTGCTGAGTGATATTGCATTGTACGTAAGTACCACAAATTCTTTATCCATTTTTCACCTTCTGTGATATTGAATTTGTACTGTAAATGAGGTTCTTGTAAACAGAGCCGTCCCAAACTTTGGGGTGGCTGTGTCTTTTTGATTTTAATTTCCCTAAGCTATAGGACCATAAGTGGAAGTGCCCTAGGCTCTGTTGCTTTGTTTTTTAGATGTTTCAGGAAACACCATACACTTCTCCAGAGTGGCTGTTGGCAATTTACATCCCGCCCATCAGCATAACAAGGCTCCCAGTTTTCCATGGCCTGTCCGGGCTTTCTGGATTTTAAACTTTTTTCAGATGGCCCTTTTGTCTGGGGGGCAGTGAGACTTCATTGTACTGCAGATTTCCTTTGCAAGCTTGCTTGGTTGGCCAAAAAGGGCGTATGCGTTTTTTCCTGAATATATTCAGGAAAAAACGCATACGCCCTTTTTGGCCAAGTGCATCATTGTGGACGTTCTGCCTCTTTTCCTATGCTTTACATGCAATTCCAGTCTACCTCCTGAAATCGGTTTTCTGCAATTCTGCCCCGCTTTCAAGTCCTCTTGGCAGCCTTACTTCAATATATTTTTGGACGATAGCTGTCATTTATAACTCTGCAGGTTTGTGAATTACAGTGCCCCTGAGCTCCTTTCTTCAACTCGCTTTCTTGTGAGCTGGCCGCAACACCGCAGGATTGCTTCAGGCCCTAGTGTCGTTCCGGCATGGCACGCTGAGCCTTTGGTTAATTCCTCTTCCTGGTGGGAAATGAGAGTTATATTTGCCCGTCCAGACACCTCCAGCTAGTCTCTCACTGGTTCTCCCTATTCCTGTTCATCTTCCGCAAATATTGCAAACTGGGCCAAACAGGAGGTTAAAGGCACTGACTCTCCAAGTGGGGAGAGTTTTAGTAAAGCGTCTGGAATGTTGCACCTGACTACCAGCGGAGAAAATCTGAGACACATTTGAACACGTTTCCCGATCACACGGTGGATCATACTCTGGGTTCCACATGCATGTTTTAGCTGAAGGAAGAATCCCTTAAACTTGGAGAGTTGAGACCCATGGAATGGCTGGCATGCAATATGACTTCAAAGGGTCTGCATTTGCTCATCAAACCTCACCAATCCTATCACTGCTGCGTTTATGCTGCTGTACACATGCTTGATTCTCTTTTGGAGACATATAAATCCATAGGTTTTAAGATTATTACTAGTCAGGTATATTCTTAGGCGTTTAATATGGGGTGTAGAGCCCACTTCGTTGAGCAAGGAGTAGCTCTTGTCTATTACATATTTGGCTTATGGAACGGTATCTGTGCTAATTTCAATCTCTGGTTTTATGCAGTACCCCAACTCACCTTTCCCCTTAAGCAAGCATAAGTTGGTTTTCTACATTTGAGACCCTGTTCTGTTTTGTAATTCAGTTTCTGTGTAGGCAAGTTTACATTCCTTGTAGTAGTGATATCTTATGATGTTTCTTTTTCTGTGTGACTTATTTCACTTAGAATCATCGTACCTGAATCCACTCATTATGCTGCTACGGGCCTGATGATATAGATTTCATTGCTGAGTGATATTGCATTGTACGTAAGTACCACAAATTCTTTATCCATTTTTCACTTTCTGTGTTATTGAACTTGTACCGTAAACGAGGATCTTGTAAACAGAGCCGTCCCAAACTTTGGGGTGGCTGTGTCTTTTTGATTTTAATTTCCCTAAGCTATAGGACCATAAGTGGAAGTGCCCTAGGCTCTGTTGCTTTGTTTTTTAGATGTTTCAGGAAACACCATACACTTCTCCAGAGTGGCTGTTGGCAATTTACATCCCGCCCATCAGCATAACAAGGCTCCCAGTTCTCCATGGCCTGTCCTGCCTTTCTGGATTTTACACTTTTTTCAGATGCTCCTTTTGACAGGGAGGAAGTGATACTTCATTGTAGTGCAGATTTCCTTTGCAAGCTTGCTTGGTTGGCCAAAAAGGGCGTATGCATTTTTTCCTGAATATATTCAGGAAAAAACGCATACGCCCTTTTTGGCCAAGTGCATCATTGTCGACGTTCTGAGTGTTTTCATATGTTTTCAATGCAATTCCAGTCTACCTCCTGAAATCGGTTTCCTGCAATTCTGCCTTGCTGTCAGTGCCTCTTCATAGCCTTACCTCAATATACTTTTTGAAAATTGTTGGCCTTTTTAACTCTGCAGGTTTTTGAATTGCCGTGGCCCTTAGCTGCATTTTTCAGCTCTTATTTTTGTGATCTTGCCTCATGTCCACAGGATTTCTTCAGGCCCTATTCTTCTTCTGGGTCGCCTTGCTCTGCCTTTGGTTAATTCTTCTTCCTGATGTGAATTAGAGTGACATGTTCCCATTGAAACCGCTACAGCTATTTTCTCAATGGTTCCCCCTATTCCCATTCATCCTCCGCACTAACTGCAGACTGTGCGATACCGGAACGTAAAGGCATTGACTCTCCATGTGGAGATGTTGTTAGTAAAGTGGCTGGAATGTTGATCCGGAGCCCCAGGAGAGGAAAATGAGGTGCGTTTTAGAAACCTTTCCCGATCATATGGTATACCATCCGCTGGATTTCCCATGCATGGTTTAGCTGTAGGAAGATTCCCTTCAACCTGGAGTGTTGGGACCCTTGGAATGAGTAGCATGAAGTATTGCATTAAACTTTCGGCAGTTGCTCACCAAAGCTCACCAATCCTCTCAGCCCCAAGTGTCCAGCCTTATGTCTTATCCAGCTGTGGGTTTATATGTGGTCATTCCAGGTTGCATCACAGCCCCTGAGCGAATTTTGTAAGAATTTTTCTCTCTTTCATTGTTTCTGCGTTTTGGTTTTAAAATTTATTTCTATAATGGGGTTTAGCTCATTTTCACTGCTGTGTTTGGCCGCTCTGCACACACTTGATTCCCTTATGGAGATATATCAATACATGGGTTTTAAGATTCTTATTACTCAGATATATTTCTCTGCGGTGTATAGGGTGTGTTGAGGCCAGTTCATTGAGCAAGGTGTAGATCTTGTCTAATACCTATTTGGTTTATTGAACGGTAGCTGTGCTAATTTCAAACTCTGGTTTTATGCATCACCCCACCTCTCCTTTCCCCTTAAGCTGACATAAGTGTGTTTTCTAAATGTGAGACACTGTTCTGTTTTGTAATTCATTTTTTGTGCAGCCATATTTATCCTCCCTCTATAAGTGATATCTTATGATATGTTTCTTTTTCTGTTTGACTTATTTCAAGTAGTATTATCGGACCTAAATCCACTCTTTATCCTTCTACTAGCCTTATTACATTGATTTCATGGTGAAGAGATATTCCATTGTACATAAGTACCACATTTTCTTTATCCATTGTTCTCTTTCCTGGGATATTTAAGGTGTACTGAAGTTGAGGTTCTTGTAAACAGAGTAGCCCTAAACTGTGGTGTGCTTGTGTCTTGTTGATTTTTAGACTTCCCTAGATATACTTCCGTGATTGGAAGTGCCCTATGCTCTGTAGCTCTGTTTTTTAGATGATTTAGGAACCACCATACACTTCTCCAGAGTGGCTCTCGGCAGTTCACACACTGTCCATCAGCGTATAAAGGCTCCCTGTTCTCCATGGCCTGTCCTGCATTTCTGGTTTTTACAATTTTTTCGGATGGCCCTTTTGACCGGTGGGAAATGAGACTTCTTTGTTGTGCACATTTGCATTGCTTGCTTGCTTGGTTGCCCATAAAGTGCGTATGCGTTTTTTCCTGGATATATTCAGGAAAAAACGCATACTCCCTTTTGGGCCAACTGCATCATTGTCGAAATTCTGCCGCTTTTCATGTGCTTTAAAGACGAGTCCAATCTATCTCTTGAAATCTGTTTCTTGCAATTCTGTCTTGCATTCAGATCCTCTTCTTTGCCTTACCTCAACATATTTTGGGACGTTAGTTTTCATTTATAACTCTGCAGGTTTGTGAATTGCAGTGACCCTGAGCTCCATTTTTTAAGTTGCTCTTTTGTGAGCTGGCCTCAAAGCCGCAGGATTGCTTCAGGCCCTATTTTGGCTCCGGCGAGGCGGGCTGAGCCTTTTTTTAATTCTTATTCTTAATGGGAAATTAGAGTGACATGTGCCCGTCCAAACCCCTACAACTATTCTCTCATTGGTTCCCCCTCTTCCCGTTCATCCTCCTCACAATTTGCAAAATGTGTGAAACAGAAGTTTAAATGTGCTGATTCTCTAAGTGGGGAGATTCTAAGTAACGTGGCTGGAATGATGAACAGGAGCACCAGGAGAGGATAAATGAGGTGCATTTTAGACACATCTCCCGATCACATGGTGTACAGTCCTCTGGGTTTTCCATGCATGTTTTCGCTGTAGGAAGATCCCTTGAACCTGCAGATTTGGGACCCATTGAATGGGTACCAGGTAGTATTACTTTAAAGGGTGTGCATTTCCTCACCCAACCTCATATTTCTCTTAGCGTAAACAGTTTCCAGCCTTATGTCTCATCCTGCTGTGGGTCTAGATGTGTTCAATCCATGTTGCATCACCGTCCCTGAGGAAAAGTTGTAAGAGGTTTTCTCTGTCTCTTTGTCGTTTATTTTTTTCAATTTATTACTATATTGGTTACAGCTGATTTTCAAAGCTCTGTTTCTTGCTGCTGTACATCCACTTGATTCACATACAGAGAGACATCAATAAATTCTTTTTCAGATTCTTACCAGTCATATATATTCTTTTCCAGTGACTTGAGTGTGCTGAGTGCAGTTCTTTTAGCTACCGTGTAGGCCTTGTTGATTATCAGTTTGGTATTTGGAATGGTATCTTTGCTAATTTCAACCTCCTGGATGATGCCTCACCCCTCCCCACCTTTCCCGTTTAGCAGCCTTACGCGTGTTGTCTACATATTTGACTATGTTTTTGTTTTGTAATTTATTTCATGTGTAGCCATTTTGGATTCCACCTTTAAGTGATATCTTATGATATGTGTCTTTTTCTTTTTGAATTATGTCACTTAGAATGATCATACGTAACTCCTCCGGAGTTGTTACAACTGGCCATATTTCATTGACTTCCAGGCTGAGTAATATTCCACTCTACATAAGTACCACATCTCTATCCATTTTTTCCCTCCAGAGACATTTAAGTTATATCCTAGTCGAGAATCTTTTAAACAGAGAGGCAGTAAACATTGGGGTGCCTGTGTCCTCTCGATTTTTGTTTTTCCCAAGACATACGCCCATGAGTGCAAGTGCCCTATGCTCTGTAGCTCATTTTTTAGATGCTTTAGTAAACACAATACACTTCTCCAGAATGGCCATTGGCAATATACATTTCCACTATAAGCCTCACAGGGCTCCCTCTTCTCCTTGCCCTGTCCTGCATTTCTGGTGTTTACACTTTATGAGGATGGCTCTTCTGACTGATGCGAAGTGATATCTTTTGTAGTATTGATTTCCAGTGCCCACCTGTTTGGTTGGCTAAAAAAGTGTATGCCCTTTTCTTGAATATATACAGAAAAAAACGCATACAGCCTTTTTGGCCAACTGCAATGTTGGCAATGTTCAGCCCCTTTTCTTGTGCTTAATGGCGAGTCCTTTCTACCTCCTCAAATCCCTTTCCTGCCATTCTCCCTTGCTTACCAATCCTTTTCTCTGACTTTCCTCAAGACATTTTTCAGTGATAGATATTTTCAACTCTGCAGTTTCGTGAATTTTACTGCCCCTGAGTTCCATTGTTCAACTTGTGTTTATGGGAACTGGCCACAAAGCAGTGGGATTTCCTCAAGCCCTATACTGTTTCCATGGGCAACCCTAGCCTTTGGTCAATTCGTCTTCCTGATTGGAAATTAGAGTGACATGTGCCTGTCTGAACACCTAGGACTTGTCTCTCATTGTTCCTCATCCTTCCGCTTCATCCTCTGGACAAATTCCAAACTGTATGCAACAGGATGTTGACAGTGCTGACATCTCCAAGTGGGGAGACTGTTAGTAAAGACGCTGGAGGGGTGAACCCGAGCACCAGGAGATGAGGAGATGAGATGCCTTTTCCAAACTCTTCCTGATCAGACGGTATACCATCCTCTGTGTGTGACAGACATGTTTTAGCAGTAGGAAGAGTCCCATTCATGTAAGGAGAACACCAGGGCTTTTTCAAAATCAGTGTCTCCCCGAAACCCAAACTGGGGAATTTTTTAAGCTACGGCTACACATATGTTCATTAAGGGCCTTGGGAAGTAGGCAGAGTCCAAACTTTAGATGATTGAAGTCTTCAGGGTCAGAAGCACTCACCACTGGCTTCCCTTAGGTTACACTTTAACTGTCATTGATAGATGATGTCAATAAAAATATCTATTCTTTTTCCGATTATTTCCCCTTATAGGTTATTGCAAAATATTGAGTGTAGTTCCCTGTGCTATACAGTGGTTCCTTGTTGATGATCTATTTTATACATAGCAGTGTGTATGTGTTAATTCCAAACTGTTAATTTATCCCTCCTCCCACCTTTCCCCTTTGGTAATAATAAATTATAAGATTTTATACTTCTCAGAAATGGGGGAGCTGAAAGAGAGGTATCATTTTCAATGGAAAAGCATTTAAAACAAGATTGAAGCTTTAACCAAGATTATTAGATGTACATCCTTGGAAAGAAATCACTTCATTTCTCTAATATTGACCTGACAAATAAGACAAACCTTTTCACTGAACTTGCTTATAATAAAGTGATGGAAATATCAAATGGAAGTGTTAGAAACATCTTATTTTACCCGAGCCTTATAAACTGTTCTATGTTAACTACAGTTTGGCTCACACATCTGTTCATTGAAGTTACAATAGTCTCAATTTCTGTTACTGATCCTCCAGAGTGGACCCCAACAAGTGTCCCCCTGCCCAGTGTCATTGGGGCCAACAGATCGAGACTGAGTTTGGTTCACAAGCAAAGGAAACTTTATATTTTGATCAGAGAATGGAGAGGTGAGAGCATGCACTACCCCGTGGGCTGTGGGCTGGGCTGCTGTGTAGAGATCCTGTCAGAGTCAGTGGGAGGGAGGGGGCGGAGCACTCAAGGGCCGGGTTGGCTGCAGCTCAGGCTCTATATCTTAGAGTCTGCACTGGGCCCCAGGAGCTGAGGTGTCGACCCAGCCATTCTGCACTAGGAAATCTGGTCTGAAGTGCCGGGTGTGGAACCTCTGCATGCGGGACCCTAGGAGCACGTGAAATTAGACAAAGCACAAAGGATAAAAAAGGTCAGACTTGACTTTATTGCCCAGATTCTATTTTTATCTCCCAGGGATTTTTAATGGGCTTTGCTGGGGACAAACCCCTCCTCTGCCTTTTGTCCCGTTCCTCATTCTTGGAGTGCTGAGGGTGCAGACCCTTCTTCTGTAACTGCTGAGTGCTGAGTTGGGAGCCCTCATACCAGGGGATGAGGGTCAGAACTTCTCCCCAGCAGCCTCCAGGTGACGTTGATTGGCCCCAGGACCCCTGCCTCCCTGCTCGTCCGCCTGAGCACCAGCATTGGAAGTGTTATAGATTCTAATGACCTTTAAGGGTTCAGGAAAGAGATGTGCAGAGACGCTGTGGGGGCCGGTTTCACCCCGCCCCACATTTGTTCGGCCACCTTAGGCTGACCGTTTCTGCCAGCCTAGATGCTCTGACCAGTAGTCTGCTCTTTCTTCAATTAGGCCCCTGAATTAACGTAAAAACAGCACCAGGTGTCAGAGCCCTGCCCGCTCAACTCCCAGACAGTCCAGGGTCAGTGGTGATCAAGGACCATGATGGCCACTGAGTCAACAGCCTTTTGAAGTAAACAGGAGTCCAGCCGGTCTTATTGGCCACCATCATCACGGTGTCTGTAGGCTTTTCTATGGTGACAGTGTGATATACGTTTCCCCCGCCAAGACTATTAGCTCCCCTCCGGGTGCAGTAAGTCCTGCAAGCAGTAGTCTACTCATTCGGGACACACTATTGTTGTTTTATGAGAGAAACTCCAGGTCAAGTGATGTTCACACGAGTCGTCATGGTGCCCTGTTGCCCCCGGTTATCTCTCTGGATGTTGGAGTTGGAGGGCCTCCTCACTCGAGGTCGGTGTGCCCACGGAGCGAACCCTGCAACTTCAGGGCATGGTTGGTGATTAGGATCACCACGTGGGGTCCTTTTCCCTTAGGAGGGAGGTGGCCTTTTGGGCTGCTGATTTCCAGGTTTTTAGATACCGCCAGTATCTTGGCCAGATGTGGCAGTGGGCCAAGCCCCTTGGTGACTCTATTTTATCCTACCTGGATGGCATTCTTGCGTTGTTCCATTTCAAGTGGTCCCAGTTTTTGCACTAATTCTCCAATGGCGACTCACCTTTCACCGGGAATGGAAAGGTCAAAGGGTTTAGCTCAATTAGGGAGTTCCAGGGCAAGGGTCTGAATTGACTGCTCTTTCCATTCTTGAAAGGCCACTTCTGGATTCTGTTCAAAAGGATCATCATCTTTTCCTTTCAGTGTTTCATATAGAGGCCCAGCTAGTAGACTGTAGTTAGGGATCCAGAAGCAGCAAACCCTGGCCTCCCCAGGAACCCCTAAGCTGTCTTCTAGTTTTAGAAAGGGGTAAGGCTGCAAATGGTTTCTTCCCTTTCCTGGGATGGGCTTCTCCGACCTTGTGTGAGAATGAAGCCCAGGCAGGTCACCGCAGTCTGTGATATTTGAGCTTTTTCTTGGACAACTTCTATCCTTTATTGGCTTGGTAGTTCAGAGGCCTCCTTAGTAGGGCTGGCGATCAGAATGTCGTCTGCATATTGAAGGAGGGTTTCCTTTTCTAGAGGTAGAACTTTTCGGTCTTTAGCTAAGCTTTCCCCAAAGATGGTGTGGGAATTTTTGAACCCTTGGGGCAAGACGGCCCGGAAGTATTGTTTTAGTTGTATGTTGAGTCCTGCCACTCACAAGCCAAAATTTCTTGTGACTCTGGGACTAATGGAATACAAAAGAAGGCATCATTGAAGACTAATACAGAATACCATGTCCTGGTGGTTGGTAGAATGACCAGCAGGGTGTAGGAAATGGAGCAACTGGAGGTATATCCTCGGTGGCTTCACTGACTGTCCTGACATCCTTTACCAGGTCCCCAGCAGCCCATGGGGCTCTCGTGGTCAGGCCAATCCCAGGATATGGAGCTCTCCTGGGCAGGTACCCCACCCCCAACCCAGCCCACGGGGCTCTCATGGTCAGGCCTCTCCCAGGATACAGAGCTACCCTTGCAGGTACCGTGGCAGGGCTGGGCACACAGGAACTGTGCACATAGCCCTCATTGAAGAGCACCCCCATCTCACCTGTCGCTCAGAGCTGACACAGAGCACCTCAGAGCAGGACTTGAACTAACAAACAGCAGCTCCGACAGGTCTGTGACCCTGGGCATCACTCTGTGTGGCCTCCCTCCACCTGGTCTTCCAGAGACTTCCACTGCACCCGGGGCACCAAGCCTCTGTCTCCAACCACCACCCACCCCTCCTCTCCCTGACTCCTGGGTTCCTCTCATTAGGAGAGGGTTTTCTTGAAGTTGTCTCCCACTCATGGGCCAGATAAAATGATTAGAAAACAAGCCAAATCTGCAGCCCCTTGTCTATCCTGACTCTCAGGAGCTGGACCTGGCCGGTTCAGCAAGTTCCATTTTCTGCAACTGTGAGCCCCTGAGGGGTGATGATTGGCTGACCTGGGCAGCCTTACCATGCCGGCCAGCCCTCCCCAGGTGTGCCTGGGTTGAGATCAATATAAATACCACTCCAGGCAGCAAGAGCCCCTGCAGCTGTGCCTGACGCCATTTTCTCTGCCCTGTCAGCAGTCTCGGGGCTGGGCTGGTGGGAGGGAGTGAGAGGCCACGGCTTTGTGGGTGGCCCAGTGTGAGTGGGGCTCTGCTGGACTTTCTGCAGCAGTTGCCAGGCTGCCACCTGCTAAAGAAGAGGATGTGTCACCCATACCTGCTGCTGGAATTTCTCCCTGGGCAGAGGTGAGGAAGGAAAAAAGCAGTGGGGGCAGGGACAGGACGGGTATCTCAGGCAGGGAAATGGAAATCTTCCAGAAGAGCACCCAGGGACAGGACCATCCTGGCTGGCCTGCAGGCACCAAGTCAGCTGGCATGCTGTCACTCGTGTGGCTCCATGGCCCTTCCTCTAGGCTTTCAAGTCCTTGTATATATTCAGGTGTTTTACCTGGGAAGGGTGGGAACAGTTCAACAGCAACTGGCCTGGGGCTCAGCTCACGTTCACTCACAGATGCCTCGGCACAGTGCCCCAGCTTTGCAATGAGTACGCTTGTGTGGGGGCTGCTGGCTGAATGGGAGACGATTCCCCACCACTGACCAACTTCAGAATTGTTTACAACTGGAGCAAGTGCCCTGATACGGTTTTCCTCTGAGTAACTGGTGGGTTCTGTTTTTTTTTTTTTTCTCTTTTTCGTTTTTGGTTCAAGGTAGATTTTATTCCTCTTTTTTGTATTTACAGATATAAGCATGGAAATAATTTATTCATATAAATACATGTATGTGAAGGGAATAATTGTTTTTTCTGTTTTATTTTTTAAATTTTATTTCTTTTTAATTTTGAATTTTATTTTATATTTTTATACAGCAGGTTCTTATTGGTTATCTATTTTATACATATAAATGTTTACATGCCAATCCCAATCTCTCAGCTCCTCCCACCACCACCCCCCCAAGAGCTTTCCCCCCTTGTTGTCCATACGATTGTTGTCTACATCTGTTGCTCTATTTATGCCTTGCAAAACGGTTAATCTGTACAGTTTTTCTAGGTTCCACATATATGCATGAATATACAAGATTTGTTTTTCTCTTTCTGACTTACTTCACTCTGTATGACAGTCTCTAGATCCATCGACGTCTCTACAAATGACCCAATTTCATTCCTTTCATGGCTTAGTAATATTCCATTTTATATATGTACCACATCTTTATGCATTCGTCTGTCTGTGGGCATTTAGGTTGCTTCCATTACCTCGATATTGTAAATAGTGATGCAATGAACATTGCGGTGAATGTCTCTTTTTGATTTATGGTTTTGTCTGTGTATATGTCCAGTACTGGGATTGCTGTATCATATGGTAATTCTATTATTAGTTTCTTAAGACTCCATATTGTTCTCCATAGTGACTGTATCAATTTATATTCCCAACAATAGTGGAAGAGGCTTCCTTTTCCCCACACCCTTTCCAGCAATTGTTGTTTGTAGATTTTCAGATGATGCCCATTCTAACAGGTGTGAGGTGATACCTCATTGTTGAGTCCATTTCGTTGAGCAAGGGGTAGGTCTTGTCTATTACATATTTGGCTTATGGAACGGTATCTGTGCTAATTTCAAACTCTGGTTTTATGCAGCACCCCAACTCACCTTTCCCCTTAAGCAAGCATAAGTTGGTTTTCTACATTTGAGATCCTGTTCTGTTTTGTAATTCAGTTCATGTGTAGCCAAGTTTACATTCCATGTATTAGTGATACCTTATGATGTTTCCTTATCTGTGTGACTTATTTCACTTAGAATCATCGTGCCTCAATCCACTCATTATGCGGGTACAGGCCTGGTGACACAGATTTCATTGCTGAGTGGTATTCTGTTGTACGTTAAGTACCGCAACTTCTTTATCAATTATTTGCTCTCTGGGATACTTAACTTGTACCATAGAAGAGGTTCCTGTAAACAGAGCCGTCCCAAATTTTGGGGTGGCTGTGTCTTTTTGATTTTAATTTCCCTAAGCTATAGGACCATAAGTGGAAATGCCCTAGACTCTGTTGCTTTGTTTTTCAGATGTATCAGGAAACACCATACACTTCTCCAGAGTGGCTGTTGGCAATTTACATCCCGCCCATCAGCATAACAAGGTTCCTTTATCCCCATGGCCTGTCTTGCCTTTCTGCATTTTCCACTTTTTTCAGATGGCTCTTTAAACTGGGGGGAAGTGACACTTCATAGTAGTTCGGATTTCCATTGCAAGCTTGCTTGGTTTGCCAAAAAGGGCGTATGCGTTTTTTCCTGAATATATTCAGGAAAAAACGCATACGCCCTTTTTGGCCAAGTGCATCATTGTGGACGTTCTGCCTCTTTTCCTATGCTTTACATGCAATTCCAGTCTACCTCCTGAAATCGGTTTCCTGCAATTCTGCCCCGCTTTCAAGTCCTCTTGGCAGCCTTACTTCAATATATTTTTGGACGATAGCTGTCATTTATAACTCTGCAGGTTTTTGAATTAGAGTGCCCCAAGCTCCTTTCTTCAACTCGCTTTCTTGTGAGCTGGCCGCAACACCGCAGGATTGCTTCAGGCCCTAGTGTGGTTCCGGCATGGCACGCTGAGCCTTTGGTTAATTCCTCTTCCTGGTGGGAAATGAGAGTTAAATTTGCCCGTCCAGACACCTCCAGCTAGTCTCTCATTGGTTCTCCCTATTCCTGTTCAACTTTCAAAGAATTTGCAAACTGGGCCAAACAGGAGGTTAAAGGCACTGACTCTCCAAGTGGGGAGAGTGTTAGTAAAGCGTCTGGAATGTTGCACCCGAGTACCAGGGGACGAAACCTGAGACACATTTGAACACGTTTCCCGATCACACGGTGGATCATACTCTGGGTTCCACATGCATGTTTTAGCTGAAGGAAGAATCCCTTAAACCTGGAGAGTTGAGACCCTTGGCATGGGTACCATGCAATATGACTTCAAAGGGTCTGCATTGGCTCACCGAACCTCACCAATCCTATCACTGCTGCGCTAATGCACTGTACACACGCTTGATTCTCTTTCAGAGACATATAAATCCATAGGTTTTAAGATTCTTACTGGTCAGGTATATTCTTAGGCGTTTAATATGGGGTGTAGAGTCCACTTCGTTGAGCAAGGAGTAGCTCTTGTCTATTACATATTTGGCTTATGGAACAGTATCTGTGCTAATTTCAATCTCTGGTTTTATGCAGCACCCCAACTCACCTTTGCCCTTAAGCAAGCATAAGTTGGTTTTCTACATTTGAGACCTTGTTCTGTTTTGTAATTCAGTTCCTGTGTACCCAAGTTTACATTCCGTGTATTAGTGATATCTTATGATGTTTCTTTTCTGTGTGACTTATTTCACTTAGAATCATCGTACCTGAATCCACTCATTATGCTGCTACGGGCCTGATGATATACATTTCATTGCTGAGTGATATTGCATTGTACGTAAGTACCACAAATTCTTTATCCATTTTTCGCTTTCTGTGATATTGAACTTGTACCACAAACGAGGTTCTTGTAAACAGAGCCGTCCCAAACTTTGGGGTGGCTGTGTCTTTTTGATTTTAATTTCCCTAAGCTATAGGACCATAAGTGGAAGTGCCCTAGGCTCTGTTGCTTTGTTTTGTAGATGTTTCAGGAAACACCATACACTTCTCCAGAGTGGCTGTTGGCAATTTACATCCCGCCCATCAGCATAACAAGGCTCCCAGTTCTCCATGGCCTGTCCTGCCTTTCTGGATTTTACACTTTTTTCAGATGGCCCTTTTGACCAGGGGGCAGTGAGACTTCATTGTAGTGCAGATTTCCTTTGCAAGCTTGCTTGGTTGGCCCAAAAGGGCGTATGCGTTTTTTCCTGAATATATTCAGGAAAAAACGCATACGCCCTTTTTAGCCAAGTGCATCATTGTGGACGTTCTGCCTCTTTTCCTATGCTTTACATGCAATTCCAGTCTACCTCCTGAAATCGGTTTCCTGCAATTCTGCCCCGCTTTCAAGTCCTCTTGGCAGCCTTACTTCAATATATTTTTGGACGATAGCTGTCATTTATAACTCTGCAGGTTTGTGAATTACAGTGCCCCTGAGCTCCTTTCTTCAACTCGCTTTCTTGTGAGCTGGCCGCAACACCGCAGGATTGCTTCAGGCCCTAGTGTGGTTCCGGCATGGCACGCTGAGCCTTTGGTTAATTCCTCTTCCTGGTGGGAAATGAGAGTTAAATTTGCCCGTCCAGGCACCTCCAGCTAGTCTCTCACTGGTTCTCCCTATTCCTGTTCATCTTCCGCAGAAATGGCATACTGGGCCAAACAGGAGGTTAAAGGCACTGACTCTCCAAGTGGGGAGAGTGTTAGTAAAGCGTCTGGAATGTTGCACCCGAGTACCAGGGGACGAAACCTGAGACACATTTGAACACGTTTCCCGATCACACGGTGGATCATACTCTGGGTTCCACATGCATGTTTTAGCTGAAGGAAGAATCCCTTAAACCTGGAGAGTTGAGACCCATGGAATGGGTACCATGCAATGTGACCTCAAAGGGTCTGCATTTGCTCACCGAACCTCACCAATCCTATCACTGCTGCGTTTATGCCGCTGTGCACACGCTTGATTCTCTTTCGGAGACATAGAAATGTATAGGTTTTAAGATTCTTACTGGTCAGGTATATTCTTAGGCGTTTAATATGGGGTGTAGAGTCCACTTCGTTGAGCAAGGAGTAGCTCTTGTCTATTACATATTTGGCTTATGGAACGGTATCTGTGCTAATTTCAATCTCTGGTTTTATGCAGCACCCCAACTCACCTTTCCCCTTAAGCAAGCATAAGTTGGTTTTCTACATTTGAGACCCTGTTCTGTTTTGTAATTCAGTTCCTGTGTAGCCAAGTTTACATTCCGTGTAGTAGTGATATCTTATGATGTTTCTTTTTCTGTGTGACTTATTTCACTTAGAATCATCGTACCTGAATCTACTCATTATGCTGTTACGGGCCTGATGACATAGATTTCATTGCTGAGTGATATTGCGTTGTACGTAAGTACCACAAATTCTTTATCCATTTTTCGCTTTCTGTGATATTGAACTTGTACCTTAAACGAGGTTCTTGTAAACAGAGCCGTCCCAAAATTTGGGGTGGCTGTGTCTTTTTGATTTTAATTTCCCTAAGCTATAAGACCATAAGTGGAAGTGCCCTAGGCTCTGTTGCTTTGTTTTTTAGATGTTTCAGGAAACACCATACACTTCTCCAGAGTGGCTGTTGGCAATTTACATCCCGCCCATCAGCATAACAAGGCTCCCAGTTCTCCATGGCCTGTCCTGCCTTTCTGGATTTTATACATTTTTCAGATGGCCCTTTTGACTGGGGAGCAGTGAGACTTCATTGTAGTGCAGATTTCCTTTGCAAGCTTGCTTGGTTGGCCAAAAATGGCATATGCGTTTTTTCCTGAATATAATCAGGAAAAAACGCATACGCCCTTTTTGGCCAAGTGCATCATTGTGGACGTTCTGCCTCTTTTCCTATGCTTTACATGCAATTCCAGTCTACCTCCTGAAACCGGTTTCCTGCAATTCTGCCCCGCTTTCAAGTCCTCTTGGCAGCCTTACTTCAATATATTTTTGGACGATAGCTGTCATTTTTAACTCTGCAGGTTTGTGAATTATAGTGCCCCTGAGCTACTTTCTTCAACTCGCTTTCTTGTGAGCTGGCCACAACAGCGCAGCCTTGCTTCAGGCCCTAGTGTGGTTCCGGCATGGCACGCTGAGCCTTTGGTTAATTCCTCTTCCTGGTGGGAAATGAGAGTTAAATTTGCCCGTCCAGACACCTCCAGCTAGTCTCTCATTGGTTCTCCCTATTCCTGTTCATTTTCCACAGAAATTGCAAACTGGGCCAAACAGGAGGTTAAAGGCACTGACTCTCCAAGTGGGGAGAGGGTTAGTAAAGCATCTGGAATGTTGCACCCGAGTACCAGGGGACCAAACCTGAGACACATTTGAACACGTTTCCCGATCACACGGTGGATCATACTCTGGGTTCCACATGCATCTTTTAGCTGAAGGAAGAATCCCTTAAACCTGGAGAGTTGAGACCCATGGAATGGGTACCATGCAATATGACTTCAAAGGTTCTGCATTGGCTCACCGAACCTCACCAATCGTATCACTGCTGCGCTTTTGCCACTGTACACACGCTTGATTCTCTTTTGGAGACATATAAATCCATAGATTTTAAGATTCTTACTAGTCAGGTATATTCTTAGACGTTTAATATGGGGTGTTGAGTCCTCTTCGGTGAGCAAAGACTAGCTCATGTCTATTACATATTTGGCTTATGGAACGGTATCTGTGCTAATTTCAATCTCTGGTTTTATGCAGCACCCCAACTCAACTTTCCCCTTAAGCAAGCATAAGTTGGTTTTCTACATTTGAGACCCTGTTCTGTTTTGTAATTCAGTTCCTGTGTAGCCAAGTTTACATTCCGTGTAGTAGTGATATCTTATGATGTTTCTTTTTCTGTGTTTCTTATCTCACTAAGAATCATCGTACCTGAATCCACTCAGTATGCTGCTACGGGCCTGAAGATATAGATTTCATTGCTGAGTGATATTGCATTGTACGTAAGTACCACAAATTCTTTATCCATTTTTCGCTTTCTGTGATATTGAACTTGTACTGTAAATGAAGTTCTTGTAAACAGAGCCGTCCCAAACTTTGGGGTGGCTGTGTCTTTTTGATTTTAATTTCCCTAAGCTATAGGACCATAAGTGGAAGTGCCCTAGGCTCTGTTCCTTTGTTTTTTAGATGTTTCAGGAAACACCATACACTTCTCCAGAGTGGCTGTTGGCAATTTACATCCCGCCCATCAGCATAACAAGGCTCCCAGTTCTCCATGGCCTGTCCGGCCTTTCTGGATTTTACACTTTTTTCAGATGGCCCTTTTGACCGGAAGGCAGTGAGACTTCATTGTAGTGCAGATTTCCTTTGCAAGCTTGCTTGGTTGGCCAAAAAGGGCGTATGCGTTTTTTCCTGAATATATTCAGGAAAAAACGCATACGCCCTTTTTGGCCAAGTGCATCATTGTGGACGTTCTGTCTCTTTCCCTATGCTTTACATGCAATTCCAGTCTACCTCCTGAAATCGGTTTCCTGCAATTCTGCCCCGCTTTCAAGTCCTCTTGGCAGCCTTACTTTAATATATTTTTGGACGATAGCTGTCATTTATAACTCTGCAGTTTTGTGAATTACAATGCCCCTGAGCTCCTTTCTTCAACTCGCTTTCTTGTGAGCTGGCCGCAACACCGCAGGATTGCTTCAGGCCCTAGTGTGGTTCCGGCATGGCACGCTGAGCCTTTGGTTAATTCCTCTTCCTGGTGGGAAATGAGAGTTAAATTTGCCCGTCCAGACACCTCCAGCTAGTCTCTCATTGGTTCTCCCTATTCCTGTTCATTTTCCGCAGAAATGGCAAACTGGGCCAAACAGGAGGTTAAAGGCACTGACTCTCCAAGTGGGGAGAGTTTTAGTAAAGCGTCTGGAATGTTGCACCCGAGTACCAGGGGACGAAAACTGAGACACATTTGAACACGTTTCCCGATCACACGGTGGATCATACTCTGGGTTCCACATGCATGTTTTAGCTGAAGGAAGAATCCCTTAAACCTGGAGAGTTGAGACCCATGGAATGGGTACCATGCAATATGACTTCAAAGGTTCTGCATTGGCTCACCGAACCTCACCAATCCTATCACTGCTGCGCTTATGCCACTGTACACACGCTTGATTCTCTTTCGGAGACATATAAATCCATAGGTTTTAAGATTCTTACTGGTCAGGTATATTCTTAGACGTTTAATATGGGGTGTTGAGTCCTCTTCGTTGAGCAAGGAGTAGCTCTTGTCTATTACATATTTGGCTTATGGAACGGTATCTGTGCTAATTTCAATCTCTGGTTTTATGCAGCACCCCAACTCACCTTTCCCCTTAAGCAAGCATAAGTTGGTTTTCTACATTTGAGACCGTGTTCTGTTTTGTAATTCAGTTCCTGTGTAGCCAAGTTTACATTCCGTGTAGTAGTGATATCTTATGATGTTTCTTTTTCTGTGTGACTTATCTCACTTAGAATCATCGTACCTGAATCCACTCATTATGCTGCTACGGGCCTGATGACATAGATTTCATTGCTGAGCGATATTGCATTGTACGTAAGTACCACCACTTCTTTATCCATTTTTCGCTTTCTGTGATATTGAACTTGTACCGTAAACGAGGTTCTTGTAAACAGAGCCGTCCCAAACTTTGGGGTGGCTGTGTCTTTTTGATTTTAATTTCCCTAAGCTATAGGACCATAAGTGGAAGTGCCCTAGGCTCTGTTGCTTTGTTTTTTAGATGTTTCAGGAAACACCATACACTTCTCCAGAGTGGCTGTTGGCAATTTACATCCCGCCCATCAGCATAACAAGGCTCCCACGTCTCCATGGCCTGTCCTGCCTTTCTGGATTTTACACTTTTTTCAGATGGCCCTTTTGACCGGGGGGCAGTGAGACTTCATTGTAGTGCAGATTTCCTTTGCAAGCTTGCTTGGTTGGCCAAAAAGTGCGTATGCGTTTTTTCCTGAATATATTCAGGAAAAAACGCATACGCCCTTTTTGGCCAAGTGCATCATTGTGGACGTTCTGCCTCTTTTCCTATGCTTTACATGCAATTCCAGTCTACCTCCTGAAATCGGTTTCCTGCAATTGTGCCCCGCTTTCAAGTCCTCTTGGCAGCCTTACTTCAATATATTTTTGGACGATAGCTGTCATTTATAACTCTGCAGTTTTGTGAATTACAGTGCCTCTGAGCTCCTTTCTTCAACTCGCTTTCTTGTGAGCTGGCCGCAACACCGCAGGATTGCTTCAGGCCCTAGTGTGGTTCCGGCATGGCACGCTGAGCCTTTGGTTAATTCCTCTTCCTGGTGGGAAATGAGAGTTAAATTTGCCCGTCCAGACACCTCCAGCTAGTCTCTCACTGGTTCTCCCTATTCCTGATCATCTTCCGCAATAATTGCAAACTGGGCCAAACAGGTGGTTAAAGGCACTGACTCTCCAAGTGGGGAGAGTGTTAGTAAAGCGTCTGGAATGTTGCACCCGAGTACCAGGGGACGAAACCTGAGACACATTTGAACATGTATCCCGATCACACGGTGGATCATACTCTGGGTTCCACATGCATGTTTTAGCTGAAGGAAGAATCCCTTAAACCTGGAGAGTTGAGACCCATGGAATGGGTACCATGCAATATGACTTCAAAGGTTCTGCATTGGCTCACCGAACCTCACCAATCCTATCACTGCTGCACTTATGCCACTGTACACATGCTTGATTCTCTTTTGGAGACATATTAATCCATAGGTTTTAAGATTCTTACTAGTCAGGTATATTCTTAGACGTTTAATATGGGTTGTTGAGTCCTCTTCGTTGAGCAAGGAGTAGCTCTTGTCTATTACATATTTGCCTTATGGAACGGTATCTGTGCTAATTTCAATCTCTGGTTTTATGCAGCACCCCAACTCACCTTTCCCCTTAAGCAAGCATAAGTTGGTTTTCTACATTTGAGACCTTGTTCTGTTTTGTAATTCAGTTCCTGTGTAGCCAAGTTTACATTCCGTGTATTAGTGATATCTTATGATGTTTCTTTTTCTGTGTGACTTATCTCACTTAGAATCATCGTACCTGAATCCACTCATTATGCTGCTATGGGCCTGATGACATAGATTTCATTGCTGAGTGATATTGCATTGTACGTAAGTACCACAACTTCTTTATCCATTTTTCGCTTTCTGTGATATTGAACTTGTACCATAAACGAGGTTCTTGTAAACAGAGCCGTCCCAAACTTTGGGGTGGCTGTGTCTTTTTGATTTTAATTTCCCTAAGCTATAGGACCATAAGTGGAAGTGCCCTAGGCTCTGTTGCTTTGTTTTTTAGATGTTTCAGGAAACACCATACACTTCTCCAGAGTGGCTGTTGGCAATTTACATCCCGCCCATCAGCATAACAAGGCTCCCAGTTCTCCATGGCCTGTCCGGCCTTTCTGGATTTTACACTTTTTTCAGATGGCCCTTTTGACTGGGGGGCAGTGAGACTTCATTGTAGTGCAGATTTCCTTTGCAAGCTTGCTTGGTTGGCCAAAAAGGGCGTATGCGTTTTTTCCTGAATATATTCAGGAAAAAACGCATACGCCCTTTTTGGCCAAGTGCATCATTGTGGACATTCTGTCTCTTTTCCTATGCTTTACATGCAATTCCAGTCTACCTCCTGAAATCGGATTCCTTCAATTCTGCCCCGCTTTCGAGTCCTCTTGGCAGCCTTACTTCAATATATTTTTGGACGATAGCTGTCATTTATAACTCTGCAGGTTTGTGAATTACAGTGCCCCTGAGCTCCTTTCTTCAACTCGCTTTCTTGTGAGCTGGCCGCAACACCGCAGGATTGCTTCAGGCCCTAGTGTGGTTCCGGCATGGCACGCTGAGCCTTTGGTTAATTCCTCTTCCTGGTGGGAAATGAGAGTTAAATTTGCCCATCCAGACACCTCCAGCTAGTCTCTCATTGGTTCTCCCTATTCCTGTTCATTTTCCGCAGAAATTGTAAACTGGGCCAAACAGGAGGTTAAAGGCACTGACTCTCCAAGTGGGGAGAGTGTTAGTAAAGCGTATGGAATGTTGCACCCGAGTACCAGGGGAGAAAAACTGAGACACATTTGAACACGTTTCCCGATCACATGGTGGATCATACTCTGGGTTCCACATGCATGTTTTAGCTGAAGGAAGAATCCCTTAAACCTGGAGAGTTGAGACCCATGGAATGGGTACCATGCAATATGACTTCAAAGGGTCTGCATTTGCTCACCGAACCTCACCAATCCTATCACTGCTGCGTTTATGCCGCTGTACACACGCTTGATTCTCTTTCGGAGACATAGAAATGTATAGGTTTTAAGATTCTTACTGGTCAGGTATATTCTTAGGCGTTTAATATGGGGTGTAGAGTCCACTTCGTTGAGCAAGGAGTAGCTCTTGTCTATTACATATTTGGCTTATGGAACGGTATCTGTGCTAATTTCAATCTCTGGTTTTATGCAGCACCCCAACTCACCTTTCCCCTTAAGCAAGCATAAGTTGGTTTTCTACATTTGAGACCCTGTTCTGTTTTGTAATTCAGTTCCTGTGTAGCCAAGTTTACATTCCGTGTAGTAGTGATATCTTATGATGTTTCTTTTTCTGTGTGACTTATCTCACTTAGAATCATCGTACCTGAATCCACTCATTATGCTGCTACGGGCCTGATGACATAGATTTCATTGCTGAGTGATATTGCATTGTACGTAAGTACCACCACTTCTTTATCCATTTTTCGCTTTCTGTGATATTGAACTTGTACCGTAAACGAGGTTCTTGTAAACAGAGCCATCCCAAACTTTGGGGTGGCTGTGTCTTTTTGATTTTAATTTCCCTAAGCTATAGGACCATAAGTGGAAGTGCCCTAGGCTCTGTTGCTTTGTTTTTTAGATGTTTCAGGAAACACCATACACTTTTCCGGAGTGGCTGTTGGCAATTTACATCCCGCCCATCAGCATAACAAGGCTCCCACGTCTCCATGGCCTGTCCTGCCTTTCTGGATTTTACACTTTTTTCAGATGGCCCTTTTGACCGGGGGGCAGTGAGACTTCATTGTAGTGCAGATTTCCTTTGCAAGCTTGCTTGGTTGGCCAAAAAGTGCGTATGCGTTTTTTCCTGAATATATTCAGGAAAAAACGCATACGCCCTTTTTGGCCAAGTGCATCATTGTGGACGTTCTGCCTCTTTTCCTATGCTTTACATGCAATTCCAGTCTACCTCCTGAAATCGGTTTCCTGCAATTGTGCCCCGCTTTCAAGTCCTCTTGGCAGCCTTACTTCAATATATTTTTGGACGATAGCTGTCATTTATAACTCTGCAGTTTTGTGAATTACAGTGCCTCTGAGCTCCTTTCTTCAACTCGCTTTCTTGTGAGCTGGCCGCAACACCGCAGGATTGCTTCAGGCCCTAGTGTGGTTCCGGCATGGCACGCTGAGCCTTTGGTTAATTCCTCTTCCTGGTGGGAAATGAGAGTTAAATTTGCCCGTCCAGACACCTCCAGCTAGTCTCTCACTGGTTCTCCCTATTCCTGATCATCTTCCGCAATAATTGCAAACTGGGCCAAACAGGTGGTTAAAGGCACTGACTCTCCAAGTGGGGAGAGTGTTAGTAAAGCGTCTGGAATGTTGCACCCGAGTACCAGGGGACGAAACCTGAGACACATTTGAACATGTATCCCGATCACACGGTGGATCATACTCTGGGTTCCACATGCATGTTTTAGCTGAAGGAAGAATCCCTTAAACCTGGAGAGTTGAGACCCATGGAATGGGTACCATGCAATATGACTTCAAAGGTTCTGCATTGGCTCACCGAACCTCACCAATCCTATCACTGCTGCACTTATGCCACTGTACACATGCTTGATTCTCTTTTGGAGACATATTAATCCATAGGTTTTAAGATTCTTACTAGTCAGGTATATTCTTAGACGTTTAATATGGGTTGTTGAGTCCTCTTCGTTGAGCAAGGAGTAGCTCTTGTCTATTACATATTTGCCTTATGGAACGGTATCTGTGCTAATTTCAATCTCTGGTTTTATGCAGCACCCCAACTCACCTTTCCCCTTAAGCAAGCATAAGTTGGTTTTCTACATTTGAGACCTTGTTCTGTTTTGTAATTCAGTTCCTGTGTAGCCAAGTTTACATTCCGTGTATTAGTGATATCTTATGATGTTTCTTTTTCTGTGTGACTTATCTCACTTAGAATCATCGTACCTGAATCCACTCATTATGCTGCTATGGGCCTGATGACATAGATTTCATTGCTGAGTGATATTGCATTGTACGTAAGTACCACAACTTCTTTATCCATTTTTCGCTTTCTGTGATATTGAACTTGTACCATAAACGAGGTTCTTGTAAACAGAGCCGTCCCAAACTTTGGGGTGGCTGTGTCTTTTTGATTTTAATTTCCCTAAGCTATAGGACCATAAGTGGAAGTGCCCTAGGCTCTGTTGCTTTGTTTTTTAGATGTTTCAGGAAACACCATACACTTCTCCAGAGTGGCTGTTGGCAATTTACATCCCGCCCATCAGCATAACAAGGCTCCCAGTTCTCCATGGCCTGTCCGGCCTTTCTGGATTTTACACTTTTTTCAGATGGCCCTTTTGACTGGGGGGCAGTGAGACTTCATTGTAGTGCAGATTTCCTTTGCAAGCTTGCTTGGTTGGCCAAAAAGGGCGTATGCGTTTTTTCCTGAATATATTCAGGAAAAAACGCATACGCCCTTTTTGGCCAAGTGCATCATTGTGGACATTCTGTCTCTTTTCCTATGCTTTACATGCAATTCCAGTCTACCTCCTGAAATCGGATTCCTTCAATTCTGCCCCGCTTTCGAGTCCTCTTGGCAGCCTTACTTCAATATATTTTTGGACGATAGCTGTCATTTATAACTCTGCAGGTTTGTGAATTACAGTGCCCCTGAGCTCCTTTCTTCAACTCGCTTTCTTGTGAGCTGGCCGCAACACCGCAGGATTGCTTCAGGCCCTAGTGTCGTTCCGGCATGGCACGCTGAGCCTTTGGTTAATTCCTCTTCCTGGTGGGAAATGAGAGTTAAATTTGCCCATCCAGACACCTCCAGCTAGTCTCTCATTGGTTCTCCCTATTCCTGTTCATTTTCCGCAGAAATTGTAAACTGGGCCAAACAGGAGGTTAAAGGCACTGACTCTCCAAGTGGGGAGAGTGTTAGTAAAGCGTATGGAATGTTGCACCCGAGTACCAGGGGAGAAAAACTGAGACACATTTGAACACGTTTCCCGATCACATGGTGGATCATACTCTGGGTTCCACATGCATGTTTTAGCTGAAGGAAGAATCCCTTAAACCTGGAGAGTTGAGACCCATGGAATGGGTACCATGCAATATGACTTCAAAGGGTCTGCATTTGCTCACCGAACCTCACCAATCCTATCACTGCTGCGTTTATGCCGCTGTACACACGCTTGATTCTCTTTCGGAGACATAGAAATGTATAGGTTTTAAGATTCTTACTGGTCAGGTATATTCTTAGGCGTTTAATATGGGGTGTAGAGTCCACTTCGTTGAGCAAGGAGTAGCTCTTGTCTATTACATATTTGGCTTATGGAACGGTATCTGTGCTAATTTCAATCTCTGGTTTTATGCAGCACCCCAACTCACCTTTCCCCTTAAGCAAGCATAAGTTGGTTTTCTACATTTGAGACCCTGTTCTGTTTTGTAATTCAGTTCCTGTGTAGCCAAGTTTACATTCCGTGTAGTAGTGATATCTTATTATGTTTCTTTTTCTGTGTGACTTATCTCACTTAGAATCATCGTACCTGAATCCACTCATTATGCTGCTACGGGCCTGATGACATAGATTTCATTCCTGAGTGATATTGCATTGTACGTAAGTACCACAACTTCTTTATCCATTTTTCACTTTCTGCGATATTGAACTTGTACCATAAACGAGATTCTTGTAAACAGAGCCGGCCCAAACTTTGGGGTGGCTGTGTCTTTTTGATTTTAATTTCCCTAAGCTATAGGACCATAAGTGGAAGTGCCCTAGGCTCTGTTGCTTTGTTTTTTAAATGTTTCAGGAAACACCATACACTTCTCCAGAGTGGCTGTTGGCAATTTACATCCCGCCCATCAGCATAACAAGGCTCCCAGTTCTCCATGGCCTGTCCTGCCTTTCTGGATTTTATACTTTTTTCAGATGGCCCTTTTGACCGGGGGGCAGTGAGACTTCATTGTACTGCAGATTTCCTTTGCAAGCTTGCTTGGTTGGCCAAAAAGGGCGTATGCGTTTTTTCCTGAATATATTCAGGAAAAAACGCATACGCCCTTTTTGGCCAAGTGCATCATTGTGGACGTTCTGCCTCTTTTCCTATGCTTTACATGCAATTCCAGTCTACCTCCTGAAATCGGATTCCTGCAATTCTGCCCCGCTTTCAAGTCCTCTTGGCAGCCTTACTTCAATATATTTTTGGACGATAGCTGTCATTTTTAACTCTGCAGGTTTGTGAATTACAGTGCCCCTGAGCTCCTTTCTTCAACTCGCTTTCTTGTGAGCTGGCCGCAACACCGCAGGATTGCTTCAGGCCCTAGTGTGGTTCCGGCATGGCACGCTGAGCCTTTGGTTAATTCCTCTTCCTGGTGGGAAATGAGAGTTAAATTTGCCCATCCAGACACCTCCAGCTAGTCTCTCATTGGTTCTCCCTATTCCTGTTCATTTTCTGCAGAAATTGCAAACTGGGCCAAACAGGAGGTTAAAGGCAGTGACTCTCCAAGTGGGGAGAGTTTTAGTAAAGCGTCTGGAATGTTGCACCCGAGTACCAGGGGACAAAAACTGAGACACATTTGAACACGTTTCCCGATCACACGGTGGATCATACTCTGGGTTCCACATGCATGTTTTAGCTGAAGGAAGAATCCCTTAAACCTGGAGAGTTGAGACCCATGGAATGGGTACCATTCAATATGACTTCAAAGGTTCTGCATTGGCTCACCGAACCTCATCAATCCTATCACTGCTGCGCTTATGCCACTGTACACACGCTTGATTCTCTTTCGGAGACATATAAATCCATAGATTTTAAGATTCTTACTAGTCAGGTATATTCTTAGACGTTTAATATGGGGTGTTGAGTCCTCTTCGTTGAGCAAGGAGTAGCTCTTGTCTATTACCTATTTGGCTTATGGAATGGTATCTGTGCTAATTTCAATCTCTGGTTTTATGCAGCACCCCAACTCACCTTTCCCCTTAAGCAAGCATAAGTTGGTTTTCTACATTTGAGATCCTGTTCTGTTTTGTAATTCAGTTCCTGTGTAGCCAAGTTTACATTCCGTGTATTAGTGATATCTTATGATGTTTCTTTTTCTGTGTGACTTATTTCACTTAGAATCATCGTACCTGAATCCACTCATTATGCTGCTACGGGCCTGATGACATAGATTTCATTGCTGAGTGATATTGCATTGTACGTAAGTACCACAACTTCTTTATCCATTTTTCACTTTCTGCGATATTGAACTTGTACCATAAACGAGATTCTTGTAAACAGAGCCGGCCCAAACTTTGGGGTGGCTGTGTCTTTTTGATTATAATTTCCCTAAGCTATAGGACCATAAGTGGAAGTGCCCTAGGCTCTGTTGCTTTGTTTTTTAGATGTTTCAGGAAACACCATACACTTCTCCAGAGTGGCTGTTGGCAATTTACATCCCGCCCATCAGCATAACAAGGCTCCCAATTCTCCATGGCCTGTCCTGCCTTTCTGGATTTTACACATTTTTCAGATGGCCCTTTTGACCGGGGGGCAGTGAGACTTCATTGTACTGCAGATTTCCTTTGCAAGCTTGCTTGGTTGGCCAAAAAGGGCGTATGCATTTTTTCCTGAATATATTCAGGCAAAAACGCATACGCCCTTTTTGGCCAAGTGCATCATTGTGGACGTTCTGCCTCTTTTCCTATGCTTTACATGTAATTCCAGTCTACCTCCTGAAATCGGATTCCTGCAATTCTGCCCCGCTTTCGAGTCCTCTTGGCAGCCTTACTTCAATATATTTTTGGACGATAGCTGTCATTTATAACTCTGCAGGTTTGTGAATTACAGTGCCCCTGAGCTCCTTTCTTCAACTCGCTTTCTTGTGAGCTGGCCGCAACACCGCAGCATGGCTTCAGGCCCTAGTGTGGTTCCGGCATGGCACGCTGAGCCTTTTGTTAATTCCTCTTCCTGGTGGGAAATGAGAGTTAAATTTGCCCGTCCAGACACCTCCAGCTGGTCTCTCATTGGTTCTCCCTATTCCTGTTCATTTTCCGCAGAAATTGCAAACTGGGCCAAACAGGAGGTTAAAGGCACTGACTCTCCAAGTGGAGAGAGTTTTAGTAAAGCGTCTGGAATGTTGCACCCGAGTACCAGGGGACAAAAACTGAGACACATTTGAACACGTTTCCCGATCACACGGTGGATCATACTCTGGGTTCCACATGCATGTTTTAGCTGAAGGAAGAATCCCTTAAACCTGGAGAGTTGAGACCCATGGAATGGGTACCATGCAATATGACTTCAAAGGTTCTGCATTGGCTCACCGAACCTCACCAATCCTATCACTGCTGCTTTTATGCTGCTGTACACATGCTTGATTCTCTTTTGGAGACATATAAATCCATAGGTTTTAAGATTATTACTAGTCAGGTATATTCTTAGGCGATTAATATGGGGTGTAGAGTCCACTTCGTTGAGCAAGGAGTAGCTCTTGTCTATTACATATTTGGCTTATGGAATGGTATCTGTGCTAATTTCAATCTCTGGTTTTATGCAGCACCCCAACTCACCTTTCCCCTTAAGCAAGCATAAGTTGGTTTTCTACATTTGAGATCCTGTTCTGTTTTGTAATTCAGTTCCTGTGTAGCCAAGTTTACATTCCGTGTATTAGAGATATCTTATGATGTTTCTTTTTCTGTGTGACTTATCTCACGTAGAATCATCGTACCTGAATCCACTCATTATGCTGCTATGGGCCTGATGACATAGATTTCATTGCTGAGTGATATTTCATTGTACGTAAGTACCACAACTTCTTTATCCATTTTTCGCTTTCTGTGATATTGAACTTGTACCGTAAACGAGGATCTTGTAAACAGAGCCGTCCCAAACTTTGGAGTGGCTGTGTCTTTTTGATTTTAATTTCCCTAAGCTATAGGACCATAAGTGGAAGTGCCCTAGGCTCTGTTGCTTTGTTTTTTAGATGTTTCAGGAAACACCATACACTTCTCCAGAGTGGCTGTTGGCAATTTACATCCCGCCCATCAGCATAACAAGGCTCCCAGTTCTCCATGGCCTGTCCGGCCTTTCTGGATTTTACACTTTTTTCAGATGGCCCTTTTGACTGGGGGGCAGTGAGACTTCATTGTAGTGCAGATTTCCTTTGCAAGCTTGCTTGGTTGGCCAAAAAGGGCGTATGCGTTTTTTCCTGAATATATTCAGGAAAAAACGCATACGCCCTTTTTGGCCAAGTGCATCATTGTGGACATTCTGTCTCTTTTCCTATGCTTTACATGCAATTCCAGTCTACCTCCTGAAATCGGATTCCTTCAATTCTGCCCCGCTTTCGAGTCCTCTTGGCAGCCTTACTTCAATATATTTTTGGACGATAGCTGTCATTTATAACTCTGCAGGTTTGTGAATTACAGTGCCCCTGAGCTCCTTTCTTCAACTCGCTTTCTTGTGAGCTGGCCGCAACACCGCAGGATTGCTTCAGGCCCTAGTGTGGTTCCGGCATGGCACGCTGAGCCTTTGGTTAATTCCTCTTCCTGGTGGGAAATGAGAGTTAAATTTGCCCATCCAGACACCTCCAGCTAGTCTCTCATTGGTTCTCCCTATTCCTGTTCATTTTCCGCAGAAATTGTAAACTGGGCCAAACAGGAGGTTAAAGGCACTGACTCTCCAAGTGGGGAGAGTGTTAGTAAAGCGTATGGAATGTTGCACCCGAGTACCAGGGGACAAAAACTGAGACACATTTGAACACGTTTCCCGATCACACGGTGGATCATACTCTGGGTTCCACATGCATGTTTTAGCTGAAGGAAGAATCCCTTAAACCTGGAGAGTTGAGACCCATGGAATGGCTACCATGCAATATGACTTCAAAGGGTCTGCATTTGCTCATCAAACCTCACCAATCCTATCACTGCTGCGTTTATGCCGCTGTACACATGCTTGATTCTCTTTTGGAGACATATAAATCCATAGGTTTTAAGATTATTACTAGTCAGGTATATTCTTAGGCGATTAATATGGGGTGTAGAGTCCACTTCGTTGAGCAAGGAGTAGCTCTTGTCTATTACATATTTGGCTTATGGAATGGTATCTGTGCTAATTTCAATCTCTGGTTTTATGCAGAACCCCAACTCACCTTTCCCCTTAAGCAAGCATAAGT
Source organism: Pseudorca crassidens (assembly GCF_039906515.1). Taxonomy (NCBI): domain Eukaryota; kingdom Metazoa; phylum Chordata; class Mammalia; order Artiodactyla; family Delphinidae; genus Pseudorca; species Pseudorca crassidens. The sequence continues at coordinate 163,751,846 of NC_090296.1, forward strand.
TGGTTTTCTACATTTGAGACCGTGTTCTGTTTTGTAATTCAGTTTCTGTGTAGCCAAGTTTACATTCCGTGTAGTAGTGATATCTTATGATGTTTCTTTTTCTGTGTGACTTATCTCACTTAGAATCATCGTACCTGAATCCACTCATTATGCTGCTACGGGCCTGATGACATAGATTTCATTGCTGAGTGATATTGCATTGTACGTAAGTACCACAACTTCTTTATCCATTTTTCGCTTTCTGTGATATTGAACTTGTACCGTAAACGAGGTTCTTGTAAACAGAGCCGTCCCAAACTTTGGGGTGGCTGTGTCTTTTTGATTTTAATTTCCCTAAGCTATAGGACCATAAGTGGAAGTGCCCTAGGCTCTGTTGCTTTGTTTTTTAGATGTTTCAGGAAACACCATACACTTCTCCAGAGTGGCTGTTGGCAATTTACATCCCGCCCATCAGCATAACAAGGCTCCCAGTTCTCCATGGCCTGTCCGGCCTTTCTGGATTTTACACTTTTTTCGGATGGCCCTTTTGACTGGGGGGCAGTGAGACTTCATTGTAGTGCAGATTTCCTTTGCAAGCTTGCTTGGTTGGCCAAAAAGGGCGTATGGGTTTTTTCCTGAATATATTCAGGAAAAAACGCATACGCCCTTTTTGGCCAAGTGCATCATTGTGGACATTCTGTCTCTTTTCCTATGCTTTACATGCAATTCCAGTCTACCTCCTGAAATCGGATTCCTGCAATTCTGCCCCGCTTTCGAGTCCTCTTGGCAGCCTTACTTCAATATATTTTTGGACGATAGCTGTCATTTATAACTCTGCAGGTTTGTGAATTACAGTGCCCCTGAGCTCCTTTCTTCAACTCGCTTTCTTGTGAGCTGGCCGCAACACCGCAGGATTGCTTCAGGCCCTAGTGTGGTTCCGGCATGGCACGCTGAGCCTTTGGTTAATTCCTCTTCCTGGTGGGAAATGAGAGTTAAATTTGCCCATCCAGACACCTCCAGCTAGTCTCTCATTGGTTCTCCCTATTCCTGTTCATCTTCCGCAGAAATTGCAAACTGGGCCAAACAGGAGGTTAAAGGCACTGACTCTCCAAGTGGGGAGAGTGTTAGTAAAGCGTCTGGAATGTTGCACCCGAGTACCAGGGGAGAAAAACTGAGACACATTTGAACACGTTTCCCGATCACATGGTGGATCATACTCTGGGTTCCACATGCATGTTTTAGCTGAAGGAAGAATCCCTTAAACCTGGAGAGTTGAGACCCATGGAATGGGTACCATGCAATATGACTTCAAAGGTTCTGCATTGGCTCACCGAATCTCACCAATCCTATCACTGCTGCGCTTATGCCACTGTACACACCGTTGATTCTCTTTCGGAGACATATAAATCCATAGGTTTTAAGATTCTTCCTAGTCAGGTATATTCTTAGACGTTTAATATGGGGTGTTGAGTCCTCTTCGTTGAGCAAGGAGTAGCTCTTGTCTATTACATATTTGGCTTATGGAACGGTATCTGTGCTAATTTCAATCTCTGGTTTTATGCAGCACCCCAACTCACCTTTCCCCTTAAGCAAGCATAAGTTGGTTTTCTACATTTGAGACCTTGTTCTGTTTTGTAATTCAGTTCCTGTGTAGCCAAGTTTACATTCCGTGTATTAGTGATATCTTATGATGTTTCTTTTTCTGTGTGACTTATCTCACTTAGAATCATCGTACCTGAATCCACTCATTATGCTGCTATGGGCCTGATGACATAGATTTCATTGCTGAGTGATATTGCATTGTACGTAAGTACCACAACTTCTTTATCCATTTTTCGCTTTCTGTGATATTGAACTTGTACCGTAAACGAGGTTCTTGTAAACAGAGCCATCCCAAACTTTGGGGTGGCTGTGTTTTTTTGATTTTAATTTCCCTAAGCTATACGACCATAAGTGGAAGTGCCCTAGGCTCTGTTGCTTTGTTTTTTAGATGTTTCAGGAAACACCATACACTTCTCCAGAGTGGCTGTTGGCAATTTACATCCCGCCCATCAGCATAACAAGGCTCCCAGTTCTCCATGGCCTGTCCTGCCTTTCTGGATTTTAAACTTTTTTCAGATGGCCCTTTTGACCGGGGGGCAGTGAGACTTCATTGTACTGCAGATTTCCTTTGCAAGCTTGCTTGGTTGGCCAAAAAGGGCGTATGCGTTTTTTCCTGAATATATTCAGGAAAAAACTCATATGCCCTTTTTGGCCAAGTGCATCATTGTGGACGTTCTGCCTCTTTTCCTATGCTTTACATGCAATTCCAGTCTACCTCCTGAAATCGGTTTCCTGCAATTCTGCCCCGCTTTCAAGTCCTCTTGGCAGCCTTACTTCAATATATTTTTGGACGATAGCTGTCATTTTTAACTCTGCAGGTTTGTGAATTACAGTGCCCCTGAGCTCCTTTCTTCAACTCGCTTTCTTGTGAGCTGGCCGCAACACCGCAGGGTTGCTTCAGGCCCTAGTGTGGTTCCGGCATGGCACGCTGAGCCTTTGGTTAATTCCTCTTCCTGGTGAGAAATGAGAGTTAAATTTGCCCATCCAGACACCTCCAGCTAGTCTCTCATTGGTTCTCCCTATTCCTGTTCATTTTCCACAGAAATTGCAAACTGGGCCAAACAGGAGGTTAAAGGCACTGACTCTCCAAGTGGGGAGAGTGTTAGTAAAGCGTCTGGAATGTTGCACCCGAGTACCAGGGGACAAAAACTGAGACACATTTGAACACGTTTCCCGATCACACGGTGGATCATACTCTGGGTTCCACATGCATGTTTTAGCTGAAGGAAGAATCCCTTAAACCTGGAGAGTTGAGACCCATGGAATGGCTACCATGCAATATGACTTCAAAGGGTCTGCATTTGCTCATCAAACCTCACCAGTCCTATCACTGCTGCGTTTATGCCGCTGTACACATGCTTGATTCTCTTTTGGAGACATATAAATCCATAGGTTTCAAGTTTCTTACTAGTCAGGTATATTCTTAGACGTTTAATATGGGGTGTTGAGTCCACTTCGTTGAGCAAGGAGTAGCTCTTGTCTATTACATATTTGGCTTATGGAACGGTATCTGTGCTAATTTCAATCTCTGGTTTTATGCAGCACCCCAACTCACCTTTCCCCTTAAGCAAGCATAAGTTGGTTTTCTACATTTGAGATCCTGTTCTGTTTTGTAATTCAGTTCCTGTGTAGCCAAGTTTACATTCCATGTATTAGTGATATCTTATGATGTTTCTTTTTCTGTGTGACTTATGTCACTTAGAATCATCGTACCTGAATCCACTCATTATGCTGCTACGGGCCTGATGACATAGATTTCATTCCTGAGTGATATTGCATTGTACGTAAGTACCACAACTTCTTTATCCATTTTTCACTTTCTGCGATATTGAACTTGTACCATAAACGAGATTCTTGTAAACAGAGCCGGCCCAAATTTTGGGGTGGCTGTGTCTTTTTGATTTTAATTTCCCTAAGCTATAGGACCATAAGTGGCAGTGCCCTAGGCTCTGTTGCTTTGTTTTTTAGATGTTTCAGGAAACACCATACACTTCTCCAGAGTGGCTGTTGGCAATTTACATCCCGCCCATCAGCATAACAAGGCTCCCAGTTCTCCATGGCCTGTCCGGCCTTTCTGGATTTTACACTTTTTTCAGATGGCCCTTTTGACCGGGGGGCAGTGAGACTTCATGGTAGTGCAGATTTCCTTTGCAAGCTTGCTTGGTTGGCCAAAAAGGGCGTATGCGTTTTTTTCTGAATATATTCAGGAAAAAATGCATACGCCCTTTTTGGCCAAGTGCATCATTGTGGACGTTCTGCCTCTTTTCCTATGCTTTACATGCAATTCCAGTCTACCTCCTGAAATCGGTTTCCTGCAATTCTGCCCCGCTTTCAAGTCCTCTTGGCAGCCTTACTTCAATATATTTTTGGACGATAGCTGTCATTTTTAACTCTGCAGGTTTGTGAATTACAGTGCCCCTGAGCTCCTTTCTTCAACTCGCTTTCTTGTGAGCTGGGCGCAACACCGCAGGATTGCTTCAGGCCCTAGTGTGGTTCCGGCATGGCATGCTGAGCCTTTGGTTAATTCCTCTTCCTGGTGGGAAATGAGAGTTAAATTTGCCCGTCCAGACACCTCCATCTAGTCTCTCATTGGTTCTCCCTATTCCTGTTCATTTTCCGCAGAAATTGCAAACTGGGCCAAACAGGAGGTTAAAGGCACTGACTCTCCAAGTGGGGAGAGTGTTAGTAAAGCGTATGGAATGTTGCACCCGAGTACCAGGGGACAAAAACTGAGAGACATTTGAACACGTTTCCCGATCACACGGTGGATCATACTCTGGGTTCCACATGCATGTTTTAGCTGAAGGAAGAATCCCTTAAACCTGGAGAGTTGAGACCCATGGAATGGCTACCATGCAATATGACTTCAAAGGGTCTGCATTTGCTCATCAAACCTCACCAATCCTATCACTGCTGCGTTTATGCCGCTGTACACATGCTTGATTCTCTTTTGGAGACATATAAATCCATAGGTTTTAAGATTATTACTAGTCAGGTATATTCTTAGGCGATTAATATGGGGTGTAGAGTCCACTTCGTTGAGCAAGGAGTAGCTCTTGTCTATTACATATTTGGCTTATGGAATGGTATCTGTGCTAATTTCAATCTCTGGTTTTATGCAGAACCCCAACTCACCTTTCCCCTTAAGCAAGCATAAGTTGGTTTTCTACATTTGAGACCGTGTTCTGTTTTGTAATTCAGTTTCTGTGTAGCCAAGTTTACATTCCGTGTAGTAGTGATATCTTATGATGTTTCTTTTTCTGTGTGACTTATCTCACTTAGAATCATCGTACCTGAATCCACTCATTATGCTGCTACGGGCCTGATGATATAGATTTCATTGCTGAGTGATATTGCATTGTACGTAAGTACCACAAATTCTTTATCCATTTTTCACCTTCTGTGATATTGAATTTGTACTGTAAATGAGGTTCTTGTAAACAGAGCCGTCCCAAACTTTGGGGTGGCTGTGTCTTTTTGATTTTAATTTCCCTAAGCTATAGGACCATAAGTGGAAGTGCCCTAGGCTCTGTTGCTTTGTTTTTTAGATGTTTCAGGAAACACCATACACTTCTCCAGAGTGGCTGTTGGCAATTTACATCCCGCCCATCAGCATAACAAGGCTCCCAGTTCTCCATGGCCTGTCCTGCCTTTCTGGATTTTACACTTTTTTCAGATGGCCCTTTTGACCGGGGGGCAGTGAGACTTCATTGTAGTGCAGATTTCCTTTGCAAGCTTGCTTGGTTGGCCAAAAAGGGCGTATGCGTTTTTTCCTGAATATATTCAGGAAAAAACGCATACGCCCTTTTTGGCCAAGTGCATCATTGTGGACGTTCTGCCTCTTTTCCTATGCTTTACATGCAATTCCAGTCTACCTCCTGAAATCGGTTTCCTGCAATCCTGCCCCACTTTCAAGTCCTCTTGGCAGCCTTACTTCAATATATTTTTGGACGATAGCTGTCATTTATAACTCTGCAGGTTTGTGAATTACAGTGCCCCTGAGCTCCTTTCTTCAACTCGCTTTCTTGTGAGCTGGCCGCAACACCGCAGGATTGCTTCAGGCCCTAGTGTGGTTCTGGCATGGCACGCTGAGCCTTTGGTTAATTCCTCTTCCTGGTGGGAAATGAGAGTTAAATTTGCCCATCCAGACACCTCCAGCTAGTCTCTCATTTGTTCTCCCTATTCCTGTTCATTTTCCGCAGAAATTGCAAACTGGGCCAAACAGGAGGTTAAAGGCACTGACTCTCCAAGTGGGGAGAGTGTTAGTAAAGCATCTGGAATGTTGCACCCGAGTACCAGGGGACAAAAACTGAGACACATTTGAACACGTTTCCCGATCACACGGTGGATCATACTCTGGGTTCCACATGCATGTTTTAGCTGAAGGAAGAATCCCTTAAACCTGGAGAGTTGAGACCCATGGAATGGCTACCATGCAATATGACTTCAAAGGGTCTGCATTTGCTCATCAAACCTCACCAATCCTATCACTGCTGCATTTATGCCGCTGTACACATGCTTGATTCTCTTTTGGAGACATATAAATCCATAGGTTTTAAGATTATTACTAGTCAGGTATATTCTTAGGCGATTAATATGGGGTGTAGAGTCCACTTCGTTGAGCAAGGAGTAGCTCTTGTCTATTACATATTTGGCTTATGGAATGGTATCTGTGCTAATTTCAATCTCTGGTTTTATGCAGAACCCCAACTCACCTTTCCCCTTAAGCAAGCATAAGTTGGTTTTCTACATTTGAGACCGTGTTCTGTTTTGTAATTCAGTTTCTGTGTAGCCAAGTTTACATTCCGTGTATTAGTGATATCTTATGATGTTTCTTTTTCTGTGTGACTTATCTCACTTAGAATCATCGTACCTGAATCCACTCATTATGCTGCTACGGGCCTGATGATATAGATTTCATTGCTGAGTGATATTGCATTGTACGTAAGTACCACAAATTCTTTAACCATTTTTCACCTTCTGTGATATTGAATTTGTACTGTAAATGAGGTTCTTGTAAACAGAGCCGTCCCAAACTTTGGGGTGGCTGTGTCTTTTTGATTTTAATTTCCCTAAGCTATAGGACCATAAGTGGAAGTGCCCTAGGCTCTGTTGCTTTGTTTTTTAGATGTTTCAGGAAACACCATACACTTCTCCAGAGTGGCTGTTGGCAATTTACATCCCGCCCATCAGCATAACAAGGCTCCCAGTTCTCCATGGCCTGTCCTGCCTTTCTGGATTTTACACTTTTTTCAGATGGCCCTTTTGACCGGGGGGCAGTGAGACTTCATTGTAGTGCAGATTTCCTTTGCAAGCTTGCTTGGTTGGCCAAAAAGGGCGTATGCGTTTTTTCCTGAATATATTCAGGAAAAAACGCATACGCCCTTTTTGGCCAAGTGCATCATTGTGGACGTTCTGCCTCTTTTCCTATGCTTTACATGCAATTCCAGTCTACCTCCTGAAATCGGTTTCCTGCAATCTTGCCCCGCTTTCAAGTCCTCTTGGCAGCCTTACTTCAATATATTTTTGGACGATAGCTGTCATTTTTATCTCTGCATGTTTGTGAATTACAGTGCCCCTGAGCTCCTTTCTTCAACTCACTTTCTTGTGAGCTGGCCGCAACACTGCAGGATTGCTTCAGGCCCTAGTGTGGTTCCGGCATGGCACGCTGAGCCTTTGGTTAATTCCACTTCCTGGTGAGAAATGAGAGATAAATTTGCCCATCCAGACACCTCCAGCTAGTCTCTCATTGGTTCTCCCTATTCCTGTTCATTTTCCACAGAAATTGCAAACTGGGCCAAACAGGAGGTTAAAGGCACTGACTCTCCAAGTGGGGAGAGTGTTAGTAAAGCGTCTGGAATGTTGCACCCGAGTACCAGGGGACAAAAACTGAGACACATTTGAACACGTTTCCCGATCACACGGTGGATCATACTCTGGGTTCTACATGCATGTTTTAGCTGAAGGAAGAATCCCTTAAACCTGGAGAGTTGAGACCCATGGAATGGCTACCATGCAATATGACTTCAAAGGGTCTGCATTTGCTCATCAAACCTCACCAATCCTATCACTGCTGCGTTTATGCCGCTGTACACATGCTTGATTCTCTTTTGGAGACATATAAATCCATAGGTTTCAAGATTCTTACTAGTCAGGTATATTCTTAGACGTTTAATATGGGGTGTTGAGTCCACTTCGTTGAGCAAGGAGTAGCTCTTGTCTATTACATATTTGGCTTATGGAACGGTATCTGTGCTAATTTCAATCTCTGGTTTTATGCAGCACCCCAACTCACCTTTCCCCTTAAGCAAGCATAAGTTGGTTTTCTACATTTGAGATCCTGTTCTGTTTTGTAATTCAGTTCCTGTGTAGCCAAGTTTACATTCCATGTATTAGTGATATCTTATGATGTTTCTTTTTCTGTGTGACTTATGTCACTTAGAATCATCGTACCTGAATCCACTCATTATGCTGCTACGGGCCTGATGACATAGATTTCATTCCTGAGTGATATTGCATTGTACGTAAGTACCACAACTTCTTTATCCATTTTTCACTTTCTGCGATATTGAACTTGTACCATAAACGAGATTCTTGTAAACAGAGCCGGCCCAAATTTTGGGGTGGCTGTGTCTTTTTGATTTTAATTTCCCTAAGCTATAGGACCATAAGTGGAAGTGCCCTAGGCTCTGTTGCTTTGTTTTTTAGATGTTTCAGGAAACACCATACACTTCTCCAGAGTGGCTGTTGGCAATTTACATCCCGCCCATCAGCATAACAAGGCTCCCAATTCTCCATGGCCTGTCCTGCCTTTCTGGATTTTACACATTTTTCAGATGGCCCTTTTGACCGGGGGGCAGTGAGACTTCATTGTACTGCAGATTTCCTTTGCAAGCTTGCTTGGTTGGCCAAAAAGGGCGTATGCGTTTTTTCCTGAATATATTCAGGAAAAAACGCATACGCCCTTTTTGGCCAAGTGCATCATTGTGGACGTTCTGCCTCTTTTCCTATGCTTTACATGCAATTCCAGTCTACCTCCTGAAATCGGATTCCTGCAATTCTGCCCCGCTTTCGAGTCCTCTTGGCAGCCTTACTTCAATATATTTTTGGACGATAGCTGTCATTTATAACTCTGCAGGTTTGTGAATTACAGTGCCCCTGAGCTCGTTTCTTCAACTCGCTTTCTTGTGAGCTGGCCGCAACACCGCAGGATTGCTTCAGGCCCTAGTGTGGTTCCGGCATGGCACGCTGAGCCTTTGGTTAATTCCTCTTCCTGGTGGGAAATAAGAGTTAAATTTGCCCGTCCAGACACCTCCAGCTAGTCTCTCATTGGTTCTCCCTATTCCTGTTCATTTTCCGCAGAAATTGCAAACTGGGCCAAACAGGAGGTTAAAGGCACTGACTCTCCAAGTGGGGAGAGTTTTAGTAAAGCGTCTGGAATGTTGCACCCGAGTACCAGGGGACAAAAACTGAGACACATTTGAACACGTTTCCCGATCACACGGTGGATCATACTCTGGGTTCCACATGCATGTTTTAGCTGAAGGAAGAATCCCTTAAACCTGGAGAGTTGAGACCCATGGAATGGGTACCATTCAATATGACTTCAAAGGTTCTGCATTGGCTCACCGAACCTCACCAATCCTATCACTGCTGCGCTTATGCCACTGTACACACGCTTGATTCTCTTTCGGAGACATAGAAATGTATAGGTTTTAAGATTCTTACTGGTCAGGTATATTCTTAGGCGTTTAATATGGGGTGTTGAGTCCTCTTCGTTGAGCAAGGAGTAGCTCTTGTCTATTACATATTTGGCTTATGGAACGGTATCTGTGCTAATTTCAATCTCTGGTTTTATGCAGCACCCCAACTCACCTTTCCCCTTAAGCAAGCATAAGTTGGTTTTCTACATTTGAGACCTTGTTCTGTTTTGTAATTCAGTTCCTGTGTAGCCAAGTTTACATTCCGTGTAGTAGTGATATCTTATGATGTTTCTTTTTCTGTGTGACTTATCTCACTTAGAATCATCGTACCTGAATCCACTCATTATGCTGCTATGGGCCTGATGACATAGATTTCATTGCTGAGTGATATTGCATTGTACGTAAGTACCACAACTTCTTTATCCATTTTTCGCTTTCTGTGATATTGAACTTGTACCGTAAACGAGGTTCTTGTAAACAGAGCCGTCCCAAACTTTGGGGTAGCTGTGTCTTTTTGATTTTAATTTCCCTAAGCTATACGACCATAAGTGGAAGTGCCCTAGGCTGTGTTGCTTTGTTTTTTAGATGTTTCAGGAAACACCATACACTTCTCCAGAGTGGCTGTTGGCAATTTACATCCCGCCCATCAGCATAACAAGGCTCCCAGTTCTCCATGGCCTGTCCTGCCTTTCTGGATTTTATACTTTTTTCAGATGGCCCTTTTGACCGGGGGGCAGTGAGACTTCATTGTAGTGCAGATTTCCTTTGCAAGATTGCTTGGTTGGCCAAAAAGGGCGTATGCGTTTTTTCCTGAATATATTCAGGAAAAAACGCATACGCCCTTTTTGGCCAAGTGCATCATTGTGGACGTTCTGCCTCTTTTCCTATGCTTTACATGCAATTCCAGTCTACCTCCTGAAATCGGTTTCCTGCAATCCTGCCCCGCTTTCAAGTCCTCTTGGCAGCCTTACTTCAATATATTTTTGGACGATAGCTGTCATTTTTAACTCTGCAGGTTTGTGAATTACAGTGCCCCTGAGCTCCTTTCTTCAACTCACTTTCTTGTGAGCTGGCCGCAACACCGCAGGATTGCTTCAGGCCCTAGTGTGGTTCCGGCATGGCACGCTGAGCCTTTGGTTAATTCCTCTTCCTGGTGGGAAATGAGAGTTAAATTTGCCCATCCAGACACCTCCAGCTAGTCTCTCATTGGTTCTCCCTATTCCTGTTCATTTTCCGCAGAAATTGCAAACTGGGCCAAACAGGAGGTTAAAGGCACTGACTCTCCAAGTGGGGAGAGTGTTAGTAAAGCGTCTGGAATGTTGCACCCGAGTACCAGGGGACAAAAACTGAGACACATTTGAACACGTTTCCCGATCACACGGTGGATCATACTCTGGGTTCCACATGCATGTTTTAGCTGAAGGAAGAATCCCTTAAACCTGGAGAGTTGAGACCCATGGAATGGCTACCATGCAATATGACTTCAAAGGGTCTGCATTTGCTCATCAAACCTCACCAATCCTATCTCTGCTGCGTTTATGCCGCTGTACACATGCTTGATTCTCTTTTGGAGACATATAAATCCATAGGTTTTAAGATTATTACTAGTCAGGTATATTCTTAGGCGATTAATATGGGGTGTAGAGTCCACTTCGTTGAGCAAGGAGTAGCTCTTGTCTATTACATATTTGGCTTATGGAATGGTATCTGTGCTAATTTCAATCTCTGGTTTTATGCAGAACCCCAACTCACCTTTCCCCTTAAGCAAGCATAAGTTGGTTTTCTACATTTGAGACCGTGTTCTGTTTTGTAATTCAGTTTCTGTGTAGCCAAGTTTACATTCCGTGTAGTAGTGATATCTTATGATGTTTCTTTTTCTGTGTGACTTATCTCACTTAGAATCATCGTACCTGAATCCACTCATTATGCTGCTACGGGCCTGATGATATAGATTTCATTGCTGAGTGATATTGCATTGTACGTAAGTACCACAAATTCTTTATCCATTTTTCACCTTCTGTGATATTGAATTTGTACTGTAAATGAGGTTCTTGTAAACAGAGCCGTCCCAAACTTTGGGGTGGCTGTGTCTTTTTGATTTTAATTTCCCTAAGCTATAGGACCATAAGTGGAAGTGCCCTAGGCTCTGTTGCTTTGTTTTTTAGATGTTTCAGGAAACACCATACACTTCTCCAGAGTGGCTGTTGGCAATTTACATCCCGCCCATCAGCATAACAAGGCTCCCAGTCCTCCATGGCCTGTCCTGCCTTTCTGGATTTTATACTTTTTTCAGATGGCCCTTTTGACCGGGGGGCAGTGAGACTTCATTGTAGTGCAGATTTCCTTTGCAAGCTTGCTTGGTTGGCCAAAAAGGGCGTATGCGTTTTTTCCTGAATATATTCAGGAAAAAACGCATACGCCCTTTTTGGCCAAGTGCATCATTGTGGACGTTCTGCCTCTTTTCCTATGCTTTACATGCAATTCCAGTCTACCTCCTGAAATCGGTTTCCTGCAATCCTGCCCCGCTTTCAAGTCCTCTTGGCAGCCTTACTTCAATATATTTTTGGACGATAGCTGTCATTTTTAACTCTGCATGTTTGTGAATTACAGTGCCCCTGAGCTCCTTTCTTCAACTCACTTTCTTGTGAGCTGGCCGCAACACCGCAGGATTGCTTCAGGCCCTAGTGTGGTTCTGGCATGGCACGCTGAGCCTTTGGTTAATTCCTCTTCCTGGTGGGAAATGAGAGTTAAATTTGCCCATCCAGACACCTCCAGCTAGTCTCTCATTGGTTCTCCCTATTCCTATTCATTTTCCGCAGAAATTGCAAACTGGGCCAAACAGGAGGTTAAAGGCACTGACTCTCCAAGTGGGGAGAGTGTTAGTAAAGCATCTGGAATGTTGCACCCGAGTACCAGGGGACAAAAACTGAGACACATTTGAACACGTTTCCCGATCACACGGTGGATCATACTCTGGGTTCAACATGCATGTTTTAGCTGAAGGAAGAATCCCTTAAACCTGGAGAGTTGAGACCCATGGAATGGCTACCATGCAATATGACTTCAAAGGGTCTGCATTTGCTCATCAAACCTCACCAATCCTATCACTGCTGCATTTATGCCGCTGTACACATGCTTGATTCTCTTTTGGAGACATATAAATCCATAGGTTTTAAGATTATTACTAGTCAGGTATATTCTTAGGCGATTAATATGGGGTGTAGAGTCCACTTCGTTGAGCAAGGAGTAGCTCTTGTCTATTACATATTTGGCTTATGGAATGGTATCTGTGCTAATTTCAATCTCTGGTTTTATGCAGAACCCCAACTCACCTTTCCCCTTAAGCAAGCATAAGTTGGTTTTCTACATTTGAGACCGTGTTCTGTTTTGTAATTCAGTTTCTGTGTAGCCAAGTTTACATTCCGTGTATTAGTGATATCTTATGATGTTTCTTTTTCTGTGTGACTTATCTCACTTAGAATCATCGTACCTGAATCCACTCATTATGCTGCTACGGGCCTGATGATATAGATTTCATTGCTGAGTGATATTGCATTGTACGTAAGTACCACAAATTCTTTAACCATTTTTCACCTTCTGTGATATTGAATTTGTACTGTAAATGAGGTTCTTGTAAACAGAGCCGTCCCAAACTTTGGGGTGGCTGTGTCTTTTTGATTTTAATTTCCCTAAGCTATAGGACCATAAGTGGAAGTGCCCTAGGCTCTGTTGCTTTGTTTTTTAGATGTTTCAGGAAACACCATACACTTCTCCAGAGTGGCTGTTGGCAATTTACATCCCGCCCATCAGCATAACAAGGCTCCCAGTCCTCCATGGCCTTTCCTGCCTTTCTGGATTTTACACTTTTTTCAGATGGCCCTTTTGACCGGGGGGCAGTGAGACTTCATTGTAGTGCAGATTTCCTTTGCAAGCTTGCTTGGTTGGCCAAAAAGGGCGTATGCGTTTTTTCCTGAATATATTCAGGAAAAAACGCATACACCCTTTTTGGCCAAGTGCATCATTGTGGACGTTCTGCCTCTTTTCCTATGCTTTACATGCAATTCCAGTCTACCTCCTGAAATCGGTTTCCTGCAATCTTGCCCCGCTTTCAAGTCCTCTTGGCAGCCTTACTTCAATATATTTTTGGACGATAGCTGTCATTTTTATCTCTGCATGTTTGTGAATTACAGTGCCCCTGAGCTCCTTTCTTCAACTCACTTTCTTGTGAGCTGGCCGCAACACTGCAGGATTGCTTCAGGCCCTAGTGTGGTTCCGGCATGGCACGCTGAGCCTTTGGTTATTTCCACTTCCTGGTGAGAAATGAGAGTTAAATTTGCCCATCCAGACACCTCCAGCTAGTCTCTCATTGGTTCTCCCTATTCCTGTTCATTTTCCACAGAAATTGCAAACTGGGCCAAACAGGAGGTTAAAGGCACTGACTCTCCAAGTGGGGAGAGTGTTAGTAAAGCGTCTGGAATGTTGCACCCGAGTACCAGGGGACAAAAACTGAGACACATTTGAACACGTTTCCCGATCACACGGTGGATCATACTCTGGGTTCCACATGCATGTTTTAGCTGAAGGAAGAATCCCTTAAACCTGGAGAGTTGAGACCCATGGAATGGCTACCATGCAATATGACTTCAAAGGGTCTGCATTTGCTCATCAAACCTCACCAATCCTATCACTGCTGCGTTTATGCCGCTGTACACATGCTTGATTCTCTTTTGGAGACATATAAATCCATAGGTTTCAAGATTCTTACTAGTCAGGTATATTCTTAGACGTTTAATATGGGGTGTTGAGTCCACTTCGTTGAGCAAGGAGTAGCTCTTGTCTATTACATATTTGGCTTATGGAACGGTATCTGTGCTAATTTCAATCTCTGGTTTTATGCAGCACCCCAACTCACCTTTCCCCTTAAGCAAGCATAAGTTGGTTTTCTACATTTGAGATCCTGTTCTGTTTTGTAATTCAGTTCCTGTGTAGCCAAGTTTACATTCCATGTATTAGTGATATCTTATGATGTTTCTTTTTCTGTGTGACTTATGTCACTTAGAATCATCGTACCTGAATCCACTCATTATGCTGCTACGGGCCTGATGACATAGATTTCATTCCTGAGTGATATTGCATTGTACGTAAGTACCACAACTTCTTTATCCATTTTTCACTTTCTGCGATATTGAACTTGTACCATAAACGAGATTCTTGTAAACAGAGCCGGCCCAAATTTTGGGGTGGCTGTGTCTTTTTGATTTTAATTTCCCTAAGCTATAGGACCATAAGTGGAAGTGCCCTAGGCTCTGTTGCTTTGTTTTTTAGATGTTTCAGGAAACACCATACACTTCTCCAGAGTGGCTGTTGGCAATTTACATCCCGCCCATCAGCATAACAAGGCTCCCAATTCTCCATGGCCTGTCCTGCCTTTCTGGATTTTACACATTTTTCAGATGGCCCTTTTGACCGGGGGGCAGTGAGACTTCATTGTACTGCAGATTTCCTTTGCAAGCTTGCTTGGTTGGCCAAAAAGGGCGTATGCGTTTTTTCCTGAATATATTCAGGAAAAAACGCATACGCCCTTTTTGGCCAAGTGCATCATTGTGGACGTTCTGCCTCTTTTCCTATGCTTTACATGCAATTCCAGTCTACCTCCTGAAATCGGATTCCTGCAATTCTGCCCCGCTTTCGAGTCCTCTTGGCAGCCTTACTTCAATATATTTTTGGACGATAGCTGTCATTTATAACTCTGCAGGTTTGTGAATTACAGTGCCCCTGAGCTCGTTTCTTCAACTCGCTTTCTTGTGAGCTGGCCGCAACACCGCAGGATTGCTTCAGGCCCTAGTGTGGTTCCGGCATGGCACGCTGAGCCTTTGGTTAATTCCTCTTCCTGGTGGGAAATGAGAGTTAAATTTGCCCGTCCAGACACCTCCAGCTAGTCTCTCATTGGTTCTCCCTATTCCTGTTCATTTTCCGCAGAAATTGCAAACTGGGCCAAACAGGAGGTTAAAGGCAGTGACTCTCCAAGTGGGGAGAGTTTTAGTAAAGCGTCTGGAATGTTGCACCCGAGTACCAGGGGACAAAAACTGAGACACATTTGAACACGTTTCCCGATCACACGGTGGATCATACTCTGGGTTCCACATGCATGTTTTAGCTGAAGGAAGAATCCCTTAAACCTGGAGAGTTGAGACCCATGGAATGGGTACCATTCAATATGACTTCAAAGGTTCTGCATTGGCTCACCGAACCTCACCAATCCTATCACTGCTGCGCTTATGCCACTGTACACATCGCTTGATTCTCTTTCGGAGACATAGAAATGTATAGGTTTTAAGATTCTTACTGGTCAGGTATATTCTTAGGCGTTTAATATGGGGTGTTGAGTCCTCTTCGTTGAGCAAGGAGTAGCTCTTGTCTATTACATATTTGGCTTATGGAACGGTATCTGTGCTAATTTCAATCTCTGGTTTTATGCAGCACCCCAACTCACCTTTCCCCTTAAGCAAGCATAAGTTGGTTTTCTACATTTGAGACCTTGTTCTGTTTTGTAATTCAGTTCCTGTGTAGCCAAGTTTACATTCCGTGTAGTAGTGATATCTTATGATGTTTCTTTTTCTGTGTGACTTATCTCACTTAGAATCATCGTACCTGAATCCACTCATTATGCTGCTATGGGCCTGATGACATAGATTTCATTGCTGAGTGATATTGCATTGTACGTAAGTACCACAACTTCTTTATCCATTTTTCGCTTTCTGTGATATTGAACTTGTACCGTAAACGAGGTTCTTGTAAACAGAGCCGTCCCAAACTTTGGGGTGGCTGTGTCTTTTTGATTTTAATTTCCCTAAGCTATACGACCATAAGTGGAAGTGCCCTAGGGTCTGTTGCTTTGTTTTTTAGATGTTTCAGGAAACACCATACACTTCTCCAG
Organism: Pseudorca crassidens; assembly: GCF_039906515.1. Classification (NCBI taxonomy): domain Eukaryota; kingdom Metazoa; phylum Chordata; class Mammalia; order Artiodactyla; family Delphinidae; genus Pseudorca; species Pseudorca crassidens. Next base: position 163,768,067 of record NC_090296.1, read on the forward strand.
AGTGGCTGTTGGCAATTTACATCCCGCCCATCAGCATAACAAGGCTCCCAGTTCTCCATGGCCTGTCCTGCCTTTCTGGATTTTATACTTTTTTCAGATGGCCCTTTTGACCGGGGGGCAGTGAGACTTCATTGTAGTGCAGATTTCCTTTGCAAGCTTGCTTGGTTGGCCAAAAAGGGCGTATGCGTTTTTTCCTGAATATATTCAGGAAAAAACGCATACGCCCTTTTTGGCCAAGTGCATCATTGTGGACGTTCTGCCTCTTTTCCTATGCTTTACATGCAATTCCAGTCTACCTCCTGAAATCGGTTTCCTGCAATCCTGCCCCGCTTTCAAGTCCTCTTGGCAGCCTTACTTCAATATATTTTTGGACGATAGCTGTCATTTTTAACTCTGCAGGTTTGTGAATTACAGTGCCCCTGAGCTCCTTTCTTCAACTCACTTTCTTGTGAGCTGGCCGCAACACCGCAGGATTGCTTCAGGCCCTAGTGTGGTTCCGGCATGGCACGCTGAGCCTTTGGTTAATTCCTCTTCCTGGTGGGAAATGGGAGTTAAATTTGCCCATCCAGACACCTCCAGCTAGTCTCTCATTGGTTCTCCCTATTCCTGTTCATTTTCCGCAGAAATTGCAAACTGGGCCAAACAGGAGGTTAAAGGCACTGACTCTCCAAGTGGGGAGAGTGTTAGTAAAGCGTCTGGAATGTTGCACCCGAGTACCAGGGGACAAAAACTGAGACACATTTGAACACGTTTCCCGATCACACGGTGGATCATACTCTGGGTTCCACATGCATGTTTTAGCTGAAGGAAGAATCCCTTAAACCTGGAGAGTTGAGACCCATGGAATGGCTACCATGCAATATGACTTCAAAGGGTCTGCATTTGCTCATCAAACCTCACCAATCCTATCACTGCTGCGTTTATGCCGCTGTACACATGCTTGATTCTCTTTTGGAGACATATAAATCCATAGGTTTTAAGATTATTACTAGTCAGGTATATTCTTAGGCGATTAATATGGGGTGTAGAGTCCACTTCGTTGAGCAAGGAGTAGCTCTTGTCTATTACATATTTGGCTTATGGAATGGTATCTGTGCTAATTTCAATCGCTGGTTTTATGCAGCACCCCAACTCACCTTTCCCCTTAAGCAAGCATAAGTTGGTTTTCTACATTTGAGACCTTGTTCTGTTTTGTAATTCAGTTTCTGTGTAGCCAAGTTTACATTCCGTGTAGTAGTGATATCTTATGATGTTTCTTTTTCTGTGTGACTTATCTTACTTAGAATCATCGTACCTGAATCCACTCATTATGCTGCTACGGGCCTGATGACATAGATTTCATTGCTGAGTGATATTTCATTGTACGTAAGTACCACAAATTCTTTATCCATTTTTCACCTTCTGTGATATTGAATTTGTACTGTAAATGAGGTTCTTGTAAACAGAGCCGTCCGAAACTTTGGGGTGGCTGTGTCTTTTTGATTTTAATTTCCCTAAGCTATAGGACCATAAGTGGAAGTGCCCTAGGCTCTGTTGCTTTGTTTTTTAGATGTTTCAGGAAACACCATACACTTCTCCAGAGTGGCTGTTGGCAATTTACATCCCGCCCATCAGCATAACAAGGCTCCCAGTCCTCCATGGCCTGTCCTGCCTTTCTGGATTTTACACTTTTTTCAGATGGCCCTTTTGACCGGGGGGCAGTGAGACTTCATTGTAGTGCAGATTTCCTTTGCAAGCTTGCTTGGTTGGCCAAAAAGGGCGTATGCGTTTTTTCCTGAATATATTCAGGAAAAAACGCATACGCCCTTTTTGGCCAAGTGCATCATTGTGGACGTTCTGCCTCTTTTCCTATGCTTTACATGCAATTCCAGTCTACCTCCTGAAATCGGTTTCCTGCAATCCTGCCCCGCTTTCAAGTCCTCTTGGCAGCCTTACTTCAATATATTTTTGGACGATAGCTGTCATTTTTAACTCTGCATGTTTGTGAATTACAGTGCCCCTGAGCTCCTTTCTTCAACTCACTTTCTTGTGAGCTGGCCGCAACACTGCAGGATTGCTTCAGGCCCTAGTGTGGTTCCGGCATGGCACGCTGAGCCTTTGGTTAATTCCACTTCCTGCTGGGAAATGAGAGTTAAATTTGCCCATCCAGACACCTCCAGCTAGTCTCTCATTGGTTCTCCCTATTCCTGTTCATTTTCCACAGAAATTGCAAACTGGGCCAAACAGGAGTTTAAAGGCACTGACTCTCCAAGTGGGGAGAGTGTTAGTAAAGCGTCTGGAATGTTGCACCCGAGTACCAGGGGACAAAAACTGAGACACATTTGAACACGTTTCCCGATCACACGGTGGATCATACTCTGGGTTCCACATGCATGTTTTAGCTGAAGGAAGAATCCCTTAAACCTGGAGAGTTGAGACCCATGGAATGGCTACCATGCAATATGACTTCAAAGGGTCTGCATTTGCTCATCAAACCTCACCAATCCTATCACTGCTGCGTTTATGCCGCTGTACACATGCTTGATTCTCTTTTGGAGACATATAAATCCATAGGTTTCAAGATTCTTACTAGTCAGGTATATTCTTAGACGTTTAATATGGGGTGTTGAGTCCACTTCGTTGAGCAAGGAGTAGCTCTTGTCTATTACATATTTGGCTTATGGAACGGTATCTGTGCTAATTTCAATCTCTGGTTTTATGCAGCACCCCAACTCACCTTTCCCCTTAAGCAAGCATAAGTTGGTTTTCTACATTTGAGATCCTGTTCTGTTTTGTAATTCAGTTCCTGTGTAGCCAAGTTTACATTCCGTGTAGTAGTGATATCTTATGATGTTTCTTTTTCTGTGTGACTTATGTCACTTAGAATCATCGTACCTGAATCCACTCATTATGCTGCTACGGGCCTGATGACATAGATTTCATTCCTGAGTGATATTGCATTGTACGTAAGTACCACAACTTCTTTATCCATTTTTCACTTTCTGCGATATTGAACTTGTACCATAAACGAGATTCTTGTAAACAGAGCCGGCCCAAACTTTGGGGTGGCTGTGTCTTTTTGATTTTAATTTCCCTAAGCTATAGGACCATAAGTGGAAGTGCCCTAGGCTCTGTTGCTTTGTTTTTTAGATGTTTCAGGAAACACCATACACTTCTCCAGAGTGGCTGTTGGCAATTTACATCCCGCCCATCAGCATAACAAGGCTCCCAATTCTCCATGGCCTGTCCTGCCTTTCTGGATTTTACACATTTTTCAGATGGCCCTTTTGACCGGGGGGCAGTGAGACTTCATTGTACTGCAGATTTCCTTTGCAAGCTTGCTTGGTTGGCCAAAAAGGGCGTATGCATTTTTTCCTGAATATATTCAGGAAAAAACGCATACGCCCTTTTTGGCCAAGTGCATCATTGTGGACGTTCTGCCTCTTTTCCTATGCTTTACATGCAATTCCAGTCTACCTCCTGAAATCGGATTCCTGCAATTCTGCCCCGCTTTTGAGTCCTCTTGGCAGCCTTACTTCAATATATTTTTGGACGATAGCTGTCATTTATAACTCTGCAGGTTTGTGAATTACAGTGCCCCTGAGCTCCTTTCTTCAACTCGCTTTCTTGTGAGCTGGCCGCAACACCGCAGGATTGCTTCAGGCCCTAGTGTGGTTCCGGCATGGCACGCTGAGCCTTTGGTTAATTCCTCTTCCTGGTGGGAAATGAGAGTTAAATTTGCCCGTCCAGACACCTCCAGCTAGTCTCTCATTGGTTCTCCCTATTCCTGTTCATTTTCCGCAGAAATGGCAAACTGGGCCAAACAGGAGGTTAAAGGCACTGACTCTCCAAGCGGAGAGAGTTTTAGTAAAGCGTCTGGAATGTTGCACCCGAGTACCAGGGGACAAAAACTGAGACACATTTGAACACGTTTCCCGATCACACGGTGGATCATACTCTGGGTTCCACATGCATGTTTTAGCTGAAGGAAGAATCCCTTAAACCTGGAGAGTTGAGACCCATGGAATGGCTACCATGCAATATGACTTCAAAGGTTCTGCATTGGCTCACCGAACCTCACCAATCCTATCACTGCTGCGCTTATGCCGCTGTACACACGCTTGATTCTCTTTCGGAGACATATAAATCCATAGATTTTAAGATTCTTCCTAGTCAGGTATATTCTTAGACGTTTAATATGGGGTGTTGAGTCCTCTTCGTTGAGCAAGGAGTAGCTCTTGTCTATTACATATTTGGCTTATGGAACGGTATCTGTGCTAATTTCAATCTCTGGTTTTATGCAGCACCCCAACTCACCTTTCCCCTTAAGCAAGCATAAGTTGGTTTTCTACATTTGAGACCCTGTTCTGTTTTGTAATTCAGTTCCTGTGTAGCCAAGTTTACATTCCGTGTAGTAGTGATATCTTATGATGTTTCTTTTTCTGTGTGACTTATCTCACTTAGAATCATCGTACCTGAATCCACTCATTATGCTGCTACGGGCCTGATGACATAGATTTCATTGCTGAGTGATATTGCATTGTACGTAAGTACCACAACTTCTTTATCCATTTTTCGCTTTCTGTGATATTGAACTTGTACCGTAAACGAGGTTCTTGTAAACAGAGCCGTCCCAAACTTTGGGGTGGCTGTGTCTTTTTGATTTTAATTTCCCTAAGCTACAGGACCATAAGTGGCAGTGCCCTAGGCTCTGTTGCTTTGTTTTTTAGATGTTTCAGGAAACACCATACACTTCTCCAGAGTGGCTGTTGGCAATTTACATCCCGCCCATCAGCATAACAAGGCTCCCAGTTCTCCATGGCCTGTCCGGCCTTTCTGGATTTTACACTTTTTTCAGATGGCCCTTTTGACCGGGGGGCAGTGAGTCTTCATGGTAGTGCAGATTTCCTTTGCAAGCTTGCTTGGTTGGCCAAAAAGGGCGTATGCGTTTTTTTCTGAATATATTCAGGAAAAAATGCATACGCCCTTTTTGGCCAAGTGCATCATTGTGGACGTTCTGCCTCTTTTCCTATGCTTTACATGCAATTCCAGTCTACCTCCTGAAATCGGTTTCCTGCAATCCTGCCCCGCTTTCAAGTCCTCTTGGCAGCCTTACTTCAATATATTTTTGGACGATAGCTGTCATTTTTAACTCTGCAGGTTTGTGAATTACAGTGCCCCTGAGCTCCTTTCTTCAACTCGCTTTCTTGTGAGCTGGCGCAACACCGCAGGATTGCTTCAGGCCCTAGTGTGGTTCCGGCATGGCATGCTGAGCCTTTGGTTAATTCCTCTTCCTGGTGGGAAATGAGAGTTAAATTTGCCCGTCCAGACACCTCCATCTAGTCTCTCATTTGTTCTCCCTATTCCTGTTCATTTTCCGCAGAAATTGCAAACTGGGCCAAACAGGAGGTTAAAGGCACTGACTCTCCAAGTGGGGAGAGTGTTAGTAAAGCGTATGGAATGTTGCACCCGAGTACCAGGGGACAAAAACTGAGAGACATTTGAACACCTTTCCCGATCACACGGTGGATCATACTCTGGGTTCCACATGCATGTTTTAGCTGAAGGAAGAATCCCTTAAACCTGGAGAGTTGAGACCCATGGAATGGCTACCATGCAATATGACTTCAAAGGGTCTGCATTTGCTCATCAAACCTCACCAATCCTATCACTGCTGCGTTTATGCCGCTGTACACATGCTTGATTCTCTTTTGGAGACATATAAATCCATAGGTTTTAAGATTATTACTAGTCAGGTATATTCTTAGGCGATTAATATGGGGTGTAGAGTCCACTTCATTGAGCAAGGAGTAGCTCTTGTCTATTACATATTTGGCTTATGGAATGGTATCTGTGCTAATTTCAATCTCTGGTTTTATGCAGAACCCCAACTCACCTTTCCCCTTAAGCAAGCATAAGTTGGTTTTCTACATTTGAGACCGTGTTCTGTTTTGTAATTCAGTTTCTGTGTAGCCAAGTTTACATTCCGTGTAGTAGTGATATCTTATGATGTTTCTTTTTCTGTGTGACTTATCTCACTTAGAATCATCGTACCTGAATCCACTCATTATGCTGCTACGGGCCTGATGATATAGATTTCATTGCTGAGTGATATTGCATTGTACGTAAGTACCACAAATTCTTTATCCATTTTTCACCTTCTGTGATATTGAATTTGTACTGTAAATGAGGTTCTTGTAAACAGAGCCGTCCCAAACTTTGGGGTGGCTGTGTCTTTTTGATTTTAATTTCCCTAAGCTATAGGACCATAAGTGGAAGTGCCCTAGGCTCTGTTGCTTTGTTTTTTAGATGTTTCAGGAAACACCATACACTTCTCCAGAGTGGCTGTTGGCAATTTACATCCCGCCCATCAGCATAACAAGGCTCCCAGTTCTCCATGGCCTGTCCTGCCTTTCTGGATTTTACACTTTTTTCAGATGGCCCTTTTGACCGGGGGGCAGTGAGACTTCATTGTAGTGCAGATTTCCTTTGCAAGCTTGCTTGGTTGGCCAAAAAGGGCGTATGCGTTTTTTCCTGAATATATTCAGGAAAAAACGCATACGCCCTTTTTGGCCAAGTGCATCATTATGGACGTTCTGCCTCTTTTCCTATGCTGTACATGCAATTCCAGTCTACCTCCTGAAATCGGATTCCTGCAATTCTGCCCCGCTTTCGAGTCCTCTTGGCAGCCTTACTTCAATATATTTTTGGACGATAGCTGTCATTTTTAACTCTGCAGGTTTGTGAATTACAGTGCCCCTGAGCTCCTTTCTTCAACTCGCTTTCTTGTGAGCTGGCCGCAACACCGCAGGATTGCTTCAGGCCCTAGTGTGGTTCCGGCATGGCACGCTGAGCCTTTGGTTAATTCCTCTTCCTGGTGGGAAATGAGAGTTAAATTTGCCCGTCCAGACACCTCCAGCTAGTCTCTCATTGGTTCTCCCTATTCCTGTTCATTTTCCGCAGAAATGGCAAACTGGGCCAAACAGGAGTTTAAAGGCACTGACTCTCCAAGTGGAGAGAGTTTTAGTAAAGCGTCTGGAATGTTGCACCCGAGTACCAGGGGACAAAAACTGAGACACATTTGAACACGTTTCCCGATCACACGGTGGATCATACTCTGGGTTCCACATGCATGTTTTAGCTGAAGGAAGAATCCCTTAAACCTGGAGAGTTGAGACCCATGGAATGGGTACCATGCAATATGACTTCAAAGGTTCTGCATTGGCTCACCGAACCTCACCAATCCTATCACTGCTGCGCTTATGCCGCTGTACACACGCTTGATTCTCTTTCGGAGACATATAAATCCATAGATTTTAAGATTCTTCCTAGTCAGGTATATTCTTAGACGTTTAATATGGGGTGTTGAGTCCTCTTCGTTGAGCAAGGAGTAGCTCTTGTCTATTACATATTTGGCTTATGGAACGGTATCTGTGCTAATTTCAATCTCTGGTTTTATGCAGCACCCCAACTCACCTTTCCCCTTAAGCAAGCATAAGTTGGTTTTCTACATTTGAGACCCTGTTCTGTTTTGTAATTCAGTTCCTGTGTAGCCAAGTTTACATTCCGTGTAGTAGTGATATCTTATGATGTTTCTTTTTCTGTGTGACTTATCTCACTTAGAATCATCGTACCTGAATCCACTCATTATGCTGCTACGGGCCTGATGACATAGATTTCATTGCTGAGTGATATTGCATTGTACGTAAGTACCACAACTTCTTTATCCATTTTTCGCTTTCTGTGATATTGAACTTGTACCGTAAACGAGGTTCTTGTAAACAGAGCCGTCCCAAACTTTGGGGTGGCTGTGTCTTTTTGATTTTAATTTCCCTAAGCTACAGGACCATAAGTGGCAGTGCCCTAGGCTCTGTTGCTTTGTTTTTTAGATGTTTCAGGAAACACCATACACTTCTCCAGAGTGGCTGTTGGCAATTTACATCCCGCCCATCAGCATAACAAGGCTCCCAGTTCTCCATGGCCTGTCCGGCCTTTCTGGATTTTACACTTTTTTCAGATGGCCCTTTTGACCGGGAGGCAGTGAGACTTCATGGTAGTGCAGATTTCCTTTGCAAGCTTGCTTGGTTGGCCAAAAAGGGCGTATGCGTTTTTTTCTGAATATATTCAGGAAAAAATGCATACGCCCTTTTTGGCCAAGTGCATCATTGTGGACGTTCTGCCTCTTTTCCTATGCTTTACATGCAATTCCAGTCTACCTCCTGAAATCGGTTTCCTGCAATTCTGCCCCGCTTTCAAGTCCTCTTGGCAGCCTTACTTCAATATATTTTTGGACGATAGCTGTCATTTTTAACTCTGCAGGTTTGTGAATTACAGTGCCCCTGAGCTCCTTTCTTCAACTCGCTTTCTTGTGAGCTGGGCGCAACACCGCAGTATTGCTTCAGGCCCTAGTGTGGTTCCGGCATGGCATGCTGAGCCTTTGGTTAATTCCTCTTCCTGGTGGGAAATGAGAGTTAAATTTGCCCGTCCAGACACCTCCATCTAGTCTCTCATTTGTTCTCCCTATTCCTGTTCATTTTCCGCAGAAATTGCAAACTGGGCCAAACAGGAGGTTAAAGGCACTGACTCTCCAAGTGGGGAGAGTGTTAGTAAAGCGTATGGAATGTTGCACCCGAGTACCAGGGGAGAAAAACTGAGAGACATTTGAACACCTTTCCCGATCACACGGTGGATCATACTCTGGGTTCCACATGCATGTTTTAGCTGAAGGAAGAATCCCTTAAACCTGGAGAGTTGAGACCCATGGAATGGCTACCATGCAATATGACTTCAAAGGGTCTGCATTTGCTCATCAAACCTCACCAATCCTATCACTGCTGCGTTTATGCCGCTGTACACATGCTTGATTCTCTTTTGGAGACATATAAATCCATAGGTTTTAAGATTATTACTAGTCAGGTATATTCTTAGGCGATTAATATGGGGTGTAGAGTCCACTTCATTGAGCAAGGAGTAGCTCTTGTCTATTACATATTTGGCTTATGGAATGGTATCTGTGCTAATTTCAATCTCTGGTTTTATGCAGCACCCCAACTCACCTTTCCCCTTAAGCAAGCATAAGTTGGTTTTCTACATTTGAGACCGTGTTCTGTTTTGTAATTCAGTTTCTGTGTAGCCAAGTTTACATTCCGTGTATTAGTGATATCTTATGATGTTTCTTTTTCTGTGTGACTTATTTCACTTAGAATCATCGTACCTGAATCCACTCATTATGCTGCTATGGGTTTGATGACATAGATTTCATTCCTGAGTGATATTGCATTGTACGTAAGTACCACAACTTCTTTATCCATTTTTCACTTTCTGCGATATTGAACTTGTACCATAAACGAGATTCTTGTAAACAGAGCCGGCCCAAACTTTGGGGTGGCTGTGTCTTTTTGATTTTAATTTCCCTAAGCTATAGGACCATAAGTGGAAGTGCCCTAGGCTCTGTTGCTTTGTTTTTCAGATGTTTCAGGAAACACCATACACTTCTCCAGAGTGGCTGTTGGCAATTTACATCCCGCCCACCAGCATAACAAGGCTCTCAGTTCTCCATGGCCTGTCCTGCCTTTCTGGATTTTACACTTTTTTCAGATGGCCCTTTTGACCGGGAAGCAGTGAGACTTCATTGTAGTGCAGATTTCCTTTGCAAGCTTGCTTGGTTGGCCAAAAAGGGCGTATGCGTTTTTTCCTGAATATATTCAGGAAAAAACGCAAACGCCCTTTTTGGCCAAGTGCATCATTGTGGACGTTCTGCCTCTTTTCCTATGCTTTACATGCAATTCCAGTCTACCTCCTGAAATCGGTTTCCTGCAATTCTGCCCCGCTTTCAAGTCCTCTTGGCAGCCTTACTTCAATATATTTTTGGACGATAGCTGTCATTTTTAACTCTGCAGGTTTGTGAATTACAGTGCCCCTGAGCTCCTTTCTTCAACTCGCTTTCTTGTGAGCTGGCCGCAACACCGCAGGATTGCTTCAGGCCCTAGTGTGGTTCCGGCATGGCACGCTGAGCCTTTGGTTAATTCCTCTTCCTGGTGGGAAATGAGAGTTAAATTTGCCCATCCAGACACCTCCAGCTAGTCTCTCATTGGTTCTCCCTATTCCTGTTCATTTTCCGCAGAAATTGTAAACTGGGCCAAACAGGAGGTTAAAGGCACTGACTCTCCAAGTGGGGAGAGTGTTAGTAAAGCGTCTGGAATGTTGCACCCGAGTATCAGGGGACAAAAACTGAGACACATTTGAACACGTTTCCCGATCACACGGTGGATCATACTCTGGGTTCCACATGCATGTTTTAGCTGAAGGAAGAATCCCTTAAACCTGGAGAGTTGAGACCCATGGAATGGCTACCATGCAATATGACTTCAAAGGGTCTGCATTTGCTCATCAAACCTCACCAATCCTATCACTGCTGCGTTTATGCCGCTGTACACATGCTTGATTCTCTTTTGGAGACATATAAATCCATAGGTTTTAAGATTATTACTAGTCAGGTATATTCTTAGGCGATTAATATGGGGTGTAGAGTCCACTTCGTTGAGCAAGGAGTAGCTCTTGTCTATTACATATTTGGCTTATGGAATGGTATCTGTGCTAATTTCAATCTCTGGTTTTATGCAGAACCCCAACTCACCTTTCCCCTTAAGCAATCATAAGTTGGTTTTCTACATTTGAGACCGTGTTCTGTTTTGTAATTCAGTTTCTGTGTAGCCAAGTTTACATTCCGTGTATTAGTGATATCTTATGATGTTTCTTTTTCTGTGTGACTTATCTCACTTAGAATCATCGTACCTGAATCCACTCATTATGCTGCTACGGGCCTGATGATATAGATTTCATTGCTGAGTGATATTGCATTGTACGTAAGTACCACAACTTCTTTATCCATTTTTCACCTTCTGTGATATTGAATTTGTACTGTAAATGAGGTTCTTGTAAACAGAGCTGTCCCAAACTTTGGGGTGGCTGTGTCTTTTTGATTTTAATTTCCCTAAGCTATAGGACCATAAGTGGAAGTGCCCTAGGCTCTGTTGCTTTGTTTTTTAGATGTTTCAGGAAACACCATACACTTCTCCAGAGTGGCTGTTGGCAATTTACATCCCGCCCATCAGCATAACAAGGCTCCCAGTTCTCCATGGCCTGTCCTGCCTTTCTGGATTTTACACTTTTTTCAGATGGCCCTTTTGACCGGGGGGCAGTGAGACTTCATTGTAGTGCAGATTTCCTTTGCAAGCTTGCTTGGTTGGCCAAAAAGGGCGTATGCGTTTTTTCCTGAATATATTCAGGAAAAAATGCATACGCCCTTTTTGGCCAAGTGCATCATTGTGGACGTTCTGCCTCTTTTCCTATGCTTTACATGCAATTCCAGTCTACCTCCTGAAATCGGTTTCCTGCAATTCTGCCCCGCTTTCAAGTCCTCTTGGCAGCCTTACTTCAATATATTTTTGGACGATAGCTGTCATTTATAACTCTGCAGGTTTGTGAATTACAGTGCCCCTGAGCTCCTTTCTTCAACTCGCTTTCTTGTGAGCTGGCCGCAACACCGCAGGATTGCTTCAGGCCCTAGTGTCGTTCCGGCATGGCACGCTGAGCCTTTGGTTAATTCCTCTTCCTGGTGGGAAATGAGAGTTAAATTTGCCCGTCCAGACACCTCCAGCTAGTCTCTCACTGGTTCTCCCTATTCCTGTTCATCTTCCGCAAAAATTGCAAACTGGGCCAAACAGGAGGTTAAAGGCACTGACTCTCCAAGTGGGGAGAGTGTTAGTAAAGCGACTGGAATGTTGCACCCGAGTACCAGGGGACGAAAACTGAGACACATTTGAACACGTTTCCCGATCACACGGTGGATCATACTCTGGGTTCCACATGCATGTTTTAGCTGAAGGAAGAATCCCTTAAACCTGGAGAGTTGAGACCCATGGAATGGGTACCATGCAATATGACTTCAAAGGGTCTGCATTTGCTCACCGAACCTCACCAATCCTATTACTGCTGCATTTATGCCTCTGTAGACACGCTTGATTCTCTTTCGGAGACATATAAATCCATAGGTTTTAAGATTCTTACTAGTCAGGTATATTCTTAGGCATTTAATATGGGGTGTTGAGTCCACTTTCTTGAGCAAGGAGTAGCTCTTGTCTATTACCTATTTGGCTTATGGAATGGTATCTGTGCTAATTTCAATCTCTGGTTTTATGCAGCACCCCAACTCACCTTTCCCCTTAAGCAAGCATAAGTTGGTTTTCTACATTTGAGATCCTGTTCTGTTTTGTAATTCAGTTTCTGTGTAGCCAAGTTTACATTCCGTGTAGTAGTGATATCTTATGATGTTTCTTTTTCTGTGTGACTTATCTCACTTAGAATCATCGTACCTGAATCCACTCATTATGCTGCTACGGGCCTGATGATATAGATTTCATTGCTGAGTGATATTGCATTGTACGTAAGTACCACAACTTCTTTATCCATTTTTCACCTTCTGTGATATTGAATTTGTACTGTAAATGAGGTTCTTGTAAACAGAGCTGTCCCAAACTTTGGGGTGGCTGTGTCTTTTTGATTTTAATTTCCCTAAGCTATAGGACCATAAGTGGAAGTGCCCTAGGCTCTGTTGCTTTGTTTTTTAGATGTTTCAGGAAACACCATACACTTCTCCAGAGTGGCTGTTGGCAATTTACATCCCGCCCATCAGCATAACAAGGCTCCCAGTTCTCCATGGCCTGTCCTGCCTTTCTGGATTTTACACTTTTTTCAGATGGCCCTTTTGACCGGGGGGCAGTGAGACTTCATTGTAGTGCAGATTTCCTTTGCAAGCTTGCTTGGTTGGCCAAAAAGGGCGTATGCGTTTTTTCCTGAATATATTCAGGAAAAAACTCATATGCCCTTTTTGGCCAAGTGCATCATTGTGGACGTTCTGCCTCTTTTCCTATGCTTTACATGCAATTCCAGTCTACCTCCTGAAATCGGTTTCCTGCAATTCTGCCCCGCTTTCAAGTCCTCTTGGCAGCCTTACTTCAATATATTTTTGGACGATAGCTGTCATTTATAACTCTGCAGGTTTGTGAATTACAGTGCGCCTGAGCTCCTTTCTTCAACTCGCTTTCTTGTGAGCTGGCCGCAACACCGCAGGATTGCTTCAGGCCCTAGTGTCGTTCCGGCATGGCACGCTGAGCCTTTGGTTAATTCCTCTTCCTGGTGGGAAATGAGAGTTAAATTTGCCCGTCCAGACACCTCCAGCTAGTCTCTCACTGGTTCTCCCTATTCCTGTTCAACTTTCGCAAAAATTGCAAACTGGGCCAAACAGGAGGTTAAAGGCACTGACTCTCCAAGTGGGGAGAGTGTTAGTAAAGCGACTGGAATGTTGCACCCGAGTACCAGGGGACGAAAACTGAGACACATTTGAACACGTTTCCCGATCACACGTTGGATCATACTCTGGGTTCCACATGCATGTTTTAGCTGAAGGAAGAATCCCTTAAACCTGGAGAGTTGAGACCCATGGAATGGGTACCATGCAATATGACTTCAAAGGGTCTGCATTTGCTCACCGAACCTCACCAATCCTATTACTGCTGCATTTATGCCTCTGTAGACACGCTTGATTCTCTTTCGGAGACATATAAATCCATAGGTTTTAAGATTCTTACTAGTCAGGTATATTCTTAGGCATTTAATATGGGGTGTTGAGTCCACTTTCTTGAGCAAGGAGTAGCTCTTGTCTATTACCTATTTGGCTTATGGAATGGTATCTGTGCTAATTTCAATCTCTGGTTTTATGCAGCACCCCAACTCACCTTTCCCCTTAAGCAAGCATAAGTTGGTTTTCTACATTTGAGATCCTGTTCTGTTTTGTAATTCAGTTCCTGTGTAGCCAAGTTTACATTCCGTGTATTAGTGATATCTTATGATGTTTCTTTTTCTGTGTGACTTATTTCACTTAGAATCATCGTACCTGAATCCACTCATTATGCTGCTACGGGCCTGATGACATAGATTTCATTCCTGAGTGATATTGCATTGTACGTAAGTACCACAACTTCTTTATCCATTTTTCACTTTCTGCGATATTGAACCTGTACCATAAACGAGATTCTTGTAAATAGAGCCGGCCCAAACTTTGGGGTGGCTGTGTCTTTTTGATTTTAATTTCCCTAAGCTATAAGACCATAAGTGGAAGTGCCCTAGGCTCTGTTGCTTTGTTTTTTAGATGTTTCAGGAAACACCATACACTTCTCCAGAGTGGCTGTTGGCAATTTACATCCCGCCCATCAGCATAACAAGGCTCCCAGTTCTCCATGGCCTGTCCTGCCTTTCTGGATTTTATACTTTTTTCAGATGGCCCTTTTGACCGGGGGGCAGTGAGACTTCATTGTACTGCAGATTTCCTTTGCAAGCTTGCTTGGTTGGCCCAAAAGGGCGTATGCGTTTTTTCCTGAATATATTCAGGAAAAAACGCATATGCCCTTTTTGGCCAAGTGCATCATTGTGGACGTTCTGCCTCTTTTCCTATGCTTTACATGCAATTCCAGTCTACCTCCTGAAATCGGATTCCTGCAATTCTGCCCCGCTTTCAAGTCCTCTTGGCAGCCTTACTTCAATATATTTTTGGACGATAGCTGTCATTTTTAACTCTGCAGGTTTGTGAATTACAGTGCCCCTGAGCTCCTTTCTTCAACTCGCTTTCTTGTGAGCTGGCCGCAACACCGCAGCATTGCTTCAGGCCCTAGTGTGGTTCCGGCATGGCACGCTGAGCCTTTGGTTAATTCCTCTTCCTGGTGGGAAATGAGAGTTAAATTTGCCCGTCCAGACACCTCCAGCTAGTCTCTCATTGGTTCTCCCTATTCCTGTTCATTTTCCGCAGAAATTGCAAACTGGGCCAAACAGGAGGTTAAAGGCAGTGACTCTCCAAGTGGGGAGAGTTTTAGTAAAGCGTCTGGAATGTTGCACCCGAGTACCAGCGGAGAAAATCTGAGACACATTTGAATACGTTTCCCGATCACACGGTGGATCATACTCTGGGTTCCACATGCATGTTTTAGCTGAAGGAAGAATCCCTTAAACCTGGAGAGTTGAGACCCATGGAATGGCTAGCATGCAATATGACTTCAAAGGGTCTGCATTTGCTCATCAAACCTCACCAATCCTATCACTGCTGCGTTTATGCTGCTGTACACATGCTTGATTCTCTTTTGGAGACATATAAATCCATAGGTTTTAAGATTATTACTAGTCAGGTATATTCTTAGGCGATTAATATGGGGTGTAGAGTCCACTTCGTTGAGCAAGGAGTAGCTCTTGTCTATTACATATTTGGCTTATGGAACGGTATCTGTGCTAATTTCAATCTCTGGTTTTATGCAGAACCCCAACTCACCTTTCCCCTTAAGCAAGCATAAGTTGGTTTTCTACATTTGAGACCGTGTTCTGTTTTGTAATTCAGTTTCTGTGTAGCCAAGTTTACATTCCGTGTAGTAGTGATATCTTATGATGTTTCCTTTTCTGTGTGACTTATCTCACTTAGAATCATCGTACCTGAATCCACTCATTATGCTGCTACGGGCCTGATGATGTAGATTTCATTGCTGAGTGATATTGCATTGTACGTAAGTACCACAAATTCTTTATCCATTTTTCACCTTCTGTGATATTGAATTTGTACTGTAAATGAGGTTCTTGTAAACAGAGCCGTCCCAAACTTTGGGGTGGCTGTGTCTTTTTGATTTTAATTTCCCTAAGCTATAGGACCATAAGTGGAAGTGCCCTAGGCTCTGTTGCTTTGTTTTTTAGATGTTTCAGGAAACACCATACACTTCTCCAGAGTGGCTGTTGGCAATTTACATCCCGCCCATCAGCATAACAAGGCTCCCAGTTCTCCATGGCCTGTCCTGCCTTTCTGGATTTTACACTTTTTTCAGATGGCCCTTTTGACCGGGGGGCAGTGAGACTTCATTGTAGTGCAGATTTCCTTTGCAAGCTTGCTTGGTTGGCCAAAAAGGGCGTATGCGTTTTTTCCTGAATATATTCAGGAAAAAACGCATACGCCCTTTTTGGCCAAGTGCATCATTGTGGACATTCTGTCTCTTTTCGTATGCTTTACATGCAATTCCAGTCTACCTCCTGAAATCGGTTTCCTGCAATTCTGCCCCGCTTTCAAGTCCTCTTGGCAGCCTTACTTCAATATATTTTTGGACGATAGCTGTCATTTATAACTCTGCAGGTTTGTGAATTACAGTGCCCCTGAGCTCCTTTCTTCAACTCGCTTTCTTGTGAGCTGGCCGCAACACCGCAGCATTGCTTCAGGCCCTAGTGTGGTTCCGGCATGGCACGCTGAGCCTTTGGTTAATTCCTCTTCCTGGTGGGAAATGAGAGTTAAATTTGCCCGTCCAGACACCTCCAGCTAGTCTCTCACTGGTTCTCCCTATTCCTGTTCATCTTCCGCAAAAATTGCAAACTGGGCCAAACAGGAGGTTAAAGGCACTGACTCTCCAAGTGGGGAGAGTGTTAGTAAAGCGTCTGGAATGTTGCACCCGAGTACCAGGGGACGAAACCTGAGACACATTTGAACACGTTTCCCGATCACACGGTGGATCATACTCTGGGTTCCACATGCATGTTTTAGCTGAAGGAAGAATCCCTTAAACCTGGAGAGTTGAGACCCATGGAATGGCTACCATGCAATATGACCTCAAAGGGTCTGCATTGGCTCACCAAACCTCACCAATCCTATCACTGCTGCGCTTATGCCACTGTACACACGCTTGATTCTCTTTCGGAGACATATAAAACCATAGGTTTTAAGATTCTTACTAGTCAGCTATATTCTTAAACGTTTAATATGGGGTGTTGAGTCCTCTTCGTTGAGCAAGGAGTAGCTCTTGTCTATTACATATTTGGCTTATGGAACGGTATCTGTGCTAATTTCAATCTCTGGTTTTATGCAGCACCCCAACTAACCTTTCCCCTTAAGCAAGCATAAGTTGGTTTTCTACATTTGAGACCTTGTTCTCTTTTGTAATTCAGTTCCTGTGTAGCCAAGTTTACATTCCGTGTATTAGTGATATCTTATGATGTTTCTTTTTCTGTGTGACTTATGTCACTTAGAATCATCGTATCTGAATCCACTCATTATGCTGCTATGGGCCTGATGACATAGATTTCATTGCTGAGTGATATTGCATTGTACGTAAGTACCAAAACTTCTTTATCCATTTTTCGCTTTCTGTGATATTGAACTTGTACCGTAAATGAGGATCTTGTAAACAGAGCCGTCCCAAACTTTGGGGTGGCTGTGTCTTTTTGATTTTAATTTCCCTAAGCTATAGGACCATAAGTGGAAGTGCCCTAGGCTCTGTTGCTTTGTTTTTTAGATGTTTCAGGAAACACCATACACTTCTCCAGAGTGGCTGTTGGCAATTTACATCCCGCCCATCAGCATAACAAGGCTCCCAGTTCTCCATGGCCTGTCCGGCCTTTCTGGATTTTACACTTTTTTCAGATGGCCCTTTTGACTGGGGGGCAGTGAGACTTCATTGTAGTGCAGATTTCCTTTGCAAGCTTGCTTGGTTGGCCAAAAAGGGCGTATGCGTTTTTTCCTGAATATATTCAGGAAAAAACGCATACGCCCTTTTTGGCCAAGTGCATCATTGTGGATACTCTGTCGCTTTTCCTATGCTTTACATGCAATTCCAGTCTACCTCCTGAAATCGGATTCCTTCAATTCTGCCCCGCTTTCGAGTCCTCTTGGCAGCCTTACTTCAATATATTTTTGGACGATAGCTGTCATTTATAACTCTGCAGGTTTGTGAATTACAGTGCCCCTGAGCTCCTTTCTTCAACTCGCTTTCTTGTGAGCTGTCCGCAACACCGCAGGATTGCTTCAGGCCCTAGTGTGGTTCCGGCATGGCACGCTGAGCCTTTGGTTAATTCCTCTTCCTGGTGGGAAATGAGAGTTAAATTTGCCCATCCAGACACCTCCAGCTAGTCTCTCATTGGTTCTCCCTATTCCTGTTCATTTTCCGCAGAAATTGTAAACTGGGCCAAACAGGAGGTTAAAGGCACTGACTCTCCAAGTGGGGAGAGTGTTAGTAAAGCCTATGGAATGTTGCACCCGAGTACCAGGGGACAAAAACTGAGACACATTTGAACACGTTTCCCGATCACACGGTGGATCATACTCTGGGTTCCACATGCATGTTTTAGGTGAAGGAAGAATCCCTTAAACCTGGAGAGTTGAGACCCATGGAATGGCTACCATGCAATATGACTTCAAAGGGTCTGCATTTGCTCATCAAACCTCACCAATCCTATCACTGCTGCGTTTATGCCGCTGTACACATGCTTGATTCTCTTTTGGAGACATATAAATCCATAGGTTTTAAGATTATTACTAGTCAGGTATATTCTTAGGCGATTAATATGGGGTGTAGAGTCCACTTCGTTGAGCAAGGAGTAGCTCTTGTCTATTACATATTTGGCTTATGGAATGGTATCTGTGCTAATTTCAATCTCTGGTTTTATGCAGAACCCCAACTCACCTTTCCCCTTAAGCAAGCATAAGTTGGTTTTCTACATTTGAGACCCTGTTCTGTTTTGTAATTCAGTTCCTGTGTAGCCAAGTTTACATTCCGTGTAGTAGTGATATCTTATGATGTTTCTTTTTCTGTGTGACTTATTTCACTTAGAATCATCGTACCTGAATCCACTCATTATGCTGCTACGGGCCTGATGACATAGATTTCATTGCTGAGTGATATTGCATTGTACGTAAGTACCACAACTTCTTTATCCATTTTTCGCTTTCTGTGATATTGAACTTGTACCGTAAACGAGGTTCTTGTAAACAGAGCTGTCCCAAACTTTGGGGCGGCAGAGTCTTTTTGATTTAAATTGCCCTAAGCTGTAGGACCATAAGTGGAAGTGCCCTAGGCTCTGTTGCTTTGTTTTTTAGATGTTTCAGGAAACACCATACACTTCTCCAGAGTGGCTGTTGGGAATTTACATCCCGCCCTTCAGAATAACAAGGCTCCCACGTCTCCATGGCCTGTCCTGCCTTTCTGGATTTTACACTTTTTTCAGATGGCCCTTTTGACCGGGGGGCAGTGAGACTTCATTGTAGTGCATATTTCCTTTGCAAGCTTGCTTGGTTGGCCAAAAAGGGCGTATGCGTTTTTTCCTGAATATATTCAGGAAAAAACGCATACGCCCTTTTTGGCCAAGTGCATCATTGTGGACGTTCTGCCTCTTTTCCTATGCTTTACATGCAATTCCAGTCTACCTCCTGAAATCGGTTTCCTGCAATTCTGCCCCATTTCAAGTCCTCTTGGCAACCTTACTTCAATATATTTTTGGACGATAGCTGTCATTTATAACTCTGCAGGTTTGTGAATTACAGTGCCCCTGAGCTCCTTTCTTCAACTCGCTTTCTTGTGAGCTGGCCGCAACACCGCAGCATTGCTTCAGGCCCTAGTGTGGTTCCGGCATGGCACGCTGAGCCTTTGGTTAATTCCTCTTCCTGGTGGGAAATGAGAGTTAAATTTGCCCGTCCAGACACCTCCAGCTAGTCTCTCATTGGTTCTCCCTATTCCTGTTCATTTTCCACAGAAATTGCAAACTGGGCCAAACAGGAGCTTAAAGGCACTGACTCTCCAAGTGGGGAGAGTGTTAGTAAAGCGTCTGGAATGTTGCACCCGAGTACCAGGGGACGAAAACTGAGACACATTTGAACACGTTTCCCGATCACACGGTGGATCATACTCTGGGTTCCACATGCATGTTTTAGCTGAAGGAAGAATCCCTTAAACCTGGAGAGTTGAGACCCATGGAATGGGTACCATGCAATATGACTTCAAAGGGTCTGCATTTGCTCACCGAACCTCACCAATCCTATCACTGCTGCGTTTATGCTGCTGTACACACGCTTGATTCTCTTTCGGAGACATAGAAATCTATAGGTTTTAAGATATTTACTATGCAGGTATATTCTTAGGCGTTTAATATGGGGTGTTGATTCCACTTGGTTGAGCAAGGAGTAGCTCCTGTCTATTACATATTTAGCTTATGGAACGGTATCTGTGCTAATTTCAATCTCTGGTTTTATGCAGCACCCCAACTCACCTTTCCCCTTAAGCAAGCATAAGTTGGTTTTCTACATTTGAGACCCTGTTCTGTTTTGTAATTCAGTTCCTGTGTAGCCAAGTTTACATTCCGTGTAGTAGTGATATTTTATGATGTTTCTTATTCTGTGTGACTTATTTCACTTAGAATCATCGTACCTGAATCCACTCATTATGCTGCTATGGGCCCGATGACATAGATTTCATTGCTGAGTGATATTGCATTGTACGTAAGTACCACAACTTCTTTATCCATTTTTCACTTTCTGTGATATTGAACTTGTACCGTAAACGAGGTTCTTGTAAACAGAGCCGTCCCAAACTTTCGGGTGGCTGTGTATTTTTGATTTTAATTTCCCTAAGCTATAGGACCATAAGTGGAAGTGCCCTAGGCTCTGTTGCTTTGTTTTTTAGATGTTTCAGGAAACACCATACACTTCTCCAGAGTGGCTGTTGGCAATTTACATCTCGCCCATCAGCATAACAAGGCTCCCAGTTCTCCATGGCCTGTCCTGGCTTTCTGGATTTTACACATTTTTCAGATGGCCCTTTTGACCGGGGGTGAGTGAGACTTCATTGTACTGCAGATTTCCTTTGCAAGCTTGCTTGGTTGGCCAAAAAGGGCGTATGCGTTTTTTCCTGAATATATTCAGGAAAAAGCGCATATGACCTTTTTGGCCAAGTGCATCATTGTGGACGTTCTGCCTCTTTTCCTATGCTTTACATGCAATTCCAGTCTACCTCCTGAAATCAGTTTCCTGCAATTCTGCCCCGCTTTCAATTCCTCTTGGCAGCCTTACTTCAATATATTTTTGGACGATAGCTGTCATTTATAACTCTGCAGGTTTGTGAATTACAGTGCCCCTGAGCTCCTTTCTTCAACTCGCTTTCTTGTGAGCTGGCCGCAACACCGCAGCATTGCTTCAGGCCCTAGTGTGGTTCCGGCATGGCACAATGAGCCTTTGGTTAATTCCTCCTCCTGGTGGGAAATGAGAGTTAAATTTGCCCGTCCAGACACCTCCAGCTAGTCTCTCATTGGTTCTCCCTATTCCTGTTCATTTTCCGCAGAAATTGCAAACTGGGCCAAACAGGAGGTTAAAGGCACTGACTCTCCAATTAGGGAGAGTGTTAGTAAAGCGTCTGGAATGTTGCCCCTGAGTACCAGGGGACGAAAACTGAGACACATTTGAACACGTTTCCCGATCACACGGTGGATCATACTCTGGGTTCCACATGCATGTTTTAGCTGAAGGAAGAATCCCTTAAACCTGGAGAGTTGAGACCCATGGAATTGGTACCATGCAATATGACTTCAAAGGGTCTGCATTGGCTCACCGAACCTCACCAATCCTATCACTGCTGCGCTTATGCCGCTGTACACACTCTTGATTCTCTTTTGGAGACATATAAATCCATAGGTTTTAAGATTCTTACTAGTCAGGTATATTCTTAGACGTTTAATATCGGGTGTTGAGTCCACTTCGTTGAGCAAGGAGTAGCTCTTGTCTATTACATATTTGGCTTATGGAATTGTATCTGTGCTAAATTCAATCTCTGGTTTTATGCAGCACCCCAACTCACCTTTCCCTTAAGCAAGCATAAGTTGGTTTTCTACATTTGAGACCCTGTTCTGTTTTGTAATTAAGTTCCTGTGTAGCCAAGATTACATTCCTTGTAGTAGTGATAACTTATGATGTTTCTTTTTCTGTGTGACTTATTTCACTTAGAATCATCGTACCTGAATCCACTCATTATGATGCTACGGGCCTGATGACATAGATTTCATTGCTGAGTGATATTGCCTTGTACGTAAGTACCACAACTTCTTTATCCATTTTTCACTTTCTGCGATATTGAACTTGTACCGTGAACGAGGTTCTTGTAAACAGAGCCGTCCCAAACTTTGGGGTGGCTGTGTCTTTTTGATTTTAATTTCCCTAAGCTATAGGACCATAAGTGGAAGTGCCCTAGGCTCTGTTGCTTTGTTTTTTAGATGTTTCAGGAAACACCATACACTTCTCCAGAGTGGCTGTTGGCAATTTACATCCCGCCCATCAGCATAACAAGGCTCCCACGTCTCCATGGCCTGTCCTGCCTTTCTGGATTTTACACTTTTTTCAGATGGCCCTTTTGACCGGGGGGCAGTGAGACTTCATTGTAGTGCACATTTCCTTTGCAAGCTTGCTTGGTTGGCCAAAAAGGGCGTATGCGTTTTTTCCTGAATATATTCAGGAAAAAACGCATACACCCTTTTTGGCCAAGTGCATCATTGTGGACGTTCTGCCTCTTTTCCTATGCTTTACATGCAATTCCAGTCTACCTCCTGAAATCGGATTCCTGCAATTCTGCCCCCCTTTCGAGTCCTCTTGGCAGCCTTACTTCAATATATTTTTGGACGATAGCTGTCATTTATAACTCTGCAGGTTTGTGAATTACAGTGCCCCTGAGCTCCTTTCTTCAACTCGCTTTCTTGTGAGCTGGCCACAACACCGCAGCCTTGCTTCAGACCCTAGTGTGGTTCCGGCATGGCACGCTGAGCCTTTGGTTAATTCCTCTTCCTGGTGGGAAATGAGAGTTAAATTTGCCCGTCCAGACACCTCCAGCTAGTCTCTCATTGGTTCTCCCTATTCCTGTTCATTTTCCGCAGAAATTGCAAACTGGGCCAAACAGGAGGTTAAAGGCACTGACTCTCCAAGTGGGAAGAGTGTTAGTAAAGCGTCTGGAATGTTGCACACGAGTACCAGGGGACGAAACCTGAGACACATTTGAACACGTTTCCCGATCACACGGTGGATCATACTCTGGGTTCCACATGCATGTTTTAGCTGAAGGAAGAATCCCTTAAACCTGGAGAGTTGAGACCCATGGAATGGGTACCATGCAATATGACTTCAAAGGTTCTGCATTTGCTCACCGAACCTCACCAATCCTATCACTGCTGCGTTTATGCCGCTGTACACACGCTTGATTCTCTTTCGGAGACATAGAAATCCATAGGTTTTAAGATTTTTACTAGGCAGGTATATTCTTAGGCGTTTAATATGGGGTGTTGTGTCCTCTTCGTTGAGCAAGGAGTAGCTCTTGTCTATTACATATTTGGCTTATGGAACGGTATCTGTGCTAATTTCAATCTCTGGTTTTATGCAGCACCCGAACTCACCTTTCTCCTTAAGCAAGCATAAGTTGGTTTTCTACATTTCAGACCCTGTTCTGTTTTGTAATTCAGTTCCTGGGTAGCCAAGATTACATTCCATGTAGTAGTGATAACTTATGATGTTTCTTTTTCTGTGTGACTTATTTCACTTAGAATCATCGTACCGGAATCCACTCATTATGCTGCTACGGGCCTGATGACATAGATTTCATTGCTGAGTGATATTGCCTTGTACGTAAGTACCACAACTTCTTTATCCATTTTTCACTTTCTGTGATATTGAATTTGTACTGTAAATGACGTTCTTGGAAACAGAGCCATCCCAAACTTTGAGGTGGCTGTGTCTTTTTGATTTTAATTTCCCTAAGCTATAGGACCATAAGTGGAAGTGCCCTAGGCTCTGTTGCTTTGTTTTTTAGATGTTTCAGGAAACACCATACACTTCTCCAGAGTGGCTGTTGGCAATTTACATCCCGCCCATCAGCATAACAAGGCTCCCAGTTCTCCATGGCCTGTCCTGCCTTTCTGGATTTTACACATTTTTCAGATGGCCCTTTTGACCGGGGGGCAGTGAGACTTCATTGTAGTGCAGATTTCCTTTGCAAGCATGCTTGGTTGGCCAAAAAGTGCGTATGCGTTTTTTCCTGAATATATTCAGTAAAAAATGCATACGCCCTTTTTGGCCAAGTGCATCATTGTGGACGTTCTGCCTCTTTTCCTATGCTTTACATGCAATTCCAGTCTACCTCCTGAAACCCGTTTCCTGCAATTCTGCCCCGCTTTCAAGTCCTCTTGGCAGCCTTACTTCAATATATTTTTGGACGATAGCTGTCATTTTTAACTCTGCAGGTTTGTGAATTACAGTGCCCCTGAGCTCCTTTCTTCAACTCGCTTTCTTGTGAGCTGGCCGCAACACCGCAGGATTGCTTCAGGCCCTAGTGTGGTTCCGGCATGGCACTCTGAGCCTTTGGTTAATTCCTCTTCCTGGTGGGAAATGAGAGTTAAATTTGCCCGTCCAGACACCTCCAGCTAGTCTCTCATTGGTTCTCCCTATTCCTGTTCATTTTCCGCAGAAATTGCAAACTGGGCCAAACAGGAGGTTAAAGGCACTGACTCTCCAAGTGGGAAGAGTGTTAGTAAAGCGTCTGGAATGTTGCACACGAGTACCAGGGGACGAAACCTGAGACACATTTGAACACGTTTCCCGATCACACGGTGGATCATACTCTGGGTTCCACATGCATGTTTTAGCTGAAGGAAGAATCCCTTAAACCTGGAGAGTTGAGACCCATGGAATGGGTACCATGCAATATGACTTCAAAGGTTCTGCATTTGCTCACCGAACCTCACCAATCCTATCACTGCTGCGTTTATGCCGCTGTACACACGCTTGATTCTCTTTCGGAGACATAGAAATCCATAGGTTTTAAGATTTTTACTAGGCAGGTATATTCTTAGGCGTTTAATATGGGGTGTTGTGTCCTCTTCGTTGAGCAAGGAGTAGCTCTTGTCTATTACATATTTGGCTTATGGAACGGTATCTGTGCTAATTTCAATCTCTGGTTTTATGCAGCACCCGAACTCACCTTTCTCCTTAAGCAAGCATAAGTTGGTTTTCTACATTTCAGACCCTGTTCTGTTTTGTAATTCAGTTCCTGGGTAGCCAAGATTACATTCCATGTAGTAGTGATAACTTATGATGTTTCTTTTTCTGTGTGACTTATTTCACTTAGAATCATCGTACCGGAATCCACTCATTATGCTGCTACGGGCCTGATGACATAGATTTCATTGCTGAGTGATATTGCCTTGTACGTAAGTACCACAACTTCTTTATCCATTTTTCACTTTCTGTGATATTGAATTTGTACTGTAAATGACGTTCTTGGAAACAGAGCCATCCCAAACTTTGAGGTGGCTGTGTCTTTTTGATTTTAATTTCCCTAAGCTATAGGACCATAAGTGGAAGTGCCCTAGGCTCTGTTGCTTTGTTTTTTAGATGTTTCAGGAAACACCATACACTTCTCCAGAGTGGCTGTTGGCAATTTACATCCCGCCCATCAGCATAACAAGGCTCCCAGTTCTCCATGGCGTGTCCTGCCTTTCTGGATTTTACACATTTTTCAGATGGCCCTTTTGACTGGGGGGCAGTGAGACTTCATTGTAGTGCAGATTTCCTTTGCAAGCATGCTTGGTTGGCCAAAAAGTGCGTATGCGTTTTTTCCTGAATATATTCAGTAAAAAATGCATACGCCCTTTTTGGCCAAGTGCATCATTGTGGACGTTCTGCCTCTTTTCCTATGCTTTACATGCAATTCCAGTCTACCTCCTGAAACCCGTTTCCTGCAATTCTGCCCCGCTTTCAAGTCCTCTTGGCAGCCTTACTTCAATATATTTTTGGACGATAGCTGTCATTTTTAACTCTGCAGGTTTGTGAATTACAGTGCCCCTGAGCTCCTTTCTTCAACTCGCTTTCTTGTGAGCTGGCCGCAACACCGCAGGATTGCTTCAGGCCCTAGTGTGGTTCCGGCATGGCACACTGAGCCTTTGGTTAATTCCTCTTCCTGGTGGGAAATGAGAGTTAAATTTGCCCCTCCAGACACCTCCAGCTAGTCTCTCATTGGTTCTCCCTATTCCTGTTCATTTTCCGCAGAAATTGCAAACTGGGCCAAACAGGAGGTTAAAGGCACTGACTCTCCAAGTGGGGAGAGTGTTAGTAAAGCGTCTGGAATGTTGCACCCGAGTACCAGGGGACGAAACCTGAGACACATTTGAACACGTTTCCCGATCACACGGTGGATCATAGTCTGGGTTCCACATGCATGTTTTAGCTGAAGGAAGAATCCCTTAAACCTGGAGAGTTGAGACCCATGGAATGGGTACCATGCAATATGACTTCAAAGGGTCTGCATTTGCTCACCGAACCACACCAATCCTATCACTGCTGCGTTTATGCTGCTGTACACACGCTTGATTCTCTTTCGGAGACATAGAAATCCATAGGTTTTAAGATTTTTACTAGGCAGGTATATTCTTAGGCGTTTAATATGGGGTGTTGATGCCACTTGGTTGAGCAAGGAGTAGCTCTTGTCTATTACATATTTGGCTTATGGAACGGTATCTGTGCTAATTTCAATCTCTGGTTTTATGCAGCACCCCAACTCACCTTTCTCCTTAAGCAAGCATAAGTTGGTTTTCTACATTTGAGAACCTGTTCTGTTTTGTAATTCAGTTCCTGGGTAGCCAAGATTACATTCCGTGTAGTAGTGATAACTTATGATGTTTCTTATTCTGTGTGACTTATTTCACTTAGAATCATCGTACCTGAATCCACTCATTATGCTGCTATGGGCCTGATGACATAGATTTCATTGCTGAGTGATATTGCATTGTACGTAAGTACCACAACTTCTTTATCCATTTTTCACTTTCTGTGATATTGAACTTGTACCGTAAACGAGGTTCTTGTAAACAGAGCCGTCCCAAACTTTCGGGTGGCTGTGTCTTTTTGATTTTAATTTCCCTAAGCTATAGGACCATAAGTGGAAGTGCCCTAGGCTCTGATGCTTTGGTTTTTAGATGTTTCAGGAAACACCATACACTTCTCCAGAGTGGCTGTTGGCAATTTACATCCCACCCATCAGCATAACAAGGCTCCCAGTTCTCCATGGGCTGTCCTGCCTTTCTGGATTTTACACTTTTTTCAGATGGCCCTTTTGACCGGGGGGGCAGTGAGACTTCATTGTAGTGCAGATTTCCTTTGCAAGCTTGCTTGGTTGGCCCAAAAGGGCGTATGCATTTTTTCCTGAGTATATTCAGGAAAAAACGCATACGCCCTTTTTGGCCAAGTGCATCATTGTGGACGTTCTGCCTCTTTTCCTATGCTTTACATGCAATTCCAGTCTACCTCCTGAAATCGGTTTCCTGCAATTCTGCCCCGCTTTCAAGTCCTCTTGGCAGCCATACTTCAATATATTTTTGGACTATAGCTGTCATTTATAACTCTGCAGGTTTGTGAATTACAGTGCCCCTGAGCTCCTTTCTTCAACTCGCTTTCTTGTGAGCTGGCCGCAACACCGCAGGCTTGCTTCAGGCCCTAGTGTGGTTCCGGCATGGCACGCTGAGCCTTTGGTTAATTCCTCTTCCTGGTGGGAAATGAGAGTTAAATTTGCCCGTCCAGACACCTCCAGCTAGTCTCTCATTGGTTCTCCCTATTCCTGTTCATTTTCCACAGAAATTGCAAACTGGGCCAAACAGGAGGTTAAAGGCACTGACTCTCCAAGTGGGAAGAGTGTTAGTAAAGCGTCTGGAATGTTGCACACGAGTACCAGGGGACGAAACCTGAGACACATTTGAACACGTTTCCCGATCACACGGTGGATCATACTCTGGGTTCCACATGCATGTTTTAGCTGAAGGAAGAATCCCTTAAACCTGGAGAGTTGAGACCCATGGAATTGGTACCATGCAATATGACTTCAAAGGGTCTGCATTGGCTCACCGAACCTCACCAATCCTATCACTGCTGCGCTTATGCCGCTGTACACACGCTTGATTCTCTTTCGGAGACATATAAATCCATAGGTTTTAAGATTCTTACTAGTCAGGTATATTCTTAGGCGTTTAATATGGGGTGTTGTGTCCTCTTCATTGAGCAAGGAGTAGCTCTTGTCTATTACATATTTGTATTATGGAACGGTATCTGTGCTAATTTCAATCTCTGGTTTTATGTAGCACCCCAACTCACCTTTCCCCTTAAGCAAGCATAAGTTGGTTTTCTACATTTGAGACCCTGTTCTGTTTTGTAATTCTGTTCCTGTGTAGCCAAGTTTACATTCCGTGTATTAGTGATATCTTATGATGTTTCTTTTTCTGTGTGACTTATCTCACTTAGAATCATCGTACCTGAATCCACTCATTATGCTGCTATGGGCCTGATGACATAGATTTCATTGCTGAGTGATATTGCATTGTACGTAAGTACCACAACTTCTTTATCCATTTTTCACTACTGTGATATTGAACTTGTACCGTAAACGAGGTTCTTGTAAACAGAGCCGTCCCATACTTTGGGGTGGCTGTGTCTTTTTGATTTTAATTTCCCTAATCTATAGGACCATAAGTGGAAGTGCCCTAGGCTCTGTTGCTTTGTTTTTTATATGTTTCAGGAAACACCATACACTTCTCCAGAGTGGCTGTTGGCAATTTACATACCGCCCATCAGCATAACAAGGCTCCCAGTTCTCCATGGCCTGTCCTGCCTTTCTGGATTTTACACTTTTTTCAGATGGCCCTTTTGACCGGGGGGCAGTGAGACTTCATTGTAGTGCAGATTTCCTTTGCAAGCTTGCTTGGTTGGCCAAAAAGGGCGTATGCGTTTTTTCCTGAATATATTCAGGAAAAAACGCATACGCCCTTTTTGGCCAAGTGCATCATTGTGGACGTTCTGCCTCTTTTCCTATGCTTTACATGCAATTCCAGTCTACCTCCTGAAATCGGTTTCCTGCAATTCTGCCCCGCTTTCAAGTCCTCTTGGCAGCCTTACTTCAATATATTTTTGGACGATAGCTGTCATTTATAACTCTGCAGGTTTGTGAATTACAGTGCCCCTGAGCTCCTTTCTT
This sequence comes from Pseudorca crassidens, assembly GCF_039906515.1. Lineage (NCBI taxonomy): Eukaryota > Metazoa > Chordata > Mammalia > Artiodactyla > Delphinidae > Pseudorca > Pseudorca crassidens. Next base: position 163,796,938 of record NC_090296.1, read on the forward strand.
CAACTCGCTTTCTTGTGAGCTGGCCGCAACACCGCAGCATTGCTTCAGGCCCTAGTGTGGTTCCGGCATGGCACGCTGAGCCTTTGGTTAATTCCCCTTCCTGGTGGGAAATGAGAGTTAAATTTGCCCGTCCAGACACCTCCAGCTAGTCTCTCATTGGTTCTCCCTATTCCTGTTCATTTTCCGCAGAAATTGCAAACTGGGCCAAACAGGAATTTAAAGGCACTGACTCTCCAAGTGGGGAGAGTGTTAGTAAAGCGTCTGGAATGTTGCACCCGAGTACCAGGGGACGAAACCTGAGACACATTTGAACACGTTTCCCGATCACACGGTGGATCATACTCTGGGTTCCACATACATGTTTTAGCTGAAGGAAGAATCCCTTAAACCTGGAGAGTTGAGACCCATGGAATGGGTACCATGCAATATGACTTCAAAGGGTCGGCATTTGCTCACCGAACCTCACCAATCCTATCACTGCTGCATTTATGCCGCTGTGCACACGCTTGATTCTCTTTCGGAGACATAGAAATCCATAGGTTTTAAGATTTTTACTAGGCAGGTATATTCTTAGGCGTTTAATATGGGGTGTTGTGTCCTCTTCGTTGAGCAAGGAGTAGCTCTTGTCTATTACATATTTGGCTTATGGAACGGTATCTGTGCTAATTTCAATCTCTGGTTTTATGCAGCACCCCAACTCACCTTTCTCCTTAAGCAAGCATAAGTTGGTTTTCTACATTTCAGACCCTGTTCTGTTTTGTAATTCAGTTCCTGGGTAGCCAAGATTACATTCCATGTAGTAGTGATAACTTATGATGTTTCTTTTTCTGTGTGACTTATTTCAGTTAGAATCATCGTACCTGAATCCACTCATTATGCTGCTACGGGCCTGATGACATAGATTTCATTGCTGAGTGATATTGCCTTGTACGTAAGTACCACAACTTCTTTATCCATTTTTCACTTTCTGTGATATTGAATTTGTACTGTAAATGACGTTCTTGGAAACAGAGCCATCCCAAACTTTGAGGTGGCTGTGTCTTTTTGATTTTAATTTCCCTAAGCTATAGGACCATAAGTGGAAGTGCCCTAGGCTCTGTTGCTTTGTTTTGTAGATGTTTCAGGAAACACCATACACTTCTCCAGAGTGGCTGTTGGCAATTTACATCCCGCCCATCAGCATAACAAGGCTCCCAGTTCTCCATGGCCTGTCCTGCCTTTCTGGATTTTACACTTTTTTCAGATGGCCCTTTTGACCGGGGGGCAGTGAGACTTCATTGTAGTGCAGATTTCCTTTGCAAGCTTGCTTGGTTGGCCAAAAAGTGCGTATGCGTTTTTTCCTGAATATATTCAGTAAAAAACGCCTATGCCCTTTTTGGCCATGTGCATCATTGTGGACGTTCTGCCTCTTTTCCTATGCTTTACATGCAATTCCAGTCTACCTCCTGAAACCGGTTTCCTGCAATTCTGCCCCGCTTTCAAGTCCTCTTGGCAGCCTTACTTCAATATATTTTTGGACGATAGCTGTCATTTTTAACTCTGCAGGTTTGTGAATTACAGTGCCCCTGAGTTCCTTTCTTCAACTCGCTTTCTTGTGAGCTGGCCGCAACACCGCAGGATTGCTTCAGGCCCTAGTGTGGTTCCGGCATGGCACGCTGAGCCTTTGGTTAGTTCCTCTTCCTGGTGGGAAATGAGAGTTAAATTTGCCCCTCCAGACACCTCCAGCTAGTCTCTCATTGGTTCTCCCTATTCCTGTTCATTTTCCGCAGAAATTGCAAACTGGGCCAAACAGGAGGTTAAAGGCACTGACTCTCCAAGTGGGGAGAGTGTTAGTAAAGCGTCTGGAATGTTGCACCCGAGTACCAGGGGACAAAAAGTGAGACATTTGAACATGTTTCCCGATCACACGGTGGATCATACTCTGGGTTCCACATGCATGTTTTAGCTGAAGGAAGAATCCTTTAAACCTGGAGAGTTGAGACCCATGGAATGGGTACCATGCAATATGACTTCAAAGGGTCTGCATTGGCTCACCGAACCTCACCAATCCTATCACTGCTGCGTTTATGCCGCTGTACACACGCTTGATTTTCTTTCGGAGACATATAAATCCATAGGTTTTAAGATTCTTACTAGTCAGGTATATTCTTAGGCGTTTAATATGGGGTGTTGTGTCCTCTTCGTTGAGCAAGGAGTAGCTCTTGTCTATTACATATTTGGATTATGGAACGGTATCTGTGCTAATTTCAATCTCTGGTTTTATGCAGCACCCCAACTCACCTTTCCCCTTAAGCAAGCATAAGTTGGTTTTCTACATTTGAGACCCTGTTCTGTTTTGTAATTCTGTTCCTGTGTAGCCAAGTTTACATTCCGTGTATTAGTGATATCTTATGATGTTTCTTTTTCTGTGCGACTTATCTCACTTAGAATCATCGTACCTGAATCCACTCATTATGCTGCTATGGGCCTGATGACATAGATTTCATTGCTGAGTGATATTGCATTGTACGTAAGTACCACAACTTCTTTATCCATTTTTCACTTTCTGTGATATTGAACTTGTACCGTAAACGAGGTTCTTGTAAACAGAGCCGTCCCATACTTTGGGGTGGCTGTGTCTTTTTGATTTTAATTTCCCTAATCTATAGGACCATAAGTGGAAGTGCCCTAGGCTCTGTTCCTTTGTTTTTTAGATGTTTCAGGAAACACCATACACTTCTCCAGAGTGGCTGTTGGCAATTTACATACCGCCCATCAGCATAACAAGGCTCCCAGTTCTCCATGGGCTGTCCTGCCTTTCTGGATTTTACACTTTTTTCAGATGGCCCTTTTGACCGGGGGGCAGTGAGACTTCATTGTAGTGCAGATTTCCTTTGCAAGCTTGCTTGGTTGGCCAAAAAGGGCGTATGTGTTTTTTCCTGAATATATTCAGGAAAAAACGCATACCCCCTTTTTGGCCAAGTGCATCATTGTGGACGTTCTGCCTCTTTTCCTATGCTTTACATGCAATTCCAGTCTACCTCCTGAAATCGGTTTCCTGCAATTCTGCCCCACTTTCAAGTCCTCTTGGCAGCCTTACTTCAATATATTTTTGGACGATAGCTGTCATTTATAACTCTGCAGGTTTGTGAATTACAGTGCCCCTGAGCTCCTTTCTTCAACTCGCTTTCTTGTGAGCTGGCCGCAACACCGCAGCATTGCTTCAGGCCCTAGTGTGGTTCCGGCATGGCACGCTGAGCCTTTGGTTAATTCCCCTTCCTGGTGGGAAATGAGAGTTAAATTTGCCCGTCCAGACACCTCCAGCTAGTCTCTCATTGGTTCTCCCTATTCCTGTTCATTTTCCGCAGAAATTGCAAACTGGGCCAAACAGGAGGTTAAAGGCACTGACTCTCCAAGTGGAGAGAGTGTTAGTAAAGCGTCTGGAATGTTGCACCCGAGTACCAGGGGACGAAAACTGACACATTTGAACACGTTTCCCGATCACACGGTGGATCATACTCTGGGTTCCACATTCATGTTTTAGCTGAAGGAAGAATCCCTTAAACCTGGAGAGTTGAGACCCATGGAATGGGTACCATGCAGTATGATTTCAAAGGGTCTGCATTTGTTCACCGAACCTCACCAATCCTATCACTGCTGTGTTTATGCCGCTGTACACATGCTTGATTCTCATTCGGAGACATATAAATCCATAGGTTTTAAGATTCTTACCTGTCAGGTATATTCTTAGGCGTTTAATATGGGGCGTTGAGTCCACTTCGTTGAGCTAGGAGTAGCTCATGTCTATTACATATTTGGCTTATGGAACAGTATCTGTGCTAATTTCAATCTCTGGTTTTATGCAGCACCCCAACTCACCTTTCCCCTTAAGCAAGCATAAGTTGGTTTTCTACATTTGAGACCCTGTTCTGTTTTGTAATTCAGTTCCTTTGTAGCCAAGTTTACATTCCGTGTAGTAGTGATATCTTATGATGTTTCTTTTTCTGTGTGACTTATTTCACTTAGAATCATCGTACCTGAATCCACTCATTATGCTGCTACGGGCCTGATGACATAGGTTTCATTGCTGATTGATATTGCATTGTACGTAAGTACCACAACTTCTTTATCCATTTTTCACTTTCTGTGATATTGAATTTGTACTGTAAACGAGGTTCTTGTAAACAGAGCCGTCCCAAATTTTGGGGTGGCTGTGTCTTTTTGATTTTAATTTCCCTAAGCTATAGGACCATAAGTGGAAGCGCCCTAGGCTCTGTTGCTTTGTTTTTTATATGTTTCAGGAAACACCATACACTTCTCCAGAGTGGCTGTTGGCAATTTACATCCCGCCCACCAGCATAACAAGGCTCCCAGTTCTCCATGGCCTGTCCTGCCTTTCTGGATTTTACACTTTTTTCAGATGGCCCTTTTGACCGGGGGGCAGTGAGACTTCATTGTAGTGCAGATTTCCTTTGCAAGCTTGCTTGGTTGGCCAAAAAGGGCATAGGCGTTTTTTCCTGAGGAAAAAACGCCTATGCCCTTTTTGGCCAAGTGCATCATTGTGGACGTTCTGCCTCTTTTCCTATGCTTTACATGCAATTCCAGTCTACCTCCTGAAATCGGTTTCCTGCAATTCTGCCCCGCTTTCAAGTCCTCTTGGCAGCCTTACTTCAATATATTTTTGGACGATAGCTGTCATTTATAACTCTGCAGGTTTGTGAATTACAGTGCCCTTGAGCTCCTTTCTTCAACTCGCTTTCTTGTGACCTGGCCACAACACCGCAGCTTTGCTTCAGGCCCTAGTGTGGTTCCGGCATGGCACGCTGAGCCTTTGGTTAATTCCTCTTCCTGGTGGGAAATGAGAGGAAAATTTGCCCGTCCAGACACCTCCAGATAGTCTCTCATTGGTTCTCCCTATTCCTGTTCATTTTCCAAAGAAATTTCAAACTGGGCCAAAGAGGAGCTTAAAGGCACTGACTCTTCAAGTGGGGAGAGTGTTAGTAAAGCATCTGGAATGTTGCACCCGAGTACCAGGGGACAAAAACTGAGACACATTTGAACACATTTCCCGATCACACGGTGGATCATACTCTGGGTTCCACATGCATGATTTAGCTGAAGGAAGAATCCCTTAAACCTGGAGAGTTGAGACCCATGGAATGGGCCATGCAATATGACTTCAAAGTGTCTGCATTTGCTCACCGAACCTCACCAATCCTATCACTGCTGCGTTTATGCCGCTGTACACATGCTTGATTCTCTTTTGGAGACATATAAATCCATAGGTTTTAAGATACTTACTAGTCAGCTATATTCTTAGGCGTTTAATATGGGGTGTAGAGTCCACTTCGTTGAGCAAGGAGTAGCTCTTGTCTATTTCATATTTGGCTTATGGAACGGTATCTGTGCTAATTTCAATCTCTGGTTTTATTCAGCACCCCAACTCACCTTTCCCCTTAAGCAAGCATAAGTTGGTTTTCTACATTTGAGACCCTGTTCTGTTTTGTAATTCAGTTTCTGTGTAGCCAAGTTTACATTCCGTGTAGTAGTGATATCTTATGATGTTTCTTTTTCTGAGTGACTTATTTCACTTAGAATCATCGTACCTGAATCCACTCATTATGCTGCTACGGGCCTGATGACATAGATTTCATTGCTGAGTGATATTGCATTGTACGTAAGTACCACAACTTCTTTATCCATTTTTCACCTTCTGTGATATTGAACTTGTAGTGTAAACGAGGTTCTTGTAAACAGAGCCGTCCCAAACTTTGGGGTGGCTGTGTCTTTTTGATTTTAATTTCCCTAAGCTATAGGACCATAAGTGGAAGTGCCCTAGGCTCTGTTGCTTTGGTTTTTAGATGTTTCAGGAAACACCATACACTTCTCCAGAGTGGCTGTTGGCAATTTACATCCCGCCCATCAGCATAACAAGGCTCCCAGTTCTCCATGGCCTGTCCTGCCTTTCTGGATTTTACACTTTTTTTAGATGGCCCTTTTGGCCGGGGGGCATTGAGACTTCATTGTAGTGCAGATTTCCTTTGCAAGCTTGCTTGGTTGGCCAAAAAGTGCGTATGCGTTTTTTCCTGAATACATTCAGGAAAAAACGCATACGCCCTTTTTGGCCAAGTGCATCATTGTGGACGTTCTGCCTCTTTTCCTATGCTTTACATGCAATTCCAGTCTACCTCCTGAAATCGGTTTCCTGCAATTCTGCCCCGCTTTCAAGTCCTCTTGGCAGCCTTACTTCAATATATTTTTGGACGATAGCTGTCATTTATTACTCTGCAGGTTTGTGAATTACAGTGCCCCTGAGCTCCTTTCTTCAACTCGCTTTCTTGTGAGCTGGCCGCAACACCGCAGCATTGCTTCAGGCCCTAGTGTGGTTCCGGCATGGCACGCTGAGCCTTTGGTTAATTCCTCTTCCTGGTTGGAAATGAGAGTTAAATTTGCCCGTCCAGACACCTCCAGCTAGTCTCTCATTGGTTCTCCCTATTCCTGTTCATTTTCCGCAGAAATTGCAAACTGGGCCAAACCGGAGGTTAAAAGCACTGACTCTCCAGGTGGAGAGAGTGTTAGTAAAGCGTCTGGAATGTTGCACCCGAGTACCAGGGGACGAAACCTGAGACACATTTGAACACGATTCCCAATCACACGGTGGATCATACTCTGGGTTCCACATGGATGTTTTAGCTGAAGGAAGAATCCCTTAAACCTGGAGAGTTGAGACCCATGGAATGGGTACCATGCAATATGACTTCAAAGGTTCTGCATTTGCTCACCGAAAATCACCAATCTTATCACTGCTGCGTTTATGCCACTGTACACACGCTTGATTCTCTTTCAGAGACATAGAAATCCATAGGTTTTAAGATACTTAGTAGTCAGGTATATTCTTAGGCGTTTAATATGGGGTGTAGAGTCCACTTCGTTGAGCAAGGAGTAGCTCTTGTCTATTACGTATTTGGCTTATGGAATGGTATCTGTGCTAATTTCAATCTGTGGTTTTATGCAGCACCCCAACTCACCTTTCCCCTTAAGCAAGCATAAGTTGGTTTTCTACATTTGAGACCTTGTTCTGTTTTGTAATTCAGTTTCTGTGTAGCCAAGTTTACATTCCGTGTAGTAGTGATATCTTATGATGTTTCTTTTTCTGAGTGACTTATTTCACTTAGAATCATCGTACCTGAATCCACTCATTATGCTGCTACGGGCCTGATGACATAGATTTCATTGCTGAGTGATATTGCATTGTACGTAAGTACCACAATTTCTTTATCCATGTTTCACTTTCTGTGATATTGAATTTGTACTGTAAACGAGGTTCTTGTAAACAGAGCCGTCCCAAACTTTGGGGTGGCTGTGTCTTTTTGATTTTAATTTCCCTAAGCTATAGGACCATAAGTGGAAGTGCCCTAGGCTCTGTTGTTTTCTTTTTTAGATGTTTCAGGAAACACCATACACTTCTCCAGAGTGGCTGTTGGCAATTTACATCCCGCCCATCAGCATAACAAGGCTCCCACGTCTCCATGGCCTGTCCTGCCTTTCTGGATTTAACATTTTTTCACATGGCACTTTTGACCTGGGGGCAGTGAGACTTCATTGTAGTGCAGATTTCCTTTGCAAGCTTGCTTGGTTGGCCAAAAAGGGCGTATGCGTTTTTTCCTGAATATATTCAGGAAAAAACGCATACGCCCTTTTTGGCCAAGTGCATCATTGTGGACGTTCTGCCTCTTTTCCTATGCTTTACATGCAATTCCAGTCTACCTCCTGAAATCAGTTTCCTGCAATTCTGCCCCGCTTTCAAGTCCTCTTGGCAGCCTTACTTCAATATATTTTTGGACGATAGCTGTCATTTATAACTCTGCAGGTTTGTGAATTACAGTGCCCCTGAGCTCCTTCCTTCAACTCGCTTTCTTGTGAGCTGGCCGCAACACCGCAGGATTGCTTCAGGCCCTAGTGTGGTTCCGGCATGGCACGCTGAGCCTTTGGTTAATTCCTCTTCCTGGTGGGAAATGAGAGTTAAATTTGCCCGTCCAGACACCTCCAGCTAGTCTCTCATTGGTTCTCCCTATTACTGTTCATTTTCCGCAGAAATTGCAAACTGGGCCAAACAGGAGGTTAAAGGCACTGACTCTCCAAGTGGGGAGAGTGTTAGTAAAGCGTCTGGAATGTTGCACCCGAGTACCAGGGGACGAAAACTGAGACACATTTGAACACGTTTCCCGATCACACGGTGGATCATACTCTGGGTTCCACATGCATGTTTTAGCTGAAGGAAGAATCCCTTAAACCTGGAGAGTTGAGACCCATGGAATGGGTACCATGCAATATGACTTCAAAGGGTCTGCATTTGCTCACCGAACCTCACCAATCCTATCACTGCTGCATTTATGCCGCTGTACACATGCTTGATTCTCTTTCGGAGACATAGAAATCCATAGGTTTTAAGATTTTTACTAGGCAGGTATATTCTTAGGCGTTTAATATGGGGTGTTGATTCCACTTGGTTGAGCAAGGAGTAGCTCTTGTCTATTACATATTTGGCTTATGGAACGGTATCTGTGCTAATTTCAATCTCTGGTTTTATGCAGCACCCCAACTCACCTTTCTCCTTAAGCAAGCATAAGTTGGTTTTCTACATTTGAGACCCTGTTCTGTTTTGTAATTCAGTTCCTGGGTAGCCAAGATTACATTCCATGTAGTAGTGATAACTTATGATGTTTCTTTTTCTGTGTGACTTATTTCACTTAGAATCATCGTACCTGAATCCACTCATTATGCTGCTACGGGCCTGATGACATAGATTTCATTGCTGAGTGATATTGCCTTGTACGTAAGTACCACAACTTCTTTATCTTTTTTTCACATTCTGTGATATTGAATTTGTACTGTAAATGAGGTTCTTGTAAACAGAGCCGTCCCAAACTTTGGGGTGGCTGTGTCTTGTTGATTTTAATTTCCCTAAGCTATAGGACCATAAGTGGAAGTGCCCTAGGCTCCGTTGCTTTGTTTTTTAGATGTTTCAGGAAACACCATACACTTCTCCAGAGTGGCTGTTGGCAATTTACATCCCGCCCATCAGCATAACAAGGCTCCCAGTTCTCCATGTCCTGTCCTGCCTTTCTGGATTTTACACTTTTTTCAGAAGGCCCTTTTGACCGGGGGGCAGTGAGACTTCATTGTAGTGCAGATTTCCTTTGCAAGCTTGCTTGGTTGGCCAAAAAGGGCGTATGCGTTTTTTCCTGAATATACTCAGGAAAAAACGCATACGCCCTTTTTGGCCAAGTGCATCATTGTGGACGTTCTGCCTCTTTTCCTATGCTTTACATGCAATTCCAGTCTACCTCCTGAAATCGGTTTCCTGCAATTCTGCCCCGCTTTCAAGTCCTCTTGGCAGCCTTACTTCAATATATTTTTGGACGATAGCTGTCATTTATAACTCTGCAGGTTTGTGAATTACAGTGCCCCTGAGCTCCTTTCTTCAACTCGCTTTCTTGTGAGCTGGCCGCAACACCGCAGCATTGCTTCAGGCCCTAGTGTGGTTCCGGCATGGCACGCTGAGCCTTTGGTTAATTCCTCTTCCTGGTGGGAAATGAGAGTTAAATTTGCCCGTCCAGACACCTCCAGCTAGTCTCTCATTGGTTCTCCCTATTCCTGTTCATTTTCCGCAGAAATTGCAAACTGGGCCAAACAGGAGGTTAAAGGCACTGACTCTCCAAGTGGGGAGAGTGTTAGTAAAGCGTCTGGAATGTTGCACCCGAGTACCAGGGGACGAAAAGTGAGACATTTGAACATGTTTCCCGATCACACGGTGGATCATACTCTGGGTTCCACATGCATGTTTTAGCTGAAGGAAGAATCTTTTAAAACTGGAGAGTTGAGACCCATGGAATTGGTACCATGCAATATGACTTCAAAGGGTCTGTATTGGCTCACCGAACCTCACCAATCCTATCACTGCTGCGCTTATGCCACTGTACACACGCTTGATTCTCTTTCGGAGACATATAAATCCATAGGTTTAAAGATTCTTACTAGTCAGGTATATTCTTAGGCGTTTAATATGGGGTGTTGTGTCCTCTTCGTTGAGCAAGGAGTAGCTCTTGTCTATTACATATTTGGATTATGGAACGGTATCTGTGCTAATTTCAATCTCTGGTTTTATGTAGCACCCCAACTCACCTTTCCCCTTAAGCAAGCATAAGTTGGTTTTCTACATTTGAGACCCTGTTCTGTTTTGTAATTCTGTTCCTGTGTAGCCAAGTTTACATTCCGTGTATTAGTGATATCTTATGATGTTTCTTGTTCTGTGTGACTTATCTCACTTAGAATCATCGTACCTGAATCCACTCATTATGCTGCTATGGGCCTGATGACATAGATTTTATTGCTGAGTGATATTGCATTGTACGTAAGTACCACAACTTCTTTATCCATTTTTCACTTTCTGTGATATTGAATTTGTACTGTAAATGACGTTCTTGGAAACAGAGCCATCCCAAACTTTGAGGTGGCTGTGTCTTTTTTATTTTAATTTCCCTAAGCTATAGGACCATAAGTGGAAGTGCCCTAGGCTCTGTTGCTTTGTTTTGTAGATGTTTCAGGAAACACCATACACTTCTCCAGAGTGGCTGTTGGCAATTTACATCCCGCCCATCAGCATAACAAGGCTCCCAGTTCTCCATGGCCTGTCCTGCCTTTCTGGATTTTACACATTTTTCAGATGGCCCTTTTGACGGGGGGCAGTGAGACTTCATTGTAGTGCAGATTTCCTTTGCAAGCTTGCTTGGTTGACCAAAAAGTGCGTATGCGTTTTTTCCTGAATATATTCAGGAAAAAGCGCATACGCCCTTTTTGGCCAAGTGCATCATTGTGGACCTTCTGCCTCTTTTCCTATGCTTTACATGCAATTCCAGTCTACCTCCTGAAACCGGTTTCCTGCAATTCTGCCCCACTTTCAAGTCCTCTTGGCAGCCTTACTTCAATATATTTTTGGACGATAATTGTCATTTATAACTCTGCAGGTTTGTGAATTACAGTGGCCCTGAGCTCCTTTCTTCAACTCGCTTTCTTATGAACTGGCCGCAACACCGCAGGATTGCTTCAGGCCCTAGTGTGGTTCCGGCATGGCACGCTGAGCCTTTGGTTAATTCCTCTTCCTGGTGGGAAATGAGAGTTAAATTTGCCCGTCCAGACACCTCCAGCTAGTCTCTCATTGGTTCTCCCTATTCCTGTTCATTTTCCGCAGAAATTGCAAACTGGGCCAAACAGGAGGTTAAAGGCACTGACTCTCCAAGTGGGGAGAGTGTTAGTAAAGCGTCTGGAATGTTGCACCCGAGTACCAGGGGACGAAACCTGACCCATTTGGACACGTTTCCCGATCACACGGTGGATCATACTCTGGGTTCCACATGCATGTTTTAGCTGAAGGAAGAATCCCTTAAACCTGGAGAGTTGAGACCCATGGAATGGGTACCATGCAATATGACTTCAAAGGGTCTGCATTTGCTCACCGAACCTCACCAATCCTATCACTGCTGCGTTTATGCCGCTGTACACACGCTTGATTCTCTTTCGGAGACATAGAAATCCATAGGTTTTAAGATTCTTACTAGTCAGGTATATTCTTAGGCGTTTAATATGGGGTGTAGAGTCCACTTCGTTGAGCAAGGAGTAGCTCTTGTCTATTACATATTTGGCTTATGGAAAGGTATCTGTGCTAATTTCAATCTCTGGTTTTATGCAGCACCCCAACTCACCTTTCCCCTTAAGCAAGCATAAGTTGGTTTTCTACATTTGAGACCCTGTTCTGTTTTGTAATTCAGTTCCTGGGTAGCCAAGTTTACATTCCGTGTAGTAGTGATATCTTATGATGTTTCTTTTTCTGTGTGACTTATTTCACTTAGAATCATCGTACCTGAATCCACTCATTATGCTGTTATGGGCCTGATGACATAGATTTCATTGCTGAGTAATTTTGCATTGTACGTAAGTACCACAACTTCTTTATCCATTTTTCACCTTCTGTGATATTGAACTTGTACCGTAAACGAGGTTCTTGTAAACAGAGCCGTCCCAAACTTTGGGGTGGCTGTGTCTTTTTGATTTTAATTTCCCTAAGCTATAGGACCATAAGTGGAAGTGCCCTAGGCTCTGTTGCTTTGGTTTTTAGATGTTTCAGGAAACACCATACACTTCTCCAGAGTGGCTGTTGGCAATTTACATCCCGCCCATCAGCATAACAAGGCTCCCAGTTCTCCATGGCCTGTCCTGCCTTTCTGGATTTTACACTTTTTTCAGATGGCCCTTTTGACCGGGGGGCAGTGAGACTTCATTGTAGTGCAGATTTCCTTTGCAAGCTTGCTTGGTTGGCCAAAAAGGGCGTATGCGTTTTTTCCTGAATATATTCAGGAAAAAACGCATACGCCCTTTTTGGCCAAGTGCATCATTGTGGACGTTCTGCCTCTTTTCCTATGCTTTACATGCAATTCCAGTCTACCTCCTGAAATCGGTTTCCTGCAATTCTGCCCCGCTTTCAAGTCCTCTTGGCAGCCTTACTTCAATATATTTTTGGACGATAGCTGTCATTTATAACTCTGCAGGTTTGTGAATTACAGTGCCCCTGAGCTCCTTTCTTCAACTCGCTTTCTTGTGAGCTGGCCGCAACACCGCAGCATTGCTTCAGGCCCTAGTGTGGTTCCGGAATGGCACGCTGAGCCTTTGGTTAATTCCTCTTCCTGGTGGGAAATGAGAGTTAAATTTGCCCGTCCAGACACCTCCAGCTAGTCTCTCATTGGTTCTCCCTATTCCTGTTCATTTTCCAAAGAAATTGCAAACTGGGCCAAACAGGAGGTTAAAGGCACTGACTCTCCAAGTGGGGAGAGTGTTAGTAAAGCGTCTGGAATGTTGCACCCGAGTACCAGGGGACGAAAACTGACACATTTGAACACGTTTCCCGATCACACGGTGGATCATACTCTGGGTTCCACATTCATGTTTTAGCTGAAGGAAGAATCCCTTAAACCTGGAGAGTTGAGACCCATGGAATGGGTACCATGCAATATGATTTCAAAGGGTCTGCATTTGTTCACCGAACCTCACCAATCCTATCACTGCTGTGTTTATGCCGTGTACACATGCTTGATTCTCATTCGGAGACATATAAATCCATAGGTTTTAAGATTCTTACCTGTCAGGTATATTCTTAGGCGTTTAATATGGGTCGTTGAGTCCACTTCGTTGAGCTAGGAGTAGCTCATGTCTATTACATATTTGGCTTATGGAACGGTATCTGTGCTAATTTCAATCTCTGGTTTTATGCAGCACCCCAACTCACCTTTCCTCTTAAGCAAGCATAAGTTGGTTTTCTACATTTGAGACCCTGTTCTGTTTTGTAATTCAGTTCCTTTGTAGCCAAGTTTACATTCCGTGTAGTAGTGATATCTTATGATGTTTCTTTTTCTGTGTGACTTATTTCACTTAGAATCATCGTACCTGAATCCACTCATTATGCTGCTATGGGCCTGATGACATAGGTTTCATTGCTGAGTGATATTGCATTGTACATAAGTACCACAACTTCTTTATCCATTTTTCACTTTCTGTGATATTGAATTTGTACTGTAAACGAGGTTCTTGTAAACAGAGCCATCCCAAATTTTGGGGTGGCTGTGTCTTTTTGATTTTAATTTCCCTAAGCTATAGGACCATAAGTGGAAGCGCCCTAGGCTCTGTTGCTTTGTTTTTTATATGTTTCAGGAAACACCATACACTTCTCCAGAGTGGCTGTTGGCAATTTACATCCCGCCCATCAGCATAACAAGGCTCCCAGTTCTCCATGGCCTGTCCTGCCTTTCTGGATTTTACACTTTTTTCAGATGGCCCTTTTGACCGGGGGGCAGTGAGACTTCATTGTACTGCAGATTTCCTTTGCAAGCTTGCTTGGTTGGCCAAAAAGGGCGTATGCGTTTTTTCCTGAATATATTCAGGAAAAAACGCATACGCCCTTTTTGGCCAAGTGCATCATTGTGGACGTTCTGCCTCTTTTCCTATGCTTTACATGCAATTCCAGTCTACCTCCTGAAATCGGTTTCCTGCAATTCTGCCCCACTTTCAAGTCCTCTTGGCAGCCTTACTTCAATATATTTTTGGACGATAATTGTCATTTATAACTCTGCAGGTTTGTGAATTACAGTGCCCCTGAGCTCCTTTCTTCAACTCGCTTTCTTGTGAGCTGGCCGCAACACCGCAGGATTGCTTCAGGCCCTAGTGTGGTTCCGGCATGGCACGCTGAGTCTTTGGTTAATTCCTCTTCCTGGTGGGAAATGAGAGTTAAATTTGCCCGTCCAGACACCTCCAGCTAGTCTCTCATTGGTTCTCCCTATTCCTGTTCATTTTCTGCAGAAATTGCAAACTGGGCCAAACAGGACGTTAAAGGCACTGACTCTCCAAGTGGGGAGAGTTTTAGTAAAGCGTCTGGAATGTTGCACCCGAGTACCAGGGGACGAAACCTGAGACACATTTGAACACGTTTCCCAATCACACGGTGGATCATACTCTGGGTTCCACATGGATGTTTTAGCTGAAGGAAGAATCCCTTAAACCTGGAGAGTTGAGACCCATGGAATGGGTACCATGCAATATGACTTCAAAGGTTGTGCATTTGCTCACCGAAAATCACCAATCTTATCACTGCTGCGTTTATGCCGCTGTACACACGCTTGATTCTCTTTCAGAGACATATAAATCCATAGGTTTTAAGATTCTTACTAGTCAGGTATATTCTTAGGCGTTTAATATGGGGTGTTGTGTCCTCTTCGTTGAGCAAGGAGTAGCTCTTGTCTATTACATATATGGATTATGGAACGGTATCTGTGCTAATTTCAATCTCTGGTTTTATGCAGCACCCCAACTCACCTTTCCCCTTAAGCAAGCATAAGTTGGTTTTCTACATTTGAGACCCTGTTCTGTTTTGTAATTCTGTTCCTGTGTAGCCAAGTTTACATTCCGTGTATTAGTGATATCTTATGATGTTTCTTTTTCTGTGTGACTTATCTCACTTAGAATCATCGTACCTGAATCCACTCATTATGCTGCTATGGGCCTGATGACATAGATTTCATTGCTGAGTGATATTGCATTGTACGTAAGTACCACAACTTCTTTATCCATTTTTCACTTTCTGTGATATTGAATTTGTACTGTAAACGAGGTTCTTGTAAACAGAGCCGTCCCAAATTTTGGTGTGGCTGTGTCTTTTTGATTTTAATTTCCCTAAGCTATAGGACCATAAGTGGAAGTGCCCTAGGCTCTGTTGCTTTGTTTTTTATATGTTTCAGGAAACACCATACACTTCTCCAGAGTGGCTGTTGGTAATTTACATCCCGCCCATCAGCATAACAAAGCTCCCAGTTCTCCATGGCCTGTCCTGCCTTTCTGGATTTTACACTTTTTTCAGATGGCCCTTTTGACCGGGGGGCAGTGAGACTTCATTGTAGTGCAGATTTCGTTTGCAAGCTTGCTTGGTTGGCCAAAAAGGGCGTATGCGTTTTTTCCTGAATATATTCAGGAAAAAACGCATACGCCCTTTTTGGCCAAGTGCATCATTGTGGACGTTCTGCCTCTTTTCCTATGCTTTACATGCAATTCCAGTCTACCTCCTGAAATCGGTTTCCTGCAATTCTGCCCCACTTTCAAGTCCTCTTGGCAGCCTTACTTCAATATATTTTTGGACGATAATTGTCATTTATAACTCTGCAGGTTTGTGAATTACAGTGCCCCTGAGCTCCTTTCTTCAACTCGCTTTCTTGTGAGCTGGCCGCAACACCGCAGGATTGCTTCAGGCCCTAGTGTGGTTCCGGCATGGCACGCTGAGCCTTTGGTTAATTCCTCTTCCTGGTGGGAAATGAGAGTTAAATTTGCCCGTCCAGACACCTCCAGCTAGTCTCTCATTGGTTCTCCCTATTCCTGTTCATTTTCCGCAGAAATTGCAAACTGGGCCAAACAGGAGGTTAAAGGCACTGACTCTCCAAGTGGGGAGAGTGTTAGTAAAGCGTCTGGAATGTTGCACCCGAGTACCAGGGGACGAAACCTGACCCATTTGGACACGTTTCCCGATCACACGGTGGATCATACTATGGGTTCCACATGCATGTTTTAGCTGAAGGAAGAATCCCTTAAACCTGGAGAGTTGAGACCCATGGAATGGGTACCATGCAATATGACTTCAAAGGGTCTGTGTTTGTTCACCGAACCTCAACAATCCTATCACTGCTGCATTTATGCCGCTGTACACATGCTTGATTCTCTTTCGGAGACATAGAAATCCATAGGTTTTAAGATTCTTACTAGTCAGGTATATTCTTAGGCGTTTAATATGGGGTGTAGAGTCCACTTCGTTGAGCAAGGAGTAGCTCTTGTCTATTACATATTTGGATTATGGAATGGTATCTGTGCTAATTTCAATCTCTGGTTTTATGCAGCACCCCAACTCACCTTTCCCCTTAAGCAAGCATAAGTTGGTTTTCTACATTTGAGACCCTGTTCTGTTTTGTAATTCAGTTCCTGTGTAGCCAAGTTTACATTCCGTGTAGTAGTGATATCTTATGATGTTTCTTTTTCTGTGTGACTTATCTTACTTAGAATCATCGTACCTGAATCCACTCATTATGCTGTTACGGGCCTGATGACATACATTTCATTGCTGAGTGATAATGCATTGTACGTAAGTACCACAACTTCTTTATCCATTTTTCACTTTCTGTGATATTGAATTTCTACTGTAAACGAGGTTCTTGTAAACAGAGCCGTCCCAAACTTTGGGGTGGCTGTGTCTTGTTGATTTTAATTTCCCTAAGCTAAAGGACCATAAGTGGAAGTGCCCTAGGCTCCGTTGCTTTGTTTTTTAGATGTTTCAGGAAACACCATACACTTCTCCAGAGTGGCTGTTGGCAATTTACATCCCGCCCATCAGCATAACAAGGCTCCCAGTTCTCCATGGCCTGTCCTGCCTTTCTGGATTTTACACTTTTTTCAGATGGCCCTTTTGACCGGGGGGCAGTGAGACTTCATTGTAGTGCACATTTCCTTTGCAAGCTTGCTTGGTTGGCCAAAAAGGGCGTATGCGTTTTTTCCTGAATATATTCAGGAAAAAACGCATACGCCCTTTTTGGCCAAGTGCATCATTGTGGACGTTCTGCCTCTTTTCCTATGCTTTACATGCAATTCCAGTCTACCTCCTGAAACCGGTTTCCTGCAATTCTGCCCCGCTTTCAAGTCCTCTTGGCAGCCTTACTTCAATATATTTTTGGACGATAGCTGTCATTTATAACTCTGCAGGTTTGTGAATTACAGTGCCCCTGAGCTCCTTTCTTCAACTCGCTTTCTTGTGAGCTGGCCGCAACACCGCAGGATTGCTTCAGGCCCTAGTGTGGTTCCGGAATGGCATGCTGAGCCTTTGTTTAATTCCTCTTCCTGGTGGGAAATGAGAGTTAAATTTGCCCGTCCAGACACCTCCAGCTAGTCTCTCATTGGTTCTCCCTATTCCTGTTCATTTTCCGCAGAAATTGCAAACTGGGCCAAACAGGAGGTTAAAGGCACTGACTCTCCAAGTGGGGAGAGTGTTAGTAAAGCGTCTGGAATGTTGCACCCGAGTACCAGGGGACGAAACCTGAGACACATTTGAACACGTTTCCCGATCACACGGTGGATCATACTCTGGGTTCCAAATGCATGTTTTAGCTGAAGGAAGAATCCCTTAAACCTGGAGAGTTGAGACCCATGGAATGGGTACCATGCAATATGACTTCAAAGGGTCTGCATTTGCTCACCGAACCTCACCAATCCTATCACTGCTGCGTTTATGCTGCTGTACACACGCTTGATTCTCTTTCGGAGACATAGAAATCCATAGGTTTTAAGATTCTTACTAGTCAGGTATATTCTTAGGCGTTTAATATGGGGTGTTGATTCCACTTGGTTGAGAAAGGAGTAGCTCTTGTCTATTACATATTTGGCTTATGGAACAGTATCTGTGCTAATTTCAATCTCTGGTTTTATGCAGCACCCCAACACACCTTTCCCCTTAAGAAAGCATAAGTTGGTTTTCTACATTTGAGACCCTGTTCTGTTTTGTAATTCTGTTCCTGTGTAGCCAAGTTTACATTCCGTGTAGTAGTGATATCTTATGATGTTTCTTTTTCTGTGTGACTTATTTCACTTAGAATCATCGTACCTGAATCCACTCATTATGCTGCCATGGGCCTGATGACATAGATTTCATTGCAGAGTGATATTGCATTGTACGTACCTACCACAAGTTCTTTATCCATTTTTCACTTTCTGTGATATTGAACTCGAACTGTAAACGAGGTTCTTGTAAACAGAGCTGTCCCAAACTTTGGGGTGACTGTGTCTTTTTGATTTTAATTTCCCTAAGCTATAGGACCATAAGTGGAAGTGCCCTAGGCTCTGTTGCTTTGTTTTGTAGATGTTTCAGGAAACACCATACACTTCTCCAGAGTGGCTGTTGGCAATTTACATCCCGCCCATCAGCATAACAAGGCTCCCAGTTCTCCATGGCCTGTCCTGCCTTTCTGGATTTTACACTTTTTTCAGATGGCCCTTTTGACCGGGGGGCAGTGAGACTTCATTGTACTGCAGATTTCCTTTGCAAGCTTGCTTGGTTGGCCAAAAAGGGCGTATGCGTTTTTTCCTGAATATATTCAGGAAAAAACGCATACGCCCTTTTTGGCCAAGTGCATCATTGTGGACGTTCTGCCTCTTTTCCTATGCTTTACATGCAATTCCAGTCTACCTCCTGAAATCGGTTTCCTGCAATTCTGCCCCGCTTTCAAGTCCTCTTGGCAGCCTTACTTCAATATATTTTTGGACGATAGCTGTCATTTTTAACTCTGCAGGTTTGTGTATTACAGTGCCACTGAGCTGCTTTCTTCAACTCGCTTTCTTGTGAGCTGGCCGCAACACCGCAGTATTGCTTCAGGCCCTAGTGTGGTTCCGGCATGGCACGCTGAGCCTTTGGTTAATTCCTCTTCCTGGTGGTAAATGAGAGTTAAATTTGCCCGTCCAGACACCTCCAGATAGTCTCTCATTGGTTCTCCCTATTCCTGTTCATCTTCCGCAGAAAATGCAAACTGGGCCAAACAGGAGGTTAAAGGCACTGAATCTCCAAGTGGGGAGAGTGTTAGTAAAGCGTCTGGAATGTTGCACCCGAGTACGAGGAGATGAAACCTGAGACACATTTCAACACGTTTCCCGATCACACGGTGGATCATACTCTGGGTTCCACATGCATGTTTTAGCTGAAGGAAGAATCCCTTAAACCTGGAGAGTTGAGACCCATGGAATGGGTACCATGCAATATGACTTCAAAGGTTCTGCATTGGCTCACCGAACCTCACCAATCCTATCACTGCTGCGCTTATGCCACTGTACACACGCTTGATTCCCTTTCGGAGACATATAAATCCATAGGTATTAAGATTCTTACTAGTCAGGTATATTCCTAGACGTTTAATATGGGGTGTTGAGTCCTCTTCGTTGAGCAAGGAGTAGCTCTTGTCTATTACATATTTGGCTTATGGAATGGTATCTGTGCTAATTTCAATCTCTGGTTTTATGCAGCACCCCAATTCACCTTTCCCCTTAAGCAAGCATAAGTTGGTTTTCTACATTTGAGACCCTGTTCTGTTTTGTATTTCAGTTCCTGGGTAGCCAAGTTTACATTCCGTGTAGTAGGGATATCTTATGATGTTTCTTTTTCTGTGTGACTTATTTCACTTAGAATCATCGTACCTGAATCCACTCATTATGCTGCTACGGGCCTGATGATATAGATTTCATTGCTGAGTGATATTGCATTGTACGTAAGTACCACAAATTCTTTATCCATTTTTCAGCTTCTGTGATATTGAATTTGTACCGTAAATGAGGTTCTTGTAAACAGAGCCGTCCCAAACTTTGGGGTGGCTGTGTCTTTTTGATTTTAATTTCCCTAAGCTATAGGACCATAAGTGGAAGTGCCCTAGGCTCTGTTGCTTTGTTTTTTAGATGTTTCAGGAAACACCATACACTTCTCCAGAGTGGCTGTTGGCAATTTACATCCCGCCCATCAGCATAACAAGGCTCCCAGTTCTCCATGGCCTGTCCGGCCTTTCTGGATTTTACACTTTTTTCAGATGGCCCTTTTGACTGGGGGGCAGTGAGACTTCATTGTAGTGCAGATTTCCTTTGCAAGCTTGCTTGGTTGGCCAAAAAGGGCGTATGCGTTTTTTCCTGAATATATTCAGGAAAAAACGCATACGCCCTTTTTGGCCAAGTGCATCATTGTGGACATTCTGTCGCTTTTCCTATGTTTTACATGCAATTCCAGTCTACCTCCTGAAATCGGATTCCTGCAATTCTGCCCCGCTTTCGAGTCCTCTTGGCAGCCTTACTTCAATATATTTTTGGACGATAGCTGTCATTTTTAACTCTGCAGGTTTGTGAATTACAGTGCCCCTGAGCTCCTTTCTTCAACTCGCTTTCTTGTGAGCTGGCCGCAACACCGCAGGATTGCTTCAGGCCCTAGTGTGGTTCCGGCATGGCACGCTGAGCCTTTGGTTAATTCCTCTTCCTGGTGGGAAATGAGAGTTAAATTTGCCCGTCCAGACACCTCCAGCTAGTCTCTCATTGGTTCTCCCTATTCCTGTTCATTTTCCGCAGAAATTGCAAACTGGGCCAAACAGGAGGTTAAAGGCACTGACTCTCCAAGTGGGGATAGTGTTAGTAAAGCGTCTGGAATGTTGCACCCGAGTACCAGGGGACGAAACCTGAGACACATTTGAACACGTTTCCCGATCACACGGTGGATCATACTCTGGGTTCCACATGCATGTTTTAGCTGAAGGAAGAATCCCTTAAACCTGGAGAGTTGAGACCCATGGAATGGGTACCATGCAATATGACTTCAAAGGGTCTGCATTGGCTCACCGAACCTCACCAATCCTATCACTGCTGCGTTTATGCCGCTGTACACACGCTTGATTCTCTTTCGGAGACATAGAAATCCATAGGTTTTAAGATTTTTACTAGGCAGGTATATTCTTAGGCGTTTAATATGGGGTGTTGATTCCACTTGGTTGAGCAAGGAGTAGCTCTTGTCTATTACATATTTGGCTTATGGAACGGTATCTGTGCTAATTTCAATCTCTGGTTTTATGCAGCACCCCAACTCACCTTTCTCCTTAAGCAAGCATAATTTGGTTTTCTACATTTGAGACCCTGTTCTGTTTTGTAATTCAGTTCCTGGGTAGCCAAGATTACATTCCATGTAGTAGTGATAACTTATGATGTTTCTTTTTCTGTGTGACTTATTTCACTTAGAATCATCGTACCTGAATCCACTCATTATGCTGCTACGGGCCTGATGACATAGATTTCATTGCTTAGTGATATTGCCTTGTACGTAAGTACCACAACTTCTTTATCCTTTTTTCACTTTCTGTGATATTGAATTTGTACTGTAAATGAGGTTCTTGTAAACAGAGCCGTCCCAAACTTCGGGGTGGCTGTGTCTTGTTGATTTTAATTTCCCTAAGCTATAGGACCATAATTGGAAGTGCCCTGGGCTCTTGCTTTGTTTTTTAGATGTTTCAGGAAACACCATACACTTCTCCAGAGTGGCTGTTGGCAATTTATATCCCGCCCATCAGCATAACAAGGCTCCCAATTCTCCATGGCATGTCCTGCCTTTCTGGATTTTACACTTTTTTCAGATGGCCCTTTTGACTAGGTGGCAGTGAGAATTCATTGCAGTGCAGATTTCCTTTGCAAGCTTGCTTGGTTGGCCAAAAAGGGCGTATGCGTTTTTTCCTGAATATATTCAGGAAAAAACGCATACGCCCTTTTTGGCCAAGTGCATCAGTGTGGACGTTCTGCCTCTTTTCCTATGCTTTACATGCAATTCCAGTCTACCTCCTGAAATCGGATTCCTGCAATTCTGCCCCCCTTTCGAGTCCTCTTGGCAGCCTTACTTCAATATATTTTTGGACGATAGCTGTCATTTATAACTCTGCAGGTTTGTGAATTACAGTGCCCCTGAGCTCCTTTCTTCAACTCGCTTTCTTGTGAGCTGGCCGCAACACCGCAGGATTGCTTCAGGCCCTAGTGTGGTTCCCGCATGGCACACTGAGCCTCTGGTTAATTCCTCCTCCTGGTGGGAAATGAGAGTTAAATTTGCCCGTCCAGACACCTCCAGCTAGTCTCTCATTGGTTCTCCCTATTCCTGTTCATTTTCCGCAGAAATTGCAAACTGGGCCAAACAGGATGTTAAAGGCACTGACTCTCCAAGTAGGGAGAGTGTTAGTAAAGCGTCTGGAATGTTGCCCCTGAGTACCAGGGGACGAAAACTGAGACACATTTGAACACGTTTCCCGATCACACGGTGGATCATACTCTGGGTTCCACATGCATGTTTTAGCTGAAGGAAGAATCCCTTAAACCTGGAGAGTTGAGACCCATGGAATGGGTACCATGCAATATGACTTCAAAGGGTCTGCATTGGCTCACCGAACCTCACCAATCCTATCACTGCTGCGTTTATGCCGCTGTACACACTCTTGATTCTCTTTTGGAGACATATAAATCCATAGGTTTTAAGATTCTTACTAGTCATGTATATTCTTAGACGTTTAATATCGGGTGTTGAGTCCACTTCGTTGAGCAAGGAGTAGCTCTTGTCTATTACATATTTGGCTTATGGAATTGTATCTGTGCTAAATTCAATCTCTGGTTTTATGCAGCACGCCAACTCACCTTTCCCCTTAAGCAAGCATAAGTTGGTTTTCTACATTTGAGACCCTGTTCTGTTTTGTAATTCAGTTCCTGTGTAGCCAAGATTACATTCCGTGTAGTAGTGATATCTTATGATGTTTCTTTTTCTGTGTGACTTATTTCACTTAGAATCATCGTACCTGAATCCACTCATTATGCTGCTACGGGCCTGATGACATAGATTTCATTGCTGAGTGATATTGCCTTGTACGTAAGTACCATAACTTCTTTATCCATTTTTCGCTTTCTGTGATATTGAACTTGTACCGTAAACGAGGTTCTTGTAAACACAGCTGTCCCAAACTTTGGGGTGGCTGTGTCTTTTTTATTTTAATTTTCCTAAGCTATAGGACCATAAGTGGAATTGCCCTAGGCTCTGTTGCTTTGTTTTTTAGATGTTTCAGGAAACACCATACACTTCTCCAGAGTGGCTGTTGGCAATTTACATCCCGCCCACCAGCATAACAAGTCTCCCAGTTGTCCATGGCCTGTCCTGACTTTCTGGATTTTACACTTTTTTCAGATGGCCCTTTTGACCGGGGGGCAGTGAGACTTCATTGTAGTGCAGATTTCCTTTGCAAGCTTGCTTGGTTGGCCAAAAAGGGCGTATGCGTTTTTTCCTGAATATACTCAGGAAAAAATGCATACGCCCTTTTTGGCCAAGTGCATCATTGTGGACGTTCTGCCTCTTTTCCTATGCTTTACATGCAATTCCAGTCTACCTCCTGAAATCGGTTTCCTGCAATTCTGCCCCACTTTCAAGTCCTCTTGGCAGCCTTACTTCAATATATTTTTGGACGATAGCTGTTATTTATAACTCTGCAGGTTTGTGAATTACAGTGCCCCTGAGCTCCTTTCTTCAACTCGCTTTCTTGTGAGCTGGCCGCAACACCGCAGCATTGCTTCAGGCCCTAGTGTGGTTCCGGCATGGCACGCTGAGCCTTTGGTTAATTCCTCTTCCTGGTGGGAAATGAGAGTTAAATTTGCCCGTCCAGACACCTCCAGCTAGTCTCTCATTGGTTCTCCCTATTCCTGTTCATTTTCCGCAGAAATTGCAAACTGGGCCAAACAGGAGGTTAAAGGCACTGACTCTCCAAGTGGGGAGAGTGTTAGTAAAGCATCTGGAATGTTGCACCCGAGTACCAGGGGACGAAACCTGAGACACATTTGCACACGTTTCCTGATCACATGGTGGATCATACTCTGGGTTCCACATGCATGTTTTAGCTGAAGGAAGAATCCCTTAAACCTGGAGAGTTGAGACCCATGGAATGGGTACCATGCAATATGACTTCAAAGGGTCTGCATTTGCTCACCGAACCCCACCAATCCTATCACTGCTGCGTTTATGCCGCTGTACACACTCTTGATTCTCTTTTGGAGACATATAAATCCATAGGTTTTAAGATTCTTACTAGTCAGGTATATTCTTAGACGTTTAATATCGGGTGTTGAGTCCACCTCGTTGAGCAAGGAGTAGCTCTTGTCTATTACATATTTGGCTTATGGAACGGTATCTGTGATAATTTCAATCTCTGGTTTTATGCAGCACCCCAACTCACCTTTCCCCTTAAGCAAGCATAAGTTGGTTTTCTACATTTGAGACCCTGTTCTGTTTTGTAATTCAGTTCCTGTGTAGCCAAGTTTACATTCCGTGTAGTAGTGATATCTTATGATGTTTCTTTTTCTCTGTGAATTATTTCACTTAGAATCATCGTACCTGAATCCACTCGTTATGCTGCTACGGGCCTGATGACATAGATTTCATTGCTGAGTGATATTGCATTGTACGTAAGTACAACAACTTCTTTATCCATTTTTCGCTTTCTGTGATATTGAACTTGTACCGTAAACGAGGTTCTTGTAAACAGAGCCATCCCAAACTTTGGGGTGGCTGTGTCTTTTTGATTTTAATTTCCCTAAGCTATAGGACCATAATTGGAAGTACCCTAGGCTCTGTTGCTTTGTTTTTTAGATGTTTCAGGAAACACCATACACTTCTCCAGAGTGGCTGTTGGCAATTTACATCCCGCCCATCAGCATAACAAGGCTCCCAGTTCTCCATGGCCTGTCCTGCCTTTCTGGATTTTACACTTTTTTCAGATGGCCCTTTTGACCGGGGGGCAGTGAGACTTCATTGTAGTGCACATTTCTTTGCAAGCTTGCTTGGTTGGCCAAAAAGGGCGTATGCGTTTTTTCCTGAATATATTCAGGAAAAAACGCATACACACTTTTTGGCCAAGTGCATCATTGTGGACGTTCTGCCTCTTTTCCTATGCTTTACATGCAATTCCAGTCTACCTCCTGAAATCGGATTCCTGCAATTCTGCCCCCCTTTCGAGTCCTCTTGGCAGCCTTACTTCAATATATTTTTGGACGATAGCTGTCATTTATAACTCTGCAGGTTTGTGAATTACAGTGCCCCTGAGCTCCTTTCTTCAACTCGCTTTCTTGTGAGCTGGCCGCAACACCGCAGGATTGCTTCAGGCCCTAGTGTGGTTCCCGCATGGCACACTGAGCCTCTGGTTAATTCCTCCTCCTGGTGGGAAATGAGAGTTAAATTTGCCCGTCCAGACACCTCCAGCTAGTCTCTCATTGGTTCTCCCTATTCCTGTTCATTTTCCGCAGAAATTGCAAACTGGGCCAAACAGGAGCTTAAAGGCACTGACTCTCCAAGTGGGGAGAGTGTTAGTAAAGCGTCTGGAATGTTGCACCCGAGTACCAGGGGACGAACACTGAGACACATTTGAACACGTTTCCCAATCTCACGGTGGATCATACTCTGGGTTCCACATGCATGTTTTAGCTGAAGGAAGAATCCCTTAAACCTGGAGAGTTGAGACCCATGGAATGGGTACCATGCAATATGACTTCAAAGGGTCTGCATTTGCTCACCGAACCACACCAATCCTATCACTGCTGCGTTTATGCTGCTGTACACACGCTTGATTCTCTTTCGGAGACATAGAAATCCATAGGTTTTAAGATTTTTACTAGGCAGGTATATTCTTAGTCATTTAATATGGGGTGTTGATGCCACTTGGTTGAGCAAGGAGTAGCTCTTGTCTATTACATATTTGGCTTATGGAACGGTATCTGTGCTAATTTCAATCTCTGGTTTTATGCAGCACCCCAACTCACCTTTCTCCTTAAGCAAGCATAAGTTGGTTTTCTACATTTGAGAACCTGTTCTGTTTTGTAATTCAGTTCCTGGGTAGCCAAGATTACATTCCGTGTAGTAGTGATAACTTATGATGTTTCTTATTCTGTGTGACTTATTTCACTTAGAATCATCGTACCTGAATCCACTCATTATGCTGCTATGGGCCTGATGACATAGATTTCATTGCTGAGTGATATTGCATTGTACGTAAGTACCACAACTTCTTTATCCATTTTTCACTTTCTGTGATATTGAACTTGTACCGTAAACGAGGTTCTTGTAAACAGAGCCATCCCAAACTTTCGGGTGGCTGTGTCTTTTTGATTTTAATTTCCCTAAGCTATAGGACCATAAGTGGAAGTGCCCTAGGCTCTGTTGCTTTGGTTTTTAGATGTTTCAGGAAACACCATACACTTCTCCAGAGTGGCTGTTGGCAATTTACATCCCGCTCATCAGCATAACAAGGCTCCCAGTTCTCCATGGGCTGTCCTGCCTTTCTGGATTTTACACTTTTTTCAGATGGCCCTTTTGACCGGTGGGGCAGTGAGACTTCATTGTAGTGCAGATTTCCTTTGCAAGCTTGCTTGGTTGGCCCAAAAGGGCGTATGCATTTTTTCCTGAGTATATTCAGGAAAAAACGCATACGCCCTTTTTGGCCAAGTGCATCATTGTGGACGTTCTGCCTCTTTTCCTATGCTTTACATGCAATTCCAGTCTACCTCCTGAAATCGGTTTCCTGCAATTCTGCCCCGCTTTCAAGTCCTCTTGGCAGCCATACTTCAATATATTTTTGGACTATAGCTGTCATTTATAACTCTGCAGGTTTGTGAATTACAGTGCCCCTGAGCTCCTTTCTTCAACTCGCTTTCTTGTGAGCTGGCCGCAACACCGCAGCATTGCTTCAGGCCCTAGTGTGGTTCCGGCATGGCACGCTGAGCCTTTGGTTAATTCCTCTACCTGGTGGGAAATGAGAGTTAAATTTGCCCGTCCAGACACCTCCAGCTAGTCTCTCATTGGTTCTCCCTATTCCTGTTCATTTTCCGCAGAAATTGCAAACTGGGCCAAACAGGAGGTTAAAGGCACTGACTCTCCAAGTGGGAAGAGTGTTAGTAAAGCGTCTGGAATGTTGCACACGAGTACCAGGGGACGAAACCTGAGACACATTTGAACACGTTTCCCGATCACATGGTGGATCATACTATGGGTTCCACATGCATGTTTTAGCTGAAGGAAGAATCCCTTAAACCTGGAGAGTTGAGACCCATGGAATTGGTACCATGCAATATGACTTCAAAGGGTCTGCATTGGCTCACCGAACCTCACCAATCCTATCACTGCTGCGCTTATGCCGCTGTACACACGCTTGATTCTCTTTCGGAGACATATAAATCCATAGGTTTTAAGATTCTTACTAGTCAGGTATATTCTTAGGCGTTTAATATGGGGTGTTGTGTCCTCTTCGTTGAGCAAGGAGTAGCTCTTGTCTATTACATATTTGGATTATGGAACGGTATCTGTGCTAATTTCAATCTCTGGTTTTATGTAGCACCCCAACTCACCTTTCCCCTTAAGCAAGCATAAGTTGGTTTTCTACATTTGAGACCCTGTTCTGTTTTGTAATTCTGTTCCTGTGTAGCCAAGTTTACATTCCGTGTATTAGTGATATCTTATGATGTTTCTTTTTCTGTGTGACTTATCTCACTTAGAATCATCGTACCTGAATCCACTCATTATGCTGCTATGGGCCTGATGACATAGATTTCATTGCTGAGTGATATTGCATTGTACGTAAGTACCACAACTTCTTTATCCATTTTTCACTTTCTGTGATATTGAACTTGTACCGTAAACGAGGTTCTTGTAAACAGAGCCGTCCCAAACTTTCGGGTGGCTGTGTCTTTTTGATTTTAATTTCCCTAAGCTATAGGACCATAAGTGGAAGTGCCCTAGGCTCTGTTGCTTTGGTTTTTAGATGTTTCAGGAAACACCATACACTTCTCCAGAGTGGCTGTTGGCAATTTACATCCCGCCCATCAGCATAACAAGGCTCCCAGTTCTCCATGGGCTGTCCTGCCTTTCTGGATTTTACACTTTTTTCAGATGGCCCTTTTGACCGGGGGGGCAGTGAGACTTCATTGTAGTGCAGATTTCCTTTGCAAGCTTGCTTGGTTGGCCCAAAAGGGCGTATGCATTTTTTCCTGAGTATATTCAGGAAAAAACGCATACGCCCTTTTTGGCCAAGTGCATCATTGTGGACGTTCTGCCTCTTTTCCTATGCTTTACATGCAATTCCAGTCTACCTCCTGAAATCGGTTTCCTGCAATTCTGCCCCACTTTCAAGTCCTCTTGGCAGCCATACTTCAATATATTTTTGGACTATAGCTGTCATTTATAACTCTGCAGGTTTGTGAATTACAGTGCCCCTGAGCTCCTTTCTTCAACTCGCTTTCTTGTGAGCTGGCCGCAACACCGCAGCATTGCTTCAGGCCCTAGTGTGGTTCCGGCATGGCACGCTGAGCCTTTGGTTAATTCCTCTTCCTGGTGGGAAATGAGAGTTAAATTTGCCCGTCCAGACACCTCCAGCTAGTCTCTCATTGGTTCTCCCTATTCCTGTTCATTTTCCAAAGAAATTGCAAACTGGGCCAAACAGGAGGTTAAAGGCACTGACTCTCCAAGTGGGGAGAGTGTTAGTAAAGCGTCTGGAATGTTGCACCCGAGTACCAGGGTACGAAAACTGACACATTTGAACACGTTTCCCGATCACACGGTGGATCATACTCTGGGTTCCACATTCATGTTTTAGCTGAAGGAAGAATCCCTTAAACCTGGAGAGTTGAGACCCATGGAATGGGTACCATGCAGTATGATTTCAAAGGGTCTGCATTTGTTCACCGAACCTCACCAATCCTATCACTGCTGTGTTTATGCTGCTGTACACATGCTTGATTCTCATTCGGAGACATATAAATCCATAGGTTTTAAGATTCTTACCTGTCAGGTATATTCTTAGGCGTTTAATATGGGGCGTTGAGTCCACTTCGTTGAGCTAGGAGTAGCTCATGTCTATTACATATTTGGCTTATGGAACGGTATCTGTGCTAATTTCAATCTCTGGTTTTATGCAGCACCCCAACTCACCTTTCCCCTTAAGCAAGCATAAGTTGGTTTTCTACATTTGAGACCCTGTTCTGTTTTGTAATTCAGTTCCTTTGTAGCCAAGTTTACATTCCGTGTAGTAGTGATATCTTATGATGTTTCTTTTTCTGTGTGACTTATTTCACTTAGAATCATCGTACCTGAATCCACTCATTATGCTGCTACGGGCCTGATGACATAGATTTCATTGCTGAGTGATATTGCATTGTACATAAGTACCACAACTTCTTTATCCATTTTTCACTTTCTGTGATATTGAATTTGTACTGTAAACGAGGTTCTTGTAAACAGAGCCGTCCCAAATTTTGGGGTGGCTGTGTCTTTTTGATTTTAATTTCCCTAAGCTATAGGACCATAAGTGGAAGCGCCCTAGGCTCTGTTGCTTTGTTTTTTATATGTTTCAGGAAACACCATACACTTCTCCAGAGTGGCTGTTGACAATTTACATCCCGCCCATCAGCATAACAAGGCTCCCAGTTCTCCATGGCCTGTCCTGCCTTTTTGGATTTTACACTTTTTTCAGATGGCCCTTTTGACCGGGGGGCAGTGAGACTTCATTGTAGTGCAGATTTCGTTTGCAAGCTTGCTTGGTTGGCCAAAAAGGGCGTATGCGTTTTTTCCTGAATATATTCAGGAAAAAACGCATACGCCCTTTTTGGCCAAGTGCATCATTGTGGACGTTCTGCCTCTTTTCCTATGCTTTACATGCAATTCCAGTCTACCTCCTGAAATCGGTTTCCTGCAATTCTGCCCCACTTTCAAGTCCTCTTGGCAGCCTTACTTCAATATATTTTTGGACGATAATTGTCATTTATAACTCTGCAGGTTTGTGAATTACAGTGCCCCTGAGCTCCTTTCTTCAACTCGCTTTCTTGTGAGCTGGCCGCAACACCACAGGATTGCTTCAGGCCCTAGTGTGGTTCCGACATGGCACGCTGAGCCTTTGGTTAATTCCTCTTCCTGGTGGGAAATGAGAGTTAAATTTGCCCGTCCAGACACCTCCAGCTAGTCTCTCATTGGTTCTCCCTATTCCTGTTCATTTTCCGCAGAAATTGCAAACTGGGCCAAACAGGAGGTTAAAGGCACTGACTCTCCAAGTGGGCAGAGTTTTAGTAAAGCGTCTGGAATGTTGCACCCGAGTACCAGGGGACGAAACCTGAGACACATTTGAACACGTTTCCCAATCACACGGTGGATCATACTCTGGGTTCCACATGCATGTTTTAGCTGAAGGAAGAATCCCTTAAACCTGGAGAGTTGAGACCCATGGAATGGGTAACATGCAATATGACTTCAAAGGTTGTGCATTTGCTCACCGAAAATCACCAATCTTATCACTGCTGCGTTTATGCCGCTGTACACACGCTTGATTCTCTTTCAGAGACATAGAAATCCATAGGTTTTAAGATTCTTACTAGTCAGGTATATTCTTAGGCGTTTAATATGGGGTGAAGAGTCCACTTCGTTGAGCAAGGAGTAGCTCTTGTCTATTACATATTTGGCTTATGGAATGGTATCTGTGCTAATTTCAATCTCTGGTTTTATGCAGCACCCCAACTCACCTTTCCCCTTAAGCAAGCATAAGTTGGTTTTCTACATTTGAGACCCTGTTCTGTTTTGTAATTCAGTTCCTGGGTAGCTAAGTTTACATTCCGTGTACTAGTGATATCTTATGATGTTTCTTTTTCTGTGTAACTTATTTCACTTAGAATCATCGTACCTGAATCCACTCATTATGCTGCTATGGGCCTGATGACATAGATTTCATTGCTGAGTAATTTTGCATTGTACGTAAGTACCACAACTTCTTTATCCATTTTTCACTTTCTGTGATATTGAACTTGTACCGTAAACGAGATTCTTGTAAACAGAGCCGGCCCAAACTTTGGGGTGGCTGTGTCTTTTTGATTTTAATTTCCCTAAGCTATAGGACCATAAGTGGAAGTGCCCTAGGCTCTGTTGCTTTGTTTTTTAGATGTTTCAGGAAACACCATACACTTCTCCAGAGTGGCTGTTGGCAATTTACATCCCGCCCATCAGCATAACAAGGCTCCCAGTTCTCCATGGCCTGTCCTGCCTTTTTGGATTTTATACATTTTTCAGATGGCCCTTTTGACCGGGGAGCAGTGAGACTTCATTGTAGTGCAGATTTCCTTTGCAAGCTTGCTTGGTTGGCCAAAAAGGGCGTATGCGTTTTTTCCTGAATATATTCAGGAAAAAACGCATACGCCCTTTTTGGCCAAGTGCATCATTGTGGACGTTCTGCCTCTTTTCCTATGCTTTACATGCAATTCCAGTCTACCTCCTGAAATCGGTTTCCTGCAATTCTGCCCCGCTTTCAAGTCCTCTTGGCAGCCTTACTTCAATATATTTTTGGACGATAGCTGTCATTTATAACTCTGCAGGTTTGTGAATTACAGTGCCCCTGAGCTCCTTTCTTCAACTGGCTTTCTTGTGAGCTGGCCGCAACACCGCAGGATTGCTTCAGGCCCTAGTGTGGTTCTGGCATGGCACGCTGAGCCTTTGGTTAATTCCTCTTCCTGGTGGGAAATGAGAGTTAAATTTGCCCGTCCAGACACCTCCATCTAGTCTCTCATTGGTTCTCCCTATTCCTGTTCATTTTCCGCAGAAATGGCAAACTGGGCCAAACAGGAGGTTAAAGGCACTGACTCTCCATGTGGGGAGAGTGTTAGTAAAGCGACTGGAATGTTGCACCCGAGTACCAGGGGACGAAAACTGAGACACATTTGAACACGTTTCCCGATCACATGGTGGATCATACTCTGGGTTCCACATGCATGTTTTAGCTGAAGGAAGAATCCCTTAAACCTGGAGAGTTGAGACCCATGGAATGGGTACCATGCAATATGACCTCAAAGGGTCTGCATTTGCTCACCGAACCTCACCAATCCTATCACTGCTGCATTTATGCCGCTGTACACACGCTTGATTCTCTTTCGGAGACATAGAAATCTATAGGTTTTAAGATTCTTACTGGTCAGGTATATTCTTATGTGTTTAAAATGGGGTGTAGAGTCCACTTCGTTGAGCAAGGAGTAGCTCTTGTCTATTACATATTTGGCTTATGGAACGGTATCTGTGCTAATTTCAATCTCTGGTTTTATGCAGCACCCCAACTCACCTTTCCCCTTTAGCAAGCATAAGTTGGTTTTCTACATTTGAGACCCTGTTCTGTTTTGTAATTCAGTTCCTGTGTAGCCAAGTTTACATTCCGTGTAGTAGTGATATCTTATGATGTTTCTTTTTCTGTGTGACTTATTTCACTTAGAATCATCGTACCTGAATCCACTCATTATGCTGCTACGGGCCTGATGATATACATTTCATTGCTGAGTGATATTGCATTGTACGTAAGTACCACAAATTCTTTATCCATTTTTCGCTTTCTGTGATATTGAACTTGTACCGTAAACGAGGTTCTTGTAAACAGAGCCGTCCCAAATTTTGGGTGGCTGTGTCTTTTTGATTTTAATTTCCCTAAGCTATAGGACCATAAGTGGAAGTGCCCTAGGCTCTGTTGCTTTGTTTTGTAGATGTTTCAGGAAACACCATACACTTCACCAGAGTGGCTGTTGGCAATTTACATCCCGCCCATCAGCATAACAAGGCTCCCAGTTCTCCATGGCCTGTCCGGCCTTTCTGGATTTTACACATTTTTCAGATGGCCCTTTTGACTGGGGGGCAGTGAGACTTCATTGTAGTGCAGATTTCCTTTGCAAGCTTGCTTGGTTGGCCAAAAAGGGCGTATGCGTTTTTTCCTGAATATATTCAGGAAAAAACGCATACGCCCTTTTTGGCCAAGTGCATCATTGTGGACGTTCTGCCTCTTTTCCTATGCTTTACATGCAATTCCAGTCTACCTCCTGAAATCGGATTCCTGCAATTCTGCCCCGCTTTCGAGTCCTCTTGGCAGCCTTATTTCAATATATTTTTGGACGATAGCTGTAATTTATAACTCTGCAGGTTTGTGAATTACAGTGCCAGTGAGCTCCTTTCTTCAACTCGCTTTCTTGTGAGCTGGCCGCAACCCCGCAGCATTGCTTCAGGCCCTAGTGTGGTTCCGGCATGGCACGCTGAGCCTTTGGTTAATTCCTCTTCCTGGTGGGAAATGAGAGTTAAATTTGCCCGTCCAGACACCTCCAGCTAGTCTCTCATTGGTTCTCCCTATTCCTGTTCATTTTCCGCAGAAATTGCAAACTGGGCCAAACAGGAGGTTAAAGGCACTGACTCTCCAAGTGGGGAGAGTTTTAGTAAAGCGTCTGGAATGTTGCACCCGAGTACCAGGGGAAGAAAACTGAGATGCATTTGAACACGTTTCCCCATCACACGGTGGATCATACTCTGGGTTCCACATGCATGATTTAGCTGAAGGAAGAATCCCTTAAACCTGGATAGTTGAGACCCATGGAATGGGTACCATGCAATATGACTTCAAAGGGTCTGCATTTGCTCACCGAACCTCACCAATCCTATCACTGCTGCATTTATGCCGCTGTACACACGCTTGATTCTCTTTCGGAGACATATAAATCCATAGATTTTAAGATTCTTACTGGTCAGGTATATTCTTAGGCGTTTAATATGGGTTGTAGAGTCCACTTCCTTGAGCAAGGAGTAGCTGTTGTCTATTACATGTTTGGCTTATGGAATGGTATCTGTGCTAATTTCAATCTCTGGTTTTATGCAGCACCCCAACTCACCTTTCCCCTTAAGCAAGCATAAGTTGGTTTTCTACATTTGAGACCCTGTTCTGTTTTGTAATTCAGTTCCTGTGTAGCCAAGTTTACATTCCGTGTAGTAGTGATATCTTATGATGTTTCTTTTTCTGTGTGACTTATTTCACTTAGAATCATCGTACCTGAATCCACTCATTATGGTGCTATGGGCCTGATGACATAGATTTCATTGCTGAGTGATATTGCATTGTACGTAAGTACCACAACTTCTTTATCCATTTTTCACTTTCTGTGATATTGAACTTGTACTGTAAACGAGGTTCTTGTAAACAGAGCCGTCCCAAACTTTGGGGTGGCTGTGTCTTTTTGATTTTAATTTCCCTAAGCTATAGGACCATAAGTGGAAGTGCCCTAGGCTCTGTTGCTTTGTTTTTTAGATGTTTCAGGAAACACCATACACTTCTCCAGAGTGGCTGTTGGCAATTTACATCCCGCCCATCAGCATAACAAGGCTCCCAGTTCTCCATGGCCTGTCCTGCCTTTCTGGATTTTACACTTTTTTCAGATGGCCCTTTTGACCGGGGGGCAGTGAGACTTCATTGTAGTGCAGATTTCCTTTGCAAGCTTTCTTGGTTGGCCAAAAAGGGCGTAAGCTTTTTTTCCTGAGGAAAAAACGCATATGCCCTTTTTGGCCAAGTGCATCATTGTGGACGTTCTGCCTCTTTTCCTATGCTTTACATGCAATTCCAGTCTACCTCCTGAAATCGGTTTCCTGCAATTCTGCCCCGCTTTCAAGTCCTCTTGGCAGCCTTAGTTCAATAGATTTTTGGACGATAGCTGTCATTTATAAATCTGCAGGTTTGTGAATTACAGTGCCCCTGAGCTCCTTTCTTCAACTCGCTTTCTTGTGAGCTGGTCGCAACACCGCAGCATTGCTTCAGGCCCTAGTGTGGTTCCAGCACGGCAGGCTGAGCCTTTGGTTAATTCCTCTTCCTGGTGGGAAATGAGAGATAAATTTGCCCGTCCAGACACCTCCAGCTAGTCTCTCATTGGTTCTCACTATTCCTGTTCACTTTCCGCAGAAATTGAAAACTGGGCCAAACAGGAGGTTAAAGGCACTGACTCTCCAAGTGGGGAGAGTGTTAGTAAAGCGTCTGGAATGTTGCACCCGAGTACCAGGGGACGAAACCTGAGACACATTTGAACACGTTTCCTGATCACACGGTGGATCATACTCTGGGTTCCGCATGCATGTTTTAGCTGAAGGAAGAATCCCTTGAACCTGGAGAGTTGAGACCCATGGAATGGGTACCATGCAATATGACTTCAAAGGGTCTGCATTTGTTCACCGAACCTCACCCATCCTATCACTGCTGCGTTTATGCCACTGTACACATGCTTGATTCTCTTTCGGAGAAATAAATATCCATAGGTTTTAAGATTCTTACTAGTCAGGTATATTCTTAGGCGTTTAATATGGTGTGTTGAGTCCACTTGGTTGAGCAAGGAGTAGCTCTTGTCTATTACATATTTGGCTTATGGAACGGTATCTGTGCTAATTTCAATCTCTGGTTTTATGCAGCACCCCAACTCACCTTTCCCCTTAAGCAAGCATAAGTTGGTTTTCTACATTTGAGACCCTGTTCTGTTTTGTAATTCAGTTCCTGTGTAGCCAAGTTTACATTCCGTGTAGTAGTGATATCTTATGATGTTTCTTTTTCTGTGTGACTTATTTCACTTAGAATCATCGTACCTGAATCCACTCATTATGCTGCTATGGGCCTGATGACATAGATTTCATTGCTGAGTGATATTGCATTGTACGTAAGTACCAAAACTTCTTTATCCATTTTTCGCTTTCTGCGATATTGAACTTGTACCGTAAACGAGGTTCTTGTAAACAGAGCCATCCCAAACTTTGGGGTGGCTGTGTCTTTTTGATTTTAATTTCCCTAAGCTATAGAACCATAAGTGGAAGTGCCCTAGGCTATGTTGCTTTGTTTTGTAGATGTTTCAGGAAACACCATACACTTCTCCAGAGTGGCTGTTGGCAATTTACATCCCGCCCATCAGCATAACAAGGCTCCCATGTCTCCATGGCCTGTCCTGCCTTTCTGGCTTTTACACTTTTTTCAGATGGCCCTTTTGACCGGGGGGCAGTGAAACTTCATTGTAGTGCAGATTACCTTTGCAAGCTTGCTTGGTTGGCCAAAAAGGGCGTATGCGTTTTTTCCTGAATATATTCAGGAAAAAACGCATACGCCCTTTTTGGCCAAGTGCATCATTGTGGACGTTCTGCCTCTTTTCCTATGCTTTACATGCAATTCCAGTCTACCTCCTGAAATCGGTTTCCTGCAATTCTGCCCCGCTTTCAAGTCCTCTTGGCAGCCTTACTTCAATATATTTTTGGACGATAGCTGTCATTTATAACTCTGCAGGTTTGTGAATTACAGTGCCTCTGAGCTCCTTTCTTCAACTCGCTTTCTTGTGAGCTGGCCGCAACACCGCAGGATTGCTTCAGGCCCTAGTGTGGTTCCGGCATGGCACGCTGAGCCTTTGGTTAATTCCTCTTCCTGGTGGGAAATGAGAGTTAAATTTGCCGGTCCAGACACCTCCAGCTAGTCTCTCATTGGTTCTCCCTATTCCTGTTCATCTTCCGCAGAAATTGCAAACTGGGCCAAACAGGAGGTTAAAGGCACTGACTCTCCAAGTGGGGAGAGTGTTAGTAAAGCATCTGGAATGTTGCACCCGAGTACCAGGGGACGAAACCTGAGACACATTTGAACACGTTTCCCGATCACACGGTGGATCATACTCTGGGTTCCACATGCATGTTTTAGCTGAAGGAAGAATCCCGTAAACCTGGAGAGTTGAGACCCATGGAATGGGTACCATGCAATATGACTTCAAAGGTTCTGCATTTGCTCACCGAACCTCACCAATCCTATCACTGCTGCGTTTATGCAGCTGTACACATGCTTGATTCTCTTTTGGAGACATATAAATCCATAGGTGTTAAGATTCTTACTAGTCAGGTATATTCTTAGGCGTTTAATATGGGGTGTAGAGTCCACTTCGTTGAGCAAGGAGTAGCTCTTGTCTATTTCATCTTTGGCTTATGGAACGGTATCTGTGCTAATTTCAATCTCTGGTTTTATGCAGCACCCCAACTCACCTTTCCCCTTAAGCAAGCATAAGTTGGTTTTTTATATTTGAGACCCGGTTCTGTTTTGTAATTCAGTTCCTGTGTAGCCAAGTTTACATTCCGTGTAGTAGTGATATCTTATGATGTTTCTTTTTCTGTGTGACTTATCTCACTTAGAATCATCGTACCTGAATCCACTCATTATGCTGCTACGGGCCTGATGATATAGATTTCATTGCTGAGTGATATTGCATTGTACGTAAGTACCACAATTTCTTTATCCATTTTTCGCTTTCTGTGATATTGAACTTGTACCGTAAACGAGGTTCTTGTAAACAGAGCCGTCCCAAACTTTGGGGTGGCTGTGTCTATTTGATTTTAATTTCCCTAAGCTATAGGACCATAAGTGGAAGTGCCCTAGGCTCTGTTGCTTTGTTTTTTAGATGTTTCAGGAAACACCATACACTTCTCCAGAGTGGCTGTTGGCAATTTACATCCCGCCCATCAGCATAACAAGGCTCCCAGTTCTCCATGGCCTGTCCTGCCTTTCTGGATTTTACACTTTTTTCAGATGGCCCTTTTGACTGGGGGGCAGTGAGACTTCATTGTAGTGCAGATTTCCTTTGCAAGCTTGCTTGGTTGGCCAAAAAGTGCGTATGCGTTTTTTCCTGAATATATTCAAGAAAAAACGCATATGCCCTTTTTGGCCAAGTGCATCATTGTGGACGTTCTGCCTCTTTTCCTATGCTTTACATGCAATTCCAGTCTACCTCCTGAAATCGGTTTCCTGCAATTCTGCCCCGCTTTCGAGTCCTCTTGGCAGCCTTACTTCAATATATTTTTGGACGATAGCTGTCATTTATAACTCTGCAGGTTTGGGAATTACAGTGCCCCTGAGCTCCTTTCTTCAACTCGCTTTCTTGTGAGCTGGCCGCAACACCGCAGGATTGCTTCAGGCCCTAGTGTGGTTCCGGCATGGCACGCTGAGCCTTTGGTTAATTCCTCTTCCTGGTGGGAAATGAGAGTTAAATTTGCCCGTCCAGACACCTCCAGCTAGTCTCTCATTGGTTCTCCCTATTCCTGTTCATTTTCCGCAGAAATGGCAAACTGGGCCAAACAGGAGGTTAAAGGCACTGACTCTCCAAGTGGGGAGAGTTTTAGTAAAGCGTCTGGAATGTTACACCCGAGTACCAGGGGAAAAAAACTGAGACACATTTGAACACGTTTCCCGATCACACGGTGGATCATACTCTGGGTTCCACATGCATGTTTTAGCTGAAGGAAGAATCCCTTAAACCTGGAGAGTTGAGACCCATGGAATGGCTACCATACAATATGACTTCAAAGGGTCTGCATTTGCTCATCGAACCTCACCAATCCTATCACTGCTGCGTTTATGCCGCTGTACACATGCTTGATTCTCTTTTGGAGACATATAAATCCATAGGTGTTAAGATTATTACTAGTCAGGTATATTCTTAGGCGATTAATATGGGGTGTAGAGTCCACTTCGTTGAGCAAGGAGTAGCTCTTGTCTATTACATATTTGGCTTATGGAACGGTATCTGTGCTAATTTCAATCTCTGGTTTTATGCAGCACCCCAACTCACCTTTCCCCTTAAGCAAGCATAAGTTGGTTTTCTACATTTGAGACCCTGTTCTGTTTTGTAATTCTGTTTCTGTGTAGGCAAGTTTACATTCCTTGTAGTAGTGATATCTTATGATGTTTCTTTTTCTGTGTGACTTATTTCACTTAGAATCATCATACCTGAATCCACTCATTATGCTGCTACGGGCCTGATGATATAGATTTCATTGCTGAGTGATATTGCATTGTACGTAAGTACCACAAATTCTTTATCCATTTTTCACTTTCTGTGTTATTGAACTTGTACCGTAAACGAGGTTCTTGTAAACAGAGCCGTCCCAAACTTTGGGGTGGCTGTGTCTTTTTGATTTTAATTTCCCTAAGCTATAGGACCATAAGTGGAAGTGCCCTAGGCTCTGTTGCTTTGTTTTTTAGATGTTTCAGGAAACACCATACACTTCTCCAGAGTGGCTGTTGGCAATTTACATCCCGCCAATCAGCATAACAAGGCTCCCAATTCTCCATGGCCTGTCCTGCCTTTCTGGATTTTATACATTTTTCAGATGGCCCTTTTGACTGGGGAGCAGTGAGACTTCATTGTAGTGCAGATTTCCTTTGCAAGCTTGCTTGGTTGGCCAAAAAGGGCGTATGCGTTTTTTCCTGAATATATTCAGGAAAAAACGCATACGCCCTTTTTGGCCAAGTGCATCATTGTGGACGTTCTGCCTCTTTTCCTATGTTTTACATGCAATTCCAGTCTACCTCCTGAAATCGGTTTCCTGCAATTCTGCCCCGCTTTCAAGTCCTCTTGGCAGCCTTACTTCAATATATTTTTGGACGATAGCTGTCATTTATAACTCTGCAGGTTTGTGAATTACAGTGCCCCTGAGCTCCTTTCTTCAACTCGCTTTCTTGTGAGCTGGCCGCAACACCGCAGGATTGCTTCAGGCCCTAGTGTGGTTCCGGCATGGCACGCTGAGCCTTTGGTTAATTCCTCTTCCTGGTGGGAAATGAGAGTTAAATTTGCCCGTCCAGACACCTCCAGCTAGTCTCTCATTGGTTCTCCCTATTCCTGTTCATTTTCCGCAGAAATTGCAAACTTGGCAAAACAGGAGTTTAAAGGCACTGACTCTCCAAGTGGGGAGAGTTTTAGTAAAGCGTCTGGAATGTTGCACCCGAGTACCAGGGGACGAAAACTGAGACACATTTGAACACGTTTCCCGATCACACGGTGGATCATACTCTGGGTTCCACATGCATGTTTTAGGTGAAGGAAGAATCCCTTAAACTTGGAGAGTTGAGACCCATGGAATGGGTACCATGAAATATGACTTCAAAGGGTCTGCATTTGCTCACCGAACCTCACCAATCCTATCACTGCTGCGTTTATGCCGCTGTACACACGCTTGATTCTCTTTTGGAGACATATAAATCCATAGGATTTAAGATTCTTACTAGTCAGGTGTATTCTTAGGCGTTTAATATGAGATGTAGAGTCCACTTCGTTGAGCAAGGAGTAGCTCTTGTCTATTACATATTTGGCTTATGGAACGGTATCTGTGCTAATTTAAATCTCTGGTTTTATGCAGCACCCCAACTCACCTTTCCCCTTAAGCAAGCATAAGTTGGTTTTCTACATTTGAGACCCTGTTCTGTTTTGTAATTCAGTTTCTGTGTAGGCAAGTTTACATTCCTTGTAGTAGTGATATCTTATGATGTTTCTTTTTCTGTGTGACTTATTTCACTTAGAATCATCGTACCTGAATCCACTCATTATGCTGCTACGGGCCTGATGATATAGATTTCATTGCTGAGTGATATTGCATTGTACGTAAGTACCACAAATTCTTTATCCATTTTTCACTTTCTGTGTTATTGAACTTGTACCGTAAACGAGGTTCTTGTAAACAGAGCCGTCCCAAACTTTGGGGTGGCTGTGTCTTTTTGATTTTAATTTCCCTAAGCTATAGGACCATAAGTGGAAGTGCCCTAGGCTCTGTTGCTTTGTTTTTTAGATGTTTCAGGAAACACCATACACTTCTCCAGAGTGGCTGTTGGCAATTTACATCCCGCCCATCAGCATAACAAGGCTCCCAGTTCTCCATGGCCTGTCCTGCCTTTCTGGATTTTATACATTTTTCTGATGGCCCTTTTGACTGGGGAGCAGTGAGACTTCATTGTAGTGCAGATTTCCTTTGCAAGCTTGCTTGGTTGGTCAAAAAGGGCGTATGCGTTTTTTCCTGAATATATTCAGGAAAAAACGCATACACCCTTTTTGGCCAAGTGCATCATTGTGGACGTTCTGCCTCTTTTCCTATGCTTTACATGCAATTCCAGTCTACCTCCTGAAATCGGTTTCCTGCAATTCTGCCCCGCTTTCAAGTCCTCTTGGCAGCCTTACTTCAATATATTTTTGGACGATAGCTGTCATTTATAACTCTGCAGGTTTGTGAATTACAGTGCCCCTGAGCTCCTTTCTTCAACTCGCTTTCTTGTGAGCTGGCCGCAACACCGCAGGATTGCTTCAGGCCCTAGTGTGGTTCCGGCATGGCACGCTGAGCCTTTGGTTAATTCCTCTTCCTGGTGGGAAATGAGAGTTAAATTTGCCCGTCCAGACACCTCCAGCTAGTCTCTCATTGGTTCTCCCTATTCCTGTTCATTTTCCGCAGAAATGGCAAACTGGGCCAAACAGGAGGTTAAAGG
The DNA here is from genome assembly GCF_039906515.1 of Pseudorca crassidens. NCBI lineage: Eukaryota > Metazoa > Chordata > Mammalia > Artiodactyla > Delphinidae > Pseudorca > Pseudorca crassidens. The sequence goes on from NC_090296.1 coordinate 163,838,202, forward strand.
CACTGACTCTCCAAGTGGGGAGAGTGTTAGTAAAGCGACTGGAATGTTGCACCCGAGTACCAGGGGATGAAAACTGAGACACATTTGAACACGTTTCCCGATCACATGGTGGATCATACTCTGGGTTCCACATGCATGTTTTAGCTGAAGGAAGAATCCCTTAAACCTGGAGAGTTGAGACCCATGGAATGGGAACCATGCAATATGACCTCAAAGGGTCTGCATTTGCTCACCGAACCACACCAATCCTATCACTGCTGCGTTTATGCCGCTGTACACACGCTTGATTCTCTTTCGGAGACATAGAAATCTATAGGTTTTAAGATTCTTACTGGTCAGGTATATTCTTAGGCGTTTAATATGGAGTGTAGAGTCCACTTCGTTGAGCAAGGAGTAGCTCTTGTCTATTACATATTTGGCTTATGGAACGGTATCTGTGCTAATTTCAATCTCTGGTTTTATGCAGCACCCCAACTCACCTTTCCCCTTAAGCAAGCATAAGTTGGTTTTCTACATTTGAGACCCTGTTCTGTTTTGTAATTCAGTTCCTGTGTAGCCAAGTTTACATTCCGTGTAGTAGTGATATCTTATGATGTTTCTTTTTCTGTGTGACTTATTTCACTTAGAATCATCATACCTGAATCCACTCATTATGCTGCTACGGGCCTGATGATATAGATTTCATTGCTGAGTGATATTGCATTGTACGTAAGTACCACAAATTCTTTATCCATTTTTCACTTTCTGTGTTATTGAACTTGTACCGTAAACGAGGTTCTTGTAAACAGAGCCGTCCCAAACTTTGGGGTGGCTGTGTCTTTTTGATTTTAATTTCCCTAAGCTATAGGACCATAAGTGGAAGTGCCCTAGGCTCTGTTGCTTTGTTTTTTAGATGTTTCAGGAAACACCATACACTTCTCCAGAGTGGCTGTTGGCAATTTACATCCCGCCAATCAGCATAACAAGGCTCCCAATTCTCCATGGCCTGTCCTGCCTTTCTGGATTTTATACATTTTTCAGATGGCCCTTTTGACTGGGGAGCAGTGAGACTTCATTGTAGTGCAGATTTCCTTTGCAAGCTTGCTTGGTTGGCCAAAAAGGGCGTATGCGTTTTTTCCTGAATATATTCAGGAAAAAACGCATACGCCCTTTTTGGCCAAGTGCATCATTGTGGACGTTCTGCCTCTTTTCCTATGTTTTACATGCAATTCCAGTCTACCTCCTGAAATCGGTTTCCTGCAATTCTGCCCCGCTTTCAAGTCCTCTTGGCAGCCTTACTTCAATATATTTTTGGACGATAGCTGTCATTTATAACTCTGCAGGTTTGTGAATTACAGTGCCCCTGAGCTCCTTTCTTCAACTCGCTTTCTTGTGAGCTGGCCGCAACACCGCAGGATTGCTTCAGGCCCTAGTGTGGTTCCGGCATGGCACGCTGAGCCTTTGGTTAATTCCTCTTCCTGGTGGGAAATGAGAGTTAAATTTGCCCGTCCAGACACCTCCAGCTAGTCTCTCATTGGTTCTCCCTATTCCTGTTCATTTTCCGCAGAAATTGCAAACTTGGCAAAACAGGAGTTTAAAGGCACTGACTCTCCAAGTGGGGAGAGTTTTAGTAAAGCGTCTGGAATGTTGCACCCGAGTACCAGGGGACGAAAACTGAGACACATTTGAACACGTTTCCCGATCACACGGTGGATCATACTCTGGGTTCCACATGCATGTTTTAGGTGAAGGAAGAATCCCTTAAACTTGGAGAGTTGAGACCCATGGAATGGGTACCATGAAATATGACTTCAAAGGGTCTGCATTTGCTCACCGAACCTCACCAATCCTATCACTGCTGCGTTTATGCCGCTGTACACACGCTTGATTCTCTTTTGGAGACATATAAATCCATAGGATTTAAGATTCTTACTAGTCAGGTGTATTCTTAGGCGTTTAATATGAGATGTAGAGTCCACTTCGTTGAGCAAGGAGTAGCTCTTGTCTATTACATATTTGGCTTATGGAACGGTATCTGTGCTAATTTAAATCTCTGGTTTTATGCAGCACCCCAACTCACCTTTCCCCTTAAGCAAGCATAAGTTGGTTTTCTACATTTGAGACCCTGTTCTGTTTTGTAATTCAGTTTCTGTGTAGGCAAGTTTACATTCCTTGTAGTAGTGATATCTTATGATGTTTCTTTTTCTGTGTGACTTATTTCACTTAGAATCATCGTACCTGAATCCACTCATTATGCTGCTACGGGCCTGATGATATAGATTTCATTGCTGAGTGATATTGCATTGTACGTAAGTACCACAAATTCTTTATCCATTTTTCACTTTCTGTGTTATTGAACTTGTACCGTAAACGAGGTTCTTGTAAACAGAGCCGTCCCAAACTTTGGGGTGGCTGTGTCTTTTTGATTTTAATTTCCCTAAGCTATAGGACCATAAGTGGAAGTGCCCTAGGCTCTGTTGCTTTGTTTTTTAGATGTTTCAGGAAACACCATACACTTCTCCAGAGTGGCTGTTGGCAATTTACATCCCGCCCATCAGCATAACAAGGCTCCCAGTTCTCCATGGCCTGTCCTGCCTTTCTGGATTTTATACATTTTTCTGATGGCCCTTTTGACTGGGGAGCAGTGAGACTTCATTGTAGTGCAGATTTCCTTTGCAAGCTTGCTTGGTTGGTCAAAAAGGGCGTATGCGTTTTTTCCTGAATATATTCAGGAAAAAACGCATACACCCTTTTTGGCCAAGTGCATCATTGTGGACGTTCTGCCTCTTTTCCTATGCTTTACATGCAATTCCAGTCTACCTCCTGAAATCGGTTTCCTGCAATTCTGCCCCGCTTTCAAGTCCTCTTGGCAGCCTTACTTCAATATATTTTTGGACGATAGCTGTCATTTATAACTCTGCAGGTTTGTGAATTACAGTGCCCCTGAGCTCCTTTCTTCAACTCGCTTTCTTGTGAGCTGGCCGCAACACCGCAGGATTGCTTCAGGCCCTAGTGTGGTTCCGGCATGGCACGCTGAGCCTTTGGTTAATTCCTCTTCCTGGTGGGAAATGAGAGTTAAATTTGCCCGTCCAGACACCTCCAGCTAGTCTCTCATTGGTTCTCCCTATTCCTGTTCATTTTCCGCAGAAATGGCAAACTGGGCCAAACAGGAGGTTAAAGGCACTGACTCTCCAAGTGGGGAGAGTGTTAGTAAAGCGACTGGAATGTTGCACCCGAGTACCAGGGGATGAAAACTGAGACACATTTGAACACGTTTCCCGATCACATGGTGGATCATACTCTGGGTTCCACATGCATGTTTTAGCTGAAGGAAGAATCCCTTAAACCTGGAGAGTTGAGACCCATGGAATGGGAACCATGCAATATGACCTCAAAGGGTCTGCATTTGCTCACCGAACCACACCAATCCTATCACTGCTGCGTTTATGCCGCTGTACACACGCTTGATTCTCTTTCGGAGACATAGAAATCTATAGGTTTTAAGATTCTTACTGGTCAGGTATATTCTTAGGCGTTTAATATGGAGTGTAGAGTCCACTTCGTTGAGCAAGGAGTAGCTCTTGTCTATTACATATTTGGCTTATGGAACGGTATCTGTGCTAATTTCAATCTCTGGTTTTATGCAGCACCCCAACTCACCTTTCCCCTTAAGCAAGCATAAGTTGGTTTTCTACATTTGAGACCCTGTTCTGTTTTGTAATTCAGTTCCTGTGTAGCCAAGTTTACATTCCGTGTAGTAGTGATATCTTATGATGTTTCTTTTTCTGTGTGACTTATTTCACTTAGAATCATCGTACCTGAATCCACTCATTATGCTGCTACGGGCCTGATGATATACATTTCATTGCTGAGTGATATTGCATTGTACGTAAGTACCACAACTTCTTTATCCATTTTTCACTTTCTGTTATATTGAACTTGTACTGTAAACGAGGATCTTGTAAACAGAGCCATCCCAAACTTTGGGGTGGCTGTGTCTTTTTGATTTTAATTTCCCTAAGCTATAGAACCGTAAGTGGAAGTGCCCTAGGCTCTGTTGCTTTGTTTTTTAGATGTTTCAGGAAACACCATACACTTCTCCAGAGTGGCTGTTGGCAATTTACATCCCGCCCATCAGCATAACAAGGCTCTCAATTCTCCATGGCCTGTCCTGCCTTTCTGGATTTTACACTTTTTTCAGATGGCCCTTTTGACTGGGGGGCAGTGAGACTTCATTTTAATGCAGATTTCCTTTGCAAGCTTGCTTGGTTGGCCAAAAAGGGCGTATGTGTTTTTTCCTGAATATATTCAGGAAAAAACGCATACGCCCTTTTTGGCCAAGTGCATCATTGTGGACGTTCTGCCTCTTTTCCTATGCTTTACATGCAATTCCAGTCTACCTCCTGAAATCGGTTTCCTGCAATTCTGCCCCGCTTTCAAGTCCTCTTGGCAGCCTTACTTCAATATATTTTTGGACGATAGCTGTCATTTATAACTCTGCAGGTTTGTGAATTACAGTGCCTCTGAGCTCCTTTCTTCAACTCGCTTTCTTGTGAGCTGGCTGCAACACCGCAGCATTGCTTCAGGCCCTAGTGTGGTTCCGGCATGGCACGCTGAGCCTTTGGTTAATTCCTCTTCCTGGTGGGAAATGAGAGTTAAATTTGCCCGTCCAGGCACCTCCAGCTAGTCTCTCATTGGTTCTCCCTATTCCTGTTCATTTTCCGCAGAAATGGCAAACTGGGCCAAACAGGAGGTTAAAGGCACTGACTCTCCAAGTGGGGAGAGTGTTAGTAAAGCGTCTGGAATGTTGCACCCGAGTACCAGGGGACGAAACCTGAGACACATTTGAACACGTTTCCCAATCACACGGTGGATCATACTCTGGGTTCCACATGCATGTTTTAGCTGAAGGAAGAATCCCTTAAACCTGGAGAGTTGAGACCCATGGAATGGGTACCATGCAATATAAATTCAAAGGTTCTGCATTGGCTCACCGAACCTCACCAATCTTATCACTGCTGCGCTTTTGCCACTGTACACACGCTTGATTCTCTTTCGGAGACATATAAATCCATAGATTTTAAGATTCTTACTAGTCAGGTATATTCTTAGACGTTTAATATGGGGTATTCAGTCCTCTTCGTTGAGCAAAGACTAGCTCTTGTCTATTACATATTTGGCTTATGGAACGGTATCTGTGCTAATTTCAATCTCTGGTTTTATGCAGCACCCCAACTCACCTTTCCCCTTAAGCAAGCATAAGTTGGTTTTCTACATTTGAGACCCTGTTCTGTTTTGTAATTCAGTTCCTGTGTAGCCAAGTTTACATTCCGTGTATTAGTGATATCTTATGATGTTTCTTTTTCTGTGTGACTTATCTCACTTAGAATCATCGTACCTGAATCCACTCATTATGCTGCTATGGGCCTGATGACATAGATTTCATTGCTGAGTGATATTGCATTGTACGTAAGTACCACAACTTCTATATCCATTTTTCGCTTTCTGTGATATTGAACTTGTACCGTAAACGAGGTTCTTGTAAACAGAGCCGTCCCAAACTTTGGGGTGGCTGTGTCTATTTGATTTTAATTTCCCTAAGCTATAGGACCATAAGTGGAAGTGCCCTAGGCTCTGTTGCTTTGTTTTTTAGATGTTTCAGGAAACACCATACACTTCTCCAGAGTGGCTGTTGGCAATTTACATCCCGCCCATCAGCATAACAAGGCTCCCAGTTCTGCATGGCCTGTCCTGCCTTTCTGGATTTTACACTTTTTTCAGATGGCCCTTTTGACTATTGGGCAGTGAGACTTCATTGTAGTGCAGATTTCCTTTGCAAGCTTGCTTGGTTGGCCAAAAAGGGCGTATGCGTTTTTTCCTGAATATATTCAAGAAAAAACGCATACGCCCTTTTTGGCCAAGTGCATCATTGTGGACGTTCTGCCTCTTTTCCTATGTTTTACATGCAATTCTAGTCTACCTCCTGAAATCGGTTTCCTGCAATTCTGCCCCGCTTTCGAGTCCTCTTGGCAGCCTTACTTCAATATATTTTTGGACGATAGCTGTCATTTATAACTCTGCAGGTTTGTGAATTACAGTGCCCCTGAGCTCCTTTCTTCAACTCGCTTTCTTGTGAGCTGGCCGCAACACCGCAGGATTGCTTCAGGCCCTAGTGTGGTTCCAGCATGGCACGCTGAGCCTTTGGTTAATTCCTCTTCCTGGTGGGAAATGAGAGTTAAATTTGCCCGTCCAGACACCTCCAGCTAGTCTCTCATTGGTTCTCCCTATTCCTGTTCATTTTCCGTAGAAATTGCAAACTTGGCCAAACAGGAGGTTAAAGGCACTGACTCTCCAAGTGGGGAGAGTTTTAGTAAAGCATCTGGAATGTTGCACCCGAGTACCAGGGGACAAAAACAGAGACACATTTGAACACGTTTCCCGATCACACGGTGGATCATACTCTGGGTTCCACATGCATGTTTTAGGTGAAGGAAGAATCCCTTAAACCTGGAGAGTTGAAACCCATGGAATGGCTACCATGCAATATGACTTCAAAGGGTCTGCATTTGCTCAGCGAACCTCACCAATCCTATCACTGCTGCGTTTATGCCGCTGTACACATGCTTGATTCTCTTTTGGAGACATATAAATCCATAGGTTTTAAGATTCTTACTAGTAAGGTATATTCTTAGGCGATTAATATGGGGTGTAGAGCCCACTTCGTTGAGCAAGGAGTAGCTATTGTCTATTACATATTGGGTTTATGGAACGGTATCTGTGCTAATTTCAATCTCTGGTTTTATGCAGAACCCCATCTCACCTTTCCCCTTAAGCAAGCATAAGTTGGTTTTCTACATTTGAGACCGCGTTCTGTTTTGTAATTCTGTTTCTGTGTAGCCAAGTTTACATTCCGTGTAGTAGTGATATCTTATGATGTTTCTTTTTCTGTGTGACTTATTTCACTTAGAATCATCGTACCTGAATCCACTCATTATGCTGCTACGGGCCTGATGATATAGATTTCATTGCTGAGTGATATTGCATTGTACGTAAGTACCACAAATTCTTTATCCATTTTTCACCTTCTGTGATATTGAATTTGTACTGTAAATGAGGTTCTTGTAAACAGAGCCGTCCCAAACTTTGGGGTGGCTGTGTCTTTTTGATTTTAATTTCCCTAAGCTATAGGACCATAAGTGGAAGTGCCCTAGGCTCTGTTGCTTTGTTTTTTAGATGTTTCAGGAAACACCATACACTTCTCCAGAGTGGCTGTTGGCAATTTACATCTCGCCCATCAGCATAACAAGGCTCCCAGTTCTCCATGGCCTGTCCTGCCTTTCTGGATTTTATAGTTTTTTCAGATGGCCTTTTGACCGGGGGGCAGTGAGACTTCATTGTAGTGCAGATTTCATTTGCAAGCTTGCTGGGTTGGCCAAAAAGGGCGTATGTGTTTTTTCCTGAATATATTCAGGAAAAAATGCATACGCCCTTTTTGGCCAAGTGCATCATTGTGGACGTTCTGCCTCTTTTCCTATGCTTTACATGCAATTCCAGTCTACCTCCTGAAATCGGTTTCCTGCAATTCTGCCCCGCTTTCAAGTCCTCTTGGCAGCCTTACTTCAATATATTTTTGGACGATAGCTGTCATTTTTAACTCTGCAGGTTTGTGAATTACAGTGCCCCTGAGCTCCTTTCTTCAACTCGCTTTCTTGTGAGCTGTCCGCAACACCGCAGGATTGCTTCAGGCCCTAGTGTGGTTCCGGCATGGCACGCTGAGCCTTTGGTTAATTCCTCTTCCTGGTGGGAAATGAGAGTTAAATTTGCCCGTCCAGACACCTCCAGCTAGTCTCTCATTGGTTCTCCCTATTCCTGTTCATTTTCCGCAGAAATTGCAAACTGGGCCAAACAGGAGGTTAAAGGCACTGACTCTCCAAGTGGGGAGAGTGTTAGTAAAGCGTCTGGAATGTTGCACCCGAGTACCAGGGGACGAAATCTGACACATTTGAACACGTTTCCCGATCACACGGTGGATCATACTCTGGGTTCCACATGCATGTTTTAGCTGAAGGAAGAATCCCTTAAACCTGGAGAGTTGAGACCCATGGAATGGGTACCATGCAATATGACTTCAAAGGGTCTGCATTTGCTCACTGAACCTCACAAATCCAATCACTGCTGCATTTATGCCGCTGTAGACATGCTTGATTCTCTTTCGGAGACATATAAATCCATAGGTTTTAAGATTCTTACTAGTCAGGTATATTCTTAGGCATTTAATATGGGGTGTTGAGTCCACTTCGTTGAGCAAGGAGTAGCTATTGTCTATTACCTATTTGGCTTATGGAATGGTATCTGTGCTAATTTCAATCTCTGGTTTTATGCAGCACCCCAACTCACCTTTCCCCTTAAGCAAGCATAAGTTGGTTTTCTACATTTGAGATCCTGTTCTGTTTTGTAATTCAGTTCCTGTGTAGCCAAGTTTACATTCCGTGTATTAGTGATATCTTATGATGTTTCTTTTTCTGTGTGACATATTTCACTTAGAAATATCGTACCTGAATCCACTCATTATGCTGCTACGGGCCTGATGACATAGATTTCATTCCTGAGTGATATTGCATTGTACGTAAGTACCACAACTTCTTTATCCATTTTTCACTTTCTGTGATATTGAACTTGTACCATAAACGAGATTCTTGTAAACAGAGCCGGCCCAAACTTTGGGGTGGCTGTGTCTTTTTGATTTTAATTTCCCTAAGCTATAGGACCATAAGTGGAAGTGCCCTAGGCTCTGTTGCTTTGTTTTTTAGATGTTTCAGGAAACACCATACACTTCTCCAGAGTGGCTGTTGGCAATTTACATCCCGCCCATCAGCATAACAAGGCTCCCAGTTCTCCATGGCCTGTCCTGCCTTTCTGGATTTTATACTTTTTTCAGATGGCCCTTTTGACCGGGGGGCAGTGAGACTTCATTGTAATGCAGATTTCCTTTGCAAGCTTGCTTGTTTGGCCAAAATGGGCGTATGCGTTTTTTCCTGAATATATTCAAGAAAAAACGCATACGCCCTTTTTGGCCAAGTGCATCATTGTGGACGTTCTGCCTCTTTTCCTATGCTTTACATGCAATTCCAGTCTACCTCCTGAAATCGGTTTCCTGCAATTCTGCCCCGCTTTCAAGTCCTCTTGGCAGCCTTACTTCAATATATTTTTGGACGATAGCTGTCATTTATAACTCTGCAGGTTTGTGAATTACAGTGCCTCTGAGCTCCTTTCTTCAACTCGCTTTCTTGTGAGCTGGCCGCAACACCGCAGGATTGCTTCAGGCCCTAGTGTCGTTCCAGCATGGCACGCTGAGCCTTTGGTTAATTCCTCTTCCTGGTGGGAAATGAGAGTTAAATTTGCCCGTCCAGACACCTCCAGCTAGTCTCTCACTGGTTCTCCATATTCCTGTACATCTTCCGCAAAAATTGCAAACTGGGCCAAACAGGAGGTTAAAGGCACTGACTCTCCAAGTGGGGAGAGTTTTAGTAAAGCGTCTGGAATGTTGCACCCGAGTACCAGGGGACGAAAACTGAGACACATTTGAACACGTTTCCCGATCACACGGTTTATCATACTCTGGGTTCCACATGCATGTTTTAGCTGAAGGAAGAATCCCTTAAACCTGGAGAGTTGAGACCCATGGAATGGCTACCATGCAATATGACTTCAAAGGGTCTGTATTTGCTCATCGAACCTCACCAATCCTATCACTGCTGCTTTTATGCCGCTGTACACATGCTTGATTCTCTTTTGGAGACATATAAATCCATAGGTTTTAAGATTATTACTAGTCAGGTATATTCTTAGGCGATTAATATGGGGTGTAGAGTCCACTTCGTTGAGCAAGGAGTAGCTCTTGTCTATTACATATTTGGCTTATGGAACGGTATCTGTGCTAATTTCAATCTCTGGTTTTATGCAGAACCCCAACTCACCTTTCCCCTTAAGCAAGCATAAGTTGGTTTTCTACATTTGAGACCGTGTTCTGTTTTGTAATTCAGTTCCTGTGTAGCCAAGTTTACATTCCGTGTAGTAGTGATATCTTATGATGTTTCTTTTTCTGTGTGACTTATTTCACTTAGAATCATCGTACCTGAATCCACTCATTATGCTGCTACGGGCCTGATGACATAGATTTCATTGCTGAGTGATATTGCATTGTACGTAAGTACCACAACTTCTTTATCCATTTTTCGCTTTCTGTGATATTGAACTTGTACCATAAACGAGGTTCTTGTAAACAGAGCCGTCGCAAACTTTGGGGTGGCTGTGTCTTTTTGATTTTAATTTCCCTAATCTATAGGACCATAAGTGGAAGTGCCCTAGGCTCTGTTCCTTTGTTTTGTAGATGTTTCAGGAAACACCATACACTTCTCCAGAGTGGCTGTTGGCAATTTACATCCCGCCCATCAGCATAACAAGGCTCCCAGTTCTCCATGGCCTGTCCTGCCTTTCTGGATTTTACACTTTTTTCAGATGGCCCTTTTGACCGGGGGGCAGTGAGACTTCATTGTAGTGCAGATTTCCTTTGCAAGCTTGCTTGGTTGGCCAAAAAGGGCGTATGCGTTTTTTCCTGAATATATTCAGGAAAAAACGCATACGCCCTTTTTGGCCAAGTGCATCATTGTGGACGTTCTGCCTCTTTTCCTATGCTTTACATGCAATTCCAGTCTACCTCCTGAAATCGGTTTCCTGCAATTCTGCCCCGCTTTCAAGTCCTCTTGGCAGCCTTACTTCAATATATTTTTGGACGATAGCTGTCATTTATAACTCTGCAGGTTTGTGAATTACAGTGCCCCTGAGCTCCTTTCTTCAACTCGCTTTCTTGTGAGCTGCCCGCAACACCGCACGATTGCTTCAGGCCCTAGTGTGGTTCTGGCATGGCACGCTGAGCCTTTGGTTAATTCCTCTTCCTGGTGGGAAATGAGAGTTAAATTTGCCGGTCCAGACACCTCCAGCTAGTCTCTCATTGGTTCTCCCTATTCCTGTTCATCTTCCGCAGAAATTGCAAACTGGGCCAAACAGGAGGTTAAAGGCACTGACTCTCCAAGTGGGGAGAGTGTTAGTAAAGCGTCTGTAATGTTGCACCCGAGTACCAGGGGACGAAACCTGAGACACATTTCAACACGTTTCCCGATCACACGGTGGATCATACTCTGGGTTCCACATGCATGTTTTAGCTGAAGGAAGAATCCCTTAAACCTGGAGAGTTGAGACCCATGGAATGGGTACCATGCAATATGACTTCAAAGGGTCTGCATTTGCTCACCGAACCTCACCAATCCTATCACTGCTGCGCTACTGCACTGTACACACGCTTGATTCTCTTTCGGAGACATATAAATCCATAGGTGTTAAGATTCTTACTAGTCAGGTATATTCTTAGGCGTTTAATATGGGGTGTAGAGTCCACTTCGTTGAGCAAGGAGTAGCTCTTGTCTATTACATATTTGGCTTATGGAACGGTATCTGTGCTAATTTCAATCTCTGGTTTTATGCAGCACCCCAACTCACCTTTCCCCTTAAGCAAGCATAAGTTGGTTTTCTACATTTGAGACCCTGTTCTGTTTTGTATTTCAGTTCCTGGGTAGCCAAGTTTACATTCCATGTAGTAGTGATATCTTATGATGTTTCTTTTTCTGTGTGACTTATTTCACTTAGAATCATCGTACCTGAATCCACTCATTATGCTGCTACGGGCCTGATGATATACATTTCATTGCTGAGTGATATTGCATTGTACGTAAGTACCACAACTTCTTTATCCATTTTTCGCTTTCTGTGATATTGAACTTGTACCGTAAACGAGGTTCTTGTAAACAGAGCCGTCCCAAACTTTGGGGTGGCTGTGTCTTTTTGATTTTAATTTCCCTAAGCTATAGAACCGTAAGTGGAAGTGCCCTAGGCTCTGTTGCTTTGTTTTTTAGATGTTTCAGGAAACACCATACACTTCTCCAGAGTGGCTGTTGGCAATTTACATCCCGCCCTTCAGCATAACAAGGCTCCCAGTTCTCCATGGCCTGTCCTGCCTTTCTGGATTTTATACGTTCTTCCGATGGCCCTTTTAACCGGGGGGCAGTGAGACTTCATTGTAGTGCAGATTTCCTTTGCAAGCTTGCTTGGTTGGCCCAAAAGGGCCTATGCGTTTTTTCCTGAATATATTCAGGAAAAAACGCATACGCCCTTTTTGGCCAAGTGCATCATTGTGGACGTTCTGCCTCTTTTCCTATGCTTTACATGCAATTCCAGTCTACCTCCTGAAATCGGTTTCCTGCAATTATGCCCCGCTTTCGAGTCCTCTTGGCAGCCTTACTTCAATATATTTTTGGATGATAGCTGTCATTTATAACTCTGCAGGTTTGTGAATTACAGTGCCCCTGAGCTGCTTTCTTCAACTCGCTTTCTTGTGAGCTGGCCGCAACACCGCAGCATTGCTTCAGGCCCTAGTGTGGTTCCGGCATGGCACGCTGAGCCTTTGGTTAATTCCTCTTCCTGGTGGGAAATGAGAGTTAAATTTGCCAGTACAGGCACCTCCAGCTAGTCTCTCATTGGTTCTCCCTATTCCTGTTCATTTTCTGCAGAAATGGCAAACTGGGCCATACAGGAGGTTAAAGGCACTGACTCTCCAAGTGGGGAGAGTGTTAGTAAAGCTACTGGAATGTTGCACCCGAGTACCAGGGGACGAAACCTGAGACACATTTGAACACGTTTCCCGATCACACGGTGGATCATACTCTGGGTTCCACATGCATGTTTTAGCTGAAGGAAGAATCCCTTAAACCTGGAGAGTTGAGACCCATGGAATGGGTACCATGCAATATGACTTCAAAGGGTCTGCATTGGCTCACAGAACCTCACCAATCCTATCACTGCTACGTTTATGCCGCTGTACACACGCCTTATTCTCTTTCGGAGACATAGAAATCCATAGGTTTTAAGATTCTTACTAGTCAGGTATATTCTTAGGCGTTTAATATGGGGTGTAGTGTCCACTTCGTTGAGCAAGGAGTAGCTCTTGTCTATTACATATTTGGCTTATGGAACGGTATCTGTGCTAATTTCAATCTCTGGTTTTATGGAGCACCCCAACTCACCTTTCCCCTTAAGCAAGCATAAGTTGGTTTTCTACATTTGAGACCCTGTTCTGTTTTGTAATTCAGTTCCTTTGTAGCTAAGTTTACATTCCGTGTAGTAGTGATATCTTATGATGTTTCTTTTTCTGTGTGATTTTTTTCACTTAGAATCATGGTACCTGAATCTACTCATTATGCTGCTACGGGCCTGATGACATAGATTTCATTGCTGAGTGATATTGCATTGTACATATGTACCACAACTTCTTTATCCATTTTTCGCTTTTTGCAATATTGAACTTGTACCATAAACGAGGTTCTTGTAAACAGAGCCGTTCCAAACTTTGGGGTGGCTGTGTCTTTTTGATTTTAATTTCCCTAAGCTATAGGACCATAAGTGGAAGTGCCCTAGGCTCTGTTGCTTTGTTTTTTAGATGTTTCAGGAAACACCATACACTTCTCCAGAGTGGCTGTTGGCAATTTACATCCCGCCCATCAGCATAACAAGGCTCCCAGTTCTCCATGGCCTGTCCTGCCTTTCTGGATTTTACACTTTTTTCAGATGCTCCTTTTGACAGGGAGGAAGTGAGACTTCATTGTAGTGCAGATTTCCTTTGCAAGCTTGCTTGGTTGGCCAAAAAGGGCGTATGCGTTTTTTCCTGAATATATTCAGGAAAAAACGCATACGCCCTTTTTGGCCAAGTGCATCATTGTCGACGTTCTGAGTGTTTTCATATGTTTTCAATGCAATTCCAGTCTACCTCCTGAAATCGGTTTCCTGCAATTCTGCCTTGCTGTCAGTGCCTCTTCATAGCCTTACCTCAATATACTTTTTGAAAATTGTTGGCCTTTTTAACTCTGCAGGTTTTTGAATTGCCGTGGCCCTTAGCTGCATTTTTCAGCTCTTATTTTTGTGATCTTGCCTCATATCCACAGGATTTCTTCAGGCCCTATTCTTCTTCTGGGTCGCCTTGCTCTGCCTTTGGTTAATTCTTCTTCCTGATGTGAATTAGAGTGACATGTTCCCATTGAAACCGCTACAGCTATTTTCTCACTGGTTCCCCCTATTCCCATTCATCCTCCGCACTAACTGCAGACTGTGCGATACCGGAACGTAAAGGCATTGACTCTCCATGTGGAGATGTTGTTAGTAAAGTGGCTGGAATGTTGATCCGGAGCCCCAGGAGAGGAAAATGAGGTGCGTTTTAGAAACCTTTCCCGATCATTTGGTATACCATCCGCTGGATTTCCCATGCATGGTTTAGCTGTAGGAAGATTCCCTTCAACCTGGAGTGTTGGGACCCTTGGAATGAGTAGCATGAAGTATTGCATTAAACTTTCAGCAGTTGCTCACCAAAGCTCACCAATCCTCTCAGCCCCAAGTGTCCAGCCTTATGTCTTATCCAGCTGTGGGTTTATATGTGGTCATTCCAGGTTGCATCACAGCCCCTGAGCGAATTTTGTAAGAATTTTTCTCTCTTTCATTGTTTCTGCGTTTTGGTTTTAAAATTTATTTCTATAATGGGGTTTAGCTCATTTTCACTGCTGTGTTTGGCCGCTCTGCACACACTTGATTCCCTTATGGAGATATATCAATACATGGGTTTTAAGATTCTTATTACTCAGATATATTTCTCTGCGGTGTATAGGGTGTGTTGAGGCCAGTTCATTGAGCAAGGTGTAGATCTTGTCTAATACCTATTTGGTTTATTGAACGGTAGCTGTGCTAATTTCAAACTCTGGTTTTATGCATCACCCCACCTCTCCTTTCCCCTTAAGCTGACATAAGTGTGTTTTCTAAATGTGAGACACTGTTCTGTTTTGTAATTCATTTTTTGTGCAGCCATATTTATCCTCCCTCTATAAGTGATATCTTATGATATGTTTCTTTTTCTGTTTGACTTATTTCAAGTAGTATTATCGGACCTAAATCCACTCTTTATCCTTCTACTAGCCTTATTACATTGATTTCATGGTGAAGAGATATTCCATTGTACATAAGTACCACATTTTCTTTATCCATTGTTCTCTTTCCTGGGATATTTAAGGTGTACTGAAGTTGAGGTTCTTGTAAACAGAGTAGCCCTAAACTGTGGTGTGCTTGTGTCTTGTTGATTTTTAGACTTCCCTAGATATACTTCCGTGATTGGAAGTGCCCTATGCTCTGTAGCTCTGTTTTTTAGATGATTTAGGAACCACCATACACTTCTCCAGAGTGGCTCTCGGCAGTTCACACACTGTCCATCAGCGTATAAAGGCTCCCTGTTCTCCATGGCCTGTCCTGCATTTCTGGTTTTTACAATTTTTTCGGATGGCCCTTTTGACCGGTGGGAAATGAGACTTCTTTGTTGTGCACATTTGCATTGCTTGCTTGCTTGGTTGCCCATAAAGTGCGTATGCGTTTTTTCCTGGATATATTCAGGAAAAAACGCATACTCCCTTTTGGGCCAACTGCATCATTGTCGAAATTCTGCCGCTTTTCATGTGCTTTAAAGACGAGTCCAATCTATCTCTTGAAATCTGTTTCTTGCAATTCTGTCTTGCATTCAGATCCTCTTCTTTGCCTTACCTCAACATATTTTGGGACGTTAGTTTTCATTTATAACTCTGCAGGTTTGTGAATTGCAGTGACCCTGAGCTCCATTTTTTAAGTTGCTCTTTTGTGAGCTGGCCTCAAAGCCGCAGGATTGCTTCAGGCCCTATTTTGGCTCCGGCGAGGCGGGCTGAGCCTTTTTTTAATTCTTATTCTTAATGGGAAATTAGAGTGACATGTGCCCGTCCAAACCCCTACAACTATTCTCTCATTGGTTCCCCCTCTTCCCGTTCATCCTCCTCACAATTTGCAAAATGTGTGAAACAGAAGTTTAAATGTGCTGATTCTCTAAGTGGGGAGATTCTAAGTAACGTGGCTGGAATGATGAACAGGAGCACCAGGAGAGGATAAATGAGGTGCATTTTAGACACATCTCCCGATCACATGGTGTACAGTCCTCTGGGTTTTCCATGCATGTTTTCGCTGTAGGAAGATCCCTTGAACCTGCAGATTTGGGACCCATTGAATGGGTACCAGGTAGTATTACTTTAAAGGGTGTGCATTTCCTCACCCAACCTCATATTTCTCTTAGCGTAAACAGTTTCCAGCCTTATGTCTCATCCTGCTGTGGGTCTAGATGTGTTCAATCCATGTTGCATCACCGTCCCTGAGGAAAAGTTGTAAGAGGTTTTCTCTGTCTCTTTGTCGTTTATTTTTTTCAATTTATTACTATATTGGTTACAGCTGATTTTCAAAGCTCTGTTTCTTGCTGCTGTACATCCACTTGATTCACATACAGAGAGACATCAATAAATTCTTTTTCAGATTCTTACCAGTCATATATATTCTTTTCCAGTGACTTGAGTGTGCTGAGTGCAGTTCTTTTAGCTACCGTGTAGGCCTTGTTGATTATCAGTTTGGTATTTGGAATGGTATCTTTGCTAATTTCAACCTCCTGGATGATGCCTCACCCCTCCCCACCTTTCCCGTTTAGCAGCCTTACGCGTGTTGTCTACATATTTGACTATGTTTTTGTTTTGTAATTTATTTCATGTGTAGCCATTTTGGATTCCACCTTTAAGTGATATCTTATGATATGTGTCTTTTTCTTTTTGAATTATGTCACTTAGAATGATCATACGTAACTCCTCCGGAGTTGTTACAACTGGCCATATTTCATTGACTTCCAGGCTGAGTAATATTCCACTCTACATAAGTACCACATCTCTATCCATTTTTTCCCTCCAGAGACATTTAAGTTATATCCTAGTCGAGAATCTTTTAAACAGAGAGGCAGTAAACATTGGGGTGCCTGTGTCCTCTCGATTTTTGTTTTTCCCAAGACATACGCCCATGAGTGCAAGTGCCCTATGCTCTGTAGCTCATTTTTTAGATGCTTTAGTAAACACAATACACTTCTCCAGAATGGCCATTGGCAATATACATTTCCACTATAAGCCTCACAGGGCTCCCTCTTCTCCTTGCCCTGTCCTGCATTTCTGGTGTTTACACTTTATGAGGATGGCTCTTCTGACTGATGCGAAGTGATATCTTTTGTAGTATTGATTTCCAGTGCCCACCTGTTTGGTTGGCTAAAAAAGTGTATGCCCTTTTCTTGAATATATACAGAAAAAAACGCATACAGCCTTTTTGGCCAACTGCAATGTTGGCAATGTTCAGCCCCTTTTCTTGTGCTTAATGGCGAGTCCTTTCTACCTCCTCAAATCCCTTTCCTGCCATTCTCCCTTGCTTACCAATCCTTTTCTCTGACTTTCCTCAAGACATTTTTCAGTGATAGATATTTTCAACTCTGCAGTTTCGTGAATTTTACTGCCCCTGAGTTCCATTGTTCAACTTGTGTTTATGGGAACTGGCCACAAAGCAGTGGGATTTCCTCAAGCCCTATACTGTTTCCATGGGCAACCCTAGCCTTTGGTCAATTCGTCTTCCTGATTGGAAATTAGAGTGACATGTGCCTGTCTGAACACCTAGGACTTGTCTCTCATTGTTCCTCATCCTTCCGCTTCATCCTCTGGACAAATTCCAAACTGTATGCAACAGGATGTTGACAGTGCTGACATCTCCAAGTGGGGAGACTGTTAGTAAAGACGCTGGAGGGGTGAACCCGAGCACCAGGAGATGAGGAGATGAGATGCCTTTTCCAAACTCTTCCTGATCAGACGGTATACCATCCTCTGTGTGTGACAGACATGTTTTAGCAGTAGGAAGAGTCCCATTCATGTAAGGAGAACACCAGGGCTTTTTCAAAATCAGTGTCTCCCCGAAACCCAAACTGGGGAATTTTTTAAGCTACGGCTACACATATGTTCATTAAGGGCCTTGGGAAGTAGGCAGAGTCCAAACTTTAGATGATTGAAGTCTTCAGGGTCAGAAGCACTCACCACTGGCTTCCCTTAGGTTACACTTTAACTGTCATTGATAGATGATGTCAATAAAAATATCTATTCTTTTTCCGATTATTTCCCCTTATAGGTTATTGCAAAATATTGAGTGTAGTTCCCTGTGCTATACAGTGGTTCCTTGTTGATGATCTATTTTATACATAGCAGTGTGTATGTGTTAATTCCAAACTGTTAATTTATCCCTCCTCCCACCTTTCCCCTTTGGTAATAATAAATTATAAGATTTTATACTTCTCAGAAATGGGGGAGCTGAAAGAGAGGTATCATTTTCAATGGAAAAGCATTTAAAACAAGATTGAAGCTTTAACCAAGATTATTAGATGTACATCCTTGGAAAGAAATCACTTCATTTCTCTAATATTGACCTGACAAATAAGACAAACCTTTTCACTGAACTTGCTTATAATAAAGTGATGGAAATATCAAATGGAAGTGTTAGAAACATCTTATTTTACCCGAGCCTTATAAACTGTTCTATGTTAACTACAGTTTGGCTCACACATCTGTTCATTGAAGTTACAATAGTCTCAATTTCTGTTACTGATCCTCCAGAGTGGACCCCAACAAGTGTCCCCCTGCCCAGTGTCATTGGGGCCAACAGATCGAGACTGAGTTTGGTTCACAAGCAAAGGAAACTTTATATTTTGATCAGAGAATGGAGAGGTGAGAGCATGCACTACCCCGTGGGCTGTGGGCTGGGCTGCTGTGTAGAGATCCTGTCAGAGTCAGTGGGAGGGAGGGGGCGGAGCACTCAAGGGCCGGGTTGGCTGCAGCTCAGGCTCTATATCTTAGAGTCTGCACTGGGCCCCAGGAGCTGAGGTGTCGACCCAGCCATTCTGCACTAGGAAATCTGGTCTGAAGTGCCGGGTGTGGAACCTCTGCATGCGGGACCCTAGGAGCACGTGAAATTAGACAAAGCACAAAGGATAAAAAAGGTCAGACTTGACTTTATTGCCCAGATTCTATTTTTATCTCCCAGGGATTTTTAATGGGCTTTGCTGGGGACAAACCCCTCCTCTGCCTTTTGTCCCGTTCCTCATTCTTGGAGTGCTGAGGGTGCAGACCCTTCTTCTGTAACTGCTGAGTGCTGAGTTGGGAGCCCTCATACCAGGGGATGAGGGTCAGAACTTCTCCCCAGCAGCCTCCAGGTGACGTTGATTGGCCCCAGGACCCCTGCCTCCCTGCTCGTCCGCCTGAGCACCAGCATTGGAAGTGTTATAGATTCTAATGACCTTTAAGGGTTCAGGAAAGAGATGTGCAGAGACGCTGTGGGGGCCAGTTTCACCCCGCCCCACATTTGTTCGGCCACCTTAGGCTGACCGTTTCTGCCAGCCTAGATGCTCTGACCAGTAGTCTGCTCTTTCTTCAATTAGGCCCCTGAATTAACGTAAAAACAGCACCAGGTGTCAGAGCCCTGCCCGCTCAACTCCCAGACAGTCCAGGGTCAGTGGTGATCAAGGACCATGATGGCCACTGAGTCAACAGCCTTTTGAAGTAAACAGGAGTCCAGCCGGTCTTATTGGCCACCATCATCACGGTGTCTGTAGGCTTTTCTATGGTGACAGTGTGATATACGTTTCCCCCGCCAAGACTATTAGCTCCCCTCCGGGTGCAGTAAGTCCTGCAAGCAGTAGTCTACTCATTCGGGACACACTATTGTTGTTTTATGAGAGAAACTCCAGGTCAAGTGATGTTCACACGAGTCGTCATGGTGCCCTGTTGCCCCCGGTTATCTCTCTGGATGTTGGAGTTGGAGGGCCTCCTCACTCGAGGTCGGTGTGCCCACGGAGCGAACCCTGCAACTTCAGGGCATGGTTGGTGATTAGGATCACCACGTGGGGTCCTTTTCCCTTAGGAGGGAGGTGGCCTTTTGGGCTGCTGATTTCCAGGTTTTTAGATACCGCCAGTATCTTGGCCAGATGTGGCAGTGGGCCAAGCCCCTTGGTGACTCTATTTTATCCTACCTGGATGGCATTCTTGCGTTGTTCCATTTCAAGTGGTCCCAGTTTTTGCACTAATTCTCCAATGGCGACTCACCTTTCACCGGGAATGGAAAGGTCAAAGGGTTTAGCTCAATTAGGGAGTTCCAGGGCAAGGGTCTGAATTGACTGCTCTTTCCATTCTTGAAAGGCCACTTCTGGATTCTGTTCAAAAGGATCATCATCTTTTCCTTTCAGTGTTTCATATAGAGGCCCAGCTAGTAGACTGTAGTTAGGGATCCAGAAGCAGCAAACCCTGGCCTCCCCAGGAACCCCTAAGCTGTCTTCTAGTTTTAGAAAGGGGTAAGGCTGCAAATGGTTTCTTCCCTTTCCTGGGATGGGCTTCTCCGACCTTGTGTGAGAATGAAGCCCAGGCAGGTCACCGCAGTCTGTGATATTTGAGCTTTTTCTTGGACAACTTCTATCCTTTATTGGCTTGGTAGTTCAGAGGCCTCCTTAGTAGGGCTGGCGATCAGAATGTCGTCTGCATATTGAAGGAGGGTTTCCTTTTCTAGAGGTAGAACTTTTCGGTCTTTAGCTAAGCTTTCCCCAAAGATGGTGTGGGAATTTTTGAACCCTTGGGGCAAGACGGCCCGGAAGTATTGTTTTAGTTGTATGTTGAGTCCTGCCACTCACAAGCCAAAATTTCTTGTGACTCTGGGACTAATGGAATACAAAAGAAGGCATCATTGAAGACTAATACAGAATACCATGTCCTGGTGGTTGGTAGAATGACCAGCAGGGTGTAGGAAATGGAGCAACTGGAGGTATATCCTCGGTGGCTTCACTGACTGTCCTGACATCCTTTACCAGGTCCCCAGCAGCCCATGGGGCTCTCGTGGTCAGGCCAATCCCAGGATATGGAGCTCTCCTGGGCAGGTACCCCACCCCCAACCCAGCCCACGGGGCTCTCATGGTCAGGCCTCTCCCAGGATACAGAGCTACCCTTGCAGGTACCGTGGCAGGGCTGGGCACACAGGAACTGTGCACATAGCCCTCATTGAAGAGCACCCCCATCTCACCTGTCGCTCAGAGCTGACACAGAGCACCTCAGAGCAGGACTTGAACTAACAAACAGCAGCTCCGACAGGTCTGTGACCCTGGGCATCACTCTGTGTGGCCTCCCTCCACCTGGTCTTCCAGAGACTTCCACTGCACCCGGGGCACCAAGCCTCTGTCTCCAACCACCACCCACCCCTCCTCTCCCTGACTCCTGGGTTCCTCTCATTAGGAGAGGGTTTTCTTGAAGTTGTCTCCCACTCATGGGCCAGATAAAATGATTAGAAAACAAGCCAAAGCTGCAGCCCCTTGTCTATGCTGACTCTCAGGAGCCCACACCTGTTCCTTGGACCTGGCCGGTTCAGCAAGTTCCATTTTCTGCAACTGTGAGCCCCTGAGGGGTGATGATTGGCTGACCTGGGCAGCCTTACCATGCCGGCCAGCCCTCCCCAGGTGTGCCTGGGTTGAGATCAATATAAATACCACTCCAGGCAGCAAGAGCCCCTGCAGCTGTGCCTGACGCCATTTTCTCTGCCCTGTCAGCAGTCTCGGGGCTGGGCTGGTGGGAGGGAGTGAGAGGCCACGGCTTTGTGGGTGGCCCAGTGTGAGTGGGGCTCTGCTGGACTTTCTGCAGCAGTTGCCAGGCTGCCACCTGCTAAAGAAGAGGATGTGTCACCCATACCTGCTGCTGGAATTTCTCCCTGGGCAGAGGTGAGGAAGGAAAAAAGCAGTGGGGGCAGGGACAGGACGGGTATCTCAGGCAGGGAAATGGAAATCTTCCAGAAGAGCACCCAGGGACAGGACCATCCTGGCTGGCCTGCAGGCACCAAGTCAGCTGGCATGCTGTCACTCGTGTGGCTCCATGGCCCTTCCTCTAGGCTTTCAAGTCCTTGTATATATTCAGGTGTTTTACCTGGGAAGGGTGGGAACAGTTCAACAGCAACTGGCCTGGGGCTCAGCTCACGTTCACTCACAGATGCCTCGGCACAGTGCCCCAGCTTTGCAATGAGTACGCTTGTGTGGGGGCTGCTGGCTGAATGGGAGACGATTCCCCACCACTGACCAACTTCAGAATTGTTTACAACTGGAGCAAGTGCCCTGATACGGTTTTCCTCTGAGTAACTGGTGGGTTCTGTTTTTTTTTTTTCTCTTTTTCGTTTTTGGTTCAAGGTAGATTTTATTCCTCTTTTTTGTATTTACAGATATAAGCATGGAAATAATTTATTCATATAAATACATGTATGTGAAGGGAATAATTGTTTTTTCTGTTTTATTTTTTAAATTTTATTTCTTTTTAATTTTGAATTTTATTTTATATTTTTATACAGCAGGTTCTTATTGGTTATCTATTTTATACATATAAATGTTTACATGCCAATCCCAATCTCTCAGCTCCTCCCACAACCACCCCCCCAAGAGCTTTCCCCCCTTGTTGTCCATACGATTGTTGTCTACATCTGTTGCTCTATTTATGCCTTGCAAAACGGTTAATCTGTACAGTTTTTCTAGGTTCCACATATATGCATGAATATACAAGATTTGTTTTTCTCTTTCTGACTTACTTCACTCTGTATGACAGTCTCTAGATCCATCGACGTCTCTACAAATGACCCAATTTCATTCCTTTCATGGCTTAGTAATATTCCATTTTATATATGTACCACATCTTTATGCATTCGTCTGTCTGTGGGCATTTAGGTTGCTTCCATTACCTCGATATTGTAAATAGTGATGCAATGAACATTGCGGTGAATGTCTCTTTTTGATTTATGGTTTTGTCTGTGTATATGTCCAGTACTGGGATTGCTGTATCATATGGTAATTCTATTATTAGTTTCTTAAGACTCCATATTGTTCTCCATAGTGACTGTATCAATTTATATTCCCAACAATAGTGGAAGAGGCTTCCTTTTACCCACACCCTTTCCAGCAATTGTTGTTTGTAGATTTTCAGATGATGCCCATTCTAACAGGTGTGAGGTGATACCTCATTGTTGAGTCCATTTCGTTGAGCAAGGGGTAGGTCTTGTCTATTACATATTTGGCTTATGGAACGGTATCTGTGCTAATTTCAAACTCTGGTTTTATGCAGCACCCCAACTCACCTTTCCCCTTAAGCAAGTATAAGTTGGTTTTCTAAACTTGAGACCCTGTTCTGTTTTGTAATTCAGTTCATGTGTAGCCAAGTTTACATTCCATGTATTAGTGATACCTTATGATGTTTCCTTATCTGTGTGACTTATTTCACTTAGAATCATCGTGCCTCAATCCACTCATTATGCGGGTACAGGCCTGGTGACACAGATTTCATTGCTGAGTGGTATTCTGTTGTACGTTAAGTACCGCAACTTCTTTATCAATTATTTGCTCTCTGGGATACTTAACTTGTACCATAGAAGAGGTTCCTGTAAACAGAGCCGTCCCAAATTTTGGGGTGGCTGTGTCTTTTTGATTTTAATTTCCCTAAGCTATAGGACCATAAGTGGAAGTGCCCTAGGCTCTGTTGCTTTGTTTTGTAGATGTTTCAGGAAACACCATACACTTCTCCAGAGTGGCTGTTGGCAACTTACATCCCGCCCATCAGCATAACAAGGTTCATTTATCCCCATGGCCTGTCTTGCCTTTCTGCATTTTCCACTTTTTTCAGATGGCTCTTTAAACTGGGGGGAAGTGACACTTCATAGTAGTTCGGATTTCCATTGCAAGCTTGCTTGGTTTGCCAAAAAGGGCGTATGCGTTTTTTCCTGAATATATTCAGGAAAAAACGCATACGCCCTTTTTGGCCAAGTGCATCATTGTGGACGTTCTGCCTCTTTTCCTATGCTTTACATGCAATTCCAGTCTACCTCCTGAAATCGGTTTCCTGCAATTCTGCCCCGCTTTCAAGTCCTCTTGGCAGCCTTACTTCAATATATTTTTGGACGATAGCTGTCATTTATAACTCTGCAGGTTTGTGAATTACAGTGCCCCTAAGCTCCTTTCTTCAACTCGCTTTCTTGTGAGCTGGCCGCAACACCGCAGGATTGCTTCAGGCCCTAGTGTGGTTCCGGCATGGCACGCTGAGCCTTTGGTTAATTCCTCTTCCTGGTGGGAAATGAGAGTTAAATTTGCCCGTCCAGACACCTCCAGCTAGTCTCTCATTGGTTCTCCCTATTCCTGTTCATCTTTCAAAGAATTTGCAAACTGGGCCAAACAGGAGGTTAAAGGCACTGACTCTCCAAGTGGGGAGAGTGTTAGTAAAGCGTCTGGAATGTTGCACCCGAGTACCAGGGGACGAAACCTGAGACACATTTGAACACGTTTCCCGATCACACGGTGGATCATACTCTGGGTTCCACATGCATGTTTTAGCTGAAGGAAGAATCCCTTAAATCTGGAGAGTTGAGACCCTTGGCATGGGTAGCATGCAATATGACTTCAAAGGGTCTGCATTGGCTCACCGAACCTCACCAATCCTATCACTGCTGCGCTAATGCACTGTACACACGCTTGATTCTCTTTCAGAGACATATAAATCCATAGGTTTTAAGATTCTTACTAGTCAGGTATATTCTTAGGCGTTTAATATGGGGTGTAGAGTCCACTTCGTTGAGCAAGGAGTAGCTCTTGTCTATTACATATTTGGCTTATGGAACAGTATCTGTGCTAATTTCAATCTCTGGTTTTATGCAGCACCCCAACTCACCTTTGCCCTTAAGCAAGCATAAGTTGGTTTTCTACATTTGAGACCCTGTTCTGTTTTGTAATTCAGTTCCTGTGTACCCAAGTTTACATTCCGTGTATTAGTGATATCTTATGATGTTTCTTTTTCTGTGTGACTTATTTCACTTAGAATCATCGTACCTGAATCCACTCATTATGCTGCTACGGGCCTGATGATATACATTTCATTGCTGAGTGATATTGCATTGTACGTAAGTACCACAAATTCTTTATCCATTTTTCGCTTTCTGTGATATTGAACTTGTACCACAAACGAGGTTCTTGTAAACAGAGCCGTCCCAAACTTTGCGGTGGCTGTGTCTTTTTGATTTTAATTTCCCTAAGCTATACGACCATAAGTGGAAGTGCCCTAGGCTCTGTTGCTTTGTTTTTTAGATGTTTCAGGAAACACCATACACTTCTCCAGAGTGGCTGTTGGCAATTTACATCCCGCCCATCAGCATAACAAGGCTCCCAGTTCTCCATGGCCTGTCCTGCCTTTCTGGATTTTATACTTTTTTCAGATGGCCCTTTTGACCGGGGGGCAGTGAGACTTCATTGTAGTGCAGATTTCCTTTGCAAGCTTGCTTGGTTGGCCCAAAAGGGCGTATGCGTTTTTTCCTGAATATATTCAGGAAAAAACGCATACGCCCTTTTTAGCCAAGTGCATCATTGTGGACGTTCTGCCTCTTTTCCTATGCTTTACATGCAATTCCAGTCTACCTCCTGAAATCGGTTTCCTGCAATTCTGCCCCGCTTTCAAGTCCTCTTGGCAGCCTTACTTCAATATATTTTTGGACGATAGCTGTCATTTATAACTCTGCAGGTTTGTGAATTACAGTGCCCCTAAGCTCCTTTCTTCAACTCGCTTTCTTGTGAGCTGGCCGCAACGCCGCAGGATTGCTTCAGGCCCTAGTGTGGTTCCGGCATGGCACGCTGAGCCTTTGGTTAATTCCTCTTCCTGGTGGGAAATGAGAGTTAAATTTGCCCGTCCAGGCACCTCCAGCTAGTCTCTCATTGGTTCTCCCTATTCCTGTTCATTTTCCGCAGAAATGGCAAACTGGGCCAAACAGGAGGTTAAAGGCACTGACTCTCCAAGTGGGGAGAGTGTTAGTAAAGCGTCTGGAATGTTGCACCCGAGTACCAGGGGACGAAACCTGAGACACATTTGAACACGTTTCCCGATCACACGGTGGATCATACTCTGGGTTCCACATGCATGTTTTAGCTGAAGGAAGAATCCCTTAAACCTGGAGAGTTGAGACCCATGGAATGGGTACCATGCAATGTGACCTCAAAGGGTCTGCATTTGCTCACCGAACCTCACCAATCCTATCACTGCTGCGTTTATGCCGCTGTACACACGCTTGATTCTCTTTCGGAGACATAGAAATGTATAGGTTTTAAGATTCTTACTGGTCAGGTATATTCTTAGGCGTTTAATATGGGGTGTAGAGTCCACTTCGTTGAGCAAGGAGTAGCTCTTGTCTATTACATATTTGGCTTATGGAACGGTATCTGTGCTAATTTCAATCTCTGGTTTTATGCAGCACCCCAACTCACCTTTGCCCTTAAGCAAGCATAAGTTGGTTTTCTACATTTGAGACCCTGTTCTGTTTTGTAATTCAGTTCCTGTGTAGCCAAGTTTACATTCCGTGTAGTAGTGATATCTTATGATGTTTCTTTTTCTGTGTGACTTATCTCACTTAGAATCATCGTACCTGAATCCACTCATTATGCTGCTACGGGCCTGATGATATACATTTCATTGCTGAGTGATATTGCATTGTACGTAAGTACCACAACTTCTTTATCCATTTTTCGCTTTCTGTGATATTGAACTTGTACCGTAAACGAGGATCTTGTAAACAGAGCCGTCCCAAACTTTGAGGTGGCTGTGTCTTTTTGATTTTAATTTCCCTAAGCTATAGGACCATAAGTGGAAGTGCCGTAGGCTCTGTTGCTTTGTTTTTTAGATGTTTCAGGAAACACCATACACTTCTCCAGAGTGGCTGTTGGCAATTTACATCCCGCCCATCAGCATAACAAGGCTCCCATGTCTCCATGGCCTGTCCGGCCTTTTGGATTTTACACTTTTTTCAGATGGCCCTTTTGACTGGGGGGCAGTGAGACTTCATTGTAGTGCAGATTTCCTTTGCAAGCTTGCTTGGTTGGCCAAAAAGGGCGTATGCGTTTTTTCCTGAATATATTCAGGAAAAAACGCATACGCCCTTTTTGGCCAAGTGCATCATTGTGGACGTTCTGCCTCTTTTCCTATGCTTTACATGCAATTCCAGTCTACCTCCTGAAATCGGTTTCCTGCAATCCTGCCCCGCTTTCAAGTCCTCTTGGCAGCCTTACTTCAATATATTTTTGGACGATAGCTGTCATTTTTAACTCTGCAGGTTTGTGAATTACAGTGCCCCTGAGCTCCTTTCTTCAACTCACTTTCTTGTGAGCTGGCCGCAACACCGCAGGATTGCTTCAGGCCCTAGTGTGGTTCCGGCATGGCACGCTGAGCCTTTGGTTAATTCCTCTTCCTGGTGGGAAATGAGAGTTAAATTTGCCCATCCAGACACCTCCAGCTAGTCTCTCATTGGTTCTCCCTATTCCTGTTCATTTTCCGCAGAAATTGCAAACTGGGCCAAACAGGAGGTTAAAGGCACTGACTCTCCAAGTGGGGAGAGTGTTAGTAAAGCATCTGGAATGTTGCACCCGAGTACCAGGGGACAAAAACTGAGACACATTTGAACACGTTTCCCGATCACACGGTGGATCATACTCTGGGTTCCAAATGCATGTTTTAGCTGAAGGAAGAATCCCTTAAACCTGGAGAGTTGAGACCCATGGAATGGCTACCATGCAATATGACTTCAAAGGGTCTGCATTAGCTCATCAAACCTCACCAATCCTATCACTGCTGCGTTTATGCTGCTGTACACATGCTTGATTCTCTTTTGGAGACATATAAATCCATAGGTTTTAAGATTATTACTAGTCAGGTATATTCTTAGGCGATTAATATGGGGTGTAGAGTCCACTTCGTTGAGCAAGGAGTAGCTCTTGTCTATTACATATTTGGCTTATGGAATGGTATCTGTGCTAATTTCAATCTCTGGTTTTATGCAGAACCCCAACTCACCTTTCCCCTTAAGCAAGCATAAGTTGGTTTTCTACATTTGAGACCGTGTTCTGTTTTGTAATTCAGTTTCTGTGTAGCCAAGTTTACATTCCGTGTAGTAGTTATATCTTATGATGTTTCTTTTTCTGTGTGACTTATCTCACTTAGAATCATCGTACCTGAATCCACTCATTATGCTGCTACGGGCCTGATGATATAGATTTCATTGCTGAGTGATATTGCATTGTACGTAAGTACCACAAAATCTTTGTCCATTTTTCACTTTCTGTGATATTGAACTTGTACTGTAAACGAGGTTCTTGTAAACAGAGCCGTCCCAAACTTTGGGGTGGCTGTGTCTTTTTGATTTTAATTTCCCTAAGCTATAGGACCATAAGTGGAAGTGCCCTAGGCTCTGTTGCTTTGTTTTTTAGATGTTTCAGGAAACACCATACACTTCTCCAGAGTGGCTGTTGGCAATTTACATCCCGCCCATCAGCATAACAAGGCTCCCAGTTCTCCATGGCCTGTCCTGCCTTTCTGGATTTTACACTTTTTTCAGATGGCCCTATTGACCGGGGGGCAGTGAGACTTCATTGTAGTGCAGATTTCCTTTGCAAGCTTGCTTGGTTGGCCAAAAAGGGCGTATGCGTTTTTTCCTGAATATATTCAGGAAAAAACGCATACGTCCTTTTTGGCCAAGTGCATCATTGTGGACGTTC
Organism: Pseudorca crassidens; assembly: GCF_039906515.1. Classification (NCBI taxonomy): domain Eukaryota; kingdom Metazoa; phylum Chordata; class Mammalia; order Artiodactyla; family Delphinidae; genus Pseudorca; species Pseudorca crassidens. The sequence continues at coordinate 163,866,775 of NC_090296.1, forward strand.
TGCCTCTTTTCCTATGCTTTACATGCAATTCCAGTCTACCTCCTGAAATCGGTTTCCTACAATTCTGCCCCGCTTTCAAGTCCTCTTGGCAGCCTTACTTCAATATATTTTTGGACGATAGCTGTCATTTTTAACTCTGCAGGTTTGTGAAATACAGGGCCCCTGAGCTCCTTTCTTCAACTCGCTTTCTTGTGAGCTGGCCGCAACACCGCAGGATTGCTTCAGGACATAGTGTGGTTCCGGAATGGCACGCTGAGCCTTTGTTTAATTCCTCTTCCTGGTGGGAAATGAGAGTTAAATTTGCCCGTCCAGACACCTCCAGCTAGTCTCTCATTGGTTCTCCCTATTCCTGTTCATCTTCCGCAGAAACTGCAAACTGGGCCAAACAGGAGGTTAAAGGCACTGACTCTCCAAGTGGGGAGAGTGTTAGTAAAGCATCTGGAATGTTGCACCCGAGTACCAGCGGACGAAAACTGACACATTTGAACACGTTTTCCGATCACACGGTGGATCATACTCTGGGTTCCACATGCATGTTTTAGCTGAAGGAAGAATCCCTTAAACCTGGAAATTTGAGACCCAAGGAATAGGTACCACGCAACATGACTTCAAAGGGTCTGCATTTGCTCACCGAACGTCACCAATCCTATCACTGCTGCGCTTATGCCGCTGTACACACGCTTGATTCTCTTTCGGAGACAAATAAGTCCATAGGTTTTAAGATTATTACTAGTCAGGTATATTCTTAGGCGATTAATATGGGGTGTAGAGTCCACTTCGTTGAGCAAGGAGTAGCTCTTGTCTATTACATATTTGGCTTATGGAATGGTATCTGTGCTAATTTCAATCTCTGGTTTTATGCAGAACCCCAACTCACCTTTCCCCTTAAGCAAGCATAAGTTGGTTTTCTACATTTGAGACCGTGTTCTGTTTTGTAATTCAGTTTCTGTGTAGCCAAGTTTACATTCCGTGTAGTAGTGATATCTTATGATGTTTCCTTTTCTGTGTGACTTATCTCACTTAGAATCATCATACCTGAATCCACTCATTATGCTGCTACGGGCCTGATGATATAGATTTCATTGCTGAGTGATATTGCATTGTACGTAAGTACCACAAATTCTTTATCCATTTTTCACCTTCTGTGATATTGAATTTGTACTGTAAATGAGGTTCTTGTAAACAGAGCCATCCCAAACTTTGGGGTGGCTGTGTCTTTTTGATTTTAATTTCCCTAAGCTATAGGACCATAAGTGGAAGTGCCCTAGGCTCTGTTGCTTTGTTTTTTAGATGTTTCAGGAAACACCATACACTTCTCCAGAGTGGCTGTTGGCAATTTACATCCCGCCCATCAGCATAACAAGGCTCCCAGTTCTCCATGGCCTGTCCTGCCTCTCTGGATTTTATACTTTTTTCAGATGGCCCTTTTGACCGGGGGGCAGTGAGACTTCATTGTAGTGCAGATTTCCTTTGCAAGCTTGCTTGGTTGGCCAAAAAGGGCGTATGCGTTTTTTCCTGAATATATTCAGGAAAAAACGCATACGCCCTTTTTGGCCAAGTGCATCATTGTGGACGTTCTGCCTCTTTTCGTATGCTTTACATGCAATTCCAGTCTACCTCCTGAAATCGGTTTCCTGCAATTCTGCCCCGCTTTCAAGTCCTCTTGGCAGCCTTACTTCAATATATTTTTGGACGATAGCTGTCATTTATAACTCTGCAGGTTTGTGAATTACAGTGCCCCTGAGCTGCTTTCTTCAACTCGCTTTCTTGTGAGCTGGCCGCAACACCGCAGGATTGCTTCAGGCCCTAGTGTGGTTCCGGCATGGCACGCTGAGCCTTTGGTTAATTCCTCTTCCTGGTGGGAAATGAGAGTTAAATTTGCCCGTCCAGACACCTCCAGCTAGTCTCTCATTGGTTCTCCCTATTCCTGTTCATCTTCCGCAGAAATTGCAAACTGGGCCAAACAGGAGGTTAAAGGCACTGACTCTCCAAGTGGGGAGAGTGTTAGTAAAGCGTCTGGAATGTTGCACCCGAGTACGAGGAGACGAAACCTGAGACACATTTCAACACGTTTCCCGATCACACGGTGGATCATACTCTGGGTTCCACATGCATGTTTTAGGTGAAGGAAGAATCCCTTAAACCTGGAGAGTTGAGACCCATGGAATGGGTACCATGCAATATGACTTCAAAGGTTCTGCATTGGCTAACCGAACCTCACCAATCCTATCACTGCTGTGCTTATGCCACTGTACACACGCTTGATTCCCTTTCGGAGACATATAAATCCATAGGTTTTAAGATTCTTACTAGTCATGTATATTCCTAGACGTTTAATATGGGGTGTTGAGTCCTCTTCGTTGAGCAAGGAGTAGCTCTTGTCTATTACATATTTGGCTTATGGAATGGTATCTGTGCTAATTTCAATCTCTGGTTTTATGCAGCACCCCAATTCACCTTTCCCCTTAAGCAAGCATAAGTTGGTTTTCTACATTTGAGACCGTGTTCTGTTTTGTATTTCAGTTCCTGGGTAGCCAAGTTTACATTCCGTGTAGTAGGGATATCTTATGATGTTTCTATTTCTGTGTGACTTATTTCACTTAGAATCATCGTACCTGAATCCACTCATTATGCTACTACGGGCCTGATGATATACATTTCATTGCTGAGTGATATTGCATTGTACGTAAGTACCACAAATTCTTTATCCATTTTTCGCTTTCTGTGATATTGAACTTGTACCGTAAATGATCTTCTTGTAAACAGAGCCGTCCCAAATTTTGGGGTGGCTGTTTCTTTTTGATTTTAATTTCCCTAAGCTATAGGACCATAAGTGGAAGTGCCCTAGGCTCTGTTGCTTTGTTTTTTACATGTTTCAGGAAACACCATACACTTCTCCAGAGTGGCTGTTGGCAATTTACATCCCGCCCATCAGCATAACAAGGCTCCCAGTTCTCCATGGCCTGTCCTGCCTTTCTGGATGTTATACTTTTTTCAGATGACCCTTTTGACCGGGGGGCAGTGAGACTTCATTGTAGTGCAGATTTCCTTTGCAAGCTTGCTTGGTTGGCCAAAAAGGGCGTATGCGTTTTTTCCTGAATATATTCAGGAAAAAACGCATACGCCCTTTTTGGCCAAGTGCATCATTGTGGACATTCTGTCTCTTTTCCTATGCTTTACATGCAATTCCAGTCTACCTCCTGAAATCGGATTCCTGCAATTCTGCCCCGCTTTCGAGTCCTCTTGGCAGCCTTACTTCAATATATTTTTGGACGATAGCTGTCATTTTTAACTCTGCAGGTTTGTGAATTACAGTGCCCCTGAGCTCCTTTCTTCAACTCGCTTTCTTGTGAGCTGGCCGCAACACCGCAGGATTGCTTCAGGCCCTAGTGTGGTTCCGGCATGGCACGCTGAGCCTTTGGTTAATTCCTCTTCCTGGTGGGAAATGAGAGTTAAATTTGCCCATCCAGACACCTCCAGCTAGTCTCTCATTGGTTCTCCCTATTCCTGTTCATTTTCCGCAGAAATTGCAAACTGGGCCAAACAGGAGGTTAAAGGCACTGACTCTCCAAGTGGGGAGAGTGTTAGTAAAGCGTCTGGAATGTTGCACCCGAGTACCAGGGGACGAAAACTGAGACACATTTGAACACGTTTCCCGATCACACGGTGGATCATACTCTGGGTTCCACATGCATGTTTTAGCTGAAGGAAGAATCCCTTAAACCTGGAGAGTTGAGACCCATGGAATGGCTACCATGCAATATGACTTCAAAGGGTCTGCATTTGCTCATCAAACCTCAGAAATCCTATCACTGCTGCGTTTATGCCGCTGTACACATGCTTGATTCTCTTTTGGAGACATATAAATCCATAGGTTTTAAGATTATTACTAGTCAGGTATATTCTTAGGCGATTAATATGGGGTGTAGAGTCCACTTCGTTGAGCAAGGAGTAGCTCTTGTCTATTACATATTTGGCTTATGGAATGGTATCTGTGCTAATTTCAATCTCTGGTTTTATGCAGAACCCCAACTCACCTTTCCCCTTAAGCAAGCATAAGTTGGTTTTCTACATTTGAGACCGTGTTCTGTTTTGTAATTCAGTTTCTGTGTAGCCAAGTTTACATTCCGTGTAGTAGTGATATCTTATGATGTTTCTTTTTCTGTGTGACTTATCTCACTTAGAATCATCGTACCTGAATCCACTCATTATGCTGCTACGGGCCTGATGATATAGATTTCATTGCTGAGTGATATTGAATTGTACGTAAGTACCACAAATTCTTTATCCATTTTTCACCTTCTGTGATATTGAATTTGTACTGTAAATGAGGTTCTTGTAAACAGAGCCATCCCAAACTTTGGGGTGGCTGTGTCTTTTTGATTTGAATTTCCCTAAGCTATAGGACCATAAGTGGAAGTGCCCTAGGCTCTGTTGCTTTGTTTTTTAGATGTTTCAGGAAACACCATACACTTCACCAGAGTGGCTGTTGGCAATTTACATCCCGCCCATCAGCATAACAAGGCTCCCAGTTCTCCATGGCCTGTCCTGCCTCTCTGGATTTTACACTTTTTTCAGATGGCCCTTTTGACCGGGGGGCAGTGAGACTTCATTGTAGTGCAGATTTCCTTTGCAAGCTTGCTTGGTTGGCCAAAAAGGGCGTATGCGTTTTTTCCTGAATATATTCAGGAAAAAACGCATACGCCCTTTTTGGCCAAGTGCATCATTGTGGACGTTCTGCCTCTTTTCCTATGCTTTACATGCAATTCCAGTCTACCTCCTGAAATCGGATTCCTGCAATTCTGCCCTGCTTTCAAGTCCTCTTGGCAGCCTTACTTCAATATATTTTTGGACGATAGCTGTCATTTATAACTCTGCAGGTTTGTGAATTACAGTGCCCCTGAGCTCCTTTCTTCAACTCGCTTTCTTGTGAGCTGGCCGCAACACCGCAGGATTGCTTCAGGCCCTAGTGTCGTTCCGGCATGGCACGCTGAGCCTTTGGTTAATTCCTCTTCCTGGTGGGAAATGAGAGTTAAATTTGTCCGTCCAGACACCTCCAGCTAGTCTCTCATTGGTTCTCCCTATTCCTGTTCATTTTCCGCAGAAATTGCAAACTGGGCCAAACAGGAGGTTAAAGGCACTGACTCTCCAAGTGGGGAGAGTGTTAGTAAAGCGTCTGGAATGTTGCACCCGAGTACCAGGGGACGAAATCTGACACATTTGAACACGTTTCCCGATCACACGGTGGATCATACTCTGGGTTCCACATGCATGTTTTAGCTGAAGGAAGAATCCCTTAAACCTGGAGAGTTGAGACCCATGGAATGGGTACCATGCAATATGACTTCAAAGGGTCTGCATTTGCTCACTGAACCTCACAAATCCTATCACTGCTGCATTTATGCCGCTGTAGACATGCTTGATTCTCTTTCGGAGACATATAAATCCATAGGTTTTAAGATTCTTACTAGTCAGGTATATTCTTAGGCATTTAATATGGGGTGTTGAGTCCACTTCGTTGAGCAAGGAGTAGCTCTTGTCTATTACCTATTTGGCTTATGGAATGGTATCTGTGCTAATTTCAATCTCTGGTTTTATGCAGCACCCCAACTCACCTTTCCCCTTAAGCAAGCATAAGTTGGTTTTCTACATTTGAGACCCTGTTCTGTTTTGTAATTCAGTTCCTGTGTAGCCAAGTTTACATTCCGTGTATTAGTGATATCTTATGATGTTTCTTTTTCTGTGTGACATATTTCACTTAGAAATATCGTACCTGAATCCACTCATTATGCTGCTACGGGCCTGATGACATAGATTTCATTCCTGAGTGATATTGCATTGTACGTAAGTACCACAACTTCTTTATCCATTTTTCACTTTCTGTGATATTGAACTTGTACCATAAACGAGATTCTTGTAAACAGAGCCGGCCCAAACTTTGGGGTGGCTGTGTCTTTTTGATTTTAATTTCCCTAAGCTATAGGACCATAAGTGGAAGTGCCCTAGGCTCTGTTGCTTTGTTTTTTAGATGTTTCAGGAAACACCATACACTTCTCCAGAGTGGCTGTTGGCAATTTACATCCCGCCCATCAGCATAACAAGGCTCCCAGTTCTCCATGGCCTGTCCTGCCTTTCTGGATTTTATACTTTTTTCAGATGGCCCTTTTGACCGGGGGGCAGTGAGACTTCATTGTAGTGCAGATTTCCTTTGCAAGCTTGCTTGTTTGGCCAAAATGGGTGTATGCGTTTTTTCCTGAATATATTCAAGAAAAAACGCATACGCCCTTTTTGGCCAAGTGCATCATTGTGGACGTTCTGCCTCTTTTCCTATGCTTTACATGCAATTCCAGTCTACCTCCTGAAATCGGTTTCCTGCAATTCTGCCCCGCTTTCAAGTCCTCTTGGCAGCCTTACTTCAATATATTTTTGGACGATAGCTGTCATTTATAACTCTGCAGGTTTGTGAATTACAGTGCCTCTGAGCTCCTTTCTTCAACTCGCTTTCTTGTGAGCTGGCCGCAACACCGCAGGATTGCTTCAGGCCCTAGTGTCGTTCCAGCATGGCACGCTGAGCCTTTGGTTAATTCCTCTTCCTGGTGGGAAATGAGAGTTAAATTTGCCCGTCCAGACACCTCCAGCTAGTCTCTCACTGGTTCTCCCTATTCCTGTTCATCTTCCGCAAAAATTGCAAACTGGGCCAAACAGGAGGTTAAAGGCACTGACTCTCCAAGTGGGGAGAGTGTTAGTAAAGCGTCTGGAATGTTGCACCCGAGTACCAGGGGACGAAACCTGAGACACATTTGAACACGTTTCCCGATCACACGGTGGATCATACTCTGGGTTCCACATGCATGTTTTAGCTGAAGGAAGAATCCCTTAAACCTGGAGAGTTGAGACCCATGGAATGGGTACCATGCAATATGACCTCAAAGGGTCTGCATTGGCTCACCGAACCTCACCAATCCTATCACTGCTGCACTTATGCCACTGTACACACGCTTGATTCTCTTTTGGAGACATATAAATCCATAGGTTTTAAGATTCTTACTAGTCAGCTATATTCTTAGACGTCTAATATGTGGTGTTGAGTCCTCTTCGTTGAGCAAGGAGTAGCTCTTGTCTATTACATATTTGGCTTATGGAACGGTATCTGTGCTAATTTCAATCTCTGGTTTTATGCAGCACCCCAACTCACCTTTCCCCTTAAGCAAGCATAAGTTGGTTTTCTACATTTGAGACCTTGTTCTCTTTTGTAATTCAGTTACTGTGTAGCCAAGTTTACATTCCGTGTATTAGTGATATCTTATGATGTTTCTTTTTCTGTGTGACTTATCTCACTTAGAATCATCGTACCTGAATCCACTCATTATGCTGCTATGGGCCTGATGACATAGATTTCATTGCTGAGTGATATTGCATTGTACGTAAGTACCACAACTTCTTTATCCATTTTTCACTTTCTGCGATATTGAACTTGTACCATAAACGAGATTCTTGTAAACAGAGCCGGCCCAAACTTTGGGGTGGCTGTGTCTTTTTGATTTTAATTTCCCTAAGCTATAGGACCATAAGTGGAAGTGCCCTAGGCTCTGTTGCTTTGTTTTTTAGATGTTTCAGGAAACACCATAAACTTCTCCAGAGTGGCTGTTGGCAATTTACATCCCGCCCATCAGCATAACAAGGCTCCCAGTTCTCCATGGCCTGTCCTGCCTTTCTGGATTTTATACTTTTTTCAGATGGCCCTTTTGACCGGGGGGCAGTGAGACTTCATTGTACTGCAGATTTCCTTTGCAAGCTTGCTTGGTTGGCCAAAAAGGGCGTATGCATTTTTTCCTGAATATATTCAGGAAAAAACGCATACGCCCTTTTTGGCCAAGTGCATCATTGTGGACGTTCTGCCTCTTTTCCTATGCTTTACATGCAATTCCAGTCTACCTCCTGAAATCGGTTTCCTGCAATTCTGCCCCGCTTTCAAGTCCTCTTGGCAGCCTTACTTCAATATATTTTTGGACGATAGCTGTCATTTATAACTCTGCAGGTTTGTGAATTACAGTGCCCCTGAGCTCCTTTCTTCAACTCGCTTTCTTGTGAGCTGGCCGCAACACCGCAGCATGGCTTCAGGCCCTAGTGTGGTTCCGGCATGGCACGCTGAGCCTTTGGTTAATTCCTCTTCCTGGTGGGAAATGAGAGTTAAATTTGCCCATCCAGACACCTCCAGCTAGTCTCTCATTGGTTCTCCCTATTCCTGTTCATTTTCCGCAGAAATTGCAAACTGGGCCAAACAGGAGGTTAAAGGCACTGACTCTCCAAGTGGGGAGAGTTTTAGTAAAGCGTCTGGAATGTTGCACCCGAGTACCAGGGGACGAAAACTGAGACACATTTGAACACGTTTCCCGATCACACGGTGGATCATACTCTGGGTTCCACATGCATGTTTTAGCTGAAGGAAGAATCCCTTAAACCTGGAGAGTTGAGACCCATGGAATGGCTACCATGCAATATGACTTCAAAGGGTCTGTATTTGCTCATCGAACCTCACCAATCCTATCACTGCTGCTTTTATGCTGCTGTACACATGCTTGATTCCTTTTGGAGACATATAAATCCATAGGTTTTAAGATTATTACTAGTCAGGTATATTCTTAGGCGATTAATATGGGGTGTAGAGTCCACTTCGTTGAGCAAGGAGTAGCTCTTGTCTATTACCTATTTGGCTTATTGAATGGTATCTGTGCTAATTTCAATCTCTGGTTTTATGCAGAACACCAACTCACCTTTCCCCTTAAGCAAGCATAAGTTGGTTTTCTACATTTGAGACCGTGTTCTGTTTTGTAATTCAGTTTCTGTGTAGCCAAGTTTACATTCCGTGTAGTAGTGATATCTTATGATGTTTCTTTTTCTGTGTGACTTATCTCACTTAGAATCATCGTACCTGAATCCACTCATTATGCTGCTACGGGCCTGATGACATAGATTTCATTGCTGAGTGATATTGCATTGTACGTAAGTACCACAACTTCTTTATCCATTTTTCGCTTTCTGTGATATTGAACTTGTACCGTAAACGAGGTTCTTGTAAACAGAGCCGTCCCAAACTTTGGGGTGGCTGTGTCTTTTTGATTTTAATTTCCCTATGCTACAGGACCATAATTGGCAGTGCCCTAGGCTCTGTTGCTTTGTTTTGTAGATGTTTCAGGAAACACCATACACTTCTCCAGAGTGGCTGTTGGCAATTTACATCCCACCCATCAGCATAACAAGGCTCCCAGTTCTCCATGGCCTGTCCGGTCTTTCTGGATTTTACACTTTTTTCAGATGGCCCTTTTGACCGGGGGGCAGTGAGACTTCATTGTAGTGCAGATTTCCTTTGCAAGCTTGCTTGGTTGGCCAAAAAGGGCGTATGTGTTTTTTTCTGAATATATTCAGGAAAAAATTCATACGCCCTTTTTGGCCAAGTGCATCATTGTGGACGTTCTGCCTCTTTTCCTATGCTTTACATGCAATTCCAGTCTACCTCCTGAAATCGGTTTCCTGCAATTCTGCCCCGCTTTCAAGTCCTCTTGGCAGCCTTACTTCAATATATTTTTGGACGATAGCTGTCATTTTTAACTCTGCAGGTTTGTGAATTACAGTGCCCCTGAGCTCCTTTCTTCAACTCGCTTTCTTGTGAGCTGGCCGCAACACCGCAGGATTGCTTCAGGCCCTAGTGTGGTTCCGGCATGGCATGCTGAGCCTTTGGTTAATTCCTCTTCCTGGTGGGAAATGAGAGTTAAATTTGCCCGTCCAGACACCTCCATCTAGTCTCTCATTGGTTCTCCCTATTCCTGTTCATTTTCCGCAGAAATTGCAAACTGGGCCAAACAGGAGGTTAAAGGCACTGACTCTCCAAGTGGGGAGAGTGTTAGTAAAGCGTCTGGAATGTTGCACCCGAGTACCAGGGGACGAAATCTGACACATTTGAACACGTTTCCCGATCACACGGTGGATCATACTCTGGGTTCCACATGCATGTTTTAGCTGAAGGAAGAATCCCTTAAACCTGGAGAGTTGAGACCCATGGAATGGCTACCATGCAATATGACTTCAAAGGGTCTGCATTTGCTCATCAAACCTCACCAATCCTATCACTGCTGCGTTTATGCCGCTGTACACATGCTTGATTCTCTTTTGGAGACATATAAATCCATAGGTTTTAAGATTCTTACTAGTCAGGTATATTCTTAGACGTTTAATATGGGGTGTTGAGTCCACTTCGTTGAGCAAGGAGTAGCTCTTGTCTATTACATATTTGGCTTATGGAACGGTATCTGTGCTAATTTCAATCTCTGGTTTTATGCAGCACCCCAACTCACCTTTCCCCTTAAGCAAGCATAAGTTGGTTTTCTACATTTGAGATCCTGTTCTGTTTTGTAATTCAGTTCCTGTGTAGCCAAGTTTACATTCCATGTATTAGTGATATCTTATGATGTTTCTTTTTCTGTGTGACTTATGTCACTTAGAATCATCGTACCTGAATCCACTCATTATGCTGCTACGGGCCTGATGACATAGATTTCATTCCTGAGTGATATTGCATTGTACGTAAGTACCACAACTTCTTTATCCATTTTTCGCTTTCTGTGATATTGAACTTGTACCATAAACGAGGTTCTTGTAAACAGAGCCGTCCCAAACTTTGGGGTGGCTGTGTCTTTTTTATTTTAATTTCCCTAAGCTATAGGACCATAAGTGGAAGTGCCCTAGGCTCTGTTGCTTTGTTTTTTAGATGTTTCAGGAAACACCATACACTTCTCCAGAGTGGCTGTTGGCAATTTACATCCCGCCCATCAGCATAACAAGGCTCCCAGTTCTCCATGGCCTGTCCTGCCTTTCTGGATTTTATACTTTTTTCAGATGGCCCTTTTGACCGGGGGGCAGTGAGACTTCATTGTACTGCAGATTTCCTTTGCAAACTTGCTTGGTTGGCCAAAAAGGGCGTATGCGTTTTTTCCTGAATATATTCAGGAAAAAACGCATACGCCCTTTTTGGCCAAGTGCATCATTGTGGACGTTCTGCCTCTTTTCCTATGCTTTACATGCAATTCCAGTCTACCTCCTGAAATCGGATTCCTGCAATTCTGCCCCGCTTTCGAGTCCTCTTGGCAGCCTTACTTCAATATATTATTGGACGATAGCTGTCATTTATAACTCTGCAGGTTTGTGAATTACAGTGCCCCTGAGCTCCTTTCTTCAACTCGCTTTCTTGTGAGCTGGCCGCAACACCGCAGGATTGCTTCAGGCCCTAGTGTGGTTCCGGCATGGCACGCTGAGCCTTTGGTTAATTCCTCTTCCTGGTTGGAAATGAGAGTTAAATTTGCCCGTCCAGACACCTCCAGCTAGTCTCTCATTGGTTCTCCCTATTCCTGTTCATTTTCCGCAGAAATTGCAAACTGGGCCAAACAGGAGGTTAAAGGCAGTGACTCTCCAAGTGGGGAGAGTTTTAGTAAAGCGTCTGGAATGTTGCACCCGAGTACCAGGGGACAAAAACGGAGACACATTTGAACACGTTTCCCGATCACACGGTGGATCATACTCTGGGTTCCACATGCATGTTTTAGCTGAAGGAAGAATCCCTTAAACCTGGAGAGTTGAGACCCATGGAATGGGTACCATTCAATATGACTTCAAAGGTTCTGCATTGGCTGACCGAACCTCAACAATCCTATCACTGCTGCGCTTATGCCACTGTACACACGTTTGATTCTCTTTCGGAGACATATAAATCCATAGATTTTAAGATTCTTACTAGTCAGGTATATTCTTAGACGTTTAATATGGGGTGTTGAGTCCTCTTCGTTGAGCAAGGAGTAGCTCTTGTCTATTACATATTTGGCTTATGGAACGGTATCTGTGCTAATTTCAATCTCTGGTTTTATGCAGCACCCCAACTCACCTTTCCCCTTAAGCAAGCATAAGTTGGTTTTCTACATTTGAGACCTTGTTCTGTTTTGTAATTCAGTTCCTGTGTAGCCAAGTTTACATTCCGTGTATTAGTGATATCTTATGATGTTTCTTTTTCTGTGTGACTTATCTCACTTAGAATCATCGTACCTGAATCCACTCATTATGCTGCTATGGGCCTGATGACATAGATTTCATTGCTGAGTGATATTGCATTGTACGTAAGTACCACAACTTCTTTATCCATTTTTCGCTTTCTGTGATATTGAACTTGTACCGTAAACGAGGTTCTTGTAAACAGAGCCGTCCCAAACTTTGGGGTGGCTGTGTCTTTTTGATTTTAATTTCCCTAAGCTATAGGACCATAAGTGGAAGTGCCCTAGGCTCTGTTGCTTTGTTTTTTAGATGTTTCAGGAAACACCATACACTTCTCCAGAGTGGCTGTTGGCAATTTACATCCCGCCCATCAGCATAACAAGGCTCCCAATTCTCCATGAGCTGTCCTGCCTTTCTGGATTTTACACTTTTTTCAGATGGCCCTTTTGACTGGGGGGCAGTGAGACTTCATTGTACTGCAGATTTCCTTTGCAAGCTTGCTTGGTTGGCCAAAAAGGGCGTATGCGTTTTTTCCTGAATATATTCAGGAAAAAACGCATACGCCCTTTTTGGCCAAGTGCATCATTGTGGACGTTCTGCCTCTTTTCCTATGCTTTACATGCAATTCCAGTCTACCTCCTGAAATCGGATTCCTGCAATTCTGCCCCGCTTTCGAGTCCTCTTGGCAGCCTTACTTCAATATATTTTTGGACGATAGCTGTCATTTATAACTCTGCAGGTTTGTGAATTACAGTGCCCCTGAGCTCCTTTCTTCAACTCGCTTTCTTGTGAGCTGGCCGCAACACCGCAGGATTGCTTCAGGCCCTAGTGTGGTTCCGGTATGGCACGCTGAGCCTTTGGTTAATTCCTCTTCCTGGTGGGAAATGAGAGTTAAATTTGCCCGTCCAGACACCTCCAGCTAGTCTCTCATTGGTTCTCCCTATTCCTGTTCATTTTCCGCAGAAATTGCAAACTGGGCCAAACAGGAGGTTAAAGGCACTGACTCTCCAAATGGGGAGAGTTTTAGTAAAGCGTCTGGAATGTTGCACCTGAGTACCAGGGGACAAAAACTGAGACACATTGGAACACGTTTCCCGATCACACGGTGGATCATACTCTGGGTTCCACATGCATGTTTTAGCTGAAGGAAGAATCCCTTAAACCTGGAGAGTTGAGACCCATGGAATGGGTACCATGCAATATGACTTCAAAGGGTCTGCATTTGCTCACCGAACCTCACCAATCCTATCACTGCTGCGTTTATGCCGCTGTACACACGCTTGATTCTCTTTCGGAGACATATAAATCCATAAGTTTTAAGATTATTACTAGTCAGGTATATTCTTAGACGTTTAATATGGGGTGTTGAGTCCTCTTCGTTGAGCAAGGAGTAGCTCTTGTCTATTACATATTTGGCTTATGGAACGGTATCTGTGCTAATTTCAATCTCTGGTTTTATGCAGCACCCCAACTAACCTTTCCCCTTAAGCAAGCATAAGTTGGTTTTCTACATTTGAGACCTTGTTCTGTTTTGTAATTCAGTTCCTGTGTAGCCAAGTTTACATTCCGTGTATTAGTGATATCTTATGATGTTTCTTTTTCTGTGTGACTTATCTCACTTAGAATCATCGTACCTGAATCCACTCATTATGCTGCTATGGGCCTGATGACATAGATTTCATTGCTGAGTGATAGTGCTTTGTACGTACCTACCACAACTTCTTTATCCATTTTTCACTTTCTGTGATATTGAACTCGAACTGTAAACGAGGTTCTTGTAAACAGAGCTGTCCCAAACTTTGGGGTGACTGTGTCTTTTTGATTTTAATTTCCCTAAGCTATAGGACCATAAGTGGAAGTGCCCTAGGCTCTGTTGCTTTGTTTTGTAGATGTTTCAGGAAACACCATACACTTCTCCAGAGTGGCTGTTGGCAATTTACATCCCGCCCATCAGCATAACAAGGTTCCCAGTTCTCCATGGCCTGTCCTGCCTTTCTGGATTTTACACTTTTTTCAGATGGCCCTTTTGACCGGGGGGCAGTGAGACTTCATTGTAGTGCAGATTTCCTTTGCAAGCTTGCTTGGTTGGCCAAAAAGGGCGTATGCGTTTTTTCCTGAATATATTCAGGAAAAAACGCATACGCCCTTTTTGGCCAAGTGCATCATTGTGGACGTTCTGCCTCTTTTCCTATGCTTTACATGCAATTCCAGTCTACCTCCTGAAATCGGTTTCCTGCAATTCTGCCCCGCATTCAAGTCCTCTTGGCAGCCTTACTTCAATATATTTTTGGACGATAGCTGTCATTTTTAACTCTGCAGGTTTGTGTATTACAGTGCCCCTGAGCTGCTTTCTTCAACTCGCTTTCTTGTGAGCTGGCCGCAACACCGCAGGATTGTTTCAGGCCCTAGTGTGGTTCCGGCATGGCACGCTGAGCCTTTGGTTAATTCCTCTTCCTGGTGGGAAATGAGAGTTAAATTTGCCCGTCCAGACACCTCCAGCTAGTCTCTCATTGGTTCTCCCTATTTCTGTTCATTTTCCGCAGAAATTGCAAACTGGGCCAAACAGGAGGTTAAAGGCACTGTCTCTCCAAGTGGGGAGAGTGTTAGTAAAGCGTCTGGAATGTTGCACCCGAGTACCAGGGGACAAAAACTGAGACACATTTGAACACGTTTCCCAATCACACGGTGGATCATACTCTGGGTTCCACATGCATGTTTTAGCTGAAGGAAGAATCCCTTAAACCTGGAGAGTTGAGACCCATGGAATGGCTACCATGCAATATGACTTCAAAGGGTCTGCATTTGCTCATCAAACCTCACCAATCCTATCACTGCTGCGTTTATGCCGCTGTACACATGCTTGATTCTCTTTTGGAGACATATAAATCCATAGGTTTTAAGATTATTACTAGTCAGGTATATTCTTAGGCGATTAATATGGGGTGTAGAGTCCACTTCGTTGAGCAAGGAGTAGCTCTTGTCTATTACATATTTGGCTTATGGAATGGTATCTGTGCTAATTTCAATCTCTGGTTTTATGCAGAAACCCAACTCACCTTTCCCCTTAAGCAAGCATAAGTTGGTTTTCTACATTTGAGACCGTGTTCTGTTTTGTAATTCAGTTTCTGTGTAGCCAAGTTTACATTCCGTGTAGTAGTGATATCTTATGATGTTTCTTTTTCTGTGTGACTTATCTCACTTAGAATCATCGTACCTGAATCCACTCATTATGCTGCTACGGGCCTGATGATATAGATTTCATTGCTGAGTGATATTGCATTGTACGTAAGTACCACAAAATCTTTGTCCATTTTTCACTTTCTGTGATATTGAACTTGTACTGTAAACGAGGTTCTTGTAAACAGAGCCATCCCAAACTTTGGGGTGGCTGTGTCTTTTTGATTTTAATTTCCCTAAGCTATAGGACCATAAGTGGAAGTGCCCTAGGCTCTGTTGCTTTGTTTTTTAGATGTTTCAGGAAACACCATACACTTCTCCAGAGTTGCTGTTGGCAATTTACATCCCGCCCATCAGCATAACAAGGCTCCCAATTCTCCATGGCCTGTCCTGCCTTTCTGGATTTTACACATTTTTCAGATGGCCCTTTTGACCGGGGGGCAGTGAGACTTCATTGTACTGCAGATTTCCTTTGCAAGCTTGCTTGGTTGGCCAAAAAGGGCGTATGCGTTTTTTCCTGAATATATTCAGGAAAAAACGCATACGCCCTTTTTGGCCAAGTGCATCATTGTGGACGTTCTGCCTCTTTTCCTATGCTTTACATGTAATTCCAGTCTACCTCCTGAAATCGGATTCCTGCAATTCTGCCCCGCTTTCGAGTCCTCTTGGCAGCCTTACTTCAATATATTTTTGGACGATAGCTGTCATTTATAACTCTGCAGGTTTGTGAATTACAGTGCCCCTGAGCTCCTTTCTTCAACTCGCTTTCTTGTGAGCTGGCCGCAACACCGCAGGATTGCTTCAGGCCCTAGTGTGGTTCCGGCATGGCACGCTGAGCCTTTGGTTAATTCCTCTTCCTGGTGGGAAATGAGAGTTAAATTTGCCCGTCCAGACACCTCCAGCTAGTCTCTCATTGGTTCTCCCTATTCCTGTTCATTTTCCGCAGAAATTGCAAACTGGGCCAAACAGGAGGTTAAAGGCACTGACTCTCCAAGTGGAGAGAGTTTTAGTAAAGCGTCTGGAATGTTGCACCCGAGTACCAGGGGACAAAAACTGAGACACATTTGAACACGTTTCCCGATCACACGGTGGATCATACTCTGGGTTCCACATGCATGTTTTAGCTGAAGGAAGAATCCCTTAAACCTGGAGAGTTGAGACCCATGGAATGGGTACCATGCAATATGACTTCAAAGGTTCTGCATTGGCTCACCGAACCTCACCAATCCTATCACTGCTGCGCTTATGCCACTGTACACACGCTTGATTCTCTTTCGGAGACATATAAATCCATAGATTTTAAGATTCTTCCTAGTCAGGTATATTCTTAGACGTTTAATATGGGGTGTTGAGTCCTCTTCGTTGAGCAAGGAGTAGCTCTTGTCTATTACATATTTGGCTTATGGAACGGTATCTGTGCTAATTTCAATCTCTGGTTTTATGCAGCACCCCAACTCACCTTTCCCCTTAAGCAAGCATAAGTTGGTTTTCTACATTTGAGACCCTGTTCTGTTTTGTAATTCAGTTCCTGTGTAGCCAAGTTTACATTCCGTGTAGTAGTGATATCTTATGATGTTTCTTTTTCTGTGTGACTTATCTCACTTAGAATCATCGTACCTGAATCCACTCATTATGCTGCTATGGGCCTGATGACATAGATTTCATTGCTGAGTGATAATGCATTGTACGTAAGTACCACAACTTCTTTATCCATTTTTCGCTTTCTGTGATATTGAACTTGTACCGTAAACGAGGTTCTTGTAAACAGACCCGTCCCAAACTTTGGGGTGGCTGTGTCTTTTTGATTTTAATTTCCCTAAGCTACAGGACCATAAGTGGCAGTGCCCTAGGCTCTGTTGCTTTGTTTTTTAGATGTTTCAGGAAACACCATACACTTCTCCAGAGTGGCTGTTGGCAATTTACATCCCACCCATCAGCATAACAAGGCTCCCAGTTCTCCATGGCCTGTCCTGCCTTTCTGGATTTTACACTTTTTTCAGATGGCCCTTTTGACCGGGGGGCAGTGAGACTTCATTGTAGTGCAGATTTCCTTTGCAAGCTTGCTTGGTTGGCCAAAAAGGGCGTATGCGTTTTTTTCTGAATATAATCAGGAAAAAATGCATACGCCCTTTTTGGCCAAGTGCATCATTGTGGACGTTCTGCCTCTTTTCCTATGCTTTACATGCAATTCCAGTCTACCTCCTGAAATCGGTTTCCTGCAATTCTGCCCCGCTTTCAAGTCCTCTTGGCAGCCTTACTTCAATATATTTTTGGACGATAGCTGTCATTTTTAACTCTGCACGTTTGTGAATTACAGTGCCCCTGAGCTCCTTTCTTCAACTCGCTTTCTTGTGAGCTGGCCGCAACACCGCAGGATTGCTTCAGGCCCTAGTGTGGTTCCGGCATGGCATGCTGAGCCTTTGGTTAATTCCTCTTCCTGGTGGGAAATGAGAGTTAAATTTGCCCGTCCAGACACCTCCAGCTAGTCTCTCATTGGTTCTCCCTATTCCTGTTCATTTTCCGCAGAAATGGCAAACTGGGCCAAACAGGAGGTTAAAGGCACTGACTCTCCAAGTTGAGAGAGTGTTAGTAAAGCGTCTGGAATGTTGCACCCGAATACCAGGGGACGAAATCTGACACATCTGAACACGTTTCCCGATCACACGGTGGATCATACTCTGGGTTCCACATGCATGTTTTAGCTGAAGGAAGATTCCCTTAAACCTGGAGAGTTGAGACCCATGGAATGGGTACCATGCAATATGACTTCAAAGGGTCTGCATTTGCTCACCGAACCTCACCAATCCTATTACTGCTGCATTTATGCCTCTGTAGACACGCTTGATTCTCTTTCGGAGACATATAAATCCATAGGTTTTAAGATTCTTACTAGTCAGGTATATTCTTAGACGTTTAATATGGGGTGTTGAGTCCACTTCGTTGAGCAAGGAGTAGCTCTTGTCTATTACATATTTGGCTTATGGAACGGTATCTGTGCTAATTTCAATCTCTGGTTTTATGCAGCACCCCAACTCACCTTTCCCCTTAAGCAAGCATAAGTTGGTTTTCTACATTTGAGATTCTGTTCTGTTTTGTAATTCAGTTCCTGTGTAGCCAAGTTTACATTCCATGTATTAGTGATATCTTATGATGTTTCTTTTTCTGTGTGACTTATGTCACTTAGAATCATCGTACCTGAATCCACTCATTATGCTGCTACGGGCCTGATGACATAGATTTCATTCCTGAGTGATATTGCATTGTACGTAAGTACCACAACTTCTTTATCCATTTTTCACTTTCTGCGATATTGAACTTGTACAATAAACGAGATTCTTGTAAACAGAGCCGGCCCAAACTTTGGGGTGCCTGTGTCTTTTTGATTTTAATTTCCCTAAGCTATAGGACCATAAGTGGAAGTGCCCTAGGCTCTGTTGCTTTGTTTTTTAGATGTTTCAGGAAACACCATACACTTCTCCAGAGTGGCTGTTGGCAATTTACATCCCGCCCATCAGCATAACAAGGCTCCCAATTCTCCATGGCCTGTCCTGCCTTTCTGGATTTTACACATTTTTCAGATGGCCCTTTTGACCGGGGGGCAGTGAGACTTCATTGTACTGCAGATTTCCTTTGCAAGCTTGCTTGGTTGGCCAAAAAGGGCGTTTGCGTTTTTTCCTGAATATATTCAGGAAAAAATGCATACGCCCTTTTTGGCCAAGTGCATCATTGTGGACGTTCTGCCTCTTTTCCTATGTTTTACATGTAATTCCAGTCTACCTCCTGAAATCGGATTCCTGCAATTCTGCCCCACTTTCGAGTCCTCTTGGCAGCCTTACTTCAATATATTTTTGGACGATAGCTGTCATTTATAACTCTGCAGGTTTGTGAATTACAGTGCCCCTGAGCTCCTTTCTTCAACTCGCTTTCTTGTGAGCTGGCCGCAACACCGCAGGATTGCTTCAGGCCCTAGTGTGGTTCCGGCATGGCACGCTGAGCCTTTGGTTAATTCCTCTTCCTGGTGGGAAATGAGAGTTAAATTTGCCCGTCCAGACACCTCCAGCTAGTCTCTCATTGGTTCTCCCTATTCCTGTTCATTTTCCGCAGAAATTGCAAACTGGGCCAAACAGGAGGTTAAAGGCACTGACTCTCCAAGTGGAGAGAGTTTTAGTAAAGCGTCTGGAATGTTGCACCCGAGTACCAGGGGACAAAAACTGAGACACATTTGAACACGTTTCCCGATCACACGGTGGATCATACTCTGGGTTCCACATGCATGTTTTAGCTGAAGGAAGAATCCCTTAAACCTGGAGAGTTGAGACCCATGGAATGGGTACCATGCAATATGACTTCAAAGGTTCTGCATTGACTCACTGAACCTCACCAATCCTATCACTGCTGCGCTTATGCCACTGTACACACGCTTGATTCCCTTTCGGAGACATATAAATCCATAGGTTTTAAGATTCTTCCTAGTCAGGTATATTCTTAGACGTTTAATATGGGGTGTTGAGTCCTCTTCGTTGAGCAAGGAGTAGCTCTTGTCTATTACATATTTGGCTTATGGAACGGTATCTGTGCTAATTTCAATCTCTGGTTTTATGCAGCACCCCAACTCACCTTTCCCCTTAAGCAAGCATAAGTTGGTTTTCTACATTTGAGACCCTGTTCTGTTTTGTAATTCAGTTCCTGTGTAGCCAAGTTTACATTCCGTGTAGTAGTGATATCTTATGATGTTTCTTTTTCTGTGTGACTTATCTCACTTAGAATCATCGTACCTGAATCCACTCATTATGCTGCTACGGGCCTGATGACATAGATTTCATTGCTGAGTGATATTGCATTGTACGTAAGTACCACAACTTCTTTATCCATTTTTCGCTTTCTGTGATATTGAACTTGTACCGTAAACGAGGTTCTTGTAAACAGAGCCATCCCAAACTTTGGGGTGGCTGTGTCTTTTTGATTTTAATTTCCCTAAGCTACAGGACCATAAGTGGCAGTGCCCTAGGCTCTGTTGCTTTGTTTTTTAGATGTTTCAGGAAACACCATACACTTCTCCAGAGTGGCTGTTGGCAATTTACATCCCGCCCATCAGCATAACAAGGCTCCCAGTTCTCCATGGCCTGTCCGGCCTTTCTGGATTTTACACTTTTTTCAGATGGCCCTTTTGACCGGGGGGCAGTGAGACTTCATTGTAGTGCAGATTTCCTTTGCAAGCTTGCTTGGTTGGCCAAAAAGGGCGTATGCGTTTTTTTCTGAATATATTCAGGAAAAAATGCATACGCCCTTTTTGGCCAAGTGCATCATTGTGGACGTTCTGCCTCTTTTCCTATGCTTTACATGCAATTCCAGTCTACCTCCTGAAATCGGTTTCCTGCAATTCTGCCCCGCTTTCAAGTCCTCTTGGCAGCCTTACTTCAATATATTTTTGGACGATAGCTGTCATTTTTAACTCTGCAGGTTTGTGAATTACAGTGCCCCTGAGCTCCTTTCTTCAACTCGCTTTCTTGTGAGCTGGCCGCAACACCGCAGGATTGCTTCAGGCCCTAGTGTGGTTCCGGCATGGCACGCTGAGCCTTTGGTTAATTCCTCTTCCTGGTGGGAAATGAGAGTTAAATTTGCCCGTCCAGACACCTCCAGCTAGTCTCTCATTGGTTCTCCCTATTCCTGTTCATTTTCCGCAGAAATTGCAAACTGGGCCAAACAGGAGGTTAAAGGCACTGACTCTCCAAGTGGAGAGAGTTTTAGTAAAGCGTCTGGAATGTTGCACCCGAGTACCAGGGGACAAAAACTGAGACACATTTGAACACGTTTCCCGATCACACGGTGGATCATACTCTGGGTTCCACATGCATGTTTTAGCTGAAGGAAGAATCCCTTAAACCTGGAGAGTTGAGACCCATGGAATGGGTACCATGCAATATGACCTCAAAGGGTCTGCATTGGCTCACCGAACCTCACCAATCCTATCACTGCTGCGCTTATGCCACTGTACACACGCTTGATTCTCTTTCGGAGACATATAAATCCATAGATTTTAAGATTCTTCCTAGTCAGGTATATTCTTAGACGTTTAATATGGGGTGTTGAGTCCTCTTCGTTGAGCAAGGAGTAGCTCTTGTCTATTACATATTTGGCTTATGGAACGGTATCTGTGCTAATTTCAATCTCTGGTTTTATGCAGCACCCCAACTCACCTTTCCCCTTAAGCAAGCATAAGTTGGTTTTCTACATTTGAGATCCTGTTCTGTTTTGTAATTCAGTTCCTGTGTAGCCAAGTTTACATTCCATGTATTAGTGATATCTTATGATGTTTCTTTTTCTGTGTGACTTATGTCACTTAGAATCATCGTACCTGAATCCACTCATTATGCTGCTACGGGCCTGATGACATAGATTTCATTCCTGAGTGATATTGCATTGTACGTAAGTACCACAACTTCTTTATCCATTTTTCACTTTCTGCGATATTGAACTTGTACAATAAACGAGATTCTTGTAAACAGAGCCGGCCCAAACTTTGGGGTGGCTGTGTGTTTTTGATTTTAATTTCCCTAAGCTATAGGACCATAAGTGGAAGTGCCCTAGGCTCTGTTGCTTTGTTTTTTAGATGTTTCAGGAAACACCATACACTTCTCCAGAGTGGCTGTTAGCAATTTACATCCCGCCCATCAGCATAACAAGGCTCCCAATTCTCCATGGCCTGTCCTGCCTTTCTGGATTTTACACATTTTTCAGATGGCCCTTTTGACCGGGGCCAGTGAGAGTTCATTGTACTGCAGATTTCCTTTGCAAGCTTGCTTGGTTGGCCAAAAAGGGCGTATGCGTTTTTTCCTGAATATATTCAGGAAAAAACGCATACGCCCTTTTTGGCCAAGTGCATCATTGTGGACGTTCTGCCTCTTTTCCTATGCTTTACATGTAATTCCAGTCTACCTCCTGAAATCGGATTCCTGCAATTCTGCCCCGCTTTCGAGTCCTCTTGGCAGCCTTACTTCAATATATTTTTGGACGATAGCTGTCATTTATAACTCTGCAGGTTTGTGAATTACAGTGCCCCTGAGCTCCTTTCTTCAACTCGCTTTCTTGTGAGCTGGCCGCAACACCGCAGGATTGCTTCAGGCCCTAGTGTGGTTCCGGCATGGCACGCTGAGCCTTTGGTTAATTCCTCTTCCTGGTGGGAAATGAGAGTTAAATTTGCCCGTCCAGACACCTCCAGCTAGTCTCTCATTGGTTCTCCCTATTCCTGTTCATTTTCCGCAGAAATTGCAAACTGGGCCAAACAGGAGGTTAAAGGCACTGACTCTCCAAGTGGAGAGAGTTTTAGTAAAGCGTCTGGAATGTTGCACCCGAGTACCAGGGGACAAAAACTGAGACACATTTGAACACGTTTCCCGATCACACGGTGGATCATACTCTGGGTTCCACATGCATGTTTTAGCTGAAGGAAGAATCCCTTAAACCTGGAGAGTTGAGACCCATGGAATGGGTACCATGCAATATGACTTCACAGGTTCTGCATTGGCTCACCGAACCTCACCAATCCTATCACTGCTGCGCTTATGCCACTGTACACACGCTTGATTCTCTTTCGGAGACATATAAATCCATAGATTTTAAGATTCTTCCTAGTCAGGTATATTCTTAGACGTTTAATATGGGGTGTTGAGTCCTCTTCGTTGAGCAAGGAGTAGCTCTTGTCTATTACATATTTGGCTTATGGAACGGTATCTGTGCTAATTTCAATCTCTGGTTTTATGCAGCACCCCAACTCACCTTTCCCCTTAAGCAAGCATAAGTTGGTTTTCTACATTTGAGATCCTGTTCTGTTTTGTAATTCAGTTCCTGTGTAGCCAAGTTTACATTCCGTGTAGTAGTGATATTTTATGATGTTTCTTATTCTGTGTGACTTATTTCACTTAGAATCATCGTACCTGAATCCACTCATTATGCTGCTATGGGCCTGATGACATAGATTTCATTGCTGAGTGATATTGCATTGTACGTAAGTACCACAACTTCTTTATCCATTTTTCACTTTCTGTGATATTGAACTTGTACCGTAAACGAGGTTCTTGTAAACAGAGCCGTCCCAAACTTTCGGGTGGCTGTGTATTTTTGATTTTAATTTCCCTAAGCTATAGGACCATAAGTGGAAGTGCCCTAGGCTCTGTTGCTTTGTTTTTTAGATGTTTCAGGAAACACCATACACTTCTCCAGAGTGGCTGTTGGCAATTTACATCCCGCCCATCAGCATAACAAGGCTCCCAATTCTCCATGGCCTGTAAGGCCTTTCTGGATTTTATACTTTTTTCAGTGGCCCTTTTGACCGGGGGGCAGTGAGACTTCATTGTAGTGCAGATTTCCTTTGTAAGCTTGCTTGGTTGGCCAAAAAGGGCGTATGCGTTTTCTCCTGAATATATTCAGGAAAAAACGCATACGCCCTTTTTGGCCAAGTGCATCATTGTGGACGTTCTGCCTCTTTTCCTATGCTTTACATGCAATTCCAGTCTACCTCCTGAAATCGGTTTCCTGCAATTCTGCCCCGCTTTCAAGTCCTCTTGGCAGCCTTACTTCAATATATTTTTGGACGATAGCTGTCATTTATAACTCTGCAGGTTTGTGAATTACAGTGCCCCTGAGCTCCTTTCTTCAACACGCTTTCTTGTGAGCTGGCCGCAACACCGCAGGATTGCTTCAGGCCCTAGTGTGGTTCCAGCATGGCACGCTGAGCCTTTGGTTAATTCCTCTTCCTGGTGGGAAATGAGAGTTAAATTTGCCCGTCCAGACACCTCCAGCTAGTCTCTCATTGGTTCTCCCTATTCCTGTTCATTTTCCGCAGAAATTGCAAACTGGGCCAAACAGGAGGTTAAAGGCACTGACTCTCCAAGTGGGGAGAGTGTTAGTAAAGCGTCTGGAATGTTGCCCCCGAGTACCAGGGGACAAAAACTGAGACACATTTGAACACGTTTCCTGATCACACGGTGGATCATACTCTGGGTTCCACATGCATGTTTTAGCTGAAGGAAGAATCCCTTAAACCTGGAGAGTTGAGACCCATGGAATGGCTACCATGCAATATGACTTCAAAGGGTCTGCATTTGCTCATCAAACCTCACCAATCCTATCACTGCTGCGTTTATGCCGCTGTACACATGCTTGATTCTCTTTTGGAGACATATAAATCCATAGGTTTTAAGATTCTTACTAGTCAGGTATATTCTTAGACGTTTAATATGGGGTGTTGAGTCCACTTCGTTGACCAAGGAGTAGCTCTTGTCTATTACATATTTGGCTTATGGAACGGTATCTGTGCTAATTTCAATCTCTGGTTTTATGCAGCACCCCAACTCACCTTTCCCCTTAAGCAAGCATAAGTTGGTTTTCTACATTTGAGATCCTGTTCTGTTTTGTAATTCAGTTCCTGTGTAGCCAAGTTTACATTCCATGTATTAGTGATATCTTATGATGTTTCTTTTTCTGTGTGACTTATGTCACTTAGAATCATCGTACCTGAATCCACTCATTATGCTGCTACGGGCCTGATGACATAGATTTCATTCCTGAGTGATATTGCATTGTACGTAAGTACCACAACTTCTTTATCCATTTTTCGCTTTCTGTGATATTGAACTTGTACCGTAAACGAGGTTCTTGTAAACAGAGCCGTCCCAAACTTTGGGGTGGCTGTGTCTTTTTGATTTTAATTTCCCTAAGCTATAGGACCATAAGTGGAAGTGCACTAGGCTCTGTTGCTTTGTTTTTTAGATGTTTCAGGAAACACCATACACTTCTCCAGAGTGGCTGTTGGCAATTTACATCCCGCCCATCAGCATAACAAGGCTCCCAGATCTCCATGGCCTGTCCTGCCTCTCTGGATTTTACACTTTTTTCAGATGGCCCTTTTGACCGGGGGGCAGTGAGACTTCATTGTACTGCAGATTTCCTTTGCAAGCTTGCTTGGTTGGCCAAAAAGGGCGTATGCGTTTTTTCCTGAATATATTCAGGAAAAAACGCATACGCCCTTTTTGGCCAAGTGCATCATTGTGGACGTTCTGCCTCTTTTCCTATGCTTTACATGCAATTCCAGTCTACCTCCTGAAATCGGATTCCTGCAATTCTGCCCCGCTTTCAAGTCCTCTTGGCAGCCTTACTTCAATATATTTTTGGACGATAGCTGTCATTTTTAACTCTGCAGGTTTGTGAATTACAGTGCCCCTGAGCTCCTTTCTTCAACTCGCTTTCTTGTGAGCTGGCCGCAACACCGCAGGATTGCTTCAGGCCCTAGTGTGGTTCCGGCATGGCACGCTGAGCCTTTGGTTAATTCCTCTTCCTGGTGGGAAATGAGAGTTAAATTTGCCCGTCCAGACACCTCCAGCTAGTCTCTCATTGGTTCTCCCTATTCCTGTTCATTTTTCGCAGAAATTGCAAACTGGGCCAAACAGGAGGTTAAAGGCAGTGACTCTCCAAGTGGGGAGAGTTTTAGTAAAGCGTCTGGAATGTTGCACCCGAGTACCAGGGGACAAAAACGGAGACACATTTGAACACGTTTCCCGATCACACGGTGGATCATACTCTGGGTTCCACATGCATGTTTTAGCTGAAGGAAGAATCCCTTAAACCTGGAGAGTTGAGACCCATGGAATGGGTACCATTCAATATGACTTCAAAAGTTCTGCATTGGCTCACCGAACCTCACCAATCCTATCACTGCTGCGCTTATGCCACTGTACACACGCTTGATTCTCTTTCGGAGACATATAAATACATAGATTTTAAGATTCTTACTAGTCAGGTATATTCTTAGACGTTTAATATGGGGTGTTGAGTCCTCTTCGTTGAGCAAGGAGTAGCTCTTGTCTATTACATATTTGGCTTATGGAACGGTATCTGTGCTAATTTCAATCTCTGGTTTTATGCAGCACCCCAACTCACCTTTTCCCTTAAGCAAGCGTAAGTTGGTTTTCTACATTTGAGACCTTGTTCTGTTTTGTAATTCAGTTCCTGTGTAGCCAAGTTTACATTCCGTGTATTAGTGATATCTTATGATGTTTCTTTTTCTGTGTGACTTATCTCACTTAGAATCATCGTACCTGAATCCACTCATTATGCTGCTATGGGCCTGATGACATAGATTTCATTGCTGAGTGATATTGCATTGTACGTAAGTACCACAACTTCTTTATCCATTTTTCGCTTTCTGTGATATTGAACTTGTACCGTAAATGAGGTTCTTGTAAACAGAGCCGTCCCAAACTTTGGGGTGGCTGTGTCTTTTTGATTTTAATTTCCCTAAGCTATACGACCATAAGTGGAAGTGCCCTAGGCTCTGTTGCTTTGTTTTTTAGATGTTTCAGGAAACACCATACACTTCTCCAGAGTGGCTGTTGGCAATTTACATCCCGCCCATCAGCATAACAAGGCTCCCAATTCTCCATGAGCTGTCCTGCCTTTCTGGATTTTACACTTTTTTCAGATGGCCCTTTTGACTGGGGGGCAGTGAGACTTCATTGTACTGCAGATTTCCTTTGCAAGCTTGCTTGGTTGGCCAAAAAGGGCGTATGCGTTTTTTCCTGAATATATTCAGGAAAAAACGCATACGCCCTTTTTGGCCAAGTGCATCATTGTGGACGTTCTGCCTCTTTTCCTATGCTTTACATGCAATTCCAGTCTACCTCCTGAAATCGGATTCCTGCAATTCTGCCCCGCTTTCGAGTCCTCTTGGCAGCCTTACTTCAATATATTTTTGGACGATAGCTGTCATTTATAACTCTGCAGGTTTGTGAATTACAGTGCCCCTGAGCTCCTTTCTTCAACTCGCTTTCTTGTGAGCTGGCCGCAACACCGCAGGATTGCTTCAGGCCCTAGTGTGGTTCCGGTATGGCACGCTGAGCCTTTGGTTAATTCCTCTTCCTGGTGGGAAATGAGAGTTAAATTTGCCCGTCCAGACACCTCCAGCTAGTCTCTCATTGGTTCTCCCTATTCCTGTTCATTTTCCGCAGAAATTGCAAACTGGGCCAAACAGGAGGTTAAAGGCACTGACTCTCCAAGTGGGGAGAGTTTTAGTAAAGCGTCTGGAATGTTGCACCCGAGTACCAGGGGACAAAAACTTAGACACATTGGAACACGTTTCCCGATCACACGGTGGATCATACTCTGGGTTCCACATGCATGTTTTAGCTGAAGGAAGAATCCCTTAAACCTGGAGAGTTGAGACCCATGGAATGGGTACCATTCAATATGCCTTCAAAGGTTCTGCATTGGCTCACCGAACCTCACCAATCCTATCACTGCTGCGCTTATGCCACTGTACACACGCTTGATTCTCTTTCGGAGACATATAAATCCATAGATTTTAAGATTCTTCCTAGTCAGGTATATTCTTAGACGTTTAATATGGGGTGTTGAGTCCTCTTCGTTGAGCAAGGAGTAGCTCTTGTCTATTACATATTTGGCTTATGGAACGGTATCTGTGCTAATTTCAATCTCTGGTTTTATGCAGCACCCCAACTCACCTTTCCCCTTAAGCAAGCATAAGTTGGTTTTCTACATTTGAGACCTTGTTCTGTTTTGTAATTCAGTTCCTGTGTAGCCAAGTTTACATTCCGTGTATTAGTGATATCTTATGATGTTTCTTTTTCTGTGTGACTTATCTCACTTAGAATCATCGTACCTGAATCCACTCATTATGCTGCTATGGGCCTGATGACATAGATTTCATTGCTGAGTGATATTGCATTGTACGTAAGTACCACAACTTCTTTATCCATTTTTCGCTTTCTGTGATATTGAACTTGTACCGTAAACGAGGTTCTTGTAAACAGAGCCGTCCCAAACTTTGGGGTGGCTGTGTCTTTTTGATTTTAATTTCCCTAAGCTATAGGACCATAAGTGGAAGTGCCCTAGGCTCTGTTGCTTTGTTTTTTAGATGTTTCAGGAAACACCATACACTTCTCCAGAGTGGCTGTTGGCAATTTACATCCCGCCCATCAGCATAACAAGGCTCCCAATTCTCCATGAGCTGTCCTGCCTTTCTGGATTTTACACTTTTTTCAGATGGCCCTTTTGACTGGGGGGCAGTGAGACTTCATTGTACTGCAGATTTCCTTTGCAAGCTTGCTTGGTTGGCCAAAAAGGGCGTATGCGTTTTTTCCTGAATATATTCAGGAAAAAACGCATACGCCCTTTTTGGCCAAGTGCATCATTGTGGACGTTCTGCCTCTTTTCCTATGCTTTACATGCAATTCCAGTCTACCTCCTGAAATCGGATTCCTGCAATTCTGCCCCGCTTTCGAGTCCTCTTGGCAGCCTTACTTCAATATATTTTTGGACGATAGCTGTCATTTATAACTCTGCAGGTTTGTGAATTACAGTGCCCCTGAGCTCCTTTCTTCAACTCGCTTTCTTGTGAGCTGGCCGCAACACCGCAGGATTGCTTCAGGCCCTAGTGTGGTTCCGGTATGGCACGCTGAGCCTTTGGTTAATTCCTCTTCCTGGTGGGAAATGAGAGTTAAATTTGCCCGTCCAGACACCTCCAGCTAGTCTCTCATTGGTTCTCCCTATTCCTGTTCATTTTCCGCAGAAATTGCAAACTGGGCCAAACAGGAGGTTAAAGGCACTGACTCTCCAAATGGGGAGAGTTTTAGTAAAGCGTCTGGAATGTTGCACCCGAGTACCAGGAGACAAAAACTGAGACACATTGGAACACGTTTCCCGATCACACGGTGGATCATACTCTGGGTTCCACATGCATGTTTTAGCTGAAGGAAGAATCCCTTAAACCTGGAGAGTTGAGACCCATGGAATGGGTACCATGCAATATGACTTCAAAGGGTCTGCATTTGCTCACCGAACCTCACCAATCCTATCACTGCTGCGTTTATGCCGCTGTACACACGCTTGATTCTCTTTCGGAGACATATAAATCCATAGGTTTTAAGATTATTTCTAGTCAGGTATATTCTTAGACGTTTAATATGGGGTGTTGAGTCCTCTTCGTTGAGCAAGGAGTAGCTCTTGTCTATTACATATTTGGCTTATGGAACGGTATCTGTGCTAATTTCAATCTCTGGTTTTATGCAGCACCCCAACTAACCTTTCCCCTTAAGCAAGCATAAGTTGGTTTTCTACATTTGAGACCTTGTTCTGTTTTGTAATTCAGTTCCTGTGTAGCCAAGTTTACATTCCGTGTATTAGTGATATCTTATGATGTTTCTTTTTCTGTGTGACTTATCTCACTTAGAATCATCGTACCTGAATCCACTCATTATGCTGCTATGGGCCTGATGACATAGATTTCATTGCTGAGTGATATTGCTTTGTACGTACCTACCACAACTTCTTTATCCATTTTTCACTTTCTGTGATATTGAACTCGAACTGTAAACGAGGTTCTTGTAAACAGAGCTGTCCCAAACTTTGGGGTGACTGTGTCTTTTTGATTTTAATTTCCCTAAGCTATAGGACCATAAGTGGAAGTGCCCTAGGCTCTGTTGCTTTGTTTTGTAGATGTTTCAGGAAACACCATACACTTCTCCAGAGTGGCTGTTGGCAATTTACATCCCGCCCATCAGCATAACAAGGTTCCCAGTTCTCCATGGCCAGTCCTGCCTTTCTGGATTTTACACTTTTTTCAGATGGCCCTTTTGACCGGGGGGCAGTGAGACTTCATTGTAGTGCAGATTTCCTTTGCAAGCTTGCTTGGTTGGCCAAAAAGGGCGTATGCGTTTTTTCCTGAATATATTCAGGAAAAAACGCATACGCCCTTTTTGGCCAAGTGCATCATTGTGGACGTTCTGCCTCTTTTCCTATGCTTTACATGCAATTCCAGTCTACCTCCTGAAATCGGTTTCCTGCAATTCTGCCCCGCATTCAAGTCCTCTTGGCAGCCTTACTTCAATATATTTTTGGACGATAGCTGTCATTTTTAACTCTGCAGGTTTGTGTATTACAGTGCCCCTGAGCTGCTTTCTTCAACTCGCTTTCTTGTGAGCTGGCCGCAACACCGCAGGATTGTTTCAGGCCCTAGTGTGGTTCCGGCATGGCACGCTGAGCCTTTGGTTAATTCCTCTTCCTGGTGGGAAATGAGAGTTAAATTTGCCCATCCAGACACCTCCAGCTAGTCTCTCATTGGTTCTCCCTATTTCTGTTCATTTTCCGCAGAAATTGCAAACTGGGCCAAACAGGAGGTTAAAGGCACTGTCTCTCCAAGTGGGGAGAGTGTTAGTAAAGCGTCTGGAATGTTGCACCCGAGTACCAGGGGACAAAAACTGAGACACATTTGAACACGTTTCCCAATCACACGGTGGATCATACTCTGGGTTCCACATGCATGTTTTAGCTGAAGGAAGAATCCCTTAAACCTGGAGAGTTGAGACCCATGGAATGGCTACCATGCAATATGACTTCAAAGGGTCTGCATTTGCTCATCAAACCTCACCAATCCTATCACTGCTGCGTTTATGCCGCTGTACACATGCTTGATTCTCTTTTGGAGACATATAAATCCATAGGTTTTAAGATTATTACTAGTCAGGTATATTCTTAGGCGATTAATATGGGGTGTAGAGTCCACTTCGTTGAGCAAGGAGTAGCTCTTGTCTATTACATATTTGGCTTATGGAATGGTATCTGTGCTAATTTCAATCTCTGGTTTTATGCAGAAACCCAACTCACCTTTCCCCTTAAGCAAGCATAAGTTGGTTTTCTACATTTGAGACCCTGTACTGTTTTGTAATTCAGTTTCTGTGTAGCCAAGTTTACATTCCGTGTAGTAGTGATATCTTATGATGTTTCTTTTTCTGTGTGACTTATCTCACTTAGAATCATCGTACCTGAATCCACTCATTATGCTGCTACGGGCCTGATGATATAGATTTCATTGCTGAGTGATATTGCATTGTACGTAAGTACCACAAAATCTTTGTCCATTTTTCACTTTCTGTGATATTGAACTTGTACTGTAAACGAGGTTCTTGTAAACAGAGCCATCCCAAACTTTGGGGTGGCTGTGTCTTTTTGATTTTAATTTCCCTAAGCTATAGGACCATAAGTGGAAGTGCCCTAGGCTCTGTTGCTTTGTTTTTTAGATGTTTCAGGAAACACCATACACTTCTCCAGAGTGGCTGTTGGCAATTTACATCCCGCCCATCAGCATAACAAGGCTCCCAATTCTCCATGGCTTGTCCTGCCTTTCTGGATTTTACACATTTTTCAGATGGCCCTTTTGACCGGGGGGCAGTGAGACTTCATTGTACTGCAGATTTCCTTTGCAAGCTTGCTTGGTTGGCCAAAAAGGGCGTATGCGTTTTTTCCTGAATATATTCAGGAAAAAACGCATACGCCCTTTTTGGCCAAGTGCATCATTGTGGACGTTCTGCCTCTTTTCCTATGCTTTACATGTAATTCCAGTCTACCTCCTGAAATCGGATTCCTGCAATTCTGCCCCGCTTTCGAGTCCTCTTGGCAGCCTTACTTCAATATATTTTTGGACGATAGCTGTCATTTATAAGTCTGCAGGTTTGTGAATTACAGTGCCCCTGAGCTCCTTTCTTCAACTCGCTTTCTTGTGAGCTGGCCGCAACACCGCAGGATTGCTTCAGGCCCTAGTGTGGTTCCGGCATGGCACGCTGAGCCTTTGGTTAATTCCTCTTCCTGGTGGGAAATGAGAGTTAAATTTGCCCGTCCAGACACCTCCAGCTAGTCTCTCATTGGTTCTCCCTATTCCTGTTCATTTTCCGCAGAAATTGCAAACTGGGCCAAACAGGAGGTTAAAGGCACTGACTCTCCAAGTGGAGAGAGTTTTAGTAAAGCGTCTGGAATGTTGCACCCGAGTACCAGGGGACAAAAACTGAGACACATTTGAACACGTTTCCCGATCACACGGTGGATCATACTCTGGGTTCCACATGCATGTTTTAGCTGAAGGAAGAATCCCTTAAACCTGGAGAGTTGAGACCCATGGAATGGGTACCATGCAATATGACTTCAAAGGTTCTGCATTGGCTCACCGAACCTCACCAATCCTATCACTGCTGCGCTTATGCCACTGTACACACGCTTGATTCTCTTTCGGAGACATATAAATCCATAGATTTTAAGATTCTTCCTAGTCATGTATATTCTTAGACGTTTAATATGGGGTGTTGAGTCCTCTTCGTTGAGCAAGGAGTAGCTCTTGTCTATTACATATTTGGCTTATGGAACGGTATCTGTGCTAATTTCAATCTCTGGTTTTATGCAGCACCCCAACTCACCTTTCCCCTTAAGCAAGCATAAGTTGGTTTTCTACATTTGAGACCCTGTTCTGTTTTGTAATTCAGTTCCTGTGTAGCCAAGTTTACATTCCGTGTAGTAGTGATATCTTATGATGTTTCTTTTTCTGTGTGACTTATCTCACTTAGAATCATCGTACCTGAATCCACTCATTATGCTGCTATGGGCCTGATGACATAGATTTCATTGCTGAGTGATAATGCATTGTACGTAAGTACCACAACTTCTTTATCCATTTTTCGCTTTCTGTGATATTGAACTTGTACCGTAAACGAGGTTCTTGTAAACAGACCCGTCCCAAACTTTGGGGTGGCTGTGTCTTTTTGATTTTAATTTCCCTAAGCTACAGGACCATAAGTGGCAGTGCCCTAGGCTCTGTTGCTTTGTTTTTTAGATGTTTCAGGAAACACCATACACTTCTCCAGAGTGGCTGTTGGCAATTTACATCCCACCCATCAGCATAACAAGGCTCCCAGTTCTCCATGGCCTGTCCTGCCTTTCTGGATTTTACACTTTTTTCAGATGGCCCTTTTGACCAGGGGGCAGTGAGACTTCATTGTAGTGCAGATTTCCTTTGCAAGCTTGCTTGGTTGGCCAAAAAGGGCGTATGCGTTTTTTTCTGAATATAATCAGGAAAAAATGCATACGCCCTTTTTGGCCAAGTGCATCATTGTGGACGTTCTGCCTCTTTTCCTATGCTTTACATGCAATTCCAGTCTACCTCCTGAAATCGGTTTCCTGCAATTCTGCCCCGCTTTCAAGTCCTCTTGGCAGCCTTACTTCAATATATTTTTGGACGATAGCTGTCATTTTTAACTCTGCACGTTTGTGAATTACAGTGCCCCTGAGCTCCTTTCTTCAACTCGCTTTCTTGTGAGCTGGCCGCAACACCGCAGGATTGCTTCAGGCCCTAGTGTGGTTCCGGCATGGCATGCTGAGCCTTTGGTTAATTCCTCTTCCTGGTGGGAAATGAGAGTTAAATTTGCCCGTCCAGACACCTCCATCTAGTCTCTCATTGGTTCTCCCTATTCCTGTTCATTTTCCGCAGAAATGGCAAACTGGGCCAAACAGGAGGTTAAAGGCACTGACTCTCCAAGTTGAGAGAGTGTTAGTAAAGCGTCTGGAATGTTGCACCCGAATACCAGGGGACGAAATCTGACACATCTGAACACGTTTCCCGATCACACGGTGGATCATACTCTGGGTTCCACATGCATGTTTTAGCTGAAGGAAGATTCCCTTAAACCTGGAGAGTTGAGACCCATGGAATGGGTACCATGCAATATGACTTCAAAGGGTCTGCATTTGCTCACCGAACCTCACCAATCCTATTACTGCTGCATTTATGCCTCTGTAGACACGCTTGATTCTCTTTCGGAGACATATAAATCCATAGGTTTTAAGATTCTTACTAGTCAGGTATATTCTTAGACGTTTAATATGGGGTGTTGAGTCCACTTCGTTGAGCAAGGAGTAGCTCTTGTCTATTACATATTTGGCTTATGGAACGGTATCTGTGCTAATTTCAATCTCTGGTTTTATGCAGCACCCCAACTCACCTTTCCCCTTAAGCAAGCATAAGTTGGTTTTCTACATTTGAGATCCTGTTCTGTTTTGTAATTCAGTTCCTGTGTAGCCAAGTTTACATTCCATGTATTAGTGATATCTTATGATGTTTCTTTTTCTGTGTGACTTATGTCACTTAGAATCATCGTACCTGAATCCACTCATTATGCTGCTACGGGCCTGATGACATAGATTTCATTCCTGAGTGATATTGCATTGTACGTAAGTACCACAACTTCTTTATCCATTTTTCACTTTCTGCGATATTGAACTTGTACAATAAACGAGATTCTTGTAAACAGAGCCGGCCCAAACTTTGGGGTGCCTGTGTCTTTTTGATTTTAATTTCCCTAAGCTATAGGACCATAAGTGGAAGTGCCCTAGGCTCTGTTGCTTTGTTTTTTAGATGTTTCAGGAAACACCATACACTTCTCCAGAGTGGCTGTTGGCAATTTACATCCCGCCCATCAGCATAACAAGGCTCCCAATTCTCCATGGCCTGTCCTGCCTTTCTGGATTTTACATATTTTTCAGATGGCCCTTTTGACCGGGGGGCAGTGAGACTTCATTGTACTGCAGATTTCCTTTGCAAGCTTGCTTGGTTGGCCAAAAAGGGCGTTTGCGTTTTTTCCTGAATATATTCAGGAAAAAATGCATACGCCCTTTTTGGCCAAGTGCATCATTGTGGACGTTCTGCCTCTTTTCCTATGTTTTACATGTAATTCCAGTCTACCTCCTGAAATCGGATTCCTGCAATTCTGCCCCACTTTCGAGTCCTCTTGGCAGCCTTACTTCAATATATTTTTGGACGATAGCTGTCATTTATAACTCTGCAGGTTTGTGAATTACAGTGCCCCTGAGCTCCTTTCTTCAACTCGCTTTCTTGTGAGCTGGCCGCAACACCGCAGGATTGCTTCAGGCCCTAGTGTGGTTCCGGCATGGCACGCTGAGCCTTTGGTTAATTCCTCTTCCTGGTGGGAAATGAGAGTTAAATTTGCCCGTCCAGACACCTCCAGCTAGTCTCTCATTGGTTCTCCCTATTCCTGTTCATTTTCCGCAGAAATTGCAAACTGGGCCAAACAGGAGGTTAAAGGCACTGACTCTCCAAGTGGAGAGAGTTTTAGTAAAGCGTCTGGAATGTTGCACCCGAGTACCAGGGGACAAAAACTGAGACACATTTGAACACGTTTCCCGATCACACGGTGGATCATACTCTGGGTTCCACATGCATGTTTTAGCTGAAGGAAGAATCCCTTAAACCTGGAGAGTTGAGACCCATGGAATGGGTACCATGCAATATGACTTCAAAGGTTCTGCATTGACTCACTGAACCTCACCAATCCTATCACTGCTGCGCTTATGCCACTGTACACACGCTTGATTCCCTTTCGGAGACATATAAATCCATAGGTTTTAAGATTCTTCCTAGTCAGGTATATTCTTAGACGTTTAATATGGGGTGTTGAGTCCTCTTCGTTGAGCAAGGAGTAGCTCTTGTCTATTACATATTTGGCTTATGGAACGGTATCTGTGCTAATTTCAATCTCTGGTTTTATGCAGCACCCCAACTCACCTTTCCCCTTAAGCAAGCATAAGTTGGTTTTCTACATTTGAGACCCTGTTCTGTTTTGTAATTCAGTTCCTGTGTAGCCAAGTTTACATTCCGTGTAGTAGTGATATCTTATGATGTTTCTTTTTCTGTGTGACTTATCTCACTTAGAATCATCGTACCTGAATCCACTCATTATGCTGCTACGGGCCTGATGACATAGATTTCATTGCTGAGTGATATTGCATTGTACGTAAGTACCACAACTTCTTTATCCATTTTTCGCTTTCTGTGATATTGAACTTGTACCGTAAACGAGGTTCTTGTAAACAGAGCCATCCCAAACTTTGGGGTGGCTGTGTCTTTTTGATTTTAATTTCCCTAAGCTACAGGACCATAAGTGGCAGTGCCCTAGGCTCTGTTGCTTTGTTTTTTAGATGTTTCAGGAAACACCATACACTTCTCCAGAGTGGCTGTTGGCAATTTACATCCCGCCCATCAGCATAACAAGGCTCCCAGTTCTCCATGGCCTGTCCGGCCTTTCTGGATTTTACACTTTTTTCAGATGGCCCTTTTGACCGGGGGGCAGTGAGACTTCATTGTAGTGCAGATTTCCTTTGCAAGCTTGCTTGGTTGGCCAAAAAGGGCGTATGCGTTTTTTTCTGAATATATTCAGGAAAAAACGCATACGCCCTTTTTGGCCAAGTGCATCATTGTGGACGTTCTGCCTCTTTTCCTATGCTTTACATGCAATTCCAGTCTACCTCCTGAAACCGGTTTCCTGCAATTCTGCCCCGCTTACAAGTCCTCTTGGCAGCCTTACTTCAATATATTTTTGGACGATAGCTGTCATTTTTAACTCTGCAGGTTTGTGAATTATAGTGCCCCTGAGCTACTTTCTTCAACTCGCTTTCTTGTGAGCTGGCCACAACTCCGCAGCCTTGCTTCAGGCCCTAGTGTGGTTCCTGCATGGCACGCTGAGCCTTTGGTTAATTCCTCTTCCTGGTGGGAAATGAGAGTTAAATTTGCCCGTCCAGACACCTCCAGCTAGTCTCTCATTGGTTCTCCCTATTCCTGTTCATTTTCCGCAGAAATGGCAAACTGGGCCAAACAGGAGGTTAAAGGCACTGACTCTCCAAGTGGAGAGAGTTTTAGTAAAGCGACTGGAATGTTGCACCCGAGTACCAGGGGACGAAAACTGAGACACATTTGAACACGTTTCCCGATCACACGGTGGATCATACTCTGGGTTCCACATGCATGTTTTAGCTGAAGGAAGAATCCCTTAAACCTGGAGAGTTGAGACCCATGGAATGAGTATCATGCAATATGACTTCAAAGGGTCTGCATTTGCTCACCGAACCTCACCAATCCTATCACTGCTGCGTTTATGACACTGTACACACGCTTGATTCTCTTTTGGAGACATATAAATCCATAGGATTTAAGATTCTTACTAGTCAGGTATATTCTTAGGCGTTTAATATGGGATGTAGAGTCCACTTCGTTGAGCAAGGAGTAGCTCTTGTCTATTACATGTTTGGCTTATGGAACGGTATCTGTGCTAATTTCAATCTCTGGTTTTATGCAGTACCCCAACTCACCTTTCCTCTTAAGCAAGCATAAGTTGGTTTTCTACATTTGAGACCCTGTTCTGTTTTGTAATTCAGTTCCTGGGTAGCCAAGTTTACATTCCATGTAGTAGTGATATCTTATGATGTTTCTTTTTCTGTGTGACTTATTTCACTTAGAATCATCGTACCTGAATCCACTCATTATGCTGCTACGGGCCTGATGATATACATTTCATTGCTGAGTGATATTGCATTGTACGTAAGTACCACAACTTCTTTATCCATTTTTCACTTTCTGTGATATTGAACTTGTACCGTAAACGAGGTTCTTGTAAACAGAGCCGTCCCAAACTTTGGGGTGTCTGTGTCTTTTTGATTTTAATTTCCCTAAGCTATAGAACCATAAGTGGAAGTGCCCTAGGCTCTGTTGCTTTGTTTTGTAGATGTTTCAGGAAACACCATACACTTCTCCAGAGTGGCTGTTGGCAATTTACATCCTGCCCATCAGCATAACAAGGCTCCCAATTCTCCATGGCCTGTCCTGCCTTTCTGGATTTTACACATTTTTCAGATGGCCCTTTTGACTGGGGGGCAGTGAGACTTCATTGTAGTGCAGATTTCTTTTGCAAGCTTGCTTGGTTGGCCAAATAGGGCGTATGCGTTTTTTCCTGAATATATTCAGGAAAAAACGCATATGCCCTTTTTGGCCAAGTGCATCATTGTGGACGTTCTGCATCTTTTCCTATGCTTTACATGCAATTCCAGTCTACCTCCTGAAATCGGATTCCTGCAATTCTGTCCCGCTTTCGAGTCCTCTTGGCAGCCTTACTTCAATATATTTTTGGATGATAGCTGTCATTTATAACTCTGCAGGTTTGTGAATTACAGTGCCTCTGAGCTCCTTTCTTCAACTCGCTTTCTTGTGAGCTGGCTGCAACACCGTAGCATTGCTTCAGGCCCTAGTGTGGTTCCGGCATGGCACGCTGAGCCTTTGGTTAATTCCTCTTCCTGGTGGGAAATGAGAGTTAAATTTGCCCGTCCAGACACCTCCAGCTAGTCTCTCATTGGTTCTCCCTATTCCTGTTCATTTTCCGCAGAAATTGCAAACTGGGCCAAACAGGAGGTTAAAGGCACTGACTCTCCAAGTGGGGAGAGGGTTAGTAAAGCGACTGGAATGTTGCACCCGAGTACCAGGGGACGAAAACTGAGACACATTTGAACACGTTTCCCGATCACACGGTGGATCATACTCTGGGTTCCACATGCATCTTTTAGCTGAAGGAAGAATCCCTTAAACCTGGAGAGTTGAGACCCATGGAATGGGTACCATGCAATATGACTTCAAAGGTTCTGCATTGGCTCACCGAACCTCACCAATCCTATCACTGCTTCGCTTTTGCCACTGTACACACGCTTGATTCTCTTTTTGAGACATATAAATCCATAGATTTTAAGATTCTTACTAGTCAGGTATATTCTTAGACGTTTAATATGGGGTGTTGAATCCTCTTCGTTGAGCAAAGACTAGCTCTTGTCTATTACATATTTGGCTTATGGAACGGTATCTGTGCTAATTTCAATCTCTGGTTTTATGCAGCACCCCAACTCACCTTTCCCCTTAAGCAAGAATAAGTTGGTTTTCTACATTTGAGACCCTGTTTTGTTTTGTAATTCAGTTCCTGTGTAGCCAAGTTTACATTCCGTGTAGTAGTGATATCTTATGATGTTTCTTTTTCTGTGTGACTTATTTCACTTAGAATCATCGTACCTGAATCCACTCAGTATGCTGCTACGGGCCTGAAGATATAGATTTCATTGCTGAGTGATATTGCATTGTACGTAAGTACCACAACTTCTTTATCCATTTTTCGCTTTCTGTGATATTGAACTTGTACCGTAAACGAGGTTCTTGTAAACAGAGCCGTCCCAAACTTTGGGGTGGCTGTGTCTTACTGATTTTAATTTCCCTAAGCTATAGGACCATAAGTGGAAGTGCCATAGGCTCTGTTCCTTTGTTTTTTAGATGTTTCAGGAAACACCATACACTTCTCCAGAGTGGCTGTTGGCAATTTACATCCCGCCCATCAGCATAACAAGGCTCCCAGTTCTCCATGGCCTGTCCTGACTTTCTGGATTTTACACTTTTTTCAGATGGCCCTTTTGACCGGGGGGCAGTGAGACTTCATTGTAGTGCAGATTTCCTTTGCAAGCTTGCTTGGTTGGCCAAAAAGGGCGTATGGGTTTTTCCCTGAATATATTCAGGGAAAAACGCATACACCCTTTTTGGCCAAGTGCATCATTGTGGACGTTCTGCCTCTTTCCCTACGCTTTACATGCAATTCCAGTCTACCTCCTGAAATCGGTTTCCTGCAATTCTGCCCCGCTTTCAAGTCCTCTTGGCAGCCTTACTTCAATATATTTTTGGACGATAGCTGTCATTTATAACTCTGCAGGTTTGTGAATTACAGTGCCCCTGAGCTCCTTTCTTCAACTCGCTTTCTTGTGAGCTGGCCGCAACCCCGCAGCATTGCTTCAGGCCCTAGTGTGGTTCCAGCATGGCATGCTGAGCCTTTGCTTAATTCCTCTTCCTGGTGGGAAATGAGAGTTAAATTTGCCCGTCCAGACACCTCCAGCTAGTCTCTCATTGGTTCTCCCTATTCCTGTTCATTTTTCGCAGAAATGGCAAACTGGGCCAAACAGGAGGTTAAAGGCACTGACTCTCCAAGTGGGGAGAGTGTTAGTAAAGTGACTGGAATGTTGCATCCGAGTACGAGGGGACGAAAACTGAGACACATTTGAACACGTTTCCCGATCACACGGTGGATCATACTCTGGGTTCCACATGCACGTTTTAGCTGAAGGAAGAATCCCTTAAACCTGGAGAGTTGAGACCCATGGAATGGGTACCATGAAATATGACCTCAAAGGGTCTGCATGTGTTCACCGAACCTCACCAATCCTATCACTGCTGCGTTTATGCCACTGTACACACGCTTGATTCTCTTTCGGAGACATATAAATCCATAGGTTTTAAGATTCTTACTAGTCAGGTATATTCTTAGGCGTTTAATATGGGGTGTAGAGCCCACTTCGTTGAGCAAGGAGTAGCTCTTGTCTATTACATATTTGGCTTATGGAACGGTATCTGAGCTAATTTCAATCTCTGGTTTTATGCAGTACCCCAACTCACCTTTCCCCTTAAGCAAGCATAAGTTGGTTTTCTACATTTGAGACCCTGTTCTGTTTTGTAATTCAGTTTCTGTGTAGCCAAGTTTACATTCCTTGTGGTAGTGATATCTTATGATGTTTCTTTTTCTGTGTGACTTATTTCACTTAGAATCATCGTACCTGAATCCACTCGTTATGCTGCTACGGGCCTGATGATATAGATTTCATTGCTGAGTGATATTGCATTGTACGTAAGTACCACAAATTCTTTATCCATTTTTCACTTTCTGTGTTATTGAACTTGTACCGTAAACGAGGATCTTGTAAACAGAGCCGTCCCAAACTTTGGGGTGGCTGTGTCTTTTTGATTTTAATTTCTCTAAGCTATACCACCATAAGTGGAAGTGCCCTAGGCTCTGTTGCTTTGTTTTGTAGATGTTTCAGGAAACACCATACACTTCTCCAGAGTGGCTGTTGGCAATTTACATCCCGCCCTTCAGCATAACAAGGCTCCCAGTTCTCCATGGCCTGTCCTGCCTTTCTGGATTTTATACGTTCTTCCGATGGCCCTTTTAACCGGGGGGCAGTGAGACTTCATTGTAGTGCAGATTTCCTTTGCAAGCTTGCTTGGTTGGCCCAAAAGGGCCTATGCGTTTTTTCCTGAATATATTCAGGAAAAAACGCATACGCCCTTTTTGGCCAAGTGCATCATTGTGGACGTTCTGCCTCTTTTCCTATGCTTTACATGCAATTCCAGTCTACCTCCTGAAATCGGTTTCCTGCAATTATGCCCCGCTTTCGAGTCCTCTTGGCAGCCTTACTTCAATATATTTTTGGATGATAGCTGTCATTTATAACTCTGCAGGTTTGTGAATTACAGTGCCCCTGAGCTGCTTTCTTCAACTCGCTTTCTTGTGAGCTGGCCGCAACACCGCAGCATTGCTTCAGGCCCTAGTGTGGTTCCGGCATGGCACGCTGAGCCTTTGGTTAATTCCTCTTCCTGGTGGGAAATGAGAGTTAAATTTGCCAGTACAGGCACCTCCAGCTAGTCTCTCATTGGTTCTCCCTATTCCTGTTCATTTTCTGCAGAAATGGCAAACTGGGCCATACAGGAGGTTAAAGGCACTGACTCTCCAAGTGGGGAGAGTGTTAGTAAAGCTACTGGAATGTTGCACCCGAGTACCAGGGGACGAAACCTGAGACACATTTGAACACGTTTCCCGATCACACGGTGGATCATACTCTGGGTTCCACATGCATGTTTTAGCTGAAGGAAGAATCCCTTAAACCTGGAGAGTTGAGACCCATGGAATGGGTACCATGCAATATGACTTCAAAGGGTCTGCATTGGCTCACAGAACCTCACCAATCCTATCACTGCTACGTTTATGCCGCTGTACACACGCCTTATTCTCTTTCGGAGACATAGAAATCCATAGGTTTTAAGATTCTTACTAGTCAGGTATATTCTTAGGCGTTTAATATGGGGTGTAGTGTCCACTTCGTTGAGCAAGGAGTAGCTCTTGTCTATTACATATTTGGCTTATGGAACGGTATCTGTGCTAATTTCAATCTCTGGTTTTATGGAGCACCCCAACTCACCTTTCCCCTTAAGCAAGCATAAGTTGGTTTTCTACATTTGAGACCCTGTTCTGTTTTGTAATTCAGTTCCTTTGTAGCTAAGTTTACATTCCGTGTAGTAGTGATATCTTATGATGTTTCTTTTTCTGTGTGATTTTTTTCACTTAGAATCATGGTACCTGAATCTACTCATTATGCTGCTACGGGCCTGATGACATAGATTTCATTGCTGAGTGATATTGCATTGTACATATGTACCACAACTTCTTTATCCATTTTTCGCTTTTTGCAATATTGAACTTGTACCATAAACGAGGTTCTTGTAAACAGAGTCGTTCCAAACTTTGGGGTGGCTGTGTCTTTTTGATTTTAATTTCCCTAAGCTATAGGACCATAAGTGGAAGTGCCCTAGGCTCTGTTGCTTTGTTTTTTAGATGTTTCAGGAAACACCATACACTTCTCCAGAGTGGCTGTTGGCAATTTACATCCCGCCCATCAGCATAACAAGGCTCCCAGTTCTCCATGGCCTGTCCTGCCTTTCTGGATTTTACACTTTTTTCAGATGCTCCTTTTGACAGGGAGGAAGTGAGACTTCATTGTAGTGCAGATTTCCTTTGCAAGCTTGCTTGGTTGGCCAAAAAGGGCGTATGCGTTTTTTCCTGAATATATTCAGGAAAAAACGCATACGCCCTTTTTGGCCAAGTGCATCATTGTCGACGTTCTGAGTGTTTTCATATGTTTTCAATGCAATTCCAGTCTACCTCCTGAAATCGGTTTCCTGCAATTCTGCCTTGCTGTCAGTGCCTCTTCATAGCCTTACCTCAATATACTTTTTGAAAATTGTTGGCCTTTTTAACTCTGCAGGTTTTTGAATTGCCGTGGCCCTTAGCTGCATTTTTCAGCTCT
This sequence comes from Pseudorca crassidens, assembly GCF_039906515.1. Lineage (NCBI taxonomy): Eukaryota > Metazoa > Chordata > Mammalia > Artiodactyla > Delphinidae > Pseudorca > Pseudorca crassidens. The sequence goes on from NC_090296.1 coordinate 163,909,606, forward strand.
TATTTTTGTGATCTTGCCTCATATCCACAGGATTTCTTCAGGCCCTATTCTTCTTCTGGGTCGCCTTGCTCTGCCTTTGGTTAATTCTTCTTCCTGATGTGAATTAGAGTGACATGTTCCCATTGAAACCGCTACAGCTATTTTCTCACTGGTTCCCCCTATTCCCATTCATCCTCCGCACTAACTGCAGACTGTGCGATACCGGAACGTAAAGGCATTGACTCTCCATGTGGAGATGTTGTTAGTAAAGTGGCTGGAATGTTGATCCGGAGCCCCAGGAGAGGAAAATGAGGTGCGTTTTAGAAACCTTTCCCGATCATTTGGTATACCATCCGCTGGATTTCCCATGCATGGTTTAGCTGTAGGAAGATTCCCTTCAACCTGGAGTGTTGGGACCCTTGGAATGAGTAGCATGAAGTATTGCATTAAACTTTCAGCAGTTGCTCACCAAAGCTCACCAATCCTCTCAGCCCCAAGTGTCCAGCCTTATGTCTTATCCAGCTGTGGGTTTATATGTGGTCATTCCAGGTTGCATCACAGCCCCTGAGCGAATTTTGTAAGAATTTTTCTCTCTTTCATTGTTTCTGCGTTTTGGTTTTAAAATTTATTTCTATAATGGGGTTTAGCTCATTTTCACTGCTGTGTTTGGCCGCTCTGCACACACTTGATTCCCTTATGGAGATATATCAATACATGGGTTTTAAGATTCTTATTACTCAGATATATTTCTCTGCGGTGTATAGGGTGTGTTGAGGCCAGTTCATTGAGCAAGGTGTAGATCTTGTCTAATACCTATTTGGTTTATTGAACGGTATCTGTGCTAATTTCAAACTCTGGTTTTATGCATCACCCCACCTCTCCTTTCCCCTTAAGCTGACATAAGTGTGTTTTCTAAATGTGAGACACTGTTCTGTTTTGTAATTCATTTTTTGTGCAGCCATATTTATCCTCCCTCTATAAGTGATATCTTATGATATGTTTCTTTTTCTGTTTGACTTATTTCAAGTAGTATTATCGGACCTAAATCCACTCTTTATCCTTCTACTAGCCTTATTACATTGATTTCATGGTGAAGAGATATTCCATTGTACATAAGTACCACATTTTCTTTATCCATTGTTCTCTTTCCTGGGATATTTAAGGTGTACTGAAGTTGAGGTTCTTGTAAACAGAGTAGCCCTAAACTGTGGTGTGCTTGTGTCTTGTTGATTTTTAGACTTCCCTAGATATACTTCCGTGATTGGAAGTGCCCTATGCTCTGTAGCTCTGTTTTTTAGATGATTTAGGAACCACCATACACTTCTCCAGAGTGGCTCTCGGCAGTTCACACACTGTCCATCAGCGTATAAAGGCTCCCTGTTCTCCATGGCCTGTCCTGCATTTCTGGTTTTTACAATTTTTTCGGATGGCCCTTTTGACCGGTGGGAAATGAGACTTCTTTGTTGTGCACATTTGCATTGCTTGCTTGCTTGGTTGCCCATAAAGTGCGTATGCGTTTTTTCCTGGATATATTCAGGAAAAAACGCATACTCCCTTTTGGGCCAACTGCATCATTGTCGAAATTCTGCCGCTTTTCATGTGCTTTAAAGACGAGTCCAATCTATCTCTTGAAATCTGTTTCTTGCAATTCTGTCTTGCATTCAGATCCTCTTCTTTGCCTTACCTCAACATATTTTGGGACGTTAGTTTTCATTTATAACTCTGCAGGTTTGTGAATTGCAGTGACCCTGAGCTCCATTTTTTAAGTTGCTCTTTTGTGAGCTGGCCTCAAAGCCGCAGGATTGCTTCAGGCCCTATTTTGGCTCCGGCGAGGCGGGCTGAGCCTTTTTTTAATTCTTATTCTTAATGGGAAATTAGAGTGACATGTGCCCGTCCAAACCCCTACAACTATTCTCTCATTGGTTCCCCCTCTTCCCGTTCATCCTCCTCACAATTTGCAAAATGTGTGAAACAGAAGTTTAAATGTGCTGATTCTCTAAGTGGGGAGATTCTAAGTAACGTGGCTGGAATGATGAACAGGAGCACCAGGAGAGGATAAATGAGGTGCATTTTAGACACATCTCCCGATCACATGGTGTACAGTCCTCTGGGTTTTCCATGCATGTTTTCGCTGTAGGAAGATCCCTTGAACCTGCAGATTTGGGACCCATTGAATGGGTACCAGGTAGTATTACTTTAAAGGGTGTGCATTTCCTCACCCAACCTCACATTTCTCTTAGCACGAACAGTTTCCAGCCTTATGTCTCATCCTGCTGTGGGTCTAGATGTGTTCAATCCATGTTGCATCACCGTCCCTGAGGAAAAGTTGTAAGAGGTTTTCTCTGTCTCTCTGTCGTTTATTTTTTTCAATTTATTACTATATTGGTTACAGCTGATTTTCAAAGCTCTGTTTCTTGCTGCTGTACATCCACTTGATTCACATACAGAGAGACATCAATAAATTCTTTTTCAGATTCTTACCAGTCATATATATTCTTTTCCAGTGACTTGAGTGTGCTGAGTGCAGTTCTTTTAGCTACCGTGTAGGCCTTGTTGATTATCAGTTTGGTATTTGGAATGGTATCTTTGCTAATTTCAACCTCCTGGATGATGCCTCACCCCTCCCCACCTTTCCCGTTTAGCAGCCTTACGCGTGTTGTCTACATATTTGACTATGTTTTTGTTTTGTAATTTATTTCATGTGTAGCCATTTTGGATTCCACCTTTAAGTGATATCTTATGATATGTGTCTTTTTCTTTTTGAATTATGTCACTTAGAATGATCATACGTAACTCCTCCGGAGTTGTTACAACTGGCCATATTTCATTGACTTCCAGGCTGAGTAATATTCCACTCTACATAAGTACCACATCTCTATCCATTTTTTCCCTCCAGAGACATTTAAGTTATATCCTAGTCGAGAATCTTTTAAACAGAGAGGCAGTAAACATTGGGGTGCCTGTGTCCTCTCGATTTTTGTTTTTCCCAAGACATACGCCCATGAGTGCAAGTGCCCTATGCTCTGTAGCTCATTTTTTAGATGCTTTAGTAAACACAATACACTTCTCCAGAATGGCCATTGGCAATATACATTTCCACTATAAGCCTCACAGGGCTCCCTCTTCTCCTTGCCCTGTCCTGCATTTCTGGTGTTTACACTTTATGAGGATGGCTCTTCTGACTGATGCGAAGTGATATCTTTTGTAGTATTGATTTCCAGTGCCCACCTGTTTGGTTGGCTAAAAAAGTGTATGCCCTTTTCTTGAATATATACAGAAAAAAACGCATACAGCCTTTTTGGCCAACTGCAATGTTGGCAATGTTCAGCCCCTTTTCTTGTGCTTAATGGCGAGTCCTTTCTACCTCCTCAAATCCCTTTCCTGCCATTCTCCCTTGCTTACCAATCCTCTTCTCTGACTTTCCTCAAGACATTTTTCAGTGATAGATATTTTCAACTCTGCAGTTTCGTGAATTTTACTGCCCCTGAGTTCCATTGTTCAACTTGTGTTTATGGGAACTGGCCACAAAGCAGTGGGATTTCCTCAAGCCCTATACTGTTTCCATGGGCAACCCTAGCCTTTGGTCAATTCGTCTTCCTGATTGGAAATTAGAGTGACATGTGCCTGTCTGAACACCTAGGACTTGTCTCTCATTGTTCCTCATCCTTCCACTTCATCCTCTGGACAAATTCCAAACTGTATGCAACAGGATGTTGACAGTGCTGACATCTCCAAGTGGGGAGACTGTTAGTAAAGACGCTGGAGGGGTGAACCCGAGCACCAGGAGATGAGGAGATGAGATGCCTTTTCCAAACTCTTCCTGATCAGACGGTATACCATCCTCTGTGTGTGACAGACATGTTTTAGCAGTAGGAAGAGTCCCATTCATGTAAGGAGAACACCAGGGCTTTTTCAAAATCAGTGTCTCCCCGAAACCCAAACTGGGGAATTTTTTAAGCTACGGCTACACATATGTTCATTAAGGGCCTTGGGAAGTAGGCAGAGTCCAAACTTTAGATGATTGAAGTCTTCAGGGTCAGAAGCACTCACCACTGGCTTCCCTTAGGTTACACTTTAACTGTCATTGATAGATGATGTCAATAAAAATATCTATTCTTTTTCCGATTATTTCCCCTTATAGGTTATTGCAAAATATTGAGTGTAGTTCCCTGTGCTATACAGTGGTTCCTTGTTGATGATCTATTTTATACATAGCAGTGTGTATGTGTTAATTCCAAACTGTTAATTTATCCCTCCTCCCACCTTTCCCCTTTGGTAATAATAAATTATAAGATTTTATACTTCTCAGAAATGGGGGAGCTGAAAGAGAGGTATCATTTTCAATGGAAAAGCATTTAAAACAAGATTGAAGCTTTAACCAAGATTATTAGATGTACATCCTTGGAAAGAAATCACTTCATTTCTCTAATATTGACCTGACAAATAAGACAAACCTTTTCACTGAACTTGCTTATAATAAAGTGATGGAAATATCAAATGGAAGTGTTAGAAACATCTTATTTTACCCGAGCCTTATAAACTGTTCTATGTTAACTACAGTTTGGCTCACACATCTGTTCATTGAAGTTACAATAGTCTCAATTTCTGTTACTGATCCTCCAGAGTGGACCCCAACAAGTGTCCCCCTGCCCAGTGTCATTGGGGCCAACAGATCGAGACTGAGTTTGGTTCACAAGCAAAGGAAACTTTATATTTTGATCAGAGAATGGAGAGGTGAGAGCATGCACTACCCCGTGGGCTGTGGGCTGGGCTGCTGTGTAGAGATCCTGTCAGAGTCAGTGGGAGGGAGGGGGCGGAGCACTCAAGGGCCGGGTTGGCTGCAGCTCAGGCTCTATATCTTAGAGTCTGCACTGGGCCCCAGGAGCTGAGGTGTCGACCCAGCCATTCTGCACTAGGAAATCTGGTCTGAAGTGCCGGGTGTGGAACCTCTGCATGCGGGACCCTAGGAGCACGTGAAATTAGACAAAGCACAAAGGATAAAAAAGGTCAGACTTGACTTTATTGCCCAGATTCTATTTTTATCTCCCAGGGATTTTTAATGGGCTTTGCTGGGGACAAACCCCTCCTCTGCCTTTTGTCCCGTTCCTCATTCTTGGAGTGCTGAGGGTGCAGACCCTTCTTCTGTAACTGCTGAGTGCTGAGTTGGGAGCCCTCATACCAGGGGATGAGGGTCAGAACTTCTCCCCAGCAGCCTCCAGGTGACGTTGATTGGCCCCAGGACCCCTGCCTCCCTGCTCGTCCGCCTGAGCACCAGCATTGGAAGTGTTATAGATTCTAATGACCTTTAAGGGTTCAGGAAAGAGATGTGCAGAGACGCTGTGGGGGCCAGTTTCACCCCGCCCCACATTTGTTCGGCCACCTTAGGCTGACCGTTTCTGCCAGCCTAGATGCTCTGACCAGTAGTCTGCTCTTTCTTCAATTAGGCCCCTGAATTAACGTAAAAACAGCACCAGGTGTCAGAGCCCTGCCCGCTCAACTCCCAGACAGTCCAGGGTCAGTGGTGATCAAGGACCATGATGGCCACTGAGTCAACAGCCTTTTGAAGTAAACAGGAGTCCAGCCGGTCTTATTGGCCACCATCATCACGGTGTCTGTAGGCTTTTCTATGGTGACAGTGTGATATACGTTTCCCCCGCCAAGACTATTAGCTCCCCTCCGGGTGCAGTAAGTCCTGCAAGCAGTAGTCTACTCATTCGGGACACACTATTGTTGTTTTATGAGAGAAACTCCAGGTCAAGTGATGTTCACACGAGTCGTCATGGTGCCCTGTTGCCCCCGGTTATCTCTCTGGATGTTGGAGTTGGAGGGCCTCCTCACTCGAGGTCGGTGTGCCCACGGAGCGAACCCTGCAACTTCAGGGCATGGTTGGTGATTAGGATCACCACGTGGGGTCCTTTTCCCTTAGGAGGGAGGTGGCCTTTTGGGCTGCTGATTTCCAGGTTTTTAGATACCGCCAGTATCTTGGCCAGATGTGGCAGTGGGCCAAGCCCCTTGGTGACTCTATTTTATCCTACCTGGATGGCATTCTTGCGTTGTTCCATTTCAAGTGGTCCCAGTTTTTGCACTAATTCTCCAATGGCGACTCACCTTTCACCGGGAATGGAAAGGTCAAAGGGTTTAGCTCAATTAGGGAGTTCCAGGGCAAGGGTCTGAATTGACTGCTCTTTCCATTCTTGAAAGGCCACTTCTGGATTCTGTTCAAAAGGATCATCATCTTTTCCTTTCAGTGTTTCATATAGAGGCCCAGCTAGTAGACTGTAGTTAGGGATCCAGAAGCAGCAAACCCTGGCCTCCCCAGGAACCCCTAAGCTGTCTTCTAGTTTTAGAAAGGGGTAAGGCTGCAAATGGTTTCTTCCCTTTCCTGGGATGGGCTTCTCCGACCTTCTGTGAGAATGAAGCCCAGGCAGGTCACCGCAGTCTGTGATATTTGAGCTTTTTCTTGGACAACTTCTATCCTTTATTGGCTTGGTAGTTCAGAGGCCTCCTTAGTAGGGCTGGCGATCAGAATGTCGTCTGCATATTGAAGGAGGGTTTCCTTTTCTAGAGGTAGAACTTTTCGGTCTTTAGCTAAGCTTTCCCCAAAGATGGTGTGGGAATTTTTGAACCCTTGGGGCAAGACGGCCCGGAAGTATTGTTTTAGTTGTATGTTGAGTCCTGCCACTCACAAGCCAAAATTTCTTGTGACTCTGGGACTAATGGAATACAAAAGAAGGCATCATTGAAGACTAATACAGAATACCATGTCCTGGTGGTTGGTAGAATGACCAGCAGGGTGTAGGAAATGGAGCAACTGGAGGTATATCCTCGGTGGCTTCACTGACTGTCCTGACATCCTTTACCAGGTCCCCAGCAGCCCATGGGGCTCTCGTGGTCAGGCCAATCCCAGGATATGGAGCTCTCCTGGGCAGGTACCCCACCCCCAACCCAGCCCACGGGGCTCTCATGGTCAGGCCTCTCCCAGGATACAGAGCTACCCTTGCAGGTACCGTGGCAGGGCTGGGCACACAGGAACTGTGCACATAGCCCTCATTGAAGAGCACCCCCATCTCACCTGTCACTCAGAGCTGACACAGAGCACCTCAGAGCAGGACTTGAACTAACAAACAGCAGCTCCGACAGGTCTGTGACCCTGGGCATCACTCTGTGTGGCCTCCCTCCACCTGGTCTTCCAGAGACTTCCACTGCACCCGGGGCACCAAGCCTCTGTCTCCAACCACCACCCACCCCTCCTCTCCCTGACTCCTGGGTTCCTCTCATTAGGAGAGGGTTTTCTTGAAGTTGTCTCCCACTCATGGGCCAGATAAAATGATTAGAAAACAAGCCAAAGCTGCAGCCCCTTGTCTATGCTGACTCTCAGGAGCCCACACCTGTTCCTTGGACCTGGCCGGTTCAGCAAGTTCCATTTTCTGCAACTGTGAGCCCCTGAGGGGTGATGATTGGCTGACCTGGGCAGCCTTACCATGCCGGCCAGCCCTCCCCAGGTGTGCCTGGGTTGAGATCAATATAAATACCACTCCAGGCAGCAAGAGCCCCTGCAGCTGTGCCTGACGCCATTTTCTCTGCCCTGTCAGCAGTCTCGGGGCTGGGCTGGTGGGAGGGAGTGAGAGGCCACGGCTTTGTGGGTGGCCCAGTGTGAGTGGGGCTCTGCTGGACTTTCTGCAGCAGTTGCCAGGCTGCCACCTGCTAAAGAAGAGGATGTGTCACCCATACCTGCTGCTGGAATTTCTCCCTGGGCAGAGGTGAGGAAGGAAAAAAGCAGTGGGGGCAGGGACAGGACGGGTATCTCAGGCAGGGAAATGGAAATCTTCCAGAAGAGCACCCAGGGACAGGACCATCCTGGCTGGCCTGCAGGCACCAAGTCAGCTGGCATGCTGTCACTCGTGTGGCTCCATGGCCCTTCCTCTAGGCTTTCAAGTCCTTGTATATATTCAGGTGTTTTACCTGGGAAGGGTGGGAACAGTTCAACAGCAACTGGCCTGGGGCTCAGCTCACGTTCACTCACAGATGCCTCGGCACAGTGCCCCAGCTTTGCAATGAGTACGCTTGTGTGGGGGCTGCTGGCTGAATGGGAGACGATTCCCCACCACTGACCAACTTCAGAATTGTTTACAACTGGAGCAAGTGCCCTGATACGGTTTTCCTCTGAGTAACTGGTGGGTTCTGTTTTTTTTTTTTCTCTTTTTCGTTTTTGGTTCAAGGTAGATTTTATTCCTCTTTTTTGTATTTACAGATATAAGCATGGAAATAATTTATTCATATAAATACATGTATGTGAAGGGAATAATTGTTTTTTCTGTTTTATTTTTTAAATTTTATTTCTTTTTAATTTTGAATTTTATTTTATATTTTTATACAGCAGGTTCTTATTGGTTATCTATTTTATACATATAAATGTTTACATGCCAATCCCAATCTCTCAACTCCTCCCACCACCACCCCCCCAAGAGCTTTCCCCCCTTGTTGTCCATACGATTGTTGTCTACATCTGTTGCTCTATTTATGCCTTGCAAAACGGTTAATCTGTACAGTTTTTCTAGGTTCCACATATATGCATGAATATACAAGATTTGTTTTTCTCTTTCTGACTTACTTCACTCTGTATGACAGTCTCTAGATCCATCGACGTCTCTACAAATGACCCAATTTCATTCCTTTCATGGCTTAGTAATATTCCATTTTATATATGTACCACATCTTTATGCATTCGTCTGTCTGTGGGCATTTAGGTTGCTTCCATTACCTCGATATTGTAAATAGTGATGCAATGAACATTGCGGTGAATGTCTCTTTTTGATTTATGGTTTTGTCTGTGTATATGTCCAGTACTGGGATTGCTGTATCATATGGTAATTCTATTATTAGTTTCTTAAGACTCCATATTGTTCTCCATAGTGACTGTATCAATTTATATTCCCAACAATAGTGGAAGAGGCTTCCTTTTACCCACACCCTTTCCAGCAATTGTTGTTTGTAGATTTTCAGATGATGCCCATTCTAACAGGTGTGAGGTGATACCTCATTGTTGAGTCCATTTCGTTGAGCAAGGGGTAGGTCTTGTCTATTACATATTTGGCTTATGGAACGGTATCTGTGCTAATTTCAAACTCTGGTTTTATGCAGCACCCCAACTCACCTTTCCCCTTAAGCAAGCATAAGTTGGTTTTCTAAACTTGAGACCCTGTTCTGTTTTGTAATTCAGTTCATGTGTAGCCAAGTTTACATTCCATGTATTAGTGATACCTTATGATGTTTCCTTATCTGTGTGACTTATTTCACTTAGAATCATCGTGCCTCAATCCACTCATTATGCGGGTACAGGCCTGGTGACACAGATTTCATTGCTGAGTGGTATTCTGTTGTACGTTAAGTACCGCAACTTCTTTATCAATTATTTGCTCTCTGGGATACTTAACTTGTACCATAGAAGAGGTTCCTGTAAACAGAGCCGTCCCAAATTTTGGGGTGGCTGTGTCTTTTTGATTTTAATTTCCCTAAGCTATAGGACCATAAGTGGAAGTGCCCTAGGCTCTGTTGCTTTGTTTTGTAGATGTTTCAGGAAACACCATACACTTCTCCAGAGTGGCTGTTGGCAACTTACATCCCGCCCATCAGCATAACAAGGTTCCTTTATCCCCATGGCCTGTCTTGCCTTTCTGCATTTTCCACTTTTTTCAGATGGCTCTTTAAACTGGGGGGAAGTGACACTTCATAGTAGTTCGGATTTCCATTGCAAGCTTGCTTGGTTTGCCAAAAAGGGCGTATGCGTTTTTTCCTGAATATATTCAGGAAAAAACGCATACGCCCTTTTTGGCCAAGTGCATCATTGTGGACGTTCTGCCTCTTTTCCTATGCTTTACATGCAATTCCAGTCTACCTCCTGAAATCGGTTTCCTGCAATTCTGCCCCGCTTTCAAGTCCTCTTGGCAGCCTTACTTCAATATATTTTTGGACGATAGCTGTCATTTATAACTCTGCAGGTTTGTGAATTACAGTGCCCCTAAGCTCCTTTCTTCAACTCGCTTTCTTGTGAGCTGGCCGCAACACCGCAGGATTGCTTCAGGCCCTAGTGTGGTTCCGGCATGGCACGCTGAGCCTTTGGTTAATTCCTCTTCCTGGTGGGAAATGAGAGTTAAATTTGCCCGTCCAGACACCTCCAGCTAGTCTCTCATTGGTTCTCCCTATTCCTGTTCATCTTTCAAAGAATTTGCAAACTGGGCCAAACAGGAGGTTAAAGGCACTGACTCTCCAAGTGGGGAGAGTGTTAGTAAAGCGTCTGGAATGTTGCACCCGAGTACCAGGGGACGAAACCTGAGACACATTTGAACACGTTTCCCGATCACACGGTGGATCATACTCTGGGTTCCACATGCATGTTTTAGCTGAAGGAAGAATCCCTTAAACCTGGAGAGTTGAGACCCTTGGCATGGGTAGCATGCAATATGACTTCAAAGGGTCTGCATTGGCTCACCGAACCTCACCAATCCTATCACTGCTGCGCTAATGCACTGTACACACGCTTGATTCTCTTTCAGAGACATATAAATCCATAGGTTTTAAGATTCTTACTAGTCAGGTATATTCTTAGGCGTTTAATATGGGGTGTAGAGTCCACTTCGTTGAGCAAGGAGTAGCTCTTGTCTATTACATATTTGGCTTATGGAACAGTATCTGTGCTAATTTCAATCTCTGGTTTTATGCAGCACCCCAACTCACCTTTGCCCTTAAGCAAGCATAAGTTGGTTTTCTACATTTGAGACCCTGTTCTGTTTTGTAATTCAGTTCCTGTGTACCCAAGTTTACATTCCGTGTATTAGTGATATCTTATGATGTTTCTTTTTCTGTGTGACTTATTTCACTTAGAATCATCGTACCTGAATCCACTCATTATGCTGCTACGGGCCTGATGATATACATTTCATTGCTGAGTGATATTGCATTGTACGTAAGTACCACAAATTCTTTATCCATTTTTCGCTTTCTGTGATATTGAACTTGTACCACAAACGAGGTTCTTGTAAACAGAGCCGTCCCAAACTTTGCGGTGGCTGTGTCTTTTTGATTTTAATTTCCCTAAGCTATACGACCATAAGTGGAAGTGCCCTAGGCTCTGTTGCTTTGTTTTTTAGATGTTTCAGGAAACACCATACACTTCTCCAGAGTGGCTGTTGGCAATTTACATCCCGCCCATCAGCATAACAAGGCTCCCAGTTCTCCATGGCCTGTCCTGCCTTTCTGGATTTTATACTTTTTTCAGATGGCCATTTTGACCGGGGGGCAGTGAGACTTCATTGTAGTGCAGATTTCCTTTGCAAGCTTGCTTGGTTGGCCCAAAAGGGCGTATGCGTTTTTTCCTGAATATATTCAGGAAAAAACGCATACGCCCTTTTTAGCCAAGTGCATCATTGTGGACGTTCTGCCTCTTTTCCTATGCTTTACATGCAATTCCAGTCTACCTCCTGAAATCGGTTTCCTGCAATTCTGCCCCGCTTTCAAGTCCTCTTGGCAGCCTTACTTCAATATATTTTTGGACGATAGCTGTCATTTATAACTCTGCAGGTTTGTGAATTACAGTGCCCCTAAGCTCCTTTCTTCAACTCGCTTTCTTGTGAGCTGGCCGCAACGCCGCAGGATTGCTTCAGGCCCTAGTGTGGTTCCGGCATGGCACGCTGAGCCTTTGTTTAATTCCTCTTCCTGGTGGGAAATGAGAGTTAAATTTGCCCGTCCAGGCACCTCCAGCTAGTCTCTCATTGGTTCTCCCTATTCCTGTTCATTTTCCGCAGAAATGGCAAACTGGGCCAAACAGGAGGTTAAAGGCACTGACTCTCCAAGTGGGGAGAGTGTTAGTAAAGCGTCTGGAATGTTGCACCCGAGTACCAGGGGACGAAACCTGAGACACATTTGAACACGTTTCCCGATCACACGGTGGATCATACTCTGGGTTCCACATGCATGTTTTAGCTGAAGGAAGAATCCCTTAAACCTGGAGAGTTGAGACCCATGGAATGGGTACCATGCAATGTGACCTCAAAGGGTCTGCATTTGCTCACCGAACCTCACCAATCCTATCACTGCTGCGTTTATGCCGCTGTACACACGCTTGATTCTCTTTCGGAGACATAGAAATGTATAGGTTTTAAGATTCTTACTGGTCAGGTATATTCTTAGGCGTTTAATATGGGGTGTAGAGTCCACTTCGTTGAGCAAGGAGTAGCTCTTGTCTATTACATATTTGGCTTATGGAACGGTATCTGTGCTAATTTCAATCTCTGGTTTTATGCAGCACCCCAACTCACCTTTGCCCTTAAGCAAGCATAAGTTGGTTTTCTACATTTGAGACACTGTTCTGTTTTGTAATTCAGTTCCTGTGTAGCCAAGTTTACATTCCGTGTAGTAGTGATATCTTATGATGTTTCTTTTTCTGTGTGACTTATCTCACTTAGAATCATCGTACCTGAATCCACTCATTATGCTGCTACGGGCCTGATGATATACATTTCATTGCTGAGTGATATTGCATTGTACGTAAGTACCACAACTTCTTTATCCATTTTTCACTTTCTGTGATATTGAACTTGTACTGTAAATGAGGTTCTTGTAAACAGAGCCATCCCAAACTTTGGGGTGGCTGTGTCTTTTTGATTTTAATTTCCCTAAGCTATAGGACCATAAGTGGAAGTGCCCTAGGCTCTGTTGCTTTGTTTTGTAGATGTTTCAGGAAACACCATACACTTCTCCAGAGTGGCTGTTGGCAATTTACATCCCGCCCATCAGCATAACAAGGCTCCCAGTTCTCCATGGCCTGTCCTGCCTTTCTGGATTTTACACTTTTTTCAGATGGCCCTTTTGACCGGGGGGCAGTGAGACTTCATTGTAGTGCAGATTTCCTTTGCAAGCTTGCTTGGTTGGCCAAAAAGGGCGTATGCGTTTTTTCCTGAATATATTCAGGAAAAAACGCATACGCCCTTTTTGGCCAAGTGCATCATTGTGGACGTTCTGTCTCTTTTCCTATGCTTTACATGCAATTCCAGTCTACCTCCTGAAATCGGTTTCCTGCAATTCTGCCCCGCTTTCGAGTCCCCTTGGCAGCCTTACTTTAATATATTTTTGGACGATAGCTGTCATTTATAACTCTGCAGGTTTGTGAATTACAATGTCCCTGAGCTCCTTTCTTCAACTCGCTTTCTTGTGAGCTGGCCGCAACACCGCAGGATTGCTTCAGGCCCTAGTGTGGTTCCGGCATGGCACGCTGAGCCTTTGGTTAATTCCTCTTCCTGGTGGGAAATGAGAGTTAAATTTGCCCGTCCAGACACCTCCAGCTAGTCTCTCATTGGTTCTCCCTATTCCTTTTCATTTTCTGCAGAAATGGCAAACTGGGCCAAACAGGAGGTTAAAGGAACTGACTCTCCAAGTGGGGAGAGTTTTAGTAAAGCGTCTGGAATGTTGCACCCGAGTACCAGGGGACAAAAACTGAGACACATTTGAACACGTTTCCCAATCACACGGTGGATCATACTCTGGGTTCCACATGCATGTTTTAGCTGAAGGAAGAATCCCTTAAACCTGGAGAGTTGAGACCCATGGAATGGGTACCATGCAATATGACTTCAAAGGTTCTGCATTGGCTCACCGAACCTCACCAATCCTATCACTGCTGCGCTTATGCCACTGTACACACGCTTGATTCTCTTTCGGAGACATATAAATCCATAGATTTTAAGATTCTTACTGGTCAGGTATATTCTTAGACGTTTAATATGGGGTGTTGAGTCCTCTTCGTTGAGCAAGGAGTAGCTCTTGTCTATTACATATTTGGCTTATGGAACGGTATCTGTGCTAATTTCAATCTCTGGTTTTATGCAGCACCCCAACTCACCTTTCCCCTTAAGCAAGCATAAGTTGGTTTTCTACATTTGAGACCCTGTTCTGTTTTGTAATTCAGTTCCTGTGTAGCCAAGTTTACATTCCGTGTAGTAGTGATATCTTATGATGTTTCTTTTTCTGTGTGACTTATCTCACTTAGAATCATCGTACCTGAATCCACTCATTATGCTGCTACGGGCCTGATGACATAGATTTCATTGCTGAGTGATATTGCATTGTACGTAAGTACCACAACTTCTTTATCCATTTTTCGCTTTCTGTGATATTGAACTTGTACCGTAAACGAGGATCTTGTAAACAGAGCAGTCCCAAACTTTGAGGTGGCTGTGTCTTTTTGATTTTAATTTCCCTAAGCTATAGGACCATAAGTGGAAGTGCCGTAGGCTCTGTTGCTTTGTTTTTTAGATGTTTCAGGAAACACCATACACTTCTCCAGAGTGGCTGTTGGCAATTTACATCCCGCCCATCAGCATAACAAGGCTCCCATGTCTCCATGGCCTGTCCGGCCTTTTGGATTTTACACTTTTTTCAGATGGCCCTTTTGACTGGGGGGCAGTGAGACTTCATTGTAGTGCAGATTTCCTTTGCAAGCTTGCTTGGTTGGCCAAAAAGGGCGTATGCGTTTTTTCCTGAATATATTCAGGAAAAAACGCATACGCCCTTTTTGGCCAAGTGCATCATTGTGGACGTTCTGCCTCTTTTCCTATGCTTTACATGCAATTCCAGTCTACCTCCTGAAATCGGTTTCCTGCAATCCTGCCCCGCTTTCAAGTCCTCTTGGCAGCCTTACTTCAATATATTTTTGGACGATAGCTGTCATTTTTAACTCTGCAGGTTTGTGAATTACAGTGCCCCTGAGCTCCTTTCTTCAACTCAGTTTCTTGTGAGCTGGCCGCAACACCGCAGGATTGCTTCAGGCCCTAGTGTGGTTCCGGCATGGCACGCTGAGCCTTTGGTTAATTCCTCTTCCTGGTGGGAAATGAGAGTTAAATTTGCCCATCCAGACACCTCCAGCTAGTCTCTCATTGGTTCTCCCTATTCCTGTTCATTTTCCGCAGAAATTGCAAACTGGGCCAAACAGGAGGTTAAAGGCACTGACTCTCCAAGTGGGGAGAGTGTTAGTAAAGCATCTGGAATGTTGCACCCGAGTACCAGGGGACAAAAACTGAGACACATTTGAACACGTTTCCCGATCACACGGTGGATCATACTCTGGGTTCCAAATGCATGTTTTAGCTGAAGGAAGAATCCCTTAAACCTGGAGAGTTGAGACCCATGGAATGGCTACCATGCAATATGACTTCAAAGGGTCTGCATTTGCTCATCAAACCTCACCAATCCTATCACTGCTGCGTTTATGCTGCTGTAAACATGCTTGATTCTCTTTTGGAGACATATAAATCCATAGGTTTTAAGATTATTACTAGTCAGGTATATTCTTAGGCGATTAATATGGGGTGTAGAGTCCACTTCGTTGAGCAAGGAGTAGCTCTTGTCTATTACATATTTGGCTTATGGAATGGTATCTGTGCTAATTTCAATCTCTGGTTTTATGCAGAACCCCAACTCACCTTTCCCCTTAAGCAAGCATAAGTTGGTTTTCTACATTTGAGACCGTGTTCTGTTTTGTAATTCAGTTTCTGTGTAGCCAAGTTTACATTCCGTGTAGTAGTTATATCTTATGATGTTTCTTTTTCTGTGTGACTTATCTCACTTAGAATCATCGTACCTGAATCCACTCATTATGCTGCTACGGGCCTGATGATATAGATTTCATTGCTGAGTGATATTGCATTGTACGTAAGTACCACAAAATCTTTGTCCATTTTTCACTTTCTGTGATATTGAACTTGTACTGTAAACGAGGTTCTTGTAAACAGAGCCGTCCCAAACTTTGGGGTGGCTGTGTCTTTTTGATTTTAATTTCCCTAAGCTATAGGACCATAAGTGGAAGTGCCCTAGGCTCTGTTGCTTTGTTTTTTAGATGTTTCAGGAAACACCATACACTTCTCCAGAGTGGCTGTTGGCAATTTACATCCCGCCCATCAGCATAACAAGGCTCCCAGTTCTCCATGGCCTGTCCTGCCTTTCTGGATTTTTCACTTTTTTCAGATGGCCCTATTGACCGGGGGGCAGTGAGACTTCATTGTAGTGCAGATTTCCTTTGCAAGCTTGCTTGGTTGGCCAAAAAGGGCGTATGCGTTTTTTCCTGAATATATTCAGGAAAAAACGCATACGTCCTTTTTGGCCAAGTGCATCATTGTGGACGTTCTGCCTCTTTTCCTATGCTTTACATGCAATTCCAGTCTACCTCCTGAAATCGGTTTCCTACAATTCTGCCCCGCTTTCAAGTCCTCTTGGCAGCCTTACTTCAATATATTTTTGGACGATAGCTGTCATTTTTAACTCTGCAGGTTTGTGAAATACAGGGCCCCTGAGCTCCTTTCTTCAACTCGCTTTCTTGTGAGCTGGCCGCAACACCGCAGGATTGCTTCAGGACATAGTGTGGTTCCGGAATGGCACGCTGAGCCTTTGTTTAATTCCTCTTCCTGGTGGGAAATGAGAGTTAAATTTGCCCGTCCAGACACCTCCAGCTAGTCTCTCATTGGTTCTCCCTATTCCTGTTCATCTTCCGCAGAAACTGCAAACTGGGCCAAACAGGAGGTTAAAGGCACTGACTCTCCAAGTGGGGAGAGTGTTAGTAAAGCATCTGGAATGTTGCACCCGAGTACCAGCGGACGAAAACTGACACATTTGAACACGTTTTCCGATCACACGGTGGATCATACTCTGGGTTCCACATGCATGTTTTAGCTGAAGGAAGAATCCCTTAAACCTGGAAAGTTGAGACCCAAGGAATAGGTACCACGCAACATGACTTCAAAGGGTCTGCATTTGCTCACCGAACGTCACCAATCCTATCACTGCTGCGCTTATGCCGCTGTACACACGCTTGATTCTCTTTCGGAGACAAATAAGTCCATAGGTTTTAAGATTATTACTAGTCAGGTATATTCTTAGGCGATTAATATGGGGTGTAGAGTCCACTTCGTTGAGCAAGGAGTAGCTCTTGTCTATTACATATTTGGCTTATGGAATGGTATCTGTGCTAATTTCAATCTCTGGTTTTATGCAGAACCCCAACTCACCTTTCCCCTTAAGCAAGCATAAGTTGGTTTTCTACATTTGAGACCGTGTTCTGTTTTGTAATTCAGTTTCTGTGTAGCCAAGTTTACATTCCGTGTAGTAGTGATATCTTATGATGTTTCCTTTTCTGTGTGACTTATCTCACTTAGAATCATCATACCTGAATCCACTCATTATGCTGCTACGGGCCTGATGATATAGATTTCATTGCTGAGTGATATTGCATTGTACGTAAGTACCACAAATTCTTTATCCATTTTTCACCTTCTGTGATATTGAATTTGTACTGTAAATGAGGTTCTTGTAAACAGAGCCATCCCAAACTTTGGGGTGGCTGTGTCTTTTTGATTTTAATTTCCCTAAGCTATAGGACCATAAGTGGAAGTGCCCTAGGCTCTGTTGCTTTGTTTTTTAGATGTTTCAGGAAACACCATACACTTCTCCAGAGTGGCTGTTGGCAATTTACATCCCGCCCATCAGCATAACAAGGCTCCCAGTTCTCCATGGCCTGTCCTGCTTCTCTGGATTTTACACTTTTTTCAGATGGCCCTTTTGACCGGGGGGCAGTGAGACTTCATTGTAGTGCAGATTTCCTTTGCAAGCTTGCTTGGTTGGCCAAAAGGGGCGTATGCGTTTTTTCCTGAATATATTCAGGAAAAAACGCATACGCCCTTTTTGGCCAAGTGCATCATTGTGGACGTTCTGCCTCTTTTCGTATGCTTTACATGCAATTCCAGTCTACCTCCTGAAATCGGTTTCCTGCAATTCTGCCCCGCTTTCAAGTCCTCTTGGCAGCCTTACTTCAATATATTTTTGGACGATAGCTGTCATTTATAACTCTGCAGGTTTGTGAATTACAGTGCCCCTGAGCTGCTTTCTTCAACTCGCTTTCTTGTGAGCTGGCCGCAACACCGCAGGATTGCTTCAGGCCCTAGTGTGGTTCCGGCATGGCACGCTGAGCCTTTGGTTAATTCCTCTTCCTGGTGGGAAATGAGAGTTAAATTTGCCCGTCCAGACACCTCCAGCTAGTCTCTCATTGGTTCTCCCTATTCCTGTTCATCTTCCGCAGAAATTGCAAACTGGGCCAAACAGGAGGTTAAAGGCACTGACTCTCCAAGTGGGGAGAGTGTTAGTAAAGCGTCTGGAATGTTGCACCCGAGTACGAGGAGACGAAACCTGAGACACATTTCAACACGTTTCCCGATCACACGGTGGATCATACTCTGGGTTCCACATGCATGTTTTAGGTGAAGGAAGAATCCCTTAAACCTGGAGAGTTGAGACCCATGGAATGGGTACCATGCAATATGACTTCAAAGGTTCTGCATTGGCTCACCGAACCTCACCAATCCTATCACTGCTGTGCTTATGCCACTGTACACACGCTTGATTCCCTTTCGGAGACATATAAATCCATAGGTTTTAAGATTCTTACTAGTCATGTATATTCCTAGACGTTTAATATGGGGTGTTGAGTCCTCTTCGTTGAGCAAGGAGTAGCTCTTGTCTATTACATATTTGGCTTATGGAATGGTATCTGTGCTAATTTCAATCTCTGGTTTTATGCAGCACCCCAATTCACCTTTCCCCTTAAGCAAGCATAAGTTGGTTTTCTACATTTGAGACCCTGTTCTGTTTTGTATTTCAGTTCCTGGGTAGCCAAGTTTACATTCCGTGTAGTAGGGATATCTTATGATGTTTCTATTTCTGTGTGACTTATTTCACTTAGAATCATCGTACCTGAATCCACTCATTATGCTACTACGGGCCTGATGATATACATTTCATTGCTGAGTGATATTGCATTGTACGTAAGTACCACAAATTCTTTATCCATTTTTCGCTTTCTGTGATATTGAACTTGTACCGTAAATGATCTTCTTGTAAACAGAGCCGTCCCAAACTTTGGGGTGGCTGTTTCTTTTTGATTTTAATTTCCCTAAGCTATAGGACCATAAGTGGAAGTGCCCTAGGCTCTGTTGCTTTGTTTTTTACATGTTTCAGGAAACACCATACACTTCTCCAGAGTGGCTGTTGGCAATTTACATCCCGCCCATCAGCATAACAAGGCTCCCAGTTCTCCATGGCCTGTCCTGCCTTTCTGGATGTTATACTTTTTTCAGATGACCCTTTTGACCGGGGGGCAGTGAGACTTCATTGTAGTGCAGATTTCCTTTGCAAGCTTGCTTGGTTGGCCAAAAAGGGCGTATGCGTTTTTTACTGAATATATTCAGGAAAAAACGCATACGCCCTTTTTGGCCAAGTGCATCATTGTGGACATTCTGTCTCTTTTCCTATGCTTTACATGCAATTCCAGTCTACCTCCTGAAATCGGATTCCTGCAATTCTGCCCCGCTTTCGAGTCCTCTTGGCAGCCTTACTTCAATATATTTTTGGACGATAGCTGTTATTTTTAACTCTGCAGGTTTGTGAATTACAGTGCCCCTGAGCTCCTTTCTTCAACTCGCTTTCTTGTGAGCTGGCCGCAACACCGCAGGATTGCTTCAGGCCCTAGTGTGGTTCCGGCATGGCACGCTGAGCCTTTGGTTAATTCCTCTTCCTGGTGGGAAATGAGAGTTAAATTTGCCCATCCAGACACCTCCAGCTAGTCTCTCATTGGTTCTCCCTATTCCTGTTCATTTTCCGCAGAAATTGCAAACTGGGCCAAACAGGAGGTTAAAGGCACTGACTCTCCAAGTGGGGAGAGTGTTAGTAAAGCGTCTGGAATGTTGCACCCGAGTACCAGGGGACGAAAACTGAGACACATTTGAACACGTTTCCCGATCACACGGTGGATCATACTCTGGGTTCCACATGCATGTTTTAGCTGAAGGAAGAATCCCTTAAACCTGGAGAGTTGAGACCCATGGAATGGGTACCATGCAATATGACTTCAAAGGGTCTGCATTTGCTCATCAAACCTCAGAAATCCTATCACTGCTGCGTTTATGCCGCTGTACACATGCTTGATTCTCTTTTGGAGACATATAAATCCATAGGTTTTAAGATTATTACTAGTCAGGTATATTCTTAGGCGATTAATATGGGGTGTAGAGTCCACTTCGTTGAGCAAGGAGTAGCTCTTGTCTATTACATATTTGGCTTATGGAATGGTATCTGTGCTAATTTCAATCTCTGGTTTTATGCAGAACCCCAACTCACCTTTCCCCTTAAGCAAGCATAAGTTGGTTTTCTACATTTGAGACCGTGTTCTGTTTTGTAATTCAGTTTCTGTGTAGCCAAGTTTACATTCCGTGTAGTAGTGATATCTTATGATGTTTCCTTTTCTGTGTGACTTATCTCACTTAGAATCATCGTACCTGAATCCACTCATTATGCTGCTACGGGCCTGATGATATAGATTTCATTGCTGAGTGATATTGCATTGTACGTAAGTACCACAAATTCTTTATCCATTTTTCACCTTCTGTGATATTGAATTTGTACTGTAAATGAGGTTCTTGTAAACAGAGCCATCCCAAACTTTGGGGTGGCTGTGTCTTTTTGATTTTAATTTCCCTAAGCTATAGGACCATAAGTGGAAGTGCCCTAGGCTCTGTTGCTTTGTTTTTTAGATGTTTCAGGAAACACCATACACTTCACCAGAGTGGCTGTTGGCAATTTACATCCCGCCCATCAGCATAACAAGGCTCCCAGTTCTCCATGGCCTGTCCTGCCTCTCTGGATTTTACACTTTTTTCAGATGGCCCTTTTGACCGGGGGGCAGTGAGACTTCATTGTAGTGCAGATTTCCTTTGCAAGCTTGCTTGGTTGGCCAAAAAGGGCGTATGCGTTTTTTCCTGAATATATTCAGGAAAAAACGCATACGCCCTTTTTGGCCAAGTGCATCATTGTGGACGTTCTGCCTCTTTTCCTATGCTTTACATGCAATTCCAGTCTACCTCCTGAAATCGGTTTCCTGCAATTCTGCCCTGCTTTCAAGTCCTCTTGGCAGCCTTACTTCAATATATTTTTGGACGATAGCTGTCATTTATAACTCTGCAGGTTTGTGAATTACAGTGCCCCTGAGCTCCTTTCTTCAACTCGCTTTCTTGTGAGCTGGCCGCAACACCGCAGGATTGCTTCAGGCCCTAGTGTCGTTCCGGCATGGCACGCTGAGCCTTTGGTTAATTCCTCTTCCTGGTGGGAAATGAGAGTTAAATTTGTCCGTCCAGACACCTCCAGCTAGTCTCTCATTGGTTCTCCCTATTCCTGTTCATTTTCCGCAGAAATTGCAAACTGGGCCAAACAGGAGGTTAAAGGCACTGACTCTCCAAGTGGGGAGAGTGTTAGTAAAGCGTCTGGAATGTTGCACCCGAGTACCAGGGGTCGAAATCTGACACATTTGAACACGTTTCCCGATCACACGGTGGATCATACTCTGGGTTCCACATGCATGTTTTAGCTGAAGGAAGAATCCCTTAAACCTGGAGAGTTGAGACCCATGGAATGGGTACCATGCAATATGACTTCAAAGGGTCTGCATTTGCTCACTGAACCTCACAAATCCTATCACTGCTGCATTTATGCCGCTGTAGACATGCTTGATTCTCTTTCGGAGACATATAAATCCATAGGTTTTAAGATTATTACTAGTCAGGTATATTCTTAGGCATTTAATATGGGGTGTTGAGTCCACTTCGTTGAGCAAGGAGTAGCTCTTGTCTATTACCTATTTGGCTTATGGAATGGTATCTGTGCTAATTTCAATCTCTGGTTTTATGCAGCACCCCAACTCACCTTTCCCCTTAAGCAAGCATAAGTTGGTTTTCTACATTTGAGATCCTGTTCTGTTTTGTAATTCAGTTCCTGTGTAGCCAAGTTTACATTCCGTGTATTAGTGATATCTTATGATGTTTCTTTTTCTGTGTGACATATTTCACTTAGAAATATCGTACCTGAATCCACTCATTATGCTGCTACGGGCCTGATGACATAGATTTCATTCCTGAGTGATATTGCATTGTACGTAAGTACCACAACTTCTTTATCCATTTTTCACTTTCTGTGATATTGAACTTGTACCATAAACGAGATTCTTGTAAACAGAGCCGGCCCAAACTTTGGGGTGGCTGTGTCTTTTTGATTTTAATTTCCCTAAGCTATAGGACCATAAGTGGAAGTGCCCTAGGCTCTGTTGCTTTGTTTTTTAGATGTTTCAGGAAACACCATACACTTCTCCAGAGTGGCTGTTGGCAATTTACATCCCGCCCATCAGCATAACAAGGCTCCCAGTTCTCCATGGCCTGTCCTGCCTTTCTGGATTTTATACTTTTTTCAGATGGCCCTTTTGACCGGGGGGCAGTGAGACTTCATTGTAGTGCAGATTTCCTTTGCAAGCTTGCTTGTTTGGCCAAAATGGGCGTATGCGTTTTTTCCTGAATATATTCAAGAAAAAACGCATACGCCCTTTTTGGCCAAGTGCATCATTGTGGACGTTCTGCCTCTTTTCCTATGCTTTACATGCAATTCCAGTCTACCTCCTGAAATCGGTTTCCTGCAATTCTGCCCCGCTTTCAAGTCCTCTTGGCAGCCTTACTTCAATATATTTTTGGACGATAGCTGTCATTTATAACTCTGCAGGTTTGTGAATTACAGTGCCTCTGAGCTCCTTTCTTCAACTCGCTTTCTTGTGAGCTGGCCGCAACACCGCTGGATTGCTTCAGGCCCTAGTGTCGTTCCACCATGGCACGCTGAGCCTTTGGTTAATTCCTCTTCCTGGTGGGAAATGAGAGTTAAATTTGCCCGTCCAGACACCTCCAGCTAGTCTCTCACTGGTTCTCCCTATTCCTGTTCATCTTCCGCAAAAATTGCAAACTGGGCCAAACAGGAGGTTAAAGGCACTGACTCTCCAAGTGGGGAGAGTGTTAGTAAAGCGTCTGGAATGTTGCACCCGAGTACCAGGGGACGAAACCTGAGACACATTTGAACACGTTTCCCGATCACACGGTGGATCATACTCTGGGTTCCACATGCATGTTTTAGCTGAAGGAAGAATCCCTTAAACCTGGAGAGTTGAGACCCATGGAATGGGTACCATGCAATATGACCTCAAAGGGTCTGCATTGGCTCACCGAACCTCACCAATCCTATCACTGCTGCACTTATGCCACTGTACACACGCTTGATTCTCTTTTGGAGACATATAAATCCATAGGTTTTAAGATTCTTACTAGTCACCTATATTCTTAGACGTCTAATATGTGGTGTTGAGTCCTCTTCGTTGAGCAAGGAGTAGCTCTTGTCTATTACATATTTGGCTTATGGAACGGAATCTGTGCTAATTTCAATCTCTGGTTTTATGCAGCACCCCAACTCACCTTTCCCCTTAAGCAAGCATAAGTTGGTTTTCTACATTTGAGACCTTGTTCTCTTTTGTAATTCAGTTACTGTGTAGCCAAGTTTACATTCCGTGTATTAGTGATATCTTATGATGTTTCTTTTTCTGTGTGACTTATCTCACTTAGAATCATCATACCTGAATCCACTCATTATGCTGCTATGGGCCTGATGACATAGATTTCATTGCTGAGTGATATTGCATTGTACGTAAGTACCACAACTTCTTTATCCATTTTTCACTTTCTGCGATATTGAACTTGTACCATAAACGAGATTCTTGTAAACAGAGCCGGCCCAAACTTTGGGGTGGCTGTGTCTTTTTGATTTTAATTTCCCTAAGCTATAGGACCATAAGTGGAAGTGCCCTAGGCTCTGTTGCTTTGTTTTTTAGATGTTTCAGGAAACACCATACACTTCTCCAGAGTGGCTGTTGGCAATTTACATCCCGCCCATCAGCATAACAAGGCTCCCAGTTCTCCATGGCCTGTCCTGCCTTTCTGGATTTTATACTTTTTTCAGATGGCCCTTTTGACCGGGGGGCAGTGAGACTTCATTGTACTGCAGATTTCCTTTGCAAGCTTGCTTGGTTGGCCAAAAAGGGCGTATGCGTTTTTTCCTGAATATATTCAGGAAAAAACGCATACGCCCTTTTTGGCCAAGTGCATCATTGTGGACGTTCTGCCTCTTTTCCTATGCTTTACATGCAATTCCAGTCTACCTCCTGAAATCGGTTTCCTGCAATTCTGCCCCGCTTTCAAGTCCTCTTGGCAGCCTTACTTCAATATATTTTTGGACGATAGCTGTCATTTATAACTCTGCAGGTTTGTGAATTACAGTGCCCCTGAGCTCCTTTCTTCAACTCGCTTTCTTGTGAGCTGGCCGCAACACCGCAGCATGGCTTCAGGCCCTAGTGTGGTTCCGGCATGGCACGCTGAGCCTTTGGTTAATTCCTCTTCCTGGTGGGAAATGAGAGTTAAATTTGCCCATCCAGACACCTCCAGCTAGTCTCTCATTGGTTCTCCCTATTCCTGTTCATTTTCCGCAGAAATTGCAAACTGGGCCAAACAGGAGGTTAAAGGCACTGACTCTCCAAGTGGGGAGAGTTTTAGTAAAGCGTCTGGAATGTTGCACCCGAGTACCAGGGGACGAAAACTGAGACACATTTGAACACGTTTCCCGATCACACGGTGGATCATACTCTGGGTTCCACATGCATGTTTTAGCTGAAGGAAGAATCCCTTAAACCTGGAGAGTTGAGACCCATGGAATGGCTACCATGCAATATGACTTCAAAGGGTCTGTATTTGCTCATCGAACCTCACCAATCCTATCACTGCTGCTTTTATGCTGCTGTACACATGCTTGATTCTCTTTTGGAGACATATAAATCCATAGGTTTTAAGATTATTACTAGTCAGGTATATTCTTAGGCGATTAATATGGGGTGTAGAGTCCACTTCGTTGAGCAAGGAGTAGCTCTTGTCTATTACCTATTTGGCTTATGGAATGGTATCTGTGCTAATTTCAATCTCTGGTTTTATGCAGAACACCAACTCACCTTTCCCCTTAAGCAAGCATAAGTTGGTTTTCTACATTTGAGACCGTGTTCTGTTTTGTAATTCAGTTTCTGTGTAGCCAAGTTTACATTCCGTGTAGTAGTGATATCTTATGATGTTTCTTTTTCTGTGTGACTTATGTCACTTAGAATCATCGTACCTGAATCCACTCATTATGCTGCTACGGGCCTGATGACATAGATTTCATTGCTGAGTGATATTGCATTGTACGTAAGTACCACAACTTCTTTATCCATTTTTCGCTTTCTGTGATATTGAACTTGTACCGTAAACGAGGTTCTTGTAAACAGAGCCGTCCCAAACTTTGGGGTGGCTGTGTCTTTTTGATTTTAATTTCCCTATGCTACAGGACCATAATTGGCAGTGCCCTAGGCTCTGTTGCTTTGTTTTGTAGATGTTTCAGGAAACACCATACACTTCTCCAGAGTGGCTGTTGGCAATTTACATCCCACCCATCAGCATAACAAGGCTCCCAGTTCTCCATGGCCTGTCCGGTCTTTCTGGATTTTACACTTTTTTCAGATGGCCCTTTTGACCGGGGGGCAGTGAGACTTCATTGTAGTGCAGATTTCCTTTGCAAGCTTGCTTGGTTGGCCAAAAAGGGCGTATGCGTTTTTTTCTGAATATATTCAGGAAAAAATTCATACGCCCTTTTTGGCCAAGTGCATCATTGTGGACGTTCTGCCTCTTTTCCTATGCTTTACATGCAATTCCAGTCTACCTCCTGAAATCGGTTTCCTGCAATTCTGCCCCGCTTTCAAGTCCTCTTGGCAGCCTTACTTCAATATATTTTTGGACGATAGCTGTCATTTTTAACTCTGCAGGTTTGTGAATTACAGTGCCCCTGAGCTCCTTTCTTCAACTCGCTTTCTTGTGAGCTGGCCAAAACACCGCAGGATTGCTTCAGGCCCTAGTGTGGTTCCGGCATGGCATGCTGAGCCTTTGGTTAATTCCTCTTCCTGGTGGGAAATGAGAGTTAAATTTGCCCGTCCAGACACCTCCATCTAGTCTCTCATTGGTTCTCCCTATTCCTGTTCATTTTCCGCAGAAATTGCAAACTGGGCCAAACAGGAGGTTAAAGGCACTGACTCTCCAAGTGGGGAGAGTGTTAGTAAAGCGTCTGGAATGTTGCACCCGAGTACCAGGGGATGAAATCTGACACATTTGAACACGTTTCCCGATCACACGGTGGATCATACTCTGGGTTCCACATGCATGTTTTAGCTGAAGGAAGAATCCCTTAAATCTGGAAAGTTGAGACCCAAGGAATAGGTACCACGCAATATGACTTCAAAGGGTCTGCATTTGCTCACCGAACGTCACCAATCCTATCACTGCTGCGCTTATGCCGCTGTACACACGCTTGATTCTCTTTCGGAGACAAATAAGTCCATAGGTTTTAAGATTCTTACTAGTCAGGTATATTCTTAGGCGTTTAATATGGGGTGTTGTGTCCTCTTCGTTGAGCAAGGAGTAGATCTTGTCTATTACATATTTGGCTTGTGGAACGGTATCTGTGCTAATTTCAATCTCTGGTTTTATGCAGCACCCCAACTCACCTTTCCCCTTAAGCAAGCATAAGTTGGTTTTCTACATTTGACACCCTGTTCTGTTTTGTAATTCAGTTCCTGTGTAGCCAAGTTTACATTCCGTGTAGTAGTGATATCTTATGATGTTTCTTTTTCTGTGTGACTTATCTTACTTAGAATCATCGTACCTGAATCCACTCATTATGCTGTTACGGGCCTGATGACATACATTTCATTGCTGAGTGATATTGCATTGTACGTAAGTACCACAACTTCTTTATCCATTTTTCGCTTTCTGTGATATAGAACTTGTACCGTAAACGAGGTTCTTGTAAACAGAGCTGTCCCAAACTTTGGGGTGACTGTGTGTTTTTTATTTTAATTTCCCTAAGCTATAGGACCATAAGTGGAAATGTCCTAGGCTCTGTTGCTTTGTTTTTTAGATGTTTCAGGAAACACCATACACTTCTCCAGAGTGGCTGTTGGCAATTTACATCCCGCCCATCAGCATAACAAGGCTCCCAGTTCTCCATGGCCTGTCCTGCCTTTCTGGATTTTACACTTTTTTCAGATGGCCCTTTTGACCGGGGGGCAGTGAGACTTCATTGTACTGCAGATTTCCTTTGCAAGCTTGCTTGGTTGGCCAAAAAGGGCGTATGCGTTTTTTCCTGAATATATTCAGGAAAAAACGCATACGCCCTTTTTGGCAAAGTGCATCATTGTGGACGTTCTGCCTCTTTTCCTATGCTTTACATGCAATTCCAGTCTACCTCCTGAAACCGGTTTCCTGCAATTCTGCCCCGCTTTCAAGTCCTCTTGGCAGCCTTACTTCAATATATTTTTGGACGATAGCTGTCATTTATAACTCTGCAGGTTTGTGAATTACAGTGCCCCTGAGCTCCTTTCTTCAACTCGCTTTCTTGTGAGCTGGCCGCAACACCGCAGCATTGCTTCAGGCCCTAGTGTGGTTCCGGAATGGCATGCTGAGCCTTTGGTTAATTCCTCTTCCTGGTGGGAAATGAGAGTTAAATTTGCCCATCCAGACACCTCCAGCTAGTCTCTCATTGGTTCTCCCTATTCCTGTTCATTTTCCGCAGAAATTGCAAACTGGGCCAAACAGGAGGTTAAAGGCACTGACTCTCCAAGTGGGGAGAGTTTTAGTAAAGCGTCTGGAATGTTGCACCCGAGTACCAGGGGACGAAACCTGAGACACATTTGAACAAGTTTCCCGATCACACGGTGGATCATACTCTGGGTTCCAAATGCATGTTTTAGCTGAAGGAAGAATCCCTTAAACCTGGAGAGTTGAGACCCATGGAATGGGTACCATGCAATATGACTTCAAAGGGTCTGCATTTGCTCACCGAACCTCACCAATCCTATCACTGCTGCGTTTATGCCGCTGTACACACGCTTGATTCTCTTTCGGAGACATATAAATCCATAGATTTTAAGATTCTTACTAGTCAGGTATATTCTTAGACGTTTAATATGGGGTGTTGAGTCCTCTTCGTTGAGCAAGGAGTAGCTCTTGTCTATTACATATTTGGCTTATGGAACGGTATCTGTGCTAATTTCAATCTCTGGTTTTATGCAGCACCCCAACTCACCTTTCCCCTTAAGCAAGCATAAGTTGGTTTTCTACATTTGAGACCTTGTTCTGTTTTGTAATTCAGTTCCTGTGTAGCCAAGTTTACATTCCGTGTATTAGTGATATCTTATGATGTTTCTTTTTCTGTGTGACTTATCTCACTTAGAATCATCGTACCTGAATCCACTCATTATGCTGCTATGGGCCTGATGACATAGATTTCATTCCTGAGTGATATTGCATTGTACGTAAGTACCACAACTTCTTTATCCATTTTTCGCTTTCTGTGATATTGAACTTGTACCGTAAACGAGGTTCTTGTAAACAGAGCCGTCCCAAACTTTGGGGTGGCTGTGTCTTTTTGATTTTAATTTCCCTAAGCTATAGGACCATAAGTGGAAGTGCCCTAGGCTCTGTTGCTTTGTTTTTTAGATGTTTCAGGAAACACCATACACTTCTCCAGAGTGGCTGTTGGCAATTTACATCCCGCCCATCAGCATAACAAGGCTCCCAGTTCTCCATGGCCTGTCCTGCCTCTCTGGATTTTACACTTTTTTCAGATGGCCCTTTTGACCGGGGGGCAGTGAGACTTCATTGTAGTGCAGATTTCCTTTGCAAGCTTGCTTGGTTGGCCAAAAAGGGCGTATGCGTTTTTTCCTGAATATATTCAGGAAAAAACGCATACGCCCTTTTTGGCCAAGTGCATCATTGTGGACGTTCTGCCTCTTTTCCTATGCTTTACATGCAATTCCAGTCTACCTCCTGAAATCGGATTCCTGCAATTCTGCCCCGCTTTCGAGTCCTCTTGGCAGCCTTACTTCAATATATTTTTGGACGATAGCTGTCATTTTTAACTCTGCAGGTTTGTGAATTACAGTGCCCCTGAGCTCCTTTCTTCAACTCGCTTTCTTGTGAGCTGGCCGCAACACCGCAGGATTGCTTCAGGCCCTAGTGTGGTTCCGGCATGGCACGCTGAGCCTTTGGTTAATTCCTCTTCCTGGTGGGAAATGAGAGTTAAATTTGCCCGTCCAGACACCTCCAGCTAGTCTCTCATTGGTTCTCCCTATTCCTGTTCATTTTCCGCAGAAATTGCAAACTGGGCCAAACAGGAGGTTAAAGGCAGTGACTCTCCAAGTGGGGAGAGTTTTAGTAAAGCGTCTGGAATGTTGCACCCGAGTACCAGGGGACAAAAACGGAGACACATTTGAACACGTTTCCCGATCACACGGTGGATCATACTCTGGGTTCCACATGCATGTTTTAGCTGAAGGAAGAATCCCTTAAACCTGGAGAGTTGAGACCCATGGAATGGGTACCATTCAATATGACTTCAAAAGTTCTGCATTGGCTCACCGAACCTCACCAATCCTATCACTGCTGCGCTTATGCCACTGTACACACGCTTGATTCTCTTTCGGAGACATATAAATACATAGATTTTAAGATTCTTACTAGTCAGGTATATTCTTAGACGTTTAATATGGGGTGTTGAGTCCTCTTCGTTGAGCAAGGAGTAGCTCTTGTCTATTACATATTTGGCTTATGGAACGGTATCTGTGCTAATTTCAATCTCTGGTTTTATGCAGCACCCCAACTCACCTTTTCCCTTAAGCAAGCGTAAGTTGGTTTTCTACATTTGAGACCCTGTTCTGTTTTGTAATTCAGTTCCTGTGTAGCCAAGTTTACATTCCGTGTATTAGTGATATCTTATGATGTTTCTTTTTCTGTGTGACTTATCTCACTTAGAATCATCGTACCTGAATCCACTCATTATGCTGCTATGGGCCTGATGACATAGATTTCATTGCTGAGTGATATTGCATTGTACGTAAGTACCACAACTTCTTTATCCATTTTTCGCTTTCTGTGATATTGAACTTGTACCGTAAACGAGGTTCTTGTAAACAGAGCCGTCCCAAACTTTGGGGTGGCTGTGTCTTTTTGATTTTAATTTCCCTAAGCTATACGACCATAAGTGGAAGTGCCCTAGGCTCTGTTGCTTTGTTTTTTAGATGTTTCAGGAAACACCATACACTTCTCCAGAGTGGCTGTTGGCAATTTACATCCCGCCCATCAGCATAACAAGGCTCCCAATTCTCCATGAGCTGTCCTGCCTTTCTGGATTTTACACTTTTTTCAGATGGCCCTTTTGACTGGGGGGCAGTGAGACTTCATTGTACTGCAGATTTCCTTTGCAAGCTTGCTTGGTTGGCCAAAAAGGGCGTATGCGTTTTTTCCTGAATATATTCAGGAAAAAACGCATACGCCCTTTTTGGCCAAGTGCATCATTGTGGACGTTCTGCCTCTTTTCCTATGCTTTACATGCAATTCCAGTCTACCTCCTGAAATCGGATTCCTGCAATTCTGCCCCGCTTTCGAGTCCTCTTGGCAGCCTTACTTCAATATATTTTTGGACGATAGCTGTCATTTATAACTCTGCAGGTTTGTGAATTACAGTGCCCCTGAGCTCCTTTCTTCAACTCGCTTTCTTGTGAGCTGGCCGCAACACCGCAGGATTGCTTCAGGCCCTAGTGTGGTTCCGGTATGGCACGCTGAGCCTTTGGTTAATTCCTCTTCCTGGTGGGAAATGAGAGTTAAATTTGCCCGTCCAGACACCTCCAGCTAGTCTCTCATTGGTTCTCCCTATTCCTGTTCATTTTCCGCAGAAATTGCAAACTGGGCCAAACAGGAGGTTAAAGGCACTGACTCTCCAAATGGGGAGAGTTTTAGTAAAGCGTCTGGAATGTTGCACCCGAGTACCAGGGGACAAAAACTGAGACACATTGGAACACGTTTCCCGATCACACGGTGGATCATACTCTGGGTTCCACATGCATGTTTTAGCTGAAGGAAGAATCCCTTAAACCTGGAGAGTTGAGACCCATGGAATGGGTACCATGCAATATGACTTCAAAGGGTCTGCATTTGCTCACCGAACCTCACCAATCCTATCACTGCTGCGTTTATGCCGCTGTACACACGCTTGATTCTCTTTCGGAGACATATAAATCCATAGGTTTTAAGATTATTACTAGTCAGGTATATTCTTAGACGTTTAATATGGGGTGTTGAGTCCTCTTCGTTGAGCAAGGAGTAGCTCTTGTCTATTACATATTTGGCTTATGGAACGGTATCTGTGCTAATTTCAATCTCTGGTTTTATGCAGCACCCCAACTAACCTTTCCCCTTAAGCAAGCATAAGTTGGTTTTCTACATTTGAGACCTTGTTCTGTTTTGTAATTCAGTTCCTGTGTAGCCAAGTTTACATTCCGTGTATTAGTGATATCTTATGATGTTTCTTTTTCTGTGTGACTTATCTCACTTAGAATCATCGTACCTGAATCCACTCATTATGCTGCTATGGGCCTGATGACATAGATTTCATTGCTGAGTGATATTGCTTTGTACGTACCTACCACAACTTCTTTATCCATTTTTCACTTTCTGTGATATTGAACTCGAACTGTAAACGAGGTTCTTGTAAACAGAGCTGTCCCAAACTTTGGGGTGACTGTGTCTTTTTGATTTTAATTTCCCTAAGCTATAGGACCATAAGTGGAAGTGCCCTAGGCTCTGTTGCTTTGTTTTGTAGATGTTTCAGGAAACACCATACACTTCTCCAGAGTGGCTGTTGGCAATTTACATCCCGCCCATCAGCATAACAAGGTTCCCAGTTCTCCATGGCCTGTCCTGCCTTTCTGGATTTTACACTTTTTTCAGATGGCCCTTTTGACCGGGGGGCAGTGAGACTTCATTGTAGTGCAGATTTCCTTTGCAAGCTTGCTTGGTTGGCCAAAAAGGGCGTATGCGTTTTTTCCTGAATATATTCAGGAAAAAACGCATACGCCCTTTTTGGCCAAGTGCATCATTGTGGACGTTCTGCCTCTTTTCCTATGCTTTACATGCAATTCCAGTCTACCTCCTGAAATCGGTTTCCTGCAATTCTGCCCCGCATTCAAGTCCTCTTGGCAGCCTTACTTCAATATATTTTTGGACGATAGCTGTCATTTTTAACTCTGCAGGTTTGTGTATTACAGTGCCCCTGAGCTGCTTTCTTCAACTCGCTTTCTTGTGAGCTGGCCGCAACACCGCAGGATTGTTTCAGGCCCTAGTGTGGTTCCGGCATGGCACGCTGAGCCTTTGGTTAATTCCTCTTCCTGGTGGGAAATGAGAGTTAAATTTGCCCGTCCAGACACCTCCAGCTAGTCTCTCATTGGTTCTCCCTATTTCTGTTCATTTTCCGCAGAAATTGCAAACTGGGCCAAACAGGAGGTTAAAGGCACTGTCTCTCCAAGTGGGGAGAGTGTTAGTAAAGCGTCTGGAATGTTGCACCCGAGTACCAGGGGACAAAAACTGAGACACATTTGAACACGTTTCCCAATCACACGGTGGATCATACTCTGGGTTCCACATGCATGTTTTAGCTGAAGGAAGAATCCCTTAAACCTGGAGAGTTGAGACCCATGGAATGGCTACCATGCAATATGACTTCAAAGGGTCTGCATTTGCTCATCAAACCTCACCAATCCTATCACTGCTGCGTTTATGCCGCTGTACACATGCTTGATTCTCTTTTGGAGACATATAAATCCATAGGTTTTAAGATTATTACTAGTCAGGTATATTCTTAGGCGATTAATATGGGGTGTAGAGTCCACTTCGTTGAGCAAGGAGTAGCTCTTGTCTATTACATATTTGGCTTATGGAATGGTATCTGTGCTAATTTCAATCTCTGGTTTTATGCAGAAACCCAACTCACCTTTCCCCTTAAGCAAGCATAAGTTGGTTTTCTACATTTGAGACCGTGTTCTGTTTTGTAATTCAGTTTCTGTGTAGCCAAGTTTACATTCCGTGTAGTAGTGATATCTTATGATGTTTCTTTTTCTGTGTGACTTATCTCACTTAGAATCATCGTACCTGAATCCACTCATTATGCTGCTACGGGCCTGATGATATAGATTTCATTGCTGAGTGATATTGCATTGTACGTAAGTACCACAAAATCTTTGTCCATTTTTCACTTTCTGTGATATTGAACTTGTACTGTAAACGAGGTTCTTGTAAACAGAGCCATCCCAAACTTTGGGGTGGCTGTGTCTTTTTGATTTTAATTTCCCTAAGCTATAGGACCATAAGTGGAAGTGCCCTAGGCTCTGTTGCTTTGTTTTTTAGATGTTTCAGGAAACACCATACACTTCTCCAGAGTGGCTGTTGGCAATTTACATCCCGCCCATCAGCATAACAAGGCTCCCAATTCTCCATGGCCTGTCCTGCCTTTCTGGATTTTACACATTTTTCAGATGGCCCTTTTGACCGGGGGGCAGTGAGACTTCATTGTACTGCAGATTTCCTTTGCAAGCTTGCTTGGTTGGCCAAAAAGGGCGTATGCGTTTTTTCCTGAATATATTCAGGAAAAAACGCATACGCCCTTTTTGGCCAAGTGCATCATTGTGGACGTTCTGCCTCTTTTCCTATGCTTTACATGTAATTCCAGTCTACCTCCTGAAATCGGATTCCTGCAATTCTGCCCCGCTTTCGAGTCCTCTTGGCAGCCTTACTTCAATATATTTTTGGACGATAGCTGTCATTTTTAACTCTGCAGGTTTGTGAATTACAGTGCCCCTGAGCTCCTTTCTTCAACTCGCTTTCTTGTGAGCTGGCCGCAACACCGCAGGATTGCTTCAGGCCCTAGTGTGGTTCCGGCATGGCACGCTGAGCGTTTGGTTAATTCCTCTTCCTGGTGGGAAATGAGAGTTAAATTTGCCCGTCCAGACACCTCCAGCTAGTCTCTCATTGGTTCTCCCTATTCCTGTTCATTTTCCGCAGAAATTGCAAACTGGGCCAAACAGGAGGTTAAAGGCACTGACTCTCCAAGTGGAGAGAGTTTTAGTAAAGCGTCTGGAATGTTGCACCCGAGTACCAGGGGACAAAAACTGAGACACATTTGAACACGTTTCCCGATCACACGGTGGATCATACTCTGGGTTCCACATGCATGTTTTAGCTGAAGGAAGAATCCCTTAAACCTGGAGAGTTGAGACCCATGGAATGGGTACCATGCAATATGACTTCAAAGGTTCTGCATTGGCTCACCGAACCTCACCAATCCTATCACTGCTGCGCTTATGCCACTGTACACACGCTTGATTCTCTTTCGGAGACATATAAATCCATAGATTTTAAGATTCTTCCTAGTCAGGTATATTCTTAGACGTTTAATATGGGGTGTTGAGTCCTCTTCGTTGAGCAAGGAGTAGCTCTTGTCTATTACATATTTGGCTTATGGAACGGTATCTGTGCTAATTTCAATCTCTGGTTTTATGCAGCACCCCAACTCACCTTTCCCCTTAAGCAAGCATAAGTTGGTTTTCTACATTTGAGACCCTGTTCTGTTTTGTAATTCAGTTCCTGTGTAGCCAAGTTTACATTCCGTGTAGTAGTGATATCTTATGATGTTTCTTTTTCTGTGTGACTTATCTCACTTAGAATCATCGTACCTGAATCCACTCATTATGCTGCTATGGGCCTGATGACATAGATTTCATTGCTGAGTGATAATGCATTGTACGTAAGTACCACAACTTCTTTATCCATTTTTCGCTTTCTGTGATATTGAACTTGTACCGTAAACGAGGTTCTTGTAAACAGACCCGTCCCAAACTTTGGGGTGGCTGTGTCTTTTTGATTTTAATTTCCCTAAGCTACAGGACCATAAGTGGCAGTGCCCTAGGCTCTGTTGCTTTGTTTTTTAGATGTTTCAGGAAACACCATACACTTCTCCAGAGTGGCTGTTGGCAATTTACATCCCACCCATCAGCATAACAAGGCTCCCAGTTCTCCATGGCCTGTCCTGCCTTTCTGGATTTTACACTTTTTTCAGATGGCCCTTTTGACCGGGGGGCAGTGAGACTTCATTGTAGTGCAGATTTCCTTTGCAAGCTTGCTTGGTTGGCCAAAAAGGGCGTATGCGTTTTTTTCTGAATATAATCAGGAAAAAATGCATACGCCCTTTTTGGCCAAGTGCATCATTGTGGACGTTCTGCCTCTTTTCCTATGCTTTACATGCAATTCCAGTCTACCTCCTGAAATCGGTTTCCTGCAATTCTGCCCCGCTTTCAAGTCCTCTTGGCAGCCTTACTTCAATATATTTTTGGACGATAGCTGTCATTTTTAACTCTGCACGTTTGTGAATTACAGTGCCCCTGAGCTCCTTTCTTCAACTCGCTTTCTTGTGAGCTGGCCGCAACACCGCAGGATTGCTTCAGGCCC
This sequence comes from Pseudorca crassidens, assembly GCF_039906515.1. NCBI lineage: Eukaryota > Metazoa > Chordata > Mammalia > Artiodactyla > Delphinidae > Pseudorca > Pseudorca crassidens. The sequence goes on from NC_090296.1 coordinate 163,944,942, forward strand.
TAGTGTGGTTCCGGCATGGCATGCTGAGCCTTTGGTTAATTCCTCTTCCTGGTGGGAAATGAGAGTTAAATTTGCCCGTCCAGACACCTCCATCTAGTCTCTCATTGGTTCTCCCTATTCCTGTTCATTTTCCGCAGAAATGGCAAACTGGGCCAAACAGGAGGTTAAAGGCACTGACTCTCCAAGTTGAGAGAGTGTTAGTAAAGCGTCTGGAATGTTGCACCCGAATACCAGGGGACGAAATCTGACACATCTGAACACGTTTCCCGATCACACGGTGGATCATACTCTGGGTTCCACATGCATGTTTTAGCTGAAGGAAGAATCCCTTAAACCTGGAGAGTTGAGACCCATGGAATGGGTACCATGCAATATGACTTCAAAGGTTCTGCATTGGCTCACCGAACCTCACCAATCCTATCACTGCTGCGCTTATGCCACTGTACACACGCTTGATTCTCTTTCGGAGACATATAAATCCATAGATTTTAAGATTCTTCCTAGTCAGGTATATTCTTAGACGTTTAATATGGGGTGTTGAGTCCTCTTCGTTGAGCAAGGAGTAGCTCTTGTCTATTACATATTTGGCTTATGGAACGGTATCTGTGCTAATTTCAATCTCTGGTTTTATGCAGCACCCCAACTCACCTTTCCCCTTAAGCAAGCATAAGTTGGTTTTCTACATTTGAGATCCTGTTCTGTTTTGTAATTCAGTTCCTGTGTAGCCAAGTTTACATTCCATGTATTAGTGATATCTTATGATGTTTCTTTTTCTGTGTGACTTATGTCACTTAGAATCATCGTACCTGAATCCACTCATTATGCTGCTACGGGCCTGATGACATAGATTTCATTCCTGAGTGATATTGCATTGTACGTAAGTACCACAACTTCTTTATCCATTTTTCACTTTCTGCGATATTGAACTTGTACAATAAACGAGATTCTTGTAAACAGAGCCGGCCCAAACTTTGGGGTGCCTGTGTCTTTTTGATTTTAATTTCCCTAAGCTATAGGACCATAAGTGGAAGTGCCCTAGGCTCTGTTGCTTTGTTTTTTAGATGTTTCAGGAAACACCATACACTTCTCCAGAGTGGCTGTTAGCAATTTACATCCCGCCCATCAGCATAACAAGGCTCCCAATTCTCCATGGCCTGTCCTGCCTTTCTGGATTTTACACATTTTTCAGATGGCCCTTTTGACCGGGGCCAGTGAGACTTCATTGTACTGCAGATTTCCTTTGCAAGCTTGCTTGGTTGGCCAAAAAGGGCGTATGCGTTTTTTCCTGAATATATTCAGGAAAAAACGCATACGCCCTTTTTGGCCAAGTGCATCATTGTGGACGTTCTGCCTCTTTTCCTATGCTTTACATGTAATTCCAGTCTACCTCCTGAAATCGGATTCCTGCAATTCTGCCCCGCTTTCGAGTCCTCTTGGCAGCCTTACTTCAATATATTTTTGGACGATAGCTGTCATTTATAACTCTGCAGGTTTGTGAATTACAGTGCCCCTGAGCTCCTTTCTTCAACTCGCTTTCTTGTGAGCTGGCCGCAACACCGCAGGATTGCTTCAGGCCCTAGTGTGGTTCCGGCATGGCACGCTGAGCCTTTGGTTAATTCCTCTTCCTGGTGGGAAATGAGAGTTAAATTTGCCCGTCCAGACACCTCCAGCTAGTCTCTCATTGGTTCTCCCTATTCCTGTTCATTTTCCGCAGAAATTGCAAACTGGGCCAAACAGGAGGTTAAAGGCACTGACTCTCCAAGTGGAGAGAGTTTTAGTAAAGCGTCTGGAATGTTGCACCCGAGTACCAGGGGACAAAAACTGAGACACATTGGAACACGTTTCCCGATCACACGGTGGATCATACTCTGGGTTCCACATGCATGTTTTAGCTGAAGGAAGAATCCCTTAAACCTGGAGAGTTGAGACCCATGGAATGGGTACCATGCAATATGACTTCACAGGTTCTGCATTGGCTCACCGAACCTCACCAATCCTATCACTGCTGCGCTTATGCCACTGTACACACGCTTGATTCTCTTTCGGAGACATATAAATCCATAGATTTTAAGATTCTTCCTAGTCAGGTATATTCTTAGACATTTAATATGGGGTGTTGAGTCCTCTTCGTTGAGCAAGGAGTAGCTCTTGTCTATTACATATTTGGCTTATGGAACGGTATCTGTGCTAATTTCAATCTCTGGTTTTATGCAGCACCCCAACTCACCTTTCCCCTTAAGCAAGCATAAGTTGGTTTTCTACATTTGAGATCCTGTTCTGTTTTGTAATTCAGTTCCTATGTAGCCAAGTTTACATTCCGTGTAGTAGTGATATTTTATGATGTTTCTTATTCTGTGTGACTTATTTCACTTAGAATCATCGTACCTGAATCCACTCATTATGCTGCTATGGGCCTGATGACATAGATTTCATTGCTGAGTGATATTGCATTGTACGTAAGTACCACAACTTCTTTATCCATTTTTCACTTTCTGTGATATTGAACTTGTACCGTAAACGAGGTTCTTGTAAACAGAGCCGTCCCAAACTTTCGGGTGGCTGTGTATTTTTGATTTTAATTTCCCTAAGCTATAGGACCATAAGTGGAAGTGCCCTAGGCTCTGTTGCTTTGTTTTTTAGATGTTTCAGGAAACACCATACACTTCTCCAGAGTGGCTGTTGGCAATTTACATCCCGCCCATCAGCATAACAAGGCTCCCAATTCTCCATGGCCTGTAAGGCCTTTCTGGATTTTATACTTTTTTCAGTGGCCCTTTTGACCGGGGGGCAGTGAGACTTCATTGTAGTGCAGATTTCCTTTGTAAGCTTGCTTGGTTGGCCAAAAAGGGCGTATGCGTTTTTTCCTGAATATATTCAGGAAAAAACGCATACGCACTTTTTGGCCAAGTGCATCATTGTGGACGTTCTGCCTCTTTTCCTATGCTTTACATGCAATTCCAGTCTACCTCCTGAAATCGGTTTCCTGCAATTCTGCCCCGCTTTCAAGTCCTCTTGGCAGCCTTACTTCAATATATTTTTGGACGATAGCTGTCATTTATAACTCTGCAGGTTTGTGAATTACAGTGCCCCTGAGCTCCTTTCTTCAACTCGCTTTCTTGTGAGCTGGCCGCAACACCGCAGGATTGCTTCAGGCCCTAGTGTGGTTCCGGCATGGCACGCTGAGCCTTTGGTTAATTCCTCTTCCTGGTGGGAAATGAGAGTTAAATTTGCCCGTCCAGACACCTCCAGCTAGTCTCTCATTGGTTCTCCCTATTCCTGTTCATTTTCCGCAGAAATTGCAAACTGGGCCAAACAGGAGGTTAAAGGCACTGACTCTCCAAGTGGGGAGAGTGTTAGTAAAGCGTCTGGAATGTTGCCCCCGAGTACCAGGGGACAAAAACTGAGACACATTTGAACACGTTTCCCGATCACACGGTGGATCATACTCTGGGTTCCACATGCATGTTTTAGCTGAAGGAAGAATCCCTTAAACCTGGAGAGTTGAGACCCATGGAATGGCTACCATGCAATATGACTTCAAAGGGTCTGCATTTGCTCATCAAACCTCACCAATCCTATCACTGCTGCGTTTATGCTGCTGTACACATGCTTGATTCTCTTTTGGAGACATATAAATCCATAGGTTTTAAGATTCTTACTAGTCAGGTATATTCTTAGACGTTTAATATGGGGTGTTGAGTCCACTTCGTTGAGCAAGGAGTAGCTCTTGTCTATTACATATTTGGCTTATGGAACGGTATCTGTGCTAATTTCAATCTCTGGTTTTATGCAGCACCCCAACTCACCTTTCCCCTTAAGCAAGCATAAGTTGGTTTTCTACATTTGAGATCCTGTTCTGTTTTGTAATTCAGTTCCTGTGTAGCCAAGTTTACATTCCATGTATTAGTGATATCTTATGATGTTTCTTTTTCTGTGTGACTTATGTCACTTAGAATCATCGTACCTGAATCCACTCATTATGCTGCTACGGGCCTGATGACATAGATTTCATTCCTGAGTGATATTGCATTGTACGTAAGTACCACAACTTCTTTATCCATTTTTCGCTTTCTGTGATATTGAACTTGTACCGTAAACGAGGTTCTTGTAAACAGAGCCGTCCCAAACTTTGGGGTGGCTGTGTCTTTTTGATTTTAATTTCCCTAAGCTATAGGACCATAAGTGGAAGTGCCCTAGGCTCTGTTGCTTTGTTTTTTAGATGTTTCAGGAAACACCATACACTTCTCCAGAGTGGCTGTTGGCAATTTACATCCCGCCCATCAGCATAACAAGGCTCCCAGTTCTCCATGGCCTGTCCTGCCTCTCTGGATTTTACACTTTTTTCAGATGGCCCTTTTGACCGGGGGGCAGTGAGACTTCATTGTAGTGCAGATTTCCTTTGCAAGCTTGCTTGGTTGGCCAAAAAGGGCGTATACGTTTTTTCCTGAATATATTCAGGAAAAAACGCATACGCCCTTTTTGGCCAAGTGCATCATTGTGGACGTTCTGCCTCTTTTCCTATGCTTTACATGCAATTCCAGTCTACCTCCTGAAATCGGATTCCTGCAATTCTGCCCCGCTTTCAAGTCCTCTTGGCAGCCTTACTTCAATATATTTTTGGACGATAGCTGTCATTTTTAACTCTGCAGGTTTGTGAATTACAGTGCCCCTGAGCTCCTTTCTTCAACTCGCTTTCTTGTGAGCTGGCCGCAACACCGCAGCATTGCTTCAGGCCCTAGTGTGGTTCCGGCATGGCACGCTGAGCCTTTGGTTAATTCCTCTTCCTGGTGGGAAATGAGAGTTAAATTTGCCCGTCCAGACACCTCCAGCTAGTCTCTCATTGGTTCTCCCTATTCCTGTTCATTTTCCGCAGAAATTGCAAACTGGGCCAAACAGGAGGTTAAAGGCAGTGACTCTCCAAGTGGGGAGAGTTTTAGTAAAGCGTCTGGAATGTTGCACCCGAGTACCAGGGGACAAAAACGGAGACACATTTGAACACGTTTCCCGATCACACGGTGGATCATACTCTGGGTTCCACATGCATGTTTTAGCTGAAGGAAGAATCCCTTAAACCTGGAGAGTTGAGACCCATGGAATGGGTACCATTCAATATGACTTCAAAAGTTCTGCATTGGCTCACCGAACCTCACCAATCCTATCACTGCTGCGCTTATGCCACTGTACACACGCTTGATTCTCTTTCGGAGACATATAAATACATAGATTTTAAGATTCTTACTAGTCAGGTATATTCTTAGACGTTTAATATGGGGTGTTGAGTCCTCTTCGTTGAGCAAGGAGTAGCTCTTGTCTATTACATATTTGGCTTATGGAACGGTATCTGTGCTAATTTCAATCTCTGGTTTTATGCAGCACCCCAACTCACCTTTTCCCTTAAGCAAGCGTAAGTTGGTTTTCTACATTTGAGACCTTGTTCTGTTTTGTAATTCAGTTCCTGTGTAGCCAAGTTTACATTCCGTGTATTAGTGATATCTTATGATGTTTCTTTTTCTGTGTGACTTATCTCACTTAGAATCATCGTACCTGAATCCACTCATTATGCTGCTATGGGCCTGATGACATAGATTTCATTGCTGAGTGATATTGCATTGTACGTAAGTACCACAACTTCTTTATCCATTTTTCGCTTTCTGTGATATTGAACTTGTACCGTAAACGAGGTTCTTGTAAACAGAGCCGTCCCAAACTTTGGGGTGGCTGTGTCTTTTTGATTTTAATTTCCCTAAGCTATAGGACCATAAGTGGAAGTGCCCTAGGCTCTGTTGCTTTGTTTTTTAGATGTTTCAGGAAACACCATACACTTCTCCAGAGTGGCTGTTGGCAATTTACATCCCGCCCATCAGCATAACAAGGCTCCCAATTCTCCATGAGCTGTCCTGCCTTTCTGGATTTTACACTTTTTTCAGATGGCCCTTTTGACTGGGGGGCAGTGAGACTTCATTGTACTGCAGATTTCCTTTGCAAGCTTGCTTGGTTGGCCAAAAAGGGCGTATGCGTTTTTTCCTGAATATATTCAGGAAAAAACGCATACGCCCTTTTTGGCCAAGTGCATCATTGTGGACGTTCTGCCTCTTTTCCTATGCTTTACATGCAATTCCAGTCTACCTCCTGAAATCGGATTCCTGCAATTCTGCCCCGCTTTCGAGTCCTCTTGGCAGCCTTACTTCAATATATTTTTGGACGATAGCTGTCATTTATAACTCTGCAGGTTTGTGAATTACAGTGCCCCTGAGCTCCTTTCTTCAACTCGCTTTCTTGTGAGCTGGCCGCAACACCGCAGGATTGCTTCAGGCCCTAGTGTGGTTCCGGTATGGCACGCTGAGCCTTTGGTTAATTCCTCTTCCTGGTGGGAAATGAGAGTTAAATTTGCCCGTCCAGACACCTCCAGCTAGTCTCTCATTGGTTCTCCCTATTCCTGTTCATTTTCCGCAGAAATTGCAAACTGGGCCAAACAGGAGGTTAAAGGCACTGACTCTCCAAGTGGGGAGAGTTTTAGTAAAGCGTCTGGAATGTTGCACCCGAGTACCAGGGGACAAAAACTTAGACACATTGGAACACGTTTCCCGATCACACGGTGGATCATACTCTGGGTTCCACATGCATGTTTTAGCTGAAGGAAGAATCCCTTAAACCTGGAGAGTTGAGACCCATGGAATGGGTACCATTCAATATGCCTTCAAAGGTTCTGCATTGGCTCACCGAACCTCACCAATCCTATCACTGCTGCGCTTATGCCACTGTACACACGCTTGATTCTCTTTCGGAGACATATAAATCCATAGATTTTAAGATTCTTACTAGTCAGGTATATTCTTAGACGTTTAATATGGGGTGTTGAGTCCTCTTCGTTGAGCAAGGAGTAGCTCTTGTCTATTACATATTTGGCTTATGGAACGGTATCTGTGCTAATTTCAATCTCTGGTTTTATGCAGCACCCCAACTCACCTTTCCCCTTAAGCAAGCATAAGTTGGTTTTCTACATTTGAGACCTTGTTCTGTTTTGTAATTCAGTTCCTGTGTAGCCAAGTTTACATTCCGTGTATTAGTGATATCTTATGATGTTTCTTTTTCTGTGTGACTTATCTCACTTAGAATCATCGTACCTGAATCCACTCATTATGCTGCTATGGGCCTGATGACATAGATTTCATTGCTGAGTGATATTGCATTGTACGTAAGTACCACAACTTCTTTATCCATTTTTCGCTTTCTGTGATATTGAACTTGTACCGTAAACGAGGTTCTTGTAAACAGAGCCGTCCCAAACTTTGGGGTGGCTGTGTCTTTTTGATTTTAATTTCCCTAAGCTATAGGACCATAAGTGGAAGTGCCCTAGGCTCTGTTGCTTTGTTTTTTAGATGTTTCAGGAAACACCATACACTTCTCCAGAGTGGCTGTTGGCAATTTACATCCCACCCATCAGCATAACAAGGCTCCCAATTCTCCATGAGCTGTCCTGCCTTTCTGGATTTTACACTTTTTTCAGATGGCCCTTTTGACTGGGGGGCAGTGAGACTTCATTGTACTGCAGATTTCCTTTGCAAGCTTGCTTGGTTGGCCAAAAAGGGCGTATGCGTTTTTTCCTGAATATATTCAGGAAAAAACGCATACGCCCTTTTTGGCCAAGTGCATCATTGTGGACGTTCTGCCTCTTTTCCTATGCTTTACATGCAATTCCAGTCTACCTCCTGAAATCGGATTCCTGCAATTCTGCCCCGCTTTCGAGTCCTCTTGGCAGCCTTACTTCAATATATTTTTGGACGATAGCTGTCATTTATAACTCTGCAGGTTTGTGAATTACAGTGCCCCTGAGCTCCTTTCTTCAACTCGCTTTCTTGTGAGCTGGCCGCAACACCGCAGGATTGCTTCAGGCCCTAGTGTGGTTCCGGTATGGCACGCTGAGCCTTTGGTTAATTCCTCTTCCTGGTGGGAAATGAGAGTTAAATTTGCCCGTCCAGACACCTCCAGCTAGTCTCTCATTGGTTCTCCCTATTCCTGTTCATTTTCCGCAGAAATTGCAAACTGGGCCAAACAGGAGGTTAAAGGCACTGACTCTCCAAATGGGGAGAGTTTTAGTAAAGCGTCTGGAATGTTGCACCCGAGTACCAGGGGACAAAAACTGAGACACATTGGAACACGTTTCCCGATCACACGGTGGATCATACTCTGGGTTCCACATGCATGTTTTAGCTGAAGGAAGAATCCCTTAAACCTGGAGAGTTGAGACCCATGGAATGGGTACCATGCAATATGACTTCAAAGGGTCTGCATTTGCTCACCGAACCTCACCAATCCTATCACTGCTGCGTTTATGCCGCTGTACACACGCTTGATTCTCTTTCGGAGACATATAAATCCATAGGTTTTAAGATTATTACTAGTCAGGTATATTCTTAGACGTTTAATATGGGGTGTTGAGTCCTCTTCGTTGAGCAAGGAGTAGCTCTTGTCTATTACATATTTGGCTTATGGAACGGTATCTGTGCTAATTTCAATCTCTGGTTTTATGCAGCACCCCAACTAACCTTTCCCCTTAAGCAAGCATAAGTTGGTTTTCTACATTTGAGACCTTGTTCTGTTTTGTAATTCAGTTCCTGTGTAGCCAAGTTTACATTCCGTGTATTAGTGATATCTTATGATGTTTCTTTTTCTGTGTGACTTATCTCACTTAGAATCATCGTACCTGAATCCACTCATTATGCTGCTATGGGCCTGATGACATAGATTTCATTGCTGAGTGATATTGCTTTGTACGTACCTACCACAACTTCTTTATCCATTTTTCACTTTCTGTGATATTGAACTCGAACTGTAAACGAGGTTCTTGTAAACAGAGCCGTCCCAAACTTTGGGCTGGCTGTGTCTTTTTGATTTTAATTTCCCTAATCTATAGGACCATAAGTGGAAGTGCCCTAGGCTCTGTTGCTTTGTTTTTTAGATGTTTCAGGAAACACCATACACTTCTCCAGAGTGGCTGTTGGCAATTTACATCCCGCCCATCAGCATAACAAGGTTCCCAGTTCTCCATGGCCTGTCCTGCCTTTCTGGATTTTACACTTTTTTCAGATGGCCCTTTTGACCGGGGGGCAGTGAGACTTCATTGTAGTGCAGATTTCCTTTGCAAGCTTGCTTGGTTGGCCAAAAAGGGCGTATGCGTTTTTTCCTGAATATATTCAGGAAAAAACGCATACGCCCTTTTTGGCCAAGTGCATCATTGTGGACGTTCTGCCTCTTTTCCTATGCTTTACATGCAATTCCAGTCTACCTCCTGAAATCGGTTTCCTGCAATTCTGCCCCGCATTCAAGTCCTCTTGGCAGCCTTACTTCAATATATTTTTGGACGATAGCTGTCATTTTTAACTCTGCAGGTTTGTGTATTACAGTGCCCCTGAGCTGCTTTCTTCAACTCGCTTTCTTGTGAGCTGGCCGCAACACCCCAGGATTGTTTCAGGCCCTAGTGTGGTTCCGGCATGGCACGCTGAGCCTTTGGTTAATTCCTCTTCCTGGTGGGAAATGAGAGTTAAATTTGCCCGTCCAGACACCTCCAGCTAGTCTCTCATTGGTTCTCCCTATTTCTGTTCATTTTCCGCAGAAATTGCAAACTGGGCCAAACAGGAGGTTAAAGGCACTGTCTCTCCAAGTGGGGAGAGTGTTAGTAAAGCGTCTGGAATGTTGCACCCGAGTACCAGGGGACAAAAACTGAGACACATTTGAACACGTTTCCCAATCACACGGTGGATCATACTCTGGGTTCCACATGCATGTTTTAGCTGAAGGAAGAATCCCTTAAACCTGGAGAGTTGAGACCCATGGAATGGCTACCATGCAATATGACTTCAAAGGGTCTGCATTTGCTCATCAAACCTCACCAATCCTATCACTGCTGCGTTTATGCCGCTGTACACATGCTTGATTCTCTTTTGGAGACATATAAATCCATAGGTTTTAAGATTATTACTAGTCAGGTATATTCTTAGGCGATTAATATGGGGTGTAGAGTCCACTTCGTTGAGCAAGGAGTAGCTCTTGTCTATTACATATTTGGCTTATGGAATGGTATCTGTGCTAATTTCAATCTCTGGTTTTATGCAGAAACCCAACTCACCTTTCCCCTTAAGCAAGCATAAGTTGGTTTTCTACATTTGAGACCGTGTTCTGTTTTGTAATTCAGTTTCTGTGTAGCCAAGTTTACATTCCGTGTAGTAGTGATATTTTATGATGTTTCTTATTCTGTGTGACTTATTTCACTTAGAATCATCGTACCTGAATCCACTCATTATGCTGCTATGGGCCTGATGACATAGATTTCATTGCTGAGTGATATTGCATTGTACGTAAGTACCACAACTTCTTTATCCATTTTTCACTTTCTGTGATATTGAACTTGTACCGTAAACGAGGTTCTTGTAAACAGAGCCGTCCCAAACTTTCGGGTGGCTGTGTATTTTTGATTTTAATTTCCCTAAGCTATAGGACCATAAGTGGAAGTGCCCTAGGCTCTGTTGCTTTGTTTTTTAGATGTTTCAGGAAACACCATACACTTCTCCAGAGTGGCTGTTGGCAATTTACATCCCGCCCATCAGCATAACAAGGCTCCCAATTCTCCATGGCCTGTAAGGCCTTTCTGGATTTTATACTTTTTTCAGTGGCCCTTTTGACCGGGGGGCAGTGAGACTTCATTGTAGTGCAGATTTCCTTTGTAAGCTTGCTTGGTTGGCCAAAAAGGGCGTATGCGTTTTTTCCTGAATATATTCAGGAAAAAACGCATACGCCCTTTTTGGCCAAGTGCATCATTGTGGACGTTCTGCCTCTTTTCCTATGCTTTACATGCAATTCCAGTCTACCTCCTGAAATCGGTTTCCTGCAATTCTGCCCCGCTTTCAAGTCCTCTTGGCAGCCTTACTTCAATATATTTTTGGACGATAGCTGTCATTTATAACTCTGCAGGTTTGTGAATTACAGTGCCCCTGAGCTCCTTTCTTCAACTCGCTTTCTTGTGAGCTGGCCGCAACACCGCAGGATTGCTTCAGGCCCTAGTGTGGTTCCGGCATGGCACGCTGAGCCTTTGGTTAATTCCTCTTCCTGGTGGGAAATGAGAGTTAAATTTGCCCGTCCAGACACCTCCAGCTAGTCTCTCATTGGTTCTCCCTATTCCTGTTCATTTTCCGCAGAAATTGCAAACTGGGCCAAACAGGAGGTTAAAGGCACTGACTCTCCAAGTGGGGAGAGTGTTAGTAAAGCGTCTGGAATGTTGCCCCCGAGTACCAGGGGACAAAAACTGAGACACATTTGAACACGTTTCCCGATCACACGGTGGATCATACTCTGGGTTCCACATGCATGTTTTAGCTGAAGGAAGAATCCCTTAAACCTGGAGAGTTGAGACCCATGGAATGGCTACCATGCAATATGACTTCAAAGGGTCTGCATTTGCTCATCAAACCTCACCAATCCTATCACTGCTGCGTTTATGCCGCTGTACACATGCTTGATTCTCTTTTGGAGACATATAAATCCATAGGTTTTAAGATTCTTACTAGTCAGGTATATTCTTAGACGTTTAATATGGGGTGTTGAGTCCACTTCGTTGAGCAAGGAGTAGCTCTTGTCTATTACATATTTGGCTTATGGAACGGTATCTGTGCTAATTTCAATCTCTGGTTTTATGCAGCACCCCAACTCACCTTTCCCCTTAAGCAAGCATAAGTTGGTTTTCTACATTTGAGATCCTGTTCTGTTTTGTAATTCAGTTCCTGTGTAGCCAAGTTTACATTCCATGTATTAGTGATATCTTATGATGTTTCTTTTTCTGTGTGACTTATGTCACTTAGAATCATCGTACCTGAATCCACTCATTATGCTGCTACGGGCCTGATGACATAGATTTCATTCCTGAGTGATATTGCATTGTACGTAAGTACCACAACTTCTTTATCCATTTTTCGCTTTCTGTGATATTGAACTTGTACCGTAAACGAGGTTCTTGTAAACAGAGCCGTCCCAAACTTTGGGGTGGCTGTGTCTTTTTGATTTTAATTTCCCTAAGCTATAGGACCATAAGTGGAAGTGCCCTAGGCTCTGTTGCTTTGTTTTTTAGATGTTTCAGGAAACACCATACACTTCTCCAGAGTGGCTGTTGGCAATTTACATCCCGCCCATCAGCATAACAAGGCTCCCAGTTCTCCATGGCCTGTCCTGCCTCTCTGGATTTTACACTTTTTTCAGATGGCCCTTTTGACCGGGGGGCAGTGAGACTTCATTGTAGTGCAGATTTCCTTTGCAAGCTTGCTTGGTTGGCCAAAAAGGGCGTATGCGTTTTTTCCTGAATATATTCAGGAAAAAACGCATACGCCCTTTTTGGCCAAGTGCATCATTGTGGACGTTCTGCCTCTTTTCCTATGCTTTACATGCAATTCCAGTCTACCTCCTGAAATCGGATTCCTGCAATTCTGCCCCGCTTTCAAGTCCTCTTGGCAGCCTTACTTCAATATATTTTTGGACGATAGCTGTCATTTTTAACTCTGCAGGTTTGTGAATTACAGTGCCCCTGAGATCCTTTCTTCAACTCGCTTTCTTGTGAGCTGGCCGCAACACCGCAGCATTGCTTCAGGCCCTAGTGTGGTTCCGGCATGGCACGCTGAGCCTTTGGTTAATTCCTCTTCCTGGTGGGAAATGAGAGTTAAATTTGCCCGTCCAGACACCTCCAGCTAGTCTCTCATTGGTTCTCCCTATTCCTGTTCATTTTCCGCAGAAATTGCAAACTGGGCCAAACAGGAGGTTAAAGGCAGTGACTCTCCAAGTGGGGAGAGTTTTAGTAAAGCGTCTGGAATGTTGCACCCGAGTACCAGGGGACAAAAACGGAGACACATTTGAACACGTTTCCCGATCACACGGTGGATCATACTCTGGGTTCCACATGCATGTTTTAGCTGAAGGAAGAATCCCTTAAACCTGGAGAGTTGAGACCCATGGAATGGGTACCATTCAATATGACTTCAAAAGTTCTGCATTGGCTCACCGAACCTCACCAATCCTATCACTGCTGCGCTTATGCCACTGTACACACGCTTGATTCTCTTTCGGAGACATATAAATACATAGATTTTAAGATTCTTACTAGTCAGGTATATTCTTAGACGTTTAATATGGGGTGTTGAGTCCTCTTCGTTGAGCAAGGAGTAGCTCTTGTCTATTACATATTTGGCTTATGGAACGGTATCTGTGCTAATTTCAATCTCTGGTTTTATGCAGCACCCCAACTCACCTTTTCCCTTAAGCAAGCGTAAGTTGGTTTTCTACATTTGAGACCTTGTTCTGTTTTGTAATTCAGTTCCTGTGTAGCCAAGTTTACATTCCGTGTATTAGTGATATCTTATGATGTTTCTTTTTCTGTGTGACTTATCTCACTTAGAATCATCGTACCTGAATCCACTCATTATGCTGCTATGGGCCTGATGACATAGATTTCATTGCTGAGTGATATTGCATTGTACGTAAGTACCACAACTTCTTTATCCATTTTTCGCTTTCTGTGATATTGAACTTGTACCGTAAACGAGGTTCTTGTAAACAGAGCCGTCCCAAACTTTGGGGTGGCTGTGTCTTTTTGATTTTAATTTCCCTAAGCTATAGGACCATAAGTGGAAGTGCCCTAGGCTCTGTTGCTTTGTTTTTTAGATGTTTCAGGAAACACCATACACTTCTCCAGAGTGGCTGTTGGCAATTTACATCCCGCCCATCAGCATAACAAGGCTCCCAATTCTCCATGAGCTGTCCTGCCTTTCTGGATTTTACACTTTTTTCAGATGGCCCTTTTGACTGGGGGGCAGTGAGACTTCATTGTACTGCAGATTTCCTTTGCAAGCTTGCTTGGTTGGCCAAAAAGGGCGTATGCGTTTTTTCCTGAATATATTCAGGAAAAAACGCATACGCCCTTTTTGGCCAAGTGCATCATTGTGGACGTTCTGCCTCTTTTCCTATGCTTTACATGCAATTCCAGTCTACCTCCTGAAATCGGATTCCTGCAATTCTGCCCCGCTTTCGAGTCCTCTTGGCAGCCTTACTTCAATATATTTTTGGACGATAGCTGTCATTTATAACTCTGCAGGTTTGTGAATTACAGTGCCCCTGAGCTCCTTTCTTCAACTCGCTTTCTTGTGAGCTGGCCGCAACACCGCAGGATTGCTTCAGGCCCTAGTGTGGTTCCGGTATGGCACGCTGAGCCTTTGGTTAATTCCTCTTCCTGGTGGGAAATGAGAGTTAAATTTGCCCGTCCAGACACCTCCAGCTAGTCTCTCATTGGTTCTCCCTATTCCTGTTCATTTTCCGCAGAAATTGCAAACTGGGCCAAACAGGAGGTTAAAGGCACTGACTCTCCAAGTGGGGAGAGTTTTAGTAAAGCGTCTGGAATGTTGCACCCGAGTACCAGGGGACAAAAACTTAGACACATTGGAACACGTTTCCCGATCACACGGTGGATCATACTCTGGGTTCCACATGCATGTTTTAGCTGAAGGAAGAATCCCTTAAACCTGGAGAGTTGAGACCCATGGAATGGGTACCATTCAATATGCCTTCAAAGGTTCTGCATTGGCTCACCGAACCTCACCAATCCTATCACTGCTGCGCTTATGCCACTGTACACACGCTTGATTCTCTTTCGGAGACATATAAATCCATAGATTTTAAGATTCTTACTAGTCAGGTATATTCTTAGACGTTTAATATGGGGTGTTGAGTCCTCTTCGTTGAGCAAGGAGTAGCTCTTGTCTATTACATATTTGGCTTATGGAACGGTATCTGTGCTAATTTCAATCTCTGGTTTTATGCAGCACCCCAACTCACCTTTCCCCTTAAGCAAGCATAAGTTGGTTTTCTACATTTGAGACCTTGTTCTGTTTTGTAATTCAGTTCCTGTGTAGCCAAGTTTACATTCCGTGTATTAGTGATATCTTATGATGTTTCTTTTTCTGTGTGACTTATCTCACTTAGAATCATCGTACCTGAATCCACTCATTATGCTGCTATGGGCCTGATGACATAGATTTCATTGCTGAGTGATATTGCATTGTACGTAAGTACCACAACTTCTTTATCCATTTTTCGCTTTCTGTGATATTGAACTTGTACCGTAAACGAGGTTCTTGTAAACAGAGCCGTCCCAAACTTTGGGGTGGCTGTGTCTTTTTGATTTTAATTTCCCTAAGCTATAGGACCATAAGTGGAAGTGCCCTAGGCTCTGTTGCTTTGTTTTTTAGATGTTTCAGGAAACACCATACACTTCTCCAGAGTGGCTGTTGGCAATTTACATCCCGCCCATCAGCATAACAAGGCTCCCAATTCTCCATGAGCTGTCCTGCCTTTCTGGATTTTACACTTTTTTCAGATGGCCCTTTTGACTGGGGGGCAGTGAGACTTCATTGTACTGCAGATTTCCTTTGCAAGCTTGCTTGGTTGGCCAAAAAGGGCGTATGCGTTTTTTCCTGAATATATTCAGGAAAAAACGCATACGCCCTTTTTGGCCAAGTGCATCATTGTGGACGTTCTGCCTCTTTTCCTATGCTTTACATGCAATTCCAGTCTACCTCCTGAAATCGGATTCCTGCAATTCTGCCCCGCTTTCGAGTCCTCTTGGCAGCCTTACTTCAATATATTTTTGGACGATAGCTGTCATTTATAACTCTGCAGGTTTGTGAATTACAGTGCCCCTGAGCTCCTTTCTTCAACTCGCTTTCTTGTGAGCTGGCCGCAACACCGCAGGATTGCTTCAGGCCCTAGTGTGGTTCCGGTATGGCACGCTGAGCCTTTGGTTAATTCCTCTTCCTGGTGGGAAATGAGAGTTAAATTTGCCCGTCCAGACACCTCCAGCTAGTCTCTCATTGGTTCTCCCTATTCCTGTTCATTTTCCGCAGAAATTGCAAACTGGGCCAAACAGGAGGTTAAAGGCACTGACTCTCCAAATGGGGAGAGTTTTAGTAAAGCGTCTGGAATGTTGCACCCGAGTACCAGGGGACAAAAACTGAGACACATTGGAACACGTTTCCCGATCACACGGTGGATCATACTCTGGGTTCCACATGCATGTTTTAGCTGAAGGAAGAATCCCTTAAACCTGGAGAGTTGAGACCCATGGAATGGGTACCATGCAATATGACTTCAAAGGGTCTGCATTTGCTCACCGAACCTCACCAATCCTATCACTGCTGCGTTTATGCCGCTGTACACACGCTTGATTCTCTTTCGGAGACATATAAATCCATAGGTTTTAAGATTATTACTAGTCAGGTATATTCTTAGACGTTTAATATGGGGTGTTGAGTCCTCTTCGTTGAGCAAGGAGTAGCTCTTGTCTATTACATATTTGGCTTATGGAACGGTATCTGTGCTAATTTCAATCTCTGGTTTTATGCAGCACCCCAACTAACCTTTCCCCTTAAGCAAGCATAAGTTGGTTTTCTACATTTGAGACCTTGTTCTGTTTTGTAATTCAGTTCCTGTGTAGCCAAGTTTACATTCCGTGTATTAGTGATATCTTATGATGTTTCTTTTTCTGTGTGACTTATCTCACTTAGAATCATCGTACCTGAATCCACTCATTATGCTGCTATGGGCCTGATGACATAGATTTCATTGCTGAGTGATATTGCTTTGTACGTACCTACCACAACTTCTTTATCCATTTTTCACTTTCTGTGATATTGAACTCGAACTGTAAACGAGGTTCTTGTAAACAGAGCTGTCCCAAACTTTGGGGTGACTGTGTCTTTTTGATTTTAATTTCCCTAAGCTATAGGACCATAAGTGGAAGTGCCCTAGGCTCTGTTGCTTTGTTTTGTAGATGTTTCAGGAAACACCATACACTTCTCCAGAGTGGCTGTTGGCAATTTACATCCCGCCCATCAGCATAACAAGGTTCCCAGTTCTCCATGGCCTGTCCTGCCTTTCTGGATTTTACACTTTTTTCAGATGGCCCTTTTGACCGGGGGGCAGTGAGACTTCATTGTAGTGCAGATTTCCTTTGCAAGCTTGCTTGGTTGGCCAAAAAGGGCGTATGCGTTTTTTCCTGAATATATTCAGGAAAAAACGCATACGCCCTTTTTGGCCAAGTGCATCATTGTGGACGTTCTGCCTCTTTTCCTATGCTTTACATGCAATTCCAGTCTACCTCCTGAAATCGGTTTCCTGCAATTCTGCCCCGCATTCAAGTCCTCTTGGCAGCCTTACTTCAATATATTTTTGGACGATAGCTGTCATTTTTAACTCTGCAGGTTTGTGTATTACAGTGCCCCTGAGCTGCTTTCTTCAACTCGCTTTCTTGTGAGCTGGCCGCAACACCCCAGGATTGTTTCAGGCCCTAGTGTGGTTCCGGCATGGCACGCTGAGCCTTTGGTTAATTCCTCTTCCTGGTGGGAAATGAGAGTTAAATTTGCCCGTCCAGACACCTCCAGCTAGTCTCTCATTGGTTCTCCCTATTTCTGTTCATTTTCCGCAGAAATTGCAAACTGGGCCAAACAGGAGGTTAAAGGCACTGTCTCTCCAAGTGGGGAGAGTGTTAGTAAAGCGTCTGGAATGTTGCACCCGAGTACCAGGGGACAAAAACTGAGACACATTTGAACACGTTTCCCAATCACACGGTGGATCATACTCTGGGTTCCACATGCATGTTTTAGCTGAAGGAAGAATCCCTTAAACCTGGAGAGTTGAGACCCATGGAATGGCTACCATGCAATATGACTTCAAAGGGTCTGCATTTGCTCATCAAACCTCACCAATCCTATCACTGCTGCGTTTATGCCGCTGTACACATGCTTGATTCTCTTTTGGAGACATATAAATCCATAGGTTTTAAGATTATTACTAGTCAGGTATATTCTTAGGCGATTAATATGGGGTGTAGAGTCCACTTCGTTGAGCAAGGAGTAGCTCTTGTCTATTACATATTTGGCTTATGGAATGGTATCTGTGCTAATTTCAAT
Source organism: Pseudorca crassidens (assembly GCF_039906515.1). NCBI lineage: Eukaryota > Metazoa > Chordata > Mammalia > Artiodactyla > Delphinidae > Pseudorca > Pseudorca crassidens. Next base: position 163,962,938 of record NC_090296.1, read on the forward strand.
CTCTGGTTTTATGCAGAAACCCAACTCACCTTTCCCCTTAAGCAAGCATAAGTTGGTTTTCTACATTTGAGACCGTGTTCTGTTTTGTAATTCAGTTTCTGTGTAGCCAAGTTTACATTCCGTGTAGTAGTGATATCTTATGATGTTTCTTTTTCTGTGTGACTTATCTCACTTAGAATCATCGTAGCTGAATCCACTCATTATGCTGCTACGGACCTGATGATATAGATTTCATTGCTGAGTGATATTGCATTGTACGTAAGTACCACAAAATCTTTGTCCATTTTTCACTTTCTGTGATATTGAACTTGTACTGTAAACGAGGTTCTTGTAAACAGAGCCATCCCAAACTTTGGGGTGGCTGTGTCTTTTTGATTTTAATTTCCCTAAGCTATAGGACCATAAGTGGAAGTGCCCTAGGCTCTGTTGCTTTGTTTTTTAGATGTTTCAGGAAACACCATACACTTCTCCAGAGTGGCTGTTGGCAATTTACATCCCGCCCATCAGCATAACAAGGCTCCCAATTCTCCATGGCCTGTCCTGCCTTTCTGGATTTTACACATTTTTCAGATGGCCCTTTTGACCGGGGGGCAGTGAGACTTCATTGTAGTGCAGATTTCCTTTGCAAGCTTGCTTGGTTGGCCAAAAAGGGCGTATGCGTTTTTTCCTGAATATATTCAGGAAAAAACGCATACGCCCTTTTTGGCCAAGTGCATCATTGTGGACGTTCTGCCTCTTTTCCTATGCTTTACATGTAATTCCAGTCTACCTCCTGAAATCGGATTCCTGCAATTCTGCCCCGCTTTCGAGTCCTCTTGGCAGCCTTACTTCAATATATTTTTGGACGATAGCTGTCATTTATAACTCTGCAGGTTTGTGAATTACAGTGCCCCTGAGCTCCTTTCTTCAACTCGCTTTCTTGTGAGCTGGCCGCAACACCGCAGGATTGCTTCAGGCCCTAGTGTGGTTCCGGCATGGCACGCTGAGCCTTTGGTTAATTCCTCTTCCTGGTGGGAAATGAGAGTTAAATTTGCCCGTCCAGACACCTCCAGCTAGTCTCTCATTGGTTCTCCCTATTCCTGTTCATTTTCCGCAGAAATTGCAAACTGGGCCAAACAGGAGGTTAAAGGCACTGACTCTCCAAGTGGAGAGAGTTTTAGTAAAGCGTCTGGAATGTTGCACCCGAGTACCAGGGGACAAAAACTGAGACACATTTGAACACGTTTCCCGATCACACGGTGGATCATACTCTGGGTTCCACATGCATGTTTTAGCTGAAGGAAGAATCCCTTAAACCTGGAGAGTTGAGACCCATGGAATGGGTACCATGCAATATGACTTCAAAGGTTCTGCATTGGCTCACCGAACCTCACCAATCCTATCACTGCTGCGCTTATGCCACTGTACACACGCTTGATTCTCTTTCGGAGACATATAAATCCATAGATTTTAAGATTCTTCCTAGTCAGGTATATTCTTAGACGTTTAATATGGGGTGTTGAGTCCTCTTCGTTGAGCAAGGAGTAGCTCTTGTCTATTACATATTTGGCTTATGGAATGGTATCTGTGCTAATTTCAATCTCTGGTTTTATGCAGCACCCCAACTCACCTTTCCCCTTAAGCAAGCATAAGTTGGTTTTCTACATTTGAGACCCTGTTCTGTTTTGTAATTCAGTTCCTGTGTAGCCAAGTTTACATTCCGTGTAGTAGTGATATCTTATGATGTTTCTTTTTCTGTGTGACTTATCTCACTTAGAATCATCGTACCTGAATCCACTCATTATGCTGCTATGGGCCTGATGACATAGATTTCATTGCTGAGTGATAATGCATTGTACGTAAGTACCACAACTTCTTTATCCATTTTTCGCTTTCTGTGATATTGAACTTGTACCGTAAACGAGGTTCTTGTAAACAGACCCGTCCCAAACTTTGGGGTGGCTGTGTCTTTTTGATTTTAATTTCCCTAAGCTACAGGACCATAAGTGGCAGTGCCCTAGGCTCTGTTGCTTTGTTTTTTAGATGTTTCAGGAAACACCATACACTTCTCCAGAGTGGCTGTTGGCAATTTACATCCCACCCATCAGCATAACAAGGCTCCCAGTTCTCCATGGCCTGTCCTGCCTTTCTGGATTTTACACTTTTTTCAGATGGCCCTTTTGACCGGGGGGCAGTGAGACTTCATTGTAGTGCAGATTTCCTTTGCAAGCTTGCTTGGTTGGCCAAAAAGGGCGTATGCGTTTTTTTCTGAATATAATCAGGAAAAAATGCATACGCCCTTTTTGGCCAAGTGCATCATTGTGGACGTTCTGCCTCTTTTCCTATGCTTTACATGCAATTCCAGTCTACCTCCTGAAATCGGTTTCCTGCAATTCTGCCCCGCTTTCAAGTCCTCTTGGCAGCCTTACTTCAATATATTTTTGGACGATAGCTGTCATTTTTAACTCTGCACGTTTGTGAATTACAGTGCCCCTGAGCTCCTTTCTTCAACTCGCTTTCTTGTGAGCTGGCCGCAACACCGCAGGATTGCTTCAGGCCCTAGTGTGGTTCCGGCATGGCATGCTGAGCCTTTGGTTAATTCCTCTTCCTGGTGGGAAATGAGAGTTAAATTTGCCCGTCCAGACACCTCCATCTAGTCTCTCATTGGTTCTCCCTATTCCTGTTCATTTTCCGCAGAAATGGCAAACTGGGCCAAACAGGAGGTTAAAGGCACTGACTCTCCAAGTTGAGAGAGTGTTAGTAAAGCGTCTGGAATGTTGCACCCGAATACCAGGGGACGAAATCTGACACATCTGAACACGTTTCCCGATCACACGGTGGATCATACTCTGGGTTCCACATGCATGTTTTAGCTGAAGGAAGATTCCCTTAAACCTGGAGAGTTGAGACCCATGGAATGGGTACCATGCAATATGACTTCAAAGGGTCTGCATTTGCTCACCGAACCTCACCAATCCTATTACTGCTGCATTTATGCCTCTGTAGACACGCTTGATTCTCTTTCGGAGACATATAAATCCATAGGTTTTAAGATTCTTACTAGTCAGGTATATTCTTAGACGTTTAATATGGGGTGTTGAGTCCACTTCGTTGAGCAAGGAGTAGCTCTTGTCTATTACATATTTGGCTTATGGAACGGTATCTGTGCTAATTTCAATCTCTGGTTTTATGCAGCACCCCAACTCACCTTTCCCCTTAAGCAAGCATAAGTTGGTTTTCTACATTTGAGATCCTGTTCTGTTTTGTAATTCAGTTCCTGTGTAGCCAAGTTTACATTCCATGTATTAGTGATATCTTATGATGTTTCTTTTTCTGTGTGACTTATGTCACTTAGAATCATCGTACCTGAATCCACTCATTATGCTGCTACGGGCCTGATGACATAGATTTCATTCCTGAGTGATATTGCATTGTACGTAAGTACCACAACTTCTTTATCCATTTTTCACTTTCTGCGATATTGAACTTGTACAATAAACGAGATTCTTGTAAACAGAGCCGGCCCAAACTTTGGGGTGCCTGTGTCTTTTTGATTTTAATTTCCCTAAGCTATAGGACCATAAGTGGAAGTGCCCTAGGCTCTGTTGCTTTGTTTTTTAGATGTTTCAGGAAACACCATACACTTCTCCAGAGTGGCTGTTGGCAATTTACATCCCGCCCATCAGCATAACAAGGCTCCCAATTCTCCATGGCCTGTCCTGCCTTTCTGGATTTTACACATTTTTCAGATGGCCCTTTTGACCGGGGGGCAGTGAGACTTCATTGTACTGCAGATTTCCTTTGCAAGCTTGCTTGGTTGGCCAAAAAGGGCGTTTGCGTTTTTTCCTGAATATATTCAGGAAAAAATGCATACGCCCTTTTTGGCCAAGTGCATCATTGTGGACGTTCTGCCTCTTTTCCTATGTTTTACATGTAATTCCAGTCTACCTCCTGAAATCGGATTCCTGCAATTCTGCCCCACTTTCGAGTCCTCTTGGCAGCCTTACTTCAATATATTTTTGGACGATAGCTGTCATTTATAACTCTGCAGGTTTGTGAATTACAGTGCCCCTGAGCTCCTTTCTTCAACTCGCTTTCTTGTGAGCTGGCCGCAACACCGCAGGATTGCTTCAGGCCCTAGTGTGGTTCCGGCATGGCACGCTGAGCCTTTGGTTAATTCCTCTTCCTGGTGGGAAATGAGAGTTAAATTTGCCCGTCCAGACACCTCCAGCTAGTCTCTCATTGGTTCTCCCTATTCCTGTTCATTTTCCGCAGAAATTGCAAACTGGGCCAAACAGGAGGTTAAAGGCACTGACTCTCCAAGTGGAGAGAGTTTTAGTAAAGCGTCTGGAATGTTGCGCCCGAGTACCAGGGGACAAAAACTGAGACACATTTGAACACGTTTCCCGATCACACGGTGGATCATACTCTGGGTTCCACATGCATGTTTTAGCTGAAGGAAGAATCCCTTAAACCTGGAGAGTTGAGACCCATGGAATGGGTACCATGCAATATGACTTCAAAGGTTCTGCATTGACTCACTGAACCTCACCAATCCTATCACTGTTGCGCTTATGCCACTGTACACACGCTTGATTCCCTTTCGGAGACATATAAATCCATAGGTTTTAAGATTCTTCCTAGTCAGGTATATTCTTAGACGTTTAATATGGGGTGTTGTGTCCTCTTCGTTGAGCAAGGAGTAGCTCTTGTCTATTACATATTTGGCTTATGGAACGGTATCTGTGCTAATTTCAATCTCTGGTTTTATGCAGCACCCCAACTCACCTTTCCCCTTAAGCAAGCATAAGTTGGTTTTCTACATTTGAGACCCTGTTCTGTTTTGTAATTCAGTTCCTGTGTAGCCAAGTTTACATTCCGTGTAGTAGTGATATCTTATGATGTTTCTTTTTCTGTGTGACTTATCTCACTTAGAATCATCGTACCTGAATCCACTCATTATGCTGCTACGGGCCTGATGACATAGATTTCATTGCTGAGTGATATTGCATTGTACGTAAGTACCACAACTTCTTTATCCATTTTTCGCTTTCTGTGATATTGAACTTGTACCGTAAACGAGGTTCTTGTAAACAGAGCCATCCCAAACTTTGGGGTGGCTGTGTCTTTTTGATTTTAATTTCCCTAAGCTACAGGACCATAAGTGGCAGTGCCCTAGGCTCTGTTGCTTTGTTTTTTAGATGTTTCAGGAAACACCATACACTTCTCCAGAGTGGCTGTTGGCAATTTACATCCCGCCCATCAGCATAACAAGGCTCCCAGTTCTCCATGGCCTGTCCGGCCTTTCTGGATTTTACACTTTTTTCAGATGGCCCTTTTGACCGGGGGGCAGTGAGACTTCATTGTAGTGCAGATTTCCTTTGCAAGCTTGCTTGGTTGGCCAAAAAGGGCGTATGCGTTTTTTTCTGAATATATTCAGGAAAAAATGCATACGCCCTTTTTGGCCAAGTGCATCATTGTGGACGTTCTGCCTCTTTTCCTATGCTTTACATGCAATTCCAGTCTACCTCCTGAAATCGGTTTCCTGCAATTCTGCCCCGCTTTCAAGTCCTCTTGGCAGCCTTACTTCAATATATTTTTGGACGATAGCTGTCATTTTTAACTCTGCACGTTTGTGAATTACAGTGCCCCTGAGCTCCTTTCTTCAACTCGCTTTCTTGTGAGCTGGCCGCAACACCGCAGGATTGCTTCAGGCCCTAGTGTGGTTCCGGCATGGCACGCTGAGCCTTTGGTTAATTCCTCTTCCTGGTGGGAAATGAGAGTTAAATTTGCCCGTCCAGACACCTCCAGCTAGTCTCTCATTGGTTCTCCCTATTCCTGTTCATTTTCCGCAGAAATTGCAAACTGGGCCAAACAGGAGGTTAAAGGCACTGACTCTCCAAGTGGAGAGAGTTTTAGTAAAGCGTCTGGAATGTTGCACCCGAGTACCAGGGGACAAAAACTGAGACACATTTGAACACGTTTCCCGATCACACGGTGGATCATACTCTGGGTTCCACATGCATGTTTTAGCTGAAGGAAGAATCCCTTAAACCTGGAGAGTTGAGACCCATGGAATGGGTACCATGCAATATGATTTCAAAGTGTCTGCATTTGCTCACCGAACCTCACCAATCCTATCACTGCTGCGTTTATGCCGCTGTACACACTCTTGATTCTCTTTTGGAGACATATAAATCCATAGGTTTTAAGATTCTTACTAGTCAGATATATTCTTAGACGTTTAATATCGGGTGTTGAGTCCACCTCGTTGAGCAAGGAGTAGCTCTTGTCTATTACATATTTGGCTTATGGAATGGTATCTGTGCTAATTTCAATCTCTGGTTTTATGCAGCACCCCAACTCACCTTTCCCCTTAAGCAAGCATAAGTTGGTTTTCTACATTTGAGACCCTGTTCTGTTTTGTAATTCAGTTCCTGTGTAGCCAAGTTTACATTCCGTGTAGTAGTGATATCTTATGATGTTTCTTTTTCTCTGTGAATTATTTCACTTAGAATCATCGTACCTGAATCCACTCGTTATGCTGCTACGGGCCTGATGACATAGATTTCATTGCTGAGTGATATTGTATTGTACGTAAGTACCACAAATTCTTTATCCATTTTTCGCTTTCTGTGATATTGAACTTGTACCGTAAATGAGGTTCTTGTAAACAGAGCCGTCCCAAACTTTGGGGTGGCTGTGTCTTTTTGATTTTAATTTCCCTAAGCTATAGGACCATAATTGGAAGTGCCCTAGGCTCTGTTGCTTTGTTTTTTAGATGTTTCAGGAAACACCATACACTTCTCCAGAGTGGCTGTTGGGAATTTACATCCCGCCCATCAGCATAACAAGGCTCCCACGTCTCCATGGCCTGTCCTGCCTTTCTGGATTTTACACTTTTTTCAGATGGCCCTTTTGACCGGGGGGCAGTGAGACTTCATTGTAGTGCACATTTCATTTGCAAGCTTGCTTGGTTGGCCAAAAAGGGCGTATGCGTTTTTTCCTGAATATATTCAGGAAAAAACGCATACACCCTTTTTGGCCAAGTGCATCATTGTGGACGTTCTGCCTCTTTTCGTATGCTTTACATGCAATTCCAGTCTACCTCCTGAAATCGGATTCCTGCAATTCTGCCCCCCTTTCGAGTCCTCTTGGCAGCCTTACTTCAATATATTTTTGGACGATAGCTGTCATTTATAACTCTGCAGGTTTGTGAATTACAGTGCCCCTGAGCTCCTTTCTTCAACTCGCTTTCTTGTGAGCTGGCCGCAACACCGCAGGATTGCTTCAGGCCCTAGTGTGGTTCCGGCATGGCACGCTGAGCCTTTGGTTAATTCCCCTTCCTGGTGGGAAATGAGAGTTAAATTTGCCCGTCCAGACACCTCCAGCTAGTCTCTCATTGGTTCTCCCTATTCCTGTTCATTTTCCGCAGAAATTGCAAACTGGGCCAAACAGGAAGTTAAAGGCACTGACTCTCCAAGTGGGGAGAGTGTTAGTAAAGCGTCTGGAATGTTGCACCCGAGTACCAGGGGACGAAAACTGAGACACATTTGAACACGTTTCCCGATCACACGGTGGATCATACTCTGGGTTCCACATGCATGTTTTAGCTGAAGGAAGAATCCCTTAAACCTGGAGAGTTGAGACCCATGGAATGGGTACCATGCAATATGACTTCAAAGGGTCTGCATTTGCTCACCGAACCTCACCAATCCTATCACTGCTGCATTTATGCCGCTGTACACACGCTTGATTCTCTTTCGGAGACATAGAAATCCATAGGTTTTAAGATTTTTACTAGGCAGGTATATTCTTAGGAGTTTAATATGGGGTGTTGTGTCCTCTTCGTTGAGCAAGGAGTAGCTCTTGTCTATTACATATTTGGCTTATGGAACGGTATCTGTGCTAATTTCAACTCTGGTTTTATGCAGCACCCCAACTCACCTTTCTCCTTAAGCAAGCATAAGTTGGTTTTCTACATTTCAGACCCTGTTCTGTTTTGTAATTCAGTTCCTGGGTAGCCAAGATTACATTCCATGTAGTAGTGATAACTTATGATGTTTCTTTTTCTGTGTGACTTATTTCACTTAGAATCATCGTACCTGAATCCACTCATTATGCTGCTACGGGCCTGATGACATAGATTTCATTGCTGAGTGATATTGCCTTGTACGTAAGTACCACAACTTCTTTATCCATTTTTCACTTTCTGCGATATTGAAATTGTACCGTAAACGAGGTTCTTGTAAACAGAGCTGTCCCAAACTTTGGGGCGGCAGTGTCTTTTTGATTTTAATTGCCCTAAGCTGTAGGACCATAAGTGGAAGTGCCCTAGGCTCTGTTGCTTTGTTTTTTAGATGTTTCAGGAAACACCATACTCTTCTCCAGAGTGGCTGTTGGCAATTTACATCCCGCCCTTCAGCATAACAAGGCTCCCACGTCTCCATGGCCTGTCCTGCCTTTCTGGATTTTACACTTTTTTCAGATGGCCCTTTTGACCGGGGTCAGTGAGACTTCATTGTAGTGCAGATTTCCTTTGTAAGCTTGCTTGGTTGGCCAAAAAGGGCGTATGCGTTTTTTCCTGAATATATTCAGGAAAAAACGCATACGCCCTTTTTGGCCAAGTGCATCATTGTGGACGTTCTGCGTCTTTTCCTATGCTTTACATGCAATTCCAGTCTACCTCCTGAAATCGGTTTCCTGCAATTCTGCCCCGCTTTCAAGTCCTCTTGGCAGCCTTACTTCAATATATTTTTGGACGATAGCTGTCATTTATAACTCTGCAGGTTTGTGAATTACAGTGCCTCTGAGCTCCTTTCTTCAACTCGCTTTCTTGTGAGCTGGCCGCAACACTGCAGGATTGCTTCAGGCCCTAGTGTGGTTCCGGCATGGCACGCTGAGCCTTTGGTTAATTCCTCTTCCTGGTGGGAAATGAGAGTTAAATTTGCCCATCCAGACACCTCCAGCTAGTCTCTCATTGGTTCTCCCTATTCCTGTTCATTTTCCGCAGAAATTGCAAACTGGGCCAAACAGGAGGTTAAAGGCACTGACTCTCCAAGTGGGGAGAGTGTTAGTAAAGCGTCTGGAATGTTGCCCCCGAGTACCAGGGGACGAAAACTGAGACACATTTGAACACGTTTCCCGATCACACGGTGGATCATACTCTGGGTTCCACATGCATGTTTTAGCTGAAGGAAGAATCCCTTAAACCTGGAGAGTTGAGACCCATGGAATGGGTACCATGCAATATGACTTCAAAGGGTCTGCATTGGCTCACCGAACCTCACCAATCCTATCACTGCTGCGTTTATGCCGCTGTACACACTCTTGATTCTCTTTTGGAGACATATAAATCCATAGGTTTTAAGATTCTTACTAGTCATGTATATTCTTAGACGTTTAATATCGGGTGTTGAGTCCACTTCGTTGAGCAAGGAGTAGCTCTTGTCTATTACATATTTGGCTTATGGAATGGTATCTGTGCTAATTTCAATCTCTGGTTTTATGCAGCACCCCAACTCACCTTTCCCCTTAAGCAAGCATAAGTTGGTTTTCTACATTTGAGACACTGTTCTGTTTTGTAATTCAGTTCTTGTGTAGCCAAGTTTACATTCCATGTAGTAGTGATATCTTATGATGTTTCTATTTCTGTGTGACTTATTTCACTTAGAATCATAATACCTGAATCCACTCATTATGCTGCTATGGGCCTGATGACATAGATTTCATTGCTGAGTAATATTGCATTGTACGTAAGTACCACGAATTCTTTATCCATTTTTCGCATTCTGCGATATTGAAATTGTACCGTAAACGAGGTTCTTGTAAACAGAGCCGTCCCAAACTTTGGGGCGGCTGTGTCTTTTTGATTTTAATTGCCCTAAGCTGTAGGACCATAAGTGGAAGTGCCCTAGGCTCTGTTGCTTTGTTTTTTAGATGTTTCAGGAAACACCATACACTTCTCCAGAGTGGCTGTTGGGAATTTACATCCCGCCCATCAGCATAACAAGGCTCCCACGTCTCCATGGCCTGTCAGGCCTTTCTGGATTTTACACTTTTTTCAGATGGCCCTTTTGACCGGGGGGCAGTGAGACTTCATTGTAGTGCACATTTCCTTTGCAAGCTTGCTTGGTTGGCCAAAAAGGGTGTATGAGTTTTTTCCTGAATATATTCAGAAAAAAACACATACGCCCTTTTTGGCCAAGTGCATCATTGTGGACGTTCTGCCTCTTTTCCTATGCTTTACGTGCAATTCCGGTCTACCTCCTGAAATCGGTTTCCTGCAATTCTGCCCCGCTTTCAAGTCCTCTTGGCAGCCTTACTTCAATATATTTTTGGATGATAGCTGTCATTTATAACTCTGCAGGTTTGTGAATTACAGTGCCCCTGAGCTCCTTTCTTCAACTCGCTTTCTTGTGAGCTGGCCACAACACCGCAGCCTTGCTTCAGGCCCTAGTGTGGTTCCGGCATGGCACGCTGAGCCTTTGGTTAATTCCTCTTCCTGGTGGGAAATGAGAGTTAAATTTGCCCGTCCAGACACCTCCAGCTAGTCTCTCATTGGTTCTCCCTATTCCTGTTCATTTTCCGCAGAAATTGCAAACTGGGCCAAACAGGAGGTTAAAGGCATTGACTCTCCAAGTGGGAAGAGTGTTAGTAAAGCGTCTGGAATGTTGCACACGAGTACCAGGGGACGAAACCTGAGACACATTTGAACACGTTTCCCGATCACACGGTGGATCATACTCTGGGTTCCACATGCATGTTTTAGCTGAAGGAAGAATCCCTTAAACCTGGAGAGTTGAGACCCATGGAATGGGTACCATGCAATATGACTTCAAAGGTTCTGCATTTGCTCACCGAACCTCACCAATCCTATCACTGCTGCGTTTATGCCGCTGTACACACGCTTGATTCTCTTTCGGAGACATAGAAATCCATAGGTTTTAAGATTTTTACTAGGCAGGTATATTCTAAGGCGTTTAATATGGGGTGTTGTGTCCTCTTCGTTGAGCAAGGAGTAGCTCTTGTCTATTACATATTTGGCTTATGGAACGGTATCTGTGCTAATTTCAATCTCTGGTTTTATGCAGCACCCCAACTCACCTTTATCCTTAAGCAAGCATAAGTTGGTTTTCTACATTTCAGACCCTGTTCTGTTTTGTAATTCAGTTCCTGGGTAGCCAAGATTACATTCCATGTAGTAGTGATAACTTATGATGTTTCTTTTTCTGTGTGACTTATTTCACTTAGAATCATCGTACCTGAATCCACTCATTATGCTGCTACGGGCCTGATGACATAGATTTCATTGCTGAGTGATATTGCCTTGTACGTAAGTACCACAACTTCTTTATCCATTTTTCACTTTCTGTGATATTGAATTTGTACTGTAAATGACGTTCTTGGAAACAGAGCCATCCCAAACTTTGAGGTGGCTGTGTCTTTTTGATTTTAATTTCCCTAAGCTATAGGACCATAAGTGGAAGTGCCCTAGGCTCTGTTGCTTTGTTTTGTAGATGTTTCAGGAAACACCATACACTTCTCCAGAGTGGCTGTTGGCAATTTACATCCCGCCCATCAGCATAACAAGGCTCCCAGGTCTCCATGGCCTGTCCTGCCTTTCTGGATTTTACACATTTTTCAGATGGCCCTTTTGACCAGGGGGCAGTGAGACTTCATTGTAGTGCAGATTTCCTTTGCAAGCATGCTTGGTTGGCCAAAAAGTGCGTATGCGTTTTTTCCTGAATATGTTCAGTAAAAAATGCATACGCCCTTTTTGGCCAAGTGCATCATTGTGGACGTTCTGCCTCTTTTCCTATGCTTTACATGCAATTCCAGTCTACCTCCTGAAACCGGTTTCCTGCAATTCTGCCCCGCTTTCAAGTCCTCTTGGCAGCCTTACTTCAATATATTTTTGGACGATAGCTGTCATTTTTAACTCTGCAGGTTTGTGAATTACAGTGCCCCTGAGCTCCTTTCTTCAACTCGCTTTCTTGTGAGCTGGCCGCAACACCGCAGGATTGCTTCAGGCCCTAGTGTGGTTCCGGCATGGCACGCTGAGCCTTTGGTTAATTCCTCTTCCTGGTGGGAAATGAGAGTTAAATTTGCCCGTCCAGACACCTCCAGCTAGTCTCTCATTGGTTCTCCCTATTCCTGTTCATTTTCCGCAGAAATTGCAAACTGGGCCAAACAGGAGGTTAAAGGCACTGACTCTCCAAGTGGGGAGAGTGTTAGTAAAGCGTCTGGAATGTTGCACCCGAGTACCAGAGGACGAAACCTGAGACACATTTGAACACGTTTCCCGATCACACGGTGGATCATACTCTGGGTTCCACATGCATGTTTTAGCTGAAGGAAGAATCCCTTAAACCTGGAGAGTTGAGACCCATGGAATGGGTACCATGCAATATGACTTCAAAGGGTCTGCATTGGCTCACCGAACCACACCAATCCTATCACTGCTGCGTTTATGCTGCTGTACACACGCTTGATTCTCTTTCGGAGACATAGAAATCCATAGGTTTTAAGATTTTTACTAGGCAGGTATATTCTTAGGCGTTTAATATGGGGTGTTGATTCCACTTGGTTGAGCAAGGAGTAGCTCTTGTCTATTACATATTTGGCTTATGGAACGGTATCTGTGCTAATTTCAATCTCTGGTTTTATGCAGCACCCCAACTCACCTTTCTCCTTAAGCAAGCATAAGTTGGTTTTCTACATTTGAGAACCTGTTCTGTTTTGTAATTCAGTTCCTGGGTAGCCAAGATTACATTCCGTGTAGTAGTGATAACTTATGATGTTTCTTATTCTATGTGACTTATTTCACTTAGAATCATCGTACCTGAATCCACTCATTATGCTGCTATGGGCCTGATGACATAGATTTCATTGCTGAGTGATATGGCATTGTACGTAAGTACCACAACTTCTTTATCCATTTTACACTTTCTGTGATATTGAACTTGTACCGTAAACGAGGTTCTTGTAAACAGAGCCGTCCCAAACTTTCGGGTGGCTGTGTATTTTTGATTTTAATTTCCCTAAGCTATAGGACCATAAGTGGAAGTGCCCTAGGCTCTGTTGCTTTGTTTTTTAGATGTTTCAGGAAACACCATACACTTCTCCAGAGTGGCTGTTGGCAATTTACATCCCGCCCATCAGCATAACAAGGCTCCCAGTTCTCCATGGGCTGTCCTGCCTTTCTGGATTTTACACTTTTTTCAGATGGCCCTTTTGACCGGGGGGGCAGTGAGACTTCATTGTAGTGCAGATTTCCTTTGCAAGCTTGCTTGGTTGGCCCAAAAGGGCGTATGCATTTTTTCCTGAGTATATTCAGGAAAAAACGCATACGCCCTTTTTGGCCAAGTGCATCATTGTGGACGTTCTGCCTCTTTTCCTATGCTTTACATGCAATTCCAGTCTACCTCCTGAAATCGGTTTCCTGCAATTCTGCCCCGCTTTCAAGTCCTCTTGGCAGCCATACTTCAATATATTTTTGGACTATAGCTGTCATTTATAACTCTGCAGGTTTGTGAATTACAGTGCCCCTGAGCTCCTTTCTTCAACTCGCTTTCTTGTGAGCTGGCAGCAACACCGCAGCATTGCTTCAGGCCCTAGTGTGGTTCCGGCATGGCACGCTGAGCCTTTGGTTAATTCCTCTTCCTGGTGGGAAATGAGAGTTAAATTTGCCCGTCCAGACACCTCCAGCTAGTCTCTCATTGGTTCTCCCTATTCCTGTTCATTTTCCGCAGAAATTGCAAACTGGGCCAAACAGGAGATTAAAGGCACTGACTCTCCAAGTGGGAAGAGTGTTAGGAAAGCGTCTGGAATGTTGCACACGAGTACCAGGGGACGAAACCTGAGACACATTTGAACACGTTTCCCGATCACACGGTGGATCATACTCTGAGTTCCACATGCATGTTTTAGCTGAAGGAAGAATCCCTTAAACCTGGAGAGTTGAGACCCATGGAATGGGTACCATGCAATATGACTTCAAAGGTTCTGCATTGGCTCACCGAACCTCACCAATCCTATCACTGCTGCGTTTATGCCGCTGTACACACGCTTGATTCTCTTTCGGAGACATAGAAATCCATAGGTTTTAAGATTTTTACTAGGCAGGTATATTCTTAGGCGTTTAATATGGGGTGTTGTGTCCTCTTCGTTGAGCAAGGAGTAGCTCTTGTCTATTACATATTTGGCTTATGGAACGGTATCTGTGCTAATTTCAATCTCTGGTTTTATGCAGCACCCCAACTCACCTTTCTCCTTAAGCAAGCATAAGTTTGTTTTCTACATTTCAGACCCTGTTCTGTTTTGTAATTCAGTTCCTGGGTAGCCAAGATTACATTCCATGTAGTAGTGATAACTTATGATGTTTCTTTTTCTGTGTGACTTATTTCACTTAGAATCATCGTACCTGAATGCACTCATTATGCTGCTACGGGCCTGATGACATAGATTTCATTGCTGAGTGATATTGCCTTGTACGTAAGTACCACAACTTCTTTATCCATTTTTCACTTTCTGTGATATTGAATTTGTACTGTAAATGACGTTCTTGGAAACAGAGCCATCCCAAACTTTGAGGTGGCTGTGTCTTTTTGATTTTAGTTTCCCTACGCTATTGGACCATAAGTGGAAGTGCCCTAGGCTCTGTTGCTTTGTTTTGTAGATGTTTCAGGAAACACCATACACTTCTCCAGAGTGGCTGTTGGCAATTTACATCCCGCCCATCAGCATAACAAGGCTCCAAGTTCTCCATGGCCTGTCCTGCCTTTCTGGATTTTACACATTTTTCAGATGGCCCTTTTGACCGGGGGGCAGTGAGACTTCATTGTAGTGCAGATTTCCTTTGCAAGCATGCTTGGTTGGCCAAAAAGTGCGTATGCGTTTTTTCCTGAATATATTCAGTAAAAAATGCATACGCCCTTTTTGGCCAAGTGCATCATTGTGGACGTTCTGCCTCTTTTCCTATGCTTTACATGCAATTCCAGTCTACCTCCTGAAACCGGTTTCCTGCAATTCTGCCCCGCTTTCAAGTCCTCTTGGCAGCCTTACTTCAATATATTTTTGGACGATAGCTGTCATTTATAACTCTGCAGGTTTGTGAATTACAGTGTCCCTGAGCTCCTTTCTTCAACTTGCTTTCTTGTGAGCTGGCCGCAACACCGCAGGATTGCTTCAGGCCCTAGTGTGGTTCCGGCATGGCACGCTGAGCCTTTGGTTAATTCCTCTTCCTGGTGGGAAATGAGAGTTAAATTTGCCCGTCCAGACACCTCCAGCTAGTCTCTCATTGGTTCTCCCTATTCCTGTTCATTTTCCGCAGAAATTGCAAACTGGGCCAAACAGGAGGTTAAAGGCACTGACTCTCCAAGTGGGGAGAGTGTTAGTAAAGCGTCTGGAATGTTGCACCCGAGTACCAGGGGACGAAAAGTGAGACATTTGAACACGTTTCCCGATCACACGGTGGATCATACTCTGTGTTCCACATGCATGTTTTAGCTGAAGGAAGAATCCTTTAAACCTGGAGAGTTGAGACCCATGGAATTGGTACCATGCAATATGACTTCAAAGGGTCTGCATTTGCTCACCGAACCTCACCAATCCTATCACTGCTGTGCTTACGCCGCTGTACACACGCTTGATTCTCTTTCAGAGACATAGAAATCCATAGGTTTTAAGATACTTAGTAGTCAGGTATATTCTTAGGCGTTTAATATGGGGTGTAGAGTCCACTTCGTTGAGCAAGGAGTAGCTCTTGTCTATTACGTATTTGGCTTATGGAACGGTATCTGTGCTAATTTCAATCTGTGGTTTTATGCAGCACCCCAACTCACCTTTCCCCCTAAGCAATCATAAGTTGGTTTTCTACATTTGAGACCCTGTTCTGTTTTGTAATTCAGTTTCTGTGTAGCCAAGTTTACATTCCGTGTAGTAATGATATCTTATGATGTTTCTTTTTCTGAGTGACTTATTTCACTTAGAATCATCGTACCTGAATCCACTCATTATGCTGCTACGGGCCTGATGACATAGATTTCATTGCTGAGTGATATTGCATTGTACGTAAGTACCACAATTTCTTTATCCATTTTTCACTTTCTGTGATATTGAATTTCTACAGTAAACGAGGTTCTTGTAAACAGAGCCGTCCCAAACTTTGGGGTGGCTGTGTCTTTTTGATTTTAGTTTCCCTAAGCTATAGGACCATAAGTGGAAGTGCCCTAGGCTCTGTTGCTTTGTTTTTTAGATGTTTCAGGAAACACCATACACTTCTCCAGAGTGGCTGTTGGCAATTTACATCCCGCCCATCAGCATAACAATGCTCCCACGTCTCCATGGCCTGTCCTGCCTTTCTGGATTTAACATTTTTTCACATGGCACTTTTGACCGGGGGGCAGTGAGACTTCATTGTAGTGCAGATTTCCTTTGCAAGCTTGCTTGGTTGGCCAAAAAGGGCGTATGCGTTTTTTCCTGAATATATTCAGGAAAAAGCGCATATGACCTTTTTGGCCAAGTGCATCATTGTGGACGTTCTGCCTCTTTTCCTATGCTTTACATGCAATTCCAGTCTACCTCCTGAAATCAGTTTCCTGCAATTCTGCCCCGCTTTCAATTCCTCTTGGCAGCCTTACTTCAATATATTTTTGGACGATAGCTGTCATTTATAACTCTGCAGGTTTGTGAATTACAGTGCCCCTGAGCTCCTTTCTTCAACTCGCTTTCTTGTTAGCTGGCCACAACACCGCAGCATTGCTTCAGGCCCTAGTGTGGTTCCGGCATGGCACACTGAGCCTTTGGTTAATTCCTCTTCCTGGTGGGAAATGAGAGTTAAATTTGCCCGTCCAGACACCTCCAGCTAGTCTCTCATTGGTTCTCCCTATTCCTGTTCATTTTCCGCAGAAATTGCAAACTGGGCCAAACAGGAGGTTAAAGGCACTGACTCTCCAAGTGGGAAGAGTGTTAGTAAAGCGTCTGGAATGTTGCACACGAGTACCAGGGGACGAAACCTGAGACACATTTGAACACGTTTCCCGATCACACGGTGGATCATACTCTGGGTTCCACATGCATGTTTTAGCTGAAGGAAGAATCCCTTAAACCTGGAGAGTTGAGACCCATGGAATGGCTACCATGCAATATGACTTCAAAGGGTCTGCATTTGCTCACCGAACCTCACCAATCCTATCACTGCTGCATTTATGCCGCTGTACACACGCTTGATTCTCTTTCGGAGACATAGAAATCCATAGGTTTTAAGATTTTTACTAGGCAGGTATATTCTTAGGCGTTTAATATGGGGTGTTGTGTCCTCTTCGTTGAGCAAGGAGTAGCTCTTGTCTATTACATATTTGGCTTATGGAACGGTATCCGTGCTAATTTCAATCTCTGGTTTTATGCAGCACCCCAACTCACCTTTCTCCTTAAGCAAGCATAAGTTGGTTTTCTACATTTCAGACCCTGTTCTGTTTTGTAATTCAGTTCCTGGGTAGCCAAGATTACATTCCATGTAGTAGTGATAACTTATGATGTTTCTTTTTCTGTGTGACTTATTTCACTTAGAATCATCGTACCTGAATTCACTCATTATGCTGCTACGGGCCTGATGACATAGATTTCATTGCTGAGTGATATTGCCTTGTATGTAAGTACCACAACTTCTTTATCCATTTTTCACTTTCTGCGATATTGAACTTGTACCGTGAACGAGGTTCTTGTAAACAGAGCCGTCCCAAACTTTGAGGTGGCTGTGTCTTTTTTATTTTAATTTCCCTAAGCTATAGGACCATAAGTGGAAGTGCCCTAGGCTCTGTTGCTTTGTTTTTTAGATGTTTCAGGAAACACCATACACTTCTCCAGAGTGGCTGTTGGCAATTTACATCCCACCCTTCAGCATAACAAGGCTCCCAGTTCTCCATGGCCTGTCAGGCCTTTCTGGATTTTATACTTTTTTCAGTGGCCCTTTTGACCGGGGGGCAGTGAGACTTCATTGTAGTGCAGATTTCCTTTGTAAGCTTGCTTGGTTGGCCAAAAAGGGCGTATGCGTTTTTTCCTGAATATATTCAGGAAAAAACGCATACGCCCTTTTTGGCCAAGTGCATCATTGTGGACGTTCTGCCTCTTTTCCTATGCTTTACATGCAATTCCAGTCTACCTCCTGAAATCGGTTTCCTGCAATTCTGCCCCGCTTTCAAGTCCTCTTGGCAGCCTTACTTCAATATATTTTTGGACGATAGCTGTCATTTATAACTCTGCAGGTTTGTGAATTACAGTGCCCCTGAGCTCCTTTCTTCAACTCGCTTTCTTGTGAGCTGGCCGCAACACCGCAGGATTGCTTCAGGCCCTAGTGTGGTTCCGGCATGGCACGCTGAGCCTTTGGTTAATTCCTCTTCCTGGTGGGAAATGAGAGTTAAATTTGCCCGTCCAGACACCTCCAGCTAGTCTCTCATTGGTTCTCCCTATTCCTGTTCATTTTCCGCAGAAATTGCAAACTGGGCCAAACAGGAGGTTAAAGGCACTGACTCTCCAAGTGGGGAGAGTGTTAGTAAAGCGTCTGGAATGTTGCCCCCGAGTACCAGGGGACGAAAACTGAGACACATTTGAACACGTTTCCCGATCACACGGTGGATCATACTCTGGGTTCCACATGCATGTTTTAGCTGAAGGAAGAATCCCTTAAACCTGGAGAGTTGAGACCCATGGAATGGGTACCATGCAATATGACTTCAAAGGGTCTGCATTGGCTCACCGAACCTCACCAATCCTATCACTGCTGCGTTTATGCCGCTGTACACACTCTTGATTCTCTTTTGGAGACATATAAATCCATAGGTTTTAAGATTCTTACTAGTCATGTATATTCTTAGACGTTTAATATCGGGTGTTGAGTCCACTTCGTTGAGCAAGGAGTAGCTCTTGTCTATTACATATTTGGCTTATGGAATGGTATCTGTGCTAATTTCAATCTCTGGTTTTATGCAGCACCCCAACTCACCTTTCCCCTTAAGCAAGCATAAGTTGGTTTTCTACATTTGAGACACTGTTCTGTTTTGTAATTCAGTTCTTGTGTAGCCAAGTTTACATTCCATGTAGTAGTGATATCTTATGATGTTTCTTTTTCTGTGTGACTTATTTCACTTAGAATCATCGTACCTGAATCCACTCATTATGCTCCTACGGGCCTGATGACATAGATTTCATTGCTGAGTGATATTGCCTTGTACGTAAGTACCACAACTTCTTTATCCATTTTTCACTTTCTGTGATATTGAATTTGTACTGTAAATGACGTTCTTGGAAACAGAGCCATCCCAAACTTTGAGGTGGCTGTGTCTTTTTGATTTTAATTTCCCTAAGCTATAGGACCATAAGTGGAAGTGCCCTAGGCTCTGTTGCTTTGTTTTGTAGATGTTTCAGGAAACACCATACACTTCTCCAGAGTGGCTGTTGGCAATTTACATCCCGCCCATCAGCATAACAAGGCTCCCAGTTCTCCATGGCCTGTCCTGCCTTTCTGGATTTTACACATTTTTCAGATGGCCCTTTTGACCGGGGGGCAGTGAGACTTCATTGTAGTGCAGATTTCCTTTGCAAGCATGCTTGGTTGGCCAAAAAGTGCGTATGCGTTTTTTCCTGAATATGTTCAGTAAAAAATGCATACGCCCTTTTTGGCCAAGTGCATCATTGTGGACGTTCTGCCTATTTTCCTATGCTTTACATGCAATTCCAGTCTACCTCCTGAAACCGGTTTCCTGCAATTCTGCCCCGCTTTCAAGTCCTCTTGGCAGCCTTACTTCAATATATTTTTGGACGATAGCTGTCATTTATAACTCTGCAGGTTTGTGAATTACAGTGCCCCTGAGCTCCTTTCTTCAACTCGCTTTCTTGTGAGCTGGCCGCAACACCGCAGGATTGCTTCAGGCCCTAGTGTGGTTCCGGCAAGGCACGCTGAGCCTTTGGTTAATTCCTCTTCCTGGTGGGAAATGAGAGTTAAATTTGCCCCTCCAGACACCTCCAGCTAGTCTCTCATTGGTTCTCCCTATTCCTGTTCATTTTCCGCAGAAATTGCAAACTGGGCCAAACAGGAGGTTAAAGGCACTGACTCTCCAAGTGGGGAGAGTGTTAGTAAAGCGTCTGGAATGTTGCACCCGAGTACCAGGGGACGAAACCTGAGACACATTTGAACACGTTTCCCGATCACACGGTGGATCATACTCTGGGTTCCACATGCATGTTTTAGCTGAAGGAAGAATCCCTTAAACCTGGAGAGTTGAGACCCATGGAATGGGTACCATGCAATATGACTTCAAAGGTCTACATTGGCTCACCGAACCTTACCAATCCTATCACTGCTGCGTTTATGCCGCTGTACACACGCTTGATTCTCTTTCGGAGACATAGAAATCCATAGGTTTTAAGATTCTTACTAGTCAGGTATATTCTTAGGCGTTTAATATGGGGTGTAGAGTCCACTTTGTTGAGCAAGGAGTAGCTCTTGTCTATTACATATTTGGCTTATGGAACGGTATCTGTGCTAATTTCAATCTCTGGTTTTATGCAGCACCCCAACTCACCTTTCCCCTTAAGCAAGCATAAGTTGGTTTTCTACATTTGAGACCCTGTTCTGTTTTGTAATTCAGTTCCTGTGTAGCCAAGTTTACATTCCGTGTAGTAGTGATATCTTATGATGTTTCTTTTTCTGTGTGACTTATTTCACTTAGAATCATCGTACCTGAATCCACTCATTATGCTGCTACGGGCCTGATGACATAGATTTCATTGCTGAGTGATATTGCATTGTACGTAAGTACCACAACTTCTTTATCCATTTTTCGCTTTCTGTGATATTGAACTTGTACCGTAAACGAGGTTCTTGTAAACACAGCTGTCCCAAACTTTGGGGTGGCTGTGTCTTTTTGATTTTAATTTCCCTAAGCTATAGGACCATAAGTGGAATTGCCCTAGGCTCTGTTGCTTTGTTTTTTAGATGTTTCAGGAAACACCATACACTTCTCCAGAGTGGCTGTTGGCAATTTACATCCCGCCCATCAGCATAACAAGGCTCCCAGTTCTCCATGGCCTGTCCTACCTTTCTGGATTTTACACTTTTTTCAGATGGCCCTTTTGACTGGGGGGCAGTGAGACTTCATTGTAGTGCAGATTTCCTTTGCAAGCTTGCTTGGTTGGCCCAAAAGGGCGTATGCGTTTTTTCCTGAATATATTCACGAAAAAACGCATACGCCCTTTTTGGCCAAGTGCATCATTGTGGACGTTCTGCCTCTTTTCCTATGCTTTACATGCAATTCCAGTCTACCTCCTGAAATCGGTTTCCTGCAATTCTGCCCCGCTTTCAAGTCCTCTTGGCAGCCTTACTTCAATATGTTTTTGGACGATAGCTGTCATTTATAACTCTGCAGGTTTGTGAATTACAGTGCCCCTGAGCTCCTTTCTTCAACTCGCTTTCTTGTGAGCTGGCCGCAACACCGCAGCATTGCTTCAGGCCCTAGTGTGGTTCCGGCATGGCACGCTGAGCCTTTGGTTAATTCCTCTTCCTGGTGGGAAATGAGAGTTAAATTTGCCCGTCCAGACACCTCCAGCTAGTCTCTCATTGGTTCTCCCTATTCCTGTTCATTTTCCGCAGAAATTGCAAACTGGGCCAAACAGGAGGTTAAAGGCACTGACTCTCCCAGTGGGGAGAGTGTTAGTAAAGCGTCTGGAATGTTGCACCCGAGTACCAGGGGACGAAACCTGAGACACATTTGAACACGTTTCCCGATCACACGTTGGATCATACTCTGGGTTCCACATGCATGTTTTAGCTGAAGGAAGAATCCCTTAAACCTGGAGAGTTGAGACCCATGGAATGGGTACCATGCAATATGACTTCAAAGGGTCTGCATTTGCTCACCGAACCTCACCAATCCTATCACTGCTGCGTTTATGCCGCTGTACACACGCTTGATTCTCTTTCGGAGTCATAGAAATCCATAGGTTTTAAGATACTTACTAGTCAGCTATATTCTTAGGCGTTTAATATGGGGTGTAGAGTCCACTTCGTTGAGCAAGGAGTAACTATTGTCTATTACATATTTGGCTTATGGAACGGTATCTGTGCTAATTTCAATCTCTGGTTTTATGCAGCACCCCAACTCACCTTTCCCCTTAAGCAAGCATAAGTTGGTTTTCTACATTTGAGACCCTGTTCTGTTTTGTAATTCAGTTCCTGTGTAGCCAAGTTTACATTCCGTGTAGTAGTGATATCTTATGATGTTTCTTTTTCTGTGTGACTTATTTCACTTAGAATCATCGTACCTGAATGCACTCATTATGCTGCTACGGGCCTGATGACATAGATTTCATTGCTGAGTGATATTGCATTGTACGTAAGTACCACAACTTCTTTATCCATTTTTCACTTTCTGTGATATTGAATTTCTACTGTAAACGAGGTTCTTGTAAACAGAGCCATCCCAAACTTTGGGGTGGCTGTGTCTTTTTGATTTTAATTTACCTATGCTATACGACTATAAGTGGAAGTGCCTTAGGCTCTGTTGCTTTGTTTTTTAGATGTTTCAGGAAACACCATACACTTCTCCAGAGTGGCTGTTGGCAATTTACATCCCGCCCATCAGCATAACAAGGCTCCCACGTCTCCATGGCCTGTCCTGCCTTTCTGGATTTTACACATTTTTCAGATGGCCCTTTTGACCGGGGGTGAGTGAGACTTCATTGTAGTGCAGATTTCCTTTGCAAGCTTGCTTGGTTGGCCAAAAAGTGCGTATGCGTTTTTTCCTGAATATATTCAGGAAAAAGCGCATACGCCCTTTTTGGCCAAGTGCATCATTGTGGACGTTCTGCCTCTTTTCCTATGCTTTACATGCAATTCCAGTCTACCTCCTGAAATCGGTTTCCTGCAATTCTGCCCCGCTTTCAAGTCCTCTTGGCAGCCTTACTTCAATATATTTTTGGACGATAGCTGTCATTTATAACTCTGCAGGTTTGTGAATTACAGTGCCCCTGAGCTCCTTTCTTCAACTCGCTTTCTTGTGAGCTGGCCGCAACTCCGCAGGATTGCTTCAGGCCCTAGTGTGGTTCTGGCATGGCACGCTGAGCCTTTGGTTAATTCCTCTTCCTGGTGGGAAATGAGAGTTAAATTTGCCCGTCCAGACACCTCCAGCTAGTCTCTCATTGTTTCTCCCTATTCCTGTTCATTTTCCACAGAAATGGCAAACTGGGCCAAACAGGAGGTTAAAGGCACTGACTCTCCAAGTGGGGAGAGTGTAGTAAAGCGACTGGAATGTTGCACCCGAGTACCAGGGGACGAAAACTGAGACACATTTGAACACGTTTCCCGATCACACGTTGGATCATACTCTGGGTTCCACATGCATATTTTAGCTGAAGGAAGAATCCCTTAAACCTGGAGAGTTGAGACCCATGGAATGGGTACCATGCAATATGACTTCAAAGGGTCTGCATTTGCTCACCGAACCTCACCAATCCTATCACTGCTGCGTTTATGCCGCTGTACACACGCTTGATTCTCTTTCGGAGACATAGAAATCCATAGGTTTTAAGATACTTACTAGTCAGCTATATTCTTAGGCGGTTAATATGTGGTGTAGAGTCCACTTCGTTGAGCAAGGAGTAACTCTTGTCTATTACATATTTGGCTTATGGAACGGTATCTGTGCTAATTTCAATCTCTGGTTTTATGCAGCACCCCAACTCACCTTTCCCCTTAAGCAAGCATAAGTTGGTTTTCTACATTTGAGACCCTGTTCTGTTTTGTAATTCAGTTCCTGTGTAGCCATGTTTACATTTCGTGTAGTAGTGATATCTTATGATGTTTCCTTTTTTGTGTGACTTATTTCACTTAGAATCATCGTACCTGAATGCACTCATTATGCTGCTACGGGCCTGATGACATAGATTTCATTGCTGAGTGATATTGCATTGCACGTAAGTACCATAACTTCTTTATCCATTTATCGCTTTCTGTGATATTGAACTTGTACCGTAAACGAGGTTCTTGTCAACACAGCTGTCCCAAACTTTGGGGTGGCTGTGTCTTTTTGATTTTAATTTCCCTAAGCTATAGGACCATAAGTGGAAGTGCCCTAGGCTCTGTTGCTTTGGTTTTTAGATGTTTCAGGAAACACCATACACTTCTCCAGAGTGGCTGTTGGCAATTTACATCCCGCCCATCAGCATAACAAGGCTCCCAGTTCTCCATGGCCTGTCCTGCCTTTCTGGATTTTATACTTTTTTCAGATGGCCCTTTTGACAGGGGGGCAGTGAGACTTCATTGTAGTGCAGATTTCCTTTGCAAGCTTGCTTGGTTGGCCTAAAAGAGCGTATATGTTTTTTCCTGAATATATTCAGGAAAAAATGCATACGCCCTTTTTCGCCAAGTGCATCATTGTGGACGTTCTGCCTCTTTTCCTATGCTTTACATGCAATTCCAGTCTACCTCCTGAAACCGGTTTCCTGCAATTCTGCCCCGCTTTCAAGTCCTCTTGGCAGCCTTACTTCAATATATTTTTGGACGATAGCTGTCATATTTAACTCTGCAGTTTTGTGAATTACAGTGCCCCTGAGCTCCTTTCTTCAACTCGCTTTCTTGTGAGCTGGCCGCAACACCGCAGGATTGCTTCAGGCCCTAGTGTGGTTCCGGCATGGCACGCTGAGCCTTTGGTTAATTCCTCTTCCTGGTGGGAAATGAGAGTTAAATTTTCCCGTCCAGACACCTCCAGATAGTCTCTCATTGGTTCTCCCTATTCCTGTTCATTTTCCGCAGAAATTGCAAACTGGGCCAAACAGGAGGTTAAAGGCACTGACTCTCCAAGTGGGGAGAGTGTTAGTAAAGCGTCTGGAATGTTGCACCCGAGTACCAGGGGACGAAACCTGAGACACATTTGAACACGTTTCCTGATCACACGGTGGATCATACTCTGGGTTCCACATGCATGTTTTAGCTGAAGGAAGAATCCCTTAAACCTGGAGAGTTGAGACCCATGGAATGGGTACCATGCAATATGACTTCAAAGGTTCTGCATTGGCTCACCGAACCTCACCAATCCTATCACTGCTGCGCTTATGCCACTGTACACACACTTGATTCTCTTTCAGAGACATATAAATCCATAGGTTTTAAGATTCTTACTAGTCAGGTATATTCTTAGACTTTTAATATGGGGTGTTGAGTCCTCTTCGTTGAGCAAGGAGTAGCTCTTGTCTATTACATATTTGGCTTATGGAACGGTATCTGTGCTAATTTCAATCTCTGGTTTTATGCAGCACCCCA
Organism: Pseudorca crassidens; assembly: GCF_039906515.1. Classification (NCBI taxonomy): domain Eukaryota; kingdom Metazoa; phylum Chordata; class Mammalia; order Artiodactyla; family Delphinidae; genus Pseudorca; species Pseudorca crassidens. Next base: position 163,988,232 of record NC_090296.1, read on the forward strand.
ACTCACCTTTCCCCTTAAGCAAGCATAAGTTGGTTTTCTACATTTGAGACCCTGATCTGTTTTGTAATTCAGTTCCTGTGTAGCCAAGTTTACATTCCGTGTAGTAGTGATATCTTATGATGTTTCTTTTTCTGTGTGACTTATCTCACTTAGAATCATCGTACCTGAATCCACTCATTATGCTGCTATGGGCCTGATGACATAGATTTCATTGCTGAGTGATATTGCCTTGTACGTAAGTACCACAACTTCTTTATCCATTTTTTGCTTTCTGTGATATTGAACTTGTACCGTAAACGAGGTTCTTGTAAACAGAGCCGTCCCATACTTTGGGCTGGCTGTGTCTTTTTGATTTTAATTTCCCTAATCTATAGGACCATAAGTGGAACTGCCGTAGGCTCTGTTGCTTTGCTTTTTAGATGTTTCAGGAAACACCATACACTTCTCCAGAGTGGCTGTTGGCAATTTACATCCCGCCCATCAGCATAACAAGGCTCCCAGTTCTCCATGGCCTGTCCTGCCTTTCTGGATTTTATACTTTTTCAGAAGGCCCTTTTGACCGGGGGGCAGTGAGACTTCATTGTAGTGCAGATTTCCTTTGCAAGCTTGCTTGGTTGGCCAAAAAGGGCGTATGCGTTTTTTCCTGAATATATTCAGTAAAAAACGCATACGCCCTTTTTGGCCAAGTGCATCATTGTGGACGTTTTGTCTCTTTTCCTATGCTTTACATGCAATTCCAGTCTACCTCCTGAAATCGGTTTCCTGCAATTCTGCCCCGCTTTCAAGTCCTCTTGGCAGCCTTACTTCAATATATTTTTGGACGATAGCTGTCATTATTAACTCTGCAGGTTTGTGAATACAGTGCCCCTGAGCTCCTTTCTTCAACTCGCTTTCTTGTGAGCTGGCTGCAACACTGCAGGATTGCTTCAGCCCCTAGTGTGGTTCCGACATGGCACGCTGAGCCTTTGGTTAATTCCTCTTCCTGGTGGGAAATGAGAGTTAAATTTGCCCGTCCAGACACCTCCAGCTAGTCTCTCACTGGTTCTCCCTATTCCTGTTCATTTTCCGCAGAAATTGCAAACTGGGCCAAACAGGAGGTTAAAGGCACTGACTCTCCAAGTGGGGAGAGTGTTAGTAAAGCGTCTGGAATGTTGCACCCGAGTACCAGGGGACGAAACCTGAGACACATTTGAACACGTTTCCCGATCACACGGTGGATCATACTCTGGGTTCCACATGCATGTTTTAGCTGAAGGAAGAATCCCTTAAACCTGGAGAGTTGAGACCCATGGAATGGGTACCATGCAATATGACTTCAAAGGTTCTGCATTTGCTCACCGATCCTCACCAATCCTATCACTGCTGCGCTTATGCCACTGTACACACGCTTGATTCTCTTTCGGAGACATATAAATCCATATGTTTTAAGATTCTTACTAGTCAGGTATATTCTTAGACGTTTAATATGGGGTGTTGAGTCCTCTTCGTTGAACAAGGAGTAGCTCTTGTCTATTACATATTTGGCTTATGGAACTGTATCTGTGCTAATTTCAATCTCTGGTTTTATGCAGCACCCCAACTCACCTTTCCCCTTAAGCAAGCATAAGTTGGTTTTCTACATTTGAGACGCTGTTCTGTTTTGTAATTCAGTTCCTGTGTAGCCAAGTTTACATTCCGTGTAGTAGTGATATCTTATGATGTTTCTTTTTCTGTGTGACTTATTTCACTTAGAATCATCGTACCTGAATCCACTCATTATGCTGCTTCGGGCCTGATGATATACATTTCATTGCTGAGTGATATTGCATTGTACGTAAGTAACAAAAATTCTTTATCCATTTTTCGCTTTCTGTGATATTGAACTTGTACCATAAACGAGGTTCTTGTAAACAGAGCCGTCCCAAAGTTTGGGGTGGCTGTGTCTTTTTGATTTTAATTTCCCTAAGCTATAGGACCATAAGTGGAAGTGCCCTAGGCTCTGTTGCTTTGTTTTTTAGATGTTTCAGGAAACACCATACACTTCTCCAGAGTGGCTGTTGGCAATTTACATCCCGCCCATCAGCATAACAAGGCTCCCACATCTCCATGGCCTGTCCTGCCTTTCTGGATTTTACAGTTTTTTCAGATGGCCCTATTGACCGGGGGGCAGTGAGACTTCATTGTAGTGCAGATTTCCTTTGCAAGCTTGCTTGGTTGGCCAAAAAGGGCGTATGCGTTTTTTCCTGAATATATTCAGGAAAAAACGTATACGCCCTTTTTGGCCAAGTGCATCATTGTGGACGTTCTGCCTCTTTTCCTATGCTTTGCATGCAATTCCAGTCTACCTCCTGAAATCGGTGTCCTGCAATTCTGCCCCGATTTCAAGTCCTCTTGGCAGCCTTACTTCAATATACTTTTGGACGATAGCTGTCATTTTTAACTCTGCAGGTTTGTGAATTACAGTGCCCCTGAGCTCCTTTCTTCAACTCGCTTTCTTGTGAGCTGGCCGCAACACCGCAGCATTGCTTCAGGCCCTAGTGTGGTTCCGGCATGGCACGCTGAGCCTTTGGTTAATTCCTCTTCCTGGTGGGAAATGAGAGTTAAATTTGCCCGTCCAGACACCTCCAGCTAGTCTCTCATTGGTTCTCCCTATTCCTGTTCATTTTCCGCAGAAATTGCAAACTGGGCCAAACAGGAGGTTAAAGGCACTGACTCTTCAAGTGGGGACAGTGTTAGTAAAGCATCTGGAATGTTGCACCCGAGTACCAGGGGACGAAACCTGAGACACATTTGAACACGTTTCCCGATCACACGGTGGATCATACTCTGGGTTCCACATGCATGTTTTAGGTGAAGGAAGAATCCCTTAAACCTGGAGAGTTGAGACCCATGGAATGGGTACCATGCAATATGACTTCAAAGGTTCTGCATTTGCTCACCGAACCTCACCAATCCTATCACTGCTGCGCTTATGCCACTGTACACACGCTTGATTCTCTTTCGGAGACATATAAATCCATAGGTTTTAAGATTCTTACTAGTCAGGTATATTCTTAGACGTTTAATATGGGGTGTTGAGTCCTCTTCGTTGGGCAAAGTCTAGCTCTTGTCTATTACATATTTGGCTTATGGAACGGTATCTGTGCTAATTTCAATTTCTGGTTTTATGCAGCACCCCAACTCGCCTTTCCCCTTAAGCAAGCATAAGTTGGTTTTCTACATTTGAGACCCTGTTCTGTTGTGTAATTCAGTTCCTGTGTAGCCAAGTTTACATTCCGTGTAGTAGTGATAACTTATGATGTTTCTTTTTCTGTGTGACTTATCTCACTTAGAATCATCGTACCTGAATCCACTCATTATGCTGCTACGGGCCTGATGACATAGATTTCATTGCTGAGTGATATTGCCTTGTACGTAAGTACCACAACTTCTTTATCCATTTTTCGCTTTCTGTGATATTGAACTTGTACCATAAACGAGGTTCTTGTAAACAGAGCCGTCCCAAACTTTGGGGTGGCTGTGTCTTTTTGATTTTAATTTCCGTAAGCTATAGGACCATAAGTGGAAGTGTCCTAGGCTCTGTTGCTTTGTTTTTTAGATGTTTCAGGAAACACCATACACTTCTCCAGAGTGGCTGTTGGCAATTTACATCCCGCCCATCAGCATAACAAGGCTCCTACGTCTCCATGGCCTGTCCTGCCTTTCAGGATTGTACACTTTTTTCAGATGGCCCTTTTGACCGGGGGGCAGTGAGACTTCATTGTAGTGCAGATTTCCTTTGCAAGCTTGCTTGGTTGGCCCAAAAGGGCGTATGCGTTTTTTCCTGAATATATTCAGGAAAAAACGCATACGCCCTTTTTGGCCAAGTGCATCATTGTGGACGTTCTGCCTCTTTTCCTATGCTTTACATGCAATTCCAGTCTACCTCCTGAAATCGGTGTCCTGCAATTCTGCCCCGCTTTCAAGTCCTCTTGGCAGCCTTACTTCAATATATTTTTGGACGATAGCTGTCATTTATAACTCTGCAGGTTCGTGAATTACAGTGCCTCTGAGCTCCTTTCTTCAACTCGCTTTCTTGTGAGCTGGCCGCAACACCGCAGGATTGCTTCAGGCCCTAGTGTGGTTCCGGCATGGCACGCTGAGCCTTTGGTTAATTCCTCTTCCTGGTGGGAAATGAGAGATAAATTTGCCCGTACAGGCACATCCAGCTAGTCTCTCATTGGTTCTCCCTATTCCTGTTTATTTTCCGCAGAAATGGCAAACTGGGCCAAACAGGAGGTTAAAGACACTGACTCTCCAAGTGGGGAGAGTGTTAGTAAAGTGACTGGAATGTTGCACCCGAGTACCAGGGGACGAAACCTGAGACACATTTGAACACGTTTCCCGATCACACGGTGGATCATACTCTGGGTTCCACATGCATGTTTTAGCTGAAGGAAGAATCCCTTAAACCTGGAGAGTTGAGACCCATGGAATGGGTACCATGCAATATGACTTCAAAGGGTCTGCATTTGCTCACCGAACCTCACCAATCCTATCACTGCTGCGTTTATGCCCCTGTACACACGCTTGATTCTCTTTCGGAGACATAGAAATCCATAGGTTTTAAGATTATTACTAGTCAGGTATATTCTTAGGCGTTTAATATGGGGTGTAGAGTCCACTTCGTTGAGCAAGGAGTAGCTCTTGTCTATTACATATTTGGCTTATGGAACGGTATCTGTGGTAATTTCAATCTCTGGTTTTATGCAGCACCCCAACTCACCTTTCCCCTTAAGCAAGCATAAGTTGGTTTTCTACATTTGAGACCCTGTTCTGTTTTGTAATTCAGTTCCTGTGTAGCCAAGTTTACATTCCGTGTAGTAGTGATATCTTATGATGTTTCTTTTTCTGTGTGACTTATTTCACTTAGAATCATCGTACCTGAATCCACTCATTATGCTGCTACGGGCCTGATGACATACATTTCATTGCTGAGTGATATTGCATTGTACGTAAGTACCACAAATTCTTTATCCATTTTTCGCTTTCTGTGATATTGAACTTGTACCGTAAACGAGGTTCTTGTAAACAGAGCCGTCCCAAACTTTGGGGTGGCTGTGTCTTTTTGATTTTAATTTCCCTAAGCTATAGGACCATAAGTGGAAGTGCCCTAGGCTCTGTTGCTTTGTTTTGTAGATGTATCAGGAAACACCATACACTTCTCCAGAGTGGCTGTTGGCAATTTACATCCCGCCCATCAGCATAACAAGGCTCCTTTATCCCCATGGCCTGTCTTGCCTTTCTGCATTTTACACTTTTTTCAGGTGGCCCTTTAGACCGTGGGGAAGTGACACTTCATAGTAGTTCGGATTTCCATTGCAAGCTTGCTTGGTTTGCCAAAAAGCGCATATGTGTCTTTTCCTGAATATATTCAGGAACAAACTCATACGCCCTTTTTTGCCAAGTGCATCATTGTCGATGTTCTGCCTCTTTTCCTATGCTTCAAATGCAAATCCAGTCTACCTCCTGAAATCGGTTTCCTGAAATTCTGCCCCGCTTTCAAGTCCTCTTCGCAGCCTTACTTCAATATATTTTTGGACGTTATCTGTCATTTATAACTCTGCAGGTTTGTGAATTACAGGGCCCCTGAGCTCCTTTCTTCAACTCGCTTTCTTGTGAGCTGGCCGCAAACCCGCAAGACTGCTTCAGGCCCTAATCTGCTTCTGGCAGGGCATGCTGAGCCTTTGGTTAATTCCTCTTCCTGGTGTGAAATGAGTGTTAAATATGCCCGTCCAGACACCTACCTCACTCTCAACCCCTTGGTGATGTGGGTCCTCTGGTTTGTGGCCACCTTTATGGGTTCCTCACCTTTCGATGATGTGGCCCCACTAGTGTGAGGACACTCCTGCCTGGTTTGGGCTATTCCTGCCTGCCTCACTCCCATTCCCTTTGTGATATGTGTCCTCTGATTTGAGGCCACATGTGCTGGGTTCCACACCTTTCGATGATGTGGCCCCACTGGAGGGAAGACAGTTCTGACTGGTTCCCATCCCCTTGCTGATGTGGGCCCTCAGGTGAGAGTCTGATCCTGGCTGGGTTCCTCACCCTTCTGTGAGGTGGGCCCTCTGCTGTGAGGTCAATCATGCCTGTCTGGCACACGTCACCTTGGCGACGTGGGCCCTCTGGTGGCAGTTGGAGTGTGCTGGGATCCTCCTCCCCTCGGTGATGAGGGCCCTCTTGCCTTAGGCCATAACTGCTGGGCTCCCCACATTTTCTGATGTGCGCCAAGTGAGTGAGGACACTCTTGCCAGGTTCCCATCCCCATGGGGATATGGGCCTTCTGCTCTGAGGTCAAAACGCCTGGCTTGCTCACAGTACCATGATGTGGGCCCTCTGCTGTGAGTTCACTCCGGCAAGGATCCCTTATCATCGGTGCTCTGAGCCGCCTGCTGGGAGGGTCCAACTGCTGGATTCCTCAACTTTTTTATTCTTTGGGCCCTCTGTTGTGAGGCTCCTCCTGCCTGCCTCACTGCCAGCCCCTTGGTGATGACTGTCCTATGGCTTGAGGCCACATGTGCTGCATTCCTCACCTTTCGATGATGTGGCCCCACTCGTGTGAGGACACTCCTGCCTGGTTCCCATCCCCTTGGTGAGGTGGGCCCTCTGGCGAGAGTCTAATCCTGGCTGGGTTCCTCAACGTTCTGTGAGGTAGGCCCTCTGCTGTGAGGTCACTCCTGCCTGGCTGGCACACGTCACCTTGGAGATGTGAGACATCTGGTGGCAGTTGGAGCGTGCAGGGTGCCTCCTCCTCTCGGTGATGACGGCCCTCTGGCGTCAGGCCCTAAATGGTGGGCTCCCCACATTTTCTGATGTGCGCCCAGTGGTGCGAGGACACTCCAGCCAGGTTCCCATTCCCATGGGGATGTGGGCCTTCTGCGCTGAGGTCCCAACGCCTGGGTTGCTCACAGTTTTATGATGTGGGCCCTCTGCTGTGAGTTCACTGCGGCCTGGATCCCATAGCCTCAGTGTTCTGAGCCACCTGCTGGAAGGTCTAAATGCTGGAATCCTCACGTTTTTTATATTATGTGCCCTGTGTTGTGAGTCTACTCCTGCCTGCCTCACTCCAAGGCCCTTGGTGATGTGGGTCCTCTGGTTTGAGGACACATGTGCTGGGTTCCTCACCTTAAGATGATGAGGCCCCACTGGTGTGAGGATAATCCTGACTGGTTCCCATCCCCTTTGTGATGTGGGACCTCTGGTGAGAGTCTGAACCTGGCTGGGTTCCTCACCCATCTGTGAGGTGGGCCCTCTATGATCAGGTAACTCTTGCATGGCTTGCTCACCTCGCCTTGTTGACATGAGCCCTCTGGTGGCACTTGGACCCTGCTGGGAGCCTCCTCACCTCTGTGATGAGGGCCCCCTGACGTCAGGCCCTAACTGCTGGGCTCCCCAACTTTTCTTAGTGAGCCCAGTGATGCTCGGGCACTCCTCTTAGGTTCCCATCTCCATAGGGATGTGGTCCTTCTGCTCTGAGATTAAAACGGCTAGGTTGATCACAATTTCATGATGTGGGCTCTCTGGTGTTAGTTCACTGTGGCCTGGATCCCATAGCCTCTGTGCTCTGGGCCGCCTGCTGGGAGGTTCCAAATGCTCGATTCCTCAACTTTTGTATTCTATGGGTCCTGTGTTGTGATGCTCCTCCTGCCTGCCTCACTCGCAACCCCTTCGTGATGTGGGTCCTCTGGTTTGAGGCCACATGTGCTGGGTTCCGCAACTTTCAATGATGTGACCCCACTGGTGTGAGGACACTCCTGCCTGGTTCCCATCCCCTTGGTGATGTGGGTCTTCTGGTGACAGTCTTATCCTGGCTGGGTTCCTCACTCTTCTGTGAGGTAGGCCCTCTGCTGTGAGGTCAATCTTGCCTGACTTGCACAAATCACCTTGGCGACGTGGGCCCTCTGTTGGCACATGGAACCTGCTGAGAACCTCCTGCTCTCGGTGATGACGGCCCTCTAGCATCAGACCCTAACTGCTGGGCTCCCCACGTTTTCTGATGTGAGCCCAGTGATGCCAGGACACTCCTGTCAGGTTCCCATCCCCATGGGGATGTGGGCTTTCTGCTCTGAGGTCCCAACGCCTGGGTTGCTCGCAGTTTCATGATGTGGGCTCTCTGGTGTTAGTTCACTCCTGCCTGCATCCCATAGGTTCTGTGCTCTCGGCCGCCTGCTGGGAGGTTCCAAATGCTGGATTCCTCACCTTTTTTATTCTTTGGGCCCTCTGTTTTTAGGCTACTCCTACCTGCCTCACTCCCATCCCCTTTGTGATGTATGTCCTCTGATATGAGGCCGCATGTGCTGGGTTCCTCACGTTTCGATGATGTGGCCCCACTGGTGGGAGGACAGTCCTGACTGGTTCTCATCCCCTTGGTGTTGTGGGCCCCCTGGCGAGAGTCTCATCCTGCCTCGGTTCCTCACCCTTCTGTGAGATAGGCCCTCTGCTGTGAGGTCACTACTGCCTTGCTGGCACATGCCACCTTGTAGACGTGGGCCCTCTGTTGGCAGTTGGAACCTGCTGGGAGTCTCCTCCCCTCAGTTATGAGGGCCCCCTGGTGTCAGGCCCTAACTGCTGGGCTCCTAACATTTTCTGATATGTGCTAAGTGGTGCAAAGCCACTCCTGCCAGGTTCCCATCCCAATGGGGATGTGGGCCTTCTGTTCTGAGGTCCCAACGGCTGGGCTGCTCACAGGTTCATGATGTGGGCCCTCTGCTGTGAGTTCACTGTGGCCTGGATCCCATAGCCTCGGTGCTCTGGGCTGCTTGCTGGGAGGTTCCAACTGCTGGATTCCTCAACTTTTATATTCTATGGACCCTGTGTTGTGAGGCCGGTCCTGCCAGCCTCATTCCGAACCCCTTGGTGATGTAGTTCCTCTGGTTTGAGGCTACATGTGCTGGGATCCTCACCTTTCGATGATGTTGTCTCACTGATGTGCGGACACTCCTGCCTGGTTCCCATCCCCTTGGTGATGTGGGCCCTCTGGTAAGAGTCTGATCCTGGCTGTGTTCCTCACCCTTCTGTGAGGTGGGCCCTCTGCTGTGAGGTCACTCCTGCCGGGCTGGCACACATCGCCTTGGCGACGTTGGCCCTCTGGTGGCAGCTGGAGCCTGCTGGGAGCCTCCTCCCCTCGGTGATCAGTGCCCTCTAGAGTCAGGCCCTAACTTCTGAGTACCCCACGTTTTCTGATGTGAGCCCAGTGATGCCAGGACACTCCTGTTATGTTCCCATCACCATGGGGATGTGGGCCTTCTGCTCTGAGGTCCCAATGTCTGGGTTGCTCACAGTTTCATGATGTGGGCTGTCTGGTGTTAGTTCACTCCGACCTGGATCCCCTAGCCTCTGTGCTCTGGGCCGCCTGCTGGGAGGTTCCAACTGCTGGATTCCTCAACTTTCTTATTTTTGGGCCCTCTGTTGTGAGGCTCCTCCTGCCTGCCTCACTCCCAGCCCCTTGGTGATGGGTGTCCTATGGTTTGAAGCCACATGTTCTGGGTTCCTCACCTTTAGATGATGTGGCCCTACTCATGTGAGGATACTCCTGCCTGGTTCCAATCCATTTGGTGATGTGGGCCCTCTGGTGTGAGTCTGATCCTGACTGGGTTCGTCACACTTCTCTGAGGTGGGCCCTCTGCTGTGAGATCATTCGTGCCTGGTTGGCACACATCGCCTTGGTGACGTCAGCCCTCTGGTGGCAGTTGGAGCCTGCTGGGAGCCTCCTTCCCTTGGTGATGAGGGTCCTCTGGCGTCAGGCCCTAACTGCTGGTCGGCCAAAATTTTCTGATATGTTCTCAGTGGTGCGAGGACACTCCTACCAGATTTCCATCCCCATGGGGATGTGGGCCTCCTGCTCTGAGGTCCCAATGGCTGGGTTGCTCAGTTTCATGACATGAGCCCTCTTCTGTGAGTTCACTGTGGCCTGGATCCCATAGCCTCGGTGATCTGGGCCGCCTGCTGGGAGGTTCCAACTGCTAGATTCCTCACTTTTTTATTCTATGGGCCCAGTGTTGTGAGGCTACTCCTGCCTGCCTCACTCCGAGGCCCTTGGTGATGTGGGTCCTCTGGTTTGAGGACACATGTGCTGAGTACCTCACCTTTCAATGATGTGGCCCCACTGGTGTGAAGACACTCCTGCCTGGTTCCCATCCCCTTGGTGATGTGGGCCCTCTGGTGAGAGTCTGATGTTGGCTGGGTTTCTCACCCTTCTGTGAGGTGGGACCTCTGCTGTGAGGTAACTCCTGCCTGGCTTGCTCACGTTGCCTTGGCAACGTGAGCCCTAGGTGGCAGTTGGAGCCTGCTGGGAATCTCCTCCCCTCAGTTATGAGAGCTCTGGATAAAACACATATGCCCTTTTTTGCCAAGTGCATTATTTTCCAAGTTCTGTCTCTTTTCCTATGTTTTAAGAGCGACTCCCGTGTACCTTCTGAAATCGGTTTCCAGCAATTCTACCCCACATTCAAGTCCTCTTCGCAGCCTTACTTCAGTATAATTTTGGATGATAGCTGTCATTTATAACTCTGCAGGTTTGTGAATTACAGTGCCCCTGAGCTCCATTCTTCAACTCGCATTCTTGTGAGCCTGCCGCAAAACCGCAGGATCTCTTCAGGTCCTAATCTAGTTCCAGCACGGCACGTGGAACCTTTGATTCATTCGTCTTCCTGGTGGGAAATGAGAGTTAAATTTGCCCGTCCAGAAACCTACAGATAGTCTCCCATTGCTTCTCCTTATTCCTGTTCATCTTCCGCAGAAATTGCAAACTGGGCCACACAGGAGGTTAAAGGCACTGACTCTCCAAGTGGGGAGAGTGTTGGTAAAGCTTCTGGAAAGTTGCACCGAGTACCAGGGGACAAAAAATGAGATACATTTAAAAAAGTTTCCCGATCACACGGTGGATCATACTCTGGGTTCCACACGCATGTTTTAGCTGAAGGAAGAATCCCTTACACCGGGAGAGTTGGGACCCATGGAATGGGTACCATGCAATATGACTTCAAAGGGTCTGCATTTGCTCAACGAACCTCAATAATCCTATCACTGCTGTGTTTATGCCGCTGTACACATGCTTAATTCACTTTCGGAGACATATAAATCCATAGGTTTATAATTCTTACTAGTCAGGTATATTCTTAGGCGTTTACTATGGGGTGTTGTGTCCACTTCGTTGAGCAAGGAGTAGCTCTTGTCTATTACATATTTGGCTTATGGAACGTTATCTGTGCTAATTTCAATCTTTGGTTTTATGCAGCACCCCAACTCACCTTTCCCCTTAAGCAACCATAAGTTGGTTTTCTACATTTGAGACCCTATTCTGTTTTGTAATTCAGTTCCTTTGTAGCTAAGTTTACATTCCGTGTAGTAGTGATATCTTATGATGTTTCTTTTTCTGTGTGATTTTTTTCACTTAGAATCATGGTACCTGAATCTACTCATTATGCTTCTACGGGCCTGATGACATAGATTTCATTGCTGAGTGATATTGCATTGTACGTAAGTACCACAACTTCTTTATCCATTTTTCCCTTTCTGCAATATTGAACTTGTACCATAAACGAGGTTCTTGTAAACAGAGCCGTCCCAAACTTTGGGGTGGCTGTGTCTTTTTGATTTTAATTTCCCTAAGCTATAGGACCATAAGTGGAACTGCCATAGGCTCTGTTGCTTTGTTTTTTAGATGTTTCAGGAAACACCATACACTTCTCCAGAGTGGCTGTTGGCAATTTACATCCCGCCCATCAGCATAACAAGGCTCCCAGTTCTCCATGGCCTGTCCTGCCTTTCTGAATTTTACACTTTTTCAGATGCTCCTTTTGACAGGGAGGAAGTGAGACTTCATTGTAGTGCAGATTTCCTTTGCAAGTTTGCTTCGTTGGTCAGAAAGTGCGTATGCGTTTCTTCCTGAATATATTCAGGAAAAAACGCATACGCCCTTTTTGGCCAAGTGCATCATTGTCGACGTTCTGAGTGTTTTCATATGTTTTCAATGCAATTCCATTCTACCTCCTGAAATCGGTTTCCTGCAATTCTGCCTTGCTGTCAGTGCCTCTTCATAGCCTTACCTCAATATACTTTTTGAAAATTGTTGGCCTTTATAGCTCTGCAGGTTTTTGAATTGCCGTGGCCCTTAGCTGCATTTTTCAGCTCTTATTTTTGTGATCTTGCCTCATATCCACAGGATTTCTTCAGGCTCTATTCTTCTTCTGGGGCGCCTTGCTCTGCCTTTGGTTAATTCTTCTTCCTGATGTGAATTAGAGTGACATGTTCCCATTGAAATCGCTACAGCTATTTTCTCACTGGTTCCCCCTATTCCCATTCATCCTCTGCACTAACTGCAGACTGTGCGATACCGGAACGTAAAGGCATTGACTCTCCATGTGGAGATCTTGTTAGTAAAGTGGCTGGAATGTTGATCCGGAGCCCCAGGAGAGGAAAATGAGGTGCGTTTTAGAAACCTTTCCCGATCATATGGTATACCATCCGTTGGATTTCCCATGCATGGTTTAGCTGTAGGAAGATTCCCTTCAACCTGGAGTGTTGGGACCCTTGGAATGAGTAGCATGAAGTATTGCATTAAACTTTCAGCAGTTGCTCACCAAAGCTCACCAATCCTCTCAGCCCCAAGTGTCCAGCCTTATGTCTTATCCAGCTGTGGGTTTATATGTGGTCATTCCAGGTTGCATCACAGCCCCTGAGCGAATTTTGTAAGAATTTTTCTCTCTTTCATTGTTTCTGCGTTTTGGTTTTAAAATTTATTTCTATAATGGGGTTTAGCTCATTTTCACTGCTGTGTTTGGCCGCTCTGCACACACTTGATTCCCTTATGGAGATATATCAATACATGGGTTTTAAGATTCTTATTACTCAGATATATTTCTCTGCAGTGTATAGGGTGTGTTGAGGCCAGTTCATTGAGCAAGGTGTAGATCTTGTCTAATACCTATTTGGTTTATTGAACGGTAGCTGTGCTAATTTCAAACTCTGGTTTTATGCATCACCCCACCTCTCCTTTCCCCTTAAGCTGACATAAGTGTGTTTTCTAAATGTGAGACACTGTTCTGTTTTGTAATTCATTTTTTGTGCAGCCATATTTATCCTCCCTCTATAAGTGATATCTTATGATATGTTTCTTTTTCTGTTTGACTTATTTCAAGTAGTATTATCGGACCTAAATCCACTCTTTATCCTTCTACTAGCCTTATTACATTGATTTCATGGTGAAGAGATATTCCATTGTACATAAGTACCACATTTTCTTTATCCATTGTTCTCTTTCCTGGGATATTTAAGGTGTACTGAAGTTGAGGTTCTTGTAAACAGAGTAGCCCTAAACTGTGGTGTGCTTGTGTCTTGTTGATTTTTAGACTTCCCTAGATATACTTCCGTGATTGGAAGTGCCCTATGCTCTGTAGCTCTGTTTTTTAGATGATTTAGGGACCACCATACACTTCTCCAGAGTGGCTCTCGGCAGTTCACACACTGTCCATCAGCGTATAAAGGCTCCCTGTTCTCCATGGCCTGTCCTGCATTTCTGGTTTTTACAATTTTTTCGGATGGCCCTTTTGACCGGTGGGAAATGAGACTTCTTTGTTGTGCACATTTGCATTGCTTGCTTGCTTGGTTGCCCATAAAGTGCGTATGCGTTTTTTCCTGGATATATTCAGGAAAAAACGCATACTCCCTTTTGGGCCAACTGCATCATTGTCGAAATTCTGCCGCTTTTCATGTGCTTTAAAGACGAGTCCAATCTATCTCTTGAAATCTGTTTCTTGCAATTCTGTCTTGCATTCAGATCCTCTTCTTTGCCTTACCTCAACATATTTTGGGACGTTAGTTTTCATTTATAACTCTGCAGGTTTGTGAATTGCAGTGACCCTGAGCTCCATTTTTTAAGTTGCTCTTTTGTGAGCTGGCCTCAAAGCCGCAGGATTGCTTCAGGCCCTATTTTGGCTCCGGCGAGGCGGGCTGAGCCTTTTTTTAATTCTTATTCTTAATGGGAAATTAGAGTGACATGTGCCCGTCCAAACCCCTACAACTATTCTCTCATTGGTTCCCCCTCTTCCCGTTCATCCTCCTCACAATTTGCAAAATGTGTGAAACAGAAGTTTAAATGTGCTGATTCTCTAAGTGGGGAGATTCTAAGTAACGTGGCTGGAATGATGAACAGGAGCACCAGGAGAGGATAAATGAGGTGCATTTTAGACACATCTCCCGATCACATGGTGTACAGTCCTCTGGGTTTTCCATGCATGTTTTCGCTGTAGGAAGATCCCTTGAACCTGCAGATTTGGGACCCATTGAATGGGTACCAGGTAGTATTACTTTAAAGGGTGTGCATTTCCTCACCCAACCTCACATTTCTCTTAGCACGAACAGTTTCCAGCCTTATGTCTCATCCTGCTGTGGGTCTAGATGTGTTCAATCCATGTTGCATCACCGTCCCTGAGGAAAAGTTGTAAGAGGTTTTCTCTGTCTCTCTGTCGTTTATTTTTTTCAATTTATTACTATATTGGTTACAGCTGATTTTCAAAGCTCTGTTTCTTGCTGCTGTACATCCACTTGATTCACATACAGAGAGACATCAATAAATTCTTTTTCAGATTCTTACCAGTCATATATATTCTTTTCCAGTGACTTGAGTGTGCTGAGTGCAGTTCTTTTAGCTACCGTGTAGGCCTTGTTGATTATCAGTTTGGTATTTGGAATGGTATCTTTGCTAATTTCAACCTCCTGGATGATGCCTCACCCCTCCCCACCTTTCCCGTTTAGCAGCCTTACGCGTGTTGTCTACATATTTGACTATGTTTTTGTTTTGTAATTTATTTCATGTGTAGCCATTTTGGATTCCACCTTTAAGTGATATCTTATGATATGTGTCTTTTTCTTTTTGAGTTATGTCACTTAGAATGATCATACGTAACTCCTCCGGAGTTGTTACAACTGGCCATATTTCATTGACTTCCAGGCTGAGTAATATTCCACTCTACATAAGTACCACATCTCTATCCATTTTTTCCCTCCAGAGACATTTAAGTTATATCCTAGTCGAGAATCTTTTAAACAGAGAGGCAGTAAACATTGGGGTGCCTGTGTCCTCTCGATTTTTGTTTTTCCCAAGACATACGCCCATGAGTGCAAGTGCCCTATGCTCTGTAGCTCATTTTTTAGATGCTTTAGTAAACACAATACACTTCTCCAGAATGGCCATTGGCAATATACATTTCCACTATAAGCCTCACAGGGCTCCCTCTTCTCCTTGCCCTGTCCTGCATTTCTGGTGTTTACACTTTATGAGGATGGCTCTTCTGACTGATGCGAAGTGATATCTTTTGTAGTATTGATTTCCAGTGCCCACCTGTTTGGTTGGCTAAAAAAGTGTATGCCCTTTTCTTGAATATATACAGAAAAAAACGCATACAGCCTTTTTGGCCAACTGCAATGTTGGCAATGTTCAGCCCCTTTTCTTGTGCTTAATGGCGAGTCCTTTCTACCTCCTCAAATCCCTTTCCTGCCATTCTCCCTTGCTTACCAATCCTTTTCTCTGACTTTCCTCAAGACATTTTTCAGTGATAGATATTTTCAACTCTGCAGTTTCATGAATTTTACTGCCCCTGAGTTCCATTGTTCAACTTGTGTTTATGGGAACTGGCCACAAAGCAGTGGGATTTCCTCAAGCCCTATACTGTTTCCATGGGCAACCCTAGCCTTTGGTCGATTCGTCTTCCTGATTGGAAATTAGAGTGACATGTGCCTGTCTGAACACCTAGGACTTGTCTCTCATTGTTCCTCATCCTTCCGCTTCATCCTCTGGACAAATTCCAAACTGTACGCAACAGGATGTTGACAGTGTTGACATCTCCAAGTGGGGAGACTGTTAGTAAAGACGCTGGAGGGGTGAACCCGAGCACCAGGAGATGAGGAGATGAGATGCCTTTTCCAAACTCTTCCCGATCAGACGGTATACCATCCTCTGGGTGTGACAGACATGTTTTAGCAGTAGGAAGAGTCCCATTCATGTAAGGAGAACACCAGGGCTTTTTCAAAATCAGTGTCTCCCCGAAACCCAAACTGGGGAATTTTTTAAGCTACGGCTACACATATGTTCATTAAGGGCCTTGGGAAGTAGGCAGAGTCCAAACTTTAGATGATTGAAGTCTTCAGGGTCAGAGGCACTCACCACCGGCTTCCCTTAGGTTACACTTTAACTGTCATTGATAGATGATGTCAATAAAAATATCTATTCTTTTTCCGATTATTTCCCCTTATAGGTTATTGCAAAATATTGAGTGTAGTTCCCTGTGCTATACAGTGGTTCCTTGTTGATGATCTATTTTATACATAGCAGTGTGTATGTGTTAATTCCAAACTGTTAATTTATCCCTCCTCCTACCTTTCCCCTTTGGTAATAATAAATTATAAGATTTTATACTTCTCAGAAATGGGGGAGCTGAAAGAGAGGTATCATTTTCAATGGAAAAGCATTTAAAACAAGATTGAAGCTTTAACCAAGATTATTAGATGTACATCCTTGGAAAGAAATCACTTCATTTCTCTAATATTGACCTGACAAATAAGACAAACCTTTTCACTGAACTTGCTTATAATAAAGTGATGGAAATATCAAATGGAAGTGTTAGAAACATCTTATTTTACCCGAGCCTTATAAACTGTTCTATGTTAACTACAGTTTGGCTCACACATCTGTTCATTGAAGTTACAATAGTCTCAATTTCTGTTACTGATCCTCCAGAGTGGACCCCAACAAGTGTCCCCCTGCCCAGTGTCATTGCGGCCAACAGATCGAGACTGAGTTTGGTTCACAAGCAAAGGAAACTTTATATTTTAAACAGAATGGAGAGGTGAGAGCATGCACTACCCCGTGGGCTGTGGGCTGGGCTGCTGTGTAGAGATCCTGTCAGAGTCAGTGGGAGGGAGGGGATGGAGCACTCGAGGGCCGGGTTGGCTGCAGCTCAGGCTCTATATCTCGGAGTCTGCACTGGGCCCCAGGAGTTGAGGTGTCGACCCAGCCTTTCTGCACTAGGAAATCTGGTCTGAAGTGCCGGGTGTGGAACCTCTGCATGCGGGACCCTAGGAGCACGTGAAATTAGACAAAGCACAAAGGATAAAAAAGGTCAGACTTGACTTTATTGCCCAGATTCTATTTTTATCTCCCAGGGATTTTTAATGGGCTTTGCTGGGGACAAACCCCTCCTCTGCCTTTTGTCCCGTTCCTCATTCTTGGAGTGCTGAGGGTGCAGACCCTTCTTCTGTAACTGCTGAGTGCTGACTTGGGAGCCCTCATACCAGGGGACGAGGGTCAGAACTTCTCCCCAGCAGCCTCCAGGTGACGTTGATTGGCCCCAGGACCCCTGCCTCCCTGCTCGTCCGCCTGAGCACCAGCATTGGAAGTGTTATAGATTCTAATGACCTTTAAGGGCCCAGAAAAGAGATGTGCAGAGACGCTGTGGGGGCCGGTTTCACCCCGCCCCACATTTGTTCGGCCACCTTAGGCTGACCGTTTCTGCCAGCCTAGATGCTCTGACCAGTAGTCTGCTCTTTCTTCAATTAGGCCCCTGAATTAATGTAAAAACAGCACCAGGTGTCAGAGCCCTGCCCGCTCAACTCCCAGACAGTCCAGGGTCAGTGGTGATCAAGGACCATGATGGCCACTGAGTCAACAGCCTTTTGAAGTAAACAGGAGTCCAGCCGGTCTTATTGGCCACCATCATCACGGTGTCTGTAGGCTTTTCTATGGTGACAGTGTGATATACGTTTCCCCCGCCAAGATTATTAGCTCCCCTCCGGGTGCAGTAAGTCCTGCAAGCAGTAGTCTACTCCTTCGGGACACACTATTGTTGTTTTTATGAGAGAAACTCCAGGTCAAGTGATGTTCACACGAGTCGTCATGGTGCCCTGTTGCCCCCGGTTATCTCTCTGGATGTTGGAGTTGGAGGGCCTCCTCACTCGAGGTCGGTGTGCCCACGGAGCGAACCCTGCAACTTCAGGGCATGGTTGGTGATTAGGATCACCACGTGGGGTCCTTTTCCCTTAGGAGGGAGGTGGCCTTTTGGGCTGCTGATTTCCAGGTTTTTAGATACCGCCAGTATCTTGGCCAGATGTGGCAGTGGGCCAAGCCCCTTGGTGACTGTAGTTTATCCTACCTGGATGGCATTCTTGTGTTGTTCCATTTCAAGTGGTCCCAGTTTTTGCACTAATTCTCCAATGGCGACTCACCTTTCACCGGGAATGGAAAGGTCAAAGGGTTTAGCTCAATTAAGGAGTTCCAGGGCAAGGGTCTGAATTGACTGCTCTTTCCATTCTTGAAAGGCCACTTCTGGATTCTGTTCAAAAGGATCATCATCTTTTCCCTTCAGTGTTTCATATAGAGGCCCAGCTAGTAGACTGTAGTTAGGGATCCAGAAGCAGCAAACCCTGGCCTCCCCAGGAACCCCTAAGCTGTCTTCTAGTTTTAGAAAGGGGTAAGGCTGCAAATGGTTTCTTCCCTTTCCTGGGATGGGCTTCTCCGACCTTCTGTGAGAATGAAGCCCAGGCAGGTCACCGCAGTCTGTGATATTTGAGCTTTTTCTTGGACAACTTCTATCCTTTATTGGCTTGGTAGTTCAGAG
Source organism: Pseudorca crassidens (assembly GCF_039906515.1). Classification (NCBI taxonomy): domain Eukaryota; kingdom Metazoa; phylum Chordata; class Mammalia; order Artiodactyla; family Delphinidae; genus Pseudorca; species Pseudorca crassidens. The sequence goes on from NC_090296.1 coordinate 164,006,861, forward strand.
GCCTCCTTAGTAGGGCTGGTGATCAGAATGTCGTCTGCATATTGAAGGAGGGTTTCCTTTTCCAGAGGTAGAACTTTTCGGTCTTTAGCTAAGCTTTCCCCAAAGATGGTGTGGGAATTTTTGAACCCTTGGGGCAAGACGGCCCGGAAGTATTGTTTTAGTTGTATGTTGAGTCCTGCCACTCACAAGCCAAAATTTCTTGTGACTCTGGGACTAATGGAATACAAAAGAAGGCATCATTGAAGACTAATACAGAATACCATGTCCTGGTGGTTGGTAGAATGACCAGCAGGGTGTAGGAAATGGAGCAACTGGAGGTATATCCTCGGTGGCTTCACTGACTGTCCTGACATCTTTTACCAGGTCCCCAGCAGCCCATGGGGCTCTCGTGGTCAGGCCAATCCCAGGATATGGAGCTCTCCTGGGCAGGTACCCCACCCCCAACCCAGCCCACGGGGCTCTCGTTGTCAGGCCTCTCCCAGGATACAGAGCTACCCTTGCAGGTACCGTGGCAGGGCTGGGCACACAAGAACCGTGCACATAGCCCTCATTGAAGAGCACCCCCATCTCACCTGTTGCTCAGAGCTGACACAGAGCACCTCAGAGCAGGACTTGAACTAACAAACAGCAGCTCCGACAGGTCTGTGACCCTGGGCATCACTCTGTGTGGCCTCCCTCCACCTGGTCTTCCAGAGACTTCCACTGCACCTGGGACACCAGGTCTCTGTCTCCAACCACCACCCACCCCTCCTCTCCCTGACTCCTGGGTTCCTCTCATTAGGAGAGGGTTTTCTTGAAGTTGTCTCCCACTCATGGGCCAGATAAAATGATTAGAAAACAAGCAAAGCTGCAGCCCCTTGTCTATCCTGACTCTCAGGAGCCCACACCTGTTCCTTGGACCTGGCCAGTTCAGCAAGTTCCATTTTCTGCAACTGTGAGCCCCTGAGGGGTGATGATTGGCTGACCTGGGCAGCCTTACCGTGCCGGCCAGCCCTCCCCAGGTGTGCCTGGGTTGAGATCAATATAAATACCACTCCAGGCAACAAGAGCCCCTGCAGCTGTGCCTGACGCCATTTTCTCTGCCCTGTCAGCAGTCTCGGGGCTGGGCTGGTGGGAAGGAGTGAGAGGCCACGGCTTTGTGGGTGGCCCAGTGTGAGTGGGGCTCTGCTGGACTTTCTGCAGCAGTTGCCAGGCTGCCACCTGCTAAAGAAGAGGATGTGTCACCCATACCTGCTGCTGGAATTTCTCCCTGGGCAGAGGTGAGGAAGGAAAAAAGCAGTGGGGGCAGGGACAGGACGGGTATCTCAGGCAGGGAAATGGAAATCTTCCAGAAGAGCACCCAGGGCCAGGACCATCCTGGCTGGCCTGCAGGCACCAAGTCAGCTGGCATGCTGTCACTCGTGTGGCTCCATGGCCCTTCCTCTAGGCTTTCAAGTCCTTGTATATATTCAGGTGTTTTACCTGGGAAGGGTGGGAACAGTTCAGCAGCAACTGGCCTGGGGCTCAGCTCACGTTCACTCACAGATGCCTCGGCACGGTGCCCCAGCTTTGCAATGAGGACGCTTGTTGTGTGGGGGCTGCTGGCTGAATGGGAGACGATTCCCCACCACTGACCAACTTCAGAATTATTTACAACTGGAGCAAGTGCCCTGCTACGGTTTTCCTCTGAGTAACTGGTGGGTTCTGTTTTTTTTTTCTCTTTTTCGTTTTTGGTTCAAGGTAGATTTTATTCCTCTTTTTTGTATTTACAGATATAAGCATGGAAATAATTTATTCATATAAATACATGTATGTGAAGGGAATAATTGTTTTTTCTGTTTTATTTTTTAAATTTTATTTCTTTTTAATTTTGAATTTTATTTTATATTTTTATACAGCAGGTTCTTATTGGTTATCTATTTTATACATATAAATGTTTACATGCCAATCCCAATCTCTCAACTCCTCCCACCACCACCCCCCCAAGAGCTTTCCCCCCTTGTTGTCCATACGATTGTTGTCTACATCTGTTGCTCTATTTATGCCTTGCAAAACGGTTAATCTGTACAGTTTTTCTAGGTTCCACATATATGCATGAATATACAAGATTTGTTTTTCTCTTTCTGACTTACTTCACTCTGTATGACAGTCTCTAGATCCATCGACGTCTCTACAAATGACCCAATTTCATTCCTTTCATGGCTTAGTAATATTCCATTTTATATATGTACCACATCTTTATGCATTCGTCTGTCTGTGGGCATTTAGGTTGCTTCCATTACCTCGATATTGTAAATATTGATGCAATGAACATTGCGGTGAATGTCTCTTTTTGATTTATGGTTTTGTCTGGGTATATGTCCAGTACTGGGATTGCTGTATCATATGGTAATTCTATTATTAGTTTCTTAAGAAACTCCATATTGTTCTCCATAGTGACTGTATCAATTTATATGTCCAACAATAGTGGAAGAGGCTTCCTTTTCCCCACACCCTTTCCAGCATTTGTTGTTTGTAGATTTTCAGATGATGCCCATTCTAACAGGTGTGAGGTGATACCTCATTGTTGAGTCCATTTCGTTGAGCAAGGGGTAGGTCCTGTCTATTACATATTTGGCTTATGGAACGGTATCTGTGCTAATTTCAGTCTCTGGTTTTATGCAGCACCCCAAATCACCTTTCCCCTTAAGCAAGCATAAGTTGGTTTTCTAAACTTGAGACCCTGTTCTGTTTTGTAATTCAGTTCATGTGTCGCCAAGTTTACATTCCGTGCATTAGTGATATCTTATGATGTTTCTTTTTCTGTGTGACTTATTTCACTTAGAATCATCGTGCCCCAATCCACTCATTATGCTGGTACAGGCCTGGTGACACAGATTTCATTGCTGAGTGGTATTCTGTTGTACGTTAAGTACCACAACTTCTTTATCAATTATTTGCTCTCTGGGATACTTAACTTGTACCGTAGAAGAGGTTCCTGTAAACAGAGCCGTCCCAAATTTTGGGGTGGCTGTGTCTTTTTGATTTTAATTTCCCTAAGCTATAGGACCATAAGTGGAAATGCCCTAGACTCTGTTGCTTTGTTTTTCAGATGTATCAGGAAACACCATACACTTCTCCAGAGTGGCTGTTGGCAATTTACATCCCGCCCATCAGCATAACAAGGCTCCTTTATCCCCATGGCCTGTCTTGCCTTTCTGCATTTTACACTTTTTTCAGATGGCCCTTTAGACCGGGGGGAAGTAACACTTCATAGTAGTTCGGATTTCCATTGCAAGCTTGCTTGGTTTGCCAAAAAGGGCATATGTGTCTTTTCCTGAATATATTCAGGAACAAACTCATACGCCCTTTTTTGCCAAGTGCAGCATTGTCGATGTTCTGCCTCTTTTCCTATGCTTCAAATGCAAATCCAGTCTACCTCCTGAAATCGGTTTCCTGAAATTCTGCCCCGCTTTCAAGTCCTCTTCGCAGCCTTACTTCAATATATTTTTGGACGTTATCTGTCATTTATAACTCTGCAGGTTTGTGAATTACAGGGCCCCTGAGCTCCTTTCTTCAACTCGCTTTCTTGTGAGCTGGCCGCAAACCCGCAAGACTGCTTCAGGCCCTAATCTGCTTCTGGCAGGGCATGCTGAGCCTTTGGTTAATTCCTCTTCCTGGTGGGAAATGAGTGTTAAATATGCCCGTCCAGACACCTACCTCACTCTCAACCCCTTGGTGATGTGGGTCCTCTGGTTTGTGGCCACCTTTATGGGTTCCTCACCTTTCGATGATGTGGCCCCACTAGTGTGAGGACACTCCTGCCTGGTTCTCATCCACGTGGTTATGTGGACCCCCTGGTGAGAGTCTGTTCCTGGCTGTGTTCCTCACCCTTCTGTGAGGGAGACCCTCTGCTGATAGGTCACTCCTGCATGGCTGGCACACATTGCCTTGCTGAAGTCAGCCGTGTGGTGGCAGTTGGAGCGTGCTGGGAATCTCCTCCCCCCGGTGATGAGGGCCCTCTTGCGTCAGGCCCTAACTGCTGGGCTCCCCACATTTTGTGATGTGCGCCCAGTGGTGCGAGGACACTCCAGCCAGGTTCACATCCCCATTGGGATATGGGCCTTCTGCTCTGAGGTCCCAACGCCTGGGTTGCTCACAGTTTCATGATGTGGGCTCTCTGCTGTTAGTTCACTCCTGCCTGCATCCCATAGCTTCTGTGTTCTTGGCCGCCTGCTGGGAGGTTCCAACTGCTGGATTCCTCACCTTTCTTATTCTTTGGGCCCTCTGTTTTTAGGCTATTCCTGCCTGCCTCACTCCCATTCCCTTTGTGATATGTGTCCTCTGATTTGAGGTCACATGTGCTGGGTTCCGCACCTTTCGATGATGTGGCCCCACTGGAGGGAAGACAGTCCTGACTTGTTCCCATCCCCTTGCTGATGTGGGCCCTCAGGTGAGAGTCTGATCCTGGCTGGGTTCCTCACCCATCTGTGAGGTGGGCCCTCTACGATCAGGTAACTCTTGCATGGCTTGCTCACCTCGCCTTGTTGACATGAGCCCTCTGGTGGCACTTGGACCCTGCTGGGAGCCTCCTCACCTCTGTGATGAGGGCCCCCTGACGTCAGGCCCTAACTGCTGGGCTCCCCAACTTTTCTTAGTGAGCCCAGTGATGCTCGGGCACTCCTCTTAGGTTCCCATCTCCATAGAGATGTGGTCCTTCTGCTCTGAGGTTAAAACGGCTAGGTTGATCACAATTTCATGATGTGGGCTCTCTGGTGTTAGTTCACTGTGGCCTGGATCCCATAGCCTCTGTGCTCTGGGCCGCCTGCTGGGAGGTTCCAACTGCTCGATTCCTCAACTTTTGTATTCTATGGGTCCTGTGTTGTGATGCTCCTCCTGCCTGCCTCACTCGCAACCCCTTCGTGATGTGGGTCCTCTGGTTTGAGGCCACATGTGCTGGGTTCCGCAACTTTCAGTGATGTGACCCCACTGGTGTGAGGACACTCCTGCCTGGTTCCCATCCCCTTGGTGATGTGGGTCTTCTGGTGACAGTCTTATCCTGGCTGGGTTCCTCACTCTTCTGTGAGGTAGGCCCTCTGCTGTGAGGTCAATCTTGCCTGACTTGCACAAATCACCTTGGCGACGTGGGCCCTCTGTTGGCACATGGAACCTGCTGAGAACCTCCTGCTCTCGGTGATGATGGCCCTCTAGCATCAGGCCCTAACTGCTGGGCTCCCCACGTTTTCTGATGTGAGCCCAGTGATGCCAGGACACTCCTGTTATGTTCCCATCCACATGGGGATGTGGGCTTTCTGCTCTGAGGTCCCAACGCCTGGGTTGCTCACAGTTTCATGATGTGGGCTCTCTGGTGTTAGTTCACTCCTGCCTGCATCCCATAGCTTCTGTGCTCTCGGCCGCCTGCTGGGAGGTTCCAAATGCTGGATTCCTCACCTTTTTTATTCTTTGGGCCCTCTGTTTTTAGGCTACTCCTACCTGCCTCACTCCCATCCCCTTTGTGATGTATGTCCTCTGATATGAGGCCGCATGTGCTGGGTTCCTCACGTTTCGATGATGTGGCCCCACTGGTGGGAGGACAGTCCTGACTGGTTCTCATCCCCTTGGTGTTGTGGGCCCCCTGGTGAGAGTCTCATCCTGCCTCGGTTCCTCACCCTTCTGTGAGATAGGCCCTCTGCTGTGAGGTCACTACTGCCTGGCTGGCACATGCCACCTTGTAGACGTGGGCCCTCTGTTGGCAGTTGGAACCTGCTGGGAGTCTCCTCCCCTCAGTTATGAGGGCCCCCTGGCGTCAGGCCCTAACTGCTGGGCTCCTAACATTTTCTGATATGTGCTAAGTGGTGCAAAGCCACTCCTGCCAGGTTCCCATCCCAATGGGGATGTGGGCCTTCTGTTCTGAGGTCCCAACGGCTGGGCTGCTCACAGGTTCATGATGTGGGCCCTCTGCTGTGAGTTCACTGCGGCCTGGATCCCATAGCCTCGGTGCTCTGGGCTGCTTGCTGGGAGGTTCCAACTGCTGGATTCCTCAACTTTTATATTCTATGGACCCTGTGTTGTGAGGCCGGTCCTGCCAGCCTCATTCCGAACCCCTTGGTGATGTGGTTCCTCTGGTTTGAGGCTACATGTGCTGGGATCCTCACCTTTCGATGATGTTGTCTCACTGGTGTGCGGACACTCCTGCCTGGTTCCCATCCCCTTGGTGATGTGGGCCCTCTGGTGAGAGTCTGATCCTGGCTGTGTTCCTCACCCTTCTGTGAGGTGGGCCCTCTGCTGTGAGGTCACCCCTGCCGGGCTGGCACACATCGCCTTGGCGACGTTGGCCCTCTGGTGGCAGCTGGAGCCTGCTGGGAGCCTCCTCCCCTCGGTGATGAGTGCCCTCTAGAGTCAGGCCCTAACTTCTGAGTACCCCACGTTTTCTGATGTGAGCCCAGTGATGCCAGGACACTCCTGTCATGTTCCCATCACCATGGGGATGTGGGCCTTCTGCTCTGAGGTCCCAATGTCTGGGTTGCTCACAGTTTCATGATGTGGGCTGTCTGGTGTTAGTTCACTCCGACCTGGATCCCCTAGCCTCTGTGCTCTGGGCCGCCTGCTGGGAGGTTCCAACTGCTGGATTCCTCACCTTTCTTATTTTTGGGCCCTCTGTTGTGAGGCTCCTCCTGCCTGCCTCACTCCCAGCCCCTCGGTGATGGGTGTCCTATGGTTTGAAGCCACATGTTCTGGGTTCCTCACCTTTAGATGATGTGGCCCTACTCATGTGAGGATACTCCTGCCTGGTTCCAATCCATTTGGTGATGTGGGCCCTCTGGTGTGAGTCTGATCCTGACTGGGTTCGTCACACTTCTCTGAGGTGGGCCCTCTGCTGTGAGATCATTCGTGCCTGGTTGGCACACATCGCCTTGGTGACGTCAGCCCTCTGGTGGCAGTTGGAGCCTGCTGGGAGCCTCCTTCCCTTGGTGATGAGGGTCCTCTGGCGTCAGGCCCTAACTGCTGGTCGGCCAAAATTTTCTGATATGTTCTCAGTGGTGCGAGGACACTCCTACCAGATTTCCATCCCCATGGGGATGTGGGCCTCCTGCTCTGAGGTCCCAATGGCTGGGTTGCTCAGTTTCATGACATGGGCCCTCTTCTGTGAGTTCACTGTGGCCTGGATCCCATAGCCTCGGTGCTCTGGGCCACCTGCTGGGAGGTTCCAACTGCTGGATTCCTCACTTTTTTATTCTATGGGCCCAGTGTTGTGAGGCTACTCCTGCCTGCCTCACTCCGAGGCCCTTGGTGATGTGGGTCCTCTGGTTTGAGGACACATGTGCTGAGTACCTCACCTTTCAATGATGTGGCCCCACTGGTGTGAAGACACTCCTGCCTGGTTCCCATCCCCTTGGTGATGTGGGCCCTCTGGTGAGAGTCTGATGTTGGCTGGGTTTCTCACCCTTCTGTGAGGTGGGACCTCTGCTGTGAGGTAACTCCTGCCTGGCTTGCTCACGTTGCCTTGGCAACGTGAGCCCTAGGTGGCAGTTGGAGCCTGCTGGGAATCTCCTCCCCTCAGTTATGAGAGCTCTGGATAAAACACATATGCCCTTTTTTGCCAAGTGCATTATTTTCCAAGTTCTGTCTCTTTTCCTATGTTTTAAGAGCGACTCCCGTGTACCTTCTGAAATCGGTTTCCAGCAATTCTACCCCACATTCAAGTCCTCTTCACAGCCTAACTTCAGTATAATTTTGGATGATAGCTGTCATTTATAACTCTGCAGGTTTGTGAATTACAGTGCCCCTGAGCTCCATTCTTCAACTCGCTTTCTTGTGAGCCTGCCACAAAACCGCAGGATCTCTTCAGGTCCTAATCTAGTTCCAGCACGGCACGTAGAACCTTTGATTCATTCGTCTTCCTGGTGGGAAATGAGAGTTAAATTTGCCCGTCCAGACACCTCCAGCTAGTCTCCCATTGCTTCTCCTTATTCCTGTTCATCTTCCGCAGAAATTGCAAACTGGGCCAAGCAGGAGGTTAAAGGCACTGACTCTCCAAGTGGGGAGAGTTTTAGTAAAGCGTCTGGTATGTTGCATCCGAGTACCAGGGGACGAAAACTGAGACACATTTGAACACGTTTCCCGATCACACGGTGGATCATACTCTGGGTTCCACATGCATGTTTTAGCTGAAGGAAGAATCCCTTAAACCTGGAGAGTTGAGACCCATGGAATGGGTACCATGCAATATGACTTCAAAGGGTCTGCATTTGCTCACCGATCCTCACCAATCCTATCAGTGCTGCATTTATGCCGCTGTACACACGCTTGATTCTCTTTCGGAGACATATAAATCCATAGGTTTTAAGATTCTTACTAGTCAGGTATATTCTTAGGTGTTTAATATGAGATGTAGAGTCCACTTCGTTGAGCAAGGAGTAGCTCTTGTCTATTACATGTTTGGCTTATGGAATGGTATCTGTGCTAATTTCAATCTCTGGTTTTATGCAGCACCCCAACTCACCTTTCCCCTTAAGCAAGCATAAGTTGGTTTTCTACATTTGAGACCCTGTTCTGTTTTGTAATTCAGTTCCTGTGTAGCCAAGTTTACATTCCGTGTAGTAGTGATATCTTATGATGTTTCTTTTTCTGTGTGACTTATTTCACTTAGAATCATCGTACCTGAATCCACTCATTATGCTGCTATGGGCCTGATGACATAGATTTCATTGCTGAGTGATATTGCATTGTACGTAAGTACCACAACTTCTTTATCCATTTTTCACTTTCTGTGATATTGAACTTGTACTGTAAACGAGGTTCTTGTAAACAGAGCCGTCCCAAACTTTGGGGTGGCTGTGTCTTTTTGATTTTAATTTCCCTAAGCTATAGAACTGTAAGTGGAAGTGCCCTAGGCTCTGTTGCTTTGTTTTTTAGATGTTTCAGGAAACACCATACACTTCACCAGAGTGGCTGTTGGCAATTTACATCCCGCCCATCAGCATAACAAGGCTCCCAATTCTCCATGGCCTGTCCTGCCTTTCTGGATTTTACACTTTTTTCAGATAGCCCTTTTGACCGGGGGGCAGTGGGACTTCATTGTAATGCAGATTTCCTTTGCAAGCTTGCTTGGTTGGCCAAAAAGGGCGTATGCGTTTTTTCCTGAATATATTCAGGAAAAAACGCATACGCCCTTTTTGGCCAAGTGCATCATTGTGGACGTTCTGCCTCTTTTCCTATGCTTTACATGCAATTCCAGTCTACCTCCTGAAATCGGTTTCCTACAATTCTGCCCCGCTTTCAAGTCCTCTTGGCAGCCTTACTTCAATATATTTTTGGACGATAGCTGTCATTTATAACTCTGCAGTTTTGTGAATTACAGTGCCTCTGAGCTCCTTTCTTCAACTCGCTTTCTTGAGAGCTGGCTGCAACACCGCAGCATTGCTTCAGGCCCTAGTGTGGTTCCGGCATGGCACGCTGAGCCTTTGGTTAATTCCTATTCCTGGTGGGAAATGAGAGTTAAATTTGCCCGTACAGGCACCTCCAGCTAGTCTCTCATTGGTTCTCCCTATTCCTGTTCATTTTCCGCAGAAATGGCAAACTGGGCCAAACAGGAGGTTAAAGGCACTGACTCTCCAAGTGGGGAGAGTTTTAGTAAAGTGACTGGAATTTTGCACCCGAGTACCAGGGGATGAAAACTGAGACACATTTGAACACGTTTCCCGATCACATGGTGGATCATACTCTGGGTTCCACATGCATGTTTTAGCTGAAGGAAGAATCCCTTAAACCTGGAGAGTTGAGACCCATGGAATGGGTACCATGCAATATGACCTCAAGGGGTCTGCATTTGCTCACCGAACCTCACCAATCCTATCACTGCTGCGTTTATGCCACTGTACACATGCTTGATTCTCTTTCGGAGACATAGAAATCCATAGGTTTAAAGATTCTTACTAGTCAGGTATATTCTTAGGCGTTTAATATGGGGTGTAGAGTCCACTTCGTTGAGCAAGGAGTAGCTCTTGTCTATTACATATTTGGCTTATGGAATGGTATCTGTGCTAATTTCAATCTCTGGTTTTATGCAGCACCCCAACTCACCTTTCCCCTTGAGCAAGCATATGTTGGTTTTCTACATTTGAGACCCTGTTCTGTTTTGTAATTCAGTTCCTGTGTAGCCAAGTTTACATTCCGTATAGTAGTGATATCTTATGATGTTTCTTTTTCTGTGTGACTTATTTCACTTAGAATCATCGTACCTGAATCAACTCATTATGCTGCTACGGGCCTGATGACATAGATTTCATTGCTGAGTGATATTGCATTGTACGTAAGTACCACAACTTCTTTATCCATTTTTCGCTTTCTGTGATATTGAACTTGTACTGTAAACGAGGTTCTTGTAAACACAGCAGTCCCAAACTTTGGGGTGCCTATGTCTTTTTGATTTTAATTTCCCTAAGCTATAGGACCATAAGTGGAAGTGCCCTAGGCTCTGTTGCTTTGTTTTGTAGATGTTTCAGGAAACACCATACACTTCTCCAGAGTGGCTGTTGGCAATTTACATCCCGCCCATCAGCATAACAAGGCTCCCAATTCTCCATGGCCTGTCCTGCCTTTCTGGATTTTATACGTTTTTCAGATGGCCCTTTTGACCGGGGGGCAGTGAGACTTCATTGTAGTGCAGATTTCCTTTGCAAGCTTGCTTGGTTGGCCAAAAAGGGCGTATGCGTTTTTTCCTGAATATATTCAGGAAAAAACGCATACGCCCTTTTTGGCCAAGTGCATCATTGTGGACGTTCTGCCTCTTTTCCTATGCTTTACATGCAATTCCAGTCTACCTCCTGAAACCGGTTTCCTGCAATTCTGCCCCGCTTTCAAGTCCTCTTGGCAGCCTTACTTCAATATATTTTTGGACGATAGCTGTCATTTTTAACTCTGCAGGTTTGTGAATTACAGTGTCCCTGAGCTCCTTTCTTCAACTCGCTTTCTTGTGAGCTGGCCGCAACACCGCAGGATTGCTTCAGGCCCTAGTGTGGTTCCGGCATGGCACGCTGAGCCTTTGGTTAATTCCTCTTCCTGGTGGGAAATGAGAGTTAAATTTGCCCGTCCAGACACTTCCAGCTAGTCTCTCATTGGTTCTCCCTATTCCTGTTCATCTTCCACAGAAATTGCAAACTGGGCCAAACAGGAGGTTAAAGGCACTGACTCTCCAGTTGGGGAGAGTGCTACTAAAGCGTCTGGAATGTTGCACCCGAGTACCAGGGGACGAAACCTGAGACGCATTTGAACACGTTTCCCGATCACACGGTGGATCATACTCTGGGTTCCACATGCATGTTTTAGCTGAAGGAAGAATCCCTTAAACCTGGAGAGTTGAGACCCATGGAATGGGTACCATGCAATATGACCTCAAAGGGTCTGCATTTGCTCACCGAACCTCACCAATCCTATCACTGCTGCGTTTATGTCGCTGTACACACGCTTGATTCTCTTTCGGAGACATATAAATCCATAGGTTTTAAGATTCTTACTAGTCAGGTATATTCTTAGGCGTTTAATATGGGGTGTAGAGTCCACTTCGTTGAGCAAGGAGTAGCTCTTGTCTATTACATATTTGGCTTATGGAACGGTATCTGTGCTAATTTCAATCTCTGGATATGCAGCACCCCAACTCACCTTTCCCCTTAAGCAAGCATAAGTTGGTTTTCTACATTTGAGACCCTGTTCTGTTTTGTAATTCAGTTCCTGTGTAGGAAAGTTTACATTCCGTGTAGTAGTGATATCTTATGATGTTTCTTTTTCTGTGTGACTTATTTCACTTAGAATCATCGTACCTGAATCCACTCATTATGCTGCTATGGGCCTGATGATATACATTTCATTGCTGAGTGATATTGCATTGTACGTAAGTACCACAACTTCTTTATCCATTTTTCACTTTCTGTGATATTGAACTTGTACTGTAAACGAGGTTCTTGTAAACAGAGCCATCCCAAACTTTGGGGTGGCTGTGTCTTTTTGATTTTAATTTCCCTAAGCTATAGAACCGTAAGTGGAAGTGCCCTAGGCTCTGTTGCTTTGTTTTTTAGATGTTTCAGGAAACACCATACACTTCTCCAGAGTGGCTGTTGGCAATTTACATCCCGCCCATCAGCATAACAAGGCTCCAATTCTCCATGGCCTGTCCTGCCTTTCTGGATTTTACACTTTTTTCAGATGGCCCTTTTGACTGGGGGGCAGTGAGACTTCATTGTAATGCAGATTTCCATTGCAAGCTTGCTTGGTTGGCCAAAAAGTGCGTATGCGTTTTTTCCTGAATATATTCAGGAAAAAACGCATATGCCCTTTTTGGCCAAGTGCATCATTGTGGACGTTCTGCCTCTTTTCCTATGCTTTACATGCAATTCCAGTCTACCTCCTGAAGTCGGTTTCCTGCAATTCTGCCCCGCTTTCAAGTCCTCTTGGCCGCCTTACTTCAATATATTTTTGGACGATAGCTGTCATTTATAACTCTGCAGGTTTGTGAATTACAGTGCCTCTGAGCTCCTTTCTTCAACTCGCTTTCTTGTGAGCTGGCCGCAACACCGCAGGATTGCTTCAGGCCCTAGTGTCGTTCTGGCATGGCACGCTGAGCCTTTGGTTAATTCCTCTTCCTGGTGGGAAATGAGAGTTAAATTTGCCCGTCCAGACTCCTCCAGCTAGTCTCTCATTGGTTCTCCCTATTCCTGTTCATCTTCCACAGAAATTGCAAACTGGGCCAAACAGGAGGTTAAAGGCACTGACTCTCCAAGTGGGAAGAGTGTTAGTCAAGGGACTGGAATGTTGCTCCCGAGTACCAGGAGACAAAAACTGAGACACATTTGAAAACGTTTCCCGATCACACGGTGGATCATACTCTGGGATCCACATGCATGTTTTAGCTGAAGGAAGAATCCCTTAAACCTGGAGAGTTGAGACCCATGGAATGGGTACCATGCAATATGACTTCAAAGGGTCTGCATTTGCTCATCGAACCTCACCAGTCCTATCACTGCTGCGTTTATGCCACTGTACACACGCTTGATTCTCTTTTGGAGACATAGAAATCCATAGGTTTTAAGATTCTTACTAGTCAGGTATATTATTAGGCGTTTAATATGGGGTGTAGAGTCCACTTCGTTGAGCAAGGAGTAGCTCTTGTCTATTACATATTTGGCTTATGGAACGGTATCTGTGCTAATTTCAATCTCTGGTTTTATGCAGCACCCCAACTCACCTTTCCCCTTAAGCAAGCATAAGTTGGTTTTCTACATTTGAGACCCTGTTCTGTTTTGTAATTCAGTTCCTGTGTAGCCAAGTTTACATTCCGTGTAGTAGTGATATCTTATGATGTTTCTTTTTCTGTGTGACTTATTTCACTTAGAATCATCGTACCTGAATCCACTCATTATGCTGCTACGGTCCTGATGATATAGATTTCATTGCTGAGTGATATTGCATTGTACGTAAGTACCACAACTTCTTTATCCATTTTTCACTTTCTGTGATATTGAACTTGTACTGTAAACGAGGTTCTTGTAAACAGAGCCGTCCCAAACTTTGGGGTGGCTGTGTCTTTTTGATTTTAATTTCCCTAAGCTATAGAACTGTAAGTGGAAGTGCCCTAGGCTCTGTTGCTTTGTTTTTTAGATGTTTCAGGAAACACCATACACTTCTCCAGAGTGGCTGTTGGCAATTTACATCCCGCCCATCAGCATAACAAGGCTCCCAATTCTCCATGGCCTGTCCTGCCTTTCTGGATTTTACACTTTTTTCAGATGGCCCTTTTGACTGGGGGGCAGTGAGACTTCATTGTAGTGCAGATTTCCTTTGCAAGCTTGCTTGGTTGGCCCAAAAGTGCGTATGCGTTTTTTCCTGAATATATTCAGGAAAAAACGCATACGCCCTTTTTGGCCAAGTGCATCATTGTGGACGTTCTGCCTCTTTTCCTATGCTTTACATGCAATTCCATTCTACCTCCTGAAATCGGTTTCCTGCAATTCTGCCCCGCTTTCAAGTCCTCTTGGCAGCCTTACTTCAATATATTTTTGGACGATAGCTGTCATTTATAACTCTGCAGTTTTGTGAATTACAGTGCCTCTGAGCTCCTTTCTTCAACTCGCTTTCTTGTGAGCTGGCCGCAACACCGCAGCATTGCTTCAGGCGCTAGTGTGGTTCCGGCATGGCACGCTGAGCCTTTGGTTAATTCCTATTCCTGTTGGGAAATGAGAGTTAAATTTGCCCGTACAGGCACCTCTAGCTAGTCTCTCATTTGTTCTCCCTATTCCTGTTCATTTTCCGCAGAAATGGCAAACTGGGCCAAACAGGAGGTTAAAGGCACTGAATCTCCAAGTGGGGAGAGTTTTAGTAAAGTGACTGGAATGTTGCACCCGAGTACCAGGGGATGAAAAATGAGACACATTTCAACACGTTTCCCGATCACATGGTGGATCATACTCTGGGTTCCACATGCATGTTTTAGCTGAAGGAAGAATCCCTTAAACCTGGAGAGTTGAGACCCATGGAATGGGTACCATGCAATATGACCTCAAGGGGTCTGCATTTGCTCACCGAACCTCACCAATCCTATCACTGCTGCATTTATGCCGCTGTACACATGCTTGATTCTCTTTCGGAGACATAGAAATCCATAGGTTTTAAGATTCTTACTAGTCAGGTATATTATTAGGCGTTTAATATGGGGTGTAGAGTCCACTTCGTTGAGCAAGGAGTAGCTCTTGTCTATTACATATTTGGCTTATGGAACGGTATCTGTGCTAATTTCAATCTCTGGTTTTATGCAGCACCCCAACTCCCCTTTCCCCTTAAGTAAGCATATGTTGGTTTTCTACATGTGAGACGCTGTTCTGTTTTGTAATTCAATTCCTCTGTAGCCAAGTTTACATTCCGTGTATTAGGGATATCTTATGATGTTTCTTTTTCTGTGTGACTTATCTTACTTAGAATCATCATACCTGAATCCACTCATTATGCTGCTATGGGCCTGATGACATAGATTTCATTGCTGAGTTATATTGCATTGTACGTAAGTACCACAACTTCTTTATCCATTTTTCGCTTTCTGTGATATTGAACTTGTACCGTAAACGAGGTTCTTGTAAACAGAGCTGTCCGAAATATTGGGGTGTCTGTGTCTTTTTGATTTTAATTTCCCTAAGCTATAGGATCATAAGTGGAAGTGCCCTAGGCTCTGTTGCTTTGTTTTTTAGATGTTTCAGGAAACACCATACACTTCTCCAGAGTGGCTGTTGGCAATTTACATCCCGCCCATCAGCATAACAAGGCTCCCAATTCTCCATGGCCTGTCCTGCCTTTCTGGATTTTACACTTTTTTCAGATGGCCCTATTGACCGGGTGGCAGTGAGACTTCATTGTAGTGCCGATTTCATTTGCAAGCTTGCTTTGTTGGCCCAAAAGTGCGTGTGCGTTTTTTCCTGAATATATTCAGGAAAAAACGCATACGCCCTTTTTGGCCAAGTGCATCATTGTGGACGTTCTGCCTCTTTTCCTATGCTTTACATGCAATTCCAGTCTACCTCCTGAAATTGGTTTCCTGCAATTCTGCCCCGCTTTCAAGTCCTCTTGGCAGACTTACTTCAATATATTTTTGGACAATAGCTGTCATTTATAACTCTGCAGGTTTGTGAATTAGAGTGCCCCTGAGCTCCTTTCTTCAACTCGCTTTCTTGTGAGCTGGCCGCAACACCGCAGCATTGCTTCAGGCCCTAGTGTGGTTCCGGCATGGCACACTGAGCCTTTGGTTAATTCCTCTTCCTGGTGGGAAATGAGAGTTAAATTTGCCCGTCCAGACACCTCCAGCTAGTCACTCATTGGTTCTCCCTATTCCTGTTCATTTTCCGCAGAAATTGCAAACTTGGCCAAACAGGAGGTTAAAGCCACTGACTCTCCAAGTGGGGAGAGTGTTAGTAAAGCCTCTGGAATGTTGCACCCGAGTACCAGGGGACGAAAACTGAGACACATTTGAACACGTTTCCCGATCACACGGTGGATCATACTCTGGGTTCCACATGCATGTTTTAGCTGAAGGAAGAATCCCTTAAACCTGGAGAGTTGAGACCCATGGAATGGGTACCATGCAATATGACCTCAAAGGGTCTGCATTTGCTCACCGAACCTCACCAATCCTATCACTGCTGCATTTATGCCGCTGTACACACGCTTGATTCTCTTTCGGAGACATATAAATCCATAGGTTTTAAGATTCTTACTTGTCAGGTATATTCTTAGGCGCTTAATATGGGGTGAAGAGTCCACTTCATTGAGCAAGGAGTAGCTCTTGTCTATTACATATTTGGCTTATGGAACGGTATCTGTGCTAATTTCAATCTCTGGTTTTATGCAGCACCCCAACTCACCTTTCCCCTTAAGCAAGCATAAGTTGGTTTTCTACATTTGAGACCCTGTTCTGTTTTGTAATTCAGTTTCTGTGTAGCCAAGTTTACATTCTGTGTAGTAGTGATATCTTATGATGTTTCTTTTTCTGTGTGACTTATTTCACTTAGAATCATCGTACCTGAATCCACTCATTATGCTGCTACGGGCCTGATGATATAGATTTCATTGCTGAGTGATATTGCATTGTACGTAAGTACCACAAATTCTTTATCCATTTTTCACTTTCTGTGTTATTGAACTTGTACCGTAAACGAGGTTCTTGTAAATAGAGCCGTCCCAAACTTTGGGGTGGCTGTGTCTTTTTTATTTTAATTTCCCTAAGCTATAGGACCATAAGTGGAAGTGCCCTAGGCTCTGTTGCTTTGTTTTTTAGATGTTTCAGGAAACACCATACACTTCTCCAGAGTGGCTGTTGGCAATTTACATCCCGCCCATCAGCATAACAAGGCTCCCAATTCTCCATGGCCTGTCCTGCCTTTCTGGATTTTACACTTTTTTCAGATGGCCCTTTTGACCGGGGGGCAGTGAGACTTCATTGTAGTGCAGATTTCCTTTGCAAGCTTGGTTGGTTGGCCAAAAAGGGCGTATGCGTTTTTTCCTGAATATATTCAGGAAAAAACGCATACGCCCTTTTTGGCCAAGTGCATCATTGTGGACGTTCTGCCTCTTTTCCTATGCTTTACATGCAATTCAAGTCTACCTCCTGAAACCGGTTTCCTGCAATTCTGCCCCGCTTTCAAGTCCTCTTGGCAGCCTTACTTCAATATATTTTTGGACGATAGCTGTCATTTTTAACTCTGCAGGTTTGTGAATTACAGTGTCCCTGAGCTCCTTTCTGCAACTCGCTTTCTTGTGAGCTGGCCGCAACACCGCAGGATTGCTTCAGGCCCTAGTGTGGTTCCGGCATGGCACGCTGAGCCTTTGGTTAATTCCTCTTCCTGGTGGGAAATGAGAGTTAAATTTGCCCGTCCAGACACCTCCAGCTAGTCTCTCATTGGTTCTCCCTATTCCTGTTCATCTTCCACAGAAATTGCAAACTGGGCCAAACAGGAGGTTAAAGGCACTGACTCTCCAGTTGGGGAGAGTGCTAGTAAAGCGTCTGGAATGTTGCACCCGAGTACCAGGGGACGAAACCTGAGACACATTTGAACACGTTTCCCAATCACACGGTGGATCATACTCTGGGTTCCACATGCATGTTTTAGCTGAAGGAAGAATCCCTTAAACCTGGAGAGTTGAGACCCATGGAATGGGTACCATGCAATATGACCTCAAAGGGTCTGCATTTGCTCACCGAACCTCACCAATCCTATCACTGCTGCGTTTATGCCACTGTACACACGCTTGATTCTCTTTTGGAGACATAGAAATCCATAGGTTTTAAGATTCTTACTAGTCAGGTATATTCTTAGGCGTTTAAAATGGAGTGTAGAGTCCACTTCGTTGAGCAAGGAGTAGCTCTTGTCTATTACATATTTGGCTTATGGAACGGTATCTTTGCTAATTTCAATCTCTGGTTTTATGCAGCACCCCAACTCACCTTTCCCCTTAAGCAAGCATAAGTTGGTTTTCTACATTTGAGACCCTGTTCTGTTTTGTAATTCAGTTCCTGTGTAGCCAAGTTTACATTCCGTGTAGTAGTGATATCTTATGATGTTTCTTTTTCTGTGTGACTTATTTCACTTAGAATCATCGTACCTGAATCCACTCATTATGCTGCTACGGTCCTGATGATATACATTTCATTGCTGAGTGATATTGCATTGTACGTAAGTACCACAACTTCTTTATCCATTTTTCACTTTCTGTGATATTGAACTTGTACTGTAAACGAGGTTCTTGTAAACAGAGCCGTCCCAAACTTTGGGGTGGCTGTGTCTTTTTGATTTTAATTTCCCTAAGCTATAGAACTGTAAGTGGAAGTGCCCTAGGCTCTGTTGCTTTGTTTTTTAGATGTTTCAGGAAACACCATACACTTCTCCAGAGTGGCTGTTGGCAATTTACATCCCGCCCATCAGCATAACAAGGCTCCCAATTCTCCATGGCCTGTCCTGCCTTTCTGGATTTTACACTTTTTTCAGATGGCCCTATTGACCGGGTGGCAGTGAGACTTCATTGTAGTGCCGATTTCATTTGCAAGCTTGCTTTGTTGGCCCAAAAGTGCGTGTGCGTTTTTTCCTGAATATATTCAGGAAAAAACGCATACGCCCTTTTTGGCCAAGTGCATCATTGTGGACGTTCTGCCTCTTTTCCTATGCTTTACATGCAATTCCAGTCTACCTCCTGAAATTGGTTTCCTGCAATTCTGCCCCGCTTTCAAGTCCTCTTGGCAGACTTACTTCAATATATTTTTGGACAATAGCTGTCATTTATAACTCTGCAGGTTTGTGAATTAGAGTGCCCCTGAGCTCCTTTCTTCAACTCGCTTTCTTGTGAGCTGGCCGCAACACCGCAGCATTGCTTCAGGCGCTAGTGTGGTTCCGGCATGGCACACTGAGCCTTTGGTTAATTCCTCTTCCTGGTGGGAAATGAGAGTTAAATTTGCCCGTCCAGACACCTCCAGCTAGTCACTCATTGGTTCTCCCTATTCCTGTTCATTTTCCGCAGAAATTGCAAACTTGGCCAAACAGGAGGTTAAAGCCACTGACTCTCCAAGTGGGGAGAGTGTTAGTAAAGCCTCTGGAATGTTGCACCCGAGTACCAGGGGACGAAAACTGAGACACATTTGAACACGTTTCCCGATCACACGGTGGATCATACTCTGGGTTCCACATGCATGTTTTAGCTGAAGGAAGAATCCCTTAAACCTGGAGAGTTGAGACCCATGGAATGGGTACCATGCAATATGACCTCAAAGGGTCTGCATTTGCTCACCGAACCTCACCAATCCTATCACTGCTGCATTTATGCCGCTGTACACACGCTTGATTCTCTTTCGGAGACATATAAATCCATAGGTTTTAAGATTCTTACTTGTCAGGTATATTCTTAGGCGCTTAATATGGGGTGAAGAGTCCACTTCATTGAGCAAGGAGTAGCTCTTGTCTATTACATATTTGGCTTATGGAACGGTATCTGTGCTAATTTCAATCTCTGGTTTTATGCAGCACCCCAACTCACCTTTCCCCTTAAGCAAGCATAAGTTGGTTTTCTACATTTGAGACCCTGTTCTGTTTTGTAATTCAGTTTCTGTGTAGCCAAGTTTACATTCTGTGTAGTAGTGATATCTTATGATGTTTCTTTTTCTGTGTGACTTATTTCACTTAGAATCATCGTACCTGAATCCACTCATTATGCTGCTACGGGCCTGATGATATAGATTTCATTGCTGAGTGATATTGCATTGTACGTAAGTACCACAAATTCTTTATCCATTTTTCACTTTCTGTGTTATTGAACTTGTACCGTAAACGAGGTTCTTGTAAATAGAGCCGTCCCAAACTTTGGGGTGGCTGTGTCTTTTTTATTTTAATTTCCCTAAGCTATAGGACCATAAGTGGAAGTGCCCTAGGCTCTGTTGCTTTGTTTTTTAGATGTTTCAGGAAACACCATACACTTCTCCAGAGTGGCTGTTGGCAATTTACATCCCGCCCATCAGCATAACAAGGCTCCCAATTCTCCATGGCCTGTCCTGCCTTTCTGGATTTTACACTTTTTTCAGATGGCCCTTTTGACCGGGGGGCAGTGAGACTTCATTGTAGTGCAGATTTCCTTTGCAAGCTTGGTTGGTTGGCCAAAAAGGGCGTATGCGTTTTTTCCTGAATATATTCAGGAAAAAACGCATACGCCCTTTTTGGCCAAGTGCATCATTGTGGACGTTCTGCCTCTTTTCCTATGCTTTACATGCAATTCAAGTCTACCTCCTGAAACCGGTTTCCTGCAATTCTGCCCCGCTTTCAAGTCCTCTTGGCAGCCTTACTTCAATATATTTTTGGACGATAGCTGTCATTTTTAACTCTGCAGGTTTGTGAATTACAGTGTCCCTGAGCTCCTTTCTGCAACTCGCTTTCTTGTGAGCTGGCCGCAACACCGCAGGATTGCTTCAGGCCCTAGTGTGGTTCCGGCATGGCACGCTGAGCCTTTGGTTAATTCCTCTTCCTGGTGGGAAATGAGAGTTAAATTTGCCCGTCCAGACACCTCCAGCTAGTCTCTCATTGGTTCTCCCTATTCCTGTTCATCTTCCACAGAAATTGCAAACTGGGCCAAACAGGAGGTTAAAGGCACTGACTCTCCAGTTGGGGAGAGTGCTAGTAAAGCGTCTGGAATGTTGCACCCGAGTACCAGGGGACGAAACCTGAGACACATTTGAACACGTTTCCCAATCACACGGTGGATCATACTCTGGGTTCCACATGCATGTTTTAGCTGAAGGAAGAATCCCTTAAACCTGGAGAGTTGAGACCCATGGAATGGGTACCATGCAATATGACCTCAAAGGGTCTGCATTTGCTCACCGAACCTCACCAATCCTATCACTGCTGCGTTTATGCCACTGTACACACGCTTGATTCTCTTTTGGAGACATAGAAATCCATAGGTTTTAAGATTCTTACTAGTCAGGTATATTCTTAGGCGTTTAAAATGGAGTGTAGAGTCCACTTCGTTGAGCAAGGAGTAGCTCTTGTCTATTACATATTTGGCTTATGGAACGGTATCTTTGCTAATTTCAATCTCTGGTTTTATGCAGCACCCCAACTCACCTTTCCCCTTAAGCAAGCATAAGTTGGTTTTCTACATTTGAGACCCTGTTCTGTTTTGTAATTCAGTTCCTGTGTAGCCAAGTTTACATTCCGTGTAGTAGTGATATCTTATGATGTTTCTTTTTCTGTGTGACTTATTTCACTTAGAATCATCGTACCTGAATCCACTCATTATGCTGCTACGGTCCTGATGATATACATTTCATTGCTGAGTGATATTGCATTGTACGTAAGTACCACAACTTCTTTATCCATTTTTCACTTTCTGTGATATTGAACTTGTACTGTAAACGAGGTTCTTGTAAACAGAGCCGTCCCAAACTTTGGGGTGGCTGTGTCTTTTTGATTTTAATTTCCCTAAGCTATAGAACTGTAAGTGGAAGTGCCCTAGGCTCTGTTGCTTTGTTTTTTAGATGTTTCAGGAAACACCATACACTTCTCCAGAGTGGCTGTTGGCAATTTACATCCCGCCCATCAGCATAACAAGGCTCCCAATTCTCCATGGCCTGTCCTGCCTTTCTGGATTTTACACTTTTTTCAGATGGCCCTATTGACCGGGGGGCAGTGAGACTTCATTGTAGTGCAGATTTCCTTTGCAAGCTTGCTTGGTTGGCCCAAAAGGGCGTATGCGTTTTTTCCTGAATATATTCAGGAAAAAATGCATACGCCATTTTTGGCCAAGTGCATCATTGTGGACGTTCTGCCTCTTTTCCTATGCTTTACATGCAATTCCAGTCTACCTCCTGAAATCGGTTTCCTGCAATTCTGTCCCGCTTTCAAGTCCTCTTGGCAGCCTTACTTCAATAGATTTTTGGACGATAGCTGTCATTTATAACTCTGCAGGTTTGTGAATTACAGTGCCCCTGAGCTCCTTTCTTCAACTCGCTTTCTTGTGAGCTGGCCGCAACACCGCAGCATTGCTTCAGGCCCTAGTGTGGTTCCAGCATGGCAGGCTGAGCCTTTGGTTAATTCCTCTTCCTGGTGGTAAATGAGAGATAAATTTGCCCGTCCAGACACCTCCAGCTAGTCTCTCATTGGTTCTCACTATTCCTGTTCACTTTCCGCAGAAATTGAAAACTGGGCCAAACAGGAGGTTAAAGGCACTGACTCTCCAAGTGGGGAGAGTGTTAGTCAAGCGTCTGGAATGTTGCACCCGAGTACCAGGGGACGAAACCTGAGACACATTTGAACACGTTTCCTGATCACACGGTGGATCATACTCTGGGTTCCACATGCATGTTTTAGCTGAAGGAAGAATCCCTTAAACCTGGAGAGTTGAGACCCATGGAATGGGTACCATGCAATATGACTTCAAAGGGTCTGCATTTGCTCACCGAACCTCACCCATCCTATCACTGCTGCGTTTATGCCACTGTACACACATTTGTTTCTCTTTTGGAGACATATAAATCCATAGGTTTTAAGATTCTTACTAGTGAGGTATATTCTTTGACGTTTAATATCGGGTGTTGAGTCCACTTCGTTGAGTAAGGAGTAGCTCTTGTCTATTACATATTTGGCTTATGGAATGGTATCTGTGCTAAATTCAATCTCTGGTTTTATGCAGCACCACAACTCACCTTTCCCCTTAAGCAAGCATAAGTTGGTTTTCTACATTTGAGACCCTGTTCTGTTTTGTAATTCAGTTCCTGTGTAGCCAAGTTTACATTCCGTGTAGTAGTGATAACTTATGATGTTTCTTTTTCTGTGTGACTTATTTCACTTAGAATCATCGTACCTGAATCCACTCATTATGCTGCCATGGGCCTGATGACATAGATTTCATTGCTGAGTGATATTGCATTGTACGTAAGTACCACAACTTCTTTATCCATTTTTCACTTTCTGTGATATTGAACTTGTACCGTAAATGAGGTTCTTGTAAACAGAGCCGTCCCAAACTTTGGGGTGGCTGTGTCTTTTTGATTTTAATTTCCCTAAGCTATAGGACCATAAGTGGAAGTGCCTTAGGCTCTTTTGCTTTGTTTTTTAGATGTTTCAGGAAACACCATACACTTCTCCAGAGTGGCTGTTGGCAATTTACATCCCACCCATCAGCATAACAAGGCTCCCAAGTCTCCATGGCCTGTCCTGCCTTTCTGGATTTTATACTTTTTTCAGATGGCCCTTTTGACCGGGGGGCAGTGAGACTTCATTGTAGTGCAGATTTCCTTTGCAAGCTTGCTTGGTTGGCCAAAAAGGGCATATACGTTTCTTCCTGAACATATTCAGGAAAAAACGCATACGCCCTTTTTGGCCAAGTGCATCATTGTGGACGTTCTGTCTCTTTCCTATGCTCTACATGCAATTCCAGTCTACCTCCTGAAATCGATTTCCTGCAATTCTGCCCCGCTTTCAAGTCCTCTTGGCAGCCTTACTTCAATATATTTTTGGACGATAGCTGTCATTTATAACTCTGCAGGTTTGTGAATTACAGTGCCCCTGAGCTCCTTTCTTCAACTCGCTTTCTTGTGAGCTGGCCGCAACACCGCAGCATTGCTTCAGGTCCTAGTGTGGTTCCGGCATGGCACGCTGAGCCTTTGGTTAATTCCTCTTCCTGGTGGGTAATGCGAGTTAAATTTGCCCGTACAGGCACCTCCAGCTAGTCTCTCATTGGTTCTCCCTATTCCTGTTCATTTTCCGCAGAAATGGCAAACTGGGCCAAACAGGAGGTTAAAGGCACTGACTCTCCAAGTGGGGAGAGTTTTAGTAAAGTGACTGGAATGTTGCACCCGAGTACCAGGGGATGAAAAATGAGAGACATTTCAACACGTTTCCCGATCACATGGTGGATCATACTCTGGGTTCCACATGCATGTTTTAGCTGAAGGAAGAATCCCTTAAACCTGGAGAGTTGAGACCCATGGAATGGGTACCATGCAATATGACCTCAAGGGGTCTGCATTTGCTCACCGAACCTCACCAATCCTATCACTGCTGCGTTTATGCCGCTGTACACATGCTTGATTCTCTTTCGGAGACATAGAAATCCATAGGTTTTAAGATTCTTACTAGTCAGGTATATTATTAGGCGTTTAATATGGGGTGTAGAGTCCACTTCGTTGAGCAAGGAGTAGCTCTTGTCTATTACATATTTGGCTTATGGAACGGTATCTGTGCTAATTTCAATCTCTGGTTTTATGCAGCACCCCAACTCACCTTTCCCCTTAAGCAAGCATATGTTGGTTTTCTACATGTGAGACGCTGTTCTGTTTTGTAATTCAATTCCTCTGTAGCCAAGTTTACATTCCGTGTATTAGTGATATCGTATGATGTTTCTTTTTCTGTGTGACTTATCTTACTTAGAATCATCATACCTGAATCCACTCATTATGCTGCTATGTGCCTGATGACATAGATTTCATTGCTGAGTGATATTGCATTGTACGTAAGTACCACAACTTCTTTATCCATTTTTTGCTTTCTGTGATATTGAACTTGTACCGTAAACGAGGTTCTTGTAAACAGAGCCGTCCGAAATTTTGGGGTGGCTGTGTCTTTTTGATTTTAATTTCCCTAAGCTATAGGATCATAAGTGGAAGTGCCCTAGGCTCTGTTGCTTTGTTTTTTAGATGTTTCAGGAAACACCATACACTTCTCCAGAGTGGCTGTTGGCAATTTATATCCCGCCCATCAGCATAACAAGGCTCCCAATTCTCCATGGCCTGTCCTGCCTTTCTGGATTTTACACTTTTTTCAGATGGCCCTATTGACCGGGGGGCAGTGAGACTTCATTGTAGTGCAGATTTCATTTGCAAGCTTGCTTGGTTGGCCAAAAAGGGCGTATGCGTTTTTTCCTGAATATATTCAGGAAAAAACGCATACGCCCTTTTTGGCCAAGTGCATCATTGTGGACGTTCTGCCTCTTTTCCTATGCTTTGCATGCAATTCCAGTCTACCTCCTGAAACCGGTTTCCTGCAATTCTGCCCCGCTTTCAAGTCCTCTTGGCAGCCTTACTTCAATATATTTTTGGACGATAGCTGTCATTTTTAACTCTGCAGGTTTGTGAATTACAGTGTCCCTGAGCTCCTTTCTTCAACTCGCTTTCTTGTGAGCTGGCCGCAACACCGCAGCATTGCTTCAGTTCCTAGTGTGGTTCCGCAATGGCACGCTGAGCCTTTGGTTAATTCCTCTTCCTGGTGGGAAATGAGAGTTAAATTTGCCCGTCCAGACACCTCCAGCTAGTCTCTCATTGGTTCTCCCTATTCCTGTTCATTTTCCGCAGAAATTGCAAACTGGGCCAAACAGGAGGTTAAAGGCACTGACTCTCCAGTTGGGGAGAGTGCTAGTAAAGCGTCTGGAATGTTGCACCCGAGTACCAGGGGACGAAACCTGAGACACATTTGAACACGTTTCCCGATCATACGGTAGATCATACTCTGGGTTCCACATGCATGTTTTAGCTGAAGGAAGAATCCCTTAAACCTGGAGAGTTGAGACCCATGGAATGGGTACCATGCAATATGACTTCAAAGGTTCTGCATTGGCTCACCGAACCTCACCAATCCTATCACTGCTGCGCTTATGCCACTGTACACACGCTTGATTCTCTTTCGGAGACATATAAATCCATAGGTTTTAAGATTCTTACTAGTCAGGTATATTCTTAGACGTTTAATATGGGATGTAGAGTCCACTTCGTTGAGCAAGGAGTAGCTCTTGTCTATTACATGTTTGGCTTATGGAATGGTATCTGTGCTAATTTCAATCTCTGGTTTTATACAGCACCCCAACTCACCTTTCCCCTTAAGCAAGCATAAGTTGGTTTTCTACATTTGAGACCCTGTTCTGTTTTGTAATTCAGTTCCTGTGTAGCCATGTTTACATTCCGTGTAGTAGTGATAACTTATGATGTTTCTTTTTCTGTGTGACTTATTTCACTTAGAATTATCGTACCTGAATCCACTCATTATGCTGCTATGGGCCTGATGACATACATTTCATTGCTGAGTGATATTGCATTGTACGTAAGTACCACAAATTCTTTATCCATTTTTTGCTTTCTGTAATATTGAACTTGTACCGTAAACGAGGTTCTTGTAAACAGAGCCGTCCCAAACTTTGTGGTGGCTGTGTCTTTTTGATTTTAATTTCCCTAAGCTATAGGACCATAAGTGGAAGTGCCCTAGGCTCTGTTGCTTTGTTTTTTAGATGTTTCATGAAACACCATACACTTCTCCAGAGTGGCTGTTGGCAATTTACATCCCGCCCATCAGCATAACAAGGCTCCCAGTTCTCCATGGCCTGTTCTGCCTTTCTTGATTTTATACATTTTTCAGATGGCCCTTTTGACCGGGGGGCAGTGAGACTTCATTGTAGTGCAGATTTCCTTTGCAAGCTTGCTTGGTTGGCCAAAAAGGGCGTATGCGTTTTTTCCTGAATATATTCAGGAAAAAACGCATACGCCCTTTTTGGCCAAGTGCATCATTGTGGACGTTCTGTCTCTTTTCCTATGCTTTACATGCAATTCCAGTCTACCTCCTGAAATCGGATTCCTGCAATTCTGCCCCGCTTTCGAGTCCTCTTGGCAGCCTTACTTCAATATATTTTTGGACGATAGCTGTCATTTATAACTCTGCAGGTTTGTGAATTACAGTGCCCCTGAGCTCCTTTCTTCAACTCGCTTTCTTGTGAGCTGGCCGCAACACCGCAGGATTGCTTCAGGCCCTAGTGTGGTTCCGGCATGGCACGCTGAGCCTTTGGTTAATTCCTCTTGCTGGTGGGAAATGAGAGTTAAATTTGCCCGTCCAGACACCTCCAGCTAGTCTCTCATTGGTTCTCCCTATTCCTGTTCATTTTCTGCAGAAATTGCAAACTGGGCCAAACAGGAGGTTAAAGGCACTGACTCTCCAAGTGGGGAGAGTTTTAGTAAAGCGTCTGGAATGTTGCACCTGAGTACCAGGGGACGAAAACTGAGACACATTTGAACATGTTTCCCGATCACACGGTGGATCATACTCTGGGTTCCACATGCATGTTTTAGCTGAAAGAAGAATCCGTTAAACCTGGAGAGTTGAGACCCATGGAATTGGTACCATGCAATATGACTTCAAACGGTCTGCATTTGCTCACCAAACCTCACCAATCCTATCACTGCTGCGTTTATGCCGCTGTACACACGCTTGATTCTCTTTCGGAGACATATAAATCCATAGGTTTTAAGATTCTTACTAGTCAGGTATATTCTTAGGCATTTAATATGGGATGTAGAGTCCACTTCGTTGAGCAAGGAGTAGCTGTTGTCTATTACATATTTGGCTTATGGAACGGTATCTGTGCTAATTTCAATCTCTGGTTTTATACAGCACCCCAACTCACCTTTCCCCTTAAGCAAGCATAAATTGGTTTTCTACATTTGAGACCCTGTTCTGTTTTGTAATTCAGTTCCTGTGTAGCCAAGTTTACATTCCGTGTAGTAGTGATATCTTATGATGTTTCTTTTTCTGTGTGACTTATTTCACTTAGAATCATCGTACCTGAATCCACTCATTATGCTGCTACGGCCCTGATGATATAGGTTTCATTGCTGAGTGATATTGCATTGTACGTAAGTACCACAACTTCTTTATCCAATTTTCGCTTTCTGTGATATTGAACTTGTACCGTAAACGAGGTTCTTGTAAACAGAGCCGTCCCAAACTTTGGGGTGGCTGTGTCTTTTTGATTTTAATTTCCCTAAGCTATAGGACCATAAGTGGAAGTGCCCTAGGCTCTGTTGCTTTGTTTTGTAGATGTTTCAGGAAACACCATACACTTCTCCAGAGTGGCTGTTGGCAATTTACATCCCGCCCATCAGCATAACAAGGCTCCCAGTTCTCCATGGCCTGTCCTGCCTTTCTGGATTTTACACTTTTTTCCGATGGCCCTTTTGACCGGGGAGCAGTGAGACTTCATTGTAGTGCAGATTTCCTTTGCAAGCTTGCTTGGTTGGCCAAAAAGGGCGTAAGCTTTTTTTCCTGAGGAAAAAACGCATATGCCCTTTTTGGCCAAGTGCATCATTGTGGACGTTCTGCCTCTTTTCCTATGCTTTACATGCAATTCCAGTCTACCTTCTGAAATCGGTTTCCTGCAATTCTGCCCCGCTTTCAAGTCCTCTTGGCAGCCTTACTTCAATAGATTTTTGGACGATAGCTGTCATTTATAACTCTGCAGGTTTGTGAATTACAGTGCCCCTGAGCTCCTTTCTTCAACTCGCTTTCTTGTGAGCTGGCCGCAACACCGCAGCCTTGCTTCAGGCCCTAGTGTGGTTCCAGCATGGCAGGCTGAGCCTTTGGTTAATTCCTCTTCCTGGTGGCAAATGAGAGTTAAATTTGCCCGTCCAGACACCTCCAGCTAGTCTCTCATTGGTTCTCCCTATTCCTGTTCACTTTCCGCAGAAGTTGAAAACTGGGCCAAACAGGAGGTTAAAGGCACTGACTCTCCAAGTGGGGAGAGTGTTAGTAAAGCGTCTGGAATGTTGCACCTGAGGACCAGGGGACGAAATCTGACACATTTGAACACATTTCCCGATCACACGGTGGATCATACTCTGGGTTCCACATGCATGTTTTAGCTGAAGGAAGAATCCCTTAAACCTGGAGAGTTGAGACCCATGGAATGGGTACCATGCAATATGACTTCAAAGGGTCTCCATTTGCTCACCGATCCTCACCAATCCTATCACTGCTGCGCTTATGCCACTGTACACACGCTTGGTTCTCTTTCGGAGACATATAAATCCATAGGTTTTAAGATTCTTACTAGTCAGGTATATTCTTAGACGTTTAATATGGGGTGTTGAGTCCTCTTCGTTGAGCAAGGAGTAGCTCTTGTCTATTACATATTTGGCTTATGGAACGGTATCTGTGCTAATTTCAATCTCTGGTTTTATGCAGCACCCCAACTCACCTTTCCCCTTAAGCAAGCATAAGTTGGTTTTCTACATTTGAGACCCTGTTCTGTTTTGTAATTCTGTTCCTGTGTAGCCAAGTTTACATTCCGTGTAGTAGTGATATCTTATGATGTTTCTTTTTCTGTGTGACTTATTTCACTTAGAATCATCGTACCTGAATCCACTCATTATGCTGCTACGGGCCTGATGACATAGATTTCATTGCTGAGTGATATTGCATTGTATGTACCTACCACAACTTCTTTATCCATTTTTCGCTTTCTGTGATATTGAACTCGTACTGTAAACGAGGTTCTTGTAAACAGAGCCGTCCCAAACTTTGGGGTGGCTGTGCCTTTTTGATTCTAATTTCCCTAAGCTATAGGACCATAAGTGGAAGTGCCCTAGGCTCTGTTGCTTTGTTTTGTAGATGTTTCAGGAAACACCATACACTTCTCCAGAGTGGCTGTTGGCAATTTACGTCTCGCCCATCAGCATAATAAGGCTCCCAGTTCTCCATGGCCTGTCCTGCCTTTCTGGATTTTACACTATTTTCCGATGGCCCTTTTGACCGGGGGGCAGTGAGACTTCATTGTAGTGCAGATTTCCTTTGCAAGCTTGCTTGGTTGACCAAAAAGTGCGTATGCGTTTTTTCCTGAATATATTCAGGAAAAAACGCATACGCCCTTTTTGGCCAAGTGCATCATTGTGGACGTTCTGCCTCTTTTCCTATGCTTTACATGCAATTCCAGTCTACCTCCTGAAACCGGTTTCCTGCAATTCTGCCCCGCTTTCAAGTCCTCTTGGCAGCCTTACTTCAATATATTTTTGGACGATAGCTGTCATTTATAACTCTGCAGGTTTGTGAATTACAGTGCCCCTGAGCTCCTTTCTTCAACTCGCTTTCTTGTGAGCTGGCCGCAAGACCGCAGGATTGCTTCAGGCCCTAGTGTGGTTCCGGCATGGCACGCTGAGCCTTTGGTTAATTCCTCTTTCTGGTGGGAAATGAGAGTTAAATTTGCCCGTCCAGACACCTCCAGCTAGTCTCTCATTGGTTCTCCCTATTCCTGTTCATTTTCCGCAGAAATGGCAAACTGGGCCAAACAGGAGGTTAAAGGCACTGACTCTCCAAGTGGGGAGAGTGTTAGTAAAGCGACTGGAATGTTGCACCCGAGTACCAGGGGACAAAAACTGAGACACATTTGAACACATTTCCCGATCACATGGTGGATCATACTCTGGGTTCCACATGCATGTTTTAGCTGAAGGAAGAATCCCTTAAACCTGGAGAGTTGAGACCCATGGAATGGGTACCATGCAATATGACCTCAAAGGGTCTGCATTTGCTCACCGAACCTCACCAATCCTATCACTGCTGCGTTTATGCTGCTGTACACACGCTTGATTCTCTTTTGGAGACATATAAATCCATAGGTTTTGAGATTCTTACTAGTCAGGTATATTCTTAGGCGTTTAATATGTGGTGTAGAGTTCACTTCGTTGAGCAAGGAGTAGCTCTTGTCTATTTCATATTTGGCTTATGGAACATTATCTGTGCTAATTTCAATCTCTGGTTTTATGCAGCACCCCAACTCACCTTTCCCCTTAAGCAAGCATAAGTTGGTTTTCTACATTTGAGACCCTGTTCTGTTTTGTAATTCAGTTCCTGTGTAGCCAAGTTTACATTCCGTGTAGTAGTGATATCTTATGATGTTTCTTTTTCTGTGTGACTTATTTCACTTAGAATCATCGTACCTGAATCCACTCATTATGCTGCTACGGGCCTGATGACATAGATTTCATTGCTGAGTGATATTGCATTGTACGTAAGTACCACAACTTCTTTATCCATTTTTCACTTTCTGTGATATTGAACTTGTACTGTAAACGAGGTTCTTGTAAACAGAGCCATCCCAAACTTTGGGGTGGCTGTGTCTTTTTGATTTTAATTTCCCTAAACTATAGGACCATAAGTGGAAGTGCCCTAGGCTCTGTTGCTTTGTTTTTTAGATGTTTCAGGAAACACCATACACTTCTCCAGAGTGGCTGTTGGCAATTTACATCCCGCCCATCAGCATAACAAGGCTCCCAGTTCTCCATGGCCTGTCCTGCCTTTCTGGATTTTACACTTTTTTCAGATGGCCCTTTTGACCGGGGGGAAGTGAGACTTCATTGTAGTGCAGATTTCCTTTGCAAGCTTGCTTGGTTGGCCAAAAAGGGCGTATGCGTTTTTTCCTGAATATATTCAGGAAAAAACGCATACGCCCTTTTTGGCCAAGTGCATCATTGTGGACGTTCTGCCTCTTTTCCTATGCTTTGCATGCAATTCCAGTATACCTCCTGAAATTGGTTTCCTGCAATTCTGCCCCGATTTCAAGTCCTCTTGGCAGCCTTACTTCAATATATTTTTGGACGATAGCTGTCATTTATAACTCTGCAGGTTTGTGAATTACAGTGCCCCTGAGCTCCTTTCTTCAACTCGCTTTCTTGTGAGCTGGCCGCAACACTGCAGGATTGCTTCAGGCCCTAGTGTGGTTCCGGCATGGCACGCTGAGACTTTGGTTAATTCCTCTTCCTGGTGGGAAATGAGAGTTAAATTTGCCCGTCCAGACACCTCCAGCTAGTCTCTCATTGGTTCTCCCTATTCCTGTTCATCTTCCACAGAAATTGCAAACTGGGACAAACAGGAGGTTAAAGGCACTGACTCTCCAAGTGGAGAGAGTGTTAGTAAAGCGTCTGGAATGCTGCACCCGAGTACCAGGGGACGAAAACTGAGACACATTTGAACACGTTTCCCGATCACATGGTGGATCATACTCTGGGTTTCACATGCATGTTTTAGCTGAAGGAAGAATCCTTTAAACCTGGAGAGTTGAGACCCATGGAATGGGTACCATGGAATATGACTTCAAAGGGTGTGCATTTGCTCACCGAACATCACCAATCCTATCACTGCTGCGCTTATGCCGCTGTACACACGCTTGATTCTCTTTCGGAGACATATAAATCCATAGGTTTTAAGATTCTTACTAGTCAGGTATATTCTTTGGCGTTTAATATGGGGTGTTGTGTCCACTTCGTTGAGCAAGGAGTAGCTCTGGTCTATTACATATTTGGCTTATGGAACGGTATCTGTGCTAATTTCAATCTCTGGTTTTATGCAGCACCCCAACTCACCTTTCCCCTTAAGCAAGCATAAGTTGGTTTTCTACATTTGAGACCCTGTTCTGTTTTGTAATTCAGTTCCTGTGTAGCCAAGTTTACATTCCGTGTAGTAGTGATATCTTATGATGTTTATTTTTCTGTGTGACTTATCTTACTTAGAATCATCGTACCTGAATCCACTCATTATGTTGCTACGGGCCTGATGACATAGATTTCATTGCTGAGTGATATTGCATTGTATGTAAGTACCACAACTTCTTTATCCATTTTTTGCTTTCTGTGATATTGAACTTGTACTGTAAATGAGGTTCTTGTAAACAGAGCTGTCCCAAACTTTGGGGTGGCTGTGTCTTTTTGATTTTAATTTCCCTAAGCTATAGGACCATAAGTGGAAGTGCCCTAGGCTCTGTTGCTTTGTTTTTTAGATGTTTCAGGAAACACCTTATACTTCTCCAGAGTGGCTGTTGGATATTTACATCCCGCCCATCAGCATAACAAGGCTCCCAGTACACCATGGCCTGTCCTGCCTTTCTGGATTTTACACTTTTTTCAGATGGCCCTTTTGACCGGGGGGCAGTGAGACTTCATTGTAGTGCAGATTTCCTTTGCAAGCTTGCTTGGTTGGCCAAAATGTGCGTATGCGTTTTTTCCTGAATATATTCAGGAAAAAACGCATACACCCTTTTTGGCCAAGTGCATCATTGTGGACGTTCTGCCCCTTTTCCTATGCTTTACATACAATTCAAGTCTACGTCCTGAAATCAGTTTCCTGCAATTCTGCCCCGCTTTCAAGTCCTCTTGGCAGCCTTACTTCAATATATTTTTGGACGTTAGCTATCATTTATAACTCTGCAGGTTTGTGAATTACAGTGCCCCTGAACTCCTTTCTTCAACTCGCTTTCTTGTGAGCTGGCCGCAACACCGCAGGATTGCTTCAGGCCCTAGTGTGGTTCTGGCGTGGCACGCTGAGCCTTGGGTTAATTCCTCTTCCTGGTGGGAAATGAGAGTTAAATTTGCCCGTCCAGACACCTCCAGCTAGTCTCTCATTGGTTCTCCCTATTCCTGTTCATTTTCTGCAGAAATTGCAAACTTGGCCAAACAGGAGGTTAAAGGCACTGACTCTCCAAGTGGGGAGAGTGTTAGTAAAGCGTCTGGAATGTTGCACCCGAGTACCAGGGGACGGAACCTGAGACACATTTGAACACGTTTCCCGATCACACGGTGGATCATACTCTGTGTTCCACATGCATGTTTTAGCTGAAGGAAGAATCCCTTAAACCTGGAGAGTTGAGACCCATGGAATGGGTACCATGCAATATGACTTCAAAGGTTCTGCATTGGCTCACCGAACCTCACCAATCCTATCACTGCTGCGCTTATGGCACTGTACACACGCTTGATTCTCTTTCGGAGACATATAAATCCATAGGTTTTAAGATTCTTACTAGTCAGGTATATTCTTAGACGTTTAATATGGTGTGTTGAGTCCACTTCATTAAGCAAGGAGTAGCTGTTGTCTATTACATGTTTGGCTTATGGAATGGTATCTGTGCTAATTTCAGTCTCTGCTTTTATACAGCACCCCAACTCACCTTTCCCCTTAAGCAAGCATAAGTTGGTTTTCTACATTTGAGACCCTGTTCTGTTTTGTAATTCAGTTCCTGTGTAGCCAAGTTTACATTCCGTGTAGTAGTGATATCTTATGATGTTTCTTTTTCTGTGTGACTTATTTCACTTAGAATCATCGTACCTGAATCCACTCATTATGCTGCTATGGGCCTGATGACATAGATTTCATTGCTGAGTGATATTGCATTGTACGTAAGTACCACAACTTCTTTATCCATTTTTCACTTTCTGTGATATTGAACTTGTACTGTAAACGAGGTTCTTGTAAACAGAGCCGTCCCAAACTTTGGGGTGGCTGTGTCTTTTTGATTTTAATTTCCCTAAGCTATAGGACCATAAGTGGAAGTGCCCTAGGCTGTGTTGTTTTGTTTTTTAGATGTTTCAGGAAACACCATACACTTCTCCAGAGTGGCTGTTGGCAATTTACATCCCGCCCATCAGCATAACAAGGCTCCCAGTTCTCCATGGCCTGTCCTGCCTTTCTGGATTTTACACTTTTTTCAGATGGCCCTTTTGACCTGGGGGCAGTGAAACTTCATTGTAGTGCAGATTTCCTTTGCAAGCTTGCTTGGTTGGCCAAAAAGTGCGTAAGCTTTTTTTCCTGAGGAAAAAACGCATATGCCCTTTTTGGCCAAGTGCATCATTGTGGACGTTCTGCCTCTTTTCCTATGCTTTACATGCAATTCCAGTCTACCTCCTGAAATCGGATTCCTGCAATTCTGCCCCGCTTTCAAGTCCTCTTGGCAGCCTTACTTCAATAGATTTTTGGACGATAGCTGTCATTTATAACTCTGCAGGTTTGTGAATTACAGTGCCCCTGAGCTCCTTTCTTCAACTCGCTTTCTTGTGAGCTGGCCGCAACACCGCAGCATTGCTTCAGGCCCTAGTGTGGTTCCAGCATGGCAGGCTGAGCCTTTGGTTAATTCCTCTTCCTGGTGGGAAATGAGAGATAAATTTGCCCGTCCAGACACCTCCAGCTAGTCTCTCATTGGTTCTCACTATTCCTGTTCACTTTCCGCAGAAATTGAAAACTGGGCCAAACAGGAGGTTAAAGGCACTGACTCTCCAAGTGGGGAGAGTGTTAGTAAAGCGTCTGGAATGTTGCACCCGAGTACCAGGGGACGAAACCTGAGACACATTTGAACACGTTTCCTGATCACATGGTGGATCATACTCTGGGTTCCACATGCATGTTTTAGCTGAAGGAAGAATCCCTTAAACCTGGAGAGTTGAGACCCATGGAATGGGTACCATGCAATATGACTTCAAAGGGTCTGCATTTGCTCACCGAACCTCACCAATCCTATCACTGCTGCGTTTATGCCGCTGTACACACTCTTGTTTCTCTTTTGGAGACATATAAATCCATAGGTTTTAAGATTCTTACTAGTGAGGTATATTCTTAGACGTTTAATATCGGGTGTTGAGTCCACTTCGTTGAGTAAGGAGTAGCTCTTGTCTATTACATATTTGGCTTATGGAATGGTATCTGTGCTAAATTAAATCTCTGGTTTTATGCAGCACCCCAACTCACCTTTCCCCTTAAGCAAGCATAAGTTGGTTTTCTACATTTGAGACCCTGTTCTGTTTTGTAATTCAGTTCCTGTGTAGCCAAGTTTACATTCCGTGTAGTAGTGATATCTTATGATGTTTCATTTTCTCTGTGACTTATTTCACTTAGAATCATCGTACCTGAATCCACTCATTATGCTGCTACGGGCCTGATGATATAGATTTCATTGCTGAGTGATATTGCATTGTACGTAAGTACCACAACTTCTTTATCCATTTTTCGCTTTCTGTGATATTGAACTTGTACCGTAAACGAGGTTCTTGTAAACAGAGCCGTCCCAAACTTTGGGGTGGCTGTGTCTTTTTGATTTTAATTTCCCTAAGCTATAGGACCATAAGTGGAAGTGCCCTAGGCTCTGTTGCTTTGCTTTTTAGATGTTTCAGGAAACACCATACACTTCTCCAGAGTGGCTGTTGGCAATTTACATCCCGCCCATCAGCATAACAAGGCTCCCAGTTCTCCATGGCCTGTCCTGCCTTTCTGGATTTTATACTTTTTTCAGATGGCCTTTTTGACCGGGGGGCAGTGAGACTTCATTGTAGTGCAGATTTCCTTTGCAAGCTTGCTTGGTTGGCCAAAAAGGGCGTATGCGTTTTTTCCTGAATATATTCAGGAAAAAACGCATACGCCCTTTTTGGCCAAGTGCATCATTGTGGACGTTCTGCCTCTTTTCCTATGCTTTACATGCAATTCCAGTCTACCTCCTGAAATCGGATTCCTGCAATTCTGCCCCACTTTCGAGTCCTCTTGGCAGCCTTACTTCAATATATTTTTGGACGATAGCTGTCATTTATAACTCTGCAGGTTTGTGAATTACAGTGCCCCTGAGCTCCTTTCTTCAACTCGCTTTCTTGTGAGCTGGCCGCAACCCCGCAGCATTGCTTCAGGCCCTAGTGTGGTTCCGGCATGGCACGCTGAGCATTTGGTTACTTCCTCTTCCTGGTGGGAAATGAGAGTTAAATTTGCCCGTCCAGACACCTGCAGCTAGTCTCTCATTGGTTCTCCCTATTCCTGTTCATTTTCCGCAGAAATTGCAAACTGGGCCAAACAGGAGGTTAAAGGCACTGACTCTCCAAGTGGGGAGAGTTTTAGTAAAGCGTCTGGAATGTTGCACCCGAGTACCAGGGGACGAAAACTGAGATGCCTTTGAACACGTTTCCCGATCACATGGTGGATCATACTGTGGGTTCCACATGCATGTTTTAGCTGAAGGAAGAATCCCTTAAACCTGGAGAGTTGAGACCCATGGAATGGGTACCATGCAATATGACTTCAAAGGGTCTGCATTTGCTCACCGAACCTCACCAATCCTATCACTGCTGCATTTATGCCGCTGTACACACGCTTGATTCTCTTTCAGAGAAATATAAATCCATAGGTTTTAAGATTCTTACTAGTCAGGTGTATTCTTACGCGTTTAATATGGGATGTAGAGTCCACTTCGTTGAGCAAGGAGTAGCTGTTGTCTATTACATATTTGGCTTATGGAATGGTATCTGTGCTAATTTCAATCTCTGGTTTTATGCAGCACCCCAACTCACCTTTCCCCTTAAGCAAGCATAAGTTGGTTTTCTACATTTGAGACCCTGCTCTGTTTTGTAATTCAGTTCCTGTGTAGCCAAGTTTACATTCCGTGTAGTAGTGATATCTTATGATGTTTCTTTTTCTGTGTGACTTATTTCACTTAGAATCATCGTACCTGAATCCACTCATTATGCTGCTACGGGCCTGATGATATACATTTCATTGCTGAGTGATATTGCATTGTACGTAAGTACCACAAATTCTTTATCCATTTTTCGCTTTCTGTGATATTGAACTTGTACCGTAAACGAGGTTCTTGTAAACAGAGCCGTCCCAAACTTTGGGGTGGCTGTGTCTTTTTGATTTTAATTTCCCTAAGCTATAGGACCATAAGTGGAAGTGCCCTAGGCTCTGTTGCTTTGTTTTTTAGATGTTTCAGGAAACACCATACACTTCTCCAGAGTGGCTGTTGGCAATTTACATCCCGCCCATCAGCATAACAAGGCTCCCAGTTCTCCATGGCCTGTCCTGCATTTCTGGATTTTATACATTTTTCAGATGGCCCTTTTGACTGGGGAGCAGTGAGACTTCATTGTAGTGCAGATTTCCTTTGCAAGCTTGCTTGGTTGGCCATAAAGGGCGTATGCGTTTTTTCTTGAATATATTCAGGAAAAAACGCATACGCCCTTTTTGGCCAAGTGCATCATTGTGGACGTTCTGCCTCTTTTCCTATGCTTTACATGCAATTCCAGTCTACCTCCTGAAATTGGTTTCCTGCAATTCTGCCCCGCTTTCAAGTCCTCTTGGCAGCCTTATTTCAATATATTTTTGGACGATAGCTGTCATTTATAACTCTGCAGGTTTGTGAATTACAGTGCCCCTGAGCTCCTTTCTTCAACTCGCTTTCTTGTGAGCTGGCCGCAACACCGCAGGATTGCTTCAGGCCCTAGTGTGGTTCCGGCATGGCACACTGAGCCTTTGGTTAATTCCTCTTCCTGGTGGGAAATGAGAGTTAAATTTGCCCGTCCAGACACCTCCAGCTAGTCTCTCATTGGTTCTCCTTATTCCTGTTCATTTTCCGCAGAAATGGCAGACTGGGCCAAACAGGAGGTTAAAGGCACTGACTCTCCAAGTGGGGAGAGTGTTAGTAAAGCGACTGGAATGTTGCACCCGAGTACCAGGGGACGAAAACTGAGACGCATTTGAACACGTTTCCCGATCACATGGTGGATCATACTCTGGGTTCCACATGCATGTTTTAGCTGAAGGAAGAATCCCTTAAACCTGGAGAGTTGAGACCCATGGAATGGGTACCATGCAATATGACCTCAAAGGGTCTGCATTTGCTCACCGAACCTCACCCATCCTATCACTGCTGCGTTTATGCCGCTGTACACACGCTTGATTCTCTTTCGGAGACATAGAAATCTATAGGTTTTAAGATTCTTACTGGTCAGGTATATTCTTAGGCGTTTAATATGGGGTGTAGAGTCCACTTCATTGAGCAAGGAGTAGCTCTTGTCTATTACATATTTGGCTTATGGAACGGTATCTGTGCTAATTTCAATCTCTGGTTTTATGCAGCACCCCAACTCACCTTTCCCCTTAAGCAAGCATAAGTTGGTTTTCTACATTTGAGACCCTGTTCTGTTTTGTAATTCAGTTCCTGTGTAGCCAAGTTTACATTCCGTGTAGTAGTGATATCTTATGATGTTTCTTTTTCTGTGTGACTTATTTCACTTAGAATCATCGTACCTGAATCCACTCATTATGCTGCTACGGGCCTGATGATATACATTTCATTGCTGAGTGATATTGCATTGTACGTAAGTACCACAACTTCTTTATCCATTTTTCACTTTCTGTGATATTGAACTTGTACTGTAAACGAGGTTCTTGTAAACAGAGCCGTCCCAAACTTTGGGGTGGCTGTGTCTTTTTGATTTTAATTTCCCTAAGCTATAGAACCGTAAGTGGAAGTGCCCTAGGCTCTGTTGCTTTGTTTTTTAGATGTTTCAGGAAACACCATACACTTCTCCAGAGTGGCTGTTGGCAATTTACATCCCGCCCATCAGCATAACAAGGCTCCCAATGCTCCATGGCCTGTCCTGCCTTTCTGGATTTTACACTTTTTCAGATGGCCCTTTTGACTGGGGGGCAGTGAGACTTCATTGTAATGCAGATTTCATTTGCAAGCTTGCTTGGTTGGCCAAAAAGGGCGTATGCGTTTTTTCCTGAATATATTCAGGAAAAAACGCATACGCCCTTTTTGGCCAAGTGCATCATTGTGGACGTTCTGCCTCTTTTCCTATGCTTTACATGCAATTCCAGTCTACCTCCTGAAATCGGTTTCCTGCAATTCTGCCCCGCTTTCAAGTCCTCTTGGCAGCCTTACTTCAATATATTTTTGGACGATAGCTGTCATTTATAACTCTGCAGGTTTGTGAATTACAGTGCCTCTGAGCTCCTTTCTTCAACTCGCTTTCTTGTGAGCTGGCTGCAACACCGCAGCATTGCTTCAGGCCCTAGTGTGGTTCCGGCATGGCACGCTGAGCCTTTGGTTAATTCCTCTTCCTGGTGGGAAATGAGAGTTAAATTTGCCCGTCCAGGCACCTCCAGCTAGTCTCTCATTGGTTCTCCCTATTCCTGTTCATTTTCCGCAGAAATGGCAAACTGGGCCAAACAGGAGGTTAAAGGCACTGACTCTCCAAGTGGGGAGAGTGTTAGTAAAGCGTCTGGAATGTTGCACCCGAGTACCAGGGGACGAAACCTGAGACACATTTGAACACGTTTCCCAATCACACGGTGGATCATACTCTGGGTTCCACATGCATGTTTTAGCTGAAGGAAGAATCCCTTAAACCTGGAGAGTTGAGACCCATGGAATGGGTACCATGCAATATAAATTCAAAGGTTCTGCATTGGCTCACCGAACCTCACCAATCTTATCACTGCTGCGCTTTTGCCACTGTACACACGCTTGATTCTCTTTTGGAGACATATAAATCCATAGATTTTAAGATTCTTACTAGTCAGGTATATTCTTAGACGTTTAATATGGGGTATTCAGTCCTCTTCGTTGAGCAAAGACTAGCTCTTGTCTATTACATATTTGGCTTATGGAACGGTATCTGTGCTAATTTCAATCTCTGGTTTTATGCAGCACCCCAACTCACCTTTCCCCTTAAGCAAGCATAAGTTGGTTTTCTACATTTGAGACCCTGTTCTGTTTTGTAATTCTGTTCCTGTGTAGCCAAGTTTACATTCCGTGTAGTAGTGATATCTTATGATGTTTCTTTTTCTGTGTGACTTATTTCACTTAGAATCATCGTACCTGAATCCACTCATTATGCTGCTACGGGCCTGATGACATAGATTTCATTGCTGAGTGATATTGCATTGTATGTACCTACCACAACTTCTTTATCCATTTTTCACTTTCTGTGATATTGAACTCGTACTGTAAACGAGGTTCTTGTAAACAGAGCTGTCCCAAACTTTGGGGTGGCTGTGCCTTTTTGATTCTAATTTGCCTAAGCTATAGGACCATAAGTGGAAGTGCCCTAGGCTCTGTTGCTTTGTTTTGTAGATGTTTCAGGAAACACCATACACTTCTCCAGAGTGGCTGTTGGCAATTTACATCTCGCCCATCAGCATAATAAGTCTCCCAGTTCTCCATGGCCTGTCCTGCCTTTCTGGATTTTACACTATTTTCCGATTGCCATTTTGACCGGGGGGCAGTGAGACTTCATTGTAGTGCAGATTTCCTTTGCAAGCTTGCTTGGTTGACCAAAAAGTGCGTATGCGTTTTTTCCTGAATATATTCAGGAAAAAACGCATACGCCCTTTTTGGCCAAGTGCATCATTGTGGACGTTCTGCCTCTTTTCCTATGCTTTACATGTAATTCCAGTCTACCTCCTGAAATCGGTTTCCTACAATTCTGCCCCGCTTTCAAGTCCTCTTGGCAGCCTTACTTCAATATATTTTTGGACGATAGCTGTCATTTATAACTCTGCAGGTTTGTGAATTACAGTGCCCCTGAGCTCCTTTCTTCAACTCACTTTCTTGTGAGCTGGCCGCAACACCGCAGCCTTGCTTCAGGCCCTAGTGTGGTTCCGGCATGGCACGCTGAGCCTTTGGTTAATTCCTCTTCCTGGTGGGAAATGAGAGTTAAATTTGCCCGTCCAGACACCTCCAGCTAGTCTCTCATTGGTTCTCCCTATTCCTGTTCCTTTTCCGCAGAAATTGCAAACCGGGCCAAACAGGAGTTTAAAGGCACTGACTCTCCAAGTGGGGAGAGTTTTAGTAAAGCGTCTGGAATGTTGCACCCGAGTACCAGGGGACGAAAACTGAGACACATTTGAACACGTTTCCCGATCACACGGTGGATCATACTCTGGGTTCCACATGCATGTTTTAGGTGAAGGAAGAATCCCTTAAACCTGGAGAGTTGAGACCCATGGAATGGGTACCATGAAATATGACTTCAAAGGGTCTGCATTTGCTCACCGAACCTCACCAATCCTATCACTGCTGCGTTTATGCCACTGTACACACGTTTGATTCTCTTTTGGAGACATATAAATCCATAGGATTTAAGATTCTTACTAGTCAGGTGTATTCTTAGGCGTTTAATATGAGATGTAGAGTCCACTTCGTTGAGCAAGGAGTAGCTCTTGTCTATTACATATTTGGCTTATGGAACGGTATCTGTGCTAATTTCAATCTCTGGTTTTATGCAGCACCCCAACTCACCTTTCCCCTTAAGCAAGCATAAGTTGGTTTTCTACATTTGAGACCCTGTTCTGTTTTGTAATTCAGTTCCTGTGTAGCCAAGTTTACATTCCGTGTAGTAGTGATATCTTATGATGTTTCTTTTTCTGTGTGACTTATATCACTTAGAATCATCGTACCTGAATCCACTCATTATGCTGCTACTGGCCTGATGATATAGATTTCATTGCTGAGTGATATTGCATTGTACGTAGGTGCCACAAATTCTTTATCCATTTTTCGCTTTCTGTGATATTGAACTTGTACCGTAAACGAGGTTCTTGTAAACAGAGCCATCCCAAACTTTGGGGTGGCTGTGCCTTTTTGATTCTAATTTCCCTAAGCTATAGGACCATAAGTGGAAGTGCCCTAGGCTCTGTTGCTGTGTTTTGTAGATGTTTCAGGAAACACCATACACTTCTCCAGAGTGGCTGTTGGCAATTTACATCTCGCCCATCAGCATAATAAGGCTCCCAGTTCTCCATGGCCTGTCCTGCCTTTCTGGATTTTACACTTTTTTCAGATGGCCCTTTTGACCGGGGGGCAGTGAGACTTCATTGTAGTGCAGATTTCCTTTGCAAGCTTGCTTGGTTGGCCAAAAAGTGCGTATGCGTTTTTTCCTGAATATATTCAGGAAAAAACGCATACGCCCTTTTTGGCCAAGTGCATCATTGTGGACGTTCTGCCTCTTTTCCTATGCTTTACATGCAATTCCAGTCTACCTCCTGAAACCGGTTTCCTGCAATTCTGCCCCGCTTTCAAGTCCTCTTGGCAGCCTTACTTCAATATATTTTTGGACGATAGCTGTCATTTTTAACTCTGCAGGTTTGTGAATTACAGTGCCCCTGAGCTCCTTTCTTCAACTCGCTTTCTTGTGAGCTGGCCGCAAGACCGCAGGATTGCTTCAGGCCCTAGTGTGGTTCCGGCATGGCACGCTGAGCCTTTGGTTAATTCCTCTTCCTGGTGGGAAATGAGAGTTAAATTTGCCCGTCCAGACACCTCCAGCTAGTCTCTCATTGGTTCTCCCTATTTCTGTTCCTTTTCCGCAGAAATTGCAAACTGGGCCAAACAGGAGTTTAAAGGCACTGACTTTCCAAGTGGGGAGAGTTTTAGTAAAGCGTCTGGAATGTTGCACCCGAGTACCAGGGGACGAAAACTGAGACACATTTGAACACGTTTCCCGATCACACGGTGGATCATACTCTGGGTTCCACATGCATGTTTTAGCTGAAGGAAGAATCCCTTAAACCTGGAGAGTTGAGACCCATGGAATGGGTACCATGAAATATGACTTCAAAGGGTCTGCATTTGCTCACCGAACCTCACCAATCCTATCACTGCTGCGTTTATGCCGCTGTACACACGCTTGATTCTCTTTTGGAGACATATAAATCCATAGGATTTAAGATTCTTACTAGTCAGGTGTATTCTTAGGCGTTTAATATGAGATGTATAGTCCACTTCGTTGAGCAAGGAGTAGCTCTTGTCTATTACATATTTGGCTTATGGAACGGTATCTGTGCTAATTTAAATCTCTGGTTTTATGCAGCACCCCAACTCACCTTTCCCCTTAAGCAAGCATAAGTTGGTTTTCTACATTTGAGACCCTGTTCTGTTTTGTAATTCAGTTTCTGTGTAGGCAAGTTTACATTCCTTGTAGTAGTGATATCTTATGATGTTTCTTTTTCTGTGTGACTTATTTCACTTAGAATCATCGTACCTGAATCCACTCATTATGCTGCTACGGGCCTGATGATATAGATTTCATTGCTGAGTGATATTGCATTGTACGTAAGTACCACAACTTCTTTATCCATTTTTCACTTTCTGTGTTATTGAACTTGTACCGTAAACGAGGTTCTTGTAAACAGAGCCGTCCCAAACTTTGGGGTGGCTGTGTCTTTTTGATTTTAATTTCCCTAAGCTATAGGACCATAAGTGGAAGTGCCCTAGGCTCTGTTGCTTTGTTTTTTAGATGTTTCAGGAAACACCATACACTTCTCCAGAGTGGCTGTTGGCAATTTACATCCCGCCCATCAGCATAACAAGGCTCCCAGTTCTCCATGGCCTGTCCTGCCTTTCTGGATTTTATACATTTCTCAGATGGCCCTTTTGACCGGGGGGCAGTGACACTTCATTGTAGTGCAGATTTCCTTTGCAAGCTTGCTTGGTTGGCCAAAAAGGGCGTATGCGTTTTTTCCTGAATATATTCAGGAAAAAACGCATACGCCCTTTTTGGCCAAGTGCATCATTGTGGACGTTCTGCCTCTTTTCCTATGCTTTACATGCAATTCCAGTCTACCTCCTGAAACCGGTTTCCTGCAATTCTGCCCCGCTTTCAAGTCCTCTTGGCAGCCTTACTTCAATATATTTTTGGACGATAGCTGTCATTTTTAACTCTGCAGGTTTGTGAATTACAGTGCCCCTGAGCTCCTTTCTTCAACTCGCTTTCTTGTGAGCTGGCCGCAACACCGCAGGATTGCTTCAGGCCCTAGTGTGGTTCCGGCATGGCACGCTGAGCCTTTGGTTAATTCCTCTTCCTGGTGGGAAATGAGAGTTAAATTTGCCCGTCCAGACACCTCCAGCTAGTCTCTCATTGGTTCTCCCTATTTCTGTTCCTTTTCCGCAGAAATTGCAAACTGGGCCAAACAGCAGTTTAAAGGCACTGACTCTCCAAGTGGGGAGAGTTTTAGTAAAGCGTCTGGAATGTTGCACCCGAGTACCAGGGGACAAAAACTGAGACACATTTGAACACGTTTCCCGATCGCACGGTGGATCATACTCTGGGTTCCACATGCATGTTTTAGCTGAAGGAAGAATCCCTTAAACCTGGAGAGTTGAGACCCATGGAATGGGTACCATGAAATATGACTTCAAAGGGTCTGCATTTGCTCACCGAACCTCACCAGTCCTATCACTGCTGCGTTTATGCCGCTGTACACACGCTTGATTCTCTTTCGGAGACATATAAATCCATAGGATTTAAGATTCTTACTAGTCAGGTGTATTCTTAGGCGTTTAATATGAGATGTAGAGTCCACTTCGTTGAGCAAGGAGTAGCTCTTGTCTAT
The DNA here is from genome assembly GCF_039906515.1 of Pseudorca crassidens. Taxonomy (NCBI): domain Eukaryota; kingdom Metazoa; phylum Chordata; class Mammalia; order Artiodactyla; family Delphinidae; genus Pseudorca; species Pseudorca crassidens. The sequence goes on from NC_090296.1 coordinate 164,051,566, forward strand.
TACATATTTGGCTTATGGAACGGTATCTGTGCTAATTTCAATCTCTGGTTTTATGCAGCACCCCAACTCACCTTTCCCCTTAAGCAAGCATAAGTTGGTTTTCTACATTTGAGACCCTGTTCTGTTTTGTAATTCAGTTTCTGTGTAGGCAAGTTTACATTCCTTGTAGTAGTGATATCTTATGATGTTTCTTTTTCTGTGTGACTTATTTCACTTAGAATCATCGTACCTGAATCCACTCATTATGCTGCTACGGGCCTGATGATATAGATTTCATTGCTGAGTGATATTGCATTGTACGTAAGTACCACAAATTCTTTATCCATTTTTCACTTTCTGTGTTATTGAACTTGTACCGTAAACGAGGTTCTTGTAAACAGAGCCGTCCCAAACTTTGGGGTGGCTGTGTCTTTTTGATTTTAATTTCCCTAAGCTATAGGACCATAAGTGGAAGTGCCCTAGGCTCTGTTGCTTTGTTTTTTAGATGTTTCAGGAAACACCATACACTTCTCCAGAGTGGCTGTTGGCAATTTACATCCCGCCCATCAGCATAACAAGGCTCCCAGTTCTCCATGGCCTGTCCTGCCTTTCTGGATTTTATACATTTTTCAGATGGCCCTTTTGACCAGGGGGCAGTGACACTTCATTGTAGTGCAGATTTCCTTTGCAAGCTTGCTTGGTTGGCCAAAAAGGGCGTATGCGTTTTTTCCTGAATATATTCAGGAAAAAACGCATACGCCCTTTTTGGCCAAGTGCATCATTTTGGACGTTCTGCCTCTTTTCCTATGCTTTACATGCAATTCCAGTCTACCTCCTGAAATCGGATTCCTGCAATTCTGCCCCGCTTTCAAGTCCTCTTGGCAGCCTTACTTCAATATATTTTTGGACGATAGCTGTCATTTATAACTCTGCAGGTTTGTGAATTACAGTGCCCCTGAGCTCCTTTCTTCAACTCGCTTTCTTGTGAGCTGGCCGCAACACCGCAGGATTGCTTCAGGCCCTAGTGTGGTTCCGGCATGGCACGCTGAGCCTTTGGTTAATTCCTCTTCCTGGTGGGAAATGAGAGTTAAATTTGCCCGTCCAGACACCTCCAGCTAGTCTCTCATTGGTTCTCCCTATTCCTGTTCATTTTCCGCAGAAATGGCAACCTGGGCCAAACAGGAGGTTAATGGCACTGACTCTCCAAGTGGGGAGAGTGTTAGTAAAGCGACTGGAATGTTGCACCCGAGTACCAGGGGACGAAAACTGAGACACATTTGAACACGTTTCCCGATCACATGGTGGATCATACTCTGGGTTCCACATGCATGTTTTAGCTGAAGGAAGAATCCCTTAAACCTGGAGAGTTGAGACCCATGGAATGGGTACCATGCAATATGACCTCAAAGGGTCTGCATTTGCTCACCGAACCTCACCAATCCTATCACTGCTGCGTTTATGCTGCTGTACACACGCTTGATTCTCTTTCAGAGACATAGAAATCTATAGGTTTTAAGATTCTTACTGGTCAGGTATATTCTTAGGCGTTTAATATGGGGTGTAGAGTCCACTTCGTTGAGCAAGGAGTAGCTCTAGTCTATTACATATTTGGCTTATGGAACGGTATCTGTGCTAATTTCAATCTCTGGTTTTATGCAGCACCCCAACTCACCTTTCCCCTTAAGCAAGCATAAGTTGGTTTTCTACATTTGAGACCCTGTTCTGTTTTGTAATTCAGTTTCTGTGTAGGCAAGTTTACATTCCTTGTAGTAGTGATATCTTATGATGTTTCTTTTTCTGTGTGACTTATTTCACTTAGAATCATCGTACCTGAATCCACTCATTATGCTGCTACGGGCCTGATGATATAGATTTCATTGCTGAGTGATATTGCATTGTACGTAAGTACCACAAATTCTTTATCCATTTTTCACTTTCTGTGTTATTGAACTTGTACCATAAACGAGGTTCTTGTAAACAGAACCGTCCCAAACTTTGGGGTGGCTGTGTCTTTTTGATTTTAATTTCCCTAAGCTATAGGACCATAAGTGGAAGTGCCCTAGGCTCTGTTGCTTTGTTTTTTAGATGTTTCAGGAAACACCATACACTTCTCCAGAGTGGCTGTTGGCAATTTACATCCCGCCCATCAGCATAACAAGGCTCCCAGTTCTCCATGGCCTGTCCTGCCTTTCTGGTTTTTATACATTTTTCAGATGGCCCTTTTGACCAGGGGGCAGTGACACTTCATTGTAGTGCAGATTTCCTTTGCAAGCTTGCTTGGTTGGCCAAAAAGGGCGTATGCGTTTTTTCCTGAATATATTCAGGAAAAAACGCATACGCCCTTTTTGGCCAAGTGCATCATTTTGGACGTTCTGCCTCTTTTCCTATGCTTTACATGCAATTCCAGTCTACCTCCTGAAATCGGATTCCTGCAATTCTGCCCCGCTTTCAAGTCCTCTTGGCAGCCTTACTTCAATATATTTTTGGACGATAGCTGTCATTTATAACTCTGCAGGTTTGTGAATTACAGTGCCCCTGAGCTCCTTTCTTCAACTCGCATTCTTGTGAGCTGGCCGCAACACCGCAGGATTGCTTCAGGCCCTAGTGTGGTTCTGGCATGGCACGCTGAGCCTTTGGTTAATTCCTCTTCCTGGTGGGAAATGAGAGTTAAATTTGCCCGTCCAGACACCTCCAGCTAGTCTCTCATTGGTTCTCCCTATTCCTGTTCATTTTCCGCAGAAATGGCAAACTGGGCCAAACAGGAGGTTAATGGCACTGACTCTCCAAGTGGGGAGAGTGTTAGTAAAGCGACTGGAATGTTGCACCCGAGTACCAGGGGACGAAAACTGAGACACATTTGAACACGTTTCCCGATCACATGGTGGATCATACTCTGGGTTCCACATGCATGTTTTAGCTGAAGGAAGAATCCCTTAAACCTGGAGAGTTGAGACCCATGGAATGGGTACCATGCAATATGACCTCAAAGGGTCTGCATTTGCTCACCGAACCTCACCAATCCTATCACTGCTGCGTTTATGCCGCTGTACACACGCTTGATTCTCTTTCAGAGACATAGAAATCTATAGGTTTTAAGATTCTTACTGGTCAGGTATATTCTTAGGCGTTTAATATGGGGTGTAGAGTCCACTTCGTTGAGCAAGGAGTAGCTCTTGTCTATTACATATTTGGCTTATGGAACGGTATCTGTGCTAATTTCAATCTCTGGTTTTATGCAGCACCCCAACTCAGCTTTCCCCTTAAGCAAGCATAAGTTGGTTTTCTACATTTGAGACCCTGTTCTGTTTTGTAATTCAGTTCCTGTGTAGCCAAGTTTACATTCCGTGTAGTAGTGATATCTTATGATGTTTCTTTTTCTGTATGACTTATTTCACTTAGAATCATCGTACCTGAATCCACTCATTATGCTGCTACGGGCCTGATGATATACATTTCATTGCTGAGTGATATTGCATTGTACGTAAGTACCACAAATTCTTTATCCATTTTTCGCTTTCTGTGATATTGAACTTGTACCGTAAACGAGGTTCTTGTAAACAGAGCCGTCCCAAACTTTGGGTGGCTGTGTCTTTTTGATTTTAATTTCCCTAAGCTATAGGACCATAAGTGGAAGTGCCCTAGGCTCTGTTGCTTTGTTTTGTAGATGTTTCAGGAAACACCATACACTTCACCAGACTGGCTGTTGGCAATTTACATCCCGCCCATCAGCATAACAAGGCTCCCAGTTCTCCATGGCCTGTCCAGCCTTTCTGGATTTTACACTTTTTTCAGATGGCCCTTTTGACTGGGGGGCAGTGAGACTTCATTGTAGTGCAGATTTCCTTTGCAAGCTTGCTTGGTTGGCTAAAAAGGGCGTATGCGTTTTTTCCTGAATATATTCAGGAAAAAACGCATACGCCCTTTTTGGCCAAGTGCATCATTGTGGACGTTCTGTCTCTTTTCCTATGCTTTACATGCAATTCCAGTCTACCTCCTGAAATCGGATTCCTGTAATTCTGCCCCGCTTTCGAGTCCTCTTGGCAGCCTTATTTCAATATATTTTTGGACGATAGCTGTCATTTATAACTCTGCATGTTTGTGAATTACAGTGCCCCTGAGCTCCTTTCTTCAACTCGCTTTCTTGTGAGCTGGCCGCAAGACCGCAGGATTGCTTCAGGCCCTAGTGTGGTTCCGGCATGGAACGCTGATCCTTTGGTTAATTCCTCTTCCTGGTGGGAAATGAGCGTTAAATTTCCCGTCCAGACACCTCCAGCTAGTCTCTCATTGGTTCTCCCTATTTCTGTTCCTTTTCCGCAGAAATTGCAAACTGGGCCAAACAGGAGTTTAAAGGCACTGACTCTCCAAGTGGGGATAGTTTTAGTAAAGCGTCTGGAATGTTGCACCCGAGTACCAGGGGACGAAAACTGAGACACATTTGAACACGTTTCCCGATCACACGGTGGATCATACTCTGGGTTCCACATGCATGTTTTAGGTGAAGGAAGAATCCCTTAAACCTGGAGAGTTGAGACCCATGGAATGGGTACCATGAAATATGACTTCAAAGGGTCTGCATTTGCTCACCGAACCTCACCAATCCTATCACTGCTGCGTTTATGCCGCTGTACACACGCTTGATTCTCTTTTGGAGACATATAAATCCATAGGATTTAAGATTCTTACTAGTCAGGTGTATTCTTAGGCGTTTAATATGAGATGTAGAGTCCACTTCGTTGAGCAAGGAGTAGCTCTTGTCTATTACATATTTGGCTTATGGAACGGTATCTGTGCTAATTTCAATCTCTGGTTTTATGCAGCACCCCAACTCACCTTTCCCCTTAAGCAAGCATAAGTTGGTTTTCTACATTTGAGACCCTGTTCTGTTTTGTAATTCAGTTCCTGTGTAGCCAAGTTTACATTCCGTGTAGTAGTGATATCTTATGATGTTTCTTTTTCTGTGTGACTTATTTCACTTAGAATCATCGTACCTGAATCCACTCATTATGCTGCTACGGGCCTGATGATATACATTTCATTGCTGAGTGATATTGCATTGTACGTAAGTACCACAAATTCTTTATCCATTTTTCGCTTTCTGTGATATTGAACTTGTACCGTAAACGAGGTTCTTGTAAACAGAGCCGTCCCAAACTTTGGGTGGCTGTGTCTTTTTGATTTTAATTTCCCTAAGCTATAGGACCATAAGTGGAAGTGCCCTAGGCTCTGTTGCTTTGTTTTTTAGATGTTTCAGGAAACACCATACACTTCACCAGAGTGGCTGTTGGCAATTTACATCCCGCCCATCAGCATAACAAGGCTCCCAGTTCTCCATGGCCTGTCCGGCCTTTCTGGATTTTACACTTTTTTCAGATGGCCCTTTTGACTGGGGGGCAGTGAGACTTCATTGTAGTGCAGATTTCCATTTCAAGCTTGCTTGGTTGGCCAAAAAGTGGGTATGCGTTTTTTCCTGAATATATTCAGGAAAAAACCCATACTCCCTTTTTGGCCAAGTGCATCATTGTGGATGTTCGGCCTCTTTTCCTATGCTTTACATGCAATTCCAGTCTACCTCCTGAAATCGGATTCCTGCAATTCTACCCCGCTTTCGAGTCCTCTTGGCAGCCTTACTTCAATATATTTTTGGACGATAGCTGTCATTTATAACTCTGCAGGTTTTTGAATTACAGTGCCCCTGAGCTCCTTTCTTCAACTCGTTTTCTTGTGAGCTGGCCGCAACACCGCAGGATTGCTTCAGGCCCTAGTGTGGTTCCGGCATTGCACGCTGAGCCTTTGGTTAATTCCTCTTCCTGGTGGGAAATGAGAGTTAAATTTGCCCGTCCAGACACCTCCAGCTAGTCTCTCATTGGTTCTCCCTATTCCTGTTCATTTTCCGCAGAAATGGCAAACTGGGCCAAACAGGAGTTTAAAGGCACTGACTCTCCAATTGGGGAGAGTGTTTGTAAAGCGTCTGGAATGTTGCACCCAAGTACCAGGGGACGAAACCTGAGACACATTTGAACACGTTTCCCGATCATACGGTAGATCATACTCTGGGTTCCACATGCATGTTTTAGCTGAAGGAAGAATCCCTTAAACCTGGAGAGTTGAGACCCATGGAATGGGTACCATGCAGTATGACTTCAAAGGGTCTGCATTTGCTCACCGAACCTCACCAATCCTATCACTGCTGCGTTTATGCCGCTGTACACACGCTTGATTCTCTTTCGGAGACATATAAATCCATAGGTTTTAAGATTCTTACTAGTCAGGTATATTCTTAGGCGTTTAATATGGGGTGTTGAGTCCACTTCGTTGAGCAAGGAGTAGCTCTTGTCTATTACATATTTGGCTTATGGAACGGTATCTGTGCTAATTTCAATCTCTGGTTTTATGCAGCACCCCAACTCACCTTTCCCCTTAAGCAAGCATAAGTTGGTTTTCTACATTTGAGACCCTGTTCTGTTTTGTAATTCAGTTCCTGTGTAGCCATGTTTACATTCCGTGTAGTAGTGATAACTTATGATGTTTCTTTTTCTGTGTGACTTATTTCACTTAGAATCATCGTACCTGAATCCACTCATTATGCTGCTACGGACCTGATGATATACATTTCATTGCTGAGTGATATTGCATTGTACGTAAGTACCACAACTTCTTTATCCAATTTTCGCTTTCTGTGATATTGAACTTGTACCGTAAACGAGGTTCTTATAAACAGAGCCGTCCCAAACATTGGGGTGGCTGTGTCTTTTTGATTTTAATTTCCCTAAGCTATAGGACCATAAGTGGAAGTGCCCTAGGCTCTGTTGCTTTGTTTTTTAGATGTTTCAGGAAACACCATACACTTCTCCAGAGTGGCTGTTGGCAATTTACATCCCGCCCATCAGCATAACAAGGCTCCCAGTTCTCCATGGCCTGTTCGGCCTTTCTGGATTTTACACTTTTTTCAGATGGCCCTTTTGACTGGGGGGCAGTGAGACTTCATTGTAGTGCAGATTTCCTTTGCAAGCTTGCTTGGTTGGCCAAAAAGGGCGTATGCGTTTTTTCCTGAATATATTCAGGAAAAAACGCATACGCCCTTTTTGGCCAAGTGCATCATTGTGGACGTTCTGTCTCTTTTCCTATGCTTTACATGCAATTCCAGTCTACCTCCTGAAATCGGATTCCTGTAATTCTGCCCCGCTTTCGAGTCCTCTTGGCAGCCTTATTTCAATATATTTTTGGACGATAGCTGTCATTTATAACTCTGCATGTTTGTGAATTACAGTGCCCCTGAGCTCCTTTCTTCAACTCGCTTTCTTGTGAGCTGGCCGCAACACCGCAGCATTGCTTCAGGCCCTAGTGTGGTTCCGGCATGGCACGCTGAGCCTTTGGTTAATTCCTCTTCCTGGTGGGAAATGACAGTTAAATTTGCCCGTCCAGACACCTCCAGCTATTCACTCATTGGTTCTCCCTATTCCTGTTCATTTTCTGCAGAAATTGCAAACTTGGCCAAACAGGAGGTTAAAGGCACTGACTCTCCAAGTGGGGAGAGTGTTAGTAAAGCGTCTGGAATGTTGCACCCGAGTACCAGGGGACGGAACCTGAGACACATTGGAACACGTTTCCCGATCACACGTTGGATCATACTCTGGGTTCCACATGCATGTTTTAGGTGAAGGAAGAATCCCTTAAACCTGGAGAGTTGAGACCCATGGAATGGGTACCATGAAATATGACTTCAAAGGGTCTGCATTTGCTCACCGAACCTCACCAATCCTATCACTGCTGCGTTTATGCCGCTGTACACACGCTTGATTCTCTTTTGGAGACATATAAATCCATAGGATTTAAGATTCTTACTAGTCAGGTGTATTCTTAGGCGTTTAATATGAGATGTAGAGTCCACTTCGTTGAGCAAGGAGTAGCTCTTGTCTATTACATATTTGGCTTATGGAACGGTATCTGTGCTAATTTAAATCTCTGGTTTTATGCAGCACCCCAACTCACCTTTCCCCTTAAGCAAGCATAAGTTGGTTTTCTACATTTGAGACCCTGTTCTGTTTTGTAATTCAGTTTCTGTGTAGGCAAGTTTACATTCCTTGTAGTAGTGATATCTTATGATGTTTCTTTTTCTGTGTGACTTATTTCACTTAGAATCATCGTACCTGAATCCACTCATTATGCTGCTACGGGCCTGATGATATAGATTTCATTGCTGAGTGATATTGCATTGTACGTAAGTACCACAAATTCTTTATCCATTTTTCGCTTTCTGTGATATTGAACTTGTACCGTAAACGAGGTTCTTGTAAACAGAGCTGTCCCAAACTTTGGGGTGGCTGTGTCTTTTTGATTTTAATTTCCCTAAGCTATAGGACCATAAGTGGAAGTGCCCTAGGCTCTGTTGCTTTGTTTTGTAGATGTTTCAGGAAACACCATACACTTCTCCAGAGTGGCTGTTGGCAATTTACATCCCGCCCATCAGCATAACAAGGCTCCCAGTTCTCCATGGCCTGTCCTGCCTTTCTGGATTTTACACTTTTTTCAGATGGCCCTTTTGACCGGGGGGCAGTGAGACATCATTGTAGTGCACATTTCCTTTGCAAGCTTGCTTGGTTGGCCAAAATGGGCGTAAGCTTTTTTTCCTGAGGAAAAAACGCATATGCCCTTTTTGGCCAAGTGCATCATTGTGGACGTTCTGCCTCTTTTCCTATGCTTTACATGCAATTCCAGTCTACCTCCTGAAATCGGTTTCCTGCAATTATGCCCCGCTTTCAAGTCCTCTTGGCAGCCTTACTTCAATAGATTTTTGGACGATAGCTGTCATTTATAACTCTGCAGTTTTGTGAATTACAGTGCCCCTGAGCTCCTTTCTTCAACTCGCTTTCTTGTGAGCTGGCCGCAACACCGCAGCATTGCTTCAGGCCCTAGTGTGGTTCCAGCATGGCAGGCTGAGCCTTTGGTTAATTCCTCTTCCTGGTGGGAAATGAGAGATAAATTTGCCCGTCCAGACACCTCCAGCTAGTCTCTCATTGGTTCTCACTATTCCTGTTCACTTTCCGGAGAAATTGAAAACTGGGCCAAACAGGAGGTTAAAGGCACTGACTCTCCAAGTGGGGAGAGTGTTAGTAAAGCGTCTGGAATGTTGCACCCGAGTACCAGGGGACGAAACCTGAGACACATTTGAACACGTTTCCTGATCACACGGTGGATCATACTCTGGGTTCCACATGCATGTTTTAGGTGAAGGAAGAATCCCTTAAACCTGGAGAGTTGAGACCCATGGAATGGGTACCATGCAATATGACTTCAAAGGTTCTGCATTTGCTCACCGAACCTCACCAATCCTATCACTGCTGCGTTTATGCCGCTGTACACACTCTTGTTTCTCTTTTGGAGACATATAAATCAATAGGTTTTAAGATTCTTACTAGTGAGGTATATTCTTAGACGTTTAATATCAGGTGTTGAGTCCACTTCGTTGAGTGATTTGATTTGGCTTATGGAATGGTATCTGTGCTAAATTCAATCTCTGGTTTTATGCAGCACCCCAACTCACCTTTCCCCTTAAGCAAGCATAAGTTGGTTTTCTACATTTGAGACCCTGTTCTGTTTTGTAATTCAGTTCCTGTGTAGCCAAGTTTACATTCCGTGTAGTAGTGATATCTTATGATGTTTCATTTTCTCTGTGACTTATTTCACTTAGAATCATCGTACCTGAATCCACTCATTATGCTGCTACGGGCCTGATGATATAGATTTCATTGCTGAGTGATATTGCATTGTACGTAAGTACCACAACTTCTTTATCCATTTTTCGCTTTCTGTGGTATTGAACTTGTACCGTAAACGAGGTTCTTGTAAACAGAGCCGTCCCAAACTTTGAGGTTGCTGTGTCTTTTTGATTTTTAATTTCCCTAAGCTATAGGACCATAAGTGGAAGTGCCCTAGGCTCTGTTGCTTTGTTTTTTAGATGTTTCAGGAAACACCATACACTTCTCCAGAGTGGCTGTTGGCAATTTACATCCGGCCCATCAGCATAACAAGGCTCCCAGTTCTCCATGGCCTGTCCTGCCTTTATGGATTTTATACTTTTTTCAGATGGCCCTTTTGACCGGGGGGCAGTGAGACTTCATTGTAGTGCAGATTTCCTTTGCAAGCTTGCTTGGTTGGCCAAAAAGGGCGTATACGTTTCTTCCTGAACATATTCAGGAAAAAACGCATACGCCCTTTTTGGCCAAGTGCATCATTGTGGACGTTCTGCCTCTTTTCCTATGCTTTACATGCAATTCCAGTCTACCTCCTGAAATCGGTTTCCTGCAATTCTGCCCCGCTTTCAAGTCCTCTTGGCAGCCTTACTTCAATAGATTTTTGGACGATAGCTGTCATTTATAACTCTGCAGGTTTGTGAATTACAGTGCCTCTGAGCTCCTTTCTTCAACTCGCTTTCTTGTGAGCTGGCCGCAACACCGCAGGATTGCTTCAGGCCCTAGTGTGGTTCCGGCATGGCACGTTGAGCCTTTGGTTAATTCCTCTTCCTGGTGGGAAATGAGAGTTAAATTTGCCCGTCCAGACACCTCCAGCTAGTCTCTCATTGGTTCTCCCTATTCCTGTTCATTTTCCGCAGAAATTGCAAACTGGGCCAAACAGGAGGTTAAAGGCACTGACTCTCCAATTGGGGAGAGTGTTTGTAAAGCGTCTGGAATGTTGCACCCGAGTACCAGGGGACGAAACCTGAGACACATTTGAACACGTTTCCCGATCATACGGTAGATCATACTCTGGGTTCCACATGCATGTTTTAGGTGAAGGAAGAATCCCTTAAACCTGGAGAGTTGAGACCCATGGAATGGGTACCATGAAATATGACTTCAAAGGGTCTGCATTTGCTCACCGAACCTCACCAATCCTATCACTGCTGCGTTTATGCCGCTGTACACACGCTTGATTCTCTTTTGGAGACACATAAATCCATAGGATTTAAGATTCTTACTAGTCAGGTGTATTCTTAGGCGTTTAATATGAGATGTAGAGTCCACTTCGTTGAGCAAGGAGTAGCTCTTGTCTATTACATATTTGGCTTATGGAACGGTATCTGTGCTAATTTAAATCTCTGGTTTTATGCAGCACCCCAACTCACCTTTCCCCTTAAGCAAGCATAAGTTGGTTTTCTACATTTGAGACCCTGTTCTGTTTTGTAATTCAGTTTCTGTGTAGGCAAGTTTACATTCCTTGTAGTAGTGATATCTTATGATGTTTCTTTTTCTGTGTGACTTATTTCACTTAGAATCATCGTACCTGAATCCACTCATTATGCTGCTACGGGCCTGTTGATATAGATTTCATTGCTGAGTGATATTCCATTGTACGTAAGTACCACAAATTCTGTATCCATTTTTCACTTTCTGTGTTATTGAACTTGTACCGTAAACGAGGTTCTTGTAAACAGAGCCGTCCCAAACTTTGGGGTGGCTGTGTCTTTTTGATTTTAATTTCCCTAAGCTATAGGACCATAAGTGGAAGTGCCCTAGGCTCTGTTGCTTTGTTTTTTAGATGTTTCAGGAAACACCATACACTTCTCCAGAGTGGCTGTTGGCAATTTACATCCTGCCCATCAGCATAACAAGGCTCCCAGTTCTCCATGGCCTGTCCTGCCTTTCTGGATTTTATACTTTTTTCAGATGGCCCTTTTGACCGGGGGAAAGTGAGACTTCATTGTAGTGCAGATTTCCTTTGCAAGCTTGCTTGGTTGGCCAAAAAGGGCGTATGCGTTTTTTCCTGAATATATTCAGGAAAAAACGCATACGCCCTTTTTGGCCAAGTGCATCATTGTGGACGTTCTGCCTCTTTTCCTATGCTTTACATGCAATTCCAGTCTACCTCCTGAAATCGGATTCCTGCAATTCTGCCCCGCTTTCAAGTCCTCTTGGCAGCCTTACTTCAATATATTTTTGGACAATAGCTGTCATTTATAACTCTGCAGGTTTGTGAATTACAGTGCCCCTGAGCTCCTTTCTTCAACTCGCTTTCTTGTGAGCTGGCCGCAACACCGCAGGATTGCTTCAGGCCCTAGTGTGGTTCCGGCATGGCACGCTGAGCCTTTGGTTAATTCCTCTTCCTGGTGGGAAATGAGAGTTAAATTTGCCCGTCCAGACACCTCCAGCTAGTCTCTCATTGGTTCTCCCTATTCCTGTTCATTTTCCGCAGAAATTGCAAACTGGGCCAAACAGGAGGTTAAAGGCACTGACTCTCCAAGTGGGGAGAGTTTTAGTAAAGCGTCTGGAATGTTGCATCCGAGTACCAGGGGACGAAAACTGAGACACATTTGAACACGTTTCCCGATCACACGGTGGATCATACTCTGGGTTCCACATGCATGTTTTAGCTGAAGGAAGAATCCCTTAAACCTGGAGAGTTGAGACCCATGGAATGGGTACCATGCAATATGACTTCAAAGGGTCTGCATTTGCTCACCGAACCTCACCAATCCTATCACTGCTGCATTTATGCCGCTGTACACACGCTTGATTCTCTTTCGGAGACATATAAATCCATAGGTGTTAAGATTCTTACTAGTCAGGTATATTCTTAGGCGTTTAATATGGGGTGTAGAGTCCACTTCGTTGAGCAAGGAGTAGCTCTTGTCTATTACATATTTGGCTTATGGAACGGTATCTGTGCTAATTTCAATCTCTGGTTTTATGCAGCACCCCAACTCACCTTTCCCCTTAAGCAAGCATAAGTTGGTTTTCTACATTTGAGACCCTGTTCTGTTTTGTAATTCAGTTCCTGGGTAGCCAAGTTTACATTCCATGTAGTAGTGATATCTTATGATGTTTCTTTTTCTGTGTGACTTATTTCACTTAGAATCATCGTACCTGAATCCACTCATTATGCTGCTACGGGCCTGATGATATACATTTCATTGCTGAGTGATATTGCATTGTACGTAAGTACCACAACTTCTTTATCCATTTTTCACTTTCTGTGATATTGAACTTGTACTGTAAACGAGGTTCTTGTAAACAGAGCCGTCCCAAACTTTGGGGTGGCTGTGTCTTTTTGATTTTAATTTCCCTAAGCTATAGAACCGTAAGTGGAAGTGCCCTAGGCTCTGTTGCTTTGTTTTTTAGATGTTTCAGGAAACACCATACACTTCTCCAGAGTGGCTGTTGGCAATTTACATCCCGCCCATCAGCATAACAAGGCTCCCAATTCTCCATGGCCTGTCCTGCCTTTCTGAATTTACACTTTTTTCAGATGGCCCTTTTGACTGGGGGGCAGTGAGACTTCATTGTAATGCAGATTTCCTTTGCAAGCTTGCTTGGTTGGCCAAAAAGGGCGTATGCGTTTTTTCCTGAATATATTCAGGAAAAAACGCATACGCCCTTTTTGGCCAAGTGCATCATTGTGGACGTTCTGCCTCTTTTCCTATGCTTTACATGCAATTCCAGTCTACCTCCTGAAATCGGTTTCCTGCAATTCTGCCCCGCTTTCAAGTCCTCTTGGCAGCCTTACTTCAATATATTTTTGGACGATAGCTGTCATTTATAACTCTGCATGTTTGTGAATTACAGTGCCCCTGAGCTCCTTTCTTCAACTCGCTTTCTTGTGAGCTGGCCGCAACACCGCAGGATTGCTTCAGGCCCTATTGTGGTTCCGGCATGGCACGCTGAGCCTTTGGTTAATTCCTCTTCCTGGTGGGAAATGAGAGTTAAATTTGCCCGTCCAGACACCTCCAGCTAGTCTCTCATTGGTTCTCCCTATTCCTGTTCATCTTCCGCAGAAATTGCAAACTGGGCCAAACAGGAGGTTAAAGGCACTGACTCTCCAAGTGGGGAGAGTGTTAGTAAAGCGTCTGGAATGTTGCACCCGAGTACCAGGGGACGAAACCTGAGACACATTTCAACACGTTTCCCGATCACACGGTGGATCATACTCTGGGTTCCACATGCATGTTTTAGCTGAAGGAAGAATCCCTTAAACCTGGAGAGTTGAGACCCATGGAATGGGTACCATGCAATATGACCTCAAAGGGTCTGCATGTGTTCACCGAACCTCACCAATCCTATCACTGCTGCGTTTATGCCACTGTACACACGCTTGATTCTCTTTCGGAGACATAGAAATCCATAGGTTTTAAGATTCTTACTAGTCAGGTATATTCTTAAGCGTTTAATATTGTGTGTAGAGTCCACTTCGTTGAGCAAGGAGTAGCTCTTGTCTATTACATATTTGGCTTATGGAACGGTATCTGTGTTAATTTCAATCTCTGGTTTTATGCAGCACCCCAACTCACCTTTCCCCTTAAGCAAGCATAAGTTGGTTTTCTACATTTGAGACCCTGTTCTGTTTTGTAATTCAGTTCCTTTGTAGCTAAGTTTACATTCCGTGTAGTAGTGATATCTTATGATGTTTCTTTTTCTGTGTGATTTTTTTCACTTAGAATCATGGTACCTGAATCTACTCATTATGCTGCTGCGGGCCTGATGACATAGATTTCATTGCTGAGTGATATTGCATTGTACATAAGTACCACAACTTCTTTATCCATTTTTCGCTTTCTGCAATATTGAACTTGTACCATAAACGAGGTTCTTGTAAACAGAGCCGTCCCAAACTTTGGGGTGGCTGTGTCTTTTTGATTTTAATTTCCCTAAGCTATAGGACCATAAGTGGAAGTGCCCTAGGCTCTGTTGCTTTGTTTTTTAGATGTTTCAGGAAACACCATACACTTCTCCAGAGTGGCTGTTGGCAATTTACATCCCGCCCATCAGCATAACAAGGCTCCCAGTTCTCCATGGCCTGTCCTGCCTTTCTGGATTTTACACTTTTTTCAGATGCTCCTTTTGACAGGGAGGAAGTGAGACTTCATTGTAGTGCAGATTTCCTTTGCAAGCTTGCTTGGTTGGCCAAAAAGGGCGTATGCGTTTTTTCCTGAATATATTCAGGAAAAAACGCATATGCCCTTTTTGGCCAAGTGCATCATTGTCGACGTTCTGAGTGTTTTCATATGTTTTCAATGCAATTCCAGTCTACCTCCTGAAATCGGTTTCCTGCAATTCTGCCTTGCTGTCAGTGCCTCTTCATAGCCTTACCTCAATATACTTTTTGAAAATTGTTGGCCTTTTTAACTCTGCAGGTTTTTGAATTGCCGTGGCCCTTAGCTGCATTTTTCAGCTCTTATTTTTGTGATCTTGCCTCATATCCACAGGATTTCTTCAGGCCCTATTCTTCTTCTCGGTCGCCTTGCTCTGCCTTTGGTTAATTCTTCTTCCTGATGTGAATTAGAGTGACATGTTCCCATTGAAACCGCTACAGCTATTTTCTCACTGGTTCCCCCTATTCCCATTCATCCTCCGCACTAACTGCAGACTGTGCGATACCGGAACGTAAAGGCATTGACTCTCCATGTGGAGATGTTGTTAGTAAAGTGGCTGGAATGTTGATCCGGAGCCCCAGGAGAGGAAAATGAGGTGCGTTTTAGAAACCTTTCCCGATCATATGGTATACCATCCGCTGGATTTCCCATGCATGGTTTAGCTGTAGGAAGATTCCCTTCAACCTGGAGTGTTGGGACCCTTGGAATGAGTAGCATGAAGTATTGCATTAAACTTTCAGCAGTTGCTCACCAAAGCTCACCAATCCTCTCAGCCCCAAGTGTCCAGCCTTATGTCTTATCCAGCTGTGGGTTTATATGTGGTCATTCCAGGTTGCATCACAGCCCCTGAGCGAATTTTGTAAGAATTTTTCTCTCTTTCATTGTTTCTGCGTTTTGGTTTTAAAATTTATTTCTATAATGGGGTTTAGCTCATTTTCACTGCTGTGTTTGGCCGCTCTGCACACACTTGATTCCCTTATGGAGATATATCAATACATGGGTTTTAAGATTCTTATTACTCAGATATATTTCTCTGCGGTGTATAGGGTGTGTTGAGGCCAGTTCATTGAGCAAGGTGTAGATCTTGTCTAATACCTATTTGGTTTATTGAACGGTAGCTGTGCTAATTTCAAACTCTGGTTTTATGCATCACCCCACCTCTCCTTTCCCCTTAAGCTGACATAAGTGTGTTTTCTAAATGTGAGACACTGTTCTGTTTTGTAATTCATTTTTTGTGCAGCCATATTTATCCTCCCTCTATAAGTGATATCTTATGATATGTTTCTTTTTCTGTTTGACTTATTTCAAGTAGTATTATCGGACCTAAATCCACTCTTTATCCTTCTACTAGCCTTATTACATTGATTTCATGGTGAAGAGATATTCCATTGTACATAAGTACCACATTTTCTTTATCCATTGTTCTCTTTCCTGGGATATTTAAGGTGTACTGAAGTTGAGGTTCTTGTAAACAGAGTAGCCCTAAACTGTGGTGTGCTTGTGTCTTGTTGATTTTTAGACTTCCCTAGATATACTTCCGTGATTGGAAGTGCCCTATGCTCTGTAGCTCTGTTTTTTAGATGATTTAGGGACCACCATACACTTCTCCAGAGTGGCTCTCGGCAGTTCACACACTGTCCATCAGCGTATAAAGGCTCCCTGTTCTCCATGGCCTGTCCTGCATTTCTGGTTTTTACAATTTTTTCGGATGGCCCTTTTGACCGGTGGGAAATGAGACTTCTTTGTTGTGCACATTTGCATTGCTTGCTTGCTTGGTTGCCCATAAAGTGCGTATGCGTTTTTTCCTGGATATATTCAGGAAAAAACGCATACTCCCTTTTGGGCCAACTGCATCATTGTCGAAATTCTGCCGCTTTTCATGTGCTTTAAAGACGAGTCCAATCTATCTCTTGAAATCTGTTTCTTGCAATTCTGTCTTGCATTCAGATCCTCTTCTTTGCCTTACCTCAACATATTTTGGGATGTTAGTTTTCATTTATAACTCTGCAGGTTTGTGAATTGCAGTGACCCTGAGCTCCATTTTTTAAGTTGCTCTTTTGTGAGCTGGCCTCAAAGCCGCAGGATTGCTTCAGGCCCTATTTTGGCTCCGGCGAGGCGGGCTGAGCCTTTTTTTAATTCTTATTCTTAATGGGAAATTAGAGTGACATGTGCCCGTCCAAACCCCTACAACTATTCTCTCATTGGTTCCCCCTCTTCCCGTTCATCCTCCTCACAATTTGCAAAATGTGTGAAACAGAAGTTTAAATGTGCTGATTCTCTAAGTGGGGAGATTCTAAGTAACGTGGCTGGAATGATGAACAGGAGCACCAGGAGAGGATAAATGAGGTGCATTTTAGACACATCTCCCAATCACATGGTGTACAGTCCTCTGGGTTTTCCATGCATGTTTTCGCTGTAGGAAGATCCCTTGAACCTGCAGATTTGGGACCCATTGAATGGGTACCAGGTAGTATTACTTTAAAAGGTGTGCATTTCCTCACCCAACCTCATATTTCTCTTAGCGCAAACAGTTTCCAGCCTTATGTCTCATCCTGCTGTGGGTCTAGATGTGTTCAATCCATGTTGCATCACCGTCCCTGAGGAAAAGTTGTAAGAGGTTTTCTCTGTCTCTCTGTCGTTTATTTTTTTCAATTTATTACTATATTGGTTACAGCTGATTTTCAAAGCTCTGTTTCTTGCTGCTGTACATCCACTTGATTCACATACAGAGAGACATCAATAAATTCTTTTTCAGATTCTTACCAGTCATATATATTCTTTTCCGGTGACTTGAGTGTGCTGAGTGCAGTTCTTTTAGCTACCGTGTAGGCCTTGTTGATTATCAGTTTGGTATTTGGAATGGTATCTTTGCTAATTTCAACCTCCTGGATGATGCCTCACCCCTCCCCACCTTTCCCGTTTAGCAGCCTTACGCGTGTTTTCTACATATTTGACTATGTTTTTGTTTTGTAATTTATTTCATGTGTAGCCATTTTGGATTCCACCTTTAAGTGATATCTTATGATATGTGTCTTTTTCTTTTTGAGTTATGTCACTTAGAATGATCATACGTAACTCCTCCGGAGTTGTTACAACTGGCCATATTTCATTGACTTCCAGGCTGAGTAATATTCCACTCTACATAAGTACCACATCTCTATCCATTTTTTCCCTCCAGAGACATTTAAGTTATATCCTAGTCGAGGATCTTTTAAACAGAGAGGCAGTAAACATTGGGGTGCCTGTGTCCTCTCGATTTTTGTTTTTCCCAAGACATACGCCCATGAGTGCAAGTGCCCTATGCTCTGTAGCTCATTTTTTAGATGCTTTAGTAAACATAATACACTTCTCCAGAATGGCCATTGGCAATATACATTTCCACTATAAGCCTCACAGGGCTCCCTCTTCTCCTTGCCCTGTCCTGCATTTCTGGTGTTTACACTTTATGAGGATGGCTCTTCTGACTGATGCGAAGTGATATCTTTTGTAGTATTGATTTCCAGTGCCCACCTGTTTGGTTGGCTAAAAAAGTGTATGCCCTTTTCTTGAATATATACAGAAAAAAACGCATACAGCCTTTTTGGCCAACTGCAATGTTGGCAATGTTCAGCCCCTTTTCTTGTGCTTAATGGTGAGTCCTTTCTACCTCCTCAAATCCCTTTCCTGCCATTCTCCCTTGCTTACCAATCCTTTTCTCTGACTTTCCTCAAGACATTTTTCAGTGATAGATATTTTCAACTCTGCAGTTTCGTGAATTTTACTGCCCCTGAGTTCCATTGTTCAACTTGTGTTTATGGGAACTGGCCACAAAGCAGTGGGATTTCCTCAAGCCCTATACTGTTTCCATGGGCAACCCTAGCCTTTGGTCAATTCGTCTTCCTGATTGGAAATTAGAGTGACATGTGCCTGTCTGAACACCTAGGACTTGTCTCTCATTGTTCCTCATCCTTCCGCTTCATCCTCTGGACAAATTCCAAACTGTATGCAACAGGATGTTGACAGTGCTGACATCTCCAAGTGGGGAGACTGTTAGTAAAGACGCTGGAGGGGTGAACCCGAGCACCAGGAGATGAGGAGATGAGATGTCTTTTCCAAACTCTTCCCGATCAGACGGTATACCATCCTCTGTGTGTGACAGACATGTTTTAGCAGTAGGAAGAGTCCCATTCATGTAAGGAGAACACCAGGGCTTTTTCAAAATCAGTGTCTCCCCGAAACCCAAACTGGGGAATTTTTTAAGCTACGGCTACACATATGTTCATTAAGGGCCTTGGGAAGTAGGCAGAGTCCAAACTTTAGATGATTGAAGTCTTCAGGGTCAGAAGCACTCACCACTGGCTTCCCTTAGGTTACACTTTAACTGTCATTGATAGATGATGTCAATAAAAATATCTATTCTTTTTCCGATTATTTCCCCTTATAGGTTATTGCAAAATATTGAGTGTAGTTCCCTGTGCTATACAGTGGTTCCTTGTTGATGATCTATTTTATACATAGCAGTGTGTATGTGTTAATTCCAAACTGTTAATTTATCCCTCCTCCCACCTTTCCCCTTTGGTAATAATAAATTATAAGATTTTATACTTCTCAGAAATGGGGGAGCTGAAAGAGAGGTATCATTTTCAATGGAAAAGCATTTAAAACAAGATTGAAGCTTTAACCAAGATTATTAGATGTACATCCTTGGAAAGAAATCACTTCATTTCTCTAATATTGACCTGACAAATAAGACAAACCTTTTCACTGAACTTGCTTATAATAAAGTGATGGAAATATCAAATGGAAGTGTTAGAAACATCTTATTTTACCCGAGCCTTATAAACTGTTCTATGTTAACTACAGTTTGGCTCACACATCTGTTCATTGAAGTTACAATAGTCTCAATTTCTGTTACTGATCCTCCAGAGTGGACCCCAACAAGTGTCCCCCTGCCCAGTGTCATTGGGGCCAACAGATCGAGACTGAGTTTGGTTCACAAGCAAAGGAAACTTTATATTTTGATCAGAGAATGGAGAGGTGAGAGCATGCACTACCCCGTGGGCTGTGGGCTGGGCTGCTGTGTAGAGATCCTGTCAGAGTCAGTGGGAGGGAGGGGGCGGAGCACTCGAGGGCCGGGTTGGCTGCAGCTCAGGCTCTATATCTCGGAGTCTGCACTGGGCCCCAGGAGCTGAGGTGTCGACCCAGCCATTCTGCACTAGGAAATCTGGTCTGAAGTGCCGGGTGTGGAACCTCTGCATGCAGGACCCTAGGAGCACGTGAAATTAGACAAAGCACAAAGGATAAAAAAGGTCAGACTTGACTTTATTGCCCAGATTCTATTTTTATCTCCCAGGGATTTTTAATGGGCTTTGCTGGGGACAAACCCCTCCTCTGCCTTTTGTCCCATTCCTCATTCTTGGAGTGCTGAGGGTGCAGACCCTTCTTCTGTAACTGCTGAGTGCTGAGTTGGGAGCCCTCATACCAGGGGATGAGGGTCAGAACTTCTCCCCAGCAGCCTCCAGGTGACGTTGATTGGCCCCAGGACCCCTGCCTCCCTGCTCGTCCGCCTGAGCACCAGCATTGGAAGTGTTATAGATTCTAATGACCTTTAAGGGTTCAGGAAAGAGATGTGCTGTGGGGACGCTGTGGGGGCCGGTTTCACCCCACCCCACATTTGTTTGGCCACCTTAGGCTGACCGTTTCTGCCAGCCTAGATGCTCTGACCAGTAGTCTGCTCTTTCTTCAATTAGGCCCCTGAATTAACGTAAAAACAGCACCAGGTGTCAGAGCCCTGCCCGCTCAACTCCCAGACAGTCCAGGGTCAGTGGTGATCAAGGACCATGATGGCCACTGAGTCAACAGCCTTTTGAAGTAAACAGGAGTCCAGCCGGTCTTATTGGCCACCATCATCACGGTGTCTGTAGGCTTTTCTATGGTGACAGTGTGATATACGTTTCCCCCGCCAAGATTATTAGCTCCCCTCCGGGTGCAGTAAGTCCTGCAAGCAGTAGTCTACTCATTCGGGACACACTATTGTTGTTTTATGAGAGAAACTCCAGGTCAAGTGATGTTCACACGAGTCGTCATGGTGCCCTGTTGCCCCCGGTTATCTCTCTGGATGTTGGAGTTGGAGGGCCTCCTCACTCGAGGTCAGTGTGCCCACGGAGCGAACCCTGCAACTTCAGGGCATGGTTGGTGATTAGGATCACCACGTGGGGTCCTTTTCCCTTAGGAGGGAGGTGGCCTTTTGGGCTGCTGATTTCCAGGTTTTTAGATACCGCCAGTATCTTGGCCAGATGTGGCAGTGGGCCAAGCCCCTTGGTGACTCTATTTTATCCTACCTGGATGGCATTCTTGCATTGTTCCATTTCAAGTGGTCCCAGTTTTTGCACTAATTCTCCAATGGCGACTCACCTTTCACCGGGAATGGAAAGGTCAAAGGGTTTAGCTCAATTAGGGAGTTCCAGGGCAAGGGTCTGAATTGACTGCTCTTTCCATTCTTGAAAGGCCACTTCTGGATTCTGTTCAAAAGGATCATCATCTTTTCCTTTCAGTGTTTCATATAGAGGCCCAGCTAGTAGACTGTAGTTAGGGATCCAGAAGCAGCAAACCCTGGCCTCCCCAGGAACCCCTAAGCTGTCTTCTAGTTTTAGAAAGGGGTAAGGCTGCAAATGGTTTCTTCCCTTTCCTGGGATGGGCTTCTCCGACCTTGTGTGAGAATGAAGCCCAGGCAGGTCACCGCAGTCTGTGATATTTGAGCTTTTTCTTGGACAACTTCTATCCTTTATTGGCTTGGTAGTTCAGAGGCCTCCTTAGTAGGGCTGGCGATCAGAATGTCGTCTGCATATTGAAGGAGGGTTTCCTTTTCTAGAGGTAGAACTTTTCGGTCTTTAGCTAAGCTTTCCCCAAAGATGGTGTGGGAATTTTTGAACCCTTGGGGCAAGACGGCCTGGAAGTATTGTTTTAGTTGTATGTTGAGTCCTGCCACTCACAAGCCAAAATTTCTTGTGACTCTGGGACTAATGGAATACAAAAGAAGGCATCATTGAAGACTAATACAGAATACCATGTCCTGGTGGTTGGTAGAATGACCAGCAGGGTGTAGGAAATGGAGCAACTGGAGGTATATCCTCGGTGGCTTCACTGACTGTCCTGACATCCTTTACCAGGTCCCCAGCAGCCCATGGGGCTCTCGTGGTCAGGCCAATCCCAGGATATGGAGCTCTCCTGGGCAGGTACCCCACCCCCAACCCAGCCCACGGGGCTCTCATGGTCAGGCCTCTCCCAGGATACAGAGCTACCCTTGCAGGTACCGTGGCAGGGCTGGGCACACAGGAACTGTGCACATAGCCCTCATTGAAGAGCACCCCCATCTCACCTGTCGCTCAGAGCTGACACAGAGCACCTCAGAGCAGGACTTGAACTAACAAACAGCAGCTCCGACAGGTCTGTGACCCTGGGCATCACTCTGTGTGGCCTCCCTCCACCTGGTCTTCCAGAGACTTCCACTGCACCCGGGGCACCAAGCCTCTGTCTCCAACCACCACCCACCCCTCCTCTCCCTGACTCCTGGGTTCCTCTCATTAGGAGAGGGTTTTCTTGAAGTTGTCTCCCACTCATGGGCCAGATAAAATGATTAGAAAACAAGCCAAAGCTGCAGCCCCTTGTCTATCCTGACTCTCAGGAGCCCACACCTGTTCCTTGGACCTGGCCGGTTCAGCAAGTTCCATTTTCTGCAACTGTGAGCCCCTGAGGGGTGATGATTGGCTGACCTGGGCAGCCTTACCATGCCGGCCAGCCCTCCCCAGGTGTGCCTGGGTTGAGATCAATATAAATACCACTCCAGGCAGCAAGAGCCCCTGCAGCTGTGCCTGACGCCATTTTCTCTGCCCTGTCAGCAGTCTCGGGGCTGGGCTGGTGGGAGGGAGTGAGAGGCCACGGCTTTGTGGGTGGCCCAGTGTGAGTGGGGCTCTGCTGGACTTTCTGCAGCAGTTGCCAGGCTGCCACCTGCTAAAGAAGAGGATGTGTCACCCATACCTGCTGCTGGAATTTCTCCCTGGGCAGAGGTGAGGAAGGAAAAAAGCAGTGGGGGCAGGGACAGGACGGGTATCTCAGGCAGGGAAATGGAAATCTTCCAGAAGAGCACCCAGGGACAGGACCATCCTGGCTGGCCTGCAGGCACCAAGTCAGCTGGCATGCTGTCACTCGTGTGGCTCCATGGCCCTTCCTCTAGGCTTTCAAGTCCTTGTATATATTCAGGTGTTTTACCTGGGAAGGGTGGGAACAGTTCAGCAGCAACTGGCCTGGGGCTCAGCTCACGTTCACTCACAGATGCCTCGGCACAGTGCCCCAGCTTTGCAATGAGTACGCTTGTGTGGGGGCTGCTGGCTGAATGGGAGACGATTCCCCACCACTGACCAACTTCAGAATTGTTTACAACTGGAGCAAGTGCCCTGATACGGTTTTCCTCTGAGTAACTGGTGGGTTCTGTTTTTTTTTTTTCTCTTTTTCGTTTTTGGTTCAAGGTAGATTTTATTCCTCTTTTTTGTATTTACAGATATAAGCATGGAAATAATTTATTCATATAAATACATGTATGTGAAGGGAATAATTGTTTTTTCTGTTTTATTTTTTAAATTTTATTTCTTTTTAATTTTGAATTTTATTTTATATTTTTATACAGCAGGTTCTTATTGGTTATCTATTTTATACATATAAATGTTTACATGCCAATCCCAATCTCTCAGCTCCTCCCACCACCACCCCCCCAAGAGCTTTCCCCCCTTGTTGTCCATACGATTGTTGTCTACATCTGTTGCTCTATTTATGCCTTGCAAAACGGTTAATCTGTACAGTTTTTCTAGGTTCCACATATATGCATGAATATACAAGATTTGTTTTTCTCTTTCTGACTTACTTCACTCTGTATGACAGTCTCTAGATCCATCGACGTCTCTACAAATGACCCAATTTCATTCCTTTCATGGCTTAGTAATATTCCATTTTATATATGTACCACATCTTTATGCATTCGTCTGTCTGTGGGCATTTAGGTTGCTTCCATTACCTCGATATTGTAAATAGTGATGCAATGAACATTGCGGTGAATGTCTCTTTTTGATTTCTGGTTTTGTCTGGGTATATGTCCAGTACTGGGATTGCTGTATCATATGGTAATTCTATTATTAGTTTCTTAAGACTCCATATTGTTCTCCATAGTGACTGTATCAATTTATATTCCCAACAATAGTGGAAGAGGCTTCCTTTTCCCCACACCCTTTCCAGCAATTGTTGTTTGTAGATTTTCAGATGATGCCCATTCTAACAGGTGTGAGGTGATACCTCATTGTTGAGTCCATTTCGTTGAGCAAGGGGTAGGTCTTGTCTATTACATATTTGGCTTATGGAACGGTATCTGTGCTAATTTCAAACTCTGGTTTTATGCAGCACCCCAACTCACCTTTCCCCTTAAGCAAGCATAAGTTGGTTTTCTAAACTTGAGACCCTGTTCTGTTTTGTAATTCAGTTCATGTGTAGCCAAGTTTACATTCCATGTATTAGTGATACCTTATGATGTTTCTTTATCTGTGTGACTTATTTCACTTAGAATCATCGTGCCTCAATCCACTCATTATGCGGGTACAGGCCTGGTGACACAGATTTCATTGCTGAGTGGTATTCTGTTGTACGTTAAGTACCGCAACTTCTTTATCAATTATTTGCTCTCTGGGATACTTAACTTGTACCATAGAAGAGGTTCCTGTAAACAGAGCCGTCCCAAATTTTGGGGTGGCTGTGTCTTTTTGATTTTAATTTCCCTAAGCTATAGGACCATAAGTGGAAATGCCCTAGACTCTGTTGCTTTGTTTTTCAGATGTATCAGGAAACACCATACACTTCTCCAGAGTGGCTGTTGGCAATTTACATCCCGCCCATCAGCATAACAAGGTTCCTTTATCCCCATGGCCTGTCTTGCCTTTCTGCATTTTCCACTTTTTTCAGATGGCTCTTTAAACCGGGGGGAAGTGACACTTCATAGTAGTTCGGATTTCCATTGCAAGCTTGCTTGGTTTGCCAAAAAGGGCGTATGCGTTTTTTCCTGAATATATTCAGGAAAAAACGCATACGCCCTTTTTGGCCAAGTGCATCATTGTGGACGTTCTGCCTCTTTTCCTATGCTTTACATGCAATTCCAGTCTACCTCCTGAAATCGGTTTCCTGCAATTCTGCCCCGCTTTCAAGTCCTCTTGGCAGCCTTACTTCAATATATTTTTGGATGATAGCTGTCATTTATAACTCTGCAGGTTTGTGAATTACAGTGCCCCTGAGCTCCTTTCTTCAACTCGCTTTCTGGTGAGCTGGCCGCAACACCGCAGGATTGCTTCAGGCCCTAGTGTGGTTCCGGCATGGCACGCTGAGCCTTTGGTTAATTCCCCTTCCTGGTGGGAAATGAGAGTTAAATTTGCCCGTCCAGACACCTCCAGCTAGTCTCTCATTGGTTCTCCCTATTCCTGTTCATTTTCCGCAGAAATTGCAAACTGGGCCAAACAGGAGGTTAAAGGCACTGACTCTCCAAGTGTGGAGAGTGTTAGTAAAGCGTCTGGAATGTTGCACCCGAGTACCAGGGGACGAAACCTGAGACACATTTGAACACGTTTCCCGATCACACGGTGGATCATACTCTGGGTTCCACATGCATGTTTTAGCTGAAGGAAGAATCCCTTAAACCTGGAGATTTGAGACCCATGGAATGGGTACCATGCAATATGATTTCATAGGGTCTGCATGTGTTCACCGAACCTCACCAATCCTATCACTGCAGCATTTATGCCACTGTACACACGCTTGATTCTCTTTCGGAGACATATAAATCCATAGGTTTTAAGATTCTTACTAGTCAGGTATATTCTTAGGCGTTTAATATGGGGTGTAGAGTCCACTTCGTTGAGCAAGGAGTAGCTCTTGTCTATTACATATTTGGCTTATGGAACGGTATCTGTGCTAATTTCAATCTCTGGTTTTATGCAGCACCCCAACTCACCTTTCCCCTTAAGCAAGCATAAGTTGGTTTTCTACATTTGAGACCCTGTTCTGTTTTGTAATTCTGTTCCTGTGTAGCCAAGTTTACATTCCGTGTAGTAGTGATATCTTATGATGTTTCTTTTTCTGTGTGACTTATTTCACTTAGAATCATCGTACCTGAATCCACTCATTATGCTGCTACGGGCCTGATGACATAGATTTCATTGCTGAGTGATATTGCATTGTATGTACCTACCACAACTTCTTTATCCATTTTTCACTTTCTGTGATATTGAACTCGTACTGTAAACGAGGTTCTTGTAAACAGAGCTGTCCCAAACTTTGGGGTGGCTGTGCCTTTTTGATTCTAATTTCCCTAAGCTATAGGACCATAAGTGGAAGTGCCCTAGGCTCTGTTGCTTTGTTTTGTAGATGTTTCAGGAAACACCATACACTTCTCCAGAGTGGCTGTTGGCAATTTACATCTCGCCCATCAGCATAATAAGGCTCCCAGTTCTCCATGGCCTGTCCTGCCTTTCTGGATTTTACACTATTTTCCGATGGCCCTTTTGACCGGGGGGCAGTGAGACTTCATTGTAGTGCAGATTTCGTTTGCAAGCTTGCTTGGTTGGCCAAAAAGGGCGTATGCGTTTTTTCCTGAATATATTCAAGAAAAAACGCATACGCCCTTTTTGGCCAAGTGCATCATTGTGGACGTTCTGCCTCTTTTCCTATGCTTTACATGCAATTCCAGTCTACCTCCTGAAATCGGTTTCCTTCAATTCTGCCCCGCTTTCAAGTCCTCTTGGCAGCCTTACTTCAATATATTTTTGGACGATAGCTGTCATTTATAACTCTGCAGGTTTGTGAATTACAGTGCCCCTGAGCTCCTTTCTTCAACTCGCTTTCTTGTGAGCTGGCCGCAACACCGCAGCATTGCTTCAGGCCCTAGTGTGGTTCCGGCATGGCACGCTGAGCCTTTGGTTAATTCCTCTTCCTGGTGGGAAATGAGAGTTAAATTTGCCCGTCCAGACACCTCCAGCTAGTCTCTCATTGGTTCTCCCTATTCCTGTTCATTTTCCGCAGAAATGGCAAACTGGGCCAAACAGGAGGTTAAAGGCACTGACTCTCCAAGTGGGGAGAGTGTTAGTAAAGCGACTGGAATGTTGCACCCGAGTACCAGGGGACGAAAACTGAGACACATTTGAACACGTTTCTCGATCACACGGTGGATCATACTCTGGGTTCCACATGCATGTTTTAGCTGAAGGAAGAATCCCTTAAACCTGGAGAGTTGAGACCCATGGAATGGGTACCATGCAATATGACTTCAAAGGGTCTGCATTGGCTCACCGAAACTCACCAATCCTATCACTGCTGCGCTAATGCACTGTACACACGCTTGATTCTCTTTCGGAGACATATAAATCCATAGGTTTTAAGATTCTTACTAGTCAGGTATATTCTTATGCGTTTAATATGGGGTGTAGAGTCCACTTCGTTGAGCAAGGAGTAGCTCTTGTCTATTACATATTTGGCTTATGGAACGGTATCTGTGCTAATTTCAATCTCTGGTTTTATGCAGCACCCCAACTCACCTTTCCCCTTAAGCAAGCATAAGTTGGTTTTCTACATTTGAGACCCTGTTCTGTTTTGTAATTCAGTTCCTGTGTAGCCAAGGTTACATTCCGTGTAGTAGTTATATCTTATGATGTTTCTTTTTCTGTGTGACTTATCTCACTTAGAATCATCGTACCTGAATCCACTCATTATGCTGCTACGGGCCTGATGATATAGATTTCATTGCTGAGTGATATTGCCTTGTACGTAAGTACCACAAATTCTTTATACATTTTTCACCTTCTGTGATATTGAATTTGTAATGTAAATGAGGTTCTTGTAAACAGAGCCGTCCCAAATTTTGGGGTGGCTGTGTCTTTTTGATTTTAATTTCCCTAAGCTATAGGACCATAAGTGGAAGTGCCCTAGGCTCTGTTGCTTTGTTTTGTAGATGTTTCAGGAAACACCATACACTTCTCCAGAGTGGCTGTTGGCAATTTACATCCCGCCCATCAGCATAACAAGGCTCCCAGTTCTCCATGGCCTGTCCTGCCTTGCTGGATTTTATACTTTTATCAGATGGCCCTTTGACCGGGGGGCAGTGAGACTTCATTGTAGTGCAGATTTCCTTTGCAAGCTTGCTTGGTTGGCCAAAAAGGGCGTATGCGTTTTTTCCTGAATATATTCAGGAAAAAACGCATACGCCCTTTTTGGCCAAGTGCATCATTGTGGACGTTCTGCCTCTTTTCCTATGCTTTACATGCAATTCCAGTCTACCTCCTGAAATCGGTTTCCTGCAATTCTGCCCCGCTTTCAAGTCCTCTTGGCAGCCTTACTTCAATATATTTTTGGACGATAGCTGTTATTTTTAACTCTGCAGGTTTGTGAATGATAGTGCCCCTGAGCTCCTTTCTTCAACTCGCTTTCTTCTGAGCTGGCCGCAACACCTCAGGATTGCTTCAGGCCCTAGTGTGGTTCCGGCATGGCACGCTGAGCCTTTGGTTAATTCCTCTTCCTGGTGGGAAATGAGAGTTAAGTTTGCCCGTCCAGACACCTCCAGATAGTCTCTCATTGGTTCTCCCTATTCCTGTTCATTTTCCGCAGAAATGGCAAACTTGGCCAAATAGGAGGTTAAAGGCACTGACTCTCCAAGTGGGGAGAGTTTTAGTAAAGCGTCTGGAATGTTACACCCGAGTACCAGGGGACAAATCTGAGACACATTTGAACACGTTTCCCGATCACACGGTGGATCATACTCTGGGTTCCACATGCATGTTTTAGCTGAAGGAAGAATCCCTTAAACCTGGAGAGTTGAGACCCATTAAATGGGTACCATGCAGTATGACTTCAAAGGGTCTGCGTTTGCTCACCGAACCTCACCAATCCTATCACTGCTGCGTTTATGCCCCTGTACACACGCTTGATTCTCTTTTGGAGACATATGATTCCATAGGTTTTAAGATTCTTACTAGTCAGGTATATTCTTAGGCGTTTAATATGGGGTGTAGAGTCCACTTCGTGGAGCAAGGAGTAGCTCTTGTCTATTACATATTTGGCTTATGGAATGGTATCTGTGCTAATTTCAATCTCTGGTTTTATGCAGCACCCCAACTCACCTTTCCCCTTAAGCAAGCATAAGTTGGTTTTCTACATTTGAGAACCTGTTCTGTTTTGTAATTCAGTTCCTGTGTAGCCAAGGTTACATTCCGTGTAGTAGTGATATCTTATGATGTTTCTTTTTCTGTGTGACTTATTTCACTTAGAATCATCGTACCTGAATCCACTCATTATGCTGCGATGGGCTTGATGATATACATTTCATTGCTGAGTGATATTGCATTGTACGTAAGTACCTCAAAGTCTTTATCCATTTTTCGCTTTCTGTGATATTGAACTTGTACCGTAAACGAGGTTCTTGTAAACAGAGCCGTCCCAAACTTTGGGGTGGCTGTGTCTTTTTGATTTTAATTTCCCTAAGCTATAGGACCATAAGTGGAAGTGCCCTAGGCTCTGTTGCTTTGTTTTGTAGATGTTTCAGGAAACACCATACACTTCTCCAGAGTGGCTGTTGACAATTTACATCCCGCCCATCAGCATAACAAGGCTCCCAGTTCTCCATGGCCTGTCCTGCCTTTCTGGATTTTATACATTTTTCAGATGGCCCTTTTGACCGGGGAGCAGTGAGACTTCATTGTAGTGCAGATTTCCTTTGCAAGCTTGCTTGTTTGGCCCAAAAGGGCGTATGCGTTTTTTCCTGAATATATTCAGGAAAAAACGCATACGCCCTTTTTGGCCAAGTGTATCATTTTGGACGTTCTGCCTCTTTTCCTATGCTTTATATGCAATTCCAGTCTACCTCCTGAAATCGGTTTCCTACAATTCTGCCCCGCTTTCAAGTCCTCTTGGCAGCCTTACTTCAATACATTTTTGGACGATAGCTGTCATTTATAACTCTGCATGTTTGTGAATTACAGTGCCCCTGAGCTCCTTTCTTCAACTCGCTTTCTTGTGAGCTGGCCGCAACACCGCAGCATTGCTTCAGTTCCTAGTGTGGTTCCGCAATGGCACGCTGAGCCTTTGGTTAATTCCTCTTCCTGGTGGGAAATGAGAGTTAAATTTGCCCGTACAGGCACTTCCAGCTAGTCTCTCATTGGTTCTCCCTATTCCTGTTCATTTTCCGCAGAAATGGCAAACTGGGCCAAACAGGAGGTTAAAGGCACTGACTCTCCAAGTGGGGAGAGTGTTAGTAAAGCGACTGGAATGTTGCACCCGAGTACCAGGGGACGAAAACTGAGACACATTTGAACACGTTTCCCGATCACATGGTGGATCATACTCTGGGTTCCACATGCATATTTTAGCTGAAGGAAGAATCCCTTAAACCTGGAGAGTTGAGACCCATGGAATGGGTACCATGCAATATGACCTCAAAGGGTCTGCATTTGCTCACCGAACCTCACCAATCCTATCACTGCTGCGTTTATGCCGCTGTACACACGCTTGATTCTCTTTTGGAGACATATAAATCCATAGGATTTAAGATTCTTACTAGTCAGGTGTATTCTTAGGCGTTTAATATGAGATGTAGAGTCCACTTCGTTGAGCAAGGAGTAGCTCTTGTCTATTACATATTTGGCTTATGGAATGGTATCTGTGCTAATTTCAATCTCTGGTTTTATGCAGCACCCCAACTCACCTTTCCCCTTAAGCAAGCATAAGTTGGTTTTCTACATTTGAGACCCTGTTCTGTTTTGTAATTCAGTTCCTGTGTAGCCAAGGTTACATTCCGTGTAGTAGTGATATCTTATGATGTTTCTTTTTCTGTGTGACTTATTTCACTTAGAATCATCGTACCTGAATCCACTCATTATGCTGCTACGGGCCTGATGATATACATTTCATTGCTGAGTGATATTGCATTGTACGTAAGTACCACAAATTCTTTATCCATTTTTCGATTTCTGTGATATTGAACTTGTACCGTAAACGAGGTTCTTGTAAACAGAGCCGTCCCAAACTTTCGGGTGGCTGTGTCTTTTTGATTTTAATTTCCCTAAGCTATAGGACCATAAGTGGAAGTGCCCTAGGCTCTGTTGCTTTGTTTTGTAGATGTTTCAGGAAACACCATACACTTCTCCAGAGTGGCTGTTGGCAATTTACATCCCGCCCATCAGCATAACAAGGCTCCCAGTTCTCCATGGCCTGTCCTGCCTTGCTGGATTTTATACTTTTTTCAGATGGCCCTTTTGACTGGGGTGCAGTGAGACTTCATTGTAATGCAGATTTCCTTTGCAAGCTTGCTTGGTTGGCCAAAAAGGGCGTATGCGTTTTTTCCTGAATATATTCAGGAAAAAACGCATACGCCCTTTTTGGCCAAGTGCATCATTGTGGACGTTCTGCCTCTTTTCCTATGCTTTACATGCAATTCCAGTCTACCTCCTGAAATCGGTTTCCTGCAATTCTGCCCCGCTTTCAAGTCCTCTTGGCAGCCTTACTTCAATATATTTTTGGACGATAGCTGTCATTTATAACTCTGCAGGTTTGTGAATTACAGTGCCTCTGAGCTCCTTTCTTCAACTCGCTTTCTTGTGAGCTGGCTGCAACACCGCAGCATTGCTTCAGGCCCTAGTGTGGTTCTGGCATGGCACGCTGAGCCTTTGGTTAATTCCTCTTCCTGGTGGGAAATGAGAGTTAAATTTGCCCGTCCAGGCACCTCCAGCTAGTCTCTCATTGGTTCTCCCTATTCCTGTTCATTTTCAGCAGAAATGGCAAACTGGGCCAAACAGGAGGTTAAAGGCACTGACTCTCCAAGTGGGGAGAGTGTTAGTAAAGCGTCTGGAATGTTGCACCCGAGTACCAGGGGACGAAACCTGAGACACATTTGAACACGTTTCCCGATCACACGGTGGATCATACTCTGGGTTACACATGCATGTTTTAGCTGAAGGAAGAATCCCGTAAACCTGGAGAGTTGAGACCCATGGAATGGGTACCATGCAATATGACTTCAAAGGGTCTGCATTTGCTCACTGAACCTCACCAATCCTATCACTGCTGCGTTTATGCCGCTGTACACACGCTTGATTCTCTTTCAGAGACATAGAAATCTATAGGTTTTAAGATTCTTACTGGTCAGGTATATTCTTAGGCATTTAATATGGGGTGTAGAGTCCACTTCGTTGAGCAAGGAGTAGCTCTTGTCTATTACATATTTGGCTTATGGAACGGTATCTGTGCTAATTTCAATCTCTGGTTTTATGCAGCACCCCAACTCACCTTTCCCCTTAAGCAAGCATAAGTTGGTTTTCTACATTTGAGACCCTGTTCTGTTTTGTAATTCATTTCCTGTGTAGCCAAGTTTACATTCCGTGTAGTAGTTATATCTTATGATGTTTCTTTTTCTGTGTGACTTATTTCACTTAGAATCATCGTACCTGAATCCACTCATTATGCTGCTACGGGCCTGATGACATAGATTTCATTGCTGAGTGATATTGCATTGTACGTAAGTACCACAACTTCTTTATCCATTTTTTTCTTTCTGTGATATTGAACTTGTAGTGTAAACGAGGTTCTTGTAAACAGAGCCGTCCCAAACTTTGGGGTGGCTGTGTCTTTTTGACTTTATTTTCCCTAAGCTATACGACCATAAGTGGAAGTGCCCTAGGCTCTGTTGCTTTGTTTTGTAGATGTTTCAGGAAACACCATACACTTCTCCAGAGTGGCTGTTGGCAATTTACATCTCGCCCATCAGCATAATAAGTTTCCCAGTTCTCAATGGCATGTCCTGCCTTTCTCGATTTTACACTATTTTCCGATGGCCCTTTTGACCGGGGGGCAGTGAGACTTCATTGTAGTGCAGATTTCCTTTGCAAGCTTGCTTGGTTGACCAAAAAGGGCGTATGCGTTTTTTCCTGAATATATTCAGGAAAAAACGCATACGCCCTTTTTGGCCAAGTGCATCATTGTGGACGTTCTGCCTCTTTTCCTATGCTTTACATGTAATTCCAGTCTACCTCCTGAAATCGGTTTCCTACAATTCTGCCCCGCTTTCAAGTCCTCTTGGCAGCCTTACTTCAATAGATTTTTGGACGATAGCTGTCATTTATAACTCTGCAGGTTTGTGAATTACAGTGCCCCTGAGCTCCTTTCTTCAACTCGCTTTCTTGTGAGCTGGCCGCAACACCGCAGGATTGCTTCAGGCCCTAGTGTGGTTCCGGCATGGCACACTGAGCCTTTGGTTAATTCCTCTTCCTGGTGGGAAATGAGAGTTAAATTTGCCCGTCCAGACACCTCCAGCTAGTCTCTCATTGGTTCTCCCTATTCCTGTTCATTTTCCGCAGAAATTGCAAACTGGGCCAAACAGGAGGTTAAAGGCACTGACTCTCCAAGTGGGGAGAGTGTTAGTAAAGCGTCTGGAATGTTGCACCCGAGTACCAGGGGACGAAACCTGAGACACATTTGAACACGTTTCCCGATCACACGGTGGATCATACTCTGGGTTCCACATGCATGTTTTAGCTGAAGGAAGAATCCCTTAAACCTGGAGAGTTGAGACCCATGGAATGGGTACCATGCAATATGACTTCAAAGGGTCTGCATTGGCTCACCGAACCTCACCAATCCTATCACTGCTGCGCTAATGCACTGTACACACGCTTGATTCTCTTTCGGAGACATATAAATCCATAGGTTTTAAGATTCTTACTAGTCAGGTATATTCTTATGCGTTTAATATGGGGTGTAGAGTCCACTTCGTTGAGCAAGGAGTAGCTCTTGTCTATTACATATTTGGCTTATGGAACGGTATCTGTGCTAATTTCAATCTCTGGTTTTATGCAGCACCCCAACTCACCTTTCCCCTTAAGCAAGCATAAGTTGGTTTTCTACATTTGAGACCCTGTTCTGTTTTGTAATTCAGTTCCTGTGTAGCCAAGGTTACATTCCGTGTAGTAGTTATATCTTATGATGTTTCTTTTTCTGTGTGACTTATCTCACTTAGAATCATCGTACCTGAATCCACTCATTATGCTGCTACGGGCCTGATGATATAGATTTCATTGCTGAGTGATATTGCCTTGTACGTAAGTACCACAAATTCTTTATACATTTTTCACCTTCTGTGATATTGAATTTGTAATGTAAATGAGGTTCTTGTAAACAGAGCCGTCCCAAATTTTGGGGTGGCTGTGTCTTTTTGATTTTAATTTCCCTAAGCTATAGGACCATAAGTGGAAGTGCCCTAGGCTCTGTTGCTTTGTTTTGTAGATGTTTCAGGAAACACCATACACTTCTCCAGAGTGGCTGTTGGCAATTTACATCCCGCCCATCAGCATAACAAGGCTCCCAGTTCTCCATGGCCTGTCCTGCCTTTCTGGATTTTATACTTTTATCAGATGGCCCTTTGACCGGGGGGCAGTGAGACTTCATTGTAGTGCAGATTTCCTTTGCAAGCTTGCTTGGTTGGCCAAAAAGGGCGTATGCGTTTTTTCCTGAATATATTCAGGAAAAAACGCATACGCCCTTTTTGGCCAAGTGCATCATTGTGGACGTTCTGCCTCTTTTCCTATGCTTTACATGCAATTCCAGTCTACCTCCTGAAATCGGTTTCCTGCATTTCTGCCCCGCTTTTGAGTCCTCTTGGCAGCCTTACTTCAATATATTTTTGGACGATAGCTGTTATTTTTAACTCTGCAGGTTTGTGAATGACAGTGCCCCTGAGCTCCTTTCTTCAACTCGCTTTCTTCTGAGCTGGCCGCAACACCGCAGGATTGCTTCAGGCCCTAGTGTGGTTCCGGCATGGCACGCTGAGCCTTTGGTTAATTCCTCTTCCTGGTGGGAAATGAGAGTTAAGTTTGCCCGTCCAGACACCTCCAGATAGTCTCTCATTGGTTCTCCCTATTCCTGTTCATTTTCCGCAGAAATGGCAAACTTGGCCAAATAGGAGGTTAAAGGCACTGACTCTCCAAGTGGGGAGAGTTTTAGTAAAGCGTCTGGAATGTTACACCCGAGTACCAGGGGACAAATCTGAGACACATTTGAACACGTTTCCCGATCACACGGTGGATCATACTCTGGATTCCACATGCATGTTTTAGCTGAAGGAAGAATCCCGTAAACCTGGAGAGTTGAGACCCATTAAATGGGTACCATGCAGTATGACTTCAAAGGGTCTGCGTTTGCTCACCGAACCTCACCAATCCTATCACTGCTGCGTTTATGCCCCTGTACACACGCTTGATTCTCTTTCGGAGACATATGAA
This sequence comes from Pseudorca crassidens, assembly GCF_039906515.1. NCBI lineage: Eukaryota > Metazoa > Chordata > Mammalia > Artiodactyla > Delphinidae > Pseudorca > Pseudorca crassidens. Next base: position 164,086,732 of record NC_090296.1, read on the forward strand.
TCCATAGGTTTTAAGATTCTTACTAGTCAGGTATATTCTTAGGCGTTTAATATGGGGTGTAGAGTCCACTTCGCTGAGCAAGGAGTAGCTCTTGTCTATTACATATTTGGCTTATGGAATGGTATCTGTGCTAATTTCAATCTCTGGTTTTATGCAGCACCCCAACTCACCTTTCCCCTTAAGCAAGCATAAGTTGGTTTTCTACATTTGAGAACCTGTTCTGTTTTGTAATTCAGTTCCTGTGTAGCCAAGGTTACATTCCGTGTAGTAGTGATATCTTATGATGTTTCTTTTTCTGTGTGACTTATTTCACTTAGAATCATCGTACCTGAATCCACTCATTATGCTGCGATGGGCTTGATGATATACATTTCATTGCTGAGTGATATTGCATTGTACGTAAGTACCTCAAAGTCTTTATCCATTTTTCGCTTTCTGTGATATTGAACTTGTACCGTAAACGAGGTTCTTGTAAACAGAGCCGTCCCAAACTTTGGGGTGGCTGTGTCTTTTTGATTTTAATTTCCCTAAGCTATAGGACCATAAGTGGAAGTGCCCTAGGCTCTGTTGCTTTGTTTTGTAGATGTTTCAGGAAACACCATACACTTCTCCAGAGTGGCTGTTGACAATTTACATCCCGCCCATCAGCATAACAAGGCTCCCAGTTCTCCATGGCCTGTCCTGCCTTTCTGGATTTTATACATTTTTCAGATGGCCCTTTTGACCGGGGAGCAGTGAGACTTCATTGTAGTGCAGATTTCCTTTGCAAGCTTGCTTGTTTGGCCCAAAAGGGCGTATGCGTTTTTTCCTGAATATATTCAGGAAAAAACGCATACGCCCTTTTTGGCCAAGTGCATCATTTTGGACGTTCTGCCTCTTTTCCTATGCTTTATATGCAATTCCAGTCTACCTCCTGAAATCGGTTTCCTACAATTCTGCCCCGCTTTCAAGTCCTCTTGGCAGCCTTACTTCAATACATTTTTGGACGATAGCTGTCATTTATAACTCTGCAGGTTTGTGAATTACAGTGCCCCTGAGCTCCTTTCTTCAACTCGCTTTCTTGTGAGCTGGCCGCAACACCGCAGCATTGCTTCAGTTCCTAGTGTGGTTCCGCAATGGCACGCTGAGCCTTTGGTTAATTCCTCTTCCTGGTGGGAAATGAGAGTTAAATTTGCCCGTACAGGCACTTCCAGCTAGTCTCTCATTGGTTCTCCCTATTCCTGTTCATTTTCCGCAGAAATGGCAAACTGGGCCAAACAGGAGGTTAAAGGCACTGACTCTCCAAGTGGGGAGAGTGTTAGTAAAGCGACTGGAATGTTGCACCCGAGTACCAGGGGATGAAAACTGAGACACATTTGAACACGTTTCCCGATCACATGGTGGATCATACTCTGGGTTCCACATGCATGTTTTAGCTGAAGGAAGAATCCCTTAAACCTGGAGAGTTGAGACCCATGGAATGGGTACCATGCAATATGACTTCAAAGGGTCTGCATTTGCTCACCGAACCTCACCAATCCTATCACTGCTGCATTTATGCCGCTGTAGACACGCTTGATTCTCTTTCGGAGACATATAAATCCATAGGTTTTAAGATTCTTACTAGTCAGGTATATTCCTAGACGTTTAATATGGGGTGTTGAGTCCTCTTCGTTGAGCAAGGAGTAGCTCTTGTCTATTACATATTTGGCTTATGGAACGGTATCTGTGCTAATTTCAATCTCTGATTTTATGCAGCACCCCAACTCACCTTTCCCCTTAAGCAAGCATAAGTTGCTTTTCTACATTTGAGACCCTGTTCTGTTTTGTAATTCAGTTCCTGTGTAGCCAAGTTTACATTCTGTGTATTAGTGATATCTTATGATGTTTCTTTTTCTGTGTGACTTATCTCACTTAGAATCATCGTACCTGAATCCACTCATTATGTTGCTACGGGCCTGATGAGATAGATTTCATTGCTGAGTGATATTGCATTGTACGTAAGTACCACAACTTCTTTATCCATTTTTCGCTTTCTGTGAAATTGAACTTGTACCGTAAACGAGGTTCTTGTAAACAGAGCCGTCCCAAACTTTGGGGTGGCTGTGTCTTTTTGATTTTAATTTCCCTAATCTATAGGACCATAAGTGGAAGTGCCCTAGGCTCTGTTGCTTTGTTTTTTAGATGTTTCAGGAAACACCATACACTTCTCCAGAGTGGCTGTTGGCAATTTACATCCCGCCCATCAGCATAACAAGGCTCCCAGTTCTCCATGGCCTGTCCTGCCTTTCTGGATTTTACACTTTTTTAAGATGGCCCTTTTGACCGGCGGGCAGTGAGACTTCATTGTAGTGCAGATTTCCTTTGCAAGCTTGCTTGGTTGGCCAAAAAGGGCGTATGCGTTTTTTCCTGAATATATTCAGGAAAAAACGCATACGCCCTTTTTGGCCAAGTGCATCATTGTGGACGTTCTGCCTCTTTTCCTATGCTTTACATGCAATTCCAGTCTACCTCCTGAAATCGGTTTCCTGCAATTCTGCCACGCTTTCGAGTCCTCTTGGCAGCCTTACTTCAATATATTTTTGGACGATAGCTGTCATTTATAACTCTGCAGGTTTGTGAATTACAGTGCCCCTGAACTCCTTTCTTCAACTCGCTTTCTTGTGAGCTGGCCGCAACACCGCAGCATTGCTTCAGGTCCTAGTGTGGTTCCGGCATGGCACGCTGAGCCTTTGGTTAATTCCTCTTCCTGGTGGGAAATGAGAGTTAAATTTGCCCGTACAGGCACCTCCAGGTAGTCTCTCATTGGTTCTCCCTATTCCTGTTCATTTTCCGCAGAAATGGCAAACTGGGCCAAACAGGAGGTTAAAGGCACTGACTCTCCAAGTGGGGAGAGTGTTAGTAAAGCGACTGGAATGTTGCACCCGAGTACCAGGGGACGAAAACTGAGACACATTTGAACACGTTTCCCGATCACATGGTGGATCATACTCTGGGTTCCAGATGCATGTTTTAGCTGAAGGAAGAATCCCTTAAACCTGGAGAGTTGAGACCCATGGAATGGGTACCATGCAATATGACTTCAAAGGGTCTGCATTTGCTCACCGAACCTCACCAATCCTATCACTGCTGCATTTATCCCACTGTAGACACGCTTGATTCTCTTTCGGAGACATATAAATCCATAGGTTTTAAGATTCTTACTAGTCAGGTATATTCCTAGACCTTTAATATGGGGTGTAGAGTCCACTTCGTTGAGCAAGGAGTAGCTCTTGTCTATTACATATTTGGCTTATGGAACGGTATCTGTGCTAATTTCAATCTCTGGTTTTATGCAGCACCCCAACTCACCTTTCCCCTTAAGCAAGCATAAGTTGGTTTTCTACATTTGAGACCCTGTTCTGTTTTGTAATTCAGTTCCTGGGTAGCCAAGTTTACATTCCGTGTAGTAGTGATATCTTATGATGTTTCTTTTTCTGTGTGATTTATTTCACTTAGAATCATCGTACCTGAATCCACTCATTATGCTGCTACGGGCTGATGATATACATTTCATTGCTGAGTGATATTGCATTGTACGTAAGTACCACAAATTCTTTATCCATTTTTCGCTTTCTGTGATATTGAACTTGTACTGTAAACGAGGTTCTTGTAAACAGAGCCGTCCCAAACTTTCGGGTGGCTGTGTCTTTTTGATTTTAATTTCCCTAAGCTATAGGACCATAAGTGGAAGTGCCCTAGGCTCTGTTGCTTTGTTTTGTAGATGTTTCAGGAAACACCATACACTTCTCCAGAGTGGCTGTTGGCAATTTACATCCCGCCCATCAGCATAACAAGGCTCCCAGTTCTCCATGGCCTGTCCTGCCTTTCTGGATTTTACACTTTTTTCAGATGGCCCTTTTGACCGGGGGGCAGTGAGACTTCATTGTAGTGCAGATTTCCTTTGCAAGCTTGCTTGGTTGGCCCAAAATGGCGTATGCGTTTTTTCCTGAATATATTCAGGAAAAAACGCATACGCCCTTTTTGGCCAAGTGCGTCATTGTGGACGTTCTGCCTCTTTTCCTATGCTTTACATGCAATTCCAGTCTACCTCCTGAAATCGGTTTCCTGCAATTCTGCCCCACTTTCAAGTCCTCTTGGCAGCCATACTTCAATATATTTTTGGACTATAGCTGTCATTTATAACTCTGCAGGTTTGTGAATTACAGTGCCCCTGAGCTCCTTTCTTCAACTCGCTTTCTTGTGAGCTGGCCGCAACACCGCAGCATTGCTTCAGGCCCTAGTGTGGTTCCGGCATGGCACCCTGAGCCTTTGGTTAATTCCTCTTCCTGGTGGGAAATGAGAGTTAAATTTGCCCGTCCAGACACCTCCAGCTAGTCTCTCATTGGTTCTCCCTATTCCTGTTCATCTTCCGCAGAAGTTGCAAACTGGGCCAAACAGGAGGTTAAAGGCACTGACTCTCCAAGTGGGGAGAGTTTTAGTAAAGTGACTGGAATGTTTCACCCGAGTACCAGGGGACGAAGACTGAGACACATTTGAACACGTTTCCCGATCACACGGTGGATCATACTCTGGGTTCCACATGCATGTTTTAGCTGAAGGAAGAATCCCTTAAACCTGGAGAGTTGAGACCCATGGAATGGGTACCATGCAATATGACTTCAAAGGTTGTGCATTTGCTCACCGAACCTCACCAATCCTATCACTGCTGCGTTTATGCCGCTGTACACACGCTTGATTCTCTTTCGGAGACATAGAAATCCATAGGTTTTAAGATACTTACTAGTCAGCTATATACTTAGGCGTTTAATATGGGGTGTAGAGTCCACTTCGTTGAGCAAGGAGTAGCTCTTGTGTATTACGTATTTGGCTTATGGAACGGTATCTGTGCTAATTTCAATCTCTGGTTTTATGCAGCACCCCAACTCACCTTTCCCCTTAAGCAAGCATAAGTTGGTTTTCTACATTTCAGACCCTGTTCTGTTTTGTAATTCAGTTCCTGGGTAGCCAAGATTACATTCCATGTAGTAGTGATAACTTATGATGTTTCTTTTTCTGTGTGACTTATTTCACTTAGAATCATCGTACCTGAATCCACTCATTATGCTGCTAGGGGCCTGATGACATAGATTTCATTGCTGAGTGATATTGCCTTGTACGTAAGTACCACAACTTCTTTATCCATTTTTCACTTTCTGTGATACTGAATTTGTACTGTAAATGACGTTCTTGGAAACAGAGCCATCCCAAACTTTGAGGTGGCTGTGTCTTTTTGATTTTAATTTCCCTAAGCTATAGGACCATAAGTGGAAGTGCCCTAGGCTCTGTTGCTTTGTTTTGTAGATGTTTCAGGAAACACCATACACTTCTCCAGAGTGGCTGTTGGCAATTTACATCCCGCCCATCAGCATAACAAGGCTCCCAGTTCTCCATGGCCTGTCCTGCCTTTATGGATTTTACACATTTTTCAGATGGCCCTTTTGACCGGGGGGCAGTGAGACTTCATTGTAGTGCAGATTTCCTTTGCAAGCTTGCTTGGTTGGCCAAAAAGTGCGTATGCGTTTTGTCCTGAATATATTCAGTAAAAAATGCATACGCCCTTTTTGGACAAGTGCATCATTGTGGACGTTCTGCCTCTTTTCCTATGCTTTACATGCAATTCCAGTCTACCTCCTGAAATCGGTTTCCTGCAATTCTGCCCCGCTTTCAAGTCCTCTTGGCAGCCTTACTTCAATATATTTTTGGACGATAGCTGTCATTTTTAACTCTGCAGGTTTGTGAATTACAGTGCCCCTGAGCTCCTTTCTTCAACTCGCTTTCTTGTGAGCTGGCCGCAACACCGCAGGATTGCTTCAGGCCCTAGTGTGGTTCCGGCATGGCACGCTGAGCCTTTGGTTAATTCTTCTTCCTGGTGGCAAATGAGAGTTAAATTTGCCCGTCCAGACACCTCCAGCTAGTCTCTCATTGGTTCGCCCTATTCCTGTTCATTTTCCGCAGAAATTGCAAACTGGGCCAAACAGGAGGTTAAAGGCACTGACTCTCCAAGTGGGAAGAGTGTTAGTAAAGCGTCTGGAATGTTGCACACGAGTACCAGGGGATGAAACCTGAGACACATTTGAACACGTTTCCCGATCACACGGTGGATCATACTCTGGGTTCCACATGCATGTTTTAGCTGAAGGAAGAATCCCTTAAACCTGGAGAGTTGAGACCCATGGAATGGGTACCATGCAATATGACTTCAAAGGGTCTGCATTTGCTCACCGAACCTCACCAATCCTATCACTGCTGCGTTTATGCCGCTGTACACACGCTTGATTCTCTTGCGGAGACATAGAAATCCATAGGTTTTAAGATACTTACTAGTCATCTATATTCTTAGGCGGTTAATATGTGGTGTAGAGTCCACTTCATTGAGCAAGGAGTAACTCTTGTCTATTACATATTTGGCTTATGGAACGGTATCTGTGCTAATTTCAATCTCTGATTTTATGCAGCACCCCAACTCACCTTTCCCCTTAAGCAAGCATAAGTTGGTTTTCTACATTTGAGACCCTGTTCTGTTTTGTAATTCAGTTCCTGTGTAGCCAAGTTTACATTCCGTGTAGTAGTGATATCTTATGATGTTTATTTTTCTGTGTGACTTATTTCACTTAGAATCATCGTACCTGAATCCACTCATTATGCTGCTACGGGCCTGATGACATAGATTTCATTGCTGAGTGATATTGAATTGTACGTAAGTACCATAACTTCTTTATCCATTTTTCGCTTTCTGTGATATTGAACTTGTACCGTAAACGAGGTTCTTGTAAACAGAGCTGTCCCAAACTTTGGGGTGGCTGTGTCTTTTTTATTTTAATTTCCCTAAGCTATAGGACCATAAGTGGAATTGCCCTAGGCTCTGTTGCTTTGTTTTTTAGATGTTTCAGGAAACACCATACACTTCTCCAGAGTGGCTGTTGGCAATTTACATCCCGCCCATCAGCATAACAAGGCTCCCAGTTCTCCATGGCCTGTCCTGCCTTTCTGGATTTTACACTTTTTTCAGATGGCCCTTTTGACCGGGGGGCAGTGAGACTTCATTGTAGTGCAGATTTCCTTTGCAAGCTTGCTTGGTTGGCCAAAAAGGGCGTATGCGTTTTTTCCTGAATATACTCAGGAAAAAACGCATACGCCCTTTTTGGCCAAGTGCATCATTGTGGACGTTCTGCCTCTTTTCCCATGCTTTACATGCAATTCCAGTCTACCTCCTGAAATCGGTTTCCTGCAATTCTGCCCCACTTTCAAGTCCTCTTGGCAGCCTTACTTCAATATATTTTTGGACGATAGCTGTCATTTATAACTCTGCAGGTTTGTGAATTACAGTGCCCCTGAGCTCCTTTCTTCAACTCGCTTTCTTGTGAGCTGGCCGCAACACCGCAGCATTGCTTCAGGCCCTAGTGTGGTTCCGGCATGGCACGCTGAGCCTTTGGTTAATTCCTCTTCCTGGTGGCAAATGAGAGTTAAATTTGCCCGTCCAGACACCTCCAGCTAGTCTCTCATTGGTTCTCCCTATTCCTGTTCATTTTCCGCAGAAATTGCCAACTGGGCCAAACAGGAAGTTAAAGGCACTGACTCTCCAAGTTTGGAGAGTGTTAGTAAAGCGTCTGGAATGTTGCACCCGAGTACCAGGGGACGAAACCTGAGACACATTTGAACACGTTTCCCGATCACACGGTGGATCATACTCTGGGTTCCACATGCATGTTTTAGCTGAAGGAAGAATCCCTTAAACCTGGAGAGTTGAGACCCATGGAATGGGTAACATGCAATATGACTTCAAAGGGTCTGCATTTGCTCACCGAACCTCACCAATCCTATCACTGCTGCATTTATGCCGCTGTACACACGCTTGATTCTCTTTCGGAGACATAGAAATCCATACGTTTTAAGATTTTTACTAGGCAGGTATATTCTTAGGCGTTTAATATGCGGTGTTGTGTCCTCTTCGTTGAGCAAGGAGTAGCTCTTGTCTATTACATATTTGGCTTATGGAACGGTATCTGTGCTAATTTCAATCTCTCGTTTTATGCAGCACCCCAACTCACCTTTCTCCTTAAGCAAGCATAAGTTGGTTTTCTACATTTCAGACCCTGTTCTGTTTTGTAATTCAGTTCCTGGGTAGCCAAGATTACATTCCATGTAGTAGTGATAACTTATGATGTTTCTTTTTCTGTGTGACTTATTTCACTTAGAATCATCGTACCTGAATCCACTCATTATGCTGCTAGGGGCCTGATGACATAGATTTCATTGCTGAGTGATATTGCCTTGTACGTAAGTACCACAACTTCTTTATCCATTTTTCACTTTCTGTGATACTGAATTTGTACTGTAAATGACGTTCTTGGAAACAGAGCCATCCCAAACTTTGAGGTGGCTGTGTCTTTTTGATTTTAATTTCCCTAAGCTATAGGACCATAAGTGGAAGTGCCCTAGGCTCTGTTGCTTTGTTTTGTAGATGTTTCAGGAAACACCATACACTTCTCCAGAGTGGCTGTTGGCAATTTACATCCCGCCCATCAGCATAACAAGGCTCCCAGTTCTCCATGGCCTGTCCTGCCTTTATGGATTTTACACATTTTTCAGATGGCCCTTTTGACCGGGGGGCAGTGAGACTTCATTGTAGTGCAGATTTCCTTTGCAAGCTTGCTTGGTTGGCCAAAAAGTGCGTATGCGTTTTGTCCTGAATATATTCAGTAAAAAATGCATACGCCCTTTTTGGACAAGTGCATCATTGTGGACGTTCTGCCTCTTTTCCTATGCTTTACATGCAATTCCAGTCTACCTCCTGAAATCGGTTTCCTGCAATTCTGCCCCGCTTTCAAGTCCTCTTGGCAGCCTTACTTCAATATATTTTTGGACGATAGCTGTCATTTTTAACTCTGCAGGTTTGTGAATTACAGTGCCCCTGAGCTCCTTTCTTCAACTCGCTTTCTTGTGAGCTGGCCGCAACACCGCAGGATTGCTTCAGGCCCTAGTGTGGTTCCGGCATGGCACGCTGAGCCTTTGGTTAATTCTTCTTCCTGGTGGCAAATGAGAGTTAAATTTGCCCGTCCAGACACCTCCAGCTAGTCTCTCATTGGTTCTCCCTATTCCTGTTCATTTTCCGCAGAAATTGCAAACTGGGCCAAACAGAAGGTTAAGGGCACTGACTCTCCAAGTGGGGAGAGTGTTAGTAAAGCGTCTGGAATGTTGCACCCGAGTACCAGGGGACGAAAAGTGAGACATTTGAACACGTTTCCCGATCACACGGTGGATCATACTCTGGGTTCCACATGCATGTTTTAGCTGAAGGAAGAATCCTTTAAACCTGGAGAGTTGAGACCCATGGAATGGGTACCATGAAATATGACTTCAAAGGGTCTGCATTGGCTCACCGATCCTCACCAATCCTATCACTGCTGCGCTTATGCTGCTGTACACACGCTTGATTCTCTTTCGGAGACATATAAATCCATAGGTTTTAAGATTCTTACTAGTCAGCTATATTTTTAGGCGTTTAATATGGTGTGTTGTGTCCTCTTCGTTGAGCAAGGAGTAGCTCTTCTCTATTACATATTTGGATTATGGAACGGTATCTGTTCTAATTTCAATCTCTGGTTTTATGTAGCACCCCAACTCACCTTTCCCCTTAAGCAAGCATAAGTTGGTTTTCTACATTTGAAACCCTGTTCTGTTTTGTAATTCTGTTCCTGTGTAGCCAAGTTTACATTCCGTGTATTAGTGATATCTTATGATGTTTCTTTTTCTGTGTGACTTATTTCACTTAGAGTCATCATACCTGAATCCACTCATTATGCTGCTATGGGTCTGATGACATAGATTTCATTGCTGAGTGATATTGCATTGTACGTAAGTACCACAACTTCTTTATCCATTTTTCACTTTCTGTGATATTGAATTTGTACTGTAAACGAGGTTCTTGTAAACAGAGCCGTCCCAAATTTTGGGGTGGCTGTGTCTTTTTGATTTTAATTTCCCTAAGCTATAGGACCATAAGTGGAAGCGCCCTAGGCTCTGTTGCTTTGTTTTTTATATGTTTCAGGAAACACCATACACTTCTCCAGAGTGGCTGTTGGCAATTTACATCCCGCCCATCAGCATAACAAGGCTCCCAGTTCTCCATGGCCTGTCCTGCCTTTCTGGATTTTACACTTTTTTCAGACGGCCCTTTTGACCGGGGGGCAGTGAGACTTCATTTTAGTGCAGATTTCGTTTGCAAACTTGCTTGGTTGGACAAAAAGGGCGTATGCGTTTTTTCCTGAATATATTCAGGAAAAAACGCATACGCACTTTTTGGCCAAGTGCATCATTGTGGACGTTCTGCCTCTTTTCCTATGCTTTACATGCAATTCCAGTCTACCTCCTGAAACCGGTTTCCTGCAATTCTGCCCCGCATTCAAGTCCTCTTGGCAGCCTTACTTCAATATATTTTTGGACGATAGCTGTCATTTTTAACTCTGCAGGTTTGTGAATTACAGTGCCCCTGAGCTCCTTTCTTCAACTCGCTTTCTTGTGAGCTGGCCGCAACACCGCAGGATTGCTTCAGGCCCTAGTGTGGTTCCGGCATGGCACGCTGAGCCTTTGGTTAATTCCTCTTCCTGGTGGGAAATGAGAGTTAAATTTGCCCGTCCAGACACCTCCAGCTAGTCTCTCATTGGTTCTCCCTATTCCTGTTCCTTTTCCGCAGAAATTGCAAACTGGGCCAAACAGGAGTTTAAAGGCACTGACTCTCCAAGTGGGGAGAGTTTTAGTAAAGCGTCTGGAATGTTGCACCCGAGTACCAGGGGACGAAAACTGAGACACATTTGAACACGTTTCCCGATCACACGGTGGATCATACTCTGGGTTCCACATGCATGTTTTAGGTGAAGGAAGAATCCCTTAAACCTGGAGAGTTGAGACCCATGGAATGGGTACCATGAAATATGACTTCAAAGGGTCTGCATTTGCTCACCGAACCTCACCAATCCTATCACTGCTGCGTTTATGCCGCTGTACACACGCTTGATTCTCTTTTGGAGACATATAAATCCATAGGATTTAAGATTCTTACTAGTCAGGTGTATTCTTAGGCATTTAATATGAGATGTAGAGTCCACTTCGTTGAGCAAGGAGTAGCTCTTGTCTATTACATATTTGGCTTATGGAACGGTATCTGTGTTAATTTAAATCTCCGGTTTTATGCAGCACCCCAACTCACCTTTCCCCTTAAGCAAGCATAAGTTGGTTTTCTACATTTGAGACCCTGTTCTGTTTTGTAATTCAGTTTCTGTGTAGGCAAGTTTACATTCCTTGTAGTAGTGATATCTTATGATGTTTCTTTTTCTGTGTGCCTTATTTCACTTAGAATCATCGTACCTGAATCCACTCATTATGCTGCTACGGGCCTGATGATATAGATTTCATTGCTGAGTGATATTGCATTATACGTAAGTACCACAAATTCTTTATCCATTTTTCACTTTCTGTGTTATTGAACTTGTACCGTAAACGAGGTTCTTGTAAACAGAGCCGTCCCAAACTTTGGGGTGGCTGTGTCTTTTTGATTTTAATTTCCCTAAGCTATAGGACCGTAAGTGGAAGTGCCCTAGGCTCTGTTGCTTTGTTTTTTAGATGTTTCAGGAAACACCATACACTTCTCCAGAGTGGCTGTTGGCAATTTACATCCCGCCCATCAGCATAACAAGGCTCCCAGTTCTCCATGGCCTGTCCTGCCTTTCTGGATTTTACACTATTTTCCGATGGCCCTTTTGACCAGGGGGGCAGTGAGACTTCATTGTAGTGCAGATTTCCTTTGCAAGCTTGCTTGGTTGACCAAAAAGTGCATATGCGTTTTTTCCTGAATATATTCAGGAAAAAACGCATACGCCCTTTTTGGCCAAGTGCATCATTGTGGACGTTCTGCCTCTTTTCCTATGCTTTACATGTAATTCCAGTCTACCTCCTGAAATCGGTTTCCTACAATTCTGCCCCGCTTTCAAGTCCTCTTGGCAGCCTTACTTCAATATATTTTTGGACGATAGCTGTCATTTATAACTCTGCAGGTTTGTGAATTACAGTGCCCCTGAGCTCCTTTCTTCAACTCGCTTTCTTGTGAGCTGGCCGCAACACCGCAGCCTTGCTTCAGGCCCTAGTGTGGTTCCGGCATGGCACGCTGAGCCTTTGGTTAATTCCTCTTCCTGGTGGGAAATGAGAGTTAAATTTGCCCGTCCAGACACCTCCAGCTAGTCTCTCATTGGTTCTCCCTATTCCTGTTCATTTTCCGCAGAAATTGCAAACTGGGCCAAACAGGAGGTTAAAGGCACTGAATCTCCAAGTGGGGAGAGTGTTAGTAAAGCGTCTGGAATGTTGCACCCGAGTACCAGGGGACGAAAACTGACACATTTGAACACGTTTCCCAATCACACGGTGGATCATACTCTGGGTTCCACATGCATGTTTTAGCTGAAGGAAGAATCCCTTAAACCTGGAGAGTTGAGACCCATGGAATGGGTACCATGCAATATGATTTCATAGGGTCTGCATGTGTTCACCGAACCTCACCAATCCTATCACTGCAGCATTTATGCCACTGTACACACGCTTGATTCTCTTTCGGAGACATATAAATCCATAGGTTTTAAGATTCTTACTAGTCAGGTATATTCTTAGGCGTTTAATATGGGGTGTAGAGTCCACTTCGTTGAGCAAGGAGTAGCTCTTGTCTATTACATATTTGGCTTATGGAACGGTATCTGTGCTAATTTCAATCTCTGGTTTTATGCAGCACCCCAACTCACCTTTCCCCTTAAGCAAGCATAAGTTGGTTTTCTACATTTGAGACCCTGTTCTGTTTTGTAATTCAGTTCCTGTGTAGCCAAGTTTACATTCTGTGTAGTAGTGATATCTTATGATGTTTCTTTTTCTGTGTGACTTATTTCACTTAGAATCATCGTACCTGAATCCACTCATTATGCTGCTATGGGCCTGATGACATACATTTCATTGCTGAGTGATATTGCATTGTACGTAAGTACCACAACTTCTTTATCCATTTTTCACTTTCTGTGATATTGAACTTGTACTGTAAACGAGGTTCTTGTAAACAGAGCTGTCCCAAACTTTGGGGTGGCTGTGTCTTTTTGATTTTAATTTCCCTATGCTATAGGACCATAAGTGGAATTGCCCTAGGCTCTGTTGCTTTGTTTTTTAGATGTTTCAGGAAACACCATACACTTCTCCAGAGTGGCTGTTGGCAATTTACATTCCGCCCATCAGCATAACAAGGCTCCCAATTCTCCATGGCCTGTCCTGCCTTTCTGGATTTTACACTTTTTTCAGATGGCCCTTTTTACCGGGGGCCAGTGAGACTTCATTGTAGTGCAGATTTCCTTTGCAAGCTTGCTTGGTTGGCCAAAAAGGGCGTATGCGTTTTTTCCTGAATATATTCAGGAAAAAACGCATACGCCCTTTTTGGCCAAGTGCATCATTGTGGACGTTCTGCCTCTTTTCCTATGCTTTACATGCTATTCCAGTCTACCTCCTGAAACCGGTTTCCTGCAATTCTGCCCCGCTTTCAAGACCTCTTGGCAGCCTTACTTCAATATATTTTTGGACGATAGCTGTCATTTTTAACTCTGCAGGTTTGTGAATTACAGTGCCCCTGAGCTCCTTTCTTCAACTCGCTTTCTTGTGAGCTGGCCGCAACACCGCAGGATTGCTTCAGGCCCTAGTGTGGTTCCGGCATGGCACGTTGAGCCTTTGGTTAATTCCTCTTCCTGGTGGGAAATGAGAGTTAAATTTGCCCGTCCAGACACCTCCAGCTAGTCTCTCATTGGTTCTCCCTATTCCTGTTCATTTTCCGCAGAAATGGCAAACTGGGCCAAACAGGAGGTTAAAGGCACTGACTCTCCAAGTGGGGAGAGTGTTAGTAAAGCGCCTGGAATGTTGCACCCGAGTACCAGGGGACGAAAACTGAGACACATTTGAACACGTTTCCCGATCACATGGTGGATCATACTCTGGGTTCCACATGCATGTTTTAGCTGAAGGAAGAATCCCTTAAACCTGGAGAGTTGAGACCCATGGAATGGGTACCATGCAATATGACCTCAAAGGGTCTGCATTTGCTCACCGAACCTCACCAATCCTATCACTGCTGCGTTTATGCCGCTGTACACACGCTTGATTCTCTTTCGGAGACATAGAAATCTACAGGTTTTAAGATTCTTACTGGTCAGGTATATTCTTAGGCGTTTAATATGGGGTGTAGAGTCCACTTCGTTGAGCAAGGAGTAGCTCTTGTCTATTACATATTTGGCTTATGGAACGGTATCTGTGCTAATTTCAATCTCTGGTTTTATGCAGCACCCCAACTCACCTTTCCCCTTAAGCAAGCATAAGTTGGTTTTCTACATTTGAGACCCTGTTCTGTTTTGTAATTCAGTTCCTGTGTAGCCAAGTTTACATTCCGTGTAGTAGTGATATCTTATGATGTTTCTTTTTCTGTGTGACTTATTTCACTTAGAATCATCGTACCTGAATCCACTCATTATGCTGCTACGGGTCTGATGATATACATTTCATTGCTGAGTGATATTGCATTGTACGTAAGTACCACAAATTCTTTATCCATTTTTCGCTTTCTGTGATATTGAACTTGTACCGTAAACGAGGTTCTTGTAAACAGAGCCGTCCCAAACTTTGGGGTGGCTGTGTCTTTTTGATTTTAATTTCCCTATGCTATAGGACCGTAAGTGGAACTGCCCTAGGCTCTGTTGCTTTGTTTTTTAGATGTTTCAGGAAACACCATACACTTCTCCAGAGTGGCTGTTGGCAATTTACATCCCGCCCATCAGCATAACAAGGCTCCCAATTCTCCATGGCCTGTCCTGCCTTTCTGGATTTTACACTTTTTTCCGATGGCCCTTTTGACCGGGGCACAGTGAGACTACATTGTAGTGCAGATTTCCTTTGCAAGCTTGCTTGGTTGGCCAAAAAGGGCGTATGCGTTTTTTCCTGAATATATTCAGGAAAAAACGCATACACCCTTTTTGGCAAAGTGCATCATTGTGGACGTTCTGCCTCTTTTCCTATGCTTTACATGCAATTCCAGTCTACCTCCTGAAATCGGATTCCTGCAATTCTGCCCCGCTTTCGAGTCCTCTTGGCAGCCTTACTTCAATATATTTTTGGACAATAGCTGTCATTTATAACTCTGCAGGTTTGTGAATTACAGTGCCCCTGAGCTCCTTTCTTCAACTCGTTTTCTTGTGAGCTGGCCGCAACACCGCAGGATTGCTTCAGGCCCTAGTGTGGTTCCGGCATGGCACGCTGAGCCTTTGGTTAATTCCTCTTCCTGGTGGGAAATGAGAGTTAAATTTGCCCGTCCAGACACCTCCAGCTAGTCTCTCATTGGTTCTCCCTATTCCTGTTCATTTTCCGCAGAAATTGCAAACTGGGCCAAATAGGAGGTTAAAGGCACTGACTCTCCAAGTGGGGAGAGTTTTAGTAAAGCGTCTGGAATGTTGCACCCGAGTACCAGGGGACGAAAACTGAGACGCATTTGGACACGTTTCCCGATCACACGGTGGATCATACTCTGGGTTCCACATGCATGTTTTAGCTGAAGGAAGAATCCCTTAAACCTGGAGAGTTGAGACCCATGGAATGGGTACCATGCAATATGACTTCAAAGGGTCTGCATTTGCTCACCGAACCTCACCAATCCTATCACTGCTGCATTTATGCCGCTGTACACACGCTTGATTCTCTTTCGGAGACATATAAATCCATAGGTTTTAAGATTCTTACTAGTCAGGTATATTCTTAGGCGTTTAATATGGGATGTAGAGTCCACTTCGTTGAGCAAGGAGTAGCTGTTGTCTATTACATGTTTGGCTTATGGAATGGTATCTGTGCTAATTTCAATCTCTGGTTTTATGCAGCACCCCAACTCACCTTTCCCCTTAAGCAAGCATAAGTTGGTTTTCTACATTTGAGACCCTGTTCTGTTTTGTAATTCAGTTCCTGTGTAGCCAAGTTTACATTCCGTGTAGTAGTGATATCTTATGATGTTTCTTTTTCTGTGTGACTTATTTCACTTAGAATCATCGTACCTGAATCCACTCATTATGCTGCTATGGGCCTGATGACATAGATTTCATTGCTGAGTGATATTGCATTGTACGTAAGTACCACAACTTCTTTATCCATTTTTCACTTTCTGTGATATTGAACTTGTACTGTAAACGAGGTTCTTGTAAACAGAGCCGTCCCAAACTTTGGGGTGGCTGTGTCTTTTTGATTTTAATTTCCCTAAGCTATAGGACCATAAGTGGAAGTGCCCTAGGCTCTGTTGTTTTGTTTTTTAGATGTTTCAGGAAACACCATACACTTCTCCAGAGTGGCTGTTGGCAATTTACATCCCGCCCATCAGCATAACAAGGCTCCCAGTTCTCCATGGCCTGTCCTGCCTTTCTGGATTTTACACTTTTTTCAGATGGCCCTTTTGACCGGGGGGCAGTGAGACTTCATTGTAGTGCAGATTTCCTTTGCAAGCTTGCTTGGTTGGCCAAAAAGGGCGTAAGCTTTTTTTCCTGAGGAAAAAACGCATATGCCCTTTTTGGCCAAGTGCATCATTGTGGACGTTCTGCCTCTTTTCCTATGCTTTACATGCAATTCCAGTCTACCTCCTGAAATCGGATTCCTGCAATTCTGCCCCGCTTTCAAGTCCTCTTGGCAGCCTTACTTCAATAGATTTTTGGACGATAGCTGTCATTTATAACTCTGCAGGTTTGTGAATTACAGTGCCCCTGAGCTCCTTTCTTCAACTCGCTTTCTTGTGAGCTGGCCGCAACACCGCAGCATTGCTTCAGGCCCTAGTGTGGTTCCAGCATGGCAGGCTGAGCCTTTGGTTAATTCCTCTTCCTGGTGGGAAATGAGAGATAAATTTGCCCGTCCAGACACCTCCAGCTAGTCTCTCATTGTTTCTCACTATTCCTGTTCACTTTCCGGAGAAATTGAAAACTGGGCCAAACAGGAGGTTAAAGGCACTGACTCTCCAAGTGGGGAGAGTGTTAGTAAAGCGTCTGGAATGTTGCACCCGAGTACCAGGGGACGAAAAGTGAGACACATTAGAACATGTTTCCTGATCACACGGTGGATCATACTCTGGGTTCCACATGCATGTTTTAGCTGAAGGAAGAATCCCTTAAACCTGGAGAGTTGAGACCCATGGAATGGGTACCATGCAATATGACTTCAAAGGGTCTGCATTTGCTCACTGAACCTCACCAATCCTATCACTGCTGCGTTTATGCCGCTGTACACACTCTTGTTTCTCTTTTGGAGACATATAAATCCATAGGTTTTAAGATTCTTACTAGTGAGGTATATTCTTAGACGTTTAATATCGGGTGTTGAGTCCACTTCGTTGAGTAAGGAGTAGCTCTTGTCTATTACATATTTGGCTTATGGAATGGTATCTGTGCTAAATTAAATCTCTGGTTTTATGCAGCACCCCAACTCACCTTTCCCCTTAAGCAAGCATAAGTTGGTTTTCTACATTTGAGACCCTGTTCTGTTTTGTAATTCAGTTCCTGTGTAGCCAAGTTTACATTCCGTGTAGTAGTGATATCTTATGATGTTTCATTTTCTCTGTGACTTATTTCACTTAGAATCATCGTACCTGAATCCACTCATTATGCTGCTACGGGCCTGATGATATAGATTTCATTGCTGAGTGATATTGCATTGTACGTAAGTACCACAACTTCTTTATCCTTTTTTCACTTTCTGTGATATTGAACTTGTACTGTAAACGAGGTTCTTGTAAACAGAGCCGTCCCAAACTTTGGGGTGGCTGTGTCTTTTTGATTTTAATTTCCCTAAGCTATAGAACCATATGTGGAAGTGCCCTAGGCTCTGTTGCTTTGTTTTTTAGATGTTTCAGGAAACACCATACACTTCTCCAGAGTGGCTGTTGGCAATTTACATCCCGCCCATCAGCATAACAAGGCTCCCAATGCTCCATGGCCTGTCCTGCCTTTCTGGATTTTACACTTTTTTCAGATGGCCCTTTTGACTGGGGGGCAGTGAGACTTCATTGTAATGCAGATTTCCTTTGCAAGCTTGCTTGGTTGGCCAAAAAGGGCGTATGCGTTTTTTCCTGAATATATTCAGGAAAAAACGCATACGCCCTTTTTGGCCAAGTGCATCATTGTGGACGTTCTGCCTCTTTTCCTATGCTTTACATGCAATTCCAGTCTACCTCCTGAAATCGGTTTCCTGCAATTCTGCCCCGCTTTCAAGTCCTCTTGGCAGCCTTACTTCAATATATTTTTGGACGATACCTGTCATTTATAACCCTGCAGGTTTGTGAATTACAGTGCCTCTGAGCTCCTTTCTTCAACTCGCTATCTTGTGAGCTGGCCGCAACACCGCAGCATTGCTTCAGGCCCTAGTGTGGTTCCGGCATGGCACGCTGAGCCTTTGGTTAATTCCTCTTCCTGGTGGGAAATGAGAGTTAAATTTGCCCGTCCACGCACCTCCAGCTAGTCTCTCATTGGTTCTCCCTATTCCTGTTCATTTTCCGCAGAAATGGCAAACTGGGCCAAACAGGAGGTTAAAGGCACTGACTCTCCAAGTGGGGAGAGTGTTAGTAAAGCGTCTGGAATGTTGCACCCGAGTACCAGGGGACGAAACCTGAGACACATTTGAACACGTTTCCCAATCACACGGTGGATCATACTCTGGGTTCCACATGCATGTTTTAGCTGAAGGAAGAATCCCTTAAACCAGGAGAGTTGAGACCCATGGAATGGGTACCATGCAATATAAATTCAAAGGTTCTGCATTGGCTCACCGAACCTCACCAATCTTATCACTGCTGCGCTTTTGCCACTGTACACACGCTTGATTCTCTTTCGGAGACATATAAATCCATAGATTTTAAGATTCTTACTAGTCAGGTATATTCTTAGACGTTTAATATGGGGTATTCAGTCCTCTTCGTTGAGCAAAGACTAGCTCTTGTCTATTACATATTTGGCTTATGGAACGGTATCTGTGCTAATTTCAATCTCTGGTTTTATGCAGCACCCCAACTCACCTTTCCCCTTAAGCAAGCATAAGTTGGTTTTCTACATTTGAGACCCTGTTCTGTTTTGTAATTCAGTTTCTGTGTAGGCAAGTTTACATTCCGTGTAGTAGTGATATCTTATGATGTTTCTTTTTCTGTGTGACTTATTTCACTTAGAATCATCGTACCTGAATCCACTCATTATGCTGCTACGGGCCTGATGACATAGATTTCATTGCTGAGTGATATTGCATTGTATGTACCTACCACAACTTCTTTATCCATTTTTCACTTTCTGTGATATTGAACTCGTACTGTAAACGAGGTTCTTGTAAACAGAGCTGTCCCAAACTTTGGGGTGGCTGTGCCTTTTTGATTCTAATTTCCCTAAGCTATAGGACCATAAGTGGAAGTGCCCTAGGCTCTGTTGCTTTGTTTTGTAGATGTTTCAGGAAACACCATACACTTCTCCAGAGTGGCTGTTGGCAATTTACATCTCGCCCATCAGCATAATAAGGCTCCCAGTTCTCCATGGCCTGTCCTGCCTTTCTGGATTTTACACTATTTTCCGATGGCCCTTTTGACCGGGGGGCAGTGAGACTTCATTGTAGTGCAGATTTCCTTTGCAAGCTTGCTTGGTTGACCAAAAAGTGCGTATGCGTTTTTTCCTGAATATATTCAGGAAAAAACGCATACGCCCTTTTTGGCCAAGTGCATCATTGTGGACGTTCTGCCTCTTTTCCTATTTTTTACATGTAATTCCAGTCTACCTCCTGAAATCGGTTTCCTACAATTCTGCCCCGCTTTCAAGTCCTCTTGGCAGCCTTACTTCAGTATATTTTTGGACGATAGCTGTCATTTATAACTCTGCAGGTTTGTGAATTACAGTGCCCCTGAGCTCCTTTCTTCAACTCACTTTCTTGTGAGCTGGCCGCAACACCGCAGGATTGCTTCAGGCCCTAGTGTGGTTCCGGCATGGCACGCTGAGCCTTTGGTTAATTCCTCTTCCTGGTGGGAAATGAGAGTTAAATTTGCCCGTCCAGACACCTCCAGCTACTCTCTCATTGGTTCTCCCTATTCCTGTTCATTTTCCGCAGAAATTGCAAACTGGGCCAAACAGGAGGTTAAAGGCACTGACTCTCCAAGTGGGGAGAGTGTTAGTAAAGCGTCCGGAATGTTGCACCCGAGTACCAGGGGACGAAAACTGACACATTTGAACACGTTTCCCAATCACACGGTGGATCATACTCTGGGTTCCACATGTATGTTTTAGCTGAAGGAAGAATCCCTTAAACCTGGAGAGTTGAGACCCATGGAATGGGTACCATGCAATATGATTTCATAGGGTCTGCATTGTTCACCGAACCTCACCAAACCTATCACTGCAGCATTTATGCCACTGTACACACGCTTGATTCTCTTTCGGAGACATATAAATCCATAGGTTTTAAGATTCTTACTAGTCAGGTATATTCTTAGGCATTTAATATGGGGTGTAGAGTCCACTTCGTTGAGCAAGGAGTAGCTCTTGTCTATTACATATTTGGCTTATGGAACGGTATCTGTACTAATTTCAATCTCTGGTTTTATGCAGCACCCCAACTCACCTTTCCCCTTAAGCAAGCATAAGTTGGTTTTCTACATTTGAGACCCTGTTCTGTTTTGTAATTCAGTTCCTGTGTAGCCAAGTTTACATTCCGTGTAGTAGTGATATCTTATGATGTTTCTTTTTCTGTGTGACTTATCTCACTTAGAATCATCGTACCTGAATCCACTCATTATGCTGCTATGGGCCTGATGACATAGATTTCATTGCTGAGTGATATTGCATTGTACGTAAGTACCACAAATTCTTTATCCATTTTTCACTTTCTGTGATATTGAACTTGTACTGTAAACGAGGTTCTTGTAAACAGAGCCGTCCCAAACTTTCGGGTGGCTGTGTCTTTTTGATTTTAATTTCCCTAAGCTATAGGACCGTAAGTGGAATTGCCCTAGGCTCTGTTGCTTTGTTTTGTAGATGTTTCAGGAAACACCATACACTTCTCCAGAGTGGCTGTTGGCAATTTACATCCCGCCCATCAGCATAACGAGGCTCCCAATTCTCCATGGCCTGTCCTGCCTTTCTGGATTTTACACTTTTTTCAGATGGCCCTTTTGACTGGGGGGCAGTGAGACTTCATTGTAATGCAGATTTCCTTTGCAAGCTTGCTTGGTTGGCCAAAAAGGGCGTATGCGTTTTTTCCTGAATATATTCAGGAAAAAACGCATACGCCCTTTTTGGCCAAGTGCATCATTGTGGACGTTCTGCCTCTTTTCCTATGCTTTACATGCAATTCCAGTCTACCTCCTGAAACCGGTTTCCTGCAATTCTGCCCCGCTTTCAAGTCCTCTTGGCAGCCTTACTTCAATATATTTTTGGACGATAGCTGTCATTTTTAACTCTGCAGGTTTGTGAATTACAGTGCCCCTGAGCTCCTTTCTTCAACTCGCTTTCTTGTGAGCTGGCCGCAACACCGCAGGATTGCTTCAGGCCCTAGTGTGGTTCCGGCATGGCACGCTGAGCCTTTGGTTAATTCCTCTTCCTGGTGGGAAATGAGAGTTAAATTTGCCCGTCCAGACACCTCCAGCTAGTCTCTCATTGGTTCTCCCTATTCCTGTTCCTTTTCCGCAGAAATTGCAAACTGGGCCAAACAGGAGTTTAAAGGCACTGACTCTCCAAGTGGGGAGAGTTTTAGTAAAGCGTCTGGAATGTTGCACCCGAGTACCAGGGGACGAAAACTGAGACACATTTGAACACGTTTCCCGATCACACGGTGGATCATACTCTGGGTTCCACATGCATGTTTTAGGTGAAGGAAGAATCCCTTAAACCTGGAGAGTTGAGACCCATGGAATGGGTACCATGAAATATGACTTCAAAGGGTCTGCATTTGCTCACCGAACCTCACCAATCCTATCACTGCTGCGTTTATGCCGCTGTACACACGCTTGATTCTCTTTTGGAGACATATAAATCCATAGGATTTAAGATTCTTACTAGTCAGGTGTATTCTTAGGCGTTTAATATGAGATGTAGAGTCCACTTCGTTGAGCAAGGAGTAGCTCTTGTCTATTACATATTTGGCTTATGGAACGGTATCTGTGCTAATTTAAATCTCTGGTTTTATGCAGCACCCCAACTCACCTTTCCCCTTAAGCAAGCATAAGTTGGTTTTCTACATTTGAGACCCTGTTCTGTTTTGTAATTCAGTTTCTGTGTAGGCAAGTTTACATTCCGTGTAGTAGTGATATCTTATGATGTTTCTTTTTCTGTGTGACTTATTTCACTTAGAATCATCGTACCTGAATCCACTCATTATGCTGCTACGGGCCTGATGATATAGATTTCATTGCTGAGTGATATTGCATTGTACGTAAGTACCACAAATTCTTTATCCATTTTTCACTTTCTGTGTTATTGAACTTGTACCGTAAATGAGGTTCTGGTAAACAGAGCCGTCCCAAACTTTGGGGTGGCTGTGTCTTTTTGATTTTAATTTCCCTAAGCTATAGGACCATAAGTGGAAGTGCCCTAGGCTCTGTTGCTTTGTTTTTTAGATGTTTCAGGAAACACCATACACTTCTCCAGAGTGGCTGTTGGCAATTTACATCCCGCCCATCAGCATAACAAGGCTCCCAGTTCTCCATGGCCTGTCCTGCCTTTCTGGATTTTATACATTTTTCAGGTAGCCCTTTTGACCGGGGAGCAGTGAGACTTCATTGTAGTGCAGATTTCCTTTGCAAGCTTGCTTGGTTGGCCAAAAAGGGCATATGCGTTTTTTCCTGAATATATTCAGGAAAAAACGCATACGCCCTTTTTGGCCAAGTGCATCATTGTGGACGTTCTGCCTCTTTTCCTATGCTTTACATGCAATTCCAGTCTACCTCCTGAAATCGGTTTCCTGCAATTCTGCCCTGCTTTCAAGTCCTCTTGGCAGCCTTACTTCAATATATTTTTGGACGATAGCTGTCATTTATAACTCTGCAGGTTTGTGAATTACAGTGCCCCTGAGCTCCTTTCTTCAACTCGTTTTCTTGTGAGCTGGCCGCAACACCGCAGGATTGCTTCAGGCCCTAGTGTGGTTCCGGCATGGCACGCTGAGCCTTTGGTTAATTCCTCTTCCTGGTGGGAAATGAGAGTTAAATTTGCCCGTCCAGACACCTCCAGCTAGTCTCTCATTGGTTCTCCCTATTCCTGTTCATTTTCCGCAGAAATGGCAAACTGGGCCAAACAGGCGTTTAAAGGCACTGACTCTCCAAGTGGGGAGAGTGTTAGTAAAGCGACTGGAATGTTGCACCCGAGTACCAGGGGACGAAAACTGAGACACCTTTGAACAAGTTTCTCGATCACATGGTGGATCATACTCTGGGTTCCACATGCATGTTTTAGCTGAAGGAAGAATCCCTTAAACCTGGAGAGTTGAGACCCATGGCATGGGTACCATGCAATATGACTTCAAAGGGTCTGCATTTGCTCACCGATCCTCACCAATCCTATCACTGCTGCGTTTATGCCGCTGTACACACGCTTGATTCTCTTTTGGAGACATATAAATCCATAGGATTTAAGATTCTTACTAGTCAGGTGTATTCTTAGGCGTTTAATATGAGATGTAGAGTCCACTTCGTTGAGCAAGGAGTAGCTCTTGTCTATTACATATTTGGCTTATGGAACGGTATCTGTGCTAATTTAAATCTCTGGTTTTATGCAGCACCCCAACTCACCTTTCCCCTTAAGCAAGCATAAGTTGGTTTTCTACATTTGAGACCCTGTTCTGTTTTGTAATTCAGTTTCTGTGTAGGCAAGTTTACATTCCTTGTAGTAGTGATATCTTATGATGTTTCTTTTTCTGTGTGACTTATTTCACTTAGAATCATCGTACCTGAATCCACTCATTATGCTGCTACGGGCCTGATGATATAGATTTCATTGCTGAGTGATATTGCATTGTACGTAAGTACCACAAATTCTTTATCCATTTTTCACTTTCTGTGTTATTGAACTTGTACCGTAAACGAGGTTCTTGTAAACAGAGCCGTCCCAAACTTTCGGGTGGCTGTGTCTTTTTGATTTTAATTTCCCTAAGCTATAGGACCATAAGTGGAAGTGCCCTAGGCTCTGTTGCTTTGTTTTTTAGATGTTTCAGGAAACACCATACACTTCTCCAGAGTGGCTGTTGGCAATTTACATCCCGCCCATCAGCATAACAAGGCTCCCAGTTCTCCATGGCCTGTCCTGCCTTTCTGGATTTTATACATTTTTCAGATGGCCCTTTTGACCGGGGGGCAGTGACACTTCATTGTAGTGCAGATTTCCTTTGCAAGCTTGCTTGGTTGGCCAAAAAGGGCGTATGCGTTTTTTCCTGAATATATTCAGGAAAAAACGCATACGCCCTTTTTGGCCAAGTGCATCATTGTGGACGTTCTGCCTCTTTTCCTATGCTTTACATGCAATTCCAGTCTACCTCCTGAAATCGGATTCCTGCAATTATGCCCCGCTTTCAAGTCCTCTTGGCAGCCTTACTTCAATATATTTTTGGACGATAGCTGTCATTTATAACTCTGCAGGTTTGTGAATTACAGTGCCCCTGAGCTCCTTTCTTCAACTCGCTTTCTTGTGAGCTGGCCGCAACACCGCAGGATTGCTTCAGGCCCTAGTGTGGTTCCAGCATGGCACGCTGAGCCTTTGGTTAATTCCTCTTCCTGGTGGGAAATGAGAGTTAAATTTGCCCGTCCAGACACCTCCAGCTAGTCTCTCATTGGTTCTCCCTATTCCTGTTCATTTTCCGCAGAAATGGCAAACTGGGCCAAACAGGAGGTTAAAGGCACTGACTCTCCAAGTGGGGAGAGTGTTAGTAAAGCGACTGGAATGTTGCACCCGAGTACCAGGGGACGAAAACTGAGACACATTTGAACACGTTTCCCGATCACATGGTGGATCATACTCTGGGTTCCACATGCATGTTTTAGCTGAAGGAAGAATCCCTTAAACCTGGAGAGTTGAGACCCATGGAATGGGTACCATGCAATATGACCTCAAAGGGTCTGCATTTGCTCACCGAACCTCACCAATCCTATCACTGCTGCGTTTATGCCGCTGTACACACGCTTGATTCTCTTTCGGAGACATAGAAATCTATAGGTTTTAAGATTCTTACTGGTCAGGTATATTCTTAGGCGTTTAATATGGGGTGTAGAGTCCACTTCATTGAGCAAGGAGTAGCTCTTGTCTATTACATATTTGGCTTATGGAACGGTATCTGTGCTAATTTCAATCTCTGCTTTTATGCAGCACCCCAACTCACCTTTCCCCTTAAGCAAGCATAAGTTGGTTTTCTACATTTGAGACCCTGTTCTGTTTTGTAATTCAGTTCCTGTGTAGCCAAGTTTACATTCCGTGTAGTAGTGATATCTTATGATGTTTCTTTTTCTGTGTGACTTATTTCACTTAGAATCATCGTACCTGAATCCACTCATTATGCTGCTACGGGCCTGATGATATACATTTCATTGCTGAGTGATATTGCATTGTACGTAAGTACCACAAATTCTTTATCCATTTTTCGCTTTCTGTGATATTGAACTTGTACCGTAAATGAGGTTCTTGTAAACAGAGCCGTCCCAAACTTTGGGTGGCTGTGTCTTTTTGATTTTAATTTCCCTAAGCTATAGGACCATAAGTGGAAGTGCCCTAGGCTCTGTTGCTTTGTTTTGTAGATGTTTCAGGAAACACCATACACTTCACCAGAGTGGCTGTTGGCAATTTACATCCCGCCCATCTGCATAACAAGGCTCCCAGTTCTCCATGGCCTGTCCGGCCTTTCTGGATTTTACACTTTTTTCAGATGGCCCTTTTGACTGGGGGGCAGTGAGACTTCATTGTAGTGCAGATTTCCTTTGCAAGCTTGCTTGGTTGGCCAAAAAGTGCGTATGCGTTTTTTCCTGAATATATTCAGGAGAAAACCCATACGCCCTTTTTGGCCAAGTGCATCATTGTGGACGTTCGGCCTCTTTTCCTATGCTTTACATGCAATTCCAGTCTACCTCCTGAAATCGGATTCCTGCAATTCTACCCCGCTTTCGAGTCCTCTTGGCAGCCTTACTTCAATATATTTTTGGACGATAGCTGTCATTTATAACTCTGCAGGTTTGTGAATTACAGTGCCCCTGAGCTCCTTTCTTCAACTCGTTTTCTTGTGAGCTGGCCGCAACACCGCAGGATTGCTTCAGGCCCTAGTGTGGTTCCGGCATGGCACGCTGAGCCTTTGGTTAATTCCTCTTCCTGGTGGGAAATGAGAGTTAAATTTGCCCGTCCAGACACCTCCAGCTAGTCTCTCATTGGTTCTCCCTATTCCTGTTCATTTTCCGCAGAAATGGCAAACTGGGCCAAACAGGAGTTTAAAGGCACTGACTCTCCAATTGGGGAGAGTGTTTGTAAAGCGTCTGGAATGTTGCACCCGAGTACCAGGGGACGAAACCTGAGACACATTTGAACACGTTTCCCGATCATACGGTAGATCATACTCTGGGTTCCACATGCATGTTTTAGCTGAAGGAAGAATCCCTTAAACCTGGAGAGTTGAGACCCATGGAATGGGTACCATGCAATATGACTTCAAAGGGTCTGCATTTGCTCACCGAACCTCACCAATCCTATCACTGCTGCGTTTATGCCGCTGTGCACACGCTTGATTCTCTTTCGGAGACATATAAATCCATAGGTTTTAAGATTCTTACTAGTCAGGTATATTCTTAGGCGTTTAATATGGGGTGTTGAGTCCACTTCGTTGAGCAAGGAGTAGCTCTTGTCTATTACATATTTGGCTTATGGAACGGTATCTGTGCTAATTTAAATCTCTGGTTTTATGCAGCACCCCAACTCACCTTTCCCCTTAAGCAAGCATAAGTTGGTTTTCTACATTTGAGACCCTGTTCTGTTTTGTAATTCAGTTCCTGTGTAGCCGTGTTTACATTCCGTGTAGTAGTGATAACTTATGATGTTTCTTTTTCTGTGTGACTTATTTCACTTAGAATCATCGTACCTGAATCCACTCATTATGCTGCTACGGACCTGATGATATACATTTCATTGCTGAGTGATATTGCATTGTACGTAAGTACCACAACTTCTTTATCCAATTTTCGCTTTCTGTGATATTGAACTTGTACCGTAAACGAGGTTCTTATAAACAGAGCCGTCCCAAACTTTGGGGTGGCTGTGTCTTTTTGATTTTAATTTCCCTAAGCTATAGGACCATAAGTGGAAGTGCCCTAGGCTCTGTTGCTTTGTTTTTTCGATGTTTCAGGAAACACCATACACTTCTCCAGAGTGGCTGTCGGCAATTTACATCCCGCCCATCAGCATAACCAGGCTCCCAGTTCTCCATGGCCTGTCCGGCCTTTCTGGATTTTACACTTTTTTCAGATGGCCCTTTTGACTGGGGGGCAGTGAGACTTCATTGTAGTGCAGATTTCCTTTGCAAGCTTGCTTGGTTGGCCAAAAAGTGCGTATGCGTTTTTTCCTGAATATATTCAGGAAAAAACGCATACGCCCTTTTTGGCCAAGTGCATCATTGTGGACGTTCTGTCTCTTTTCCTATGCTTTACATGCAATTCCAGTCTACCTCCTGAAATCGGATTCCTGTAATTCTGCCCCGCTTTCGAGTCCTCTTGGCAGCCTTATTTCAATATATTTTTGGACGATAGCTGTCATTTATAACTCTGCATGTTTGTGAATTACAGTGCCCCTGAGCTCCTTTCTTCAACTCGCTTTCTTGTGAGCTGGCCGCAACACCGCAGCATTGCTTCAGGCCCTAGTGTGGTTCCGGCATGGCACGCTGAGCCTTTGGTTAATTCCTCTTCCTGGTGGGAAATGAGAGTTAAATTTGCCCGTCCAGACACCTCCAGCTATTCACTCATTGGTTCTCCCTATTCCTGTTCATTTTCTGCAGAAATTGAAAACTTGGCCAAACAAGAGGTTAAAGGCACTGACTCTCCAAGTGGGGAGAGTGTTAGTAAAGCGTCTGGAATGTTGCACCCGAGTACCAGGGGACGGAACCTGAGACACATTTGAACACGTTTCCCGATCACACGGTGGATCATACTCTGTGTTCCACATGCATGTTTTAGCTGAAGGAAGAATTCCTTAAACCTGGAGAGTTGAGACCCATGGAATGGGTACCATGCAATATGACTTCAAAGGTTCTGCATTGGCTCACCGAACCTCACCAATCCTATCACTGCTGCGCTTATGCCACTGTACACACGCTTGATTCTCTTTCGGAGACATAGAAATCTATAGGTTTTAAGATTCTTACTGGTCAGGTATATTCTTAGGCGTTTAATATGGGGTGTAGAGTCCACTTCGTTAAGCAAGGAGTAGCTCTTGTCTATTACATATTTGGCTTATGGAACGGTATCTGTGCTAATTTCAATCTCTGGTTTTATACAGCACCCCAACTCACCTTTCCCCTTAAGCAAGCATAAGTTGCTTTTCTACATTTGAGACCCTGTTCTGTTTTGTAATTCAGTTCCTGTGTAGCCAAGTTTACATTCCGTGTAGTAGTGATATCTTATGATGTTTCTTTTTCTGTGTGACTTATTTCACTTAGAATCATCGTACCTGAATCCACTCATTATGCTGCTACGGGCCTGATGATATACATTTCATTGCTGAGTGATATTGCATTGTACGTAAGTACCACAAATTCTTTATCCATTTTTCGCTTTCTGTGATATTGAACTTGTACCGTAAACGAGGTTCTTGTAAACAGAGCCGTCCCAAACTTTGGGGTGGCTGTGTCTTTTTGATTTTAATTTCCCTAAGCTATAGGACCATAAGTGGAAGTGCCCTAGGCTCTGTTGCTTTGTTTTTTAGATGTTTCAGGAAACACCATACACTTCTCCAGAGTGGCTGTTGGCAATTTACATCCCGCCCATCAGCATAACAAGGCTCCCAGTTCTCCATGGCCTGTCCTGCCTTTCTGGATTTTATACATTTTTCAGGTGGCCCTTTTGACCGGGGAGCAGTGAGACTTCATTGTAGTGCAGATTTCCTTTGCAAGCTTGCTTGGTTGGCCAAAAAGGGCGTATGCGTTTTTTCCTGAATATATTCAGGAAAAAACGCATACGCCCTTTTTGGCCAAGTGCATCATTGTGGACGTTCTGCCTCTTTTCCTATGCTTTACATGCAATTCCAGTCTACCTCCTGAAATCGGATTCCTGCAATTCTGCCCCGCTTTCAAGTCCTCTTGGCAGCCTTACTTCAATAGATTTTTGGACGATAGCTGTCATTTATAACTCTGCAGGTTTGTGAATTACAGTGCCCCTGAGCTCCTTTCTTCAACTCGCTTTCTTGTGAGCTGGCCGCAACACCGCAGGATTGCTTCAGGCCCTAGTGTGGTTCCGGCATGGCACGCTGAGCCTTTGGTTAATTCCTCTTCCTGGTGGGAAATGAGAGTTAAATTTGCCCGTCCAGACACCTCCAGCTAGTCTCTCATTGGTTCTCCCTATTCCTGTTCATTTTCCGCAGAAATGGCAAACTGGGCCAAACAGGAGTTTAAAGGCACTGACTCTCCAATTGGGGAGAGTGTTTGTAAAGCGTCTGGAATGTTGCACCCAAGTACCAGGGGACGAAACCTGAGACACATTTGAACACGTTTCCTGATCATACGGTAGATCATACTCTGGGTTCCACATGCATGTTTTAGCTGAAGGAAGAATCCCTTAAACCTGGAGAGTTGAGACCCATGGAATGGGTACCATGCAGTATGACTTCAAAGGGTCTGCATTTGCTCACCGAACCTCACCAATCCTATCACTGCTGCGTTTATGCTGCTGTGCACACGCTTGATTCTCTTTCGGAGACATATAAATCCATAGGTTTTAAGATTCTTACTAGTCAGGTATATTCTTAGGCGTTTAATATGGGGTGTTGAGTCCACTTCGTTGAGCAAGGAGTAGCTCTTGTCTATTACATATTTGGCTTATGGAACGGTATCTGTGCTAATTTCAATCTCTGGTTTTATGCAGCACCCCAACTCACCTTTCCCCTTAAGCAAGCATAAGTTGGTTTTCTACATTTGAGACCCTGTTCTGTTTTGTAATTCAGTTCCTGTGTAGCCAAGTTTACATTCCGTGTAGTAGTGATAACTTATGATGTTTCTTTTTCTGTGTGACTTATTTCACTTAGAGTCATCGTACCTGAATCCACTCATTATGCTGCTACGGACCTGATGATATACATTTCATTGCTGAGTGATATTGCATTGTACGTAAGTACCACAACTTCTTTATCCAATTTTCGCTTTCTGTGATATTGAACTTGTACCGTAAACGAGGTTCTTATAAACAGAGCCGTCCCAAACTTTGGGGTGGCTGTGTCTTTTAGATTTTAATTTCCCTAAGCTATAGTACCATAAGTGGAAGTGCCCTAGGCTCTGTTGCTTTGTTTTTTAGATGTTTCAGGAAACACCATACACTTCTCCAGAGTGGCTGTTGGCAATTTACATCCCACCCATCAGCATAACCAGGCTCCCAGTTTTCCATGGCCTGTCCGGCCTTTCTGGATTTTACACTTTTTTCAGATGGCCCTTTTGACTGGGGGGCAGTGAGACTTCATTGTAGTGCAGATTTCCTTTGCAAGCTTGCTTGGTTGGCCAAAAAGGGCGTATGCGTTTTTTCCTGAATATATTCAGGAAAAAACGCATACGCCCTTTTTGGCCAAGTGCATCATTGTGGACGTTCTGTCTCTTTTCCTATGCTTTACATGCAATTCCAGTCTACCTCCTGAAATCGGATTCCTGTAATTCTGCCCCACTTTCGAGTCCTCTTGGCAGCCTTATTTCAATATATGTTTGGACGATAGCTGTCATTTATAACTCTGCATGTTTGTGAATTACAGTGCCCCTGAGCTCCTTTCTTCAACTCGCTTTCTTGTGAGCTGGCCACAACACCGCAGCATTGCTTCAGGCCCTAGTGTGGTTCCGGCATGGCACGCTGAGCCTTTGGTTAATTCCTCTTCCTGGTGGGAAATGAGAGTTAAATTTGCCCGTCCAGACACCTCCAGCTATTCACTCATTGGTTCTCCCTATTCCTGTTCATTTTCTGCAGAAATTGCAAACTTGGCCAAACAGGAGGTTAAAGGCACTGACTCTCCAAGTGGGGAGAGTGTTAGTAAAGCGTCTGGAATGTTGCACCCGAGTACCAGGGGACGGAACCTGAGACACATTTGAACACGTTTCCCGATCACACGGTGGATCATACTCTGTGTTCCACATGCATGTTTTAGCTGAAGGAAGAATCCCTTAAACCTGGAGAGTTGAGACCCATGGAATGGGTACCATGCAATATGACTTCAAAGGGTCTGCATTTGCTCACCAAACCTCACCAATCCTATCACTGCTGCATTTATGCCGCTGTACACACGCTTGATTCTCTTTCGGAGACATAGAAATCCATAGGTTTTAAGATTCTTACTAGTCAGGTATATTCTTAGGCGTTTAATATGGGATGTAGAGTCCACTTCGTTGAGCATGGAGTAGCTGTTGTCTATTACATGTTTGGCTTATGGAATGGTATCTGTGCTAATTTCAATCTCTGGTTTTATGCAGCACCCCAACTCACCTTTCCCCTTAAGCAAGCATAAGTTGGTTTTCTACATTTGAGACCCTGTTCTGTTTTGTAATTCAGTTCCTGTGTAGCCAAGTTTACATTCCGTGTAGTAGTGATATCTTATGATGTTTCTTTTTCTGTGTGACTTATCTCACTTAGAATCATCGTACCTGAATCCACTCATTATGCTGCTATGGGCCTGATGACATAGATTTCATTGCTGAGTGATATTGCATTGTACGTAAGTACCACAACTTCTTTATCCATTTTTCACTTTCTGTGATATTGAACTTGTACCGTAAACGAGGTTCTTGTAAACAGAGCCGTCCCAAACTTTGGGGTGGCTGTGTCTTTTTGATTTTAATTTCCCTAAGCTATACCACCATAAGTGGAATTGCCCTAGGCTCTGTTGCTTTGTTTTGTAGATGTTTCAGGAAACACCATACACTTCTCCAGAGTGGCTGTTGGCAATTTACATCCCGCCCATCAGCATAACAAGGCTCCCAGTACTCCATGGCCTGTCCTGCCTTTCTGGATTTTATACTTTTTTCAGATGGCCCTTTTAACCGGGGGGCAGTGAGACTTCATTGTAGTGCAGATTTCCTTTGCAAGCTTGCTTGGTTGGCCCAAAAGGGCGTATGCGTTTTTTCCTGAATATATTCAGGAAAAAACGCATACGCCCTTTTTGGCCAAGTGCATCATTGTGGACGTTCTGCCTCTTTTCCTATGCTTTACATGCAATTCCAGTCTACCTCCTGAAATCGGTTTCCTGCAATTATGCCCCGCTTTCAAGTCCTCTTGGCAGCCTTACTTCAATATATTTTTGGACGATACCTGTCATTTATAACTCTGCAGGTTTGTGAATTACAGTGCCTCTGAGCTCCTTTCTTCAACTCGCTATCTTGTGAGCTGGCCGCAACACCGCAGCATTGCTTCAGGCCCTAGTGTGGTTCCGGCATGGCACGCTGAGCCTTTGGTTAATTCCTCTTCCTGGTGGGAAATGAGAGTTAAATTTGCCCGTCCACGCACCTCCAGCTAGTCTCTCATTGGTTCTCCCTATTCCTGTTCATTTTCCGCAGAAATGGCAAACTGGGCCAAACAGGAGGTTAAAGGCACTGACTCTCCAAGTGGGGAGAGTGTTAGTAAAGCGTCTGGAATGTTGCACCCGAGTACCAGGGGACGAAACCTGAGACACATTTGAACACGTTTCCCAATCACACGGTGGATCATACTCTGGGTTCCACATGCATGTTTTAGCTGAAGGAAGAATCCCTTAAACCAGGAGAGTTGAGACCCATGGAATGGGTACCATGCAATATAAATTCAAAGGTTCTGCATTGGCTCACTGAACCTCACCAATCTTATCACTGCTGCGCTTTTGCCACTGTACACACGCTTGATTCTCTTTCGGAGACATATAAATCCATAGATTTTAAGATTCTTACTAGTCAGGTATATTCTTAGACGTTTAATATGGGGTATTCAGTCCTCTTCGTTGAGCAAAGACTAGCTCTTGTCTATTACATATTTGGCTTATGGAACGGTATCTGTGCTAATTTCAATCTCTGGTTTTATGCAGCACCCCAACTCACCTTTCCCCTTAAGCAAGCATAAGTTGGTTTTCTACATTTGAGACCCTGTTCTGTTTTGTAATTCAGTTTTTGTGTAGGCAAGTTTACATTCCGTGTAGTAGTGATATCTTATGATGTTTCTTTTTCTGTGTGACTTATTTCACTTAGAATCATCGTACCTGAATCCACTCATTATGCTGCTACGGGCCTGATGACATAGATTTCATTGCTGAGTGATATTGCATTGTATGTACCTACCACAACTTCTTTATCCATTTTTCACTTTCTGTGATATTGAACTCGTACTGTAAACGAGGTTCTTGTAAACAGAGCTGTCCCAAACTTTGGGGTGGCTGTGCCTTTTTGATTCTAATTTCCCTAAGCTATAGGACCATAAGTGGAAGTGCCCTAGGCTCTGTTGCTTTGTTTTGTAGATGTTTCAGGAAACACCATACACTTCTCCAGAGTGGCTGTTGGCAATTTACATCTCGCCCATCAGCATAATAAGGCTCCCAGTTCTCCATGGCCTGTCCTGCCTTTCTGGATTTTACACTATTTTCCGATGGCCCTTTTGACCGGGGGGCAGTGAGACTTCATTGTAGTGCAGATTTCCTTTGCAAGCTTGCTTGGTTGACCAAAAAGTGCGTATGCGTTTTTTCCTGAATATATTCAGGAAAAAACGCATACGCCCTTTTTGGCCAAGTGCATCATTGTGGACGTTCTGCCTCTTTTCCTATTTTTTACATGTAATTCCAGTCTACCTCCTGAAATCGGTTTCCTACAATTCTGCCCCGCTTTCAAGTCCTCTTGGCAGCCTTACTTCAGTATATTTTTGGACGATAGCTGTCATTTATAACTCTGCAGGTTTGTGAATTACAGTGCCCCTGAGCTCCTTTCTTCAACTCACTTTCTTGTGAGCTGGCCGCAACACCGCAGGATTGCTTCAGGCCCTAGTGTGGTTCCGGCATGGCACGCTGAGCCTTTGGTTAATTCCTCTTCCTGGTGGGAAATGAGAGTTAAATTTGCCCGTCCAGACACCTCCAGCTACTCTCTCATTGGTTCTCCCTATTCCTGTTCATTTTCCGCAGAAATTGCAAACTGGGCCAAACAGGAGGTTAAAGGCACTGACTCTCCAAGTGGGGAGAGTGTTAGTAAAGCGTCTGGAATGTTGCACCCGAGTACCAGGGGACGAAAACTGACACATTTGAACACGTTTCCCAATCACACGGTGGATCATACTCTGGGTTCCACATGTATGTTTTAGCTGAAGGAAGAATCCCTTAAACCTGGAGAGTTGAGACCCATGGAATGGGTACCATGCAATATGATTTCATAGGGTCTGCATTGTTCACCGAACCTCACCAAACCTATCACTGCAGCATTTATGCCACTGTACACACGCTTGATTCTCTTTCGGAGACATATAAATCCATAGGTTTTAAGATTCTTACTAGTCAGGTATATTCTTAGGCATTTAATATGGGGTGTAGAGTCCACTTCGTTGAGCAAGGAGTAGCTCTTGTCTATTACATATTTGGCTTATGGAACGGTATCTGTACTAATTTCAATCTCTGGTTTTATGCAGCACCCCAACTCACCTTTCCCCTTAAGCAAGCATAAGTTGGTTTTCTACATTTGAGACCCTGTTCTGTTTTGTAATTCAGTTCCTGTGTAGCCAAGTTTACATTCCGTGTAGTAGTGATATCTTATGATGTTTCTTTTTCTGTGTGACTTATCTCACTTAGAATCATCGTACCTGAATCCACTCATTATGCTGCTATGGGCCTGATGACATAGATTTCATTGCTGAGTGATATTGCATTGTACGTAAGTACCACAAATTCTTTATCCATTTTTCACTTTCTGTGATATTGAACTTGTACTGTAAACGAGGTTCTTGTAAACAGAGCCGTCCCAAACTTTCGGGTGGCTGTGTCTTTTTGATTTTAATTTCCCTAAGCTATAGGACCGTAAGTGGAATTGCCCTAGGCTCTGTTGCTTTGTTTTGTAGATGTTTCAGGAAACACCATACACTTCTCCAGAGTGGCTGTTGGCAATTTACATCCCGCCCATCAGCATAACGAGGCTCCCAATTCTCCATGGCCTGTCCTGCCTTTCTGGATTTTACACTTTTTTCAGATGGCCCTTTTGACTGGGGGGCAGTGAGACTTCATTGTAATGCAGATTTCCTTTGCAAGCTTGCTTGGTTGGCCAAAAAGGGCGTATGCGTTTTTTCCTGAATATATTCAGGAAAAAACGCATACGCCCTTTTTGGCCAAGTGCATCATTGTGGACGTTCTGCCTCTTTTCCTATGCTTTACATGCAATTCCAGTCTACCTCCTGAAACCGGTTTCCTGCAATTCTGCCCCGCTTTCAAGTCCTCTTGGCAGCCTTACTTCAATATATTTTTGGACGATAGCTGTCATTTTTAACTCTGCAGGTTTGTGAATTACAGTGCCCCTGAGCTCCTTTCTTCAACTCGCTTTCTTGTGAGCTGGCCGCAACACCGCAGCATTGCTTCAGGCCCTAGTGTGGTTCCGGCATGGCACGCTGAGCCTTTGGTTAATTCCTCTTCCTGGTGGGAAATGAGAGTTAAATTTGCCCGTCCAGACACCTCCAGCTAGTCTCTCATTGGTTCTCCCTATTCCTGTTCCTTTTCCGCAGAAATTGCAAACTGGGCCAAACAGGAGTTTAAAGGCACTGACTCTCCAAGTGGGGAGAGTTTTAGTAAAGCGTCTGGAATGTTGCACCCGAGTACCAGGGGACGAAAACTGAGACACATTTGAACACGTTTCCCGATCACACGGTGGATCATACTCTGGGTTCCACATGCATGTTTTAGGTGAAGGAAGAATCCCTTAAACCTGGAGAGTTGAGACCCATGGAATGGGTACCATGAAATATGACTTCAAAGGGTCTGCATTTGCTCACCGAACCTCACCAATCCTATCACTGCTGCATTTATGCCGCTGTACACACGCTTGATTCTCTTTTGGAGACATATAAATCCATAGGATTTAAGATTCTTACTAGTCAGGTGTATTCTTAGGCGTTTAATATGAGATGTAGAGTCCACTTCGTTGAGCAAGGAGTAGCTCTTGTCTATTACATATTTGGCTTATGGAACGGTATCTGTGCTAATTTAAATCTCTGGTTTTATGCAGCACCCCAACTCACCTTTCCCCTTAAGCAAGCATAAGTTGGTTTTCTACATTTGAGACCCTGTTCTGTTTTGTAATTCAGTTTCTGTGTAGGCAAGTTTACATTCCGTGTAGTAGTGATATCTTATGATGTTTCTTTTTCTGTGTGACTTATTTCACTTAGAATCATCGTACCTGAATCCACTCATTATGCTGCTACGGGCCTGATGATATAGATTTCATTGCTGAGTGATATTGCATTGTACGTAAGTACCACAAATTCTTTATCCATTTTTCACTTTCTGTGTTATTGAACTTGTACCGTAAATGAGGTTCTGGTAAACAGAGCCGTCCCAAACTTTGGGGTGGCTGTGTCTTTTTGATTTTAATTTCCCTAAGCTATAGGACCATAAGTGGAAGTGCCCTAGGCTCTGTTGCTTTGTTTTTTAGATGTTTCAGGAAACACCATACACTTCTCCAGAGTGGCTGTTGGCAATTTACATCCCGCCCATCAGTATAACAAGGCTCCCAGTTCTCCATGGCCTGTCCTGCCTTTCTGGATTTTATACATTTTTCAGGTAGCCCTTTTGACCGGGGAGCAGTGAGACTTCATTGTAGTGCAGATTTCCTTTGCAAGCTTGCTTGGTTGGCCAAAAAGGGCGTATGCGTTTTTTCCTGAATATATTCAGGAAAAAACGCATACGCCCTTTTTGGCCAAGTGCATCATTGTGGACGTTCTGCCTCTTTTCCTATGCTTTACATGCAATTCCAGTCTACCTCCTGAAATCGGATTCCTGCAATTATGCCCCGCTTTCAAGTCCTCTTGGCAGCCTTACTTCAATATATTTTTGGACGATAGCTGTCATTTATAACTCTGCAGGTTTGTGAATTACAGTGCCCCTGAGCTCCTTTCTTCAACTCGCTTTCTTGTGAGCTGGCCGCAACACCGCAGGATTGCTTCAGGCCCTAGTGTGGTTCCGGCATGGCACGCTGAGCCTTTGGTTAATTCCTCTTCCTGGTGGGAAATGAGAGTTAAATTTGCCCGTCCAGACACCTCCAGCTAGTCTCTCATTGGTTCTCCCTATTCCTGTTCATTTTCCGCAGAAATGGCAAACTGGGCCAAACAGGAGGTTAAAGGCACTGACTCTCCAAGTGGGGAGAGTTTTAGTAAAGCGACTGGAATGTTGCACCCGAGTACCAGGGGACGAAAACTGAGACACATTTGAACACGTTTCCCGATCACATGGTGGATCATACTCTGGGTTCCACATGCATGTTTTAGCTGAAGGAAGAATCCCTTAAACCTGGAGAGTTGAGACCCATGGAATGGGTACCATGCAATATGACCTCAAAGGGTCTGCATTTGCTCACCGAACCTCACCAATCCTATCACTGCTGCGTTTATGCCGCTGTACACACGCTTGATTCTCTTTCGGAGACATAGAAATCTATAGGTTTTAAGATTCTTACTGGTCAGGTATATTCTTAGGCGTTTAATATGGGGTGTAGAGTCCACTTCATTGAGCAAGGAGTAGCTCTTGTCTATTACATATTTGGCTTATGGAACGGTATCTGTGCTAATTTCAATCTCTGCTTTTATGCAGCACCCCAACTCACCTTTCCCCTTAAGCAAGCATAAGTTGGTTTTCTACATTTGAGACCCTGTTCTGTTTTGTAATTCAGTTCCTGTGTAGCCAAGTTTACATTCCGTGTAGTAGTGATATCTTATGATGTTTCTTTTTCTGTGTGACTTATTTCACTTAGAATCATCGTACCTGAATCCACTCATTATGCTGCTACGGGCCTGATGATATACATTTCATTGCTGAGTGATATTGCATTGTACGTAAGTACCACAAATTCTTTATCCATTTTTCGCTTTCTGTGATATTGAACTTGTACCGTAAATGAGGTTCTTGTAAACAGAGCCGTCCCAAACTTTGGGTGGCTGTGTCTTTTTGATTTTAATTTCCCTAAGCTATAGGACCATAAGTGGAAGTGCCCTAGGCTCTGTTGCTTTGTTTTGTAGATGTTTCAGGAAACACCATACACTTCACCAGAGTGGCTGTTGGCAATTTACATCCCGCCCATCTGCATAACAAGGCTCCCAGTTCTCCATGGCCTGTCCGGCCTTTCTGGATTTTACACTTTTTTCAGATGGCCCTTTTGACTGGGGGGCAGTGAGACTTCATTGTAGTGCAGATTTCCTTTGCAAGCTTGCTTGGTTGGCCAAAAAGGGCGTATGCGTTTTTTCCTGAATATATTCAGGAGAAAACCCATACGCCCTTTTTGGCCAAGTGCATCATTGTGGACGTTCGGCCTCTTTTCCTATGCTTTACATGCAATTCCAGTCTACCTCCTGAAATCGGATTCCTGCAATTCTACCCCGCTTTCGAGTCCTCTTGGCAGCCTTACTTCAATATATTTTTGGACGATAGCTGTCATTTATA
The DNA here is from genome assembly GCF_039906515.1 of Pseudorca crassidens. NCBI lineage: Eukaryota > Metazoa > Chordata > Mammalia > Artiodactyla > Delphinidae > Pseudorca > Pseudorca crassidens. Next base: position 164,125,635 of record NC_090296.1, read on the forward strand.
ACTCTGCAGGTTTGTGAATTACAGTGCCCCTGAGCTCCTTTCTTCAACTCGTTTTCTTGTGAGCTGGCCGCAACACCGCAGGATTGCTTCAGGCCCTAGTGTGGTTCCGGCATGGCACGCTGAGCCTTTGGTTAATTCCTCTTCCTGGTGGGAAATGAGAGTTAAATTTGCCCGTCCAGACACCTCCAGCTAGTCTCTCATTGGTTCTCCCTATTCCTGTTCATTTTCCGCAGAAATGGCAAACTGGGCCAAACAGGAGTTTAAAGGCACTGACTCTCCAATTGGGGAGAGTGTTTGTAAAGCGTCTGGAATGTTGCACCCGAGTACCAGGGGACGAAACCTGAGACACATTTGAACACGTTTCCCGATCATACGGTAGATCATACTCTGGGTTCCACATGCATGTTTTAGCTGAAGGAAGAATCCCTTAAACCTGGAGAGTTGAGACCCATGGAATGGGTACCATGCAATATGACTTCAAAGGGTCTGCATTTGCTCACCGAACCTCACCAATCCTATCACTGCTGCGTTTATGCCGCTGTGCACACGCTTGATTCTCTTTTGGAGACATATAAATCCATAGGTTTTAAGATTCTTACTAGTCAGGTATATTCTTAGGCGTTTAATATGGGGTGTTGAGTCCACTTCGTTGAGCAAGGAGTAGCTCTTGTCTATTACATATTTGGCTTATGGAACGGTATCTGTGCTAATTTAAATCTCTGGTTTTATGCAGCACCCCAACTCACCTTTCCCCTTAAGCAAGCATAAGTTGGTTTTCTACATTTGAGACCCTGTTCTGTTTTGTAATTCAGTTCCTGTGTAGCCGTGTTTACATTCCGTGTAGTAGTGATAACTTATGATGTTTCTTTTTCTGTGTGACTTATTTCACTTAGAATCATCGTACCTGAATCCACTCATTATGCTGCTACGGACCTGATGATATACATTTCATTGCTGAGTGATATTGCATTGTACGTAAGTACCACAACTTCTTTATCCAATTTTCGCTTTCTGTGATATTGAACTTGTACCGTAAACGAGGTTCTTATAAACAGAGCCGTCCCAAACTTTGGGGTGGCTGTGTCTTTTTGATTTTAATTTCCCTAAGCTATAGGACCATAAGTGGAAGTGCCCTAGGCTCTGTTGCTTTGTTTTTTCGATGTTTCAGGAAACACCATACACTTCTCCAGAGTGGCTGTCGGCAATTTACATCCCGCCCATCAGCATAACCAGGCTCCCAGTTCTCCATGGCCTGTCCGGCCTTTCTGGATTTTACACTTTTTTCAGATGGCCCTTTTGACTGGGGGGCAGTGAGACTTCATTGTAGTGCAGATTTCCTTTGCAAGCTTGCTTGGTTGGCCAAAAAGTGCGTATGCGTTTTTTCCTGAATATATTCAGGAAAAAACGCATACGCCCTTTTTGGCCAAGTGCATCATTGTGGACGTTCTGTCTCTTTTCCTATGCTTTACATGCAATTCCAGTCTACCTCCTGAAATCGGATTCCTGTAATTCTGCCCCGCTTTCGAGTCCTCTTGGCAGCCTTATTTCAATATATTTTTGGACGATAGCTGTCATTTATAACTCTGCATGTTTGTGAATTACAGTGCCCCTGAGCTCCTTTCTTCAACTCGCTTTCTTGTGAGCTGGCCGCAACACCGCAGCATTGCTTCAGGCCCTAGTGTGGTTCCGGCATGGCACGCTGAGCCTTTGGTTAATTCCTCTTCCTGGTGGGAAATGAGAGTTAAATTTGCCCGTCCAGACACCTCCAGCTATTCACTCATTGGTTCTCCCTATTCCTGTTCATTTTCTGCAGAAATTGAAAACTTGGCCAAACAAGAGGTTAAAGGCACTGACTCTCCAAGTGGGGAGAGTGTTAGTAAAGCGTCTGGAATGTTGCACCCGAGTACCAGGGGACGGAACCTGAGACACATTTGAACACGTTTCCCGATCACACGGTGGATCATACTCTGTGTTCCACATGCATGTTTTAGCTGAAGGAAGAATTCCTTAAACCTGGAGAGTTGAGACCCATGGAATGGGTACCATGCAATATGACTTCAAAGGTTCTGCATTGGCTCACCGAACCTCACCAATCCTATCACTGCTGCGCTTATGCCACTGTACACACGCTTGATTCTCTTTCGGAGACATAGAAATCTATAGGTTTTAAGATTCTTACTGGTCAGGTATATTCTTAGGCGTTTAATATGGGGTGTAGAGTCCACTTCGTTAAGCAAGGAGTAGCTCTTGTCTATTACATATTTGGCTTATGGAACGGTATCTGTGCTAATTTCAATCTCTGGTTTTATACAGCACCCCAACTCACCTTTCCCCTTAAGCAAGCATAAGTTGCTTTTCTACATTTGAGACCCTGTTCTGTTTTGTAATTCAGTTCCTGTGTAGCCAAGTTTACATTCCGTGTAGTAGTGATATCTTATGATGTTTCTTTTTCTGTGTGACTTATTTCACTTAGAATCATCGTACCTGAATCCACTCATTATGCTGCTACGGGCCTGATGATATACATTTCATTGCTGAGTGATATTGCATTGTACGTAAGTACCACAAATTCTTTATCCATTTTTCGCTTTCTGTGATATTGAACTTGTACCGTAAACGAGGTTCTTGTAAACAGAGCCGTCCCAAACTTTGGGGTGGCTGTGTCTTTTTGATTTTAATTTCCCTAAGCTATAGGACCATAAGTGGAAGTGCCCTAGGCTCTGTTGCTTTGTTTTTTAGATGTTTCAGGAAACACCATACACTTCTCCAGAGTGGCTGTTGGCAATTTACATCCCGCCCATCAGCATAACAAGGCTCCCAGTTCTCCATGGCCTGTCCTGCCTTTCTGGATTTTATACATTTTTCAGGTGGCCCTTTTGACCGGGGAGCAGTGAGACTTCATTGTAGTGCAGATTTCCTTTGCAAGCTTGCTTGGTTGGCCAAAAAGGGCGTATGCGTTTTTTCCTGAATATATTCAGGAAAAAACGCATACGCCCTTTTTGGCCAAGTGCATCATTGTGGACGTTCTGCCTCTTTTCCTATGCTTTACATGCAATTCCAGTCTACCTCCTGAAATCGGATTCCTGCAATTCTGCCCCGCTTTCAAGTCCTCTTGGCAGCCTTACTTCAATAGATTTTTGGACGATAGCTGTCATTTATAACTCTGCAGGTTTGTGAATTACAGTGCCCCTGAGCTCCTTTCTTCAACTCGCTTTCTTGTGAGCTGGCCGCAACACCGCAGGATTGCTTCAGGCCCTAGTGTGGTTCCGGCATGGCACGCTGAGCCTTTGGTTAATTCCTCTTCCTGGTGGGAAATGAGAGTTAAATTTGCCCGTCCAGACACCTCCAGCTAGTCTCTCATTGGTTCTCCCTATTCCTGTTCATTTTCCGCAGAAATGGCAAACTGGGCCAAACAGGAGTTTAAAGGCACTGACTCTCCAATTGGGGAGAGTGTTTGTAAAGCGTCTGGAATGTTGCACCCAAGTACCAGGGGACGAAACCTGAGACACATTTGAACACGTTTCCTGATCATACGGTAGATCATACTCTGGGTTCCACATGCATGTTTTAGCTGAAGGAAGAATCCCTTAAACCTGGAGAGTTGAGACCCATGGAATGGGTACCATGCAGTATGACTTCAAAGCGTCTGCATTTGCTCACCGAACCTCACCAATCCTATCACTGCTGCGTTTATGCTGCTGTGCACACGCTTGATTCTCTTTCGGAGACATATAAATCCATAGGTTTTAAGATTCTTACTAGTCAGGTATATTCTTAGGCGTTTAATATGGGGTGTTGAGTCCACTTCGTTGAGCAAGGAGTAGCTCTTGTCTATTACATATTTGGCTTATGGAACGGTATCTGTGCTAATTTCAATCTCTGGTTTTATGCAGCACCCCAACTCACCTTTCCCCTTAAGCAAGCATAAGTTGGTTTTCTACATTTGAGACCCTGTTCTGTTTTGTAATTCAGTTCCTGTGTAGCCAAGTTTACATTCCGTGTAGTAGTGATAACTTATGATGTTTCTTTTTCTGTGTGACTTATTTCACTTAGAGTCATCGTACCTGAATCCACTCATTATGCTGCTACGGACCTGATGATATACATTTCATTGCTGAGTGATATTGCATTGTACGTAAGTACCACAACTTCTTTATCCAATTTTCGCTTTCTGTGATATTGAACTTGTACCGTAAACGAGGTTCTTATAAACAGAGCCGTCCCAAACTTTGGGGTGGCTGTGTCTTTTAGATTTTAATTTCCCTAAGCTATAGTACCATAAGTGGAAGTGCCCTAGGCTCTGTTGCTTTGTTTTTTAGATGTTTCAGGAAACACCATACACTTCTCCAGAGTGGCTGTTGGCAATTTACATCCCACCCATCAGCATAACCAGGCTCCCAGTTTTCCATGGCCTGTCCGGCCTTTCTGGATTTTACACTTTTTTCAGATGGCCCTTTTGACTGGGGGGCAGTGAGACTTCATTGTAGTGCAGATTTCCTTTGCAAGCTTGCTTGGTTGGCCAAAAAGGGCGTATGCGTTTTTTCCTGAATATATTCAGGAAAAAACGCATACGCCCTTTTTGGCCAAGTGCATCATTGTGGACGTTCTGTCTCTTTTCCTATGCTTTACATGCAATTCCAGTCTACCTCCTGAAATCGGATTCCTGTAATTCTGCCCCACTTTCGAGTCCTCTTGGCAGCCTTATTTCAATATATGTTTGGACGATAGCTGTCATTTATAACTCTGCATGTTTGTGAATTACAGTGCCCCTGAGCTCCTTTCTTCAACTCGCTTTCTTGTGAGCTGGCCGCAACACCGCAGCATTGCTTCAGGCCCTAGTGTGGTTCCGGCATGGCACGCTGAGCCTTTGGTAAATTCCTCTTCCTGGTGGGAAATGAGAGTTAAATTTGCCCGTCCAGACACCTCCAGCTATTCACTCATTGGTTCTCCCTATTCCTGTTCATTTTCTGCAGAAATTGCAAACTTGGCCAAACAGGAGGTTAAAGGCACTGACTCTCCAAGTGGGGAGAGTGTTAGTAAAGCGTCTGGAATGTTGCACCCGAGTACCAGGGGACGGAACCTGAGACACATTTGAACACGTTTCCCGATCACACGGTGGATCATACTCTGTGTTCCACATGCATGTTTTAGCTGAAGGAAGAATCCCTTAAACCTGGAGAGTTGAGACCCATGGAATGGGTACCATGCAATATGACTTCAAAGGGTCTGCATTTGCTCACCGAACCTCACCAATCCTATCACTGCTGCATTTATGCCGCTGTACACACGCTTGATTCTCTTTCGGAGACATAGAAATCCATAGGTTTTAAGATTCTTACTAGTCAGGTATATTCTTAGGCGTTTAATATGGGATGTAGAGTCCACTTCGTTGAGCATGGAGTAGCTGTTGTCTATTACATGTTTGGCTTATGGAATGGTATCTGTGCTAATTTCAATCTCTGGTTTTATGCAGCACCCCAACTCACCTTTCCCCTTAAGCAAGCATAAGTTGGTTTTCTACATTTGAGACCCTGTTCTGTTTTGTAATTCAGTTCCTGTGTAGCCAAGTTTACATTCCGTGTAGTAGTGATATCTTATGATGTTTCTTTTTCTGTGTGACTTATCTCACTTAGAATCATCGTACCTGAATCCACTCATTATGCTGCTATGGGCCTGATGACATAGATTTCATTGCTGAGTGATATTGCATTGTACGTAAGTACCACAACTTCTTTATCCATTTTTCACTTTCTGTGATATTGAACTTGTACTGTAAACGAGGATCTTGTAAACAGAGCCGTCCCAAACTTTGGGGTGGCTGTGTCTTTTTGATTTTAATTTCCCTAAGCTATACCACCATAAGTGGAAGTGCCCTAGGCTCTGTTGCTTTGTTTTGTAGATGTTTCAGGAAACACCATACACTTCTCCAGAGTGGCTGTTGGCAATTTACATCCCGCCCATCAGCATAACAAGGCTCCCAGTACTCCATGGCCTGTCCTGCCTTTCTGGATTTTATACTTTTTTCAGATGGCCCTTTTAACCGGGGGGCAGTGAGACTTCATTGTAGTGCAGATTTCCTTTGCAAGCTTGCTTGGTTGGCCCAAAAGGGCGTATGCGTTTTTTCCTGAATATATTCAGGAAAAAACGCATACGCCCTTTTTGGCCAAGTGCATCATTGTGGACGTTCTGCCTCTTTTCCTATGCTTTACATGCAATTCCAGTCTACCTCCTGAAATCGGTTTCCTGCAATTATGCCCCGCTTTCAAGTCCTCTTGGCAGCCTTACTTCAATATATTTTTGGACGATAGCTGTCATTTATAACTCTGCAGGTTTGTGAATTACAGTGCCCCTGAGCTGCTTTCTTCAACTCGCTTTCTTGTGAGCTGGCCGCACCACCGCAGCATTGCTTCAGGCCCTAGTGTGGTTCCGGCATGGCATGCTGAGCCTTTGGTTAATTCCTCTTCCTGGTGGGAAATGAGAGTTAAATTTGCCCGTACAGGCACCTCCAGCTAGTCTCTCATTGGTTCTCCCTATTCCTGTTCATTTTCCGCAGAAATGGCAAACTGGGCCAAACAGGAGGTTAAAGACACTGACTCTCCAAGTGGGGAGAGTGTTAGTAAAGCGACTGGAATGTTGCACCCGAGTACCAGGGGACGAAAACTGAGACACATTTGAACACGTTTCCCGATCACACGGTGGATCATACTCTGGGTTCCACATGCATGTTTTAGCTGAAGGAAGAATCCCTTAAACCTGGAGAGTTGAGACCCATGGAATGGGTAACATGCAATACGACCTCAAAGGGTCTGCATGTGTTCACCGAACCTCACCAATCCTATCACTGCTGCGTTTATGCCACTGTACACACGCTTGATTCTCTTTCGGAGACATAGAAATCCATAGGTTTTAAGATTCTTACTAGTCAGGTATATTCTTAGGCGTTTAATATGTGTGTAGAGTCCACTTCGTTGAGCAAGGAGTAGCTCTTGTCTATTACATATTTGGCTTATGGAACGGTATCTGTGTTAATTTCAATCTCTGGTTTTATGCAGCACCCCAACTCACCTTTCCCCTTAAGCAAGCATAAGTTGGTTTTCTACATTTGAGACCCTGTTCTGTTTTGTAATTCATTTCCTGTGTAGCCAAGTTTACATTCCGTGTAGTAGTGATATCTTATGATGTTTCTTTTTCTGTGTGACTTATTTCACTTAGAATCATCGTACCTGAATCCACTCATTATGCTGCTATGGGCCTGATGACATAGATTTCATTGCTGAGTGATATTGCATTGTACGTCAGTAGCACAATTTCTTTATCCGTTTTTCGCTTTCTGTGATATTGAACTTGTACCGTAAACGAGGTTCTTGTAAACAGAGCCGTCACAAACTTTGGGGTGGCTGTGTCTTTTTGATTTTTATTTCCCTAAGCTATAGGACCATAAGTGGAAGTGCCCTAGGCTCTGTTGCTTTGTTTCTTAGATGTTTCAGGAAACACCATACACTTCTCCAGAGTGGCTGTTGGCAATTTACATCCCGCCCATCAGCATAACAAGGCTCCCAGTTCTCCATGGCCTGTCCTGCCTTTCTGGATTTTACACATTTTTCAGATGGCCCTTTTGACTGGGGGGCAGTGAGTCTTCATTGTAATGCAGATTTCCTTTGCAAGCTTGCTTGGTTGGCCAAAAAGGGCGTATGCGTTTTTTCCTGAATATATTCAGGAAAAAATGCATACGCCCTTTTTGGCCAAGTGCATCATTGTGGACGTTCTGTCTCTTTTCCTATGCTTTACATTCAATTCCTGTCTACCTCCTGAAATCGGATTCCTGCAATTCTGCCCCGCTTTCGAGTCCTCTTGGCAGCCTTACTTCAATATATTTTTGGACGATAGCTGTCATTTATAACTCTGCAGGTTTGTGAATTACAGTGCCCCTGAGCTCCTTTCTTCAACTCGCTTTCTGGTGAGCTGGCCGCAACACCGCAGCATTGCTTCAGGCCCTAGTGTGGTTCCGGCATGGCACGCTGAGCCTTTGGTTAATTCCTCTTCCTGGTGGGAAATGAGAGTTAAATTTGCCCGTCCAGACACCTGCAGCTAGTCTCTCATTGGTTCTCCCTATTCCTGTTCATTTTCCGCAGAAATGGCAAACTGGGCCAAACAGGAGGTTAAAGGCACTGACTCTCCAAGTGGGGAGAGTGTTAGTAAAGTGACTGGAATGTTGCACCCGAGTACGAGGGGACGAAAACTGAGACACATTTGAACACGTTTCCCGATCACACGGTGGATCATACTCTGGGTTCCACATGCATGTTTTAGCTAAAGGAAGAATCCCTTAAACCTGGGGAGTTGAGACCCATGGAATGGGTACCATGCAATATGACCTCAAAGGGTCTGCATTTGCTCACCGAACCTCACCAATCCTATCACTGCTGCGTTTATGCCGCTGTACACACGCTTGATTCTCTTTCGGAGACATAGAAATCCATAGGTTTTAAGATTCTTACTAGTCAGGTATATTCTTAGTCGTTTAATATGGGGTGTAGAGTCCACTTCGTTGAGCAAGGAGTAGCTCTTGTCTATTACATATTTGGCTTATGGAACGGTATCTGTGCTAATTTCAATCTCTGGTTTTATGCAGCACCCCAACTCACCTTTCCCCTTAAGCAAGCATAAGTTGGTTTTCTACATTTGAGACCCTGTTCTGTTTTGTAATTCAGTTCCTGTGTAGCCAAGTTTACATTCCGTGTAGTAGTGATATCTTATGATGTTTCTTTTTCTGTGTGACTTATTTCACTTAGAATCATCGTACCTGAATCCACTCATTATGCTGCTACGGGCCTGGTGACGTAGATTTCATTGCTGAGTGATATTGCATTGTACGTAAGTAGCACAATTTCTTTATCCATTTTTCGCTTTCTGTGATATTGAACTTGTACCGTAAATGAGGTTCTTGTAAACAGAGCCGTCCCAAACTTTGGGGTGGCTGTGTCTTTTTGATTTTTATTTCCCTAAGCTATAGGACCATAAGTGGAAGTGCCCTAGGCTCTGTTGCTTTGTTTCTTAGATGTTTCAGGAAACACCATACACTTCTCCAGAGTGGCTGTTGGCAATTTACATCCCGCCCATCAGCATAACAAGGCTCCCAGTTCTCCATGGCCTGTCCTGCCTTTCTGGATTTTACATATTTTTCAGATGGCCCTTTTGACTGGGGGGCAATGAGTCTTCATTGTAATGCAGATTTCCTTTGCAAGCTTGCTTGGTTGGCCAAAAAGGGCGTATGCGTTTTTTCCTGAATATATTCAGGAAAAAACGCATATGCCCTTTTTGGCCAAGTGCATCATTGTGGACGTTCTGCCTCTTTTCCTATGCTTTACATGCAATTCCAGTCTACCTCCTGAAATCGGTTTCCTGCAATTCTGCCCCACTTTCAAGTCCTCTTGGCAGCCTTACTTCAATATATTTTTGGACGATAGCTGTCATTTATAACTCTGCAGGTTTGTGAATTACAGTGCCTCTGAGCTCCTTTCTTCAACTCGCTTTTTTCTGAGCTGGCTGCAACACCGCAGCATTGCTTCAGGCCCTAGTGTGGTTCCGGCATGGCATGCTGTGCCTTTGGTTAATTCCTCTTCCTGGTGGGAAATGAGAGTTAAATTTGCCCGTCCAGACACCTCCAGCTAGTCTCTCATTGGTTCTCCCTATTCCTGTTCATTTTCCGCAGAAATTGCAAACTGGGCCAAACAGGAGGTTAAAGGCACTGACTCTCCAAGTGGGGAGAGTGTTAGTAAAGCGTCTGGAATGTTGCACCCGAGTACCACGGGACGAAACCTGAGACACATTTGAACACGTTTCCCGATCACATGGTGGATCATACTCTGGGTTCCACATGCATGTTTTAGCTGAAGGAAGAATCCCTTAAACCTGGAGAGTTGAGACCCATGGAATGGGTACCATGCAATATGACTTCAAAGGGTCTGCATTTGCTCACCGAACCTCACCAATCCTATCACTGCTACGTTTATGCCGCTGTACACACGCTTGATTCTCTTTCGGAGACATAGAAATCCATAGGTTTTAAGATTCTTACTAGTCAGGTATATTCTTAGTCGTTTAATATGGGGTGTAGAGTCCACTTCGTTGAGCAAGGAGTAGCTCTTGTCTATTACATATTTGGCTTATGGAACGGTATCTGTGCTAATTTCAATCTCTGGTTTTATGCAGCACCCCAACTCACCTTTCCCCTTAAGCAAGCATAAGTTGGTTTTCTACATTTGAGACCCTGTTCTGTTTTGTAATTCAGTTCCTTTGTAGCTAAGTTTACATTCCGTGTAGTAGTGATATCTTATGATGTTTCTTTTTCTGTGTGATTTTTTTCACTTAGAATCATGGTACCTGAATCTACTCATTATGCTGCTGCGGGCCTGATGACATAGATTTCATTGCTGAGTGATATTGCATTGTACATAAGTACCACAACTTCTTTATCCATTTTTCGCTTTCTGCAATATTGAACTTGTACCATAAACGAGGTTCTTGTAAACAGAGCCGTCCCAAACTTTGGGGTGGCTGTGTCTTTTTGATTTTAATTTCCCTAAGCTATAGGACCATAAGTGGAAGTGCCCTAGGCTCTGTTGCTTTGTTTTTTAGATGTTTCAGGAAACACCATACACTTCTCCAGAGTGGCTGTTGGCAATTTACATCCCGCCCATCAGCATAACAAGGCTCCCAGTTCTCCATGGCCTGTCCTGCCTTTCTGGATTTTACACTTTTTTCAGATGCTCCTTTTGACAGGGAGGAAGTGAGACTTCATTGTAGTGCAGATTTCCTTTGCAAGCTTGCTTGGTTGGCCAAAAAGGGCGTATGCGTTTTTTCCTGAATATATTCAGGAAAAAACACATATGCCCTTTTTGGCCAAGTGCATCATTGTCGACGTTCTGAGTGTTTTCATATGTTTTCAATGCAATTCCAGTCTACCTCCTGAAATCGGTTTCCTGCAATTCTGCCTTGCTGTCAGTGCCTCTTCATAGCCTTACCTCAATATACTTTTTGAAAATTGTTGGCCTTTTTAACTCTGCAGGTTTTTGAATTGCCGTGGCCCTTAGCTGCATTTTTCAGCTCTTATTTTTGTGATCTTGCCTCATATCCACAGGATTTCTTCAGGCCCTATTCTTCTTCTGGGGCGCCTTGCTCTGCCTTTGGTTAATTCTTCTTCCTGATGTGAATTAGAGTGACATGTTCCCATTGAAACCGCTACAGCTATTTTCTCACTGGTTCCCCCTATTCCCATTCATCCTCTGCACTAACTGCAGACTGTGCGATACCGGAACGTAAAGGCATTGACTCTCCATGTGGAGATGTTGTTAGTAAAGTGGCTGGAATGTTGATCCGGAGCCCCAGGAGAGGAAAATGAGGTGCGTTTTAGAAACCTTTCCCGATCATATGGTATACCATCCGCTGGATTTCCCATGCATGGTTTAGCTGTAGGAAGATTCCCTTCAACCTGGAGTGTTGGGACCCTTGGAATGAGTAGCATGAAGTATTGCATTAAACTTTCAGCAGTTGCTCACCAAAGCTCACCAATCCTCTCAGCCCCAAGTGTCCAGCCTTATGTCTTATCCAGCTGTGGGTTTATATGTGGTCATTCCAGGTGGCATCACAGCCCCTGAGCGAATTTTGTAAGAATTTTTCTCTCTTTCATTGTTTCTGCGTTTTGGTTTTAAAATTTATTTCTATAATGGGGTTTAGCTCATTTTCACTGCTGTGTTTGGCCGCTCTGCACACACTTGATTCCCTTATGGAGATATATCAATACATGGGTTTTAAGATTCTTATTACTCAGATATATTTCTCTGCGGTGTATAGGGTGTGTTGAGGCCAGTTCATTGAGCAAGGTGTAGATCTTGTCTAATACCTATTTGGTTTATTGAACGGTAGCTGTGCTAATTTCAAACTCTGGTTTTATGCATCACCCCACCTCTCCTTTCCCCTTAAGCTGACATAAGTGTGTTTTCTAAATGTGAGACACTGTTCTGTTTTGTAATTCATTTCTTGTGCAGCCATATTTATCCTCCCTCTATAAGTGATATCTTATGATATGTTTCTTTTTCTGTTTGACTTATTTCAAGTAGTATTATCGGACCTAAATCCACTCTTTATCCTTCTACTAGCCTTATTACATTGATTTCATGGTGAAGAGATATTCCATTGTACATAAGTACCACATTTTCTTTATCCATTGTTCTCTTTCCTGGGATATTTAAGGTGTACTGAAGTTGAGGTTCTTGTAAACAGAGTAGCCCTAAACTGTGGTGTGCTTGTGTCTTGTTGATTTTTAGACTTCCCTAGATATACTTCCGTGATTGGAAGTGCCCTATGCTCTGTAGCTCTGTTTTTTAGATGATTTAGGAACCACCATACACTTCTCCAGAGTGGCTCTCGGCAGTTCACACACTGTCCATCAGCGTATAAAGGCTCCCTGTTCTCCATGGCCTGTCCTGCATTTCTGGTTTTTACAATTTTTTCGGATGGCCCTTTTGACCGGTGGGAAATGAGACTTCTTTGTTGTGCACATTTGCATTGCTTGCTTGCTTGGTTGCCCATAAAGTGCGTATGCGTTTTTTCCTGGATATATTCAGGAAAAAACGCATACTCCCTTATGGGCCAACTGCATCATTGTCGAAATTCTGCCGCTTTTCATGTGCTTTAAAGACGAGTCCAATCTATCTCTTGAAATCTGTTTCTTGCAATTCTGTCTTGCATTCAGATCCTCTTCTTTGCCTTACCTCAACATATTTTGGGACGTTAGTTTTCATTTATAACTCTGCAGGTTTGTGAATTGCAGTGACCCTGAGCTCCATTTTTTAAGTTGCTCTTTTGTGAGCTGGCCTCAAAGCCGCAGGATTGCTTCAGGTCCTATTTTGGCTCCGGCGAGGCGGGCTGAGCCTTTTTTTAATTCTTATTCTTAATGGGAAATTAGAGTGACATGTGCCCGTCCAAACCCCTACAACTATTCTCTCATTGGTTCCCCCTCTTCCCGTTCATCCTCCTCACAATTTGCAAAATGTGTGAAACAGAAGTTTAAATGTGCTGATTCTCTAAGTGGGGAGATTCTAAGTAACGTGGCTGGAATGATGAACAGGAGCACCAGGAGAGGATAAATGAGGTGCATTTTAGACACATCTCCCAATCACATGGTGTACAGTCCTCTGGGTTTTCCATGCATGTTTTCGCTGTAGGAAGATCCCTTGAACCTGCAGATTTGGGACCCATTGAATGGGTACCAGGTAGTATTACTTTAAAGGGTGTGCATTTCCTCACCCAACCTCATATTTCTCTTAGCGCAAACAGTTTCCAGCCTTATGTCTCATCCTGCTGTGGGTCTAGATGTGTTCAATCCATGTTGCATCACCGTCCCTGAGGAAAAGTTGTAAGAGGTTTTCTCTGTCTCTCTGTCGTTTATTTTTTTCAATTTATTACTATATTGGTTACAGCTGATTTTCAAAGCTCTGTTTCTTGCTGCTGTACATCCACTTGATTCACATACAGAGAGACATCAATAAATTCTTTTTCAGATTCTTACCAGTCATATATATTCTTTTCCAGTGACTTGAGTGTGCTGAGTGCAGTTCTTTTAGCTACCGTGTAGGCCTTGTTGATTATCAGTTTGGTATTTGGAATGGTATCTTTGCTAATTTCAACCTCCTGGATGATGCCTCACCCCTCCCCACCTTTCCCGTTTAGCAGCCTTACGCGTGTTTTCTACATATTTGACTATGTTTTTGTTTTGTAATTTATTTCATGTGTAGCCATTTTGAATTCCACCTTTAAGTGATATCTTATGATATGTGTCTTTTTCTTTTTGAGTTATGTCACTTAGAATGATCATACGTAACTCCTCCGGAGTTGTTACAACTGGCCATATTTCATTGACTTCCAGGCTGAGTAATATTCCACTCTACATAAGTACCACATCTCTATCCATTTTTTCCCTCCAGAGACATTTAAGTTATATCCTAGTCGAGGATCTTTTAAACAGAGAGGCAGTAAACATTGGGGTGCCTGTGTCCTCTCGATTTTTGTTTTTCCCAAGACATACGCCCATGAGTGCAAGTGCCCTATGCTCTGTAGCTCATTTTTTAGATGCTTTAGTAAACATAATACACTTCTCCAGAATGGCCATTGGCAATATACATTTCCACTATAAGCCTCACAGGGCTCCCTCTTCTCCTTGCCCTGTCCTGCATTTCTGGTGTTTACACTTTATGAGGATGGCTCTTCTGACTGATGCGAAGTGATATCTTTTGTAGTATTGATTTCCAGTGCCCACCTGTTTGGTTGGCTAAAAAAGTGTATGCCCTTTTCTTGAATATATACAGAAAAAAACGCATACAGCCTTTTTGGCCAACTGCAATGTTGGCAATGTTCAGCCCCTTTTCTTGTGCTTAATGGTGAGTCCTTTCTACCTCCTCAAATCCCTTTCCTGCCATTCTCCCTTGCTTACCAATCCTTTTCTCTGACTTTCCTCAAGACATTTTTCAGTGATAGATATTTTCAACTCTGCAGTTTCGTGAATTTTACTGCCCCTGAGTTCCATTGTTCAACTTGTGTTTATGGGAACTGGCCACAAAGCAGTGGGATTTCCTCAAGCCCTATACTGTTTCCATGGGCAACCCTAGCCTTTGGTCAATTCGTCTTCCTGATTGGAAATTAGAGTGACATGTGCCTGTCTGAACACCTAGGACTTGTCTCTCATTGTTCCTCATCCTTCCGCTTCATCCTCTGGACAAATTCCAAACTGTATGCAACAGGATGTTGACAGTGCTGACATCTCCAAGTGGGGAGACTGTTAGTAAAGACGCTGGAGGGGTGAACCCGAGCACCAGGAGATGAGGAGATGAGATGCCTTTTCCAAACTCTTCCCGATCAGACGGTATACCATCCTCTGTGTGTGACAGACATGTTTTAGCAGTAGGAAGAGTCCCATTCATGTAAGGAGAACACCAGGGCTTTTTCAAAATCAGTGTCTCCCCAAAACCCAAACTGGGGAATTTTTTAAGCTACGGCTACACTTATGTTCATTAAGGGCCTTGGGAAGTAGGCAGAGTCCAAACTTTAGATGATTGAAGTCTTCAGGGTCAGAAGCACTCACCACTGGCTTCCCTTAGGTTACACTTTAACTGTCATTGATAGATGATGTCAATAAAAATATCTATTCTTTTTCCGATTATTTCCCCTTATAGGTTATTGCAAAATATTGAGTGTAGTTCCCTGTGCTATACAGTGGTTCCTTGTTGATGATCTATTTTATACATAGCAGTGTGTATGTGTTAATTCCAAACTGTTAATTTATCCCTCCTCCCACCTTTCCCCTTTGGTAATAATAAATTATAAGATTTTATACTTCTCAGAAATGGGGGAGCTGAAAGAGAGGTATCATTTTCAATGGAAAAGCATTTAAAACAAGATTGAAGCTTTAACCAAGATTATTAGATGTACATCCTTGGAAAGAAATCACTTCATTTCTCTAATATTGACCTGACAAATAAGACAAACCTTTTCACTGAACTTGCTTATGATAAAGTGATGGAAATATCAAATGGAAGTGTTAGAAACATCTTATTTTACCCGAGCCTTATAAACTGTTCTATGTTAACTACAGTTTGGCTCACACATCTGTTCATTGAAGTTACAATAGTCTCAATTTCTGTTACTGATCCTCCAGAGTGGACCCCAACAAGTGTCCCCCTGCCCAGTGTCATTGGGGCCAACAGATCGAGACTGAGTTTGGTTCACAAGCAAAGGAAACTTTATATTTTGATCAGAGAATGGAGAGGTGAGAGCATGCACTACCCCGTGGGCTGTGGGCTGGGCTGCTGTGTAGAGATCCTGTCAGAGTCAGTGGGAGGGAGGGGGCGGAGCACTCGAGGGCCGGGTTGGCTGCAGCTCAGGCTCTATATCTCGGAGTCTGCACTGGGCCCCAGGAGCTGAGGTGTCGACCCAGCCATTCTGCACTAGGAAATCTGGTCTGAAGTGCCGGGTGTGGAACCTCTGCATGCGGGACCCTAGGAGCACGTGAAATTAGACAAAGCACAAAGGATAAAAAAGGTCAGACTTGACTTTATTGCCCAGATTCTATTTTTATCTCCCAGGGATTTTTAATGGGCTTTGCTGGGGACAAACCCCTCCTCTGCCTTTTGTCCCATTCCTCATTCTTGGAGTGCTGAGGGTGCAGACCCTTCTTCTGTAACTGCTGAGTGCTGAGTTGGGAGCCCTCATACCAGGGGATGAGGGTCAGAACTTCTCCCCAGCAGCCTCCAGGTGACGTTGATTGGCCCCAGGACCCCTGCCTCCCTGCTCGTCCGCCTGAGCACCAGCATTGGAAGTGTTATAGATTCTAATGACCTTTAAGGGTTCAGGAAAGAGATGTGCTGTGGGGACGCTGTGGGGGCCGGTTTCACCCCACCCCACATTTGTTTGGCCACCTTAGGCTGACCGTTTCTGCCAGCCTAGATGCTCTGACCAGTAGTCTGCTCTTTCTTCAATTAGGCCCCTGAATTAACGTAAAAACAGCACCAGGTGTCAGAGCCCTGCCCGCTCAACTCCCAGACAGTCCAGGGTCAGTGGTGATCAAGGACCATGATGGCCACTGAGTCAACAGCATTTTGAAGTAAACAGGAGTCCAGCCGGTCTTATTGGCCACCATCATCACGGTGTCTGTAGGCTTTTCTATGGTGACAGTGTGATATACGTTTCCCCCGCCAAGATTATTAGCTCCCCTCCGGGTGCAGTAAGTCCTGCAAGCAGTAGTCTACTCATTCGGGACACACTATTGTTGTTTTATGAGAGAAACTCCAGGTCAAGTGATGTTCACACGAGTCGTCATGGTGCCCTGTTGCCCCCGGTTATCTCTCTGGATGTTGGAGTTGGAGGGCCTCCTCACTCGAGGTCGGTGTGCCCACGGAGCGAACCCTGCAACTTCAGGGCATGGTTGGTGATTAGGATCACCACGTGGGGTCCTTTTCCCTTAGGAGGGAGGTGGCCTTTTGGGCTGCTGATTTCCAGGTTTTTAGATACCGCCAGTATCTTGGCCAGATGTGGCAGTGGGCCAAGCCCCTTGGTGACTCTATTTTATCTTACCTGGATGGCATTCTTGCATTGTTCCATTTCAAGTGGTCCCAGTTTTTGCACTAATTCTCCAATGGCGACTCACCTTTCACCGGGAATGGAAAGGTCAAAGGGTTTAGCTCAATTAGGGAGTTCCAGGGCAAGGGTCTGAATTGACTGCTCTTTCCATTCTTGAAAGGCCACTTCTGGATTCTGTTCAAAAGGATCATCATCTTTTCCTTTCAGTGTTTCATATAGAGGCCCAGCTAGTAGACTGTAGTTAGGGATCCAGAAGCAGCAAACCCTGGCCTCCCCAGGAACCCCTAAGCTGTCTTCTAGTTTTAGAAAGGGGTAAGGCTGCAAATGGTTTCTTCCCTTTCCTGGGATGGGCTTCTCCGACCTTCTGTGAGAATGAAGCCCAGGCAGGTCACCGCAGTCTGTGATATTTGAGCTTTTTCTTGGACAACTTCTATCCTTTATTGGCTTGGTAGTTCAGAGGCCTCCTTAGTAGGGCTGGCGATCAGAATGTCGTCTGCATATTGAAGGAGGGTTTCCTTTTCTAGAGGTAGAACTTTTCGGTCTTTAGCTAAGCTTTCCCCAAAGATGGTGTGGGAATTTTTGAACCCTTGGGGCAAGACGGCCCGGAAGTATTGTTTTAGTTGTATGTTGAGTCCTGCCACTCACAAGCCAAAATTTCTTGTGACTCTGGGACTAATGGAATACAAAAGAAGGCATCATTGAAGACTAATACAGAATACCATGTCCTGGTGGTTGGTAGAATGACCAGCAGGGTGTAGGAAATGGAGCAACTGGAGGTATATCCTCGGTGGCTTCACTGACTGTCCTGACATCCTTTACCAGGTCCCCAGCAGCCCATGGGGCTCTCGTGGTCAGGCCAATCCCAGGATATGGAGCTCTCCTGGGCAGGTACCCCACCCCCAACCCAGCCCACGGGGCTCTCATGGTCAGGCCTCTCCCAGGATACAGAGCTACCCTTGCAGGTACCGTGGCAGGGCTGGGCACACAGGAACTGTGCACATAGCCCTCATTGAAGAGCACCCCCATCTCACCTGTCGCTCAGAGCTGACACAGAGCACCTCAGAGCAGGACTTGAACTAACAAACAGCAGCTCCGACAGGTCTGTGACCCTGGGCATCACTCTGTGTGGCCTCCCTCCACCTGGTCTTCCAGAGACTTCCACTGCACCCGGGGCACCAAGCCTCTGTCTCCAACCACCACCCACCCCTCCTCTCCCTGACTCCTGGGTTCCTCTCATTAGGAGAGGGTTTTCTTGAAGTTGTCTCCCACTCATGGGCCAGATAAAATGATTAGAAAACAAGCCAAAGCTGCAGCCCCTTGTCTATCCTGACTCTCAGGAGCCCACACCTGTTCCTTGGACCTGGCCGGTTCAGCAAGTTCCATTTTCTGCAACTGTGAGCCCCTGAGGGGTGATGATTGGCTGACCTGGGCAGCCTTACCATGCCGGCCAGCCCTCCCCAGGTGTGCCTGGGTTGAGATCAATATAAATACCACTCCAGGCAGCAAGAGCCCCTGCAGCTGTGCCTGACGCCATTTTCTCTGCCCTGTCAGCAGTCTCGGGGCTGGGCTGGTGGGAGGGAGTGAGAGGCCACGGCTTTGTGGGTGGCCCAGTGTGAGTGGGGCTCTGCTGGACTTTCTGCAGCAGTTGCCAGGCTGCCACCTGCTAAAGAAGAGGATGTGTCACCCATACCTGCTGCTGGAATTTCTCCCTGGGCAGAGGTGAGGAAGGAAAAAAGCAGTGGGGGCAGGGACAGGACGGGTATCTCAGGCAGGGAAATGGAAATCTTCCAGAAGAGCACCCAGGGACAGGACCATCCTGGCTGGCCTGCAGGCACCAAGTCAGCTGGCATGCTGTCACTCGTGTGGCTCCATGGCCCTTCCTCTAGGCTTTCAAGTCCTTGTATATATTCAGGTGTTTTACCTGGGAAGGGTGGGAACAGTTCAGCAGCAACTGGCCTGGGGCTCAGCTCACGTTCACTCACAGATGCCTCGGCACAGTGCCCCAGCTTTGCAATGAGTACGCTTGTGTGGGGGCTGCTGGCTGAATGGGAGACGATTCCCCACCACTGACCAACTTCAGAATTGTTTACAACTGGAGCAAGTGCCCTGATACGGTTTTCCTCTGAGTAACTGGTGGGTTCTGTTTTTTTTTTTTTCTCTTTTTCGTTTTTGGTTCAAGGTAGATTTTATTCCTCTTTTTTGTATTTACAGATATAAGCATGGAAATAATTTATTCATATAAATACATGTATGTGAAGGGAATAATTGTTTTTTCTGTTTTATTTTTTAAATTTTATTTCTTTTTAATTTTGAATTTTATTTTATATTTTTATACAGCAGGTTCTTATTGGTTATCTATTTTATACATATAAATGTTTACATGCCAATCCCAATCTCTCAGCTCCTCCCACCACCACCCCCCCAAGAGCTTTCCCCCCTTGTTGTCCATACGATTGTTGTCTACATCTGTTGCTCTATTTATGCCTTGCAAAACGGTTAATCTGTACAGTTTTTCTAGGTTCCACATATATGCATGAATATACAAGATTTGTTTTTCTCTTTCTGACTTACTTCACTCTGTATGACAGTCTCTAGATCCATCGACGTCTCTACAAATGACCCAATTTCATTCCTTTCATGGCTTAGTAATATTCCATTTTATATATGTACCACATCTTTATGCATTCGTCTGTCTGTGGGCATTTAGGTTGCTTCCATTACCTCGATATTGTAAATAGTGATGCAATGAACATTGCGGTGAATGTCTCTTTTTGATTTCTGGTTTTGTCTGGGTATATGTCCAGTACTGGGATTGCTGTATCATATGGTAATTCTATTATTAGTTTCTTAAGACTCCATATTGTTCTCCATAGTGACTGTATCAATTTATATTCCCAACAATAGTGGAAGAGGCTTCCTTTTCCCCACACCCTTTCCAGCAATTGTTGTTTGTAGATTTTCAGATGATGCCCATTCTAACAGGTGTGAGGTGATACCTCATTGTTGAGTCCATTTCGTTGAGCAAGGGGTAGGTCTTGTCTATTACATATTTGGCTTATGGAACGGTATCTGTGCTAATTTCAAACTCTGGTTTTATGCAGCACCCCAACTCACCTTTCCCCTTAAGCAAGCATAAGTTGGTTTTCTAAACTTGAGACCCTGTTCTGTTTTGTAATTCAGTTCATGTGTAGCCAAGTTTACATTCCATGTATTAGTGATACCTTATGATGTTTCTTTATCTGTGTGACTTATTTCACTTAGAATCATCGTGCCTCAATCCACTCATTATGCGGGTACAGGCCTGGTGACACAGATTTCATTGCTGAGTGGTATTCTGTTGTACGTTAAGTACCGCAACTTCTTTATCAATTATTTGCTCTCTGGGATACTTAACTTGTACCATAGAAGAGGTTCCTGTAAACAGAGCCGTCCCAAATTTTGGGGTGGCTGTGTCTTTTTGATTTTAATTTCCCTAAGCTATAGGACCATAAGTGGAAATGCCCTAGACTCTGTTGCTTTGTTTTTCAGATGTATCAGGAAACACCATACACTTCTCCAGAGTGGCTGTTGGCAATTTACATCCCGCCCATCAGCATAACAAGGTTCCTTTATCCCCATGGCCTGTCTTGCCTTTCTGCATTTTCCACTTTTTTCAGATGGCTCTTTAAACCGGGGGGAAGTGACACTTCATAGTAGTTCGGATTTCCATTGCAAGCTTGCTTGGTTTGCCAAAAAGGGCGTATGCGTTTTTTCCTGAATATATTCAGGAAAAAACGCATACGCCCTTTTTGGCCAAGTGCATCATTGTGGACGTTCTGCCTCTTTTCCTATGCTTTACATGCAATTCCAGTCTACCTCCTGAAATCGGTTTCCTGCAATTCTGCCCCGCTTTCAAGTCCTCTTGGCAGCCTTACTTCAATATATTTTTGGATGATAGCTGTCATTTATAACTCTGCAGGTTTGTGAATTACAGTGCCCCTGAGCTCCTTTCTTCAACTCGCTTTCTGGTGAGCTGGCCGCAACACCGCAGGATTGCTTCAGGCCCTAGTGTGGTTCCGGCATGGCACGCTGAGCCTTTGGTTAATTCCCCTTCCTGGTGGGAAATGAGAGTTAAATTTGCCCGTCCAGACACCTCCAGCTAGTCTCTCATTGGTTCTCCCTATTCCTGTTCATTTTCCGCAGAAATTGCAAACTGGGCCAAACAGGAGGTTAAAGGCACTGACTCTCCAAGTGGGGAGAGTGTTAGTAAAGCGTCTGGAATGTTGCACCCGAGTACCAGGGGACGAAACCTGAGACACATTTGAACACGTTTCCCGATCACACGGTGGATCATACTCTGGGTTCCACATGCATGTTTTAGCTGAAGGAAGAATCCCGTAAACCTGGAGATTTGAGACCCATGGAATGGGTACCATGCAATATGATTTCATAGGGTCTGCATGTGTTCACCGAACCTCACCAATCCTATCACTGCAGCATTTATGCCGCTGTACACACGCTTGATTCTCTTTCGGAGACATATAAATCCATAGGTTTTAAGATTCTTACTAGTCAGGTATATTCTTAGGCGTTTAATATGGTGTGTAGAGTCCACTTCGTTGAGCAAGGAGTAGCTCTTGTCTATTACATATTTGGCTTATGGAACGGTATCTGTGCTAATTTCAATCTCTGGTTTTATGCAGCACCCCAACTCACCTTTCCCCTTAAGCAAGCATAAGTTGGTTTTCTACATTTGAGACCCTGTTCTGTTTTGTAATTCTGTTCCTGTGTAGCCAAGTTTACATTCCGTGTAGTAGTGATATCTTATGATGTTTCTTTTTCTGTGTGACTTATTTCACTTAGAATCATCGTACCTGAATCCACTCATTATGCTGCTACGGGCCTGATGACATAGATTTCATTGCTGAGTGATATTGCATTGTATGTACCTACCACAACTTCTTTATCCATTTTTCACTTTCTGTGATATTGAACTCGTACTGTAAACGAGGTTCTTGTAAACAGAGCTGTCCCAAACTTTGGGGTGGCTGTGCCTTTTTGATTCTAATTTCCCTAAGCTATAGGACCATAAGTGGAAGTGCCCTAGGCTCTGTTGCTTTGTTTTGTAGATGTTTCAGGAAACACCATACACTTCTCCAGAGTGGCTGTTGGCAATTTACATCTCGCCCATCAGCATAATAAGGCTCCCAGTTCTCCATGGCCTGTCCTGCCTTTCTGGATTTTACACTATTTTCCGATGGCCCTTTTGACCGGGGGGCAGTGAGACTTCATTGTAGTGCAGATTTCCTTTGCAAGCTTGCTTGGTTGGCCAAAAAGGGCGTATGCGTTTTTTCCTGAATATATTCAAGAAAAAACGCATACGCCCTTTTTGGCCAAGTGCATCATTGTGGACGTTCTGCCTCTTTTCCTATGCTTTACATGCAATTCCAGTCTACCTCCTGAAATCGGTTTCCTTCAATTCTGCCCCGCTTTCAAGTCCTCTTGGCAGCCTTACTTCAATATATTTTTGGACGATAGCTGTCATTTATAACTCTGCAGGTTTGTGAATTACAGTGCCCCTGAGCTCCTTTCTTCAACTCGCTTTCTTGTGAGCTGGCCGCAACACCGCAGCATTGTTTCAGGCCCTAGTGTGGTTCCGGCATGGCACGCTGAGCCTTTGGTTAATTCCTCTTCCTGGTGGGAAATGAGAGTTAAATTTGCCCGTCCAGACACCTCCAGCTAGTCTCTCATTGGTTCTCCCTATTCCTGTTCATTTTCCGCAGAAATGGCAAACTGGGCCAAACAGGAGTTTAAAGGCACTGACTCTCCAAGTGGGGAGAGTGTTAGTAAAGCGACTGGAATGTTGCACCCGAGTACCAGGGGACGAAAACTGAGACACATTTGAACACGTTTCCCGATCACATGGTGGATCATACTCTGGGTTCCACATGCATGTTTTAGCTGAAGGAAGAATCCCTTAAACCTGGAGAGTTGAGACCCATGGAATGGGTACCATGCAATATGACCTCAAAGGGTCTGCATTTGCTCACCGAACCTCACCAATCCTATCACTGCTGCGTTTATGCCGCTGTACACACGCTTGATTCTCTTTCAGAGACATAGAAATCTATAGGTTTTAAGATTCTTACTGGTCAGGTATATTCTTAGGCGTTTAATATGGGGTGTAGAGTCCACTTCGTTGAGCAAGGAGTAACTCTTGTCTATTACATATTTGGCTTATGGAACGGTATCTGTGCTAATTTCAATCTCTGGTTTTATGCAGCACCCCAACTCACCTTTCCCCTTAAGCAAGCATAAGTTGGTTTTCTACATTTGAGACCCTGTTCTGTTTTGTAATTCAGTTCCTGTGTAGCCAAGTTTACATTCCGTGTAGTAGTGATATCTTATGATGTTTCTTTTTCTGTGTGACTTATTTCACTTAGAATCATCGTACCTGAATCCACTCATTATGCTGCTACGGGCCTGATGATATAGATTTCATTGCTGAGTGATATTGCATTGTACGTAAGTACCACAACTTCTTTATCCATTTTTTACTTTCTGTGATATTGAACTTGTAGTGTAAACGAGGTTCTTGTAAACAGAGCCGTCCCAAACTTTGGGGTGGCTGTGTCTTTTTGATTTTAATTTCCCTAAGCTATAGAACCGTAAGTGGAAGTGCCCTAGGCTCTGTTGCTTTGTTTTTTAGATGTTTCAGGAAACACCATACACTTCTCCAGAGTGGCTGTTGGCAATTTACATCCCGCCCATCAGCATAACAAGGCTCCCAATTCTCCATGGCCTGTCCTGCCTTTCTGGATTTTACACTTTTTTCAGATGGCCCTTTTGACTGGGGTGCAGTGAGACTTCATTGTAATGCAGATTTCCTTTGCAAGCTTGCTTGGTTGGCCAAAAAGGGCGTATGCGTTTTTTCCTGAATATATTCAGGAAAAAACGCATACGCCCTTTTTGGCCAAGTGCATCATTGTGGACGTTCTGCCTCTTTTCCTATGCTTTACATGCAATTCCAGTCTACCTCCTGAAATCGGTTTCCTGCAATTCTGCCCCGCTTTCAAGTCCTCTTGGCAGCCTTACTTCAATATATTTTTGGACGATAGCTGTCATTTATAACTCTGCAGGTTTGTGAATTACAGTGCCTCTGAGCTCCTTTCTTCAACTCGCTTTCTTGTGAGCTGGCTGCAACACCGCAGCATTGCTTCAGGCCCTAGTGTGGTTCTGGCATGGCACGCTGAGCCTTTGGTTAATTCCTCTTCCTGGTGGGAAATGAGAGTTAAATTTGCCCGTCCAGGCACCTCCAGCTAGTCTCTCATTGGTTCTCCCTATTCCTGTTCATTTTCAGCAGAAATGGCAAACTGGGCCAAACAGGAGGTTAAAGGCACTGACTCTCCAAGTGGGGAGAGTGTTAGTAAAGCGTCTGGAATGTTGCACCCGAGTACCAGGGGACGATACCTGAGACACATTTGAACACGTTTCCCGATCACACGGTGGATCATACTCTGGGTTACACATGCATGTTTTAGCTGAAGGAAGAATCCCGTAAACCTGGAGAGTTGAGACCCATGGAATGGGTACCATGCAATATGACTTCAAAGGGTCTGGATTTGCTCACTGAACCTCACCAATCCTATCACTGCTGCGTTTATGCCGCTGTACACACGCTTGATTCTCTTTCAGAGACATAGAAATCTATAGGTTTTAAGATTCTTACTGGTCAGGTATATTCTTAGGCGTTTAATATGGGTTGTAGAGTCCACTTCGTTGAGCAAGGAGTAGCTCTTGTCTATTACATATTTGGCTTATGGAACGGTATCTGTGCTAATTTCAATCTCTGGTTTTATGCAGCACCCCAACTCACCTTTCCCCTTAAGCAAGCATAAGTTGGTTTTCTACATTTGAGACCCTGTTCTGTTTTGTAATTCATTTCCTGTGTAGCCAAGTTTACATTCCGTGTAGTAGTTATATCTTATGATGTTTCTTTTTCTGTGTGACTTATTTCACTTAGAATCATCGTACCTGAATCCACTCATTATGCTGCTACGGGCCTGATGACATAGATTTCATTGCTGAGTGATATTGCATTGTACGTAAGTACCACAACTTCTTTATCCATTTTTTTCTTTCTGTGATATTGAACTTGTAGTGTAAACGAGGTTCTTGTAAACAGAGCCGTCCCAAACTTTGGGGTGGCTGTGTCTTTTTGATTTTAATTTCCCTAAGCTATAGAACCGTAAGTGGAAGTGCCCTAGGCTCTGTTGCTTTGTTTTTTAGATGATTCAGGAAACACCATACACTTCTCCAGAGTGGCTGTTGGCAATTTACATCCCGCCCATCAGCATAACAAGGCTCCCAGTTCTCCATGGCCTGTCCTGCCTTTCTGGATTTTATACTTATTTCCGATGGCCCTTTTGACCGGGGGGCAGTGAGACTTCATTGTAGTGCAGATTTCCTTTGCAAGCTTGCTTGGTTGGCCAAAAAGGGCGTATGCGTTTTTTCCTGAATATATTCAGGAAAAAACGCATACGCCCTTTTTGGCCAAGTGCATCATTGTGGACGTTCTGCCTCTTTTCCTATGCTTTACATGCAATTCCAGTCTACCTCCTGAAATCGGTTTCCTGTAATTCTGCCCCGCTTTCAAGTCCTCTTGGCAGCCTTACTTCAATATATTTTTGGACGATAGCTGTAATTTTTAACTCTGCAGGTTTGTGAATGACAGTGCCCGTGAGCTCCTTTCTTCAACTCGCTTTCTTCTGAGCTGGCCGCAACACCGCAGGATTGCTTCAGGCCCTAGTGTGGTTCCGGCATGGCACGCTGAGCCTTTGGTTAATTCCTCTTCCTGGTGGGAAATGAGAGTTAAATTTGCCCGTCCAGACACCTCCAGATAGTCTCTCATTGGTTCTCCCTATTCCTGTTCATTTTCCGCAGAAATTGCAAACTGGGCCAAACAGGAAGTTAAAGGCACTGACTCTCCAAGTGGGGAGAGTGTGAGTAAAGCGTCTGGAATGTTGCACCCGGGTACCAGGGGACGAAATCTGACACATTTGAACACATTTCCCGATCACACGGTGGATCATACTCTGGGTTCCACATGCATGTTTTAGCTAAAGGAAGAATCCCTTAAACCTGGAGAGTTGAGACCCATGGAATGGGTACCATGCAATATGACTTCAAAGGGTCTGCATTTGCTCACCGATCCTCACCAATCCTATCACTGCTGCGCTTATGCCACTGTACACACGCTTGGTTCTCTTTCGGAGACATATAAATCCATAGGTTTTAAGATTCTTACTAGTCAGGTATATTCTTAGACGTTTAATATGGGGTGTTGAGTCCTCTTCGTTGAGCAAGGAGTAGCTCTTGTCTATTACATATTTGGCTTATGGAACGGTATCTGTGCTAATTTCAATCTCTGGTTTTATGCAGCACCCCAACTCACCTTTCCCCTTAAGCAAGCATAAGTTGGTTTTCTACATTTGAGACCCTGTTCTGTTCTGTAATTCTGTTCCTGTGTAGCCAAGTTTACATTCCGTGTAGTAGTGATATCTTATGATGTTTCTTTTTCTGTGTGACTTATTTCACTTAGAATCATCGTACCTGAATCCACTCATTATGCTGCTACAGGCCTGATGACATAGATTTCATTGCTGAGTGATATTGCATTGTATGTACCTACCACAACTTCTTTATCCATTTTTCGCTTTCTGTGATATTGAACTCGTACCGTAAACGAGGTTCTTGTAAACAGAGCCGTCCCAAACTTTGGGGTGGCTGTGTCTTTTTGACTTTATTTTCCCTAAGCTATACGACCATAAGTGGAAGTGCCCTAGGCTCTGTTGCTTTGTTTTGTAGATGTTTCAGGAAACACCATACACTTCTCCAGAGTGGCTGTTGGCAATTTACATCTCGCCCATCAGCATAATAAGTTTCCCAGTTCTCAATGGCATGTCCTGCCTTTCTCGATTTTACACTATTTTCCGATGGCCCTTTTGACCGGGGGGCAGTGAGACTTCATTGTAGTGCAGATTTCCTTTGCAAGCTTGCTTGGTTGACCAAAAAGGGCGTATGCGTTTTTTCCTGAATATATTCAGGAAAAAACGCATACGCCCTTTTTGGCCAAGTGCATCATTGTGGACGTTCTGCCTCTTTTCCTATGCTTTACATGTAATTCCAGTCTACCTCCTGAAATCGGTTTCCTACAATTCTGCCCCGCTTTCAAGTCCTCTTGGCAGCCTTACTTCAATAGATTTTTGGACGATAGCTGTCATTTATAACTCTGCAGGTTTGTGAATTACAGTGCCCCTGAGCTCCTTTCTTCAACTCGCTTTCTTGTGAGCTGGCCGCAACACCGCAGGATTGCTTCAGGCCCTAGTGTGGTTCCGGCATGGCACACTGAGCCTTTGGTTAATTCCTCTTCCTGGTGGGAAATGAGAGTTAAATTTGCCCGTCCAGACACCTCCAGCTAGTCTCTCATTGGTTCTCCCTATTCCTGTTCATTTTCCGCAGAAATTGCAAACTGGGCCAAACAGGAGGTTAAAGGCACTGACTCTCCAAGTGGGGAGAGTGTTAGTAAAGCGTCTGGAATGTTGCACCCGAGTACCAGGGGACGAAACCTGAGACACATTTGAACACGTTTCCCGATCACACGGTGGATCATACTCTGGGTTCCACATGCATGTTTTAGCTGAAGGAAGAATCCCTTAAACCTGGAGAGTTGAGACCCATGGAATGGGTACCATGCAATATGACTTCAAAGGGTCTGCATTGGCTCACCGAACCTCACCAATCCTATCACTGCTGCGCTAATGCACTGTACACACGCTTGATTCTCTTTCGGAGACATATAAATCCATAGGTTTTAAGATTCTTACTAGTCAGGTATATTCTTATGCGTTTAATATGGGGTGTAGAGTCCACTTCGTTGAGCAAGGAGTAGCTCTTGTCTATTACATATTTGGCTTATGGAACGGTATCTGTGCTAATTTCAATCTCTGGTTTTATGCAGCACCCCAACTCACCTTTCCCCTTAAGCAAGCATAAGTTGGTTTTCTACATTTGAGACCCTGTTCTGTTTTGTAATTCAGTTCCTGTGTAGCCAAGGTTACATTCCGTGTAGTAGTTATATCTTATGATGTTTCTTTTTCTGTGTGACTTATCTCACTTAGAATCATCGTACCTGAATCCACTCATTATGCTGCTACGGGCCTGATGATATAGATTTCATTGCTGAGTGATATTGCCTTGTACGTAAGTACCACAAATTCTTTATACATTTTTCACCTTCTGTGATATTGAATTTGTAATGTAAATGAGGTTCTTGTAAACAGAGCCGTCCCAAATTTTGGGGTGGCTGTGTCTTTTTGATTTTAATTTCCCTAAGCTATAGGACCATAAGTGGAAGTGCCCTAGGCTCTGTTGCTTTGTTTTGTAGATGTTTCAGGAAACACCATACACTTCTCCAGAGTGGCTGTTGGCAATTTACATCCCGCCCATCAGCATAACAAGGCTCCCAGTTCTCCATGGCCTGTCCTGCCTTTCTGGATTTTATACTTTTATCAGATGGCCCTTTGACCGGGGGGCAGTGAGACTTCATTGTAGTGCAGATTTCCTTTGCAAGCTTGCTTGGTTGGCCAAAAAGGGCGTATGCGTTTTTTCCTGAATATATTCAGGAAAAAACGCATACGCCCTTTTTGGCCAAGTGCATCATTGTGGACGTTCTGCCTCTTTTCCTATGCTTTACATGCAATTCCAGTCTACCTCCTGAAATCGGTTTCCTGCAATTCTGCCCCGCTTTTGAGTCCTCTTGGCAGCCTTACTTCAATATATTTTTGGACGATAGCTGTTATTTTTAACTCTGCAGGTTTGTGAATGACAGTGCCCCTGAGCTCCTTTCTTCAACTCGCTTTCTTCTGAGCTGGCCGCAACACCGCAGGATTGCTTCAGGCCCTAGTGTGGTTCCGGCATGGCACGCTGAGCCTTTGGTTAATTCCTCTTCCTGGTGGGAAATGAGAGTTAAGTTTGCCCGTCCAGACACCTCCAGATAGTCTCTCATTGGTTCTCCCTATTCCTGTTCATTTTCCGCAGAAATGGCAAACTTGGCCAAATAGGAGGTTAAAGGCACTGACTCTCCAAGTGGGGAGAGTTTTAGTAAAGCGTCTGGAATGTTACACCCGAGTACCAGGGGACAAATCTGAGACACATTTGAACACGTTTCCCGATCACACGGTGGATCATACTCTGGGTTCCACATGCATGTTTTAGCTGAAGGAAGAATCCCGTAAACCTGGAGAGTTGAGACCCATTAAATGGGTACCATGCAGTATGACTTCAAAGGGTCTGCGTTTGCTCACCGAACCTCACCAATCCTATCACTGCTGCGTTTATGCCCCTGTACACACGCTTGATTCTCTTTCGGAGACATATGAATCCATAGGTTTTAAGATTCTTACTAGTCAGGTATATTCTTAGGCGTTTAATATGGGGTGTAGAGTCCACTTCGCTGAGCAAGGAGTAGCTCTTGTCTATTACATATTTGGCTTATGGAATGGTATCTGTGCTAATTTCAATCTCTGGTTTTATGCAGCACCCCAACTCACCTTTCCCCTTAAGCAAGCATAAGTTGGTTTTCTACATTTGAGAACCTGTTCTGTTTTGTAATTCAGTTCCTGTGTAGCCAAGGTTACATTCCGTGTAGTAGTGATATCTTATGATGTTTCTTTTTCTGTGTGACTTATTTCACTTAGAATCATCGTACCTGAATCCACTCATTATGCTGCGATGGGCTTGATGATATACATTTCATTGCTGAGTGATATTGCATTGTACGTAAGTACCTCAAAGTCTTTATCCATTTTTCGCTTTCTGTGATATTGAACTTGTACCGTAAACGAGGTTCTTGTAAACAGAGCCGTCCCAAACTTTGGGGTGGCTGTGTCTTTTTGATTTTAATTTCCCTAAGCTATAGGACCATAAGTGGAAGTGCCCTAGGCTCTGTTGCTTTGTTTTGTAGATGTTTCAGGAAACACCATACACTTCTCCAGAGTGGCTGTTGACAATTTACATCCCGCCCATCAGCATAACAAGGCTCCCAGTTCTCCATGGCCTGTCCTGCCTTTCTGGATTTTATACATTTTTCAGATGGCCCTTTTGACCGGGGAGCAGTGAGACTTCATTGTAGTGCAGATTTCCTTTGCAAGCTTGCTTGTTTGGCCCAAAAGGGCGTATGCGTTTTTTCCTGAATATATTCAGGAAAAAACGCATACGCCCTTTTTGGCCAAGTGCATCATTTTGGACGTTCTGCCTCTTTTCCTATGCTTTATATGCAATTCCAGTCTACCTCCTGAAATCGGTTTCCTACAATTCTGCCCCGCTTTCAAGTCCTCTTGGCAGCCTTACTTCAATACATTTTTGGACGATAGCTGTCATTTATAACTCTGCAGGTTTGTGAATTACAGTGCCCCTGAGCTCCTTTCTTCAACTCGCTTTCTTGTGAGCTGGCCGCAACACCGCAGCATTGCTTCAGTTCCTAGTGTGGTTCCGCAATGGCACGCTGAGCCTTTGGTTAATTCCTCTTCCTGGTGGGAAATGAGAGTTAAATTTGCCCGTACAGGCACTTCCAGCTAGTCTCTCATTGGTTCTCCCTATTCCTGTTCATTTTCCGCAGAAATGGCAAACTGGGCCAAACAGGAGGTTAAAGGCACTGACTGTCCAAGTGGGGAGAGTGTTAGTAAAGCGACTGGAATGTTGCACCCGAGTACCAGGGGATGAAAACTGAGACACATTTGAACACGTTTCCCGATCACATGGTGGATCATACTCTGGGTTCCACATGCATGTTTTAGCTGAAGGAAGAATCCCTTAAACCTGGAGAGTTGAGACCCATGGAATGGGTACCATGCAATATGACTTCAAAGGGTCTGCATTTGCTCACCGAACCTCACCAATCCTATCACTGCTGCATTTATGCCGCTGTAGACACGCTTGATTCTCTTTCGGAGACATATAAATCCATAGGTTTTAAGATTCTTACTAGTCAGGTATATTCCTAGACGTTTAATATGGGGTGTTGAGTCCTCTTCGTTGAGCAAGGAGTAGCTCTTGTCTATTACATATTTGGCTTATGGAACGGTATCTGTGCTAATTTCAATCTCTGATTTTATGCAGCACCCCAACTCACCTTTCCCCTTAAGCAAGCATAAGTTGCTTTTCTACATTTGAGACCCTGTTCTGTTTTGTAATTCAGTTCCTGTGTAGCCAAGTTTACATTCTGTGTATTAGTGATATCTTATGATGTTTCTTTTTCTGTGTGACTTATCTCACTTAGAATCATCGTACCTGAATCCACTCATTATGTTGCTACGGGCCTGATGAGATTGATTTCATTGCTGAGTGATATTGCATTGTACGTAAGTACCACAACTTCTTTATCCATTTTTCGCTTTCTGTGAAATTGAACTTGTACCGTAAACGAGGTTCTTGTAAACAGAGCCGTCCCAAACTTTGGGGTGGCTGTGTCTTTTTGATTTTAATTTCCCTAATCTATAGGACCATAAGTGGAAGTGCCCTAGGCTCTGTTGCTTTGTTTTTTAGATGTTTCAGGAAACACCATACACTTCTCCAGAGTGGCTGTTGGCAATTTACATCCCGCCCATCAGCATAACAAGGCTCCCAGTTCTCCATGGCCTGTCCTGCCTTTCTGGATTTTACACTTTTTTAAGATGGCCCTTTTGACCGGCGGGCAGTGAGACTTCATTGTAGTGCAGATTTCCTTTGCAAGCTTGCTTGGTTGGCCAAAAAGGGCGTATGCGTTTTTTCCTGAATATATTCAGGAAAAAACGCATACGCCCTTTTTGGCCAAGTGCATCATTGTGGACGTTCTGCCTCTTTTCCTATGCTTTACATGCAATTCCAGTCTACCTCCTGAAATCGGTTTCCTGCAATTCTGCCCCGCTTTCAAGTCCTCTTGGCAGCCTTACTTCAATATATTTTTGGACGATAGCTGTCATTTATAACTCTGCAGGTTTGTGAATTACAGTGCCCCTGAGCTCCTTTCTTCAACTCGCTTTCTTGTGAGCTGGCCGCAACACCGCAGGATTGCTTCAGGCCCTAGTGTGGTTCCGGCATGGCATGCTGTGCCTTTGGTTAATTCCTCTTCCTGGTGGGAAATGAGAGTTAAATTTGCCCGTCCAGACACCTCCAGCTAGTCTCTCATTGGTTCTCCCTATTCCTGTTCATCTTCCGCAGAAATTGCAAACTGGGCCAAACAGGAGGTTAAAGGCACTGACTCTCCAAGTGGGGAGAGTGTTAGTAAAGCGTCTGGAATGTTGCACCCGAGTACCAGGGGACGAAACCTGAGACACATTTCAACACGTTTCCCGATCACACGGTGGATCATACTCTGGGTTCCACATGCATGTTTTAGCTGAAGGAAGAATCCCTTAAACCTGGAGAGTTGAGACCCATGGAATGGGTACCATGCAATATGACTTCAAAGGGTCTGCATTTGCTCCCCGAACCTCACCAATCCTATCACTGCTGCGCTACTGCACTGTACACACGCTTGATTCTCTCTCGGAGACATATAAATCCATAGGTGTTAAGATTCTTACTAGTCAGGTATATTCTTAGGCGTTTAATATGGGGTGTAGAGTCCACTTCGTTGAGCAAGGAGTAGCTCTTGTCTATTACATATTTGGCTTATGGAACGGTATCTGTGCTAATTTCAATCTCTTGTTTTATGCAGCACCCCAACTCACCTTTCCCCTTAAGCAAGCATAAGTTGGTTTTCTACATTTGAGACCCTGTTCTGTTTTGTATTTCTGTTCCTGGGTAGCCAAGTTTACATTCCATGTAGTAGTGATATCTTATGATGTTTCTTTTTCTGTGTGACTTATTTCACTTAGAATCATCGTACCTGAATCCACTCATTATGGTGCTATGGGCCTGATGACATAGATTTCATTGCTGAGTGATATTGCATTGTACGTAAGTACCACAACTTCTTTATACATTTTTCGCTTTCTGTGATATTGAACTTGTACCGTAAACGAGGTTCTTGTAAACAGAGCCGTCCCAAACTTTGGGGAGGCTGTGTCTTTTTGATTTTAATTTCCCTAAGCTATAGAACCGTAAGTGGAAGTGCCCTAGGCTCTGTTGCTTTGTTTTTTAGATGTTTCAGGAAACACCATACACTTCTCCAGAGTGGCTGTTTGCAATTTACATCCCGCCCATCAGCATAACAAGGCTCCCAGTTCTCAATGGCCTGTCCGGCCTTTCTGGATTTTACACTTTTTTCAGATGGCCCTTTTGACCGGGGGGCAGTGAGACTTCATTGTAGTGCAGATTTCCTTTGCAAGCTTGCTTGGTTGGCCCAAAAGGGCGTATGCGTTTTTTCCTGAATATATTCAGGAAAAAACGCATACGCCCTTTTTGGCCAAGTGCATCATTGTGGACGTTCTGCCTCTTTTCCTATGCTTTACATGCAATTCCAGTCTAACTCCTGAAATCAGTTTCCTGCAATTCTGCCCCGCTTTCAAGTCCTCTTGGCAGCCTTACTTCAATATATTTTTGGACGATAGCTGTCATTTATAACTCTGCAGGTTTGTGAATTACAGTGCCCCTGAGCTCCTTTCTTCAACTCGCTTTCTTGTGAGCTGGCCGCAACACCGCAGGATTGCTTCAGGCCTTAATGTGGTTCCGGCATGGCACGCTGAGCCTTTGGTTAATTCCTCTTCCTGGTGGGAAACGAGAGTTAAATTTGCCTGTACAGGCACCTCCAGCTAGTCTCTCATTGGTTCTCCCTATTCCTGTTCACTTTCCGCAGAAATGGCAAACTGGGCCAAACAGGAGGTTAAAGGCACTGACTCTCCAAGTGGGGAGAGTGTTAGTAAAGCGACTGGAATGTTGCACCCGAGTACCAGGGGACGAAAACTGAGACACATTTGAACACGTTTCCCGATCACATGGTGGATCATACTCTGGGTTCCACATGTATGTTTTAGCTGAAGGAAGAATCTCTTAAACCTGGAGAGTTGAGACCCATGGAATGGGTACCATGCAATATGACCTCAAAGGGTCTGCATTTGCTCACCGAACCTCACCAATCCTATCACTGCTGCGTTTATGTCGCTGTACACACGCTTGATTCTCTTTCGGAGACATATAAATCCATAGGTGTTAAGATTCTTACTAGTCAGGTATATTCTTAGGCGTTTAATATGGGGTGTAGAGTCCACTTCGTTGAGCAAGGAGTAGCTCTTGTCTATTACATATTTGGCTTATGGAACGGTATCTGTGCTAATTTCAATCTCTGGTTTTATGCAGCACCCCAACTCACCTTTCCCCTTAAGCAAGCATAAGTTGGTTTTCTACATTTGAGACCCTGTTCTGTTTTGTATTTCAGTTCCTGGGTAGCCAAGTTTACATTCCGTGTAGTAGTGATATCTTATGATGTTTCTTTTTCTGTGTGACTTATTTCACTTAGAATCATCGTACCTGAATCCACTCATTATGCTGCTACGGGCCTGATGATATACATTTCATTGCTGAGTGATATTGCATTGTACGTAAGTACCACAAATTCTTTATCCATTTTTCGCTTTCTGTGAAATTGAACTTGTACCGTAAACGAGGTTCTTGTAAACAGAGCCGTCCCAAACTTTGGGGTGGCTGTGTCTTTTTGATTTTAATTTCCCTAAGCTATACGACCATAAGTGGAAGTGCCCTAGGCTCTGTTGCTTTGTTTTGTAGATGTTTCAGGAAACACCATACACTTCTCCAGAGTGGCTGTTGGCAATTTACATCCCGCCCATCAGCATAACAAGGCTCCCAGTTCTCCATGGCCTGTCCTGCCTTTCTGGATTTTATAGTTTTTTCAGATGGCCCTTTTGACCGGGTGGCAGTGAGACTTCATTGTAGTGCAGATTTCCTTTGCAAGCTTGCTTGGTTGGCCCAAAAGGGCGTATGCGTTTTTTCCTGAATATATTCAGGAAAAAACGCATACGCCCTTTTTGGCCAAGTGCATCATTGTGGACGTTCTGCCTCTTTTCCTATGCTTTACATGCAATTCCAGTCTACCTCCTGAAATCGGTTTCCTGCAATTCTGCCCCGCTTTCAAGTCCTCTTGGCAGCCTTACTTCAATATATTTTTGGACGATAGCTGTCATTTATAACTCTGCAGGTTTGTGAATTACAGTGCCCCTGAGCTCCTTTCTTCAACTCGCTTTCTTGTGAGCTGTCCGCAACACCGCAGCATTGCTTCAGGCCCTAGTGTGGTTCCGGCATGGCACGCTGAGCCTTTGGTTAATTCCTCTTCCTGGTGGGAAATTAGAGTTAAATTTGCCCGTCCAGGCACCTCCAGCTAGTCTCTCATTGGTTCTCCCTATTCCTGTTCATCTTCCGCAGAAATGGCAAACTGGGCCAAACAGGAGGTTAAAGGCACTGACTCTCCAAGTGGGGAGAGTGTTAGTAAAGTGACTGGAATGTTGCACCCGAGTACCAGGGGACGAAAACTGAGACACATTTGAACACGTTTCCCGATCACATGGTGGATCATACTCTGGGTTCCAGATGCATGTTTTAGCTGAAGGAAGAATCCCTTAAACCTGGAGAGTTGAGACCCATGGAATGGGTACCATGCAATATGACTTCAAAGGGTCTGCATTTGCTCACCGAACCTCACCAATCCTACCACTGCTGCATTTCTCCCACTGTAGACACGCTTGATTCTCTTTCGGAGACATATAAATCCATAGGTTTTAAGATTCTTACTAGTCAGGTATATTCCTAGACCTTTAATATGGGGTGTTGAGTCCTCTTCGTTGAGCAAGGAGTAGCTCTTGTCTATTACATATTTGGCTTATGGAACGGTATCTGTGCTAATTTCAATCTCTGATTTTATGCAGCACCCCAACTCACCTTTCCCCTTAAGCAAGCATAAGTTGCTTTTCTACATTTGAGACCCTGTTCTGTTTTGTAATTCAGTTCCTGTGTAGCCAATTTTACATTCCGTGTTTTAGTGATATCTTATGATGTTTCTTTTTCTGTGTGACTTATCTCACTTAGAATCATCGTACCTGAATCCACTCATTATGCTGCTACGGGCCTGATGACATAGATTTCATTGCTGAGTGATATTGCATTGTACGTAAGTACCACAACTTCTTTATCCATTTTTCGATTTCTGTGATATTGAACTTGTACCGTAAACGAGGTTCTTGTAAACAGAGCCGTCCCAAACTTTGGGGTGGCTGTGTCTTTTTGATTTTAATTTCCCTAAGCTATAGGACCATAAGTGGAAGTGCCCTAGGCTCTGTTGCTTTGTTTTGTAGATGTTTCAGGAAACACCATACACTTCTCCAGAGTGGCTGTTGGCAATTTACATCCCGCCCATCAGCATAACAAGGCTCCCAGTTCTCCATGGCCTGTCCTGCCTTTATGGATTTTACACATTTTTCAGATGGCCCTTTTGACCGGGGGGCAGTGAGACTTCATTGTAGTGCAGATTTCCTTTGCAAGCTTGCTTGGTTGGCCAAAAAGTGCGTATGCGTTTTGTCCTGAATATATTCAGTAAAAAATGCATACGCCCTTTTTGGACAAGTGCATCATTGTGGACGTTCTGCCTCTTTTCCTATGCTTTACATGCAATTCCAGTCTACCTCCTGAAATCGGTTTCCTGCAATTCTGCCCCGCTTTCAAGTCCTCTTGGCAGCCTTACTTCAATATATTTTTGGACGATAGCTGTCATTTTTAACTCTGCAGGTTTGTGAATTACAGTGCCCTTGAGCTCCTTTCTTCAACTCGCTTTCTTGTGAGCTGGCCGCAACACCGCAGGATTGCTTCAGGCCCTAGTGTGGTTCCGGCATGGCACGCTGAGCCTTTGGTTAATTCCTCTTCCTGGTGGGAAATGAGAGTTAAATTTGCCCGTCCAGACACCTCCAGCTAGTCTCTCATTGGTTCTCCCTATTCCTGTTCATTTTCCGTAGAAATTGCAAACTGGGCCAAACAGAAGGTTAAGGGCACTGACTCTCCAAGTGGGGAGAGTGTTAGTAAAGCGTCTGGAATGTTGCACCCGAGTACCAGGGGACGAAAAGTGAGACATTTGAACACGTTTCCCGATCACACGGTGGATCATACTCTGGGTTCCACATGCATGTTTTAGCTGAAGGAAGAATCCTTTAAACCTGGAGAGTTGAGACCCATGGAATGGGTACCATGCAATATGACTTCAAAGGGTCTGCATTGGCTCACCGATCCTCACCAATCCTATCACTGCTGCGCTTATGCCGCTGTACACACGCTTGATTCTCTTTCGGAGACATATAAATCCATAGGTTTTAAGATTCTTACTAGTCAGGTATATTCTTAGGCTTTTAATATGGGGTGTTGTGTCCTCTTCGTTGAGCAAGGAGTAGCTCTTCTCTATTACATATTTGGATTATGGAACGGTATCTGTGCTAATTTCAATCTCTGGTTTTATGTAGCACCCCAACTCACCTTTCCCCTTAAGCAAGCATAAGTTGGTTTTCTACATTTGAGACCCTGTTCTGTTTTGTAATTCTGTTCCTGTGTAGCCAAGTTTACATTCCGTGTATTAGTGATATCTTATGATGTTTCTTTTTCTGTGTGACTTATCTCACTTAGAATCATCATACCTGAATCCACTCATTATGCTGCTATGTGTCTGATGACATAGATTTCATTGCTGAGTGATATTGCATTGTACGTAAGTACCACAACTTCTTTATCCATTTTTCACTTTCTGTGATATTGAATTTGTACTGTAAACGAGGTTCTTGTAAACAGAGCCGTCCCAAATTTTGGGGTGGCTGTGTCTTTTTGATTTTAATTTCCCTAAGCTATAGGACCATAAGTGGAAGCGCCCTAGGCTCTGTTGCTTTGTTTTTTATATGTTTCAGGAAACACCATACACTTCTCCAGAGTGGCTGTTGGCAATTTACATCACGCCCATCAGCATAACAAGGCTCCCAGTTCTCCATGGCCTGTCCTGCCTTTCTGGATTTTACACTTTTTTCAGACGGCCCTTTTGACCGGGGGGCAGTGAGACTTCATTGTAGTGCAGATTTCGTTTGCAAGCTTGCTTGGTTGGCCAAAAAGGGCGTATGCGTTTTTTCCTGAAT
Source organism: Pseudorca crassidens (assembly GCF_039906515.1). Taxonomy (NCBI): domain Eukaryota; kingdom Metazoa; phylum Chordata; class Mammalia; order Artiodactyla; family Delphinidae; genus Pseudorca; species Pseudorca crassidens. The sequence continues at coordinate 164,163,899 of NC_090296.1, forward strand.
ATATTCAGGAAAAAACGCATACGCACTTTTTGGCCAAGTGCATCATTGTGGACGTTCTGCCTCTTTTCCTATGCTTTACATGCAATTCCAGTCTACCTCCTGAAATCGGTTTCCTGCAATTCTGCCCCACTTTCAAGTCCTCTTGGCAGCCTTACTTCAATATATTTTTGGACGATAATTGTCATTTATAACTCTGCAGGTTTGTGAATTACAGTGGCCCTGAGCTCCTTTCTTCAACTCGCTTTCTTGTGAGCTGGCCGCAGCACCGCAGGATTGTTACAGGCCCTAGTGTGGTTTCGGCATGGCACGCTGAGCCTTTGGTTAATTCCTCTTACTGGTGGGAAATGAGAGTTAAATTTGCCCGTCCAGACACCTCCAGCTAGTCTCTCATTGGTTCTCCCTATTCCTGTTCATTTTCCGCAGAAATTGCAAACTGGGCCAAACAGGAGGTTAAAGGCACTGACTCTCCAAGTGGGGAGAGTGTTAGTAAATCGTCTGGAATGTTGCACCCGAGTACCAGGGGACGAAACCTGACCCATTTGGACACGTTTCCCTATCACACGGTGGATCATACTATGGGTTCCACATGCATGTTTTAGCTGAAGGAAGAATCCCTTAAACCTGGAGAGTTGAGACCCATGGAATGGGTACCATGCAATATGACTTCAAAGGGTCTGCATTTGCTCACCGAACCTCACCAATCCTATCACTGCTGCGTTTATGCCGCTGTACACACGCTTGATTCTCTTTCGGAGACATAGAAATCCATAGGTTTTAAGATACTTACTAGTCAGCTATATTCTTAGGCGGTTAATATGTGGTGTAGAGTCCACTTCGTTGAGCAAGGAGTAACTCTTGTCTATTACATATTTGGCTTATGGAACGGTATCTGTGCTAATTTCAATCTCTGGTTTTATGCAGCACCCCAACTCACCTTTCCCCTTAAGCAAGCATAAGTTGGTTTTCTACATTTGAGACCCTGTTCTGTTTTGTAATTCAGTTCCTGTGTAGCCAAGATTACATTCCGTGTAGTAGTGATATCTTATGATGTTTCTTTTTCTGTGTGACTTATTTCACTTAGAATCATCGTACCTGAATCCACTCATTATGCTGCTACGGGCCTGATGACATAGATTTCATTGCTGAGTGATATTGCATTGTACGTAAGTACCACAATTTCTTTATCCATTTTTCACTTTCTGTGATATTGAATTTCTACTGTAAACGAGGTTCTTGTAAACAGAGCCGTCCCAAACTTTGGGGTGGCTGTGTCTTTTTGATTTTAATTTCCCTAAGCTATAGGACCATAAGTGGAAGTGCCCTAGGCTCTGTTGTTTTCTTTTTTAGATGTTTCAGGAAACACCATACACTTCTCCAGAGTGGCTGTTGGCAATTTACATCCCGCCCATCAGCATAACAACGCTCCCAGTTCTCCATGGCCTGTCCTGCCTTTCTGGATTTTACACTTTTTTCAGATGGCCCTTTTGACCGGGGGGCAGTGAGACTTCATTGTAGTGCAGATTTCGTTTGCAAGCTTGCTTGGTTGGCCAAAAAGGGCGTATGCGTTTTTTCCTGAATATATTCAGGAAAAAACGCATACGCCCTTTTTGGCCAAGTGCATCATTGTGGACGTTCTGCCTCTTTTCCTATGCTTTACATGCAATTCCAGTCTACCTCCTGAAATCGGTTTCCTGCAATTCTGCCCCGCTTTCAAGTCCTCTTGGCAGCCTTACTTCAATATATTTTTGGACGATAGCTGTCATTTATAACTCTGCAGGTTTGTGAATTACAGTGCCCCTGAGCTCCTTTCTTCAACTCGCTTTCTTGTGAGCTGGCCGCAACACCGCAGCATTGCTTCAGGCCCTAGTGTGGTTCCGGCATGGCACGCTGAGCCTTTGGTTAATTCCTCTTCCTGGTGGGAAATGAGAGTTAAATTTGCCCGTCCAGACACCTCCAGCTAGTCTCTCATTGGTTCTCCCTATTCCTGTTCATTTTCCGCAGAAATTGCAAACTGGGCCAAACAGGAGGTTAAAGGCACTGACTCTCCAAGTGGGAAGAGTGTTAGTAAAGCGTCTGGAATGTTGCACACGAGTACCAGGGGACGAAACCTGAGACACATTTGAACACGTTTCCCGATCACACGGTGGATCATACTCTGGGTTCCACACGCATGTTTTAGCTGAAGGAAGAATCCCTTAAACCTGGAGAGTTGAGACCCATGGAATGGGTACCATGCAATATGACTTCAAAGGTTCTGCATTTGCTCACCGAACCTCACCAATCCTATCACTGCTGCATTTATGCCGCTGTACACATGCTTGATTCTCTTTCGGAGACATAGAAATCCATAGGTTTTAAGATTTTTACTAGGCAGGTATATTCTTAGGCGTTTAATATGGGGTGTTGATTCCACTTGGTTGAGCAAGGAGTAGCTCTTGTCTATTACATATTTGGCTTATGGAACGGTATCTGTGCTAATTTCAATCTCTGGTTTTATGCAGCACCCCAACTCACCTTTCTCCTTAAGCAAGCATAAGTTGGTTTTCTACATTTGAGACCCTGTTCTGTTTTGTAATTCAGTTCCTGGGTAGCCAAGATTACATTCCATGTAGTAGTGATAACTTATGATGTTTCTTTTTCTGTGTGACTTATTTCACTTAGAATCATCGTACCTGAATCCACTCATTATGCTGCTATGGGCCTGATGACATAGATTTCATTGCTGAGTGATATTGCCTTGTACGTAAGTACCACAACTTCTTTATCCTTTTTTCACTTTCTGTGATATTGAATTTGTACTGTAAATGAGGTTCTTGTAAACAGAGCCGTCCCAAACTTTGGGGTGGCTGTGTCTTGTTGATTTTAATTTCCCTAAGCTATAGGACCATAAGTGGAAGTGCCCTAGGCTCCGTTGCTTTGTTTTTTAGATGTTTCAGGAAACACCATACACTTCTCCAGAGTGGCTGTTGGCAATTTACATCCCGCCCATCAGCATAACAAGGCTCCCAGTTCTCCATGGCCTGTCCTGCCTTTCTGGATTTTACACATTTTTCAGATGGCCCTTTTGACCGGGGGGCAGTGAGACTTCATTGTAGTGCAGATTTCCTTTGCAAGCTTGCTTGGTTGGCCATAAAGGGCGTATGCGTTTTTTCCTGAATATACTCAGGAAAAAACGCATACGCCCTTTTTGGCCAAGTGCATCATTGTGGACGTTCTGCCTCTTTTCCTATGCTTTACATGCAATTCCAGTCTACCTGCTGAAATCGGTTTCCTGCAATTCTGCCCCGCTTTCAAGTCCTCTTGGCAGCCTTACTTCAATATATTTTTGGACGATAGCTGTCATTTATAACTCTGCAGGTTTGTGAATTACAGTGCCCCTGAGCTCCTTTCTTCAACTCGCTTTCTTGTGAGCTGGCCGCAACACCGCAGCATTGCTTCAGGCCCTAGTGTGGTTCCGGCATGGCACGCTGAGCCTTTGGTTAATTCCTCTTCCTGGTGGGAAATGAGAGTTAAATTTGCCCGTCCAGACACCTCCAGCTAGTCTCTCATTTGTTCTCCCAATTCCTGTTCATTTTCCGCAGAAATTGCAAACTGGGCCAAACAGGAAGTTAAAGGCACTGACTCTCCAAGTGGGGAGAGTGTTAGTAAAGCATCTGGAATGTTGCACCCGAGTACCAGGGGACGAAACCTGAGACACATTTGAACACGTTTCCCGATCACACGGTGGATCATACTCTGGGTTCCACATGCATGTTTTAGCTGAAGGAAGAATCCCTTAAACCTGGAGAGTTGAGACCCATGGAATGGGTACCATGCAATATGACTTCAAAGGGTCTGCATTTGCTCACCGAACCTCACCAATCCTATCACTGCTGCATTTATGCCGCTGTACACACGCTTGATTCTCTTTCGGAGACATAGAAATGCATAGGTTTTAAGATTTTTACTAGGCAGGTATATTCTTAGGCGTTTAATATGGGGTGTTGTGTCCTCTTCGTTGAGCAAGGAGTAGCTCTTGTCTATTACATATTTGGCTTATGGAACGGTATCTGTGCTAATTTCAATCTCTGGTTTTATGCAGCACCCCAACTCACCTTTCTCCTTAAGCTAGTATAAGATGGTTTTCTACATTTCAGACCCTGTTCTGTTTTGTAATTCTGTTCCTGTGTAGCCAAGTTTACATTCCGTGTATTAGTGATATCTTATGATGTTTCTTTTTCTGTGTGACTTATCTCACTTAGAATCATCGTACCTGAATCCACTCATTATGCTGCTATGGGCCTGATGACATACATTTTATTGCTGAGTGATATTGCATTGTACGTAAGTACCACAACTTCTTTATCCATTTTTCACTTTCTGTGATATTGAACTTGTACCGTAAACGAGGTTCTTGTAAACTCAGCTGTCCCAAACTTTGGGGTGGCTGTGTCTTTTTTATTTTAATTTCCCTAAGCTATAGGACCATAAGTGGAATTGCCCTAGGCTCTGTTGCTTTGTTTTTTAGATGTTTCAGGAAACACCATACACTTCTCCAGAGTGGCTGTTGGCAATTTACATCCCGCCCATCAGCATAACAAGGCTCCCAGTTCTCCATGGCCTGTCCTGCCTTTCTGGATTTTACACTTTTTTCAGATGGCCCTTTTGACCGGGGGGCAGTGCGACTTCATTGTAGTGCAGATTTCCTTTGCAAGCTTGCTTGGTTGGCCAAAAAGGGCGTATGCGTTTTTTCCTGAATATACTCAGGAAAAAACGCATACGCCCTTTTTGGCCAAGTGCATCATTGTGGACGTTCTGCCTCTTTTCCTATGCTTTACATGCAATTCCAGTCTACCTCCTGAAATCGGTTTCCTGCAATTCTGCCCCACTTTCAAGTCCTCTTGGCAGCCTTACTTCAATATATTTTTGGACGATAGCTGTCATTTATAACTCTGCAGGTTTGTGAATTACAGTGCCCCTGAGCTCCTTTCTTCAACTCGCTTTCTTGTGAGCTGGCCGCAACACCACAGCATTGCTTCAGGCCCTAGTGTGGTTCTGGCATGGCACGCTGAGCCTTTGGTTAATTCCTCTTCCTGGTGGGAAATTAGAGTTAAATTTGCCCGTCCAGGCACCTCCAGCTAGTCTCTCATTGGTTCTCCCTATTCCTGTTCATTTTCCGCAGAAATTGCAAACTGGGCCAAACAGGAAGTTAAAGGCACTGACTCTCCAAGTGGGGAGAGTGTTAGTAAAGCGTCTGGAATGTTGCACCCGAGTACCAGGGGACGAAACCTGAGACACATTTGAACACGTTTCCCGATCACACGGTGGATCATACTCTGGGTTCCACATGCATGTTTTAGCTGAAGGAAGAATCCCTTAAACCTGGAGAGTTGAGACCCATGGAATGGGTACCATGCAATATGACTTCAAAGGGTCTGCATTTGCTCACCGAACCTCACCAATCCTATCACTGCTGCATTTATGCCGCTGTACACACGCTTGATTCTCTTTCGGAGACATAGAAATGCATAGGTTTTAAGATTTTTACTAGGCAGGTATATTCTTAGGCGTTTAATATGGGGTGTTGTGTCCTCTTCGTTGAGCAAGGAGTAGCTCTTGTCTATTACATATTTGGCTTATGGAACGGTATCTGTGCTAATTTCAATCTCTGGTTTTATGCAGCACCCCAACTCACCTTTCTCCTTAAGCTAGCATAAGTTGGTTTTCTACATTTCAGACCCTGTTCTGTTTTGTAATTCTGTTCCTGTGTAGCCAAGTTTACATTCCGTGTATTAGTGATATCTTATGATGTTTCTTTTTCTGTGTGACTTATCTCACTTAGAATCATCGTACCTGAATCCACTCATTATGCTGCTATGGGCCTGATGACATACATTTTATTGCTGAGTGATATTGCATTGTACGTAAGTACCACAACTTCTTTATCCATTTTTCACTTTCTGTGATATTGAACTTGTACCGTAAACGAGGTTCTTGTAAACTCAGCTGTCCCAAACTTTGGGGTGGCTGTGTCTTTTTTATTTTAATTTCCCTAAGCTATAGGACCATAAGTGGAATTGCCCTAGGCTCTGTTGCTTTGTTTTTTAGATGTTTCAGGAAACACCATACACTTCTCCAGAGTGGCTGTTGGCAATTTACATCCCGCCCATCAGCATAACAAGGCTCCCAGTTCTCCATGGCCTGTCCTGCCTTCTGGATTTTACACTTTTTTCAGATGGCCCTTTTGACCGGGGGGCAGTGCGACTTCATTGTAGTGCAGATTTCCTTTGCAAGCTTGCTTGGTTGGCCAAAAAGGGCGTATGCGTTTTTTCCTGAATATACTCAGGAAAAAACGCATACGCCCTTTTTGGCCAAGTGCATCATTGTGGACGTTCTGCCTCTTTTCCTATGCTTTACATGCAATTCCAGTCTACCTCCTGAAATCGGTTTCCTGCAATTCTGCCCCACTTTCAAGTCCTCTTGGCAGCCTTACTTCAATATATTTTTGGACGATAGCTGTCATTTATAACTCTGCAGGTTTGTGAATTACAGTGCCCCTGAGCTCCTTTCTTCAACTCGCTTTCTTGTGAGCTGGCCGCAACACCGCAGCATTGCTTCAGGCCCTAGTGTGGTTCCGGCATGGCACGCTGAGCCTTTGGTTAATTCCTCTTCCTGGTGGGAAATGAGAGTTAAATTTGCCCGTCCAGGCACCTCCAGCTAGTCTCTCATTGGTTCTCCCTATTCCTGTTCATTTTCCGCAGAAATTGCAAACTGGGCCAAACAGGAAGTTAAAGGCACTGACTCTCCAAGTGGGGAGAGTGTTAGTAAAGCGTCTGGAATGTTGCACCCGAGTACCAGGGGACGAAACCTGAGACACATTTGAACACGTTTCCCGATCACACGGTGGATCATACTCTGGGTTCCACATGCATGTTTTAGCTGAAGGAAGAATCCCTTAAACCTGGAGAGTTGAGAACCATGGAATGGGTACCATGCAATATGACTTCAAAGGGTCTGCATTTGCTCACCGAACCTCACCAATCCTATCACTGCTGCATTTATGCCGCTGTACACACGCTTGATTCTCTTTCGGAGACATAGAAATCCATACGTTTTAAGATTTTTACTAGGCAGGTATATTCTTAGGCGTTTAATATGCGGTGTTGTGTCCTCTTCGTTGAGCAAGGAGTAGTTCTTGTCTATTACATATTTGGCTTATGGAACGGTATCTGTGCTAATTTCAATCTCTGGTTTTATGCAGCACCCCAACTCACCTTTCTCCTTAAGCAAGCATAAGTTGGTTTTCTACATTTCAGACCCTGTTCTGTTTTGTAATTCAGTTCCTGGGTAGCCAAGATTACATTCCATGTAGTAGTGATAACTTATGATGTTTCTTTTTCTGTGTGACTTATTTCACTTAGAATCATCGTACCTGAATCCACTCATTATGCTGCTACGGGCCTGATGACATAGATTTCATTGCTGAGTGATATTGCCTTGTACGTAAGTACCACAACTTCTTTATCCATTTTTCACTTTCTGTGATATTGAATTTGTACTGTAAATGACGTTCTTGGAAACAGAGCCATCCCAAACTTTGAGGTGGCTGTGTCTTTTTGATTTTAATTTCCCTAAGCTATAGGACCATAAGTGGAAGTGCCCTAGGCTCTGTTGCTTTGTTTTGTAGATGTTTCAGGAAACACCATACACTTCTCCAGAGTGGCTGTTGGCAATTTACATCCCGCCCATCAGCATAACAAGGCTCCCAGTTCTCCATGGCCTGTCCTGCCTTTCTGGATTTTACACATTTTTCAGATGGCCCTTTTGACCGGGGGCAGTGAGACTTCATTGTACTGCAGATTTCCTTTGCAAGCTTGCTTGGTTGGCCAAAAAGTGCGTATGCGTTTTGTCCTGAATATATTCAGTAAAAAATGCATACGCCCTTTTTGGACAAGTGCATCATTGTGGACGTTCTGCCTCTTTTCCTATGCTTTACATGCAATTCCAGTCTACCTCCTGAAACCGGTTTCCTGCAATTCTGCCCCGCTTTCAAGTCCTCTTGGCAGCCTTACTTCAATATATTTTTGGACGATAGCTGTCATTTTTAACAATGCAGGTTTGTGAATTACAGTGCCCCTGAGCTCCTTTCTTCAACTCGCTTTCTTGTGAGCTGGCCGCAACACCGCAGGATTGCTTCAGGCCCTAGTGTGGTTCTGGCATGGCACGCTGAGCCTTTGGTTAATTCCTCTTCCTGGTGGGAAATGAGAGTTAAATTTGCCCGTCCAGACACCTCCAGCTAGTCTCTCATTGGTTCTCCCTATTCCTGTTCATTTTCCGCAGAAATTGCAAACTGGGCCAAACAGGAGGTTAAGGGCACTGACTCTCCAAGTGGGGAGAGTGTTAGTAAAGCGTCTGGAATGTTGCACCCGAGTACCAGGGGACGAAAAGTGAGACATTTGAACACGTTTCCCGATCACACGGTGGATCATACTCTGGGTTCCACATGCATGTTTTAGCTGAAGGAAGAATCCTTTAAACCTGGAGAGTTGAGACCCATGGAATGGGTACCATGCAATATGACTTCAAAGGGTCTGCATTTGCTCACCGAACCTCACCAATCCTATCACTGCTGTGTTTATGCCGCTGTACACATGCTTGATTCTCTTTTGGAGACATATAAATCCATAGGTTTTAAGATTCTTACTAGTCAGTTATATTCTTAGGCGTTTAATATTGGGCGTTGAGTCCACTTCGTTGAGCAAGGAGTAGCTCTTGTCTATTACATATTTGGCTTATGGAACGGTATCTGGCTAATTTCAATCTCTGGTTTTATGCAGCACCCCAACTCACCTTTCCCCTTAAGCAAGCATAAGTTGGTTTTCTACATTTGAGACCCTGTTCTGTTTTGTAATTCAGTTCCTGTGTAGCCAAGTTTACATTCCGTGTAGTAGTGATATCTTATGATGTTTCTTTTTCTGTGTGACTTATTTCACTTAGAATCATCGTACCTGAATCCACTCATTATGCTGCTATGGGCCTGATGACATAGATTTCATTGCTGAGTGATATTGCATTGTACGTAAGTACCACAACTTCTTTATCCTTTTTTCACTTTCTGTGATATTGAACTTGTACCGTAAAAGAGGTTCTTGTAAACAGAGCCGTCCGAAACTTTTGGGTGGCTGTGTATTTTTGATTTTAATTTCCCTAAGCTAAAGGACCATAAGTGGAAGTGCCCTAGGCTCTGTTGCTTTGTTTTTTAGATGTTTCAGGAAACACCATACACTTCTCCAGAGTGGCTGTTGGCAATTTACATCCCGCCCATCAGCATAACAAGGCTCCCAGTTCTCCATGGCCTGTCCTGCCTTTCTGGATTTTACACTTTTTTCAGATGGCCCTTTTGACCGGGGGGCAGTGCGACTTCATTGTAGTGCAGATTTCCTTTGCAAGCTTGCTTGGTTGGCCAAAAAGGGCGTATGCGTTTTTTCCTGAATATACTCAGGAAAAAACGCATACGCCCTTTTTGGCCAAGTGCATCATTGTGGACCTTCTGCCTCTTTTCCTATGCTTTACATGCAATTCCAGTCTACCTCCTGAAATCGGTTTCCTGCAATTCTGCCCCACTTTCAAGTCCTCTTGGCAGCCTTACTTCAATATATTTTTGGACGATAGCTGTCATTTATAACTCTGCAGGTTTGTGAATTACAGTGCCCCTGAGCTCCTTTCTTCAACTCGCTTTCTTGTGAGCTGGCCGCAACACCGCAGCATTGCTTCAGGCCCTAGTGTGGTTCCGGCATGGCACGCTGAGCCTTTGGTTAATTCCTCTTCCTGGTGGGAAATGAGAGTTAAATTTGCCCGTCCAGACACCTCCAGCTAGTCTCTCATTGGTTCTCCCTATTCCTGTTCATTTTCCGCAGAAATTGCAAACTGGGCCAAACAGGAAGTTAAAGGCACTGACTCTCCAAGTGGGGAGAGTGTTAGTAAAGCGTCTGGAATGTTGCACCCGAGTACCAGGGGACGAAACCTGAGACACATTTGAACACGTTTCCCGATCACATGGTGGATCATACTCTGGGTTCCACATGCATGTTTTAGCTGAAGGAAGAATCCCTTAAACCTGGAGAGTTGAGACCCATGGAATGGGTACCATGCAATATGACTTCAAAGGGTCTGCATTTGCTCACCGAACCTCACCAATCCTATCACTGCTGCATTTATGCCGCTGTACACACGCTTGATTCTCTTTCGGAGACATAGAAATCCATACGTTTTAAGATTTTTACTGGGCAGGTATATTCTTAGGCGTTTAATATGCGGTGTTGTGTCCTCTTCGTTGAGCAAGGAGTAGTTCTTGTCTATTACATATTTGGCTTATGGAACGGTATCTGTGCTAATTTCAATCTCTGGTTTTATGCAGCACCCCAACTCACCTTTCTCCTTAAGCAAGCATAAGTTGGTTTTCTACATTTCAGACCCTGTTCTGTTTTGTAATTCAGTTCCTGGGTAGCCAAGATTACATTCCATGTAGTAGTGATAACTTATGATGTTTCTTTTTCTGTGTGACTTATTTCACTTAGAATCATCGTACCTGAATCCACTCATTATGCTGCTACGGGCCTGATGACATAGATTTCATTGCTGAGTGATATTGCATTGTACGTAATTACCATAACTTCTTTATCCATTTTTCGCTTTCTGTGATATTGAACTTGTACCGTAAACGAGGTTCTTGTAAACACAGCTGTCCCAAACTTTGGGGTGGCTGTGTCTTTTTTATTTTAATTTCCCTAATCTATAGGACCATAAGTGGAATTGCCCTAGGCTCTGTTGCTTTGTTTTTTAGATGTTTCAGGAAACACCATACACTTCTCCAGAGTGGCTGTTGGCAATTTACATCCCGCCCTTCAGCATAACAAGGCTCCCAGTTCTCCATGGCCTGTCCTGCCTTTCTGGATTTTACACTTTTTTCAGATGGCCCTTTTGACCGGGGGGCAGTGAGACTTCATTGTAGTGCAGATTTCCTTTGCAAGCTTGCTTGGTTGGCCAAAAAGGGCGTATGCGTTTTTTCCTGAATATACTCAGGAAAAAACGCATACGCCCTTTTTGGCCAAGTGCATCATTGTGGACGTTCTGCCTCTTTTCCTATGCTTTACATGCAATTCCAGTCTACCTCCTGAAATCGGTTTCCTGCAATTCTGCCCCACTTTCAAGTCCTCTTGGCAGCCTTACTTCAATATATTTTTGGACGATAGCTGTCATTTATAACTCTGCAGGTTTGTGAATTACAGTGACCCTGAGCTCCTTTCTTCAACTCGCTTTCTTGTGAGCTGGCCGCAACACCGCAGCATTGCTTTAGGCCCTAGTGTGGTTCCGGCATGGCACGCTGAGCCTTTGGTTAATTCCTCTTCCTTGTGGGAAATGAGAGTTAAATTTGCCCGTCCAGACACCTCCAGCTAGTCTCTCATTGGTTCTCCCTATTCCTGTTCATTTTCCACAGAAATTGCAAACTGGGCCAAACAGGAGTTTAAAGGCAATGACTCTCCAAGTGGGGAGAGTGTTAGTAAAGCGTCTGGAATGTTGCACCCGAGTACCAGGGTACGAAACCTGAGACACATTTGAACACGTTTCCCGATCACACGGTGGATCATACTCTGGGTTCCACATGCATGTTTTAGCTGAAGGAAGAATCCCTTAAACCTGGAGAGTTGAGACCCATGGAATGGGTACCATGCAATATGACTTCAAAGGGTCTGCATTTGCTCACCGAACCTCACCAATCCTATCACTGCTGTGTTTATGCCGCTGTACACACGCTTGATTCTCTTTCGGAGTCATAGAAATCCATAGGTTTTAAAATACTTACTAGTCAGCTATATTCTTAGGCGTTTAATATGGGGTGTAGAGTCCACTTGGTTGAGCAAGGAGTAGCTCTTGTCTATTACATATTTGGCTTATGGAACGGTATCTGTGCTAATTTCAATCTCTGGTTTTATGCAGCACCCCAACTCACCTTTCCCCTTAAGCAAGCATAAGTTGGTTTTCTACATTTGAGACCCTGTTCTGTTTTGTAATTCTGTTCCTGTGTAGCCAAGTTTACATTCCGTGTAGTAGTGATATCTTATGATGTTTCTTTTTCTGTGTGACTTATTTCACTTAGAATCATCGTACCTGTATCCACTCATTATGCTGCTACGGGCCTGATGACATAGATTTCATTGCTGAGTGATATTGCATTGTACGTAAGTACCACAAATTCTTTATCCATTTTTCGCTTTCTGTGATATTGAATTTCTACTGTAAACGAGGTTCTTGTAAACAGAGCCGTCCCAAACTTTGGGGTGGCTGTGTCTTTTTGATTTTAATTTCCCTAAGCTATAGGACCATAAGTGGAAGTGCCCTAGGCTCTGTTGCTTTGTTTTTTAGATGTTTCAGGAAACACCATACACTTCTCCAGAGTGGCTGTTGGCAATTTACATCCCGCCCATCAGCATAACAAGGCTCCCAGTTCTCCATGGCCTGTCCTGCCTTTCTGGATTTTACACTTTTTTCAGATGGCCCTTTTGACTGGGGGTGAGTGAGACTTCATTGTAGTGCAGATTTCCTTTGCAAGCTTGTTTGGTTGGCCAAAAAGGGCGTATGCGTTTTTTCTTGAATATATTCAGGAAAAAGCGCATACGCCCTTTTTGGTCAAGTGCATCATTGTGGACGTTCTGCCTCTTTTCCTATGCTTTACATGCAATTCCAGTCTAACTCCTGAAATCAGTTTCCTGCAATTCTGCCCCGCTTTCAAGTCCTCTTGGCAGCCTTACTTCAATATATTTTTGGACGATAGCTGTCATTTATAACTCTGCAGGTTTGTGAATTACAGTGCCCCTGAGCTCCTTTCTTCAACTCGCTTTCTTGTGAGCTGGCCGCAACACCGCAGCATTGCTTCAGGCCCTAGTGTGGTTCCGGCATGGCACGCTGAGCCTTTGGTTAATTCCTCTTCCTGGTGGGAAATGAGAGTTAAATTTGCGCGTCCAGACATCTCCAGCTAGTCTCTCATTGGTTCTCCCTATTCCTGTTCATTTTCCGCAGAAATTGCAAACTGGGCTAAACAGGAGGTTAAAGGCACTGACTCTCCAAGTGGGAAGAGTGTTAGTAAAGCGTCTGGAATGTTGCACACGAGTACCAGGGGACGAAACCTGAGACACATTTGAACACGTTTCCCGATCACACGGTGGATCATACTCTGGGTTCCACATGCATGTTTTAGCTGAAGGAAGAATCCCTTAAACCTGGAGAGTTGAGACCCATGGAATGGGTACCATGCAATATGACTTCAAAGGGTCTGCATTTGCTCACCGAACCTCACCAATCCTATCACTGCTGCGTTTATGCCGCTGTACACACGCTTGATTCTCTTTCGGAGACATAGAAATCCATAGGTTTTAAGATACTTACTAGTCAGCTATATTCTTAGGCGGTTAATATGTGGTGTAGAGTCCACTTCGTTGAGCAAGGAGTAACTCTTGTCTATTACATATTTGGCTTATGGAACGGTATCTGTGCTAATTTCAATCTCTGGTTTTATGCAGCACCCCAACTCACCTTTCCCCTTAAGCAAGCATAAGTTGGTTTTCTACATTTGAGACCCTGTTCTGTTTTGTAATTCAGTTCCTGTGTAGCCAAGTTTACATTCCGTGTAGTAGTGATATCTTATGATGTTTCTTTTTCTGTGTGACTTATTTCACTTAGAATCATCGTACCTGAATCCACTCATTATGCTGCTACGGGCCTGATGACATAGATTTCATTGCTGAGTGATATTGCATTGTACGTAATTACCATAACTTCTTTATCCATTTTTCGCTTTCTGTGATATTGAACTTGTACCGTAAACGAGGTTCTTGTAAACACAGCTGTCCCAAACTTTGGGGTGGCTGTGTCTTTTTTATTTTAATTTCCCTAAGCTATAGGACCATAAGTGGAATTGCCCTAGGCTCTGTTGCTTTGTTTTTTAGATGTTTCAGGAAACACCATACACTTCTCCAGAGTGGCTGTTGGCAATTTACATCCCGCCCATCAGCATAACAAGGCTCCCAGTTCTCCATGGCCTGTCCTGCCTTTCTGGATTTTACACTTTTTTCAGATGGCCCTTTTGACCGGGGGGCAGTGAGACTTCATTGTAGTGCAGATTTCCTTTGCAAGCTTGCTTGGTTGGCCAAAAAGGGCGTATGCGTTTTTTCCTGAATATATTCAGGAAAAAACGCATACGCCCTTTTTGGCCAAGTGCATCATTGTGGACGTTCTGCCTCTTTTCCTATGCTTTACATGCAATTCCAGTCTACCTCCTGAAATCGGTTTCCTGCAATTCTGCCCCACTTTCAAGTCCTCTTGGCAGCCTTACTTCAATATATTTTTGGACGATAGCTGTCATTTATAACTCTGCAGGTTTGTGAATTACAGTGACCCTGAGCTCCTTTCTTCAACTCGCTTTCTTGTGAGCTGGCCGCAACACCGCAGCATTGCTTCAGGCCCTAGTGTGATTCCGGCATGGCACGCTGAGCCTTTGGTTAATTCCTCTTCCTGGTGGGAAATGAGAGTTAAATTTGCCCGTCCAGACACCTCCAGCTAGTCTCTCATTGGTTCTCCCTATTCCTGTTCATTTTCCACAGAAATTGCAAACTGGGCCAAACAGGAAGTTAAAGGCAATGACTCTCCAAGTGGGGAGAGTGTTAGTAAAGCGTCTGGAATGTTGCACCCGAGTACCAGGGTACGAAACCTGAGACACATTTGAACACGTTTCCCGATCACACGGTGGATCATACTCTGGGTTCCACATGCATGTTTTAGCTGAAGGAAGAATCCCTTAAACCTGGAGAGTTGAGACCCATGGAATGGGTACCATGCAATATGACTTCAAAGGGTCTGCATTTGCTCACCGAACCTCACCAATCCTATCACTGCTGCGTTTATGCCGCTGTACACACGCTTGATTCTCTTTCGGAGTCATAGAAATCCATAGGTTTTAAAATACTTACTAGTCAGCTATATTCTTAGGCGTTTAATATGGGGTGTAGAGTCCACTTGGTTGAGCAAGGAGTAGCTCTTGTCTATTACATATTTGGCTTATGGAACGGTATCTGTGCTAATTTCAATCTCTGGTTTTATGCAGCACCCCAACTCACCTTTCCCCTTAAGCAAGCATAAGTTGGTTTTCTACATTTGAGACCCTGTTCTGTTTTGTCATTCAGTTCCTGTGTAGGAAAGTTTACATTCCGTGTAGTAGTGATATCTTATGATGTTTCTTTTTCTGTGTGACTTATTTCACTTAGAATCTTCGTACCTGTATCCACTCATTATGCTGCTACGGGCCTGATGACATAGATTTCATTGCTGAGTGATATTGCATTGTACGTAAGTACCACAAATTCTTTATCCATTTTTCACTTTCTGTGATATTGAATTTCTACTGTAAACAAGGTTCTTGTAAACAGAGCCGTCCCAAACTTTGGGGTGGCTGTGTCTTTTTGATTTTAATTTCCCTAAGCTATAGGACCATAAGTGGAAGTGCCCTGGCTCTGTTGCTTTGTTTTTTAGATGTTTCAGGAAACACCATACACTTCTCCAGAGTGGCTGTTGGCAATTTACATCCCGCCCATCAGCATAACAAGGCTCCCAGTTCTCCATGGCCTGTCCTGCCTTTCTGGATTTTACACTTTTTTCAGATGGCCCTTTTGACTGGGGGTGAGTGAGACTTCATTGTAGTGCAGATTTCCTTTGCAAGCTTGCTTGGTTGGCCAAAAAGGGCGTATGCGTTTTTTCTTGAATATATTCAGGAAAAAGCGCATACGCCCTTTTTGGCCAAGTGCATCATTGTGGACGTTCTGCCTCTTTTCCTATGCTTTACATGCAATTCCAGTCTACCTCCTGAAATCAGTTTCCTGCAATTCTGCCCCGCTTTCAATTCCTCTTGGCAGCCTTACTTCAATATATTTTTGGACGATAGCTGTCATTTATAACTCTGCAGGTTTGTGAATTACAGTGCCCCTGAGCTCCTTTCTTCAACTCGCTTTCTTGGGAGCTGGCCGCAACACCGCAGCATTGCTTCAGGCCCTAGTGTGGTTCTGGCATGGCACGCTGAGCCTTTGGTTAATTCCTCTTCCTGGTGGGAAATGAGAGTTAAATTTGCCCGTCCAGACACCTCCAGCTAGTCTCTCATTGGTTCTCCCTATTCCTGTTGATTTTCCGCAGAAATTGCAAACTGGGCCAAACAGGAGGTTAAAGGCACTGACTGTCTAAGTGGGGAGAGTGTTAGTAAAGCGTCTGGAATGTTGCACCCGAGTACCAGCGGACGAAACCTGAGACACATTTGAACACGTTTCCCGATCACACGGTGGATCATACTCTGGGTTCCACATGCATGTTTTAGCTGAAGGAAGAATCCCTTAAACCTGGAGAGTTGAGACCCATGGAATGGGTACCATGCAATATGACCTCCAAGGGTCTGCATTTGCTCACCGAACCTCACCAATCCTATCACTGCTGCGCTTATGCCACTGTACACACGCTTGATTCTCTTTCGGAGACATATAAATCCATAGGTTTTAAGATTCTTACTAGTCATGTATATTCTTAGGCGTTTAATATGGGGTGTTGTGTCCTCTTCGTTGAGCAAGGAGTAGCTCTTGTCTATTACATATTTGGCTTATGGAACGGTATCTGTGCTAATTTCAATCTCTGGTTTTATGCAGCACCCCAACTCACCTTTCCCCTTAAGCAAGCATAAGTTGGTTTTCTACATTTGAGACCCTGTTCTGTTTTGTATTTCAGTTCCTGTGTAGCCAAGTTTACATTCCGTGTAGTAGTGATATCTTATGATGTTTCTTTTTCTGTGTGACTTATCTCACTTAGAATCATCGTACCTGAATCCACTCATTATGCTGCTATGGGCCTGATGACATAGATTTCATTGCTGAGTGATATTGCATTGTACGTAAGTACCACAAATTCTTTATCCATTTTTCGCTTTCTGTGATATTGAACTTTTACCGTAAACGAGGTTCTTGTAAACAGAGCCGTCCCATACTTTGGGGTGGCTGTGTCTTTTTGATTTTAATTTCCCTAATCTATAGGACCATAAGTTGAAGTGCCCTAGGCTCTGTTGCTTTGTTTTTTAGATGTTTCAGGAAACACCATACACTTCTCCAGAGTGGCTGTTGGCAATTTACATCCCGCCCATCAGCATAACAAGGCTCCCAATTCTCCATGACCTGTCCTGCCTTTCTGGATTTTACACTTTTTTCAGATGGCCCTTTTGACCGGGGGGCAGTGAGACTTCATTGTAGTGCAGATTTCCTTTGCAAGCTTGCTTGGTTGGCCAAAAAGGGCGTATGCGTTTTTTCCTGAATATATTCAGGAAAAAACGCATACGCCCTTTTTGGCCAAGTGCATCATTGTGGACGTTCTGCCTCTTTTCCTATGCTTTACATGCAATTCCAGTCTACCTCCTGAAATCGGTTTCCTGCAATTCTGCCCCGCTTTCAAGTCCTCTTGGCAGCCTTACTTCAATATATTTTTGGACGATAGCTGTCATTTATAACTCTGCAGGTTTGTGAATTACAGTGCCCCTGAGCTCCTTTCTTCAACTCGCTTTCTTGTGAGCTGGCCGCAACTCCGCAGCCTTGCTTCAGGCCCTAGTGTGGTTCCGGCATGGCACGCTGAGCCTTTGGTTAATTCCTCTTCCTGGTGGGAAATGAGAGTTAAATTTGCCCGTCCAGACACCTCCAGCTAGTCTCTCATTGGTTCTCCCTATTCCTGTTCATTTTCCGCAGAAATTGCAAACTGGGCCAAACAGGAGGTTAAAGGCACTGACTCTCCAAGTGGGGAGAGTGTTAGTAAAGCGTCTGGAATGTTGCACCCGAGTACCAGGGGACGAAACCTGAGACACATTTCAACACGTTTCCCTGTCAAACGGTGGATCATACTCTGGGTTCCACATGCATGTTTTAGCTGAAGGAAGAATCCCTTAAACCTGGAGAGTTGAGACCCATGGAATGGGTACCATGCAATATGACCTCAAAGGGTCTGCATTTGCTCACCGAACCTCACCAATCCTATCACTGCTGCGCTTATGCCACTGTACACACGCTTGATTCTCTTTCGGAGACATATAAATCCATAGGTTTTAAGATTCTTACTAGTCAGGTATATTCTTAGACGTTTAATATGGGATGTTGAGTCCTCTTCGTTGAGCAAGGAGTAGCTCTTGTCTATTACATATTTGGCTTATGGAATGGTATCTGTGCTAATTTCAATCTCTGGTTTTATGCAGAACCCCAACTCACCTTTCCCCTTAAGCAAGCATAAGTTGGTTTTCTACATTTGAGACCCTGTTCTGTTTTGTAATTCAGTTCCTGTGTAGCCAAGTTTACATTCCGTGTAGTAGTGATATCTTATGATGTTTCTTTTTCTGTGTGACTTATTTCACTTAGAATCATCGTACCTGAATCCACTCATTATGCTGCCACGGGCCTGATGATATAGATTTCATTGCTGAGTGATATTGCCTTGTACGTAAGTACCACAAATTCTTTATCCATTTTTCACTTTCTGTGTTATTGAACTTGTACCGTAAACGAGGATCTTGTAAACAGAGCCGTCCCAAAATTTGGGGTGGCTGTGTCTTTTTGATTTTAATTTCCCTAAGCTATAGGACCATAAGTGGAAGTGCCCTAGGCTCTGTTGCTTTGTTTTTTAGATGTTTCAGGAAACACCATACACTTCTCCAGAGTGGCTGTTGGCAATTTACATCCCGCCCATCAGCATAACAAGGCTCCCAGTTCTCCATGGCCTGTCCTGCCTTTCTGGATTTTATACTTTTTTCAGATGGCCCTTTTGACTGGGGAGCAGTGAGACTTCATTGTAGTGCAGATTTCCTTTGCAAGCTTGCTTGGTTGGACAAAAAGGGCGTATGCGTTTTTTCCTGAATATATTCAGGAAAAAACGCATACGCCCTTTTTGGCCAAGTGCATCATTGTGGACGTTCTGCCTCTTTTCCTATGCTTTACATGCAATTCCAGTCTACCTCCTGAAACCGGTTTCCTGCAATTCTGCCCCGCTTTCAAGTCCTCTTGGCAGCCTTACTTCAATATATTTTTGGACGATAGCTGTCATTTATAACTCTGCAGGTTTGTGAATTACAGTGCCCCTGAGCTCCTTTCTTCAACTCGCTTTCTTGTGAGCAGGCCGCAACACCACAGCCTTGCTTCAGGCCCTAGTGTGGTTCCGGCATGGCACGCTGAGCCTTTGGTTAATTCCTCTTCCTGGTGGGAAATGAGAGTTAAATTTGCCGGTCCAGACACCTCCAGATAGTCTCTCATTGGTTCTCCCTATTCCTGTTCATTTTCTGCAGAAATTGCAAACTGGGCCAAACAGGAGGTTAAAGGCACTGACTCTCCAAGTGGGGAGAGTGTTAGTAAAGCGTCTGGAATGTTTCACCCGAGTACCAGGGGACGAAACCTGAGACACATTTGAACACGTTTCCCGATCACATGGTGGATCATACTCTGGGTTCCAGATGCATGTTTTAGCTGAAGGAAGAATCCCTTAAACCTGGAGAGTTGAGACCCATGGAATGGGTACCATGCAACATGACTTCAAAGGGTCTGCATTTGCTCACCGAACCTCACCAATCCTATCACTGCTGCGTTTATGCCCCTGTACACACGCTTGATTCTCTTTCGGAGACATAGAAATCCATAGGTTTTAAGATTCTTACTAGTCAGGTATATTCTTTGGCGTTTAATATGGGGTGTAGAGTCCACTTCGTTGAGCAAGGAGTAGCTCTTGTCTATTACATATTTGGCTTATGGAACGGTATCTGTGCTAATTTCAATCTCTGGTTTTATGCAGCACCCCAACCCACCTTTCCCCTTAAGCAAGCATAAGTTGGTTTTCTACATTTGAGACGCTATTCTGTTTTGTAATTCAGTTCCTGTGTAGCCAAGTTTACATTCCGTGTAGTAGTGATATCTTATGATGTTTCTTTTTCTGTGTGACTTATTTCACTTAGAATCATCGTACCTGAATGCACTCATTATGCTGCTACGGGCCTGATGATATACATTTCATTGCTGAGTGATATTGCATTGTACGTAAGTACCACAAATTCTTTATCCATTTTTCGCTTTCTGTGATATTGAACTTGTACCATAAACGAGGTTCTTGTAAACAGAGCCGTCCCAAACTTTGGGGTGGCTGTGTCTTTTTGATTTTAATTTCCCTAAGCTATACGACCATAAGTGGAAGTGCCCTAGGCTCTGTTGCTTTGTTTTGTAGATGTTTCAGGAAACACCATACACTTCTCCAGAGTGGCTGTTGGCAATTTACATCCCGCCCATCAGCATAACAAGGCTCCCAGTTCTCCATGGCCTGTCCTGCCTTTCTGGATTTAACATTTTTTCGCATGGCACTTTTGACCGGGGGGCAGTGAGACTTCATTGTAGTGCAGATTTCCTTTGCAAGCTTGCTTGGTTGGTCCAAAAGGGCGTATGCGTTTTTTCCTGAATATATTCAGGAAAAAACGCATACGCCCTTTTTGGCCAAGTGCATCATTGTGGACGTTCTGCCTCTTTTCCTATGCTTTACATGCAATTCCAGTCTACCTCCTGAAATCGGTTTCCTGCAATTCTGCCCCGCTTTCAAGTCCTCTTGGCAGCCTTACTTCAATATATTTTTGGACGATAGCTGTCATTTATAACTCTGCAGGTTTGTGAATTACAGTGCCCCTGAGCTCCTTTCTTCAACTCGCTTTCTGGTGAGCTGGTCGCAACACCGCAGCATTGCTTCAGGCCCTAGTGTGGTTCCGGCATGGCACGCTGAGCCTTTGGTTAATTCTTCTTCCTGGTGGGAAATGAGAGTTAAGTTTGCCCATACAGGCACCTCCAGCTAGTCTCTAATTGGTTCTCCCTATTCCTGTTCATTTTCCACAGAAATGGCAAACTGGGCCAAACAGGAGGTTAAAGACAATGACTCTCCAAGTGGGGAGAGTGTAGTAAAGCGACTGGAATGTTGCACCCGAGTACCAGGGGACGAAAACTGAGACACATTTGAACACGTTTCCCGATCACACGGTGGATCATACTCTGGGTTCCACATGCATGTTTTAGCTGAAGGAAGAATCCCTTAAACCTGGAGAGTTGAGACCCATGGAATGGGTACCATGCAATATGACTTCAAAGGTCTACATTGGCTCACCGAACCTTACCAATCCTATCACTGCTGCGTTTATGCCGCTGTACACACGCTTGATTCTCTTTCGGAGACATAGAAATCCATAGGTTTTAAGATTCTTACTAGTCAGGTATATTCTTAGGCGTTTAATATGGGGTGTAGAGTCCACTTTGTTGAGCAAGGGGTGGCTCTTGTCTATTACATATTTGGCTTATGGAACGGTATCTGTGCTAATTTCAATCTCTGGTTTTATGCAGCACCCCAACTCACCTTTCCCCTTAAGCAAGCATAAGTTGGTTTTCTACATTTGAGACCCTGTTCTGTTTTGTAATTCAGTTCCTGTGTAGCCAAGTTTACATTCCGTGTAGTAGTGATATCTTATGATGTTTCTTTTTCTGTGTGACTTATTTCACTTAGAATCATCGTACCTGAATCCACTCATTATGCTGCTACGGGCCTGATGACATAGATTTCATTGCTGAGTGATATTGCATTGTACGTAAGTACCACAACTTCTTTATCCATTTTTCGCTTTCTGTGATATTGAACTTGTACCGTAAACGAGGTTCTTGTAAACACAGCTGTCCCAAACTTTGGGGTGGCTGTGTCTTTTTGATTTTAATTTCCCTAAGCTATAGGACCATAAGTGGAATTGCCCTAGGCTCTGTTGCTTTGTTTTTTAGATGTTTCAGGAAACACCATACACTTCTCCAGAGTGGCTGTTGGCAATTTACATCCCGCCCATCAGCATAACAAGGCTCCCAGTTCTCCATGACCTGTCCTACCTTTCTGGATTTTACACTTTTTTCAGATGGCCCTTTTGACCGGGGGGCAGTGAAACTTCATTGTAGTGCAGATTTCCTTTGCAAGCTTGCTTGGTTGGCCCAAAAGGGCGTATGCGTTTTTTCCTGAATATATTCACGAAAAAACGCATACGCCCTTTTTGGCCAAGTGCATCATTGTGGACGTTCTGCCTCTTTTCCTATGCTTTACATGCAATTCCAGTCTACCTCCTGAAATCAGTTTCCTGCAATTCTGCCCCTCTTTCGAGTCCTCTTGGCAGCCTTACTTCAATATATTTTTGGACGATAGCTGTCATTTATAACTCTGCAGGTTTGTGAATTACAGTGCCCCTGAGCTCCTTTCTTCAACTCGCTTTCTGGTGAGCTGGTCGCAACACCGCAGCATTGCTTCAGGCCCTAGTGTGGTTCCGGCATGGCACTCTGAGCCTTTGGTTAATTCTTCTTCCTGGTGGGAAATGAGAGTTAAGTTTGCCCATACAGGCACCTCCAGCTAGTCTCTAATTGGTTCTCCCTATTCCTGTTCATTTTCCACAGAAATGGCAAACTGGGCCAAACAGGAGGTTAAAGACAATGACTCTCCAAGTGGGGAGAGTGTAGTAAAGTGACTGGAATGTTGCACCCGAGTACCAGGGGACGAAAACTGAGACACATTTGAACACGTTTCCCGATCACACGGTGGATCATACTCTGGGTTCCACATGCATGTTTTAGCTGAAGGAAGAATCCCTTAAACCTGGAGAGTTGAGACCCATGGAATGGGTACCATGCAATATGACTTCAAAGGTCTACATTGGCTCACCGAACCTTACCAATCCTATCACTGCTGCGTTTATGCCGCTGTACACACGCTTGATTCTCTTTCGGAGACATAGAAATCCATAGGTTTTAAGATTCTTACTAGTCAGGTATATTCTTAGGCGTTTAATATGGGGTGTAGAGTCCACTTTGTTGAGCAAGGAGTAGCTCTTGTCTATTACATATTTGGCTTATGGAACGGTATCTGTGCTAATTTCAATCTCTGGTTTTATGCAGCACCCCAACTCACCTTTCCCCTTAAGCAAGCATAAGTTGGTTTTCTACATTTGAGACCCTGTTCTGTTTTGTAATTCAGTTCCTGTGTAGCCAAGTTTACATTCCGTGTAGTAGTGATATCTTATGATGTTTCTTTTTCTGTGTGACTTATTTCACTTAGAATCATCGTACCTGAATCCACTCATTATGCTGCAACGGGCCTGATGGCATAGATTTCATTGCTGAGTGATATTGCATTGTACGTAAGTACCACAACTTCTTTATCCATTTTTCACTTTCTGTGATATTGAATTTCTACTGTAAACGAGGTTCTTGTAAACAGAGCCATCCCAAACTTTGGGGTGGCTGTGTCTTTTTGATTTTAATTTCCCTAAGCTATACGACTATAAGTGGAAGTGCCTTAGGCTCTGTTGCTTTGTTTTTTAGATGTTTCAGGAAACACCATACACTTCTCCAGAGTGGCTGTTGGCAATTTACATCCCGCCCATCAGCATAACAAGGCTCCCACGTCTCCATGGCCTGTCCTGCCTTTCTGGATTTTACACATTTTTCAGATGGCCCTTTTGACCGGGGGGCAGTGAGACTTCATTGTAGTGCAGATTTCCTTTGCAAGCTTGCTTGGTTGGCCAAAAAGTGCGTATGCGTTTTTTCCTGAATATATTCAGGAAAAAGCGCATACGCCCTTTTTGGCCAAGTGCATCATTGTGGACGTTCTGCCTCTTTTCCTATGCTTTACATGCAATTCCAGTCTACCTCCTGAAATCGGTTTCCTGCAATTCTGCCCCGCTTTCAAGTCCTCTTGGCAGCCTTACTTCAATATATTTTTGGACGATAGCTGTCATTTATAACTCTGCAGGTTTGTGAATTACAGTGCCCCTGAGCTCCTTTCTTCAACTCGCTTTCTTGTGAGCTGGCCGCAACTCCGCAGGATTGCTTCAGGCCCTAGTGTGGTTCCGGCATGGCACACTGAGCCTTTGGTTAATTCCTCTTCCTGGTGGGAAATGAGAGTTAAATTTGCCCGTCCAGACACCTCCAGCTAGTCTCTCATTGGTTCTCCCTATTCCTGTTCATTTTCCACAGAAATGGCAAACTGGGCCAAACAGGAGGTTAAAGGCACTGACTCTCCAAGTGGGGAGAGTGTAGTAAAGCGACTGGAATGTTGCACCCGAGTACCAGGGGACGAAAACTGAGACACATTTGAACACGTTTCCCGATCACACGTTGGATCATACTCTGGGTTCCACATGCATGTTTTAGCTGAAGGAAGAATCCCTTAAACCTGGAGAGTTGAGACCCATGGAATGGGTACCATGCAATATGACTTCAAAGGTCTGCATTGGCTCACCGAACCTCACCAATCCTATCACTGCTGCGTTTATGCCGCTGTACACACGCTTGATTCTCTTTCGGAGACATAGAAATCCATAGGTTTTAAGATTCTTACTAGTCATGTATATTCTTAGGCGTTTCATATGGGGTGTAGAGTCCACTTTGTTGAGCAAGGAGTAGCTCTTGTCTATTACATATTTGGCTTATGGAACGGTATCTGTGCTAATTTCAATCTCTGGTTTTATGCAGCACCCCAACTCACCTTTCCCCTTAAGCAAGCATAAGTTGGTTTTCTACATTTGAGACCCTGTTCTGTTTTGTAATTCAGTTCCTGTGTAGCCAAGTTTACATTCCGTGTAGTAGTGATATCTTATGATGTTTCTTTTTCTGTGTGACTTATTTCACTTAGAATCATCGTACCTGAATCCACTCATTATGCTGCTACGGGCCTGATGACATAGATTTCATTGCTGAGTGATATTGCATTGTACGTAAGTACCACAACTTCTTTATCCATTTTTCGCTTTCTGTGATATTGAACTTATACCGTAAACGAGGTTCTTGTAAACAGAGCCGTCCCAAACTTTGGGGTGGCTGTGTATTTTTGATTTTAATTTCCCTAAGCTATACGACCATAAGTGGAAGTGCCCGAGGCTCTGTTGCTTTGTTTTTTAGATGTTTCAGGAAACACCATACACTTCTCCAGAGTGGCTGTTGGCAATTTACATCTCGCCCATCAGCATAACAAGGCTCCCAGTTCTCCATGGCCTGTCCTGCCTTTCTGGATTTTACACATTTTTCAGATGGCCCTTTTGACCGGGGGGCAGTGAGACTTCATTGTAGTGCAGATTTCCTTTGCAAGCTTGCTTGGTTGGCCAAAAAGTGCGTATGCGTTTTTTCCTGAATATATTCAGGAAAAAGCGCATACGCCCTTTTTGGCCAAGTGCATCATTGTGGACGTTCTTCCTCTTTTCCTATGCTTTACATGCAATTCCAGTCTACCTCCTGAAATCAGTTTCCTGCAATTCTGCCCCGCTTTCAAGTCCTCTTGGCAGCCTTACTTCAATATATTTTTGGAAGATAGCTGTCATTTATAACTCTGCAGGTTTGTGAATTACAGTGCCCCTGAGCTCCTTTCTTCAACTCGCTTTCTTGTGAGCTGGCCGCAACTCCGCAGCCTTGCTTCAGGCCCTAGTGTGGTTCCGGCATGGCACGCTGAGCCTTTGGTTAATTCCTCTTCCTGGTGGGAAATGAGAGTTAAATTTGCCCGTCCAGACACCTCCAGATAGTCTCTCATTGGTTCTCCCTATTCCTGTTCATTTTCCGCAGAAATTGCAAACTGGGCCAAACAGGAGGTTAAAGACAATGACTCTCCAAGTGGGGAGAGTGTAGTAAAGCGACTGGAATGTTGCACCCGAGTACCAGGGGACGAAACCTGAGACACATTTGAACACGTTTCCCGATCACACGGTGGATCATACTCTGGGTTCCACATGCATGTTTTAGCTGAAGGAAGAATCCCTTAAACCTGGAGAGTTGAGACCCATGGAATGGGTACCATGCAATATGACTTCAAAGGTTCTGCATTGGCTCATCGAACCTCACCAATCCTATCACTGCTGCGCTTATGCCACTGTACACACACTTGATTCTCTTTCAGAGACATATAAATCCATAGGTTTTAAGATTCTTACTAGTCAGGTATATTCTTAGACTTTTAATATGGGGTGTTGAGTCCTCTTCGTTGAGCAAGGAGTAGCTCTTGTCTATTACATATTTGGCTTATGGAACGGTATCTGTGCTAATTTCAATCTCTGGTTTTATGCAGCACCCCAACTCACCTTTCCCCTTAAGCAAGCATAAGTTGGTTTTCTACATTTGAGACCCTGATCTGTTTTGTAATTCATTTCCTGTGTAGCCAAGTTTACATTCCGTGTAGTAGTGATATCTTATGATGTTTCTTTTTCTGTGTGACTTATCTCACTTAGAATCATCGTACCTGAATCCACTCATTATGCTGCTATGGGCCTGATGACATAGATTTCATTGCTGAGTGATATTGCCTTGTACGTAAGTACCACAACTTCTTTATCCATTTTTTGCTTTCTGTGATATTGAACTTGTACCGTAAACGAGGTTCTTGTAAACAGAGCCGTCCCATACTTTGGGCTGGCTGTGTCTTTTTGATTTTAATTTCCCTAATCTATAGGACCATAAGTGGAACTGCCGTAGGCTCTGTTGCTTTGCTTTTTAGATGTTTCAGGAAACACCATACACTTCTCCAGAGTGGCTGTTGGCAATTTACATCCCGCCCATCAGCATAACAAGGCTCCCAGTTCTCCATGGCCTGTCCTGCCTTTCTGGATTTTATACTTTTTTCAGAAGGCCCTTTTGACCGGGGGGCAGTGAGACTTCATTGTAGTGCAGATTTCCTTTGCAAGCTTGCTTGGTTGGCCAAAAAGGGCGTATGCGTTTTTTCCTGAATATATTCAGTAAAAAACGCATACGCCCTTTTTGGCCAAGTGCATCATTGTGGACGTTTTGTCTCTTTTCCTATGCTTTACATGCAATTCCAGTCTACCTCCTGAAATCGGTTTCCTGCAATTCTGCCCCGCTTTCAAGTCCTCTTGGCAGCCTTACTTCAATATATTTTTGGACGATAGCTGTCATTTTTAACTCTGCAGGTTTGTGAATACAGTGCCCCTGAGCTCCTTTCTTCAACTCGCTTTCTTGTGAGCTGGCCGCAACACCGCAGGATTGCTTCAGCCCCTAGTGTGGTTCCGACATGGCACGCTGAGCCTTTGTTTAATTCCTCTTCCTGGTGGGAAATGAGAGTTAAATTTGCCCGTCCAGACACCTCCAGATAGTCTCTCATTGGTTCTCCCTATTCCTGTTCATTTTCCGCAGAAATTGCAAACTGGGCCAAACAGGAGGTTAAAGGCACTGACTCTCCAAGTGGGGAGAGTGTTAGTAAAGCGTCTGGAATGTTGCACCCGAGTACCAGGGCACAAAACCTGAGACACATTTGAACACGTTTCCCGATCACACGGTGGATCATACTCTGGGTTCCACATGCATGTTTTAGCTGAAGGAAGAATCCCTTAAACCTGGAGAGTTGAGACCCATGGAATGGGTACCATGCAATATGACTTCAAAGGTTCTGCATTTGCTCACCGATCCTCACCAATCCTATCACTGCTGCGCTTATGCCACTATACACACGCTTGATTCTCTTTCGGAGACATATAAATCCATATGTTTTAAGATTCTTACTAGTCAGGTATATTCTTAGACGTTTAATATGGGGTGTTGAGTCCTCTTCGTTGAACAAGGAGTAGCTCTTGTCTATTACATATTTGGCTTATGGAACGGTATCTGTGCTAATTTCAATCTCTGGTTTTATGCAGCACCCCAACTCACCTTTCCCCTTAAGCAAGCATAAGTTGGTTTTCTACATTTGAGACGCTGTTCTGTTTTGTAATTCAGTTCCTGTGTAGCCAAGTTTACATTCCGTGTAGTAGTGATATCTTATGATGTTTCTTTTTCTGTGTGACTTATTTCACTTAGAATCATCGTACCTGAATCCACTCATTATGCTGCTTCGGGCCTGATGATATACATTTCATTGCTGAGTGATATTGCATTGTACGTAAGTAACAAAAATTCTTTATCCATTTTTCGCTTTCTGTGATATTGAACTTGTACCATAAACGAGGTTCTTGTAAACAGAGCCGTCCCAAACTTTGGGGTGGCTGTGTCTTTTTGATTTTAATTTCCCTAAGTTATAGGACCATAAGTGGAAATGCCCTAGACTCTGTTGCTTTGTTTTTCAGATGTATCAGGAAACACCATACACTTCTCCAGAGTGGCTGTTGGCAATTTACATCCCGCCCATCAGCATAACAAGGCTCCTTTATCCCCATGGCCTGTCTTGCCTTTCTGCATTTTACACTTTTTTCAGGTGGCCCTTTAGACCGTGGGGAAGTGACACTTCATAGTAGTTCGGATTTCCATTGCAAGCTTGCTTGTTTTGCCAAAAAGCGCATATGTGTCTTTTCCTGAATATACTCAGGAACAAACTCATACGCCCTTTTTTGCCAAGTGCATCATTGTCGATGTTCTGCCTCTTTTCCTATGCTTCAAATGCAAATCCAGTCTACCTCCTGAAATCGGTTTCCTGAAATTCTGCCCCGCTTTCAAGTCCTCTTCGCAGCCTTACTTCAATATATTTTTGGACGTTATCTGTCATTTATAACTCTGCAGGTTTGTGAATTACAGGGTCCCTGAGCTCCTTTCTTCAACTCGCTTTCTTGTGAGCTGGCCGCAAACCCGCAAGACTGCTTCAGGCCCTAATCTGCTTCTGGCAGGGCATGCTGAGCCTTTGGTTAATTCCTCTTCCTGGTGGGAAATGAGTGTTAAATATGCCCGTCCAGACACCTACCTCACTCTCAACCCCTTGGTGATGTGGGTCCTCTGGTTTGTGGCCACCTTTATGGGTTCCTCACCTTTCGATGATGTGGCCCCACTAGTGTGAGGACACTCCTGCCTGGTTTGGGCTATTCCTGCCTGCCTCACTCCCATTCCCTTTGTGATATGTGTCCTCTGATTTGAGGCCACATGTGCTGGGTTCCACACCTTTCGATGATGTGGCCCCACTGGAGGGAAGACAGTTCTGACTGGTTCCCATCCCCTTGCTGATGTGGGCCCTCAGGTGAGAGTCTGATCCTGGCTGGGTTCCTCACCCTTCTGTGAGGTGGGCCCTCTGCTGTGAGGTCAATCATGCCTGTCTGGCACACGTCACCTTGGCGACGTGGGCCCTCTGGTGGCAGTTGGAGTGTGCTGGGATCCTCCTCCCCTCAGTGATGAGGGCCCTCTTGCCTTAGGCCATAACTGCTGGGCTCCCCACATTTTCTGATGTGCGCCAAGTGAGTGAGGACACTCTTGCCAGGTTCCCATCCCCATGGGGATATGGGCCTTCTGCTCTGAGGTCAAAACGCCTGGCTTGCTCACAGTACCATGATGTGGGCCCTCTGCTGTGAGTTCACTCCGGCAAGGATCCCTTATCATCGGTGCTCTGAGCCGCCTGCTGGGAGGGTCCAACTGCTGGATTCCTCAACTTTTTTATTCTTTGGGCCCTCTGTTGTGAGGCTCCTCCTGCCTGCCTCACTGCCAGCCCCTTGGTGATGACTGTCCTATGGCTTGAGGCCACATGTGCTGCATTCCTCACCTTTCGATGATGTGGCCCCACTCGTGTGAGGACACTCCTGCCTGGTTCCCATCCCCTTGGTGAGGTGGGCCCTCTGGCGAGAGTCTAATCCTGGCTGGGTTCCTCAACGTTCTGTGAGGTAGGCCCTCTGCTGTGAGGTCACTCCTGCCTGGCTGGCACACGTCACCTTGGAGATGTGAGACATCTGGTGGCAGTTGGAGCGTGCAGGGTGCCTCCTCCTCTCGGTGATGACGGCCCTCTGGCGTCAGGCCCTAAATGGTGGGCTCCCCACATTTTCTGATGTGCGCCCAGTGGTGCGAGGACACTCCAGCCAGGTTCCCATTCCCATGGGGATGTGGGCCTTCTGCGCTGAGGTCCCAACGCCTGGGTTGCTCACAGTTTTATGATGTGGGCCCTCTGCTGTGAGTTCACTGCGGCCTGGATCCCATAGCCTCAGTGTTCTGAGCCACCTGCTGGAAGGTCTAAATGCTGGAATCCTCACGTTTTTTATATTATGTGCCCTGTGTTGTGAGGCTACTCCTGCCTGCCTCACTCCAAGGCCCTTGGTGATGTGGGTCCTCTGGTTTGAGGACACATGTGCTGGGTTCCTCACCTTAAGATGATGAGGCCCCACTGGAGGGAAGACAGTCCTGACTGGTTCCCATCCCCTTTGTGATGTGGGACCTCTGGTGAGAGTCTGATCCTGGCTGGGTTCCTCACCCATCTGTGAGGTGGGCCCTCTATGATCAGGTAACTCTTGCATGGCTTGCTCACCTCGCCTTGTTGACATGAGCCCTCTGGTGGCACTTGGACCCTGCTGGGAGCCTCCTCACCTCTGTGATGAGGGCCCCCTGACGTCAGGCCCTAACTGCTGGGCTCCCCAACTTTTCTTAGTGAGCCCAGTGATGCTCGGGCACTCCTCTTAGGTTCCCATCTCCATAGGGATGTGGTCCTTCTGCTCTGAGGTTAAAACGGCTAGGTTGATCACAATTTCATGATGTGGGCTCTCTGGTGTTAGTTCACTGTGGCCTGGATCCCATAGCCTCTGTGCTCTGGGCCGCCTGCTGGGAGGTTCCAACTGCTCGATTCCTCAACTTTTGTATTCTATGGGTCCTGTGTTGTGATGCTCCTCCTGCCTGCCTCACTCGCAACCCCTTCGTGATGTGGGTCCTCTGGTTTGAGGCCACATGTGCTGGGTTCCGCAACTTTCAATGATGTGACCCCACTGGTGTGAGGACACTCCTGCCTGGTTCCCATCCCCTTGGTGATGTGGGTCTTCTGGTGACAGTCTTATCCTGGCTGGGTTCCTCACTCTTCTGTGAGGTAGGCCCTCTGCTGTGAGGTCAATCTTGCCTGACTTGCACAAATCACCTTGGCGACGTGGGCCCTCTGTTGGCACATGGAACCTGCTGAGAACCTCCTGCTCTCGGTGATGACGGCCCTCTAGCATCAGACCCTAACTGCTGGGCTCCCCACGTTTTCTGATGTGAGCCCAGTGATGCCAGGACACTCCTGTCAGGTTCCCATCCACATGGGGATGTGGGCTTTCTGCTCTGAGGTCCCAAAGCCTGGGTTGCTCGCAGTTTCATGATGTGGGCTCTCTGGTGTTAGTTCACTCCTGCCTGCATCCCATAGCTTCTGTGCTCTCGGCCGCCTGCTGGGAGGTTCCAAATGCTGGATTCCTCACCTTTTTTATTCTTTGGGCCCTCTGTTTTTAGGCTACTCCTACCTGCCTCACTCCCATCCCCTTTGTGATGTATGTCCTCTGATATGAGGCCGCATGTGCTGGGTTCCTCACGTTTCGATGATGTGGCCCCACTGGTGGGAGGACAGTCCTGACTGGTTCTCATCCCCTTGGTGTTGTGGGCCCCCTGGCGAGAGTCTCATCCTGCCTCGGTTCCTCACCCTTCTGTGAGATAGGCCCTCTGCTGTGAGGTCACTACTGCCTTGCTGGCACATGCCACCTTGTAGACGTGGGCCCTCTGTTGGCAGTTGGAACCTGCTGGGAGTCTCCTCCCCTCAGTTATGAGGGCCCCCTGGCGTCAGGCCCTAACTGCTGGGCTCCTAACATTTTCTGATATGTGCTAAGTGGTGCAAAGCCACTCCTGCCAGGTTCCCATCCCAATGGGGATGTGGGCCTTCTGTTCTGAGGTCCCAACGGCTGGGCTGCTCACAGGTTCATGATGTGGGCCCTCTGCTGTGAGTTCACTGCGGCCTGGATCCCATAGCCTCGGTGCTCTGGGCTGCTTGCTGGGAGGTTCCAACTGCTGGATTCCTCAACTTTTATATTCTATGGACCCTGTGTTGTGAGGCCGGTCCTGCCAGCCTCATTCCGAACCCCTTGGTGATGTAGTTCCTCTGGTTTGAGGCTACATGTGCTGGGATCCTCACCTTTCGATGATGTTGTCTCACTGATGTGCGGACACTCCTGCCTGGTTCCCATCCCCTTGGTGATGTGGGCCCTCTGGTAAGAGTCTGATCCTGGCTGTGTTCCTCACCCTTCTGTGAGGTGGGCCCTCTGCTGTGAGGTCACTCCTGCCAGGCTGGCACACATCGCCTTGGCGACGTTGGCCCTCTGGTGGCAGCTGGAGCCTGCTGGGAGCCTCCTCCCCTCGGTGATGAGTGCCCTCTAGAGTCAGGCCCTAACTTCTGAGTACCCCACGTTTTCTGATGTGAGCCCAGTGATGCCAGGACACTCCTGTTATGTTCCCATCACCATGGGGATGTGGGCCTTCTGCTCTGAGGTCCCAATGTCTGGGTTGCTCACAGTTTCATGATGTGGGCTGTCTGGTGTTAGTTCACTCCGACCTGGATCCCCTAGCCTCTGTGCTCTGGGCCGCCTGCTGGGAGGTTCCAACTGCTGGATTCCTCACCTTTCTTATTTTTGGGCCCTCTGTTGTGAGGCTCCTCCTGCCTGCCTCACTCCCAGCCCCTCGGTGATGGGTGTCCTATGGTTTGAAGCCACATGTTCTGGGTTCCTCACCTTTAGATGATGTGGCCCTACTCATGTGAGGATACTCCTGCCTGGTTCCAATCCATTTGGTGATGTGGGCCCTCTGGTGTGAGTCTGATCCTGACTGGGTTCGTCACACTTCTCTGAGGTGGGCCCTCTGCTGTGAGATCATTCGTGCCTGGTTGGCACACATCGCCTTGGTGACGTCAGCCCTCTGGTGGCAGTTGGAGCCTGCTGGGAGCCTCCTTCCCTTGGTGATGAGGGTCCTCTGGCGTCAGGCCCTAACTGCTGGTCGGCCAAAATTTTCTGATATGTTCTCAGTGGTGCGAGGACACTCCTACCAGATTTCCATCCCCATGGGGATGTGGGCCTCCTGCTCTGAGGTCCCAATGGCTGGGTTGCTCAGTTTCATGACATGAGCCCTCTTCTGTGAGTTCACTGTGGCCTGGATCCCATAGCCTCGGTGATCTGGGCCGCCTGCTGGGAGGTTCCAACTGCTGGATTCCTCACTTTTTTATTCTATGGGCCCAGTGTTGTGAGGCTACTCCTGCCTGCCTCACTCCGAGGCCCTTGGTGATGTGGGTCCTCTGGTTTGAGGACACATGTGCTGAGTACCTCACCTTTCAATGATGTGGCCCCACTGGTGTGAAGACACTCCTGCCTGGTTCCCATCCCCTTGGTGATGTGGGCCCTCTGGTGAGAGTCTGATGTTGGCTGGGTTTCTCACCCTTCTGTGAGGTGGGACCTCTGCTGTGAGGTAACTCCTGCCTGGCTTGCTCACGTTGCCTTGGCAACGTGAGCCCTAGGTGGCAGTTGGAGCCTGCTGGGAATCTCCTCCCCTCAGTTATGAGAGCTCTGGATAAAACACATATGCCCTTTTTTGCCAAGTGCATTATTTTCCAAGTTCTGTCTCTTTTCCTATGTTTTAAGAGCGACTCCCGTGTACCTTCTGAAATCGGTTTCCAGCAATTCTACCCCACATTCAAGTCCTCTTCGCAGCCTTACTTCAGTATAATTTTGGATGATAGCTGTCATTTATAACTCTGCAGGTTTGTGAATTACAGTGCCCCTGAGCTCCATTCTTCAACTCGCATTCTTGTGAGCCTGCCGCAAAACCGCAGGATCTCTTCAGGTCCTAATCTAGTTCCAGCACGGCACGTGGAACCTTTGATTCATTCGTCTTCCTGGTGGGAAATGAGAGTTAAATTTGCCCGTCCAGAAACCTACAGATAGTCTCCCATTGCTTCTCCTTATTCCTGTTCATCTTCCGCAGAAATTGCAAACTGGGCCACACAGGAGGTTAAAGGCACTGACTCTCCAAGTGGGGAGAGTGTTGGTAAAGCTTCTGGAAAGTTGCACTGAGTACCAGGGGACAAAAAATGAGATACATTTAAAAAAGTTTCCCGATCACACGGTGGATCATACTCTGGGTTCCACATGCATGTTTTAGCTGAAGGAAGAATCCCTTACACCGGGAGAGTTGGGACCCATGGAATGGGTACCATGCAATATGACTTCAAAGGGTCTGCATTTGCTCAACGAACCTCAATAATCCTATCACTGCTGTGTTTATGCCGCTGTACACATGCTTAATTCACTTTCGGAGACATATAAATCCATAGGTTTATAATTCTTACTAGTCAGGTATATTCTTAGGCGTTTACTATGGGGTGTTGTGTCCACTTCGTTGAGCAAGGAGTAGCTCTTGTCTATTACATATTTGGCTTATGGAACGTTATCTGTGCTAATTTCAATCTTTGGTTTTATGCCGCACCCCAACTCACCTTTCCCCTTAAGCAACCATAAGTTGGTTTTCTACATTTGAGACCCTATTCTGTTTTGTAATTCAGTTCCTTTGTAGCTAAGTTTACATTCCGTGTAGTAGTGATATCTTATGATGTTTCTTTTTCTGTGTGATTTTTTTCACTTAGAATCATGGTACCTGAATCTACTCATTATGCTTCTACGGGCCTGATGACATAGATTTCATTGCTGAGTGATATTGCATTGTACGTAAGTACCACAACTTCTTTATCCATTTTTCCCTTTCTGCAATATTGAACTTGTACCATAAACGAGGTTCTTGTAAACAGAGCCGTCCCAAACTTTGGGGTGGCTGTGTCTTTTTGATTTTAATTTCCCTAAGCTATAGGACCATAAGTGGAACTGCCATAGGCTCTGTTGCTTTGTTTTGTAGATGTTTCAGGAAACACCATACACTTCTCCAGAGTGGCTGTTGGCAATTTACATCCCGCCCATCAGCATAACAAGGCTCCCAGTTCTCCATGGCCTGTCCTGCCTTTCTGGATTTTACACTTTTTCAGATGCTCCTTTTGACAGGGAGGAAGTGAGACTTCATTGTAGTGCAGATTTCCTTTGCAAGTTTGCTTCGTTGGTCAGAAAGTGCGTATGCGTTTCTTCCTGAATATATTCAGGAAAAAACGCATACGCCCTTTTTGGCCAAGTGCATCATTGTCGACGTTCTGAGTGTTTTCATATGTTTTCAATGCATTTCCATTCTACCTCCTGAAATCGGTTTCCTGCAATTCTGCCTTGCTGTCAGTGCCTCTTCATAGCCTTACCTCAATATACTTTTTGAAAATTGTTGGCCTTTATAGCTCTGCAGGTTTTTGAATTGCCGTGGCCCTTAGCTGCATTTTTCAGCTCTTATTTTTGTGATCTTGCCTCATATCCACAGGATTTCTTCAGGCTCTATTCTTCTTCTGGGGCGCCTTGCCCTGCCTTTGGTTAATTCTTCTTCCTGATGTGAATTAGAGTGACATGTTCCCATTGAAATCGCTACAGCTATTTTCTCACTGGTTCCCCCTATTCCCATTCATCCTCTGCACTAACTGCAGACTGTGCGATACCGGAACGTAAAGGCATTGACTCTCCATGTGGAGATCTTGTTAGTAAAGTGGCTGGAATGTTGATCCGGAGCCCCAGGAGAGGAAAATGAGGTGCGTTTTAGAAACCTTTCCCGATCATATGGTATACCATCCGTTGGAATTCCCATGCATGGTTTAGCTGTAGGAAGATTCCCTTCAACCTGGAGTGTTGGGACCCTTGGAATGAGTAGCATGAAGTATTGCATTAAACTTTCAGCAGTTGCTCACCAAAGCTCACCAATCCTCTCAGCCCCAAGTGTCCAGCCTTATGTGTTATCCAGCTGTGGGTTTATATGTGGTCATTCCAGGTTGCATCACAGCCCCTGAGCGAATTTTGTAAGAATTTTTCTCTCTTTCATTGTTTCTGCGTTTTGGTTTTAAAATTTATTTCTATAATGGGGTTTAGCTCATTTTCACTGCTGTGTTTGGCCGCTCTGCACACACTTGATTCCCTTATGGAGATATATCAATACATGGGTTTTAAGATTCTTATTACTCAGATATATTTCTCTGCAGTGTATAGGGTGTGTTGAGGCCAGTTCATTGAGCAAGGTGTAGATCTTGTCTAATACCTATTTGGTTTATTGAACGGTAGCTGTGCTAATTTCAAACTCTGGTTTTATGCATCACCCCACCTCTCCTTTCCCCTTAAGCTGACATAAGTGTGTTTTCTAAATGTGAGACACTGTTCTGTTTTGTAATTCATTTTTTGTGCAGCCATATTTATCCTCCCTCTATAAGTGATATCTTATGATATGTTTCTTTTTCTGTTTGACTTATTTCAAGTAGTATTATCGGACCTAAATCCACTCTTTATCCTTCTACTAGCCTTATTACATTGATTTCATGGTGAAGAGATATTCCATTGTACATAAGTACCACATTTTCTTTATCCATTGTTCTCTTTCCTGGGATATTTAAGGTGTACTGAAGTTGAGGTTCTTGTAAACAGAGTAGCCCTAAACTGTGGTGTGCTTGTGTCTTGTTGATTTTTAGACTTCCCTAGATATACTTCCGTGATTGGAAGTGCCCTATGCTCTGTAGCTCTGTTTTTTAGATGATTTAGGGACCACCATACACTTCTCCAGAGTGGCTCTCGGCAGTTCACACACTGTCCATCAGCGTATAAAGGCTCCCTGTTCTCCATGGCCTGTCCTGCATTTCTGGTTTTTACAATTTTTTCGGATGGCCCTTTTGACCGGTGGGAAATGAGACTTCTTTGTTGTGCACATTTGCATTGCTTGCTTGCTTGGTTGCCCATAAAGTGCGTATGCGTTTTTTCCTGGATATATTCAGGAAAAAACGCATACTCCCTTTTGGGCCAACTGCATCATTGTCGAAATTCTGCCGCTTTTCATGTGCTTTAAAGACGAGTCCAATCTATCTCTTGAAATCTGTTTCTTGCAATTCTGTCTTGCATTCAGATCCTCTTCTTTGCCTTACCTCAACATATTTTGGGACGTTAGTTTTCATTTATAACTCTGCAGGTTTGTGAATTGCAGTGACCCTGAGCTCCATTTTTTAAGTTGCTCTTTTGTGAGCTGGCCTCAAAGCCGCAGGATTGCTTCAGGCCCTATTTTGGCTCCGGCGAGGCGGGCTGAGCCTTTTTTTAATTCTTATTCTTAATGGGAAATTAGAGTGACATGTGCCCGTCCAAACCCCTACAACTATTCTCTCATTGGTTCCCCCTCTTCCCGTTCATCCTCCTCACAATTTGCAAAATGTGTGAAACAGAAGTTTAAATGTGCTGATTCTCTAAGTGGGGAGATTCTAAGTAACGTGGCTGGAATGATGAACAGGAGCACCAGGAGAGGATAAATGAGGTGCATTTTAGACACATCTCCCGATCACATGGTGTACAGTCCTCTGGGTTTTCCATGCATGTTTTCGCTGTAGGAAGATCCCTTGAACCTGCAGATTTGGGACCCATTGAATGGGTACCAGGTAGTATTACTTTAAAGGGTGTGCATTTCCTCACCCAACCTCACATTTCTCTTAGCACGAACAGTTTCCAGCCTTATGTCTCATCCTGCTGTGGGTCTAGATGTGTTCAATCCATGTTGCATCACCGTCCCTGAGGAAAAGTTGTAAGAGGTTTTCTCTGTCTCTCTGTCGTTTATTTTTTTCAATTTATTACTATATTGGTTACAGCTGATTTTCAAAGCTCTGTTTCTTGCTGCTGTACATCCACTTGATTCACATACAGAGAGACATCAATAAATTCTTTTTCAGATTCTTACCAGTCATATATATTCTTTTCCAGTGACTTGAGTGTGCTGAGTGCAGTTCTTTTAGCTACCGTGTAGGCCTTGTTGATTATCAGTTTGGTATTTGGAATGGTATCTTTGCTAATTTCAACCTCCTGGATGATGCCTCACCCCTCCCCACCTTTCCCGTTTAGCAGCCTTACGCGTGTTTTCTACATATTTGACTATGTTTTTGTTTTGTAATTTATTTCATGTGTAGCCATTTTGGATTCCACCTTTAAGTGATATCTTATGATATGTGTCTTTTTCTTTTTGAGTTATGTCACTTAGAATGATCATACGTAACTCCTCCGGAGTTGTTACAACTGGCCATATTTCATTGACTTCCAGGCTGAGTAATATTCCACTCTACATAAGTACCACATCTCTATCCATTTTTTCCCTCCAGAGACATTTAAGTTATATCCTAGTCGAGGATCTTTTAAACAGAGAGGCAGTAAACATTGGGGTGCCTGTGTCCTCTCGATTTTTGTTTTTCCCAAGACATACGCCCATGAGTGCAAGTGCCCTATGCTCTGTAGCTCATTTTTTAGATGCTTTAGTAAACACAATACACTTCTCCAGAATGGCCATTGGCAATATACATTTCCACTATAAGCCTCACAGGGCTCCCTCTTCTCCTTGCCCTGTCCTGCATTTCTGGTGTTTACACTTTATGAGGATGGCTCTTCTGACTGATGCGAAGTGATATCTTTTGTAGTATTGATTTCCAGTGCCCACCTGTTTGGTTGGCTAAAAAAGTGTATGCCCTTTTCTTGAATATATACAGAAAAAAACGCATACAGCCTTTTTGGCCAACTGCAATGTTGGCAATGTTCAGCCCCTTTTCTTGTGCTTAATGGCGAGTCCTTTCTACCTCCTCAAATCCCTTTCCTGCCATTCTCCCTTGCTTACCAATCCTTTTCTCTGACTTTCCTCAAGACATTTTTCAGTGATAGATATTTTCAACTCTGCAGTTTCGTGAATTTTACTGCCCCTGAGTTCCATTGTTCAACTTGTGTTTATGGGAACTGGCCACAAAGCAGTGGGATTTCCTCAAGCCCTATACTGTTTCCATGGGCAACCCTAGCCTTTGGTCAATTCGTCTTCCTGATTGGAAATTAGAGTGACATGTGCCTGTCTGAACACCTAGGACTTGTCTCTCATTGTTCCTCATCCTTCCGCTTCATCCTCTGGACAAATTCTAAACTGTAC
Source organism: Pseudorca crassidens (assembly GCF_039906515.1). Lineage (NCBI taxonomy): Eukaryota > Metazoa > Chordata > Mammalia > Artiodactyla > Delphinidae > Pseudorca > Pseudorca crassidens. The sequence continues at coordinate 164,202,766 of NC_090296.1, forward strand.
GCAACAGGATGTTGACAGTGTTGACATCTCCAAGTGGGGAGACTGTTAGTAAAGACGCTGGAGGGGTGAACCCGAGCACCAGGAGATGAGGAGATGAGATGCCTTTTCCAAACTCTTCCCGATCAGACGGTATACCATCCTCTGGGTGTGACAGACATGTTTTAGCAGTAGGAAGAGTCCCATTCATGTAAGGAGAACACCAGGGCTTTTTCAAAATCAGTGTCTCCCCGAAACCCAAACTGGGGAATTTTTTAAGCTACGGCTACACATATGTTCATTAAGGGCCTTGGGAAGTAGGCAGAGTCCAAACTTTAGATGATTGAAGTCTTCAGGGTCAGAAGCACTCACCACTGGCTTCCCTTAGGTTACACTTTAACTGTCATTGATAGATGATGTCAATAAAAATATCTATTCTTTTTCCGATTATTTCCCCTTATAGGTTATTGCAAAATATTGAGTGTAGTTCCCTGTGCTATACAGTGGTTCCTTGTTGATGATCTATTTTATACATAGCAGTGTGTATGTGTTAATTCCAAACTGTTAATTTATCCCTCCTCCCACCTTTCCCCTTTGGTAATAATAAATTATAAGATTTTATACTTCTCAGAAATGGGGGAGCTGAAAGAGAGGTATCATTTTCAATGGAAAAGCATTTAAAACAAGATTGAAGCTTTAACCAAGATTATTAGATGTACATCCTTGGAAAGAAATCACTTCATTTCTCTAATATTGACCTGACAAATAAGACAAACCTTTTCACTGAACTTGCTTATAATAAAGTGATGGAAATATCAAATGGAAGTGTTAGAAACATCTTATTTTACCCGAGCCTTATAAACTGTTCTATGTTAACTACAGTTTGGCTCACACATCTGTTCATTGAAGTTACAATAGTCTCAATTTCTGTTACTGATCCTCCAGAGTGGACCCCAACAAGTGTCCCCCTGCCCAGTGTCATTGCGGCCAACAGATCGAGACTGAGTTTGGTTCACAAGCAAAGGAAACTTTATATTTTAAACAGAATGGAGAGGTGAGAGCATGCACTACCCCGTGGGCTGTGGGCTGGGCTGCTGTGTAGAGATCCTGTCAGAGTCAGTGGGAGGGAGGGGATGGAGCACTCGAGGGCCGGGTTGGCTGCAGCTCAGGCTCTATATCTCGGAGTCTGCACTGGGCCCCAGGAGCTGAGGTGTCGACCCAGCCATTCTGCACTAGGAAATCTGGTCTGAAGTGCCGGGTGTGGAACCTCTGCATGCGGGACCCTAGGAGCACGTGAAATTAGACAAAGCACAAAGGATAAAAAAGGTCAGACTTGACTTTATTGCCCAGATTCTATTTTTATCTCCCAGGGATTTTTAATGGGCTTTGCTGGGGACAAACCCCTCCTCTGCCTTTTGTCCCGTTCCTCATTCTTGGAGTGCTGAGGGTGCAGACCCTTCTTCTGTAACTGCTGAGTGCTGAGTTGGGAGCCCTCATACCAGGGGACGAGGGTCAGAACTTCTCCCCAGCAGCCTCCAGGTGACGTTGATTGGCCCCAGGACCCCTGCCTCCCTGCTCGTCCGCCTGAGCACCAGCATTGGAAGTGTTATAGATTCTAATGACCTTTAAGGGCCCAGGAAAGAGATGTGCAGAGACGCTGTGGGGGCCGGTTTCACCCCGCCCCACATTTGTTCGGCCACCTTAGGCTGACCGTTTCTGCCAGCCTAGATGCTCTGACCAGTAGTCTGCTCTTTCTTCAATTAGGCCCCTGAATTAATGTAAAAACAGCACCAGGTGTCAGAGCCCTGCCCGCTCAACTCCCAGACAGTCCAGGGTCAGTGGTGATCAAGGACCATGATGGCCACTGAGTCAACAGCATTTTGAAGTAAACAGGAGTCCAGCCGGTCTTATTGGCCACCATCATCACGGTGTCTGTAGGCTTTTCTATGGTGACAGTGTGATATACGTTTCCCCCGCCAAGATTATTAGCTCCCCTCCGGGTGCAGTAAGTCCTGCAAGCAGTAGTCTACTCCTTCGGGACACACTATTGTTGTTTTTATGAGAGAAACTCCAGGTCAAGTGATGTTCACACGAGTCGTCATGGTGCCCTGTTGCCCCCGGTTACCTCTCTGGATGTTGGAGTTGGAGGGCCTCCTCACTCGAGGTCGGTGTGCCCACGGAGCGAACCCTGCAACTTCAGGGCATGGTTGGTGATTAGGATCACCACGTGGGGTCCTTTTCCCTTAGGAGGGAGGTGGCCTTTTGGGCTGCTGATTTCCAGGTTTTTAGATACCGCCAGTATCTTGGCCAGATGTGGCAGTGGGCCAAGCCCCTTGGTGACTCTATTTTATCTTACCTGGATGGCATTCTTGCATTGTTCCATTTCAAGTGGTCCCAGTTTTTGCACTAATTCTCCAATGGCGACTCACCTTTCACCGGGAATGGAAAGGTCAAAGGGTTTAGCTCAATTAGGGAGTTCCAGGGCAAGGGTCTGAATTGACTGCTCTTTCCATTCTTGAAAGGCCACTTCTGGATTCTGTTCAAAAGGATCATCATCTTTTCCTTTCAGTGTTTCATATAGAGGCCCAGCTAGTAGACTGTAGTTAGGGATCCAGAAGCAGCAAACCCTGGCCTCCCCAGGAACCCCTAAGCTGTCTTCTAGTTTTAGAAAGGGGTAAGGCTGCAAATGGTTTCTTCCCTTTCCTGGGATGGGCTTCTCCGACCTTCTGTGAGAATGAAGCCCAGGCAGGTCACCGCAGTCTGTGATATTTGAGCTTTTTCTTGGACAACTTCTATCCTTTATTGGCTTGGTAGTTCAGAGGCCTCCTTAGTAGGGCTGGCGATCAGAATGTCGTCTGCATATTGAAGGAGGGTTTCCTTTTCTAGAGGTAGAACTTTTCGGTCTTTAGCTAAGCTTTCCCCAAAGATGGTGTGGGAATTTTTGAACCCTTGGGGCAAGACGGCCCGGAAGTATTGTTTTAGTTGTATGTTGAGTCCTGCCACTCACAAGCCAAAATTTCTTGTGACTCTGGGACTAATGGAATACAAAAGAAGGCATCATTGAAGACTAATACAGAATACCATGTCCTGGTGGTTGGTAGAATGACCAGCAGGGTGTAGGAAATGGAGCAACTGGAGGTATATCCTCGGTGGCTTCACTGACTGTCCTGACATCCTTTACCAGGTCCCCAGCAGCCCATGGGGCTCTCGTGGTCAGGCCAATCCCAGGATATGGAGCTCTCCTGGGCAGGTACCCCACCCCCAACCCAGCCCACGGGGCTCTCATGGTCAGGCCTCTCCCAGGATACAGAGCTACCCTTGCAGGTACCGTGGCAGGGCTGGGCACACAGGAACTGTGCACATAGCCCTCATTGAAGAGCACCCCCATCTCACCTGTCGCTCAGAGCTGACACAGAGCACCTCAGAGCAGGACTTGAACTAACAAACAGCAGCTCCGACAGGTCTGTGACCCTGGGCATCACTCTGTGTGGCCTCCCTCCACCTGGTCTTCCAGAGACTTCCACTGCACCCGGGGCACCAAGCCTCTGTCTCCAACCACCACCCACCCCTCCTCTCCCTGACTCCTGGGTTCCTCTCATTAGGAGAGGGTTTTCTTGAAGTTGTCTCCCACTCATGGGCCAGATAAAATGATTAGAAAACAAGCCAAAGCTGCAGCCCCTTGTCTATCCTGACTCTCAGGAGCCCACACCTGTTCCTTGGACCTGGCCGGTTCAGCAAGTTCCATTTTCTGCAACTGTGAGCCCCTGAGGGGTGATGATTGGCTGACCTGGGCAGCCTTACCATGCCGGCCAGCCCTCCCCAGGTGTGCCTGGGTTGAGATCAATATAAATACCACTCCAGGCAGCAAGAGCCCCTGCAGCTGTGCCTGACGCCATTTTCTCTGCCCTGTCAGCAGTCTCGGGGCTGGGCTGGTGGGAGGGAGTGAGAGGCCACGGCTTTGTGGGTGGCCCAGTGTGAGTGGGGCTCTGCTGGACTTTCTGCAGCAGTTGCCAGGCTGCCACCTGCTAAAGAAGAGGATGTGTCACCCATACCTGCTGCTGGAATTTCTCCCTGGGCAGAGGTGAGGAAGGAAAAAAGCAGTGGGGGCAGGGACAGGACGGGTATCTCAGGCAGGGAAATGGAAATCTTCCAGAAGAGCACCCAGGGACAGGACCATCCTGGCTGGCCTGCAGGCACCAAGTCAGCTGGCATGCTGTCACTCGTGTGGCTCCATGGCCCTTCCTCTAGGCTTTCAAGTCCTTGTATATATTCAGGTGTTTTACCTGGGAAGGGTGGGAACAGTTCAGCAGCAACTGGCCTGGGGCTCAGCTCACGTTCACTCACAGATGCCTCGGCACAGTGCCCCAGCTTTGCAATGAGTACGCTTGTGTGGGGGCTGCTGGCTGAATGGGAGACGATTCCCCACCACTGACCAACTTCAGAATTGTTTACAACTGGAGCAAGTGCCCTGATACGGTTTTCCTCTGAGTAACTGGTGGGTTCTGTTTTTTTTTTTTCTCTTTTTCGTTTTTGGTTCAAGGTAGATTTTATTCCTCTTTTTTGTATTTACAGATATAAGCATGGAAATAATTTATTCATATAAATACATGTATGTGAAGGGAATAATTGTTTTTTCTGTTTTATTTTTTAAATTTTATTTCTTTTTAATTTTGAATTTTATTTTATATTTTTATACAGCAGGTTCTTATTGGTTATCTATTTTATACATATAAATGTTTACATGCCAATCCCAATCTCTCAGCTCCTCCCACCACCACCCCCCCAAGAGCTTTCCCCCCTTGTTGTCCATACGATTGTTGTCTACATCTGTTGCTCTATTTATGCCTTGCAAAACGGTTAATCTGTACAGTTTTTCTAGGTTCCACATATATGCATGAATATACAAGATTTGTTTTTCTCTTTCTGACTTACTTCACTCTGTATGACAGTCTCTAGATCCATCGACGTCTCTACAAATGACCCAATTTCATTCCTTTCATGGCTTAGTAATATTCCATTTTATATATGTACCACATCTTTATGCATTCGTCTGTCTGTGGGCATTTAGGTTGCTTCCATTACCTCGATATTGTAAATAGTGATGCAATGAACATTGCGGTGAATGTCTCTTTTTGATTTCTGGTTTTGTCTGGGTATATGTCCAGTACTGGGATTGCTGTATCATATGGTAATTCTATTATTAGTTTCTTAAGACTCCATATTGTTCTCCATAGTGACTGTATCAATTTATATTCCCAACAATAGTGGAAGAGGCTTCCTTTTCCCCACACCCTTTCCAGCAATTGTTGTTTGTAGATTTTCAGATGATGCCCATTCTAACAGGTGTGAGGTGATACCCCATTGTTGAGTCCATTTCGTTGAGCAAGGGGTAGGTCTTGTCTATTACATATTTGGCTTATGGAACGGTATCTGTGCTAATTTCAAACTCTGGTTTTATGCAGCACCCCAACTCACCTTTCCCCTTAAGCAAGCATAAGTTGGTTTTCTAAACTTGAGACCCTGTTCTGTTTTGTAATTCAGTTCATGTGTAGCCAAGTTTACATTCCATGTATTAGTGATACCTTATGATGTTTCTTTATCTGTGTGACTTATTTCACTTAGAATCATCGTGCCTCAATCCACTCATTATGCGGGTACAGGCCTGGTGACACAGATTTCATTGCTGAGTGGTATTCTGTTGTACGTTAAGTACCGCAACTTCTTTATCAATTATTTGCTCTCTGGGATACTTAACTTGTACCATAGAAGAGGTTCCTGTAAACAGAGCCGTCCCAAATTTTGGGGTGGCTGTGTCTTTTTGATTTTAATTTCCCTAAGCTATAGGACCATAAGTGGAAATGCCCTAGACTCTGTTGCTTTGTTTTTCAGATGTATCAGGAAACACCATACACTTCTCCAGAGTGGCTGTTGGCAATTTACATCCCGCCCATCAGCATAACAAGGTTCCTTTATCCCCATGGCCTGTCTTGACTTTCTGCATTTTCCACTTTTTTCAGATGGCTCTTTAAACCGGGGGGAAGTGACACTTCATAGTAGTTCGGATTTCCATTGCAAGCTTGCTTGGTTTGCCAAAAAGGGCGTATGCGTTTTTTCCTGAATATATTCAGGAAAAAACGCATACGCCCTTTTTGGCCAAGTGCATCATTGTGGACGTTCTGCCTCTTTTCCTATGCTTTACATGCAATTCCAGTCTACCTCCTGAAATCGGTTTCCTGCAATTCTGCCCCGCTTTCAAGTCCTCTTGGCAGCCTTACTTCAATATATTTTTGGATGATAGCTGTCATTTATAACTCTGCAGGTTTGTGAATTACAGTGCCCCTGAGCTCCTTTCTTCAACTCGCTTTCTGGTGAGCTGGCCGCAACACCGCAGGATTGCTTCAGGCCCTAGTGTGGTTCCGGCATGGCACGCTGAGCCTTTGGTTAATTCCCCTTCCTGGTGGGAAATGAGAGTTAAATTTGCCCGTCCAGACACCTCCAGCTAGTCTCTCATTGGTTCTCCCTATTCCTGTTCATTTTCCGCAGAAATTGCAAACTGGGCCAAACAGGAGGTTAAAGGCACTGACTCTCCAAGTGGGGAGAGTGTTAGTAAAGCGTCTGAAATGTTGCACCCGAGTACCAGGGGACGAAACCTGAGACACATTTGAACACGTTTCCCGATCACACGGTGGATCATACTCTGGGTTCCACATGCATGTTTTAGCTGAAGGAAGAATCCCTTAAACCTGGAGAGTTGAGACCCATGGAATGGGTACCATGCAATATGATTTCATAGGGTCTGCATGTGTTCACCGAACCTCACCAATCCTATCACTGCAGCATTTATGCCGCTGTACACACGCTTGATTCTCTTTCGGAGACATATAAATCCATAGGTTTTAAGATTCTTACTAGTCAGGTATATTCTTAGGCGTTTAATATGGGGTGTAGAGTCCACTTCGTTGAGCAAGGAGTAGCTCTTGTCTATTACATATTTGGCTTATGGAACGGTATCTGTGCTAATTTCAATCTCTGGTTTTATGCAGCACCCCAACTCACCTTTCCCCTTAAGCAAGCATAAGTTGGTTTTCTACATTTGAGACCCTGTTCTGTTTTGTAATTCTGTTCCTGTGTAGCCAAGTTTACATTCCGTGTAGTAGTGATATCTTATGATGTTTCTTTTTCTGTGTGACTTATTTCACTTAGAATCATCGTACCTGAATCCACTCATTATGCTGCTACGGGCCTGATGACATAGATTTCATTGCTGAGTGATATTGCATTGTATGTACCTACCACAACTTCTTTATCCATTTTTCACTTTCTGTGATATTGAACTCGTACTGTAAACGAGGTTCTTGTAAACAGAGCTGTCCCAATCTTTGGGGTGGCTGTGCCTTTTTGATTCTAATTTCCCTAAGCTATAGGACCATAAGTGGAAGTGCCCTAGGCTCTGTTGCTTTGTTTTGTAGATGTTTCAGGAAACACCATACACTTCTCCAGAGTGGCTGTTGGCAATTTACATCTCGCCCATCAGCATAATAAGGCTCCCAGTTCTCCATGGCCTGTCCTGCCTTTCTGGATTTTACACTATTTTCCGATGGCCCTTTTGACCGGGGGGCAGTGAGACTTCATTGTAGTGCAGATTTCCTTTGCAAGCTTGCTTGGTTGGCCAAAAAGGGCGTATGCGTTTTTTCCTGAATATATTCAAGAAAAAACGCATACGCCCTTTTTGGCCAAGTGCATCATTGTGGACGTTCTGCCTCTTTTCCTATGCTTTACATGCAATTCCAGTCTACCTCCTGAAATCGGTTTCCTTCAATTCTGCCCCGCTTTCAAGTCCTCTTGGCAGCCTTACTTCAATATATTTTTGGACGATAGCTGTCATTTATAACTCTGCAGGTTTGTGAATTACAGTGCCCCTGAGCTCCTTTCTTCAACTCGCTTTCTTGTGAGCTGGCCGCAACACCGCAGCATTGCTTCAGGCCCTAGTGTGGTTCCGGCATGGCACGCTGAGCCTTTGTTTAATTCCTCTTCCTGGTGGGAAATGAGAGTTAAATTTGCCCGTCCAGACACCTCCAGCTAGTCTCTCATTGGTTCTCCCTATTCCTGTTCATTTTCCGCAGAAATGGCAAACTGGGCCAAACAGGAGGTTAAAGGCACTGACTCTCCAAGTGGGGAGAGTGTTAGTAAAGCGACTGGAATGTTGCACCCGAGTACCAGGGGACGAAAACTGAGACACATTTGAACACGTTTCCCGATCACATGGTGGATCATACTCTGGGTTCCACATGCATGTTTTAGCTGAAGGAAGAATCCCTTAAACCTGGAGAGTTGAGACCCATGGAATGGGTACCATGCAATATGACCTCAAAGGGTCTGCATTTGCTCACCGAACCTCACCAATCCTATCACTGCTGCGTTTATGCCGCTGTACACACGCTTGATTCTCTTTCAGAGACATAGAAATCTATAGGTTTTAAGATTCTTACTGGTCAGGTATATTCTTAGGCGTTTAATATGGGGTGTAGAGTCCACTTCGTTGAGCAAGGAGTAGCTCTTGTCTATTACATATTTGGCTTACGGAACGGTATCTGTGCTAATTTCAATCTCTGGTTTTATGCAGCACCCCAACTCACCTTTCCCCTTAAGCAAGCATAAGTTGGTTTTCTACATTTGAGACCCTGTTCTGTTTTGTAATTCAGTTCCTGTGTAGCCAAGTTTACATTCCGTGTAGTAGTGATATCTTATGATGTTTCTTTTTCTGTGTGACTTATTTCACTTAGAATCATCGTACCTGAATCCACTCATTATGCTGCTACGGGCCTGATGATATAGATTTCATTGCTGAGTGATATTGCATTGTACGTAAGTACCACAACTTCTTTATCCATTTTTTATTTTCTGTGATATTGAACTTGTAGTGTAAACGAGGTTCTTGTAAACAGAGCCGTCCCAAACTTTGGGGTGGCTGTGTCTTTTTGATTTTAATTTCCCTAAGCTATAGAACCGTAAGTGGAAGTGCCCTAGGCTCTGTTGCTTTGTTTTTTAGATGTTTCAGGAAACACCATACACTTCTCCAGAGTGGCTGTTGGCAATTTACATCCCGCCCATCAGCATAACAAGGCTCCCAATTCTCCATGGCCTGTCCTGCCTTTCTGGATTTTACACTTTTTTCAGATGGCCCTTTTGACTGGGGGGCAGTGAGACTTCATTGTAATGCAGATTTCCTTTGCAAGCTTGCTTGGTTGGCCAAAAAGGGCGTATGCGTTTTTTCCTGAATATATTCAGGAAAAAACGCATACGCCCTTTTTGGCCAAGTGCATCATTGTGGACGTTCTGCCTCTTTTCCTATGCTTTACATGCAATTCCAGTCTACCTCCTGAAATCGGTTTCCTGCAATTCTGCCCCGCTTTCAAGTCCTCTTGGCAGCCTTACTTCAATATATTTTTGGACGATAGCTGTCATTTATAACTCTGCAGGTTTGTGAATTACAGTGCCTCTGAGCTCCTTTCTTCAACTCGCTTTCTTGTGAGCTGGCTGCAACACCGCAGCATTGCTTCAGGCCCTAGTGTGGTTCTGGCATGGCACGCTGAGCCTTTGGTTAATTCCTCTTCCTGGTGGGAAATGAGAGTTAAATTTGCCCGTCCAGACACCTCCAGCTAGTCTCTCATTGGTTCTCCCTATTCCTGTTCATTTTCCGCAGAAATGGCAAACTGGGCCAAACAGGAGGTTAAAGGCACTGACTCTCCAAGTGGGGAGAGTGTTAGTAAAGCGTCTGGAATGTTGCACCCGAGTACCAGGGGACGAAACCTGAGACACATTTGAACACGTTTCCCGATCACACGGTGGATCATACTCTGGGTTCCACATGCATGTTTTAGCTGAAGGAAGAATCCCGTAAACCTGGAGAGTTGAGACCCATGGAATGGGTACCATGCAATATGACTTCAAACGGTCTGCATTTGCTCACTGAACCTCACCAATCCTATCACTGCTGCGTTTATGCCGCTGTACACACGCTTGATTCTCTTTCAGAGACATAGAAATCTATAGGTTTTAAGATTCTTACTGGTCAGGTATATTCTTAGGCGTTTAATATGGGGTGTAGAATCCACTTCGTTGAGCAAGGAGTAGCTCTTGTCTATTACATATTTGGCTTATGGAACGGTATCTGTGCTAATTTCAATCTCTGGTTTTATGCAGCACCCCAACTCACCTTTCCCCTTAAGCAAGCATAAGTTGGTTTTCTACATTTGAGACCCTGTTCTGTTTTGTAATTCATTTCCTGTGTAGCCAAGTTTACATTCCGTGTAGTAGTTATATCTTATGATGTTTCTTTTTCTGTGTGACTTATTTCACTTAGAATCACCGTACCTGAATCCACTCATTATGCTGCTACGGGCCTGATGACATAGATTTCATTGCTGAGTGATATTGCATTGTACGTAAGTACCACAACTTCTTTATCCATTTTTTTCTTTCTGTGATATTGAACTTGTAGTGTAAACGAGGTTCTTGTAAACAGAGCCGTCCCAAACTTTGGGGTGGCTGTGTCTTTTTGATTTTAATTTCCCTAAGCTATAGAACCGTAAGTGGAAGTGCCCTAGGCTCTGTTGCTTTGTTTTTTAGATGTTTCAGGAAACACCATACACTTCTCCAGAGTGGCTGTTGGCAATTTACATCCCGCCCATCAGCATAACAAGGCTCCCAGTTCTCCATGGCCTGTCCTGCCTGTCTGGATTTTATACTTTTTTCAGATGGCCCTTTTGACCGGGGGGCAGTGAGACTTCATTGTAGTGCAGATTTCCTTTGCAAGCTTGCTTGGTTGGCCAAAAAGGGCGTATGCGTTTTTTCCTGAATATATTCAGGAAAAAACGCATACGCCCTTTTTGGCCAAGTGCATCATTGTGGACGTTCTGCCTCTTTTCCTATGCTTTACATGCAATTCCAGTCTACCTCCTGAAATCGGTTTCCTGCAATTCTGCCCCGCTTTCTAGTCCTCTTGGCAGCCTTACTTCAATATATTTTTGGACGATAGCTGTAATTTTTAACTCTGCAGGTTTGTGAATGACAGTGCCCGTGAGCTCCTTTCTTCAACTCGCTTTCTTCTGAGCTGGCCGCAACACCGCAGGATTGCTTCAGGCCCTAGTGTGGTACCGGCATGGCACGCTGAGCCTTTGGTTAATTCCTCTTCCTGGTGGGAAATGAGAGTTAAATTTGCCCGTCCAGACACCTCCAGATAGTCTCTCATTGGTTCTCCCTATTCCTGTTCATTTTCCGCAGAAATGGCAAACTGGGCCAAACAGGAAGTTAAAGGCACTGACTCTCCAAGTGGGGAGAGTGTTAGTAAAGCGTCTGGAATGTTGCACCCGGGTACCAGGGGACGAAATCTGACACATTTGAACACATTTCCCAATCACACGGTGGATCATACTCTGGGTTCCACATGCATGTTTTAGCTAAAGGAAGAATCCCTTAAACCTGGAGAGTTGAGACCCATGGAATGGGTACCATGCAATATGACTTCAAAGGGTCTGCATTTGCTCACCGATCCTCACCAATCCTATCACTGCTGCGCTTATGCCACTGTACACACGCTTGGTTCTCTTTCGGAGACATATAAATCCATAGGTTTTAAGATTCTTACTAGTCAGGTATATTCTTAGACGTTTAATATGGGGTGTTGAGTCCTCTTCGTTGAGCAAGGAGTAGCTCTTGTCTATTACATATTTGGCTTATGGAACGGTATCTGTGCTAATTTCAATCTCTGGTTTTATGCAGCACCCCAACTCACCTTTCCCCTTAAGCAAGCATAAGTTGGTTTTCTCCATTTGAGACCCTGTTCTGTTTTGTAATTCTGTTCCTGTGTAGCCAAGTTTACATTCCGTGTAGTAGTGATATCTTATGATGTTTCTTTTTCTGTGTGACTTATTTCACTTAGAATCATCGTACCTGAATCCACTCATTATGCTGCTACAGGCCTGATGACATAGATTTCATTGCTGAGTGATATTGCATTGTATGTACCTACCACAACTTCTTTATCCATTTTTCGCTTTCTGTGATATTGAACTCGTACCGTAAATGAGGTTCTTGTAAACAGAGCCGTCCCAAACTTTGGGGTGGCTGTGTCTTTTTGATTTTAATTTCCCTAAGCTATACGACCATAAGTGGAAGTGCCCTAGGCTCTGTTGCTTTGTTTTGTAGATGTTTCAGGAAACACCATACACTTCTCCAGAGTGGCTGTTGGCAATTTACATCTCGCCCATCAGCATAATAAGTTTCCCAGTTCTCAATGGCATGTCCTGCCTTTCTCGATTTTACACTATTTTCCGATGGCCCTTTTGACCGGGGGGCAGTGAGACTTCATTGTAGTGCAGATTTCTTTTGCAAGCTTGCTTGGTTGACCAAAAAGGGCGTATGCGTTTTTTCCTGAATATATTCAGGAAAAAACGCATACGCCCTTTTTGGCCAAGTGCATCATTGTGGACGTTCTGCCTCTTTTCCTATGCTTTACATGTAATTCCAGTCTACCTCCTGAAATCGGTTTCCTACAATTCTGCCCCGCTTTCAAGTCCTCTTGGCAGCCTTACTTCAATAGATTTTTGGACGATAGCTGTCATTTATAACTCTGCAGGTTTGTGAATTACAGTGCCCCTGAGCTCCTTTCTTCAACTCGCTTTCTTGTGAGCTGGCCGCAACACCGCAGGATTGCTTCAGGCCCTAGTGTGGTTCCGGCATGGCACGCTGAGCCTTTGGTTAATTCCTCTTCCTGGTGGGAAATGAGAGTTAAATTTGCCCGTCCAGACACCTCCAGCTAGTCTCTCATTGGTTCTCCCTATTCCTGTTCATTTTCCGCAGAAATTGCAAACTGGGCCAAACAGGAGGTTAAAAGCACTGACTCTCCAAGTGGGGAGAGTGTTAGTAAAGCGTCTGGAATGTTGCACCCGAGTACCAGGGGACGAAACCTGAGACACATTTGAACACGTTTCCCGATCACACGGTGGATCATACTCTGGGTTCCACATGCATGTTTTAGCTGAAGGAAGAATCCCTTAAACCTGGAGAGTTGAGACCCATGGAATGGGTACCATGCAATATGACTTCAAAGGGTCTGCATTGGCTCACCGAACCTCACCAATCCTATCACTGCTGCGCTAATGCACTGTACACACGCTTGATTCTCTTTCGGAGATATATAAATCCATAGGTTTTAAGATTCTTACTAGTCAGGTATATTCTTATGCGTTTAATATGGGGTGTAGAGTCCACTTCGTTGAGCAAGGAGTAGCTCTTGTCTATTACATATTTGGCTTATGGAACGGTATCTGTGCTAATTTCAATCTCTGGTTTTATGCAGCACCCCAACTCACCTTTCCCCTTAAGCAAGCATAAGTTGGTTTTCTACATTTGAGACCCTGTTCTGTTTTGTAATTCAGTTCCTGTGTAGCCAAGGTTACATTCCGTGTAGTAGTTATATCTTATGATGTTTCTTTTTCTGTGTGACTTATCTCACTTAGAATCATCGTACCTGAATCCACTCATTATGCTGCTACGGGCCTGATGATATAGATTTCATTGCTGAGTGATATTGCCTTGTACGTAAGTACCACAAATTCTTTATACATTTTTCACCTTCTGTGATATTGAATTTGTAATGTAAATGAGGTTCTTGTAAACAGAGCCATCCCAAATTTTGGGGTGGCTGTGTCTTTTTGATTTTAATTTCCCTAAGCTATAGGACCATAAGTGGAAGTGCCCTAGGCTCTGTTGCTTTGTTTTGTAGATGTTTCAGGAAACACCATACACTTCTCCAGAGTGGCTGTTGGCAATTTACATCCCGCCCATCAGCATAACAAGGCTCCCAGTTCTCAATGGCCTGTCCGGCCTTTCTGGATTTTACACTTTTTTTCAGATGGCCCTTTTGACCGGGGGGCAGTGAGACTTCATTGTAGTGCAGATTTCCTTTGCAAGCTTGCTTGGTTGGCCAAAAAGGGCGTATGCGTTTTTTCCTGAATATATTCAGGAAAAAACGCATATGCCCTTTTTGGCCAAGTGCATCATTGTGGACGTTCTGCCTCTTTTCCTATGCTTTACATGCAATTCCAGTCTACCTCCTGAAACCGGTTTCCTGCAATTCTGCCCCGCTTTCAAGTCCTCTTGGCAGCCTTACTTCAATATATTTTTGGACGATAGCTGTCATTTATAACTCTGCAGGTTTGTGAATTACAGTGCCCCTGAGCTCCTTTCTTCAACTCGCTTTCTTGTGAGCTGGCCGCAACACCGCAGGATTGCTTCAGGCCTTAGTGTGGTTCCGGCATGGCACGCTGAGCCTTTGGTTAATTCCTCTTCCTGGTGGGAAATGAGAGTTAAATTTGCCTGTACAGGCACCTCCAGCTAGTCTCTCATTGGTTCTCCCTATTCCTGTTCACTTTCCGCAGAAATGGCAAACTGGGCCAAACAGGAGGTTAAAGGCACTGACTCTCCAAGTGGGGAGATTGTTAGTAAAGCGACTGGAATGTTGCACCCGAGTACCAGGGGACGAAAACTGAGACACATTTGAACACGTTTCCCGATCACATGGTGGATCATACTCTGGGTTCCACATGTATGTTTTAGCTGAAGGAAGAATCTCTTAAACCTGGAGAGTTGAGACCCATGGAATGGGTACCATGCAATATGACCTCAAAGGGTCTGCATTTGCTCACCGAACCTCACCAATCCTATCACTGCTGCGTTTATGTCGCTGTACACACGCTTGATTCTCTTTCGGAGACATATAAATCCATAGGTGTTAAGATTCTTACTAGTCAGGTATATTCTTAGTCGTTTAATATGGGGTGTAGAGTCCACTTCGTTGAGCAAGGAGTAGCTCTTGTCTATTACATATTTGGCTTATGGAACGGTATCTGTGCTAATTTCAATCTCTGGTTTTATGCAGCACCCCAACTCACCTTTCCCCTTAAGCAAGCATAAGTTGGTTTTCTACATTTGAGACCCTGTTCTGTTTTGTATTTCAGTTCCTGGGTAGCCAAGTTTACATTCCGTGTAGTAGTGATATCTTATGATGTTTCTTTTTCTGTGTGACTTATTTCACTTAGAATCATCGTACCTGAATCCACTCATTATGCTGCTACGGGCCTGATGATATACATTTCATTGCTGAGTGATATTGCATTGTACGTAAGTACCACAAATTCTTTATCCATTTTTCGCTTTCTGTGTTATTGAACTTGTACCGTAAACGAGGTTCTTGTAAACAGAGCCGTCCCAAACTTTGGGGTGGCTGTGTCTTTTTGATTTTAATTTCCCTAAGCTATACGACCATAAGTGGAAGTGCCCTAGGCTCTGTTGCTTTGTTTTGTAGATGTTTCAGGAAACACCATACACTTCTCCAGAGTGGCTGTTGGCAATTTACATCCCGCCCATCAGCATAACAAGGCTCCCAGTTCTCCATGGCCTGTCCTGCCTTTCTGGATTTTATAGTTTTTTCAGATGGCCCTTTTGACCGGGTGGCAGTGAGACTTCATTGTAGTGCAGATTTCCTTTGCAAGCTTGCTTGGTTGGCCCAAAAGGGCGTATGCGTTTTTTCCTGAATATATTCAGGAAAAAACGCATACGCCCTTTTTGGCCAAGTGCATCATTGTGGACGTTCTGCCTCTTTTCCTATGCTTTACATGCAATTCCAGTCTACCTCCTGAAATCGGTTTCCTGCAATTCTGCCCCGCTTTCAAGTCCTCTTGGCAGCCTTACTTCAATATATTTTTGGACGATAGCTGTCATTTATAACTCTGCAGGTTTGTGAATTACAGTGCCCCTGAGCTCCTTTCTTCAACTCGCTTTCTTGTGAGCTGTCCGCAACACCGCAGCATTGCTTCAGGCCCTAGTGTGGTTCCGGCATGGCACGCTGAGCCTTTGGTTAATTCCTCTTCCTTGTGGGAAATTAGAGTTAAATTTGCCCGTCCAGGCACCTCCAGCTAGTCTCTCATTGGTTCTCCCTATTCCTGTTCATTTTCCGCAGAAATGGCAAACTGGGCCAAACAGGAGGTTAAAGGCACTGACTCTCCAAGTGGGGAGAGTGTTACTAAAGCGACTGGAATGTTGCACCCGAATACCAGGGGACAAAAACTGAGACACATTTGAACACGTTTCCCGATCACACGGTGGATCATACTCTGGGTTCCACATGCATGTTTTAGCTGAAGGAAGAATTCCGTAAACCTGGAGAGTTGAGACCCATGGAATGGGTACCATGCAATATGACTTCAAAGGTTCTGCATTTGCTCACCGAACCTCACCAATCCTATCACTGCTGCGTTTATGCCGCTGTACACACGCTTGATTCTCTTTTGGAGACATATAAATCCATAGGATTTAAGATTCTTACTAGTCAGGTGTATTCTTAGGCGTTTAATATGAGATGTAGAGTCCACTTCGTTGAGCAAGGAGTAGCTCTTGTCTATTACATATTTGGCTTATGGAACGGTATCTGTGCTAATTTCAATCTCTGGTTTTATGCAGCACCCCAACTCACCTTTCTCCTTAAGCAAGCATAAGTTGGTTTTCTACATTTGAGACCCTGTTCTGTTTTGTATTTCATTTCCTGTGTAGCCAAGTTTACATTCCGTGTAGTAGTGATATCTTATGATGTTTCTTTTTCTGTGTGACTTATTTCACTTAGAATCATCGTACCTGAATCCACTCATTATGCTGCTACGGGCCTGAGGATATACATTTCATTGCTGAGTGATATTGCATTGTACGTAAGTACCACAAATTCTTTATCCATTTTTCGCTTTCTGTGATATTGAACTTGTACCGTAAACGAGGTTCTTGTAAACAGAGCCGTCCCAAACTTTCGGGTGGCTGTGTCTTTTTGATTTTAATTTCCCTAAGCTATAGGACCATAAGAGGAAGTGCCCTAGGCTCTGTTGCTTTGTTTTGTAGATGTTTCAGGAAACACCATACACTTCTCCAGAGTGGCTGTTGGCAATTTACATCCCGCCCATCAGCATAACAAGGCTCCCAGTTCTCCATGGCCTGTCCTGCCTTGCTGGATTTTATACTTTTTTCAGATGGCCCTTTTGACCGGGGGGCAGTGAGACTTCATTGTAGTGCAGATTTCCTTTGCAAGCTTGCTTGGTTGGCCAAAAAGGGCGTATGCGTTTTTTCCTGAATATATTCAGGAAAAAACGCATACGCCCTTTTTGGCCAAGTGCATCATTGTGGACGTTCTGCCTCTTTTCCTATGCTTTACATGCAATTCCAGTCTACCTCCTGAAATCGGTTTCCTGCAATTCTGCCACGCTTTCGAGTCCTCTTGGCAGCCTTACTTCAATATATTTTTGGACGATAGCTGTCATTTATAACTCTGCAGGTTTGTGAATTACAGTGCCCCTGAGCTCCTTTCTTCAACTCGCTTTCTTGTGAGATGGCCGCAACACCGCAGGATTGCTTCAGGCCCTAGTGTGGTTCCGGCATGGCACGCTGAGCCTTTGGTTAATTCCTCTTCCTGGTGGGAAATGAGAGTTAAATTTGCCCGTCCAGACACCTCCAGCTAGTCTCTCATTGGTTCTCCCTATTCCTGTTCATCTTCCGCAGAAATTGCAAACTGGGCCAAACAGGAGGTTAAAGGCACTGACTCTCCAAGTGGGGAGAGTGTTAGTAAAGCGTCTGGAATGTTGCACCCGAGTACCAGGGGACGAAAAGTGAGACATTTGAACACGTTTCCCGATCACACGGTGGATCATACTCTGGGTTCCACATGCATGTTTTAGCTGAAGGAAGAATCCCTTAAACCTGGAGAGTTGAGACCCATGGAATGGGTACCATGCAATAAGACTTCATAGGGTCTGCATGTGTTCACCGAACCTCACCAATCCTATCACTGCAGCATTTATGCCGCTGTACACATGCTTGATTCTCTTTCGGAGACATAGAAATCCATAGGTGTTAAGATTCTTACTAGTCAGTTATATTCTTAGGCTTTTAATATGGGGTGTAGAGTCCACTTCGTTGAGCAAGGAGTAGCTCTTGTCTATTACATATTTGGCTTATGGAACGGTATCTGTGCTAATTTCAATCTCTGGTTTTATGCAGCACCCCAACTCACCTTTCCCCTTAAGCAAGCATAAGTTGGTTTTCTACATTTGAGACCCTGTTCTGTTTTGTAATTCAGTTCCTGGGTAGCCAAGTTTACATTCCGTGTAGTAGTGATATCTTATGATGTTTCTTTTTCTGTGTGATTTATTTCACTTAGAATCATCGTACCTGAATCCACTCATTATGCTGCTACGGGCCTGATGATATACATTTCATTGCTGAGTGATATTGCATTGTACGTAAGTACCACAAATTCTTTATCCATTTTTCGCTTTCTGTGATATTGAACTTGTACCGTAAACGAGGTTCTTGTAAACAGAGCCGTCCCAAACTTTCGGGTGGCTGTGTCTTTTTGATTTTAATTTCCCTAAGCTATAGGACCATAAGTGGAAGTGCCCTAGGCTCTGTTGCTTTGTTTTGTAGATGTTTCAGGAAACACCATACACTTCTCCAGAGTGGCTGTTGGCAATTTACATCCCGCCCATCAGCATAACAAGGCTCCCAGTTCTCCATGGCCTGTCCTGCCTTTCTGGATTTTACACTTTTTTCAGATGGCCCTTTTGACCGGGGGGCAGTGAGACTTCATTGTAGTGCAGATTTCCTTTGCAAGCTTGCTTGGTTGGCCAAAAAGGGCGTATGCGTTTTTTCCTGAATATACTCAGGAAAAAACGCATACGCCCTTTTTGGCCAAGTGCATCATTGTGGACGTTCTGCCTCTTTTCCTATGCTTTACATGCAATTCCAGTCTACCTCCTGAAATCGGTTTCCTGCAATTCTGCCCCACTTTCAAGTCCTCTTGGCAGCCTTACTTCAATATATTTTTGGACGATAGCTGTCATTTATAACTCTACAGGTTTGTGAATTACAGTGCCCCTGAGCTCCTTTCTTCAACTCGCTTTCTTGTGAGCTGGCCGCAACACCGCAGCATTGCTTCAGGCCCTAGTGTGGTTCCGGCATGGCACGCTGAGCCTTTGGTTAATTCCTCTTCCTGGTGGCAAATGAGAGTTAAATTTGCCCGTCCAGACACCTCCAGCTAGTCTCTCATTGGTCCTCCCTATTCCTGTTCATTTTCCGCAGAAATTGCCAACTGGGCCAAACAGGAAGTTAAAGGCACTGACTCTCCAAGTTTGGAGAGTGTTAGTAAAGCGTCTGGAATGTTGCACCCGAGTACCAGGGGACGAAACCTGAGACACATTTGAACACGTTTCCCGATCACACGGTGGATCATACTCTGGGTTCCACATGCATGTTTTAGCTGAAGGAAGAATCCCTTAAACCTGGAGAGTTGAGACCCATGGAATGGGTACCATGCAATATGACTTCAAAGGGTCTGCATTTGCTCACCGAACCTCACCAATCCTATCACTGCTGCATTTATGCCGCTGTACACACGCTTGATTCTCTTTCGGAGACATAGAAATCCATACGTTTTAAGATTTTTACTAGGCAGGTATATTCTTAGGCGTTTAATATGCGGTGTTGTGTCCTCTTCGTTGAGCAAGGAGTAGCTCTTGTCTATTACATATTTGGCTTATGGAACGGTATCTGTGCTAATTTCAATCTCTCGTTTTATGCAGCACCCCAACTCACCTTTCTCCTTAAGCAAGCATAAGTTGGTTTTCTACATTTCAGACCCTGTTCTGTTTTGTAATTCAGTTCCTGGGTAGCCAAGATTACATTCCATGTAGTAGTGATAACTTATGATGTTTCTTTTTCTGTGTGACTTATTTCACTTAGAATCATCGTACCTGAATCCACTCATTATGCTGCTAGGGGCCTGATGACATAGATTTCATTGCTGAGTGATATTGCCTTGTACGTAAGTACCACAACTTCTTTATCCATTTTTCACTTTCTGTGATATTGAATTTGTACTGTAAATGACGTTCTTGGAAACAGAGCCATCCCAAACTTTGAGGTGGCTGTGTCTTTTTGATTTTAATTTCCCTAAGCTATAGGACCATAAGTGGAAGTGCCCTAGGCTCTGTTGCTTTGTTTTGTAGATGTTTCAGGAAACACCATACACTTCTCCAGAGTGGCTGTTGGCAATTTACATCCCGCCCATCAGCATAACAAGGCTCCCAGTTCTCCATGGCCTGTCCTGCCTTTCTGGATTTTACACATTTTTCAGATGGCCCTTTTGACTGGGGGGCAGTGAGACTTCATTGTAGTGCAGATTTCCTTTGCAAGCTTGCGTGGTTGGCCAAAAAGTACGTATGCGTTTTGTCCTGAATATATTCAGTAAAAAATGCATACGCCCTTTTTGGACAAGTGCATCATTGTGGACGTTCTGCCTCTTTTCCTATGCTTTACATGCAATTCCAGTCTACCTCCTGAAATCGGTTTCCTGCAATTCTGCCCCGCTTTCAAGTCCTCTTGGCAGCCTTACTTCAATATATTTTTGGACGATAGCTGTCATTTTTAACTCTGCAGGTTTGTGAATTACAGTGCCCCTGAGCTCCTTTCTTCAACTCGCTTTCTTGTGATCTGGCCGCAACACCGCAGGATTGCTTCAGGCCCTAGTGTGGTTCCGGCATGGCACGCTGAGCCTTTGGTTAATTCCTCTTCCTGGTGGCAAATGAGAGTTAAATTTGCCCGTCCAGACACCTCCAGCTAGTCTCTCATTGGTTCTCCCTATTCCTGTTCATTTTCCGCAGAAATTGCAAACTGGGACAAACAGAAGGTTAAGGGCACTGACTCTCCAAGTTTGGAGAGTGTTAGTAAAGCGTCTGGAATGTTGCACCCGAGTACCAGGGGACGAAAAGTGAGACATTTGAACACGTTTCCCGATCACACGGTGGATCATAATCTGGGTTCCACATGCATGTTTTAGCTGAAGGAAGAATCCTTTAAACCTGGAGAGTTGAGACCCATGGAATGGGTACCATGCAATATGACTTCAAAGGGTCTGCATTGGCTCACCGATCCTCACCAATCCTATCACTGCTGCGTTTATGCCGCTGTACACACGCTTGATTCTCTTTCGGAGACATAGAAATCTATAGGTTTTAAGATTCTTACTGGTCAGGTATATTCTTAGGCGTTTAATATGGGGTGTAGAGTCCACTTCGTTGAGCAAGGAGTAGCTCTTGTCTATTACATATTTGGCTTATGGAACGGTATCTGTGCTAATTTAAATCTCTGGTTTTATGCAGCACCCCAACTCACCATTCCCCTTAAGCAAGCATAAGTTGGTTTTCTACATTTGAGACCCTGTTCTGTTTTGTAATTCAGTTTCTGTGTAGGCAAGTTTACATTCCTTGTAGTAGTGATATCTTATGATGTTTCTTTTTCTGAGTGACTTATTTCACTTAGAATCATCGTACCTGAATCCACTCATTATGCTGCTACGGGCCTGATGATATAGATTTCATTGCTGAGTGATATTGCATTGTACGTAAGTACCACAAATTCTTTATCCATTTTTCACTTTCTGTGTTATTGAACTTGTACCGTAAACGAGGTTCTTGTAAACAGAGCCGTCCCAAACTTTGGGGTGGCTGTGTCTTTTTGATTTTAATTTCCCTAAGCTATAGGACCATAAGTGGAAGTGCCCTAGGCTCTGTTGCTTTGTTTTTTAGATGTTTCAGGAAACACCATACACTTCTCCAGAGTGGCTGTTGGCAATTTACATCCCGCCCATCAGCATAACAAGGCTCCCAGTTCTCCATGGCCTGTCCTGCCTTTCTGGATTTTATACATTTTTCAGATGGCCCTTTTGACCGGGGAGCAGTGAGACTTCATTGTAGTGCAGATTTCCTTTGCAAGCTTGCTTGGTTGGCCAAAAAGTGCGTATGCGTTTTTTCCTGAATATATTCAGGAAAAAACGCATACGCCCTTTTTGGCCAAGTGCATCATTGTGGACGTTCTGCCTCTTTTCCTATGCTTTACATGCAATTCCAGTCTACCTCCTGAAATCGGTTTCCTGCAATTCTGCCCCGCTTTCAAGTCCTCTTGGCAGCCTTACTTCAATATATTTTTGGACGATAGCTGTCATTTATAACTCTGCAGGTTTGTGAATTACAGTGCCCCTGAGCTCCTTTCTTCAACTCGCTTTCTTGTGAGCTGGCCGCAACACCGCAGGATTGCTTCAGGCCCTAGTGTGGTTCCGGCATGGCACGTTGAGCCTTTGGTTAATTCCTCTTCCTGGTGGGAAATGAGAGTTAAATTTGCCCGTCCAGACACCTCCAGCTAGTCTCTCATTGGTTCTCCCTATTCCTGTTTATTTTCCGCAGAAATGGCAAACTGGGCCAAAAAGGAGGTTAAAGGCACTGACTCTCCAAGTGGGGAGAGTGTTAGTAAAGCGACTGGAATGTTGCACCCGAGTACCAGGGGACGAAAACTGAGACACATTTGAACACGTTTCCCGATCACATGGTGGATCATACTCTGGGTTCCACATGCATGTTTTAGCTGAAGGAAGAATCCCTTAAACCTGGAGAGTTGAGACCCATGGAATGGGTACCATGCAATATGACCTCAAAGGGTCTGCATTTGCTCACCGAACCTCACCAATCCTATCACTGCTGCATTTATGCCGCTGTACACACGCTTGATTCTCTTTCGGAGACATAGAAATCTATAGGTTTTAAGATTCTTACTGGTCAGGTATATTCTTAGGCGTTTAATATGGGGTGTAGAGTCCACTTCGTTGAGCAAGGAGTAGCTCTTGTCTATTACATATTTGGCTTATGGAACGGTATCTGTGCTAATTTCAATCTCTGGTTTTATGCAGCACCCCAACTCACCTTTCCCCTTAAGCAAGCATAAGTTGGTTTTCTACATTTGAGACCCTGTTCTGTTTTGTAATTCAGTTCCTGTGTAGCCAAGTTTACATTCCGTGTAGTAGTGATATCTTATGATGTTTCTTTTTCTGTGTGACTTATTTCACTTAGAATCATCGTACCTGAATCCACTCATTATGCTGCTACGGGCCTGATGATATACATTTCATTGCTGAGTGATATTGCATTGTACGTAAGTACCACAAATTCTTTATCCATTTTTCGCTTTCTGTGATATTGAACTTGTACCGTAAACGAGGTTCTTGTAAACAGAGCCGTCCCAAACTTTGGGGTGGCTGTGTCTTTTTGATTTTAATTTCCCTAAGCTATAGGACCGTAAGTGGAAGTGCCCTAGGCTCTGTTGCTTTGTTTTTTAGATGTTTCAGGAAACACCATACACTTCTCCAGAGTGGCTGTTGGCAATTTACATCCCGCCCATCAGCATAACAAGGCTCCCAATTCTCCATGACCTGTCCTGCCTTTCTGGATTTTACACTTTTTTCCGATGGCCCTTTTGACCGGGGGCAGTGAGACTTCATTGTAGTGCAGATTTCCTTTGCAAGCTTGCTTGGTTGGCCAAAAAGGGCGTAAGCTTTTTTTCCTGAATATATTCAGGAAAAAACCCATACGCCCTTTTTGGCCAAGTGCATCATTGTGGACGTTCTGCCTCTTTTCCTATGCTTTACATGCAATTCCAGTCTACCTCCTGAAATCGGATTCCTGCAATTCTACCCCGCTTTCGAGTCCTCTTGGCAGCCATACTTCAATATATTTTTGGACGATAGCTGTCATTTATAACTCTGCAGGTTTGTGAATTACTGTGCCCCTGAGCTCCTTTCTTCAACTCGTTTTCTTGTGAGCTGGCCGCAACACCGCAGGATTGCTTCAGGCCCTAGTGTGGTTCCGGCATGGCACGCTGAGCCTTTGGTTAATTCCTCTTCCTGGTGGGAAATGAGAGTTAAATTTGCCCGTCCAGACACCTCCAGCTAGTCTCTCATTGGTTCTCCCTATTCCTGTTCATTTTCCGCAGAAATTGCAAACTGGGCCAAACAGGAGGTTAAAGGCACTGACTCTCCAATTGGGGAGAATGTTTGTAAAGCGTCTGGAATGTTGCACCCGAGTACCAGGGGACGAAACCTGAGACACATTTGAACACGTTTCCCGATCATACGGTAGATCATACTCTGGGTTCCACATGCATGTTTTAGGTGAAGGAAGAATCCCTTAAACCTGGAGAGTTGAGACCCATGGAATGGGTACCATGAAATATGACTTCAAAGGGTCTGCATTTGCTCACCGAACCTCACCAATCCTATCACTGCTGCGTTTATGCCGCTGTACACACGCTTGATTCTCTTTTGGAGACACATAAATCCATAGGATTTAAGATTCTTACTAGTCAGGTGTATTCTTAGGCGTTTAATATGAGATGTAGAGTCCACTTCGTTGAGCAAGGAGTAGCTCTTGTCTATTACATATTTGGCTTATGGAACGGTATCTGTGCTAATTTCAATCTCTGGTTTTATACAGCACCCCAACTCACCTTTCCCCTTAAGCAAGCATAAGTTGGTTTTCTACATTTGAGACCCTGTTCTGTTTTGTAATTCAGTTCCTGTGTAGCCAAGTTTACATTCCGTGTAGTAGTGATATCTTATGATGTTTCATTTTCTCTGTGACTTATTTCACTTAGAATCATCGTACCTGAATCCACTCATTATGCTGCTACGGGCCTGATGATATAGATTTCATTGCTGAGTGATATTGCATTGTACGTAAGTACCACAACTTCTTTATCCATTTTTCGCTTTCTGTGATATTGAACTTGTATCGTAAACGAGGTTCTTGTAAACAGAGCCGTCCCAAACTTTGAGGTGGCTGTGTCTTTTTGATTTTAATTTCCCTAAGCTATAGGACCATAAGTGGAAGTGCCCTAGGCTCTGTTGCTTTGTTTTTTAGATGTTTCAGGAAACACCATACACTTCTCCAGAGTGGCTGTTGGCAATTTACATCCCGCCCATCAGCATAACAAGGCTCCCAGTTCTCCATGGCCTGTCCTGCCTTTCTGGATTTTATACTTTTTTCAGATGGCCCTTTTGACCGGGGGGCAGTGAGACTTCATTGTAGTGCAGATTTCCTTTGCAAGCTTGCTTGGTTGGCCAAAAAGGGCGTATGCGTTTTTTCCTGAATATATTCAGGAAAAAACGCATACGCCCTTTTTGGCCAAGTGCATCATTGTGGACGTTCTGCCTCTTTTCCTATGCTTTACATGCAATTCCAGTCTACCTCCTGAAATCGGATTCCTGCAATTCTGCCCCACTTTCGAGTCCTCTTGGCAGCCTTACTTCAATATATTTTTGGACAATAGCTGTCATTTATAACTCTGCAGGTTTGTGAATTACAGTGCCCCTGAGCTCCTTTCTTCAACTCGCTTTCTTGTGAGCTGGCCGCAACACCGCAGCATTGCTTCAGGCCCTAGTGTGGTTCCAGCATGGCATGCTGAGCCTTTGGTTAATTCCTCTTCCTGGTGGGAAATGAGAGTTAAATTTGCCCGTCCAGATACCTGCAGCTAGTCTCTCATTGGTTCTCCCTATTCCTGTTCATTTTCCGCAGAAATTGCAAACTTGGCCAAACAGGAGGTTAAAGGCACTGACTCTCCAAGTGGGGAGAGTTTTAGTAAAGCGTCTGGAATGTTGCACCCGAGTACCAGGGGACGAAAACTGAGATGCATTTGAACACGTTTCCCCATCACATGGTGGATCATACTCTGGGTTCCACATGCATGTTTTAGCTGAAGGAAGAATCCCTTAAACCTGGAGAGTTGAGACCCATGGAATGGGTACCATGCAATATGACTTCAAAGGGTCTGCATTTGCTCACCGAACCTCACCAATCCTATCACTGCTGCATTTATGCCGCTGTACACACGCTTGATTCTCTTTCGGAGACATATAAATCCATAGGTTTTAAGATTCTTACTAGTCAGGTATATTCTTAGGCGTTTAATATGGGATGTAGAGTCCACTTCGTTGAGCAAGGAGTAGCTGTTGTCTATTACCTATTTGGCTTATGGAATGGTATCTGTGCTAATTTCAATCTCTGGTTTTATGCAGCACCCCAACTCACCTTTCCCCTTAAGCAAGCATAAGTTGGTTTTCTACATTTGAGACCCTGTTCTGTTTTGTAATTCAGTTCCTGTGTAGCCAAGTTTACATTCCGTGTAGTAGTGATATCTTATGATGTTTCTTTTTCTGTGTGACTTATTTCACTTAGAATCATCGTACCTGAATCCACTCATTATGCTGCTATGGGCCTGATGACATACATTTCATTGCTGAGTGATATTGCATTGTACGTAAGTACCACAACTTCTTTATCCATTTTTCACTTTCTGTGATATTGAACTTGTACTGTAAACGAGGTTCTTGTAAACAGAGCCGTCCCAAACTTTGGGGTGGCTGTGTCTTTTTGATTTTAATTTCCCTAAGCTATAGGACCATAAGTGGAAGTGCCCTAGGCTCTGTTGTTTTGTTTTTTAGATGTTTCAGGAAACACCATACACTTCTCCAGAGTGGCTGTTGGCAATTTACATCCCGCCCATCAGCATAACAAGGCTCCCAGTTCTCCATGGCCTGTCCTGCCTTTCTGGATTTTACACTTTTTTCAGATGGCCCTTTTGACCGGGGGGCAGTGAGACTTCATTGTAGTGCAGATTTCCTTTGCAAGCTTGCTTGGTTGGCCAAAAAGGGCGTAAGCTTTTTTTCCTGAGGAAAAAACGCATATGCCCTTTTTGGCCAAGTGCATCATTGTGGACGTTCTGCCTCTTTTCCTATGCTTTACATGCAATTCCAGTCTACCTCCTGAAATCGGATTCCTGCAATTCTGCCCCGCTTTCAAGTCCTCTTGGCAGCCTTACTTCAATAGATTTTTGGACGATAGCTGTCATTTATAACTCTGCAGGTTTGTGAATTACAGTGCCCCTGAGCTCCTTTCTTCAACTCGCTTTCTTGTGAGCTGGCCGCAACACCGCAGCATTGCTTCAGGCCCTAGTGTGGTTCCAGCATGGCAGGCTGAGCCTTTGGTTAATTCCTCTTCCTGGTGGGAAATGAGAGATAAATTTGCCCGTCCAGACACCTCCAGCTAGTCTCTCATTGGTTCTCACTATTCCTGTTCACTTTCCGCAGAAATTGAAAACTGGGCCAAACAGGAGGTTAAAGGCACTGACTCTCCAAGTGGGGAGAGTGTTAGTAAAGCGTCTGGAATGTTGCACCCGAGTACCAGGGGACGAAACCTGAGACACATTAGAACATGTTTCCTGATCACACGGTGGATCATACTCTGGGTTCCACATGCATGTTTTAGCTGAAGGAAGAATCCCTTAAACCTGGAGAGTTGAGACCCATGGAATGGGTACCATGCAATATGACTTCAAAGGGTCTGCATTTGCTCACCGAACCTCACCAATCCTATCACTGCTGCGTTTATGCCGCTGTACACACTCTTGTTTCTCTTTTGGAGACATATAAATCCATAGGTTTTAAGATTCTTACTAGTGAGGTATATTCTTAGACGTTTAATATCGGGTGTTGAGTCCACTTCGTTGAGTAAGGAGTAGCTCTTGTCTATTACATATTTGGCTTATGGAATGGTATCTGTGCTAAATTAAATCTCTGGTTTTATGCAGCACCCCAACTCACCTTTCCCCTTAAGCAAGCATAAGTTGGTTTTCTACATTTGAGACCCTGTTCTGTTTTGTAATTCAGTTCCTTTGTAGCTAAGTTTACATTCCGTGTAGTAGTGATATCTTATGATGTTTCTTTTTCTGTGTGATTTTTTTCACTTAGAATCATGGTACCTGAATCTACTCATTATGCTGCTGCGGGCCTGATGACATAGATTTCATTGCTGAGTGATATTGCATTGTACATAAGTACCACAACTTCTTTATCCATTTTTCGCTTTCTGCAATATTGAACTTGTACCATAAACGAGGTTCTTGTAAACAGAGCCGTCCCAAACTTTGGGGTGGCTGTGTCTTTTTGATTTTAATTTCCCTAAGCTATAGGACCATAAGTGGAAGTGCCCTAGGCTCTGTTGCTTTGTTTTTTAGATGTTTCAGGAAACACCATACACTTCTCCAGAGTGGCTGTTGGCAATTTACATCCCGCCCATCAGCATAACAAGGCTCCCAGTTCTCCATGGCCTGTCCTGCCTTTCTGGATTTTACACTTTTTTCAGATGCTCCTTTTGACAGGGAGGAAGTGAGACTTCATTGTAGTGCAGATTTCCTTTGCAAGCTTGCTTGGTTGGCCAAAAAGGGCGTATGCGTTTTTTCCTGAATATATTCAGGAAAAAACGCATATGCCCTTTTTGGCCAAGTGCATCATTGTCGACGTTCTGAGTGTTTTCATATGTTTTCAATGCAATTCCAGTCTACCTCCTGAAATCGGTTTCCTGCAATTCTGCCTTGCTGTCAGTGCCTCTTCATAGCCTTACCTCAATATACTTTTTGAAAATTGTTGGCCTTTTTAACTCTGCAGGTTTTTGAATTGCCGTGGCCCTTAGCTGCATTTTTCAGCTCTTATTTTTGTGATCTTGCCTCATATCCACAGGATTTCTTCAGGCCCTATTCTTCTTCTCGGTCGCCTTGCTCTGCCTTTGGTTAATTCTTCTTCCTGATGTGAATTAGAGTGACATGTTCCCATTGAAACCGCTACAGCTATTTTCTCACTGGTTCCCCCTATTCCCATTCATCCTCCGCACTAACTGCAGACTGTGCGATACCGGAACGTAAAGGCATTGACTCTCCATGTGGAGATGTTGTTAGTAAAGTGGCTGGAATGTTGATCCGGAGCCCCAGGAGAGGAAAATGAGGTGCGTTTTAGAAACCTTTCCCGATCATATGGTATACCATCCGCTGGATTTCCCATGCATGGTTTAGCTGTAGGAAGATTCCCTTCAACCTGGAGTGTTGGGACCCTTGGAATGAGTAGCATGAAGTATTGCATTAAACTTTCAGCAGTTGCTCACCAAAGCTCACCAATCCTCTCAGCCCCAAGTGTCCAGCCTTATGTCTTATCCAGCTGTGGGTTTATATGTGGTCATTCCAGGTTGCATCACAGCCCCTGAGCGAATTTTGTAAGAATTTTTCTCTCTTTCATTGTTTCTGCGTTTTGGTTTTAAAATTTATTTCTATAATGGGGTTTAGCTCATTTTCACTGCTGTGTTTGGCCGCTCTGCACACACTTGATTCCCTTATGGAGATATATCAATACATGGGTTTTAAGATTCTTATTACTCAGATATATTTCTCTGCGGTGTATAGGGTGTGTTGAGGCCAGTTCATTGAGCAAGGTGTAGATCTTGTCTAATACCTATTTGGTTTATTGAACGGTAGCTGTGCTAATTTCAAACTCTGGTTTTATGCATCACCCCACCTCTCCTTTCCCCTTAAGCTGACATAAGTGTGTTTTCTAAATGTGAGACACTGTTCTGTTTTGTAATTCATTTTTTGTGCAGCCATATTTATCCTCCCTCTATAAGTGATATCTTATGATATGTTTCTTTTTCTGTTTGACTTATTTCAAGTAGTATTATCGGACCTAAATCCACTCTTTATCCTTCTACTAGCCTTATTACATTGATTTCATGGTGAAGAGATATTCCATTGTACATAAGTACCACATTTTCTTTATCCATTGTTCTCTTTCCTGGGATATTTAAGGTGTACTGAAGTTGAGGTTCTTGTAAACAGAGTAGCCCTAAACTGTGGTGTGCTTGTGTCTTGTTGATTTTTAGACTTCCCTAGATATACTTCCGTGATTGGAAGTGCCCTATGCTCTGTAGCTCTGTTTTTTAGATGATTTAGGGACCACCATACACTTCTCCAGAGTGGCTCTCGGCAGTTCACACACTGTCCATCAGCGTATAAAGGCTCCCTGTTCTCCATGGCCTGTCCTGCATTTCTGGTTTTTACAATTTTTTCGGATGGCCCTTTTGACCGGTGGGAAATGAGACTTCTTTGTTGTGCACATTTGCATTGCTTGCTTGCTTGGTTGCCCATAAAGTGCGTATGCGTTTTTTCCTGGATATATTCAGGAAAAAACGCATACTCCCTTTTGGGCCAACTGCATCATTGTCGAAATTCTGCCGCTTTTCATGTGCTTTAAAGACGAGTCCAATCTATCTCTTGAAATCTGTTTCTTGCAATTCTGTCTTGCATTCAGATCCTCTTCTTTGCCTTACCTCAACATATTTTGGGACGTTAGTTTTCATTTATAACTCTGCAGGTTTGTGAATTGCAGTGACCCTGAGCTCCATTTTTTAAGTTGCTCTTTTGTGAGCTGGCCTCAAAGCCGCAGGATTGCTTCAGGCCCTATTTTGGCTCCGGCGAGGCGGGCTGAGCCTTTTTTTAATTCTTATTCTTAATGGGAAATTAGAGTGACATGTGCCCGTCCAAACCCCTACAACTATTCTCTCATTGGTTCCCCCTCTTCCCGTTCATCCTCCTCACAATTTGCAAAATGTGTGAAACAGAAGTTTAAATGTGCTGATTCTCTAAGTGGGGAGATTCTAAGTAACGTGGCTGGAATGATGAACAGGAGCACCAGGAGAGGATAAATGAGGTGCATTTTAGACACATCTCCCAATCACATGGTGTACAGTCCTCTGGGTTTTCCATGCATGTTTTCGCTGTAGGAAGATCCCTTGAACCTGCAGATTTGGGACCCATTGAATGGGTACCAGGTAGTATTACTTTAAAAGGTGTGCATTTCCTCACCCAACCTCATATTTCTCTTAGCGCAAACAGTTTCCAGCCTTATGTCTCATCCTGCTGTGGGTCTAGATGTGTTCAATCCATGTTGCATCACCGTCCCTGAGGAAAAGTTGTAAGAGGTTTTCTCTGTCTCTCTGTCGTTTATTTTTTTCAATTTATTACTATATTGGTTACAGCTGATTTTCAAAGCTCTGTTTCTTGCTGCTGTACATCCACTTGATTCACATACAGAGAGACATCAATAAATTCTTTTTCAGATTCTTACCAGTCATATATATTCTTTTCCAGTGACTTGAGTGTGCTGAGTGCAGTTCTTTTAGCTACCGTGTAGGCCTTGTTGATTATCAGTTTGGTATTTGGAATGGTATCTTTGCTAATTTCAACCTCCTGGATGATGCCTCACCCCTCCCCACCTTTCCCGTTTAGCAGCCTTACGCGTGTTTTCTACATATTTGACTATGTTTTTGTTTTGTAATTTATTTCATGTGTAGCCATTTTGGATTCCACCTTTAAGTGATATCTTATGATATGTGTCTTTTTCTTTTTGAGTTATGTCACTTAGAATGATCATACGTAACTCCTCCGGAGTTGTTACAACTGGCCATATTTCATTGACTTCCAGGCTGAGTAATATTCCACTCTACATAAGTACCACATCTCTATCCATTTTTTCCCTCCAGAGACATTTAAGTTATATCCTAGTCGAGGATCTTTTAAACAGAGAGGCAGTAAACATTGGGGTGCCTGTGTCCTCTCGATTTTTGTTTTTCCCAAGACATACGCCCATGAGTGCAAGTGCCCTATGCTCTGTAGCTCATTTTTTAGATGCTTTAGTAAACATAATACACTTCTCCAGAATGGCCATTGGCAATATACATTTCCACTATAAGCCTCACAGGGCTCCCTCTTCTCCTTGCCCTGTCCTGCATTTCTGGTGTTTACACTTTATGAGGATGGCTCTTCTGACTGATGCGAAGTGATATCTTTTGTAGTATTGATTTCCAGTGCCCACCTGTTTGGTTGGCTAAAAAAGTGTATGCCCTTTTCTTGAATATATACAGAAAAAAACGCATACAGCCTTTTTGGCCAACTGCAATGTTGGCAATGTTCAGCCCCTTTTCTTGTGCTTAATGGTGAGTCCTTTCTACCTCCTCAAATCCCTTTCCTGCCATTCTCCCTTGCTTACCAATCCTTTTCTCTGACTTTCCTCAAGACATTTTTCAGTGATAGATATTTTCAACTCTGCAGTTTCGTGAATTTTACTGCCCCTGAGTTCCATTGTTCAACTTGTGTTTATGGGAACTGGCCACAAAGCAGTGGGATTTCCTCAAGCCCTATACTGTTTCCATGGGCAACCCTAGCCTTTGGTCAATTCGTCTTCCTGATTGGAAATTAGAGTGACATGTGCCTGTCTGAACACCTAGGACTTGTCTCTCATTGTTCCTCATCCTTCCGCTTCATCCTCTGGACAAATTCCAAACTGTATGCAACAGGATGTTGACAGTGCTGACATCTCCAAGTGGGGAGACTGTTAGTAAAGACGCTGGAGGGGTGAACCCGAGCACCAGGAGATGAGGAGATGAGATGCCTTTTCCAAACTCTTCCCGATCAGACGGTATACCATCCTCTGGGTGTGACAGACATGTTTTAGCAGTAGGAAGAGTCCCATTCATGTAAGGAGAACACCAGGGCTTTTTCAAAATCAGTGTCTCCCCGAAACCCAAACTGGGGAATTTTTTAAGCTACGGCTACACATATGTTCATTAAGGGCCTTGGGAAGTAGGCAGAGTCCAAACTTTAGATGATTGAAGTCTTCAGGGTCAGAAGCACTCACCACTGGCTTCCCTTAGGTTACACTTTAACTGTCATTGATAGATGATGTCAATAAAAATATCTATTCTTTTTCCGATTATTTCCCCTTATAGGTTATTGCAAAATATTGAGTGTAGTTCCCTGTGCTATACAGTGGTTCCTTGTTGATGATCTATTTTATACATAGCAGTGTGTATGTGTTAATTCCAAACTGTTAATTTATCCCTCCTCCCACCTTTCCCCTTTGGTAATAATAAATTATAAGATTTTATACTTCTCAGAAATGGGGGAGCTGAAAGAGAGGTATCATTTTCAATGGAAAAGCATTTAAAACAAGATTGAAGCTTTAACCAAGATTATTAGATGTACATCCTTGGAAAGAAATCACTTCATTTCTCTAATATTGACCTGACAAATAAGACAAACCTTTTCACTGAACTTGCTTATAATAAAGTGATGGAAATATCAAATGGAAGTGTTAGAAACATCTTATTTTACCCGAGCCTTATAAACTGTTCTATGTTAACTACAGTTTGGCTCACACATCTGTTCATTGAAGTTACAATAGTCTCAATTTCTGTTACTGATCCTCCAGAGTGGACCCCAACAAGTGTCCCCCTGCCCAGTGTCATTGGGGCCAACAGATCGAGACTGAGTTTGGTTCACAAGCAAAGGAAACTTTATATTTTGATCAGAGAATGGAGAGGTGAGAGCATGCACTACCCCGTGGGCTGTGGGCTGGGCTGCTGTGTAGAGATCCTGTCAGAGTCAGTGGGAGGGAGGGGGCGGAGCACTCGAGGGCCGGGTTGGCTGCAGCTCAGGCTCTATATCTCGGAGTCTGCACTGGGCCCCAGGAGCTGAGGTGTCGACCCAGCCATTCTGCACTAGGAAATCTGGTCTGAAGTGCCGGGTGTGGAACCTCTGCATGCGGGACCCTAGGAGCACGTGAAATTAGACAAAGCACAAAGGATAAAAAAGGTCAGACTTGACTTTATTGCCCAGATTCTATTTTTATCTCCCAGGGATTTTTAATGGGCTTTGCTGGGGACAAACCCCTCCTCTGCCTTTTGTCCCGTTCCTCATTCTTGGAGTGCTGAGGGTGCAGACCCTTCTTCTGTAACTGCTGAGTGCTGAGTTGGGAGCCCTCATACCAGGGGACAAGGGTCAGAACTTCTCCCCAGCAGCCTCCAGGTGACGTTGATTGGCCCCAGGACCCCTGCCTCCCTGCTCGTCCGCCTGAGCACCAGCATTGGAAGTGTTATAGATTCTAATGACCTTTAAGGGTTCAGGAAAGAGATGTGCTGTGGGGACGCTGTGGGGGCCGGTTTCACCCCACCCCACATTTGTTTGGCCACCTTAGGCTGACCGTTTCTGCCAGCCTAGATGCTCTGACCAGTAGTCTGCTCTTTCTTC
This sequence comes from Pseudorca crassidens, assembly GCF_039906515.1. Lineage (NCBI taxonomy): Eukaryota > Metazoa > Chordata > Mammalia > Artiodactyla > Delphinidae > Pseudorca > Pseudorca crassidens. Next base: position 164,236,627 of record NC_090296.1, read on the forward strand.
AATTAGGCCCCTGAATTAACGTAAAAACAGCACCAGGTGTCAGAGCCCTGCCCGCTCAACTCCCAGACAGTCCAGGGTCAGTGGTGATCAAGGACCATGATGGCCACTGAGTCAACAGCCTTTTGAAGTAAACAGGAGTCCAGCCGGTCTTATTGGCCACCATCATCACGGGGTCTGTAGGCTTTTCTATGGTGACAGTGTGATATACGTTTCCCCCGCCAAGATTATTATCTCCCCTCCGGGTGCAGTAAGTCCTGCAAGCAGTAGTCTACTCATTCGGGACACACTATTGTTGTTTTATGAGAGAAACTCCAGGTCAAGTGATGTTCACACGAGTCGTCATGGTGCCCTGTTGCCCCCGGTTATCTCTCTGGATGTTGGAGTTGGAGGGCCTCCTCACTCGAGGTCGGTGTGCCCACGGAGCGAACCCTGCAACTTCAGGGCATGGTTGGTGATTAGGATCACCACGTGGGGTCCTTTTCCCTTAGGAGGGAGGTGGCCTTTTGGGCTGCTGATTTCCAGGTTTTTAGATACCGCCAGTATCTTGGCCAGATGTGGCAGTGGGCCAAGCCCCTTGGTGACTCTATTTTATCCTACCTGGATGGCATTCTTGCATTGTTCCATTTCAAGTGGTCCCAGTTTTTGCACTAATTCTCCAATGGCGACTCACCTTTCACCGGGAATGGAAAGGTCAAAGGGTTTAGCTCAATTAGGGAGTTCCAGGGCAAGGGTCTGAATTGACTGCTCTTTCCATTCTTGAAAGGCCACTTCTGGATTCTGTTCAAAAGGATCATCATCTTTTCCTTTCAGTGTTTCATATAGAGGCCCAGCTAGTAGACTGTAGTTAGGGATCCAGAAGCAGCAAACCCTGGCCTCCCCAGGAACCCCTAAGCTGTCTTCTAGTTTTAGAAAGGGGTAAGGCTGCAAATGGTTTCTTCCCTTTCCTGGGATGGGCTTCTCCGACCTTGTGTGAGAATGAAGCCCAGGCAGGTCACCGCAGTCTGTGATATTTGAGCTTTTTCTTGGACAACTTCTATCCTTTATTGGCTTGGTAGTTCAGAGGCCTCCTTAGTAGGGCTGGCGATCAGAATGTCGTCTGCATATTGAAGGAGGGTTTCCTTTTCTAGAGGTAGAACTTTTCGGTCTTTAGCTAAGCTTTCCCCAAAGATGGTGTGGGAATTTTTGAACCCTTGGGGCAAGACGGCCCGGAAGTATTGTTTTAGTTGTATGTTGAGTCCTGCCACTCACAAGCCAAAATTTCTTGTGACTCTGGGACTAATGGAATACAAAAGAAGGCATCATTGAAGACTAATACAGAATACCATGTCCTGGTGGTTGGTAGAATGACCAGCAGGGTGTAGGAAATGGAGCAACTGGAGGTATATCCTCGGTGGCTTCACTGACTGTCCTGACATCCTTTACCAGGTCCCCAGCAGCCCATGGGGCTCTCGTGGTCAGGCCAATCCCAGGATATGGAGCTCTCCTGGGCAGGTACCCCACCCCCAACCCAGCCCACGGGGCTCTCATGGTCAGGCCTCTCCCAGGATACAGAGCTACCCTTGCAGGTACCGTGGCAGGGCTGGGCACACAGGAACTGTGCACATAGCCCTCATTGAAGAGCACCCCCATCTCACCTGTCGCTCAGAGCTGACACAGAGCACCTCAGAGCAGGACTTGAACTAACAAACAGCAGCTCCGACAGGTCTGTGACCCTGGGCATCACTCTGTGTGGCCTCCCTCCACCTGGTCTTCCAGAGACTTCCACTGCACCCGGGGCACCAAGCCTCTGTCTCCAACCACCACCCACCCCTCCTCTCCCTGACTCCTGGGTTCCTCTCATTAGGAGAGGGTTTTCTTGAAGTTGTCTCCCACTCATGGGCCAGATAAAATGATTAGAAAACAAGCCAAAGCTGCAGCCCCTTGTCTATCCTGACTCTCAGGAGCCCACACCTGTTCCTTGGACCTGGCCGGTTCAGCAAGTTCCATTTTCTGCAACTGTGAGCCCCTGAGGGGTGATGATTGGCTGACCTGGGCAGCCTTACCATGCCGGCCAGCCCTCCCCAGGTGTGCCTGGGTTGAGATCAATATAAATACCACTCCAGGCAGCAAGAGCCCCTGCAGCTGTGCCTGACGCCATTTTCTCTGCCCTGTCAGCAGTCTCGGGGCTGGGCTGGTGGGAGGGAGTGAGAGGCCACGGCTTTGTGGGTGGCCCAGTGTGAGTGGGGCTCTGCTGGACTTTCTGCAGCAGTTGCCAGGCTGCCACCTGCTAAAGAAGAGGATGTGTCACCCATACCTGCTGCTGGAATTTCTCCCTGGGCAGAGGTGAGGAAGGAAAAAAGCAGTGGGGGCAGGGACAGGACGGGTATCTCAGGCAGGGAAATGGAAATCTTCCAGAAGAGCACCCAGGGACAGGACCATCCTGGCTGGCCTGCAGGCACCAAGTCAGCTGGCATGCTGTCACTCGTGTGGCTCCATGGCCCTTCCTCTAGGCTTTCAAGTCCTTGTATATATTCAGGTGTTTTACCTGGGAAGGGTGGGAACAGTTCAGCAGCAACTGGCCTGGGGCTCAGCTCACGTTCACTCACAGATGCCTCGGCACAGTGCCCCAGCTTTGCAATGAGTACGCTTGTGTGGGGGCTGCTGGCTGAATGGGAGACGATTCCCCACCACTGACCAACTTCAGAATTGTTTACAACTGGAGCAAGTGCCCTGATACGGTTTTCCTCTGAGTAACTGGTGGGTTCTGTTTTTTTTTTTTCTCTTTTTCGTTTTTGGTTCAAGGTAGATTTTATTCCTCTTTTTTGTATTTACAGATATAAGCATGGAAATAATTTATTCATATAAATACATGTATGTGAAGGGAATAATTGTTTTTTCTGTTTTATTTTTTAAATTTTATTTCTTTTTAATTTTGAATTTTATTTTATATTTTTATACAGCAGGTTCTTATTGGTTATCTATTTTATACATATAAATGTTTACATGCCAATCCCAATCTCTCAGCTCCTCCCACCACCACCCCCCCAAGAGCTTTCCCCCCTTGTTGTCCATACGATTGTTGTCTACATCTGTTGCTCTATTTATGCCTTGCAAAACGGTTAATCTGTACAGTTTTTCTAGGTTCCACATATATGCATGAATATACAAGATTTGTTTTTCTCTTTCTGACTTACTTCACTCTGTATGACAGTCTCTAGATCCATCGACGTCTCTACAAATGACCCAATTTCATTCCTTTCATGGCTTAGTAATATTCCATTTTATATATGTACCACATCTTTATGCATTCGTCTGTCTGTGGGCATTTAGGTTGCTTCCATTACATCGATATTGTAAATAGTGATGCAATGAACATTGCGGTGAATGTCTCTTTTTGATTTCTGGTTTTGTCTGGGTATATGTCCAGTACTGGGATTGCTGTATCATATGGTAATTCTATTATTAGTTTCTTAAGACTCCATATTGTTCTCCATAGTGACTGTATCAATTTATATTCCCAACAATAGTGGAAGAGGCTTCCTTTTCCCCACACCCTTTCCAGCAATTGTTGTTTGTAGATTTTCAGATGATGCCCATTCTAACAGGTGTGAGGTGATACCTCATTGTTGATTCCATTTCGTTGAGCAAGGGGTAGGTCTTGTCTATTACATATTTGGCTTATGGAACGGTATCTGTGCTAATTTCAAACTCTGGTTTTATGCAGCACCCCAACTCACCTTTCCCCTTAAGCAAGCATAAGTTGGTTTTCTAAACTTGAGACCCTGTTCTGTTTTGTAATTCAGTTCATGTGTAGCCAAGTTTACATTCCATGTATTAGTGATACCTTATGATGTTTCTTTATCTGTGTGACTTATTTCACTTAGAATCATCGTGCCTCAATCCACTCATTATGCGGGTACAGGCCTGGTGACACAGATTTCATTGCTGAGTGGTATTCTGTTGTACGTTAAGTACCGCAACTTCTTTATCAATTATTTGCTCTCTGGGATACTTAACTTGTACCATAGAAGAGGTTCCTGTAAACAGAGCCGTCCCAAATTTTGGGGTGGCTGTGTCTTTTTGATTTTAATTTCCCTAAGCTATAGGACCATAAGTGGAAATGCCCTAGACTCTGTTGCTTTGTTTTTCAGATGTATCAGGAAACACCATACACTTCTCCAGAGTGGCTGTTGGCAATTTACATCCCGCCCATCAGCATAACAAGGTTCCTTTATCCCCATGGCCTGTCTTGACTTTCTGCATTTTCCACTTTTTTCAGATGGCTCTTTAAACCGGGGGGAAGTGACACATCATAGTAGTTCGGATTTCCATTGCAAGCTTGCTTGGTTTGCCAAAAAGGGCGTATGCGTTTTTTCCTGAATATATTCAGGAAAAAACGCATACGCCCTTTTTGGCCAAGTGCATCATTGTGGACGTTCTGCCTCTTTTCCTATGCTTTACATGCAATTCCAGTCTACCTCCTGAAATCGGTTTCCTGCAATTCTGCCCCGCTTTCAAGTCCTCTTGGCAGCCTTACTTCAATATATTTTTGGATGATAGCTGTCATTTATAACTCTGCAGGTTTGTGAATTACAGTGCCCCTGAGCTCCTTTCTTCAACTCGCTTTCTGGTGAGCTGGCCGCAACACCGCAGGATTGCTTCAGGCCCTAGTGTGGTTCCGGCATGGCACGCTGAGCCTTTGGTTAATTCCCCTTCCTGGTGGGAAATGAGAGTTAAATTTGCCCGTCCAGACACCTCCAGCTAGTCTCTCATTGGTTCTCCCTATTCCTGTTCATTTTCCGCAGAAATTGCAAACTGGGCCAAACAGGAGGTTAAAGGCACTGACTCTCCAAGTGGGGAGAGTGTTAGTAAAGCGTCTGAAATGTTGCACCCGAGTACCAGGGGACGAAACCTGAGACACATTTGAACACGTTTCCCGATCACACGGTGGATCATACTCTGGGTTCCACATGCATGTTTTAGCTGAAGGAAGAATCCCTTAAACCTGGAGAGTTGAGACCCATGGAATGGGTACCATGCAATATGATTTCATAGGGTCTGCATGTGTTCACCGAACCTCACCAATCCTATCACTGCAGCATTTATGCCGCTGTACACACGCTTGATTCTCTTTCGGAGACATATAAATCCATAGGTTTTAAGATTCTTACTAGTCAGGTATATTCTTAGGCGTTTAATATGGGGTGTAGAGTCCACTTCGTTGAGCAAGGAGTAGCTCTTGTCTATTACATATTTGGCTTATGGAACGGTATCTGTGCTAATTTCAATCTCTGGTTTTATGCAGCACCCCAACTCACCTTTCCCCTTAAGCAAGCATAAGTTGGTTTTCTACATTTGAGACCCTGTTCTGTTTTGTAATTCTGTTCCTGTGTAGCCAAGTTTACATTCCGTGTAGTAGTGATATCTTATGATGTTTCTTTTTCTGTGTGACTTATTTCACTTAGAATCATCGTACCTGAATCCACTCATTATGCTGCTACGGGCCTGATGACATAGATTTCATTGCTGAGTGATATTGCATTGTATGTACCTACCACAACTTCTTTATCCATTTTTCACTTTCTGTGATATTGAACTCGTACTGTAAACGAGGTTCTTGTAAACAGAGCTGTCCCAATCTTTGGGGTGGCTGTGCCTTTTTGATTCTAATTTCCCTAAGCTATAGGACCATAAGTGGAAGTGCCCTAGGCTCTGTTGCTTTGTTTTGTAGATGTTTCAGGAAACACCATACACTTCTCCAGAGTGGCTGTTGGCAATTTACATCTCGCCCATCAGCATAATAAGGCTCCCAGTTCTCCATGGCCTGTCCTGCCTTTCTGGATTTTACACTATTTTCCGATGGCCCTTTTGACCGGGGGGCAGTGAGACTTCATTGTAGTGCAGATTTCCTTTGCAAGCTTGCTTGGTTGGCCAAAAAGGGCGTATGCGTTTTTTCCTGAATATATTCAAGAAAAAACGCATACGCCCTTTTTGGCCAAGTGCATCATTGTGCACGTTCTGCCTCTTTTCCTATGCTTTACATGCAATTCCAGTCTACCTCCTGAAATCGGTTTCCTTCAATTCTGCCCCGCTTTCAAGTCCTCTTGGCAGCCTTACTTCAATATATTTTTGGACGATAGCTGTCATTTATAACTCTGCAGGTTTGTGAATTACAGTGCCCCTGAGCTCCTTTCTTCAACTCGCTTTCTTGTGAGCTGGCCGCAACACCGCAGCATTGCTTCAGGCCCTAGTGTGGTTCCGGCATGGCACGCTGAGCCTTTGTTTAATTCCTCTTCCTGGTGGGAAATGAGAGTTAAATTTGCCCGTCCAGACACCTCCAGCTAGTCTCTCATTGGTTCTCCCTATTCCTGTTCATTTTCCGCAGAAATGGCAAACTGGGCCAAACAGGAGGTTAAAGGCACTGACTCTCCACGTGGGGAGAGTGTTAGTAAAGCGACTGGAATGTTGCACCCGAGTACCAGGGGACGAAAACTGAGACACATTTGAACACGTTTCCCGATCACATGGTGGATCATACTCTGGGTTCCACATGCATGTTTTAGCTGAAGGAAGAATCCCTTAAACCTGGAGAGTTGAGACCCATGGAATGGGTACCATGCAATATGACCTCAAAGGGTCTGCATTTGCTCACCGAACCTCACCAATCCTATCACTGCTGCGTTTATGCCGCTGTACACACGCTTGATTCTCTTTCAGAGACATAGAAATCTATAGGTTTTAAGATTCTTACTGGTCAGGTATATTCTTAGGCGTTTAATATGGGGTGTAGAGTCCACTTCGTTGAGCAAGGAGTAGCTCTTGTCTATTACATATTTGGCTTATGGAACGGTATCTGTGCTAATTTCAATCTCTGGTTTTATGCAGCACCCCAACTCACCTTTCCCCTTAAGCAAGCATAAGTTGGTTTTCTACATTTGAGACCCTGTTCTGTTTTGTAATTCAGTTCCTGTGTAGCCAAGTTTACATTCCGTGTAGTAGTGATATCTTATGATGTTTCTTTTTCTGTGTGACTTATTTCACTTAGAATCATCGTACCTGAATCCACTCATTATGCTGCTACGGGCCTGATGATATAGATTTCATTGCTGAGTGATATTGCATTGTACGTAAGTACCACAACTTCTTTATCCATTTTTTACTTTCTGTGATATTGAACTTGTAGTGTAAACGAGGTTCTTGTAAACAGAGCCGTCCCAAACTTTGGGGTGGCTGTGTCTTTTTGATTTTAATTTCCCTAAGCTATAGAACTGTAAGTGGAAGTGCCCTAGGCTCTGTTGCTTTGTTTTGTAGATGTTTCAGGAAACACCATACACTTCTCCAGAGTGGCTGTTGGCAATTTACATCCCGCCCATCAGCATAACAAGGCTCCCAATTCTCCATGGCCTGTCCTGCCTTTCTGGATTTTACACTTTTTTCAGATGGCCCTTTTGACTGGGGGGCAGTGAGACTTCATTGTAATGCAGATTTCCTTTGCAAGCTTGCTTGGTTGGCCAAAAAGGGCGTATGCGTTTTTTCCTGAATATATTCAGGAAAAAACGCATACGCCCTTTTTGGCCAAGTGCATCATTGTGGACGTTCTGCCTCTTTTCCTATGCTTTACATGCAATTCCAGTCTACCTCCTGAAATCGGTTTCCTGCAATTCTGCCCCGCTTTCAAGTCCTCTTGGCAGCCTTACTTCAATATATTTTTGGACGATAGCTGTCATTTATAACTCTGCAGGTTTGTGAATTACAGTGCCTCTGAGCTCCTTTCTTCAACTCGCTTTCTTGTGAGCTGGCTGCAACACCGCAGCATTGCTTCAGGCCCTAGTGTGGTTCTGGCATGGCACGCTGAGCCTTTGGTTAATTCCTCTTCCTGGTGGGAAATGAGAGTTAAATTTGCCCGTCCAGGCACCTCCAGCTAGTCTCTCATTGGTTCTCCCTATTCCTGTTCATTTTCCGCAGAAATGGCAAACTGGGCCAAACAGGAGGTTAAAGGCACTGACTCTCCAAGTGGGGAGAGTGTTAGTAAAGCGTCTGGAATGTTGCACCCGAGTACCAGGGGACGAAACCTGAGACACATTTGAACACGTTTCCCGATCACACGGTGGATCATACTCTGGGTTCCACATGCATGTTTTAGCTGAAGGAAGAATCCCGTAAACCTGGAGAGTTGAGACCCATGGAATGGTTACCATGCAATATGACTTCAAAGGGTCTGCATTTGCTCACTGAACCTCACCAATCCTATCACTGCTGCGTTTATGCCGCTGTACACATGCTTGATTCTCTTTCAGAGACATAGAAATCTATAGGTTTTAAGATTCTTACTGGTCAGGTATATTCTTAGGCGTTTAATATGGGGTGTAGAGTCCACTTCGTTGAGCAAGGAGTAGCTCTTGTCTATTACATATTTGGCTTATGGAACGGTATCTGTGCTAATTTCAATCTCTGGTTTTATGCAGCACCCCAACTCACCTTTCCCCTTAAGCAAGCATAAGTTGGTTTTCTACATTTGAGACCCTGTTCTGTTTTGTAATTCATTTCCTGTGTAACCAAGTTTACATTCCGTGTAGTAGTTATATCTTATGATGTTTCTTTTTCTGTGTGACTTATTTCACTTAGAATCATCGTACCTGAATCCACTCATTATGTTGCTACGGGCCTGATGACATAGATTTCATTGCTGAGTGATATTGCATTGTACGTAAGTACCACAACTTCTTTATCCATTTTTTTCTTTCTGTGATATTGAACTCGTACCGTAAACGAGGTTCTTGTAAACAGAGCCGTCCCAAACTTTGGGGTGGCTGTGTCTTTTTGATTTTAATTTCCCTAAGCTATACGACCATAAGTGGAAGTGCCCTAGGCTCTGTTGCTTTGTTTTGTAGATGTTTCAGGAAACACCATACACTTCTCCAGAGTGGCTGTTGGCAATTTACATCTCGCCCATCAGCATAATAAGTTTCCCAGTTCTCAATGGCATGTCCTGCCTTTCTCGATTTTACACTATTTTCCGATGGCCCTTTTGACCGGGGGGCAGTGAGACTTCATTGTAGTGCAGATTTCCTTTGCAAGCTTGCTTGGTTGACCAAAAAGGGCGTATGCGTTTTTTCCTGAATATATTCAGGAAAAAACGCATACGCCCTTTTTGGCCAAGTGCATCATTGTGGACGTTCTGCCTCTTTTCCTATGCTTTACATGTAATTCCAGTCTACCTCCTGAAATCGGTTTCCTACAATTCTGCCCCGCTTTCAAGTCCTCTTGGCAGCCTTACTTCAATAGATTTTTGGACGATAGCTGTCATTTATAACTCTGCAGGTTTGTGAATTACAGTGCCCCTGAGCTCCTTTCTTCAACTCGCTTTCTTGTGAGCTGGCCGCAACACCGCAGGATTGCTTCAGGCCCTAGTGTGGTTCCGGCATGGCACGCTGAGCCTTTGGTTAATTCCTCTTCCTGGTGGGAAATGAGAGTTAAATTTGCCCGTCCAGACACCTCCAGCTAGTCTCTCATTGGTTCTCCCTATTCCTGTTCATTTTCCGCAGAAATTGCAAACTGGGCCAAACAGGAGGTTAAAGGCACTGACTCTCCAAGTGGGGAGAGTGTTAGTAAAGCGTCTGGAATGTTGCACCCGAGTACCAGGGGACGAAACCTGAGACACATTTGAACACGTTTCCCGATCACACGGTGGATCATACTCTGGGTTCCACATGCATGTTTTAGCTGAAGGAAGAATCCCTTAAACCTGGAGAGTTGAGACCCATGGAATGGGTACCATGCAATATGACTTCAAAGGGTCTGCATTGGCTCACCGAACCTCACCAATCCTATCACTGCTGCGCTAATGCACTGTACACACGCTTGATTCTCTTTCGGAGACATATAAATCCATAGGTTTTAAGATTCTTACTAGTCAGGTATATTCTTATGCGTTTAATATGGGGTGTAGAGTCCACTTCGTTGAGCAAGGAGTAGCTCTTGTCTATTACATATTTGGCTTATGGAACGGTATCTGTGCTAATTTCAATCTCTGGTTTTATGCAGCACCCCAACTCACCTTTCCCCTTAAGCAAGCATAAGTTGGTTTTCTACATTTGAGACCCTGTTCTGTTTTGTAATTCAGTTCCTGTGTAGCCAAGGTTACATTCCGTGTAGTAGTTATATCTTATGATGTTTCTTTTTCTGTGTGACTTATCTCACTTAGAATCATCGTACCTGAATCCACTCATTATGCTGCTACGGGCCTGATGATATAGATTTCATTGCTGAGTGATATTGCCTTGTACGTAAGTACCACAAATTCTTTATACATTTTTCACCTTCTGTGATATTGAATTTGTAATGTAAATGAGGTTCTTGTAAACAGAGCCGTCCCAAATTTTGGGGTGGCTGTGTCTTTTTGATTTTAATTTCCCTAAGCTATAGGACCATAAGTGGAAGTGCCCTAGGCTCTGTTGCTTTGTTTTGTAGATGTTTCAGGAAACACCATACACTTCTCCAGAGTGGCTGTTGGCAATTTACATCCCGGCCATCAGCATAACAAGGCTCCCAGTTCTCCATGGCCTGTCCTGCCTTTCTGGATTTTATACTTTTATCAGATGGCCCTTTGACCGGGGAGCAGTGAGACTTCATTGTAGTGCAGATTTCCTTTGCAAGCTTGCTTGGTTGGCCAAAAAGGGCGTATGCGTTTTTTCCTGAATATATTCAGGAAAAAACGCATACGCCCTTTTTGGCCAAGTGCATCATTGTGGACGTTCTGCCTCTTTTCCTATGCTTTACATGCAATTCCAGTCTACCTCCTGAAATCGGTTTCCTGCAATTCTGCCCCGCTTTCGAGTCCTCTTGGCAGCCTTACTTCAATATATTTTTGGACGATAGCTGTTATTTTTAACTCTGCAGGTTTGTGAATGACAGTGCCCCTGAGCTCCTTTCTTCAACTCGCTTTCTTGTGAGCTGGCCGCAACACCGCAGGATTGCTTCAGGCCCTAGTGTGGTTCCGGCATGGCACGCTGAGCCTTTGGTTAATTCCTCTTCCTGGTGGGAAATGAGAGTTAAGTTTGCCCGTCCAGACACCTCCAGCTAGTCTCTCATTGGTTCTCCCTATTCCTGTTCATCTTCCGCAGAAATTGCAAACTGGGCCAAACAGGAGGTTAAAGGCACTGACTCTCCAAGTGGGGAGAGTGTTAGTAAAGCGTCTGGAATGTTGCACCCGAGTACCAGGAGACGAAACCTGAGACACATTTCAACACGTTTCCCGATCACACGGTGGATCATACTCTGGGTTCCACATGCATGTTTTAGCTGAAGGAAGAATCCCTTAAACCTGGAGAGTTGAGACCCATGGAATGGGTACCATGCAATATGACTTCAAAGGGTCTGCATTTGCTCCCCGAACCTCACCAATCCTATCACTGCTGCGCTACTGCACTGTACACACGCTTGATTCTCTCTCGGAGACATATAAATCCATAGGTGTTAAGATTCTTACTAGTCAGGTATATTCTTAGGCGTTTAATATGGGGTGTAGAGTCCACTTCGTTGAGCAAGGAGTAGCTCTTGTCTATTACATATTTGGCTTATGGAACGGTATCTGTGCTAATTTCAATCTCTTGTTTTATGCAGCACCCCAACTCACCTTTCCCCTTAAGCAAGCATAAGTTGGTTTTCTACATTTGAGACCCTGTTCTGTTTTGTATTTCTGTTCCTGGGTAGCCAAGTTTACATTCCGTGTAGTAGTGATATCTTATGATGTTTCTTTTTCTGTGTGACTTATTTCACTTAGAATCATCGTACCTGAATCCACTCATTATGGTGCTATGGGCCTGATGACATAGATTTCATTGCTGAGTGATATTGCATTGTACGTAAGTACCACAACTTCTTTATACATTTTTCGCTTTCTGTGATATTGAACTTGTACCGTAAACGAGGTTCTTGTAAACAGAGCCATCCCAAACTTTGGGGAGGCTGTGTCTTTTTGATTTTAATTTCCCTAAGCTATAGAACCGTAAGTGGAAGTGCCCTAGGCTCTGTTGCTTTGTTTTTTAGATGTTTCAGGAAACACCATACACTTCTCCAGAGTGGCTGTTTGCAATTTACATCCCGCCCATCAGCATAACAAGGCTCCCAGTTCTCAATGGCCTGTCCGGCCTTTCTGGATTTTACACTTTTTTCAGATGGCCCTTTTGACTGGGGGGCAGTGAGACTTCATTGTAGTGCAGATTTCCTTTGCAAGCTTGCTTGGTTGGCCAAAAAGGGCGTATGCGTTTTTTCCTGAATATATTCAGGAAAAAACGCATACGCCCTTTTTGGCCAAGTGCATCATTGTGGACGTTCTGCCTCTTTTCCTATGCTTTACATGCAATTCCAGTCTAACTCCTGAAATCAGTTTCCTGCAATTCTGCCCCGCTTTCAAGTCCTCTTGGCAGCCTTACTTCAATATATTTTTGGACGATAGCTGTCATTTATAACTCTGCAGGTTTGTGAATTACAGTGCCCCTGAGCTCCTTTCTTCAACTCGCTTTCTTGTGAGCTGGCCGCAACACCGCAGGATTGCTTCAGGCCTTAGTGTGGTTCCGGCATGGCACGCTGAGCCTTTGGTTAATTCCTCTTCCTGGTGGGAAATGAGAGTTAAATTTGCCTGTACAGGCACCTCCAGCTAGTCTCTCATTGGTTCTCCCTATTCCTGTTCATTTTCCGCAGAAATTGCAAACTGGGCCAAACAGGAGGTTAAAGGCACTGACTCTCCAAGTGGGGAGAGTGTTACTAAAGCGACTGGAATGTTGCACCCGAATACCAGGGGACGAAAACTGAGACACATTTGAACACGTTTCCCGATCACACGGTGGATCATACTCTGGGTTCCACATGCATGTTTTAGCTGAAGGAAGAATCCCGTAAACCTGGAGAGTTGAGACCCATGGAATGGGTACCATGCAATATGACTTCAAAGGTTCTGCATTTGCTCACCGAACCTCACCAATCCTATCACTGCTGCGTTTATGCCGCTGTACACACGCTTGATTCTCTTTTGGAGACATATAAATCCATAGGATTTAAGATTCTTACTAGTCAGGTGTATTCTTAGGCGTTTAATATGAGATGTAGAGTCCACTTCGTTGAGCAAGGAGTAGCTCTTGTCTATTACATATTTGGCTTATGGAATGGTATCTGTGCTAATTTCAATCTCTGGTTTTATGCAGCACCCCAACTCACCTTTCCCCTTAAGCAAGCATAAGTTGGTTTTCTACATTTGAGACCCTGTTCTGTTTTGTAATTCAGTTCCTGTGTAGCCAAGGTTACATTCCGTTTAGTAGTGATATCTTATGATGTTTCTTTTTCTGTGTGACTTATTTCACTTAGAATCATCGTACCTGAATCCACTCATTATGCTGCTACGGGCCTGATGATATACATTTCATTGCTGAGTGATATTGCATTGTACGTAAGTACCACAAATTCTTTATCCATTTTTCGCTTTCTGTGATATTGAACTTGTACCGTAAACGAGGTTCTTGTAAACAGAGCCGTCCCAAACTTTGGGGTGGCTGTGTCTTTTTGATTTTAATTTCCCTAAGCTATAGGACCATAAGAGGAAGTGCCCTAGGCTCTGTTGCTTTGTTTTGTAGATGTTTCAGGAAACACCATACACTTCTCCAGAGTGGCTGTTTGCAATTTACATCCCGCCCATCAGCATAACAAGGCTCCCAGTTCTCCATGGCCTGTCCTGCCTTGCTGGATTTTATACTTTTTTCAGATGGCCCTTTTAACCGGGGGGCAGTGAGACTTCATTGTAGTGCAGATTTCCTTTGCAAGCTTGCTTGGTTGGCCAAAAAGGGCGTATGCGTTTTTTCCTGAATATATTCAGGAAAAAACGCATACGCCCTTTTTGGCCAAGTGCATCATTGTGGACGTTCTGCCTCTTTTCCTATGCTTTACATGCAATTCCAGTCTACCTCCTGAAATCGGTTTCCTGCAATTCTGCCACGCTTTCGAGTCCTCTTGGCAGCCTTACTTCAATATATTTTTGGACGATAGCTGTCATTTATAACTCTGCAGGTTTGTGAATTACAGTGCCCCTGAACTCCTTTCTTCAACTCGCTTTCTTGTGAGCTGGCCGCAACACCGCAGCATTGCTTCAGGTCCTAGTTTGGTTCCGGCATGGCACGCTGAGCCTTTGGTTAATTCCTCTTCCTGGTGCGAAATGAGAGTTAAATTTGCCCGTACAGGCACCTCCAGGTAGTCTCTCATTGGTTCTCCCTATTCCGGTTCATTTTCCGCAGAAATGGCAAACTGGGCCAAACAGGAGGTTAAAGGCACTGACTCTCCAAGTGGGGAGAGTGTTAGTAAAGCGACTGGAATGTTGCACCCGAGTACCAGGGGACGAAAACTGAGACACATTTGAACACGTTTCCCGATCACATGGTAGATCATACTCTGGGTTCCAGATGCATGTTTTAGCTGAAGGAAGAATCCCTTAAACCTGGAGAGTTGAGACCCATGGAATGGGTACCATGCAATATGACTTCAAAGGGTCTGCATTTGCTCACCGAACCTCACCAATCCTATCACTGCTGCATTTATCCCACTGTAGACACGCTTGATTCTCTTTCGGAGACATATAAATCCATAGGTTTTAAGATTCTTACTAGTCAGGTATATTCCTAGACCTTTAATATGGGGTGTTGAGTCCTCTTCGTTGAGCAAGGAGTAGCTCTTGTCTATTACATATTTGGCTTATGGAACGGTATCTGTGCTAATTTCAATCTCTGATTTTATGCAGCACCCCAACTCACCTTTCCCCTTAAGCAAGCATAAGTTGCTTTTCTACATTTGAGACCCTGTTCTGTTTTGTAATTCAGTTCCTGTGTAGCCAATTTTACATTCCGTGTATTAGTGATATCTTATGATGTTTCTTTTTCTGTGTGACTTATCTCACTTAGAATCATCGTACCTGAATCCACTCATTATGCTGCTACGGGCCTGATGACATAGATTTCATTGCTGAGTGATATTGCATTGTACGTAAGTACCACAACTTCTTTATCCATTTTTCGCTTTCTGTGATATTGAACTTGTACCGTAAACGAGGTTCTTGTAAACAGAGCCGTCCCAAACTTTGGGGTGGCTGTGTCTTTTTGATTTAATTTCCCTAATCTATAGGACCGTAAGTGGAAGTGCCCTAGGCTCTATTGCTTTGGTTTTTAGATGTTTCAGGAAACACCATACACTTCTCCAGATTGGCTGTTGGCAATTTACATCCCGCCCATCAGCATAACAAGGCTCCCAGTTCTCCATGGCCTGTCCTGCCTTTCTGGATTTTACACTTTTTTCAGATGGCCCTTTTGACCGGGGGGCAGTGAGACTTCATTGTAGTGCAGATTTCCTTTGCAAGCTTGCTTGGTTGGCCAAAAAGGGCGTATGCGTTTTTTCCTGAATATATTCAGGAAAAAACGCATACGCCCTTTTTGGCCAAGTGCATCATTGTGGACGTTCTGCCTCTTTTCCTATGCTTTACATGCAATTCCAGTCTACCTCCTGAAATCGGTTTCCTGCAATTCTGCCCCGCTTTCAAGTCCTCTTGGCAGCCTTACTTCAATATATTTTTGGACGATAGCTGTCATTTATAACTCTGCAGGTTTGTGAATTACAGTGCCCCTGAGCTCCTTTCTTCAACTCGCTTTCTTGGGAGCTGGCCGCAACACCGTAGCATTGCTTCAGGCCCTAGTGTGGTTCCGGCATGGCACGCTGAGCCTTTGGTTAATTCCTCTTCCTGGTGGGAAATTAGAGTTAAATTTGCCCGTCCAGAGACCTCCAGCTAGTCTCTCATTGATTCTCCCTATTCCTGTTCATCTTCCGCAGAAATGGCAAACTGGGCCAAACAGGAGGTTAAAGGCACTGACTCTCCAAGTGGGGAGAGTGTTAGTAAAGCGACTGGAATGTTGCACCCGAGTACCAGGGGACGAAAACTGAGACACATTTGAACACGTTTCCCGATCACATGGTGGATCATACTCTGGGTTCCACATGTATGTTTTAGCTGAAGGAAGAATCTCTTAAACCTGGAGAGTTGAGACCCATGGAATGGGTACCATGCAATATGACCTCAAAGGGTCTGCATTTGCTCACCGAACCTCACCAATCCTATCACTGCTGCGTTTATGTCGCTGTACACACGCTTGATTCTCTTTCGGAGACATATAAATCCATAGGTGTTAAGATTCTTACTAGTCAGGTATATTCTTAGTCGTTTAATATGGGGTGTAGAGTCCACTTCGTTGAGCAAGGAGTAGCTCTTGTCTATTACATATTTGGCTTATGGAACGGTATCTGTGCTAATTTCAATCTCTGGTTTTATGCAGCACCCCAACTCACCTTTCCCCTTAAGCAAGCATAAGTTGGTTTTCTACATTTGAGACCCTGTTCTGTTTTGTATTTCATTTCCTGTGTAGCCAAGTTTACATTCCGTGTAGTAGTGATATCTTATGATGTTTCTTTTTCTGTGTGACTTATTTCACTTAGAATCATCGTACCTGAATCCACTCATTATGCTGCTACGGGCCTGATGATATACATTTCATTGCTGAGTGATATTGCATTGTACGTAAGTACCACAAATTCTTTATCCATTTTTCGCTTTCTGTGATATTGAACTTGTACCGTAAACGAGGTTCTTGTAAACAGAGCCGTCCCAAACTTTCGGGTGGCTGTGTCTTTTTGATTTTAATTTCCCTAAGCTATAGGACCATAAGAGGAAGTGCCCTAGGCTCTGTTGCTTTGTTTTGTAGATGTTTCAGGAAACACCATACACTTCTCCAGAGTGGCTGTTGGCAATTTACATCCCGCCCATCAGCATAACAAGGCTCCCAGTTCTCCATGGCCTGTCCTGCCTTGCTGGATTTTATACTTTTTTCAGATGGCCCTTTTGACCGGGGGGCAGTGAGACTTCATTGTAGTGCAGATTTCCTTTGCAAGCTTGCTTGGTTGGCCAAAAAGGGCGTATGCGTTTTTTCCTGAATATATTCAGGAAAAAACGCATACGCCCTTTTTGGCCAAGTGCATCATTGTGGACGTTCTGCCTCTTTTCCTATGCTTTACATGCAATTCCAGTCTACCTCCTGAAATCGGTTTCCTGCAATTCTGCCACGCTTTCGAGTCCTCTTGGCAGCCTTACTTCAATATATTTTTGGACGATAGCTGTCATTTATAACTCTGCAGGTTTGTGAATTACAGTGCCCCTGAGCTCCTTTCTTCAACTCGCTTTCTTGTGAGCTGGCCGCAACACCGCAGCATTGCTTCAGGCCCTAGTGTGGTTCCGGCATGGCACGCTGAGCCTTTGGTTAATTCCTCTTCCTGGTGGGAAATTAGAGTTAAATTTGCCCGTCCAGACACCTCCAGCTAGTCTCTCATTGGTTCTCCCTATTCCTGTTCATCTTCCGCAGAAATGGCAAACTGGGCCAAACAGGAGGTTAAAGGCACTGACTCTCCAAGTGGGGAGAGTGTTAGTAAAGCGTCTGGAATGTTGCACCCGAGTACCAGGGGACGAAAAGTGAGACATTTGAACACGTTTCCCGATCACACGGTGGATCATACTCTGGGTTCCACATGCATGTTTTAGCTGAAGGAAGAATCCCTTAAACCTGGAGAGTTGAGACCCATGGAATGGGTACCATGCAATAAGACTTCATAGGGTCTGCATGTGTTCACCGAACCTCACCAATCCTATCACTGCAGCATTTATGCCGCTGTACACATGCTTGATTCTCTTTCGGAGACATAGAAATCCATAGGTGTTAAGATTCTTACTAGTCAGGTATATTCTTAGGCTTTTAATATGGGGTGTAGAGTCCACTTCGTTGAGCAAGGAGTAGCTCTTGTCTATTACATATTTGGCTTATGGAACGGTATCTGTGCTAATTTCAATCTCTGGTTTTATGCAGCACCCCAACTCACCTTTCCCCTTAAGCAAGCATAAGTTGGTTTTCTACATTTGAGACCCTGTTCTGTTTTGTAATTCAGTTCCTGGGTAGCCAAGTTTACATTCCGTGTAGTAGTGATATCTTATGATGTTTCTTTTTCTGTGTGATTTATTTCACTTAGAATCATCGTACCTGAATCCACTCATTATGCTGCTACGGGCCTGATGATATACATTTCATTGCTGAGTGATATTGCATTGTACGTAAGTACCACAAATTCTTTATCCATTTTTCGCTTTCTGTGATATTGAACTTGTACCGTAAACGAGGTTCTTGTAAACAGAGCCGTCCCAAACTTTTGGGTGGCTGTGTCTTTTTGATTTTAATTTCCCTAAGCTATAGGACCATAAGTGGAAGTGCCCTAGGCTCTGTTGCTTTGTTTTGTAGATGTTTCAGGAAACACCATACACTTCTCCAGAGTGGCTGTTGGCAATTTACATCCCGCCCATCAGCATAACAAGGCTCCCAGTTCTCCATGGCCTGTCCTGCCTTTCTGGATTTTACACTTTTTTCAGATGGCCCTTTTGACCGGGGGGCAGTGAGACTTCATTGTAGTGCAGATTTCCTTTGCAAGCTTGCTTGGTTGGCCCAAAAGGGCGTATGCGTTTTTTCCTGAATATATTCAGGAAAAAACGCATACGCCCTTTTTGGCCAAGTGCGTCATTGTGGACGTTCTGCCTCTTTTCCTATGCTTTACATGCAATTCCAGTCTACCTCCTGAAATCGGTTTCCTTCAATTCTGCCCCACTTTCAAGTCCTCTTGGCAGCCTTACTTCAATATATTTTTGGACGATAGCTGTCATTTATAACTCTGCAGGTTTGTGAATTACAGTGCCCCTGAGCTCCTTTCTTCAACTCGCTTTCTTGTGAGCTGGCCGCAACACCGCAGCATTGCTTCAGGCCCTAGTGTGGTTCCGGCATGGCACGCTGAGCCTTTGGTTAATTCCTCTTCCTGGTGGCAAATGAGAGTTAAATTTGCCCGTCCAGACACCTCCAGCTAGTCTCTCATTGGTCCTCCCTATTCCTGTTCATTTTCCGCAGAAATTGCCAACTGGGCCAAACAGGAGGTTAAAGGCACTGACTCTCCAAGTGGGGAGAGTGTTAGTAAAGCGTCTGGAATGTTGCACCCGAGTACCAGGGGACGAAAAGTGAGACATTTGAACACGTTTCCCGATCACACGGTGGATCATACTCTGGGTTCCACATGCATGTTTTAGCTGAAGGAAGAATCCCTTAAACCTGGAGAGTTGAGACCCATGGAATGGGTACCATGCAATAAGACTTCATAGGGTCTGCATGTGTTCACCGAACCTCACCAATCCTATCACTGCAGCATTTATGCCGCTGTACACATGCTTGATTCTCTTTCGGAGACATAGAAATCCATAGGTGTTAAGATTCTTACTAGTCAGGTATATTCTTAGGCTTTTAATATGGGGTGTAGAGTCCACTTCGTTGAGCAAGGAGTAGCTCTTGTCTATTACATATTTGGCTTATGGAACGGTATCTGTGCTAATTTCAATCTCTGGTTTTATGCAGCACCCCAACTCACCTTTCCCCTTAAGCAAGCATAAGTTGGTTTTCTACATTTGAGACCCTGTTCTGTTTTGTAATTCAGTTCCTGGGTAGCCAAGTTTACATTCCGTGTAGTAGTGATATCTTATGATGTTTCTTTTTCTGTGTGATTTATTTCACTTAGAATCATCGTACCTGAATCCACTCATTATGCTGCTACGGGCCTGATGATATACATTTCATTGCTGAGTGATATTGCATTGTACGTAAGTACCACAAATTCTTTATCCATTTTTCGCTTTCTGTGATATTGAACTTGTACCGTAAACGAGGTTCTTGTAAACAGAGCCGTCCCAAACTTTTGGGTGGCTGTGTCTTTTTGATTTTAATTTCCCTAAGCTATAGGACCATAAGTGGAAGTGCCCTAGGCTCTGTTGCTTTGTTTTGTAGATGTTTCAGGAAACACCATACACTTCTCCAGAGTGGCTGTTGGCAATTTACATCCCGCCCATCAGCATAACAAGGCTCCCAGTTCTCCATGGCCTGTCCTGCCTTTCTGGATTTTACACTTTTTTCAGATGGCCCTTTTGACCGGGGGGCAGTGAGACTTCATTGTAGTGCAGATTTCCTTTGCAAGCTTGCTTGGTTGGCCCAAAAGGGCGTATGCGTTTTTTCCTGAATATATTCAGGAAAAAACGCATACGCCCTTTTTGGCCAAGTGCGTCATTGTGGACGTTCTGCCTCTTTTCCTATGCTTTACATGCAATTCCAGTCTACCTCCTGAAATCGGTTTCCTGCAATTCTGCCCCACTTTCAAGTCCTCTTGGCAGCCTTACTTCAATATATTTTTGGACGATAGCTGTCATTTATAACTCTGCAGGTTTGTGAATTACAGTGCCCCTGAGCTCCTTTCTTCAACTCGCTTTCTTGTGAGCTGGCCGCAACACCGCAGCATTGCTTCAGGCCCTAGTGTGGTTCCGGCATGGCACGCTGAGCCTTTGTTTAATTCCTCTTCCTGGTGGGAAATGAGAGTTAAATTTGCCCGTCCAGACACCTCCAGCTAGTCTCTCATTGGTCCTCCCTATTCCTGTTCATTTTCCGCAGAAATTGCCAACTGGGCCAAACAGGAAGTTAAAGGCACTGACTCTCCAAGTTTGGAGAGTGTTAGTAAAGCGTCTGGAATGTTGCACCCGAGTACCAGGGGACGAAACCTGAGACACATTTGAACACGTTTCCCGATCACATGGTGGATCATACTCTGGGTTCCACATGCATGTTTTAGCTGAAGGAAGAATCCCTTAAACCTGGAGAGTTGAGACCCATGGAATGGGTACCATGCAATATGACTTCAAAGGGTCTGCATTTGCTCACCGAACCTCACCAATCCTATCACTGCTGCATTTATGCCGCTGTACACACGCTTGATTCTCTTTCGGAGACATAGAAATCCATACGTTTTAAGATTTTTACTAGGCAGGTATATTCTTAGGCGTTTAATATGCGGTGTTGTGTCCTCTTCGTTGAGCAAGGAGTAGCTCTTGTCTATTACATATTTGGCTTATGGAACGGTATCTGTGCTAATTTCAATCTCTGGTTTTATGCAGCACCCCAACTCACCTTTCCCCTTAAGCAAGCATAAGTTGGTTTTCTACATTTGAGACCCTGTTCTGTTTTGTAATTCAGTTCCTGTGTAGCCAAGTTTACATTCCGTGTAGTAGTGATATCTTATGATGTTTCTTTTTCTGTGTGACTTATTTCACTTAGAATCATCGTACCTGAATCCACTCATTATGCTGCTACGGGCCTGATGACATAGATTTCATTGCTGAGTGATATTGCATTGTATGTACCTACCACAACTTCTTTATCCATTTTTCACTTTCTGTGATATTGAACTCGTACTGTAAACGAGGTTCTTGTAAACAGAGCTGTCCCAAACTTTGGGGTGGCTGTGCCTTTTTGATTCTAATTTCCCTAAGCTATAGGACCATAAGTGGAAGTGCCCTAGGCTCTGTTGCTTTGTTTTGTAGATGTTTCAGGAAACACCATACACTTCTCCAGAGTGGCTGTTGGCAATTTACATCTCGCCCATCAGCATAATAAGGCTCCCAGTTCTCCATGGCCTGTCCTGCCTTTCTGGATTTTACACTATTTTCCGATGGCCCTTTTGACCGGGGGGCAGTGAGACTTCATTGTAGTGCAGATTTCCTTTGCAAGCTTGCTTGGTTGGCCAAAAAGGGCGTATGCGTTTTTTCCTGAATATATTCAAGAAAAAACGCATACGCCCTTTTTGGCCAAGTGCATCATTGTGGACGTTCTGCCTCTTTTCCTATGCTTTACATGCAATTCCAGTCTACCTCCTGAAATCGGTTTCCTTCAATTCTGCCCCACTTTCAAGTCCTCTTGGCAGCCTTACTTCAATATATTTTTGGACGATAGCTGTCATTTATAACTCTGCAGGTTTGTGAATTACAGTGCCCCTGAGCTCCTTTCTTCAACTCGCTTTCTTGTGAGCTGGCCGCAACACCGCAGCATTGCTTCAGGCCCTAGTGTGGTTCCGGCATGGCACGCTGAGCCTTTGGTTAATTCCTCTTCCTGATGGGAAATGAGAGTTAAATTTGCCCGTCCAGACACCTCCAGCTAGTCTCTCATTGGTTCTCCCTATTCCTGTTCATTTTCCGCAGAAATGGCAAACTGGGCCAAACAGGAGGTTAAAGGCACTGACTCTCCACGTGGGGAGAGTGTTAGTAAAGCGACTGGAATGTTGCACCCGAGTACCAGGGGACGAAAACTGAGACACATTTGAACACGTTTCCCGATCACATGGTGGATCATACTCTGGGTTCCACATGCATGTTTTAGCTGAAGGAAGAATCCCTTAAACCTGGAGAGTTGAGACCCATGGAATGGGTACCATGCAATATGACCTCAAAGGGTCTGCATTTGCTCACCGAACCTCACCAATCCTATCACTGCTGCGTTTATGCCGCTGTACACACGCTTGATTCTCTTTCAGAGACATAGAAATCTATAGGTTTTAAGATTCTTACTGGTCAGGTATATTCTTAGGCGTTTAATATGGGGTGTAGAGTCCACTTCGTTGAGCAAGGAGTAGCTCTTGTCTATTACATATTTGGCTTATGGAACGGTATCTGTGCTAATTTCAATCTCTGGTTTTATGCAGCACCCCAACTCACCTTTCCCCTTAAGCAAGCATAAGTTGGTTTTCTCCATTTGAGACCCTGTTCTGTTTTGTATTTCTGTTCCTCTGTAGCCAAGTTTACATTCCGTGTAGTAGTGATATCTTATGATGTTTCTTTTTCTGTGTGACTTATTTCACTTAGAATCATCGTACCTGAATCCACTCATTATGGTGCTATGGGCCTGATGACATAGATTTCATTGCTGAGTGATATTGCATTGTACGTAAGTACCACAACTTCTTTATACATTTTTCGCTTTCTGTGATATTGAACTTGTACCGTAAACGAGGTTCTTGTAAACAGAGCCATCCCAAACTTTGGGGAGGCTGTGTCTTTTTGATTTTAATTTCCCTAAGCTGTAGAACCGTAAGTGGAAGTGCCCTAGGCTCTGTTGCTTTGTTTTTTAGATGTTTCAGGAAACACCATACACTTCTCCAGAGTGGCTGTTTGCAATTTACATCCCGCCCATCAGCATAACAAGGCTCCCAGTTCTCAATGGCCTGTCCGGCCTTTCTGGATTTTACACTTTTTTCAGATGGCCCTTTTGACTGGGGGGCAGTGAGACTTCATTGTAGTGCAGATTTCCTTTGCAAGCTTGCTTGGTTGGCCAAAAAGGGCGTATGCGTTTTTTCCTGAATATATTCAGGAAAAAACGCATACGCCCTTTTTGGCCAAGTGCATCATTGTGGACGTTCTGCCTCTTTTCCTATGCTTTACATGCAATTCCAGTCTAACTCCTGAAATCAGTTTCCTGCAATTCTGCCCCGCTTTCAAGTCCTCTTGGCAGCCTTACTTCAATATATTTTTGGACGATAGCTGTCATTTATAACTCTGCAGGTTTGTGAATTACAGTGCCCCTGAGCTCCTTTCTTCAACTCGCTTTCTTGTGAGCTGGCCGCAACACCGCAGGATTGCTTCAGGCCTTAGTGTGGTTCCGGCATGGCACGCTGAGCCTTTGGTTAATTCCTCTTCCTGGTGGGAAATGAGAGTTAAATTTGCCTGTACAGGCACCTCCAGCTAGTCTCTCATTGGTTCTCCCTATTCCTGTTCATTTTCCGCAGAAATTGCAAACTGGGCCAAACAGGAGGTTAAAGGCACTGACTCTCCAAGTGGGGAGAGTGTTACTAAAGCGACTGGAATGTTGCACCCGAATACCAGGGGACGAAAACTGAGACACATTTGAACACGTTTCCCGATCACACGGTGGATCATACTCTGGGTTCCACATGCATGTTTTAGCTGAAGGAAGAATCCCGTAAACCTGGAGAGTTGAGACCCATGGAATGGGTACCATGCAATATGACTTCAAAGGTTCTGCATTTGCTCACCGAACCTCACCAATCCTATCACTGCTGCGTTTATGCCGCTGTACACACGCTTGATTCTCTTTTGGAGACATATAAATCCATAGGTTTTAAGATTCTTACTAGTCAGGTGTATTCTTAGGCGTTTAATATGAGATGTAGAGTCCACTTCGTTGAGCAAGGAGTAGCTCTTGTCTATTACATATTTGGCTTATGGAATGGTATCTGTGCTAATTTCAATCTCTGGTTTTATGCAGCACCCCAACTCACCTTTCCCCTTAAGCAAGCATAAGTTGGTTTTCTACATTTGAGACCCTGTTCTGTTTTGTAATTCAGTTCCTGTGTAGCCAAGGTTACATTCCGTGTAGTAGTGATATCTTATGATGTTTCTTTTTCTGTGTGACTTATTTCACTTAGAATCATCGTACCTGAATCCACTCATTATGCTGCTACGGGCCTGATGATATACATTTCATTGCTGAGTGATATTGCATTGTACGTAAGTACCACAAATTCTTTATCCATTTTTCGCTTTCTGTGATATTGAACTTGTACCGTAAACGAGGTTCTTGTAAACAGAGCCGTCCCAAACTTTGGGGTGGCTGTGTCTTTTTGATTTTAATTTCCCTAAGCTATAGGACCATAAGAGGAAGTGCCCTAGGCTCTGTTGCTTTGTTTTGTAGATGTTTCAGGAAACACCATACACTTCTCCAGAGTGGCTGTTGGCAATTTACATCCCGCCCATCAGCATAACAAGGCTCCCAGTTCTCCATGGCCTGTCCTGCCTTGCTGGATTTTATACTTTTTTCAGATGGCCCTTTTAACCGGGGGGCAGTGAGACTTCATTGTAGTGCAGATTTCCTTTGCAAGCTTGCTTGGTTGGCCAAAAAGGGCGTATGCGTTTTTTCCTGAATATATTCAGGAAAAAACGCATACGCCCTTTTTGGCCAAGTGCATCATTGTGGACGTTCTGCCTCTTTTCCTATGCTTTACATGCAATTCCAGTCTACCTCCTGAAATCGGTTTCCTGCAATTCTGCCACGCTTTCGAGTCCTCTTGGCAGCCTTACTTCAATAGATTTTTGGACGATAGCTGTCATTTATAACTCTGCAGGTTTGTGAATTACAGTGCCCCTGAGCTCCTTTCTTCAACTCGCTTTCTTGTGAGCTGGCCGCAACACCGCAGGATTGCTTCAGGCCCTAGTGTGGTTCCGGCATGGCACGCTGAGCCTTTGGTTAATTCCTCTTCCTGGTGGGAAATGAGAGTTAAATTTGCCCGTCCAGACACCTCCAGCTAGTCTCTCATTGGTTCTCCCTATTCCTGTTCATTTTCCGCAGAAATTGCAAACTGGGCCAAACAGGAGGTTAAAGGCACTGACTCTCCAAGTGGGGAGAGTGTTAGTAAAGCGTCTGGAATGTTGCACCCGAGTACCAGGGGACGAAACCTGAGACACATTTGAACACGTTTCCCGATCACACGGTGGATCATACTCTGGGTTCCACATGCATGTTTTAGCTGAAGGAAGAATCCCTTAAACCTGGAGAGTTGAGACCCATGGAATGGGTACCATGCAATATGACTTCAAAGGGTCTGCATTGGCTCACCGAACCTCACCAATCCTATCACTGCTGCGCTAATGCACTGTACACACGCTTGATTCTCTTTCGGAGACATATAAATCCATAGGTTTTAAGATTCTTACTAGTCAGGTATATTCTTATGCGTTTAATATGGGGTGTAGAGTCCACTTCGTTGAGCAAGGAGTAGCTCTTGTCTATTACATATTTGGCTTATGGAACGGTATCTGTGCTAATTTCAATCTCTGGTTTTATGCAGCACCCCAACTCACCTTTCCCCTTAAGCAAGCATAAGTTGGTTTTCTACATTTGAGACCCTGTTCTGTTTTGTAATTCAGTTCCTGTGTAGCCAAGTTTACATTCCGTGTAGTAGTTATATCTTATGATGTTTCTTTTTCTGTGTGACTTATCTCACTTAGAATCATCGTACCTGAATCCACTCATTATGCTGCTACGGGCCTGATGATATAGATTTCATTGCTGAGTGATATTGCCTTGTACGTAAGTACCACAAATTCTTTATACATTTTTCACCTTCTGTGATATTGAATTTGTAATGTAAATGAGGTTCTTGTAAACAGAGCCGTCCCAAATTTTGGGGTGGCTGTGTCTTTTTGATTTTAATTTCCCTAAGCTATAGGACCATAAGTGGAAGTGCCCTAGGCTCTGTTGCTTTGTTTTGTAGATGTTTCAGGAAACACCATACACTTCTCCAGAGTGGCTGTTGGCAATTTACATCCCGGCCATCAGCATAACAAGGCTCCCAGTTCTCCATGGCCTGTCCTGCCTTTCTGGATTTTATACTTTTATCAGATGGCCCTTTGACCGGGGAGCAGTGAGACTTCATTGTAGTGCAGATTTCCTTTGCAAGCTTGCTTGGTTGGCCAAAAAGGGCGTATGCGTTTTTTCCTGAATATATTCAGGAAAAAACGCATACGCCCTTTTTGGCCAAGTGCATCATTGTGGACGTTCTGCCTCTTTTCCTATGCTTTACATGCAATTCCAGTCTACCTCCTGAAATCGGTTTCCTGCAATTCTGCCCCGCTTTCGAGTCCTCTTGGCAGCCTTACTTCAATATATTTTTGGACGATAGCTGTTATTTTTAACTCTGCAGGTTTGTGAATGACAGTGCCCCTGAGCTCCTTTCTTCAACTCGCTTTCTTCTGAGCTGGCCGCAACACCGCAGGATTGCTTCAGGCCCTAGTGTGGTTCCGGCATGGCACGCTGAGCCTTTGGTTAATTCCTCTTCCTGGTGGGAAATGAGAGTTAAGTTTGCCCGTCCAGACACCTCCAGCTAGTCTCTCATTGGTTCTCCCTATTCCTGTTCATCTTCCGCAGAAATTGCAAACTGGGCCAAACAGGAGGTTAAAGGCACTGACTCTCCAAGTGGGGAGAGTGTTAGTAAAGCGTCTGGAATGTTGCACCCGAGTACCAGGAGACGAAACCTGAGACACATTTCAACACGTTTCCCGATCACACGGTGGATCATACTCTGGGTTCCACATGCATGTTTTAGCTGAAGGAAGAATCCCTTAAACCTGGAGAGTTGAGACCCATGGAATGGGTACCATGCAATATGACTTCAAAGGGTCTGCATTTGCTCCCCGAACCTCACCAATCCTATCACTGCTGCGCTACTGCACTGTACACACGCTTGATTCTCTCTCGGAGACATATAAATCCATAGGTGTTAAGATTCTTACTAGTCAGGTATATTCTTAGGCGTTTAATATGGGGTGTAGAGTCCACTTCGTTGAGCAAGGAGTAGCTCTTGTCTATTACATATTTGGCTTATGGAACGGTATCTGTGCTAATTTCAATCTCTGGTTTTATGCAGCACCCCAACTCACCTTTCCCCTTAAGCAAGCATAAGTTGGTTTTCTACATTTGAGACCCTGTTCTGTTTTGTATTTCTGTTCCTGGGTAGCCAAGTTTACATTCCGTGTAGTAGTGATATCTTATGATGTTTCTTTTTCTGTGTGACTTATTTCACTTAGAATCATCGTACCTGAATCCACTCATTATGGTGCTATGGGCCTGATGACATAGATTTCATTGCTGAGTGATATTGCATTGTACGTAAGTACCACAACTTCTTTATACATTTTTCGCTTTCTGTGATATTGAACTTGTACCGTAAACGAGGTTCTTGTAAACAGAGCCGTCCCAAACTTTGGGGAGGCTGTGTCTTTTTGATTTTAATTTCCCTAAGCTATAGAACCGTAAGTGGAAGTGCCCTAGGCTCTGTTGCTTTGTTTTTTAGATGTTTCAGGAAACACCATACACTTCTCCAGAGTGGCTGTTTGCAATTTACATCCCGCCCATCAGCATAACAAGGCTCCCAGTTCTCAATGGCCTGTCCGGCCTTTCTGGATTTTACACTTTTTTCAGATGGCCCTTTTGACTGGGGGGCTGTGAGACTTCATTGTAGTGCAGATTTCCTTTGCAAGCTTGCTTGGTTGGCCAAAAAGGGCGTATGCGTTTTTTCCTGAATATATTCAGGAAAAAACGCATACGCCCTTTTTGGCCAAGTGCATCATTGTGGACGTTCTGCCTCTTTTCCTATGCTTTACATGCAATTCCAGTCTAACTCCTGAAATCAGTTTCCTGCAATTCTGCCCCGCTTTCAAGTCCTCTTGGCAGCCTTACTTCAATATATTTTTGGACGATAGCTGTCATTTATAACTCTGCAGGTTTGTGAATTACAGTGCCCCTGAGCTCCTTTCTTCAACTCGCTTTCTTGTGAGCTGGCCGCAACACCGCAGGATTGCTTCAGGCCTTAGTGTGGTTCCGGCATGGCACGCTGAGCCTTTGGTTAATTCCTCTTCCTGGTGGGAAATGAGAGTTAAATTTGCCTGTACAGGCACCTCCAGCTAGTCTCTCATTGGTTCTCCCTATTCCTGTTCATTTTCCGCAGAAATTGCAAACTGGGCCAAACAGGAGGTTAAAGGCACTGACTCTCCAAGTGGGGAGAGTGTTACTAAAGCGACTGGAATGTTGCACCCGAATACCAGGGGACGAAAACTGAGACACATTTGAACACGTTTCCCGATCACACGGTGGATCATACTCTGGGTTCCACATGCATGTTTTAGCTGAAGGAAGAATCCCGTAAACCTGGAGAGTTGAGACCCATGGAATGGGTACCATGCAATATGACTTCAAAGGTTCTGCATTTGCTCACCGAACCTCACCAATCCTATCACTGCTGCGTTTATGCCGCTGTACACACGCTTGATTCTCTTTTGGAGACATATAAATCCATAGGATTTAAGATTCTTACTAGTCAGGTGTATTCTTAGGCGTTTAATATGAGATGTAGAGTCCACTTCGTTGAGCAAGGAGTAGCTCTTGTCTATTACATATTTGGCTTATGGAATGGTATCTGTGCTAATTTCAATCTCTGGTTTTATGCAGCACCCCAACTCACCTTTCCCCTTAAGCAAGCATAAGTTGGTTTTCTACATTTGAGACCCTGTTCTGTTTTGTAATTCAGTTCCTGTGTAGCCAAGGTTACATTCCGTGTAGTAGTGATATCTTATGATGTTTCTTTTTCTGTGTGACTTATTTCACTTAGAATCATCGTACCTGAATCCACTCATTATGCTGCTACGGGCCTGATGATATACATTTCATTGCTGAGTGATATTGCATTGTACGTAAGTACCACAAATTCTTTATCCATTTTTCGCTTTCTGTGATATTGAACTTGTACCGTAAACGAGGTTCTTGTAAACAGAGCCGTCCCAAACTTTGGGGTGGCTGTGTCTTTTTGATTTTAATTTCCCTAAGCTATAGGACCATAAGAGGAAGTGCCCTAGGCTCTGTTGCTTTGTTTTGTAGATGTTTCAGGAAACACCATACACTTCTCCAGAGTGGCTGTTGGCAATTTACATCCCGCCCATCAGCATAACAAGGCTCCCAGTTCTCCATGGCCTGTCCTGCCTTGCTGGATTTTATACTTTTTTCAGATGGCCCTTTTAACCGGGGGGCAGTGAGACTTCATTGTAGTGCAGATTTCCTTTGCAAGCTTGCTTGGTTGGCCAAAAAGGGCGTATGCGTTTTTTCCTGAATATATTCAGGAAAAAACGCATACGCCCTTTTTGGCCAAGTGCATCATTGTGGACGTTCTGCCTCTTTTCCTATGCTTTACATGCAATTCCAGTCTACCTCCTGAAATCGGTTTCCTGCAATTCTGCCACGCTTTCGAGTCCTCTTGGCAGCCTTACTTCAATATATTTTTGGACGATAGCTGTCATTTATAACTCTGCAGGTTTGTGAATTACAGTGCCCCTGAACTCCTTTCTTCAACTCGCTTTCTTGTGAGCTGGCCGCAACACCGCAGCATTGCTTCAGGTCCTAGTGTGGTTCCGGCATGGCACGCTGAGCCTTTGGTTAATTCCTCTTCCTGGTGGGAAATGAGAGTTAAATTTGCCCGTACAGGCACCTCCAGGTAGTCTCTCATTGGTTCTCCCTATTCCGGTTCATTTTCCGCAGAAATGGCAAACTGGGCCAAACAGGAGGTTAAAGGCACTGACTCTCCAAGTGGGGAGAGTGTTAGTAAAGCGACTGGAATGTTGCACCCGAGTACCAGGGGACGAAAACTGAGACACATTTGAACACGTTTCCCGATCACATGGTAGATCATACTCTGGGTTCCAGATGCATGTTTTAGCTGAAGGAAGAATCCCTTAAACCTGGAGAGTTGAGACCCATGGAATGGGTACCATGCAATATGACTTCAAAGGGTCTGCATTTGCTCACCGAACCTCACCAATCCTATCACTGCTGCATTTATCCCACTGTAGACACGCTTGATTCTCTTTCGGAGACATATAAATCCATAGGTTTTAAGATTCTTACTAGTCAGGTATATTCCTAGACCTTTAATATGGGGTGTTGAGTCCTCTTCGTTGAGCAAGGAGTAGCTCTTGTCTATTACATATTTGGCTTATGGAACGGTATCTGTGCTAATTTCAATCTCTGATTTTATGCAGCACCCCAACTCACCTTTCCCCTTAAGCAAGCATAAGTTGCTTTTCTACATTTGAGACCCTGTTCTGTTTTGTAATTCAGTTCCTGTGTAGCCAATTTTACATTCCGTGTATTAGTGATATCTTATGATGTTTCTTTTTCTGTGTGACTTATCTCACTTAGAATCATCGTACCTGAATCCACTCATTATGCTGCTACGGGCCTGATGACATAGATTTCATTGCTGAGTGATATTGCATTGTACGTAAGTACCACAACTTCTTTATCCATTTTTCGCTTTCTGTGATATTGAACTTGTACCGTAAACGAGGTTCTTGTAAACAGAGCCGTCCCAAACTTTGGGGTGGCTGTGTCTTTTTGATTTTAATTTCCCTAATCTATAGGACCGTAAGTGGAAGTGCCCTAGGCTCTATTGCTTTGGTTTTTAGATGTTTCAGGAAACACCATACACTTCTCCAGAGTGGCTGTTGGCAATTTACATCCCGCCCATCAGCATAAGAAGGCTCCCAGTTCTCCATGGCCTGTCCTGCCTTTCTGGATTTTACACTTTTTTCAGATGGCCCTTTTGACCGGGGGGCAGTGAGACTTCATTGTAGTGCAGATTTCCTTTGCAAGCTTGCTTGGTTGGCCAAAAAGGGCGTATGCGTTTTTTCCTGAATATATTCAGGAAAAAACGCATACGCCCTTTTTGGCCAAGTGCATCATTGTGGACGTTCTGCCTCTTTTCCTATGCTTTACATGCAATTCCAGTCTACCTCCTGAAATCGGTTTCCTGCAATTCTGCCCCGCTTTCAAGTCCTCTTGGCAGCCTTACTTCAATATATTTTTGGACGATAGCTGTCATTTATAACTCTGCAGGTTTGTGAATTACAGTGCCCCTGAGCTCCTTTCTTCAACTCGCTTTCTTGTGAGCTGGCCGCAACACCGCAGCATTGCTTCAGGCCCTAGTGTGGTTCCGGCATGGCACGCTGAGCCTTTGGTTAATTCCTCTTCCTGGTGGGAAATTAGAGTTAAATTTGCCCGTCCAGACACCTCCAGCTAGTCTCTCATTGGTTCTCCCTATTCCTGTTCATCTTCCGCAGAAATGGCAAACTGGGCCAAACAGGAGGTTAAAGGCACTGACTCTCCAAGTGGGGAGAGTGTTAGTAAAGCGACTGGAATGTTGCACCCGAGTACCAGGGGACGAAAACTGAGACACATTTGAACACGTTTCCCGATCACATGGTGGATCATACTCTGGGTTCCACATGTATGTTTTAGCTGAAGGAAGAATCTCTTAAACCTGGAGAGTTGAGACCCATGGAATGGGTACCATGCAATATGACCTCAAAGGGTCTGCATTTGCTCCCCGAACCTCACCAATCCTATCACTGCTGCGCTACTGCACTGTACACACGCTTGATTCTCTCTCGGAGACATATAAATCCATAGGTGTTAAGATTCTTACTAGTCAGGTATATTCTTAGGCGTTTAATATGGGGTGTAGAGTCCACTTCGTTGAGCAAGGAGTAGCTCTTGTCTATTACATATTTGGCTTATGGAACGGTATCTGTGCTAATTTCAATCTCTGGTTTTATGCAGCACCCCAACTCACCTTTCCCCTTAAGCAAGCATAAGTTGGTTTTCTACATTTGAGACCCTGTTCTGTTTTGTATTTCTGTTCCTGGGTAGCCAAGTTTACATTCCGTGTAGTAGTGATATCTTATGATGTTTCTTTTTCTGTGTGACTTATTTCACTTAGAATCATCGTACCTGAATCCACTCATTATGGTGCTATGGGCCTGATGACATAGATTTCATTGCTGAGTGATATTGCATTGTACGTAAGTACCACAACTTCTTTATACATTTTTCGCTTTCTGTGATATTGAACTTGTACCGTAAACGAGGTTCTTGTAAACAGAGCCATCCCAAACTTTGGGGAGGCTGTGTCTTTTTGATTTTAATTTCCCTAAGCTATAGAACCGTAAGTGGAAGTGCCCTAGGCTCTGTTGCTTTGTTTTTTAGATGTTTCAGGAAACACCATACACTTCTCCAGAGTGGCTGTTTGCAATTTACATCCCGCCCATCAGCATAACAAGGCTCCCAGTTCTCAATGGCCTGTCCGGCCTTTCTGGATTTTACACTTTTTTCAGATGGCCCTTTTGACTGGGGGGCTGTGAGACTTCATTGTAGTGCAGATTTCCTTTGCAAGCTTGCTTGGTTGGCCAAAAAGTGCGTATGCGTTTTTTCCTGAATATATTCAGGAAAAAACGCATACGCCCTTTTTGGCCAAGTGCATCATTGTGGACGTTCTGCCTCTTTTCCTATGCTTTACATGCAATTCCAGTCTAACTCCTGAAATCAGTTTCCTGCAATTCTGCCCCGCTTTCAAGTCCTCTTGGCAGCCTTACTTCAATATATTTTTGGACGATAGCTGTCATTTATAACTCTGCAGGTTTGTGAATTACAGTGCCCCTGAGCTCCTTTCTTCAACTCGCTTTCTTGTGAGCTGGCCGCAACACCGCAGGATTGCTTCAGGCCTTAGTGTGGTTCCGGCATGGCACGCTGAGCCTTTGGTTAATTCCTCTTCCTGGTGGGAAATGAGAGTTAAATTTGCCTGTACAGGCACCTCCAGCTAGTCTCTCATTGGTTCTCCCTATTCCTGTTCATTTTCCGCAGAAATTGCAAACTGGGCCAAACAGGAGGTTAAAGGCACTGACTCTCCAAGTGGGGAGAGTGTTACTAAAGCGACTGGAATGTTGCACCCGAATACCAGGGGACGAAAACTGAGACACATTTGAACACGTTTCCCGATCACACGGTGGATCATACTCTGGGTTCCACATGCATGTTTTAGCTGAAGGAAGAATCCCGTAAACCTGGAGAGTTGAGACCCATGGAATGGGTACCATGCAATATGACTTCAAAGGTTCTGCATTTGCTCACCGAACCTCACCAATCCTATCACTGCTGCGTTTATGCCGCTGTACACACGCTTGATTCTCTTTTGGAGACATATAAATCCATAGGATTTAAGATTCTTACTAGTCAGGTGTATTCTTAGGCGTTTAATATGAGATGTAGAGTCCACTTCGTTGAGCAAGGAGTAGCTCTTGTCTATTACATATTTGGCTTATGGAATGGTATCTGTGCTAATTTCAATCTCTGGTTTTATGCAGCACCCCAACTCACCTTTCCCCTTAAGCAAGCATAAGTTGGTTTTCTACATTTGAGACCCTGTTCTGTTTTGTAATTCAGTTCCTGTGTAGCCAAGGTTACATTCCGTGTAGTAGTGATATCTTATGATGTTTCTTTTTCTGTGTGACTTATTTCACTTAGAATCATCGTACCTGAATCCACTCATTATGCTGCTACGGGCCTGATGATATACATTTCATTGCTGAGTGATATTGCATTGTACGTAAGTACCACAAATTCTTTATCCATTTTTCGCTTTCTGTGATATTGAACTTGTACCGTAAACGAGGTTCTTGTAAACAGAGCCGTCCCAAACTTTGGGGTGGCTGTGTCTTTTTGATTTTAATTTCCCTAAGCTATAGGACCATAAGAGGAAGTGCCCTAGGCTCTGTTGCTTTGTTTTGTAGATGTTTCAGGAAACACCATACACTTCTCCAGAGTGGCTGTTGGCAATTTACATCCCGCCCATCAGCATAACAAGGCTCCCAGTTCTCCATGGCCTGTCCTGCCTTGCTGGATTTTATACTTTTTTCAGATGGCCCTTTTAACCGGGGGGCAGTGAGACTTCATTGTAGTGCAGATTTCCTTTGCAAGCTTGCTTGGTTGGCCAAAAAGGGCGTATGCGTTTTTTCCTGAATATATTCAGGAAAAAACGCATACGCCCTTTTTGGCCAAGTGCATCATTGTGGACGTTCTGCCTCTTTTCCTATGCTTTACATGCAATTCCAGTCTACCTCCTGAAATCGGTTTCCTGCAATTCTGCCACGCTTTCGAGTCCTCTTGGCAGCCTTACTTCAATATATTTTTGGACGATAGCTGTCATTTATAACTCTGCAGGTTTGTGAATTACAGTGCCCCTGAACTCCTTTCTTCAACTCGCTTTCTTGTGAGCTGGCCGCAACACCGCAGCATTGCTTCAGGTCCTAGTGTGGTTCCGGCATGGCACGCTGAGCCTTTGGTTAATTCCTCTTCCTGGTGGGAAATGAGAGTTAAATTTGCCCGTACAGGCACCTCCAGGTAGTCTCTCATTGGTTCTCCCTATTCCGGTTCATTTTCCGCAGAAATGGCAAACTGGGCCAAACAGGAGGTTAAAGGCACTGACTCTCCAAGTGGGGAGAGTGTTAGTAAAGCGACTGGAATGTTGCACCCGAGTACCAGGGGACGAAAACTGAGACACATTTGAACACGTTTCCCGATCACATGGTAGATCATACTCTGGGTTCCAGATGCATGTTTTAGCTGAAGGAAGAATCCCTTAAACCTGGAGAGTTGAGACCCATGGAATGGGTACCATGCAATATGACTTCAAAGGGTCTGCATTTGCTCACCGAACCTCACCAATCCTATCACTGCTGCATTTATCCCACTGTAGACACGCTTGATTCTCTTTCGGAGACATATAAATCCATAGGTTTTAAGATTCTTACTAGTCAGGTATATTCCTAGACCTTTAATATGGGGTGTTGAGTCCTCTTCGTTGAGCAAGGAGTAGCTCTTGTCTATTACATATTTGGCTTATGGAACGGTATCTGTGCTAATTTCAATCTCTGATTTTATGCAGCACCCCAACTCACCTTTCCCCTTAAGCAAGCATAAGTTGCTTTTCTACATTTGAGACCCTGTTCTGTTTTGTAATTCAGTTCCTGTGTAGCCAATTTTACATTCCGTGTATTAGTGATATCTTATGATGTTTCTTTTTCTGTGTGACTTATCTCACTTAGAATCATCGTACCTGAATCCACTCATTATGCTGCTACGGGCCTGATGACATAGATTTCATTGCTGAGTGATATTGCATTGTACGTAAGTACCAC
The DNA here is from genome assembly GCF_039906515.1 of Pseudorca crassidens. Lineage (NCBI taxonomy): Eukaryota > Metazoa > Chordata > Mammalia > Artiodactyla > Delphinidae > Pseudorca > Pseudorca crassidens. The sequence continues at coordinate 164,272,172 of NC_090296.1, forward strand.
AACTTCTTTATCCATTTTTCGCTTTCTGTGATATTGAACTTGTACCGTAAACGAGGTTCTTGTAAACAGAGCCGTCCCAAACTTTGGGGTGGCTGTGTCTTTTTGATTTTAATTTCCCTAATCTATAGGACCGTAAGTGGAAGTGCCCTAGGCTCTATTGCTTTGGTTTTTAGATGTTTCAGGAAACACCATACACTTCTCCAGAGTGGCTGTTGGCAATTTACATCCCGCCCATCAGCATAAGAAGGCTCCCAGTTCTCCATGGCCTGTCCTGCCTTTCTGGATTTTACACTTTTTTCAGATGGCCCTTTTGACCGGGGGGCAGTGAGACTTCATTGTAGTGCAGATTTCCTTTGCAAGCTTGCTTGGTTGGCCAAAAAGGGCGTATGCGTTTTTTCCTGAATATATTCAGGAAAAAACGCATACGCCCTTTTTGGCCAAGTGCATCATTGTGGACGTTCTGCCTCTTTTCCTATGCTTTACATGCAATTCCAGTCTACCTCCTGAAATCGGTTTCCTGCAATTCTGCCCCGCTTTCAAGTCCTCTTGGCAGCCTTACTTCAATATATTTTTGGACGATAGCTGTCATTTATAACTCTGCAGGTTTGTGAATTACAGTGCCCCTGAGCTCCTTTCTTCAACTAGCTTTCTTGTGAGCTGGCCGCAACACCGCAGCATTGCTTCAGGCCCTAGTGTGGTTCCGGCATGGCACGCTGAGCCTTTGGTTAATTCCTCTTCCTGGTGGGAAATTAGAGTTAAATTTGCCCGTCCAGACACCTCCAGCTAGTCTCTCATTGGTTCTCCCTATTCCTGTTCATCTTCCGCAGAAATGGCAAACTGGGCCAAACAGGAGGTTAAAGGCACTGACTCTCCAAGTGGGGAGAGTGTTAGTAAAGCGACTGGAATGTTGCACCCGAGTACCAGGGGACGAAAACTGAGACACATTTGAACACGTTTCCCGATCACATGGTGGATCATACTCTGGGTTCCACATGTATGTTTTAGCTGAAGGAAGAATCTCTTAAACCTGGAGAGTTGAGACCCATGGAATGGGTACCATGCAATATGACCTCAAAGGGTCTGCATTTGCTCACCGAACCTCACCAATCCTATCACTGCTGCGTTTATGTCGCTGTACACACGCTTGATTCTCTTTCGGAGACATATAAATCCATAGGTGTTAAGATTCTTACTAGTCAGGTATATTCCTAGACCTTTAATATGGGGTGTTGAGTCCTCTTCGTTGAGCAAGGAGTAGCTCTTGTCTATTACATATTTGGCTTATGGAACGGTATCTGTGCTAATTTCAATCTCTGATTTTATGCAGCACCCCAACTCACCTTTCCCCTTAAGCAAGCATAAGTTGCTTTTCTACATTTGAGACCCTGTTCTGTTTTGTAATTCAGTTCCTGTGTAGCCAATTTTACATTCCGTGTATTAGTGATATCTTATGATGTTTCTTTTTCTGTGTGACTTATCTCACTTAGAATCATCGTACCTGAATCCACTCATTATGCTGCTACGGGCCTGATGACATAGATTTCATTGCTGAGTGATATTGCATTGTACGTAAGTACCACAACTTCTTTATCCATTTTTCGCTTTCTGTGATATTGAACTTGTACCGTAAACGAGGTTCTTGTAAACAGAGCCGTCCCAAACTTTGGGGTGGCTGTGTCTTTTTGATTTTAATTTCCCTAAGCTATAGGACCGTAAGTGGAAGTGCCCTAGGCTCTATTGCTTTGGTTTTTAGATGTTTCAGGAAACACCATACACTTCTCCAGAGTGGCTGTTGGCAATTTACATCCCGCCCATCAGCATAACAAGGCTCCCAGTTCTCCATGGCCTGTCCTGCCTTTCTGGATTTTACACTTTTTTCAGATGGCCCTTTTGACCGGGGGGCAGTGAGACTTCATTGTAGTGCAGATTTCCTTTGCAAGCTTGCTTGGTTGGCCAAAAAGGGCGTATGCGTTTTTTCCTGAATATATTCAGGAAAAAACGCATACGCCCTTTTTGGCCAAGTGCATCATTGTGGACGTTCTGCCTCTTTTCCTATGCTTTACATGCAATTCCAGTCTACCTCCTGAAATCGGTTTCCTGCAATTCTGCCCCGCTTTCAAGTCCTCTTGGCAGCCTTACTTCAATATATTTTTGGACGATAGCTGTCATTTATAACTCTGCAGGTTTGTGAATTACAGTGCCCCTGAGCTCCTTTCTTCAACTCGCTTTCTTGTGAGCTGGCCGCAACACCGCAGCATTGCTTCAGGCCCTAGTGTGGTTCCGGCATGGCACGCTGAGCCTTTGGTTAATTCCTCTTCCTGGTGGGAAATTAGAGTTAAATTTGCCCGTCCAGACACCTCCAGCTAGTCTCTCATTGGTTCTCCCTATTCCTGTTCATCTTCCGCAGAAATGGCAAACTGGGCCAAACAGGAGGTTAAAGGCACTGACTCTCCAAGTGGGGAGAGTGTTAGTAAAGCGACTGGAATGTTGCACCCGAGTACCAGGGGACGAAAACTGAGACACATTTGAACACGTTTCCCGATCACATGGTGGATCATACTCTGGGTTCCACATGTATGTTTTAGCTGAAGGAAGAATCTCTTAAACCTGGAGAGTTGAGACCCATGGAATGGGTACCATGCAATATGACCTCAAAGGGTCTGCATTTGCTCACCGAACCTCACCAATCCTATCACTGCTGCGTTTATGTCGCTGTACACACGCTTGATTCTCTTTCGGAGACATATAAATCCATAGGTGTTAAGATTCTTACTAGTCAGTTATATTCTTAGTCGTTTAATATGGGGTGTAGAGTCCACTTCGTTGAGCAAGGAGTAGCTCTTGTCTATTACATATTTGGCTTATGGAACGGTATCTGTGCTAATTTCAATCTCTGGTTTTATGCAGCACCCCAACTCACCTTTCCCCTTAAGCAAGCATAAGTTGGTTTTCTACATTTGAGACCCTGTTCTGTTTTGTATTTCATTTCCTGTGTAGCCAAGTTTACATTCCGTGTAGTAGTGATATCTTATGATGTTTCTTTTTCTGTGTGACTTATTTCACTTAGAATCATCGTACCTGAATCCACTCATTATGCTGCTACGGGCCTGATGATATACATTTCATTGCTGAGTGATATTGCATTGTACGTAAGTACCACAAATTCTTTATCCATTTTTCGCTTTCTGTGATATTGAACTTGTACCGTAAACGAGGTTCTTGTAAACAGAGCCGTCCCAAACTTTCGGGTGGCTGTGTCTTTTTGATTTTAATTTCCCTAAGCTATAGGACCATAAGAGGAAGTGCCCTAGGCTCTGTTGCTTTGTTTTGTAGATGTTTCAGGAAACACCATACACTTCTCCAGAGTGGCTGTTGGCAATTTACATCCCGCCCATCAGCATAACAAGGCTCCCAGTTCTCCATGGCCTGTCCTGCCTTTCTGGATTTTACACTTTTTTCAGATGGCCCTTTTGACCGGGGGGCAGTGAGACTTCATTGTAGTGCAGATTTCCTTTGCAAGCTTGCTTGGTTGGCCCAAAAGGGCGTATGCGTTTTTTCCTGAATATATTCAGGAAAAAACGCATACGCCCTTTTTGGCCAAGTGCGTCATTGTGGACGTTCTGCCTCTTTTCCTATGCTTTACATGCAATTCCAGTCTACCTCCTGAAATCGGTTTCCTGCAATTCTGCCCCACTTTCAAGTCCTCTTGGCAGCCTTACTTCAATATATTTTTGGACGATAGCTGTCATTTATAACTCTGCAGGTTTGTGAATTACAGTGCCCCTGAGCTCCTTTCTTCAACTCGCTTTCTTGTGAGCTGGCCGCAACACCGCAGCATTGCTTCAGGCCCTAGTGTGGTTCCGGCATGGCACGCTGAGCCTTTGGTTAATTCCCCTTCCTGGTGGCAAATGAGAGTTAAATTTGCCCGTCCAGACACCTCCAGATAGTCTCTCATTGGTCCTCCCTATTCCTGTTCATTTTCCGCAGAAATTGCCAACTGGGCCAAACAGGAAGTTAAAGGCACTGACTCTCCAAGTTTGGAGAGTGTTAGTAAAGCGTCTGGAATGTTGCACCCGAGTACCAGGGGACGAAACCTGAGACACATTTGAACACGTTTCCCGATCACACGGTGGATCATACTCTGGGTTCCACATGCATGTTTTAGCTGAAGGAAGAATCACTTAAACCTGGAGAGTTGAGACCCATGGAATGGGTACCATGCAATATGACTTCAAAGGGTCTGCATTTGCTCACCGAACCTCACCAATCCTATCACTGCTGCATTTATGCCGCTGTACACACGCTTGATTCTCTTTCGGAGACATAGAAATCCATACGTTTTAAGATTTTTACTAGGCAGGTATATTCTTAGGCGTTTAATATGCGGTGTTGTGTCCTCTTCGTTGAGCAAGGAGTAGCTCTTGTCTATTACATATTTGGCTTATGGAATGGTATCTGTGCTAATTTCAATCTCTCGTTTTATGCAGCACCCCAACTCACCATTCTCCTTAAGCAAGCATAAGTTGGTTTTCTACATTTCAGACCCTGTTCTGTTTTGTAATTCAGTTCCTGGGTAGCCAAGATTACATTCCATGTAGTAGTGATAACTTATGATGTTTCTTTTTCTGTGTGACTTATTTCACTTAGAATCATCGTACCTGAATCCACTCATTATGCTGCTAGGGGCCTGATGACATAGATTTCATTGATGAGTGATATTGCCTTGTACGTAAGTACCACAACTTCTTTATCCATTTTTCACTTTCTGTGATATTGAATTTGTACTGTAAATGACGTTCTTGGAAACAGAGCCATCCCAAACTTTGAGGTGGCTGTGTCTTTTTGATTTTAATTTCCCTAAGCTATAGGACCATAAGTGGAAGTGCCCTAGGCTCTGTTGCTTTGTTTTGTAGATGTTTCAGGAAACACCATACACTTCTCCAGAGTGGCTGTTGGCAATTTACATCCCGCCCATCAGCATAACAAGGCTCCCAGTTCTCCATGGCCTGTCCTGCCTTTATGGATTTTACACATTTTTCAGATGGCCCTTTTGACCGGGGGGCAGTGAGACTTCATTGTAGTGCAGATTTCCTTTGCAAGCTTGCTTGGTTGGCCAAAAAGGGCGTATGCGTTTTTTCCTGAATATATTCAGGAAAAAACGCATACGCCTTTTTTGGCCAAGTGCATCATTGTGGACGTTCTGCCTCTTTTCCTATGCTTTACATGCAATTCCAGTCTACCTCCTGAAACCGGTTTCCTGCAATTCTGCCCCGCTTTCAAGTCCTCTTGGCAGCCTTACTTCAATATATTTTTGGACGATAGCTGGAATTTTTAACTCTGCAGGTTTGTGAATTACAGTGCCCCTGAGCTCCTTTCTTCAACTCGCTTTCTTGTGAGCTGGCCGCAACACCGCAGGATTGCTTCAGGCCCTAGTGTGGTTCCGGCATGGCACGCTGAGCCTTTGGTTAATTCCTCTTCCTGGTGGGAAATGAGAGTTAAATTTGCCCGTCCAGACACCTCCAGCTAGTCTCTCATTGGTTCTCCCTATTCCTGTTCCTTTTCCGCAGAAATTGCAAACTGGGCCAAACAGGAGTTTAAAGGCACTGACTCTCCAAGTGGGGAGAGTTTTAGTAAAGCGTCTGGAATGTTGCACCCGAGTACCAGGGGACGAAAACTGAGACACATTTGAACACGTTTCCCGATCACACGGTGGATCATACTCTGAGTTCCACATGCATGTTTTAGGTGAAGGAAGAATCCCTTAAACCTGGAGAGTTGAGACCCATGGAATGGGTACCATGAAATATGACTTCAAAGGGTCTGCATTTGCTCACCGAACCTCACCAATCCTATCACTGCTGCGTTTATGCCGCTGTACACACGCTTGATTCTCTTTTGGAGACATATAAATCCATAGGATTTAAGATTCTTACTAGTCAGGTGTATTCTTAGGCGTTTAATATGAGATGTAGAGTCCACTTCGTTGAGCAAGGAGTAGCTCTTGTCTATTACATATTTGGCTTATGGAACGGTATCTGTGCTAATTTAAATCTCTGGTTTTATGCAGCACCCCAACTCACCTTTCCCCTTAAGCAAGCATAAGTTGCTTTTCTACATTTGAGACCCTGTTCTGTTTTGTAATTCAGTTTCTGTGTAGGCAAGTTTACATTCCGTGTAGTAGTGATATCTTATGATGTTTCTTTTTCTGTGTGACTTATTTCACTTAGAATCATCGTACCTGAATCCACTCATTATGCTGCTACGGGCCTGATGATATAGATTTCATTGCTGAGTGATATTGCATTGTACGTAAGTACCACAAATTCTTTATCCATTTTTCACTTTCTGTGTTATTGAACTTGTACCGTAAATGAGGTTCTGGTAAACAGAGCCGTCCCAAACTTTGGGGTGGCTGTGTCTTTTTGATTTTAATTTCCCTAAGCTATAGGACCATAAGTGGAAGTGCCCTAGGCTCTGTTGCTTTGTTTTTTAGATGTTTCAGGAAACACCATACACTTCTCCAGAGTGGCTGTTGGCAATTTACATCCCGCCCATCAGCATAACAAGGCTCCCAGTTCTCCATGGCCTGTCCTGCCTTTCTGGATTTTATACATTTTTCAGATGGCCCTTTTGACCGGGGGGCAGTGACACTTCATTGTAGTGCAGATTTCCTTTGCAAGCTTGCTTGGTTGGCCAAAAAGGGCGTATGCGTTTTTTCCTGAATATATTCAGGAAAAAACGCATACGCCCTTTTTGGCCAAGTGCATCATTGTGGACGTTCTGCCTCTTTTCCTATGCTTTACATGCAATTCCAGTCTACCTCCTGAAATCGGATTCCTGCAATTATGCCCCGCTTTCAAGTCCTCTTGGCAGCCTTACTTCAATATATTTTTGGACGATAGCTGTCATTTATAACTCTGCAGGTTTGTGAATTACAGTGCCCCTGAGCTCCTTTCTTCAACTCGCTTTCTTGTGAGCTGGCCGCAACACCGCAGCATTGCTTCAGGCCCTAGTGTGGTTCCGGCATGGCACGCTGAGCCTTTGGTTAATTCCTCTTCCTGGTGGGAAATGAGAGTTAAATTTGCCCGTCCAGACACCTCCAGCTAGTCTCTCATTGGTTCTCCCTATTCCTGTTCATTTTCCGCAGAAATGGCAAACTGGGCCAAACAGGAGGTTAAAGGCACTGACTCTCCACGTGGGGAGAGTGTTAGTAAAGCGTATGGAATGTTGCACCTGAGTACCAGGGGACAAAAACTGAGACACATTTGAACACGTTTCCCGATCACATGGTGGATCATACTCTGGGTTCCACATGCATGTTTTAGCTGAAGGAAGAATCCCTTAAACCTGGAGAGTTGAGACCCATGGAATGGGTACCATGCAATATGACCTCAAAGGGTCTGCATTTGCTCACCGAACCTCACCAATCCTATCACTGCTGCGTTTATGCCGCTGTACACACGCTTGATTCTCTTTCAGAGACATAGAAATCTATAGGTTTTAAGATTCTTACTGGTCAGGTATATTCTTAGGCGTTTAATATGGGGTGTAGAGTCCACTTCGTTGAGCAAGGAGTAGCTCTTGTCTATTACATATTTGGCTTATGGAACGGTATCTGTGCTAATTTCAATCTCTGGTTTTATGCAGCACCCCAACTCACCTTTCCCCTTAAGCAAGCATAAGTTGGTTTTCTACATTTGAGACCCTGTTCTGTTTTGTAATTCAGTTCCTGTGTAGCCAAGTTTACATTCCGTGTAGTAGTGATATCTTATGATGTTTCTTTTTCTGTGTGACTTATTTCACTTAGAATCATCGTACCTGAATCCACTCATTATGCTGCTACGGGCCTGATGATATAGATTTCATTGCTGAGTGATATTGCATTGTACGTAAGTACCACAACTTCTTTATCCATTTTTTACTTTCTGTGATATTGAACTTGTAGTGTAAACGAGGTTCTTGTAAACAGAGCCGTCCCAAACTTTGGGGTGGCTGTGTCTTTTTGATTTTAATTTCCCTAAGCTATAGAACTGTAAGTGGAAGTGCCCTAGGCTCTGTTGCTTTGTTTTGTAGATGTTTCAGGAAACACCATACACTTCTCCAGAGTGGCTGTTGGCAATTTACATCCCGCCCATCAGCATAACAAGGCTCCCAATTCTCCATGGCCTGTCCTGCCTTTCTGGATTTTACACTTTTTTCAGATGGCCCTTTTGACTGGGGGGCAGTGAGACTTCATTGTAATGCAGATTTCCTTTGCAAGCTTGCTTGGTTGGCCAAAAAGGGCGTATGCGTTTTTTCCTGAATATATTCAGGAAAAAACGCATACGCCCTTTTTGGCCAAGTGCATCATTGTGGACGTTCTGCCTCTTTTCCTATGCTTTACATGCAATTCCAGTCTACCTCCTGAAATCGGTTTCCTGCAATTCTGCCCCGCTTTCAAGTCCTCTTGGCAGCCTTACTTCAATATATTTTTGGACGATAGCTGTCATTTATAACTCTGCAGGTTTGTGAATTACAGTGCCTCTGAGCTCCTTTCTTCAACTCGCTTTCTTGTGAGCTGGCTGCAACACCGCAGCATTGCTTCAGGCCCTAGTGTGGTTCTGGCATGGCACGCTGAGCCTTTGGTTAATTCCTCTTCCTGGTGGGAAATGAGAGTTAAATTTGCCCGTCCAGGCACCTCCAGCTAGTCTCTCATTGGTTCTCCCTATTCCTGTTCATTTTCCGCAGAAATGGCAAACTGGGCCAAACAGGAGGTTAAAGGCACTGACTCTCCAAGTGGGGAGAGTGTTAGTAAAGCGTCTGGAATGTTGCACCCGAGTACCAGGGGACGAAACCTGAGACACATTTGAACACGTTTCCCGATCACACGGTGGATCATACTCTGGGTTCCACATGCATGTTTTAGCTGAAGGAAGAATCCCGTAAACCTGGAGAGTTGAGACCCATGGAATGGGTACCATGCAATATGACTTCAAAGGGTCTGCATTTGCTCCCCGAACCTCACCAATCCTATCACTGCTGCGCTACTGCACTGTACACACGCTTGATTCTCTCTCGGAGACATATAAATCCATAGGTGTTAAGATTCTTACTAGTCAGGTATATTCTTAGGCGTTTAATATGGGGTGTAGAGTCCACTTCGTTGAGCAAGGAGTAGCTCTTGTCTATTACATATTTGGCTTATGGAACGGTATCTGTGCTAATTTCAATCTCTTGTTTTATGCAGCACCCCAACTCACCTTTCCCCTTAAGCAAGCATAAGTTGGTTTTCTACATTTGAGACCCTGTTCTGTTTTGTATTTCTGTTCCTGGGTAGCCAAGTTTACATTCCGTGTAGTAGTGATATCTTATGATGTTTCTTTTTCTGTGTGACTTATTTCACTTAGAATCATCGTACCTGAATCCACTCATTATGGTGCTATGGGCCTGATGACATAGATTTCATTGCTGAGTGATATTGCATTGTACGTAAGTACCACAACTTCTTTATACATTTTTCGCTTTCTGTGATATTGAACTTGTACCGTAAACGAGGTTCTTGTAAACAGAGCCATCCCAAACTTTGGGGAGGCTGTGTCTTTTTGATTTTAATTTCCCTAAGCTATAGAACCGTAAGTGGAAGTGCCCTAGGCTCTGTTGCTTTGTTTTTTAGATGTTTCAGGAAACACCATACACTTCTCCAGAGTGGCTGTTTGCAATTTACATCCCGCCCATCAGCATAACAAGGCTCCCAGTTCTCAATGGCCTGTCCGGCCTTTCTGGATTTTACACTTTTTTCAGATGGCCCTTTTGACTGGGGGGCAGTGAGACTTCATTGTAGTGCAGATTTCCTTTGCAAGCTTGCTTGGTTGGCCAAAAAGGGCGTATGCGTTTTTTCCTGAATATATTCAGGAAAAAACGCATACGCCCTTTTTGGCCAAGTGCATCATTGTGGACGTTCTGCCTCTTTTCCTATGCTTTACATGCAATTCCAGTCTAACTCCTGAAATCAGTTTCCTGCAATTCTGCCCCGCTTTCAAGTCCTCTTGGCAGCCTTACTTCAATATATTTTTGGACGATAGCTGTCATTTATAACTCTGCAGGTTTGTGAATTACAGTGCCCCTGAGCTCCTTTCTTCAACTCGCTTTCTTGTGAGCTGGCCGCAACACCGCAGGATTGCTTCAGGCCTTAGTGTGGTTCCGGCATGGCACGCTGAGCCTTTGGTTAATTCCTCTTCCTGGTGGGAAATGAGAGTTAAATTTGCCTGTACAGGCACCTCCAGCTAGTCTCTCATTGGTTCTCCCTATTCCTGTTCATTTTCCGCAGAAATTGCAAACTGGGCCAAACAGGAGGTTAAAGGCACTGACTCTCCAAGTGGGGAGAGTGTTACTAAAGCGACTGGAATGTTGCACCCGAATACCAGGGGACGAAAACTGAGACACATTTGAACACGTTTCCCGATCACACGGTGGATCATACTCTGGGTTCCACATGCATGTTTTAGCTGAAGGAAGAATCCCGTAAACCTGGAGAGTTGAGACCCATGGAATGGGTACCATGCAATATGACTTCAAAGGTTCTGCATTTGCTCACCGAACCTCACCAATCCTATCACTGCTGCGTTTATGCCGCTGTACACACGCTTGATTCTCTTTTGGAGACATATAAATCCATAGGATTTAAGATTCTTACTAGTCAGGTGTATTCTTAGGCGTTTAATATGAGATGTAGAGTCCACTTCGTTGAGCAAGGAGTAGCTCTTGTCTATTACATATTTGGCTTATGGAATGGTATCTGTGCTAATTTCAATCTCTGGTTTTATGCAGCACCCCAACTCACCTTTCCCCTTAAGCAAGCATAAGTTGGTTTTCTACATTTGAGACCCTGTTCTGTTTTGTAATTCAGTTCCTGTGTAGCCAAGGTTACATTCCGTTTAGTAGTGATATCTTATGATGTTTCTTTTTCTGTGTGACTTATTTCACTTAGAATCATCGTACCTGAATCCACTCATTATGCTGCTACGGGCCTGATGATATACATTTCATTGCTGAGTGATATTGCATTGTACGTAAGTACCACAAATTCTTTATCCATTTTTCGCTTTCTGTGATATTGAACTTGTACCGTAAACGAGGTTCTTGTAAACAGAGCCGTCCCAAACTTTGGGGTGGCTGTGTCTTTTTGATTTTAATTTCCCTAAGCTATAGGACCATAAGAGGAAGTGCCCTAGGCTCTGTTGCTTTGTTTTGTAGATGTTTCAGGAAACACCATACACTTCTCCAGAGTGGCTGTTTGCAATTTACATCCCGCCCATCAGCATAACAAGGCTCCCAGTTCTCCATGGCCTGTCCTGCCTTGCTGGATTTTATACTTTTTTCAGATGGCCCTTTTAACCGGGGGGCAGTGAGACTTCATTGTAGTGCAGATTTCCTTTGCAAGCTTGCTTGGTTGGCCAAAAAGGGCGTATGCGTTTTTTCCTGAATATATTCAGGAAAAAACGCATACGCCCTTTTTGGCCAAGTGCATCATTGTGGACGTTCTGCCTCTTTTCCTATGCTTTACATGCAATTCCAGTCTACCTCCTGAAATCGGTTTCCTGCAATTCTGCCACGCTTTCGAGTCCTCTTGGCAGCCTTACTTCAATATATTTTTGGACGATAGCTGTCATTTATAACTCTGCAGGTTTGTGAATTACAGTGCCCCTGAACTCCTTTCTTCAACTCGCTTTCTTGTGAGCTGGCCGCAACACCGCAGCATTGCTTCAGGTCCTAGTTTGGTTCCGGCATGGCACGCTGAGCCTTTGGTTAATTCCTCTTCCTGGTGCGAAATGAGAGTTAAATTTGCCCGTACAGGCACCTCCAGGTAGTCTCTCATTGGTTCTCCCTATTCCGGTTCATTTTCCGCAGAAATGGCAAACTGGGCCAAACAGGAGGTTAAAGGCACTGACTCTCCAAGTGGGGAGAGTGTTAGTAAAGCGACTGGAATGTTGCACCCGAGTACCAGGGGACGAAAACTGAGACACATTTGAACACGTTTCCCGATCACATGGTAGATCATACTCTGGGTTCCAGATGCATGTTTTAGCTGAAGGAAGAATCCCTTAAACCTGGAGAGTTGAGACCCATGGAATGGGTACCATGCAATATGACTTCAAAGGGTCTGCATTTGCTCACCGAACCTCACCAATCCTATCACTGCTGCATTTATCCCACTGTAGACACGCTTGATTCTCTTTCGGAGACATATAAATCCATAGGTTTTAAGATTCTTACTAGTCAGGTATATTCCTAGACCTTTAATATGGGGTGTTGAGTCCTCTTCGTTGAGCAAGGAGTAGCTCTTGTCTATTACATATTTGGCTTATGGAACGGTATCTGTGCTAATTTCAATCTCTGATTTTATGCAGCACCCCAACTCACCTTTCCCCTTAAGCAAGCATAAGTTGCTTTTCTACATTTGAGACCCTGTTCTGTTTTGTAATTCAGTTCCTGTGTAGCCAATTTTACATTCCGTGTATTAGTGATATCTTATGATGTTTCTTTTTCTGTGTGACTTATCTCACTTAGAATCATCGTACCTGAATCCACTCATTATGCTGCTACGGGCCTGATGACATAGATTTCATTGCTGAGTGATATTGCATTGTACGTAAGTACCACAACTTCTTTATCCATTTTTCGCTTTCTGTGATATTGAATTTGTACCGTAAACGAGGTTCTTGTAAACAGAGCCGTCCCAAACTTTGGGGTGGCTGTGTCTTTTTGATTTAATTTCCCTAATCTATAGGACCGTAAGTGGAAGTGCCCTAGGCTCTATTGCTTTGGTTTTTAGATGTTTCAGGAAACACCATACACTTCTCCAGATTGGCTGTTGGCAATTTACATCCCGCCCATCAGCATAACAAGGCTCCCAGTTCTCCATGGCCTGTCCTGCCTTTCTGGATTTTACACTTTTTTCAGATGGCCCTTTTGACCGGGGGGCAGTGAGACTTCATTGTAGTGCAGATTTCCTTTGCAAGCTTGCTTGGTTGGCCAAAAAGGGCGTATGCGTTTTTTCCTGAATATATTCAGGAAAAAACGCATACGCCCTTTTTGGCCAAGTGCATCATTGTGGACGTTCTGCCTCTTTTCCTATGCTTTACATGCAATTCCAGTCTACCTCCTGAAATCGGTTTCCTGCAATTCTGCCCCGCTTTCAAGTCCTCTTGGCAGCCTTACTTCAATATATTTTTGGACGATAGCTGTCATTTATAACTCTGCAGGTTTGTGAATTACAGTGCCCCTGAGCTCCTTTCTTCAACTCGCTTTCTTGTGAGCTGGCCGCAACACCGTAGCATTGCTTCAGGCCCTAGTGTGGTTCCGGCATGGCACGCTGAGCCTTTGGTTAATTCCTCTTCCTGGTGGGAAATTAGAGTTAAATTTGCCCGTCCAGACACCTCCAGCTAGTCTCTCATTGATTCTCCCTATTCCTGTTCATCTTCCGCAGAAATGGCAAACTGGGCCAAACAGGAGGTTAAAGGCACTGACTCTCCAAGTGGGGAGAGTGTTAGTAAAGCGACTGGAATGTTGCACCCGAGTACCAGGGGACGAAAACTGAGACACATTTGAACACGTTTCCCGATCACATGGTGGATCATACTCTGGGTTCCACATGTATGTTTTAGCTGAAGGAAGAATCTCTTAAACCTGGAGAGTTGAGACCCATGGAATGGGTACCATGCAATATGACCTCAAAGGGTCTGCATTTGCTCACCGAACCTCACCAATCCTATCACTGCTGCGTTTATGTCGCTGTACACACGCTTGATTCTCTTTCGGAGACATATAAATCCATAGGTGTTAAGATTCTTACTAGTCAGGTATATTCTTAGTCGTTTAATATGGGGTGTAGAGTCCACTTCGTTGAGCAAGGAGTAGCTCTTGTCTATTACATATTTGGCTTATGGAACGGTATCTGTGCTAATTTCAATCTCTGGTTTTATGCAGCACCCCAACTCACCTTTCCCCTTAAGCAAGCATAAGTTGGTTTTCTACATTTGAGACCCTGTTCTGTTTTGTATTTCATTTCCTGTGTAGCCAAGTTTACATTCCGTGTAGTAGTGATATCTTATGATGTTTCTTTTTCTGTGTGACTTATTTCACTTAGAATCATCGTACCTGAATCCACTCATTATGCTGCTACGGGCCTGATGATATACATTTCATTGCTGAGTGATATTGCATTGTACGTAAGTACCACAAATTCTTTATCCATTTTTCGCTTTCTGTGATATTGAACTTGTACCGTAAACGAGGTTCTTGTAAACAGAGCCGTCCCAAACTTTCGGGTGGCTGTGTCTTTTTGATTTTAATTTCCCTAAGCTATAGGACCATAAGAGGAAGTGCCCTAGGCTCTGTTGCTTTGTTTTGTAGATGTTTCAGGAAACACCATACACTTCTCCAGAGTGGCTGTTGGCAATTTACATCCCGCCCATCAGCATAACAAGGCTCCCAGTTCTCCATGGCCTGTCCTGCCTTTCTGGATTTTATACATTTTTCAGATGGCCCTTTTGACCGGGGGGCAGTGACACTTCATTGTAGTGCAGATTTCCTTTGCAAGCTTGCTTGGTTGGCCAAAAAGTGCGTATGCGTTTTTTCCTGAATATATTCAGGAAAAAACGCATACGCCCTTTTTGGCCAAGTGCATCATTGTGGACGTTCTGCCTCTTTTCCTATGCTTTACATGCAATTCCAGTCTACCTCCTGAAATCGGATTCCTGCAATTCTGCCCCGCTTTCAAGTCCTCTTGGCAGCCTTACTTCAATATATTTTTGGACGATAGCTGTCATTTATAACTCTGCAGGTTTGTGAATTACAGTGCCCCTGAGCTCCTTTCTTCAACTCGCTTTCTTGTGAGCTGGCCGCAACACCGCAGCATTGCTTCAGGCCCTAGTGTGGTTCCGGCATGGCACGCTGAGCCTTTGGTTAATTCCTCTTCCTGGTGGGAAATGAGAGTTAAATTTGCCCGTCCAGACACCTCCAGCTAGTCTCTCATTGGTTCTCCCTATTCCTGTTCATTTTCCGCAGAAATGGCAAACTGGGCCAAACAGGAGGTTAAAGGCACTGACTCTCCAAGTGGGGAGAGTGTTAGTAAAGCGACTGGAATGTTGCACCCGAGTACCAGGGGACGAAAACTGAGACACATTTGAACACGTTTCCCGATCACATGGTGGATCATACTCTGGGTTCCACATGCATGTTTTAGCTGAAGGAAGAATCCCTTAAACCTGGAGAGTTGAGACCCATGGAATGTGTACCATGCAATATGACCTCAAAGGGTCTGCATTTGCTCACCGAACCTCACCAATCCTATCACTGCTGCGTTTATGCCGCTGTACACACGCTTGATTCTCTTTCGGAGACATAGAAATCTATAGGTTTTAAGATTCTTACTGGTCAGGTATATTCTTAGGCGTTTAATATGGTGTGTAGAGTCCACTTCATTGAGCAAGGAGTAGCTCTTGTCTATTACATATTTGGCTTATGGAACGGTATCTGTGCTAATTTCAATCTCTGGTTTTATGCAGCACCCCAACTCACCTTTCCCCTTAAGCAAGCATAAGTTGGTTTTCTACATTTGAGACCCTGTTCTGTTTTGTAATTCAGTTCCTGTGTAGCCAAGTTTACATTCCGTGTAGTAGTGATATCTTATGATGTTTCTTTTTCTGTGTGACTTATTTCACTTAGAATCATCGTACCTGAATCCACTCATTATGCTGCTACGGGCCTGATGACATAGATTTCATTGCTGAGTGATATTGCATTGTATGTACCTACCACAACTTCTTTATCCATTTTTCACTTTCTGTGATATTGAACTCGTACTGTAAACGAGGTTCTTGTAAACAGAGCTGTCCCAAACTTTGGGGTGGCTGTGCCTTTTTGATTCTAATTTCCCTAAGCTATAGGACCATAAGTGGAAGTGCCCTAGGCTCTGTTGCTTTGTTTTGTAGATGTTTCAGGAAACACCATACACTTCTCCAGAGTGGCTGTTGGCAATTTACATCTCGCCCATCAGCATAATAAGGCTCCCAGTTCTCCATGGCCTGTCCTGCCTTTCTGGATTTTACACTATTTTCCGATGGCCCTTTTGACCGGGGGGCAGTGAGACTTCATTGTAGTGCAGATTTCCTTTGCAAGCTTGCTTGGTTGGCCAAAAAGGGCGTATGCGTTTTTTCCTGAATATATTCAAGAAAAAACGCATACGCCCTTTTTGGCCAAGTGCATCATTGTGGACGTTCTGCCTCTTTTCCTATGCTTTACATGCAATTCCAGTCTACCTCCTGAAATCGGTTTCCTTCAATTCTGCCCCACTTTCAAGTCCTCTTGGCAGCCTTACTTCAATATATTTTTGGACGATAGCTGTCATTTATAACTCTGCAGGTTTGTGAATTACAGTGCCCCTGAGCTCCTTTCTTCAACTCGCTTTCTTGTGAGCTGGCCGCAACACCGCAGCATTGCTTCAGGCCCTAGTGTGGTTCCGGCATGGCACGCTGAGCCTTTGGTTAATTCCTCTTCCTGATGGGAAATGAGAGTTAAATTTGCCCGTCCAGACACCTCCAGCTAGTCTCTCATTGGTTCTCCCTATTCCTGTTCATTTTCCGCAGAAATGGCAAACTGGGCCAAACAGGAGGTTAAAGGCACTGACTCTCCACGTGGGGAGAGTGTTAGTAAAGCGACTGGAATGTTGCACCCGAGTACCAGGGGACGAAAACTGAGACACATTTGAACACGTTTCCCGATCACATGGTGGATCATACTCTGGGTTCCACATGCATGTTTTAGCTGAAGGAAGAATCCCTTAAACCTGGAGAGTTGAGACCCATGGAATGGGTACCATGCAATATGACCTCAAAGGGTCTGCATTTGCTCACCGAACCTCACCAATCCTATCACTGCTGCGTTTATGCCGCTGTACACACGCTTGATTCTCTTTCAGAGACATAGAAATCTATAGGTTTTAAGATTCTTACTGGTCAGGTATATTCTTAGGCGTTTAATATGGGGTGTAGAGTCCACTTCGTTGAGCAAGGAGTAGCTCTTGTCTATTACATATTTGGCTTATGGAACGGTATCTGTGCTAATTTCAATCTCTGGTTTTATGCAGCACCCCAACTCACCTTTCCCCTTAAGCAAGCATAAGTTGGTTTTCTCCATTTGAGACCCTGTTCTGTTTTGTATTTCTGTTCCTCTGTAGCCAAGTTTACATTCCGTGTAGTAGTGATATCTTATGATGTTTCTTTTTCTGTGTGACTTATTTCACTTAGAATCATCGTACCTGAATCCACTCATTATGGTGCTATGGGCCTGATGACATAGATTTCATTGCTGAGTGATATTGCATTGTACGTAAGTACCACAACTTCTTTATACATTTTTCGCTTTCTGTGATATTGAACTTGTACCGTAAACGAGGTTCTTGTAAACAGAGCCATCCCAAACTTTGGGGAGGCTGTGTCTTTTTGATTTTAATTTCCCTAAGCTATAGAACCGTAAGTGGAAGTGCCCTAGGCTCTGTTGCTTTGTTTTTTAGATGTTTCAGGAAACACCATACACTTCTCCAGAGTGGCTGTTTGCAATTTACATCCCGCCCATCAGCATAACAAGGCTCCCAGTTCTCAATGGCCTGTCCGGCCTTTCTGGATTTTACACTTTTTTCAGATGGCCCTTTTGACTGGGGGGCAGTGAGACTTCATTGTAGTGCAGATTTCCTTTGCAAGCTTGCTTGGTTGGCCAAAAAGGGCGTATGCGTTTTTTCCTGAATATATTCAGGAAAAAACGCATACGCCCTTTTTGGCCAAGTGCATCATTGTGGACGTTCTGCCTCTTTTCCTATGCTTTACATGCAATTCCAGTCTAACTCCTGAAATCAGTTTCCTGCAATTCTGCCCCGCTTTCAAGTCCTCTTGGCAGCCTTACTTCAATATATTTTTGGACGATAGCTGTCATTTATAACTCTGCAGGTTTGTGAATTACAGTGCCCCTGAGCTCCTTTCTTCAACTCGCTTTCTTGTGAGCTGGCCGCAACACCGCAGGATTGCTTCAGGCCTTAGTGTGGTTCCGGCATGGCACGCTGAGCCTTTGGTTAATTCCTCTTCCTGGTGGGAAATGAGAGTTAAATTTGCCTGTACAGGCACCTCCAGCTAGTCTCTCATTGGTTCTCCCTATTCCTGTTCATTTTCCGCAGAAATTGCAAACTGGGCCAAACAGGAGGTTAAAGGCACTGACTCTCCAAGTGGGGAGAGTGTTACTAAAGCGACTGGAATGTTGCACCCGAATACCAGGGGACGAAAACTGAGACACATTTGAACACGTTTCCCGATCACACGGTGGATCATACTCTGGGTTCCACATGCATGTTTTAGCTGAAGGAAGAATCCCGTAAACCTGGAGAGTTGAGACCCATGGAATGGGTACCATGCAATATGACTTCAAAGGTTCTGCATTTGCTCACCGAACCTCACCAATCCTATCACTGCTGCGTTTATGCCGCTGTACACACGCTTGATTCTCTTTTGGAGACATATAAATCCATAGGATTTAAGATTCTTACTAGTCAGGTGTATTCTTAGGCGTTTAATATGAGATGTAGAGTCCACTTCGTTGAGCAAGGAGTAGCTCTTGTCTATTACATATTTGGCTTATGGAATGGTATCTGTGCTAATTTCAATCTCTGGTTTTATGCAGCACCCCAACTCACCTTTCCCCTTAAGCAAGCATAAGTTGGTTTTCTACATTTGAGACCCTGTTCTGTTTTGTAATTCAGTTCCTGTGTAGCCAAGGTTACATTCCGTGTAGTAGTGATATCTTATGATGTTTCTTTTTCTGTGTGACTTATTTCACTTAGAATCATCGTACCTGAATCCACTCATTATGCTGCTACGGGCCTGATGATATACATTTCATTGCTGAGTGATATTGCATTGTACGTAAGTACCACAAATTCTTTATCCATTTTTCGCTTTCTGTGATATTGAACTTGTACCGTAAACGAGGTTCTTGTAAACAGAGCCGTCCCAAACTTTGGGGTGGCTGTGTCTTTTTGATTTTAATTTCCCTAAGCTATAGGACCATAAGAGGAAGTGCCCTAGGCTCTGTTGCTTTGTTTTGTAGATGTTTCAGGGAACACCATACACTTCTCCAGAGTGGCTGTTGGCAATTTACATCCCGCCCATCAGCATAACAAGGCTCCCAGTTCTCCATGGCCTGTCCTGCCTTGCTGGATTTTATACTTTTTTCAGATGGCCCTTTTAACCGGGGGGCAGTGAGACTTCATTGTAGTGCAGATTTCCTTTGCAAGCTTGCTTGGTTGGCCAAAAAGGGCGTATGCGTTTTTTCCTGAATATATTCAGGAAAAAACGCATACGCCCTTTTTGGCCAAGTGCATCATTGTGGACGTTCTGCCTCTTTTCCTATGCTTTACATGCAATTCCAGTCTACCTCCTGAAATCGGTTTCCTGCAATTCTGCCACGCTTTCGAGTCCTCTTGGCAGCCTTACTTCAATAGATTTTTGGACGATAGCTGTCATTTATAACTCTGCAGGTTTGTGAATTACAGTGCCCCTGAGCTCCTTTCTTCAACTCGCTTTCTTGTGAGCTGGCCGCAACACTGCAGGATTGCTTCAGGCCCTAGTGTGGTTCCGGCATGGCACGCTGAGCCTTTGGTTAATTCCTCTTCCTGGTGGGAAATGAGAGTTAAATTTGCCCGTCCAGACACCTCCAGCTAGTCTCTCATTGGTTCTCCCTATTCCTGTTCATTTTCCGCAGAAATTGCAAACTGGGCCAAACAGGAGGTTAAAGGCACTGACTCTCCAAGTGGGGAGAGTGTTAGTAAAGCGTCTGGAATGTTGCACCCGAGTACCAGGGGACGAAACCTGAGACACATTTGAACACGTTTCCCGATCACACGGTGGATCATACTCTGGGTTCCACATGCATGTTTTAGCTGAAGGAAGAATCCCTTAAACCTGGAGAGTTGAGACCCATGGAATGGGTACCATGCAATATGACTTCAAAGGGTCTGCATTGGCTCACCGAACCTCACCAATCCTATCACTGCTGCGCTAATGCACTGTACACACGCTTGATTCTCTTTCGGAGACATATAAATCCATAGGTTTTAAGATTCTTACTAGTCAGGTATATTCTTATGCGTTTAATATGGGGTGTAGAGTCCACTTCGTTGAGCAAGGAGTAGCTCTTGTCTATTACATATTTGGCTTATGGAACGGTATCTGTGCTAATTTCAATCTCTGGTTTTATGCAGCACCCCAACTCACCTTTCCCCTTAAGCAAGCATAAGTTGGTTTTCTACATTTGAGACCCTGTTCTGTTTTGTAATTCAGTTCCTGTGTAGCCAAGTTTACATTCCGTGTAGTAGTTATATCTTATGATGTTTCTTTTTCTGTGTGACTTATCTCACTTAGAATCATCGTACCTGAATCCACTCATTATGCTGCTACGGGCCTGATGATATAGATTTCATTGCTGAGTGATATTGCCTTGTACGTAAGTACCACAAATTCTTTATACATTTTTCACCTTCTGTGATATTGAATTTGTAATGTAAATGAGGTTCTTGTAAACAGAGCCGTCCCAAATTTTGGGGTGGCTGTGTCTTTTTGATTTTAATTTCCCTAAGCTATAGGACCATAAGTGGAAGTGCCCTAGGCTCTGTTGCTTTGTTTTGTAGATGTTTCAGGAAACACCATACACTTCTCCAGAGTGGCTGTTGGCAATTTACATCCCGGCCATCAGCATAACAAGGCTCCCAGTTCTCCATGGCCTGTCCTGCCTTTCTGGATTTTATACTTTTATCAGATGGCCCTTTGACCGGGGAGCAGTGAGACTTCATTGTAGTGCAGATTTCCTTTGCAAGCTTGCTTGGTTGGCCAAAAAGGGCGTATGCGTTTTTTCCTGAATATATTCAGGAAAAAACGCATACGCCCTTTTTGGCCAAGTGCATCATTGTGGACGTTCTGCCTCTTTTCCTATGCTTTACATGCAATTCCAGTCTACCTCCTGAAATCGGTTTCCTGCAATTCTGCCCCGCTTTCGAGTCCTCTTGGCAGCCTTACTTCAATATATTTTTGGACGATAGCTGTTATTTTTAACTCTGCAGGTTTGTGAATGACAGTGCCCCTGAGCTCCTTTCTTCAACTCGCTTTCTTCTGAGCTGGCCGCAACACCGCAGGATTGCTTCAGGCCCTAGTGTGGTTCCGGCATGGCACGCTGAGCCTTTGGTTAATTCCTCTTCCTGGTGGGAAATGAGAGTTAAGTTTGCCCGTCCAGACACCTCCAGCTAGTCTCTCATTGGTTCTCCCTATTCCTGTTCATCTTCCGCAGAAATTGCAAACTGGGCCAAACAGGAGGTTAAAGGCACTGACTCTCCAAGTGGGGAGAGTGTTAGTAAAGCGTCTGGAATGTTGCACCCGAGTACCAGGAGACGAAACCTGAGACACATTTCAACACGTTTCCCGATCACACGGTGGATCATACTCTGGGTTCCACATGCATGTTTTAGCTGAAGGAAGAATCCCTTAAACCTGGAGAGTTGAGACCCATGGAATGGGTACCATGCAATATGACTTCAAAGGGTCTGCATTTGCTCCCCGAACCTCACCAATCCTATCACTGCTGCGCTACTGCACTGTACACACGCTTGATTCTCTCTCGGAGACATATAAATCCATAGGTGTTAAGATTCTTACTAGTCAGGTATATTCTTAGGCGTTTAATATGGGGTGTAGAGTCCACTTCGTTGAGCAAGGAGTAGCTCTTGTCTATTACATATTTGGCTTATGGAACGGTATCTGTGCTAATTTCAATCTCTGGTTTTATGCAGCACCCCAACTCACCTTTCCCCTTAAGCAAGCATAAGTTGGTTTTCTACATTTGAGACCCTGTTCTGTTTTGTAATTCAGTTCCTGTGTAGCCAAGGTTACATTCCGTGTAGTAGTGATATCTTATGATGTTTCTTTTTCTGTGTGACTTATTTCACTTAGAATCATCGTACCTGAATCCACTCATTATGCTGCTACGGGCCTGATGATATACATTTCATTGCTGAGTGATATTGCATTGTACGTAAGTACCACAAATTCTTTATCCATTTTTCGCTTTCTGTGATATTGAACTTGTACCGTAAACGAGGTTCTTGTAAACAGAGCCGTCCCAAACTTTGGGGTGGCTGTGTCTTTTTGATTTTAATTTCCCTAAGCTATAGGACCATAAGAGGAAGTGCCCTAGGCTCTGTTGCTTTGTTTTGTAGATGTTTCAGGAAACACCATACACTTCTCCAGAGTGGCTGTTGGCAATTTACATCCCGCCCATCAGCATAACAAGGCTCCCAGTTCTCCATGGCCTGTCCTGCCTTGCTGGATTTTATACTTTTTTCAGATGGCCCTTTTAACCGGGGGGCAGTGAGACTTCATTGTAGTGCAGATTTCCTTTGCAAGCTTGCTTGGTTGGCCAAAAAGGGCGTATGCGTTTTTTCCTGAATATATTCAGGAAAAAACGCATACGCCCTTTTTGGCCAAGTGCATCATTGTGGACGTTCTGCCTCTTTTCCTATGCTTTACATGCAATTCCAGTCTACCTCCTGAAATCGGTTTCCTGCAATTCTGCCACGCTTTCGAGTCCTCTTGGCAGCCTTACTTCAATATATTTTTGGACGATAGCTGTCATTTATAACTCTGCAGGTTTGTGAATTACAGTGCCCCTGAACTCCTTTCTTCAACTCGCTTTCTTGTGAGCTGGCCGCAACACCGCAGCATTGCTTCAGGTCCTAGTGTGGTTCCGGCATGGCACGCTGAGCCTTTGGTTAATTCCTCTTCCTGGTGGGAAATGAGAGTTAAATTTGCCCGTACAGGCACCTCCAGGTAGTCTCTCATTGGTTCTCCCTATTCCGGTTCATTTTCCGCAGAAATGGCAAACTGGGCCAAACAGGAGGTTAAAGGCACTGACTCTCCAAGTGGGGAGAGTGTTAGTAAAGCGACTGGAATGTTGCACCCGAGTACCAGGGGACGAAAACTGAGACACATTTGAACACGTTTCCCGATCACATGGTGGATCATACTCTGGGTTCCACATGTATGTTTTAGCTGAAGGAAGAATCTCTTAAACCTGGAGAGTTGAGACCCATGGAATGGGTACCATGCAATATGACCTCAAAGGGTCTGCATTTGCTCACCGAACCTCACCAATCCTATCACTGCTGCGTTTATGTCGCTGTACACACGCTTGATTCTCTTTCGGAGACATATAAATCCATAGGTGTTAAGATTCTTACTAGTCAGGTATATTCCTAGACCTTTAATATGGGGTGTTGAGTCCTCTTCGTTGAGCAAGGAGTAGCTCTTGTCTATTACATATTTGGCTTATGGAACGGTATCTGTGCTAATTTCAATCTCTGATTTTATGCAGCACCCCAACTCACCTTTCCCCTTAAGCAAGCATAAGTTGCTTTTCTACATTTGAGACCCTGTTCTGTTTTGTAATTCAGTTCCTGTGTAGCCAATTTTACATTCCGTGTATTAGTGATATCTTATGATGTTTCTTTTTCTGTGTGACTTATCTCACTTAGAATCATCGTACCTGAATCCACTCATTATGCTGCTACGGGCCTGATGACATAGATTTCATTGCTGAGTGATATTGCATTGTACGTAAGTACCACAACTTCTTTATCCATTTTTCGCTTTCTGTGATATTGAACTTGTACCGTAAACGAGGTTCTTGTAAACAGAGCCGTCCCAAACTTTGGGGTGGCTGTGTCTTTTTGATTTTAATTTCCCTAAGCTATAGGACCGTAAGTGGAAGTGCCCTAGGCTCTATTGCTTTGGTTTTTAGATGTTTCAGGAAACACCATACACTTCTCCAGAGTGGCTGTTGGCAATTTACATCCCGCCCATCAGCATAACAAGGCTCCCAGTTCTCCATGGCCTGTCCTGCCTTTCTGGATTTTACACTTTTTTCAGATGGCCCTTTTGACCGGGGGGCAGTGAGACTTCATTGTAGTGCAGATTTCCTTTGCAAGCTTGCTTGGTTGGCCAAAAAGGGCGTATGCGTTTTTTCCTGAATATATTCAGGAAAAAACGCATACGCCCTTTTTGGCCAAGTGCATCATTGTGGACGTTCTGCCTCTTTTCCTATGCTTTACATGCAATTCCAGTCTACCTCCTGAAATCGGTTTCCTGCAATTCTGCCCCGCTTTCAAGTCCTCTTGGCAGCCTTACTTCAATATATTTTTGGACGATAGCTGTCATTTATAACTCTGCAGGTTTGTGAATTACAGTGCCCCTGAGCTCCTTTCTTCAACTCGCTTTCTTGTGAGCTGGCCGCAACACCGCAGCATTGCTTCAGGCCCTAGTGTGGTTCCGGCATGGCACGCTGAGCCTTTGGTTAATTCCTCTTCCTGGTGGGAAATTAGAGTTAAATTTGCCCGTCCAGACACCTCCAGCTAGTCTCTCATTGGTTCTCCCTATTCCTGTTCATCTTCCGCAGAAATGGCAAACTGGGCCAAACAGGAGGTTAAAGGCACTGACTCTCCAAGTGGGGAGAGTGTTAGTAAAGCGACTGGAATGTTGCACCCGAGTACCAGGGGACGAAAACTGAGACACATTTGAACACGTTTCCCGATCACATGGTGGATCATACTCTGGGTTCCACATGTATGTTTTAGCTGAAGGAAGAATCTCTTAAACCTGGAGAGTTGAGACCCATGGAATGGGTACCATGCAATATGACCTCAAAGGGTCTGCATTTGCTCACCGAACCTCACCAATCCTATCACTGCTGCGTTTATGTCGCTGTACACACGCTTGATTCTCTTTCGGAGACATATAAATCCATAGGTGTTAAGATTCTTACTAGTCAGTTATATTCTTAGTCGTTTAATATGGGGTGTAGAGTCCACTTCGTTGAGCAAGGAGTAGCTCTTGTCTATTACATATTTGGCTTATGGAACGGTATCTGTGCTAATTTCAATCTCTGGTTTTATGCAGCACCCCAACTCACCTTTCCCCTTAAGCAAGCATAAGTTGGTTTTCTACATTTGAGACCCTGTTCTGTTTTGTATTTCATTTCCTGTGTAGCCAAGTTTACATTCCGTGTAGTAGTGATATCTTATGATGTTTCTTTTTCTGTGTGACTTATTTCACTTAGAATCATCGTACCTGAATCCACTCATTATGCTGCTACGGGCCTGATGATATACATTTCATTGCTGAGTGATATTGCATTGTACGTAAGTACCACAAATTCTTTATCCATTTTTCGCTTTCTGTGATATTGAACTTGTACCGTAAACGAGGTTCTTGTAAACAGAGCCGTCCCAAACTTTCGGGTGGCTGTGTCTTTTTGATTTTAATTTCCCTAAGCTATAGGACCATAAGAGGAAGTGCCCTAGGCTCTGTTGCTTTGTTTTGTAGATGTTTCAGGAAACACCATACACTTCTCCAGAGTGGCTGTTGGCAATTTACATCCCGCCCATCAGCATAACAAGGCTCCCAGTTCTCCATGGCCTGTCCTGCCTTTCTGGATTTTACACTTTTTTCAGATGGCCCTTTTGACCGGGGGGCAGTGAGACTTCATTGTAGTGCAGATTTCCTTTGCAAGCTTGCTTGGTTGGCCCAAAAGGGCGTATGCGTTTTTTCCTGAATATATTCAGGAAAAAACGCATACGCCCTTTTTGGCCAAGTGCGTCATTGTGGACGTTCTGCCTCTTTTCCTATGCTTTACATGCAATTCCAGTCTACCTCCTGAAATCGGTTTCCTGCAATTCTGCCCCACTTTCAAGTCCTCTTGGCAGCCTTACTTCAATATATTTTTGGACGATAGCTGTCATTTATAACTCTGCAGGTTTGTGAATTACAGTGCCCCTGAGCTCCTTTCTTCAACTCGCTTTCTTGTGAGCTGGCCGCAACACCGCAGCATTGCTTCAGGCCCTAGTGTGGTTCCGGCATGGCACGCTGAGCCTTTGGTTAATTCCCCTTCCTGGTGGCAAATGAGAGTTAAATTTGCCCGTCCAGACACCTCCAGATAGTCTCTCATTGGTCCTCCCTATTCCTGTTCATTTTCCGCAGAAATTGCCAACTGGGCCAAACAGGAAGTTAAAGGCACTGACTCTCCAAGTTTGGAGAGTGTTAGTAAAGCGTCTGGAATGTTGCACCCGAGTACCAGGGGACGAAACCTGAGACACATTTGAACACGTTTCCCGATCACACGGTGGATCATACTCTGGGTTCCACATGCATGTTTTAGCTGAAGGAAGAATCACTTAAACCTGGAGAGTTGAGACCCATGGAATGGGTACCATGCAATATGACTTCAAAGGGTCTGCATTTGCTCACCGAACCTCACCAATCCTATCACTGCTGCATTTATGCCGCTGTACACACGCTTGATTCTCTTTCGGAGACATAGAAATCCATACGTTTTAAGATTTTTACTAGGCAGGTATATTCTTAGGCGTTTAATATGCGGTGTTGTGTCCTCTTCGTTGAGCAAGGAGTAGCTCTTGTCTATTACATATTTGGCTTATGGAATGGTATCTGTGCTAATTTCAATCTCTCGTTTTATGCAGCACCCCAACTCACCATTCTCCTTAAGCAAGCATAAGTTGGTTTTCTACATTTCAGACCCTGTTCTGTTTTGTAATTCAGTTCCTGGGTAGCCAAGATTACATTCCATGTAGTAGTGATAACTTATGATGTTTCTTTTTCTGTGTGACTTATTTCACTTAGAATCATCGTACCTGAATCCACTCATTATGCTGCTAGGGGCCTGATGACATAGATTTCATTGATGAGTGATATTGCCTTGTACGTAAGTACCACAACTTCTTTATCCATTTTTCACTTTCTGTGATATTGAATTTGTACTGTAAATGACGTTCTTGGAAACAGAGCCATCCCAAACTTTGAGGTGGCTGTGTCTTTTTGATTTTAATTTCCCTAAGCTATAGGACCATAAGTGGAAGTGCCCTAGGCTCTGTTGCTTTGTTTTGTAGATGTTTCAGGAAACACCATACACTTCTCCAGAGTGGCTGTTGGCAATTTACATCCCGCCCATCAGCATAACAAGGCTCCCAGTTCTCCATGGCCTGTCCTGCCTTTATGGATTTTACACATTTTTCAGATGGCCCTTTTGACCGGGGGGCAGTGAGACTTCATTGTAGTGCAGATTTCCTTTGCAAGCTTGCTTGGTTGGCCAAAAAGGGCGTATGCGTTTTTTCCTGAATATATTCAGGAAAAAACGCATACGCCTTTTTTGGCCAAGTGCATCATTGTGGACGTTCTGCCTCTTTTCCTATGCTTTACATGCAATTCCAGTCTACCTCCTGAAACCGGTTTCCTGCAATTCTGCCCCGCTTTCAAGTCCTCTTGGCAGCCTTACTTCAATATATTTTTGGACGATAGCTGGAATTTTTAACTCTGCAGGTTTGTGAATTACAGTGCCCCTGAGCTCCTTTCTTCAACTCGCTTTCTTGTGAGCTGGCCGCAACACCGCAGGATTGCTTCAGGCCCTAGTGTGGTTCCGGCATGGCACGCTGAGCCTTTGGTTAATTCCTCTTCCTGGTGGGAAATGAGAGTTAAATTTGCCCGTCCAGACACCTCCAGCTAGTCTCTCATTGGTTCTCCCTATTCCTGTTCCTTTTCCGCAGAAATTGCAAACTGGGCCAAACAGGAGTTTAAAGGCACTGACTCTCCAAGTGGGGAGAGTTTTAGTAAAGCGTCTGGAATGTTGCACCCGAGTACCAGGGGACGAAAACTGAGACACATTTGAACACGTTTCCCGATCACACGGTGGATCATACTCTGAGTTCCACATGCATGTTTTAGGTGAAGGAAGAATCCCTTAAACCTGGAGAGTTGAGACCCATGGAATGGGTACCATGAAATATGACTTCAAAGGGTCTGCATTTGCTCACCGAACCTCACCAATCCTATCACTGCTGCGTTTATGCCGCTGTACACACGCTTGATTCTCTTTTGGAGACATATAAATCCATAGGATTTAAGATTCTTACTAGTCAGGTGTATTCTTAGGCGTTTAATATGAGATGTAGAGTCCACTTCGTTGAGCAAGGAGTAGCTCTTGTCTATTACATATTTGGCTTATGGAACGGTATCTGTGCTAATTTAAATCTCTGGTTTTATGCAGCACCCCAACTCACCTTTCCCCTTAAGCAAGCATAAGTTGCTTTTCTACATTTGAGACCCTGTTCTGTTTTGTAATTCAGTTTCTGTGTAGGCAAGTTTACATTCCGTGTAGTAGTGATATCTTATGATGTTTCTTTTTCTGTGTGACTTATTTCACTTAGAATCATCGTACCTGAATCCACTCATTATGCTGCTACGGGCCTGATGATATAGATTTCATTGCTGAGTGATATTGCATTGTACGTAAGTACCACAAATTCTTTATCCATTTTTCACTTTCTGTGTTATTGAACTTGTACCGTAAATGAGGTTCTGGTAAACAGAGCCGTCCCAAACTTTGGGGTGGCTGTGTCTTTTTGATTTTAATTTCCCTAAGCTATAGGACCATAAGTGGAAGTGCCCTAGGCTCTGTTGCTTTGTTTTTTAGATGTTTCAGGAAACACCATACACTTCTCCAGAGTGGCTGTTGGCAATTTACATCCCGCCCATCAGCATAACAAGGCTCCCAGTTCTCCATGGCCTGTCCTGCCTTTCTGGATTTTATACATTTTTCAGATGGCCCTTTTGACCGGGGGGCAGTGACACTTCATTGTAGTGCAGATTTCCTTTGCAAGCTTGCTTGGTTGGCCAAAAAGGGCGTATGCGTTTTTTCCTGAATATATTCAGGAAAAAACGCATACGCCCTTTTTGGCCAAGTGCATCATTGTGGACGTTCTGCCTCTTTTCCTATGCTTTACATGCAATTCCAGTCTACCTCCTGAAATCGGATTCCTGCAATTATGCCCCGCTTTCAAGTCCTCTTGGCAGCCTTACTTCAATATATTTTTGGACGATAGCTGTCATTTATAACTCTGCAGGTTTGTGAATTACAGTGCCCCTGAGCTCCTTTCTTCAACTCGCTTTCTTGTGAGCTGGCCGCAACACCGCAGCATTGCTTCAGGCCCTAGTGTGGTTCCGGCATGGCACGCTGAGCCTTTGGTTAATTCCTCTTCCTGGTGGGAAATGAGAGTTAAATTTGCCCGTCCAGACACCTCCAGCTAGTCTCTCATTGGTTCTCCCTATTCCTGTTCATTTTCCGCAGAAATGGCAAACTGGGCCAAACAGGAGGTTAAAGACACTGACTCTCCAAGTGGGGAGAGTGTTAGTAAAGCGACTGGAATGTTGCACCCGAGTACCAGGGGACGAAAACTGAGACACATTTGAACACGTTTCCCGATCACATGGTGGATCATACTCTGGGTTCCACATGCATGTTTTAGCTGAAGGAAGAATCCCTTAAACCTGGAGAGTTGAGACCCATGGAATGGGTACCATGCAATATGACCTCAAAGGGTCTGCATTTGCTCACCGAACCTCACCAATCCTATCACTGCTGCGTTTATGCCGCTGTACACACGCTTGATTCTCTTTCGGAGACATAGAAATCTATAGGTTTTAAGATTCTTACTGGTCAGGTATATTCTTAGGCGTTTAATATGGTGTGTAGAGTCCACTTCATTGAGCAAGGAGTAGCTCTTGTCTATTACATATTTGGCTTATGGAACGGTATCTGTGCTAATTTCAATCTCTGGTTTTATGCAGCACCCCAACTCACCTTTCCCCTTAAGCAAGCATAAGTTGGTTTTCTACTTTTGAGACCCTGTTCTGTTTTGTAATTCAGTTCCTGTGTAGCCAAGTTTACATTCCGTGTAGTAGTGATATCTTATGATGTTTCTTTTTCTGTGTGACTTATTTCACTTAGAATCATCGTACCTGAATCCACTCATTATGCTGCTACGGGCCTGATGATATACATTTCATTGCTGAGTGATATTGCATTGTACGTAAGTACCACAAATTCTTTATCCATTTTTCGCTTTCTGTGATATTGAACTTGTACCGTAAACGAGGTTCTTGTAAACAGAGCGGTCCCAAACTTTGGGGTGGCTGTGTCTTTTTGATTTTAATTTCCCTAAGCTATAGGACCATAAGTGGAAGTGCCCTAGGCTCTGTTGCTTTGTTTTGTAGATGTTTCAGGAAACACCATACACTTCTCCAGAGTGGCTGTTGGCAATTTACATCCCGCCCATCAGCATAACAAGGTTCCCAGTTCTCCATGGCCTGTCCTGCCTTTCTGGATTTTATACATTTTTCACATGGCCCTTTTGACCGGGGGGCAGTGAGACTTCATTGTAGTGCAGATTTCCTTTGCAAGCTTGCTTGGTTGGCCAAAAAGGGCGTATGCGTTTTTTCCTGAATATATTCAGGAAAAAACGCATACGCCCTTTTTGGCCAAGTGCATCATTGTGGACGTTCTGTCTCTTTTCCTATGCTTTACATGCAATTCCAGTCTACCTCCTGAAATCGGATTCCTGCAATTCTGCCCCGCTTTCGAGTCCTCTTGGCAGCCTTACTTCAATATATTTTTGGACGATAGCTGTCATTTTTAACTCTGCAGGTTTGTGAATTACAGTGCCCCTGAGCTCCTTTCTTCAACTCGCTTTCTTGTGAGCTGGCCGCAACACCGCAGGATTGCTTCAGGCCCTAGTGTGGTTCCGGCATGGCACGCTGAGCCTTTGGTTAATTCCTCTTCCTGGTGGGAAATGAGAGTTAAATTTGCCCGTCCAGACACCTCCAGCTAGTCTCTCATTGGTTCTCCCTATTCCTGTTCCTTTTCCGCAGAAATTGCAAACTGGGCCAAACAGGAGTTTAAAGGCACTGACTCTCCAAGTGGGGAGAGTTTTAGTAAAGCGTCTGGAATGTTGCACCCGAGTACCAGGGGACGAAAACTGAGACACATTTGAACACGTTTCCCGATCACACGGTGGATCATACTCTGGGTTCCACATGCATGTTTTAGGTGAAGGAAGAATCCCTTAAACCTGGAGAGTTCAGACCCATGGAATGGGTACCATGAAATATGACTTCAAAGGGTCTGCATTTGCTCACCGAACCTCACCAATCCTATCACTGCTGCGTTTATGCTGCTGTACACACGCTTGATTCTCTTTTGGAGACATATAAATCCATAGGATTTAAGATTCTTACTAGTCAGGTGTATTCTTAGGCGTTTAATATGAGATGTAGAGTCCACTTCGTTGAGCAAGGAGTAGCTCTTGTCTATTACATATTTGGCTTATGGAACGGTATCTGTGCTAATTTAAATCTCTGGTTTTATGCAGCACCCCAACTCACCTTTCCCCTTAAGCAAGCATAAGTTGGTTTTCTACATTTGAGACCCTGTTCTGTTTTGTAATTCAGTTTCTGTGTAGGCAAGTTTACATTCCGTGTAGTAGTGATATCTTATGATGTTTCTTTTTCTGTGTGACTTATTTCACTTAGAATCATCGTACCTGAATCCACTCATTATGCTGCTACGGGCCTGATGATATAGATTTCATTGCTGAGTGATATTGCATTGTACGTAAGTACCACAAATTCTTTATCCATTTTTCACTTTCTGTGTTATTGAACTTGTACCGTAAATGAGGTTCTTGTAAACAGAGCCGTCCCAAACTTTGGGGTGGCTGTGTCTTTTTGATTTTAATTTCCCTAAGCTATAGGACCATAAGTGGAAGTGCCCTAGGCTCTGTTGCTTTGTTTTTTAGATGTTTCAGGAAACACCATACACTTCTCCAGAGTGGCTGTTGGCAATTTACATCCCGCCCATCAGCATAACAAGGCTCCCAGTTCTCCATGGCCTGTCCTGCCTTTCTGGATTTTATACATTTTTCAGGTGGCCCTTTTGACCGGGGAGCAGTGAGACTTCATTGTAGTGCAGATTTCCTTTTCAAGCTTGCTTGGTTGGCCAAAAAGGGCGTATGCGTTTTTTCCTGAATATATTCAGGAAAAAACGCATACGCCCTTTTTGGCCAAGTGCATCATTGTGGACGTTCTGCCTCTTTTCCTATGCTTTACATGCAATTCCAGTCTACCTCCTGAAATCGGATTCCTGCAATTCTGCCCCACTTTCGTGTCCTCTTGGCAGCCTTACTTCAATATATTTTTGGACGATAGCTGTCATTTATAACTCTGCAGGTTTGTGAATTACAGTGCCCCTGAGCTCCTTTCTTCAACTCGCTTTCTTGTGAGCTGGCCGCAACCCCGCAGCATTGCTTCAGGCCCTAGTGTGGTTCCGGCATGGCACGCTGAGCCTTTGGTTAATTCCTCTTCCTGGTGGGAAATGAGAGTTAAATTTGCCCGTCCAGACACCTGCAGCTAGTCTCTCATTGGTTCTCCCTATTCCTGTTCATTTTCCGCAGAAATTGCAAACTGGGCCAAACAGGAGGTTAAAGGCACTGACTCTCCAAGTGGGGAGAGTATTAGTAAAGCGTCTGGAATGTTGCACCCGAGTACCAGGGGACGAAAACTGAGACACATTTGAACACGTTTCCCGATCACACGGTGGATCATACTCTGGGTTCCACATGCATGTTTTAGCTGAAGGAAGAATCCCTTAAACCTGGAGAGTTGAGACCCATGGAATGGGTACCATGCAATATGACCTCAAAGGGTCTGCATGTGTTCACCGAACCTCACCAATCCTATCACTGCTGCGTTTGTGCCACTGTACACACGCTTGATTCTCTTTCGGAGACATAGAAATCCATAGGTTTTAAGATTCTTACTAGTCAGGTATATTCTTAGGCGTTTAATATGAGATGTAGAGTCCACTTCGTTGAGCAAGGAGTAGCTCTTGTCTATTACATATTTGGCTTATGGAACGGTATCTGTGCTAATTTAAATCTCTGGTTTTATGCAGCACCCCAACTCACCTTTCCCCTTAAGCAAGCATAAGTTGGTTTTCTACATTTGAGACCCTGTTCTGTTTTGTAATTCAGTTTCTGTGTAGGCAAGTTTACATTCCTTGTAGTAGTGATATCTTATGATATTTCTTTTTCTGTGTGACTTATTTCACTTAGAATCATCGTACCTGAATCCACTCATTATGCTGCTACGGGCCTGATGATATAGATTTCATTGCTGAGTGATATTGCATTGTACGTAAGTACCACAACTTCTTTATCCATTTTTCACTTTCTGTGATATTGAACTTGGACTGTAAACGAGGTTCTTGTAAACAGAGCCGTCCCAAACTTTGGGGTGGCTGTGTCTTTTTGATTTTAATTTCCCTAAGCTATAGGACCATAAGTGGAAGTGCCCTAGGCTCTGTTGCTTTGTTTTTTAGATGTTTCAGGAAACACCATACACTTCTCCAGAGTGGCTGTTGGCAATTTCCATCCCGCCCATCAGCATAACAAGGCTCCCAGTTCTCCATGGCCTGTCCTGCCTTTCTGGATTTTACACTTTTTTCAGATGGTCCTTTTGACCGGGGGGCAGTGAGACATCATTGTAGTGCACATTTCCTTTGCAAGCTTGCTTGGTTGGCCAAAAAGGGCGTAAGCTTTTTTTCCTGAGGAAAAAACGCATATGCCCTTTTTGGCCAAGTGCATCATTGTGGACGTTCTGCCTCTTTTCCTATGCTTTACATGCAATTCCAGTCTACCTCCTGAAATCGGTTTCCTGCAATTCTGCCCCGCTTTCAAGTCCTCTTGGCAGCCTTACTTCAATAGATTTTTGGACGATAGCTGTCATTTATAACTCTGCAGGTTTGTGAATTACAGTGCCCCTGAGCTCCTTTCTTCAACTCGCTTTCTTGTGAGCTGGCCGCAACACCGCAGCATTGCTTCAGGCCCTAGTGTGGTTCCAGCATGGCAGGCTGAGCCTTTGGTTAATTCCTCTTCCTGGTGGGAAATGAGAGATAAATTTGCCCGTCCAGACACCTCCAGCTAGTCTCTCATTGTTTCTCACTATTCCTGTTCACTTTCCGGAGAAATTGAAAACTGGGCCAAACAGGAGGTTAAAGGCACTGACTCTCCAAGTGGGGAGAGTGTTAGTAAAGCGTCTGGAATGTTGCACCCGAGTACCAGGGGACGAAACCTGAGACACATTTGAACACGTTTCCTGATCACACGGTGGATCATACGCTGGGTTCCACATGCATGTTTTAGCTGAAGGAAGAATCCCTTAAACCTGGAGAGTTGAGACCCATGGAATGGGTACCATGCAATATGACTTCAAAGGTTCTGCATTTGCTCACCGAACCTCACCAATCCTATCACTGCTGCATTTATGCCGCTGTACACACTCTTGTTTCTCTTTTGGAGACATATAAATCCATAGGTTTTAAGATTCTTACTAGTGAGGTATATTCTTAGACGTTTAATATCGGGTGTTGAGTCCACTTCGTTGAGTAAGGAGTAGCTCTTGTCTATTACATATTTGGCTTATGGAATGGTATCTGTGCTAAATTCAATCTCTGGTTTTATGCAGCACCCCAACTCACCTTTCCCCTTAAGCAAGCATAAGTTGGTTTTCTACATTTGAGACCCTGTTCTGTTTTGTAATTCAGTTCCTGTGTAGCCAAGTTTACATTCCGTGTAGTAGTGATATCTTATGATGTTTCATTTTCTCTGTGACTTATTTCACTTAGAATCATCGTACCTGAATCCACTCATTATGCTGCTACGGGCCTGATGATATAGATTTCATTGCTGAGTGATATTGCATTGTACGTAAGTACCACAACTTCTTTATCCATTTTTCGCTTTCTGTGGTACTGAACTTGTACCGTAAACGAGGTTCTTGTAAACACAGCCGTCCCAAACTTTGAGGTGGCTGTGTCTTTTTGATTTTTAATTTCCCTAAGGTATAGGACCATAAGTGGAAGTGCCCTAGGCTCTGTTGCTTTGTATTTTAGATGTTTCAGGAAACACCATACACTTCTCCAGAGTGGCTGTTGGCAATTTACATCCCGCCCATCAGCATAACAAGGCTCCCAGTTCTCCATGGCCTGTCCTGCCTTTCTGGATTTTATACTTTTTTCAGATGGCCCTTTTGACCGGGGGGCAGTGAGACTTCATTGTAGTGCAGATTTCCTTTGCAAGCTTGCTTGGTTGGCCAAAAAGGGCGTATGCGTTTTTTCCTGAATATATTCAGGAAAAAACACATACGCCCTTTTTGGCCAAGTGCATCATTGTGGACGTTCTGTCTCTTTTCCTATGCTTTACATGCAATTCCAGTCTACCTCCTGAAATCGGATTCCTGCAATTCTGCCCCACTTTCGTGTCCTCTTGGCAGCCTTACTTCAATATATTTTTGGATGATAGCTGTCATTTATAACTCTGCAGGTTTGTGAATTACAGTGCCCCTGAGCTCCTTTCTTCAACTCGCTTTCTTGTGAGCTGGCCGCACCACCGCAGCATTGCTTCAGGCCCTAGTGTGGTTCCGGCATGGCACGCTGAGCCTTTGGTTAATTCCTCTTCCTGGTGGGAAATGAGAGTTAAATTTGCCCGTCCAGACACCTGCAGCTAGTCTCTCATTGGTTCTCCCTATTCCTGTTCATTTTCCGCAGAAATTGCAAACTGGGCCAAACAGGAGGTTAAAGGCACTGACTCTCCAAGTGGGGAGAGTTTTAGTAAAGCGTCTGGAATGTTGCACGCGAGTACCAGGGGACGAAAACTGAGACACATTTGAACACGTTTCCCGATCACACGGTGGATCATACTCTGGGTTCCACATGCATGTTTTAGCTGAAGGAAGAATCCCTTAAACCTGGAGAGTTGAGACCCAGGGAATGGGTACCATGCAATATGACCTCAAAGGGTCTGCATGTGTTCACCGAACCTCACCAATCCTATCACTGCTGCGTTTATGCCACTGTACACACGCTTGATTCTCTTTCGGAGACATAGAAATCCATAGGTTTTAAGATTCTTACTAGTCAGGTATATTCTTAGGCGTTTAATATGGTGTGTAGAGTCCACTTCGTTGAGCAAGGAGTAACTCTTGTCTATTACATATTTGGCTTATGGAACGGTATCTGTGTTAATTTCAATCTCTGGTTTTATGCAGCACCCCAACTCACCTTTCCCCTTAAGCAAGCATAAGTTGGTTTTCTACATTTGAGACCCTGTTCTGTTTTGTAATTCATTTCCTGTGTAGCCAAGTTTACATTCCGTGTAGTAGTGATATCTTATGATGTTTCTTTTTCTGTGTGACTTATTTCACTTAGAATCATCATACCTGAATCCACTCATTATGCTGCTATGGGCCTGATGACATAGATTTCATTGCTGAGTGATATTGCATTGTACGTAAGTAGCACAATTTCTTTATCCATTTTTCGCTTTCTGTGATATTGAACTTGTACCGTAAACGAGGTTCTTGTAAACAGAGCCGTCCCAAACTTTGGGTGGCTGTGTCTTTTTGATTTTAATTTCCCTAAGCTATAGGACCATAAGTGGATGTGCCCTAGGCTCAGTTGCTTGGTTTTGTAGATGTTTCAGGAAACACCATACACTTCACCAGAGTGGCTGTTGGCAATTTACATCCCGCCCATCAGCATAACAAGGCTCCCAGTTCTCCATGGCCTGTCCGGCCTTTCTGGATTTTACACTTTTTTCAGATGGCCCTTTTGACTGGGGGGCAGTGAGACTTCATTGTAGTGCAGATTTCCTTTTCAAGCTTGCTTGGTTGGCCAAAAAGTGCGTATGCGTTTTTTCCTGAATATATTCAGGAAAAAACGCATATGCCCTTTTTGGCCAAGTGCATCATTGTGGACGTTCGGCCTCTTTTCCTATGCTTTACATGCAATTCCAGTCTACCTCCTGAAATCGGATTCCTGCAATTCTACCCCGCTTTCGAGTCCTCTTGGCAGCCTTACTTCAATATATTTTTGGACGATAGCTGTCATTTATAACTCTGCAGGTTTGTGAATTACAGTGCCCCTGAGCTCCTTTCTTCAACTCGTTTTCTTGTGAGCTGGCCGCAACACCGCAGGATTGCTTCAGGCCCTAGTGTGGTTCCGGCATGGCACGCTGAGCCTTTGGTTAATTCCTCTTCCTGGTGGGAAATGAGAGTTAAATTTGCCCGTCCAGACACCTCCAGCTAGTCTCTCATTGGTTCTCCCTATTCCTGTTCATTTTCCGCAGAAATGGCAAACTGGGCCAAACAGGAGTTTAAAGGCACTGACTCTCCAATTGGGGAGAGTGTTTGTAAAGCGTCTGGAATGTTGCACCCGAGTACCAGGGGACAAAACCTGAGACACATTTGAACACGTTTCCCGATCACACGGTGGATCATACTCTGTGTTCCACATGCATGTTTTAGCTGAAGGAAGAATCCCTTAAACCTGGAGAGTTGAGACCCATGGAATGGGTACCATGCAATATGACTTCAAAGGGTCTGCATTTGCTCACCGAACCTCACCAATCCTATCACTGCTGCATTTATGCCGCTGTACACACGCTTGATTCTCTTTCGGAGACATAGAAATCCATAGGTTTTAAGATTCTTACTAGTCAGGTATATTCTTAGGCGTTTAATATGGGATGTAGAGTCCACTTCGTTGAGCATGGAGTAGCTGTTGTCTATTACATGTTTGGCTTATGGAATGGTATCTGTGCTAATTTCAATCTCTGGTTTTATGCAGCACCCCAACTCACCTTTCCCCTTAAGCAAGCATAAGTTGGTTTTCTACATTTGAGACCCTGTTCTGTTTTGTAATTCAGTTCCTGTGTAGCCAAGTTTACATTCCGTGTAGTAGTGATATCTTATGATGTTTCTTTTTCTGTGTGACTTATCTCACTTAGAATCATCGTACCTGAATCCACTCATTATGCTGCTATGGGCCTGATGACATAGATTTCATTGCTGAGTGATATTGCATTGTACGTAAGTACCACAACTTCTTTATCCATTTTTCACTTTCTGTGATATTGAACTTGTACTGTAAACGAGGATCTTGTAAACAGAGCCGTCCCAAACTTTGGGGTGGCTGTGTCTTTTTGATTTTATTTTCCCTAAGCTATACCACCATAAGTGGAAGTGCCCTAGGCTCTGTTGCTTTGTTTTGTAGATGTTTCAGGAAACACCATACACTTCTCCAGAGTGGCTGTTGGCAATTTACATCCCGCCCATCAGCATAACAAGGCTCCCAGTTCTCCATGGCCTGTCCTGCCTTTCTGGATTTTATACTTTTTTCAGATGGCCCTTTTAACCGGGGGGCAGTGAGACTTCATTGTAGTGCAGATTTCCTTTGCAAGCTTGCTTGGTTGGCCCAAAAGGGCGTATGCGTTTTTTCCTGAATATATTCAGGAAAAAACGCATACGCCCTTTTTGGCCAAGTGCATCATTGTGGACGTTCTGCCTCTTTTCCTATGCTTTACATGCAATTCCAGTCTACCTCCTGAAATCGGTTTCCTGCAATTATGCCCCGCTTTCAAGTCCTCTTGGCAGCCTTACTTCAATATATTTTTGGACGATAGCTGTCATTTATAACTCTGCAGGTTTGTGAATTACAGTGCCCCTGAGCTGCTTTCTTCAACTCGCTTTCTTGTGAGCTGGCCGCACCACCGCAGCATTGCTTCAGGCCCTAGTGTGGTTCCGGCATGGCATGCTGAGCCTTTGGTTAATTCCTCTTCCTGGTGGGAAATGAGAGTTAAATTTGCCCGTACAGGCACATCCAGCTAGTCTCTCATTGGTTCTCCCTATTCCTGTTCATTTTCCGCAGAAATGGCAAACTGGGCCAAACAGGAGGTTAAAGGCACTGACTCTCCAAGTGGGGAGAGTGTTAGTAAAGCGACTGGAATGTTGCACCCGAGTACCAGGGGACGAAAACTGAGACACATTTGAACACGTTTCCCGATCACACGGTGGATCATACTCTGGGTTCCACATGCATGTTTTAGCTGAAGGAAGAATCCCTTAAACCTGGAGAGTTGAGACCCATGGAATGGGTACCATGCAATATGACCTCAAAGGGTCTGCATGTGTTCACCGAACCTCACCAATCCTATCACTGCTGCGTTTATGCCACTGTACACACGCTTGATTCTCTTTCGGAGACATAGAAATCCATAGGTTTTAAGATTCTTACTAGTCAGGTATATTCTTAGGCGTTTAATATGGTGTGTAGAGTCCACTTCGTTGAGCAAGGAGTAGCTCTTGTCTATTACATATTTGGCTTATGGAACGGTATCTGTGTTAATTTCAATCTCTGGTTTTATGCAGCACCCCAACTCACCTTTCCCCTTAAGCAAGCATAAGTTGGTTTTCTACATTTGAGACCCTGTTCTGTTTTGTAATTCATTTCCTGTGTAGCCAAGTTTACATTCCGTGTAGTAGTGATATCTTATGATGTTTCTTTTTCTGTGTGACTTATTTCACTTAGAATCATCGTACCTGAATCCACTCATTATGCTGCTACGGGCCTGATGACATAGATTTCATTGCTGAGTGATATTGCATTGTACGTCAGTAGCACAATTTCTTTATCCGTTTTTCGATTTCTGTGATATTGAACTTGTACCGTAAACGAGGTTCTTGTAAACAGAGACGTCCCAAACTTTGGGGTGGCTGTGTCTTTTTGATTTTTATTTCCCTAAGCTATAGGACCATAAGTGGAAGTGCCCTAGGCTCTGTTGCTTTGTTTCTTAGATGTTTCAGGAAACACCATACATTTCTCCAGAGTGGCTGTTGGCAATTTACATCCCGCCCATCAGCATAACAAGGCTCCCAGTTCTCCATGGCCTGTCCTGCCTTTCTGGATTTTACACATTTTTCAGATGGCCCTTTTGACTGGGGGGCAATGAGTCTTCATTGTAATACAGATTTCCTTTGCAAGCTTGCTTGGTTGGCCAAAAAGGGCGTATGCGTTTTTTCCTGAATATATTCAGGAAAAAACGCATACGCCCTTTTTGGCCAAGTGCATCATTGTGGACGTTCTGCCTCTTTTCCTATGCTTTACATGCAATTCCAGTCTACCTCCTGAAATCGGTTTCCTGCAATTCTGCCCCACTTTCAAGTCCTCTTGGCAGCCTTACTTCAATATATTTTTGGACGATAGCTGTCATTTATAACTCTGCAGGTTTGTGAATTACAGTGCCTCTGAGCTCCTTTCTTCAACTCGCTTTTTTGTGAGCTGGCCGCAACACCGCAGCATTGCTTCAGGCCCTAGTGTGGTTCCGGCATGGCATGCTGTGCCTTTGGTTAATTCCTCTTCCTGGTGGGAAATGAGAGTTAAATTTGCCCGTCCAGACACCTCCAGCTAGTCTCTCATTGGTTCTCCCTATTCCTGTTCATTTTCCGCAGAAATTGCAAACTGGGCCAAACAGGAGGTTAAAGGCACTGACTCTCCAAGTGGGGAGAGTGTTAGTAAAGCGTCTGGAATGTTGCACCCGAGTACCAGGGGACGAAACCTGAGACACATTTGAACACGTTTCCCGATCACATGGTGGATCATACTCTGGGTTCCACATGCATGTTTTAGCTGAAGGAAGAATCCCTTAAACCTGGAGAGTTGAGACCCATGGAATGGGTACCATGCAATATGACTTCAAAGGGTCTGCATTTGCTCACCGAACCTCACCAATCCTATCACTGCTACGTTTATGCCGCTGTACACACGCTTGATTCTCTTTCGGAGACATAGAAATCCATAGGTTTTAAGATTCTTACTAGTCAGGTATATTCTTAGTCGTTTAATATGGGGTGTAGAGTCCACTTCGTTGAGCAAGGAGTAGCTCTTGTCTATTACATATTTGGCTTATGGAACGGTATCTGTGCTAATTTCAATCTCTGGTTTTATGCAGCACCCCAACTCACCTTTCCCCTTAAGCAAGCATAAGTTGGTTTTCTACATTTGAGACCCTGTTCTGTTTTGTAATTCAGTTCCTTTGTAGCTAAGTTTACATTCCGTGTAGTAGTGATATCTTATGATGTTTCTTTTTCTGTGTGATTTTTTTCACTTAGAATCATGGTACCTGAATCTACTCATTATGCTGCTGCGGGCCTGATGACATAGATTTCATTGCTGAGTGATATTGCATTGTACATAAGTACCACAACTTCTTTATCCATTTTTCGCTTTCTGCAATATTGAACTTGTACCATAAACGAGGTTCTTGTAAACAGAGCCGTCCCAAACTTTGGGGTGGCTGTGT
This sequence comes from Pseudorca crassidens, assembly GCF_039906515.1. Taxonomy (NCBI): domain Eukaryota; kingdom Metazoa; phylum Chordata; class Mammalia; order Artiodactyla; family Delphinidae; genus Pseudorca; species Pseudorca crassidens. The sequence goes on from NC_090296.1 coordinate 164,313,336, forward strand.
CTTTTTGATTTTAATTTCCCTAAGCTATAGGACCATAAGTGGAAGTGCCCTAGGCTCTGTTGCTTTGTTTTTTAGATGTTTCAGGAAACACCATACACTTCTCCAGAGTGGCTGTTGGCAATTTACATCCCGCCCATCAGCATAACAAGGCTCCCAGTTCTCCATGGCCTGTCCTGCCTTTCTGGATTTTATACTTTTTTCAGATGGCCCTTTTGACCGGGGGGCAGTGAGACTTCATTGTAGTGCAGATTTCCTTTGCAAGCTTGCTTGGTTGGCCAAAAAGGGCGTATGCGTTTTTTCCTGAATATATTCAGGAAAAAACGCATACGCCCTTTTTGGCCAAGTGCATCATTGTCGACGTTCTGAGTGTTTTCATATGTTTTCAATGCAATTCCAGTCTACCTCCTGAAATCGGTTTCCTGCAATTCTGCCTTGCTGTCAGTGCCTCTTCATAGCCTTACCTCAATATACTTTTTGAAAATTGTTGGCCTTTTTAACTCTGCAGGTTTTTGAATTGCCGTGGCCCTTAGCTGCATTTTTCAGCTCTTATTTTTGTGATCTTGCCTCATATCCACAGGATTTCTTCAGGCCCTATTCTTCTTCTGGGGCGCCTTGCTCTGCCTTTGGTTAATTCTTCTTCCTGATGTGAATTAGAGTGACATGTTCCCATTGAATCCGCTACAGCTATTTTCTCACTGGTTCCCCCTATTCCCATTCATCCTCCGCACTAACTGCAGACTGTGCGATACCGGAACGTAAAGGCATTGACTCTCCATGTGGAGATGTTGTTAGTAAAGTGGCTGGAATGTTGATCCGGAGCCCCAGGAGAGGAAAATGAGGTGCGTTTTAGAAACCTTTCCCGATCATATGGTATACCATCCGCTGGATTTCCCATGCATGGTTTAGCTGTAGGAAGATTCCCTTCAACCTGGAGTGTTGGGACCCTTGGAATGAGTAGCATGAAGTATTGCATTAAACTTTCGGCAGTTGCTCACCAAAGCTCACCAATCCTCTCAGCCCCAAGTGTCCAGCCTTATGTGTTATCCAGCTGTGGGTTTATATGTGGTCATTCCAGGTTGCATCACAGCCCCTGAGCGAATTTTGTAAGAATTTTTCTCTCTTTCATTGTTTCTGCGTTTTGGTTTTAAAATTTATTTCTATAATGGGGTTTAGCTCATTTTCACTGCTGTGTTTGGCCGCTCTGCACACACTTGATTCCCTTATGGAGATATATCAATACATGGGTTTTAAGATTCTTATTACTCAGATATATTTCTCTGCGGTGTATAGGGTGTGTTGAGGCCAGTTCATTGAGCAAGGTGTAGATCTTGTCTAATACCTATTTGGTTTATTGAACGGTAGCTGTGCTAATTTCAAACTCTGGTTTTATGCATCACCCCACCTCTCCTTTCCCCTTAAGCTGACATAAGTGTGTTTTCTAAATGTGAGACACTGTTCTGTTTTGTAATTCATTTTTTGTGCAGCCATATTTATCCTCCCTCTATAAGTGATATCTTATGATATGTTTCTTTTTCTGTTTGACTTATTTCAAGTAGTATTATCGGACCTAAATCCACTCTTTATCCTTCTACTAGCCTTATTACATTGATTTCATGGTGAAGAGATATTCCATTGTACATAAGTACCACATTTTCTTTATCCATTGTTCTCTTTCCTGGGATATTTAAGGTGTACTGAAGTTGAGGTTCTTGTAAACAGAGTAGCCCTAAACTGTGGTGTGCTTGTGTCTTGTTGATTTTTAGACTTCCCTAGATATACTTCCGTGATTGGAAGTGCCCTATGCTCTGTAGCTCTGTTTTTTAGATGATTTAGGAACCACCATACACTTCTCCAGAGTGGCTCTCGGCAGTTCACACACTGTCCATCAGCGTATAAAGGCTCCCTGTTCTCCATGGCCTGTCCTGCATTTCTGGTTTTTACAATTTTTTCCGATGGCCCTTTTGACCGGTGGGAAATGAGACTTCTTTGTTGTGCACATTTGCATTGCTTGCTTGCTTGGTTGCCCATAAAGTGCGTATGCGTTTTTTCCTGGATATATTCAGGAAAAAACGCATACTCCCTTATGGGCCAACTGCATCATTGTCGAAATTCTGCCGCTTTTCATGTGCTTTAAAGACGAGTCCAATCTATCTCTTGAAATCTGTTTCTTGCAATTCTGTCTTGCATTCAGATCCTCTTCTTTGCCTTACCTCAACATATTTTGGGATGTTAGTTTTCATTTATAACTCTGCAGGTTTGTGAATTGCAGTGACCCTGAGCTCCATTTTTTAAGTTGCTCTTTTGTGAGCTGGCCTCAAAGCCGCAGGATTGCTTCAGGCCCTATTTTGGCTCCGGCGAGGCGGGCTGAGCCTTTTTTTAATTCTTATTCTTAATGGGAAATTAGAGTGACATGTGCCCGTCCAAACCCCTACAACTATTCTCTCATTGGTTCCCCCTCTTCCCGTTCATCCTCCTCACAATTTGCAAAATGTGTGAAACAGAAGTTTAAATGTGCTGATTCTCTAAGTGGGGAGATTCTAAGTAACGTGGCTGGAATGATGAACAGGAGCACCAGGAGAGGATAAATGAGGTGCATTTTAGACACATCTCCCAATCACATGGTGTACAGTCCTCTGGGTTTTCCATGCATGTTTTCGCTGTAGGAAGATCCCTTGAACCTGCAGATTTGGGACCCATTGAATGGGTACCAGGTAGTATTACTTTAAAGGGTGTGCATTTCCTCACCCAACCTCATATTTCTCTTAGCGCAAACAGTTTCCAGCCTTATGTCTCATCCTGCTGTGGGTCTAGATGTGTTCAATCCATGTTGCATCACCGTCCCTGAGGAAAAGTTGTAAGAGGTTTTCTCTGTCTCTCTGTCGTTTATTTTTTTCAATTTATTACTATATTGGTTACAGCTGATTTTCAAAGCTCTGTTTCTTGCTGCTGTACATCCACTTGATTCACATACAGAGAGACATCAATAAATTCTTTTTCAGATTCTTACCAGTCATATATATTCTTTTCCAGTGACTTGAGTGTGCTGAGTGCAGTTCTTTTAGCTACCGTGTAGGCCTTGTTGATTATCAGTTTGGTATTTGGAATGGTATCTTTGCTAATTTCAACCTCCTGGATGATGCCTCACCCCTCCCCACCTTTCCCGTTTAGCAGCCTTACGCGTGTTTTCTACATATTTGACTATGTTTTTGTTTTGTAATTTATTTCATGTGTAGCCATTTTGGATTCCACCTTTAAGTGATATCTTATGATATGTGTCTTTTTCTTTTTGAGTTATGTCACTTAGAATGATCATACGTAACTCCTCCGGAGTTGTTACAACTGGCCATATTTCATTGACTTCCAGGCTGAGTAATATTCCACTCTACATAAGTACCACATCTCTATCCATTTTTTCCCTCCAGAGACATTTAAGTTATATCCTAGTCGAGGATCTTTTAAACAGAGAGGCAGTAAACATTGGGGTGCCTGTGTCCTCTCGATTTTTGTTTTTCCCAAGACATACGCCCATGAGTGCAAGTGCCCTATGCTCTGTAGCTCATTTTTTAGATGCTTTAGTAAACACAATACACTTCTCCAGAATGGCCATTGGCAATATACATTTCCACTATAAGCCTCACAGGGCTCCCTCTTCTCCTTGCCCTGTCCTGCATTTCTGGTGTTTACACTTTATGAGGATGGCTCTTCTGACTGATGCGAAGTGATATCTTTTGTAGTATTGATTTCCAGTGCCCACCTGTTTGGTTGGCTAAAAAAGTGTATGCCCTTTTCTTGAATATATACAGAAAAAAACGCATACAGCCTTTTTGGCCAACTGCAATGTTGGCAATGTTCAGCCCCTTTTCTTGTGCTTAATGGTGAGTCCTTTCTACCTCCTCAAATCCCTTTCCTGCCATTCTCCCTTGCTTACCAATCCTTTTCTCTGACTTTCCTCAAGACATTTTTCAGTGATAGATATTTTCAACTCTGCAGTTTCGTGAATTTTACTGCCCCTGAGTTCCATTGTTCAACTTGTGTTTATGGGAACTGGCCACAAAGCAGTGGGATTTCCTCAAGCCCTATACTGTTTCCATGGGCAACCCTAGCCTTTGGTCAATTCGTCTTCCTGATTGGAAATTAGAGTGACATGTGCCTGTCTGAACACCTAGGACTTGTCTCTCATTGTTCCTCATCCTTCCGCTTCATCCTCTGGACAAATTCCAAACTGTATGCAACAGGATGTTGACAGTGCTGACATCTCCAAGTGGGGAGACTGTTAGTAAAGACGCTGGAGGGGTGAACCCGAGCACCAGGAGATGAGGAGATGAGATGCCTTTTCCAAACTCTTCCCGATCAGACGGTATACCATCCTCTGTGTGTGACAGACATGTTTTAGCAGTAGGAAGAGTCCCATTCATGTAAGGAGAACACCAGGGCTTTTTCAAAATCAGTGTCTCCCCGAAACCCAAACTGGGGAATTTTTTAAGCTACGGCTACACATATGTTCATTAAGGGCCTTGGGAAGTAGGCAGAGTCCAAACTTTAGATGATTGAAGTCTTCAGGGTCAGAAGCACTCACCACTGGCTTCCCTTAGGTTACACTTTAACTGTCATTGATAGATGATGTCAATAAAAATATCTATTCTTTTTCCGATTATTTCCCCTTATAGGTTATTGCAAAATATTGAGTGTAGTTCCCTGTGCTATACAGTGGTTCCTTGTTGATGATCTATTTTATACATAGCAGTGTGTATGTGTTAATTCCAAACTGTTAATTTATCCCTCCTCCCACCTTTCCCCTTTGGTAATAATAAATTATAAGATTTTATACTTCTCAGAAATGGGGGAGCTGAAAGAGAGGTATCATTTTCAATGGAAAAGCATTTAAAACAAGATTGAAGCTTTAACCAAGATTATTAGATGTACATCCTTGGAAAGAAATCACTTCATTTCTCTAATATTGACCTGACAAATAAGACAAACCTTTTCACTGAACTTGCTTATGATAAAGTGATGGAAATATCAAATGGAAGTGTTAGAAACATCTTATTTTACCCGAGCCTTATAAACTGTTCTATGTTAACTACAGTTTGGCTCACACATCTGTTCATTGAAGTTACAATAGTCTCAATTTCTGTTACTGATCCTCCAGAGTGGACCCCAACAAGTGTCCCCCTGCCCAGTGTCATTGGGGCCAACAGATCGAGACTGAGTTTGGTTCACAAGCAAAGGAAACTTTATATTTTGATCAGAGAATGGAGAGGTGAGAGCATGCACTACCCCGTGGGCTGTGGGCTGGGCTGCTGTGTAGAGATCCTGTCAGAGTCAGTGGGAGGGAGGGGGCGGAGCACTCGAGGGCCGGGTTGGCTGCAGCTCAGGCTCTATATCTCGGAGTCTGCACTGGGCCCCAGGAGCTGAGGTGTCGACCCAGCCATTCTGCACTAGGAAATCTGGTCTGAAGTGCCGGGTGTGGAACCTCTGCATGCGGGACCCTAGGAGCACGTGAAATTAGACAAAGCACAAAGGATAAAAAAGGTCAGACTTGACTTTATTGCCCAGATTCTATTTTTATCTCCCAGGGATTTTTAATGGGCTTTGCTGGGGACAAACCCCTCCTCTGCCTTTTGTCCCATTCCTCATTCTTGGAGTGCTGAGGGTGCAGACCCTTCTTCTGTAACTGCTGAGTGCTGAGTTGGGAGCCCTCATACCAGGGGATGAGGGTCAGAACTTCTCCCCAGCAGCCTCCAGGTGACGTTGATTGGCCCCAGGACCCCTGCCTCCCTGCTCGTCCGCCTGAGCACCAGCATTGGAAGTGTTATAGATTCTAATGACCTTTAAGGGTTCAGGAAAGAGATGTGCTGTGGGGATGCTGTGGGGGCCGGTTTCACCCCACCCCACATTTGTTTGGCCACCTTAGGCTGACCGTTTCTGCCAGCCTAGATGCTCTGACCAGTAGTCTGCTCTTTCTTCAATTAGGCCCCTGAATTAACGTAAAAACAGCACCAGGTGTCAGAGCCCTGCCCGCTCAACTCCCAGACAGTCCAGGGTCAGTGGTGATCAAGGACCATGATGGCCACTGAGTCAACAGCCTTTTGAAGTAAACAGGAGTCCAGCCGGTCTTATTGGCCACCATCATCACGGTGTCTGTAGGCTTTTCTATGGTGACAGTGTGATATACGTTTCCCCCGCCAAGATTATTATCTCCCCTCCGGGTGCAGTAAGTCCTGCAAGCAGTAGTCTACTCATTCGGGACACACTATTGTTGTTTTATGAGAGAAACTCCAGGTCAAGTGATGTTCACACGAGTCGTCATGGTGCCCTGTTGCCCCCGGTTATCTCTCTGGATGTTGGAGTTGGAGGGCCTCCTCACTCGAGGTCGGTGTGCCCACGGAGCGAACCCTGCAACTTCAGGGCATGGTTGGTGATTAGGATCACCACGTGGGGTCCTTTTCCCTTAGGAGGGAGGTGGCCTTTTGGGCTGCTGATTTCCAGGTTTTTAGATACCGCCAGTATCTTGGCCAGATGTGGCAGTGGGCCAAGCCCCTTGGTGACTCTATTTTATCCTACCTGGATGGCATTCTTGCATTGTTCCATTTCAAGTGGTCCCAGTTTTTGCACTAATTCTCCAATGGCGACTCACCTTTCACCGGGAATGGAAAGGTCAAAGGGTTTAGCTCAATTAGGGAGTTCCAGGGCAAGGGTCTGAATTGACTGCTCTTTCCATTCTTGAAAGGCCACTTCTGGATTCTGTTCAAAAGGATCATCATCTTTTCCTTTCAGTGTTTCATATAGAGGCCCAGCTAGTAGACTGTAGTTAGGGATCCAGAAGCAGCAAACCCTGGCCTCCCCAGGAACCCCTAAGCTGTCTTCTAGTTTTAGAAAGGGGTAAGGCTGCAAATGGTTTCTTCCCTTTCCTGGGATGGGCTTCTCCGACCTTGTGTGAGAATGAAGCCCAGGCAGGTCACCGCAGTCTGTGATATTTGAGCTTTTTCTTGGACAACTTCTATCCTTTATTGGCTTGGTAGTTCAGAGGCCTCCTTAGTAGGGCTGGCGATCAGAATGTCGTCTGCATATTGAAGGAGGGTTTCCTTTTCTAGAGGTAGAACTTTTCGGTCTTTAGCTAAGCTTTCCCCAAAGATGGTGTGGGAATTTTTGAACCCTTGGGGCAAGACGGCCCGGAAGTATTGTTTTAGTTGTATGTTGAGTCCTGCCACTCACAAGCCAAAATTTCTTGTGACTCTGGGACTAATGGAATACAAAAGAAGGCATCATTGAAGACTAATACAGAATACCATGTCCTGGTGGTTGGTAGAATGACCAGCAGGGTGTAGGAAATGGAGCAACTGGAGGTATATCCTCGGTGGCTTCACTGACTGTCCTGACATCCTTTACCAGGTCCCCAGCAGCCCATGGGGCTCTCGTGGTCAGGCCAATCCCAGGATATGGAGCTCTCCTGGGCAGGTACCCCACCCCCAACCCAGCCCACGGGGCTCTCATGGTCAGGCCTCTCCCAGGATACAGAGCTACCCTTGCAGGTACCGTGGCAGGGCTGGGCACACAGGAACTGTGCACATAGCCCTCATTGAAGAGCACCCCCATCTCACCTGTCGCTCAGAGCTGACACAGAGCACCTCAGAGCAGGACTTGAACTAACAAACAGCAGCTCCGACAGGTCTGTGACCCTGGGCATCACTCTGTGTGGCCTCCCTCCACCTGGTCTTCCAGAGACTTCCACTGCACCCGGGGCACCAAGCCTCTGTCTCCAACCACCACCCACCCCTCCTCTCCCTGACTCCTGGGTTCCTCTCATTAGGAGAGGGTTTTCTTGAAGTTGTCTCCCACTCATGGGCCAGATAAAATGATTAGAAAACAAGCCAAAGCTGCAGCCCCTTGTCTATCCTGACTCTCAGGAGCCCACACCTGTTCCTTGGACCTGGCCGGTTCAGCAAGTTCCATTTTCTGCAACTGTGAGCCCCTGAGGGGTGATGATTGGCTGACCTGGGCAGCCTTACCATGCCGGCCAGCCCTCCCCAGGTGTGCCTGGGTTGAGATCAATATAAATACCACTCCAGGCAGCAAGAGCCCCTGCAGCTGTGCCTGACGCCATTTTCTCTGCCCTGTCAGCAGTCTCGGGGCTGGGCTGGTGGGAGGGAGTGAGAGGCCACGGCTTTGTGGGTGGCCCAGTGTGAGTGGGGCTCTGCTGGACTTTCTGCAGCAGTTGCCAGGCTGCCACCTGCTAAAGAAGAGGATGTGTCACCCATACCTGCTGCTGGAATTTCTCCCTGGGCAGAGGTGAGGAAGGAAAAAAGCAGTGGGGGCAGGGACAGGACGGGTATCTCAGGCAGGGAAATGGAAATCTTCCAGAAGAGCACCCAGGGACAGGACCATCCTGGCTGGCCTGCAGGCACCAAGTCAGCTGGCATGCTGTCACTCGTGTGGCTCCATGGCCCTTCCTCTAGGCTTTCAAGTCCTTGTATATATTCAGGTGTTTTACCTGGGAAGGGTGGGAACAGTTCAGCAGCAACTGGCCTGGGGCTCAGCTCACGTTCACTCACAGATGCCTCGGCACAGTGCCCCAGCTTTGCAATGAGTACGCTTGTGTGGGGGCTGCTGGCTGAATGGGAGACGATTCCCCACCACTGACCAACTTCAGAATTGTTTACAACTGGAGCAAGTGCCCTGATACGGTTTTCCTCTGAGTAACTGGTGGGTTCTGTTTTTTTTTTTTCTCTTTTTCGTTTTTGGTTCAAGGTAGATTTTATTCCTCTTTTTTGTATTTACAGATATAAGCATGGAAATAATTTATTCATATAAATACATGTATGTGAAGGGAATAATTGTTTTTTCTGTTTTATTTTTTAAATTTTATTTCTTTTTAATTTTGAATTTTATTTTATATTTTTATACAGCAGGTTCTTATTGGTTATCTATTTTATACATATAAATGTTTACATGCCAATCCCAATCTCTCAGCTCCTCCCACCACCACCCCCCCAAGAGCTTTCCCCCCTTGTTGTCCATACGATTGTTGTCTACATCTGTTGCTCTATTTATGCCTTGCAAAACGGTTAATCTGTACAGTTTTTCTAGGTTCCACATATATGCATGAATATACAAGATTTGTTTTTCTCTTTCTGACTTACTTCACTCTGTATGACAGTCTCTAGATCCATCGACGTCTCTACAAATGACCCAATTTCATTCCTTTCATGGCTTAGTAATATTCCATTTTATATATGTACCACATCTTTATGCATTCGTCTGTCTGTGGGCATTTAGGTTGCTTCCATTACATCGATATTGTAAATAGTGATGCAATGAACATTGCGGTGAATGTCTCTTTTTGATTTCTGGTTTTGTCTGGGTATATGTCCAGTACTGGGATTGCTGTATCATATGGTAATTCTATTATTAGTTTCTTAAGACTCCATATTGTTCTCCATAGTGACTGTATCAATTTATATTCCCAACAATAGTGGAAGAGGCTTCCTTTTCCCCACACCCTTTCCAGCAATTGTTGTTTGTAGATTTTCAGATGATGCCCATTCTAACAGGTGTGAGGTGATACCTCATTGTTGAGTCCATTTCGTTGAGCAAGGGGTAGGTCTTGTCTATTACATATTTGGCTTATGGAACGGTATCTGTGCTAATTTCAAACTCTGGTTTTATGCAGCACCCCAACTCACCTTTCCCCTTAAGCAAGCATAAGTTGGTTTTCTAAACTTGAGACCCTGTTCTGTTTTGTAATTCAGTTCATGTGTAGCCAAGTTTACATTCCATGTATTAGTGATACCTTATGATGTTTCTTTATCTGTGTGACTTATTTCACTTAGAATCATCGTGCCTCAATCCACTCATTATGCGGGTACAGGCCTGGTGACACAGATTTCATTGCTGAGTGGTATTCTGTTGTACGTTAAGTACCGCAACTTCTTTATCAATTATTTGCTCTCTGGGATACTTAACTTGTACCATAGAAGAGGTTCCTGTAAACAGAGCCGTCCCAAATTTTGGGGTGGCTGTGTCTTTTTGATTTTAATTTCCCTAAGCTATAGGACCATAAGTGGAAATGCCCTAGACTCTGTTGCTTTGTTTTTCAGATGTATCAGGAAACACCATACACTTCTCCAGAGTGGCTGTTGGCAATTTACATCCCGCCCATCAGCATAACAAGGTTCCTTTATCCCCATGGCCTGTCTTGACTTTCTGCATTTTCCACTTTTTTCAGATGGCTCTTTAAACCGGGGGGAAGTGACACTTCATAGTAGTTCGGATTTCCATTGCAAGCTTGCTTGGTTTGCCAAAAAGGGCGTATGCGTTTTTTCCTGAATATATTCAGGAAAAAACGCATACGCCCTTTTTGGCCAAGTGCATCATTGTGGACGTTCTGCCTCTTTTCCTATGCTTTACATGCAATTCCAGTCTACCTCCTGAAATCGGTTTCCTGCAATTCTGCCCCGCTTTCAAGTCCTCTTGGCAGCCTTACTTCAATATATTTTTGGACGATAGCTGTCATTTATAACTCTGCAGGTTTGTGAATTACAGTGCCCCTGAGCTCCTTTCTTCAACTCGCTTTCTTGTGAGCTGGCCGCAACACCGCAGGATTGCTTCAGGCCCTAGTGTGGTTCCGGCATGGCACGCTGAGCCTTTGGTTAATTCCCCTTCCTGGTGGGAAATGAGAGTTAAATTTGCCCGTCCAGACACCTCCAGCTAGTCTCTCATTGGTTCTCCCTATTCCTGTTCATTTTCCGCAGAAATTGCAAACTGGGCCAAACAGGAGGTTAAAGGCACAGACTCTCCAAGTGGGGAGAGTGTTAGTAAAGCGTCTGGAATGTTGCACCCGAGTACCAGGGGACGAAACCTGACACATTTGAACACGTTTCCCGATCACACGGTGGATCATACTCTGGGTTCCACATGCATGTTTTAGCTGAAGGAAGAATCCCTTAAACCTGGAGATTTGAGACCCATGGAATGGGTACCATGCAATATGATTTCATAGGGTCTGCATGTGTTCACCGAACCTCACCAATCCTATCACTGCAGCATTTATGCCGCTGTACACACGCTTGATTCTCTTTCGGAGACATATAAATCCATAGGTTTTAAGATTCTTACTAGTCAGGTATATTCTTAGGCGTTTAATATGGGGTGTAGAGTCCACTTCGTTGAGCAAGGAGTAGCTCTTGTCTATTACATATTTGGCTTATGGAACGGTATCTGTGCTAATTTCAATCTCTGGTTTTATGCAGCACCCCAACTCACCTTTCCCCTTAAGCAAGCATAAGTTGGTTTTCTACATTTGAGACCCTGTTCTGTTTTGTAATTCTGTTCCTGTGTAGTCAAGTTTACATTCCGTGTAGTAGTGATATCTTATGATGTTTCTTTTTCTGTGTGACTTATGTCACTTAGAATCATCGTACCTGAATCCACTCGTTATGCTGCTACGGGCCTGATGACATAGATTTCATTGCTGAGTGATATTGCATTGTATGTACCTACCACAACTTCTTTATCCATTTTTCACTTTCTGTGATATTGAACTCGTAATGTAAACGAGGTTCTTGTAAACACAGCTGTCCCAAACTTTGGGGTGGCTGTGCCTTTTTGATTCTAATTTCCCTAAGCTATACGACCATAAGTGGAAGTGCCCTAGGCTCTGTTGCTTTGTTTTGTAGATGTTTCAGGAAACACCATACACTTCTCCAGAGTGGCTGTTGGCAATTTACATCTCTCCCATCAGCATAATAAGTTTCCCAGTTCTCAATGGCATGTCCTGCCTTTCTCGATTTTACACTATTTTCCGATGTCCCTTTTGACCGGGGGGCAGTGAGACTTCATTGTAGTGCAGATTTCCTTTGCAAGCTTGCTTGGTTGACCAAAAAGGGCGTATGCATTTTTTCCTGAATATATTCAGGAAAAAACGCATACGCACTTTTTGGCCAAGTGCATCATTGTGGACGTTCTGCCTCTTTTCCTATGCTTTACATGTAATTCCAGTCTACCTCCTGAAATCGGTTTACTACAATTCTGCCCCGCTTTCAAGTCCTCTTGGCAGCCTTACTTGAATAGATTTTTGGACGATAGCTGTCATTTATAACTCTGCAGGTTTGTGAATTACAGTGCCCCTGAGCTCCTTTCTTCAACTCGCTTTCTTGTGAGCTGGCCGCAACACCGCAGGATTGCTTCAGGCCCTAGTGTGGTTCCGGCATGGCACGCTGAGCCTTTGGTTAATTCCTCTTCCTGGTGGGAAATGAGAGTTAAATTTGCCCGTCCAGACACCTCCAGCTAGTCTCTCATTGGTTCTCCCTATTCCTGTTCATTTTCCGCAGAAATTGCAAACTGGGCCAAACAGGAGGTTAAAGGCACTGACTCTCCAAGTGGGGAGACTGTTAGTAAAGCGTCTGGAATGTTGCACCCGAGTACCAGGGGACGAAACCTGAGACACATTTGAACACGTTTCCCGATCACACGGTGGATCATACTCTGGGATCCACATGCATCTTTTAGCTGAAGGAAGAATCCCTTAAACCTGGAGAGTTGAGACACATGGCATGGGTACCATGCAATATGACTTCAAAGGGTCTGCATTGGCTCACCGAACCTCACCAATCCTATCACTGCTGCGCTAATGCACTGTACACACGCTTGATTCTCTTTCGGAGACATATAAATCCATAGGTTTTAAGATTCTTACTAGTCAGGTATATTCTTAGGCGTTTAATATGGGGTGTAGAGTCCACTTCGTTGAGCAAGGAGTAGCTCTTGTCTATTACATATTTGGCTTATGGAACGGTATCTGTGCTAATTTCAATCTCTGGTTTTATTTAGCACCCCAACTCACCTTTCCCCTTAAGCAAGCATAAGTTGGTTTTCTACATTTGAGACCCTGTTCTGTTTTGTAATTCAGTTCTTGTATAGCCAAGTTTACATTCCGTGTAGTAGTGATATCTTATGATGTTTCTTTTTCTGTGTGACTTATTTCAATTAGAATCATCGTACCTGAATCCACTCATTATGCTGCTACGGGCCTGATGACATAGATTTCATTGCTGAGTGATATTGCATTGTACGTAAGTACCACAACTTCTTTATCCATTTTTCACCTTCTGTGATATTGAACTTGTACCGTAAACGAGGTTCTTGTAAACAGAGCCGTCCCAAACTTTGGGGTGGCTGTGTCTTTTTGATTTTAATTTCCCTAAGCTATAGGACCATAAGTGGAAGTGCCCTAGGCTCTGTTGCTTTGGTTTTTAGATGTTTCAGGAAACACCATACACTTCTCCAGAGTGGCTGTTGGCAATTTACATCCCGCCCATCAGCATAACAAGGCTCCCAGTTCTCCATGGCCTGTCCTGCCTTTCTGGATTTTACACTTTTTTTAGATGGCCCTTTTGACCAGGGGGCATTGAGACTTCATTGTAGTGCAGATTTCCTTTGCAAGCTTGCTTGGTTGGCCAAAAAGGGCGTATGCGTTTTTTCCTGAATATATTCAGGAAAAAACGCATACGCCCTTTTTGGCCAAGTGCATCATTGTGGACGTTCTGCCTCTTTTCCTATGCTTTACATGCAATTCCAGTCTACCTCCTGAAATCGGTTTCCTGCAATTCTGCCCCGCTTTCAAGTCCTCTTGGCAGCCTTACTTCAATATATTTTTGGACGATAGCTGTCATTTATTACTCTGCAGGTTTGTGAATTACAGTGCCCCTGAGCTCCTTTCTTCAACTCGCTTTCTTGTGAGCTGGCCGCAACACCGCAGCATTGCTTCAGGCCCTAGTGTGGTTCCGGCATGGCACGCTGAGCCTTTGGTTAATTCCTCTTCCTGGTGGGAAATGAGAGTTAAATTTGCCCGTCCAGACACCTCCAGCTAGTCTCTCATTAGTTCTACCTATTCCTGTTCATTTTCCGCAGAAATTGCAAACTGGGCCAAACAGGAGGTTAAAAGCACTGACTCTCCAAGTGGGGAGAGTGTTAGTAAAGCGTCTGGAATGTTGCACCCGAGTACCAGGGGACGAAACCTGAGACACATTTGAACACGTTTCCCGATCACATGGTGGATCATACTCTGGGTTCCAGATGCATGTTTTAGCTGAAGGAAGAATCCCTTAAACCTGGAGAGTTGAGACCCATGGAATGGGTACCATGCAATATGACTTCAAAGGTTGTGCATTTGCTCACCGAAAATCACCAATCTTATCACTGCTGCGTTTATGCCGCTGTACACATGCTTGATTCTCTTTCAGAGACATAGAAATCCATAGGTTTTAAGATACTTAGTAGTCAGGTATATTCTTAGGCGTTTAATATGGGGTGTAGAGTCCACTTCGTTGAGCAAGGAGTAGCTCTAGTCTATTACGTATTTGGCTTATGGAACGGTATCTGTGCTAATTTCAATCTGTGGTTTTATGCAGCACCCCAACTCACCTTTCCCCTTAAGCAAGCATAAGTTGGTTTTCTACATTTGAGACCCTGTTCTGTTTTGTAATTCAGTTTCTGTGTAGCCAAGTTTACATTCCGTGTAGTCGTGATATCTTATGATGTTTCTTTTTCTGAGTGACTTATTTCACTTAGAATCATCGTACCTGAATCCACTCATTATGCTGCTACGGGCCTGATGACATAGATTTCATTGCTGAGTGATATTGCATTGTACGTAAGTACCACAACTTCTTTATCCATTTTTCACTTTCTGTGATATTGAATTTCTACTATAAACGAGGTTCTTGTAAACAGAGCCGTCCCAAACTTTGGGGTGGCTGTGTCTTTTTGATTTTAATTTTCCTAAGCTATAGGACCATAAGTGGAAGTGCCCTAGGCTCTGTTGCTTTGTTTTTTAGATGTTTCAGGAAACACCATACACTTCTCCAGAGTGGCTGTTGGCAATTTACATCCCGCCCATCAGCATAACAAGGCTCCCACGTCTCCATGGCCTGTCCTGCCTTTCTGGATTTAACATTTTTTCACATGGCACTTTTGACCGGGGGGCAGTGAGACTTCATTGTAGTGCAGATTTCCTTTGCAAGCTTGCTTGGTTGGCCAAAAAGGGCGTATGCGTTTTTTCCTGAATATATTCAGGAAAAAACGCATACGCCCTTTTTGGCCAAGTGCATCATTGTGGACGTTCTGCCTCTTTTCCTATGCTTTACATGCAATTCCAGTCTACCTCCTGAAATCAGTTTCCTGCAATTCTGCCCCGCTTTCAAGTCCTCTTGGCAGCCTTACTTCAATATATTTTTGGACGATAGCTGTCATTTATAACTCTGCAGGTTTGTGAATTACAGTGCCCCTGAGCTCCTTTCTTCAACTCGCTTTCTTGTGAGCTGGCCGCAACACTGCAGCCTTGCTTCAGGCCCTAGTGTGTTTCCGGCATGACACACTGAGACTTTGGTTAAGTCCTCTTCCTGGTGGGAAATGAGAGTAAAATTTGCCCGTCCAGACACCTCCATCTAGTCTCTCATTGGTTCTCCCTATTCCTGTTCATTTTCCAAAGAAATTGCAAACTGGGCCAAAGAGGAGCTTAAAGGCACTGACTCTCCAAGTGGGGAGAGTGTTAGTAAAGCGTCTGGAATGTTGCACCCGAATACCAGGGGACGAAAACTGAGACACATTTGAACACGTTTCGCGATCACACGGTGGATCATACTCTGGGTTCCACATGCATGTTTTAGCTGAAGGAAGAATCCCTTAAACCTGGAGAGTTGAGACCCATGGAATGGGTACCATGCAATATGACTTCAAAGGGTCTGCATTTGCTCACCGAACCTCACCAATCCTATCACTGCTGCGTTTATGCCGCTGTACACATGCTTGATTCTCTTTTGGAGACATATAAATCCATAGGTTTTAAGATTCTTACTAGTCAGTTATATTCTTAGGCGTTTAATATGGGGCGTTGACTCCACTTCGTTGAGGAAGGAGTAGCTCTTGTCTATTACATATTTGGCTTATGGAACGGTATCTGGCTAATTTCAATCTCTGGTTTTATGCAGCACCCCAACTCACCTTTCTCCTTAAGCAAGCATAAGTTGGTTTTCTACATTTGAGACACTGTTCTGTTTTGTAATTCAGTTCCTGTGTAGCCAAGTTTACATTCCGTGTAGTAGTGATAACTTATGATGTTTCTTTTTCTGAGTGACTTATTTCACTTAGAATAATCGTACCTGAATCCACTCATTATGCTGCTACGGGCCTGATGACATAGATTTCATTGCTGAGTGATATTGCATTGTACGTAAGTACCACAACTTCTTTATCCATTTTTCGCTTTCTGTGATATTGAACTTGTACCGTAAACGAGGTTCTTGTAAACACAGCTGTCCCAAACTTTGGGGTGGCTGTGTCTTTTTTATTTTAATTTCCCTAAGCTATAGGACCATAAGTGGAAGTGCCCTAGGCTCTGTTGCTTTGTTTTTTAGATGTTTCAGGAAACACCATACACTTCTCCAGAGTGGCTGTTGGCAATTTACATCCCGCCCATCAGCATAACAAGGCTCCCAGTTCTCCATGGCCTGTCCTGCCTTTCTGGATTTTACACTTTTTTCAGATGGCCCTTTTGACCGGGGGGCAGTGCGACTTCATTGTAGTGCAGATTTCCTTTGCAAGCTTGCTTGGTTGGCCAAAAAGGGCGTATGCGTTTTTTCCTGAGTATACTCAGGAAAAAACGCATACGCCCTTTTTGGCCAAGTGCATCATTGTGGACGTTCTGCCTCTTTTCCTATGCTTTACATGCAATTCCAGTCTACCTCCTGAAATCGGTTTCCTGCAATTCTGCCCCGCTTTCAAGTCCTCTTGGCAGCCTTACTTCAATATATTTTTGGACGATAGCTGTCATTTATAACTCTGCAGGTTTGTGAATTACAGTGCCCCTGAGCTCCTTTCTTCAACTCGCTTTCTTGTGAGCTGGCCGCAACACCGCAGCATTGCTTCAGGCCCTAGTGTGGTTCCGGCATGGCACGTTGAGCCTTTGGTTAATTCCTCTTCCTGGTGGGAAATGAGAGTTAAATTTGCCCGTCCAGACACCTCCAGCTAGTCTCTCATTGGTTCTCCCTATTCCTGTTCATTTTCCGCAGAAATTGCAAACTGGGCCAAACAGGAGGTTAAAGGCACTGACTCTCCAAGTGGGAAGAGTGTTAGTAAAGCGTCTGGAATGTTGCACACGAGTACCAGGGGACGAAACCTGAGACACATTTCAACACGTTTCCCGATCACACGGTGGATCATACTCTGGGTTCCACATGCATGTTTTAGCTGAAGGAAGAATCCCTTAAACCTGGAGAGTTGAGACCCATGGAATGGGTACCATGCAATATGACTTCAAAGGGTCTGCATTTGCTCACCGAACCTCACCAATCCTATCACTGCTGCGTTTATGCCACTGTACACACCCTTGATTCTCTTTCGGAGACATAGAAATCCATAGGTTTTAAGATACTTACTAGTCAGCTATATTCTTAGGCAGTTAATATGTGGTGTAGAGTCCACTTCATTGAGCAAGGAGTAACTCTTGTCTATTACATATTTGGCTTATGGAACGGTATCTGTGCTAATTTCAATCTCTGGTTTTATGCAGCACCCCAACTCACCTTTCCCCTTAAGCAAGCATAAGTTGGTTTTCTACATTTGAGACCCTGTTCTGTTTTGTAATTCAGTTCCTGTGTAGCCAAGTTTACATTCCGTGTAGTAGTGATATCTTATGATGTTTCTTTTTCTGTGTGACTTATTTCACTTAGAATCATCGTACCTGAATGCACTCATTATGCTGCTACGGGCCTGATGACATAGATTTCATTGCTGAGTGATATTGCATTGTACGTAAGTACCATAACTTCTTTATCCATTTTTCGCTTTCTGTGATATTGAACTTGTACCGTAAACGAGGTTCTTGTAAACTCAGCTGTCCCAAACTTTGGGGTGGCTGTGTCTTTTTTATTTTAATTTCCCTAAGCTATAGGACCATAAGTGGAAGTGCCCTAGGCTCTGTTGCTTTGTTTTTTAGATGTTTCAGGAAACACCATACACTTCTCCAGAGTGGCTGTTGGCAATTTACATCCCGCCCATCAGCATAACAAGGCTCCCAGTTCTCCATGGCCTGTCCTGCCTTTCTGGATTTTACACTTTTTTCAGATGGCCCTTTTGACCGGGGGGCAGTGCGACTTCATTGTAGTGCAGATTGCCTTTGCAAGCTTGCTTGGTTGGCCAAAAAGGGCGTATGCGTTTTTTCCTGAATATACTCAGGAAAAAACGCATACGCCCTTTTTGGCCAAGTGCATCATTGTGGACGTTCTGCATCTTTTCCTATGCTTTACATGCAATTCCAGTCTACCTCCTGAAATCGGTTTCCTGCAATTCTGCCCCACTTTCAAGTCCTCTTGGCAGCCTTACTTCAATATATTTTTGGACGATAGCTGTCATTTATAACTCTGCAGGTTTGTGAATTACAGTGCCCCTGAGCTCCTTTCTTCAACTCGCTTTCTTGTGAGCTGGCCGCAACACCGCAGCATTGCTTCAGGCCCTAGTGTGGTTCCGGCATGGCACGCTGAGCCTTTGGTTAATTCCTCTTCCTGGTGGGAAATGAGAGTAAAATTTGCCCGTCCAGACACCTCCAGCTAGTCTCTCATTGGTTCTCCCTATTCCTGTTCATTTTCCGCAGAAATTGCAAACTGGGCCAAACAGGAAGTTAAAGGCACTGACTCTCCAAGTGGGGAGAGTGTTAGTAAAGCGTCTGGAATGTTGCCCCCGAGTACCAGGGGACGAAACCTGAGACACATTTGAACACGTTTCCCGATCACACGGTGGATCATACTCTGGGTTCCACATGCATGTTTTAGCTGAAGGAAGAATCCCTTAAACCTGGAGAGTTGAGACCCATGGAATGGGTACCATGCAATATGACCTCAAAGGGTCTGCATTTGCTCACCGAACCTCACCAATCCTATCACTGCTGCATTTATGCCGCTGTACACACGCTTGATTCTCTTTCGGAGACATAGAAATCCATACATTTTAAGATTTTTACTAGGCAGGTATATTCTTAGGCGTTTAATATGCGGTGTTGTGTCCTCTTCGTTGAGCAAGGAGTAGTTCTTGTCTATTACATATTTGGCTTATGGAACGGTATCTGTGCTAATTTCAATCTCTGGTTTTATGCAGCACCCCAACTCACCTTTCTCCTTAAGCAAGCATAAGTTGGTTTTCTACATTTCAGACCCTGTTCTGTTTTGTAATTCAGTTCCTGGGTAGCCAAGATTACATTCCATGTATTAGTGATAACTTATGATGTTTCTTTTTCTGTGTGACTTATTTCACTTAGAATCATCGTACCTGAATCCACTCATTATGCTGCTACGGGCCTGATGACATAGATTTCTTTGTTGAGTGATATTGCCTTGTACGTAAGTACCACAACTTCTTTATCCATTTTTCACTTTCTGTGATATTGAATTTGTACTGTAAATGACGTTCTTGGAAACAGAGCCATCCCAAACTTTGAGGTGGCTGTGTCTTTTTGATTTTAATTTCCCTAAGCTATAGGACCATAAGTGGAAGTGCCCTAGGCTCTGTTGCTTTGTTTTGTAGATGTTTCAGGAAACACCATACACTTCTCCAGAGTGGCTGTTGGCAATTTACATCCCGCCCATCAGCATAACAAGGCTCCCAGTTCTCCATGGCCTGTCCTGCCTTTCTGGATTTTACACATTTTTCAGATGGCCCTTTTGACCGGGGGGCAGTGAGACTTCATTGTACTGCAGATTTCCTTTGCAAGCTTGCTTGGTTGGCCAAAAAGTGCGTATGCGTTTTGTCCTGAATATATTCAGTAAAAAATGCATACGCCCTTTTTGGACAAGTGCATCATTGTGGACGTTCTGCCTCTTTTCCTATGCTTTACATGCAATTCCAGTCTACCTCCTGAAACCGGTTTCCTGCAATTCTGCCCCGCTTTCAAGTCCTCTTGGCAGCCTTACTTCAATATATTTTTGGACGATAGCTGTCATTTTTAACAATGCAGGTTTGTGAATTACAGTGCCCCTGAGCTCCTTTCTTCAACTCGCTTTCTTGTGAGCTGGCCGCAACACCGCAGGATTGCTTCAGGCCCTAGTGTGGTTCTGGCATGGCACACTGAGCCTTTGGTTAATTCCTCTTCCTGGTGGGAAATGAGAGTTAAATTTGCCCGTCCAGACACCTCCAGCTAGTCTCTCATTGGTTCTCCCTATTCCTGTTCATTTTCCGCAGAAATTGCAAACTGGGCCAAAGAGGAGCTTAAAGGCACTGACTCTCCAAGTGGGGAGAGTGTTAGTAAAGCATCTGGAATGTTGCACCCGAGTACCAGGGGACGAAAACTGAGACACATTTGAACACGTTTCCCGATCACACGGTGGATCATACTCTGGGTTCCACATGCATGTTTTAGCTGAAGGAAGAATCCCTTAAACCTGGAGAGTTGAGACCCATGGAATGGGTACCATGCAATATGACTTCAAAGGGTCTGCATTTGCTCACCGAACCTCACCAATCCTATCACTGCTGCGTTTATGCCGCTGTACACATGCTTGATTCTCTTTTGGAGACATATAAATCCATAGGTTTTAAGATTCTTACTAGTCAGTTATATTCTTAGGCGTTTAATATTGGGCGTTGAGTCCACTTCGTTGAGCAAGGAGTAGCTCTTGTCTATTACATATTTGGCTTATGGAACGGTATCTGGCTAATTTCAATCTCTGGTTTTATGCAGCACCCCAACTCACCTTTCCCCTTAAGCAAGCATAAGTTGGTTTTCTACATTTGAGACCCTGTTCTGTTTTGTAATTCAGTTCCTGTGTAGCCAAGTTTACATTCCGTGTAGTAGTGATATCTTATGATGTTTCTTTTTCTGTGTGACTTATTTCACTTAGAATCATCGTACCTGAATCCACTCATTATGCTGCTATGGGCCTGATGACATAGATTTCATTGCTGAGTGATATTGCATTGTACGTAAGTACCACAACTTCTTTATCCTTTTTTCACTTTCTGTGATATCGAACTTGTACCGTAAAAGAGGTTCTTGTAAACAGAGCCGTCCGAAACTTTCGGGTGGCTGTGTATTTTTGATTTTAATTTCCCTAAGCTAAAGGACCATAAGTGGAAGTGCCCTAGGCTCTGTTGCTTTGGTTTTTAGATGTTTCAGGAAACACCATACACTTCTCCAGAGTGGCTGTTGGCAATTTACATCCCGCCCATCAGCATAACAAGGCTCCCAGTTCTCCATGGCCTGTCCTGCCTTTCTGGATTTTACACTTTTTTCAGATGGCCCTTTTGACCGGGGGGCAGTGAGACTTCATTGTAGTGCAGATTTCCTTTGCAAGCTTGCTTGGTTGGCCAAAAAGGGCGTATGCGTTTTTTCCTGAATATATTCAGGAAAAAACGCATACGCCCTTTTTGGCCAAGTGCGTCATTGTGGACGTTCTGCCTCTTTTCCTATGCTTTACATGCAATTCCAGTCTACCTCCTGAAATCGGTTTCCTGCAATTCTGCCCCGCTTTCAAGTCCTCTTGGCAGCCATACTTCAATATATTTTTGGACTATAGCTGTCATTTATAACTCTGCAGGTTTGTGAATTACAGTGCCCCTGAGCTCCTTTCTTCAACTCGCTTTCTTGTGAGCTGGCCGCAACACCGCAGCATTGCTTCAGGCCCTAGTGTGGTTCCGGCATGGCACGCTGAGCCTTTGGTTAATTCCTCTTCCTGTTGGGAAATGAGAGTTAAATTTGCCTGTCCAGACACCTCCAGCTAGTCTCTCATTGGTTCTCCCTATTCCTGTTCATTTTCCGCAGAAATTGCAAACTGGGCCAAACAGGAGGTTAAAGGCACTGACTCTCCAAGTGGGAAGAGTGTTAGTAAAGCGTCTGGAATGTTGCACACGAGTACCAGGGGACGAAACCTGAGACACATTTGAACACGTTTCCCGATCACACGGTGGATCATACTCTGGGTTCCACATGCATGTTTTAGCTGAAGGAAGAATCCCTTAAACCTGGAGAGTTGAGACCCATGGAATGGGTACCATGCAATATGACTTCAAAGGGTCTGCATTTGCTCACCAAACCTCACCAATCCTATCACTGCTGCGTTTATGCCGCTGTACACACGCTTGATTCTCTTTCGGAGACATAGAAATCCATAGGTTTTAAGATACTTACTAGTCAGCTATATTCTTAGGCGGTTAATATGTGGTGTAGAGTCCACTTCGTTGAGCAAGGAGTAACTCTTGTCTATTACATATTTGGCTTATGGAACGGTATCTGGCTAATTTCAATCTCTGGTTTTATGCAGCACCCCAACTCACCTTTCCCCTTAAGCAAGCATAAGTTGGTTTTCTACATTTGAGACCCTGTTCTGTTTTGTAATTCAGTTCCTGTGTAGCCAAGTTTACATTCCGTGTAGTAGTGATATCTTATGATGTTTCTTTTTCTGTGTGACTTATTTCACTTAGAATCATCGTACCTGAATGCACTCATTATGCTGCTACGGGCCTGATGACATAGATTTCATTGCTGAGTGATATTGCATTGTACGTAAGTACCATAACTTCTTTATCCATTTTTCGCTTTCTGTGATATTGAACTTGTACCGTAAACGAGGTTCTTGTAAACACAGCTGTCCCAAACTTTGGGGTGGCTGTGTCTTTTTTATTTTAATTTCCCTAAGCTATAGGACCATAAGTGGAATTGCCCTAGGCTCTGTTGCTTTGTTTTTTAGATGTTTCAGGAAACACCATACACTTCTCCAGAGTGGCTGTTGGCAATTTACATCCCGCCCATCAGCGTAACAAGGCTCCCAGTTCTCCATGGCCTGTCCTGCCTTTCTGGATTTTACACTTTTTTCAGATGGCCCTTTTGACCGGGGGGCAGTGCGACTTCATTGTAGTGCAGATTTCCTTTGCAAGCTTGCTTGGTTGGCCAAAAAGGGCGTATGCGTTTTTTCCTTAATATACTCAGGAAAAAACGCATACGCCCTTTTTGGCCAAGTGCATCATTGTGGACCTTCTGCCTCTTTTCCTGTGCTTTACATGCAATTCCAGTCTACCTTCTGAAATCGGTTTCCTGCAATTCCGCCCCACTTTCAAGTCCTCTTGGCAGCCTTACTTCAATATATTTTTGGACGATAGCTGTCCTTTATAACTCTGCAGGTTTGTGAATTACAGTGCCCCTGAGCTCCTTTCTTCAACTCGCTTTCTTGTGAGCTGGCCGCAACACCGCAGCATTGCTTCAGGCCCTAGTGTGGTTCCGGCATGGCACGCTGAGCCTTTGGTTAATTCCTCTTCCTGGTGGGAAATGAGAGTTAAATTTGCCCGTCCAGACACCTCCAGCTAGTCTCTCATTGGTTCTCCCTATTCCTGTTCATTTTCCGCAGAAATTGCAAACTGGGCCAAACAGGAAGTTAAAGGCACTGACTCTCCAAGTGGGGAGAGTGTTAGTAAAGCGTCTGGAATGTTGCACCCGAGTACCAGGGGACGAAACCTGAGACACATTTGAACACGTTTCCCGATCACACGGTGGATCATACTCTGGGTTCCACATGCATGTTTTAGCTGAAGGAAGAATCCCTTAAACCTGGAGAGTTGAGACCCATGGAATGGGTACCATGCAATATGACTTCAAAGGGTCTGCATTTGCTCACCGAACCTCACCAATCCTATCACTGCTGCATTTATGCCGCTGTACACACGCTTGATTCTCTTTCGGAGACATAGAAATCCATACGTTTTAAGATTTTTACTAGGCAGGTATATTCATAGGCGTTTAATATGCGGTGTTGTGTCCTCTTCGTTGAGCAAGGAGTAGTTCTTGTCTATTACATATTTTGCTTATGGAACGGTATCTGTGCTAATTTCAATCTCTGGTTTTATGCAGCACCCCAACTCACCTTTCTCCTTAAGCAAGCATAAGTTGGTTTTCTACATTTCAGACCCTGTTCTGTTTTGTAATTCAGTTCCTGGGTAGCCAAGATTACATTCCATGTAGTAGTGATAACTTATGATGTTTCTTTTTCTGTGTGACTTATTTCACTTAGAATCATCGTACCTGAATCCACTCATTATGCTGCTACGGGCCTGATGACATAGATTTCATTGCTGAGTGATATTGCCTTGTACGTAAGTACCAAAACTTCTTTATCCATTTTTCACTTTCTGTGATATTGAATTTGTACTGTAAATGACGTTCTTGGAAACAGAGCCATCCCAAACTTTGAGGTGGCTGTGTCTTTTTGATTTTAATTTCCCTAAGCTATAGGACCATAAGTGGAAGTGCCCTAGGCTCTGTTGCTTTGTTTTGTAGATGTTTCAGGAAACACCATACACTTCTCCAGAGTGGCTGTTGGCAATTTACATCCCGCCCATCAGCATAACAAGGCTCCCAGTTCTCCATGGCCTGTCCTGCCTTTCTGGATTTTACACATTTGTCAGATGGCCCTTTTGACCGGGGGGCAGTGAGACTTCATTGTACTGCAGATTTCCTTTGCAAGCTTGCTTGGTTGGCCAAAAAGTGCGTATGCGTTTTGTCCTGAATATATTCAGTAATAAATGCATACGCTCTTTTTGGACAAGTGCATCATTGTGGACGTTCTGCCTCTTTTCCTATGCTTTACATGCAATTCCAGTCTACCTCCTGAAACCGGTTTCCTGCAATTCTGCCCCGCTTTCAAGTCCTCTTGGCAGCCTTACTTCAATATATTTTTGGACGATAGCTGTCATTTTTAACAATGCAGGTTTGTGAATTACAGTGCCCCTGAGCTCCTTTCTTCAACTCGCTTTCTTGTGAGCTGGCCGCAACACCGCAGGATTGCTTCAGGCCCTAGTGTGGTTCTGGCATGGCACGCTGAGCCTTTGGTTAATTCCTCTTCCTGGTGGGAAATGAGAGTTAAATTTGCCCGTCCAGACACCTCCAGCTAGTCTCTCATTGGTTCTCCCTATTCCTGTTCATTTTCCGCAGAAATTGCAAACTGGGCCAAACAGGAGGTTAAGGGCACTGACTCTCCAAGTGGGGAGAGTGTTAGTAAAGCGTCTGGAATGTTGCACCCGAGTACCAGGGGACGAAAAGTGAGACATTTGAACACGTTTCCCGATCACACGGTGGATCATACTCTGGGTTCCACATGCATGTTTTAGCTTAAGGAAGAATCCTTTAAACCTGGAGAGTTGAGACCCATGGAATGGGTACCATGCAATATGACTTCAAAGGGTCTGCATTGGCTCACCGAACCTCACCAATCCTATCACTGCTGCGCTTATGCCGCTGTACACACGCTTGATTCTCTTTCGGAGACATATAAATCCATAGGTTTTAAGATTCTTACTAGTCAGGTATATTCTTAGGCGTTTAATATGGGGTGTTGTGTCCTCTTCATTGAGCAAGGAGTAGCTCTTCTCTATTACATATTTGGATTATGGAACGGTATCTGTGCTAATTTCAATCTCTGGTTTTATGTAGCACCCCAACTCACCTTTCCCCTTAAGCAAGCATAAGTTGGTTTTCTACATTTGAGACCCTGTTCTGTTTTGTAATTCTGTTCCTGTGTAGCCAAGTTTACATTCCGTGTATTAGTGATATCTTATGATGTTTCTTTTTCTGTGTGACTTATCTCACTTAGAATCATCGTACCTGAATCCACTCATTATGCTGCTATGGGCCTGATGACATAGATTTCATTGCTGAGTGATATTGCATTGTACGTAAGTACCACAACTTCTTTATCCATTTTTCACTTTCTGTGATATTGAATTTGTACTGTAAACGAGGTTCTTGTAAACAGAGCCGTCCCAAATTTTGGGGTGGCTGTGTCTTTTTGATTTTAATTTCCCTAAGCTATAGGACCATAAGTGGAAGCGCCCTAGGCTCTGTTGCTTTGTTTTTTATATGTTTCAGGAAACACCATACACTTCTCCAGAGTGGCTGTTGGCAATTTACATCCCGCCCATCAGCATAACAAGGCTCCCAGTTCTCCATGGCCTGTCCTGCCTTTCTGGATTTTACACTTTTTTCAGATGGCCCTTTTGACCGGGGGGCAGTGAGACTTCATTGTAGTGCAGATTTCCTTTGCAAGCTTGCTTGGTTGGCCAAAAAGTGCGTATGCGTTTTTTCCTGAATATATTCAGGAAAAAACGCATACGCCCTTTTTGGCCAAGTGCATCATTGTGGACGTTCTGCCTCTTTTCCTATGCTTTACATGCAATTCCAGTCTACCTCCTGAAATCGGTTTCCTGCAATTCTGCCCCACTTTCAAGTCCTCTTGGCAGCCTTACTTCAATATATTTTTGGACGATAATTGTCATTTATAACTCTGCAGGTTTGTGAATTACAGTGCCCCTGAGCTCCTTTCTTCAACTCGCTTTCTTGTGAGCTGGCCGCAACACCGCAGGATTGCTTCAGGCCCTAGTGTGGTTCCGGCATGGCACGCTGAGCCTTTGGTTAATTCCTCTTCCTGGTGGGAAATGAGAGTAAAATTTGCCCGTCCAGACACCTCCATCTAGTCTCTCATTGGTTCTCCCTATTCCTGTTCATTTTCCAAAGAAATTGCAAACTGGGCCAAAGAGGAGCTTAAAGGCACTGACTCTCCAAGTGGGGAGAGTTTTAGTAAAGCATCTGGAATGTTGCACCCGAGTACCAGGGGACGAAAACTGAGACACATTTGAACACGTTTCCCGATCACACGGTGGATCATACTCTGGGTTCCACATGCATGTTTTAGCTGAAGGAAGAATCCCTTAAACCTGGAGAGTTGAGACCCATGGAATGGGTACCATGCAATATGACTTCAAAGGGTCTGCATTTGCTCACCGAACCTCAACAATCCTATCACTGCTGCGTTTATGCCGCTGTACACACGCTTGATTCTCTTTTGGAGACATATAAATCCATAGGTTTTAAGATTCTTACTAGTCAGTTATATTCTTAGGCGTTTAATATTGGGCGTTGAGTCCACTTCGTTGAGCAAGGAGTAGCTCTTGTCTATTACATATTTGGCTTATGGAACGGTATCTGGCTAATTTCAATCTCTGGTTTTATTTAGCACCCCAACTCACCTTTCCCCTTAAGCAAGCATAAGTTGGTTTTCTACATTTGAGACCCTGTTCTGTTTTGTAATTCAGTTCCTGTGTAGCCAAGTTTACATTCCGTGTAGTAGTGATATCTTATGATGTTTCTTTTTCTGTGTGACTTATTTCACTTAGAATCATCGTACCTGAATCCACTCATTATGCTGCTACGGGCCTGATGACATAGATTTCATTGCTGAGTGATATTGCATTGTACGTAATTACCATAACTTCTTTATCCATTTTTCGCTTTCTGTGATATTGAACTTGTACCGTAAACGAGGTTCTTGTAAACACAGCTGTCCCAAACTTTGGGGTGGCTGTGTCTTTTTTATTTTAATTTCCCTAATCTATAGGACCATAAGTGGAATTGCCCTAGGCTCTGTTGCTTTGTTTTTTAGATGTTTCAGGAAACACCATACACTTCTCCAGAGTGGCTGTTGGCAATTTACATCCCGCCCATCAGCATAACAAGGCTCCCAGTTCTCCATGGCCTGTCCTGCCTTTCTGGATTTTACACTTTTTTCAGATGGCCCTTTTGACCGGGGGGCAGTGAGACTTCATTGTAGTGCAGATTTCCTTTGCAAGCTTGCTTGGTTGGCCAAAAAGGGCGTATGCGTTTTTTCCTGAATATACTCAGGAAAAAACGCATACGCCCTTTTTGGCCAAGTGCATCATTGTGGACGTTCTGCCTCTTTTCCTATGCTTTACATGCAATGCCAGTCTACCTCCTGAAATCGGTTTCCTGCAATTCTGCCCCACTTTCAAGTCCTCTTGGCAGCCTTACTTCAATATATTTTTGGACGATAGCTGTCATTTATAACTCTGCAGGTTTGTGAATTACAGTGACCCTGAGCTCCTTTCTTCAACTCGCTTTCTTGTGAGCTGGCCGCAACACCGCAGCATTGCTTCAGGCCCTAGTGTGGTTCCGGCATGGCACGCTGAGCCTTTGGTTAATTCCTCTTCCTGGTGGGAAATGAGAGTTAAATTTGCCCGTCCAGACATCTCCAGCTAGTCTCTCATTGGTTCTCCCTATTCCTGTTCATTTTCCGCAGAAATTGCAAACTGGGCTAAACAGGAGGTTAAAGGCACTGACTCTCCAAGTGGGAAGAGTGTTAGTAAAGCGTCTGGAATGTTGCACACGAGTACCAGGGGACGAAACCTGAGACACATTTGAACACGTTTCCCGATCACACGGTGGATCATACTCTGGGTTCCACATGCATGTTTTAGCTGAAGGAAGAATCCCTTAAACCTGGAGAGTTGAGACCCATGGAATGGGTACCATGCAATATGACTTCAAAGGGTCTGCATTTGCTCACCGAACCTCACCAATCCTATCACTGCTGCGTTTATGCCGCTGTACACACGCTTGATTCTCTTTCGGAGACATAGAAATCCATAGGTTTTAAGATACTTACTAGTCAGCTATATTCTTAGGCGGTTAATATGTGGTGTAGAGTCCACTTCGTTGAGCAAGGAGTAACTCTTGTCTATTACATATTTGGCTTATGGAACGGTATCTGTGCTAATTTCAATCTCTGGTTTTATGCAGCACCCCAACTCACCTTTCCCCTTAAGCAAGCATAAGTTGGTTTTCTACATTTGAGACCCTGTTCTGTTTTGTAATTCAGTTCCTGTGTAGCCAAGTTTACATTCCGTGTAGTAGTGATATCTTATGATGTTTCTTTTTCTGTGTGACTTATTTCACTTAGAATCATCGTACCTGAATCCACTCATTATGCTGCTACGGGCCTGATGACATAGATTTCATTGCTGAGTGATATTGCATTGTACGTAATTACCATAACTTCTTTATCCATTTTTCGCTTTCTGTGATATTGAACTTGTACCGTAAACGAGGTTCTTGTAAACACAGCTGTCCCAAACTTTGGGGTGGCTGTGTCTTTTTTATTTTAATTTCCCTAAGCTATAGGACCATAAGTGGAATTGCCCTAGGCTCTGTTGCTTTGTTTTTTAGATGTTTCAGGAAACACCATACACTTCTCCAGAGTGGCTGTTGGCAATTTACATCCCGCCCATCAGCATAACAAGGCTCCCAGTTCTCCATGGCCTGTCCTGCCTTTCTGGATTTTACACTTTTTTCAGATGGCCCTTTTGACCGGGGGGCAGTGAGACTTCATTGTAGTGCAGATTTCCTTTGCAAGCTTGCTTGGTTGGCCAAAAAGGGCGTATGCGTTTTTTCCTGAATATATTCAGGAAAAAACGCATACGCCCTTTTTGGCCAAGTGCATCATTGTGGACGTTCTGCCTCTTTTCCTATGCTTTACATGCAATTCCAGTCTACCTCCTGAAATCGGTTTCCTGCAATTCTGCCCCACTTTCAAGTCCTCTTGGCAGCCTTACTTCAATATATTTTTGGACGATAGCTGTCATTTATAACTCTGCAGGTTTGTGAATTACAGTGACCCTGAGCTCCTTTCTTCAACTCGCTTTCTTGTGAGCTGGCCGCAACACCGCAGCATTGCTTCAGGCCCTAGTGTGATTCCGGCATGGCACGCTGAGCCTTTGGTTAATTCCTCTTCCTGGTGGGAAATGAGAGTTAAATTTGCCCGTCCAGACACCTCCAGCTAGTCTCTCATTGGTTCTCCCTATTCCTGTTCATTTTCCGCAGAAATTGCAAACTGGGCCAAACAGGAGGTTAAAGGCAATGACTCTCCAAGTGGGGAGAGTGTTAGTAAAGCGTCTGGAATGTTGCACCCGAGTACCAGGGTACGAAACCTGAGACACATTTGAACACGTTTCCCGATCACACGGTGGATCATACTCCGGGTTCCACATGCATGTTTTAGCTGAAGGAAGAATCCCTTAAACCTGGAGAGTTGAGACCCATGGAATGGGTACCATGCAATATGACTTCAAAGGGTCTGCATTTGCTCACCGAACCTCACCAATCCTATCACTGCTGCGTTTATGCCGCTGTACACACGCTTGATTCTCTTTCGGAGTCATAGAAATCCATAGGTTTTAAAATACTTACTAGTCAGCTATATTCTTAGGCGTTTAATATGGGGTGTAGAGTCCACTTGGTTGAGCAAGGAGTAGCTCTTGTCTATTACATATTTGGCTTATGGAACGGTATCTGTGCTAATTTCAATCTCTGGTTTTATGCAGCACCCCAACTCACCTTTCCCCTTAAGCAAGCATAAGTTGGTTTTCTACATTTGAGACCCTGTTCTGTTTTGTAATTCAGTTCCTGTGTAGGAAAGTTTACATTCCGTGTAGTAGTGATATCTTATGATGTTTCTTTTTCTGTGTGACTTATTTCACTTAGAATCATCGTACCTGTATCCACTCATTATGCTGCTACGGGCCTGATGACATAGATTTCATTGCTGAGTGATATTGCATTGTACGTAAGTACCACAAATTCTTTATCCATTTTTCGCTTTCTGTGATATTGAATTTCTACTGTAAACGAGGTTCTTGTAAACAGAGCCGTCCCAAACTTTGGGGTGGCTGTGTCTTTTTGATTTTAATTTCCCTAAGCTATAGGACCATAAGTGGAAGTGCCCTAGGCTCTGTTGCTTTGTTTTTTAGATGTTTCAGGAAACACCATACACTTCTCCAGAGTGGCTGTTGGCAATTTACATCCCGCCCATCAGCATAACAAGGCTCCCAGTTCTCCATGGCCTGTCCTGCCTTTCTGGATTTTACACTTTTTTCAGATGGCCCTTTTGACTGGGTGTGAGTGAGACTTCATTGTAGTGCAGATTTCCTTTGCAAGCTTGCTTGGTTGGCCAAAAAGGGCGTATGCGTTTTTTCTTGAATATATTCAGGAAAAAGCTCATACGCCCTTTTTGGCCAAGTGCATCATTGTGGACGTTCTGCCTCTTTTCCTATGCTTTACATGCAATTCCAGTCTACCTCCTGAAATCAGTTTCCTGCAATTCTGCCCCGCTTTCAATTCCTCTTGGCAGCCTTACTTCAATATATTTTTGGACGATAGCTGTCATTTATAACTCTGCAGGTTTGTGAATTACAGTGCCCCTGAGCTCCTTTCTTCAACTCGCTTTCTTGTGAGCTGGCCGCAACACCGCAGCATTGCTTCAGGCCCTAGTGTGGTTCTGGCATGGCACGCTGAGCCTTTGGTTAATTCCTCTTCCTGGTGGGAAATGAGAGTTAAATTTTCCCGTCCAGACACCTCCAGCTAGTCTCTCATTGGTTCTCCCTATTCCTGTTGATTTTCCGCAGAAATTGCAAACTGGGCCAAACAGGAGGTTAAAGGCACTGACTGTCTAAGTGGGGAGAGTGTTAGTAAAGCGTCTGGAATGTTGCACCCGAGTACCAGCGGACGAAACCTGAGACACATTTGAACACGTTTCCCGATCACACGGTGGATCATACTCTGGGTTCCACATGCATGTTTTAGCTGAAGGAAGAATCCCTTAAACCTGGAGAGTTGAGACCCATGGAATGGGTACCATGCAATATGACCTCCAAGGGTCTGCATTTGCTCACCGAACCTCACCAATCCTATCACTGCTGCGCTTATGCAACTGTACACACGTTTGATTCTCTTTCGGAGACATATAAATCCATAGGTTTTAAGATTCTTACTAGTCATGTATATTCTTAGGCGTTTAATATGGGGTGTTGTGTCCTCTTCGTTGAGCAAGGAGTAGCTCTTGTCTATTACATATTTGGCTTATGGAACGGTATCTGTGCTAATTTCAATCTCTGGTTTTATGCAGCACCCCAACTCACCTTTCCCCTTAAGCAAGCATAAGTTGGTTTTCTACATTTGAGACCCTGTTCTGTTTTGTAATTCAGTTCCTGTGTAGCCAAGTTTACATTCCGTGTAGTAGTGATATCTTATGATGTTTCTTTTTCTGTGTGACTTATTTCACTTAGAATCATCGTACCTGAATCCACTCATTATGCTGCTATGGGCCTGATGACATAGATTTAATTGCTGAGTGATATTGCATTGTACGTAAGTACCACAACTTCTTTATCCATTTTTCGCTTTCTGTGATATTGAACTTGTACCGTAAACGAGGTTCTTGTAAACACAGCTGTCCCAAACTTTGGGGTGGCTGTGTCTTTTTGATTTTAATTTCCCTAAGCTATAGGACCATAAGTGGAATTGCCCTAGGCTCTGTTGCTTTGTTTTTTAGATGTTTCAGGAAACACCATACACTTCTCCAGAGTGGCTGTTGGCAATTTACATCCCGCCCATCAGCATAACAAGGCTCCCAGTTCTCCATGGCCTGTCCTACCTTTCTGGATTTTACACTTTTTTCAGATGGCCCTTTTGACCGGGGGGCAGTGAGACTTCATTGTAGTGCAGATTTCCTTTGCAAGCTTGCTTGGTTGGCCCAAAAGGGCGTATGCGTTTTTTCCTGAATATATTCACGAAAAAACGCATACGCCCTTTTTGGCCAAGTGCATCATTGTGGACGTTCTGACTCTTTTCCTATGCTTTACATGCAATTCTAGTCTACCTCCTGAAATCGGTTTCCTGCAATTCTGCCTCGCTTTCAAGTCCTCTTGGCAGCCTTACTTCAATATGTTTTTGGACGATAGGTGTCATTTATAACTCTGCAGGTTTGTGAATTACAGTGCCCCTGAGCTCCTTTCTTCAACTCGCTTTCTTGTGAGCTGGCCGCAACACCGCAGCATTGCTTCAGGCCCTAGTGTGGTTCCGGCATGGCACGCTGAGCCTTTGGTTAATTCCTCTTCCTGGTGGGAAATGAGAGTTAAATTTGCCCGTCCAGACACCTCCAGCTAGTCTCTCATTGGTTCTCCCTATTCCTGTTCATTTTCCGCAGAAATTGCAAACTGGGCCAAACAGGAGGTTAAAGGCACTGACTCTCCCAGTGGGGAGAGTGTTAGTAAAGCGTCTGGAATGTTGCACCCGAGTACCAGGGTACGAAACCTGAGACACATTTGAACACGTTTCCCGATCACACGTTGGATCATACTCTGGGTTCCACATGCATGTTTTAGCTGAAGGAAGAATCCCTTAAACCTGGAGAGTTGAGACCCATGGAATGGGTACCATGCAATATGACTTCAAAGGGTCTGCATTTGCTCACCGAACCTCACCAATCCTATCACTGCTGCGTTTATGCCGCTGTACACACGCTTGATTCTCTTTCGGAGTCATAGAAATCCATAGGTTTTAAGATACTTACTAGTCAGCTATATTCTTAGGCGTTTAATATGGGGTGTAGAGTCCACTTCGTTGAGCAAGGAGTAACTATTGTCTATTACATATTTGGCTTATGGAACGGTATCTGTGCTAATTTCAATCTCTGGTTTTATGCAGCACCCCAACTCACCTTTCCCCTTAAGCAAGCATAAGTTGGTTTTCTACATTTGAGACCCTGTTCTGTTTTGTAATTCAGTTCCTGTGTAGCCAAGTTTACATTCCGTGTAGTAGTGATATCTTATGATGTTTCTTTTTCTGTGTGACTTATTTCACTTAGAATCATCGTACCTGAATGCACTCATTATGCTGCTACGGGCCTGATGACATAGATTTCATTGCTGAGTGATATTGCATTGTACGTAAGTACCACAACTTCTTTATCCATTTTTCACTTTCTGTGATATTGAATTTCTACTGTAAACGAGGTTCTTGTAAACAGAGCCATCCCAAACTTTGGGGTGGCTGTGTCTTTTTGATTTTAATTTCCCTAAGCTATACGACTATAAGTGGAAGTGCCTTAGGCTCTGTTGCTTTGTTTTTTAGATGTTTCAGGAAACACCATACACTTCTCCAGAGTGGCTGTTGGCAATTTACATCCCGCCCATCAGCATAACAAGGCTCCCACGTCTCCATGGCCTGTCCTGCCTTTCTGGATTTTACACATTTTTCAGATGGCCCTTTTGACAGGGGGTGAGTGACACTTCATTGTAGTGCAGATTTCCTTTGCAAGCTTGCTTGGTTGGCCAAAAAGTGCGTATGCGTTTTTTCCTGAATATATTCAGGAAAAAACGCATACGCCCTTTTTGGCCAAGTGCATCATTGTGGACGTTCTGCCTCTTTTCCTATGCTTTACATGCAATTCCAGTCTACCTCCTGAAATCGGTTTCCTGCAATTCTGCCCCGCTTTCAAGTCCTCTTGGCAGCCTTACTTCAATATATTTTTGGACGATAGCTGTCATTTATAACTCTGCAGGTTTGTGAATTACAGTGCCCCTGAGCTCCTTTCTTCAACTCGCTTTCTTGTGAGCTGGCCGCAACTCCGCAGGATTGCTTCAGGCCTTAGTGTGGTTCCGGCATGGCACACTGAGCCTTTGGTTAATTCCTCTTCCTGGTGGGAAATGAGAGTTAAATTTGCCCGTCCAGACACCTCCAGCTAGTCTCTCATTGTTTCTCCCTATTCCTGTTCATTTTCCACAGAAATGGCAAACTGGGCCAAACAGGAGGTTAAAGGCACTGACTCTCCAAGTGGGGAGAGTGTAGTAAAGTGACTGGAATGTTGCACCCGAGTACCAGGGGACGAAAACTGAGACACATTTTAACACGTTTCCCGATCACACGTTGGATCATACTCTGGGTTCCACATACATGTTTTAGCTGAAGGAAGAATCCCTTAAACCTGGAGAGTTGAGACCCATGGAATGGGTACCATGCAATATGACTTCAAAGGTCTGCATTGGCTCACCGAACCTCACCAATCCTATCACTGCTGCGTTTATGCCACTGTACACATGCTTGATTCTCTTTCGGAGACATAGAAATCCATAGGTTTTAAGATTCTTACTAGTCAGGTATATTCTTAGGCGTTTAATATGGGGTGTAGAGTCCACTTTGTTGAGCAAGGAGTAGCTCTTGTCTATTACATATTTGGCTTATGGAACGGTATCTGTGCTAATTTCAATCTCTGGTTTTATGCAGCACCCCAACTCACCTTTCCCCTTAAGCAAGCATAAGTTGGTTTTCTACATTTGAGACCCTGTTCTGTTTTGTAATTCAGTTCCTGTGTAGCCAAGTTTACATTCCGTGTAGTAGTGATATCTTATGATGTTTCTTTTTCTGTGTGACTTATTTCACTTAGAATCATCGTACCTGAATCCACTCATTATGCTGCTACGGGCCTGATGACATAGATTTCATTGCTGAGTGATATTGCATTGTACGTAAGTACCACAAATTCTTTATCCATTTTTCACTTTCTGTGATATTGAATTTCTACTGTAAACGAGGTTCTTGTAAACAGAGCCTTCCCAAACTTTGGGGTGGCTGTGTCTTTTTGATTTTAATTTCCCTAAGCTATAGGACCATAAGTGGAAGTGCCCTAGGCTCTGTTGCTTTGTTTTTTAGATGTTTCAGGAAACAACATACACTTCTCCAGAGTGGCTGTTGGCAATTTACATCCCGCCCATCAGCATAACAAGGCTCCCAGTTCTCCATGGCCTGTCCTGCCTTTCTGGATTTTATACTTTTTTCAGATGGCCCTTTTGACCGGGGGGCAGTGAGACTTCATTGTACTGCAGATTTCCTTTGCAAGCTTGCTTGGTTGGCCAAAAAGGGCGTATGCGTTTTTTCCTGAATATATTCAGGAAAAAACGCATACGCCCTTTTTGGCCAAGTGCATCATTGTGGACGTTCTGCCTCTTTTCCTATGCTTTACATGCAATTCCAGTCTACCTCCTGAAATCGGATTCCTGCTATTCTGCCCCGCTTTCGAGTCCTCTTGGCAGCCTTACTTCAATATATTTTTGGACGATAGCTGTCATTTATAACTCTGCAGGTTTGTGAATTACAGTGCCCCTGAGCTCCTTTCTTCAACTCGCTTTCTTGTGAGCTGGCTGCAACACCGCAGGATTGCTTCAGGCCCTAGTGTCGTTCCGGTATGGCACGCTGAGCCTTTGGTTAATTCCTCTTCCTGGTGGGAAATGAGAGTTAAATTTGCCCGTCCAGACACCTCCAGCTAGTCTCTCATTGGTTCTCCCTATTCCTGTTCATTTTCCGCAGAAATTGCAAACTGGGCCAAACAGGAGGTTAAAGGCACTGACTCTCCAATTGGGGAGAGTTTTAGTAAAGCGTCTGGAATGTTGCACCCGAGTACCAGGGGACAAAAACTGAGACACATTTGAACACGTTTCCCGATCACACGGTGGATCATACTCTGGGTTCCACATGCATGTTTTAGCTGAAGGAAGAATCCCTTAAACCTGGAGAGTTGAGACCCATGGAATGGGTCCCATTCAATATGACTTCAAAGGTTCTGCATTGGCTCACCGAACCTCACCAATCCTATCACTGCTGCGCTTATGCCACTGTACACAAACTTGATTCTCTTTCG
This sequence comes from Pseudorca crassidens, assembly GCF_039906515.1. NCBI lineage: Eukaryota > Metazoa > Chordata > Mammalia > Artiodactyla > Delphinidae > Pseudorca > Pseudorca crassidens. The sequence continues at coordinate 164,349,686 of NC_090296.1, forward strand.
GAGACATATAAATCCATAGATTTTAAGATTCTTACTAGTCAGGTATATTCTTAGACGTTTAATATGGGGTGTTGAGTCCTCTTCGTTGAGCAAGGAGTAGCTCTTGTCTATTACATATTTGGCTTATGGAACGGTATCTGTGCTAATTTCAATCTCTGGTTTTATGCAGCACCCCAACTCACCTTTCCCCTTAAGCAAGCATAAGTTGGTTTTCTACATTTGAGACCTTGTTCTCTTTTGTAATTCAGTTCCTGTGTAGCCAAGTTTACATTCCGTGTATTAGTGATATCTTATGATGTTTCTTTTTCTGTGTGACTTATCTCACTTAGAATCATCGTACCTGAATCCACTCATTATGCTGCTATGGGCCTGATGACATAGATTTCATTGCTGAGTGATATTGCATTGTACGTAAGTACCACAACTTCTTTATCCATTTTTCGCTTTCTGTGATATTGAACTTGTACCGTAAACGAGGTTCTTGTAAACAGAGCCGTCCCAAACTTTGGGGTGGCTGTGTCTTTTTGATTTTAATTTCCCTAAGCTATAGGACCATAAGTGGAAGTGCCCTAGGCTCTGTTGCTTTGTTTTTTAGATGTTTCAGGAAACACCATACACTTCTCCAGAGTGGCTATTGGCAATTTACATCCCGCCCATCAGCATAACAAGGCTCCCAGTTCTCCATGGCCTGTCCTGCCTTTCTGGATTTTATACTTTTTTCAGATGGCCCTTTTGACCGGGGGGCAGTGAGACTTCATTGTAGTGCAGATTTCCTTTGCAAGCTTGCTTGGTTGGCCAAAAAGGGCGTATGCGTTTTTTCCTGAATATATTCAGGAAAAAACGCATACGCCCTTTTTGGCCAAGTGCATCATTGTGGACGTTCTGCCTCTTTTCCTATGCTTTACATGCAATTCCAGTCTACCTCCTGAAATCGGTTTCCTGCAATCCTGCCCCGCTTTCAAGTCCTCTTGGCAGCCTTACTTCAATATATTTTTGGACGATAGCTGTCATTTTTAACTCTGCAGGTTTGTGAATTACAGTGCCCCTGAGCTCCTTTCTTCAACTCACTTTCTTGTGAGCTGGCCGCAACACCGCAGGATTGCTTCAGGCCCTAGTGTGGTTCCGGCATGGCACGCTGAGCCTTTGGTTAATTCCTCTTCCTGGTGGGAAATGAGAGTTAAATTTCCCCATCCAGACACCTCCAGCTAGTCTCTCATTGGTTCTCCCTATTCCTGTTCATTTTCCGCAGAAATTGCAAACTGGGCCAAACAGGAGGTTAAAGGCACTGACTCTCCAAGTGGGGAGAGTGTTAGTAAAGCGTCTGGAATGTTGCACCCGAGTACCAGGGGAGAAAAACTGAGACACATTTGAACACGTTTCCCGATCACACGGTGGATCATACTCTGGGTTCCACATGCATGTTTTAGCTGAAGGAAGAATCCCTTAAACCTGGAGAGTTGAGACCCATGGAATGGGTACCATGCAATATGACTTCAAAGGGTCTGCATTGGCTCACCGAACCTCACCAATCCTATTACTGCTGCATTTATGCCTCTGTAGACACGCTTGATTCTCTTTCGGAGACATATAAATCCATAGATTTTAAGATTCTTACTAGTCAGGTATATTCTTAGACGTTTAACATGGGGTGTTGAGTCCTCTTCGTTGAGCAAGGAGTAGCTCTTGTCTATTACATATTTGGCTTATGGAACGGTATCTGTGCTAATTTCAATCTCTGGTTTTATGCAGCACCCCAACTCACCTTTCCCCTTAAGCAAGCATAAGTTGGTTTTCTACATTTGAGACCTTGTTCTGTTTTGTAATTCAGTTCCTGTGTAGCCAAGTTTACATTCCGTGTATTAGTGATATCTTATGATGTTTCTTTTTCTGTGTGACTTATCTCACTTAGAATCATCGTACCTGAATCCACTCATTATGCTGCTATGGGCCTGATGACATAGATTTCATTGCTGAGTGATATTGCATTGTACGTAAGTACTACAACTTCTTTATCCATTTTTCGCTTTCTGTGATATTGAACTTGTACCGTAAACGAGGTTCTTGTAAACAGAGCCGTCCCAAACTTTGGGGTGGCTGTGTCTTTTTGATTTTAATTTCCCTAAGCTATACGACCATAAGTGGAAGTGCCCTAGGCTCTGTTGCTTTGTTTTTTAGATGTTTCAGGAAACACCATACACTTCTCCAGAGTGGCTGTTGGCAATTTACATCCCGCCCATCAGCATAACAAGGCTCCCAGTTCTCCATGAGCTGTCCTGCCTTTCTGGATTTTACACTTTTTTCAGATGCCCCTTTTGACTGGGGGGCAGTGAGACTTCATTGTACTGCAGATTTCTTTGCAAGCTTGCTTGGTTGGCCAAAAAGGGCGTATGCGTTTTTTCCTGAATATATTCAGGAAAAAACGCATACGCCCTTTTTGGCCAAGTGCATCATTGTGGACGTTCTGCCTCTTTTCCTATGCTTTACATGCAATTCCAGTCTACCTCCTGAAATAGGTTTCCTGCAATTCTGCCCCGCATTCAAGTCCTCTTGGCAGCCTTACTTCAATATATTTTTGGACGATAGCTGTCATTTTTAACTCTGCAGGTTTGTGTATTACAGTGACCCTGAGCTGCTTTCTTCAACTCGCTTTCTTGTGAGCTGGCCGCAACACCGCAGGATTGCTTCAGGCCCTAGTGTGGTTCCGGCATGGCACGCTGAGCCTTTGGTTAATTCCTCTTCCTGGTGGGAAATGAGAGTTAAATTTGCCCATCCAGACACCTCCAGCTAGTCTCTCATTGGTTCTCCCTATTTCTGTTCATTTTCCGCAGAAATTGCAAACTGGGCCAAACAGGAGGTTAAAGGCACTGTCTCTCCAAGTGGGGAGAGTGTTAGTAAAGCGTCTGGAATGTTGCACCCGAGTACCAGGGGACGAAACCTGAGACACATTTGAACACGTTTCCCGATCACACGGTGGATCATACTCTGGGTTCCACATGCATGTTTTAGCTGAAGGAAGAATCCCTTAAACCTGGAGAGTTGAGACCCATGGAATGGCTACCATGCAATATGACTTCAAAGGGTCTGCATTTGCTCATCAAACCTCACCAATCCTATCACTGCTGCGTTTATGCCGCTGTACACATGCTTGATTCTCTTTTGGAGACATATAAATCCATAGGTTTTAAGATTCTTACTAGTCAGGTATATTCTTAGACGTTTAATATGGGGTGTTGAGTCCACTTCGTTGAGCAAGGAGTAGCTCTTGTCTATTACATATTTGGCTTATGGAACGGTATCTGTGCTAATTTCAATCTCTGGTTTTATGCAGCACCCCAACTCACCTTTCCCCTTAAGCAAGCATAAGTTGGTTTTCTACATTTGAGATCCTGTTCTGTTTTGTAATTCAGTTCCTGTGTAGCCAAGTTTACATTCCATGTATTAGTGATATCTTATGATGTTTCTTTTTCTGTGTGACTTATCTCACTTAGAATCATCGTACCTGAATCCACTCATTATGCTGCTACGGGCCTGATGACATAGATTTCATTCCTGAGTGATATTGCATTGTACGTAAGTACCACAACTTCTTTATCCATTTTTCGCTTTCTGTGATATTGAACTTGTACCATAAACGAGGTTCTTGTAAACAGAGCCGTCCCAAACTTTGGGGTGGCTGTGTCTTTTTGATTTTAATTTCCTTAAGCTATAGGACCATAAGTGGAAGTGCCCTAGGCTCTGTTGCTTTGTTTTTTAGATGTTTCAGGAAACACCATACACTTCTCCAGAGTGGCTGTTGGCAATTTACATCCCGCCCATCAGCATAACAAGGCTCGCAGTTCTCCATGGCCTGTCCGGCCTTTCTGGATTTTACACTTTTTTCAGATGGCCCTTTTGACCGGGGGGCAGTGAGACTTCATTGTACTGCAGATTTCCTTTGCAAGCTTGCTTGGTTGGCCAAAAAGGGCGTATGCGTTTTTTCCTGAATATATTCAGGAAAAAACGCATATGCCCTTTTTGGCCAAGTGCATCATTGTGGACGTTCTGCCTCTTTTCCTATGCTTTACATGCAATTCCAGTCTACCTCCTGAAATCGGATTCCTGCAATTCTGCCCCGCTTTCGAGTCCTCTTGGCAGCCTTACTTCAATATATTTTTGGACGATAGCTGTCATTTATAACTCTGCAGGTTTGTGAATTACAGTGCCCCTGAGCTCCTTTCTTCAACTCGCTTTCTTGTGAGCTGGCCGCAACACCGCAGGATTGCTTCAGGCCCTAGTGTCGTTCCGGTATGGCACGCTGAGCCTTTGGTTAATTCCTCTTCCTGGTGGGAAATGAGAGTTAAATTTGCCCGTCCAGACACCTCCAGCTAGTCTCTCATTGGTTCTCCCTATTCCTGTTCATTTTCCGCAGAAATTGCAAACTGGGCCAAACAGGAGGTTAAAGGCAGTGACTCTCCAAGTGGGGAGAGTTTTAGTAAAGCGTCTGGAATGTTGCACCTGAGTACCAGGGGACAAAAACTGAGACACATTTGAACACGTTTCCCGATCACACGGTGGATCATACTCTGGGTTCCACATGCATGTTTTAGCTGAAGGAAGAATCCCTTAAACCTGGAGAGTTGAGACCCATGGAATGGGTACCATTCAATATGACTTCAAAGGTTCTGCATTGGCTCACCAAACCTCACCAATCCTATCACTGCTGCGCTTATGCCACTGTACACAAACTTGATTCTCTTTCGGAGACATATAAATCCATAGATTTTAAGATTCTTACTAGTCAGGTATATTCTTAGACGTTTAATATGGGGTGTTGAGTCCTCTTCGTTGAGCAAGGAGTAGCTCTTGTCTATTACATATTTGGCTTATGGAACGGTATCTGTGCTAATTTCAATCTCTGGTTTTATGCAGAACCCCAACTCACCTTTCCCCTTAAGCAAGCATAAGTTGGTTTTCTACATTTGAGACCCTGTTCTGTTTTGTATTTCAGTTCCTGGGTAGCCAAGTTTACATTCCGTGTAGTAGGGATATCTTATGATGTTTCTTTTCCTGTGTGACTTATTTCACTTAGAATCATCGTACCTGAATCCACTCATTATGCTGCTACGGGCCTGATGATATACATTTCATTGCTGAGTGATATTGCATTGTACGTAAGTACCACAAATTCTTTATCCATTTTTCGCTTTCTGTGATATTGAACTTGTACCATAAATGAGGTTCTTGTAAACAGAGCCGTCCCAAACTTTGGGGTGGCTGTTTCTTTTTGATTTTAATTTCCCTAAGCTATAGGACCATAAGTGGAAGTGCCCTAGGCTCTGTTGCTTTGTTTTTTAGATGTTTCAGGAAACACCATACACTTCTCCAGAGTGGCTGTTGGCAATTTACATCCCGCCCATCAGCATAACAAGGCTCCCAGTTCTCCATGGCCTGTCAGGCCTTTCTGGATTTTACACTTTTTTCAGATGGCCCTTTTGACTGGGGGGCAGTGAGACTTCATTGTAGTGCAGATTTCCTTTGCAAGCTTGCTTGGTTGGCCAAAAAGGGCGTATGCGTTTTTTCCTGAATATATTCAGGAAAAAACGCATACGCCCTTTTTGGCCAAGTGCATCATTGTGGACATTCTGTCTCTTTTCCTATGCTTTACATGCAATTCCAGTCTACCTCCTGAAATCGGATTCCTGCAATTCTGCCCCGCTTTCGAGTCCTCTTGGCAGCCTTACTTCAATATATTTTTGGACGATAGCTGTCATTTTTAACTCTGCAGGTTTGTGAATTACAGTGCCCCTGAGCTCCTTTCTTCAACTCGCTTTCTTGTGAGCTGGCCGCAACACCGCAGGATTGCTTCAGGCCCTAGTGTGGTTCCGGCATGGCACGCTGAGCCTTTGGTTAATTCCTCTTCCTGGTGGGAAATGAGAGTTAAATTTGCCCATCCAGACACCTCCAGCTAGTCTCTCATTGGTTCTCCCTATTCCTGTTCATTTTCCGCAGAAATTGCAAACTGGGCCAAACAGGAGGTTAAAGGCACTGACTCTCCAAGTGGGGAGAGTGTTAGTAAAGCGTCTGGAATGTTACACCCGAGTACCAGGGGACGAAAACTGAGACACATTTGAACACGTTTCCCGATCACACGGTGGATCATACTCTGGGTTCCACATGCATGTTTTAGCTGAAGGAAGAATCCCTTAAACCTGGAGAGTTGAGACCCATGGAATGGCTACCATGCAATATGACTTCAAAGGGTCTGCATTTGCTCATCAAACCTCAGAAATCCTATCACTGCTGCGTTTATGCCGCTGTACACATGCTTGATTCTCTTTTGGAGACATATAAATCCATAGGTTTTAAGATTATTACTAGTCAGGTATATTCTTAGGCGATTAATATGGGGTGTAGAGTCCACTTCGTTGAGCAAGGAGTAGCTCTTGTCTATTACATATTTGGCTTATGGAATGGTATCTGTGCTAATTTCAATCTCTGGTTTTATGCAGAACCCCAACTCACCTTTCCCCTTAAGCAAGCATAAGTTGGTTTTCTACATTTGAGACCGTGTTCTGTTTTGTAATTCAGTTTCTGTGTAGCCAAGTTTACATTCCGTGTAGTAGTGATATCTTATGATGTTTCCTTTTCTGTGTGACTTATCTCACTTAGAATCATCGTACCTGAATCCACTCATTATGCTGCTACGGGCCTGATGATATAGATTTCATTGCTGAGTGATATTGCATTGTACGTAAGTACCACAAATTCTTTATCCATTTTTCACCTTCTGTGATATTGAATTTGTACTGTAAATGAGGTTCTTGTAAACAGAGCCGTCCCAAACTTTGGGGTGGCTGTGTCTTTTTGATTTTAATTTCCCTAAGCTATAGGACCATAAGTGGAAGTGCCCTAGGCTCTGTTGCTTTGTTTTTTAGATGTTTCAGGAAACACCATACACTTCTCCAGAGTGGCTGTTGGCAATTTACATCCCGCCCATCAGCATAACAAGGCTCCCAGTTCTCCATGGCCTGTCCTGCCTTTCTGGATTTTACACTTTTTTCAGATGGCCCTTTTGACTGGGTGTGAGTGAGACTTCATTGTAGTGCAGATTTCCTTTGCAAGCTTGCTTGGTTGGCCAAAAAGGGCGTATGCGTTTTTTCTTGAATATATTCAGGAAAAAGCTCATACGCACTTTTTGGCCAAGTGCATCATTGTGGACGTTCTGCCTCTTTTCCTATGCTTTACATGCAATTCCAGTCTACCTCCTGAAATCAGTTTCCTGCAATTCTGCCCCGCTTTCAATTCCTCTTGGCAGCCTTACTTCAATATATTTTTGGACGATAGCTGTCATTTATAACTCTGCAGGTTTGTGAATTACAGTGCCCCTGAGCTCCTTTCTTCAACTCGCTTTCTTGTGAGCTGGCCGCAACACCGCAGCATTGCTTCAGGCCCTAGTGTGGTTCTGGCATGGCACGCTGAGCCTTTGGTTAATTCCTCTTCCTGGTGGGAAATGAGAGTTAAATTTTCCCGTCCAGACACCTCCAGCTAGTCTCTCATTGGTTCTCCCTATTCCTGTTGATTTTCCGCAGAAATTGCAAACTGGGCCAAACAGGAGGTTAAAGGCACTGACTGTCTAAGTGGGGAGAGTGTTAGTAAAGCGTCTGGAATGTTGCACCCGAGTACCAGCGGACGAAACCTGAGACACATTTGAACACGTTTCCCGATCACACGGTGGATCATACTCTGGGTTCCACATGCATGTTTTAGCTGAAGGAAGAATCCCTTAAACCTGGAGAGTTGAGACCCATGGAATGGGTACCATGCAATATGACCTCCAAGGGTCTGCATTTGCTCACCGAACCTCACCAATCCTATCACTGCTGCGCTTATGCAACTGTACACACGTTTGATTCTCTTTCGGAGACATATAAATCCATAGGTTTTAAGATTCTTACTAGTCATGTATATTCTTAGGCGTTTAATATGGGGTGTTGTGTCCTCTTCGTTGAGCAAGGAGTAGCTCTTGTCTATTACATATTTGGCTTATGGAACGGTATCTGTGCTAATTTCAATCTCTGGTTTTATGCAGCACCCCAACTCACCTTTCCCCTTAAGCAAGCATAAGTTGGTTTTCTACATTTGAGACCCTGTTCTGTTTTGTAATTCAGTTCCTGTGTAGCCAAGTTTACATTCCGTGTAGTAGTGATATCTTATGATGTTTCTTTTTCTGTGTGACTTATTTCACTTAGAATCATCGTACCTGAATCCACTCATTATGCTGCTATGGGCCTGATGACATAGATTTAATTGCTGAGTGATATTGCATTGTACGTAAGTACCACAACTTCTTTATCCATTTTTCGCTTTCTGTGATATTGAACTTGTACCGTAAACGAGGTTCTTGTAAACACAGCTGTCCCAAACTTTGGGGTGGCTGTGTCTTTTTGATTTTAATTTCCCTAAGCTATAGGACCATAAGTGGAATTGCCCTAGGCTCTGTTGCTTTGTTTTTTAGATGTTTCAGGAAACACCATACACTTCTCCAGAGTGGCTGTTGGCAATTTACATCCCGCCCATCAGCATAACAAGGCTCCCAGTTCTCCATGGCCTGTCCTACCTTTCTGGATTTTACACTTTTTTCAGATGGCCCTTTTGACCGGGGGGCAGTGAGACTTCATTGTAGTGCAGATTTCCTTTGCAAGCTTGCTTGGTTGGCCCAAAAGGGCGTATGCGTTTTTTCCTGAATATATTCACGAAAAAACGCATACGCCCTTTTTGGCCAAGTGCATCATTGTGGACGTTCTGACTCTTTTCCTATGCTTTACATGCAATTCTAGTCTACCTCCTGAAATCGGTTTCCTGCAATTCTGCCTCGCTTTCAAGTCCTCTTGGCAGCCTTACTTCAATATGTTTTTGGACGATAGGTGTCATTTATAACTCTGCAGGTTTGTGAATTACAGTGCCCCTGAGCTCCTTTCTTCAACTCGCTTTCTTGTGAGCTGGCCGCAACACCGCAGCATTGCTTCAGGCCCTAGTGTGGTTCCGGCATGGCACGCTGAGCCTTTGGTTAATTCCTCTTCCTGGTGGGAAATGAGAGTTAAATTTGCCCGTCCAGACACCTCCAGCTAGTCTCTCATTGGTTCTCCCTATTCCTGTTCATTTTCCGCAGAAATTGCAAACTGGGCCAAACAGGAGGTTAAAGGCACTGACTCTCCCAGTGGGGAGAGTGTTAGTAAAGCGTCTGGAATGTTGCACCCGAGTACCAGGGTACGAAACCTGAGACACATTTGAACACGTTTCCCGATCACACGTTGGATCATACTCTGGGTTCCACATGCATGTTTTAGCTGAAGGAAGAATCCCTTAAACCTGGAGAGTTGAGACCCATGGAATGGGTACCATGCAATATGACTTCAAAGGGTCTGCATTTGCTCACCGAACCTCACCAATCCTATCACTGCTGCGTTTATGCCGCTGTACACACGCTTGATTCTCTTTCGGAGTCATAGAAATCCATAGGTTTTAAGATACTTACTAGTCAGCTATATTCTTAGGCGTTTAATATGGGGTGTAGAGTCCACTTCGTTGAGCAAGGAGTAACTATTGTCTATTACATATTTGGCTTATGGAACGGTATCTGTGCTAATTTCAATCTCTGGTTTTATGCAGCACCCCAACTCACCTTTCCCCTTAAGCAAGCATAAGTTGGTTTTCTACATTTGAGACCCTGTTCTGTTTTGTAATTCAGTTCCTGTGTAGCCAAGTTTACATTCCGTGTAGTAGTGATATCTTATGATGTTTCTTTTTCTGTGTGACTTATTTCACTTAGAATCATCGTACCTGAATGCACTCATTATGCTGCTACGGGCCTGATGACATAGATTTCATTGCTGAGTGATATTGCATTGTACGTAAGTACCACAACTTCTTTATCCATTTTTCACTTTCTGTGATATTGAATTTCTACTGTAAACGAGGTTCTTGTAAACAGAGCCATCCCAAACTTTGGGGTGGCTGTGTCTTTTTGATTTTAATTTCCCTAAGCTATACGACTATAAGTGGAAGTGCCTTAGGCTCTGTTGCTTTGTTTTTTAGATGTTTCAGGAAACACCATACACTTCTCCAGAGTGGCTGTTGGCAATTTACATCCCGCCCATCAGCATAACAAGGCTCCCACGTCTCCATGGCCTGTCCTGCCTTTCTGGATTTTACACATTTTTCAGATGGCCCTTTTGACAGGGGGTGAGTGACACTTCATTGTAGTGCAGATTTCCTTTGCAAGCTTGCTTGGTTGGCCAAAAAGTGCGTATGCGTTTTTTCCTGAATATATTCAGGAAAAAACGCATACGCCCTTTTTGGCCAAGTGCATCATTGTGGACGTTCTGCCTCTTTTCCTATGCTTTACATGCAATTCCAGTCTACCTCCTGAAATCGGTTTCCTGCAATTCTGCCCCGCTTTCAAGTCCTCTTGGCAGCCTTACTTCAATATATTTTTGGACGATAGCTGTCATTTATAACTCTGCAGGTTTGTGAATTACAGTGCCCCTGAGCTCCTTTCTTCAACTCGCTTTCTTGTGAGCTGGCCGCAACTCCGCAGGATTGCTTCAGGCCTTAGTGTGGTTCCGGCATGGCACACTGAGCCTTTGGTTAATTCCTCTTCCTGGTGGGAAATGAGAGTTAAATTTGCCCGTCCAGACACCTCCAGCTAGTCTCTCATTGTTTCTCCCTATTCCTGTTCATTTTCCACAGAAATGGCAAACTGGGCCAAACAGGAGGTTAAAGGCACTGACTCTCCAAGTGGGGAGAGTGTAGTAAAGCGACTGGAATGTTGCACCCGAGTACCAGGGGACGAAAACTGAGACACATTTTAACACGTTTCCCGATCACACGTTGGATCATACTCTGGGTTCCACATACATGTTTTAGCTGAAGGAAGAATCCCTTAAACCTGGAGAGTTGAGACCCATGGAATGGGTACCATGCAATATGACTTCAAAGGTCTGCATTGGCTCACCGAACCTCACCAATCCTATCACTGCTGCGTTTATGCCACTGTACACATGCTTGATTCTCTTTCGGAGACATAGAAATCCATAGGTTTTAAGATTCTTACTAGTCAGGTATATTCTTAGGCGTTTAATATGGGGTGTAGAGTCCACTTTGTTGAGCAAGGAGTAGCTCTTGTCTATTACATATTTGGCTTATGGAACGGTATCTGTGCTAATTTCAATCTCTGGTTTTATGCAGCACCCCAACTCACCTTTCCCCTTAAGCAAGCATAAGTTGGTTTTCTACATTTGAGACCCTGTTCTGTTTTGTAATTCAGTTCCTGTGTAGCCAAGTTTACATTCCGTGTAGTAGTGATATCTTATGATGTTTCTTTTTCTGTGTGACTTATTTCACTTAGAATCATCGTACCTGAATCCACTCATTATGCTGCTACGGGCCTGATGACATAGATTTCATTGCTGAGTGATATTGCATTGTACGTAAGTACCACAAATTCTTTATCCATTTTTCACTTTCTGTGATATTGAATTTCTACTGTAAACGAGGTTCTTGTAAACAGAGCCTTCCCAAACTTTGGGGTGGCTGTGTCTTTTTGATTTTAATTTCCCTAAGCTATAGGACCATAAGTGGAAGTGCCCTAGGCTCTGTTGCTTTGTTTTTTAGATGTTTCAGGAAACAACATACACTTCTCCAGAGTGGCTGTTGGCAATTTACATCCCGCCCATCAGCATAACAAGGCTCCCAGTTCTCCATGGCCTGTCCTGCCTTTCTGGATTTTATACTTTTTTCAGATGGCCCTTTTGACCGGGGGGCAGTGAGACTTCATTGTACTGCAGATTTCCTTTGCAAGCTTGCTTGGTTGGCCAAAAAGGGCGTATGCGTTTTTTCCTGAATATATTCAGGAAAAAACGCATACGCCCTTTTTGGCCAAGTGCATCATTGTGGACGTTCTGCCTCTTTTCCTATGCTTTACATGCAATTCCAGTCTACCTCCTGAAATCGGATTCCTGCTATTCTGCCCCGCTTTCGAGTCCTCTTGGCAGCCTTACTTCAATATATTTTTGGACGATAGCTGTCATTTATAACTCTGCAGGTTTGTGAATTACAGTGCCCCTGAGCTCCTTTCTTCAACTCGCTTTCTTGTGAGCTGGCTGCAACACCGCAGGATTGCTTCAGGCCCTAGTGTCGTTCCGGTATGGCACGCTGAGCCTTTGGTTAATTCCTCTTCCTGGTGGGAAATGAGAGTTAAATTTGCCCGTCCAGACACCTCCAGCTAGTCTCTCATTGGTTCTCCCTATTCCTGTTCATTTTCCGCAGAAATTGCAAACTGGGCCAAACAGGAGGTTAAAGGCACTGACTCTCCAATTGGGGAGAGTTTTAGTAAAGCGTCTGGAATGTTGCACCCGAGTACCAGGGGACAAAAACTGAGACACATTTGAACACGTTTCCCGATCACACGGTGGATCATACTCTGGGTTCCACATGCATGTTTTAGCTGAAGGAAGAATCCCTTAAACCTGGAGAGTTGAGACCCATGGAATGGGTCCCATTCAATATGACTTCAAAGGTTCTGCATTGGCTCACCGAACCTCACCAATCCTATCACTGCTGCGCTTATTCCACTGTACACAAACTTGATTCTCTTTCGGAGACATATAAATCCATAGATTTTAAGATTCTTACTAGTCAGGTATATTCTTAGACGTTTAATATGGGGTGTTGAGTCCTCTTCGTTGAGCAAGGAGTAGCTCTTGTCTATTACATATTTGGCTTATGGAACGGTATCTGTGCTAATTTCAATCTCTGGTTTTATGCAGCACCCCAACTCACCTTTCCCCTTAAGCAAGCATAAGTTGGTTTTCTACATTTGAGACCTTGTTCTCTTTTGTAATTCAGTTCCTGTGTAGCCAAGTTTACATTCCGTGTATTAGTGATATCTTATGATGTTTCTTTTTCTGTGTGACTTATCTCACTTAGAATCATCGTACCTGAATCCACTCATTATGCTGCTATGGGCCTGATGACATAGATTTCATTGCTGAGTGATATTGCATTGTACGTAAGTACCACAACTTCTTTATCCATTTTTCGCTTTCTGTGATATTGAACTTGTACCGTAAACGAGGTTCTTGTAAACAGAGCCGTCCCAAACTTTGGGGTGGCTGTGTCTTTTTGATTTTAATTTCCCTAAGCTATAGGACCATAAGTGGAAGTGCCCTAGGCTCTGTTGCTTTGTTTTTTAGATGTTTCAGGAAACACCATACACTTCTCCAGAGTGGCTATTGGCAATTTACATCCCGCCCATCAGCATAACAAGGCTCCCAGTTCTCCATGGCCTGTCCTGCCTTTCTGGATTTTATACTTTTTTCAGATGGCCCTTTTGACCGGGGGGCAGTGAGACTTCATTGTAGTGCAGATTTCCTTTGCAAGCTTGCTTGGTTGGCCAAAAAGGGCGTATGCGTTTTTTCCTGAATATATTCAGGAAAAAACGCATACGCCCTTTTTGGCCAAGTGCATCATTGTGGACGTTCTGCCTCTTTTCCTATGCTTTACATGCAATTCCAGTCTACCTCCTGAAATCGGTTTCCTGCAATCCTGCCCCGCTTTCAAGTCCTCTTGGCAGCCTTACTTCAATATATTTTTGGACGATAGCTGTCATTTTTAACTCTGCAGGTTTGTGAATTACAGTGCCCCTGAGCTCCTTTCTTCAACTCACTTTCTTGTGAGCTGGCCGCAACACCGCAGGATTGCTTCAGGCCCTAGTGTGGTTCCGGCATGGCACGCTGAGCCTTTGGTTAATTCCTCTTCCTGGTGGGAAATGAGAGTTAAATTTCCCCATCCAGACACCTCCAGCTAGTCTCTCATTGGTTCTCCCTATTCCTGTTCATTTTCCGCAGAAATTGCAAACTGGGCCAAACAGGAGGTTAAAGGCACTGACTCTCCAAGTGGGGAGAGTGTTAGTAAAGCGTCTGGAATGTTGCACCCGAGTACCAGGGGAGAAAAACTGAGACACATTTGAACACGTTTCCCGATCACACGGTGGATCATACTCTGGGTTCCACATGCATGTTTTAGCTGAAGGAAGAATCCCTTAAACCTGGAGAGTTGAGACCCATGGAATGGGTACCATGCAATATGACTTCAAAGGGTCTGCATTGGCTCACCGAACCTCACCAATCCTATTACTGCTGCATTTATGCCTCTGTAGACACGCTTGATTCTCTTTCGGAGACATATAAATCCATAGATTTTAAGATTCTTACTAGTCAGGTATATTCTTAGACGTTTAACATGGGGTGTTGAGTCCTCTTCGTTGAGCAAGGAGTAGCTCTTGTCTATTACATATTTGGCTTATGGAACGGTATCTGTGCTAATTTCAATCTCTGGTTTTATGCAGCACCCCAACTCACCTTTCCCCTTAAGCAAGCATAAGTTGGTTTTCTACATTTGAGACCTTGTTCTGTTTTGTAATTCAGTTCCTGTGTAGCCAAGTTTACATTCCGTGTATTAGTGATATCTTATGATGTTTCTTTTTCTGTGTGACTTATCTCACTTAGAATCATCGTACCTGAATCCACTCATTATGCTGCTATGGGCCTGATGACATAGATTTCATTGCTGAGTGATATTGCATTGTACGTAAGTACTACAACTTCTTTATCCATTTTTCGCTTTCTGTGATATTGAACTTGTACCGTAAACGAGGTTCTTGTAAACAGAGCCGTCCCAAACTTTGGGGTGGCTGTGTCTTTTTGATTTTAATTTCCCTAAGCTATACGACCATAAGTGGAAGTGCCCTAGGCTCTGTTGCTTTGTTTTTTAGATGTTTCAGGAAACACCATACACTTCTCCAGAGTGGCTGTTGGCAATTTACATCCCGCCCATCAGCATAACAAGGCTCCCAGTTCTCCATGAGCTGTCCTGCCTTTCTGGATTTTACACTTTTTTCAGATGCCCCTTTTGACTGGGGGGCAGTGAGACTTCATTGTACTGCAGATTTCTTTGCAAGCTTGCTTGGTTGGCCAAAAAGGGCGTATGCGTTTTTTCCTGAATATATTCAGGAAAAAACGCATACGCCCTTTTTGGCCAAGTGCATCATTGTGGACGTTCTGCCTCTTTTCCTATGCTTTACATGCAATTCCAGTCTACCTCCTGAAATAGGTTTCCTGCAATTCTGCCCCGCATTCAAGTCCTCTTGGCAGCCTTACTTCAATATATTTTTGGACGATAGCTGTCATTTTTAACTCTGCAGGTTTGTGTATTACAGTGACCCTGAGCTGCTTTCTTCAACTCGCTTTCTTGTGAGCTGGCCGCAACACCGCAGGATTGCTTCAGGCCCTAGTGTGGTTCCGGCATGGCACGCTGAGCCTTTGGTTAATTCCTCTTCCTGGTGGGAAATGAGAGTTAAATTTGCCCATCCAGACACCTCCAGCTAGTCTCTC
Source organism: Pseudorca crassidens (assembly GCF_039906515.1). Taxonomy (NCBI): domain Eukaryota; kingdom Metazoa; phylum Chordata; class Mammalia; order Artiodactyla; family Delphinidae; genus Pseudorca; species Pseudorca crassidens. The sequence continues at coordinate 164,365,117 of NC_090296.1, forward strand.
ATTGGTTCTCCCTATTTCTGTTCATTTTCCGCAGAAATTGCAAACTGGGCCAAACAGGAGGTTAAAGGCACTGTCTCTCCAAGTGGGGAGAGTGTTAGTAAAGCGTCTGGAATGTTGCACCCGAGTACCAGGGGACGAAACCTGAGACACATTTGAACACGTTTCCCGATCACACGGTGGATCATACTCTGGGTTCCACATGCATGTTTTAGCTGAAGGAAGAATCCCTTAAACCTGGAGAGTTGAGACCCATGGAATGGCTACCATGCAATATGACTTCAAAGGGTCTGCATTTGCTCATCAAACCTCACCAATCCTATCACTGCTGCGTTTATGCCGCTGTACACATGCTTGATTCTCTTTTGGAGACATATAAATCCATAGGTTTTAAGATTCTTACTAGTCAGGTATATTCTTAGACGTTTAATATGGGGTGTTGAGTCCACTTCGTTGAGCAAGGAGTAGCTCTTGTCTATTACATATTTGGCTTATGGAACGGTATCTGTGCTAATTTCAATCTCTGGTTTTATGCAGCACCCCAACTCACCTTTCCCCTTAAGCAAGCATAAGTTGGTTTTCTACATTTGAGATCCTGTTCTGTTTTGTAATTCAGTTCCTGTGTAGCCAAGTTTACATTCCATGTATTAGTGATATCTTATGATGTTTCTTTTTCTGTGTGACTTATCTCACTTAGAATCATCGTACCTGAATCCACTCATTATGCTGCTACGGGCCTGATGACATAGATTTCATTCCTGAGTGATATTGCATTGTACGTAAGTACCACAACTTCTTTATCCATTTTTCGCTTTCTGTGATATTGAACTTGTACCATAAACGAGGTTCTTGTAAACAGAGCCGTCCCAAACTTTGGGGTGGCTGTGTCTTTTTGATTTTAATTTCCTTAAGCTATAGGACCATAAGTGGAAGTGCCCTAGGCTCTGTTGCTTTGTTTTTTAGATGTTTCAGGAAACACCATACACTTCTCCAGAGTGGCTGTTGGCAATTTACATCCCGCCCATCAGCATAACAAGGCTCGCAGTTCTCCATGGCCTGTCCGGCCTTTCTGGATTTTACACTTTTTTCAGATGGCCCTTTTGACCGGGGGGCAGTGAGACTTCATTGTACTGCAGATTTCCTTTGCAAGCTTGCTTGGTTGGCCAAAAAGGGCGTATGCGTTTTTTCCTGAATATATTCAGGAAAAAACGCATATGCCCTTTTTGGCCAAGTGCATCATTGTGGACGTTCTGCCTCTTTTCCTATGCTTTACATGCAATTCCAGTCTACCTCCTGAAATCGGATTCCTGCAATTCTGCCCCGCTTTCGAGTCCTCTTGGCAGCCTTACTTCAATATATTTTTGGACGATAGCTGTCATTTATAACTCTGCAGGTTTGTGAATTACAGTGCCCCTGAGCTCCTTTCTTCAACTCGCTTTCTTGTGAGCTGGCCGCAACACCGCAGGATTGCTTCAGGCCCTAGTGTCGTTCCGGTATGGCACGCTGAGCCTTTGGTTAATTCCTCTTCCTGGTGGGAAATGAGAGTTAAATTTGCCCGTCCAGACACCTCCAGCTAGTCTCTCATTGGTTCTCCCTATTCCTGTTCATTTTCCGCAGAAATTGCAAACTGGGCCAAACAGGAGGTTAAAGGCAGTGACTCTCCAAGTGGGGAGAGTTTTAGTAAAGCGTCTGGAATGTTGCACCAGAGTACCAGGGGACAAAAACTGAGACACATTTGAACACGTTTCCCGATCACACGGTGGATCATACTCTGGGTTCCACATGCATGTTTTAGCTGAAGGAAGAATCCCTTAAACCTGGAGAGTTGAGACCCATGGAATGGGTACCATTCAATATGACTTCAAAGGTTCTGCATTGGCTCACCAAACCTCACCAATCCTATCACTGCTGCGCTTATGCCACTGTACACAAACTTGATTCTCTTTCGGAGACATATAAATCCATAGATTTTAAGATTCTTACTAGTCAGGTATATTCTTAGACGTTTAATATGGGGTGTTGAGTCCTCTTCGTTGAGCAAGGAGTAGCTCTTGTCTATTACATATTTGGCTTATGGAACGGTATCTGTGCTAATTTCAATCTCTGGTTTTATGCAGAACCCCAACTCACCTTTCCCCTTAAGCAAGCATAAGTTGGTTTTCTACATTTGAGACCCTGTTCTGTTTTGTATTTCAGTTCCTGGGTAGCCAAGTTTACATTCCGTGTAGTAGGGATATCTTATGATGTTTCTTTTCCTGTGTGACTTATTTCACTTAGAATCATCGTACCTGAATCCACTCATTATGCTGCTACGGGCCTGATGATATACATTTCATTGCTGAGTGATATTGCATTGTACGTAAGTACCACAAATTCTTTATCCATTTTTCGCTTTCTGTGATATTGAACTTGTACCATAAATGAGGTTCTTGTAAACAGAGCCGTCCCAAACTTTGGGGTGGCTGTTTCTTTTTGATTTTAATTTCCCTAAGCTATAGGACCATAAGTGGAAGTGCCCTAGGCTCTGTTGCTTTGTTTTTTAGATGTTTCAGGAAACACCATACACTTCTCCAGAGTGGCTGTTGGCAATTTACATCCCGCCCATCAGCATAACAAGGCTCCCAGTTCTCCATGGCCTGTCAGGCCTTTCTGGATTTTACACTTTTTTCAGATGGCCCTTTTGACTGGGGGGCAGTGAGACTTCATTGTAGTGCAGATTTCCTTTGCAAGCTTGCTTGGTTGGCCAAAAAGGGCGTATGCGTTTTTTCCTGAATATATTCAGGAAAAAACGCATACGCCCTTTTTGGCCAAGTGCATCATTGTGGACATTCTGTCTCTTTTCCTATGCTTTACATGCAATTCCAGTCTACCTCCTGAAATCGGATTCCTGCAATTCTGCCCCGCTTTCGAGTCCTCTTGGCAGCCTTACTTCAATATATTTTTGGACGATAGCTGTCATTTTTAACTCTGCAGGTTTGTGAATTACAGTGCCCCTGAGCTCCTTTCTTCAACTCGCTTTCTTGTGAGCTGGCCGCAACACCGCAGGATTGCTTCAGGCCCTAGTGTGGTTCCGGCATGGCACGCTGAGCCTTTGGTTAATTCCTCTTCCTGGTGGGAAATGAGAGTTAAATTTGCCCATCCAGACACCTCCAGCTAGTCTCTCATTGGTTCTCCCTATTCCTGTTCATTTTCCGCAGAAATTGCAAACTGGGCCAAACAGGAGGTTAAAGGCACTGACTCTCCAAGTGGGGAGAGTGTTAGTAAAGCGTCTGGAATGTTACACCCGAGTACCAGGGGACGAAAACTGAGACACATTTGAACACGTTTCCCGATCACACGGTGGATCATACTCTGGGTTCCACATGCATGTTTTAGCTGAAGGAAGAATCCCTTAAACCTGGAGAGTTGAGACCCATGGAATGGCTACCATGCAATATGACTTCAAAGGGTCTGCATTTGCTCATCAAACCTCAGAAATCCTATCACTGCTGCGTTTATGCCGCTGTACACATGCTTGATTCTCTTTTGGAGACATATAAATCCATAGGTTTTAAGATTATTACTAGTCAGGTATATTCTTAGGCGATTAATATGGGGTGTAGAGTCCACTTCGTTGAGCAAGGAGTAGCTCTTGTCTATTACATATTTGGCTTATGGAATGGTATCTGTGCTAATTTCAATCTCTGGTTTTATGCAGAACCCCAACTCACCTTTCCCCTTAAGCAAGCATAAGTTGGTTTTCTACATTTGAGACCGTGTTCTGTTTTGTAATTCAGTTTCTGTGTAGCCAAGTTTACATTCCGTGTAGTAGTGATATCTTATGATGTTTCCTTTTCTGTGTGACTTATCTCACTTAGAATCATCGTACCTGAATCCACTCATTATGCTGCTACGGGCCTGATGATATAGATTTCATTGCTGAGTGATATTGCATTGTACGTAAGTACCACAAATTCTTTATCCATTTTTCACCTTCTGTGATATTGAATTTGTACTGTAAATGAGGTTCTTGTAAACAGAGCCGTCCCAAACTTTGGGGTGGCTGTGTCTTTTTGATTTTAATTTCCCTAAGCTATAGGACCATAAGTGGAAGTGCCCTAGGCTCTGTTGCTTTGTTTTTTAGATGTTTCAGGAAACACCATACACTTCTCCAGAGTGGCTGTTGGCAATTTACATCCCGCCCATCAGCATAACAAGGCTCCCAGTTCTCCATGGCCTGTCCTGCCTTTCTGGATTTTACACTTTTTTCAGATGGCCCTTTTGACTGGGGGGCAGTGAGACTTCATTGTAGTGCAGATTTCCTTTGCAAGCTTGCTTGGTTGGCCAAAAAGGGCGTATGCGTTTTTTCCTGAATATATTCAGGAAAAAACGCATACGCCCTTTTTGGCCAAGTGCATCATTGTGGACGTTCTGCCTCTTTTCCTATGCTTTACATGCAATTCCAGTCTACCTCCTGAAATCGGTTTCCTGCAATTCTGCCCCGCTTTCAAGTCCTCTTGGCAGCCTTACTTCAATATATTTTTGGACGATAGCTGTCATTTATAACTCTGCAGGTTTGTGAATTACAGTGCCCCTGAGCTCCTTTCTTCAACTCGCTTTCTTGTGAGCTGGCCGCAACACCGCAGGATTGCTTCAGGCCCTAGTGTCGTTCCGGCATGGCACGCTGAGCCTTTGGTTAATTCCTCTTCCTGGTGGGAAATGAGAGTTAAATTTGCCCATCCAGACACCTCCAGCTAGTCTCTCATTGGTTCTCCCTATTCCTGTTCATTTTCCGCAGAAATTGCAAACTGGGCCAAACAGGAGGTTAAAGGCACTGACTCTCCAAGTGGGGAGAGTGTTAGTAAAGCATCTGGAATGTTGCACCCGAGTACCAGGGGACAAAAAGTGAGACATTTGAACACGTTTCCCGACCACACAGTGGATCATACTCTGGTTTCCACATGCATGTTTTAGGTGAAGGAAGAATCCCTTAAACCTGGAGAGTTGAGACCCATGGAATGGGTACCATGCAATATGACTTCAAAGGGTCTGCATTTGCTCATCAAACCTCACCAATCCTATCACTGCTGCGTTTATGCCACTGTACACACGCTTGATTCTCTTTCGGAGACATATAAATCCACAGGTTTTAAGATTATTACTAGTCAGGTATATTCTTAGGCGATTAATATGGGGTGTTGAGTCCACTTCGTTGAGCAAGGAGTAGCTCTTGTCTATTACATATTTGGCTTATGGAATGGTATCTGTGCTAATTTCAATCTCTGGTTTTATGCAGCACCCCAACTCACCTTTCCCCTTAAGCAAGCATAAGTTGGTTTTCTACATTTGAGACCGTGTTCTGTTTTGTAATTCAGTTTCTGTGTAGCCAAGTTTACATTCCGTGTAGTAGTGATATCTTATGATGTTTCTTTTTCTGTGTGACTTATCTCACTTAGAATCATCGTACCTGAATCCACTCATTATGCTGCTACGGGCCTGATGATATAGATTTCATTGCTGAGTGATATTGCATTGTACGTAAGTACCACAAATTCTTTATCCATTTTTCACCTTCTGTGATATTGAATTTGTACTGTAAATGAGGTTCTTGTAAACAGAGCCGTCCCAAACTTTGGGGTGGCTGTGTCTTTTTGATTTTAATTTCCCTAAGCTATAGGACCATAAGTGGAAGTGCCCTAGGCTCTGTTGCTTTGTTTTTTAGATGTTTCAGGAAACACCATACACTTCTCCAGAGTGGCTGTTGGCAATTTACATCCCGCCCATCAGCATAACAAGGCTCCCAGTTCTCCATGGCCTGTCCTGCCTTTCTGGATTTTACACTTTTTTCAGATGGCCCTTTTCACCGGGGGGCAGTGAGACTTCATGGTAGTGCAGATTTCCTTTGCAAGCTTGCTTGGTTGGCCAAAAAGGGCGTATGCGTTTTTTCCTGAATATATTCAGGAAAAAACGCATACGCCCTTTTTGGCCAAGTGCATCATTGTGGACGTTCTGCCTCTTTTCCTATGCTTTACATGCAATTCCAGTCTACCTCCTGAAATCGGTTTCCTAAAATTCTGCCCCGCTTTCAAGTCCTCTTGGCAGCCTTACTTCAATATATTTTTGGACGATAGCTGTCATTTTTAACTCTGCAGGTTTGTGAATTACAGTGCCCCTGAGCTCCTTTCTTCAACTCACTTTCTTGTGAGCTGGCCGCAACACCGCAGGATTGCTTCAGGCCCTAGTGTGGTTCCGGCATGGCACGCTGAGCCTTTGGTTAATTCCACTTCCTGGTGGGAAATGAGAGTTAAATTTGCCCATCCAGACACCTCCAGCTAGTCTCTCATTGGTTCTCCCTATTCCTGTTCATTTTCCACAGAAATTGCAAACTGGGCCAAACAGGAGGTTAAAGGCACTGACTCTCCAGTGGTGAGAGTGTTAGTAAAGCGTCTGGAATGTTGCACCCGAGTACCAGGGGACAAAAACTGAGACACATTTGAACACGTTTCCCGATCACACGGTGGATCATACTCTGGGTTCCACATGCATGTTTTAGCTGAAGGAAGAATCCCTTAAACCTGGAGAGTTGAGACCCATGGAATGGCTACCATGCAATATGACTTCAAAGGGTCTGCATTTGCTCATCAAACCTCACCAATCCTATCACTGCTGCGTTTATGCTGCTGTACACATGCTTGATTCTCTTTTGGAGACATATAAATCCATAGGTTTTAAGATTCTTACTAGTCAGGTATATTCTTAGACGTTTAATATGGGGTGTTGAGTCCACTTCGTTGAGCAAGGAGTAGCTCTTGTCTATTACATATTTGGCTTATGGAACGGTATCTGTGCTAATTTCAATCTCTGGTTTTATGCAGCACCCCAACTCACCTTTCCCCTTAAGCAAGCATAAGTTGGTTTTCTACATTTGAGATCCTGTTCTGTTTTGTAATTCAGTTCCTGTGTAGCCAAGTTTACATTCCATGTATTAGTGATATCTTATGATGTTTCTTTTTCTGTGTGACTTATGTCACTTAGAATCATCGTACCTGAATCCACTCATTATGCTGCTACGGGCCTGATGACATAGATTTCATTCCTGAGTGATATTGCATTGTACGTAAGTACCACAACTTCTTTATCCATTTTTCGCTTTCTGTGATATTGAACTTGTACCGTAAATGAGGTTCTTGTAAACAGAGCCGTCCCAAACTTTGGGGTGGCTGTGTCTTTTTGATTTTAATTTCCCTAAGCTATAGGACCATAAGTGGAAGTGCCCTAGGCTCTGTTGCTTTGTTTTTTAGATGTTTCAGGAAACACCATACACTTCTCCAGAGTGGCTGTTGGCAATTTACATCCCGCCCATCAGCATAACAAGGCTCCCAGTTCTCCATGGCCTGTCCTGCCTTTCTGGATTTTATACTTTTTTCAGATGGCCCTTTTGACCGGGGGGCAGTGAGACTTCATTGTACTGCAGATTTCCTTTGCAAGCTTGCTTGGTTGGCCAAAAAGGGCGTATGCGTTTTTTCCTGAATATATTCAGGAAAAAACGCATACGCCCTTTTTGGCCAAGTGCATCATTGTGGACGTTCTGCCTCTTTTCCTATGCTTTACATGCAATTCCAGTCTACCTCCTGAAATCGGATTCCTGCAATTCTGCCCCGCTTTCGAGTCCTCTTGGCAGCCTTACTTCAATATATTTTTGGACGATAGCTGTCATTTATAACTCTGCAGGTTTGTGAATTACAGTGCCCCTGAGCTCCTTTCTTCAACTCGCTTTCTTTTGAGCTGGCTGCAACACCGCAGGATTGCTTCAGGCCCTAGTGTGGTTCCGGTATGGCACGCTGAGCCTTTGGTTAATTCCTCTTCCTGGTGGGAAATGAGAGTTAAATTTGCCCGTCCAGACACCTCCAGCTAGTCTCTCATTGGTTCTCCCTATTCCTGTTCATTTTCCGCAGAAATTGCAAACTGGGCCAAACAGGAGGTTAAAGGCACTGACTCTCCAATTGGGGAGAGTTTTAGTAAAGCGTCTGGAATGTTGCACCCGAGTACCAGGGGACAAAAACTGAGACACATTTGAACACGTTTCCCGATCACACGGTGGATCATACTCTGGGTTCCACATGCATGTTTCAGCTGAAGGAAGAATCCCTTAAACCTGGAGAGTTGAGACCCATGGAATGGGTCCCATTCAATATGACTTCAAAGGTTCTGCATTGGCTCACCGAACCTCACCAATCCTATCACTGCTGCGCTTATGCCACTGTACACAAACTTGATTCTCTTTCGGAGACATATAAATCCATAGATTTTAAGATTCTTACTAGTCAGGTATATTCTTAGACGTTTAATATGGGGTGTTGAGTCCTCTTCGTTGAGTAAGGAGTAGCTCTTGTCTATTACATATTTGGCTTATGGAACGGTATCTGTGCTAATTTCAATCTCTGGTTTTATGCAGCACCCCAACTCACCTTTCCCCTTAAGCAAGCATAAGTTGGTTTTCTACATTTGAGACCTTGTTCTCTTTTGTAATTCAGTTACTGTGTAGCCAAGTTTACATTCCGTGTATTAGTGATATCTTATGATGTTTCTTTTTCTGTGTGACTTATCTCACTTAGAATCATCGTACCTGAATCCACTCATTATGCTGCTATGGGCCTGATGACATAGATTTCATTGCTGAGTGATATTGCATTGTACGTAAGTATCACAAATTCTTTATCCATTTTTCGCTTTCTGTGATATTGAACTTGTACCGTAAATGAGGTTCTTGTAAACAGAGCCGTCCCAAACTTTGGGGTGGCTGTTTCTTTTTGATTTTAATTTCCCTAAGCTATAGGACCATAAGTGGAAGTGCCCTAGGCTCTGTTGCTTTGTTTTTTAGATGTTTCAGGAAACACCATACACTTCTCCAGAGTGGCTGTTGGCAATTTACATCCAGCCCATCAGCATAACAAGGCTCCCAGTTCTCCATGGCCTGTCCGGCCTTTCTGGAATTTACACTTTTTTCAGATGGCCCTTTTGACTGGGGGGCAGTGAGACTTCATTGTAGTGCAGATTTCCTTTGCAAGCTTGCTTGGTTGGCCAAAAAGGGCGTATGCGTTTTTTCCTGAATATATTCAGGAAAAAACGCATACGCCCTTTTTGGCCAAGTGCATCATTGTGGACATTCTGTCTCTTTTCCTATGCTTTACATGCAATTCCAGTCTACCTCCTGAAATCGGATTCCTGCAATTCTGCCCCGCTTTCAAGTCCTCTTGGCAGCCTTACTTCAATATATTTTTGGACGATAGCTGTCATTTTTAACTCTGCAGGTTTGTGAATTACAGTGCCCCTGAGCTCCTTTCTTCAACTCGCTTCCTTGTGAGCTGGCCGCAACACCGCAGGATTGCTTCAGGCCCTAGTGTGGTTCCGGCATGGCACGCTGAGCCTTTGGTTAATTCCTCTTCCTGGTGGGAAATGAGAGTTAAATTTGCCCATCCAGACACCTCCAGCTAGTCTCTCATTGGTTCTCCCTATTCCTGTTCATTTTCCGCAGAAATTGCAAACTGGGCCAAACAGGAGGTTAAAGGCAGTGACTCTCCAAGTGGGGAGAGTGTTAGTAAAGCGTCTGGAATGTTGCACCCGAGTACCAGGGGACGAAAACTGAGACACATTTGAACACGTTTCCCGATCACACGGTGGATCATACTCTGGGTTCCACATGCATGTTTTAGCTGAAGGAAGAATCCCTTAAACCTGGAGAGTTGAGACCCATGGAATGGCTACCATGCAATATGACTTCAAAGGGTCTGCATTTGCTCATCAAACCTCAGAAATCCTATCACTGCTGCGTTTATGCCGCTGTACACATGCTTGATTCTCTTTTGGAGACATATAAATCCATAGGTTTTAAGATTATTACTAGTCAGGTATATTCTTAGGCGATTAATATGGGGTGTAGAGTCCACTTCGTTGAGCAAGGAGTAGATCTTGTCTATTACATATTTGGCTTATGGAATGGTATCTGTGCTAATTTCAATCTCTGGTTTTATGCAGAACCCCAACTCACCTTTCCCCTTAAGCAAGCATAAGTTGGTTTTCTACATTTGAGACCGTGTTCTGTTTTGTAATTCAGTTTCTGTGTAGCCAAGTTTACATTCCGTGTAGTAGTGATATCTTATGATGTTTCCTTTTCTGTGTGACTTATCTCACTTAGAATCATCGTACCTGAATCCACTCATTATGCTGCTACGGGCCTGATGACATAGATTTCATTCCTGAGTGATATTGCATTGTACGTAAGTACCACAACTTCTTTATCCATTTTTCACTTTCTGCGATATTGAACTTGTACCATAAACGAGATTCTTGTAAACAGAGCCGGCCCAAACTTTGGGGTGGCTGTGTCTTTTTGATTTTAATTTCCCTAAGCTATAGGACCATAAGTGGAAGTGCCCTAGGCTCTGTTGCTTTGTTTTTTAGATGTTTCAGGAAACACCATACACTTCTCCAGAGTGGCTGTTGGCAATTTACATCCCGACCATCAGCATAACAAGGCTCCCAATTCTCCATGGCCTGTCCTGCCTTTCTGGATTTTACACATTTTTCAGATGGCCCTTTTGACCGGGGGGCAGTGAGACTTCATTGTACTGCAGATTTCCTTTGCAAGCTTGCTTGGTTGGCCAAAAAGGGCGTATGCGTTTTTTCCTGAATATATTCAGGAAAAAACGCATACGCCCTTTTTGGCCAAGTGCATCATTGTGGACGTTCTGCCTCTTTTCCTATGCTTTACATGCAATTCCAGTCTACCTCCTGAAATCGGATTCCTGCAATTCTGCCCCGCTTTCAAGTCCTCTTGGCAGCCTTACTTCAATATATTTTTGGACGATAGCTGTCATTTTTAACTCTGCAGGTTTGTGAATTACAGTGCCCCTGAGCTCCTTTCTTCAACTCGCTTTCTTGTGAGCTGGCCGCAACACCACAGGATTGCTTCAGGCCCTAGTGTGGTTCTGGCATGGCACGCTGAGCCTTTGGTTAATTCCTCTTCCTGGTGGGAAATGAGAGTTAAATTTGCCCGTCCAGACACCTCCAGCTAGTCTCTCATTGGTTCTCCCTATTCCTGTTCATTTTCCGCAGAAATGGCAAACTGGGCCAAACAGGAGGTTAAAGGCACTGACTCTCCAAGTGGGGAGAGTTTAAGTAAAGCGTCTGGAATGTTGCACCCGAGTACCAGGGGACAAAAACTGAGACACATTTGAACACGTTTCCCGATCACACGGTGGATCATACTCTGGGTTCCACATGCATGTTTTAGCTGAAGGAAGAATCCCTTAAACCTGGAGAGTTGAGACCCATGGAATGGGTACCATTCAATATGACTTCAAAGGTTCTGCATTGGCTCACCGAACCTCACCAATCCTATCACTGCTGCGCTTATGCCACTGTACACACGCTTGATTCTCTTTCGGAGACATATAAATCCATAGATTTTAAGATTCTTACTAGTCAGGTATATTCTTAGACGTTTAATATGGGGTGTTGAGTCCTCTTCGTTGAGCAAGGAGTAGCTCTTGTCTATTACATATTTGGCTTATGGAACGGTATCTGTGCTAATTTCAATCTCTGGTTTTATGCAGCACCCCAACTCACCTTTCCCCTTAAGCAAGCATAAGTTGGTTTTCTACATTTGAGACCTTGTTCTGTTTTGTAATTCAGTTCCTGTGTAGCCAAGTTTACATTCCGTGTATTAGTGATATCTTATGATGTTTCTTTTTCTGTGTGACTTATCTCACTTAGAATCATCGTACCTGAATCCACTCATTATGCTGCTATGGGCCTGATGACATAGATTTCATTGCTGAGTGATATTGCATTGTACGTAAGTACCACAACTTCTTTATCCATTTTTCGCTTTCTGTGATATTGAACTTGTACCGTAAACGAGGTTCTTGTAAACAGAGCCGTCCCAAACTTTGGGGTGGCTGTGTCTTTTTGATTCTAATTTCCCTAAGCTATACGACCATAAGTGGAAGTGCCCTAGGCTCTGTTGCTTTGCTTTTTAGATGTTTCAGGAAACACCATACACTTCTCCAGAGTGGCTGTTGGCAATTTACATCCCGCCCATCAGCATAACAAGGCTCCCAATTCTCCATGAGCTGTCCTGCCTTTCTGGATTTTACACTTTTTTCAGATGGCCCTTTTGACTGGGGGGCAGTGAGACTTCATTGTACTGCAGATTTCCTTTGCAAGCTTGCTTGGTTGGCCAAAAAGGGCGTATGCGTTTTTTCCTGAATATATTCAGGAAAAAACGCATACGCCCTTTTTGGCCAAGTGCATCATTGTGGACGTTCTGCCTCTTTTCCTATGCTTTACATGCAATTCCAGTCTACCTCCTGAAATCGGATTCCTGCAATTCTGCCCCGCTTTCAAGTCCTCTTGGCAGCCTTACTTCAATATATTTTTGGACGATAGCTGTCATTTTTAACTCTGCAGGTTTGTGAATTACAGTGCCCCTGAGCTCCTTTCTTCAACTCGCTTTCTTGTGAGCTGGCCGCAACACCGCAGGATTGCTTCAGGCCCTAGTGTGGTTCTGGCATGGCATGCTGAGCCTTTGGTTAATTCCTCTTCCTGGTGGGAAATGAGAGTTAAATTTGCCCGTCCAGACACCTCCAGCTAGTCTCTCTTTGGTTCTCCCTATTCCTGTTCATTTTCCGCAGAAATTGCAAACTGGGCCAAACAGGAGGTTAAAGGCACTGACTCTCCAAGTGGGGAGAGTGTTAGTAAAGCGTCTGGAATGTTGCACCCGAGTACCAGGGGACGAAATCTGACACATTTGAACACGTTTCCCGATCACACGGTGGATCATACTCTGGGTTCCACATGCATGTTTTAGCTGAAGGAAGAATCCCTTAAACCTGGAGAGTTCAGACCCATGGAATGGGTACCATGCAATATGACTTCAAAGGTTCTGCATTGGCTCACCGAACCTCACCAATCCTATCACTGCTGCGCTTATGCCACTGTACACACGCTTGATTCTCTTTCGGAGACATAGAAATCCATAGATTTTAAGATTGTTACTAGTCAGGTATATTCTTAGACGTTTAATATGGGGTGTTGAGTCCTCTTCGTTGAGCAAGGAGTAGCTCTTGTCTATTACATATTTGGCTTATGGAACGGTATCTGTGCTAATTTCAATCTCTGGTTTTATGCAGCACCCCAACTCACCTTTCCCCTTAAGCAAGCATAAGTTGGTTTTCTACATTTGAGACCTTGTTCTGTTTTGTAATTCAGTTCCTGTGTAGCCAAGTTTACATTCCGTGTATTAGTGATATCTTATGATGTTTCTTTTTCTGTGTGACTTATCTCACTTAGAATCATCGTACCTGAATCCACTCATTATGCTGCTATGGTCCTGATGACATAGATTTCATTGTTGAGTGATATTGCATTGTACGTAAGTACCACAACTTCTTTATCCATTTTTCGCTTTCTGTGATATTGAACTTGTACCGTAAACGAGGTTCTTGTAAACAGAGCCGTCCCAAACTTTGGGGTGGCTGTGTCTTTTTGATTCTAATTTCCCTAAGCTATAGGACCATAAGTGGAAGTGCCCTAGGCTCTGTTGCTTTGCTTTTTAGATGTTTCAGGAAACACCATACACTTCTCCAGAGTGGCTGTTGGCAATTTACATCCCGCCCATCAGCATAACAAGGCTCCCAATTCTCCATGAGCTGTCCTGCCTTTCTGGATTTTACACTTTTTTCAGATGGCCCTTTTGACTGGGGGGCAGTGAGACTTCATTGTACTGCAGATTTCCTTTGCAAGCTTGCTTGGTTGGCCAAAAAGGGCGTATGCGTTTTTTCCTGAATATATTCAGGAAAAAACGCATACGCCCTTTTTGGCCAAGTGCATCATTGTGGACATTCTGTCTCTTTTCCTATGCTTTACATGCAATTCCAGTCTACCTCCTGAAATCGGATTCCTGCAATTCTGCCCCGCTTTCGAGTCCTCTTGGCAGCCTTACTTCAATATATTTTTGGACGATAGCTGTCATTTTTAACTCTGCAGGTTTGTGAATTACAGTGCCCCTGAGCTCCTTTCTTCAACTCGCTTTCTTGTGAGCTGGCCGCAACACCGCAGGATTGCTTCAGGCCCTAGTGTGGTTCCGGCATGGCACGCTGAGCCTTTGGTTAATTCCTCTTCCTGGTGGGAAATGAGAGTTAAATTTGCCCATCCAGACACCTCCAGCTAGTCTCTCATTTGTTCTCCCTATTCCTGTTCATTTTCCGCAGAAATTGCAAACTGGGCCAAACAGGAGGTTAAAGGCACTGACTCTCCAAGTGGGGAGAGTGTTAGTAAAGCGTCTGGAATGTTGCACCCGAGTACCAGGGGACGAAAACTGAGACACATTTGAACACGTTTCCCGATCACACGGTGGATCATACTCTGGGTTCCACATGCATGTTTTAGCTGAAGGAAGAATCCCTTAAACCTGGAGAGTTGAGACCCATGGAATGGCTACCATGCAATATGACTTCAAAGGGTCTGCATTTGCTCATCAAACCTCAGAAATCCTATCACTGCTGCGTTTATGCCGCTGTACACATGCTTGATTCTCTTTTGGAGACATATAAATCCATAGGTTTTAAGATTATTACTAGTCAGGTATATTCTTAGGCGATTAATATGGGGTGTAGAGTCCACTTCATTGAGCAAGGAGTAGATCTTGTCTATTACATATTTGGCTTATGGAATGGTATCTGTGCTAATTTCAATCTCTGGTTTTATGCAGAACCCCAACTCACCTTTCCCCTTAAGCAAGCATAAGTTGGTTTTCTACATTTGAGACCGTGTTCTGTTTTGTAATTCAGTTTCTGTGTAGCCAAGTTTATATTCCGTGTAGTAGTGATATCTTATGATGTTTCCTTTTCTGTGTGACTTATCTCACTTAGAATCATCGTACCTGAATCCACTCATTATGCTGCTACGGGCCTGATGATATAGATTTCATTGCTGAGTGATATTGCATTGTACGTAAGTACCACAAATTCTTTATCCATTTTTCACCTTCTGTGATATTGAATTTGTACTGTAAATGAGGTTCTTGTAAACAGAGCCGTCCCAAACTTTGGGGTGGCTGTGTCTTTTTGATTTTAATTTCCCTAAGCTATAGGACCATAAGTGGAAGTGCCCTAGGCTCTGTTGCTTTGTTTTTTAGATGTTTCAGGAAACACCATACACTTCTCCAGAGTGGCTGTTGGCAATTTACATCCCGCCCATCAGCATAACAAGGCTCCCAGTTCTCCATGGCCTGTCCTGCCTTTCTGGATTTTACACTTTTTTCAGATGGCCCTTTTGACTGGGGGGCAGTGAGACTTCATTGTAGTGCAGATTTCCTTTGCAAGCTTGCTTGGTTGGCCAAAAAGTGCGTATGCGTTTTTTCCTGAATATATTCAGGAAAAAACGCATACGTCCTTTTTGGCCAAGTGCATCATTGTGGACGTTCTGCCTCTTTTCCTATGCTTTACATGCAATTCCAGTCTACCTCCGGAAATCGGATTCCTGCAATTCTGCCCCGCTTTCGAGTCCTCTTGGCAGCCTTACTTCAATATATTTTTGGACGATAGCTGTCATTTATAACTCTGCAGGTTTGTGAATTACAGTGCCCCTGAGCTCCTTTCTTCAACTCGCTTTCTTGTGAGCTGGCCGCAACACCGCAGCATTGCTTCAGGCCCTAGTGTGGTTCTGGCATGGCACGCTGAGCCTTTGGTTAATTCCTCTTCCTGGTGGGAAATGAGAGTTAAATTTGCCCGTCCAGACACCTCCAGCTAGTCTCTCACTGGTTCTCCCTATTCCTGTTCATCTTCCGCAGAAATTGCAAACTGGGCCAAACAGGAGGTTAAAGGCACTGACTCTCCAAGTGGGGAGAGTGTTAGTAAAGCGTCTGGAATGTTGCACCCGAGTACCAGGGGACAAAACCTGAGACACATTTGAACATGTTTCCCGATCACACGGTGGATCATACTCTGGGTTCCACATGCATGTTTTAGGTGAAGGAAGAATCCCTTAAACCTGGAAAGTTGAGACCCATGGAATGGGTACCATGCAATATGACTTCAAAGGTTCTGCATTGGCTCACCGAACCTCACCAATCCTATCACTGCTGCGCTTATGCCACTGTATGCAGGCTTGATTCTCTTTCGGAGACATATAAATCCATAGGTTTTAAGATTCTTCTAGTCAGGTATATTCTTTGACGTTTAATATGGGGTGTTGAGTCCTCTTCGTTGAGCAAGGAGTAGCTCTTGTCTATTACATATTTGGCTTATGGAACGGTATCTGTGCTAATTTCAATCTCTGGTTTTATGCAGCACCACAACTCACCTTTCCCCTTAAGCAAGCATAAGTTGGTTTTCTACATTTGAGACCTTGTTCTGTTTTGTAATTCAGTTCCTGTGTAGCCAAGTTTATATTCCATGTATTAGTGATATCTTATGATGTTTCTTTTTCTGTGTGACTTATCTCACTTAGAATCATCGTACCTGAATCCACTCATTATGCTGCTACGGGCCTGATGACATAGATTTCATTGCTGAGTGATATTGCATTGTACGTAAGTACCACAACTTCTTTATCCATTTTTCGCTTTCTATGATATTGAACTTGTACCGTAAACGAGGTTCTTGTAAACAGAGCCGTCCCAAACTTTGGGGTGGCTGTGTCTTTTTGATTTTAATTTCCCTAAGCTATAGGACCATAAGTGGAAGTGCCCTAGGCTCTGTTGCTTTGTTTTTTAGATGTTTCAGGAAACACCATACACTTCTCCAGAGTGGCTGTTGGCAATTTACATCCCGCCCATCAGCATAACAAGGCTCCCAGTTCTCCATGGCCTGTCCGGCCTTTCTGGATTTTTCACTTTTTTCAGATGGCCCTTTTGACTGGGGGGCAGTGAGACTTCATTGTAGTGCAGATTTCCTTTGCAAGCTTGCTTGGTTGGCCAAAAAGTGCGTATGCGTTTTTACCTGAATATATTCAGGAAAAAACGCATACGCCCTTTTTGGCCAAGTGCATCATTGTGGACATTCTGTCTCTTTTCCTATGCTTTACATGCAATTCCAGTCTACCTCCTGAAATCGGATTCCTGCAATTCTGCCCCGCTTTCGAGTCCTCTTGGCAGCCTTACTTCAATATATTTTTGGACGATAGCTGTCATTTTTAACTCTGCAGGTTTGTGAATTACAGTGCCCCTGAGCTCCTTTCTTCAACTCGCTTTCTTGTGAGCTGGCCGCAACACCGCAGGATTGCTTCAGGCCCTAGTGTGGTTCCGGCATGGCATGCTGAGCCTTTGGTTAATTCCTCTTCCTGGTGGGAAATGAGAGTTAAATTTGCCCGTCCAGACACCTCCATCTAGTCTCTCATTGGTTCTCCCTATTCCTGTTCATTTTCCGCAGAAATTGCAAACTGGGCCAAACAGGAGGTTAAAGGCACTGACTCTCCAAGTGGGGAGAGTGTTAGTAAAGCGTCTGGAATGTTGCACCCGAGTACCAGGGGACGAAATCTGACACATTTGAACACGTTTCCCGATCACACGGTGGATCATACTCTGGGTTCCACATGCATGTTTTAGCTGAAGGAAGAATCCCTTAAACCTGGAGAGTTGAGACCCATGGAATGGGTACCATGCAATATGACTTCAAAGGGTCTGCATTTGCTCACCGAACCTCACCAATCCTATTACTGCTGCATTTATGCCTCTGTAGACACGCTTGATTCTCTTTCGGAGACATATAAATCCATAGGTTTTAAGATTCTTACTAGTCAGGTATATTCTTAGGCATTTAATATGGGGTGTTGAGTCCACTTTGTTGAGCAAGGAGTAGCTCTTGTCTATTACCTATTTGGCTTATGGAATGGTATCTGTGCTAATTTCAATCTCTGGTTTTATGCAGCACCCCAACTCACCTTTCCCCTTAAGCAA
The DNA here is from genome assembly GCF_039906515.1 of Pseudorca crassidens. Classification (NCBI taxonomy): domain Eukaryota; kingdom Metazoa; phylum Chordata; class Mammalia; order Artiodactyla; family Delphinidae; genus Pseudorca; species Pseudorca crassidens. Next base: position 164,383,052 of record NC_090296.1, read on the forward strand.
GCATAAGTTGGTTTTCTACATTTGAGATCCTGTTCTGTTTTGTAATTCAGTTCCTGTGTAGCCAAGTTTACATTCCGTGTATTAGTGATATCTTATGATGTTTCTTTTTCTGTGTGACTTATGTCACTTAGAATCATCGTACCTGAATCCACTCATTATGCTGCTATGGGCCTGATGACATAGATTTCATTCCTGAGTGATATTGCATTGTACGTAAGTACCACAACTTCTTTATCCATTTTTCACTTTCTGCGATATTGAACTTGTACCATAAACGAGATTCTTGTAAACAGAGACGGCCCAAACTTTGGGGTGGCTGTGTCTTTTTGATTTTAATTTCCCTAAGCTATAGGACCATAAGTGGAAGTGCCCTAGGCTCTGTTGCTTTGTTTTTTAGATGTTTCAGGAAACACCATACACTTCTCCAGAGTGGCTGTTGGCAATTTACATCCCGCCCATCAGCATAACAAGGCTCCCAATTCTCCATGGCCTGTCCTGCCTTTCTGGATTTTACACATTTTTCAGATGGCCCTTTTGACCGGGGGGCAGTGAGACTTCATTGTACTGCAGATTTCCTTTGCAAGCTTGCTTGGTTGGCCAAAAAGGGCGTATGCGTTTTTTCCTGAATATATTCAGGAAAAAACGCATACGCCCTTTTTGGCCAAGTGCATCATTGTGGACGTTCTGCCTCTTTTCCTATGCTTTACATGCAATTCCAGTCTACCTCCTGAAATCGGATTCCTGCAATTCTGCCCCGCTTTCAAGTCCTCTTGGCAGCCTTACTTCAATATATTTTTGGACGATAGCTGTCATTTTTAACTCTGCAGGTTTGTGAATTACAGTGCCCCTGAGCTCCTTTCTTCAACTCGCTTTCTTGTGAGCTGGCCGCAACACCGCAGGATTGCTTCAGGCCCTAGTGTGGTTCTGGCATGGCACGCTGAGCCTTTGGTTAATTCCTCTTCCTGGTGGGAAATGAGAGTTAAATTTGCCCGTCCAGACACCTCCAGCTAGTCTCTCATTGGTTCTCCCTATTCCTGTTCATTTTCCGCAGAAATGGCAAACTGGGCCAAACAGGAGGTTAAAGGCACTGACTCTCCAAGTGGGGAGAGTTTAAGTAAAGCGTCTGGAATGTTGCACCCGAGTACCAGGGGACAAAAACTGAGACACATTTGAACACGTTTCCCGATCACACGGTGGATCATACTCTGGGTTCCACATGCATGTTTTAGCTGAAGGAAGAATCCCTTAAACCTGGAGAGTTGAGACCCATGGAATGGGTACCATTCAATATGACTTCAAAGGTTCTGCATTGGCTCACCGAACCTCACCAATCCTATCACTGCTGCGCTTATGCCACTGTACACACGCTTGATTCTCTTTCGGAGACATATATATCCATAGATTTTAAGATTCTTACTAGTCAGGTATATTCTTAGACGTTTAATATGGGGTGTTGAGTCCTCTTCGTTGAGCAAGGAGTAGCTCTTGTCTATTACATATTTGGCTTATGGAACGGTATCTGTGCTAATTTCAATCTCTGGTTTTATGCAGCACCCCAACTCACCTTTCCCCTTAAGCAAGCATAAGTTGGTTTTCTACATTTGAGACCTTGTTCTGTTTTGTAATTCAGTTCCTGTGTAGCCAAGTTTACATTCCGTGTATTAGTGATATCTTATGATGTTTCTTTTTCTGTGTGACTTATCTCACTTAGAATCATCGTACCTGAATCCACTCATTATGCTGCTATGGGCCTGATGACATAGATTTCATTGCTGAGTGATATTGCATTGTACGTAAGTACCACAACTTCTTTATCCATTTTTCGCTTTCTGTGATATTGAACTTGTACCGTAAACGAGGTTCTTGTAAACAGAGCCGTCCCAAACTTTGGGGTGGCTGTGTCTTTTTGATTCTAATTTCCCTAAGCTATACGACCATAAGTGGAAGTGCCCTAGGCTCTGTTGCTTTGCTTTTTAGATGTTTCAGGAAACACCATACACTTCTCCAGAGTGGCTGTTGGCAATTTACATCCCGCCCATCAGCATAACAAGGCTCCCAATTCTCCATGAGCTGTCCTGCCTTTCTGGATTTTACACTTTTTTCAGATGCCCCTTTTGACTGGGGGGCAGTGAGACTTCATTGTACTGCAGATTTCCTTTGCAAGCTTGCTTGGTTGGCCAAAAAGGGCGTATGCGTTTTTTCCTGAATATATTCAGGAAAAAACGCATACGCCCTTTTTGGCCAAGTGCATCATTGTGGACGTTCTGCCTCTTTTCCTATGCTTTACATGCAATTCCAGTCTACCTCCTGAAATCGGATTCCTGCAATTCTGCCCCGCTTTCAAGTCCTCTTGGCAGCCTTACTTCAATATATTTTTGGACGATAGCTGTCATTTTTAACTCTGCAGGTTTGTGAATTACAGTGCCCCTGAGCTCCTTTCTTCAACTCGCTTTCTTGTGAGCTGGCCGCAACACCGCAGGATTGCTTCAGGCCCTAGTGTGGTTCTGGCATTGCATGCTGAGCCTTTGGTTAATTCCTCTTCCTGGTGGGAAATGAGAGTTAAATTTGCCCGTCCAGACACCTCCAGCTAGTCTCTCATTGGTTCTCCCTATTCCTGTTCATTTTCCGCAGAAATTGCAAACTGGGCCAAACAGGAGGTTAAAGGCACTGACTCTCCAAGTGGGGAGAGTTTTAGTAAAGCGTCTGGAATGTTGCACCCGAGTACCAGGGGACGAAATCTGACACATTTGAACACATTTCCCGATCACACGGTGGATCATACTCTGGGTTCCACATGCATGTTTTAGCTGAAGGAAGAATCCCTTAAACCTGGAGAGTTGAGACCCATGGAATGGGTACCATGCAATATGACTTCAAAGGGTCTGCATTTGCTCACCGAACCTCACCAATCCTATTACTGCTGCATTTATGCCTCTGTAGACACGCTTGATTCTCTTTCGGAGACATATAAATCCATAGGTTTTAAGATTCTTACTAGTCAGGTATATTCTTAGGCATTTAATATGGGGTGTAGAGTCCACTTTGTTGAGCAAGGAGTAGCTCTTGTCTATTACCTATTTGGCTTATGGAATGGTATCTGTGCTAATTTCAATCTCTGGTTTTATGCAGCAGCCCAACTCACCTTTCCCCTTAAGCAAGCATAAGTTGGTTTTCTACATTTGAGATCCTGTTCTGTTTTGTAATTCAGTTCCTGTGTAGCCAAGTTTACATTCCGTGTATTAGTGATATCTTATGATGTTTCTTTTTCTGTGTGACTTATTTCACTTAGAATCATCGTACCTGAATCCACTCATTATGCTGCTATGGACCTGATGACATAGATTTCATTCCTGAGTGATATTGCATTGTACGTAAGTACCACAACTTCTTTATCCATTTTTCACTTTCTGCGATATTGAACTTGTACCATAAACGAGATTCTTGTAAACAGAGCCGGCCCAAACTTTGGGGTGGCTGTGTCTTTTTGATTTTAATTTCCCTAAGCTATAGGACCATAAGTGGAAGTGCCCTAGGCTCTGTTGCTTTGTTTTTTAGATGTTTCAGGAAACACCATACACTTCTCCAGAGTGGCTGTTGGCAATTTACATCCCGCCCATCAGCATAACAAGGCTCCCAGTTCTCCATGGCCTGTCCTGCCTTTCTGGATTTTATACTTTTTTCAGATGGCCCTTTTGACCGGGGGGCAGTGAGACTTCATTGTACTGCAGATTTCCTTTGCAAGCTTGCTTGGTTGGCCAAAAAGGGCGTATGCGTTTTTTCCTGAATATATTCAGGAAAAAACGCATACGCCCTTTTTGGCCAAGTGCATCATTGTGGACGTTCTGCCTCTTTTCCTATGCTTTACATGCAATTCCAGTCTACCTCCTGAAATCGGATTCCTGCAATTCTGCCCTGCTTTCAAGTCCTCTTGGCAGCCTTACTTCAATATATTTTTGGACGATAGCTGTCATTTATAACTCTGCAGGTTTGTGAATTACAGTGCCCCTGAGCTCCTTTCTTCAACTCGCTTTCTTGTGAGCTGGCCGCAACACCGCAGGATTGCTTCAGGCCCTAGTGTGGTTCCGGCATGGCACGCTGAGCCTTTGGTTAATTCCTCTTCCTGGTGGGAAATGAGAGTTACATTTGCCCATCCAGACACCTCCAGCTAGTCTCTCATTGGTTCTCCCTATTCCTGTTCATTTTCCGCAGAAATTGCAAACTGGGCCAAACAGGAGGTTAAAGGCAGTGACTCTCCAAGTGGGGAGAGTTTTAGTAAAGCGTCTGGAATGTTGCACCCGAGTACCAGGGGACAAAAACTGAGACACATTTGAACACGTTTCCCGATCACACGGTGGATCATCCTCTGGGTTCCACATGCATGTTTTAGCTGAAGGAAGAATCCCTTAAACCTGGAGAGTTGAGACCCATGGAATGGGTACCATTCAATATGACTTCAAAGGTTCTGCATTGGCTCACCGAACCTCACCAATCCTATCACTGCTGCGCTTATGCCACTGTACACACGCTTGATTCTCTTTCGGAGACATAGAAATCCATAGATTTTAAGATTCTTACTAGTCAGGTATATTCTTAGACGTTTAATATGGGGTGTTGAGTCCTCTTCGTTGAGCAAGGAGTAGCTCTTGTCTATTACATATTTGGCTTATGGAACGGTATCTGTGCTAATTTCAATCTCTGGTTTTATGCAGCACCCCGACTCACCTTTCCCCTTAAGCAAGCATAAGATGGTTTTCTACATTTGAGACCTTGTTCTGTTTTGTAATTCAGTTCCTGTGTAGCCAAGTTTTCATTCCGTGTAGTAGTGATATCTTATGATGTTTCTTTTTCTGTGTGACTTATCTCACTTAGAATCATCGTACCTGAATCCACTCATTATGCTGCTATGGGCCTGATGACATAGATTTCATTGCTGAGTGATATTGCATTGTACGTAAGTACCACAACTTCTTTATCCATTTTTCGCTTTCTGTGATATTGAACTTGTACCGTAAACGAGGTTCTTGTAAACAGAGCCGTCCTAAACTTTGGGGTGGCTGTGTCTTTTTGATTTTAATTTCCCTAAGCTATACGACCATAAGTGGAAGTGCCCTAGGCTCTGTTGCTTTGTTTTTTAGATGTTTCAGGAAACACCATACACTTCTCCAGAGTGGCTGTTGGCAATTTACATCCCGCCCATCAGCATAACAAGGCTCCCAGTTCTCCATGGCCTGTCCTGCCTTTCTGGATTTTATACTTTTTTCAGATGGCCCTTTTGACCGGGGGGCAGTGAGACTTCATTGTAGTGCAGATTTCCTTTGCAAGCTTGCTTGGTTGGCCAAAAAGGGCGTATGCGTTTTTTCCTGAATATATTCAGGAAAAAACGCATACGCCCTTTTTGGCCAAGTGCATCATTGTGGACGTTCTGCCTCTTTTCCTATGCTTTACATGCAATTCCAGTCTACCTCCTGAAATCGGATTCCTGCAATCCTGCCCCGCTTTCAAGTCCTCTTGGCAGCCTTACTTCAATATATTTTTGGACGATAGCTGTCATTTTTAACTCTGCAGGTTTGTGAATTACAGTGCCCCTGAGCTCCTTTCTTCAACTCACTTTCTTGTGAGCTGGCCGCAACACCGCAGGATTGTTTCAGGCCCTAGTGTGGTTCCGGCATGGCACGCTGAGCCTTTGGTTAATTCCTCTTCCTGGTGGGAAATGAGAGTTAAATTTGCCCATCCAGACACCTCCAGCTAGTCTCTCATTGGTTCTCCCTATTCCTGTTCATTTTCCGCAGAAATTGCAAACTGGGCCAAACAGGAGGTTAAAGGCACTGACTCTCCAAGTGGGGAGAGTTTTAGTAAAGCATCTGGAATGTTGCACCCGAGTACCAGGGGACAAAAACAGAGACACATTTGAACACGTTTCCCGATCACACGGTGGATCATACTCTGGGTTCCACATGCATGTTTTAGGTGAAGGAAGAATCCCTTAAACCTGGAGAGTTGAGACCCATGGAATGGCTACCATGCAATATGACTTCAAAGGGTCTGCATTTGCTCATCGAACCTCACCAATCCTATCACTGCTGCGTTTATGCCGCTGTACACATGCTTGATTCTCTTTTGGAGACATATAAATCCATAGGTTTTAAGATTATTACTAGTCAGGTATATTTTTAGGCGATTAATATGGGGTGTAGAGCCCACTTCGTTGAGCAAGGAGTAGCTCTTGTCTATTACCTATTTGGCTTATGGAATGGTATCTGTGCTAATTTCAATCTCTGGTTTTATGCAGCACCCCAACTCACCTTTCCCCTTAAGCAAGCATAAGTTGGTTTTCTACATTTGAGATCCTGTTCTGTTTTGTAATTCAGTTCCTGTGTAGCCAAGTTTACATTCCGTGTATTAGAGATATCTTATGATGTTTCTTTTTCTGTGTGACATATTTCACTTAGAAATATCGTACCTAAATCCACTCATTATGCTGCTATGGGCCTGATGACATAGATTTCATTCCTCATTGATATTGCATTGTACGTAAGTACCACAACTTCTTTATCCATTTTTCACTTTCTGTGATATTGAACTTGTACCATAAACGAGATTCTTGTAAACAGAGCCGGCCCAAACTTTGGGGTGGCTGTGTCTTTTTGATTTTAATTTCCCTAAGCTATAGGACCATAAGTGGAAGTGCCCTAGGCTCTGTTGCTTTGTTTTGTAGATGTTTCAGGAAACACCATACACTTCTCCAGAGTGGCTGTTGGCAATTTACATCCCGCCCATCAGCATAACAATGCTCCCAGTTCTCCATGGCCTGTCCTGCCTTTCTGGATTTTATACTTTTTTCAGATGGCCCTTTTGACCGGGGGGCAGTGAGACTTCATTGTAGTGCAGATTTCCTTTGCAAGCTTGCTTAGTTGGCCAAAATGGGCGTATGCGTTTTTTCCTGAATATATTCAAGAAAAAACGCATACGCCCTTTTTGGCCAAGTGCATCATTGAGGACGTTCTGCCTCTTTTCCTATGCTTTACATGCAATTCCAGTCTACCTCCTGAAATCGGTTTCCTGCAATTCTGCCCCGCTTTCAAGTCCTCTTGGCAGCCTTACTTCAATATATTTTTGGACGATAGCTGTCATTTATAACTCTGCAGGTTTGTGAATTACAGTGCCTCTGAGCTCCTTTCTTCAACTCGCTTTCTTGTGAGCTGGCCGCAACACCGTAGGATTGCTTCAGGCCCTAGTGTCGTTCCAGCATGGCACACTGAGCCTTTGGTTAATTCCTCTTCCTGGTGGGAAATGAGAGTTAAATTTGCCCGTCCAGACACCTCCAGCTAGTCTCTCACTGGTTCTCCCTATTCCTGTTCATCTTCCGCAAAAATTGCAAACTGGGCCAAACAGGAGGTTAAAGGCACTGACTCTCCAAGTGGGGAGAGTTTTAGTAAAGCGTCTGGAATGTTGCACCCGAGTACCAGGGGACGAAAACTGAGACACATTTGAACACGTTTCCCGATCACATGGTGGATCATACTCTGGGTTCCACATGCATGTTTTAGCTGAAGGAAGAATCCCTTAAACCTGGAGAGTTGAGACCCATGGAATGGCTACCATGCAATATGACTTCAAAGGGTCTGTATTTGCTCATCGAACCTCACCAATCCTATCACTGCTGCTTTTATGCCGCTGTACACATGCTTGATTCTCTTTTGGAGACATATAAATCCATAGGTTTTAAGATTATTACTAGTCAGGTATATTCTTAGGCGATTAATATGGGGAGTAGAGTCCACTTGGTTGAGCAAGGAGTAGCTCTTGTCTATTACATATTTGGCTTATGGAACGGTATCTGTGCTAATTTCAATCTCTGGTTTTATGCAGAACCCCAACTCACCTTTCCCCTTAAGCAAGCATAAGTTGGTTTTCTACATTTGAGACCGTGTTCTGTTTTGTAATTCAGTTCCTGTGTAGCCAAGTTTACATTCCGTGTAGTAGTGATATCTTATGATGTTTCTTTTTCTGTGTGACTTATCTCACTTAGAATCATCGTACCTGAATCCACTCATTATGCTGCTACGGGCCTGATGATATAGATTTCATTGTTGAGTGATATTGCATTGTACGTAAGTACCACAAATTCTTTATCCATTTTTCACCTTCTGTGATATTGAATTTGTACTGTAAATGAGGTTCTTGTAAACAGAGCCGTCCCAAACTTTGGGGTGGCTGTGTCTTTTTGATTTTAATTTCCCTAAGCTATAGGACCATAAGTGGAAGTGCCCTAGGCTCTGTTGCTTTGTTTTTTAGATGTTTCAGGAAACACCATACACTTCTCCAGAGTGGCTGTTGGCAATTTACATCCCGCCCATCAGCATAACAAGGCTCCCAGTTCTCCATGGCCTGTCCTGCCTTTCTGGATGTTACACTTTTTTCAGATGGCCCTTTTGACCGGGGGCAGTGAGACTTCATTGTAGTGCAGATTTCCTTTGCAAGCTTGCTTGGTTGGCCAAAAAGGGCGTATGCGTTTTTTCCTGAATATAATCAGGAAAAAACGCATACGCCCTTTTTGGCCAAGTGCATCATTGTGGACGTTCTGCCTCTTTTCCTATGCTTTACATGCAATTCCAGTCTACCTCCTGAAACCGGTTTCCTGCAATTCTGCCCCACTTTCAAGTCCTCTTGGCAGCCTTACTTCAATATATTTTTGGACGATAGCTGTCATTTTTAACTCTGCAGGTTTGTGAATTACAGTGCCTCTGAGCTCCTTTCTTCAACTCGCTTTCTTGTGAGCTGGCTGCAACACCGTAGCATTGCTTCAGGCCCTAGTGTGGTTCCGGCATGGCACGCTGAGCCTTTGGTTAATTCCTCTTCCTGGTGGGAAATGAGAGTTAAATTTGCCCATCCAGACACCTCCAGCTAGTCTCTCATTGGTTCTCCCTATTCCTGTTCATTTTCCGCAGAAATTGCAAACTGGGCCAAACAGGAGGTTAAAGGCACTGACTCTCCAAGTGGGGAGAGGGTTAGTAAAGCGTCTGGAATGTTGCACCCGAGTACCAGGGGACCAAACCTGAGACACATTTGAACACGTTTCCCGATCACATGGTGGATCATACTCTGGGTTCCACATGCATCTTTTAGCTGAAGGAAGAATCCCTTAAACCTGGAGAGTTGAGACCCATGGAATGGGTACCATGCAATATGACTTCAAAGGTTCTGCATTGGCTCACCGAACCTCACCAATCGTATCACTGCTGCGCTTTTGCCACTGTACACACGCTTGATTCTCTTTTGGAGACATATAAATCCATAGATTTTAAGATTCTTACTAGTCAGGTATATTCTTAGACGTTTAATATGGGGTGTTGAGTCCTCTTCGTTGAGCAAAGACTAGCTCTTGTCTAATACATATTTGGCTTATGGAACGGTATCTGTGCTAATTTCAATCTCTGGTTTTATGCAGGACCCCAACTCAACTTTCCCCTTAAGCAAGCATAAGTTGGTTTTCTACATTTGAGACCCTGTTTTGTTTTGTAATTCAGTTCCTGTGTAGCCAAGTTTACATTCCGTGTAGTAGTGATATCTTATGATGTTTCTTTTTCTGTGTGACTTATTTCACTTAGAATCATCGTACCTGAATCCACTCAGTATGCTGCTACGGGCCTGAAGATATAGATTTCATTGCTGAGTGATATTGCATTGTACGTAAGTACCACAAATTCTTTATCCATTTTTCGCTTTCTGTGATATTGAACTTGTACCGTAAACGAGGTTCTTGTAAACAGAGCCGTCCCAAACTTTGGGGTGGCTGTGTCTTACTGATTTTAATTTCCCTAAGCTATAGGACCATAAGTGGAAGTGCCACAGGCTCTGTTCCTTTGTTTTTTAGATGTTTCAGGAAACACCATACACTTCTCCAGAGTGGCTGTTGGCAATTTACATCCCGCCCATCAGCATAACAAGGCTCCCAGTTCTCCATGGCCTGTCCTGTCTTTCTGGATTTTACACTTTTTTCAGATGGCCCTTTTGACCGGGGGACAGTGAGACTTCATTGTAGTGCAGATTTCCTTTGCAAGCTTGCTTGGTTGGCCAAAAAGGGCGTATGGGTTTTTTCCTGAATATATTCAGGGAAAAACGCATACGCCCTTTTTGGCCAAGTGCATCATTGTGGACGTTCTGCCTCTTTCCCTATGCTTTACATGCAATTCCAGTCTACCTCCTGAAATCGGTTTCCTGCAATTCTGCCCCGCTTTCAAGTCCTCTTGGCAGCCTTACTTCAATATATTTTTGGACGATAGCTGTCATTTATAACTCTGCAGGTTTGTGAATTACAGTGCCCCTGAGCTCCTTTCTTCAACTCGCTTTCTTGTGAGCTGGCCGCAACACCGCAGCATTGCTTCAGGCCCTAGTGTGGTTCCAGCATGGCATGCTGAGCCTTTGCTTAATTCCTCTTCCTGGTGAGAAATGAGAGTTAAATTTGCCCGTCCAGACACCTCCAGCTAGTCTCTCATTGGTTCTCCCTATTCCTGTTCATTTTCCGCAGAAATGGCAAACTGGGCCAAACAGGAGGTTAAAGGCACTGACTCTCCAAGTGGGGAGAGTGTTAGTAAAGTGACTGGAATGTTGCATCCGAGTACGAGGGGACGAAAACTGAGACACATTTGAACACGTTTCCCGATCACACGGTGGATCATACTCTGGGTTCCACATGCACGTTTTAGCTGAAGGAAGAATCCCTTAAACCTGGAGAGTTGAGACCCATGGAATGGGTACCATGCAATATGACCTCAAAGGGTCTGTAAGTGTTCACCGAACCTCACCAATCCTATCACTGCTGTGTTTATGCCACTGTACACACGCTTGATTCTCTTTCGGAGACATATAAATCCATAGGTTTTAAGATTCTTACTAGTCAGGTATATTCTTAGGTGTTTAATATGGGGTGTAGAGCCCACTTCGTTGAGCAAGGAGTAGCTCTTGTCTATTACATATTTGGCTTATGGAATGGTATCTGTGCTAATTTCAATCTCTGGTTTTATGCAGTACCCCAACTCACCTTTCCCCTTAAGAAAGCATAAGTTGGTTTTCTACATTTGAGACCCTGTTCTGTTTTGTAATTCAGTTTCTGTGTAGGCAAGTTTACATTCCTTGTAGTAGTGATATCTTATGATGTTTCTTTTTCTGTGTGACTTATTTCACTTAGAATCATCGTACCTGAATCCACTCATTATGCTGCTACGGGCCTGATGATATAGATTTCATTGCTGAGTGATATTGCATTGTACGTAAGTACCACAAATTCTTTATCCATTTTTCACTTTCTGTGTTATTGAACTTGTATCGTAAACGAGGATCTTGTAAACAGAGCCGTCCCAAACTTTGGGGTGGCTGTGTCTTTTTGATTTTAATTTCCCTAAGCTATACCACCATAAGTGGAAGTGCCCTAGGCTCTGTTGCTTTGTTTTGTAGATGTTTCAGGAAACACCATACACTTCTCCAGAGTGGCTGTTGGCAATTTACATCCCGCCCATCAGCATAACAAGGCTCCCAGTTCTCCATGGCCTGTCCTGCCTTTCTGGATTTTATACGTTCTTCAGATGGCCCTTTTGACCGGGGGGCAGTGAGACTTCATTGTAGTGCAGATTTCCTTTGCAAGCTTGCTTGGTTGGCCCAAAAGGGCGTATGCGTTTTTTCCTGAATATATTCAGGAAAAAACGCATACGCCCTTTTTGACCAAGTGCATCATTGTGGACGTTCTGCCTCTTTTCATATGCTTTACATGCAATTCCAGTCTACCTCCTGAAATCGGTTTCCTGCAATTATGCCCCGCTTTCAAGTCCTCTTGGCAGCCTTACTTCAATATATTTTTGGACGATAGCTGTCATTTATAACTCTGCAGGTTTGTGAATTACAGTGCCCCTGAGCTCCTTTCTTCAACTCGCTTTCTTGTGAGCTGGCCGCAACACCGCAGCATTGCTTCAGGCCCTAGTGTCGTTCCGGCATGGCACGCTGAGCCTTTGGTTAATTCCTCTTCCTGGTGGGAAATGAGAGTTAAATTTGCCAGTACAGGCACCTCCAGCTAGTCTCTCATTGGTTCTCCCTATTCCTGTTCATTTTCCGCAGAAATGGCAAACTGGGCCATACAGGAGGTTAAAGGCACTGACTCTCCAAGTGGGGAGAGTGTTAGTAAAGCTACTGGAATGTTGCACCCGAGTACCAGGGGACGAAACCTGAGACACATTTGAACACGTTTCCCGATCACACGGTGGATCATACTCTGGGTTCCACATGCATGTTTTAGCTGAAGGAAGAATCCCTTAAACCTGGAGAGTTGAGACCCATGGAATGGGTACCATGCAATATGACTTCAAAGGGTCTGCATTGGCTCACAGAACCTCACCAATCCTATCACTGCTACGTTTATGCCGCTGTACACACGCCTTATTCTCTTTCGGAGACATAGAAATCCATAGGTTTTAAGATTCTTACTAGTCAGGTATATTCATAGGCGTTTAATATGGGGTGTAGAGTCCACTTCGTTGAGCAAGGAGTAGCTCTTGTCTATTACATATTTGGCTTATGGAACGGTATCTGTGCTAATTTCAATCTCTGGTTTTATGCAGCACCCCAACTCACCTTTCCCCTTAAGCAAGCATAAGTTGGTTTTCTACATTTGAGACCCTGTTCTGTTTTGTAATTCAGTTCCTTTGTAGCTAAGTTTACATTCCGTGTAGTAGTGATATCTTATGATGTTTCTTTTTCTGTGTGATTTTTTTCACTTAGAATCATGGTACCTGAATCTACTCATTATGCTGCTACGGGCCTGATGACATAGATTTCATTGCTGAGTGATATTGCATTGTACATAAGTACCACAACTTCTTTATCCATTTTTTGCTTTCTGCGATATTGAACTTGTACCATAAACGAGGTTCTTGTAAACAGAGCCGTCCCAAACTTTGGGGTGGCTGTGTCTTTTTGATTTTAATTTCCCTAAGCTATAGGACCATAAGTGGAAGTGCCCTAGGCTCTGTTGCTTTGTTTTTTAGATGTTTCAGGAAACACCATACACTTCTCCAGAGTGGCTGTTGGCAATTTACATCCTGCCCATCAGCATAACAAGGCTCCCAGTTCTCCATGGCCTGTCCTGTCTTTCTGGATTTTACACTTTTTTCAGATGCTCCTTTTGACAGGGAGGAAGTGAGACTTCATTGTAGTGCAGATTTCCTTTGCAAGCTTGCTTGGTTGGCCAAAAAGGGCGTATGCGTTTTTTCCTGAATATATTCAGGAAAAAACGCATACGCCCTTTTTGGCCAAGTGCATCATTGTCGACATTCTGAGTGTTTTCATATGTTTTCAATGCAATTCCAGTCTACCTCCTGAAATCGGTTTCCTGCAATTCTGCCTTGCTGTCAGTGCCTCTTCATAGCCTTACCTCAATATACTTTTTGAAAATTGTTGGCCTTTTTAACTCTGCAGGTTTTTGAATTGCCGTGGCCCTTAGCTGCATTTTTCAGCTCTTATTTTTGTGATCTTGCCTCATATCCACAGGATTTCTTCAGGCCCTATTCTTCTTCTGGGTCGCCTTGCTCTGCCTTTGGTTAATTCTTCTTCCTGATGTGAATTAGAGTGACATGTTCCCATTGAAACCGCTACAGCTATTTTCTCACTGGTTCCCCCTATTCCCATTCATCCTCCGCACTAACTGCAGACTGTGCGATACCGGAACGTAAAGGCATTGACTCTCCATGTGGAGATGTTGTTAGTAAAGTGGCTGGAATGTTGATCCGGAGCCCCAGGAGAGGAAAATGAGGTGCGTTTTAGAAACCTTTCCCGATCATATGGTATACCATCCGCTGGATTTCCCATGCATGGTTTAGCTGTAGGAAGATTCCCTTCAACCTGGAGTGTTGGGACCCTTGGAATGAGTAGCATGAAGTATTGCATTAAACTTTCGGCAGTTGCTCACCAAAGCTCACCAATCCTCTCAGCCCCAAGTGTCCAGCCTTATGTCTTATCCAGCTGTGGGTTTATATGTGGTCATTCCAGGTTGCATCACAGCCCCTGAGCGAATTTTGTAAGAATTTTTCTCTCTTTCATTGTTTCTGCGTTTTGGTTTTAAAATTTATTTCTATAATGGGGTTTAGCTCATTTTCACTGCTGTGTTTGGCCGCTCTGCACACACTTGATTCCCTTATGGAGATATATCAATACATGGGTTTTAAGATTCTTATTACTCAGATATATTTCTCTGCGGTGTATAGGGTGTGTTGAGGCCAGTTCATTGAGCAAGGTGTAGATCTTGTCTAATACCTATTTGGTTTATTGAACGGTATCTGTGCTAATTTCAAACTCTGGTTTTATGCATCACCCCACCTCTCCTTTCCCCTTAAGCTGACATAAGTGTGTTTTCTAAATGTGAGACACTGTTCTGTTTTGTAATTCATTTTTTGTGCAGCCATATTTATCCTCCCTCTATAAGTGATATCTTATGATATGTTTCTTTTTCTGTTTGACTTATTTCAAGTAGTATTATCGGACCTAAATCCACTCTTTATCCTTCTACTAGCCTTATTACATTGATTTCATGGTGAAGAGATATTCCATTGTACATAAGTACCACATTTTCTTTATCCATTGTTCTCTTTCCTGGGATATTTAAGGTGTACTGAAGTTGAGGTTCTTGTAAACAGAGTAGCCCTAAACTGTGGTGTGCTTGTGTCTTGTTGATTTTTAGACTTCCCTAGATATACTTCCGTGATTGGAAGTGCCCTATGCTCTGTAGCTCTGTTTTTTAGATGATTTAGGAACCACCATACACTTCTCCAGAGTGGCTCTCGGCAGTTCACACACTGTCCATCAGCGTATAAAGGCTCCCTGTTCTCCATGGCCTGTCCTGCATTTCTGGTTTTTACAATTTTTTCGGATGGCCCTTTTGACCGGTGGGAAATGAGACTTCTTTGTTGTGCACATTTGCATTGCTTGCTTGCTTGGTTGCCCATAAAGTGCGTATGCGTTTTTTCCTGGATATATTCAGGAAAAAACGCATACTCCCTTTTGGGCCAACTGCATCATTGTCGAAATTCTGCCGCTTTTCATGTGCTTTAAAGACGAGTCCAATCTATCTCTTGAAATCTGTTTCTTGCAATTCTGTCTTGCATTCAGATCCTCTTCTTTGCCTTACCTCAACATATTTTGGGACGTTAGTTTTCATTTATAACTCTGCAGGTTTGTGAATTGCAGTGACCCTGAGCTCCATTTTTTAAGTTGCTCTTTTGTGAGCTGGCCTCAAAGCCGCAGGATTGCTTCAGGCCCTATTTTGGCTCCGGCGAGGCGGGCTGAGCCTTTTTTTAATTCTTATTCTTAATGGGAAATTAGAGTGACATGTGCCCGTCCAAACCCCTACAACTATTCTCTCATTGGTTCCCCCTCTTCCCGTTCATCCTCCTCACAATTTGCAAAATGTGTGAAACAGAAGTTTAAATGTGCTGATTCTCTAAGTGGGGAGATTCTAAGTAACGTGGCTGGAATGATGAACAGGAGCACCAGGAGAGGATAAATGAGGTGCATTTTAGACACATCTCCCGATCACATGGTGTACAGTCCTCTGGGTTTTCCATGCATGTTTTCGCTGTAGGAAGATCCCTTGAACCTGCAGATTTGGGACCCATTGAATGGGTACCAGGTAGTATTACTTTAAAGGGTGTGCATTTCCTCACCCAACCTCATATTTCTCTTAGCGTAAACAGTTTCCAGCCTTATGTCTCATCCTGCTGTGGGTCTAGATGTGTTCAATCCATGTTGCATCACCGTCCCTGAGGAAAAGTTGTAAGAGGTTTTCTCTGTCTCTTTGTCGTTTATTTTTTTCAATTTATTACTATATTGGTTACAGCTGATTTTCAAAGCTCTGTTTCTTGCTGCTGTACATCCACTTGATTCACATACAGAGAGACATCAATAAATTCTTTTTCAGATTCTTACCAGTCATATATATTCTTTTCCAGTGACTTGAGTGTGCTGAGTGCAGTTCTTTTAGCTACCGTGTAGGCCTTGTTGATTATCAGTTTGGTATTTGGAATGGTATCTTTGCTAATTTCAACCTCCTGGATGATGCCTCACCCCTCCCCACCTTTCCCGTTTAGCAGCCTTACGCGTGTTGTCTACATATTTGACTATGTTTTTGTTTTGTAATTTATTTCATGTGTAGCCATTTTGGATTCCACCTTTAAGTGATATCTTATGATATGTGTCTTTTTCTTTTTGAATTATGTCACTTAGAATGATCATACGTAACTCCTCCGGAGTTGTTACAACTGGCCATATTTCATTGACTTCCAGGCTGAGTAATATTCCACTCTACATAAGTACCACATCTCTATCCATTTTTTCCCTCCAGAGACATTTAAGTTATATCCTAGTCGAGAATCTTTTAAACAGAGAGGCAGTAAACATTGGGGTGCCTGTGTCCTCTCGATTTTTGTTTTTCCCAAGACATACGCCCATGAGTGCAAGTGCCCTATGCTCTGTAGCTCATTTTTTAGATGCTTTAGTAAACACAATACACTTCTCCAGAATGGCCATTGGCAATATACATTTCCACTATAAGCCTCACAGGGCTCCCTCTTCTCCTTGCCCTGTCCTGCATTTCTGGTGTTTACACTTTATGAGGATGGCTCTTCTGACTGATGCGAAGTGATATCTTTTGTAGTATTGATTTCCAGTGCCCACCTGTTTGGTTGGCTAAAAAAGTGTATGCCCTTTTCTTGAATATATACAGAGAAAAACGCATACAGCCTTTTTGGCCAACTGCAATGTTGGCAATGTTCAGCCCCTTTTCTTGTGCTTAATGGCGAGTCCTTTCTACCTCCTCAAATCCCTTTCCTGCCATTCTCCCTTGCTTACCAATCCTTTTCTCTGACTTTCCTCAAGACATTTTTCAGTGATAGATATTTTCAACTCTGCAGTTTCGTGAATTTTACTGCCCCTGAGTTCCATTGTTCAACTTGTGTTTATGGGAACTGGCCACAAAGCAGTGGGATTTCCTCAAGCCCTATACTGTTTCCATGGGCAACCCTAGCCTTTGGTCAATTCGTCTTCCTGATTGGAAATTAGAGTGACATGTGCCTGTCTGAACACCTAGGACTTGTCTCTCATTGTTCCTCATCCTTCCGCTTCATCCTCTGGACAAATTCCAAACTGTATGCAACAGGATGTTGACAGTGCTGATATCTCCAAGTGGGGAGACTGTTAGTAAAGACGCTGGAGGGGTGAACCCGAGCACCAGGAGATGAGGAGATGAGATGCCTTTTCCAAACTCTTCCTGATCAGACGGTATACCATCCTCTGTGTGTGACAGACATGTTTTAGCAGTAGGAAGAGTCCCATTCATGTAAGGAGAACACCAGGGCTTTTTCAAAATCAGTGTCTCCCCGAAACCCAAACTGGGGAATTTTTTAAGCTACGGCTACACATATGTTCATTAAGGGCCTTGGGAAGTAGGCAGAGTCCAAACTTTAGATGATTGAAGTCTTCAGGGTCAGAAGCACTCACCACTGGCTTCCCTTAGGTTACACTTTAACTGTCATTGATAGATGATGTCAATAAAAATATCTATTCTTTTTCCGATTATTTCCCCTTATAGGTTATTGCAAAATATTGAGTGTAGTTCCCTGTGCTATACAGTGGTTCCTTGTTGATGATCTATTTTATACATAGCAGTGTGTATGTGTTAATTCCAAACTGTTAATTTATCCCTCCTCCCACCTTTCCCCTTTGGTAATAATAAATTATAAGATTTTATACTTCTCAGAAATGGGGGAGCTGAAAGAGAGGTATCATTTTCAATGGAAAAGCATTTAAAACAAGATTGAAGCTTTAACCAAGATTATTAGATGTACATCCTTGGAAAGAAATCACTTCATTTCTCTAATATTGACCTGACAAATAAGACAAACCTTTTCACTGAACTTGCTTATAATAAAGTGATGGAAATATCAAATGGAAGTGTTAGAAACATCTTATTTTACCCGAGCCTTATAAACTGTTCTATGTTAACTACAGTTTGGCTCACACATCTGTTCATTGAAGTTACAATAGTCTCAATTTCTGTTACTGATCCTCCAGAGTGGACCCCAACAAGTGTCCCCCTGCCCAGTGTCATTGGGGCCAACAGATCGAGACTGAGTTTGGTTCACAAGCAAAGGAAACTTTATATTTTGATCAGAGAATGGAGAGGTGAGAGCATGCACTACCCCGTGGGCTGTGGGCTGGGCTGCTGTGTAGAGATCCTGTCAGAGTCAGTGGGAGGGAGGGGGCGGAGCACTCAAGGGCCGGGTTGGCTGCAGCTCAGGCTCTATATCTTAGAGTCTGCACTGGGCCCCAGGAGCTGAGGTGTCGACCCAGCCATTCTGCACTAGGAAATCTGGTCTGAAGTGCCGGGTGTGGAACCTCTGCATGCGGGACCCTAGGAGCACGTGAAATTAGACAAAGCACAAAGGATAAAAAAGGTCAGACTTGACTTTATTGCCCAGATTCTATTTTTATCTCCCAGGGATTTTTAATGGGCTTTGCTGGGGACAAACCCCTCCTCTGCCTTTTGTCCCGTTCCTCATTCTTGGAGTGCTGAGGGTGCAGACCCTTCTTCTGTAACTGCTGAGTGCTGAGTTGGGAGCCCTCATACCAGGGGATGAGGGTCAGAACTTCTCCCCAGCAGCCTCCAGGTGACGTTGATTGGCCCCAGGACCCCTGCCTCCCTGCTCGTCCGCCTGAGCACCAGCATTGGAAGTGTTATAGATTCTAATGACCTTTAAGGGTTCAGGAAAGAGATGTGCAGAGACGCTGTGGGGGCCGGTTTCACCCCGCCCCACATTTGTTCGGCCACCTTAGGCTGACCGTTTCTGCCAGCCTAGATGCTCTGACCAGTAGTCTGCTCTTTCTTCAATTAGGCCCCTGAATTAACGTAAAAACAGCACCAGGTGTCAGAGCCCTGCCCGCTCAACTCCCAGACAGTCCAGGGTCAGTGGTGATCAAGGACCATGATGGCCACTGAGTCAACAGCCTTTTGAAGTAAACAGGAGTCCAGCCGGTCTTATTGGCCACCATCATCACGGTGTCTGTAGGCTTTTCTATGGTGACAGTGTGATATACGTTTCCCCCGCCAAGACTATTAGCTCCCCTCCGGGTGCAGTAAGTCCTGCAAGCAGTAGTCTACTCATTCGGGACACACTATTGTTGTTTTATGAGAGAAACTCCAGGTCAAGTGATGTTCACACGAGTCGTCATGGTGCCCTGTTGCCCCCGGTTATCTCTCTGGATGTTGGAGTTGGAGGGCCTCCTCACTCGAGGTCGGTGTGCCCACGGAGCGAACCCTGCAACTTCAGGGCATGGTTGGTGATTAGGATCACCACGTGGGGTCCTTTTCCCTTAGGAGGGAGGTGGCCTTTTGGGCTGCTGATTTCCAGGTTTTTAGATACCGCCAGTATCTTGGCCAGATGTGGCAGTGGGCCAAGCCCCTTGGTGACTCTATTTTATCCTACCTGGATGGCATTCTTGCGTTGTTCCATTTCAAGTGGTCCCAGTTTTTGCACTAATTCTCCAATGGCGACTCACCCTTCACCGGGAATGGAAAGGTCAAAGGGTTTAGCTCAATTAGGGAGTTCCAGGGCAAGGGTCTGAATTGACTGCTCTTTCCATTCTTGAAAGGCCACTTCTGGATTCTGTTCAAAAGGATCATCATCTTTTCCTTTCAGTGTTTCATATAGAGGCCCAGCTAGTAGACTGTAGTTAGGGATCCAGAAGCAGCAAACCCTGGCCTCCCCAGGAACCCCTAAGCTGTCTTCTAGTTTTAGAAAGGGGTAAGGCTGCAAATGGTTTCTTCCCTTTCCTGGGATGGGCTTCTCCGACCTTCTGTGAGAATGAAGCCCAGGCAGGTCACCGCAGTCTGTGATATTTGAGCTTTTTCTTGGACAACTTCTATCCTTTATTGGCTTGGTAGTTCAGAGGCCTCCTTAGTAGGGCTGGCGATCAGAATGTCGTCTGCATATTGAAGGAGGGTTTCCTTTTCTAGAGGTAGAACTTTTCGGTCTTTAGCTAAGCTTTCCCCAAAGATGGTGTGGGAATTTTTGAACCCTTGGGGCAAGACGGCCCGGAAGTATTGTTTTAGTTGTATGTTGAGTCCTGCCACTCACAAGCCAAAATTTCTTGTGACTCTGGGACTAATGGAATACAAAAGAAGGCATCATTGAAGACTAATACAGAATACCATGTCCTGGTGGTTGGTAGAATGACCAGCAGGGTGTAGGAAATGGAGCAACTGGAGGTATATCCTCGGTGGCTTCACTGACTGTCCTGACATCCTTTACCAGGTCCCCAGCAGCCCATGGGGCTCTCGTGGTCAGGCCAATCCCAGGATATGGAGCTCTCCTGGGCAGGTACCCCACCCCCAACCCAGCCCACGGGGCTCTCATGGTCAGGCCTCTCCCAGGATACAGAGCTACCCTTGCAGGTACCGTGGCAGGGCTGGGCACACAGGAACTGTGCACATAGCCCTCATTGAAGAGCACCCCCATCTCACCTGTCGCTCAGAGCTGACACAGAGCACCTCAGAGCAGGACTTGAACTAACAAACAGCAGCTCCGACAGGTCTGTGACCCTGGGCATCACTCTGTGTGGCCTCCCTCCACCTGGTCTTCCAGAGACTTCCACTGCACCCGGGGCACCAAGCCTCTGTCTCCAACCACCACCCACCCCTCCTCTCCCTGACTCCTGGGTTCCTCTCATTAGGAGAGGGTTTTCTTGAAGTTGTCTCCCACTCATGGGCCAGATAAAATGATTAGAAAACAAGCCAAAGCTGCAGCCCCTTGTCTATCCTGACTCTCAGGAGCCCACACCTGTTCCTTGGACCTGGCCGGTTCAGCAAGTTCCATTTTCTGCAACTGTGAGCCCCTGAGGGGTGATGATTGGCTGACCTGGGCAGCCTTACCATGCCGGCCAGCCCTCCCCAGGTGTGCCTGGGTTGAGATCAATATAAATACCACTCCAGGCAGCAAGAGCCCCTGCAGCTGTGCCTGACGCCATTTTCTCTGCCCTGTCAGCAGTCTCGGGGCTGGGCTGGTGGGAGGGAGTGAGAGGCCACGGCTTTGTGGGTGGCCCAGTGTGAGTGGGGCTCTGCTGGACTTTCTGCAGCAGTTGCCAGGCTGCCACCTGCTAAAGAAGAGGATGTGTCACCCATACCTGCTGCTGGAATTTCTCCCTGGGCAGAGGTGAGGAAGGAAAAAAGCAGTGGGGGCAGGGACAGGACGGGTATCTCAGGCAGGGAAATGGAAATCTTCCAGAAGAGCACCCAGGGACAGGACCATCCTGGCTGGCCTGCAGGCACCAAGTCAGCTGGCATGCTGTCACTCGTGTGGCTCCATGGCCCTTCCTCTAGGCTTTCAAGTCCTTGTATATATTCAGGTGTTTTACCTGGGAAGGGTGGGAACAGTTCAACAGCAACTGGCCTGGGGCTCAGCTCACGTTCACTCACAGATGCCTCGGCACAGTGCCCCAGCTTTGCAATGAGTACGCTTGTGTGGGGGCTGCTGGCTGAATGGGAGACGATTCCCCACCACTGACCAACTTCAGAATTGTTTACAACTGGAGCAAGTGCCCTGATACGGTTTTCCTCTGAGTAACTGGTGGGTTCTGTTTTTTTTTTTTTTCTCTTTTTTGTTTTTGGTTCAAGGTAGATTTTATTCCTCTTTTTTGTATTTACAGATATAAGCATGGAAATAATTTATTCATATAAATACATGTATGTGAAGGGAATAATTGTTTTTTCTGTTTTATTTTTTAAATTTTATTTCTTTTTAATTTTGAATTTTATTTTATATTTTTATACAGCATGTTCTTATTGGTTATCTATTTTATACATATAAATGTTTACATGCCAATCCCAATCTCTCAGCTCCTCCCACCACCACCCCCCCAAGAGCTTTCCCCCCTTGTTGTCCATACGATTGTTGTCTACATCTGTTGCTCTATTTATGCCTTGCAAAACGGTTAATCTGTACAGTTTTTCTAGGTTCCACATATATGCATGAATATACAAGATTTGTTTTTCTCTTTCTGACTTACTTCACTCTGTATGACAGTCTCTAGATCCATCGACGTCTCTACAAATGACCCAATTTCATTCCTTTCATGGCTTAGTAATATTCCATTTTATATATGTACCACATCTTTATGCATTCGTCTGTCTGTGGGCATTTAGGTTGCTTCCATTACCTCGATATTGTAAATAGTGATGCAATGAACATTGCGGTGAATGTCTCTTTTTGATTTATGGTTTTGTCTGTGTATATGTCCAGTACTGGGATTGCTGTATCATATGGTAATTCTATTATTAGTTTCTTAAGACTCCATATTGTTCTCCATAGTGACTGAATCAATTTATATTCCCAACAATAGTGGAAGAGGCTTCCTTTTCCCCACACCCTTTCCAGCAATTGTTGTTTGTAGATTTTCAGATGATGCCCATTCTAACAGGTGTGAGGTGATACCTCATTGTTGAGTCCATTTCGTTGAGCAAGGGGTACGTCTTGTCTATTACATATTTGGCTTATGGAACGGTATCTGTGCTAATTTCAAACTCTGGTTTTATGCAGCACCCCAACTCACCTTTCCCCTTAAGCAAGCATAAGTTGGTTTTCTAAACTTGAGACCCTGTTCTGTTTTGTAATTCAGTTCATGTGTAGCCAAGTTTACATTCCATGTATTAGTGATACCTTATGATGTTTCCTTATCTGTGTGACTTATTTCACTTAGAATCATCGTGCCTCAATCCACTCATTATGCGGGTACAGGCCTGGTGACACAGATTTCATTGCTGAGTGGTATTCTGTTGTACGTTAAGTACCGCAACTTCTTTATCAATTATTTGCTCTCTGGGATACTTAACTTGTACCATAGAAGAGGTTCCTGTAAACAGAGCCGTCCCAAATTTTGGGGTGGCTGTGTCTTTTTGATTTTAATTTCCCTAAGCTATAGGACCATAAGTGGAAATGCCCTAGACTCTGTTGCTTTGTTTTTCAGATGTATCAGGAAACACCATACACTTCTCCAGAGTGGCTGTTGGCAATTTACATCCCGCCCATCAGCATAACAAGGTTCCTTTATCCCCATGGCCTGTCTTGCCTTTCTGCATTTTCCACTTTTTTCAGATGGCTCTTTAAACTGGGGGGAAGTGACACTTCATAGTAGTTCGGATTTCCATTGCAAGCTTGCTTGGTTTGCCAAAAAGGGCGTATGCGTTTTTTCCTGAATATATTCAGGAAAAAACGCATACGCCCTTTTTGGCCAAGTGCATCATTGTGGACGTTCTGCCTCTTTTCCTATGCTTTACATGCAATTCCAGTCTACCTCCTGAAATCGGTTTCCTGCAATTCTGCCCCGCTTTCAAGTCCTCTTGGCAGCCTTACTTCAATATATTTTTGGACGATAGCTGTCATTTATAACTCTGCAGGTTTGTGAATTACAGTGCCCCTAAGCTCCTTTCTTCAACTCGCTTTCTTGTGAGCTGGCCGCAACACCGCAGGATTGCTTCAGGCCCTAGTGTGGTTCCGGCATGGCACGCTGAGCCTTTGGTTAATTCCTCTTCCTGGTGGGAAATGAGAGTTAAATTTGCCCGTCCAGACACCTCCAGCTAGTCTCTCATTGGTTCTCCCTATTCCTGTTCAACTTTCAAAGAATTTGCAAACTGGGCCAAACAGGAGGTTAAAGGCACTGACTCTCCAAGTGGGGAGAGTGTTAGTAAAGCGTCTGGAATGTTGCACCCGAGTACCAGGGGACGAAACCTGAGACACATTTGAACACGTTTCCCGATCACACGGTGGATCATACTCTGGGTTCCACATGCATGTTTTAGCTGAAGGAAGAATCCCTTAAACCTGGAGAGTTGAGACCCTTGGCATGGGTACCATGCAATATGACTTCAAAGGGTCTGCATTGGCTCACCGAACCTCACCAATCCTATCACTGCTGCGCTAATGCAATGTACACACGCTTCATTCTCTTTCAGAGACATATAAATCCATAGGTTTTAAGATTCTTACTAGTCAGGTATATTCTTAGGCGTTTAATATGGGGTGTAGAGTCCACTTCGTTGAGCAAGGAGTAGCTCTTGTCTATTACATATTTGGCTTATGGAACGGTATCTGTGCTAATTTCAATCTCTGGTTTTATGCAGCACCCCAACTCACCTTTGCCCTTAAGCAAGCATAAGTTGGTTTTCTACTTTTGAGACCCTGTTCTGTTTTGTAATTCAGTTCCTGTGTAGCCAAGTTTACATTCCGTGTATTAGTGATATCTTATGATATTTCTTTTTCTGTGTGACTTATTTCACTTAGAATCATCGTACCTGAATCCACTCATTATGCTGCTACGGGCCTGATGATATACATTTCATTGCTGAGTGATATTGCATTGTACGTAAGTACCACAAATTCTTTATCCATTTTTCGCTTTCTGTGATATTGAACTTGTACCACAAACGAGGTTCTTGTAAACAGAGCCGTCCCAAACTTTGCGGTGGCTGTGTCTTTTTGATTTTAATTTCCCTAAGCTATAGGACCATAAGTGGAAGTGCCCTAGGCTCTGTTGCTTTGTTTTGTAGATGTTTCAGGAAACACCATAAACTTCTCCAGAGTGGCTGTTGGCAATTTACATCCCGCCCATCAGCATAACAAGGCTCCCAGTTCTCCATGGCCTGTCCTGCCTTTCTGGATTTTATACTTTTTTCAGATGGCCCTTTTGACCGGGGGGCAGTGAGACTTCATTGTAGTGCAGATTTCCTTTGCAAGCTTGCTTGGTTGGCCAAAAAGGGCGTATGCGTTTTTTCCTGAATATATTCAGGAAAAAACGCATACGTCCTTTTTAGCCAAGTGCATCATTGTGGACGTTCTGCCTCTTTTCCTATGCTTTACATGCAATTCCAGTCTACCTCCTGAAATCGGTTTCCTGCAATTCTGCCCCGCTTTCAAGTCCTCTTGGCAGCCTTACTTCAATATATTTTTGGACGATAGCTGTCATTTATAACTCTGCAGGTTTGTGAATTACAGTGCCCCTAAGCTCCTTTCTTCAACTCGCTTTCTTGTGAGCTGGCCGCAACACCGCAGGATTGCTTCAGGCCCTAGTGTGGTTCCGGCATGACACGCTGAGCCTTTGGTTAATTCCTCTTCCTGGTGGGAAATGAGAGTTAAATTTGCCCGTCCAGGCACCTCCAGCTAGTCTCTCATTGGTTCTCCCTATTCCTGTTCATTTTCCGCAGAAATGGCAAACTGGGCCAAACAGGAGGTTAAAGGCACTGACTCTCCAAGTGGGGAGAGTGTTAGTAAAGCGTCTGGAATGTTGCACCCGAGTACCAGGGGACGAAACCTGAGACATATTTGAACACGTTTCCCGATCACACGGTGGATCATACTCTGGGTTCCACATGCATGTTTTAGCTGAAGGAAGAATCCCTTAAACCTGGAGAGTTGAGACCCATGGAATGGGTACCATGCAATATGACTTCAAAGGTTCTGCATTGGCTCACCGAACCTCACCAATCCTATCACTGCTGCGCTTATGCCACTGTACACACGCTTGATTCTCTTTCGGAGACATATAAATCCATAGATTTTAAGATTCTTCCTAGTCAGGTATATTCTTAGGCGTTTAATATGGCGTGTTGAGTCCTCTTCGTTGAGCAAGGAGTAGCTCTTGTCTATTACATATTTGGCTTATGGAACGGTATCTGTGCTAATTTCAATCTCTGGTTTTATGCAGCACCCCAACTCACCTTTCCCCTTAAGCAAGCATAAGTTGGTTTTCTACATTTGAGACCCTGTTCTGTTTTGTAATTCAGTTCCTGTGTAGCCAAGTTTACATTCCGTGTAGTAGTGATATCTTATGATGTTTCTTTTTCTGTGTGACTTATCTCACTTAGAATCATCGTACCTGAATCCACTCATTATGCTGCTACGGGCCTGATGACATAGATTTCATTGCTGAGTGATATTGCATTGTACGTAAGTACCACCACTTCTTTATCCATTTTTCGCTTTCTGTGATATTGAACTTGTACCGTAAACGAGGTTCTTGTAAACAGAGCCGTCCCAAACTTTGGGGTGGCTGTGTCTTTTTGATTTTAATTTCCCTAAGCTATAGGACCATAAGTGGAAGTGCCCTAGGCTCTGTTGCTTTGTTTTTTAGATGTTTCAGGAAACACCATACACTTCTCCAGAGTGGCTGTTGGCAATTTACATCCCGCCCATCAGCATAACAAGGCTCCCACGTCTCCATGGCCTGTCCTGCCTTTCTGGATTTTACACTTTTTTCAGATGGCCCTTTTGACCGGGGGGCAGTGAGACTTCATTGTAGTGCAGATTTCCTTTGCAAGCTTGCTTGGTTGGCCAAAAAGTGCGTATGCGTTTTTTCCTGAATATATTCAGGAAAAAACGCATACGCCCTTTTTGGCCAAGTGCATCATTGTGGACGTTCTGCCTCTTTTCCTATGCTTTACATGCAATTCCAGTCTACCTCCTGAAATCGGTTTCCTGCAATTCTGCCCCGCTTTCAAGTCCTCTTGGCAGCCTTACTTCAATATATTTTTGGATGATAGCTGTCATTTATAACTCTGCAGGTTTGTGAATTACAGTGCCTCTGAGCTCCTTTCTTCAACTCGCTTTCTTGTGAGCTGGCCGCAACACCGCAGGATTGCTTCAGGCCCTAGTGTGGTTCCGGCATGGCACGCTGAGCCTTTGGTTAATTCCTCTTCCTGGTGGGAAATGAGAGTTAAATTTGCCAATCCAGACACCTCCAGCTAGTCTCTCATTGGTTCTCCCTATTCCTGTTCATTTTCCGCAGAAATTGCAAACTGGGCCAAACAGGAGGTTAAAGGCACTGACTCTCCAAGTGGGGAGAGTTTTAGTAAAGCGTCTGGAATGTTGCACCCAAGTACCAGCGGAGAAAATCTGAGACACATTTGAACACGTTTCCCGATCACACGGTGGATCATACTCTGGGTTCCACATGCATGTTTTAGCTGAAGGAAGAATCCCTTAAACCTGGAGAGTTGAGACCCATGGAATGGCTGGCATGCAATATGACTTCAAAGGGTCTGCATTTGCTCATCAAACCTCACCAATCCTATCACTGCTGCGTTTATGCTGCTGTACACATGCTTGATTCTCTTTTGGAGACATATAAATCCATAGGTTTTAAGATTATTACTAGTCAGGTATATTCTTAGGCGATTAATATGGGGTGTAGAGTCCACTTCATTGAGCAAGGAGTAGCTCTTGTCTATTACATATTTGGCTTATGGAATGGTATCTGTGCTAATTTCAATCTCTGGTTTTATGCAGAACCCCAACTCACCTTTCCCCTTAAGCAAGCATAAGTTGGTTTTCTACATTTGAGACCGTGTTCTGTTTTGTAATTCAGTTTCTGTGTAGCCAAGTTTACATTCCGTGTAGTAGTGATATCTTATGATGTTTCTTTTTCTGTGTGACTTATCTCACTTAGAATCATCGTACCTGAATCCACTCATTATGCTGCTACGGGCCTGATGATATAGATTTCATTGCTGAGTGATATTGCATTGTACGTAAGTACCACAAATTCTTTATCCATTTTTCACCTTCTGTGATATTGAATTTGTACCGTAAATGAGGTTCTTGTAAACAGAGCCGTCCCAAACTTTGGGGTGGCTGTGTCTTTTTGATTTTAATTTCCCTAAGCTATAGGACCATAAGTGGAAGTGCCCTAGGCTCTGTTGCTTTGTTTTTTAGATGTTTCAGGAAACACCATACACTTCTCCAGAGTGGCTGTTGGCAATTTACATCCCGCCCATCAGCATAACAAGGCTCCCAGTTCTCCATGGCCTGTCCTGCCTTTCTGGATTTTACACTTTTTTCAGATGGCCCTTTTGACTGGGGGGCAGTGAGACTTCATTGTAGTGCAGATTTCCTTTGCAAGCTTGCTTGGTTGGCCAAAAAGGGCGTATGCGTTTTTTCCTGAATATATTCAGAAAAAAACGCATACGCCCTTTTTGGCCAAGTGCATCATTGTGGACGTTCTGCCTCTTTTCGTATGCTTTACATGCAATTCCTGTCTACCTCCTGAAATCGGTTTCCTGCAATTCTGCCCCGCTTTCAAGTCCTCTTGGCAGCCTTACTTCAATATATTTTTGGACGATAGCTGTCATTTTTAACTCTGCAGGTTTGTGAATTACAGTGCCCCTGAGCTCCTTTCTTCAACTCGCTTTCTTGTGAGCTGGCCGCAACACCGCAGGATTGCTTCAGGCCCTAGTGTGGTTCCGGCATGGCACGCTGAGCCTTTGGTTAATTCCTCTTCCTGGTGGGAAATGAGAGTTACATTTGCCCGTCCAGACACCTCCAGCTAGTCTCTCATTGGTTCTCCCTATTCCTGTTCATTTTCCGCAGAAATTGCAAACTGGGCCAAACAGGAGGTTAAAGGCACTGACTCTCCAAGTGGGGAGAGTTTTAGTAAAGCGTCTGGAATGTTGCACCCAAGTACCAGCGGAGAAAATCTGAGACACATTTGAACACGTTTCCTGATCACATGGTGGATCATACTCTGGGTTCCACATGCATGTTTTAGCTGAAGGAAGAATCCCTTAAACCTGGAGAGTTGAGACCCATGGAATGGCTAGCATGCAATATGACTTCAAAGGGTCTGCATTTGCTCATCAAACCTCACCAATCCTATCACTGCTGCGTTTATGCCGCTGTACACATGCTTGATTCTCTTTTGGAGACATATAAATCCATAGGTTTTAAGATTATTACTAGTCAGGTATATTCTTATGCGATTAATATGGGGTGTAGAGTCCACTTCGTTGAGCAAGGAGTAGCTCTTGTCTATTACATATTTGGCTTATGGAATGGTATCTGTGCTAATTTCAATCTCTGGTTTTATGCAGTACCCCAACTCACCTTTCCCCTTAAGCAAGCATAAGTTGGTTTTCTACATTTGAGACCGTGTTCTGTTTTGTAATTCAGTTTCTGTGTAGCCAAGTTTACATTCCGTGTAGTAGTGATATCTTATGATGTTTCTTTTTCTGTGTGACTTATCTCACTTAGAATCATCGTACCTGAATCCACTCATTATGCTGCTACGGGCCTGATGATATAGATTTCATTGCTGAGTGATATTGCATTGTACGTAAGTACCACAAATTCTTTATCCATTTTTCACCTTCTGTGATATTGAATTTGTACTGTAAATGAGGTTCTTGTAAACAGAGCCGTCCCAAACTTTGGGGTGGCTGTGTCTTTTTGATTTTAATTTCCCTAAGCTATAGGACCATAAGTGGAAGTGCCTTAGGCTCTTTTGCTTTGTTTTTTAGATGTTTCAGGAAACACCATACACTTCTCCAGAGTGGCTGTTGGCAATTTACATCCCGCCCATCAGCATAACAAGGCTCCCAGTTCTCCATGGCCTGTCCTGCCATTCTGGATTTTACACTTTTTTCAGATGGCCCTTTTGACTGGCGGCAGTGAGACTTCATTGTAGTGCAGATTTCCTTTGCAAGCTTGCTTGGTTGGCCAAAAAGGGCGTATGCGTTTTTTCCTGAATATATTCAGGAAAAAACGCATACGCCCTTTTTGGCCAAGTGCATCATTGTGGACGTTCTGCCTCTTTTCCTATGCTTTACATGCAATTCCAGTCTACCTCCTGAAATCGGTTTCCTGCAATCCTGCCCCGCTTTCAAGTCCTCTTGGCAGCCTTACTTCAATATATTTTTGGACGATAGCTGTCATTTTTAACTCTGCAGGTTTGTGAATTACAATGCCCCTGAGCTCCTTTCTTCAACTCACTTTCTTGTGAGCTGGCCGCAACACCGCAGGATTGCTTCAGGCCCTAGTGTGGTTCTGGCATGGCACGCTGAGCCTTTGGTTAATTCCTCTTCCTGGTGGGAAATGAGAGTTAAATTTGCCCATCCAGACACCTCCAGCTAGTCTCTCATTGGTTCTCCCTATTCCTGTTCATTTTCCACAGAAATTGCAAACTGGGCCAAACAGGAGGTTAAAGGCACTGACTCTCCAAGTGGGGAGAGTGTTAGTAAAGCGTCTGGAATGTTGCACCCGAGTACCAGGGGACAAAAACTGAGACACATTTGAACACGTTTCCCGATCACACGGTGGATCATACTCTGGGTTCCACATGCATGTTTTAGCAGAAGGAAGAATCCCTTAAACCTGGAGAGTTGAGACCCATGGAATGGGTACCATGCAATATGACTTCAAAGGTTCTGCATTGGCTCACCGAACCTCACCAATCCTATTACTGCTGCATTTATGCCTCTGTAGACACGCTTGATTCTCTTTCGGAGACATATAAATCCATAGGTTTTAAGATACTTACTAGTCAGGTATATTCTTAGGCATTTAATATGGGGTGTTGAGTCCACTTTGTTGAGCAAGGAGTAGCTCTTGTCTATTACCTATTTGGCTTATGGAATGGTATCTGTGCTAATTTCAATCTCTGGTTTTATGCAGCACCCCAACTCACCTTTCCCCTTAAGCAAGCATAAGTTGGTTTTCTACATTTGAGATCCTGTTCTGTTTTGTAATTCAGTTCCTGTGTAGCCAAGTTTACATTCCGTGTATTAGTGATATCTTATGATGTTTCTTTTTCTGTGTGACTTATGTCACTTAGAATCATCGTACCTGAATCCACTCATTATGCTGCTACGGGCCTGATGACATAGATTTCATTCCTGAGTGATATTGCATTGTACGTAAGTACCACAACTTCTTTATCCATTTTTCACTTTCTGCGATATTGAACTTGTACCATAAACGAGATTCTTGTAAACAGAGCCGGCCCAAACTTTGGGGTGGCTGTGTCTTTTTGATTTTAATTTCCCTAAGCTATAGGACCATAAGTGGAAGTGCCCTAGGCTCTGTTGCTTTGTTTTTTAGATGTTTCAGGAAACACCATACACTTCTCCAGAGTGGCTGTTGGCAATTTACATCCCGCCCATCAGCATAACAAGGCTCCCAGTTCTCCATGGCCTGTCCTGCCTTTCTGGATTTTATACTTTTTTCAGATGGCCCTTTTGACCGGGGGGCAGTGAGACTTCATTGTACTGCAGATTTCCTTTGCAAGCTTGCTTGGTTGGCCAAAAAGGGCGTATGCGTTTTTTCCTGAATATATTCAGGAAAAAACGCATATGCCCTTTTTGGCCAAGTGCATCATTGTGGACGTTCTGCCTCTTTTCCTATGCTTTACATGCAATTCCAGTCTACCTCCTGAAATCGGATTCCTGCAATTCTGCCCCGCTTTCAAGTCCTCTTGGCAGCCTTACTTCAATATATTTTTGGACGATAGCTGTCATTTTTAACTCTGCAGGTTTGTGAATTACAGTGCCCCTGAGCTCCTTTCTTCAACTCGCTTTCTTGTGAGCTGGCCGCAACACCGCAGGATTGCTTCAGGCCCTAGTGTGGTTCCGGCATGGCACGCTGAGCCTTTGGTTAATTCCTCTTCCTGGTGGGAAATGAGAGTTAAATTTGCCCATCCAGACACCTCCAGCTAGTCTCTCATTGGTTCTCCCTATTCCTGTTCATTTTCCGCAGAAATTGCAAACTGGGCCAAACAGGAGGTTAAAGGCAATGACTCTCCAAGTGGGGAGAGTTTTAGTAAAGCGTCTGGAATGTTGCACCCGAGTACCAGGGGACAAAAACTGAGACACATTTGAACACGTTTCCCGATCACACGGTTGATCATACTCTGGGTTCCACATGCATGTTTTAGCTGAAGGAAGAATCCCTTAAACCTGGAGAGTTGAGACCCATGGAATGGGTACCATTCAATATGACTTCAAAGGTTCTGCATTGGCTCACCGAACTTACCAATCCTATCACTGCTGCGCTTATGCCACTGTACACACGCTTGATTCTCTTTTGGAGACATATAAATCCATAGATTTTAAGATTCTTACTAGTCAGGTATATTCTTAGACGTTTAATATGGGGTGTTGAGTCCTCTTCGTTGAGCAAGGAGTAGCTCTTGTCTATTACATATTTGGCTTATGGAACGGTATCTGTGCTAATTTCAATCTCTGGTTTTATGCAGCACCCCAACTCACCTTTCCCCTTAAGCAAGCATAAGTTGGTTTTCTACATTTGAGACCTTGTTCTGTTTTGTAATTCAGTTCCTGTGTAGCCAAGTTTACATTCCGTGTAGTAGTGATATCTTATGATGTTTCTTTTTCTGTGTGACTTATCTCACTTAGAATCATCGTACCTGAATCCACTCATTATGCTGCTATGGGCCTGATGACATAGATTTCATTGCTGAGTGATATTGCATTGTACGTAAGTACCACAACTTCTTTATCCATTTTTCGCTTTCTGTGATATTGAACTTGTACCGTAAACGAGGTTCTTGTAAACAGAGCCGTCCCAAACTTTGGGGTGGCTGTGTCTTTTTGATTTTAATTTCCCTAAGCTATACGACCATAAGTGGAAGTGCCCTAGGCTCTGTTGCTTTGTTTTTTAGATGTTTCAGGAAACACCATACACTTCTCCAGAGTGGCTGTTGGCAATTTACATCCCACCCATCAGCATAACAAGGCTCCCAGTTCTCCATGGCCTGTCCTGCCTTTCTGGATTTTACACTTTTTTCAGATGGCCCTTTTGACCGGGGGGGCAGTGAGACTTCATGGTAGTGCAGATTTCCTTTGCAAGCTTGCTTGGTTGGCCAAAAAGGGCGTATGCGTTTTTTCCTGAATATATTCAGGAAAAAACGCATACGCCCTTTTTGGCCAAGTGCATCATTGTGGACGTTCTGCCTCTTTTCCTATGCTTTACATGCAATTCCAGTCTACCTCCTGAAATCGGTTTCCTGCAATTCTGCCCCGCTTTCAAGTCCTCTTGGCAGCCTTACTTCAATATATTTTTGGACGATAGCTGTCATTTTTAACTCTGCAGGTTTGTGAATTACAGTGCCCCTGAGCTCCTTTCTTCAACTCGCTTTCTTGTGAGCTGGCCGCAACACCGCAGGATTGCTTCAGGCCGTAGTGTGGTTCCGGCATGGCACGCTGAGCCTTTGGTTAATTCCTCTTCCTGGTGGGAAATGAGAGTTAAATTTGCCCATCCAGACACCTCCAGCTAGTCTCTCATTCGTTCTCCCTATTCCTGTTCATTTTCCACAGAAATTGCAAACTGGGCCAAACAGGAGGTTAAAGGCACTGACTCTCCAAGTGGGGAGAGTGTTAGTAAAGCGTCTGGAATGTTGCACCCGAGTACCAGGGGACAAAAACTGAGACACATTTGAACACGTTTCCCGATCACACGGTGGATCATACTCTGGGTTCCACATGCATGTTTTAGCTGAAGGAAGAATCCCTTAAACCTGGAGAGTTGAGACCCATGGAATGGGTACCATGCAATATGACTTCAAAGGGTCTGCATTTGCTCATCAAACCTCACCAATCCTATCACTGCTGCGTTTATGCCGCTGTACACATGCTTGATTCTCTTTTGGAGACATATAAATCCATAGGTTTTAAGATTCTTACTAGTCAGGTATATTCTTAGACGTTTAATATGGGGTGTAGAGTCCACTTCGTTGAGCAAGGAGTAGCTCTTGTCTATTACATATTTGGCTTATGGAACGGTATCTGTGCTAATTTCAATCTCTGGTTTTATGCAGCACCCCAACTCACCTTTCCCCTTAAGCAAGCATAAGTTGGTTTTCTACATTTGAGATCCTGTTCTGTTTTGTAATTCAGTTCCTGTGTAGCCAAGTTTACATTCCATGTAGTAGTGATATCTTATGATGTTTCTTTTTCTGTGTGACTTATCTCACTTAGAATCATTGTACCTGAATCCACTCATTATGCTGCTATGGGCCTGATGACATAGATTTCATTCCTGAGTGATATTGCATTGTACGTAAGTACCACAACTTCTTTATCCATTTTTCACTTTCTGCGATATTGAACTTGTACCATAAA
The DNA here is from genome assembly GCF_039906515.1 of Pseudorca crassidens. Taxonomy (NCBI): domain Eukaryota; kingdom Metazoa; phylum Chordata; class Mammalia; order Artiodactyla; family Delphinidae; genus Pseudorca; species Pseudorca crassidens. Next base: position 164,417,043 of record NC_090296.1, read on the forward strand.
CGAGATTCTTGTAAACAGAGCCGGCCCAAACTTTGGGGTGGCTGTGTCTTTTTGATTTTAATTTCCCTAAGCTATAGGACCATAAGTGGAAGTGCCCTAGGCTCTGTTGCTTTGTTTTTTAGATGTTTCAGGAAACACCATACACTTCTCCAGAGTGGCTGTTGGCAATTTACATCCCGCCCATCAGCATAACAAGGCTCCCAGTTCTCCATGGCCTGTCCTGCCTTTCTGGATTTTACACATTTTTCAGATGGCCCTTTTGACCGGGGGGCAGTGAGACTTCATTGTACTGCAGATTTCCTTTGCAAGCTTGCTTGGTTGGCCAAAAAGGGCGTATGCGTTTTTTCCTGAATATATTCAGGAAAAAACGCATACGCCCTTTTTGGCCAAGTGCATCATTGTGGACGTTCTGCCTCTTTTCCTATGCTTTACATGTAATTCCAGTCTACCTCCTGAAATCGGATTCCTGCAATTCTGCCCTGCTTTCGAGTCCTCTTGGCAGCCTTACTTCAATATATTTTTGGACGATAGCTGTCATTTATAACTCTGCAGGTTTGTGAATTACAGTGCCCCTGAGCTCCTTTCTTCAACTCGCTTTCTTGTGAGCTGGCCGCAACACCGCAGCATTGCTTCAGGCCCTAGTGTGGTTCCGGCATGGCACGCTGAGCCTTTGGTTAATTCCTCTTCCTGGTGGGAAATGAGAGTTAAATTTGCCCGTCCAGACACCTCCAGCTAGTCTCTCATTGGTTCTCCCTATTCCTGTTCATTTTCCGCAGAAATTGCAAACTGGGCCAAACAGGAGGTTAAAGGCAGTGACTCTCCAAGTGGGGAGAGTGTTAGTAAAGCGTCTGGAATGTTGCACCTGAGTACAAGGGGACGAAATCTGACACATTTGAACACGTTTCCCGATCACACGGTGGATCATACTCTGGGTTCCACATGCATGTTTTAGTTGAAGGAAGAATCCCTTAAACCTGGAGAGTTGAGACCCATGGAATGGGTACCATGCAATATGACTTCAAAGTGTCTGCATTTGCTCACCGAACCTCACCAATCCTATCACTGCTGTATTTATGCCGCTGTAGACACGCTTGATTCTCTTTCGGAGACATATAAATCCATAGGTTTTAAGATTCTTACTAGTCAGGTATATTCTTAGGCATTTAATATGGGGTGTTGAGTCCACTTCGTTGAGCAAGGAGTAGCTATTGTCTATTACCTATTTGGCTTATGGAATGGTATCTGTGCTAATTTCAATCTCTGGTTTTATGCAGCACCCCAACTCACCTTTCCCCTTAAGCAAGCATAAGTTGGTTTTCTACATTTGAGATCCTGTTCTGTTTTGTAATTCAGTTCCTGTGTAGCCAAGTTTACATTCCATGTATTAGTGATATCTTATGATGTTTCTTTTTCTGTGTGACTTATGTCACTTAGAATCATCGTACCTGAATCCACTCATTATGCTGCTACGGGCCTGATGACATAGATTTCATTCCTGAGTGATATTGCATTGTACGTAAGTACCACAACTTCTTTATCCATTTTTCACTTTCTGCGATATTGAACTTGTACCATAAACGAGATTCTTGTAAACAGAGCCGGCCCAAATTTTTGGGTGGCTGTGTCTTTTTGATTTTAATTTCCCTAAGCTATAGGACCATAAGTGGAAGTGCCCTAGGCTCTGTTGCTTTGTTTTTTAGATGTTTCAGGAAACACCATACACTTCTCCAGAGTGGCTGTTGGCAATTTACATCCCGCCCATCAGCATAACAAGGCTCCCAATTCTCCATGGCCTGTCCTGCCTTTCTGGATTTTACACATTTTTCAGATGGCCCTTTTGACCGGGGGGCAGTGAGACTTCATTGTACTGCAGATTTCCTTTGCAAGCTTGCTTGGTTGGCCAAAAAGGGCGTATGCGTTTTTTCCTGAATATATTCAGGAAAAAACGCATACGCCCTTTTTGGCCAAGTGCATCATTGTGGACGTTCTGCCTCTTTTCCTATGCTTTACATGTAATTCCAGTCTACCTCCTGAAATCGGATTCCTGCAATTCTGCCCCGCTTTCGAGTCCTCTTGGCAGCCTTACTTCAATATATTTTTGGACGATAGCTGTCATTTATAACTCTGCAGGTTTGTGAATTACAGTGCCCCTGAGCTCCTTTCTTCAACTCGCTTTCTTGTGAGCTGGCCGCAACACCGCAGCATTGCTTCAGGCCCTAGTGTGGTTCCGGCATGGCACGCTGAGCCTTTGGTTAATTCCTCTTCCTGGTGGGAAATGAGAGTTAAATTTGCCCGTCCAGACACCTCCAGCTAGTCTCTCATTGGTTCTCCCTATTCCTGTTCATTTTCCGCAGAAATTGTAAAGTGGGCCAAACAGGAGGTTAAAGGCACTGACTCTCCAAGTGGGGAGAGTGTTAGTAAAGCGTATGGAATGTTGCACCTGAGTACCAGGGGACAAAAACTGAGACACATTTGAACACGTTTCCCGATCACACGGTGGATCATACTCTGGGTTCCACATGCATGTTTTAGCTGAAGGAAGAATCCCTTAAACCTGGAGAGTTGAGACCCATGGAATGGCTACCATGCAATATGACTTCAAAGGGTCTGCATTTGCTCATCAAACCTCACCAATCCTATCACTGCTGCGTTTATGCCGCTGTACACATGCTTGATTCTCTTTTGGAGACATATAAATCCATAGGTTTTAAGATTATTACTAGTCAGGTATATTCTTAGACGTTTAATATGGGGTGTAGAGTCCACTTCGTTGAGCAAGGAGTAGCTCTTGTCTATTACATATTTGGCTTATGGAATGGTATCTGTGCTAATTTCAATCTCTGGTTTTATGCAGAACCCCAACTCACCTTTCCCCTTAAGCAAGCATAAGTTGGTTTTCTACATTTGAGACCCTGTTCTGTTTTGTAATTCAGTTTCTGTGTAGCCAAGTTTACATTCCGTGTATTAGTGATATCTTATGATGTTTCTTTTTCTGTGTGACTTATCTCACTTAGAATCATCGTACCTGAATCCACTCATTATGCTGCTACGGGCCTGATGATATAGATTTCATTGCTGAGTGATATTGCATTGTACGTAAGTACCACAAATTCTTTATCCATTTTTCACCTTCTGTGATATTGAATTTGTACTGTAAATGAGGTTCTTGTAAACAGAGCCGTCCCAAACTTTGGGGTGGCTGTGTCTTTTTGATTTTAATTTCCCTAAGCTATAGGACCATAAGTGGAAGTGCCCTAGGCTCTGTTGCTTTGTTTTTTAGATGTTTCAGGAAACACCATACACTTCTCCAGAGTGGCTGTTGGCAATTTACATCCCGCCCATCAGCATAACAAGGCTCCCAGTCCTCCATGGCCTGTCCTGCCTTTCTGGATTTTACACTTTTTTCAGATGGCCCTTTTGACCGGGGGGCAGTGAGACTTCATGGTAGTGCAGATTTCCTTTGCAAGCTTGCTTGGTTGGCCAAAAAGGGCGTATGCGTTTTTTCCTGAATATATTCAGGAAAAAACGCATACGCCCTTTTTGGCCAAGTGCATCATTGTGGACGTTCTGCCTCTTTTCCTATGCTTTACATGCAATTCCAGTCTACCTCCTGAAATCGGATTCCTGCAATTCTGCCCCGCTTTCGAGTCCTCTTGGCAGCCTTACTTCAATATATTTTTGGACGATAGCTGTCATTTATAACTCTGCAGGTTTGTGAATTACAGTGCCCCTGAGCTCCTTTCTTCAACTCGCTTTCTTGTGAGCTGGCCGCAACACCGCAGGATTGCTTCAGGCCCTAGTGTGGTTCCGGCATGGCACGCTGAGCCTTTGGTTAATTCCTCTTCCTGGTGGGAAATGAGAGTTAAATTTGCCCGTCCAGACACCTCCATCTAGTCTCTCATTGGTTCTCCCTATTCCTGTTCATTTTCCGCAGAAATTGCAAACTGGGCCAAACAGGAGGTTAAAGGCACTGACTCTCCAAGTGGAGAGAGTGTTAGTAAAGCGTCTGGAATGTTGCACCCGAGTACCAGGGGACAAAAACTGAGACACATTTGAACACGTTTCCCGATCACACGGTGGATCATACTCTGGGTTCCACATGCATGTTTTAGCTGAAGGAAGAATCCCTTAAACCTGGAGAGTTGAGACCCATGGAATGGGTACCATGCAATATGACTTCAAAGGTTCTGCATTGGCTCACCGAACCTCACCAATCCTATTACTGCTGCATTTATGCCTCTGTAGACACGCTTGATTCTCTTTCGGAGACATATAAATCCATAGGTTTTAAGATACTTACTAGTCAGCTATATTCTTAGGCATTTAATATGGGGTGTTGAGTCCACTTTGTTGAGCAAGGAGTAGCGCTTGTCTATTACCTATTTGGCTTATGGAATGGTATCTGTGCTAATTTCAATCTCTGGTTTTATGCAGCACCCCAACTCACCTTTCCCCTTAAGCAAGCATAAGTTGGTTTTCTACATTTGAGATCCTGTTCTGTTTTGTAATTCAGTTCCTGTGTAGCCAAGTTTACATTCCGTGTATTAGTGATATCTTATGATGTTTCTTTTTCTGTGTGACTTATGTCACTTAGAATCATCGTACCTGAATCCACTCATTATGCTGCTACGGGCCTGATGACATAGATTTCATTCCTGAGTGATATTGCATTGTACGTAAGTACCACAACTTCTTTATCCATTTTTCACTTTCTGCGATATTGAACTTGTACCATAAAAGAGATTCTTGTAAACAGAGCCGGCCCAAACTTTGGGGTGGCTGTGTCTTTTTGATTTTAATTTCCCTAAGCTATAGGACCATAAGTGGAAGTGCCCTAGGCTCTGTTGCTTTGTTTTTTAGATGTTTCAGGAAACACCATACACTTCTCCAGAGTGGCTGTTGGCAATTTACATCCCGCCCATCAGCATAACAAGGCTCCCAGTTCTCCATGGCCTGTCCTGCCTTTCTGGATTTTATACTTTTTTCAGATGGCCCTTTTGACCGGGGGGCAGTGAGACTTCATTGTACTGCAGATTTCCTTTGCAAGCTTGCTTGGTTGGCCAAAAAGGGCGTATGCGTTTTTTCCTGAATATATTCAGGAAAAAACGCATACGCCCTTTTTGGCCAAGTGCATCATTGTGGACGTTCTGCCTCTTTTCCTATGCTTTACATGCAATTCCAGTCTACCTCCTGAAATCGGATTCCTGCAATTCTGCCCCGCTTTCAAGTCCTCTTGGCAGCCTTACTTCAATATATTTTTGGACGATAGCTGTCATTTTTAACTCTGCAGGTTTGTGAATTACAGTGCCCCTGAGCTCCTTTCTTCAACTCGCTTTCTTGTGAGCTGGCCGCAACACCGCAGGATTGCTTCAGGCCCTAGTGTGGTTCCGGCATGGCACGCTGAGCCTTTGGTTAATTCCTCTTCCTGGTGGGAAATGAGAGTTAAATTTGCCCATCCAGACACCTCCAGCTAGTCTCTCATTGGTTCTCCCTATTCCTGTTCATTTTCCGCAGAAATTGCAAACTGGGCCAAACAGGAGGTTAAAGGCAATGACTCTCCAAGTGGGGAGAGTTTTAGTAAAGCGTCTGGAATGTTGCACCCGAGTACCAGGGGACAAAAACTGAGACACATTTGAACACGTTTCCCGATCACACGGTTGATCATACTCTGGGTTCCACATGCATGTTTTAGCTGAAGGAAGAATCCCTTAAACCTGGAGAGTTGAGACCCATGGAATGGGTACCATTCAATATGACTTCAAAGGTTCTGCATTGGCTCACCGAACCTCACCAATCCTATCACTGCTGCGCTTATGCCACTGTACACACGCTTGATTCTCTTTCGGAGACATATAAATCCATAGATTTTAAGATTCTTACTAGTCAGGTATATTCTTAGACGTTTAATATGGGGTGTTGAGTCCTCTTCGTTGAGCAAGGAGTAGCTCTTGTCTATTACATATTTGGCTTATGGAACGGTATCTGTGCTAATTTCAATCTCTGGTTTTATGCAGCACCCCAACTCACCTTTCCCCTTAAGCAAGCATAAGTTGGTTTTCTACATTTGAGACCTTGTTCTGTTTTGTAATTCAGTTCCTGTGTAGCCAAGTTTACATTCCGTGTAGTAGTGATATCTTATGATGTTTCTTTTTCTGTGTGACTTATCTCACTTAGAATCATCGTACCTGAATCCACTCATTATGCTGCTATGGGCCTGATGACATAGATTTCATTGCTGAGTGATATTGCATTGTACGTAAGTACCACAACTTCTTTATCCATTTTTCGCTTTCTGTGATATTGAACTTGTACCGTAAACGAGGTTCTTGTAAACAGAGCCGTCCCAAACTTTGGGGTGGCTGTGTCTTTTTGATTTTAATTTCCCTAAGCTATACGACCATAAGTGGAAGTGCCCTAGGCTCTGTTGCTTTGTTTTTTAGATGTTTCAGGAAACACCATACACTTCTCCAGAGTGGCTGTTGGCAATTTACATCCCGCCCATCAGCATAACAAGGCTCCCAGTTCTCCATGGCCTGTCCTGCCTTTCTGGATTTTATACTTTTTTCAGATGGCCCTTTTGACCGGGGGGCAGTGAGACTTCATTGTACTGCAGATTTCCTTTGCAAGCTTGCTTGGTTGGCCAAAAAGGGCGTATGCGTTTTTTCCTGAATATATTCAGGAAAAAACACATACGCCCTTTTTGGCCAAGTGCATCATTGTGGACGTTCTGCCTCTTTTCCTATGCTTTACATGTAATTCCAGTCTACCTCCTGAAATCGGTTTCCTGCAATTCTGCCCCGCTTTCAAGTCCTCTTGGCAGCCTTACTTCAATATATTTTTGGACGATAGCTGTCATTTATAACTCTGCAGGTTTGTGAATTACAGTGCCCCTAAGCTCCTTTCTTCAACTCGCTTTCTTGTGAGCTGGCCGCAACACCGCAGGATTGCTTCAGGCCCTAGTGTGGTTCCGGCATGACACGCTGAGCCTTTGGTTAATTCCTCTTCCTGGTGGGAAATGAGAGTTAAATTTGCCCGTCCAGGCACCTCCAGCTAGTCTCTCATTGGTTCTCCCTATTCCTGTTCATTTTCCGCAGAAATGGCAAACTGGGCCAAACAGGAGGTTAAAGGCACTGACTCTCCAAGTGGGGAGAGTGTTAGTAAAGCGTCTGGAATGTTGCAGCCGAGTACCAGGGGACGAAACCTGAGACATATTTGAACACGTTTCCCGATCACATGGTGGATCATACTCTGGGTTCCACATGCATGTTTTAGCTGAAGGAAGAATCCCTTAAACCTGGAGAGTTGAGACCCATGGAATGGGTACCATGCAATATGACTTCAAAGGTTCTGCATTGGCTCACCGAACCTCACCAATCCTATCACTGCTGCGCTTATGCCGCTGTACACACGCTTGATTCTCTTTCGGAGACATATAAATCCATAGATTTTAAGATTCTTCCTAGTCAGGTATATTCTTAGACGTTTAATATGGGGTGTTGAGTCCTCTTCGTTGAGCAAGGAGTAGCTCTTGTCTATTACATATTTGGCTTATGGAACGGTATCTGTGCTAATTTCAATCTCTGGTTTTATGCAGCACCCCAACTCACCTTTCCCCTTAAGCAAGCATAAGTTGGTTTTCTACATTTGAGACCCTGTTCTGTTTTGTAATTCAGTTCCTGTGTAGCCAAGTTTACATTCCGTGTAGTAGTGATATCTTATGATGTTTCTTTTTCTGTGTGACTTATCTCACTTAGAATCATCGTACCTGAATCCACTCATTATGCTGCTACGGGCCTGATGACATAGATTTCATTGCTGAGTGATATTGCATTGTACGTAAGTACCACCACTTCTTTATCCATTTTTCGCTTTCTGTGATATTGAACTTGTACCGTAAACGAGGTTCTTGTAAACAGAGCCGTCCCAAACTTTGGGGTGGCTGTGTCTTTTTGATTTTAATTTCCCTAAGCTATAGGACCATAAGTGGAAGTGCCCTAGGCTCTGTTGCTTTGTTTTTTAGATGTTTCAGGAAACACCATACACTTCTCCAGAGTGGCTGTTGGCAATTTACATCCCGCCCATCAGCATAACAAGGCTCCCACGTCTCCATGGCCTGTCCTGCCTTTCTGGATTTTACACTTTTTTCAGATGGCCCTTTTGACCGGGGGGCAGTGAGACTTCATTGTAGTGCAGATTTCCTTTGCAAGCTTGCTTGGTTGGCCAAAAAGTGTGTATGCGTTTTTTCCTGAATATATTCAGGAAAAAACGCATACGCCCTTTTTGGCCAAGTGCATCATTGTGGACGTTCTGCCTCTTTTCCTATGCTTTACATGCAATTCCAGTCTACCTCCTGAAATCGGTTTCCTGCAATTCTGCCCCGCTTTCAAGTCCTCTTGGCAGCCTTACTTCAATATATTTTTGGATGATAGCTGTCATTTATAACTCTGCAGGTTTGTGAATTACAGTGCCTCTGAGCTCCTTTCTTCAACTCGCTTTCTTGTGAGCTGGCCGCAACACCGCAGGATTGCTTCAGGCCCTAGTGTCGTTCCGGCATGGCACGCTGAGCCTTTGGTTAATTCCTCTTCCTGGTGGGAAATGAGAGTTAAATTTGCCCGTCCAGACACCTCCAGCTAGTCTCTCATTGGTTCTCCCTATTCCTGTTCAACTTTCAAAGAATTTGCAAACTGGGCCAAACAGGAGGTTAAAGGCACTGACTCTCCAAGTGGGGAGAGTGTTAGTAAAGCGTCTGGAATGTTGCACCCGAGTACCAGGGGACGAAACCTGAGACACATTTGAACACGTTTCCCGATCACACGGTGGATCATACTCTGGGTTCCACATGCATGTTTTAGCTGAAGGAAGAATCCCTTAAACCTGGAGAGTTGAGACCCTTGGCATGGGTACCATGCAATATGACTTCAAAGGGTCTGCATTGGCTCACCGAACCTCACCAATCCTATCACTGCTGCGCTAATGCACTGTACACACGCTTCATTCTCTTTCAGAGACATATAAATCCATAGGTTTTAAGATTCTTACTAGTCAGGTATATTCTTAGGCGTTTAATATGGGGTGTAGAGTCCACTTCGTTGAGCAAGGAGTAGCTCTTGTCTATTACATATTTGGCTTATGGAACGGTATCTGTGCTAATTTCAATCTCTTGTTTTATGCAGCACCCCAACTCACCTTTCCCCTTAAGCAAGCATAAGTTGGTTTTCTACATTTGAGACCCTGTTCTGTTTTGTAATTCAGTTCCTGTGTAGCCAAGTTTACATTCCGTGTAGTAGTGATATCTTATGATGTTTCTTTTTCTGTGTGACTTATTTCACTTAGAATCATCGTACCTGAATCCACTCATTATGCTGCTACGGGACTGATGACATAGATTTCATTGCTGAGTGATATTGCATTGTACGTAAGTACCACAACTTCTTTATCCATTTTTCGCTTTCTGTGATATTGAACTTGTACCGTAAACGAGGTTCTTGTAAACAGAGCCGTCCCAAACTTTGGGGTGGCTGTGTCTTTTTGATTTTAATTTCCCTAAGCTATAGGACCATAAGTGGAAGTGCCCTAGGCTCTGTTGCTTTGTTTTTTAGATGTTTCAGGAAACACCATACACTTCTCCAGAGTGGCTGTTGGCAATTTACATCCCGCCCATCAGCATAACAAGGCTCCCAGTTCTCCATGGCCTGTCCTGCCTTTCTGGATTTTATACTTTTTTCAGATGGCCCTTTTGACCGGGGGGCAGTGAGACTTCATTGTAGTGCAGATTTCCTTTGCAAGCTTGCTTGGTTGGCCAAAAAGGGCGTATGCGTTTTTTCCTGAATATATTCAGGAAAAAACGCATACGCCCTTTTTGGCCAAGTGCATCATTGTGGACGTTCTGCCTCTTTTCCTATGCTTTACATGCAATTCCAGTCTACCTCCTGAAATCGGTTTCCTGCAATTCTGCCCCGCTTTCAAGTCCTCTTGGCAGCCTTACTTCAATATATTTTTGGACGATAGCTGTCATTTTTAACTCTGCAGGTTTGTGAATTACAGTGCCCCTGAGCTCCTTTCTTCAACTCGCTTTCTTGTGAGCTGGCCGCAACACCGCAGGATTGCTTCAGGCCGTAGTGTGGTTCCGGCATGGCACGCTGAGCCTTTGGTTAATTCCTCTTCCTGGTGGGAAATGAGAGTTACATTTGCCCATCCAGACACCTCCAGCTAGTCTCTCATTGGTTCTCCCTATTCCTGTTCATTTTCCGCAGAAATGGCAAACTGGGCCAAACAGGAGGTTAAAGGTACTGACTCTCCAAGTGGGGAGAGTTTTAGTAAAGCGTCTGGAATGTTGCACCCAAGTACCAGCGGAGAAAATCTGAGACACATTTGAACACGTTTCCCGATCACACGGTGGATCATACTCTGGGTTCCACATGCATGTTTTAGCTGAAGGAAGAATCCCTTAAACCTGGAGAGTTGAGACCCATGGAATGGCTACCATGCAATATGACTTCAAAGGGTCTGCATTTGCTCATCAAACCTCACCAATCCTATCACTGCTGCGTTTATGCCGCTGTACACATGCTTGATTCTCTTTTGGAGACATATAAATCCATAGGTTTTAAGATTATTACTAGTCAGGTATATTCTTAGGCGATTAATATGGGGTGTAGAGTCCACTTCGTTGAGCAAGGAGTAGCTCTTGTCTATTACATATTTGGCTTATGGAATGGTATCTGTGCTAATTTCAATCTCTGGTTTTATGCAGAACCCCAACTCACCTTTCCCCTTAAGCAAGCATAAGTTGGTTTTCTACATTTGAGACCCTGTTCTGTTTTGTAATTCAGTTTCTGTGTAGCCAAGTTTACATTCCGTGTATTAGTGATATCTTATGATGTTTCTTTTTCTGTGTGACTTATCTCACTTAGAATCATCGTACCTGAATCCACTCATTATGCTGCTACGGGCCTGATGATATAGATTTCATTGCTGAGTGATATTGCATTGTACGTAAGTACCACAAATTCTTTATCCATTTTTCACCTTCTGTGATATTGAATTTGTACTGTAAATGAGGTTCTTGTAAACAGAGCCGTCCCAAACTTTGGGGTGGCTGTGTCTTTTTGATTTTAATTTCCCTAAGCTATAGGACCATAAGTGGAAGTGCCCTAGGCTCTGTTGCTTTGTTTTTTAGATGTTTCAGGAAACACCATACACTTCTCCAGAGTGGCTGTTGGCAATTTACATCCCGCCCATCAGCATAACAAGGCTCCCAGTCCTCCATGGCCTGTCCTGCCTTTCTGGATTTTACACTTTTTTCAGATGGCCCTTTTGACCGGGGGGCAGTGAGACTTCATGGTAGTGCAGATTTCCTTTGCAAGCTTGCTTGGTTGGCCAAAAAGGGCGTATGCGTTTTTTCCTGAATATATTCAGGAAAAAACGCATACGCCCTTTTTGGCCAAGTGCATCATTGTGGACGTTCTGCCTCTTTTCCTATGCTTTACATGCAATTCCAGTCTACCTCCTGAAATCGGATTCCTGCAATTCTGCCCCGCTTTCGAGTCCTCTTGGCAGCCTTACTTCAATATATTTTTGGACGATAGCTGTCATTTATAACTCTGCAGGTTTGTGAATTACAGTGCCCCTGAGCTCCTTTCTTCAACTCGCTTTCTTGTGAGCTGGCCGCAACACCGCAGGATTGCTTCAGGCCCTAGTGTGGTTCCGGCATGACACGCTGAGCCTTTGGTTAATTCCTCTTCCTGGTGGGAAATGAGAGTTAAATTTGCCCGTCCAGACACCTCCATCTAGTCTCTCATTGGTTCTCCCTATTCCTGTTCATTTTCCGCAGAAATTGCAAACTGGGCCAAACAGGAGGTTAAAGGCACTGACTCTCCAAGTGGAGAGAGTGTTAGTAAAGCGTCTGGAATGTTGCACCCGAGTACCAGGGGACAAAAACTGAGACACATTTGAACACGTTTCCCGATCACACGGTGGATCATACTCTGGGTTCCACATGCATGTTTTAGCTGAAGGAAGAATCCCTTAAACCTGGAGAGTTGAGACCCATGGAATGGGTACCATGCAATATGACTTCAAAGGTTCTGCATTGGCTCACCGAACCTCACCAATCCTATTACTGCTGCATTTATGCCTCTGTAGACACGCTTGATTCTCTTTCGGAGACATATAAATCCATAGGTTTTAAGATACTTACTAGTCAGGTATATTCTTAGGCATTTAATATGGGGTGTTGAGTCCACTTTGTTGAGCAAGGAGTAGCTCTTGTCTATTACCTATTTGGCTTATGGAATGGTATCTGTGCTAATTTCAATCTCTGGTTTTATGCAGCACCCCAACTCACCTTTCCCCTTAAGCAAGCATAAGTTGGTTTTCTACATTTGAGATCCTGTTCTGTTTTGTAATTCAGTTCCTGTGTAGCCAAGTTTACATTCCGTGTATTAGTGATATCTTATGATGTTTCTTTTTCTGTGTGACTTATGTCACTTAGAATCATCGTACCTGAATCCACTCATTATGCTGCTACGGGCCTGATGACATAGATTTCATTCCTGAGTGATATTGCATTGTACGTAAGTACCACAACTTCTTTATCCATTTTTCACTTTCTGCGATATTGAACTTGTACCATAAACGAGATTCTTGTAAACAGAGCCGGCCCAAACTTTGGGGTGGCTGTGTCTTTTTGATTTTAATTTCCCTAAGCTATAGGACCATAAGTGGAAGTGCCCTAGGCTCTGTTGCTTTGTTTTTTAGATGTTTCAGGAAACACCATACACTTCTCCAGAGTGGCTGTTGGCAATTTACATCCCGCCCATCAGCATAACAAGGCTCCCAGTTCTCCATGGCCTGTCCTGCCTTTCTGGATTTTATACTTTTTTCAGATGGCCCTTTTGACCGGGGGGCAGTGAGACTTCATTGTACTGCAGATTTCCTTTGCAAGCTTGCTTGGTTGGCCAAAAAGGGCGTATGCGTTTTTTCCTGAATATATTCAGGAAAAAACGCATATGCCCTTTTTGGCCAAGTGCATCATTGTGGACGTTCTGCCTCTTTTCCTATGCTTTACATGCAATTCCAGTCTACCTCCTGAAATCGGATTCCTGCAATTCTGCCCCGCTTTCAAGTCCTCTTGGCAGCCTTACTTCAATATATTTTTGGACGATAGCTGTCATTTTTAACTCTGCAGGTTTGTGAATTACAGTGCCCCTGAGCTCCTTTCTTCAACTCGCTTTCTTGTGAGCTGGCCGCAACACCGCAGGATTGCTTCAGGCCCTAGTGTGGTTCCGGCATGGCACGCTGAGCCTTTGGTTAATTCCTCTTCCTGGTGGGAAATGAGAGTTAAATTTGCCCATCCAGACACCTCCAGCTAGTCTCTCATTGGTTCTCCCTATTCCTGTTCATTTTCCGCAGAAATTGCAAACTGGGCCAAACAGGAGGTTAAAGGCAATGACTCTCCAAGTGGGGAGAGTTTTAGTAAAGCGTCTGGAATGTTGCACCCGAGTACCAGGGGACAAAAACTGAGACACATTTGAACACGTTTCCCGATCACACGGTTGATCATACTCTGGGTTCCACATGCATGTTTTAGCTGAAGGAAGAATCCCTTAAACCTGGAGAGTTGAGACCCATGGAATGGGTACCATTCAATATGACTTCAAAGGTTCTGCATTGGCTCACCGAACCTCACCAATCCTATCACTGCTGCGCTTATGCCACTGTACACACGCTTGATTCTCTTTCGGAGACATATAAATCCATAGATTTTAAGATTCTTACTAGTCAGGTATATTCTTAGACGTTTAATATGGGGTGTTGAGTCCTCTTCGTTGAGCAAGGAGTAGCTCTTGTCTATTACATATTTGGCTTATGGAACGGTATCTGTGCTAATTTCAATCTCTGGTTTTATGCAGCACCCCAACTCACCTTTCCCCTTAAGCAAGCATAAGTTGGTTTTCTACATTTGAGACCTTGTTCTGTTTTGTAATTCAGTTCCTGTGTAGCCAAGTTTACATTCCGTGTAGTAGTGATATCTTATGATGTTTCTTTTTCTGTGTGACTTATCTCACTTAGAATCATCGTACCTGAATCCACTCATTATGCTGCTATGGGCCTGATGACATAGATTTCATTGCTGAGTGATATTGCATTGTACGTAAGTACCACAACTTCTTTATCCATTTTTCGCTTTCTGTGATATTGAACTTGTACCGTAAACGAGGTTCTTGTAAACAGAGCCGTCCCAAACTTTGGGGTGGCTGTGTCTTTTTGATTTTAATTTCCCTAAGCTATACGACCATAAGTGGAAGTGCCCTAGGCTCTGTTGCTTTGTTTTTTAGATGTTTCAGGAAACACCATACACTTCTCCAGAGTGGCTGTTGGCAATTTACATCCCGCCCATCAGCATAACAAGGCTCCCAGTTCTCCATGGCCTGTCCTGCCTTTCTGGATTTTACACATTTTTCAGATGGCCCTTTTGACCGGGGGGCAGTGAGACTTCATTGTACTGCAGATTTCATTTGCAAGCTTGCTTGGTTGGCCAAAAAGGGCGTATGCGTTTTTTCCTGAATATATTCAGGAAAAAACGCATACGCCCTTTTTGGCCAAGTGCATCATTGTGGACGTTCTGCCTCTTTTCCTATGCTTTACATGTAATTCCAGTCTACCTCCTGAAATCGGTTTCCTGCAATTCTGCCCCGCTTTCAAGTCCTCTTGGCAGCCTTACTTCAATATATTTTTGGACGATAGCTGTCATTTATAACTCTGCAGGTTTGTGAATTACAGTGCCCCTAAGCTCCTTTCTTCAACTCGCTTTCTTGTGAGCTGGCCGCAACACCGCAGGATTGCTTCAGGCCCTAGTGTGGTTCCGGCATGACACGCTGAGCCTTTGGTTAATTCCTCTTCCTGGTGGGAAATGAGAGTTAAATTTGCCCGTCCAGGCACCTCCAGCTAGTCTCTCATTGGTTCTCCCTATTCCTGTTCATTTTCCGCAGAAATGGCAAACTGGGCCAAACAGGAGGTTAAAGGCACTGACTCTCCAAGTGGGGAGAGTGTTAGTAAAGCGTCTGGAATGTTGCACCCGAGTACCAGGGGACGAAACCTGAGACATATTTGAACACGTTTCCCGATCACATGGTGGATCATACTCTGGGTTCCACATGCATGTTTTAGCTGAAGGAAGAATCCCTTAAACCTGGAGAGTTGAGACCCATGGAATGGGTACCATGCAATATGACTTCAAAGGTTCTGCATTGGCTCACCGAACCTCACCAATCCTATCACTGCTGCGCTTATGCCGCTGTACACACGCTTGATTCTCTTTCGGAGACATATAAATCCATAGATTTTAAGATTCTTCCTAGTCAGGTATATTCTTAGACGTTTAATATGGGGTGTTGAGTCCTCTTCGTTGAGCAAGGAGTAGCTCTTGTCTATTACATATTTGGCTTATGGAACGGTATCTGTGCTAATTTCAATCTCTGGTTTTATGCAGCACCCCAACTCACCTTTCCCCTTAAGCAAGCATAAGTTGGTTTTCTACATTTGAGACCCTGTTCTGTTTTGTAATTCAGTTCCTGTGTAGCCAAGTTTACATTCCGTGTAGTAGTGATATCTTATGATGTTTCTTTTTCTGTGTGACTTATCTCACTTAGAATCATCGTACCTGAATCCACTCATTATGCTGCTACGGGCCTGATGACATAGATTTCATTGCTGAGTGATATTGCATTGTACGTAAGTACCACCACTTCTTTATCCATTTTTCGCTTTCTGTGATATTGAACTTGTACCGTAAACGAGGTTCTTGTAAACAGAGCCGTCCCAAACTTTGGGGTGGCTGTGTCTTTTTGATTTTAATTTCCCTAAGCTATAGGACCATAAGTGGAAGTGCCCTAGGCTCTGTTGCTTTGTTTTTTAGATGTTTCAGGAAACACCATACACTTCTCCAGAGTGGCTGTTGGCAATTTACATCCCGCCCATCAGCATAACAAGGCTCCCACGTCTCCATGGCCTGTCCTGCCTTTCTGGATTTTACACTTTTTTCAGATGGCCCTTTTGACCGGGGGGCAGTGAGACTTCATTGTAGTGCAGATTTCCTTTGCAAGCTTGCTTGGTTGGCCAAAAAGTGCGTATGCGTTTTTTCCTGAATATATTCAGGAAAAAACGCATACGCCCTTTTTGGCCAAGTGCATCATTGTGGACGTTCTGCCTCTTTTCCTATGCTTTACATGCAATTCCAGTCTACCTCCTGAAATCGGTTTCCTGCAATTCTGCCCCGCTTTCAAGTCCTCTTGGCAGCCTTACTTCAATATATTTTTGGATGATAGCTGTCATTTATAACTCTGCAGGTTTGTGAATTACAGTGCCTCTGAGCTCCTTTCTTCAACTCGCTATCTTGTGAGCTGGCCGCAACACCGCAGGATTGCTTCAGGCCCTAGTGTCGTTCCGGCATGGCACGCTGAGCCTTTGGTTAATTCCTCTTCCTGGTGGGAAATGAGAGTTAAATTTGCCCGTCCAGACACCTCCAGCTAGTCTCTCATTGGTTCTCCCTATTCCTGTTCATTTTCCGCAGAAATGGCAAACTGGGCCAAACAGGAGGTTAAAGGTACTGACTCTCCAAGTGGGGAGAGTTTTAGTAAAGCGTCTGGAATGTTGCACCCAAGTACCAGCGGAGAAAATCTGAGACACATTTGAACACGTTTCCCGATCACACGGTGGATCATACTCTGGGTTCCACATGCATGTTTTAGCTGAAGGAAGAATCCCTTAAACCTGGAGAGTTGAGACCCATGGAATGGCTACCATGCAATATGACTTCAAAGGGTCTGCATTTGCTCATCAAACCTCACCAATCCTATCACTGCTGCGTTTATGCCGCTGTACACATGCTTGATTCTCTTTTGGAGACATATAAATCCATAGGTTTTAAGATTATTACTAGTCAGGTATATTCTTAGGCGATTAATATGGGGTGTAGAGTCCACTTCGTTGAGCAAGGAGTAGCTCTTGTCTATTACATATTTGGCTTATGGAATGGTATCTGTGCTAATTTCAATCTCTGGTTTTATGCAGAACTCCAACTCACCTTTCCCCTTAAGCAAGCATAAGTTGGTTTTCTACATTTGAGACCGTGTTCTGTTTTGTAATTCAGTTTCTGTGTAGCCAAGTTTTCATTCCGTGTAGTAGTGATATCTTATGATGTTTCTTTTTCTGTGTGACTTATCTCACTTAGAATCATCGTACCTGAATCCACTCATTATGCTGCTACGGGCCTGATGATATAGATTTCATTGCTGAGTGATATTGCATTGTACGTAAGTACCACAAATTCTTTATCCATTTTTCACCTTCTGTGATATTGAATTTGTACTGTAAATGAGGTTCTTGTAAACAGAGCCGTCCCAAACTTTGGGGTGGCTGTGTCTTTTTGATTTTAATTTCCCTAAGCTATAGGACCATAAGTGGAAGTGCCCTAGGCTCTGTTGCTTTGTTTTTTAGATGTTTCAGGAAACACCATACACTTCTCCAGAGTGGCTGTTGGCAATTTACATCCCGCCGATCAGCATAACAAGGCTCCCAGTTCTCCATGGCCTGTCCTGCCTTTCTGGATTTTATACTTTTTTCAGATGGCCCTTTTGACCAGGGGGCAGTGAGAGTTCATTGTAGTGCAGATTTCCTTTGCAAGCTTGCTTGGTTGGCCAAAAAGGGCGTATGCGTTTTTTCCTGAATATATTCAGGAAAAAACGCATACGCCCTTTTTGGCCAAGTGCATCATTGTGGACGTTCTGCCTCTTTTCCTATGCTTTACATGCAATTCCAGTCTACCTCCTGAAATCGGTTTCCTGCAATTCTGCCCTGCTTTCAAGTCCTCTTGGCAGCCTTACTTCAATATATTTTTGGACGATAGCTGTCATTTTTAACTCTGCAGGTTTGTGAATTACAGTGCCCCTGAGCTCCTTTCTTCAACTCGCTTTCTTGTGAGCTGGCCGCAACACCGCAGGATTGCTTCAGGACCTAGTGTGGTTCCGGCATGGCACGCTGAGCCTTTGGTTAATTCCTCTTCCTGGTGGGAAATGAGAGTTAAATTTGCCCGTCCAGACACCTCCAGCTAGTCTCTCATTGGTTCTCCCTATTCCTGTTCATTTTCCGCAGAAATTGCAAACTGGACCAAACAGGAGGTTAAAGGCACTGACTCTCCAAGTGAGGAGAGTGTTAGTAAAGCGTCTGGAATGTTGCATCCGAGCACCAGGGGACGAAATCTGACACATTTGAACACGTTTCCCGATCACACGGTGGATCATACTCTGGGTTCCACATGCATGTTTTAGCTGAAGGAAGAATCCCTTAAACCTGGAGAGTTGAGACCCATGGAATGGGTACCATGCAATATGACTTCAAAGGGTCTGCATTTGCTCACCGAACCTCACCAATCCTATCACTGCTGCGCTTATGCCACTGTACACACCCTTGATTCTCTTTCGAAGACATATAAATCCATAGGTTTTAAGATTCTTCCTAGTCAGGTATATTCTTAGACGTTTAATATGGGGTGTTGAGTCCTCTTCGTTGAGCAAGGAGTAGCTCTTGTCTATTACATATTTGGCTTATGGAACGGTATCTGTGATAATTTCAATCCTGGTTTTATGCAGCACCCCAACTCACCTTTCCCCTTAAGCAAGCATAAGTTGGTTTTCTACATTTGAGACCTTGTTCTGTTTTGTAATTCAGTTCCTGTGTAGCCAAGTTTACATTCCGTGTATTAGTGATATCTTATGATGTTTCTTTTTCTGTGTGACTTATGTCACTTAGAATCATCGTACCTGAATCCACTCATTATGCTGCTACGGGCCTGATGATATAGATTTCATTGCTGAGTGATATTGCATTGTACGTAAGTACCACAAATTCTTTATCCATTTTTCACCTTCTGTGGTATTGAATTTGTACTGTAAATGAGGTTCTTGTAAACAGAGCCATCCCAAACTTTGGGGTGGCTGTGTCTTTTTGATTTTAATTTCCCTAAGCTATAGGACCATAAGTGGAAGTGCCCTAGGCTCTGTTGCTTTGTTTTTTAGATGTTTCAGGAAACACCATACACTTCTCCAGAGTGGCTGTTGGCAATTTACATCCCGCCCATCAGCATAACAAAGCTCCCAGTTCTCCATGGCCTGTCCGGGCTTTCTGGATTTTAAACTTTTTTCAGATGGCCCTTTTGACTGGGGGGAAGTGAGACTTCATTGTACTGCAGATTTCCTTTGCAAGCTTGCTTGGTTGGCCAAAAAGGGCGTATGCGTTTTTTCCTGAATATATTCAGGAAAAAACGCATACGCCCTTTTTGGCCAAGTGCATCATTGTGGACGTTCTGCCTCTTTTCCTATGCTTTACATGCAATTCCAGTCTACCTCCTGAAATCGGTTTCCTGCAATTCTGCCCCGCTTTCAAGTCCTCTTGGCAGCCTTACTTCAATATATTTTTGGACGATAGCTGTCATTTATAACTCTGCAGGTTTGTGAATTACAGTGCCCCTGAGCTCCTTTCTTCAACTCGCTTTCTTGTGAGCTGGCCGCAACACTGCAGGATTGCTTCAGGCCCTAGTGTCGTTCCGGCATGGCACGCTGAGCCTTTGGTTAATTCCTCTTCCTGGTGGGAAATGAGAGTTAAATTTGCCAATCCAGACACCTCCAGCTAGTCTCTCATTGGTTCTCCCTATTCCTGTTCATTTTCCGCAGAAATTGCAAACTGGGCCAAACAGGAGGTTAAAGGCACTGACTCTCCAAGTGGGGAGAGTTTTAGTAAAGCGTCTGGAATGTTGCACCCAAGTACCAGCGGAGAAAATCTGAGACACATTTGAACACGTTTCCCGATCACACGGTGGATCATACTCTGGGTTCCACATGCATGTTTTAGCTGAAGGAAGAATCCCTTAAACCTGGAGAGTTGAGACCCATGGAATGGCTGGCATGCAATATGACTTCAAAGGGTCTGCATTTGCTCATCAAACCTCACCAATCCTATCACTGCTGCGTTTATGCTGCTGTACACATGCTTGATTCTCTTTTGGAGACATATAAATCCATAGGTTTTAAGATTATTACTAGTCAGGTATATTCTTAGGCGATTAATATGGGGTGTAGAGTCCACTTCGTTGAGCAAGGAGTAGCTCTTGTCTATTACATATTTGGCTTATGGAATGGTATCTGTGCTAATTTCAATCTCTGGTTTTATGCAGAACCCCAACTCACCTTTCCCCTTAAGCAAGCATAAGTTGGTTTTCTACATTTGAGACCGTGTTCTGTTTTGTAATTCAGTTTCTGTGTAGCCAAGTTTACATTCCGTGTAGTAGTGATATCTTATGATGTTTCTTTTTCTGTGTGACTTATCTCACTTAGAATCATCGTACCTGAATCCACTCATTATGCTGCTACGGGCCTGATGATATAGATTTCATTGCTGAGTGATATTGCATTGTACGTAAGTACCACAAATTCTTTATCCATTTTTCACCTTCTGTGATATTGAATTTGTACTGTAAATGAGGTTCTTGTAAACAGAGCCGTCCCAAACTTTGGGGTGGCTGTGTCTTTTTGATTTTAATTTCCCTAAGCTATAGGACCATAAGTGGAAGTGCCCTAGGCTCTGTTGCTTTGTTTTTTAGATGTTTCAGGAAACACCATACACTTCTCCAGAGTGGCTGTTGGCAATTTACATCCCGCCCATCAGCATAACAAGGCTCCCAGTTCTCCATGGCCTGTCCTGCCTTTCTGGATTTTACACTTTTTTCAGATGGCCCTTTTGACCGGGGGGCAGTGAGACTTCATTGTAGTGCAGATTTCCTTTGCAAGCTTGCTTGGTTGGCCAAAAAGGGCGTATGCGTTTTTTCCTGAATATATTCAGAAAAAAACGCATACGCCCTTTTTGGCCAAGTGCATCATTGTGGACGTTCTGCCTCTTTTCGTATGCTTTACATGCAATTCCTGTCTACCTCCTGAAATCGGTTTCCTGCAATTCTGCCCCGCTTTCAAGTCCTCTTGGCAGCCTTACTTCAATATATTTTTGGACGATAGCTGTCATTTTTAACTCTGCAGGTTTGTGAATTACAGTGCCCCTGAGCTCCTTTCTTCAACTCGCTTTCTTGTGAGCTGGCCGCAACACCGCAGGATTGCTTCAGGCCCTAGTGTGGTTCCGGCATGGCACGCTGAGCCTTTGGTTAATTCCTCTTCCTGGTGGGAAATGAGAGTTACATTTGCCCGTCCAGACACCTCCAGCTAGTCTCTCATTGGTTCTCCCTATTCCTGTTCATTTTCCGCAGAAATTGCAAACTGGGCCAAACAGGAGGTTAAAGGCACTGACTCTCCAAGTGGGGAGAGTTTTAGTAAAGCGTCTGGAATGTTGCACCCAAGTACCAGCGGAGAAAATCTGAGACACATTTGAACACGTTTCCTGATCACATGGTGGATCATACTCTGGGTTCCACATGCATGTTTTAGCTGAAGGAAGAATCCCTTAAACCTGGAGAGTTGAGACCCATGGAATGGGTACCATGCAATATGACTTCAAAGGGTCTGCATTTGCTCATCAAACCTCACCAATCCTATCACTGCTGCGTTTATGCCGCTGTACACATGCTTGATTCTCTTTTGGAGACATATAAATCCATAGGTTTTAAGATTATTACTAGTCAGGTATATTCTTATGCGATTAATATGGGGTGTAGAGTCCACTTCGTTGAGCAAGGAGTAGCTCTTGTCTATTACATATTTGGCTTATGGAATGGTATCTGTGCTAATTTCAATCTCTGGTTTTATGCAGTACCCCAACTCACCTTTCCCCTTAAGCAAGCATAAGTTGGTTTTCTACATTTGAGACCGTGTTCTGTTTTGTAATTCAGTTTCTGTGTAGCCAAGTTTACATTCCGTGTAGTAGTGATATCTTATGATGTTTCTTTTTCTGTGTGACTTATCTCACTTAGAATCATCGTACCTGAATCCACTCATTATGCTGCTACGGGCCTGATGATATAGATTTCATTGCTGAGTGATATTGCATTGTACGTAAGTACCACAAATTCTTTATCCATTTTTCACCTTCTGTGATATTGAATTTGTACTGTAAATGAGGTTCTTGTAAACAGAGCCGTCCCAAACTTTGGGGTGGCTGTGTCTTTTTGATTTTAATTTCCCTAAGCTATAAGACCATAAGTGGAAGTGCCTTAGGCTCTGTTGCTTTGTTTTTTAGATGTTTCAGGAAACACCATACACTTCTCCAGAGTGGCTGTTGGCAATTTACATCCCGCCCATCAGCATAACAAGGCTCCCAGTTCTCCATGGCCTGTCCTGCCATTCTGGATTTTACACTTTTTTCAGATGGCCCTTTTGACCGAGGGCAGTGAGACTTCATTGTAGTGCAGATTTCCTTTGCAAGCTTGCTTGGTTGGCCAAAAAGGGCGTATGCGTTTTTTCCTGAATATATTCAGGAAAAAACGCATACGCCCTTTTTGGCCAAGTGCATCATTGTGGACTTTCTGCCTCTTTTCCTATGCTTTACATGCAATTCCAGTCTACCTCCTGAAATCGGTTTCCTGCAATCCTGCCCCGCTTTCAAGTCCTCTTGGCAGCCTTACTTCAATATATTTTTGGACGATAGCTGTCATTTTTAACTCTGCAGGTTTGTGAATTACAATGCCCCTGAGCTCCTTTCTTCAACTCACTTTCTTGTGAGCTGGCCGCAACACCGCAGGATTGCTTCAGGCCCTAGTGTGGTTCTGGCATGGCACGCTGAGCCTTTGGTTAATTCCTCTTCCTGGTGGGAAATGAGAGTTAAATTTGCCCATCCAGACACCTCCAGCTAGTCTCTCATTGGTTCTCCCTATTCCTGTTCATTTTCCACAGAAATTGCAAACTGGGCCAAACAGGAGGTTAAAGGCACTGACTCTCCAAGTGGGGAGAGTGTTAGTAAAGCGTCTGGAATGTTGCACCCGAGTACCAGGGGACAAAAACTGAGACACATTTGAACACGTTTCCCGATCACACGGTGGATCATACTCTGGGTTCCACATGCATGTTTTAGCTGAAGGAAGAATCCCTTAAACCTGGAGATTTGAGACCCATGGAATGGCTACCATGCAATATGACTTCAAAGGGTCTGCATTTGCTCATCAAACTTCACCAATCCTATCACTGCTGCATTTATGCCGCTGTACACACGCTTGATTCTCTT
Organism: Pseudorca crassidens; assembly: GCF_039906515.1. Classification (NCBI taxonomy): domain Eukaryota; kingdom Metazoa; phylum Chordata; class Mammalia; order Artiodactyla; family Delphinidae; genus Pseudorca; species Pseudorca crassidens. The sequence goes on from NC_090296.1 coordinate 164,440,260, forward strand.
TTGGAGACATACAAATCCATAGGTTTCAAGATTCTTACTAGTCAGGTATATTCTTAGACGTTTAATATGGGGTGTTGAGTCCACTTCGTTGAGCAAGGAGTAGCTCTTGTCTATTACATATTTGGCTTATGGAACGGTATCTGTGCTAATTTCAATCTCTGGTTTTATGCAGCACCCCAACTCACCTTTCCCCTTAAGCAAGCATAAGTTGGTTTTCTACATTTGAGATCCTGTTCTGTTTTGTAATTCAGTTCCTGTGTAGCCAAGTTTACATTCCATGTATTAGTGATATCTTATGATGTTTCTTTTTCTGTGTGACTTATGTCACTTAGAATCATCGTACCTGAATCCACTCATTATGCTGCTACGGGCCTGATGACATAGATTTCATTCCTGAGTGATATTGCATTGTACGTAAGTACCACAACTTCTTTATCCATTTTTCACTTTCTGCGATATTGAACTTGTACCATAAACGAGATTCTTGTAAACAGAGCCGGCCCAAACTTTGGGGTGGCTGTGTCTTTTTGATTTTAATTTCCCTAAGCTATAGGACCATAAGTGGAAGTGCCCTAGGCTCTGTTGCTTTGTTTTTTAGATGTTTCAGGAAACACCATACACTTCTCCAGAGTGGCTGTTGGCAATTTACATCCCGCCCATCAGCATAACAAGGCTCCCAATTCTCCATGGCCTGTCCTGCCTTTCTGGATTTTACACATTTTTCAGATGGCCCTTTTGACCGGGGGGCAGTGAGACTTCATTGTACTGCAGATTTCCTTTGCAAGCTTGCTTGGTTGGCCAAAAAGGGCGTATGCGTTTTTTCCTGAATATATTCAGGAAAAAACGCATACGCCCTTTTTGGCCAAGTGCATCATTGTGGACGTTCTGCCTCTTTTCCTATGCTTTACATGCAATTCCAGTCTACCTCCTGAAATCGGATTCCTGCAATTCTGCCCCGCTTTCGAGTCCTCTTGGCAGCCTTACTTCAATATATTTTTGGACGATAGCTGTCATTTATAACTCTGCAGGTTTGTGAATTACAGTGCCCCTGAGCTCCTTTCTTCAACTCGCTTTCTTGTGAGCTGGCCGCAACACCGCAGGATTGCTTCAGGCCCTAGTGTGGTTCCGGCATGGCACGCTGAGCCTTTGGTTAATTCCTCTTCCTGGTGGGAAATGAGAGTTAAATTTGCCCGTCCAGACACCTCCATCTAGTCTCTCATTGGTTCTCCCTATTCCTGTTCATTTTCCGCAGAAATTGCAAACTGGGCCAAACAGGAGGTTAAAGGCACTGACTCTCCAAGTGGAGAGAGTGTTAGTAAAGCGTCTGGAATGTTGCACCCGAGTACCAGGGGACAAAAACTGAGACACATTTGAACACGTTTCCCGATCACACGGTGGATCATACTCTGGGTTCCACATGCATGTTTTAGCTGAAGGAAGAATCCCTTAAACCTGGAGAGTTGAGACCCATGGAATGGGTACCATGCAATATGACTTCAAAGGTTCTGCATTGGCTCACCGAACCTCACCAATCCTATTACTGCTGCATTTATGCCTCTGTAGACACGCTTGATTCTCTTTCGGAGACATATAAATCCATAGGTTTTAAGATACTTACTAGTCAGGTATATTCTTAGGCATTTAATATGGGGTGTTGAGTCCACTTTGTTGAGCAAGGAGTAGCTCTTGTCTATTACCTATTTGGCTTATGGAATGGTATCTGTGCTAATTTCAATCTCTGGTTTTATGCAGCACCCCAACTCACCTTTCCCCTTAAGCAAGCATAAGTTGGTTTTCTACATTTGAGATCCTGTTCTGTTTTGTAATTCAGTTCCTGTGTAGCCAAGTTTACATTCCGTGTATTAGTGATATCTTATGATGTTTCTTTTTCTGTGTGACTTATGTCACTTAGAATCATCGTACCTGAATCCACTCATTATGCTGCTACGGGCCTGATGACATAGATTTCATTCCTGAGTGATATTGCATTGTACGTAAGTACCACAACTTCTTTATCCATTTTTCACTTTCTGCGATATTGAACTTGTACCATAAACGAGATTCTTGTAAACAGAGCCGGCCCAAACTTTGGGGTGGCTGTGTCTTTTTGATTTTAATTTCCCTAAGCTATAGGACCATAAGTGGAAGTGCCCTAGGCTCTGTTGCTTTGTTTTTTAGATGTTTCAGGAAACACCATACACTTCTCCAGAGTGGCTGTTGGCAATTTACATCCCGCCCATCAGCATAACAAGGCTCCCAGTTCTCCATGGCCTGTCCTGCCTTTCTGGATTTTATACTTTTTTCAGATGGCCCTTTTGACCGGGGGGCAGTGAGACTTCATTGTACTGCAGATTTCCTTTGCAAGCTTGCTTGGTTGGCCAAAAAGGGCGTATGCGTTTTTTCCTGAATATATTCAGGAAAAAACGCATATGCCCTTTTTGGCCAAGTGCATCATTGTGGACGTTCTGCCTCTTTTCCTATGCTTTACATGCAATTCCAGTCTACCTCCTGAAATCGGATTCCTGCAATTCTGCCCCGCTTTCAAGTCCTCTTGGCAGCCTTACTTCAATATATTTTTGGACGATAGCTGTCATTTTTAACTCTGCAGGTTTGTGAATTACAGTGCCCCTGAGCTCCTTTCTTCAACTCGCTTTCTTGTGAGCTGGCCGCAACACCGCAGGATTGCTTCAGGCCCTAGTGTGGTTCCGGCATGGCACGCTGAGCCTTTGGTTAATTCCTCTTCCTGGTGGGAAATGAGAGTTAAATTTGCCCATCCAGACACCTCCAGCTAGTCTCTCATTGGTTCTCCCTATTCCTGTTCATTTTCCGCAGAAATTGCAAACTGGGCCAAACAGGAGGTTAAAGGCAATGACTCTCCAAGTGGGGAGAGTTTTAGTAAAGCGTCTGGAATGTTGCACCCGAGTACCAGGGGACAAAAACTGAGACACATTTGAACACGTTTCCCGATCACACGGTTGATCATACTCTGGGTTCCACATGCATGTTTTAGCTGAAGGAAGAATCCCTTAAACCTGGAGAGTTGAGACCCATGGAATGGGTACCATTCAATATGACTTCAAAGGTTCTGCATTGGCTCACCGAACCTCACCAATCCTATCACTGCTGCGCTTATGCCACTGTACACACGCTTGATTCTCTTTCGGAGACATATAAATCCATAGATTTTAAGATTCTTACTAGTCAGGTATATTCTTAGACGTTTAATATGGGGTGTTGAGTCCTCTTCGTTGAGCAAGGAGTAGCTCTTGTCTATTACATATTTGGCTTATGGAACGGTATCTGTGCTAATTTCAATCTCTGGTTTTATGCAGCACCCCAACTCACCTTTCCCCTTAAGCAAGCATAAGTTGGTTTTCTACATTTGAGACCTTGTTCTGTTTTGTAATTCAGTTCCTGTGTAGCCAAGTTTACATTCCGTGTAGTAGTGATATCTTATGATGTTTCTTTTTCTGTGTGACTTATCTCACTTAGAATCATCGTACCTGAATCCACTCATTATGCTGCTATGGGCCTGATGACATAGATTTCATTGCTGAGTGATATTGCATTGTACGTAAGTACCACAACTTCTTTATCCATTTTTCGCTTTCTGTGATATTGAACTTGTACCGTAAACGAGGTTCTTGTAAACAGAGCCGTCCCAAACTTTGGGGTGGCTGTGTCTTTTTGATTTTAATTTCCCTAAGCTATACGACCATAAGTGGAAGTGCCCTAGGCTCTGTTGCTTTGTTTTTTAGATGTTTCAGGAAACACCATACACTTCTCCAGAGTGGCTGTTGGCAATTTACATCCCGCCCATCAGCATAACAAGGCTCCCAGTTCTCCATGGCCTGTCCTGCCTTTCTGGATTTTACACTTTTTTCAGATGGCCCTTTTGACCGGGGGGGCAGTGAGACTTCATTGTAGTGCAGATTTCCTTTGCAAGCTTGCTTGGTTGGCCAAAAAGGGCGTATGCGTTTTTTCCTGAATATATTCAGGAAAAAACGCATACGCCCTTTTTGGCCAAGTGCATCATTGTGGACGTTCTGCCTCTTTTCCTATGCTTTACATGCAATTCCAGTCTACCTCCTGAAATCGGTTTCCTGCAATTCTGCCCCGCTTTCAAGTCCTCTTGGCAGCCTTACTTCAATATATTTTTGGACGATAGCTGTCATTTTTAACTCTGCAGGTTTGTGAATTACAGTGCCCCTGAGCTCCTTTCTTCAACTCGCTTTCTTGTGAGCTGGCCGCAACACCGCAGGATTGCTTCAGGCCGTAGTGTGGTTCCGGCATGGCACGCTGAGCCTTTGGTTAATTCCTCTTCCTGGTGGGAAATGAGAGTTAAATTTGCCCATCCAGACACCTCCAGCTAGTCTCTCATTCGTTCTCCCTATTCCTGTTCATTTTCCACAGAAATTGCAAACTGGGCCAAACAGGAGGTTAAAGGCACTGACTCTCCAAGTGGGGAGAGTGTTAGTAAAGCGTCTGGAATGTTGCACCCGAGTACCAGGGGACAAAAACTGAGACACATTTGAACACGTTTCCCGATCACACGGTGGATCATACTCTGGGTTCCACATGCATGTTTTAGCTGAAGGAAGAATCCCTTAAACCTGGAGAGTTGAGACCCATGGAATGGGTACCATGCAATATGACTTCAAAGGGTCTGCATTTGCTCATCAAACCTCACCAATCCTATCACTGCTGCGTTTATGCCGCTGTACACATGCTTGATTCTCTTTTGGAGACATATAAATCCATAGGTTTTAAGATTCTTACTAGTCAGGTATATTCTTAGACGTTTAATATGGGGTGTAGAGTCCACTTCGTTGAGCAAGGAGTAGCTCTTGTCTATTACATATTTGGCTTATGGAACGGTATCTGTGCTAATTTCAATCTCTGGTTTTATGCAGCACCCCAACTCACCTTTCCCCTTAAGCAAGCATAAGTTGGTTTTCTACATTTGAGACCCTGTTCTGTTTTGTAATTCAGTTCCTGTGTAGCCAAGTTTACATTCCATGTAGTAGTGATATCTTATGATGTTTCTTTTTCTGTGTGACTTATCTCACTTAGAATCATCGTACCTGAATCCACTCATTATGCTGCTACGGGCCTGATGACATAGATTTCATTCCTGAGTGATATTGCATTGTACGTAAGTACCACAACTTCTTTATCCATTTTTCACTTTCTGCGATATTGAACTTGTACCATAAACGAGATTCTTGTAAACAGAGCCGGCCCAAACTTTGGGGTGGCTGTGTCTTTTTGATTTTAATTTCCCTAAGCTATAGGACCATAAGTGGAAGTGCCCTAGGCTCTGTTGCTTTGTTTTTTAGATGTTTCAGGAAACACCATACACTGCTCCAGAGTGGCTGTTGGCAATTTACATCCCGCCCATCAGCATAACAAGGCTCCCAGTTCTCCATGGCCTGTCCTGCCTTTCTGGATTTTACACATTTTTCAGATGGCCCTTTTGACCGGGGGGCAGTGAGACTTCATTGTACTGCAGATTTCCTTTGCAAGCTTGCTTGGTTGGCCAAAAAGGGCGTATGCGTTTTTTCCTGAATATATTCAGGAAAAAACGCATACGCCCTTTTTGGCCAAGTGCATCATTGTGGACGTTCTGCCTCTTTTCCTATGCTTTACATGTAATTCCAGTCTACCTCCTGAAATCGGATTCCTGCAATTCTGCCCTGCTTTCGAGTCCTCTTGGCAGCCTTACTTCAATATATTTTTGGACGATAGCTGTCATTTATAACTCTGCAGGTTTGTGAATTACAGTGCCCCTGAGCTCCTTTCTTCAACTCGCTTTCTTGTGAGCTGGCCGCAACACCGCAGCATTGCTTCAGGCCCTAGTGTGGTTCCGGCATGGCACGCTGAGCCTTTGGTTAATTCCTCTTCCTGGTGGGAAATGAGAGTTAAATTTGCCCGTCCAGACACCTCCAGCTAGTCTCTCATTGGTTCTCCCTATTCCTGTTCATTTTCCGCAGAAATTGCAAACTGGGCCAAACAGGAGGTTAAAGGCAGTGACTCTCCAAGTGGGGAGAGTGTTAGTAAAGCGTCTGGTATGTTGCACCTGAGTACAAGGGGACGAAATCTGACACATTTGAACACGTTTCCCGATCACACGGTGGATCATACTCTGGGTTCCACATGCATGTTTTAGTTGAAGGAAGAATCCCTTAAACCTGGAGAGTTGAGACCCATGGAATGGGTACCATGCAATATGACTTCAAAGGGTCTGCATTTGCTCACCGAACCTCACCAATCCTATCACTGCTGTATTTATGCCGCTGTAGACACGCTTGATTCTCTTTCGGAGACATATAAATCCATAGGTTTTAAGATTCTTACTAGTCAGGTATATTCTTAGGCATTTAATATGGGGTGTTGAGTCCACTTCGTTGAGCAAGGAGTAGCTATTGTCTATTACCTATTTGGCTTATGGAATGGTATCTGTGCTAATTTCAATCTCTGGTTTTATGCAGCACCCCAACTCACCTTTCCCCTTAAGCAAGCATAAGTTGGTTTTCTACATTTGAGACCCTGTTCTGTTTTGTAATTCAGTTCCTGTGTAGCCAAGTTTACATTCCATGTATTAGTGATATCTTATGATGTTTCTTTTTCTGTGTGACTTATGTCACTTAGAATCATCGTACCTGAATCCACTCATTATGCTGCTACGGGCCTGATGACATAGATTTCATTCCTGAGTGATATTGCATTGTACGTAAGTACCACAACTTCTTTATCCATTTTTCACTTTCTGCGATATTGAACTTGTACCATAAACGAGATTCTTGTAAACAGAGCCGGCCCAAATTTTTGGGTGGCTGTGTCTTTTTGATTTTAATTTCCCTAAGCTATAGGACCATAAGTGGAAGTGCCCTAGGCTCTGTTGCTTTGTTTTTTAGATGTTTCAGGAAACACCATACACTTCTCCAGAGTGGCTGTTGGCAATTTACATCCCGCCCATCAGCATAACAAGGCTCCCAGTTCTCCATGGCCTGTCCTGCCTTGCTGGATTTTATACTTTTTTCAGATGGCCCTTTTGACCGGGGGGCAGTGAGACTTCATTGTAGTGCAGATTTCCTTTGCAAGCTTGCTTGGTTGGCCAAAAAGGGCGTATGCGTTTTTTCCTGAATATATTCAGGAAAAAACGCATACGCCCTTTTTGGCCAAGTGCATCATTGTGGACGTTCTGCCTCTTTTCCTATGCTTTACATGTAATTCCAGTCTACCTCCTGAAATCGGATTCCTGCAATTCTGCCCCGCTTTCAAGTCCTCTTGGCAGCCTTACTTCAATATATTTTTGGACGATAGCTGTCATTTTTAACTCTGCAGGTTTGTGAATTACAGTGCCCCTGAGCTCCTTTCTTCAACTCGCTTTCTTGTGAGCTGGCCGCAACACCGCAGCATTGCTTCAGGCCCTAGTGTGGTTCCGGCATGGCACGCTGAGCCTTTGGTTAATTCCTCTTCCTGGTGGGAAATGAGAGTTAAATTTGCCCGTCCAGACACCTCCAGCTAGTCTCTCATTGGTTCTCCCTATTCCTGTTCATTTTCCGCAGAAATTGCAAACTGGGCCAAACAGGAGGTTAAAGGCACTGACTCTCCAAGTGGGGAGAGTGTTAGTAAAGCGTATGGAATGTTGCACCTGAGTACCAGGGGACAAAAACTGAGACACATTTGAACACGTTTCCCGATCACACGGTGGATCATACTCTGGGTTCCACATGCATGTTTTAGCTGAAGGAAGAATCCCTTAAACCTGGAGAGTTGAGACCCATGGAATGGCTACCATGCAATATGACTTCAAAGGGTCTGCATTTGCTCATCAAACCTCACCAATCCTATCACTGCTGCGTTTATGCCGCTGTACACATGCTTGATTCTCTTTTGGAGACATATAAATCCATAGGTTTTAAGATTATTACTAGTCAGGTATATTCTTAGGCGATTAATATGGGGTGTAGAGTCCACTTCGTTGAGCAAGGAGTAGCTCTTGTCTATTACATATTTGGCTTATGGAATGGTATCTGTGCTAATTTCAATCTCTGGTTTTATGCAGAACCCCAACTCACCTTTCCCCTTAAGCAAGCATAAGTTGGTTTTCTACATTTGAGACCCTGTTCTGTTTTGTAATTCAGTTTCTGTGTAGCCAAGTTTACATTCCGTGTAGTAGTGATATCTTATGATGTTTCTTTTTCTGTGTGACTTATCTCACTTAGAATCATCGTACCTGAATCCACTCATTATGCTGCTACGGGCCTGATGATATAGATTTCATTGCTGAGTGATATTGCATTGTACGTAAGTACCACAAATTCTTTATCCATTTTTCACCTTCTGTGATATTGAATTTGTACTGTAAATGAGGTTCTTGTAAACAGAGCCGTCCCAAACTTTGGGGTGGCTGTGTCTTTTTGATTTTAATTTCCCTAAGCTATAGGACCATAAGTGGAAGTGCCCTAGGCTCTGTTGCTTTGTTTTTTAGATGTTTCAGGAAACACCATACACTTCTCCAGAGTGGCTGTTGGCAATTTACATCCCGCCCATCAGCATAACAAGGCTCCCAGTCCTCCATGGCCTGTCCTGCCTTTCTGGATTTTACACTTTTTTCAGATGGCCCTTTTGACCGGGGGGCAGTGAGACTTCATGGTAGTGCAGATTTCCTTTGCAAGCTTGCTTGGTTGGCCAAAAAGGGCGTATGCGTTTTTTCCTGAATATATTCAGGAAAAAACGCATACGCCCTTTTTGGCCAAGTGCATCATTGTGGACGTTCTGCCTCTTTTCCTATGCTTTACATGCAATTCCAGTCTACCTCCTGAAATCGGATTCCTGCAATTCTGCCCCGCTTTCGAGTCCTCTTGGCAGCCTTACTTCAATATATTTTTGGACGATAGCTGTCATTTATAACTCTGCAGGTTTGTGAATTACAGTGCCCCTGAGCTCCTTTCTTCAACTCGCTTTCTTGTGAGCTGGCCGCAACACCGCAGGATTGCTTCAGGCCGTAGTGTGGTTCCGGCATGGCACGCTGAGCCTTTGGTTAATTCCTCTTCCTGGTGGGAAATGAGAGTTAAATTTGCCCGTCCAGACACCTCCATCTAGTCTCTCATTGGTTCTCCCTATTCCTGTTCATTTTCCGCAGAAATTGCAAACTGGGCCAAACAGGAGGTTAAAGGCACTGACTCTCCAAGTGGAGAGAGTGTTAGTAAAGCGTCTGGAATGTTGCACCCGAGTACCAGGGGACAAAAACTGAGACACATTTGAACACGTTTCCCGATCACACGGTGGATCATACTCTGGGTTCCACATGCATGTTTTAGCTGAAGGAAGAATCCCTTAAACCTGGAGAGTTGAGACCCATGGAATGGGTACCATGGAATATGACTTCAAAGGTTCTGCATTGGCTCACCGAACCTCACCAATCCTATTACTGCTGCATTTATGCCTCTGTAGACACGCTTGATTCTCTTTCGGAGACATATAAATCCATAGGTTTTAAGATACTTACTAGTCAGGTATATTCTTAGGCATTTAATATGGGGTGTTGAGTCCACTTTGTTGAGCAAGGAGTAGCTCTTGTCTATTACCTATTTGGCTTATGGAATGGTATCTGTGCTAATTTCAATCTCTGGTTTTATGCAGCACCCCAACTCACCTTTCCCCTTAAGCAAGCATAAGTTGGTTTTCTACATTTGAGATCCTGTTCTGTTTTGTTATTCAGTTCCTGTGTAGCCAAGTTTACATTCCGTGTATTAGTGATATCTTATGATGTTTCTTTTTCTGTGTGACTTATGTCACTTAGAATCATCGTACCTGAATCCACTCATTATGCTGCTACGGGCCTGATGACATAGATTTCATTCCTGAGTGATATTGCATTGTACGTAAGTACCACAACTTCTTTATCCATTTTTCACTTTCTGCGATATTGAACTTGTACCATAAAAGAGATTCTTGTAAACAGAGCCGGCCCAAACTTTGGGGTGGCTGTGTCTTTTTGATTTTAATTTCCCTAAGCTATAGGACCATAAGTGGAAGTGCCCTAGGCTCTGTTGCTTTGTTTTTTAGATGTTTCAGGAAACACCATACACTTCTCCAGAGTGGCTGTTGGCAATTTACATCCCGCCCATCAGCATAACAAGGCTCCCAGTTCTCCATGGCCTGTCCTGCCTTTCTGGATTTTATACTTTTTTCAGATGGCCCTTTTGACCGGGGGGCAGTGAGACTTCATTGTACTGCAGATTTCCTTTGCAAGCTTGCTTGGTTGGCCAAAAAGGGCGTATGCGTTTTTTCCTGAATATATTCAGGAAAAAACGCATACGCCCTTTTTGGCCAAGTGCATCATTGTGGACGTTCTGCCTCTTTTCCTATGCTTTACATGCAATTCCAGTCTACCTCCTGAAATCGGATTCCTGCAATTCTGCCCCGCTTTCAAGTCCTCTTGGCAGCCTTACTTCAATATATTTTTGGACGATAGCTGTCATTTTTAACTCTGCAGGTTTGTGAATTACAGTGCCCCTGAGCTCCTTTCTTCAACTCGCTTTCTTGTGAGCTGGCCGCAACACCGCAGGATTGCTTCAGGCCCTAGTGTGGTTCCGGCATGGCACGCTGAGCCTTTGGTTAATTCCTCTTCCTGGTGGGAAATGAGAGTTAAATTTGCCCATCCAGACACCTCCAGCTAGTCTCTCATTGGTTCTCCCTATTCCTGTTCATTTTCCGCAGAAATTGCAAACTGGGCCAAACAGGAGGTTAAAGGCAATGACTCTCCAAGTGGGGAGAGTTTTAGTAAAGCGTCTGGAATGTTGCACCCGAGTACCAGGGGACAAAAACTGAGACACATTTGAACACGTTTCCCGATCACACGGTTGATCATACTCTGGGTTCCACATGCATGTTTTAGCTGAAGGAAGAATCCCTTAAACCTGGAGAGTTGAGACCCATGGAATGGGTACCATTCAATATGACTTCAAAGGTTCTGCATTGGCTCACCGAACCTCACCAATCCTATCACTGCTGCGCTTATGCCACTGTACACACGCTTGATTCTCTTTCGGAGACATATAAATCCATAGATTTTAAGATTCTTACTAGTCAGGTATATTCTTAGACGTTTAATATGGGGTGTTGAGTCCTCTTCGTTGAGCAAGGAGTAGCTCTTGTCTATTACATATTTGGCTTATGGAACGGTATCTGTGCTAATTTCAATCTCTGGTTTTATGCAGCACCCCAACTCACCTTTCCCCTTAAGCAAGCATAAGTTGGTTTTCTACATTTGAGACCCTGTTCTGTTTTGTAATTCAGTTCCTGTGTAGCCAAGTTTACATTCCGTGTAGTAGTGATATCTTATGATGTTTCTTTTTCTGTGTGACTTATCTCACTTAGAATCATCGTACCTGAATCCACTCATTATGCTGCTACGGGCCTGATGACATAGATTTCATTGCTGAGTGATATTGCATTGTACGTAAGTACCACCACTTCTTTATCCATTTTTCGCTTTCTGTGATATTGAACTTGTACCGTAAACGAGGTTCTTGTAAACAGAGCCGTCCCAAACTTTGGGGTGGCTGTGTCTTTTTGATTTTAATTTCCCTAAGCTATAGGACCATAAGTGGAAGTGCCCTAGGCTCTGTTGCTTTGTTTTTTAGATGTTTCAGGAAACACCATACACTTCTCCAGAGTGGCTGTTGGCAATTTACATCCCGCCCATCAGCATAACAAGGCTCCCACGTCTCCATGGCCTGTCCTGCCTTTCTGGATTTTACACTTTTTTCAGATGGCCCTTTTGACCGGGGGGCAGTGAGACTTCATTGTAGTGCAGATTTCCTTTGCAAGCTTGCTTGGTTGGCCAAAAAGTGTGTATGCGTTTTTTCCTGAATATATTCAGGAAAAAACGCATACGCCCTTTTTGGCCAAGTGCATCATTGTGGACGTTCTGCCTCTTTTCCTATGCTTTACATGCAATTCCAGTCTACCTCCTGAAATCGGTTTCCTGCAATTCTGCCCCGCTTTCAAGTCCTCTTGGCAGCCTTACTTCAATATATTTTTGGATGATAGCTGTCATTTATAACTCTGCAGGTTTGTGAATTACAGTGCCTCTGAGCTCCTTTCTTCAACTCGCTTTCTTGTGAGCTGGCCGCAACACCGCAGGATTGCTTCAGGCCCTAGTGTCGTTCCGGCATGGCACGCTGAGCCTTTGGTTAATTCCTCTTCCTGGTGGGAAATGAGAGTTAAATTTGCCCGTCCAGACACCTCCAGCTAGTCTCTCATTGGTTCTCCCTATTCCTGTTCAACTTTCAAAGAATTTGCAAACTGGGCCAAACAGGAGGTTAAAGGCACTGACTCTCCAAGTGGGGAGAGTGTTAGTAAAGCGTCTGGAATGTTGCACCCGAGTACCAGGGGACGAAACCTGAGACACATTTGAACACGTTTCCCGATCACACGGTGGATCATACTCTGGGTTCCACATGCATGTTTTAGCTGAAGGAAGAATCCCTTAAACCTGGAGAGTTGAGACCCTTGGCATGGGTACCATGCAATATGACTTCAAAGGGTCTGCATTGGCTCACCGAACCTCACCAATCCTATCACTGCTGCGCTAATGCACTGTACACACGCTTCATTCTCTTTCAGAGACATATAAATCCATAGGTTTTAAGATTCTTACTAGTCAGGTATATTCTTAGGCGTTTAATATGGGGTGTAGAGTCCACTTCGTTGAGCAAGGAGTAGCTCTTGTCTATTACATATTTGGCTTATGGAACGGTATCTGTGCTAATTTCAATCTCTGGTTTTATGCAGCACCCCAACTCACCTTTGCCCTTAAGCAAGCATAAGTTGGTTTTCTACATTTGAGACCCTGTTCTGTTTTGTAATTCAGTTCCTGTGTAGCCAAGTTTACATTCCGTGTAGTAGTGATATCTTATGATGTTTCTTTTTCTGTGTGACTTATTTCACTTAGAATCATCGTACCTGAATCCACTCATTATGCTGCTACGGGACTGATGACATAGATTTCATTGCTGAGTGATATTGCATTGTACGTAAGTACCACAACTTCTTTATCCATTTTTCGCTTTCTGTGATATTGAACTTGTACCGTAAACGAGGTTCTTGTAAACAGAGCCGTCCCAAACTTTGGGGTGGCTGTGTCTTTTTGATTTTAATTTCCCTAAGCTATAGGACCATAAGTGGAAGTGCCCTAGGCTCTGTTGCTTTGTTTTTTAGATGTTTCAGGAAACACCATACACTTCTCCAGAGTGGCTGTTGGCAATTTACATCCCGCCCATCAGCATAACAAGGCTCCCAGTTCTCCATGGCCTGTCCTGCCTTTCTGGATTTTATACTTTTTTCAGGTGGCCCTTTTGACCGGGGGGCAGTGAGACTTCATTGTAGTGCAGATTTCCTTTGCAAGCTTGCTTGGTTGGCCAAAAAGGGCGTATGCGTTTTTTCCTGAATATATTCAGGAAAAAACGCATACGCCCTTTTTGGCCAAGTGCATCATTGTGGACGTTCTGCCTCTTTTCCTATGCTTTACATGCAATTCCAGTCTACCTCCTGAAATCGGTTTCCTGCAATTCTGCCCCGCTTTCAAGTCCTCTTGGCAGCCTTACTTCAATATATTTTTGGACGATAGCTGTCATTTTTAACTCTGCAGGTTTGTGAATTACAGTGCCCCTGAGCTCCTTTCTTCAACTCGCTTTCTTGTGAGCTGGCCGCAACACCGCAGGATTGCTTCAGGCCGTAGTGTGGTTCCGGCATGGCACGCTGAGCCTTTGGTTAATTCCTCTTCCTGGTGGGAAATGAGAGTTACATTTGCCCATCCAGACACCTCCAGCTAGTCTCTCATTGGTTCTCCCTATTCCTGTTCATTTTCCGCAGAAATGGCAAACTGGGCCAAACAGGAGGTTAAAGGTACTGACTCTCCAAGTGGGGAGAGTTTTAGTAAAGCGTCTGGAATGTTGCACCCAAGTACCAGCGGAGAAAATCTGAGACACATTTGAACACGTTTCCCGATCACACGGTGGATCATACTCTGGGTTCCACATGCATGTTTTAGCTGAAGGAAGAATCCCTTAAACCTGGAGAGTTGAGACCCATGGAATGGCTACCATGCAATATGACTTCAAAGGGTCTGCATTTGCTCATCAAACCTCACCAATCCTATCACTGCTGCGTTTATGCCGCTGTACACATGCTTGATTCTCTTTTGGAGACATATAAATCCATAGGTTTTAAGATTATTACTAGTCAGGTATATTCTTAGGCGATTAATATGGGGTGTAGAGTCCACTTCGTTGAGCAAGGAGTAGCTCTTGTCTATTACATATTTGGCTTATGGAATGGTATCTGTGCTAATTTCAATCTCTGGTTTTATGCAGAACCCCAACTCACCTTTCCCCTTAAGCAAGCATAAGTTGGTTTTCTACATTTGAGACCGTGTTCTGTTTTGTAATTCAGTTTCTGTGTAGCCAAGTTTACATTCCGTGTAGTAGTGATATCTTATGATGTTTCTTTTTCTGTGTGACTTATCTCACTTAGAATCATCGTACCTGAATCCACTCATTATGCTGCTACGGGCCTGATGATATAGATTTCATTGCTGAGTGATATTGCATTGTACGTAAGTACCACAAATTCTTTATCCATTTTTCACCTTCTGTGATATTGAATTTGTACTGTAAATGAGGTTCTTGTAAACAGAGCCGTCCCAAACTTTGGGGTGGCTGTGTCTTTTTGATTTTAATTTCCCTAAGCTATAGGACCATAAGTGGAAGTGCCCTAGGCTCTGTTGCTTTGTTTTTTAGATGTTTCAGGAAACACCATACACTTCTCCAGAGTGGCTGTTGGCAATTTACATCCCGCCGATCAGCATAACAAGGCTCCCAGTTCTCCATGGCCTGTCCTGCCTTTCTGGATTTTATACTTGTTTCAGATGACCCTTTTGACCAGGGGGCAGTGAGAGTTCATTGTAGTGCAGATTTCCTTTGCAAGCTTGCTTGGTTGGCCAAAAAGGGCGTATGTGTTTTTTCCTGAATATATTCAGGAAAAAACGCATACGCCCTTTTTGGCCAAGTGCATCATTGTGGACGTTCTGCCTCTTTTCCTATGCTTTACATGCAATTCCAGTCTACCTCCTGAAATCGGTTTCCTGCAATTCTGCCCTGCTTTCGAGTCCTCTTGGCAGCCTTACTTCAATATATTTTTGGACGATAGCTGTCATTTTTAACTCTGCAGGTTTGTGAATTACAGTGCCCCTGAGCTCCTTTCTTCAACTCGCTTTCTTGTGAGCTGGCCGCAACACCGCAGGATTGCTTCAGGCCCTAGTGTGGTTCCGGCATGGCACGCTGAGCCTTTGGTTAATTCCTCTTCCTGGTGGGAAATGAGAGTTAAATTTGCCCGTCCAGACACCTCCAGCTAGTCTCTCATTGGTTCTCCCTATTCCTGTTCATTTTCCGCAGAAATTGCAAACTGGACCAAACAGGAGGTTAAAGGCACTGACTCTCCAAGTGAGGAGAGTGTTAGTAAAGCGTCTGGAATGTTGCACCCGAGTACCAGGGGACGAAATCTGACACATTTGAACACGTTTCCCGATCACACGGTGGATCATACTCTGGGTTCCACATGCATGTTTTAGCTGAAGGAAGAATCCCTTAAACCTGGAGAGTTGAGACCCATGGAATGGGTACCATGCAATATGACTTCAAAGGGTCTGCATTTGCTCACCGAACCTCACCAATCCTATCACTGCTGCGCTCATGCCACTGTACACACCCTTGATTCTCTTTCGGAGACATATAAATCCATAGGTTTTAAGATTCTTCCTAGTCAGGTATATTCTTAGACGTTTAATATGGGGTGTTGAGTCCTCTTCGTTGAGCAAGGAGTAGCTCTTGTCTATTACATATTTGGCTTATGGAACGGTATCTGTGATAATTTCAATCCTGGTTTTATGCAGCACCCCAACTCACCTTTCCCCTTAAGCAAGCATAAGTTGGTTTTCTACATTTGAGACCTTGTTCTGTTTTGTAATTCAGTTCCTGTGTAGCCAAGTTTACATTCCGTGTATTAGTGATATCTTATGATGTTTCTTTTTCTGTGTGACTTATCTCACTTAGAATCATCGTACCTGAATCCACTCATTATGCTGCTATGGGCCTGATGACATAGATTTCATTGCTGAGTGATATTGCATTGTACGTAAGTACCACAACTTCTTTATCCATTTTTCGCTTTCTGTGATATTGAACTTGTACCGTAAACGAGGTTCTTGTAAACAGAGCCGTCCCAAACTTTGGGGTGGCTGTGTCTTTTTGATTTTAATTTCCCTAAGCTATACGACCATAAGTGGAAGTGCCCTAGGCTCTGTTGCTTTGTTTTTTAGATGTTTCAGGAAACACCATACACTTCTCCAGAGTGGCTGTTGGCAATTTACATCCCGCCGATCAGCATAACAAGGCTCCCAGTTCTCCATGGCCTGTCCTGCCTTTCTGGATTTTACACTTTTTTCAGATGGCCCTTTTGACCGGGGGGCAGTGAGACTTCATTGTAGTGCAGATTTCCTTTGCAAGCTTGCTTGGTTGGCCAAAAAGGGCGTATGCGTTTTTTCCTGAATATATTCAGGAAAAAACGCATATGCCCTTTTTGGCCAAGTGCATCATTGTGGACGTTCTGCCTCTTTTCCTATGCTTTACATGCAATTCCAGTCTACCTCCTGAAATCGGTTTCCTGCAATTCTGCCCCGCTTTCAAGTCCTCTTGGCAGCCTTACTTCAATATATTTTTGGACGATAGCTGTCATTTATAACTCTGCAGGTTTGTGAATTACAGTGCCCCTGAGCTCCTTTCTTCAACTCGCTTTCTTGTGAGCTGGCCGCAACACCGCAGGATTGCTTCAGGCCCTAGTGTGGTTCCGGCATGGCACGCTGAGCCTTTGGTTAATTCCTCTTCCTGGTGGGAAATGAGAGTTACATTTGCCCATCCAGACACCTCCAGCTAGTCTCTCATTGGTTCTCCCTATTCCTGTTCATTTTCCGCAGAAATTGCAAACTGGGCCAAACAGGAGGTTAAAGGCACTGACTCTCCAAGTGGGGAGAGTTTTAGTAAAGCGTCTGGAATGTTGCACCCAAGTACCAGCGGAGAAAATCTGAGACACATTTGAACACGTTTCCCGATCACACGGTGGATCATACTCTGGGTTCCACATGCATGTTTTAGCTGAAGGAAGAATCCCTTAAACCTGGAGAGTTGAGACCCATGGAATGGCTAGCATGAAATATGACTTCAAAGGGTCTGCATTTGCTCATCAAACCTCACCAATCCTATCACTGCTGCGTTTATGCCGCTGTACACATGCTTGATTCTCTTTTGGAGACATATAAATCCATAGGTTTTAAGATTATTACTAGTCAGGTATATTCTTAGGCGATTAATATGGGGTGTAGAGTCCACTTCGTTGAGCAAGGAGTAGCTCTTGTCTATTACATATTTGGCTTATGGAATGGTATCTGTGCTAATTTCAATCTCTGGTTTTATGCAGAACCCCAACTCACCTTTCCCCTTAAGAAAGCATAAGTTGGTTTTCTACATTTGAGACCGTGTTCTGTTTTGTAATTCAGTTTCTGTGTAGCCAAGTTTTCATTCCGTGTAGTAGTGATATCTTATGATGTTTCTTTTTCTGTGTGACTTATCTCACTTAGAATCATCGTACCTGAATCCACTCATTATGCTGCTACGGGCCTGATGATATAGATTTCATTGCTGAGTGATATTGCATTGTACGTAAGTACCACAAATTCTTTATCCATTTTTCACCTTCTGTGGTATTGAATTTGTACTGTAAATGAGGTTCTTGTAAACAGAGCCATCCCAAACTTTGGGGTGGCTGTGTCTTTTTGATTTTAATTTCCCTAAGCTATAGGACCATAAGTGGAAGTGCCCTAGGCTCTGTTGCTTTGTTTTTTAGATGTTTCAGGAAACACCATACACTTCTCCAGAGTGGCTGTTGGCAATTTACATCCCGCCCATCAGCATAACAAGGCTCCCAGTTCTCCATGGCCTGTCCGGGCTTTCTGGATTTTAAACTTTTTTCAGATGGCCCTTTTGACTGGGGGGCAGTGAGACTTCATTGTACTGCAGATTCCCTTTGCAAGCTTGCTTGGTTGGCCAAAAAGGGCGTATGCGTTTTTTCCTGAATATATTCAGGAAAAAACGCATACGCCCTTTTTGGCCAAGTGCATCATTGTGGACGTTCTGCCTCTTTTCCTATGCTTTACATGCAATTCCAGTCTACCTCCTGAAATCGGTTTCCTGCAATTCTGCCCCGCTTTCAAGTCCTCTTGGCAGCCTTACTTCAATATATTTTTGGACGATAGCTGTCATTTATAACTCTGCAGGTTTGTGAATTACAGTGCCCCTGAGCTCCTTTCTTCAACTCGCTTTCTTGTGAGCTGGCCGCAACACCGCAGGATTGCTTCAGGCCCTAGTGTCGTTCCGGCATGGCACGCTGAGCCTTTGGTTAATTCCTCTTCCTGGTCGGAAATAAGAGTTATATTTGCCCGTCCAGGCACCTCCAGCTAGTCTCTCACTGGTTCTCCCTATTCCTGTTCATCTTCCGCAAATATTGCAAACTGGGCCAAACAGGAGGTTAAAGGCACTGACTCTCCAAGTGGGGAGAGTGTTAGTAAAGCGTCTGGAATGTTGCACCCGAGTACCAGGGGACAAAACCTGAGACACATTTGAACACGTTTCCCGATCACATGGTGGATCATACTCTGGGTTCCACATGCATGTTTTAGCTGAAGGAAGAATCCCTTAAACCTGGAGAGTTGAGACCCATGGAATGGGTACCATGCAATATGACTTCAAAGGTTCTGCATTGGCTCACCGAACCTCACCAATCCTATCACTGCTGCGCTTATGCCACTGTACACACCCTTGATTCTCTTTCGGAGACATATAAATCCATAGGTTTTAAGATTCTTCCTAGTCAGGTATATTCTTAGACGTTTAATATGGGGTGTTGAGTCCTCTTCGTTGAGCAAGGAGTAGCTCTTGTCTATTACATATTTGGCTTATGGAACGGTATCTGTGCTAATTTCAATCTCTGGTTTTATGCAGCACCCCAACTCACCTTTCCCCTTAAGCAAGCATAAGTTGGTTTTCTACATTTGAGACCTTGTTCTGTTTTGTAATTCAGTTCCTGTGTAGCCAAGTTTACATTCCGTGTATTAGTGATATCTTATGATGTTTCTTTTTCTGTGTGACTTATCTCACTTAGAATCATCGTACCTGAATCCACTCATTATGCTGCTATGGGCCTGATGACATAGATTTCATTGCTGAGTGATATTGCATTGTACGTAAGTACCACAACTTCTTTATCCATTTTTCGCTTTCTGTGATATTGAACTTGTACCGTAAACGAGGTTCTTGTAAACAGAGCCGTCCCAAACTTTGGGGTGGCTGTGTTTTTTTGATTTTAATTTCCCTAAGCTATAGGACCATAAGTGGAAGTGCCCTAGGCTCTGATGCTTTGTTTTTTAGATGTTTCAGGAAACACCATACACTTCTCCAGAGTGGCTGTTGGCAATTTACATCCCGCCCATCAGCATAACAAGTCTCCCAGTTCTCCATGGCCTGTCCGGACTTTCTGGATTTTACACTTTTTTCAGATGGCCCTTTTGACTGGGGGGCAGTGAGACTTCATTGTAGTGCAGATTTCTTTTGCAAGCTTGCTTGGTTGGCCAAAAAGGGCGTATGCGTTTTTTCCTGAATATATTCAGGAAAAAACGCATACGCCCTTTTTGGCCAAGTGCATCATTGTGGACGTTCTGCCTCTTTTCCTATGCTTTACATGCAATTCCAGTCTACCTCCTGAAATCGGTTTCCTGCAATTCTGCCCCGCTTTCAAGTCCTCTTGGCAGCCTTACTTCAATATATTTTTGGACGATAGCTGTCATTTATAACTCTGCAGGTTTGTGAATTACAGTGCCCCTGAGCTCCTTTCTTCAACTCGCTTTCTTGTGAGCTGGCCGCAACACTGCAGGATTGCTTCAGGCCCTAGTGTCGTTCCGGCATGGCACGCTGAGCCTTTGGTTAATTCCTCTTCCTGGTGGGAAATGAGAGTTAAATTTGCCAATCCAGACACCTCCAGCTAGTCTCTCATTTGTTCTCCCTATTCCTGTTCATTTTCCGCAGAAATTGCAAACTGGGCCAAACAGGAGGTTAAAGGCACTGACTCTCCAAGTGGGGAGAGTTTTAGTAAAGCGTCTGGAATGTTGCACCCAAGTACCAGCGGAGAAAATCTGAGACACATTTGAACACGTTTCCCGATCACACGGTGGATCATACTCTGGGTTCCACATGCATGTTTTAGCTGAAGGAAGAATCCCTTAAACCTGGAGAGTTGAGACCCATGGAATGGCTGGCATGCAATATGACTTCAAAGGGTCTGCATTTGCTCATCAAACCTCACCAATCCTATCACTGCTGCGTTTATGCTGCTGTACACATGCTTGATTCTCTTTTGGAGACATATAAATCCATAGGTTTTAAGATTATTACTAGTCAGTTATATTCTTAGGCGATTAATATGGGGTGTAGAGTCCACTTCGTTGAGCAAGGAGTAGCTCTTGTCTATTACATATTTGGCTTATGGAATGGTATCTGTGCTAATTTCAATCTCTGGTTTTATGCAGAACCCCAACTCACCTTTCCCCTTAAGCAAGCATAAGTTGGTTTTCTACATTTGAGACCGTGTTCTGTTTTGTAATTCAGTTTCTGTGTAGCCAAGTTTACATTCCGTGTAGTAGTGATATCTTATGATGTTTCTTTTTCTGTGTGACTTATCTCACTTAGAATCATCGTACCTGAATCCACTCATTATGCTGCTACGGGCCTGATGATATAGATTTCATTGCTGAGTGATATTGCATTGTACGTAAGTACCACAAATTCTTTATCCATTTTTCACCTTCTGTGATATTGAATTTGTACTGTAAATGAGGTTCTTGTAAACAGAGCCGTCCCAAACTTTGGGGTGGCTGTGTCTTTTTGATTTTAATTTCCCTAAGCTATAGGACCATAAGTGGAAGTGCCCTAGGCTCTGTTGCTTTGTTTTTTAGATGTTTCAGGAAACACCATACACTTCTCCAGAGTGGCTGTTGGCAATTTACATCCCGCCCATCAGCATAACAAGGCTCCCAGTTCTCCATGGCCTGTCCTGCCTTTCTGGATTTTACACTTTTTTCAGATGGCCCTTTTGACCGGGGGGCAGTGAGACTTCATTGTAGTGCAGATTTCCTTTGCAAGCTTGCTTGGTTGGCCAAAAAGGGCGTATGCGTTTTTTCCTGAATATATTCAGAAAAAAACGCATACGCCCTTTTTGGCCAAGTGCATCATTGTGGACGTTCTGCCTCTTTTCCTATGCTTTACATGCAATTCCTGTCTACCTCCTGAAATCGGTTTCCTGCAATTCTGCCCCGCTTTCAAGTCCTCTTGGCAGCCTTACTTCAATATATTTTTGGACGATAGCTGTCATTTTTAACTCTGCAGGTTTGTGAATTACAGTGCCCCTGAGCTCCTTTCTTCAACTCGCTTTCTTGTGAGCTGGCCGCAACACCGCAGGATTGCTTCAGGCCCTAGTGTGGTTCCGGCATGGCACGCTGAGCCTTTGGTTAATTCCTCTTCCTGGTGGGAAATGAGAGTTACATTTGCCCGTCCAGACACCTCCAGCTAGTCTCTCATTGGTTCTCCCTATTCCTGTTCATTTTCTGCAGAAATTGCAAACTGGGCCAAACAGGAGGTTAAAGGCACTGACTCTCCAAGTGGGGAGAGTTTTAGTAAAGCGTCTGGAATGTTGCACCCAAGTACCAGCGGAGAAAATCTGAGACACATTTGAACACGTTTCCTGATCACATGGTGGATCATACTCTGGGTTCCACATGCATGTTTTAGCTGAAGGAAGAATCCCTTAAACCTGGAGAGTTGAGACCCATGGAATGGCTAGCATGCAATATGACTTCAAAGGGTCTGCATTTGCTCATCAAACCTCACCAATCCTATCACTGCTGCGTTTATGCCGCTGTACACATGCTTGATTCTCTTTTGGAGACATATAAATCCATAGGTTTTAAGATTATTACTAGTCAGGTATATTCTTATGCGATTAATATGGGGTGTAGAGTCCACTTCGTTGAGCAAGGAGTAGCTCTTGTCTATTACATATTTGGCTTATGGAATGGTATCTGTGCTAATTTCAATCTCTGGTTTTATGCAGAACCCCAACTCACCTTTCCCCTTAAGCAAGCATAAGTTGGTTTTCTACATTTGAGACCGTGTTCTGTTTTGTAATTCAGTTTCTGTGTAGCCAAGTTTACATTCCGTGTAGTAGTGATATCTTATGATGTTTCTTTTTCTGTGTGACTTATCTCACTTAGAATCATCATACCTGAATCCACTCATTATGCTGCTACGGGCCTGATGATATAGATTTCATTGCTGAGTGATATTGCATTGTACGTAAGTACCACAAATTCTTTATCCATTTTACACCTTCTGTGATATTGAATTTGTACTGTAAATGAGGTTCTTGTAAACAGAGCCGTCCCAAACTTTGGGGTGGCTGTGTCTTTTTGATTTTAATTTCCCTAAGCTATAGGACCATAAGTGGAAGTGCCTTAGCCTCTGTTGCTTTGTTTTTTAGATGTTTCAGGAAACACCATACACTTCTCCAGAGTGGCTGTTGGCAATTTACATCCCGCCCATCAGCATAACAAGGCTCCCAGTTCTCCATGGCCTGTCCTGCCATTCTGGATTTTACACTTTTTTCAGATGGCCCTTTTGACCGGGGGCAGTGAGACTTCATTGTAGTGCAGATTTCCTTTGCAAGCTTGCTTGGTTGGCCAAAAAGGGCGTATGCGTTTTTTCCTGAATATATTCAGGAAAAAACGCATACGCCCTTTTTGGCCAAGTGCATCATTGTGGACGTTCTGCCTCTTTTCCTATGCTTTACATGCAATTCCAGTCTACCTCCTGAAATCGGTTTCCTGCAATCCTGCCCCGCTTTCAAGTCCTCTTGGCAGCCTTACTTCAATATATTTTTGGACGATAGCTGTCATTTTTAACTCTGCAGGTTTGTGAATTACAATGCCCCTGAGCTCCTTTCTTCAACACACTTTCTTGTGAGCTGGCCGCAACACCGCAGGATTGCTTCAGGCCCTAGTGTGGTTCTGGCATGGCACGCTGAGCCTTTGGTTAATTCCTCTTCCTGGTTGGAAATGAGAGTTAAATTTGCCCATCCAGACACCTCCAGCTAGTCTCTCATTGGTTCTCCCTATTCCTGTTCATTTTCCACAGAAATTGCAAACTGGGCCAAACAGGAGGTTAAAGGCACTGACTCTCCAAGTGGGGAGAGTGTTAGTAAAGCGTCTGGAATGTTGCACCCGAGTACCAGGGGACAAAAACTGAGACACATTTGAACACGTTTCCCGATCACACGGTGGATCATACTCTGGGTTCCACATGCATGTTTTAGCTGAAGGAAGAATCCCTTAAACCTGGAGAGTTGAGACCCATGGAATGGCTACCATGCAATATGACTTCAAAGGGTCTGCATTTGCTCATCAAACCTCACCAATCCTATCACTGCTGCGTTTATGCCGCTGTACACATGCTTGATTCTCTTTTGGAGACATATAAATCCATAGGTTTTAAGATTATTACTAGTCAGGTATATTCTTAGGCGATTAATATGGGGTGTAGAGTCCACTTCGTTGAGCAAGGAGTAGCTCTTGTCTATTACATATTTGGCTTATGGAATGGTATCTGTGCTAATTTCAATCTCTGGTTTTATGCAGAACCCCAACTCACCTTTCCCCTTAAGCAAGCATAAGTTGGTTTTCTACATTTGAGACCGTGTTCTGTTTTGTAATTCAGTTTCTGTGTGGCCAAGTTTTCATTCCGTGTAGTAGTGATATCTTATGATGTTTCTTTTTCTGTGTGACTTATCTCACTTAGAATCATCGTACCTGAATCCACTCATTATGCTGCTACGGGCCTGATGATATAGATTTCATTGCTGAGTGATATTGCATTGTACGTAAGTACCACAAATTCTTTATCCATTTTTCACCTTCTGTGATATTGAATTTGTACTGTAAATGAGGTTCTTGTAAACAGAGCCGTCCCAAACTTTGGGGTGGCTGTGTCTTTTTGATTTTAATTTCCCTAAGCTATAGGACCATAAGTGGAAGTGCCCTAGGCTCTGTTGCTTTGTTTTTTAGATGTTTCAGGAAACACCATACACTTCTCCAGAGTGGCTGTTGGCAATTTACATCCCGCCGATCAGCATAACAAGGCTCCCAGTTCTCCATGGCCTGTCCTGCCTTTCTGGATTTTATACTTTTTTCAGATGGCCCTTTTGACCAGGGGGCAGTGAGAGTTCATTGTAGTGCAGATTTCCTTTGCAAGCTTGCTTGGTTGGCCAAAAAGGGCGTATGCGTTTTTTCCTGAATATATTCAGGAAAAAACGCATACGCCCTTTTTGGCCAAGTGCATCATTGTGGACGTTCTGCCTCTTTTCCTATGCTTTACATGCAATTCCAGTCTACCTCCTGAAATCGGTTTCCTGCAATTCTGCCCTGCTTTCAAGTCCTCTTGGCAGCCTTACTTCAATATATTTTTGGACGATAGCTGTCATTTTTAACTCTGCAGGTTTGTGAATTACAGTGCCCCTGAGCTCCTTTCTTCAACTCGCTTTCTTGTGAGCTGGCCGCAACACCGCAGGATTGCTTCAGGCCCTAGTGTGGTTCCGGCATGGCACGCTGAGCCTTTGGTTAATTCCTCTTCCTGGTGGGAAATGAGAGTTAAATTTGCCCGTCCAGACACCTCCAGCTAGTCTCTCATTGGTTCTCCCTATTCCTGTTCATTTTCCGCAGAAATTGCAAACTGGACCAAACAGGAGGTTAAAGGCACTGACTCTCCAAGTGAGGAGAGTGTTAGTAAAGCGTCTGGAATGTTGCACCCGAGTACCAGGGGACGAAATCTGACACATTTGAACACGTTTCCCGATCACACGGTGGATCATACTCTGGGTTCCACATGCATGTTTTAGCTGAAGGAAGAATCCCTTAAACCTGGAGAGTTGAGACCCATGGAATGGGTACCATGCAATATGACTTCAAAGGGTCTGCATTTGCTCACCGAACCTCACCAATCCTATCACTGCTGCGCTTATGCCACTGTACACACCCTTGATTCTCTTTCGGAGACATATAAATCCATAGGTTTTAAGATTCTTCCTAGTCAGGTATATTCTTAGACGTTTAATATGGGGTGTTGAGTCCTCTTCGTTGAGCAAGGAGTAGCTCTTGTCTATTACATATTTGGCTTATGGAACGGTATCTGTGATAATTTCAATCCTGGTTTTATGCAGCACCCCAACTCACCTTTCCCCTTAAGCAAGCATAAGTTGGTTTTCTACATTTGAGACCTTGTTCTGTTTTGTAATTCAGTTCCTGTGTAGCCAAGTTTACATTCCGTGTATTAGTGATATCTTATGATGTTTCTTTTTCTGTGTGACTTATCTCACTTAGAATCATCGTACCTGAATCCACTCATTATGCTGCTATGGGCCTGATGACATAGATTTCATTGCTGAGTGATATTGCATTGTACGTAAGTACCACAACTTCTTTATCCATTTTTCGCTTTCTGTGATATTGAACTTGTACCGTAAACGAGGTTCTTGTAAACAGAGCCATCCCAAACTTTGGGGTGGCTGTGTTTTTTTGATTTTAATTTCCCTAAGCTATACGACCATAAGTGGAAGTGCCCTAGGCTCTGTTGCTTTGTTTTTTAGATGTTTCAGGAAACACCATACACTTCTCCAGAGTGGCTGTTGGCAATTTACATCCCGCCCATCAGCATAACAAGGCTCCCAGTTCTCCATGGCCTGTCCTGCCTTTCTGGATTTTACACTTTTTTCAGATGTCCCTTTTGACCGGGGGGCAGTGAGACTTCATTGTAGTGCAGATTTCCTTTGCAAGCTTGCTTGGTTGGCCAAAAAGGGCGTATGCGTTTTTTCCTGAATATATTCAGGAAAAAACGCATATGCCCTTTTTGGCCAAGTGCATCATTGTGGACGTTCTGCCTCTTTTCCTATGCTTTACATGCAATTCCAGTCTACCTCCTGAAATCGGTTTCCTGCAATTCTGCCCCGCTTTCAAGTCCTCTTGGCAGCCTTACTTCAATATATTTTTGGACGATAGCTGTCATTTATAACTCTGCAGGTTTGTGAATTACAGTGCCCCTGAGCTCCTTTCTTCAACTCGCTTTCTTGTGAGCTGGCCGCAACACCGCAGGATTGCTTCAGGCCCTAGTGTGGTTCCGGCATGGCACGCTGAGCCTTTGGTTAATTCCTCTTCCTGGTGGGAAATGAGAGTTACATTTGCCCATCCAGACACCTCCAGCTAGTCTCTCATTGGTTCTCCCTATTCCTGTTCATTTTCCGCAGAAATTGCAAACTGGGCCAAACAGGAGGTTAAAGGCACTGACTCTCCAAGTGGGGAGAGTTTTAGTAAAGCGTCTGGAATGTTGCACCCAAGTACCAGCGGAGAAAATCTGAGACACATTTGAACACGTTTCCCGATCACACGGTGGATCATACTCTGGGTTCCACATGCATGTTTTAGCTGAAGGAAGAATCCCTTAAACCTGGAGAGTTGAGACCCATGGAATGGCTAGCATGAAATATGACTTCAAAGGGTCTGCATTTGCTCATCAAACCTCACCAATCCTATCACTGCTGCGTTTATGCCGCTGTACACATGCTTGATTCTCTTTTGGAGACATATAAATCCATAGGTTTTAAGATTATTACTAGTCAGGTATATTCTTAGGCGATTAATATGGGGTGTAGAGTCCACTTCGTTGAGCAAGGAGTAGCTCTTGTCTATTACATATTTGGCTTATGGAATGGTATCTGTGCTAATTTCAATCTCTGGTTTTATGCAGAACCCCAACTCACCTTTCCCCTTAAGAAAGCATAAGTTGGTTTTCTACATTTGAGACCGTGTTCTGTTTTGTAATTCAGTTTCTGTGTAGCCAAGTTTTCATTCCGTGTAGTAGTGATATCTTATGATGTTTCTTTTTCTGTGTGACTTATCTCACTTAGAATCATCGTACCTGAATCCACTCATTATGCTGCTACGGGCCTGATGATATAGATTTCATTGCTGAGTGATATTGCATTGTACGTAAGTACCACAAATTCTTTATCCATTTTTCACCTTCTGTGGTATTGAATTTGTACTGTAAATGAGGTTCTTGTAAACAGAGCCATCCCAAACTTTGGGGTGGCTGTGTCTTTTTGATTTTAATTTCCCTAAGCTATAGGACCATAAGTGGAAGTGCCCTAGGCTCTGTTGCTTTGTTTTTTAGATGTTTCAGGAAACACCATACACTTCTCCAGAGTGGCTGTTGGCAATTTACATCCCGCCCATCAGCATAACAAGGCTCCCAGTTCTCCATGGCCTGTCCGGGCTTTCTGGATTTTAAACTTTTTTCAGATGGCCCTTTTGACTGGGGGGCAGTGAGACTTCATTGTACTGCAGATTCCCTTTGCAAGCTTGCTTGGTTGGCCAAAAAGGGCGTATGCGTTTTTTCCTGAATATATTCAGGAAAAAACGCATACGCCCTTTTTGGCCAAGTGCATCATTGTGGACGTTCTGCCTCTTTTCCTATGCTTTACATGCAATTCCAGTCTACCTCCTGAAATCGGTTTCCTGCAATTCTGCCCCGCTTTCAAGTCCTCTTGGCAGCCTTACTTCAATATATTTTTGGACGATAGCTGTCATTTATAACTCTGCAGGTTTGTGAATTACAGTGCCCCTGAGCTCCTTTCTTCAACTCGCTTTCTTGTGAGCTGGCCGCAACACCGCAGGATTGCTTCAGGCCCTAGTGTCGTTCCGGCATGGCACGCTGAGCCTTTGGTTAATTCCTCTTCCTGGTCGGAAATAAGAGTTATATTTGCCCGTCCAGGCACCTCCAGCTAGTCTCTCACTGGTTCTCCCTATTCCTGTTCATCTTCCGCAAATATTGCAAACTGGGCCAAACAGGAGGTTAAAGGCACTGACTCTCCAAGTGGGGAGAGTGTTAGTAAAGCGTCTGGAATGTTGCACCCGAGTACCAGGGGACAAAACCTGAGACACATTTGAACACGTTTCCCGATCACATGGTGGATCATACTCTGGGTTCCACATGCATGTTTTAGCTGAAGGAAGAATCCCTTAAACCTGGAGAGTTGAGACCCATGGAATGGCTGGCATGCAATATGACTTCAAAGGGTCTGCATTTGCTCATCAAACCTCACCAATCCTATCACTGCTGCGTTTATGCTGCTGTACACATGCTTGATTCTCTTTTGGAGACATATAAATCCATAGGTTTTAAGATTATTACTAGTCAGGTATATTCTTAGGCGATTAATATGGGGTGTAGAGTCCACTTCGTTGAGCAAGGAGTAGCTCTTGTCTATTACATATTTGGCTTATGGAATGGTATCTGTGCTAATTTCAATCTCTGGTTTTATGCAGAACCCCAACTCACCTTTCCCCTTAAGCAAGCATAAGTTGGTTTTCTACATTTGAGACCGTGTTCTGTTTTGTAATTCAGTTTCTGTGTAGCCAAGTTTACATTCCGTGTAGTAGTGATATCTTATGATGTTTCTTTTTCTGTGTGACTTATCTCACTTAGAATCATCGTACCTGAATCCACTCATTATGCTGCTACGGGCCTGATGATATAGATTTCATTGCTGAGTGATATTGCATTGTACGTAAGTACCACAAATTCTTTATCCATTTTTCACCTTCTGTGATATTGAATTTGTACTGTAAATGAGGTTCTTGTAAACAGAGCCGTCCCAAACTTTGGGGTGGCTGTGTCTTTTTGATTTTAATTTCCCTAAGCTATAGGACCATAAGTGGAAGTGCCCTAGGCTCTGTTGCTTTGTTTTTTAGATGTTTCAGGAAACACCATACACTTCTCCAGAGTGGCTGTTGGCAATTTACATCCCGCCCATCAGCATAACAAGGCTCCCAGTTCTCCATGGCCTGTCCTGCCTTTCTGGATTTTACACTTTTTTCAGATGGCCCTTTTGACCGGGGGGCAGTGAGACTTCATTGTAGTGCAGATTTCCTTTGCAAGCTTGCTTGGTTGGCCAAAAAGGGCGTATGCGTTTTTTCCTGAATATATTCAGAAAAAAACGCATATGCCCTTTTTGGCCAAGTGCATCATTGTGGACGTTCTGCCTCTTTTCGTATGCTTTACATGCAATTCCTGTCTACCTCCTGAAATCGGTTTCCTGCAATTCTGCCCCGCTTTCAAGTCCTCTTGGCAGCCTTACTTCAATATATTTTTGGACGATAGCTGTCATTTTTAACTCTGCAGGTTTGTGAATTACAGTGCCCCTGAGCTCCTTTCTTCAACTCGCTTTCTTGTGAGCTGGCCGCAACACCGCAGGATTGCTTCAGGCCCTAGTGTGGTTCCGGCATGGCACGCTGAGCCTTTGGTTAATTCCTCTTCCTGGTGGGAAATGAGAGTTACATTTGCCCGTCCAGACACCTCCAGCTAGTCTCTCATTGGTTCTCCCTATTCCTGTTCATTTTCCGCAGAAATTGCAAACTGGGCCAAACAGGAGGTTAAAGGCACTGACTCTCCAAGTGGGGAGAGTTTTAGTAAAGCGTCTGGAATGTTGCACCCAAGTACCAGCGGAGAAAATCTGAGACACATTTGAACACGTTTCCTGATCACATGGTGGATCATACTCTGGGTTCCACATGCATGTTTTAGCTGAAGGAAGAATCCCTTAAACCTGGAGAGTTGAGACCCATGGAATGGCTAGCATGCAATATGACTTCAAAGGGTCTGCATTTGCTCATCAAACCTCACCAATCCTATCACTGCTGCGTTTATGCCGCTGTACACATGCTTGATTCTCTTTTGGAGACATATAAATCCATAGGTTTTAAGATTATTACTAGTCAGGTATATTCTTATGCGATTAATATGGGGTGTAGAGTCCACTTCGTTGAGCAAGGAGTAGCTCTTGTCTATTACATATTTGGCTTATGGAATGGTATCTGTGCTAATTTCAATCTCTGTTTTTATGCAGAACCCCAACTCACCTTTCCCCTTAAGCAAGCATAAGTTGGTTTTCTACATTTGAGACCGTGTTCTGTTTTGTAATTCAGTTTCTGTGTAGCCAAGTTTACATTCCGTGTAGTAGTGATATCTTATGATGTTTCTTTTTCTGTGTGACTTATCTCACTTAGAATCATCGTACCTGAATCCACTCATTATGCTGCTACGGGCCTGATGATATAGATTTCATTGCTGAGTGATATTGCATTGTACGTAAGTACCACAAATTCTTTATCCATTTTTCACCTTCTGTGATATTGAATTTGTACTGTAAATGAGGTTCTTGTAAACAGAGCCGTCCCAAACTTTGGGGTGGCTGTGTCTTTTTGATTTTAATTTCCCTAAGCTATAGGACCATAAGTGGAAGTGCCTTAGGCTCTGTTGCTTTGTTTTTTAGATGTTTCAGGAAACACCATACACTTCTCCAGAGTGGCTGTTGGCAATTTACATCCCGCCCATCAGCATAACAAGGCTCCCAGTTCTCCATGGCCTGTCCTGCCATTCTGGATTTTACACTTTTTTCAGATGGCCCTTTTGACCGGGGGCAGTGAGACTTCATTGTAGTGCAGATTTCCTTTGCAAGCTTGCTTGGTTGGCCAAAAAGAGCGTATACGTTTTTTCCTGAATATATTCAGGAAAAAACGCATACGCCCTTTTTGGCCAAGTGCATCATTGTGGACGTTCTGCCTCTTTTCCTATGCTTTACATGCAATTCCAGTCTACCTCCTGAAATCGGTTTCCTGCAATCCTGCCCCGCTTTCAAGTCCTCTTGGCAGCCTTACTTCAATATATTTTTGGACGATAGCTGTCATTTTTAACTCTGCAGGTTTGTGAATTACAATGCCCCTGAGCTCCTTTCTTCAACTCACTTTCTTGTGAGCTGGCCGCAACACCGCAGGATTGCTTCAGGCCCTAGTGTGGTTCTGGCATGGCACGCTGAGCCTTTGGTTAATTCCTCTTCCTGGTTGGAAATGAGAGTTAAATTTGCCCATCCAGACACCTCCAGCTAGTCTCTCATTGGTTCTCCCTATTCCTGTTCATTTTCCACAGAAATTGCAAACTGGGCCAAACAGGAAGTTAAAGGCACTGACTCTCCAAGTGGGGAGAGTGTTAGTAAAGCGTCTGGAATGTTGCACCCGAGTACCAGGGGACAAAAACTGAGACACATTTGAACACGTTTCCCGATCACACGGTGGATCATACTCTGGGTTCCACATGCATGTTTTAGCTGAAGGAAGAATCCCTTAAACCTGGAGATTTGAGACCCATGGAATGGCTACCATGCAATATGACTTCAAAGGGTCTGCATTTGCTCATCAAACCTCACCAATCCTATCACTGCTGCATTTATGCCGCTGTACACACGCTTGATTCTCTTTTGGAGACATATAAATCCATAGGTTTCAAGATTCTTACTAGTCAGGTATATTCTTAGACGTTTAATATGGGGTGTTGAGTCCACTTCGTTGAGCAAGGAGTAGCTCTTGTCTATTACATATTTGGCTTATGGAACGGTATCTGTGCTAATTTCAATCTCTGGTTTTATGCAGAACCCCAACTCACCTTTCCCCTTAAGCAAGCATAAGTTGGTTTTCTACATTTGAGATCCTGTTCTGTTTTGTAATTCAGTTCCTGTGTAGCCAAGTTTACATTCCATGTATTAGTGATATCTTATGATGTTTCTTTTTCTGTGTGACTTATGTCACTTAGAATCATCGTACCTGAATCCACTCATTATGCTGCTACGGGCCTGATGACATAGATTTCATTCCTGAGTGATATTGCATTGTACGTAAGTACCACAACTTCTTTATCCATTTTTCACTTTCTGCGATATTGAACTTGTACCATAAACGAGATTCTTGTAAACAGAGCCGTCCCAAACTTTGGGGTGGCTGTGTCTTTTTGATTTTAATTTCCCTAAGCTATAGGACCATAAGTGGAAGTGCCCTAGGCTCTGTTGCTTTGTTTTTTAGATGTTTCAGGAAACACCATACACTTCTCCAGAGTGGCTGTTGGCAATTTACATCCCGCCCATCAGCATAACAAGGCTCCCAATTCTCCATGGCCTGTCCTGCCTTTCTGGATTTTACACATTTTTCAGATGGCCCTTTTGACCGGGGGGCAGTGAGACTTCATTGTACTGCAGATTTCCTTTGCAAGCTTGCTTGGTTGGCCAAAAAGGGCGTATGCGTTTTTTCCTGAATATATTCAGGAAAAAACGCATACGCCCTTTTTGGCCAAGTGCATCATTGTGGACGTTCTGCCTCTTTTCCTATGCTTTACATGTAATTCCAGTCTACCTCCTGAAATCGGATTCCTGCAATTCTGCCCCGCTTTCGAGTCCTCTTGGCAGCCTTACTTCAATATATTTTTGGACGATAGCTGTCATTTATAACTCTGCAGGTTTGTGAATTACAGTGCCCCTGAGCTCCTTTCTTCAACTCGCTTTCTTGTGAGCTGGCCGCAACACCGCAGGATTGCTTCAGGCCCTAGTGTGGTTCCGGCATGGCACGCTGAGCCTTTGGTTAATTCCTCTTCCTGGTGGGAAATGAGAGTTAAATTTGCCCGTCCAGACACCTCCATCTAGTCTCTCATTGGTTCTCCCTATTCCTGTTCATTTTCCGCAGAAATGGCAAACTGGGCCAAACAGGAGGTTAAAGGCACTGACTCTCCAAGTGGAGAGAGTGTTAGTAAAGCGTCTGGAATGTTGCACCCGAGTACCAGGGGACAAAAACTGAGACACATTTGAACACGTTTCCCGATCACACGGTGGATCATACTCTGGGTTCCACATGCATGTTTTAGCTGAAGGAAGAATCCCTTAAACCTGGAGAGTTGAGACCCATGGAATGGGTACCATGCAATATGACTTCAAAGGTTCTGCATTGGCTCACCGAACCTCACCAATCCTATTACTGCTGCATTTATGCCTCTGTAGACACGCTTGATTCTCTTTCGGAGACATATAAATCCATAGGTTTTAAGATACTTACTAGTCAGGTATATTCTTAGGCATTTAATATGGGGTGTTGAGTCCACTTTGTTGAGCAAGGAGTAGCTCTTGTCTATTACCTATTTGGCTTATGGAATGGTATCTGTGCTAATTTCAATCTCTGGTTTTATGCAGCACCCCAACTCACCTTTCCCCTTAAGCAAGCATAAGTTGGTTTTCTACATTTGAGATCCTGTTCTGTTTTGTAATTCAGTTCCTGTGTAGCCAAGTTTACATTCCGTGTATTAGTGATATCTTATGATGTTTCTTTTTCTGTGTGACTTATGTCACTTAGAATCATCGTACCTGAATCCACTCATTATGCTGCTACGGGCCTGATGACATAGATTTCATTCCTGAGTGATATTGCATTGTACGTAAGTACCACAACTTCTTTATCCATTTTTCACTTTCTGCGATATTGAACTTGTACCATAAAAGAGATTCTTGTAAACAGAGCCGGCCCAAACTTTGGGGTGGCTGTGTCTTTTTGATTTTAATTTCCCTAAGCTATAGGACCATAAGTGGAAGTGCCCTAGGCTCTGTTGCTTTGTTTTTTAGATGTTTCAGGAAACACCATACACTTCTCCAGAGTGGCTGTTGGCAATTTACATCCCGCCCATCAGCATAACAAGGCTCCCAGTTCTCCATGGCCTGTCCTGCCTTTCTGGATTTTATACTTTTTTCAGATGGCCCTTTTGACCGGGGGGCAGTGAGACTTCATTGTACTGCAGATTTCCTTTGCAAGCTTGCTTGGTTGGCCAAAAAGGGCGTATGCGTTTTTTCCTGAATATATTCAGGAAAAAACGCATATGCCCTTTTTGGCCAAGTGCATCATTGTGGACGTTCTGCCTCTTTTCCTATGCTTTACATGCAATTCCAGTCTACCTCCTGAAATCGGATTCCTGCAATTCTGCCCCGCTTTCAAGTCCTCTTGGCAGCCTTACTTCAATATATTTTTGGACGATAGCTGTCATTTTTAACTCTGCAGGTTTGTGAATTACAGTGCCCCTGAGCTCCTTTCTTCAACTCGCTTTCTTGTGAGCTGGCCGCAACACCGCAGGATTGCTTCAGGCCCTAGTGTGGTTCCGGCATGGCACGCTGAGCCTTTGGTTAATTCCTCTTCCTGGTGGGAAATGAGAGTTAAATTTGCCCATCCAGACACCTCCAGCTAGTCTCTCATTGGTTCTCCCTATTCCTGTTCATTTTCCGCAGAAATTGCAAACTGGGCCAAACAGGAGGTTAAAGGCAATGACTCTCCAAGTGGGGAGAGTTTTAGTAAAGCGTCTGGAATGTTGCACCCGAGTACCAGGGGACAAAAACTGAGACACATTTGAACACGTTTCCCGATCACACGGTTGATCATACTCTGGGTTCCACATGCATGTTTTAGCTGAAGGAAGAATCCCTTAAACCTGGAGAGTTGAGACCCATGGAATGGGTACCATTCAATATGACTTCAAAGGTTCTGCATTGGCTCACCGAACCTCACCAATCCTATCACTGCTGCGCTTATGCCACTGTACACACGCTTGATTCTCTTTCGGAGACATATAAATCCATAGATTTTAAGATTCTTACTAGTCAGGTATATTCTTAGACGTTTAATATGGGGTGTTGAGTCCTCTTCGTTGAGCAAGGAGTAGCTCTTGTCTATTACATATTTGGCTTATGGAACGGTATCTGTGCTAATTTCAATCTCTGGTTTTATGCAGCACCCCAACTCACCTTTCCCCTTAAGCAAGCATAAGTTGGTTTTCTACATTTGAGACCTTGTTCTGTTTTGTAATTCAGTTCCTGTGTAGCCAAGTTTACATTCCGTGTAGTAGTGATATCTTATGATGTTTCTTTTTCTGTGTGACTTATCTCACTTAGAATCATCGTACCTGAATCCACTCATTATGCTGCTACGGGCCTGATGACATAGATTTCATTCCTGAGTGATATTGCATTGTACGTAAGTACCACAACTTCTTTATCCATTTTTCACTTTCTGCGATATTGAACTTGTACCATAAAAGAGATTCTTGTAAACAGAGCCGGCCCAAACTTTGGGGTGGCTGTGTCTTTTTGATTTTAATTTCCCTAAGCTATAGGACCATAAGTGGAAGTGCCCTAGGCTCTGTTGCTTTGTTTTTTAGATGTTTCAGGAAACACCATACACTTCTCCAGAGTGGCTGTTGGCAATTTACATCCCGCCCATCAGCATAACAAGGCTCCCAGTTCTCCATGGCCTGTCCTGCCTTTCTGGATTTTATACTTTTTTCAGATGGCCCTTTTGACCGGGGGGCAGTGAGACTTCATTGTACTGCAGATTTCCTTTGCAAGCTTGCTTGGTTGGCCAAAAAGGGCGTATGCGTTTTTTCCTGAATATATTCAGGAAAAAACGCATATGCCCTTTTTGGCCAAGTGCATCATTGTGGACGTTCTGCCTCTTTTCCTATGCTTTACATGCAATTCCAGTCTACCTCCTGAAATCGGATTCCTGCAATTCTGCCCCGCTTTCAAGTCCTCTTGGCAGCCTTACTTCAATATATTTTTGGACGATAGCTGTCATTTTTAACTCTGCAGGTTTGTGAATTACAGTGCCCCTGAGCTCCTTTCTTCAACTCGCTTTCTTGTGAGCTGGCCGCAACACCGCAGGATTGCTTCAGGCCCTAGTGTGGTTCCGGCATGGCACGCTGAGCCTTTGGTTAATTCCTCTTCCTGGTGGGAAATGAGAGTTAAATTTGCCCATCCAGACACCTCCAGCTAGTCTCTCATTGGTTCTACCTATTCCTGTTCATTTTCCGCAGAAATTGCAAACTGGGCCAAACAGGAGGTTAAAGGCAATGACTCTCCAAGTGGGGAGAGTTTTAGTAAAGCGTCTGGAATGTTGCACCCGAGTACCAGGGGACAAAAACTGAGACACATTTGAACACGTTTCCCGATCACACGGTTGATCATACTCTGGGTTCCACATGCATGTTTTAGCTGAAGGAAGAATCCCTTAAACCTGGAGAGTTGAGACCCATGGAATGGGTACCATTCAATATGACTTCAAAGGTTCTGCATTGGCTCACCGAACCTCACCAATCCTATCACTGCTGCGCTTATGCCACTGTACACACGCTTGATTCTCTTTCGGAGACATATAAATCCATAGATTTTAAGATTCTTACTAGTCAGGTATATTCTTAGACGTTTAATATGGGGTGTTGAGTCCTCTTCGTTGAGCAAGGAGTAGCTCTTGTCTATTACATATTTGGCTTATGGAACGGTATCTGTGCTAATTTCAATCTCTGGTTTTATGCAGCACCCCAACTCACCTTTCCCCTTAAGCAAGCATAAGTTGGTTTTCTACATTTGAGACCTTGTTCTGTTTTGTAATTCAGTTCCTGTGTAGCCAAGTTTACATTCCGTGTAGTAGTGATATCTTATGATGTTTCTTTTTCTGTGTGACTTATCTCACTTAGAATCATCGTACCTGAATCCACTCATTATGCTGCTATGGGCCTGATGACATAGATTTCATTGCTGAGTGATATTGCATTGTACGTAAGTACCACAACTTCTTTATCCATTTTTCGCTTTCTGTGATATTGAACTTGTACCGTAAATGAGGTTCTTGTAAACAGAGCTGTCCCAAACTTTGGGGTGGCTGTGTCTTTTTGATTTTAATTTCCCTAAGCTATACGACCATAAGTGGAAGTGCCCTAGGCTCTGTTGCTTTGTTTTTTAGATGTTTCAGGAAACACCATACACTTCTCCAGAGTGGCTGTTGGCAATTTACATCCCGCCCATCAGCATAACAAGGCTCCCAGTTCTCCATGGCCTGTCCTGCCTTTCTGGATTTTACACTTTTTTCAGATGGCCCTTTTGACCGG
Source organism: Pseudorca crassidens (assembly GCF_039906515.1). Lineage (NCBI taxonomy): Eukaryota > Metazoa > Chordata > Mammalia > Artiodactyla > Delphinidae > Pseudorca > Pseudorca crassidens. The sequence goes on from NC_090296.1 coordinate 164,477,333, forward strand.
GGGGGCAGTGAGACTTCATGGTAGTGCAGATTTCCTTTGCAAGCTTGCTTGGTTGGCCAAAAAGGGCGTATGCGTTTTTTCCTGAATATATTCAGGAAAAAACGCATACGCCCTTTTTGGCCAAGTGCATCATTGTGGACGTTCTGCCTCTTTTCCTATGCTTTACATGCAATTCCAGTCTACCTCCTGAAATCGGTTTCCTGCAATTCTGCCCCGCTTTCAAGTCCTCTTGGCAGCCTTACTTCAATATATTTTTGGACGATAGCTGTCATTTTTAACTCTGCAGGTTTGTGAATTACAGTGCCCCTGAGCTCCTTTCTTCAACTCGCTTTCTTGTGAGCTGGCCGCAACACCGCAGGATTGCTTCAGGCCGTAGTGTGGTTCCGGCATGGCACGCTGAGCCTTTGGTTAATTCCTCTTCCTGGTGGGAAATGAGAGTTAAATTTGCCCATCCAGACACCTCCAGCTAGTCTCTCATTCGTTCTCCCTATTCCTGTTCATTTTCCACAGAAATTGCAAACTGGGCCAAACAGGAGGTTAAAGGCACTGACTCTCCAAGTGGGGAGAGTGTTAGTAAAGCGTCTGGAATGTTGCACCCGAGTTCCAGGGGACAAAAAATGAGACACATTTGAACACGTTTCCCGATCACACGGTGGATCATACTCTGGGTTCCACATGCATGTTTTAGCTGAAGGAAGAATCCCTTAAACCTGGAGAGTTGAGACCCATGGAATGGCTACCATGCAATATGACTTCAAAGGGTCTGCATTTGCTCATCAAACCTCACCAATCCTATCACTGCTGCGTTTATGCCGCTGTACACATGCTTGATTCTCTTTTGGAGACATATAAATCCATAGGTTTTAAGATACTTACTAGTCAGGTATATTATTAGACGTTTAATATGGGGTGTAGAGTCCACTTCGTTGAGCAAGGAGTAGCTCTTGTCTATTACATATTTGGCTTATGGAACGGTATCTGTGCTAATTTCAATCTCTGGTTTTATGCAGCACCCCAACTCACCTTTCCCCTTAAGCAAGCATAAGTTGGTTTTCTACATTTGAGACCCTGTTCTGTTTTGTAATTCAGTTCCTGTGTAGCCAAGTTTACATTCCATGTAGTAGTGATATCTTATGATGTTTCTTTTTCTGTGTGACTTATCTCACTTAGAATCATCGTACCTGAATCCACTCATTATGCTGCTACGGGCCTGATGACATAGATTTCATTCCTGAGTGATATTGCATTGTACGTAAGTACCACAACTTCTTTATCCATTTTTCACTTTCTGCGATATTGAACTTGTACCATAAACGAGATTCTTGTAAACAGAGCCGGCCCAAACTTTGGGGTGGCTGTGTCTTTTTGATTTTAATTTCCCTAAGCTATAGGACCATAAGTGGAAGTGCCCTAGGCTCTGTTGCTTTGTTTTTTAGATGTTTCAGGAAACACCATACACTTCTCCAGAGTGGCTGTTGGCAATTTACATCCCGCCCATCAGCATAACAAGGCGCCCAGTTCTCCATGGCCTGTCCTGCCTTTCTGGATTTTACACATTTTTCAGATGGCCCTTTTGACCGGGGGGCAGTGAGACTTCATTGTACTGCAGATTTCCTTTGCAAGCTTGCTTGGTTGGCCAAAAAGGGCGTATGCGTTTTTTCCTGAATATATTCAGGAAAAAACACATACGCCCTTTTTGGCCAAGTGCATCATTGTGGACGTTCTGCCTCTTTTCCTATGCTTTACATGTAATTCCAGTCTACCTCCTGAAATCGGATTCCTGCAATTCTGCCCTGCTTTCGAGTCCTCTTGGCAGCCTTACTTCAATATATTTTTGGACGATAGCTGTCATTTATAACTCTGCAGGTTTGTGAATTACAGTGCCCCTGAGCTCCTTTCTTCAACTCGCTTTCTTGTGAGCTGGCCGCAACACCGCAGCATTGCTTCAGGCCCTAGTGTGGTTCTGGCATGGCACGCTGAGCCTTTGGTTAATTCCTCTTCCTGGTGGGAAATGAGAGTTAAATTTGCCCATCCAGACACCTCCAGCTAGTCTCTCATTGGTTCTCCCTATTCCTGTTCATTTTCCGCAGAAATTGCAAACTGGGCCAAACAGGAGGTTAAAGGCAGTGACTCTCCAAGTGGGGAGAGTGTTAGTAAAGCGTCTGGAATGTTGCACCTGAGTACAAGGGGACGAAATCTGACACATTTGAACACGTTTCCCGATCACACGGTGGATCATACTCTGGGTTCCACATGCATGTTTTAGCTGAAGGAAGAATCCCTTAAACCTGGAGAGTTGAGACCCATGGAATGGGTACCATGCAATATGACTTCAAAGGGTCTGCATTTGCTCACCGAACCTCACCAATCCTATTACTGCTGCGTTTATGCCGCTGTACACATGCTTGATTCTCTTTTGGAGACATATAAATCCATAGGTTTTAAGATTATTACTAGTCAGGTATATTCTTATGCGATTAATATGGGGTGTAGAGTCCACTTCGTTGAGCAAGGAGTAGCTCTTGTCTATTACATATTTGGCTTATGGAATGGTATCTGTGCTAATTTCAATCTCTGGTTTTATGCAGAACCCCAACTCACCTTTCCCCTTAAGCAAGCATAAGTTGGTTTTCTACATTTGAGACCGTGTTCTGTTTTGTAATTCAGTTTCTGTGTAGCCAAGTTTACATTCCGTGTAGTAGTGATATCTTATGATGTTTCTTTTTCTGTGTGACTTATCTCACTTAGAATCATCGTACCTGAATCCACTCATTATGCTGCTACGGGCCTGATGATATAGATTTCATTGCTGAGTGATATTGCATTGTACGTAAGTACCACAAATTCTTTATCCATTTTTCACCTTCTGTGATATTGAATTTGTACTGTAAATGAGGTTCTTGTAAACAGAGCCGTCCCAAACTTTGGGGTGGCTGTGTCTTTTTGATTTTAATTTCCCTAAGCTATAGGACCATAAGTGGAAGTGCCCTAGGCTCTGTTGCTTTGTTTTTTAGATGTTTCAGGAAACACCATACACTTCTCCAGAGTGGCTGTTGGCAATTTACATCCCGCCCATCAGCATAACAAGGCTCCCAGTCCTCCATGGCCTGTCCTGCCTTTCTGGATTTTACACTTTTTTCAGATGGCCCTTTTGACCGGGGGGCAGTGAGACTTCATGGTAGTGCAGATTTCCTTTGCAAGCTTGCTTGGTTGGCCAAAAAGGGCGTATGCGTTTTTTCCTGAATATATTCAGGAAAAAACGCATACGCCCTTTTTGGCCAAGTGCATCATTGTGGATGTTCTGCCTCTTTTCCTATGCTTTACATGCAATTCCAGTCTACCTCCTGAAATCGGTTTCCTGCAATCCTGCCCCGCTTTCAAGTCCTCTTGGCAGCCTTACTTCAATATATTTTTGGACGATAGCTGTCATTTTTAACTCTGCAGGTTTGTGAATTACAGTGCCCCTGAGCTCCTTTCTTCAACTCACTTTCTTGTGAGCTGGCCGCAACACTGCAGGATTGCTTCAGGCCCTAGTGTGGTTCCGGCATGGCACGCTGAGCCTTTGGTTAATTCCACTTCCTGGTGGGAAATGAGAGTTAAATTTGCCCGTCCAGACACCTCCAGCTAGTCTCTCATTGGTTCTCCCTATTCCTGTTCATTTTCCACAGAAATTGCAAACTGGGCCAAACAGGAGGTTAAAGGCACTGACTCTCCAAGTGGGGAGAGTGTTAGTAAAGCGTCTGGAATGTTGCACCTGAGTACCAGGGGACAAAAACTGAGACACATTTGAACACGTTTCCCGATCACACGGTGGATCATACTCTGGGTTCCACATGCATGTTTTAGCTGAAGGAAGAATCCCTTAAACCTGGAGAGTTGAGACCCATGGAATGGCTACCATGCAATATGACTTCAAAGGGTCTGCATTTGCTCATCAAACCTCACCAATCCTATCACTGCTGCGTTTATGCCGCTGTACACATGCTTGATTCTCTTTTGGAGACATATAAATCTATAGGTTTCAAGATTCTTACTAGTCAGGTGTATTCTTAGACGTTTAATATGGGGTGTTGAGTCCACTTCGTTGAGCAAGGAGTAGCTCTTGTCTATTACATATTTGGCTTATGGAACGGTATCTGTGCTAATTTCAATCTCTGGTTTTATGCAGCACCCCAACTCACCTTTCCCCTTAAGCAAGCATAAGTTGGTTTTCTACATTTGAGATCCTGTTCTGTTTTGTAATTCAGTTCCTGTGTAGCCAAGTTTACATTCCATGTATTAGTGATATCTTATGATGTTTCTTTTTCTGTGTGACTTATGTCACTTAGAATCATCGTACCTGAATCCACTCATTATGCTGCTACGGGCCTGATGACATAGATTTCATTCCTGAGTGATATTGCTTGTACGTAAGTACCACAACTTCTTTATCCATTTTTCACTTTCTGCGATATTGAACTTGTACCATAAACGAGATTCTTGTAAACAGAGCCGGCCCAAACTTTGGGGTGGCTGTGTCTTTTTGATTTTAATTTCCCTAAGCTATAGGACCATAAGTGGAAGTGCCCTAGGCTCTGTTGCTTTGTTTTTTAGATGTTTCAGGAAACACCATACACTTCTCCAGAGTGGCTGTTGGCAATTTACATCCCGCCCATCAGCATAACAAGGCTCCCAATTCTCCATGGCCTGTCCTGCCTTTTACACATTTTTCAGATGGCCCTTTTGACCGGGGGGCAGTGAGACTTCATTGTACTGCAGATTTCCTTTGCAAGCTTGCTTGGTTGGCCAAAAAGGGCGTATGCGTTTTTTCCTGAATATATTCAGGAAAAAACGCATACGCCCTTTTTGGCCAAGTGCATCATTGTGGACGTTCTGCCTCTTTTCCTATGCTTTACATGCAATTCCAGTCTACCTCCTGAAATCGGATTCCTGCAATTCTGCCCCGCTTTCGAGTCCTCTTGGCAGCCTTACTTCAATATATTTTTGGACGATAGTTTCATTTATAACTCTGCAGGTTTGTGAATTACAGTGCCCCTGAGCTCCTTTCTTCAACTCGCTTTCTTGTGAGCTGGCCGCAACACCGCAGGATTGCTTCAGGCCCTAGTGTGGTTCCGGCATGGCACGCTGAGCCTTTCGTTAATTCCTCTTCCTGGTGGGAAATGAGAGTTAAATTTGCCCGTCCAGACACCTCCAGCTAGTCTCTCATTGGTTCTCCCTATTCCTGTTCATTTTCCGCAGAAATGGCAAACTGGGCCAAACAGGAGGTTAAAGGCAGTGACTCCCCAAGTGGGGAGAGTTTTAGTAAAGCGTCTGGAATGTTGCACCTGAGTACCAGGGGACAAAAACTGAGACACATTTGAACACGTTTCCCGATCACACGGTGGATCATACTCTGGGTTCCACATGCATGTTTTAGCTGAAGGAAGAATCCCTTAAACCTGGAGAGTTGAGACCCATGGAATGGGTACCATTCAATATGACTTCAAAGGTTCTGCATTGGCTCACCGAACCTCACCAATCCTATCACTGCTGCGCTTATGCCACTGTACACACGCTTGATTCTCTTTCGGAGACATATAAATCCATAGATTTTAAGATTCTTACTAGTCAGGTATATTCTTAGACGTTTAATATGGGGTGTTGAGTCCTCTTCGTTGAGCAAGGAGTAGCTCTTGTCTATTACATATTTGGCTTATGGAACGGTATCTGTGCTAATTTCAATCTCTGGTTTTATGCAGCACCCCAACTCACCTTTCCCCTTAAGCAAGCATAAGTTGGTTTTCTACATTTGAGACCTTGTTCTGTTTTGTAATTCAGTTCCTGTGTAGCCAAGTTTACATTCCGTGTAGTAGTGATATCTTATGATGTTTCTTTTTCTGTGTGACTTATCTCACTTAGAATCATCGTACCTGAATCCACTCATTATGCTGCTATGGGCCTGATGACATAGATTTCATTGCTGAGTGATATTGCATTGTACGTAAGTACCACAACTTCTTTATCCATTTTTCGCTTTCTGTGATATTGAACTTGTACCGTAAACGAGGTTCTTGTAAACAGAGCCGTCCCAAACTTTGGGGTGGCTGTGTCTTTTTGATTTTAATTTCCCTAAGCTACAGGACCATAAGTGGCAGTGCCCTAGGCTCTGTTGCTTTGTTTTTTAGATGTTTCAGGAAACACCATACACTTCTCCAGAGTGGCTGTTGGCAATTTACATCCCGCCCATCAGCATAACAAGGCTCCCAGTTCTCCATGGCCTGTCCGGCCTTTCTGGATTTTACACTTTTTTCAGATGGCCCTTTTGACCGGGGGGCAGTGAGACTTCATTGTAGTGCAGATTTCCTTTGCAAGCTTGCTTGGTTGGCCAAAAAGGGCGTATGCGTTTTTTTCTGAATATATTCAGGAAAAAATGCATACGCCCTTTTTGGCCAAGTGCATCATTGTGGACGTTCTGCCTCTTTTCCTATGCTTTACATGCAATTCCAGTCTACCTCCTGAAATCGGTTTCCTGCAATTCTGCCCCGCTTTCAAGTCCTCTTGGCAGCCTTACTTCAATATATTTTTGGACGATAGCTGTCATTCTTAACTCTGCAGGTTTGTGAATTACAGTGCCCCTGAGCTCCTTTCTTCAACTCGCTTTTTTGTGAGCTGGGCGCAACACCGCAGGATTGCTTCAGGCCCTAGTGTGGTTCCGGCATGGCATGCTGAGCCTTTGGTTAATTCCTCTTCCTGGTGGGAAATGAGAGTTAAATTTGCCCGTCCAGACACCTCCATCTAGTCTCTCATTGGTTCTCCCTATTCCTGTTCATTTTCCGCAGAAATTGCAAACTGGGCCAAACAGGAGGTTAAAGGCACTGACTCTCCAAGTGGAGAGAGTGTTAGTAAAGCGTCTGGAATGTTGCACCCGAGTACCAGGGGACGAAATCTGACACATTTGAACATGTTTCCCGATCACACGGTGGATCATACTCTGGGTTCCACATGCATGTTTTAGCTGAAGGAAGAATCCCTTAAACCTGGAGAGTTGAGACCCATGGAATGGGTACCATGCAATATGACTTCAAAGGGTCTGCATTTGCTCACCGAACCTCACCAATCCTATTACTGCTGCATTTATGCCTCTGTAGACACGCTTGATTCTCTTTCGGAGACATATAAATCCATAGGTTTTAAGATACTTACTAGTCAGGTATATTCTTAGGCATTTAATATGGGGTGTTGAGTCCACTTTGTTGAGCAAGGAGTAGCTCTTGTCTATTACCTATTTGGCTTATGGAATGGTATCTGTGCTAATTTCAATCTCTGGTTTTATGCAGCACCCCAACTCACCTTTCCCCTTAAGCAAGCATAAGTTGGTTTTCTACATTTGAGATCCTGTTCTGTTTTGTAATTCAGTTCCTGTGTAGCCAAGTTTACATTCCGTGTATTAGTGATATCTTATGATGTTTCTTTTTCTGTGTGACTTATGTCACTTAGAATCATCGTACCTGAATCCACTCATTATGCTGCTACGGGCCTGATGACATAGATTTCATTCCTGAGTGATATTGCATTGTACGTAAGTACCACAACTTCTTTATCCATTTTTCACTTTCTGCGATATTGAACTTGTACCATAAACGAGATTCTTGTAAACAGAGCCGGCCCAAACTTTGGGGTGGCTGTGTCTTTTTGATTTTAATTTCCCTAAGCTATAGGACCATAAGTGGAAGTGCCCTAGGCTCTGTTGCTTTGTTTTTTAGATGTTTCAGGAAACACCATACACTTCTCCAGAGTGGCTGTTGGCAATTTACATCCCGCCCATCAGCATAACAAGGCTCCCAGTTCTCCATGGCCTGTCCTGCCTTTCTGGATTTTATACTTTTTTCAGATGGCCCTTTTGACCGGGGGGCAGTGAGACTTCATTGTACTGCAGATTTCCTTTGCAAGCTTGCTTGGTTGGCCAAAAAGGGCGTATGCGTTTTTTCCTGAATATATTCAGGAAAAAACGCATACGCCCTTTTTGGCCAAGTGCATCATTGTGGACGTTCTGCCTCTTTTCCTATGCTTTACATGCAATTCCAGTCTACCTCCTGAAATCGGATTCCTGCAATTCTGCCCCGCTTTCAAGTCCTCTTGGCAGCCTTACTTCAATATATTTTTGGACAATAGCTGTCATTTTTAACTCTGCAGGTTTGTGAATTACAGTGCCCCTGAGCTCCTTTCTTCAACTCGCTTTCTTGTGAGCTGGCCGCAACACCGCAGGATTGCTTCAGGCCCTAGTGTGGTTCCGGCATGGCACGCTGAGCCTTTGGTTAATTCCTCTTCCTGGTGGGAAATGAGAGTTAAATTTGCCCGTCCAGACACCTCCAGCTAGTCTCTCATTGGTTCTCCCTATTCCTGTTCATTTTCCGCAGAAATTGCAAACTGGGCCAAACAGGAGGTTAAAGGCAGTGACTCCCCAAGTGGGGAGAGTTTTAGTAAAGCGTCTGGAATGTTGCACCCGAGTACCAGGGGACAAAAACTGAGACACATTTGAACACGTTTCCCGATCACACGGTGGATCATACTCTGGGTTCCACATGCATGTTTTAGCTGAAGGAAGAATCCCTTAAACCTGGAGAGTTGAGACCCATGGAATGGGTACCATTCAATATGACTTCAAAGGTTCTGCATTGGCTCACCGAACCTCACCAATCCTATCACTGCTGCGCTTATGCCACTGTACACACGCTTGATTCTCTTTCGGAGACATATAAATCCATAGATTTTAAGATTCTTACTAGTCAGGTATATTCTTAGACGTTTAATATGGGGTGTTGAGTCCTCTTCGTTGAGCAAGGAGTAGCTCTTGTCTATTACATATTTGGCTTATGGAACGGTATCTGTGCTAATTTCAATCTCTGGTTTTATGCAGCACCCCAACTCACCTTTCCCCTTAAGCAAGCATAAGTTGGTTTTCTACATTTGAGACCTTGTTCTGTTTTGTAATTCAGTTCCTGTGTAGCCAAGTTTACATTCCGTGTAGTAGTGATATCTTATGATGTTTCTTTTTCTGTGTGACTTATCTCACTTAGAATCATCGTACCTGAATCCACTCATTATGCTGCTATGGGCCTGATGACATAGATTTCATTGCTGAGTGATATTGCATTGTACGTAAGTACCACAACTTCTTTATCCATTTTTCGCTTTCTGTGATATTGAACTTGTACCGTAAACGAGGTTCTTGTAAACAGAGCCGTCCCAAACTTTGGGGTGGCTGTGTCTTTTTGATTTTAATTTCCCTAAGCTATAGGACCATAAGTGGAAGTGCCCTAGGCTCTGTTGCTTTGTTTTTTAGATGTTTCAGGAAACACCATACACTTCTCCAGAGTGGCTGTTGGCAATTTACATCCCGCCCATCAGCATAACAAGGCTCCCAGTTCTCCATGGCCTGTCCTGCCTTTCTGGATTTTATACTTTTTTCAGATGGCCCTTTTGACCGGGGGGCAGTGAGACTTCATTGTAGTGCAGATTTCCTTTGCAAGCTTGCTTGGTTGGCCAAAAAGGGCGTATGCGTTTTTTCCTGAATATATTCAGGAAAAAACGCATACGTCCTTTTTGGCCAAGTGCATCATTGTGGACGTTCTGCCTCTTTTCCTATGCTTTACATGCAATTCCAGTCTACCTCCTGAAATCGGTTTCCTGCAATCCTGCCCCGCTTTCAAGTCCTCTTGGCAGCCTTACTTCAATATATTTTTGGACGATAGCTGTCATTTTTAACTCTGCAGGTTTGTGAATTACAGTGCCCCTTAGCTCCTTTCTTCAACTCACTTTCTTGTGAGCTGGCCGCAACACCGCAGGATTGCTTCAGGCCCTAGTGTGGTTCCGGCATGGCACGCTGAGCCTTTGGTTAATTCCTCTTCCTGGTGGGAAATGAGAGTTAAATTTGCCCATCCAGACACCTCCAGCTAGTCTCTCATTGGTTCTCCCTATTCCTGTTCATTTTCCGCAGAAATTGCAAACTGGGCCAAACAGGAGGTTAAAGGCACTGACTCTCCAAGTGGGGAGAGTGTTAGTAAAGCATCTGGAATGTTGCACCCGAGTACCAGGGGACAAAAACTGAGACACATTTGAACACGTTTCCCGATCACACGGTGGATCATACTCTGGGTTCCACATGCATGTTTTAGCTGAAGGAAGAATCCCTTAAACCTGGAAAGTTGAGACCCATGGAATGGCTACCATGCAATATGACTTCAAAGGGTCTGCATTTGCTCATCAAACCTCACCAATCCTATCACTGCTGCGTTTATGCCGCTGTACACATGCTTGATTCTCTTTTGGAGACATATAAATCCATAGGTTTTAAGATTATTACTAGTCAGGTATATTCTTAGGCGATTAATATGGGGTGTAGAGTCCACTTCGTTGAGCAAGGAGTAGCTCTTGTCTATTACATATTTGGCTTATGGAATGGTATCTGTGCTAATTTCAATCTCTGGTTTTATGCAGAACCCCAACTCACCTTTCCCCTTAAGCAAGCATAAGTTGGTTTTCTACATTTGAGACCGTGTTCTGTTTTGTAATTCAGTTTCTGTGTAGCCAAGTTTACATTCCGTGTAGTAGTGATATCTTATGATGTTTCTTTTTCTGTGTGACTTATCTCACTTAGAATCATCGTACCTGAATCCACTCATTATGCTGCTACGGGCCTGATGATATAGATTTCATTGCTGAGTGATATTGCATTGTACGTAAGTACCACAAATTCTTTATCCATTTTTCACCTTCTGTGATATTGAATTTGTACTGTAAATGAGGTTCTTGTAAACAGAGCCGTCCCAAACTTTGGGGTGGCTGTGTCTTTTTGATTTTAATTTCCCTAAGCTATAGGACCATAAGTGGAAGTGCCCTAGGCTCTGTTGCTTTGTTTTTTAGATGTTTCAGGAAACACCATACACTTCTCCAGAGTGGCTGTTGGCAATTTACATCCCGCCCATCAGCATAACAAGGCTCCCAGTTCTCCATGGCCTGTCCTGCCTTTCTGGATTTTACACTTTTTTCAGATGGCCCTTTTGACCGGGGGGCAGTGAGACTTCATTGTAGTGCAGATTTCCTTTGCAAGCTTGCTTGGTTGGCCAAAAAGGGCGTATGCGTTTTTTCCTGAATATATTCAGGAAAAAACGCATACGCCCTTTTTGGCCAAGTGCATCATTGTGGACGTTCTGCCTCTTTTCCTATGCTTTACATGCAATTCCAGTCTACCTCCTGAAATCGGTTTCCTGCAATCCTGCCCTGCTTTGAAGTCCTCTTGGCAGCCTTACTTCAATATATTTTTGGACGATAGCTGTCATTTTTAACTCTGCAGGTTTGTGAATTACAGTGCCCCTGAGCTCCTTTCTTCAACTCGCTTTCTTGTGAGCTGGCCGCAACACCGCAGGATTGCTTCAGGCCCTAGTGTGGTTCCGGCATGGCACGCTGAGCATTAGGTTAATTCCTCTTCCTGGTGGGAAATGAGAGTTAAATTTGCCCGTCCAGACACCTCCAGCTAGTCTCTCATTGGTTCTCCCTATTCCTGTTCATTTTCTGCAGAAATTGCAAACTGGGCCAAACAGGAGGTTAAAGGCACTGACTCTCCAAGTGGGGAGAGTGTTAGTAAAGCGTCTGGAATGTTGCACCTGAGTACAAGGGGACGAAATCTGACACATTTGAACACGTTTCCCGATCACACGGTGGATCATACTCTGGGTTCCACATGCATGTTTTAGTTGAAGGAAGAATCCCTTAAACCTGGAGAGTTGAGACCCATGGAATGGGTACCATTCAATATGACTTCAAAGGGTCTGCATTTGCTCACCGAACCTCACCAATCCTATCACTGCTGTATTTATGCCGCTGTAGACACGCTTGATTCTCTTTCGGAGACATATAAATCCATAGGTTTTAAGATTCTTACTAGTCAGGTATATTCTTAGGCATTTAATATGGGGTGTTGAGTCCACTTCGTTGAGCAAGGAGTAGCTATTGTCTATTACCTATTTGGCTTATGGAATGGTATCTGTGCTAATTTCAATCTTTGGTTTTATGCAGCACCCCAACTCACCTTTCCCCTTAAGCAAGCATAAGTTGGTTTTCTACATTTGAGATCCTGTTCTGTTTTGTAATTCAGTTCCTGTGTAGCCAAGTTTACATTCCATGTATTAGTGATATCTTATGATGTTTCTTTTTCTGTGTGACTTATGTCACTTAGAATCATCGTACCTGAATCCACTCATTATGCTGCTACGGGCCTGATGACATAGATTTCATTCCTGAGTGATATTGCATTGTACGTAAGTACCACAACTTCTTTATCCATTTTTCACTTTCTGCGATATTGAACTTGTACCATAAACGAGATTCTTGTAAACAGAGCCGGCCCAAACTTTGGGGTGGCTGTGTCTTTTTGATTTTAATTTCCCTAAGCTATAGGACCATAAGTGGAAGTGCCCTAGGCTCTGTTGCTTTGTTTTTTAGATGTTTCAGGAAACACCATACACTTCTCCAGAGTGGCTGTTGGCAATTTACATCCCGCCCATCAGCATAACAAGGCTCCCAATTCTCCATGGCCTGTCCTGCCTTTCTGGATTTTACACATTTTTCAGATGGCCCTTTTGACCGGGGGGCAGTGAGACTTCATTGTAGTGCAGATTTCCTTTGCAAGCTTGCTTGGTTGGCCAAAAAGGGCGTATGCGTTTTTTCCTGAATATATTCAGGAAAAAACGCATACGCCCTTTTTGGCCAAGTGCATCATTGTGGACGTTCTGCCTCTTTTCCTATGCTTTACATGTAATTCCAGTCTACCTCCTGAAATCGGATTCCTGCAATTCTGCCCCGCTTTCGAGTCCTCTTGGCAGCCTTACTTCAATATATTTTTGGACGATAGCTGTCATTTATAACTCTGCATGTTTGTGAATTACAGTGCCCCTGAGCTCCTTTCTTCAACTCGCTTTCTTGTGAGCTGGCCGCAACACCGCAGCATTGCTTCAGGCCCTAGTGTGGTTCCGGCATGGCACGCTGAGCCTTTGGTTAATTCCTCTTCCTGGTGGGAAATGAGAGTTAAATTTGCCCGTCCAGACACCTCCAGCTAGTCTCTCATTGGTTCTCCCTATTCCTGTTCATTTTCCGCAGAAATTGCAAACTGGGCCAAACAGGAGGTTAAAGGCACTGACTCTCCAAGTGGAGAGAGTTTTAGTAAAGCGTCTGGAATGTTGCACCCGAGTACCAGGGGACAAAAACTGAGACACATTTGAACACGTTTCCCGATCACACAGTGGATCATACTCTGGGTTCCACATGCATGTTTTAGCTGAAGGAAGAATCCCTTAAACCTGGAGAGTTGAGACCCATGGAATGGGTACCATGCAATATGACTTCAAAGGTTCTGCATTGGCTCACCGAACCTCACCAGTCCTATCACTGCTGCGCTTATGCCACTGTACACACGCTTGATTCTCTTTCGGAGACATATAAATCCATAGATTTTAAGATTCTTCCTAGTAAGGTATATTCTTAGACGTTTAATATTGGGTGTTGAGTCCTCTTCGTTGAGCAAGGAGTAGCTCTTGTCTATTACATATTTGGCTTATGGAACGGTATCTGTGCTAATTTCAATCTCTGGTTTTATGCAGCACCCCAACTCACCTTTCCCCTTAAGCAAGCATAAGTTGGTTTTCTACATTTGAGACCCTGTTCTGTTTTGTAATTCAGTTCCTGTGTAGCCAAGTTTACATTCCGTGTAGTAGTGATATCTTATGATGTTTCTTTTTCTGTGTGACTTATCTCACTTAGAATCATCGTACCTGAATCCACTCATTATGCTGCTACGGGCCTGATGACATAGATTTCATTGCTGAGTGATATTGCATTGTACGTTAAGTACCACAACTTCTTTATCCATTTTTCAGTTTCTGCGATATTGAACTTGTACCATAAACGAGATTCTTGTAAACAGAGCCGGCCCAAACTTTGGGGTGGCTGTGTCTTTTTGATTTTAATTTCCCTAAGCTATAGGACCATAAGTGGAAGTGCCCTAGGCTCTGTTGCTTTGTTTTTTAGATGTTTCAGGAAACACCATACACTTCTCCAGAGTGGCTGTTGGCAATTTACATCCCGCCCATCAGCATAACAAGGCTCCCAGTTCTCCATGGCCTGTCCTGCCTTTCTGGATGTTATACTTTTTTCAGATGGCCCTTTTGACCGGGGGGCAGTGAGACTTCATTGTAGTGCAGATTTCCTTTGCAAGCTTGCTTGGTTGGCCAAAAAGGGCGTATGCGTTTTTTCCTGAATATATTCAGGAAAAAACGCATACGCCCTTTTTGGCCAAGTGCATCATTGTGGACGTTCTGCCTCTTTTCCTATGCTTTACATGCAATTCCAGTCTACCTCCTGAAATCGGTTTCCTGCAATTCTGCCCCGCTTTCAAGTCCTCTTGGCAGCCTTACTTCAATATATTTTTGGACGATAGCTGTCATTTTTAACTCTGCAGGTTTGTGAATTACAGTGCCCCTGAGCTCCTTTCTTCAACTCGCTTTTTTGTGAGCTGGCCGCAACACCGCAGCATTGCTTCAGGCCCTAGTGTGGTTCCGGCATGGCACGCTGAGCCTTTGGTTAATTCCTCTTCCTGGTGGGAAATGAGAGTTAAATTTGCCCGTCCAGACACCTCCAGCTAGTCTCTCATTGGTTCTCCCTATTCCTGTTCATTTTCCGCAGAAATTGCAAACTGGGCCAAACAGGAGGTTAAAGGCAGTGACTCCCCAAGTGGGGAGAGTTTTAGTAAAGCGTCTGGAATGTTGCACCCGAGTACCAGGGGACAAAAACTGAGACACATTTGAACACGTTTCCCGATCACACGGTGGATCATACTCTGGGTTCCACATGCATGTTTTAGCTGAAGGAAGAATCCCTTAAACCTGGAGAGTTGAGACCCATGGAATGGGTACCATTCAATATGACTTCAAAGGTTCTGCATTGGCTCACCGAACCTCACCAATCCTATCACTGCTGCGCTTATGCCACTGTACACACGCTTGATTCTCTTTCGGAGACATATAAATCCATAGATTTTAAGATTCTTACTAGTCAGGTATATTCTTAGACGTTTAATATGGGGTGTTGAGTCCTCTTCGTTGAGCAAGGAGTAGCTCTTGTCTATTACATATTTGGCTTATGGAACGGTATCTGTGCTAATTTCAATCTCTGGTTTTATGCAGCACCCCAACTCACCTTTCCCCTTAAGCAAGCATAAGTTGGTTTTCTACATTTGAGACCTTGTTCTGTTTTGTAATTCAGTTCCTGTGTAGCCAAGTTTACATTCCGTGTAGTAGTGATATCTTATGATGTTTCTTTTTCTGTGTGACTTATCTCACTTAGAATCATCGTACCTGAATCCACTCATTATGCTGCTATGGGCCTGATGACATAGATTTCATTGCTGAGTGATATTGCATTGTACGTAAGTACCACAACTTCTTTATCCATTTTTCGCTTTCTGTGATATTGAACTTGTACTGTAAACGAGGTTCTTGTAAACAGAGCCGTCCCAAACTTTGGGGTGGCTGTGTCTTTTTGATTTTAATTTCCCTAAGCTATAGGACCATAAGTGGAAGTGCCCTAGGCTCTGTTGCTTTGTTTTTTAGATGTTTCAGGAAACACCATACACTTCTCCAGAGTGGCTGTTGGCAATTTACATCCCGCCCATCAGCATAACAAGGCTCCCAGTTCTCCATGGCCTGTCCTGCCTTTCTGGATTTTATACTTTTTTCAGATGGCCCTTTTGACCGGGGGGCAGTGAGACTTCATTGTAGTGCAGATTTCCTTTGCAAGCTTGCTTGGTTGGCCCAAAAGGGCGTATGTGTTTTTTCCTGAATATATTCAGGAAAAAACGCATACGCCCTTTTTGGCCAAGTGCATCATTGTGGACGTTCTGCCTCTTTTCCTATGCTTTACATGCAATTCCAGTCTACCTCCTGAAATCGGTTTCCTGCAATCCTGCCCCGCTTTCAAGTCCTCTTGGCAGCCTTACTTCAATATATTTTTGGACGATAGCTGTCATTTTTAACTCTGCAGGTTTGTGAATTACAGTGCCCCTTAGCTCCTTTCTTCAACTCACTTTCTTGTGAGCTGGCCGCAACACCGCAGGATTGCTTCAGGCCCTAGTGTGGTTCCGGCATGGCACGCTGAGCCTTTGGTTAATTCCTCTTCCTGGTGGGAAATGAGAGTTAAATTTGCCCATCCAGACACCTCCAGCTAGTCTCTCATTGGTTCTCCCTATTCCTGTTCATTTTCCGCAGAAATTGCAAACTGGGCCAAACAGGAGGTTAAAGGCACTGACTCTCCAAGTGGGGAGAGTGTTAGTAAAGCATCTGGAATGTTGCACCCGAGTACCAGGGGACAAAAACTGAGACACATTTGAACACGTTTCCCGATCACACGGTGGATCATACTCTGGGTTCCACATGCATGTTTTAGCTGAAGGAAGAATCCCTTAAACCTGGAAAGTTGAGACCCATGGAATGGCTACCATGCAATATGACTTCAAAGGGTCTGCATTTGCTCATCAAACCTCACCAATCCTATCACTGCTGCGTTTATGCCGCTGTACACATGCTTGATTCTCTTTTGGAGACATATAAATCCATAGGTTTTAAGATTATTACTAGTCAGGTATATTCTTAGGCGATTAATATGGGGTGTAGAGTCCACTTCGTTGAGCAAGGAGTAGCTCTTGTCTATTACATATTTGGCTTATGGAATGGTATCTGTGCTAATTTCAATCTCTGGTTTTATGCAGAACCCCAACTCACCTTTCCCCTTAAGCAAGCATAAGTTGGTTTTCTACATTTGAGACCGTGTTCTGTTTTGTAATTCAGTTTCTGTGTAGCCAAGTTTACATTCCGTGTAGTAGTGATATCTTATGATGTTTCTTTTTCTGTGTGACTTATCTCACTTAGAATCATCGTACCTGAATCCACTCATTATGCTGCTACGGGCCTGATGATATAGATATCATTGCTGAGTGATATTGCATTGTACGTAAGTACCACAAATTCTTTATCCATTTTTCACCTTCTGTGATATTGAATTTGTACTGTAAATGAGGTTCTTGTAAACAGAGCCATCCCAAACTTTGGGGTGGCTGTGTCTTTTTGATTTTAATTTCCCTAAGCTATAGGACCATAAGTGGAAGTGCCCTAGGCTCTGTTGCTTTGTTTTTTAGATGTTTCAGGAAACACCATACACTTCTCCAGAGTGGCTGTTGGCAATTTACATCCCGCCCATCAGCATAACAAGGCTCCCAGGTCTCCATGGCCTGTCCTGCCTTTCTGGATTTTACACTTTTTTCAGATGGCCCTTTTGACCGGGGGGCAGTGAGACTTCATTGTAGTGCAGATTTCCTTTGCAAGCTTGCTTGGTTGGCCAAAAAGGGCGTATGCGTTTTTTCCTGAATATATTCAGGAAAAAACGCATACGCCCTTTTTGGCCAAGTGCATCATTGTGGACGTTCTGCCTCTTTTCCTATGCTTTACATGCAATTCCAGTCTACCTCCTGAAATCGGTTTCCTGCAATCCTGCCCTGCTTTGAAGTCCTCTTGGCAGCCTTACTTCAATATATTTTTGGACGATAGCTGTCATTTTTAACTCTGCAGGTTTGTGAATTACAGTGCCCCTGAGCTCCTTTCTTCAACTCGCTTTCTTGTGAGCTGGCCGCAACACCGCAGGATTGCTTCAGGCCCTAGTGTGGTTCCGGCATGGCACGCTGAGCATTAGGTTAATTCCTCTTCCTGGTGGGAAATGAGAGTTAAATTTGCCCGTCCAGACACCTCCAGCTAGTCTCTCATTGGTTCTCCCTATTCCTGTTCATTTTCCGCAGAAATTGCAAACTGGGCCAAACAGGAGGTTAAAGGCACTGACTCTCCAAGTGGGGAGAGTGTTAGTAAAGCGTCTGGAATGTTGCACCTGAGTACAAGGGGACGAAATCTGACACATTTGAACACGTTTCCCGATCACACGGTGGATCATACTCTGGGTTCCACATGCATGTTTTAGTTGAAGGAAGAATCCCTTAAACCTGGAGAGTTGAGACCCATGGAATGGGTACCATGCAATATGACTTCAAAGGGTCTGCATTTGCTCACCGAACCTCACCAATCCTATCACTGCTGTATTTATGCTGCTGTAGACACGCTTGTTTCTCTTTCGGAGACATATAAATCCATAGGTTTTAAGATTCTTACTAGTCAGGTATATTCTTAGGCATTTAATATGGGGTGTTGAGTCCACTTCGTTGAGCAAGGAGTAGCTATTGTCTATTACCTATTTGGCTTATGGAATGGTATCTGTGCTAATTTCAATCTCTGGTTTTATGCAGCACCCCAACTCACCTTTCCCCTTAAGCAAGCATAAGTTGGTTTTCTACATTTGAGATCCTGTTCTGTTTTGTAATTCAGTTCCTGTGTAGCCAAGTTTACATTCCATGTATTAGTGATATCTTATGATGTTTCTTTTTCTGTGTGACTTATGTCACTTAGAATCATCGTACCTGAATCCACTCATTATGCTGCTACGGGCCTGATGACATAGATTTCATTCCTGAGTGATATTGCATTGTACGTAAGTACCACAACTTCTTTATCCATTTTTCACTTTCTGCGATATTGAACTTGTACCATAAACGAGATTCTTGTAAACAGAGCCGGCCCAAACTTTGGGGTGGCTGTGTCTTTTTGATTTTAATTTCCCTAAGCTATAGGACCATAAGTGGAAGTGCCCTAGGCTCTGTTGCTTTGTTTTTTAGATGTTTCAGGAAACACCATACACTTCTCCAGAGTGGCTGTTGGCAATTTACATCCCGCCCATCAGCATAACAAGGCTCCCAATTCTCCATGGCCTGTCCTGCCTTTCTGGATTTTACACATTTTTCAGATGGCCCTTTTGACCGGGGGGCAGTGAGACTTCATTGTAGTGCAGATTTCCTTTGCAAGCTTGCTTGGTTGGCCAAAAAGGGCGTATGCGTTTTTTCCTGAATATATTCAGGAAAAAACGCATACGCCCTTTTTGGCCAAGTGCATCATTGTGGACGTTCTGCCTCTTTTCCTATGCTTTACATGTAATTCCAGTCTACCTCCTGAAATCGGATTCCTGCAATTCTGCCCCGCTTTCGAGTCCTCTTGGCAGCCTTACTTCAATATATTTTTGGACGATAGCTGTCATTTATAACTCTGCAGGTTTGTGAATTACAGTGCCCCTGAGCTCCTTTCTTCAACTCGCTTTCTTGTGAGCTGGCCGCAACACCGCAGCATTGCTTCAGGCCCTAGTGTGGTTCCGGCATGGCACGCTGAGCCTTTGGTTAATTCCTCTTCCTGGTGGGAAATGAGAGTTAAATTTGCCCGTCCAGACACCTCCAGCTAGTCTCTCA
Source organism: Pseudorca crassidens (assembly GCF_039906515.1). NCBI lineage: Eukaryota > Metazoa > Chordata > Mammalia > Artiodactyla > Delphinidae > Pseudorca > Pseudorca crassidens. Next base: position 164,496,753 of record NC_090296.1, read on the forward strand.
TTGGTTCTCCCTATTCCTGTTCATTTTCCGCAGAAATTGCAAACTGGGCCAAACAGGAGGTTAAAGGCACTGACTCTCCAAGTGGAGAGAGTTTTAGTAAAGCGTCTGGAATGTTGCACCCGAGTACCAGGGGACAAAAACTGAGACACATTTGAACACGTTTCCCGATCACACAGTGGATCATACTCTGGGTTCCACATGCATGTTTTAGCTGAAGGAAGAATCCCTTAAACCTGGAGAGTTGAGACCCATGGAATGGGTACCATGCAATATGACTTCAAAGGTTCTGCATTGGCTCACCGAACCTCACCAGTCCTATCACTGCTGCGCTTATGCCACTGTACACACGCTTGATTCTCTTTCGGAGACATATAAATCCATAGATTTTAAGATTCTTCCTAGTCAGGTATATTCTTAGACGTTTAATATGGGGTGTTGAGTCCTCTTCGTTGAGCAAGGAGTAGCTCTTGTCTATTACATATTTGGCTTATGGAACGGTATCTGTGCTAATTTCAATCTCTGGTTTTATGCAGCACCCCAACTCACCTTTCCCCTTAAGCAAGCATAAGTTGGTTTTCTACATTTGAGACCCTGTTCTGTTTTGTAATTCAGTTCCTGTGTAGCCAAGTTTACATTCCGTGTAGTAGTGATATCTTATGATGTTTCTTTTTCTGTGTGACTTATCTCACTTAGAATCATCGTACCTGAATCCACTCATTATGCTGCTACGGGCCTGATGACATAGATTTCATTGCTGAGTGATATTGCATTGTACGTTAAGTACCACAACTTCTTTATCCATTTTTCAGTTTCTGCGATATTGAACTTGTACCATAAACGAGATTCTTGTAAACAGAGCCGGCCCAAACTTTGGGGTGGCTGTGTCTTTTTGATTTTAATTTCCCTAAGCTATAGGACCATAAGTGGAAGTGCCCTAGGCTCTGTTGCTTTGTTTTTTAGATGTTTCAGGAAACACCATACACTTCTCCAGAGTGGCTGTTGGCAATTTACATCCCGCCCATCAGCATAACAAGGCTCCCAGTTCTCCATGGCCTGTCCTGCCTTTCTGGATGTTATACTTTTTTCAGATGGCCCCTTTGACCGGGGGGCAGTGAGACTTCATTGTAGTGCAGATTTCCTTTGCAAGCTTGCTTGGTTGGCCAAAAAGGGCGTATGCGTTTTTTCCTGAATATATTCAGGAAAAAACGCATACGCCCTTTTTGGCCAAGTGCATCATTGTGGACGTTCTGCCTCTTTTCCTATGCTTTACATGCAATTCCAGTCTACCTCCTGAAATCGGTTTCCTGCAATTCTGCCCCGCTTTCAAGTCCTCTTGGCAGCCTTACTTCAATATATTTTTGGACGATAGCTGTCATTTTTAACTCTGTAGGTTTGTGAATTACAGTGCCCCTGAGCTCCTTTCTTCAACTCGCTTTTTTGTGAGCTGGCCGCAACACCGCAGCATTGCTTCAGGCCCTAGTGTGGTTCCGGCATGGCACGCTGAGCCTTTGGTTAATTCCTCTTCCTGGTGGGAAATGAGAGTTAAATTTGCCCATCCAGACACCTCCAGCTAGTCTCTCATTGGTTCTCCCTATTCCTGTTCATTTTCCGCAGAAATTGCAAACTGGGCCATACAGGAGGTTAAAGGCACTGTCTCTCCAAGTGGGGAGAGTGTTAGTAAAGCGTCTGGAATGTTGCACCCGAGTACCAGGGGACAAAAACTGAGACACATTTGAACACGTTTCCCGATCACACGGTTGATCATACTCTGGGTTCCACATGCATGTTTTAGCTGAAGGAAGAATCCCTTAAACCTGGAGAGTTGAGACCTATGGAATGGGTACCATTCAATATGACTTCAAAGGTTCTGCATTGGCTCACCGAACCTCACCACTCCTATCACTGCTGCGCTTATGCCACTGTACACACGCTTGATTCTCTTTCGGAGACATATAAATCCATAGATTTTAAGATTCTTACTAGTCAGGTATATTCTTAGACGTTTAATATGGGGTGTTGAGTCCTCTTCGTTGAGCAAGGAGTAGCTCTTGTCTATTACATATTTGGCTTATGGAATGGTATCTGTGCTAATTTCAATCTCTGGTTTTATGCAGCACCCCAACTCACCTTTCCCCTTAAGCAAGCATAAGTTGGTTTTCTACATTTGAGATCCTGTTCTGTTTTGTAATTCAGTTCCTGTGTAGCCAAGTTTACATTCCGTGTATTAGTGATATCTTATGATGTTTCTTTTTCTGTGTGACTTATTTCACTTAGAATCATCGTACCTGAATCCACTCATTATGCTGCTACGGGCCTGATGACATAGATTTCATTCCTGAGTGATATTGCATTGTACGTAAGTACCACAACTTCTTTATCCATTTTTCACTTTCTGCGATATTGAACTTGTACCATAAACGAGATTCTTGTAAACAGAGCCGGCCCAAACTTTGGTGTGGCTGTGTCTTTTTGATTTTAATTTCCCTAAGCTATAGGACCATAAGTGGAAGTGCCCTAGGCTCTGTTGCTTTGTTTTTTAGATGTTTCAGGAAACACCATAAACTTCTCCAGAGTGGCTGTTGGCAATTTACATCCCGCCCATCAGCATAACAAGGCTCCCAGGTCTCCATGGCCTGTCCTGCCTTTCTGGATTTTATACTTTTTTCAGATGGCCCTTTTGACCGGGGGGCAGTGAGACTTCATTGTAGTGCAGATTTCCTTTGCAAGCTTGCTTGGTTGGCCAAAAAGGGCGTATGCGTTTTTTCCTGAATATATTCAGGAAAAAACGCATACGCCCTTTTTGGCCAAGTGCATCATTGTGGACGTTCTGCCTCTTTTCCTATGCTTTACATGCAATTCCAGTCTACCTCCTGAAATCGGATTCCTGCAATTCTGCCCCGCTTTCAAGTCCTCTTGGCAGCCTTACTTCAATATATTTTTGGACGATAGCTGTCATTTTTAACTCTGCAGGTTTGTGAATTACAGTGCCCCTGAGCTCCTTTCTTCAACTCGCTTTCTTGTGAGCTGGCCGCAACACCGCAGGATTGCTTCAGGCCCTAGTGTGGTTCCGGCATGGCACGCTGAGCCTTTGGTTAATTCCTCTTCCTGGTGGGAAATGAGAGTTAAATTTGCCCGTCCAGACACCTCCAGCTAGTCTCTCATTGGTTCTCCCTATTCCTGTTCATTTTCCGCAGAAATTGCAAACTGGGCCAAACAGGAGGTTAAAGGCACTGACTCTCCAAGTGGGGAGAGTTTTAGTAAAGCGTCTGGAATGTTGCACCCGAGTACCAGGGGACAAAAACTGAGACACATTTGAACACATTTCCCGATCACACGGTGGATCATACTCTGGGTTCCACATGCATGTTTTAGCTGAAGGAAGAATCCCTTAAACCTGGAGAGTTGAGACCTATGGAATGGGTACCATTCAATATGACTTCAAAGGTTCTGCATTGGCTCACCGAACCTCACCAATCCTATCACTGCTGCGCTTATGCCACTGTACACACGCTTGATTCTCTTTCGGAGACATATAAATCCATAGATTTTAAGATTCTTACTAGTCAGGTATATTCTTAGACGTTTAATATGGGGTGTTGAGTCCTCTTCGTTGAGCAAGGAGTAGCTCTTGTCTATTACATATTTGGCTTATGGAACGGTATCTGTGCTAATTTCAATCTCTGGTTTTATGCAGCACCCCAACTCACCTTTCCCCTTAAGCAAGCATAAGTTGGTTTTCTACATTTGAGACCTTGTTCTGTTTTGTAATTCAGTTCCTGTGTAGCCAAGTTTACATTCCGTGTATTAGTGATATCTTATGATGTTTCTTTTTCTGTGTGACTTATCTCACTTAGAATCATCGTACCTGAATCCACTCATTATGCTGCTATGGGCCTGATGACATAGATTTCATTGCTGAGTGATATTGCATTGTACGTAAGTACCACAACTTCTTTATCCATTTTTCGCTTTCTGTGATATTGAACTTGTACCGTAAACGAGGTTCTTGTAAACAGAGCCATCCCAAACTTTGGGGTGGCTGTGTCTTTTTGATTTTAATTTCCCTAAGCTATACGACCATAAGTGGAAGTGCCCTAGGCTCTGTTGCTTTGTTTTGTAGATGTTTCAGGAAACACCATACACTTCTCCAGAGTGGCTGTTGGCAATTTACATCCCGCCCATCAGCATAACAAGGCTCCCAGTTCTCCATGGCCTGTCCTGCCTTTCTGGATTTTATACTTTTTTCAGATGTCCCTTTTGACCGGGGGGCAGTGAGACTTCATTGTAGTGCAGATTTCCTTTGCAAGCTTGCTTGGTTGGCCCAAAAGGGCGTATGCGTTTTTTCCTGAATATATTCAGGAAAAAACGCATACGCCCTTTTTGGCCAAGTGCATCATTGTGGACGTTCTGCCTCTTTTCCTATGCTTTACATGCAATTCCAGTCTACCTCCTGAAATCGGTTTCCTGCAATTCTGCCCCGCTTTCAAGTCCTCTTGGCAGCCTTACTTCAATATATTTTTGGACGATAGCTGTCATTTATAACTCTGCAGGTTTGTGAATTACAGTGCCCCTGAGCTCCTTTCTTCAACTCGCTTTCTTGTGAGCTGGCCGCAACACCGCAGGATTGCTTCAGGCCCTAGTGTGGTTCCGGCATGGCACGCTGAGCCTTTGGTTAATTCCTCTTCCTGGTGGGAAATGAGAGTTAAATTTGCCCGTCCAGACACCTCCAGCTAGTCTCTCATTGGTTCTCCCTATTCCTGTTCATTTTCCGCAGAAATTGCAAACTGGGCCAAACAGGAGGTTAAAGGCACTGACTCTCCAAGTGGGGAGAGTTTTAGTAAAGCGTCTGGAATGTTGCACCCGAGTACCAGGGGACAAAAACTGAGACACATTTGAACACATTTCCCGATCACACGGTGGATCATACTCTGGGTTCCACATGCATGTTTTAGCTGAAGGAAGAATCCCTTAAACCTGGAGAGTTGAGACCTATGGAATGGGTACCATTCAATATGACTTCAAAGGTTCTGCATTGGCTCACCGAACCTCACCAATCCTATCACTGCTGCGCTTATGCCACTGTACACACGCTTGATTCTCTTTCGGAGACATATAAATCCATAGATTTTAAGATTCTTACTAGTCAGGTATATTCTTAGACGTTTAATATGGGGTGTTGAGTCCTCTTCGTTGAGCAAGGAGTAGCTCTTGTCTATTACATATTTGGCTTATGGAACGGTATCTGTGCTAATTTCAATCTCTGGTTTTATGCAGCACCCCAACTCACCTTTCCCCTTAAGCAAGCATAAGTTGGTTTTCTACATTTGAGACCTTGTTCTGTTTTGTAATTCAGTTCCTGTGTAGCCAAGTTTACATTCCGTGTATTAGTGATATCTTATGATGTTTCTTTTTCTGTGTGACTTATCTCACTTAGAATCATCGTACCTGAATCCACTCATTATGCTGCTATGGGCCTGATGACATAGATTTCATTGCTGAGTGATATTGCATTGTACGTAAGTACCACAACTTCTTTATCCATTTTTCGCTTTCTGTGATATTGAACTTGTACCGTAAACGAGGTTCTTGTAAACAGAGCCATCCCAAACTTTGGGGTGGCTGTGTCTTTTTGATTTTAATTTCCCTAAGCTATACGACCATAAGTGGAAGTGCCCTAGGCTCTGTTGCTTTGTTTTGTAGATGTTTCAGGAAACACCATACACTTCTCCAGAGTGGCTGTTGGCAATTTACATCCCGCCCATCAGCATAACAAGGCTCCCAGTTCTCCATGGCCTGTCCTGCCTTTCTGGATTTTATACTTTTTTCAGATGTCCCTTTTGACCGGGGGGCAGTGAGACTTCATTGTAGTGCAGATTTCCTTTGCAAGCTTGCTTGGTTGGCCCAAAAGGGCGTATGCGTTTTTTCCTGAATATATTCAGGAAAAAACGCATACGCCCTTTTTGGCCAAGTGCATCATTGTGGACGTTCTGCCTCTTTTCCTATGCTTTACATGCAATTCCAGTCTACCTCCTGAAATCGGTTTCCTGCAATTCTGCCCCGCTTTCAAGTCCTCTTGGCAGCCTTACTTCAATATATTTTTGGACGATAGCTGTCATTTATAACTCTGCAGGTTTGTGAATTACAGTGCCCCTGAGCTCCTTTCTTCAACTCGCTTTCTTGTGAGCTGGCCGCAACACCGCAGCATGGCTTCAGGCCCTAGTGTGGTTCCGGCATGGCACGCTGAGCCTTTGGTTAATTCCTCTTCCTGGTGGGAAATGAGAGTTAAATTTGCCCGTCCAGACACCTCCAGCTAGTCTCTCATTGGTTCTCCCTATTTCTGTTCATTTTCCGCAGAAATTGCAAACTGGGCCAAACAGGAGGTTAAAGGCACTGACTCTCCAAGTGGGGAGAGTGTTAGTAAAGCGACTGGAATGTTGCACCCGAGTACCAGGGGACGAAAACTGAGACACATTTGAACACGTTTCCCGATCACACGGTGGATCATACTCTGGGTTCCACATGCATGTTTTAGCTGAAGGAAGAATCCCTTAAACCTGGAGAGTTGAGACCCATGGAATGGGTACCATGCAATATGACTTCAAAGGGTCTGCATTGGCTCACCGAACCTCACCAATCCTATCACTGCTGTGCTTATGCCACTGTACACACGCTTGATTCCCTTTCGGAGACATATAAATCCATAGGTTTTAAGATTCTTACTAGTCAGGTATATTCCTAGACGTTTAATATGTGGTGTTGAGTCCTCTTCGTTGAGCAAGGAGTAGCTCTTGTCTATTACATATTTGGCTTATGGAACGGTATCTGTGCTAATTTCAATCTCTGGTTTTATGCAGCACCCCAATTCACCTTTCCCCTTTGGCAAGCATAAATTGGTTTTCTACATTTGAGACCCTGTTCTGTTTTGTATTTCAGTTCCTGTGTAGCCAAGTTTACATTCCGTGTAGTAGGGATATCTTATGATGTTTCTTTTCCTGTGTGACTTATTTCACTTAGAATCATCGTAGCTGAATCCACTCATTATGCTGCTACGGGCCTGATGATATACATTTCATTGCTGAGTGATATTGCATTGTACGTAAGTACCACAAATTCTTTATCCATTTTTCGCTTTCTGTGATATTGAACTTGTACCGTAAATGAGGTTCTTGTAAACAGAGCCGTCCCAAACTTTGGGGTGGCTGTTTCTTTTTGATTTTAATTTCCCTAAGCTATAGGACCATAAGTGGAAGTGCCCTAGGCTCTGTTGCTTTGTTTTTTAGATGTTTCAGGAAACACCATACACTTCTCCAGAGTGGCTGTTGGCAATTTACATCCCGCCCATCAGCATAACAAGGCTCCCAGTTCTCCATGGCCTGTCCGGCCTTTCTGGATTTTACACTTTTTTCAGATGGCCCTTTTGACTGGGGGGCAGTGAGACTTCATTGTAGTGCAGATTTCCTTTGCAAGCTTGCTTGGTTGGCCAAAAAGGGCGTATGCGTTTTTTCCTGAATATATTCAGGAAAAAACGCATACGCCCTTTTTGGCCAAGTGCATCATTGTGGACATTCTGTCTCTTTTCCTATGCTTTACATGCAATTCCAGTCTACCTCCTGAAATCGGATTCCTGCAATTCTGCCCCGCTTTCGAGTCCTCTTGGCAGCCTTACTTCAATATATTTTTGGACGATAGCTGTCATTTTTAACTCTGCAGGTTTGTGAATTACAGTGCCCCTGAGCTCCTTTCTTCAACTCGCTTTCTTGTGAGCTGGCCGCAACACCGCAGGATTGCTTCAGGCCCTAGTGTGGTTCCGGCATGGCACGCTGAGCCTTTGGTTAATTCCTCTTCCTGGTGGGAAATGAGAGTTAAATTTGCCCATCCAGACACCTCCAGCTAGTCTCTCATTGGTTCTCCCTATTCCTGTTCATTTTCCGCAGAAATTGCAAACTGGGCCAAACAGGAGGTTAAAGGCAGTGACTCTCCAAGTGGGGAGAGTGTTAGTAAAGCGTCTGGAATGTTGCACCCGAGTACCAGGGGACGAAAACTGAGACACATTTGAACACGTTTCCCGATCACACGGTGGATCATACTCTGGGTTCCACATGCATGTTTTAGCTGAAGGAAGAATCCCTTAAACCTGGAGAGTTGAGACCCATGGAATGGCTACCATGCAATATGACTTCAAAGGGTCTGCATTTGCTCATCAAACCTCACCAATCCTATCACTGCTGCGTTTATGCCGCTGTACACATGCTTGATTCTCTTTTGGAGACATATAAATCCATAGGTTTTAAGATTATTATTAGTCAGGTATATTCTTAGGCGATTAATATGGGGTGTAGAGTCCACTTCATTGAGCAAGGAGTAGATCTTGTCTATTACATATTTGGCTTATGGAATGGTATCTGTGCTAATTTCAATCTCTGGTTTTATGCAGAACCCCAACTCACCTTTCCCCTTAAGCAAGCATAAGTTGGTTTTCTACATTTGAGACCGTGTTCTGTTTTGTAATTCAGTTTCTGTGTAGCCAAGTTTACATTCCGTGTAGTAGTGATATCTTATGATGTTTCCTTTTCTGTGTGACTTATCTCACTTAGAATCATCGTACCTGAATCCACTCATTATGCTGCTACGGGCCTGATGATATAGATTTCATTGCTGAGTGATATTGCATTGTACGTAAGTACCACAAATTCTTTATCCATTTTTCACCTTCTGTGATATTGAATTTGTACTGTAAATGAGGTTCTTGTAAACAGAGCCGTCCCAAACTTTGGGGTGGCTGTGTCTTTTTGATTTTAATTTCCCTAAGCTATAGGACCATAAGTGGAAGTGCCCTAGGCTCTGTTGCTTTGTTTTTTAGATGTTTCAGGAAACACCATACACTTCTCCAGAGTGGCTGTTGGCAATTTACATCCCGCCCATCAGCATAACAAGGCTCCCAGTTCTCCATGGCCTGTCCTGCCTTTCTGGATTTTACACTTTTTTCAGATGGCCCTTTTGACTGGGGGGCAGTGAGACTTCATTGTAGTGCAGATTTCCTTTGCAAGCTTGCTTGGTTGGCCAAAAAGGGCGTATGCGTTTTTTCCTGAATATATTCAGGAAAAAACGCATACGCCCTTTTTGGCCAAGTGCATCATTGTGGACGTTCTGCCTCTTTTCCTATGCTTTACATGCAATTCCAGTCTACCTCCTGAAATCGGTTTCCTGCAATTCTGCCCCGCTTTCAAGTCCTCTTGGCAGCCTTACTTCAATATATTTTTGGACGATAGCTGTCATTTATAACTCTGCAGGTTTGTGAATTACAGTGCCCCTGAGCTCCTTTCTTCAACTCGCTTTCTTGTGAGCTGGCCGCAACACTGCAGGATTGCTTCAGGCCCTAGTGTGGTTCCGGCATGGCACGCTGAGCCTTTGGTTAATTCCTCTTCCTGGTGGGAAATGAGAGTTAAATTTGCCCGTCCAGACACCTCCAGCTAGTCTCTCATTGGTTCTCCCTATTCCTGTTCATTTTCCGCAGAAATTGCAAACTGGGCCAAACAGGAGGTTAAAGGCAGTGACTCTCCAAGTGGGGAGAGTTTTAGTAAAGCGTCTGGAATGTTGCACCCGAGTACCAGGGGACGAAAAGTGAGACATTTGAACACGTTTCCCGATCACACAGTGGATCATACTCTGGGTTCCACATGCATGTTTTAGGTGAAGGAAGAATCCCTTAAACCTGGAGAGTTGAGACCCATGGAATGGGTACCATGCAATATGACTTCAAAGGGTCTGCATTTGCTCACCGAACCTCACCAATCCTATCACTGCTACGTTTATGCCGCTGTACACACGCTTGATTCTCTTTCGGAGACATATAAATCCATAGGTTTTAAGATTCTTACCAGTCAGGTATATTCTTAGGCATTTAATATGGGGTGTTGAGTCCACTTCGTTGAGCAAGGAGTAGCTCTTGTCTATTACCTATTTGGCTTATGGAATGGTATCTGTGCTAATTTCAATCTCTGGTTTTATGCAGCACCCCAACTCACCTTTCCCCTTAAGCAAGCATAAGTTGGTTTTCTACATTTGAGATCCTGTTCTGTTTTGTAATTCAGTTCCTGTGTAGCCAAGTTTACATTCCGTGTATTAGTGATATCTTATGATGTTTCTTTTTCTGTGTGACTTATCTCACTTAGAATCATCGTACCTGAATCCACTCATTATGCTGCTATGGGCCTGATGACATAGATTTCATTGCTGAGTGATATTGCCTTGTACGTAAGTACCACAACTTCTTTATCCATTTTTCGCTTTCTGTGATATTGAACTTGTACTGTAAACGAGGATCTTGTAAACAGAGCCGTCCCAAACTTTAGGGTGGCTGTGTCCTTTTGATTTTAATTTCCCTAAGCTATAGGACCATAAGTGGAAGTGCCCTAGGCTCTGTTGCTTTGTTTTTTAGATGTTTCAGGAAACACCATACACTTCTGCAGAGTGGCTGTTGGCAATTTACATCCCGCCCATCAGCATAACAAGGCTCCCAGTTCTCCATGGCCTATCCTGCCTTTCTGGATTTTACACTTTTTTCAGATGGCCCTTTTGACCGGGGGGCAGTGAGACTTCATTGTAGTGCAGATTTCCTTTGCAAGCTTGCTTGGTTGGCCAAAAAGGGCGTATGCGTTTTTTCCTGAATATATTCAGGAAAAAACGCATACGCCCTTTTTGGCCAAGTGCATCATTGTGGACGTTCTGCCTCTTTTCCTATGCTTTACATGCAATTCCAGTCTACCTCCTGAAATCGGTTTCCTGCAATCCTGCCCCGCTTTCAAGTCCTCTTGGCAGCCTTACTTCAATATATTTTTGGACGATAGCTGTCATTTTTAACTCTGCAGGTTTGTGAATTACAGTGTCCCTGAGCTCCTTTCTTCAACTCGCTTTCTTGTGAGCTGGCCGCAACACCGCAGGATTGCTTCAGGCCCTAGTGTGGTTCTGGCATGGCACGCTGAGCCTTTGGTTAATTCCTCTTCCTGGTGGGAAATGAGAGTTAAATTTGCCCATCCAGACACCTCCAGCTAGTCTCTCATTGGTTCTCCCTATTCCTGTTCATTTTCCGCAGAAATTGCAAACTGGGCCAAACAGGAGGTTAAAGGCAGTGACTCTCCAAGTGGGGAGAGTGTTAGTAAAGCATCTGGAATGTTGCACCCGAGTACCAGGGGACAAAAACTGAGACACATTTGAACACGTTTCCCGATCACACGGTGGATCATACTCTGGGTTCCACATGCATGTTTTAGCTGAAGGAAGAATCCCTTAAACCTGGAGAGTTGAGACCCATGGAATGGCTACCATGCAATATGACTTCAAAGGGTCTGCATTTGCTCATCAAACCTCACCAATCCTATCACTGCTGCGTTTATGCCGCTGTACACATGCTTGATTCTCTTTTGGAGACATATAAATCCATAGGTTTTAAGATTCTTACTAGTCAGGTATATTCTTAGACGTTTAATATGGGGTGTTGAGTCCACTTCGTTGAGCAAGGAGTAGCTCTTGTCTATTACATATTTGGCTTATGGAACGGTATCTGTGCTAATTTCAATCTCTGGTTTTATGCAGCACCCCAACTCACCTTTCCCCTTAAGAAAGCATAAGTTGGTTTTCTACATTTGAGACCCTGTTCTGTTTGTAATTCTATTCCTGTGTAGCCAAGTTTACATTCCGTGTATTAGTGATATCTTATGATGTTTCTTTTTCTGTGTGACTTATCTCACTTAGAATCATCGTACCTGAATCCACTCATTATGCTGCTCTGGGCCTGATGACATAGATTTCATTGCTGAGTGATATTGCATTGTACGTACCTACCACAAATTCTTTATCCATTTTTCACTTTCTGTGATATTGAACTCGAACTGTAAACGAGGTTCTTGTAAACAGAGCTGTCCCAAACTTTGGGGTGACTGTGTCTATTTGATTTTAATTTCCCTAAGCTATAGGACCATAAGTGGAAGTGCCCTAGGCTCTGTTGCTTTGTTTTTTAGATGTTTCAGGAAACACCATACACTTCTCCAGAGTGGCTGTTGGCAATTTACATCCTGCCCATCAGCATAACAAGGCTCCCAGTTCTCCATGGCCTGTCCTGCCTTTCTGGATTTTATACTTTTTTCAGATGGCCCTTTTGACCGGGGGGCAGTGAGACTTCATTGTAGTGCAGATTTCCTTTGCAAGCTTGCTTGGTTGGCCAAAAAGGGCGTATGCGTTTTTTCCTGAATATATTCAGGAAAAAACGCATACGCCCTTTTTGGCCAAGTGCATCATTGTGGACGTTCTGCCTCTTTTCCTATGCTTTACATGCAATTCCAGTCTACCTCCTGAAATCGGTTTCCTGCAATTCTGCCCCGCTTTCAAGTCCTCTTGGCAGCCTTACTTCAATATATTTTTGGACGATAGCTGTCATTTTTAACTCTGCAGGTTTGTGTATTACAGTGCCCCTGAGCTGCTTTCTTCAACTCGATTTCTTGTGAGCTGGCCGCAACACCGCAGGATTGCTTCAGGCCCTAGTGTGGTTCCGGCATGGCATGCTGAGCCTTTGGTTAATTCCGCTTCCTGGTGGGAAATGAGAGTTAAATTTGCCCGTCCAGACACCTCCAGCTAGTCTCTCATTGGTTCTCCCTATTCCTGTTTATTTTCCGCAGAAATTGCAAACTGGGCCAAACAGGAGGTTAAAGGCACTGACTCTCCAAGTGGGGAGAGTGTTAGTAAAGCGTCTGGAATGTTGCACCCGAGTACGAGGAGACGAAACCTGAGACACATTTCAACACGTTTCCCGATCACACGGTGGATCATACTCTGGGTTCCACATGCATGTTTTAGGTGAAGGAAGAATCCCTTAAACCTGGAGAGTTGAGACCCATGGAATGGGTACCATGCAATATGACTTCAAAGGTTCTGCATTGGCTCACCGAACCTCACCAATCCTATCACTGCTGTGCTTATGCCACTGTACACACGCTTGATTCCCTTTCGGAGACATATAAATCCATAGGTTTTAAGATTCTTACTAGTCAGGTATATTCCTAGACGTTTAATATGGGGTGTTGAGTCCTCTTCGTTGAGCAAGGAGTAGCTCTTGTCTATTACATATTTGGCTTATGGAACGGTATCTGTGCTAATTTCAATCTCTGGTTTTATGCAGCACCCCAATTCACCTTTCCCCTTAAGCAAGCATAAATTGGTTTTCTACATTTGAGACCCTGTTCTGTTTTGTATTTCAGTTCCTGGGTAGCCAAGTTTACATTCCGTGTAGTAGGGATATCTTATGATGTTTCTTTTCCTGTGTGACTTATTTCACTTAGAATCATCGTACCTGAATCCACTCATTATGCTGCTACGGGCCTGATGATATACATTTCATTGCTGAGTGATATTGCATTGTACGTAAGTACCACAAATTCTTTATCCATTTTTCGCTTTCTGTGATATTGAACTTGTACCGTAAATGAGGTTCTTGTAAACAGAGCCGTCCCAAACTTTGGGGTGGCTGTTTCTTTTTGATTTTAATTTCCCTAAGCTATAGGACCATAAGTGGAAGTGCCCTAGGCTCTGTTGCTTTGTTTTTTAGATGTTTCAGGAAACACCATACACTTCTCCAGAGTGGCTGTTGGCAATTTACATCCCGCCCATCAGCATAAAAAGGCTCCCAGTTCTCCATGGCCTGTCCGGCCTTTCTGGATTTTACACTTTTTTCAGATGGCCCTTTTGACTGGGGGGCAGTGAGACTTCATTGTAGTGCAGATTTCCTTTGCAAGCTTGCTTGGTTGGCCAAAAAGGGCGTATGCGTTTTTTCCTGAATATATTCAGGAAAAAACGCATACGCCCTTTTTGGCCAAGTGCATCATTGTGGACATTCTGTCTCTTTTCCTATGCTTTACATGCAATTCCAGTCTACCTCCTGAAATCGGATTCCTGCAATTCTGCCCCGCTTTCGAGTCCTCTTGGCAGCCTTACTTCAATATATTTTTGGACGATAGCTGTCATTTTTAACTCTGCAGGTTTGTGAATTACAGTGCCCCTGAGCTCCTTTCTTCAACTCGCTTTCTTGTGAGCTGGCCGCAACACCGCAGGATTGCTTCAGGCCCTAGTGTGGTTCCGGCATGGCACGCTGAGCCTTTGGTTAATTCCTCTTCCTGGTGGGAAATGAGAGTTAAATTTGCCCATCCAGACACCTCCAGCTAGTCTCTCATTGGTTCTCCCTATTCCTGTTCATTTTCCGCAGAAATTGCAAACTGGGCCAAACAGGAGGTTAAAGGCAGTGACTCTCCAAGTGGGGAGAGTGTTAGTAAAGCGTCTGGAATGTTGCACCCGAGTACCAGGGGACGAAAACTGAGACACATTTGAACACGTTTCCCGATCACACGGTGGATCATACTCTGGGTTCCACATGCATGTTTTAGCTGAAGGAAGAATCCCTTAAACCTGGAGAGTTGAGACCCATGGAATGGCTACCATGCAATATGACTTCAAAAGGTCTGCATTTGCTCATCAAACCTCAGAAATCCTATCACTGCTGCGTTTATGCTGCTGTACACATGCTTGATTCTCTTTTGGAGACATAGAAATCCATAGATTTTAAGATTCTTACTAGTCAGGTATATTCTTAGGCGATTAATATGGGGTGTAGTGTCCACTTCGTTGAGCAAGGAGTAGATCTTGTCTATTACATATTTGGCTTATGGAATGGTATCTGTGCTAATTTCAATCTCTGGTTTTATGCAGAACCCCAACTCACCTTTCCCCTTAAGCAAGCATAAGTTGGTTTTCTACATTTGAGACCGTGTTCTGTTTTGTAATTCAGTTTCTGTGTAGCCAAGTTTACATTCCGTGTAGTAGTGATATCTTATGATGTTTCCTTTTCTGTGTGACTTATCTCACTTAGAATCATCGTACCTGAATCCACTCATTATGCTGCTACGGGCCTGATGATATAGATTTCATTGCTGAGTGATATTGCATTGTACGTAAGTACCACAAATTCTTTATCCATTTTTCACCTTCTGTGATATTGAATTTGTACTGTAAATGAGGTTCTTGTAAACAGAGCCGTCCCAAACTTTGGGGTGGCTGTGTCTTTTTGATTTTAATTTCCCTAAGCTATAGGACCATAAGTGGAAGTGCCCTAGGCTCTGTTGCTTTGTTTTTTAGATGTTTCAGGAAACACCATACACTTCTCCAGAGTGGCTGTTGGCAATTTACATCCCGCCCATCAGCATAACAAGGCTCCCAGTTCTCCATGGCCTGTCCTGCCTTTCTGGATTTTACACTTTTTTCAGATGGCCCTTTTGACTGGGGGGCAGTGAGACTTCATTGTAGTGCAGATTTCCTTTGCAAGCTTGCTTGGTTGGCCAAAAAGGGCGTATGCGTTTTTTCCTGAATATATTCAGGAAAAAACGCATACGCCCTTTTTGGCCAAGTGCATCATTGTGGACGTTCTGCCTCTTTTCCTATGCTTTACATGCAATTCCAGTCTACCTCCTGAAATCGGTTTCCTGCAATTCTGCCCCGCTTTCAAGTCCTCTTGGCAGCCTTACTTCAATATATTTTTGGACGATAGCTGTCATTTATAACTCTGCAGGTTTGTGAATTACAGTGCCCCTGAGCTCCTTTCTTCAACTCGCTTTCTTGTGAGCTGGCCGCAACACCGCAGGATTGCTTCAGGCCCTAGTGTCGTTCCGGCATGGCACGCTGAGCCTTTGGTTAATTCCTTTTCCTGGTGGGAAATGAGAGTTAAATTTGCCCGTCCAGACACCTCCAGCTAGTCTCTCATTGGTTCTCCCTATTCCTGTTCATTTTCCGCAGAAATTGCAAACTGGGCCAAACAGGAGGTTAAAGGCAGTGACTCTCCAAGTGGGGAGAGTTTTAGTAAAGCGTCTGGAATGTTGCACCCGAGTACCAGGGGACGAAAAGTGAGACATTTGAACACGTTTCCCGATCACACAGTGGATCATACTCTGGGTTCCACATGCATGTTTTAGCTGAAGGAAGAATCCCTTAAACCTGGAGAGTTGAGCCCCATGGAATGGGTACCATGCAATATGACTTCAAAGGGTCTGCATTTGCTCACCGAACCTCACCAATCCTATCACTGCTACGTTTATGCCGCTGTACACACGCTTGATTCTCTTTCGGAGACATATAAATCCATAGGTTTTAAGATTCTTACCAGTCAGGTATATTCTTAGGCATTTAATATGGGGTGTTGAGTCCACTTCGTTGAGCAAGGAGTAGCTCTTGTCTATTACCTATTTGGCTTATGGAATGGTATCTGTGCTAATTTCAATCTCTGGTTTTATGCAGCACCCCAACTCACCTTTCCCCTTAAGCAAGCATAAGTTGGTTTTCTACATTTGAGATCCTGTTCTGTTTTGTAATTCAGTTCCTGTGTAGCCAAGTTTACATTCCGTGTATTAGTGATATCTTATGATGTTTCTTTTTCTGTGTGACTTATCTCACTTAGAATCATCGTACCTGAATCCACTCATTATGCTGCTATGGGCCTGATGACATAGATTTCATTGCTGAGTGATATTGCATTGTACGTAAGTACCACAAATTCTTTATCCATTTTTCACCTTCTGTGATATTGAATTTGTACTGTAAATGAGGTTCTTGTAAACAGAGCTGTCTCAAACTTTGGGGTGAGTGTGTCTTTTTTATTTTAATTTCCCTAAGCTATAGGACCATAAGTGGAAGTGCCCTAGGCTCTGTTGCTTTGTTTTTTAGATGTTTCAGGAAACACCATACACTTCTCCAGAGTGGCTGTTGGCAATTTACATCCCGCCCATCAGCATAACAAGGCTCCCAGTTCTCCATGGCCTGTCCTGCCTTTCTGGATTTTACACTTTTTTCAGATGGTCCTTTTGCCCGGGGGGCAGTGAGACTTCATGGTAGTGCAGATTTCCTTTGCAAGCTTGCTTGGTTGGCCAAAAAGGGCGTATGCGTTTTTTCCTGAATATATTCAGGAAAAAACGCATACGCCCTTTTTGGCCAAGTGCATCATTGTGGACGTTCTGCCTCTTTTCCTATGCTTTACATGCAATTCCAGTCTACCTCCTGAAATTGGTTTCCTGCAATTCTGCCCCGCTTTCAAGTCCTCTTGGCAGCCTTACTTCAATATATTTTTGTACGATAGCTGTCATTTTTAACTCTGCAGGTTTGTGAAATACAGTGCCCCTGAGCTCCTTTCTTCAACTCACTTTCTTGTGAGCTGGCCGCAACACCGCAGGATTGCTTCAGGCCCTAGTGTGGTTCCGGCATGGCACGCTGAGCCTTTGGTTAATTCCACTTCCTGGTGGGAAATGAGAGTTAAATTTGCCCATCCAGACACCTCCAGCTAGTCTCTCATTGGTTCTCCCTATTCCTGTTCATTTTCCACAGAAATTGCAAACTGGGCCAAACAGGAGGTTAAAGGCACTGACTCTCCAGTGGGGAGAGTGTTAGTAAAGCGTCTGGAATGTTGCACCCGAGTACCAGGGGACGAAAAGTGAGACATTTGAACACGTTTCCCGATCACACAGTGGATCATACTCTGGGTTCCACATGCATGTTTTAGGTGAAGGAAGAATCCCTTAAACCTGGAGAGTTGAGACCCATGGAATGGGTACCATGCAATATGACTTCAAAGGGTCTGCATTTGCTCACCGAACCTCACCAATCCTATCACTGCTGCATTTATGCCGCTGTACACACGCTTGATTCTCTTTCGGAGACATATAAATCCATAGGTTTTAAGATTCTTACCAGTCAGGTATATTCTTAGGCATTTAATATGGGGTGTTGAGTCCACTTCGTTGAGCAAGGAGTAGCTCTTGTCTATTACATATTTGGCTTATGGAATGGTATCTGTGCTAATTTCAATCTCTGGTTTTATGCAGCACCCCAACTCACCTTTCCCCTTAAGCAAGCATAAATTGGTTTTCTACATTTGAGATCCTGTTCTGTTTTGTAATTCAGTTCCTGTGTAGCCAAGTTTACATTCCGTGTATTAGTGATATCTTATGATGTTTCTTTTTCTGTGTGACTTATCTCACTTAGAATCATCGTACCTGAATCCACTCATTATGCTGCTATGGGCCTGATGACATAGATTTCATTGCTGAGTGATATTGCATTGTACGTAAGTACCACAACTTCTTTATCCATTTTTCGCTTTCTGTGATATTGAACTTGTACCGTAAACGAGGATCTTGTAAACAGAGCCGTCCCAAACTTTGGGGTGGCTGTGTCTTTTTGATTTTAATTTCCCTAAGCTATAGGACCATAAGTGGAAGTGCCCTAGGCTCTGTTGCTTTGTTTTTTAGATGTTTCAGGAAACACCATACACTTCTCCAGAGTGGCTGTTGGCAATTTACATCCCGCCCATCAGCATAACAAGGCTCCCAGTTCTCCATGGCCTATCCTGCCTTTCTGGATTTTACACTTTTTTCAGATGGCCCTTTTGACCGGGGGGCAGTGAGACTTCATTGTAGTGCAGATTTCCTTTGCAAGCTTGCTTGGTTGGCCAAAAAGCGCGTATGCGTTTTTTCCTGAATATATTCAGGAAAAAACGCATACGCCCTTTTTGGCCAAGTGCATCATTGTGGACGTTCTGCCTCTTTTCCTATGCTTTACATGCAATTCCAGTCTACCTCCTGAAATCGGTTTCCTGCAATCCTGCCCCGCTTTCGAGTCCTCTTGGCAGCCTTACTTCAATATATTTTTGGACGATAGCTGTCATTTTTAACTCTGCAGGTTTGTGAATTACAGTGTCCCTGAGCTCCTTTCTTCAACTCGTTTTCTTGTGAGCTGGCCGCAACACCGCAGGATTGCTTCAGGCCCTAGTGTGGTTCCGGCATGGCACGCTGAGCCTTTGGTTAATTCCTCTTCCTGGTGGGAAATGAGAGTTAAATTTGCCCATCCAGACACCTCCAGCTAGTCTCTCATTGGTTCTCCCTATTCCTGTTCATTTTCCGCAGAAATTGCAAACTGGGCCAAACAGGAGGTTAAAGGCACTGACTCTCCAAGTGGGGAGAGTGTTAGTAAAGCGTCTGGAATGTTGCACCCGAGTACCAGGGGACGAAAACTGAGACACATTTGAACACGTTTCCCGATCACACGGTGGATCATACTCTGGGTTCCACATGCATGTTTTAGCTGAAGGAAGAATCCCTTAAACCTGGAGAGTTGAGACCCATGGAATGGGTACCATGCAATATGACTTCAAAGGTTCTGCATTGGCTCACCGAACCTCACCAATCCTATCACTGCTGCGCTTATGCCACTGTACACACGCTTGATTCTCTTTCGGAGACATAGAAATCCATAGATTTTAAGATTCTTACTAGTCAGGTATATTCTTAGACATTTAATATGGGGTGTAGAGTCCACTTCGTTGAGCAAGGAGTAGCTCTTGTCTATTACATACTTGGCTTATGGAATGGTATCTGTGCTAATTTCAATCTCTGGTTTTATGCAGAACCCCAACTCACCTTTCCCCTTAAGCAAGCATAAGTTGGTTTTCTACATTTGAGACCGTGTTCTGTTTTGTAATTCAGTTTCTGTGTAGCCAAGTTTACATTCCGTGTAGTAGTGATATCTTATGATGTTTCTTTTTCTGTGTGACTTATCTCACTTAGAATCATCGTACCTGAATCCAGTCATTATGCTGCTACGGGCCTGATGATATAGATTTCTTTGCTGAGTGATATTGCATTGTACGTAAGTACCACAACTTCTTTATCCATTTTTCACCTTCTGTGATATTGAATTTGTACTGTAAATGAGGTTCTTGTAAACAGAGCCGTCCCAAACTTTGGGGTGGCTGTGTCTTTTTGATTTTAATTTCCCTAAGCTATAGGACCATAAGTGGAAGTGCCCTAGGCTCTGTTGCTTTGTTTTTTAGATGTTTCAGGAAACACCATACACTTCTCCAGAGTGGCTGTTGGCAATTTACATCCCGCCCATCAGCATAACAAGGCTCCCAGTTCTCCATGGCCTGTCCTGCCTTTCTGGATTTTACACTTTTTTCAGATGGCCCTTTTGGCCGGGGGGCAGTGAGACTTCATGGTAGTGCAGATTTCCTTTGCAAGCTTGCTTGGTTGGCCAAAAAGGGCGTATGCGTTTTTTCCTGAATATATTCAGGAAAAAACGCATACGCCCTTTTTGGCCAAGTGCATCATTGTGGACGTTCTGCCTCTTTTCCTATGCTTTACATGCAATTCCAGTCTACCTCCTGAAATCGGATTCCTGCAATTCTGCCCCGCTTTCAAGTCCTCTTGGCAGCCTTACTTCAATATATTTTTGGACGATAGCTGTCATTTTTAACTCTGCAGGTTTGTGAATTACAGTGCCCCTGAGCTCCTTTCTTCAACTCACTTTCTTGTGAGCTGGCCGCAACACCGCAGGATTGCTTCAGACCCTAGTGTGGTTCCGGCATGGCACGCTGAGCCTTTGGTTAATTCCTCTTCCTGGTGGGAAATGAGAGTTAAATTTGCCCGTCCAGACACCTCCAGTTAGTCTCTCATTGGTTCTCCCTATTCCTGTTCATTTTCCGCAGAAATTGCAAACTGGGCCAAACAGGAGGTTAAAGGCACTGACTCTCCAAGTGGGGAGAGTGTTAGTAAAGCGTCTGGAATGTTGCACCCGAGTACCAGGGGACAAAAACTGAGACACATTTGAACACGTTTCCCGATCACACGGTGGATCATACTCTGGGTTCCACATGCACGTTTTAGCTGAAGGAAGAATCCCTTAAACCTGGAGAGTTGAGACCCATGGAATGGGTACCATGCAATATGACTTCAAAGGGTCTGCATTGGCTCACCGAACCTCACCAATCCTATTACTGCTGCATTTATGCCTCTGTAGAAACGCTTGATTCTCTTTCGGAGACATATAAATCCATAGATTTTAAGATTCTTACTAGTCAGGTATATTCTTAGACGTTTAATATGGGGTGTTGAGTCCTCTTCGTTGAGCAAGGAGTAGCTCTTGTCTATTACATATTTGGCTTATGGAACGGTATCTGTGCTAATTTCAATCTCTGGTTTTATGCAGCACCCCAACTCACCTTTCCCCTTAAGCAAGCATAAGTTGGTTTTCTACATTTGAGACCTTGTTCTGTTTTGTAATTCAGTTCCTGTGTAGCCAAGTTTACATTCCGTGTATTAGTGATATCTTATGATGTTTCTTTTTCTGTGTGACTTATCTCACTTAGAATCATCGTACCTGAATCCACTCATTATGCTGCTATGGGCCTGATGACATAGATTTCATTGCTGAGTGATATTGCATTGTACGTAAGTACTACAACTTCTTTATCCATTTTTCGCTTTCTGTGATATTGAACTTGTACCGTAAACGAGGTTCTTGTAAACAGAGCCGTCCCAAACTTTGGGGTGGCTGTGTCTTTTTGATTTTAATTTCCCTAAGCTATACGACCATAAGTGGAAGTGCCCTAGGCTCTGTTGCTTTGTTTTTTAGATGTTTCAGGAAACACCATACACTTCTCCAGAGTGGCTGTTGGCAATTTACATCCCGCCCATCAGCATAACAAGGCTCCCAATTCTCCATGAGCTGTCCTGCCTTTCTTAATTTTACACTTTTTTCAGATGGCCCTTTTGACTGGGGGGCAGTGAGACTTCATTGTACTGCAGATTTCCTTTGCAAGCTTGCTTGGTTGGCCAAAAAGCGCGTATGCGTTTTTTTCTGAATATATTCAGGAAAAAACGCATACGCCCTTTTTGGCCAAGTGCATCATTGTGGACGTTCTGCCTCTTTTCCTATGCTTTACATGCAATTCCAGTCTACCTCCTGAAATCGGATTCCTGCAATTCTGCCCCGCTTTCAAGTCCTCTTGGCAGCCTTACTTCAATATATTTTTGGACGATAGCTGTCATTTTTAACTCTGCAGGTTTGTGAATTACAGTGCCCCTGAGCTCCTTTCTTCAACTCGCTTTCTTGTGAGCTGGCCGCAACACCGCAGGATTGCTTCAGGCCCTAGTGTGGTTCCGGCATGGCATGCTGAGCCTTTGGTTAATTCCTCTTCCTGGTGGGAAATGAGAGTTAAATTTGCCCGTCCAGACACCTCCATCTAGTCTCTCATTGGTTCTCCCTATTCCTGTTCATTTTCCGCAGAAATTGCAAACTGGGCCAAACAGGAGGTTAAAGGCACTGACTCTCCAAGTGGGGAGAGTGTTAGTAAAGCATCTGGAATGTTGCACCCGAGTACCAGGGGACGAAATCTGACACATTTGAACACGTTTCCCGATCACACGGTGGATCATACTCTGGGTTCCACATGCATGTTTTAGCTGAAGGAAGAATCCCTTAAACCTGGAGAGTTGAGACCCATGGAATGGGTACCATGCAATATGACTTCAAAGGGTCTGCATTGGCTCACCGAACCTCACCAATCCTATTACTGCTGCATTTATGCCTCTGTAGAAAAGCTTGATTCTCTTTCGGAGACATATAAATCCATAGATTTTAAGATTCTTACTAGTCAGGTATATTCTTAGACGTTTAATATGGGGTGTTGAGTCCTCTTCGTTGAGCAAGGAGTAGCTCTTGTCTATTACATATTTGGCTTATGGAACGGTATCTGTGCTAATTTCAATCTCTGGTTTTATGCAGCACCCCAACTCACCTTTCCCCTTAAGCAAGCATAAGTTGGTTTTCTACATTTGAGACCTTGTTCTGTTTTGTAATTCAGTTCCTGTGTAGCCAAGTTTACATTCCGTGTATTAGTGATATCTTATGATGTTTCTTTTTCTGTGTGACTTATCTCACTTAGAATCATCGTACCTGAATCCACTCATTATGCTGCTATGGGCCTGATGACATAGATTTTATTGCTGAGTGATATTGCATTGTACGTAAGTACTACAACTTCTTTATCCATTTTTCGCTTTCTGTGATATTGAACTTGTACCGTAAACGAGGTTCTTGTAAACAGAGCCGTCCCAAACTTTGGGGTGGCTGTGTCTTTTTGATTTTAATTTCCCTAAGCTATACGACCATAAGTGGA
This sequence comes from Pseudorca crassidens, assembly GCF_039906515.1. Classification (NCBI taxonomy): domain Eukaryota; kingdom Metazoa; phylum Chordata; class Mammalia; order Artiodactyla; family Delphinidae; genus Pseudorca; species Pseudorca crassidens. Next base: position 164,519,791 of record NC_090296.1, read on the forward strand.
AGTGCCCTAGGCTCTGTTGCTTTGTTTTTTAGATGTTTCAGGAAACACCATACACTTCTCCAGAGTGGCTGTTGGCAATTTACATCCCGCCCATCAGCATAACAAGGCTCCCAATTCTCCATGAGCTGTCCTGCCTTTCTGGATTTTACACTTTTTTCAGATGGCCCTTTTGACTGGGGGGCAGTGAGACTTCATTGTACTGCAGATTTCTTTGCAAGCTTGCTTGGTTGGCCAAAAAGGGCGTATGCGTTTTTTCCTGAATATATTCAGGAAAAAACGCATACGCCCTTTTTGGCCAAGTGCATCATTGTGGACGTTCTGCCTCTTTTCCTATGCTTTACATGCAATTCCAGTCTACCTCCTGAAATCGGATTCCTGCAATTCTGCCCCGCTTTCAAGTCCTCTTGGCAGCCTTACTTCAATATATTTTTGGACGATAGCTGTCATTTATAACTCTGCAGGTTTGTGAATTACAGTGCCCCTGAGCTCCTTTCTTCAACTCGCTTTCTTGTGAGCTGGCCGCAACACCGCAGCATGGCTTCAGGCCCTAGTGTGGTTCCGGCATGGCACGCTGAGCCTTTGGTTAATTCCTCTTCCTGGTGGGAAATGAGAGTTAAATTTGCCCGTCCAGACACCTCCAGCTAGTCTCTCATTGGTTCTCCCTATTCCTGTTCATTTTCCGCAGAAATTGCAAACTGGGCCAAACAGGAGGTTAAAGGCACTGACTCTCCAAGTGGGGAGAGTGTTAGTCAAGCATCTGGAATGTTGCACCCGAGTACCAGCGGACGAAAACTGACACATTTGAACACGTTTTCCGATCACACGGTGGATCATACTCTGGGTTCCACATGCATGTTTTAGCTGAAGGAAGAATCCCTTAAACCTGGAAAGTTGAGACCCAAGGAATAGGTACCACGCAATATGACTTCAAAGGGTCTGCATTTGCTCACCGAACGTCACCAATCCTATCACTGCTGCGCTTATGCCGCTGTACACACGCTTGATTCTCTTTCGGAGACAAATAAGTCCATAGGTTTTAAGATTCTTACTAGTCAGGTATATTCTTAGGCGTTTAATATGGGGTGTTGTGTCCTCTTCGTTGAGCAAGGAGTAGATCTTGTCTATTACATATTTGGCTTGTGGAACGGTATCTGTGCTAATTTCAATCTCTGGTTTTATGCAGCACCCCAACTCACCTTTCCCCTTAAGCAAGCATAAGTTGGTTTTCTACATTTGACACCCTGTTCTGTTTTGTAATTCAGTTCCTGTGTAGCCAAGTTTACATTCCGTGTAGTAGTGATATCTTATGATGTTTCTTTTTCTGTGTGACTTATCTTACTTAGAATCATCGTACCTGAATCCACTCATTATGCTGTTACGGGCCTGATGACATACATTTCATTGCTGAGTGATATTGCATTGTACGTAAGTACCACAACTTCTTTATCCATTTTTCGCTTTCTGTGATATAGAACTTGTACCGTAAACGAGGATCTTGTAAACAGAGCCGTCCCAAACTTTAGGGTGGCTGTGTCTTTTTGATTTTAATTTCCCTAAGCTATAGGACCATAAGTGGAAGTGCCCTAGGCTCTGTTGCTTTGTTTTTTAGATGTTTCAGGAAACACCATACACTTCTCCAGAGTGGCTGTTGGCAATTTACATCCCGCCCATCAGCATAACAAGGCTCCCAGTTCTCCATGGCCTGTCCTGCCTTTCTGGATGTTACACTTTTTTCAGATGGCCCTTTTGACCGGGGGGCAGTGAGACTTCATTGTAGTGCAGATTTCCTTTGCAAGCTTGGTTGGTTGGCCAAAAAGGGCGTATGCGTTTTTTCCTGAATATATTCAGGAAAAAACGCATACGCCCTTTTTGGCCAAGTGCATCATTGTGGACGTTCTGCCTCTTTTCCTATGCTTTACATGCAATTCCAGTCTACCTCCTGAAACCGGTTTCCTGCAATTCTGCCCCGCTTTCAAGTCCTCTTGGCAGCCTTACTTCAATATATTTTTGGACAATAGCTGTCATTTATAACTCTGCAGGTTTGTGAATTACAGTGCCCCTGAGCTCCTTTCTTCAACTCGCTTTCTTGTGAGCTGGCCGCAACACCGCAGCATTGCTTCAGGCCCTAGTGTGGTTCCGGAATGGCATGCTGAGCCTTTGGTTAATTCCTCTTCCTGGTGGGAAATGAGAGTTAAATTTGCCCGTCCAGACACCTCCAGCTAGTCCCTCATTGGTTCTCCCTATTCCTGTTCATTTTCCGCAGAAATTGCAAACTGGGCCAAACAGGAGTTTAAAGGCACTGACTCTCCAAGTGGGGAGAGTGTTAGTAAAGCGTCTGGAATGTTGCACCCGAGTACCAGGGGACGAAACCTGAGACACATTTGAACACGTTTCCCGATCACACGGTGGATCATACTCTGGGTTCCAAATGCATGTTTTAGCTGAAGGAAGAATCCCTTAAACCTGGAGAGTTGAGACCCATGGAATGGGTACCATGCAATATGACTTCAAAGGGTCTGCATTTGCTCACCGAACCTCACCAATCCTATCACTGCTGCATTTATGCCGCTGTACACACGCTTGATTCTCTTTCGGAGACATATAAATCCATAGGTGTTAAGATTCTTACTAGTCAGGTATATTCTTAGGCATTTAATATGGGGTGTTGAGTCCACTTCGTTGAGCAAGGAGTAGCTCTGGTCTATTACCTATTTGGCTTATGGAATGGTATCTGTGCTAATTTCAATCTCTGGTTTTATGCAGAACCCCAACTCACCTTTCCCCTTAAGCAAGCATAAGTTGGTTTTCTACATTTGAGATCCTGTTCTGTTTTGTAATTCAGTTCCTGTGTAGCCAAGTTTACATTCCGTGTATTAGTGATATCTTATGATGTTTCTTTTTCTGTGTGACTTATTTCACTTAGAATCATCGTACCTGAATCCACTCATTATGCTGCTACGGGCCTGATGACATAGATTTCATTCCTGAGTGATATTGCATTGTACGTAAGTACCACAACTTCTTTATCCATTTTTCACTTTCTGCGATATTGAACTTGTACCATAAACGAGATTCTTGTAAACAGAGCCGGCCCAAACTTTGGGGTGGCTGTGTCTTTTTGATTTTAATTTCCCTAAGCTATAGGACCATAAGTGGAAGTGCCCTAGGCTCTGTTGCTTTGTTTTGTAGATGTTTCAGGAAACACCATACACTTCTCCAGAGTGGCTGTTGGCAATTTACATCCCGCCCATCAGCATAACAAGGCTCCCAGTTCTCCATGGCCTGTCCTGCCTTTCTGGATGTTATACTTTTTTCAGATGGCCCTTTTGACCGGGGGACAGTGAGACTTCATTGTAGTGCAGATTTCCTTTGCAAGCTTGCTTGGTTGGCCAAAAAGGGCGTATGCGTTTTTTCCTGAATATATTCAGGAAAAAACGCATACGCCCTTTTTGGCCAAGTGCATCATTGTGGACGTTCTGCCTCTTTTCCTATGCTTTACATGCAATTCCAGTCTACCTCCTGAAATCGGTTTCCTGCAATTCTGCCCCGCTTTCAAGTCCTCTTGGCAGCCTTACTTCAATATATTTTTGGACGATAGCTGTCATTTTTAACTCTGCAGGTTTGTGAATTACAGTGCCCCTGAGCTCCTTTCTTCAACTCGCTTTTTTGTGAGCTGGCCGCAACACCGCAGGATTGCTTCAGGCCCTAGTGTGGTTCCGGCATGGCACGCTGAGCCTTTGGTTAATTCCTCTTCCTGGTGGGAAATGAGAGTTAAATTTGCCCATCCAGACACCTCCAGCTAGTCTCTCATTGGTTCTCCCTATTCCTGTTCATTTTCCGCAGAAATTGCAAACTGGGCCAAACAGGAGGTTAAAGGCACTGTCTCTCCAAGTGGGGAGAGTGTTAGTAAAGCGTCTGGAATGTTGCACCCGAGTACCAGGGGACAAAAACTGAGACACATTTGAACACGTTTCCCGATCACACGGTTGATCATACTCTGGGTTCCACATGCATGTTTTAGCTGAAGGAAGAATCCCTTAAACCTGGAGAGTTGAGACCCATGGAATGGGTACCATGCAATATGACTTCAAAGGGTCTGCATTTGCTCACCGAACCTCACCAATCCTATCACTGCTGCATTTATGCCGCTGTACACACGCTTGATTCTCTTTCGGAGACAAATAAGTCCATAGGTTTTAAGATTCTTACTAGTCAGGTATATTCTTAGGCGTTTAATATGGGGTGTTGTGTCCTCTTCGTTGAGCAAGGAGTAGATCTTGTCTATTACATATTTGGCTTGTGGAACGGTATCTGTGCTAATTTCAATCTCTGGTTTTATGCAGCACCCCAACTCACCTTTCCCCTTAAGCAAGCATAAGTTGGTTTTCTACTTTTGACACCCTGTTCTGTTTTGTAATTCTGTTCCTGTGTAGCCAAGTTTACATTCCGTGTAGTAGTGATATCTTATGATGTTTCCTTTTCTGTGTGACTTATCTCACTTAGAATCATCGTACCTGAATCCACTCATTATGCTGCTACGGGCCTGATGATATAGATTTCATTGCTGAGTGATATTGCATTGTACGTAAGTACCACAAATTCTTTATCCATTTTTCACCTTCTGTGATATTGAATTTGTACTGTAAATGAGGTTCTTGTAAACAGAGCCATCCCAAACTTTGGGGTGGCTGTGTCTTTTTGATTTTAATTTCCCTAAGCTATAGGACCATAAGTGGAAGTGCCCTAGGCTCTGTTGCTTTGTTTTTTAGATGTTTCAGGAAACACCATACACTTCTCCAGAGTGGCTGTTGGCAATTTACATCCCGCCCATCAGCATAACAAGGCTCCCAGTTCTCCATGGCCTGTCCTGCCTTTCTGGATTTTACACTTTTTTCAGATGGCCCTTTTGACCGGGGGGCAGTGAGACTTCATTGTAGTGCAGATTTCCTTTGCAAGCTTGCTTGGTTGGCCAAAAAGGGCGTATGCGTTTTTTCCTGAATATATTCAGGAAAAAACGCATATGCCCTTTTTGGCCAAGTGCATCATTGTGGACGTTCTGCCTCTTTTCCTATGCTTTACATGCAATTCCAGTCTACCTCCTGAAATCGGTTTCCTGCAATTCTGCCCTGCTTTCAAGTCCTCTTGGCAGCCTTACTTCAATATATTTTTGGACGATAGCTGTCATTTATAACTCTGCAGGTTTGTGAATTACAGTGCCCCTGAGCTCCTTTCTTCAACTCGCTTTCTTGTGAGCTGGCCGCAACACCGCAGGATTGCGTCAGGCCCTAGTGTGGTTCCGGCATGGCACGCTGAGCCTTTGGTTAATTCCTCTTCCTGGTGGGAAATGAGAGTTAAATTTGCCCATCCAGACACCTCCAGCTAGTCTCTCACTGGTTCTCCCTATTCCTGTTCATCTTCCGCAAAAATTGCAAACTGGGCCAAACAGGAGGTTAAAGGCACTGACTCTCCAAGTGGGGAGAGTGTTAGTAAAGCATCTGGAATGTTGCACCCGAGTACCAGAGGACGAAACCTGAGACACATTTGAACACGTTTCCCGATCACACGGTGGATCATACTCTGGGTTCCACATGCATGTTTTAGCTGAAGGAAGAATCCCTTAAACCTGGAGAGTTGAGACCCATGGAATGGGTACCATGCAATATGACCTCAAAGGGTCTGCATTGGCTCACCGAACCTCACCAATCCTATCACTGCTGCGCTTATGCCACTGTACACACGCTTGATTCTCTTTCGGAGACATATAAATCCATAGGTTTTAAGATTCTTACTAGTCAGCTATATTCTTAGACGTTTAATATGGGGTGTTGAGTCCTCTTCGTTGAGCAAGGAGTAGCTCTTGTCTATTACATATTTGGCTTATGGAACGGTATCTGTGCTAATTTCAATCTCTGGTTTTATGCAGCACCCCAACTCACCTTTCCCCTTAAGCAAGCATAAGTTGGTTTTCTACATTTGAGACCTTGTTCTGTTTTGTAATTCAGTTCCTGTGTAGCCAAGTTTACATTCCGTGTATTAGTGATATCTTATGATGTTTCTTTTTCTGTGTGACTTATCTCACTTAGAATCATCGTACCTGAATCCACTCATTATGCTGCTATGGGCCTGATGACATAGATTTCATTGCTGAGTGATATTGCATTGTACGTAAGTACCACGACTTCTTTATCCATTTTTCGCTTTCTGTGATATTGAACTTGTACCGTAAACGAGGTTCTTGTAAACAGAGCCGTCCCAAACTTTGGGGTGGCTGTGTCTTTTTGATTTTAATTTCCCTAAGCTATACGACCATAAGTGGAAGTGCCCTAGGCTCTGTTGCTTTGTTTTTTAGATGTTTCAGGAAACACCATACACTTCTCCAGAGTGGCTGTTGGCAATTTACATCCCGCCCATCAGCATAACAAGGCTCCCAGTTCTCCATGGCCTGTCCGGCCTTTCTGGATTTTACACTTTTTTCAGATGGCCCTTTTGACTGGGGGGCAGTGAGACTTCATTGTAGTGCAGATTTCCTTTGCAAGCTTGCTTGGTTGGCCAAAAAGTGCGTATGCGTTTTTTCCTGAATATATTCAGGAAAAAACGCATATGCCCTTTTTGGCCAAGTGCATCATTGTGGACGTTCTGCCTCTTTTCCTATGCTTTACATGCAATTCCAGTCTACCTCCTGAAATCGGTTTCCTGCAATTCTGCCCCGCTTTCAAGTCCTCTTGGCAGCCTTACTTCAATATATTTTTGGACGATAGCTGTCATTTATAACTCTGCAGGTTTGTGAATTACAGTGCCCCTGAGCTCCTTTTTTCAACTCGCTTTCTTGTGAGCTGGCCGCAACACCGCAGGATTGCTTCAGGCCCTAGTGTGGTTCCGGCATGGCACGCTGAGCCTTTGGTTAATTCCTCTTCCTGGTGGGAAATGAGAGTTAAATTTGCCCGTCCAGACACCACCAGCTAGTCTCTCATTGGTTCTCCCTATTCCTGTTCATTTTCCGCAGAAATTGCAAACTGGGCCAAACAGGAGGTTAAAGGCACTGACTCTCCAAGTGGGGAGAGTGTTAGTAAAGCGTCTGGAATGTTGCACCCGAGTACCAGGGGACGAAAAGTGAGACATTTGAACACGTTTCCCGATCACACGGTGGATCATACTCTGGGTTCCACATGCATGTTTTAGCTGAAGGAAGAATCCCTTAAACCTGGAGAGTTGAGACCCATGGAATGGGTACCATGCAATATGTCTTCAAAGGTTCTGCATTGGCTCACCGAACCTCACCAATCCTATCACTGGTGCGCTTATGCCTCTGTACACACGCTTGATTCTCTTTCGGAGACTTATAAATCCATAGATTTTAAGATTCTTACTAGTCAGGTATATTCTTAGACGTTTAATATGGGGTGTTGAGTCCTCTTCGCTGAGCAAGGAGTAGCTCTTGTCTACTACATATTTGGCTTATGGAATGGTATCTGTGCTAATTTCAATCTCTGGTTTTATGCAGCACCCCAACTCACCTTTCCCCTTAAGCAAGCATAAGTTGGTTTTCTACATTTGAGACCCTGTTCTGTTTTGTAATTCAGTTCCTGTGTAGCCAAGGTTACATTCCATGTAGTAGTGATATCTTATGATGTTTCTTTTTCTGTGTGACTTATTTCACTTAGAATCATCGTACCTGAATCCACTCATTATGCTGCTACGGGCCTGATGATATACATTTCATTGCTGAGTGATATTGCATTGTACGTAAGTACCACAAATTCTTTATCCATTCTTGGCTTTCTGTGATATTGAACTTGTACCGTAAACGAGGTTCTTGTAAACAGAGCCATCCCAAACTTTATGATGGCTGTGTCTTTTTGATTTTAATTTCCCTAAGCTATACGACCATAAGTGGAAGTGCCCTAGGCTCTGTTGCTTTGTTTTGTAGATGTTTCAGGAAACACCATACACTTCTCCAGAGAGGCTATTGGCAATTTACATCCCGCCCATCAGCATAACAAGGCTCCCAGTTCTCCATGGCCTGTCCTGCCTTTCTGGATTTTATACTTTTTTCAGATGGCCCTTTTGACCGGGGGGCAGTGAGACTTCATTGTACTGCAGATTTCCTTTGCAAGCTTGCTTGGTTGGCCAAAAAGGGCGTATGCGTTTTTTCCTGAATATATTCAGGAAAAAACGCATACGCCCTTTTTGGCCAAGTGCATCATTGTGGACGTTCTGCCTCTTTTCCTATGCTTTACATGCAATTCCAGTCTACCTCCTGAAATCGGTTTCCTGCAATTCTGCCCCGCTTTCAAATCCTCTTGGCAGCCTTACTTCAATATATTTTTGGACGATAGCTGTCATTTATAACTCTGCAGGTTTGTGAATTACAGTGCCCCTGAGCTCCTTTCTTCAACTCGCTTTCTTGTGAGCTGGCCGCAACACCGCAGCATGGCTTCAGGCCCTAGTGTGGTTCTGGCATGGCACGCTGAGCCTTTGGTTAATTCCTCTTCCTGGTGGGAAATGAGAGTTAAATTTGCCCGTCCAGACACCTCCAGCTAGTCTCTCATTGGTTCTCCCTATTCCTGTTCATTTTCCGCAGAAATTGCAAACTGGGCCAAACAGGAGGTTAAAGGCACTGACTCTCCAAGTGGGGAGAGTGTTAGTAAAGCGACTGGAATGTTGCACCCGAGTACCAGGGGACGAAAACTGAGACACATTTGAACACGTTTTCCGATCACACGGTGGATCATACTCTGGGTTCCACATGCATGTTTTAGCTGAAGGAAGAATCCCTTAAACCTGGAGAGTTGAGACCCATGGAATGGGTACCATGCAATATGACTTCAAAGGGTCTGCATTTGCTCACCAAACCTCACCAATCCTATCACTGCTGCATTTATGCCACTGTACACACACTTGATTCTCTTTCGGAGACATATAAATCCATAGGTGTTAAGATTCTTACTAGTCAGGTATATTCTTAGGCATTTAATATGGGGTGTTGAGTCCACTTCGTTGAGCAAGGAGTAGCTCTTGTCTATTACCTATTTGGCTTATGGAATGGTATCTGTGCTAATTTCAATCTCTGGTTTTATGCAGCACCCCAACTCACCTTTCCCCTTAAGCAAGCATAAGTTGGTTTTCTACATTTGAGATCCTGTTCTGTTTTGTAATTCAGTTCCTGTGTAGCCAAGTTTACATTCCGTGTAGTAGTGATATCTTATGATGTTTCTTTTTCTGTGTGACTTATTTCACTTAGAATCATCGTACCTGAATCCACTCATTATGCTGCTACGGGCCTGATGACATAGATTTCATTCCTGAGTGATATTGCATTGTACGTAAGTACCACAACTTCTTTATCCATTTTTCACTTTCTGTGATATTGAACTTGTACCGTAAACGAGGGTCTTGTAAACAGAGCCGTCCCAAACTTTGGGGTGGCTGTGTCTTTTTGATTTTAATTTCCCTAAGCTATAGGACCATAAGTGGAAGTGCCGTAGGCTCTGTTGCTTTGTTTTTTAGATGTTTCAGGAAACACCATACACTTCTCCAGAGTGGCTGTTGGCAATTTACATCCCGCCCATCAGCATAACAAGGCTCCCAGTTCTCCATAGCCTGTCCGGCCTTTCTGGATTTTACACTTTTTTCAGATGGCCCTTTTGACTGGGGGGCAGTGAGACTTCATTGTAGTGCAGATTTCCTTTGCAAGCTTGCTTGGTTGGCCAAAAAGGGCGTATGCGTTTTTTCCTGAATATATTCAGGAAAAAACGCATACGCCCTTTTTGGCCAAGTGCATCATTGTGGACATTCTGTCTCTTTTCCTATGCTTTACATGCAATTCCAGTCTACCTCCTGAAATCGGATTCCTTCAATTCTGCCCCGCTTTCGAGTCCTCTTCGCAGCCTTACTTCAATATATTTTTGGACGATAGCTGTCATTTATAACTCTGCAGGTTTGTGAATTACAGTGCCCCTGAGCTCCTTTCTTCAACTCGCTTTCTTGTGAGCTGGCCGCAACACCGCAGGATTGCTTCAGGCCCTAGTGTGGTTCCGGCATGGCACGCTGAGCCTTTGGTTAATTCCTCTTCCTGGTGGGAAATGAGAGTTAAATTTGCCCATCCAGACACCTCCATCTAGTCTCTCATTGGTTCTCCCTATTCCTGTTCATTTTCCGCAGAAATTGTAAACTGGGACAAACAGGAGGTTAAAGGCACTGACTCTCCAAGTGGGGAGAGTGTTAGTAAAGCGTATGGAATGTTGCACCCGAGTACCAGGGGACAAAAACTGAGACACATTTGAACACGTTTCCCGATCACACGGTGGATCATACTCTGGGTTCCACATGCATGTTTTAGCTGAAGGAAGAATCCCTTAAACCTGGAGAGTTGAGACCCATGGAATGGCTACCATGCAATATGACTTCAAAGGGTCTGCATTTGCTCATCAAACCTCACCAATCCTATCACTGCTGCGTTTATGCCGCTGTACACATGCTTGATTCTCTTTTGGAGACATATAAATCCATAGGTTTTAAGATTATTACTAGTCAGGTATATTCTTAGGCGATTAATATGGGGTGTAGAGTCCACTTCGTTGAGCAAGGAGTAGCTCTTGTCTATTACATATTTGGCTTATGGAATGGTATCTGTGCTAATTTCAATCTCTGGTTTTATGCAGAACCCCAACTCACCTTTCCCCTTAAGCAAGCATAAGTTGGTTTTCTACATTTGAGACCGTGTTCTGTTTTGTAATTCAGTTTCTGTGTAGCCAAGTTTACATTCCGTGTAGTAGTGATATCTTATGATGTTTCTTTTTCTGTGTGACTTATCTCACTTAGAATCATCGTACCTGAATCCACTCATTATGCTGCTACGGGCCTGATGATATAGATTTCATTGCTGAGTGATATTGCATTGTACGTAAGTACCACAAATTCTTTATCCATTTTTCACCTTCTGTGATATTGAATTTGTACTGTAAATGAGGTTCTTGTAAACAGAGCCGTCCCAAACTTTGGGGTGGCTGTGTCTTACTGATTTTAATTTCCCTAAGCTATAGGACCATAAGTGGAAGTGCCCTAGGCTCTGTTGCTTTGTTTTTTAGATGTTTCAGGAAACACCATACACTTCTCCAGAGTGGCTGTTGGCAATTTACATCCCGCCCATCAGCATAACAAGGCTCCCAGTTCTCCATGGCCTGTCCTGCCTTTCTGGATTTTACACTTTTTTCAGATGGCCCTTTTGACCGGGGGGCAGTGAGACTTCATTGTAGTGCAGATTTCCTTTGCAAGCTTGCTTGGTTGGCCAAAAAGGGCGTATGCGTTTTTTCCTGAATATATTCAGGAAAAAACGCATACGCCCTTTTTGGCCAAGTGCATCATTGTGGACGTTCTGCCTCTTTTCCTATGCTTTACATGCAATTCCAGTCTACCTCCTGAAATCGGTTTCCTGCAATCCTGCCCCGCTTTCAAGTCCTCTTGGCAGCCTTACTTCAATATATTTTTGGACGATAGCTGTCATTTTTAACTCTGCAGGTTTGTGAATTACAGTGCCCCTGAGCTCCTTTCTTCAACTCGCTTTCTTGTGAGCTGGCCGCAACACCGCAGGATTGCTTCAGGCCCTAGTGTGGTTCCGGCATGGCATGCTGAGCCTTTGGTTAATTCCTCTTCCTGGTGGGAAATGAGAGTTAAATTTGCCCGTCCAGACACCTCCATCTAGTCTCTCATTGGTTCTCCCTATTCCTGTTCATTTTCCGCAGAAATTGCAAACTGGGCCAAACAGGAGGTTAAAGGCACGGACTCTCCAAGTGGAGAGAGTGTTAGTAAAGCGTCTGGAATGTTGCACCCGAGTACCAGGGGACGAAATCTGACACATTTGAACACGTTTCCCGATCACACGGTGGATCATACTCTGGGTTCCACATGCATGTTTTAGCTGAAGGAAGAATCCCTTAAACCTGGAGAGTTGAGACCCATGGAATGGGTACCATGCAATACGACTTCAAAGGGTCTGCATTTGCTCACCGAACCTCACCAATCCTATTACTGCTGCATTTATGCCTCTGTAGACACGCTTGATTCTCTTTCGGAGACATATAAATCCATAGGTTTTAAGATTCTTACTAGTCAGGTATATTCTTAGGCATTTAATATGGGGTGTTGAGTCCACTTTGTTGAGCAAGGAGTAGCTCTTGTCTATTACCTATTTGGCTTATGGAATGGTATCTGTGCTAATTTCAATCTCTGGTTTTATGCAGCACCCCAACTCACCTTTCCCCTTAAGCAAGCATAAGTTGGTTTTCTACATTTGAGATCCTGTTCTGTTTTGTAATTCAGTTCCTGTGTAGCCAAGTTTACATTCCGTGTATTAGTGATATCTTATGATGTTTCTTTTTCTGTGTGACTTATTTCACTTAGAATCATCGTACCTGAATCCACTCATTATGCTGCTACGGGCCTGATGACATAGATTTCATTCCTGAGTGATATTGCATTGTACGTAAGTACCACAACTTCTTTATCCATTTTTCACTTTCTGCGATATTGAACCTGTACCATAAACGAGATTCTTGTAAACAGAGCCGGCCCAAACTTTGGGGTGGCTGTGTCTTTTTGATTTTAATTTCCCTAAGCTATAGGACCATAAGTGGAAGTGCCCTAGGCTCTGTTGCTTTGTTTTTTAGATGTTTCAGGAAACACCATACACTTCTCCAGAGTGGCTGTTGGCAATTTACATCCCGCCCATCAGCATAACAAGGCTCCCAGTTCTCCATGGCCTGTCCTGCCTTTCTGGATTTTATACTTTTTTCAGATGGCCCTTTTGACCGGGGGGCAGTGAGACTTCATTGTACTGCAGATTTCCTTTGCAAGCTTGCTTGGTTGGCCAAAAAGGGCGTATGCGTTTTTTCCTGAATATATTCAGGAAAAAACGCATACGCCCTTTTTGGCCAAGTGCATCATTGTGGACGTTCTGCCTCTTTTCCTATGCTTTACATGCAATTCCAGTCTACCTCCTGAAATCGGTTTCCTGCAATCCTGCCCCGCTTTCAAGTCCTCTTGGCAGCCTTACTTCAATATATTTTTGGACGATAGCTGTCATTTTTAACTCTGCAGGTTTGTGAATTACAGTGTCCCTGAGCTCCTTTCTTCAACTCGCTTTCTTGTGAGCTGGCCGCAACACCGCAGGATTGCTTCAGGCCCTAGTGTGGTTCTGGCATGGCACGCTGAGCCTTTGGTTAATTCCTCTTCCTGGTGGGAAATGAGAGTTAAATTTGCCCATCCAGACACCTCCAGCTAGTCTCTCATTGGTTCTCCCTATTCCTGTTCATTTTCCGCAGAAATTGCAAACTGGGCCAAACAGGAGGTTAAAGGCAGTGACTCTCCAAGTGGGGAGAGTGTTAGTAAAGCATCTGGAATGTTGCACCCGAGTACCAGGGGACAAAAACTGAGACACATTTGAACACGTTTCCCGATCACACGGTGGATCATACTCTGGGTTCCACATGCATGTTTTAGCTGAAGGAAGAATCCCTTAAACCTGGAGAGTTGAGACCCATGGAATGGCTACCATGCAATATGACTTCAAAGGGTCTGCATTTGCTCATCAAACCTCACCAATCCTATCACTGCTGCGTTTATGCCGCTGTACACATGCTTGATTCTCTTTTGGAGACATATAAATCCATAGGTTTTAAGATTCTTACTAGTCAGGTATATTCTTAGACGTTTAATATGGGGTGTTGAGTCCACTTCGTTGAGCAAGGAGTAGCTCTTGTCTATTACATATTTGGCTTATGGAACGGTATCTGTGCTAATTTCAATCTCTGGTTTTATGCAGCACCCCAACTCACCTTTCCCCTTAAGAAAGCATAAGTTGGTTTTCTACATTTGAGACCCTGTTCTGTTTGTAATTCTGTTCCTGTGTAGCCAAGTTTACATTCCGTGTATTAGTGATATCTTATGATGTTTCTTTTTCTGTGTGACTTATCTCACTTAGAATCATCGTACCTGAATCCACTCATTATGCTGCTCTGGGCCTGATGACATAGATTTCATTGCTGAGTGATATTGCATTGTACGTACCTACCACAAATTCTTTATCCATTTTTCACTTTCTGTGATATTGAACTCGAACTGTAAACGAGGTTCTTGTAAACAGAGCTGTCCCAAACTTTGGGGTGACTGTGTCTATTTGATTTTAATTTCCCTAAGCTATAGGACCATAAGTGGAAGTGCCCTAGGCTCTGTTGCTTTGTTTTTTAGATGTTTCAGGAAACACCATACACTTCTCCAGAGTGGCTGTTGGCAATTTACATCCTGCCCATCAGCATAACAAGGCTCCCAGTTCTCCATGGCCTGTCCTGCCTTTCTGGATTTTATACTTTTTTCAGATGGCCCTTTTGACCGGGGGGCAGTGAGACTTCATTGTAGTGCAGATTTCCTTTGCAAGCTTGCTTGGTTGGCCAAAAAGGGCGTATGCGTTTTTTCCTGAATATATTCAGGAAAAAACGCATACGCCCTTTTTGGCCAAGTGCATCATTGTGGACGTTCTGCCTCTTTTCCTATGCTTTACATGCAATTCCAGTCTACCTCCTGAAATCGGTTTCCTGCAATTCTGCCCCGCTTTCAAGTCCTCTTGGCAGCCTTACTTCAATATATTTTTGGACGATAGCTGTCATTTTTAACTCTGCAGGTTTGTGTATTACAGTGCCCCTGAGCTGCTTTCTTCAACTCGCTTTCTTGTGAGCTGGCCGCAACACCGCAGGATTGCTTCAGGCCCTAGTGTGGTTCCGGCATGGCATGCTGAGCCTTTGGTTAATTCCTGTTCCTGGTGGGAAATGAGAGTTAAATTTGCCCGTCCAGACACCTCCAGCTAGTCTCTCATTGGTTCTCCCTATTCCTGTTTATTTTCCGCAGAAATTGCAAACTGGGCCAAACAGGAGGTTAAAGGCACTGACTCTCCAAGTGGGGAGAGTGTTAGTAAAGCGTCTGGAATGTTGCACCTGAGTACGAGGAGACGAAACCTGAGACACATTTCAACACGTTTCCCGATCACACGGTGGATCATACTCTGGGTTCCACATGCATGTTTTAGGTGAAGGAAGAATCCCTTAAACCTGGAGAGTTGAGACCCATGGAATGGGTACCATGCAATATGACTTCAAAGGTTCTGCATTGGCTCACCGAACCTCACCAATCCTATCACTGCTGTGCTTATGCCACTGTACACACGCTTGATTCCCTTTCGGAGACATATAAATCCATAGGTTTTAAGATTCTTACTAGTCAGGTATATTCCTAGACGTTTAATATGGGGTGTTGAGTCCTCTTCGTTGAGCAAGGAGTAGCTCTTGTCTATTACATATTTGGCTTATGGAACGGTATCTGTGCTAATTTCAATCTCTGGTTTTATGCAGCACCCCAATTCACCTTTCCCCTTAAGCAAGCATAAATTGGTTTTCTACATTTGAGACCCTGTTCTGTTTTGTATTTCAGTTCCTGGGTAGCCAAGTTTACATTCCGTGTAGTAGGGATATCTTATGATGTTTCTTTTCCTGTGTGACTTATTTCACTTAGAATCATCGTACCTGAATCCACTCATTATGCTGCTACGGGCCTGATGATATACATTTCATTGCTGAGTGATATTGCATTGTACGTAAGTACCACAAATTCTTTATCCATTTTTCGCTTTCTGTGATATTGAACTTGTACCGTAAATGAGGTTCTTGTAAACAGAGCCGTCCCAAACTTTGGGGTGGCTGTTTCTTTTTGATTTTAATTTCCCTAAGCTATAGGACCATAAGTGGAAGTGCCCTAGGCTCTGTTGCTTTGTTTTTTAGATGTTTCAGGAAACACCATACACTTCTCCAGAGTGGCTGTTGGCAATTTACATCCCGCCCATCAGCATAAAAAGGCTCCCAGTTCTCCATGGCCTGTCCGGCCTTTCTGGATTTTACACTTTTTTCAGATGGCCCTTTTGACTGGGGGGCAGTGAGACTTCATTGTAGTGCAGATTTCCTTTGCAAGCTTGCTTGGTTGGCCAAAAAGGGCGTATGCGTTTTTTCCTGAATATATTCAGGAAAAAACGCATACGCCCTTTTTGGCCAAGTGCATCATTGTGGACATTCTGTCTCTTTTCCTATGCTTTACATGCAATTCCAGTCTACCTCCTGAAATCGGATTCCTGCAATTCTGCCCCGCTTTCGAGTCCTCTTGGCAGCCTTACTTCAATATATTTTTGGACGATAGCTGTCATTTTTAACTCTGCAGGTTTGTGAATTACAGTGCCCCTGAGCTCCTTTCTTCAACTCGCTTTCTTGTGAGCTGGCCGCAACACCGCAGGATTGCTTCAGGCCCTAGTGTGGTTCCGGCATGGCACGCTGAGCCTTTGGTTAATTCCTCTTCCTGGTGGGAAATGAGAGTTAAATTTGCCCATCCAGACTCCTCCAGCTAGTCTCTCATTGGTTCTCCCTATTCCTGTTCATTTTCCGCAGAAATTGCAAACTGGGCCAAACAGGAGGTTAAAGGCAGTGACTCTCCAAGTGGGGAGAGTGTTAGTAAAGCGTCTGGAATGTTGCACCCGAGTACCAGGGGACGAAAACTGAGACACATTTGAACACGTTTCCCGATCACACGGTGGATCATACTCTGGGTTCCACATGCATGTTTTAGCTGAAGGAAGAATCCCTTAAACCTGGAGAGTTGAGACCCATGGAATGGCTACCATGCAATATGACTTCAAAAGGTCTGCATTTGCTCATCAAACCTCAGAAATCCTATCACTGCTGCGTTTATGCTGCTGTACACATGCTTGATTCTCTTTTGGAGACATATAAATCCATAGGTTTTAAGATTATTATTAGTCAGGTATATTCTTAGGCGATTAATATGGGGTGTAGTGTCCACTTCGTTGAGCAAGGAGTAGATCTTGTCTATTACATATTTGGCTTATGGAATGGTATCTGTGCTAATTTCAATCTCTGGTTTTATGCAGAACCCCAACTCACCTTTCCCCTTAAGCAAGCATAAGTTGGTTTTCTACATTTGAGACCGTGTTCTGTTTTGTAATTCAGTTTCTGTGTAGCCAAGTTTACATTCCGTGTAGTAGTGATATCTTATGATGTTTCCTTTTCTGTGTGACTTATCTCACTTAGAATCATCGTACCTGAATCCACTCATTATGCTGCTACGGGCCTGATGATATAGATTTCATTGCTGAGTGATATTGCATTGTACGTAAGTACCACAAATTCTTTATCCATTTTTCACCTTCTGTGATATTGAATTTGTACTGTAAATGAGGTTCTTGTAAACAGAGCCGTCCCAAACTTTGGGGTGGCTGTGTCTTTTTGATTTTAATTTCCCTAAGCTATAGGACCATAAGTGGAAGTGCCCTAGGCTCTGTTGCTTTGTTTTTTAGATGTTTCAGGAAACACCATACACTTCTCCAGAGTGGCTGTTGGCAATTTACATCCCGCCCATCAGCATAACAAGGCTCCCAGTTCTCCATGGCCTGTCCTGCCTTTCTGGATTTTACACTTTTTTCAGATGGCCCTTTTGACTGGGGGGCAGTGAGACTTCATTGTAGTGCAGATTTCCTTTGCAAGCTTGCTTGGTTGGCCAAAAAGGGCGTATGCGTTTTTTCCTGAATATATTCAGGAAAAAACGCATACGCCCTTTTTGGCCAAGTGCATCATTGTGGACGTTCTGCCTCTTTTCCTATGCTTTACATGCAATTCCAGTCTACCTCCTGAAATCGGTTTCCTGCAATTCTGCCCCGCTTTCAAGTCCTCTTGGCAGCCTTACTTCAATATATTTTTGGACGATAGCTGTCATTTATAACTCTGCAGGTTTGTGAATTACAGTGCCCCTGAGCTCCTTTCTTCAACTCGCTTTCTTGTGAGCTGGCCGCAACACCGCAGGATTGCTTCAGGCCCTAGTGTCGTTCCGGCATGGCACGCTGAGCCTTTGGTTAATTCCTTTTCCTGGTGGGAAATGAGAGTTAAATTTGCCCGTCCAGACACCTCCAGCTAGTCTCTCATTGGTTCTCCCTATTCCTGTTCATTTTCCACAGAAATTGCAAACTGGGCCAAACAGGAGGTTAAAGGCAGTGACTCTCCAAGTGGGGAGAGTTTTAGTAAAGCGTCTGGAATGTTGCACCCGAGTACCAGGGGACGAAAAGTGAGACATTTGAACACGTTTCCCGATCACACAGTGGATCATACTCTGGGTTCCACATGCATGTTTTAGGTGAAGGAAGAATCCCTTAAACCTGGAGAGTTGAGCCCCATGGAATGGGTACCATGCAATATGACTTCAAAGGGTCTGCATTTGCTCACCGAACCTCACCAATCCTATCACTGCTACGTTTATGCCGCTGTACACACGCTTGATTCTCTTTCGGAGACATATAAATCCATAGGTTTTAAGATTCTTACCAGTCAGGTATATTCTTAGGCATTTAATATGGGGTGTTGAGTCCACTTCGTTGAGCAAGGAGTAGCTCTTGTCTATTACCTATTTGGCTTATGGAATGGTATCTGTGCTAATTTCAATCTCTGGTTTTATGCAGCACCCCAACTCACCTTTCCCCTTAAGCAAGCATAAGTTGGTTTTCTACATTTGAGATCCTGTTCTGTTTTGTAATTCAGTTCCTGTGTAGCCAAGTTTACATTCCGTGTATTAGTGATATCTTATGATGTTTCTTTTTCTGTGTGACTTATCTCACTTAGAATCATCGTACCTGAATCCACTCATTATGCTGCTATGGGCCTGATGACATAGATTTCATTGCTGAGTGATATTGCATTGTACGTAAGTACCACAACTTCTTTATCCATTTTTCGCTTTCTGTGATATTCAACTTGTACCGTAAACGAGGATCTTGTAAACAGAGCCGTCCCAAACTTTAGGGTGGCTGTGTCTTTTTGATTTTAATTTCCCTAAGCTATAGGACCATAAGTGGAAGTGCCCTAGGCTCTGTTGCTTTGTTTTTTAGATGTTTCAGGAAACACCATACACTTCTCCAGAGTGGCTGTTGGCAATTTACATCCCGCCCATCAGCATAACAAGGCTCCCAGTTCTCCATGGCCTATCCTGCCTTTCTGGATTTTACACTTTTTTCAGATGGCCCTTTTGACCGGGGGGCAGTGAGACTTCATTGTAGTGCAGATTTCCTTTGCAAGCTTGCTTGGTTGGCCAAAAAGGGCGTATGCGTTTTTTCCTGAATATATTCAGGAAAAAACGCATACGCCCTTTTTGGCCAAGTGCATCATTGTGGACGTTCTGCCTCTTTTCCTATGCTTTACATGCAATTCCAGTCTACCTCCTGAAATCGGTTTCCTGCAATCCTGCCCCGCTTTCAAGTCCTCTTGGCAGCCTTACTTCAATATATTTTTGGACGATAGCTGTCATTTTTAACTCTGCAGGTTTGTGAATTACAGTGTCCCTGAGCTCCTTTCTTCAACTCGCTTTCTTGTGAGCTGGCCGCAACACCGCAGGATTGCTTCAGGCCCTAGTGTGGTTCTGGCATGGCACGCTGAGCCTTTGGTTAATTCCTCTTCCTGGTGGGAAATGAGAGTTAAATTTGCCCATCCAGACACCTCCAGCTAGTCTCTCATTGGTTCTCCCTATTCCTGTTCATTTTCCGCAGAAATTGCAAACTGGGCCAAACAGGAGGTTAAAGGCACTGACTCTCCAAGTGGGGAGAGTGTTAGTAAAGCATCTGGAATGTTGCACCCGAGTACCAGGGGACAAAAACTGAGACACATTTGAACACGTTTCCCGATCACACGGTGGATCATACTCTGGGTTCCACATGCATGTTTTAGCTGAAGGAAGAATCCCTTAAACCTGGAGAGTTGAGACCCATGGAATGGCTACCATGCAATATGACTTCAAAGGGTCTGCATTTGCTCATCAAACCTCACCAATCCTATCACTGCTGCGTTTATGCCGCTGTACACATGCTTGATTCTCTTTTGGAGACATATAAATCCATAGGTTTTAAGATTATTACTAGTCAGGTATATTCTTAGGCGTTTAATATGGGGTGTAGAGTCCACTTCGTTGAGCAAGGAGTAGCTCTTGTCTATTACATATTTGGCTTATGGAATGGTATCTGTGCTAATTTCAATCTCTGGTTTTATGCAGCACCCCAACTCACCTTTCCCCTTAAGCAAGCATAAGTTG
The DNA here is from genome assembly GCF_039906515.1 of Pseudorca crassidens. NCBI lineage: Eukaryota > Metazoa > Chordata > Mammalia > Artiodactyla > Delphinidae > Pseudorca > Pseudorca crassidens. The sequence goes on from NC_090296.1 coordinate 164,539,966, forward strand.
GTTTTCTACATTTGAGACCGTGTTCTGTTTTGTAATTCAGTTTCTGTGTAGCCAAGTTTACATTCCGTGTAGTAGTGATATCTTATGATGTTTCTTTTTCTGTGTGACTTATCTCACTTAGAATCATCGTACCTGAATCCACTCATTATGCTGCTACGGGCATGATGATATAGATTTCATTGCTGAGTGATATTGCATTGTACGTAAGTACCACAACTTCTTTATCCATTTTTCACCTTCTGTGATATTGAATTTGTACTGTAAATGAGGTTCTTGTAAACAGAGCTGTCCCAAACTTTGGGGTGAGTGTGTCTTTTTTATTTTAATTTCCCTAAGCTATAGGACCATAAGTGGAAGTGCCCTAGGCTCTGTTGCTTTGTTTTTTAGATGTTTCAGGAAACACCATACACTTCTCCAGAGTGGCTGTTGGCAATTTACATCCCGCCCATCAGCATAACAAGGCTCCCAGTTCTCCATGGCCTGTCCTGCCTTTCTGGATTTTACACTTTTTTCAGATGGTCCTTTTGCCCGGGGGGCAGTGAGACTTCATGGTAGTGCAGATTTCCTTTGCAAGCTTGCTTGGTTGGCCAAAAAGGGCGTATGCGTTTTTTCCTGAATATATTCAGGAAAAAACGCATACGCCCTTTTTGGCCAAGTGCATCATTGTGGACGTTCTGCCTCTTTTCCTATGCTTTACATGCAATTCCAGTCTACCTCCTGAAATTGGTTTCCTGCAATTCTGCCCCGCTTTCAAGTCCTCTTGGCAGCCTTACTTCAATATATTTTTGGACGATAGCTGTCATTTTTAACTCTGCAGGTTTGTGAATTACAGTGCCCCTGAGCTCCTTTCTTCAACTCACTTTCTTGTGAGCTGGCCGCAACACCGCAGGATTGCTTCAGGCCCTAGTGTGGTTCCGGGATGGCACGCTGAGCCTTTGGTTAATTCCACTTCCTGGTGGGAAATGAGAGTTAAATTTGCCCATCCAGACACCTCCAGCTAGTCTCTCATTGGTTCTCCCTATTCCTGTTCATTTTCCACAGAAATTGCAAACTGGGCCAAACAGGAGGTTAAAGGCACTGACTCTCCAGTGGGGAGAGTGTTAGTAAAGCGTCTGGAATGTTGCACCCGAGTACCAGGGGACGAAAAGTGAGACATTTGAACACGTTTCCCGATCACACAGTGGATCATACTCTGGGTTCCACATGCATGTTTTAGGTGAAGGAAGAATCCCTTAAACCTGGAGAGTTGAGACCCATGGAATGGGTACCATGCAATATGACTTCAAAGGGTCTGCATTTGCTCACCGAACCTCACCAATCCTATCACTGCTGCATTTATGCCGCTGTACACACGCTTGATTCTCTTTCGGAGACATATAAATCCATAGGTTTTAAGATTCTTACCAGTCAGGTATATTCTTAGGCATTTAATATGGGGTGTTGAGTCCACTTCGTTGAGCAAGGAGTAGCTCTTGTCTATTACCTATTTGGCTTATGGAATGGTATCTGTGCTAATTTCAATCTCTGGTTTTATGCAGCACCCCAACTCACCTTTCCCCTTAAGCAAGCATAAATTGGTTTTCTACATTTGAGATCCTGTTCTGTTTTGTAATTCAGTTCCTGTGTAGCCAAGTTTACATTCCGTGTATTAGTGATATCTTATGATGTTTCTTTTTCTGTGTGACTTATCTCACTTAGAATCATCGTACCTGAATCCACTCATTATGCTGCTATGGGCCTGATGACATAGATTTCATTGCTGAGTGATATTGCATTGTACGTAAGTACCACAACTTCTTTATCCATTTTTCGCTTTCTGTGATATTGAACTTGTACCGTAAACGAGGATCTTGTAAACAGAGCCGTCCCAAACTTTGGGGTGGCTGTGTCTTTTTGATTTTAATTTCCCTAAGCTATAGGACCATAAGTGGAAGTGCCCTAGGCTCTGTTGCTTTGTTTTTTAGATGTTTCAGGAAACACCATACACTTCTCCAGAGTGGCTGTTGGCAATTTACATCCCGCCCATCAGCATAACAAGGCTCCCAGTTCTCCATGGCCTATCCTGCCTTTCTGGATTTTACACTTTTTTCAGATGGCCCTTTTGACCGGGGGGCAGTGAGACTTCATTGTAGTGCAGATTTCCTTTGCAAGCTTGCTTGGTTGGCCAAAAAGCGCGTATGCGTTTTTTCCTGAATATATTCAGGAAAAAACGCATACGCCCTTTTTGGCCAAGTGCATCATTGTGGACGTTCTGCCTCTTTTCCTATGCTTTACATGCAATTCCAGTCTACCTCCTGAAATCGGTTTCCTGCAATCCTGCCCCGCTTTCGAGTCCTCTTGGCAGCCTTACTTCAATATATTTTTGGACGATAGCTGTCATTTTTAACTCTGCAGGTTTGTGAATTACAGTGTCCCTGAGCTCCTTTCTTCAACTCGCTTTCTTGTGAGCTGGCCGCAACACCGCAGGATTGCTTCAGGCCCTAGTGTGGTTCCGGCATGGCACGCTGAGCCTTTGGTTAATTCCTCTTCCTGGTGGGAAATGAGAGTTAAATTTGCCCATCCAGACACCTCCAGCTAGTCTCTCATTGGTTCTCCCTATTCCTGTTCATTTTCCGCAGAAATTGCAAACTGGGCCAAACAGGAGGTTAAAGGCACTGACTCTCCAAGTGGGGAGAGTGTTAGTAAAGCGTCTGGAATGTTGCACCCGAGTACCAGGGGACGAAAACTGAGACACATTTGAACACGTTTCCCGATCACACGGTGGATCATACTCTGGGTTCCACATGCATGTTTTAGCTGAAGGAAGAATCCCTTAAACCTGGAGAGTTGAGACCCATGGAATGGGTACCATGCAATATGACTTCAAAGGGTCTGCATTTGCTCATCAAACCTCACCAATCCTATCACTGCTGCGTTTATGCCGCTGTACACATGCTTGATTCTCTTTTGGAGACATATAAATCCATAGGTTTTAAGATTATTACTAGTCAGGTATATTCTTAGGCGATTAATATGGGGTGTAGAGTCCACTTCGTTGAGCAAGGAGTAGCTCTTGTCTATTACATATTTGGCTTATGGAATGGTATCTGTGCTAATTTCAATCTCTGGTTTTATGCAGCACCCCAACTCACCTTTCCCCTTAAGCAAGCATAAGTTGGTTTTCTACATTTGAGACCGTGTTCTGTTTTGTAATTCAGTTTCTGTGTAGCCAAGTTTACATTCCGTGTAGTAGTGATATCTTATGATGTTTCTTTTTCTGTGTGACTTATCTCACTTAGAGTCATCGTACCTGAATCCACTCATTATGCTGCTACGGGCCTGATGTTATAGATTTCATTGCTGAGTGATATTGCATTGTACGTAAGTACCACAAATTCTTTATCCATTTTTCACCTTCTGTGATATTGAATTTGTACTGTAAATGAGGTTCTTGTAAACAGAGCCGTCCCAAACTTTGGGGTGGCTGTGTCTTTTTTATTTTAATTTCCCTAAGCTATAGGACCATAAGTGGAAGTGCCCTAGGCTCTGTTGCTTTGTTTTTTAGATGTTTCAGGAAACACCATACACTTCTCCAGAGTGGCTGTTGGCAATTTACATCCCGCCCATCAGCATAACAAGGCTCCCAGTTCTCCATGGCCTGTCCTGCCTTTCTGGATTTTACACTTTTTTCAGATGGCCCTTTTGACCGGGGGGCAGTGAGACTTCATGGTAGTGCAGATTTCCTTTGCAAGCTTGCTTGGTTGGCCAAAAAGGGCGTATGCGTTTTTTCCTGAATATATTCAGGAAAAAACGCATACGCCCTTTTTGGCCAAGTGCATCATTGTGGACGTTCTGCCTCTTTTCCTATGCTTTACATGCAATTCCAGTCTACCTCCTGAAATCGGTTTCCTGCAATCCTGCCACGCTTTCAAGTCCTCTTGGCAGCCTTACTTCAATATATTTTTGGACGATAGCTGTCATTTATAACTCTGCAGGTTTGTGAATTACAGTGCCCCTGAGCTCCTTTCTTCAACTCGCTTTCTTGTGAGCTGGCTGCAACACCGCAGGATTGCTTCAGGCCCTAGTGTGGTTCCGGTATGGCACGCTGAGCCTTTGGTTAATTCCTCTTCCTGGTGGGAAATGAGAGTTAAATTTGCCGGTCCAGACACCTCCAGCTAGTCTCTCATTGGTTCTCCCTATTCCTGTTCATTTTCCGCAGAAATTGCAAACTGGGCCAAACAGGAGGTTAAAGGCACTGACTCTCCAAGTGGGGAGAGTTTTAGTAAAGCGTCTGGAATATTGCACCCGAGTACCAGGGGACAAAAACTGAGACACATTTGAACATGTTTCCCGATCACACGGTGGATCATACTCTGGGTTCCACATGCATGTTTTAGCTGAAGGAAGAATCCCTTAAACCTGGAGAGTTGAGACCCATGGAATGGGTCCCATTCAATATGACTTCAAAGGTTCTGCATTGGCTCACCGAACCTCACCAATCCTATCACTGCTGCGCTTATGCCACTGTACACACGCTTGATTCTCTTTCGGAGACATAGAAATCCATAGATTTTAAGATTCTTACTAGTCAGGTATATTCTTAGACATTTAATATGGGGTGTAGAGTCCACTTCGTTGAGCAAGGAGTAGCTCTTGTCTATTACATATTTGGCTTATGGAATGGTATCTGTGCTAATTTCAATCTCTGGTTTTATGCAGAACCCCAACTCACCTTTCCCCTTAAGCAAGCATAAGTTGGTTTTCTACATTTGAGACCGTGTTCTGATTTGTAATTCAGTTTCTGTGTAGCCAAGTTTACATTCCGTGTAGTAGTGATATCTTATGATGTTTCTTTTTCTGTGTGACTTATCTCACTTAGAATCATCGTACCTGAATCCACTCATTATCCTGCTACGGGCCTGATGATATAGATTTCATTGCTGAGTGATATTGCATTGTACGTAAGTACCACAACTTCTTTATCCATTTTTCACCTTCTGTGATATTGAATTTGTACTGTAAATGAGGTTCTTGTAAACAGAGCCGTCCCAAACTTTGGGGTGGCTGTGTCTTTTTGATTTTAATTTCCCTAAGCTATAGGACCATAAGTGGAAGTGCCCTAGGCTCTGTTGCTTTGTTTTTTAGATGTTTCAGGAAACACCATACACTTCTCCAGAGTGGCTGTTGGCAATTTACATCCCGCCCATCAGCATAACAAGGCTCCCAGTTCTCCATGGCCTGTCCTGCCTTTCTGGATTTTACACTTTTTTCAGATGGCCCTTTTGGCCGGGGGGCAGTGAGACTTCATGGTAGTGCAGATTTCCTTTGCAAGCTTGCTTGGTTGGCCAAAAAGGGCGTATGCGTTTTTTCCTGAATATATTCAGGAAAAAACGCATACGCCCTTTTTGGCCAAGTGCATCATTGTGGACGTTCTGCCTCTTTTCCTATGCTTTACATGCAATTCCAGTCTACCTCCTGAAATTGGTTTCCTGCAATTCTGCCCCGCTTTCAAGTCCTCTTGGCAGCCTTACTTCAATATATTTTTGGACGATAGCTGTCATTTTTAACTCTGCAGGTTTGTGAATTACAGTGCCCCTGAGCTCCTTTCTTCAACTCACTTTCTTGTGAGCTGGCCGCAACACCGCAGGATTGCTTCAGGCCCTAGTGTGGTTCCGGCATGGCACGCTGAGCCTTTGGTTAATTCCACTTCCTGGTGGGAAATGAGAGTTAAATTTGCCCATCCAGACACCTCCAGCTAGTCTCTCATTGGTTCTCCCTATTCCTGTTCATTTTTCACAGAAATTGCAAACTGGGCCAAACAGGAGGTTAAAGGCACTGACTCTCCAGTGGGGAGAGTGTTAGTAAAGCGTCTGGAATGTTGCACCCGAGTACCAGGGGACGAAAAGTGAGACATTTGAACACGTTTCCCGATCACACAGTGGATCATACTCTGGGTTCCACATGCATGTTTTAGGTGAAGGAAGAATCCCTTAAACCTGGAGAGTTGAGACCCATTGAATGGGTACCATGCAATATGACTTCAAAGGGTCTGCATTTGCTCACCGAACCTCACCAATCCTATCACTGCTGCATTTATGCCGCTGTACACACGCTTGATTCTCTTTCGGAGACATATAAATCCATAGGTTTTAAGATTCTTACCAGTCAGGTATATTCTTAGGCATTTAATATGGGGTGTTGAGTCCACTTCGTTGAGCAAGGAGTAGCTCTTGTCTATTACCTATTTGGCTTATGGAATGGTATCTGTGCTAATTTCAATCTCTGGTTTTATGCAGCACCCCAACTCACCTTTCCCCTTAAGCAAGCATAAATTGGTTTTCTACATTTGAGATCCTGTTCTGTTTTGTAATTCAGTTCCTGTGTAGCCAAGTTTACATTCCGTGTATTAGTGATATCTTATGATGTTTCTTTTTCTGTGTGACTTATCTCACTTAGAATCATCGTACCTGAATCCACTCATTATGCTGCTATGGGCCTGATGACATAGATTTCATTGCTGAGTGATATTGCATTGTACGTAAGTACCACAACTTCTTTATCCATTTTTCACCTTCTGTGATATTGAATTTGTACTGTAAACGAGGATCTTGTAAACAGAGCCGTCCCAAACTTTGGGGTGGCTGTGTCTTTTTGATTTTAATTTCCCTAAGCTATAGGACCATAAGTGGAAGTGCCCTAGGCTCTGTTGCTTTGTTTTTTAGATGTTTCAGGAAACACCATACACTTCTCCAGAGTGGCTGTTGGCAATTTACATCCCGCCCATCAGCATAACAAGGCTCCCAGTTCTCCATGGCCTGTCCTGCCTTTCTGGATTTTACACTTTTTTCAGATGGCCCTTTTGACCGGGGGGCAGTGAGACTTCATGGTAGTGCAGATTTCCTTTGCAAGCTTGCTTGGTTGGCCAAAAAGGGCGTATGCGTTTTTTCCTGAATATATTCAGGAAAAAACGCATACGCCCTTTTTGGCCAAGTGCATCATTGTGGACGTTCTGCCTCTTTTCCTATGCTTTACATGCAATTCCAGTCTACCTCCTGAAATCGGTTTCCTGCAATCCTGCCCCGCTTTCAAGTCCTCTTGGCAGCCTTACTTCAATATATTTTTGGACGATAGCTGTCATTTATAACTCTGCAGGTTTGTGAATTACAGTGCCCCTGAGCTCCTTTCTTCAACTCGCTTTCTTGTGAGCTGGCTGCAACACCGCAGGATTGCTTCAGGCCCTAGTGTGGTTCCGGTATGGCACGCTGAGCCTTTGGTTAATTCCTCTTCCTGGTGGGAAATGAGAGTTAAATTTGCCCGTCCAGACACCTCCAGCTAGTCTCTCATTGGTTCTCCCTATTCCTGTTCATTTTCCGCAGAAATTGCAAACTGGGCCAAACAGGAGGTTAAAGGCACTGACTCTCCAAGTGGGGAGAGTTTTAGTAAAGCGTCTGGAATGTTGCACCCGAGTACCAGGGGACAAAAACTGAGACACATTTGAACACGTTTCCCGATCACACGGTGGATCATACTCTGGGTTCCACATGCATGTTTTAGCTGAAGGAAGAATCCCTTAAACCTGGAGAGTTGAGACCCATGGAATGGGTCCCATTCAATATGACTTCAAAGGTTCTGCATTGGCTCACCGAACCTCACCAATCCTATCACTGCTGCGCTTATGCCACTGTACACACGCTTGATTCTCTTTCGGAGACATAGAAATCCATAGATTTTAAGATTCTTACTAGTCAGGTATATTCGTAGACATTTAATATGGGGTGTAGAGTCCACTTCGTTGAGCAAGGAGTAGCTCTTGTCTATTACATATTTGGCTTATGGAATGGTATCTGTGCTAATTTCAATCTCTGGTTTTATGCAGAACCCCAACTCACCTTTCCCCTTAAGCAAGCATAAGTTGGTTTTCTACATTTGAGACCGTGTTCTGTTTTGTAATTCAGTTTCTGTGTAGCCAAGTTTACATTCCGTGTAGTAGTGATATCTTATGATGTTTCTTTTTCTGTGTGACTTATCTCACTTAGAATCATCGTACCTGAATCCACTCATTATGCTGCTACGGGCCTGATGATATAGATTTCATTGCTGAGTGATATTGCATTGTACGTAAGTACCACAACTTCTTTATCCATTTTTCACCTTCTGTGATATTGAATTTGTACTGTAAATGAGGTTCTTGTAAACAGAGCCGTCCCAAACTTTGGGGTGGCTGTGTCTTTTTGATTTTAATTTCCCTAAGCTATAGGACCATAAGTGGAAGTGCCCTAGGCTCTGTTGCTTTGTTTTTTAGATGTTTCAGGAAACACCATACACTTCTCCAGAGTGGCTGTTGGCAATTTACATCCCGCCCATCAGCATAACAAGGCTCCCAGTTCTCCATGGCCTGTCCTGCCTTTCTGGATTTTACACTTTTTTCAGATGGCCCTTTTGGCCGGGGGGCAGTGAGACTTCATGGTAGTGCAGATTTCCTTTGCAAGCTTGCTTGGTTGGCCAAAAAGGGCGTATGCGTTTTTTCCTGAATATATTCAGGAAAAAACGCATACGCCCTTTTTGGCCAAGTGCATCATTGTGGACGTTCTGCCTCTTTTCCTATGCTTTACATGCAATTCCAGTCTACCTCCTGAAATTGGTTTCCTGCAATTCTGCCCCGCTTTCAAGTCCTCTTGGCAGCCTTACTTCAATATATTTTTGGACGATAGCTGTCATTTTTAACTCTGCAGGTTTGTGAATTACAGTGCCCCTGAGCTCCTTTCTTCAACTCACTTTCTTGTGAGCTGGCCGCAACACCGCAGGATTGCTTCAGACCCTAGTGTGGTTCCGGCATGGCACGCTGAGCCTTTGGTTAATTCCTCTTCCTGGTGGGAAATGAGAGTTAAATTTGCCCGTCCAGACACCTCCAGTTAGTCTCTCATTGGTTCTCCCTATTCCTGTTCATTTTCCGCAGAAATTGCAAACTGGGCCAAACAGGAGGTTAAAGGCACTGACTCTCCAAGTGGGGAGAGTGTTAGTAAAGCGTCTGGAATGTTGCACCCGAGTACCAGGGGACAAAAGCTGAGACACATTTGAACACGTTTCCCGATCACACGGTGGATCATACTCTGGGTTCCACATGCACGTTTTAGCTGAAGGAAGAATCCCTTAAACCTGGAGAGTTGAGACCCATGGAATGGGTACCATGCAATATGACTTCAAAGGGTCTGCATTGGCTCACCGAACCTCACCAATCCTATTACTGCTGCATTTATGCCTCTGTAGAAACGCTTGATTCTCTTTCGGAGACATATAAATCCATAGATTTTAAGATTCTTACTAGTCAGGTATATTCTTAGACGTTTAATATGGGGTGTTGAGTCCTCTTCGTTGAGCAAGGAGTAGCTCTTGTCTATTACATATTTGGCTTATGGAACGGTATCTGTGCTAATTTCAATCTCTGGTTTTATGCAGCACCCCAACTCACCTTTCCCCTTAAGCAAGCATAAGTTGGTTTTCTACATTTGAGACCTTGTTCTGTTTTGTAATTCAGTTCCTGTGTAGCCAAGTTTACATTCCGTGTATTAGTGATATCTTATGATGTTTCTTTTTCTGTGTGACTTATCTCACTTAGAATCATCGTACCTGAATCCACTCATTATGCTGCTATGGGCCTGATGACATAGATTTTATTGCTGAGTGATATTGCATTGTACGTAAGTACTACAACTTCTTTATCCATTTTTCGCTTTCTGTGATATTGAACTTGTACCGTAAACGAGGTTCTTGTAAACAGAGCCGTCCCAAACTTTGGGGTGGCTGTGTCTTTTTGATTTTAATTTCCCTAAGCTATACGACCATAAGTGGAAGTGCCCTAGGCTCTGTTGCTTTGTTTTTTAGATGTTTCAGGAAACACCATACACTTCTCCAGAGTGGCTGTTGGCAATTTACATCCCGCCCATCAGCATAACAAGGCTCCCAATTCTCCATGAGCTGTCCTGCCTTTCTGGATTTTACACTTTTTTCAGATGGCCCTTTTGACTGGGGGGCAGTGAGACTTCATTGTACTGCAGATTTCTTTGCAAGCTTGCTTGGTTGGCCAAAAAGGGCGTATGCGTTTTTTCCTGAATATATTCAGGAAAAAACGCATACGCCCTTTTTGGCCAAGTGCATCATTGTGGACGTTCTGCCTCTTTTCCTATGCTTTACATGCAATTCCAGTCTACCTCCTGAAATCGGATTCCTGCAATTCTGCCCCGCTTTCAAGTCCTCTTGGCAGCCTTACTTCAATATATTTTTGGACGATAGCTGTCATTTATAACTCTGCAGGTTTGTGAATTACAGTGCCCCTGAGCTCCTTTCTTCAACTCGCTTTCTTGTGAGCTGGCCGCAACACCGCAGCATGGCTTCAGGCCCTAGTGTGGTTCCGGCATGGCACGCTGAGCCTTTGGTTAATTCCTCTTCCTGGTGGGAAATGAGAGTTAAATTTGCCCGTCCAGACACCTCCAGCTAGTCTCTCATTGGTTCTCCCTATTCCTGTTCATTTTCCGCAGAAATTGCAAACTGGGCCAAACAGGAGGTTAAAGGCACTGACTCTCCAAGTGGGGAGAGTGTTAGTAAAGCATCTGGAATGTTGCACCCGAGTACCAGCGGACGAAAACTGACACATTTGAACACGTTTTCCGATCACACGGTGGATCATACTCTGGGTTCCACATGCATGTTTTAGCTGAAGGAAGAATCCCTTAAACCTGGAAAGTTGAGACCCAAGGAATAGGTACCACGCAATATGACTTCAAAGGGTCTGCATTTGCTCACCGAACGTCACCAATCCTATCACTGCTGCGCTTATGCCGCTGTACACACGCTTGATTCTCTTTCGGAGACAAATAAGTCCATAGGTTTTAAGATTCTTACTAGTCAGGTATATTCTTAGGCGTTTAATATGGGGTGTTGTGTCCTCTTCGTTGAGCAAGGAGTAGATCTTGTCTATTACATATTTGGCTTGTGGAACGGTATCTGTGCTAATTTCAATCTCTGGTTTTATGCAGCACCCCAACTCACCTTTCCCCTTAAGCAAGCATAAGTTGGTTTTCTACATTTGAGACCTTGTTCTGTTTTGTAATTCAGTTCCTGTGTAGCCAAGTTTACATTCCGTGTAGTAGTGATATCTTATGATGTTTCTTTTTCTGTGTGACTTATCTTACTTAGAATCATCGTACCTGAATCCACTCATTATGCTGTTACGGGCCTGATGACATACATTTCATTGCTGAGTGATATTGCATTGTACGTAAGTACCACAACTTCTTTATCCATTTTTCGCTTTCTGTGATATAGAACTTGTACCGTAAACGAGGATCTTGTAAACAGAGCCGTCCCAAACTTTAGGGTGGCTGTGTCTTTTTGATTTTAATTTCCCTAAGCTATAGGACCATAAGTGGAAGTGCCCTAGGCTCTGTTGCTTTGTTTTTTAGATGTTTCAGGAAACACCATACACTTCTCCAGAGTGGCTGTTGGCAATTTACATCCCGCCCATCAGCATAACAAGGCTCCCAGTTCTCCATGGCCTGTCCTGCCTTTCTGGATGTTACACTTTTTTCAGATGGCCCTTTTGACCGGGGGGCAGTGAGACTTCATTGTAGTGCAGATTTCCTTTGCAAGCTTGGTTGGTTGGCCAAAAAGGGCGTATGCGTTTTTTCCTGAATATATTCAGGAAAAAACGCATACGCCCTTTTTGGCCAAGTGCATCATTGTGGACGTTCTGCCTCTTTTCCTATGCTTTACATGCAATTCCAGTCTACCTCCTGAAATCGGTTTCCTGCAATTCTGCCCCGCATTCAAGTCCTCTTGGCAGCCTTACTTCAATATATTTTTGGACGATAGCTGTCATTTTTAACTCTGCAGGTTTGTGTATTACAGTGACCCTGAGCTGCTTTCTTCAACTCGCTTTCTTGTGAGCTGGCCGCAACACCGCAGGATTGCTTCAGGCCCTAGTGTGGTTCTGGCATGGCACGCTGAGCCTTTGGTTAATTCCTCTTCCTGGTGGGAAATGAGAGTTAAATTTGCCCATCCAGACACCTCCAGCTAGTCTCTCATTGGTTCTCCCTATTTCTGTTCATTTTCCGCAGAAATTGCAAACTGGGCCAAACAGGAGGTTAAAGGCACTGTCTCTCCAAGTGGGGAGAGTGTTAGTAAAGCGTCTGGAATGTTGCACCCGAGTACCAGGGGACGAAACCTGAGACACATTTGAACACGTTTCCCGATCACACGGTGGATCATACTCTGGGTTCCAAATGCATGTTTTAGCTGAAGGAAGAATCCCTTAAACCTGGAGAGTTGAGACCCATGGAATGGGTACCATGCAATATGACTTCAAAGGGTCTGCATTTGCTCACCGAACCTCACCAATCCTATCACTGCTGCGTTTATGCCGCTGTACACACGCTTGATTCTCTTTCGGAGACATAGAAATCCATAGGTTTTAAGATTCTTACTAGTCAGGTATATTCTTAGGCGTTTAATATGGGGTGTTGATTCCACTTGGTTGAGAAAGGAGTAGCTCTTGTCTATTACATATTTGGCTTATGGAACGGTATCTGTGCTAATTTCAATCTCTGGTTTTATGCAGCACCCCAACTCACCTTTCCCCTTAAGAAAGCATAAGTTGGTTTTCTACATTTGAGACCCTGTTCTGTTTTGTAATTCAGTTCCTGTGTAGCCAAGTTTACATTCCGTGTAGTAGTGATATCTTATGATGTTTCTTTTTCTGTGTGACTTATCTCACTTAGAATCATCGTACCTGAATCCACTCATTATGCTGCTATGGGCCTGATGACATAGATTTCATTGCTGAGTGATATTGCATTGTACGTAAGTACCACAACTTCTTTATCCATTTTTCACTTTCTGTGATATTGAACTTGTACTGTAAACGAGGTTCTTGTAAACAGAGCCATCCCAAACTTTGGGGTGGCTGTGTCTTTTTGATTTTAATTTCCCTAAGCTATAGGACCATAAGTGGAAGTGCCCTAGGCTCTGTTGCTTTGTTTTGTAGATGTTTCAGGAAACACCATACACTTCTCCAGAGTGGCTGTTGGCAATTTACATCCCGCCCATCAGCATAACAAGGCTCCCAGTTCTCCATGGCCTGTCCTGCCTTTCTGGATTTTACACTTTTTTCAGATGGCCCTTTTGACTGGGGGGCAGTGAGACTTCATTGTAGTGCAGATTTCCTTTGCAAGCTTGCTTGGTTGGCCAAAAAGGGCGTATGCGTTTTTTCCTGAATATATTCAGGAAAAAACGCATACGCCCTTTTTGGCCAAGTGCATCATTGTGGACATTCTGTCTCTTTTCCTATGCTTTACATGCAATTCCAGTCTACCTCCTGAAATCGGATTCCTGCAATTCTGCCCCGCTTTCGAGTCCTCTTGGCAGCCTTACTTCAATATATTTTTGGACGATAGCTGTCATTTTTAACTCTGCAGGTTTGTGAATTACAGTGCCTCTGAGCTCCTTTCTTCAACTCGCTTTCTTGTGAGCTGGCCGCAACACCGCAGGATTGCTTCAAGCCCTAGTGTGGTTCCGGCATGGCACGCTGAGCCTTTGGTTAATTCCTCTTCCTGGTGGGAAATGAGAGTTAAATTTGCCCATCCAGACACCTCCAGCTAGTCTCTCATTGGTTCTCCCTATTCCTGTTCATTTTCCGCAGAAATTGCAAACTGGGCCAAACAGGAGGTTAAAGGCAGTGACTCTCCAAGTGGGGAGAGTGTTAGTAAAGCGTCTGGAATGTTGCACCCGAGTACCAGGGGACGAAAACTGAGACACATTTGAACACGTTTCCCGATCACACGGTGGATCATACTCTGGGTTCCACATGCATGTTTTAGCTGAAGGAAGAATCCCTTAAACCTGGAGAGTTGAGACCCATGGAATGGCTACCATGCAATATGACTTCAAAGGGTCTGCATTTGCTCATCAAACCTCAGAAATCCTATCACTGCTGCGTTTATGCCGCTGTACACATGCTTGATTCTCTTTGGAGACATATAAATCCATAGGTTTTAAGATTATTACTAGTCAGGTATATTCTTAGGCGATTAATATGGGGTGTAGAGTCCACTTCGTTGAGCAAGGAGTAGATCTTGTCTATTACATATTTGACTTATGGAATGGTATCTGTGCTAATTTCAATCTCTGGTTTTATGCAGAACCCCAACTCACCTTTCCCCTTAAGCAAGCATAAGTTGGTTTTCTACATTTGAGACCGTGTTCTGTTTTGTAATTCAGTTTCTGTGTAGCCAAGTTTACATTCCGTGTAGTAGTGATATCTTATGATGTTTCCTTTTCTGTGTGACTTATCTCACTTAGAATCATCGTACCTGAATCCACTCATTATGCTGCTACGGGCCTGATGATATAGATTTCATTGCTGAGTGATATTGCATTGTACGTAAGTACCACAAATTCTTTATCTATTTTTCACCTTCTGTGATATTGAATTTGTACTGTAAATGAGGTTGTTGTAAACAGAGCCGTCCCAAACTTTGGGGTGGCTGTGTCTTTTTGATTTTAATTTCCCTAAGCTATAGGACCATAAGTGGAAGTGCCCTAGGCTCTGTTGCTTTGTTTTTTAGATGTTTCAGGAAACACCATACACTTCTCCAGAGTGGCTGTTGGCAATTTACATCCCGCCCATCAGCATAACAAGGCTCCCAGTTCTCCATGGCCTGTCCTGCCTTTCTGGATTTTACACTTTTTTCAGATGGCCCTTTTGACCGGGGGGCAGTGAGACTTCATTGTAGTGCAGATTTCCTTTGCAAGCTTGCTTGGTTGGCCAAAAAGGGCGTATGCGTTTTTTCCTGAATATATTCAGGAAAAAACGCATACGTCCTTTTTGGCCAAGTGCATCATTGTGGACGTTCTGCCTCTTTTCCTATGCTTTACATGCAATTCCAGTCTACCTCCTGAAATCGGTTTCCTGCAATTCTGCCCCGCTTTCAAGTCCTCTTGGCAGCCTTACTTCAATATATTTTTGGACGATAGCTGTCATTTATAACTCTGCAGGTTTGTGAATTACAGTGCCCCTGAGCTCCTTTCTTCAACTCGCTTTCTTGTGAGCTGGCCGCAACACCGCAGCATTGCTTCAGGCCCTAGTGTGGTTCTGGCATGGCACGCTGAGCCTTTGGTTAATTCCTCTTCCTGGTGGGAAATGAGAGTTAAATTTGCCCGTCCAGACACCTCCAGCTAGTCTCTCACTGGTTCTCCCTATTCCTGTTCATCTTCCGCAAAAATTGCAAACTGGGTCAAACAGGAGGTTAAAGGCACTGACTCTCCAAGTGGGGAGAGTGTTAGTAAAGCGTCTGGAATGTTGCACCCGAGTACCAGGGGACAAAACCTGAGACACATTTGAACATGTTTCCCGATCACACGGTGGATCATACTCTGGGTTCCACATGCATGTTTTAGGTGAAGGAAGAATCCCTTAAACCTGGAAAGTTGAGACCCATGGAATGGGTACCATGCAATATGACTTCAAAGGTTCTGCATTGGCTCACCGAACCTCACCAATCCTATCACTCCTGCGCTTATGCCACTGTACACACGCTTGATTCTCTTTCGGAGACATATAAATCCATAGGTTTTAAGATTCTTCCTAGTCAGGTATATTCTTTGACGTTTAATATGGGGTGTTGAGTCCTCTTCGTTGAGCAAGGAGTAGCTCTTGTCTATTACATATTTGGCTTATGGAACGGTATCTGTGCTAATTTCAATCTCTGGTTTTATGCAGCACCACAACTCACCTTTCCCCTTAAGCAAGCATAAGTTGGTTTTCTACATTTGAGACTTTGTTCTGTTTTGTAATTCAGTTCCTGTGTAGCCAAGTTTATATTCCATGTATTAGTGATATCTTATGATGTTTCTTTTTCTGTGTGACTTATCTCACTTAGAATCATCGTACCTGAATCCACTCATTATGCTGCTATGGGCCTGATGACATAGATTTCATTGCTGAGTGATATTGCATTGTACGTAAGTACCAAAACTTCTTTATCCATTTTTCGCTTTCTATGATATTGAACTTGTACCGTAAACGAGGTTCTTGTAAACAGAGCCGTCCCAAACTTTGGGGTGGCTGTGTCTTTTTGATTTTAATTTCCCTAAGCTATAGGACCATAAGTGGAAGTGCCCTAGGCTCTGTTGCTTTGTTTTTTAGATGTTTCAGGAAACACCATACACTTCTCCAGAGTGGCTGTTGGCAATTTACATCCCGCCCATCAGCATAACAAGGCTCCCAGTTCTCCATGGCCTGTCCGGCCTTTCTGGATTTTTCACTTTTTTCAGATGGCCCTTTTGACTGGGGGGCAGTGAGACTTCATTGTAGTGCAGATTTCCTTTGCAAGCTTGCTTGGTTGGCCAAAAAGGGCGTATGCGTTTTTTCCTGAATATATTCAGGAAAAAACGCATACGCCCTTTTTGGCCAAGTGCATCATTGTGGACATTCTGTCTCTTTTCCTATGCTTTACATGCAATTCCAGTCTACCTCCTGAAATCGGATTCCTGCAATTCTGCCCCGCTTTCAAGTCCTCTTGGCAGCCTTACTTGAATATATTTTTGGACGATAGCTGTCATTTTTAACTCTGCAGGTTTGTGAATTACAGTGCCCCTGAGCTCCTTTCTTCAACTCGCTTTCTTGTGAGCTGGCCGCAACACCGCAGGATTGCTTCAGGCCCTAGTGTGGTTCTGGCATTGCATGCTGAGCCTTTGGTTAATTCCTCTTCCTGGTGGGAAATGAGAGTTAAATTTGCCCGTCCAGACACCTCCAGCTAGTCTCTCATTGGTTCTCCCTATTCCTGTTCATTTTCCGCAGAAATTGCAAACTGGGCCAAACAGGAGGTTAAAGGCACTGACTCTCCAAGTGGGGAGAGTGTTAGTAAAGCGTCTGGAATGTTGCACCCGAGTACCAGGGGACGAAATCTGACACATTTGAACACGTTTCCCGATCACACGGTGGATCATACTCTGGGTTCCACATGCATGTTTTAGCTGAAGGAAGAATCCCTTAAACCTGGAGAGTTGAGACCCATGGAATGGGTACCATGCAATATGACTTCAAAGGGTCTGCATTTGCTCACCGAACCTCACCAATCCTATTACTGCTGCATTTATGCCTCTGTAGACACGCTTGATTCTCTTTCGGAGACATATAAATCCATAGGTTTTAAGATTCTTACTAGTCAGGTATATTCTTAGGCATTTAATATGGGGTGTAGAGTCCACTTTGTTGAGCAAGGAGTAGCTCTTGTCTATTACCTATTTGGCTTATGGAATGGTATCTGTGCTAATTTCAATCTCTGGTTTTATGCAGCACCCCAACTCACCTTTCCCCTTAAGCAAGCATAAGTTGGTTTTCTACATTTGAGATCCTGTTCTGTTTTGTAATTCAGTTCCTGTGTAGCCAAGTTTACATTCCGTGTATTAGTGATATCTTATGATGTTTCTTTTTCTGTGTGACTTATTTCACTTAGAATCATCGTACCTGAATCCACTCATTATGCTGCTATGGACCTGATGACATAGATTTCATTCCTGAGTGATATTGCATTGTACGTAAGTACCACAACATCTTTATCCATTTTTCACTTTCTGCGATATTGATCTTGTACCATAAACGAGATTCTTGTAAACCGAGCCGGCCCAAACTTTGGGGTGGCTGTGTCTTTTTGATTTTAATTTCCCTAAGCTATAGGACCATAAGTGGAAGTGCCCTAGGCTCTGTTGCTTTGTTTTTTAGATGTTTCAGGAAACACCATACACTTCTCCAGAGTGGCTGTTGGCAATTTACATCCCGCCCATCAGCATAACAAGGCTCCCAGTTCTCCATGGCCTGTCCTGCCTTTCTGGATTTTATACTTTTTTCAGATGGCCCTTTTGACCGGGGGGCAGTGAGACTTCATTGTACTGCAGATTTCCTTTGCAAGCTTGCTTGGTTGGCCAAAAAGGGTGTATGCGTTTTTTCCTGAATATATTCAGGAAAAAACGCATACGCCCTTTTTGGCCAAGTGCATCATTGTGGACGTTCTGCCTCTTTTCCTATGCTTTACATGCAATTCCAGTCTACCTCCTGAAATCGGATTCCTGCAATTCTGCCCCGCTTTCAAGTCCTCTTGGCAGCCTTACTTCAATATATTTTTGGACGATAGCTGTCATTTTTAACTCTGCAGGTTTGTGAATTACAGTGCCCCTGAGCTCCTTTCTTCAACTCGCTTTCTTGTGAGCTGGCCGCAACACCGCAGGATTGCTTCAGGCCCTAGTGTGGTTCCGGCATGGCACGCTGAGCCTTTGGTTAATTCCTCTTCCTGGTGGGAAATGAGAGTTAAATTTGCCCATCCAGACACCTCCAGCTAGTCTCTCATTGGTTCTCCCTATTCCTGTTCATTTTCCGCAGAAATTGCAAACTGGGCCAAACAGGAGGTTAAAGGCACTGACTCTCCAAGTGGGGAGAGTTTTAGTAAAGCGTCTGGAATGTTGCACCCGAGTACCAGGGGACAAAAACTGAGACACATTTGAACACGTTTCCCGATCACACGGTGGATCATACTCTGGGTTCCACATGCATGTTTTAGCTGAAGGAAGAATCCCTTAAACCTGGAGAGTTGAGACCCATGGAATGGGTACCATGCAATATGACTTCAAAGGTTCTGCATTGGCTCACCGAACCTCACCAATCCTATCACTGCTGCGCTTATGCCACTGTACACACGCTTGATTCTCTTTCGGAGACATAGAAATCCATAGATTTTAAGATTCTTACTAGTCAGGTATATTCTTATACGTTTAATATGGGGTGTTGAGTCCTCTTCGTTGAGCAAGGAGTAGCTCTTCTCTATTACATATTTGGCTTATGGAACGGTATCTGTGCTAATTTCAATCTCTGGTTTTATGCAGCACCCCAACTCACCTTTCCACTTAAGCAAGCATAAGTTGGTTTTCTACATTTGAGATCCTGTTCTGTTTTGTAATTCAGTTCCTGTGTAGCCAAGGTAACATTCCATGTAGTAGTGATATCTTATGATGTTTCTTTTTCTGTGTGACTTATTTCACTTAGAATCATCGTACCTGAATCCACTCATTATGCTGCTACGGGCCTGATGATATACATTTCATTGCTGAGTGATATTGCATTGTACGTAAGTACCACAAATTCTTTATCCATTCTTGGCTTTCTGTGATATTGAACTTGTACCGTAAACGAGGTTCTTGTAAACAGAGCCATCCCAAACTTTATGGTGGCTGTGTCTTTTTGATTTTAATTTCCCTAAGATATACGACCATAAGTGGAAGTGCCCTAGGCTCTGTTACTTTGTTTTGTAGATGTTTCAGGAAACACCATACACTTCTCCAGAGAGGCTATTGGCAATTTACATCCCGGCCATCAGCATAACAAGGCTCCCAGTTCTCCATGACCTGTCCTGCCTTTCTGGATTTTATACTTTTTTCAGATGGCCCTTTTGACCGGGGGGGCAGTGAGACTTCATTGTAGTGCAGATTTCCTTTGCAAGCTTGCTTGGTTGGCCAAAAAGGGCGTATGCGTTTTTTCCTGAATATATTCAGGAAAAAACGCATACGCCCTTTTTGGCCAAGTGCATCATTGTGGACGTTCTGCCTCTTTTCCTATGCTTTACATGCAATTCCAGTCTACCTCCTGAAATCGGTTTCCTGCAATTCTGCCCCGCTTTCAAGTCCTCTTGGCAGCCTTACTTCAATATATTTTTGGACGATAGCTGTCATTTATAACTCTGCAGGTTTGTGAATTACAGTGCCCCTGAGCTCCTTTCTTCAACTCGCTTTCTTGTGAGCTGGCCGCAACACCGCAGCATGGCTTCAGGCCCTAGTGTGGTTCCGGCATGGCACGCTGAGCCTTTGGTTAATTCCTCTTCCTGGTGGGAAATGAGAGTTAAATTTGCCCGTCCAGACACCTCCAGCTAGTCTCTCATTGGTTCTCCCTATTCCTGTTCATTTTCCGCAGAAATTGCAAACTGGGCCAAACAGGAGGTTAAAGGCACTGACTCTCCAAGTGGGGAGAGTGTTAGTAAAGCGACTGGAATGTTGCACCCGAGTACCAGGGGACGAAAACTGAGACACATTTGAACACGTTTCCCGATCACACGGTGGATCATACTCTGGGTTCCACATGCATGTTTTAGCTGAAGGAAGAATCCCTTAAACCTGGAGAGTTGAGACCCATGGAATGGGTACCATGCAATATGACTTCAAAGGGTCTGCATTTGCTCACCGAACCTCACCAATCTTATCACTGCTGCATTTATGCCGCTGTACACACGCTTGATTCTCTTTCGGAGACATATAAATCCATAGGTGTTAAGATTCTTACTAGTCAGGTATATTCTTAGGCATTTAATATGGGGTGTTGAGTCCACTTCGTTGAGCAAGGAGTAGCTCTTGTCTATTACCTATTTGGCTTATGGAATGGTATCTGTGCTAATTTCAATCTCTGGTTTTATGCAGCACCCCAACTCACCTTTCCCCTTAAGCAAGCATAAGTTGGTTTTCTACATTTGAGATCCTGTTCTGTTTTGTAATTCAGTTCCTGTGTAGCCAAGTTTACATTCCGTGTATTAGTGATATCTTATGATGTTTCTTTTTTTGTGTGACTTATTTCACTTAGAATCATCGTACCTGAATCCACTCATTATGCTGCTACGGGCCTGATGACATAGATTTCATTCCTTAGTGATATTGCATTGTACGTAAGTACCACAACTTCTTTATCCATTTTTCACTTTCTGCTATATTGAACTTGTACCATAAACGAGATTCTTGTAAACAGAGCCGTCCCAAACTTTGGGGTGGCTGTGTCTTTTTGATTTTAATTTCCCTAAGCTATAGGACCATAAGTGGAAGTGCCCTAGGCTCTGTTGCTTTGTTTTTTAGATGTTTCAGGAAACACCATACACTTCTCCAGATTGGCTGTTGGCAATTTACATCCCGCCCATCAGCATAACAAGGCTCCCAGTTCTCCATGGCCTGTCCTGCCTTTCTGGATTTTATACTCTTTTCAGATGGCCCTTTTGACCGGGGGGCAGTGAGACTTCATTGTAGTGCAGATTTCCTTTGCAAGCTTGCTTGGTTGGCCAAAAAGGGCGTATGCGTTTTTTCCTGAATATATTCAGGAAAAAACGCATACGCCCTTTTTGGCCAAGTGCATCATTGTGGACGTTCTGCCTCTTTTCCTATGCTTTACATGCAATTCCAGTCTACCTCCTGAAATCGGTTTCCTGCAATTCTGCCCCGCTTTCAAGTCCTCTTGGCAGCCTTACTTCAATATATTTTTGGACGATAGCTGTCATTTTTAACTCTGCAGGTTTGTGAATTACAGTGCCCCTGAGCTCCTTTCTTCAACTCGCTTTTTTGTGAGCTGGCCGCAACACCGCAGCATTGCTTCAGGCCCTAGTGTGGTTCCGGCATGGCACGCTGAGCCTTTGGTTAATTCCTCTTCCTGGTGGGAAATGAGAGTTAAATTTGCCCATCCAGACACCTCCAGCTAGTCTCTCATTGGTTCTCCCTATTTCTGTTCATTTTCCGCAGAAATTGCAAACTGGGCCAAACAGGAGGTTAAAGGCACTGTCTCTCCAAGTGGGGAGAGTGTTAGTAAAGCGTCTGGAATGTTGCACCCGAGTACCAGGGGACAAAAACTGAGACACATTTGAACACGTTTCCCGATCACACGGTTGATCATACTCTGGGTTCCACATGCATGTTTTAGCTGAAGGAAGAATCCCTTAAACCTGGAGAGTTGAGACCCATGGAATGGCTACCATGCAATATGACTTCAAAGGGTCTGCATTTGCTCACCGAACCTCACCAATCCTATCACTGCTGCATTTATGCCGCTGTACACACGCTTGATTCTCTTTCGGAGACATATAAATCCATAGGTGTTAAGATTCTTACTAGTCAGGTATATTCTTAGGCATTTAATATGGGGTGTTGAGTCCACTTCGTTGAGCAAGGAGTAGCTCTTGTCTATTACCTATTTGGCTTATGGAATGGTATCTGTGCTAATTTCAATCTCTGGTTTTATGCAACACCCCAACTCACCTTTCCCCTTAAGCAAGCATAAGTTGGTTTTCTACATTTGAGATCCTGTTCTGTTTTGTAATTCAGTTCCTGTGTAGCCAAGTTTACATTCCGTGTATTAGTGATATCTTATGATGTTTCTTTTTCTGTGTGACTTATTTCACTTAGAATCATCGTACCTGAATCCACTCATTATGCTGCTATGGGCCTGATGATATAGATTTCATTCCTGAGTGATATTGCATTGTACGTAAGTACCACAACTTCTTTATCCATTTTTCACTTTCTGCTATATTGAACTTGTACCATAAACGAGATTCTTGTAAACAGAGCCGGCCCAAACTTTGGGGTGGCTGTGTCTTTTTGATTTTAATTTCCCTAAGCTATAGGACCATAAGTGGAAGTGCCCTAGGCTCTGTTGCTTTGTTTTTTAGATGTTTCAGGAAACACCATACACTTCTCCAGAGTGGCTGTTGGCAATTTACATCCCGCCCATCAGCATAACAAGGCTCCCAGTTCTCCATGGCCTGTCCTGCCTTTCTGGATGTTATACTTTTTTCAGATGGCCCTTTTGACCGGGGGGCAGTGAGACTTCATTGTAGTGCAGATTTCCTTTGCAAGCTTGCTTGGTTGGCCAAAAAGGGCGTATGCGTTTTTTCCTGAATATATTCAGGAAAAAACGCATACGCCCTTTTTGGCCAAGTGCATCATTGTGGACGTTCTGCCTCTTTTCCTATGCTTTACATGCAATTCCAGTCTACCTCCTGAAATCGGTTTCCTGCAATTCTGCCCCGCTTTCAAGTCCTCTTGGCAGCCTTACTTCAATATATTTTTGGATGATAGCTGTCATTTTTAACTCTGCAGGTTTGTGAATTACAGTGCCCCTGAGCTCCTTTCTTCAACTCGCTTTTTTGTGAGCTGGCCGCAACACCGTAGCATTGCTTCAGGCCCTAGTGTGGTTCCGGCATGGCACGCTGAGCCTTTGGTTAATTCCTCTTCCTGGTGGGAAATGAGAGTTAAATTTGCCCATCCAGACACCTCCAGCTAGTCTCTCATTGGTTCTCCCTATTTCTGTTCATTTTCCGCAGAAATTGCAAACTGGGCCAAACAGGAGGTTAAAGGCACTGTCTCTCCAAGTGGGGAGAGTGTTAGTAAAGCGTCTGGAATGTTGCACCCGAGTACCAGGGGACAAAAACTGAGACACATTTGAACACGTTTCCCGATCACACGGTTGATCATACTCTGGGTTCCACATGCATGTTTTAGCTGAAGGAAGAATCCCTTAAACCTGGAGAGTTGAGACCCATGGAATGGCTACCATGCAATATGACTTCAAAGGGTCTGCATTTGCTCACCGAACCTCACCAATCCTATCACTGCTGCATTTATGCCGCTGTACACACGCTTGATTCTCTTTCGGAGACATATAAATCCATAGGTGTTAAGATTCTTACTAGTCAGGTATATTCTTAGGCATTTAATATGGGGTGTTGAGTCCACTTCGTTGAGCAAGGAGTAGCTCTTGTCTATTACCTATTTGGCTTATGGAATGGTATCTGTGCTAATTTCAATCTCTGGTTTTATGCAGAACCCCAACTCACCTTTCCCCTTAAGCAAGCATAAGTTGGTTTTCTACATTTGAGACCGTGTTCTGTTTTGTAATTCAGTTTCTGTGTAGCCAAGTTTACATTCCCTGTAGTAGTGATATCTTATGATGTTTCTTTTTCTGTGTGACTTATCTCACTTAGAATCATCGTACCTGAATCCACTCATTATGCTGCTACGGGCCTGATGATATAGATTTCATTGCTGAGTGATATTGCATTGTACGTAAGTACCACAAAATCTTTGTCCATTTTTCACTTTCTGTGATATTGAACTTGTACCGTAAACGAGGTTCTTGTAAACAGAGCTGTCCCAAACTTTGGGGTGGCTGTGTCTTTTTGATTTTAATTTCCCTAAGCTATAGGACCATAAGTGGAAGTGCCCTAGGCTCTGTTGCTTTGTTTTTTAGATGTTTCAGGAAACACCATACACTTCTCCAGAGTGGCTGTTGGCAATTTACATCCCGCCCATCAGCATAACAAGGCTCCCAGTTCTCCATTGCCTGTCCTGCCTTTCTGGATTTTACACTTTTTTCAGATGGCCCTATTGACCGGGGGGCAGTGAGACTTCATTGTAGTGCAGATTTCCTTTGCAAGCTTGCTTGGTTGGCCAAAAAGGGCGTATGCGTTTTTTCCTGAATATATTCAGGAAAAAACGCATACGCCCTTTTTGGCCAAGTGCATCATTGTGGACGTTCTGCCTCTTTTCCTATGCTTTACATGCAATTCCAGTCTACCTCCTGAAATCGGTTTCCTACAATTCTGCCCCGCTTTCAAGTCCTCTTGGTACCCTTACTTCAATATATTTTTGGACGATAGCTGTCATTTTTAACTCTGCAGGTTTGTGAAATACAGTGCCCCTGAGCTCCTTTCTTCAACTCGCTTTCTTGTGAGCTGGCCGCAACACCGCAGGATTGCTTCAGGACATAGGGTGGTTCCGGAATGGCACGCTGAGCCTTTGTTTAATTCCTCTTCCTGGTGGGAAATGAGAGTTAAATTTGCCCGTCCAGACACCTCCAGCTAGTCTCTCATTGGTTCTCCCTATTCCTGTTCATCTTCCGCAGAAATTGCGAACTGGGCCAAACAGGAGGTTAAAGGCACTGACTCTCCAAGTGGGGAGAGTGTTAGTAAAGCATCTGGAATGTTGCACCCGAGTACCAGCGGACGAAAACTGACACATTTGAACACGTTTTCCGATCACACGGTGGATCATACTCTGGGTTCCACATGCATGTTTTAGCTGAAGGAAGAATCCCTTAAACCTGGAAAGTTGAGACCCAAGGAATAGGTACCACGCAATATGACTTCAAAGGGTCTGCATTTGCTCACCGAACGTCACCAATCCTATCACTGCTGCGTTTATGCCGCTGTACACACGCTTGATTCTCTTTCGGAGACAAATAAGTCCATAGGTTTTAAGATTCTTACTAGTCAGGTATATTCTTAGGCGTTTAATATGGGGTGTTGTGTCCTCTTCGTTGAGCAAGGAGTAGATCTTGTCTATTACATATTTGGCTTGTGGAACGGTATCTGTGCTAATTTCAATCTCTGGTTTTATGCAGCACCCCAACTCACCTTTCCCCTTAAGCAAGCATAAGTTGGTTTTCTACATTTGACACCCTGTTCTGTTTTGTAATTCAGTTCCTGTGTAGCCAAGTTTACATTCCGTGTAGTAGTGATATCTTATGATGTTTCTTTTTCTGTGTGACTTATCTCACTTAGAATCATCGTACCTGAATCCACTCATTATGCTGTTACGGGCCTGATGACATACATTTCATTGCTGAGTGATATTGCATTGTACGTAAGTACCACAACTTCTTTATCCATTTTTCGCTTTCTGTGATATAGAACTTGTACCGTAAACGAGGTTCTTGTAAACAGAGCTGTCCCAAACTTTGGGGTGACTGTGTCTTTTTGATTTTAATTTCCCTAAGCTATAGGACCATAAGTGGAAATGTCCTAGGCTCTGTTGCTTTGTTTTTTAGATGTTTCAGGAAACACCATACACTTCTCCAGAGTGGCTGTTGGCAATTTACATCCCGCCCATCAGCATAACAAGGCTCCCAGTTCTCCATGGCCTGTCCTGCCTTTCTGGATGTTACACTTTTTTCAGATGGCCCTTTTGACCGGGGGGCAGTGAGACTTCATTGTAGTGCAGATTTCCTTTGCAAGCTTGCTTGGTTGGCCAAAAAGGGCGTATGCGTTTTTTCCTGAATATATTCA
Organism: Pseudorca crassidens; assembly: GCF_039906515.1. Classification (NCBI taxonomy): domain Eukaryota; kingdom Metazoa; phylum Chordata; class Mammalia; order Artiodactyla; family Delphinidae; genus Pseudorca; species Pseudorca crassidens. The sequence continues at coordinate 164,565,858 of NC_090296.1, forward strand.
GGAAAAAACGCATACGCCCTTTTTGGCCAAGTGCATCATTGTGGACGTTCTGCCTCTTTTCCTATGCTTTACATGCAATTCCAGTCTACCTCCTGAAACCGGTTTCCTGCAATTCTGCCCCGCTTTCAAGTCCTCTTGGCAGCCTTACTTCAATATATTTTTGGACGATAGCTGTCATTTATAACTCTGCAGGTTTGTGAATTACAGTGCCTCTGAGCTCCTTTCTTCAACTCGCTTTCTTGTGAGCTGGCCGCAACACCGCAGGATTGCTTCAGGACATAGGGTGGTTCCGGAATGGCACGCTGAGCCTTTGGTTAATTCCTGTTCCTGGTGGGAAATGAGAGTTAAATTTGCCTGTCCAGACACCTCCAGCTAGTCTCTCATTGGTTCTCCCTATTCCTGTTCATTTTCCGCAGAAATTGCAAACTGTGCCAAACAGGAGGTTAAAGGCACTGACTCTCCAAGTGGGGAGAGTGTTAGTAAAGCGTCTGGAATGTTGCACCCGAGTACCAGGGGACGAAACCTGAGACACATTTGAACACGTTTCCCGATCACACGGTGGATCATACTCTGGGTTCCACATGCATGTTTTAGCTGAAGGAAGAATCCCTTAAACCTGGAGAGTTGAGACCCATGGAATGGGTACCATGCAATATGACTTCAAAGGGTCTGCATTTGCTCACCGAACCTCACCAATCCTATCACTGCTGCGTTTATGCCGCTGTACACACGCTTGATTCTCTTTCGGAGACATAGAAATCCATAGGTTTTAAGATTCTTACTAGTCAGGTATATTCTTAGGCGTTTAATATTGGGTGTTGATTCCACTTGGTTGAGAAAGGAGTAGCTCTTGTCTATTACATATTTGGCTTATGGAACGGTATCTCTGCTAATTTCAATCTCTGGTTTTATGCAGCACCCCAACTCACCTTTCCCCTTAAGCAAGCATAAGTTGGTTTTCTACATTTGAGACCCTGTTCTGTTTTGTAATTCTGTTCCTGTGTAGCCAAGTTTACATTCCGTGTAGTAGTGATATCTTATGATGTTTCTTTTTCTGTGTGACTTATCTCACTTAGAATCATCGTACCTGAATCCACTCATTATGCTGCTATGGGCCTGATGACATAGATTTCATTGCTGAGTGATATTGCATTGTACGTAAGTACCACAACTTCTTTATCCATTTTTCGCTTTCTGTGATATTGAACTTGTACCGTAAACGAGGTTCTTGTAAACAGAGCCGTCCCAAACTTTGGGGTGGCTGTGTCTTTTTGATTCTAATTTCCCTAAGCTATACGACCATAAGTGGAAGTGCCCTAGGCTCTGTTGCTTTGCTTTTTAGATGTTTCAGGAAACACCATACACTTCTCCAGAGTGGCTGTTGGCAATTTACATCCCGCCCATCAGCATAACAAGGCTCCCAATTCTCCATGAGCTGTCCTGCCTTTCTGGATTTTACACTTTTTTCAGATGCCCCTTTTGACTGGGGGGCAGTGAGACTTCATTGTACTGCAGATTTCCTTTGCAAGCTTGCTTGGTTGGCCAAAAAGGGCGTATGCGTTTTTTCCTGAATATATTCAGGAAAAAACGCATACGCCCTTTTTGGCCAAGTGCATCATTGTGGACATTCTGCCTCTTTTCCTATGCTTTACATGCAATTCCAGTCTACCTCCTGAAATCGGATTCCTGCAATTCTGCCCCGCTTTCAAGTCCTCTTGGCAGCCTTACTTCAATATATTTTTGGACGATAGCTGTCATTTTTAACTCTGCAGGTTTGTGAATTACAGTGCCCCTGAGCTCCTTTCTTCAACTCGCTTTCTTGTGAGCTGGCCACAACACCGCAGGATTGCTTCAGGCCCTAGTGTGGTTCTGGCATGGCATGCTGAGCCTTTGGTTAATTCCTCTTCCTGGTGGGAAATGAGAGTTAAATTTGCCCGTCCAGACACCTCCAGCTAGTCTCTCATTGGTTCTCCCTATTCCTGTTCATTTTCCGCAGAAATTGCAAACTGGGCCAAACAGGAGGTTAAAGGCACTGACTCTCCAAGTGGGGAGAGTGTTAGTAAAGCGTCTGGAATGTTGCACCCGAGTACCAGGGGACGAAATCTGACACATTTGAACACGTTTCCCGATCACACGGTGGATCATACTCTGGGTTCCACATGCATGTTTTAGCTGAAGGAAGAATCCCTTAAACCTGGAGAGTTGAGACCCATGGAATGGCTACCATGCAATATGACTTCAAAGGTTCTGCATTGGCTCACCGAACCTCACCAATCCTATCACTGCTGCGCTTATGCCACTGTACACACGCTTGATTCTCTTTCGGAGACATAGAAATCCATAGATTTTAAGATTCTTACTAGTCAGGTATATTCTTAGACGTTTAATATGGGGTGTTGAGTCCTCTTCATTGAGCAAGGAGTAGCTCTTGTCTATTACATATTTGGCTTATGGAACGGTATCTGTGCTAATTTCAATCTCTGGTTTTATGCAGCACCCCAACTCACCTTTCCCCTTAAGCAAGCATAAGTTGGTTTTCTACATTTGAGACCTTGTTCTGTTTTGTAATTCAGTTCCTGTGTAGCCAAGTTTACATTCCGTGTATTAGTGATATCTTATGATGTTTCTTTTTCTGTGTGACTTATCTCACTTAGAATCATCGTACCTGAATCCACTCATTATGCTGCTATGGGCCTGATGACATAGATTTCATTGCTGAGTGATATTGCATTGTACGTAAGTACCACAACTTCTTTATCCATTTTTCGCTTTCTGTGATATTGAACTTGTACCGTAAACGAGGTTCTTGTAAACAGAGCCGTCCCAAACTTTGGGGTGGCTGTGTCTTTTTGATTCTAATTTCCCTAAGCTATACGACCATAAGTGGAAGTGCCCTAGGCTCTGTTGCTTTGCTTTTTAGATGTTTCAGGAAACACCATACAATTCTCCAGAGTGGCTGTTGGCAATTTACATCCCACCCATCAGCATAACAAGGCTCCCAATTCTCCATGAGCTGTCCTGCCTTTCTGGATTTTACACTTTTTTCAGATGGCCCTTTTGACTGGGGGGCAGTGAGACTTCATTGTACTGCAGATTTCCTTTGCAAGCTTGCTTGGTTGGCCAAAAAGGGCGTATGCGTTTTTTCCTGAATATATTCAGGAAAAAACGCATACGCACTTTTTGGCCAAGTGCATCATTGTGGACGTTCTGCCTCTTTTCCTATGCTTTACATGCAATTCCAGTCTACCTCCTGAAATCGGATTCCTGCAATTCTGCCCCGCTTTCAAGTCCTCTTGGCAGCCTTACTTCAATATATTTTTGGACGATAGCTGTCATTTTTAACTCTGCAGGTTTGTGAATTACAGTGCCCCTGAGCTCCTTTCTTCAACTCGCTTTCTTGTGAGCTGGCCGCAACACCGCAGGATTGCTTCAGGCCCTAGTGTGGTTCTGGCATGGCATGCTGAGCCTTTGGTTAATTCCTCTTCCTGGTGGGAAATGAGAGTTAAATTTGCCCGTCCAGACACCTCCAGCTAGTCTCTCATTGGTTCTCCCTATTCCTGTTCATTTTCCGCAGAAATTGCAAACTGGGCCAAACAGGAGGTTAAAGGCACTGACTCTCCAAGTGGGGAGAGTTTTAGTAAAGCGTCTGGAATGTTGCACCCGAGTACCAGGGGACAAAAACTGAGACACATTTGAACACGTTTCCCGATCACACGGTGGATCATACTCTGGGTTCCACATGCATGTTTTAGCTGAAGGAAGAATCCCTTAAACCTGGAGAGTTGAGACCCATGGAATGGGTACCATTCAATATGACTTCAAAGGTTCTGCATTGGCTCACCGAACCTCACCAATCCTATCACTGCTGCGCTTATGCCACTGTACACACGCTTGATTCTCTTTCGGAGACATAGAAATCCATAGATTTTAAGATTCTTACTAGTCAGGTATATTCTTAGACGTTTAATATGGGGTGTTGAGTCCTCTTCGTTGAGCAAGGAGTAGCTCTTGTCTATTACATATTTGGCTTATGGAACGGTATCTGTGCTAATTTCAATCTCTGGTTTTATGCAGCACCCCAACTCACCTTTCCCCTTAAGCAAGCATAAGTTGGTTTTCTACATTTGAGACCTTGTTCTGTTTTGTAATTCAGTTCCTGTGTAGCCAAGTTTTCATTCCGTGTAGTAGTGATATCTTATGATGTTTCTTTTTCTGTGTGACTTATCTCACTTAGAATCATCGTACCTGAATCCACTCATTATGCTGCTATGGGCCTGATGACATAGATTTCATTGCTGAGTGATATTGCATTGTACGTAATTACCACAACTTCTTTATCCATTTTTCGCTTTCTGTGATATTGAACTTGTACCGTAAACGAGGTTCTTGTAAACAGAGCCGTCCCAAACTTTGGGGTGGCTGTGTCTTTTTGATTTTAATTTCCCTAAGCTATACGACCATAAGTGGAAGTGCCCTAGGCTCTGTTGCTTTGTTTTTTAGATGTTTCAGGAAACACCATACACTTCTCCAGAGTGGCTGTTGGCAATTTACATCCCGCCCATCAGCATAACAAGGCTCCCAGTTCTCCATGGCCTGTCCTGCCTTTCTGGATTTTATACTTTTTTCAGATGGCCCTTTTGACCGGGGGGCAGTGAGACTTCATTGTAGTGCAGATTTCCTTTGCAAGCTTGCTTGGTTGGCCAAAAAGGGCGTATGCGTTTTTTCCTGAATATATTCAGGAAAAAACGCATACGCCCTTTTTGGCCAAGTGCATCATTGTGGACGTTCTGCCTCTTTTCCTATGCTTTACATGCAATTCCAGTCTACCTCCTGAAATCGGATTCCTGCAATCCTGCCCCGCTTTCAAGTCCTCTTGGCAGCCTTACTTCAATATATTTTTGGACGATAGCTGTCATTTTTAACTCTGCAGGTTTGTGAATTACAGTGCCCCTGAGCTCCTTTCTTCAACTCACTTTCTTGTGAGCTGGCCGCAACACCGCAGGATTGCTTCAGGCCCTAGTGTGGTTCCGGCATGGCACGCTGAGCCTTTGGTTAATTCCTCTTCCTGGTGGGAAATGAGAGTTAAATTTGCCCATCCAGACACCTCCAGCTAGTCTCTCATTGGTTCTCCCTATTCCTGTTCATTTTCCGCAGAAATTGCAAACTGGGCCAAACAGGAGGTTAAAGGCACTGACTCTCCAAGTGGGGAGAGTGTTAGTAAAGCATCTGGAATGTTGCACCCGAGTACCAGGGGACAAAAACTGAGACACATTTGAACACGTTTCCCGATCACACGGTGGATCATACTCTGGGTTCCACATGCATGTTTTAGCTGAAGGAAGAATCCCTTAAACCTGGAAAGTTGAGACCCATGGAATGGGTACCATGAAATATGACTTCAAAGGGTCTGCATTTGCTCATCAAACCTCACCAATCCTATCACTGCTGCGTTTATGCCGCTGTACACATGCTTGATTCTCTTTTGGAGACATATAAATCCATAGGTTTTAAGATTATTACTAGTCAGGTATATTCTTAGGCGATTAATATGGGGTGTAGAGTCCACTTCGTTGAGCAAGGAGTAGCTCTTGTCTATTACATATTTGGCTTATGGAATGGTATCTGTGCTAATTTCAATCTCTGGTTTTATGCAGAACCCCAACTCACCTTTCCCCTTAAGCAAGCATAAGTTGGTTTTCTACATTTGAGACCGTGTTCTGTTTTGTAATTCAGTTTCTGTGTAGCCAAGTTTACATTCCGTGTAGTAGTGATATCTTATGATGTTTCTTTTTCTGTGTGACTTATCTCACTTAGAATCATCGTACCTGAATCCACTCAGTATGCTGCTACGGGCCTGATGATATAGATTTCATTGCTGAGTGATATTGCATTGTACGTAAGTACCACAAATTCTTTATCCATTTTTCACCTTCTGTGATATTGAATTTGTACTGTAAATGAGGTTCTTGTAAACAGAGCCGTCCCAAACTTTGGGGTGGCTGTGTCTTTTTGATTTTAATTTCCCTAAGCTATAGGACCATAAGTGGAAGTGCCCTAGGCTCTGTTGCTTTGTTTTTTAGATGTTTCAGGAAACACCATACACTTCTCCAGAGTGGCTGTTGGCAATTTACATCCCGCCCATCAGCATAACAAGGCTCCCAATTCTCCATGAGCTGTCCTGCCTTTCTGGATTTTACACTTTTTTCAGATGGCCCTTTTGACTGGGGGGCAGTGAGACTTCATTGTAGTGCAGATTTCCTTTGCAAGCTTGCTTGGTTGGCCAAAAAGGGCGTATGCGTTTTTTCCTGAATATATTCAGGAAAAAACGCATACGCCCTTTTTGGCCAAGTGCATCATTGTGGACGTTCTGCCTCTTTTCCTATGCTTTACATGCAATTCCAGTCTACCTCCTGAAATCGGATTCCTGCAATTCTGCCCCGCTTTCGAGTCCTCTTGGCAGCCTTACTTCAATATATTTTTGGACGATAGCTGTCATTTATAACTCTGCAGGTTTGTGAATTACAGTGCCCCTGAGCTCCTTTCTTCAACTCGCTTTCTTGTGAGCTGGCCGCAACACCGCAGGATTGCTTCAGGCCCTAGTGTGGTTCCGGCATGGCACGCTGAGCCTTTGGTTAATTCCTCTTCCTGGTGGGAAATGAGAGTTAAATTTGCCCGTCCAGACACCTTCAGGTAGTCTCTCATTGGTTCTCCCTATTCCTGTTCATTTTCCGCAGAAATTGCAAACTGGGTCAAACAGGAGGTTAAAGGCACTGACTCTCCAAGTGGGGAGAGTTTTAGTAAAGCGTCTGGAATGTTGCACCCGAGTACCAGGGGACAAAAACTGAGACACATTTGAACACGTTTCCCGATCACACGGTGGATCATACTCTGGGTTCCACATGCATGTTTTAGCTGAAGGAAGAATCCCTTAAACCTGGAGAGTTGAGACCCATGGAATGGGTACCATTCAATATGACTTCAAAGGTTCTGCATTGGCTCACCGAACCTCACCAATCCTATCACTGCTGCGCTTATGCCACTGTACACACGCTTGATTCTCTTTCGGAGACATATAAATCCATAGATTTTAAGATTCTTACTAGTCAGGTATATTCTTAGACGTTTAATATGGGGTGTTGAGTCCTCTTCGTTGAGCAAGGAGTAGCTCTTGTCTATTACATATTTGGCTTATGGAACGGTATCTGTGCTAATTTCAATCTCTGGTTTTATGCAGCACCCCAACTCACCTTTCCCCTTAAGCAAGCATAAGTTGGTTTTCTACATTTGAGACCTTGTTCTGTTTTGTAATTCAGTTCCTGTGTAGCCAAGTTTACATTCCGTGTATTAGTGATATCTTATGATGTTTCTTTTTCTGTGTGACTTATCTCACTTAGAATCATCGTACCTGAATCCACTCATTATGCTGCTATGGGCCTGATGACATAGATTTCATTGCTGAGTGATATTGCATTGTACGTAAGTACCACAACTTCTTTATCCATTTTTCGCTTTCTGTGATATTGAACTTGTACCGTAAACGAGGTTCTTGTAAACAGAGCCGTCCCAAACTTTGGGGTGGCTGTGTCTTTTTGATTTTAATTTCCCTAAGCTATAGGACCATAAGTGGAAGTGCCCTAGGCTCTGTTGCTTTGTTTTTTAGATGTTTCAGGAAACACCATACACTTCTCCAGAGTGGCTGTTGGCAATTTACATCCCGCCCATCAGCATAACAAGGCTCCCAATTCTCCATGAGCTGTCCTGCCTTTCTGGATTTTACACTTTTTTCAGATGGCCCTTTTGACTGGGGGGCAGTGAGACTTCATTGTAGTGCAGATTTCCTTTGCAAGCTTGCTTGGTTGGCCAAAAAGGGCGTATGCGTTTTTTCCTGAATATATTCAGGAAAAAACGCATACGCCCTTTTTGGCCAAGTGCATCATTGTGGACGTTCTGCCTCTTTTCCTATGCTTTACATGCAATTCCAGTCTACCTCCTGAAATCGGATTCCTGCAATTCTGCCCCGCTTTCGAGTCCTCTTGGCAGCCTTACTTCAATATATTTTTGGACGATAGCTGTCATTTATAACTCTGCAGGTTTGTGAATTACAGTGCCCCTGAGCTCCTTTCTTCAACTCGCTTTCTTGTGAGCTGGCCGCAACACCGCAGGATTGCTTCAGGCCCTAGTGTGGTTCCGGTATGGCACGCTGAGCCTTTGGTTAATTCCTCTTCCTGGTGGGAAATGAGAGTTAAATTTGCCCGTCCAGACACCTCCAGCTAGTCTCTCATTGGTTCTCCCTATTCCTGTTCATTTTCCACAGAAATTGCAAACTGGGCCAAACAGGAGGTTAAAGGCACTGACTCTCCAAGTGGGGAGAGTTTTAGTAAAGCGTCTGGAATGTTGCACCCGAGTACCAGGGGACAAAAACTGAGACACATTTGAACACGTTTCCCGATCACACGGTGGATCATACTCTGGGTTCCACATGCATGTTTTAGCTGAAGGAAGAATCCCTTAAACCTGGAGAGTTGAGACCCATGGAATGGGTACCATTCAATATGACTTCAAAGGTTCTGCATTGGCTCACCGAACCTCACCAATCCTATCACTGCTGCGCTTATGCCACTGTACACACGCTTGATTCTCTTTCGGAGACATAGAAATCCATAGATTTTAAGATTCTTACTAGTCAGGTATATTCTTAGACGTTTAATATGGGGTGTTGAGTCCTCTTCGTTGAGCAAGGAGTAGCTCTTGTCTATTACATATTTGGCTTATGGAACGGTATCTGTGCTAATTTCAATCTCTGGTTTTATGCAGCACCCCAACTCACCTTTCCCCTTAAGCAAGCATAAGTTGGTTTTCTACATTTGAGACCTTGTTCTGTTTTGTAATTCAGTTCCTGTGTAGCCAAGTTTTCATTCCGTGTAGTAGTGATATCTTATGATGTTTCTTTTTCTGTGTGACTTATCTCACTTAGAATCATCGTACCTGAATCCACTCATTATGCTGCTATGGGCCTGATGACATAGATTTCATTGCTGAGTGATATTGCATTGTACGTAAGTACCACAACTTCTTTATCCATTTTTCGCTTTCTGTGATATTGAACTTGTACCGTAAACGAGGTTCTTGTAAACAGAGCCGTCCCAAACTTTGGGGTGGCTGTGTCTTTTTGATTTTAATTTCCCTAAGCTATAGGACCATAAGTGGAAGTGCCCTAGGCTCTGTTGCTTTGTTTTTTAGATGTTTCAGGAAACACCATACACTTCTCCAGAGTGGCTGTTGGCAATTTACATCCCGCCCATCAGCATAACAAGGCTCCCAGTTCTCCATGGCCTGTCCTGCCTTTCTGGATTTTATACTTTTTTCAGATGGCCCTTTTGACCGGGGGGCAGTGAGACTTCATTGTAGTGCAGATTTCCTTTGCAAGCTTGCTTGGTTGGCCAAAAAGGGCGTATGCGTTTTTTCCTGAATATATTCAGGAAAAAACGCATACGCCCTTTTTGGCCAAGTGCATCATTGTGGACGTTCTGCCTCTTTTCCTATGCTTTACATGCAATTCCAGTCTACCTCCTGAAATCGGATTCCTGCAATCCTGCCCCGCTTTCAAGTCCTCTTGGCAGCCTTACTTCAATATATTTTTGGACGATAGCTGTCATTTTTAACTCTGCAGGTTTGTGAATTACAGTGCCCCTGAGCTCCTTTCTTCAACTCACTTTCTTGTGAGCTGGCCACAACACCGCAGGATTGCTTCAGGCCCTAGTGTGGTTCCGGCGTGGCACGCTGAGCCTTTGGTTAATTCCTCTTCCTGGTGGGAAATGAGAGTTAAATTTGCCCATCCAGACACCTCCAGCTAGTCTCTCATTGGTTCTCCCTATTCCTGTTCATTTTCCGCAGAAATTGCAAACTGGGCCAAACAGGAGGTTAAAGGCACTGACTCTCCAAGTGGGGAGAGTGTTAGTAAAGCATTTGGAATGTTGCACCCGAGTACCAGGGGACAAAAACTGAGACACATTTGAACACGTTTCCCGATCACACGGTGGATCATACTCTGGGTTCCACATGCATGTTTTAGCTGAAGGAAGAATCCCTTAAACCTGGAAAGTTGAGACCCATGGAATGGCTACCATGCAATATGACTTCAAAGGGTCTGCATTTGCTCATCAAACCTCACCAATCCTATCACTGCTGCGTTTATGCCGCTGTACACATGCTTGATTCTCTTTTGGAGACATATAAATCCATAGGTTTTAAGATTATTACTAGTCAGGTATATTCTTAGGCGATTAATATGGGGTGTAGAGTCCACTTCGTTGAGCAAGGAGTAGCTCTTGTCTATTACATATTTGGCTTATGGAATGGTATCTGTGCTAATTTCAATCTCTGGTTTTATGCAGAACCCCAACTCACCTTTCCCCTTAAGCAAGCATAAGTTGGTTTTCTACATTTGAGACCGTGTTCTGTTTTGTAATTCAGTTTCTGTGTAGCCAAGTTTACATTCCGTGTAGTAGTGATATCTTATGATGTTTCCTTTTCTGTGTGACTTATCTCACTTAGAATCATCGTACCTGAATCCACTCATTATGCTGCTACGGGCCTGATGATATAGATTTCATTGCTGAGTGATATTGCATTGTACGTAAGTACCACAAATTCTTTATCCATTTTTCACCTTCTGTGATATTGAATTTGTACTGTAAATGAGGTTCTTGTAAACAGAGCCGTCCCAAACTTTGGGGTGGCTGTGTCTTTTTGATTTTAATTTCCCTAAGCTATAGGACCATAAGTGGAAGTGCCCTAGGCTCTGTTGCTTTGTTTTTTAGATGTTTCAGGAAACACCATACACTTCTCCAGAGTGGCTGTTGGCAATTTACATCCCGCCCATCAGCATAACAAGGCTCCCAGTTCTCCATGGCCTGTCCTGCCTTTCTGGATTTTACACTTTTTTCAGATGGCCCTTTTGACTGGGGGGCAGTGAGACTTCATTGTAGTGCAGATTTCCTTTGCAAGCTTGCTTGGTTGGCCAAAAAGGGCGTATGCGTTTTTTCCTGAATATATTCAGGAAAAAACGCATACGCCCTTTTTGGCCAAGTGCATCATTGTGGACGTTCTGCCTCTTTTCCTATGCTTTACATGCAATTCCAGTCTACCTCCTGAAATCGGATTCCTGCAATTCTGCCCCGCTTTCGAGTCCTCTTGGCAGCCTTACTTCAATATATTTTTGGACGATAGCTGTCATTTATAACTCTGCAGGTTTGTGAATTACAGTGCCCCTGAGCTCCTTTCTTCAACTCGCTTTCTTGTGAGCTGGCCGCAACACCGCAGGATTGCTTCAGGCCCTAGTGTGGTTCCGGCATGGCACGCTGAGCCTTTGGTTAATTCCTCTTCCTGGTGGGAAATGAGAGTTAAATTTGCCCGTCCAGACACCTCCAGGTAGTCTCTCATTGGTTCTCCCTATTCCTGTTCATTTTCCGCAGAAATTGCAAACTGGGTCAAACAGGAGGTTAAAGGCACTGACTCTCCAAGTGGGGAGAGTTTTAGTAAAGCGTCTGGAATGTTGCACCCGAGTACCAGGGGACAAAAACTGAGACACATTTGAACACGTTTCCCGATCACACGGTGGATCATACTCTGGGTTCCACATGCATGTTTTAGCTGAAGGAAGAATCCCTTAAACCTGGAGAGTTGAGACCCATGGAATGGGTACCATTCAATATGACTTCAAAGGTTCTGCATTGGCTCACCGAACCTCACCAATCCTATCACTGCTGCGCTTATGCCACTGTACACACGCTTGATTCTCTTTCGGAGACATAGAAATCCATAGATTTTAAGATTCTTACTAGTCAGGTATATTCTTAGACGTTTAATATGGGGTGTTGAGTCCTCTTCGTTGAGCAAGGAGTAGCTCTTGTCTATTACATATTTGGCTTATGGAACGGTATCTGTGCTAATTTCAATCTCTGGTTTTATGCAGCACCCCAACTCACCTTTCCCCTTAAGCAAGCATAAGTTGGTTTTCTACATTTGAGACCTTGTTCTGTTTTGTAATTCAGTTCCTGTGTAGCCAAGTTTTCATTCCGTGTAGTAGTGATATCTTATGATGTTTCTTTTTCTGTGTGACTTATCTCACTTAGAATCATCGTACCTGAATCCACTCATTATGCTGCTATGGGCCTGATGACATAGATTTCATTGCTGAGTGATATTGCATTGTACGTAAGTACCACAACTTCTTTATCCATTTTTCGCTTTCTGTGATATTGAACTTGTACCGTAAACGAGGTTCTTGTAAACAGAGCCGTCCCAAACTTTGGGGTGGCTGTGTCTTTTTGATTTTAATTTCCCTAAGCTATACGACCATAAGTGGAAGTGCCCTAGGCTCTGTTGCTTTGTTTTTTAGATGTTTCAGGAAACACCATACACTTCTCCAGAGTGGCTGTTGGCAATTTACATCCCGCCCATCAGCATAACAAGGCTCCCAGTTCTCCATGGCCTGTCCTGCCTTTCTGGATTTTATACTTTTTTCAGATGGCCCTTTTGACCGGGGGGCAGTGAGACTTCATTGTAGTGCAGATTTCCTTTGCAAGCTTGCTTGGTTGGCCAAAAAGGGCGTATGCGTTTTTTCCTGAATATATTCAGGAAAAAACGCATACGCCCTTTTTGGCCAAGTGCATCATTGTGGACGTTCTGCCTCTTTTCCTATGCTTTACATGCAATTCCAGTCTACCTCCTGAAATCGGATTCCTGCAATCCTGCCCCGCTTTCAAGTCCTCTTGGCAGCCTTACTTCAATATATTTTTGGACGATAGCTGTCATTTTTAACTCTGCAGGTTTGTGAATTACAGTGCCCCTGAGCTCCTTTCTTCAACTCACTTTCTTGTGAGCTGGCCGCAACACCGCAGGATTGCTTCAGGCCCTAGTGTGGTTCCGGCATGGCACGCTGAGCCTTTGGTTAATTCCTCTTCCTGGTGGGAAATGAGAGTTAAATTTGCCCATCCAGACACCTCCAGCTAGTCTCTCATTGGTTCTCCCTATTCCTGTTCATTTTCCGCAGAAATTGCAAACTGGGCCAAACAGGAGGTTAAAGGCACTGACTCTCCAAGTGGGGAGAGTGTTAGTAAAGCATCTGGAATGTTGCACCCGAGTACCAGGGGACAAAAACTGAGACACATTTGAACACGTTTCCCGATCACACGGTGGATCATACTCTGGGTTCCACATGCATGTTTTAGCTGAAGGAAGAATCCCTTAAACCTGGAAAGTTGAGACCCATGGAATGGCTACCATGCAATATGACTTCAAAGGGTCTGCATTTGCTCATCAAACCTCACCAATCCTATCACTGCTGCGTTTATGCCGCTGTACACATGCTTGATTCTCTTTTGGAGACATATAAATCCATAGGTTTTAAGATTATTACTAGTCAGGTATATTCTTAGGCGATTAATATGGGGTGTAGAGTCCACTTCGTTGAGCAAGGAGTAGCTCTTGTCTATTACATATTTGGCTTATGGAATGGTATCTGTGCTAATTTCAATCTCTGGTTTTATGCAGAACCCCAACTCACCTTTCCCCTTAAGCAAGCATAAGTTGGTTTTCTACATTTGAGACCGTGTTCTGTTTTGTAATTCAGTTTCTGTGTAGCCAAGTTTACATTCCGTGTAGTAGTGATGTCTTATGATGTTTCTTTTTCTGTGTGACTTATCTCACTTAGAATCATCGTACCTGAATCCACTCATTATGCTGCTACGGGCCTGATGATATAGATTTCATTGCTGAGTGATATTGCATTGTACGTAAGTACCACAAATTCTTTATCCATTTTTCACCTTCTGTGATATTGAATTTGTACTGTAAATGAGGTTCTTGTAAACAGAGCCGTCCCAAACTTTGGGGTGGCTGTGTCTTTTTGATTTTAATTTCCCTAAGCTATAGGACCATAAGTGGAAGTGCCCTAGGCTCTGTTGCTTTGTTTTTTAGATGTTTCAGGAAACACCATACACTTCTCCAGAGTGGCTGTTGGCAATTTACATCCCGCCCATCAGCATAACAAGGCTCCCAGTTCTCCATGGCCTGTCCTGCCTTTCTGGATTTTACACTTTTTTCAGATGGCCCTTTTGACCGGTTGGGCAGTGAGACTTCATGGTAGTGCAGATTTCCTTTGCAAGCTTGCTTGGTTGGCCAAAAAGGGCGTATGCGTTTTTTCCTGAATATATTCAGGAAAAAACGCATACGCCCTTTTTGGCCAAGTGCATCATTGTGGACGTTCTGCCTCTTTTCCTATGCTTTACATGCAATTCCAGTCTACCTCCTGAAATCGGTTTCCTGCAATTCTGCCCCGCTTTCAAGTCCTCTTGGCAGCCTTACTTCAATATATTTTTGGACGATAGCTGTCATTTTTAACTCTGCAGGTTTGTGAATTACAGTGCCCCTGAGCTCCTTTCTTCAACTCGCTTTCTTGTGAGCTGGCCGCAACACCGCAGGATTGCTTCAGGCCCTAGTGTGGTTCCGGCATGGCATGCTGAGCCTTTGGTTAATTCCTCTTCCTGGTGGGAAATGAGAGTTAAATTTGCCCGTCCAGACACCTCCAGGTAGTCTCTCATTGGTTCTCCCTATTCCTGTTCATTTTCCGCAGAAATTGCAAACTGGGCCAAACAGGAGGTTAAAGGCACTGACTCTCCAAGTGGGGAGAGTTTTAGTAAAGCGTCTGGAATGTTGCACCCGAGTACCAGGGGACAAAAACTGAGACACATTTGAACTCGTTTCCCGATCACACGGTGGATCATACTCTGGGTTCCACATGCATGTTTTAGCTGAAGGAAGAATCCCTTAAACCTGGAGAGTTGAGACCCATGGAATGGGTACCATTCAATATGACTTCAAAGGTTCTGCATTGGCTCACCGAACCTCACCAATCCTATCACTGCTGCGCTTATGCCACTGTACACACGCTTGATTCTCTTTCGGAGACATAGAAATCCATAGATTTTAAGATTCTTACTAGTCAGGTATATTCTTAGACGTTTAATATGGGGTGTTGAGTCCTCTTCGTTGAGCAAGGAGTAGCTCTTGTCTATTACATATTTGGCTTATGGAACGGTATCTGTGCTAATTTCAATCTCTGGTTTTATGCAGCACCCCAACTCACCTTTCCCCTTAAGCAAGCATAAGTTGGTTTTCTACATTTGAGACCTTGTTCTGTTTTGTAATTCAGTTCCTGTGTAGCCAAGTTTACATTCCGTGTATTAGTGATATCTTATGATGTTTCTTTTTCTGTGTGACTTATCTCACTTAGAATCATCGTACCTGAATCCACTCATTATGCTGCTATGGGCCTGATGACATAGATTTCATTGCTGAGTGATATTGCATTGTACGTAAGTACCACAACTTCTTTATCCATTTTTCGCTTTCTGTGATATTGAACTTGTACCGTAAACGAGGTTCTTGTAAACAGAGCCGTCCCAAACTTTGGGGTGGCTGTGTCTTTTTGATTTTAATTTCCCTAAGCTATAGGACCATAAGTGGAAGTGCCCTAGGCTCTGTTGCTTTGTTTTTTAGATGTTTCAGGAAACACCATACACTTCTCCAGAGTGGCTGTTGGCAATTTACATCCCGCCCATCAGCATAACAAGGCTCCCAATTCTCCATGAGCTGTCCTGCCTTTCTGGATTTTACACTTTTTTCAGATGGCCCTTTTGACTGGGGGGCAGTGAGACTTCATTGTAGTGCAGATTTCCTTTGCAAGCTTGCTTGGTTGGCCAAAAAGGGCGTATGCGTTTTTTCCTGAATATATTCAGGAAAAAACGCATACGCCCTTTTTGGCCAAGTGCATCATTGTGGACGTTCTGCCTCTTTTCCTATGCTTTACATGCAATTCCAGTCTACCTCCTGAAATCGGATTCCTGCAATTCTGCCCCGCTTTCGAGTCCTCTTGGCAGCCTTACTTCAATATATTTTTGGACGATAGCTGTCATTTATAACTCTGCAGGTTTGTGAATTACAGTGCCCCTGAGCTCCTTTCTTCAACTCGCTTTCTTGTGAGCTGGCCGCAACACCGCAGGATTGCTTCAGGCCCTAGTGTGGTTCCGGCATGGCACGCTGAGCCTTTGGTTAATTCCTCTTCCTGGTGGGAAATGAGAGTTAAATTTGCCCGTCCAGACACCTCCAGGTAGTCTCTCATTGGTTCTCCCTATTCCTGTTCATTTTCCGCAGAAATTGCAAACTGGTTCAACAGGAGGTTAAAGGCACTGACTCTCCAAGTGGGGAGAGTTTTAGTAAAGCGTCTGGAATGTTGCACCCGAGTACAAGGGGACAAAAACTGAGACACATTTGAACACGTTTCCCGATCACACGGTGGATCATACTCTGGGTTCCACATGCATGTTTTAGCTGAAGGAAGAATCCCTTAAACCTGGAGAGTTGAGACCCATGGAATGGGTACCATTCAATATGACTTCAAAGGTTCTGCATTGGCTCACCGAACCTCACCAATCCTATCACTGCTGCGCTTATGCCACTGTACACACGCTTGATTCTCTTTCGGAGACATATAAATCCATAGATTTTAAGATTCTTCCTAGTCAGGTATATTCTTAGACGTTTAATATGGGGTGTTGAGTCCTCTTCGTTGAGCAAGGAGTAGCTCTTGTCTATTACATATTTGGCTTATGGAACGGTATCTGTGCTAATTTCAATCTCTGGTTTTATGCAGCACCCCAACTCACCTTTCCCCTTAAGCAAGCATAAGTTGGTTTTCTACATTTGAGATCCTGTTCTGTTTTGTAATTCAGTTCCTGTGTAGCCAAGTTTACATTCCGTGTATTAGTGATATCTTATGATGTTTCTCTTTCTGTGTGACTTATTTCACTTAGAATCATCGTACCTGAATCCACTCATTATGCTGCTACGGGCCTGATGACATAGATTTCATTCCTGAGTGATATTGCATTGTACGTAAGTACCACAACTTCTTTATCCATTTTTCACTTTCTGCTATATTGAACTTGTACCATAAACGAGATTCTTGTAAACAGAGCCGGCCCAAACTTTGGGGTGGCTGTGTCTTTTTGATTTTAATTTCCCTAAGCTATAGGACCATAAGTGGAAGTGCTCTAGGCTCTGTTGCTTTGTTTTGTAGATGTTTCAGGAAACACCATACACTTCTCCAGAGTGGCTGTTGGCAATTTACATCCCACCCATCAGCATAACAAGGCTCCCAGTTCTCCATGGCCTGTCCTGCCTTTCTGGATGTTATACTTTTTTCAGATGGCCCTTTTGACCGGGGGGCAGTGAGACTTCATTGTAGTGCAGATTTCCTTTGCAAGCTTGCTTGGTTGGCCAAAAAGGGCGTATGCGTTTTTTCCTGAATATATTCAGGAAAAAACGCATACGCCCTTTTTGGCCAAGTGCATCATTGTGGACGTTCTGCCTCTTTTCCTATGCTTTACATGCAATTCCAGTCTACCTCCTGAAATCGGTTTCCTGCAATTCTGCCCCGCTTTCACGTCCTCTTGGCAGCCTTACTTCAATATATTTTTGGACGATAGCTGTCATTTTTAACTCTGCAGGTTTGTGAATTACAGTGCCCCTGAGCTCCTTTCTTCAACTCGCTTTTTTGTGAGCTGGCCGCAACACCGCAGCATTGCTTCAGGCCCTAGTGTGGTTCCGGCATGGCACGCTGAGCCTTTGGTTAATTCCTCTTCCTGGTGGGAAATGAGAGTTAAATTTGCCCATCCAGACACCTCCAGCTAGTCTCTCATTGGTTCTCCCTATTTCTGTTCATTTTCCGCAGAAATTGCAAACTGGGCCAAACAGGAGGTTAAAGGCACTGTCTCTCCAAGTGGGGAGAGTGTTAGTAAAGCGTCTGGAATGTTGCACCCGAGTACCAGGGGACAAAAACTGAGACACATTTGAACACGTTTCCCGATCACACGGTGGATCATACTCTGGGTTCCACATGCATGTTTTAGCTGAAGGAAGAATCCCTTAAACCTGGAGAGTTGAGACCCATGGAATGGGTACCATGCAATATGACTTCAAAGGGTCTGCATTTGCTCATCAAACCTCACCAATCCTATCACTGCTGCGTTTATGCCGCTGTACACATGCTTGATTCTCTTTTGGAGACATATAAATCCATAGGTTTTAAGATTATTACTAGTCAGGTATATTCTTAGGCGATTAATATGGGGTGTAGAGTCCACTTCGTTGAGCAAGGAGTAGCTCTTGTCTATTACATATTTGGCTTATGGAATGGTATCTGTGCTAATTTCAATCTCTGGTTTTATGCAGAACCCCAACTCACCTTTCCCCTTAAGCAAGCATAAGTTGGTTTTCTACATTTGAGACCGTGTTCTGTTTTGTAATTCAGTTCCTGTGTAGCCAAGTTTACATTCCGTGTAGTAGTGATATCTTATGATGTTTCTTTTTCTGTGTGACTTATCTCACTTAGAATCATCGTACCTGAATCCACTCATTATTCTGCTATGGGCCTGATGACATAGATTTCATTGCTGAGTGATATTGCATTGTACGTAAGTACCACAACTTCTTTATCCATTTTTCGCTTTCTGTGATATTGAACTTGTACCGTAAACGAGGTTCTTGTAAACAGAGCCGTCCCAAACTTTGGGGTGGCTGTTTCTTTTTGATTTTAATTTCCCTAACCTATACGACCATAAGTGGAAGTGCCCTAGGCTCTGTTGCTTTGTTTTTTAGATGTTTCAGGAAACACCATACACTTCTCCAGAGTGGCTGTTGGCAATTTACATCCCGCCCATCAGCATAACAAGGCTCCCAATTCTCCATGAGCTGTCCTGCCTTTCTTAATTTTACACTTTTTTCTGATGGCCCTTTTGACTGGGGGGCAGTGAGACTTCATTGTACTGCAGATTTCCTTTGCAAGCTTGCTTGGTTGGCCAAAAAGGGCGTATGCGTTTTTTTCTGAATATATTCAGGAAAAAACGCATACGCCCTTTTTGGCCAAGTGCATCATTGTGGACGTTCTGCCTCTTTTCCTATGCTTTACATGCAATTCCAGTCTACCTCCTGAAATCGGATTCCTGCAATTCTGCCCCGCTTTCAAGTCCTCTTGGCAGCCTTACTTCAATATATTTTTGGACGATAGCTGTCATTTTTAACTCTGCAGGTTTGTGAATTACAGTGCCCCTGAGCTCCTTTCTTCAACTCGCTTTCTTGTGAGCTGGCCGCAACTCCGCAGGATTGCTTCAGGCCCTAGTGTGGTTCCGGCATGGCATGCTGAGCCTTTGGTTAATTCCTCTTCCTGGTGGGAAATGAGAGTTAAATTTGCCCGTCCAGACACCTCCATCTAGTCTCTCATTGGTTCTCCCTATTCCTGTTCATTTTCCGCAGAAATTGCAAACTGGGCCAAACAGGAGGTTAAAGGCACTGACTCTCCAAGTGGGGAGAGTGTTAGTAAAGCATCTGGAATGTTGCACCCGAGTACCAGGGGACGAAATCTGACACATTTGAACACGTTTCCCGATCACACGGTGGATCATACTCTGGGTTCCACATGCATGTTTTAGCTGAAGGAAGAATCCCTTAAACCTGGAGAGTTGAGACCCATGGAATGGGTACCATGCAATATGACTTCAAAGGGTCTGCATTGGCTCACCGAACCTCACCAATCCTATTACTGCTGCATTTATGCCTCTGTAGAAACGCTTGATTCTCTTTCGGAGACATATAAATCCATAGATTTTAAGATTCTTACTAGTCAGGTATATTCTTAGACGTTTAATATGGGGTGTTGAGTCCTCTTCGTTGAGCAAGGAGTAGCTCTTGTCTATTACATATTTGGCTTATGGAACGGTATCTGTGCTAATTTCAATCTCTGGTTTTATGCAGCACCCCAACTCACCTTTCCCCTTAAGCAAGCATAAGTTGGTTTTCTACATTTGAGACCTTGTTCTGTTTTGTAATTCAGTTCCTGTGTAGCCAAGTTTACATTCCGTGTATTAGTGATATCTTATGATGTTTCTTTTTCTGTGTGACTTATCTCACTTAGAATCATCGTACCTGAATCCACTCATTATGCTGCTATGGGCCTGATGACATAGATTTCATTGCTGAGTGATATTGCATTGTACGTAAGTACTACAACTTCTTTATCCATTTTTCGCTTTCTGTGATATTGAACTTGTACCGTAAACGAGGTTCTTGTAAACAGAGCCGGCCCAAACTTTGGGGTGGCTGTGTCTTTTTGATTTTAATTTCCCTAAGCTATACGACCATAAGTGGAAGTGCCCTAGGCTCTGTTGCTTTGTTTTTTAGATGTTTCAGGAAACACCATACACTTCTCCAGAGTGGCTGTTGGCAATTTACATCCCGCCCATCAGCATAACAAGGCTCCCAATTCTCCATGAGCTGTCCTGCCTTTCTGGATTTTACACTTTTTTCAGATGGCCCTTTTGACTGGGGGGCAGTGAGACTTCATTGTACTGCAGATTTCTTTGCAAGCTTGCTTGGTTGGCCAAAAAGGGCGTATGCGTTTTTTCCTGAATATATTCAGGAAAAAACGCATACGCCCTTTTTGGCCAAGTGCATCATTGTGGACGTTCTGCCTCTTTTCCTATGCTTTACATGCAATTCCAGTCTACCTCCTGAAATCGGATTCCTGCAATTCTGCCCCGCTTTCGAGTCCTCTTGGCAGCCTTACTTCAATATATTTTTGGACGATAGCTGTCATTTATAACTCTGCAGGTTTGTGAATTACAGTGCCCCTGAGCTCCTTTCTTCAACTCGCTTTCTTGTGAGCTGGCCGCAACACCGCAGCATTGCTTCAGGCCCTAGTGTGGTTCCGGCATGGCACGCTGAGCCTTTGGTTAATTCCTCTTCCTGGTGGGAAATGAGAGTTAAATTTGCCCGTCCAGACACCTCCAGCTAGTCTCTCATTGGTTCTCCCTATTCCTGTTCATTTTCCGCAGAAATTGCAAACTGGGCCAAACAGGAGGTTAAAGGCACTGACTCTCCAAGTGGGGAGAGTGTTAGTAAAGCATCTGGAATGTTGCACCCGAGTACCAGCGGACGAAAACTGACACATTTGAACACGTTTTCCGATCACACGGTGGATCATACTCTGGGTTCCACATGCATGTTTTAGCTGAAGGAAGAATCCCTTAAACCTGGAGAGTTGAGACCCAAGGAATAGGTACCACGCAATATGACTTCAAAGGGTCTGCATTTGCTCACCGAACGTCACCAATCCTATCACTGCTGCGCTTATGCCGCTGTACACACGCTTGATTCTCTTTCGGAGACAAATAAGTCCATAGGTTTTAAGATTCTTACTAGTCAGGTATATTCTTAGGCGTTTAATATGGGGTGTTGTGTCCTCTTCGTTGAGCAAGGAGTAGATCTTGTCTATTACATATTTGGCTTGTGGAACGGTATCTGTGCTAATTTCAATCTCTGGTTTTATGCAGCACCCCAACTCACCTTTCCCCTTAAGCAAGCATAAGTTGGTTTTCTACATTTGACACCCTGTTCTGTTTTGTAATTCAGTTCCTGTGTAGCCAAGTTTACATTCCGTGTAGTAGTGATATCTTATGATGTTTCTTTTTCTGTGTGACTTATCTTACTTAGAATCATCGTACCTGAATCCACTCATTATGCTGTTACGGGCCTGATGACATACATTTCATTGCTGAGTGATATTGCATTGTACGTAAGTACCACAACTTCTTTATCCATTTTTCGCTTTCTGTGATATAGAACTTGTACCGTAAACGAGGTTCTTGTAAACAAAGCTGTCCCAAACTTTGGGGTGGCTGTGTCTTTTTTATTTTAATTTCCCTAAGCTATAGGACCATAAGTGGAAATGTCCTAGGCTCTGTTGCTTTGTTTTTTAGATGTTTCAGGAAACACCATACACTTCTCCAGAGTGGCTGTTGGCAATTTACATCCCGCCCATCAGCA
Source organism: Pseudorca crassidens (assembly GCF_039906515.1). NCBI lineage: Eukaryota > Metazoa > Chordata > Mammalia > Artiodactyla > Delphinidae > Pseudorca > Pseudorca crassidens. The sequence goes on from NC_090296.1 coordinate 164,587,800, forward strand.
TAACAAGGCTCCCAGTTCTCCATGGCCTGTCCTGCCTTTCTGGATGTTACACTTTTTTCAGATGGCCCTTTTGACCGGGGGGCAGTGAGACTTCATTGTAGTGCAGATTTCCTTTGCAAGCTTGCTTGGTTGGCCAAAAAGGGCGTATGCGTTTTTTCCTGAATATATTCAGGAAAAAACGCATACGCCCTTTTTGGCCAAGTGCATCACTGTGGACGTTCTGCCTCTTTTCCTATGCTTTACATGCAATTCCAGTCTACCTCCTGAAACCGGTTTCCTGCAATTCTGCCCCGCTTTCAAGTCCTCTTGGCAGCCTTACTTCAATATATTTTTGGACAATAGCTGTCATTTATAACTCTGCAGGTTTGTGAATTACAGTGCCCCTGAGCTCCTTTCTTCAACTCACTTTCTTGTGAGCTGGCCGCAACACCGCAGCATTGCTTCAGGCCCTAGTGTGGTTCCGGAATGGCATGCTGAGCCTTTGGTTAATTCCTCTTCCTGGTGGGAAATGAGAGTTAAATTTGCCCGTCCAGACACCTCCAGGTAGTCTCTCATTGGTTCTCCCTATTCCTGTTCATTTTCCGCAGAAATGGCAAACTGGGCCAAACAGGAGTTTAAAGGCACTGACTCTCCAAGTGGGGAGAGTGTTAGTAAAGCGTCTGGAATGTTGCACCCGAGTACCAGGGGACGAAACCTGAGACACATTTGAACACGTTTCCCGATCACACGGTGGATCATACTCTGGGTTCCAAATGCATGTTTTAGCTGAAGGAAGAATCCCTTAAACCTGGAGAGTTGAGACCCATGGAATGGGTACCATGCAATATGACTTCAAACGGTCTGCATTTGCTCACCGAACCTCACCAATCCTATCACTGCTGCGTTTATGCCACTGTACACACGCTTTATTCTCTTTCGGAGACATAGAAATCCATAGGTTTTAAGATTCTTACTAGTCAGGTATATTCTTAGGCGTTTAATATGGGGTGTTGATTCCACTTGGTTGAGAAAGGAGTAGCTCTTGTCTATTACATATTTGGCTTATGGAACGGTATCTGTGCTAATTTCAATCTCTGGTTTTATGCAGCACCCCAACTCACCTTTCCCCTTAAGAAAGCATAAGTTGGTTTTCTACATTTGAGACCCTGTTCTGTTTTGTAATTCTGTTCCTGTGTAGCCAAGTTTACATTCCGTGTATTAGTGATATCTTATGATGTTTCTTTTTCTGTGTGACTTATCTCACTTAGAATCATCGTACCTGAATCCACTCATTATGCTGCTATGGGCCTGATGACATAGATTTCATTGCTGAGTGATATTGCATTGTACGTACCTACAACAACTTCTTTATCCATTTTTCGCTTTCTGTGATATTGAACTCGAACTGTAAACGAGGTTCTTGTAAACAGAGCTGTCCCAAACTTTGGGGTGACTGTGTCTTTTTGATTTTAATTTCCCTAAGCTATAGGACCATAAGTGGAAGTGCCCTAGGCTCTGTTGCTTTGTTTTGTAGATGTTTCAGGAAACACCATACACTTCTCCAGAGTGGCTGTTGACAATTTACATCCCGCCCATCAGCATAACAAGGTTCCCAGTTCTCCATGGCCAGTCCTGCCTTTCTGGATTTTACACTTTTTTCAGATGGCCCTTTTGACCGGGGGGCAGTGAGACTTCATTGTAGTGCAGATTTCCTTTGCAAGCTTGGTTGGTTGGCCAAAAAGGGCGTATGCGTTTTTTCCCGTATATATTCAGGAAAAAACGCATACGCACTTTTTGGCCAAGTGCATCATTGTGGACGTTCTGCCTCTTTTCCTATGCTTTACATGCAATTCCAGTCTACCTCCTGAAATCGGTTTCCTGCAATTCTGCCCCGCATTCAAGTCCTCTTGGCAGCCTTACTTCAATATATTTTTGGACGATAGCTGTCATTTTTAACTCTGCAGGTTTGTGTATTACAGTGACCCTGAGCTGCTTTCTTCAACTCGCTTTCTTGTGAGCTGGCCGCAACACCGCAGGATTGCTTCAGGCCCTAGTGTGGTTCCGGCATGGCACGCTGAGCCTTTGGTTAATTCCTCTTCCTGGTGGGAAATGAGAGTTAAATTTGCCCATCCAGACACCTCCAGCTAGTCTCTCATTGGTTCTCCCTATTCCTGTTCATTTTCCGCAGAAATTGCAAACTGGGCCAAACAGGAGGTTAAAGGCACTGTCTCTCCAAGTGGGGAGAGTGTTAGTAAAGCGTCTGGAATGTTGCACCCGAGTACCAGGGGATGAAACCTGAGACACATTTGAACACGTTTCCCGATCACACGGTGGATCATACTCTGGGTTCCAAATGCATGTTTTAGCTGAAGGAAGAATCCCTTAAACCTGGAGAGTTGAGACCCATGGAATGGGTACCATGCAATATGACTTCAAAGGGTCTGCATTTGCTCACCGAACCTCACCAATCCTATCACTGCTGCGTTTATGCCGCTGTACACACGCTTGATTCTCTTTCGGAGACATAGAAATCCATAGGTTTTAAGATTCTTACTAGTCAGGTATATTCTTAGGCGTTTAATATGGGGTGTTGATTCCACTTGGTTGAGAAAGGAGTAGCTCTTGTCTATTACATATTTGGCTTATGGAACGGTATCTGTGCTAATTTCAATCTCTGGTTTTATGCAGCACCCCAACTCACCTTTCCCCTTAAGAAAGCATAAGTTGGTTTTCTACATTTGAGACCCTGTTCTGTTTTGTAATTCAGTTCCTGTGTAGCCAAGTTTACATTCCGTGTAGTAGTGATATCTTATGATGTTTCTTTTTCTGTGTGACTTATCTCACTTAGAATCATCGTACCTGAATCCACTCATTATGCTGCTATGGGCCTGATGACATAGATTTCATTGCTGAGTGATATTGCATTGTACGTAAGTACCACAACTTCTTTATCCATTTTTCACTTTCTGTGATATTGAACTTGTACTGTAAACGAGGTTCTTGTAAACAGAGCCATCCCAAACTTTGGGGTGGCTGTGTCTTTTTGATTTTAATTTCCCTAAGCTATAGGACCATAAGTGGAAGTGCCCTAGGCTCTGTTGCTTTGTTTTGTAGATGTTTCAGGAAACACCATACACTTCTCCAGAGTGGCTGTTGGCAATTTACATCCCGCCCATCAGCATAACAAGGCTCCCAGTTCTCCATGGCCTGTCCTGCCTTTCTGGATTTTACACTTTTTTCAGATGGCCCTTTTGACCGGGGGGCAGTGAGACTTCATTTTAGTGCAGATTTCCTTTGCAAGCTTGCTTGGTTGGCCAAAAAGGGCGTATGCGTTTTTTCCTGAATATATTCAGGAAAAAACGCATACGCCCTTTTTGGCCAAGTGCATCATTGTGGACGTTCTGCCTCTTTTCCTATGCTTTACATGCAATTCCAGTCTACCTCCTGAAATCGGATTCCTGCAATTCTGCCCCGCTTTCAAGTCCTCTTGGCAGCCTTACTTCAATATATTTTTGGACGATAGCTGTCATTTTTAACTCTGCAGGTTTGTGTATTACAGTGCCCCTGAGCTGCTTTCTTCAACTCGCATTCTTGTGAGCTGGCCGCAACACCGCAGGATTGCTTCAGGCCCTAGTGTGGTTCCGGCATGGCAAGCTGAGCCTTTGGTTAATTCCTCTTCCTGGTGGGAAATGAGAGTTAAATTTGCCCGTCCAGACACCTCCAGATAGTCTCTCATTGGTTCTCCCTATTCCTGTTCATCTTCCGCAGAAATTGCAAACTGGGCCAAACAGGAGGTTAAAGGCACTGACTCTCCAAGTGGGGAGAGTGTTAGTAAAGCGTCTGGAATGTTGCACCCGAGTACGAGGAGACGAAACCTGAGACACATTTCAACACGTTTCCCGATCACACGGTGGATCATACTCTGGGTTCCACATGCATGTTTTAGGTGAAGGAAGAATCCCTTAAACCTGGAGAGTTGAGACCCATGGAATGGGTACCATGCAATATGACTTCAAAGGTTCTGCATTGGCTCACCGAACCTCACCAATCCTATCACTGCTGTGCTTATGCCACTGTACACACGCTTGATTCCCTTTCGGAGACATATAAATCCATAGGTTTTAAGATTCTTACTAGTCAGGTATATTCCTAGACGTTTAATATGGGGTGTTGAGTCCTCTTCGTTGAGCAAGGAGTAGCTCTTGTCTATTACATATTTGGCTTATGGAACGGTATCTGTGCTAATTTCAATCTCTGGTTTTATGCAGCACCCCAATTCACCTTTCCCCTTAAGCTAGCATAAGTTGGTTTTCTACATTTGAGACACTGTTCTGTTTTGTATTTCAGTTCCTGGGTAGCCAAGTTTACATTCCGTGTAGTAGGGATATCTTATGATGTTTCTTTTTCTGTGTGACTTATTTCACTTAGAATCATCGTACCTGAATCCACTCATTATGCTGCTACGGGCCTGATGATATACATTTCATTGCTGAGTGATATTGCATTGTACGTAAGTACCACAAATTCTTTATCCATTTTTCGCTTTCTGTGATATTGAACTTGTACCGTAAATGAGGTTCTTGTAAACAGAGCCGTCCCAAACTTTGGGGTGGCTGTTTCTTTTTGATTTTAATTTCCCTAAGCTATAGGACCATAAGTGGAAGTGCCCTAGGCTCTGTTGCTTTGTTTTTTAGATGTTTCAGGAAACACCATACACTTCTCCAGAGTGGCTGTTGGCAATTTACATCCAGCCCATCAGCATAACAAGGCTCCCAGTTCTCCATGGCCTGTCCTGCCTTTCTGGATTTTACACTTTTTTCAGATGGCCCTTTTGACTGGGGGGCAGTGAGACTTCATTGTAGTGCAGATTTCCTTTGCAAGCTTGCTTGGTTGGCCAAAAAGGGCGTATGCGTTTTTTCCTGAATATATTCAGGAAAAAACGCATACGCCCTTTTTGGCCAAGTGCATCATTGTGGACATTCTGTCTCTTTTCCTATGCTTTACATGCAATTCCAGTCTACCTCCTGAAATCGGATTCCTGCAATTCTGCCCCGCTTTCGAGTCCTCTTGGCAGCCTTACTTCAATATATTTTTGGACGATAGCTGTCATTTTTAACTCTGCAGGTTTGTGAATTACAGTGCCCCTGAGCTCCTTTCTTCAACTCGCTTTCTTGTGAGCTGGCCGCAACACCGCAGGATTGCTTCAGGCCCTAGTGTGGTTCCGGCATGGCACGCTGAGCCTTTGGTTAATTCCTCTTCCTGGTGGGAAATGAGAGTTAAATTTGCCCATCCAGACACCTCCAGCTAGTCTCTCATTGGTTCTGCCTATTCCTGTTCATTTTCCGCAGAAATTGCAAACTGGGCCAAACAGGAGGTTAAAGGCAGTGACTCTCCAAGTGGGGAGAGTGTTAGTAAAGCGTCTGGAATGTTGCACCCGAGTACCAGGGGACAAAAACTGAGACACATTTGAACACGTTTCCCGATCACACGGTGGATCATACTCTGGGTTCCACATGCATGTTTTAGCTGAAGGAAGAATCCCTTAAACCTGGAGAGTTGAGACCCATGGAATGGCTACCATGCAATATGACTTCAAAGGGTCTGCATTTGCTCATCAAACCTCAGAAATCCTATCACTGCTGCGTTTATGCCGCTGTACACATGCTTGATTCTCTTTTGGAGACATATAAATCCATAGGTTTTAAGATTATTACTAGTCAGGTATATTCTTAGGCGATTAATATGGGGTGTAGAGTCCACTTCGTTGAGCAAGGAGTAGCTCTTGTCTATTACATATTTGGCTTATGGAATGGTATCTGTGCTAATTTCAATCTCTGGTTTTATGCAGAACCCCAACTCACCTTTCCCCTTAAGCAAGCATAAGTTGGTTTTCTACATTTGAGACCGTGTTCTGTTTTGTAATTCAGTTTCTGTGAAGCCAAGTTTACATTCCGTGTAGTAGTGATATCTTATGATGTTTCTTTTTCTGTGTGACTTATCTCACTTAGAATCATCGTACCTGAATCCACTCATTATGCTGCTACGGGCCTGATGATATAGATTTCATTGCTCAGTGATATTGCATTGTACGTAAGTACCACAAATTCTTTATCCATTTTTCACCTTCTGTGATATTGAATTTGTACTGTAAATGAGGTTCTTGTAAACAGAGCCGTCCCAAACTTTGGGGTGGCTGTGTCTTTTTGATTTTAATTTCCCTAAGCTATAGGACCATAAGTGGAAGTGCCCTAGGCTCTGTTGCTTTGTTTTTTAGATGTTTCAGGAAACACCATACACTTCTCCAGAGTGGCTGTTGGCAATTTACATCCCGCCCATCAGCATAACAAGGCTCCCAGTTCTCCATGGCCTGTCCTGCCTTTCTGGATTTTATACTTTTTTCAGATGGCCCTTTTGACCGGGGGGCAGTGAGACTTCATTGTAGTGCAGATTTCCTTTGCAAGCTTGCTTGGTTGGCCAAAAAGGGCGTATGCGTTTTTTTCTGAATATATTCAGGAAAAAACGCATACGCCCTTTTTGGCCAAGTGCATCATTGTGGACGTTCTGCCTCTTTTCCTATGCTTTACATGCAATTCCAGTCTACCTCCTGAAATCGGTTTCCTGCAATTCTGCCCCGCTTTCAAGTCCTCTTGGCAGCCTTACTTCAATATATTTTTGGACGATAGCTGTCATTTATAACTCTGCAGGTTTGTGAATTACAGTGCCCCTGAGCTCCTTTCTTCAACTCGCTTTCTTGTGAGCTGGCCGCAACACCGCAGCATGGCTTCAGGCCCTAGTGTGGTTCCGGCATGGCACGCTGAGCCTTTGGTTAATTCCTCTTCCTGGTGGGAAATGAGAGTTAAATTTGCCCGTCCAGACACCTCCAGCTAGTCTCTCATTGGTTCTCCCTATTCCTGTTCATTTTCCGCAGAAATTGCAAACTGGGCCAAACAGGAGGTTAAAGGCACTGACTCTCCAAGTGGGGAGAGTGTTAGTAAAGCGACTGGAATGTTGCACCCGAGTACCAGGGGACGAAAACTGAGACACATTTGAACACGTTTCCCGATCACACGGTGGATCATACTCTGGGTTCCACATGCATGTTTTAGCTGAAGGAAGAATCCCTTAAACCTGGAGAGTTGAGACCCATGGAATGGGTACCATGCAATATGACTTCAAAGGGTCTGCATTTGCTCACCGAACCTCACCAATCTTATCACTGCTGCATTTATGCCGCTGTACACACGCTTGATTCTCTTTCGGAGACATATAAATCCATAGGTGTTAAGATTCTTACTAGTCAGGTATATTCTTAGGCATTTAATATGGGGTGTTGAGTCCACTTCGTTGAGCAAGGAGTAGCTCTTGTCTATTACCTATTTGGCTTATGGAATGGTATCTGTGCTAATTTCAATCTCTGGTTTTATGCAGCACCCCAACTCACCTTTCCCCTTAAGCAAGCATAAGTTGGTTTTCTACATTTGAGATCCTGTTCTGTTTTGTAATTCAGTTCCTGTGTAGCCAAGGTAACATTCCATGTAGTAGTGATATCTTATGATGTTTCTTTTTCTGTGTGACTTATTTCACTTAGAATCATCGTACCTGAATCCACTCATTATGCTGCTACGGGCCTGATGATATACATTTCATTGCTGAGTGATATTCCATTGTACGTAAGTACCACAAATTCTTTATCCATTCTTGGCTTTCTGTGATATTGAACTTGTACCGTAAACGAGGTTCTTGTAAACAGAGCCGTCCCAAACTTTATGGTGGCTGTGTCTTTTTGATTTTAATTTCCCTAAGCTATACGACCATAAGTGGAAGTGCCCTAGGCTCTGTTACTTTGTTTTGTAGATGTTTCAGGAAACACCATACACTTCTCCAGAGAGGCTATTGGCAATTTACATCCCGGCCATCAGCATAACAAGGCTCCCAGTTCTCCATGGCCTGTCCTGCCTTTCTGGATTTTATACTTTTTTCAGATGGCCCTTTTGACCGGGGGGCAGTGAGACTTCATTGTAGTGCAGATTTCCTTTGCAAGCTTGCTTGGTTGGCCAAAAAGGGCGTATGCGTTTTTTCCTGAATATATTCAGGAAAAAACGCATACGCCCTTTTTGGCCAAGTGCATCATTGTGGACGTTCTGCCTCTTTTCCTATGCTTTACATGCAATTCCAGTCTACCTCCTGAAATCGTTTCCTGCAATTCTGCCCCGCTTTCAAGTCCTCTTGGCAGCCTTACTTCAATATATTTTTGGACGATAGCTGTCATTTTTAACTCTGCAGGTTTGTGAATTACAGTGCCCCTGAGCTCCTTTCTTCAACTCGCTTTTTTGTGAGCTGGCCGCAACACCGCAGCATTGCTTCAGGCCCTAGTGTGGTTCCGGCATGGCACGCTGAGCCTTTGGTTAATTCCTCTTCCTGGTGGGAAATGAGAGTTAAATTTGCCCATCCAGACACCTCCAGCTAGTCTCTCATTGGTTCTCCCTATTTCTGTTCATTTTCCGCAGAAATTGCAAACTGGGCCAAACAGGAGGTTAAAGGCACTGTCTCTCCAAGTGGGGAGAGTGTTAGTAAAGCGTCTGGAATGTTGCACCCGAGTACCAGGGGACAAAAACTGAGACACATTTGAACACGTTTCCCGATCACACGGTTGATCATACTCTGGGTTCCACATGCATGTTTTAGCTGAAGGAAGAATCCCTTAAACCTGGAGAGTTGAGACCCATGGAATGGCTACCATGCAATATGACTTCAAAGGGTCTGCATTTGCTCACCGAACCTCACCAATCCTATCACTGCTGCATTTATGCCGCTGTACACACGCTTGATTCTCTTTCGGAGACATATAAATCCATAGGTGTTAAGATTCTTACTAGTCAGGTATATTCTTAGGCATTTAATATGGGGTGTTGAGTCCACTTCGTTGAGCAAGGAGTAGCTCTTGTCTATTACCTATTTGGCTTATGGAATGGTATCTGTGCTAATTTCAATCTCTGGTTTTATGCAACACCCCAACTCACCTTTCCCCTTAAGCAAGCATAAGTTGGTTTTCTACATTTGAGATCCTGTTCTGTTTTGTAATTCAGTTCCTGTGTAGCCAAGTTTACATTCCGTGTATTAGTGATATCTTATGATGTTTCTTTTTCTGTGTGACTTATTTCACTTAGAATCATCGTACCTGAATCCACTCATTATGCTGCTACGGGCCTGATGACATAGATTTCATTCCTGAGTGATATTGCATTGTACGTAAGTACCACAACTTCTTTATCCATTTTTCACTTTCTGCTATATTGAACTTGTACCATAAACGAGATTCTTGTAAACAGAGCCGGCCCAAACTTTGGGGTGGCTGTGTCTTTTTGATTTTAATTTCCCTAAGCTATAGGACCATAAGTGGAAGTGCCCTAGGCTCTGTTGCTTTGTTTTTTAGATGTTTCAGGAAACACCATACACTTCTCCAGAGTGGCTGTTGGCAATTTACATCCCGCCCATCAGCATAACAAGGCTCCCAGTTCTCCATGGCCTGTCCTGCCTTTCTGGATGTTATACTTTTTTCAGATGGCCCTTTTGACCGGGGGGCAGTGAGACTTCATTGTAGTGCAGATTTCCTTTGCAAGCTTGCTTGGTTGGCCAAAAAGGGCGTATGCGTTTTTTCCTGAATATATTCAGGAAAAAACGCATACGCCCTTTTTGGCCAAGTGCATCATTGTGGACGTTCTGCCTCTTTTCCTATGCTTTACATGCAATTCCAGTCTACCTCCTGAAATCGGTTTCCTGCAATTCTGCCCCGCTTTCAAGTCCTCTTGGCAGCCTTACTTCAATATATTTTTGGATGATAGCTGTCATTTTTAACTCTGCAGGTTTGTGAATTACAGTGCCCCTGAGCTCCTTTCTTCAACTCGCTTTTTTGTGAGCTGGCCGCAACACCGCAGCATTGCTTCAGGCCCTAGTGTGGTTCCGGCATGGCACGCTGAGCCTTTGGTTAATTCCTCTTCCTGGTGGGAAATGAGAGTTAAATTTGCCCATCCAGACACCTCCAGCTAGTCTCTCATTGGTTCTCCCTATTTCTGTTCATTTTCCGCAGAAATTGCAAACTGGGCCAAACAGGAGGTTAAAGGCACTGTCTCTCCAAGTGGGGAGAGTGTTAGTAAAGCGTCTGGAATGTTGCACCCGAGTACCAGGGGACAAAAACTGAGACACATTTGAACACGTTTCCCGATCACACGGTTGATCATACTCTGGGTTCCACATGCATGTTTTAGCTGAAGGAAGAATCCCTTAAACCTGGAGAGTTGAGACCCATGGAATGGCTACCATGCAATATGACTTCAAAGGGTCTGCATTTGCTCACCGAACCTCACCAATCCTATCACTGCTGCATTTATGCCGCTGTACACACGCTTGATTCTCTTTCGGAGACATATAAATCCATAGGTGTTAAGATTCTTACTAGTCAGGTATATTCTTAGGCATTTAATATGGGGTGTTGAGTCCACTTCGTTGAGCAAGGAGTAGCTCTTGTCTATTACCTATTTGGCTTATGGAATGGTATCTGTGCTAATTTCAATCTCTGGTTTTATGCAGAACCCCAACTCACCTTTCCCCTTAAGCAAGCATAAGTTGGTTTTCTACATTTGAGACCGTGTTCTGTTTTGTAATTCAGTTTCTGTGTAGCCAAGTTTACATTCCCTGTAGTAGTGATATCTTATGATGTTTCTTTTTCTGTGTGACTTATCTCACTTAGAATCATCGTACCTGAATCCACTCATTATGCTGCTACGGGCCTGATGATATAGATTTCATTGCTGAGTGATATTGCATTGTACGTAAGTACCACAAAATCTTTGTCCATTTTTCACTTTCTGTGATATTGAACTTGTACCGTAAACGAGGTTCTTGTAAACAGAGCTGTCCCAAACTTTGGGGTGGCTGTGTCTTTTTGATTTTAATTTCCCTAAGCTATAGGACCATAAGTGGAAGTGCCCTAGGCTCTGTTGCTTTGTTTTTTAGATGTTTCAGGAAACACCATACACTTCTCCAGAGTGGCTGTTGGCAATTTACATCCCGCCCATCAGCATAACAAGGCTCCCAGTTCTCCATGGCCTGTCCTGCCTTTCTGGATTTTACACTTTTTTCAGATGGCCCTATTGACCGGGGGGCAGTGAGACTTCATTGTAGTGCAGATTTCCTTTGCAAGCTTGCTTGGTTGGCCAAAAAGGGCGTATGCGTTTTTTCCTGAATATATTCAGGAAAAAACGCATACGCCCTTTTTGGCCAAGTGCATCATTGTGGACGTTCTGCCTCTTTTCCTATGCTTTACATGCAATTCCAGTCTACCTCCTGAAATCGGTTTCCTACAATTCTGCCCCGCTTTCAAGTCCTCTTGGTACCCTTACTTCAATATATTTTTGGACGATAGCTGTCATTTTTAACTCTGCAGGTTTGTGAAATACAGTGCCCCTGAGCTCCTTTCTTCAACTCGCTTTCTTGTGAGCTGGCCGCAACACCGCAGGATTGCTTCAGGACATAGGGTGGTTCCGGAATGGCACGCTGAGCCTTTGTTTAATTCCTCTTCCTGGTGGGAAATGAGAGTTAAATTTGCCCGTCCAGACACCTCCAGCTAGTCTCTCATTGGTTCTCCCTATTCCTGTTCATCTTCCGCAGAAATTGCGAACTGGGCCAAACAGGAGGTTAAAGGCACTGACTCTCCAAGTGGGGAGAGTGTTAGTAAAGCATCTGGAATGTTGCACCCGAGTACCAGCGGACGAAAACTGACACATTTGAACACGTTTTCCGATCACACGGTGGATCATACTCTGGGTTCCACATGCATGTTTTAGCTGAAGGAAGAATCCCTTAAACCTGGAAAGTTGAGACCCAAGGAATAGGTACCACGCAATATGACTTCAAAGGGTCTGCATTTGCTCACCGAACGTCACCAATCCTATCACTGCTGCGCTTATGCCGCTGTACACACGCTTGATTCTCTTTCGGAGACAAATAAGTCCATAGGTTTTAAGATTCTTACTAGTCAGGTATATTCTTAGGCGTTTAATATGGGGTGTTGTGTCCTCTTCGTTGAGCAAGGAGTAGATCTTGTCTATTACATATTTGGCTTGTGGAACGGTATCTGTGCTAATTTCAATCTCTGGTTTTATGCAGCACCCCAACTCACCTTTCCCCTTAAGCAAGCATAAGTTGGTTTTCTACATTTGACACCCTGTTCTGTTTTGTAATTCAGTTCCTGTGTAGCCAAGTTTACATTCCGTGTAGTAGTGATATCTTATGATGTTTCTTTTTCTGTGTGACTTATCTCACTTAGAATCATCGTACCTGAATCCACTCATTATGCTGTTACGGGCCTGATGACATACATTTCATTGCTGAGTGATATTGCATTGTACGTAAGTACCACAACTTCTTTATCCATTTTTCGCTTTCTGTGATATAGAACTTGTACCGTAAACGAGGTTCTTGTAAACAGAGCCGTCCCAAACTTTGGGGTGACTGTGTCTTTTTGATTTTAATTTCCCTAAGCTATAGGACCATAAGTGGAAATGTCCTAGGCTCTGTTGCTTTGTTTTTTAGATGTTTCAGGAAACACCATACACTTCTCCAGAGTGGCTGTTGGCAATTTACATCCCGCCCATCAGCATAACAAGGCTCCCAGTTCTCCATGGCCTGTCCTGCCTTTCTGGATGTTACACTTTTTTCAGATGGCCCTTTTGACCGGGGGGCAGTGAGACTTCATTGTAGTGCAGATTTCCTTTGCAAGCTTGCTTGGTTGGCCAAAAAGGGCGTATGCGTTTTTTCCTGAATATATTCAGGAAAAAACGCATACGCCCTTTTTGGCCAAGTGCATCATTGTGGACGTTCTGCCTCTTTTCCTATGCTTTACATGCAATTCCAGTCTACCTCCTGAAACCGGTTTCCTGCAATTCTGCCCCGCTTTCAAGTCCTCTTGGCAGCCTTACTTCAATATATTTTTGGACGATAGCTGTCATTTATAACTCTGCAGGTTTGTGAATTACAGTGCCCCTGAGCTCCTTTCTTCAACTCGCTTTCTTGTGAGCTGGCCGCAACACCGCAGGATTGCTTCAGGACATAGGGTGGTTCCGGAATGGCACGCTGAGCCTTTGGTTAATTCCTGTTCCTGGTGGGAAATGAGAGTTAAATTTGCCTGTCCAGACACCTCCAGCTAGTCTCTCATTGGTTCTCCCTATTCCTGTTCATTTTCCGCAGAAATTGCAAACTGTGTCAAACAGGAGGTTAAAGGCACTGACTCTCCAAGTGGGGAGAGTGTTAGTAAAGCGTCTGGAATGTTGCACCCGAGTACCAGGGGACGAAACCTGAGACACATTTGAACACGTTTCCCGATCACACGGTGGATCATACTCTGGGTTCCACATGCATGTTTTAGCTGAAGGAAGAATCCCTTAAACCTGGAGAGTTGAGACCCATGGAATGGGTACCATGCAATATGACTTCAAAGGGTCTGCATTTGCTCACCGAACCTCACCAATCCTATCACTGCTGCGTTTATGCCGCTGTACACACGCTTGATTCTCTTTCGGAGACATAGAAATCCATAGGTTTTAAGATTCTTACTAGTCAGGTATATTCTTAGGCGTTTAATATGGGGTGTTGATTCCACTTGGTTGAGAAAGGAGTAGCTCTTGTCTATTACATATTTGGCTTATGGAACGGTATCTCTGCTAATTTCAATCTCTGGTTTTATGCAGCACCCCAACTCACCTTTCCCCTTAAGCAAGCATAAGTTGGTTTTCTACATTTGAGACCCTGTTCTGTTTTGTAATTCTGTTCCTGTGTAGCCAAGTTTACATTCCGTGTAGTAGTGATATCTTATGATGTTTCTTTTTCTGTGTGACTTATCTCACTTAGAATCATCGTACCTGAATCCACTCATTATGCTGCTATGGGCCTGATGACATAGATTTCATTGCTGAGTGATATTGCATTGTACGTAAGTACCACAACTTCTTTATCCATTTTTCGCTTTCTGTGATATTGAACTTGTACCGTAAACGAGGTTCTTGTAAACAGAGCCGTCCCAAACTTTGGGGTGGCTGTGTCTTTTTGATTCTAATTTCCCTAAGCTATACGACCATAAGTGGAAGTGCCCTAGGCTCTGTTGCTTTGCTTTTTAGATGTTTCAGGAAAAACCATACACTTCTCCAGAGTGGCTGTTGGCAATTTACATCCCGCCCATCAGCATAACAAGGCTCCCAATTCTCCATGAGCTGTCCTGCCTTTCCGGATTTTACACTTTTTTCAGATGCCCCTTTTGACTGGGGGGCAGTGAGACTTCATTGTACTGCAGATTTCCTTTGCAAGCTTGCTTGGTTGGCCAAAAAGGGCGTATGCGTTTTTTCCTGAATATATTCAGGAAAAAACGCATACGCCCTTTTTGGCCAAGTGCATCATTGTGGACGTTCTGCCTCTTTTCCTATGCTTTACATGCAATTCCAGTCTACCTCCTGAAATCGGATTCCTGCAATTCTGCCCCGCTTTCAAGTCCTCTTGGCAGCCTTACTTCAATATATTTTTGGACGATAGCTGTCATTTTTAACTCTGCAGGTTTGTGAATTACAGTGCCCCTGAGCTCCTTTCTTCAACTCGCTTTCTTGTGAGCTGGCCGCAACACCGCAGGATTGCTTCAGGCCCTAGTGTGGTTCTGGCATGGCATGCTGAGCCTTTGGTTAATTCCTCTTCCTGGTGGGAAATGAGAGTTAAATTTGCCCGTCCAGACACCTCCAGCTAGTCTCTCATTGGTTCTCCCTATTCCTGTTCATTTTCCGCAGAAATTGCAAACTGGGCCAAACAGGAGGTTAAAGGCACTGACTCTCCAAGTGGGGAGAGTGTTAGTAAAGCGTCTGGAATGTTGCACCCGAGTACCAGGGGACGAAATCTGACACATTTGAACACGTTTCCCGATCACACGGTGGATCATACTCGGGGTTCCACATGCATGTTTTAGCTGAAGGAAGAATCCCTTAAACCTGGAGAGTTGAGACCCATGGAATGGCTACCATGCAATATGACTTCAAAGGTTCTGCATTGGCTCACCGAACCTCACCAATCCTATCACTGCTGCGCTTATGCCACTGTACACACGCTTGATTCTCTTTCGGAGACATAGAAATCCATAGATTTTAAGATTCTTACTAGTCAGGTATATTCTTAGACGTTTAATATGGGGTGTTGAGTCCTCTTCGTTGAGCAAGGAGTAGCTCTTGTCTATTACATATTTGGCTTATGGAACGGTATCTGTGCTAATTTCAATCTCTGGTTTTATGCAGCACCCCAACTCACCTTTCCCCTTAAGCAAGCATAAGTTGGTTTTCTACATTTGAGACCTTGTTCTGTTTTGTAATTCAGTGCCTGTGTAGCCAAGTTTACATTCCGTGTATTAGTGATATCTTATGATGTTTCTTTTTCTGTGTGACTTATCTCACTTAGAATCATCGTACCTGAATCCACTCATTATGCTGCTATGGGCCTGATGACATAGATTTCATTGCTGAGTGATATTGCATTGTACGTAAGTACCACAACTTCTTTATCCATTTTTCGCTTTCTGTGATATTGAACTTGTACCGTAAACGAGGTTCTTGTAAACAGAGCCGTCCCAAACTTTGGGGTGGCTGTGTCTTTTTGATTCTAATTTCCCTAAGCTATACGACCATAAGTGGAAGTGCCCTAGGCTCTGTTGCTTTGCTTTTTAGATGTTTCAGGAAACACCATACACTTCTCCAGAGTGGCTGTTGGCAATTTACATCCCGCCCATCAGCATAACAAGGCTCCCAATTCTCCATGAGCTGTCCTGCCTTTCTGGATTTTACACTTTTTTCAGATGGCCCTTTTGACTGGGGGGCAGTGAGACTTCATTGTACTGCAGATTTCCTTTGCAAGCTTGCTTGGTTGGCCAAAAAGGGCGTATGCGTTTTTTCCTGAATATATTCAGGAAAAAACGCATACGCCCTTTTTGGCCAAGTGCATCATTGTGGACGTTCTGCCTCTTTTCCTATGCTTTACATGCAATTCCAGTCTACCTCCTGAAATCGGATTCCTGCAATTCTGCCCCGCTTTCAAGTCCTCTTGGCAGCCTTACTTCAATATATTTTTGGACGATAGCTGTCATTTTTAACTCTGCAGGTTTGTGAATTACAGTGCCCCTGAGCTCCTTTCTTCAACTCGCTTTCTTGTGAGCTGGCCGCAACACCGCAGGATTGCTTCAGGCCCTAGTGTGGTTCTGGCATGGCATGCTGAGCCTTTGGTTAATTCCTCTTCCTGGTGGGAAATGAGAGTTAAATTTGCCCGTCCAGACACCTCCAGCTAGTCTCTCATTGGTTCTCCCTATTCCTGTTCATTTTCCGCAGAAATTGCAAACTGGGCCAAACAGGAGGTTAAAGGCACTGACTCTCCAAGTGGGGAGAGTTTTAGTAAAGCGTCTGGAATGTTGCACCCGAGTACCAGGGGACAAAAACTGAGACACATTTGAACACGTTTCCCGATCACACGGTGGATCATACTCTGGGTTCCACATGCATGTTTTAGCTGAAGGAAGAATCCCTTAAACCTGGAGAGTTGAGACCCATGGAATGGGTACCATTCAATATGACTTCAAAGGTTCTGCATTGGCTCACCGAACCTCACCAATCCTATCACTGCTGCGCTTATGCCACTGTACACACGCTTGATTCTCTTTCGGAGACATAGAAATCCATAGATTTTAAGATTCTTACTAGTCAGGTATATTCTTAGACGTTTAATATGGGGTGTTGAGTCCTCTTCGTTGAGCAAGGAGTAGCTCTTGTCTATTACATATTTGGCTTATGGAACGGTATCTGTGCTAATTTCAATCTCTGGTTTTATGCAGCACCCCAACTCACCTTTCCCCTTAAGCAAGCATAAGTTGGTTTTCTACATTTGAGACCTTGTTCTGTTTTGTAATTCAGTTCCTGTGTAGCCAAGTTTTCATTCCGTGTAGTAGTGATATCTTATGATGTTTCTTTTTCTGTGTGAATTATCTCACTTAGAATCATCGTACCTGAATCCACTCATTATGCTGCTATGGGCCTGATGACATAGATTTCATTGCTGAGTGATATTGCATTGTACGTAAGTACCACAACTTCTTTATCCATTTTTCGCTTTCTGTGATATTGAACTTGTACCGTAAACGAGGTTCTTGTAAACAGAGCCGTCCCAAACTTTGGGGTGGCTGTGTCTTTTTGATTTTAATTTCCCTAAGCTATACGACCATAAGTGGAAGTGCCCTAGGCTCTGTTGCTTTGTTTTTTAGATGTTTCAGGAAACACCATACACTTCTCCAGAGTGGCTGTTGGCAATTTACATCCCGCCCATCAGCATAACAAGGCTCCCAGTTCTCCATGGCCTGTCCTGCCTTTCTGGATTTTATACTTTTTTCAGATGGCCCTTTTGACCGGGGGGCTGTGAGACTTCATTGTAGTGCAGATTTCCTTTGCAAGCTTGCTTGGTTGGCCAAAAAGGGCGTATGCGTTTTTTCCTGAATATATTCAGGAAAAAACGCATACGCCCTTTTTGGCCAAGTGCATCATTGTGGACGTTCTGCCTCTTTTCCTATGCTTTACATGCAATTCCAGTCTACCTCCTGAAATCGGATTCCTGCAATCCTGCCCCGCTTTCAAGTCCTCTTGGCAGCCTTACTTCAATATATTTTTGGACGATAGCTGTCATTTTTAACTCTGCAGGTTTGTGAATTACAGTGCCCCTGAGCTCCTTTCTTCAACTCACTTTCTTGTGAGCTGGCCGCAACACCGCAAGATTGCTTCAGGCCCTAGTGTGGTTCCGGCATGGCACGCTGAGCCTTTGGTTAATTCCTCTTCCTGGTGGGAAATGAGAGTTAAATTTGCCCATCCAGACACCTCCAGCTAGTCTCTCATTGGTTCTCCCTATTCCTGTTCATTTTCCGCAGAAATTGCAAACTGGGCCAAACAGGAGGTTAAAGGCACTGACTCTCCAAGTGGGGAGAGTGTTAGTAAAGCATCTGGAATGTTGCACCCGAGTACCAGGGGACAAAAACTGAGACACATTTGAACACGTTTCCCGATCACACGGTGGATCATACTCTGGGTTCCACATGCATGTTTTAGCTGAAGGAAGAATCCCTTAAACCGGAAAGTTGAGACCCATGGAATGGCTACCATGCAATATGACTTCAAAGGGTCTGCATTTGCTCATCAAACCTCACCAATCCTATCACTGCTGCGTTTATGCCGCTGTACACATGCTTGATTCTCTTTTGGAGACATATAAATCCATAGGTTTTAAGATTATTACTAGTCAGGTATATTCTTAGGCGATTAATATGGGGTGTAGAGTCCACTTCGTTGAGCAAGGAGTAGCTCTTGTCTATTACATATTTGGCTTATGGAATGGTATCTGTGCTAATTTCAATCTCTGGTTTTATGCAGAACCCCAACTCACCTTTCCCCTTAAGCAAGCATAAGTTGGTTTTCTACATTTGAGACCGTGTTCTGTTTTGTAATTCAGTTTCTGTGTAGCCAAGTTTACATTCCGTGTAGTAGTGATATCTTATGATGTTTCTTTTTCTGTGTGACTTATCTCACTTAGAATCATCGTACCTGAATCCACTCATTATGCTGCTACGGGCCTGATGATATAGATTTCATTGCTGAGTGATATTGCATTGTACGTAAGTACCACAAATTCTTTATCCATTTTTCACCTTCTGTGATATTGAATTTGTACTGTAAATGAGGTTCTTGTAAACAGAGCCGTCCCAAACTTTGGGGTGGCTGTGTCTTTTTGATTTTAATTTCCCTAAGCTATAGGACCATAAGTGGAAGTGCCCTAGGCTCTGTTGCTTTGTTTTTTAGATGTTTCAGGAAACACCATACACTTCTCCAGAGTGGCTGTTGGCAATTTACATCCCGCCCATCAGCATAACAAGGCTCCCAATTCTCCATGAGCTGTCCTGCCTTTCTGGATTTTACACTTTTTTCAGATGGCCCTTTTGACTGGGGGGCAGTGAGACTTCATTGTAGTGCAGATTTCCTTTGCAAGCTTGCTTGGTTGGCCAAAAAGGGCGTATGCGTTTTTTCCTGAATATATTCAGGAAAAAACGCATACGCCCTTTTTGGCCAAGTGCATCATTGTGGACGTTCTGCCTCTTTTCCTATGCTTTACATGCAATTCCAGTCTACCTCCTGAAATCGGATTCCTGCAATTCTGCCCCGCTTTCGAGTCCTCTTGGCAGCCTTACTTCAATATATTTTTGGACGATAGCTGTCATTTTTAACTCTGCAGGTTTGTGAATTACAGTGCCCCTGAGCTCCTTTCTTCAACTCGCTTTCTTGTGAGCTGGCCGCAACACCGCAGGATTGCTTCAGGCCCTAGTGTGGTTCCGGCATGGCACGCTGAGCCTTTGGTTAATTCCTCTTCCTGGTGGGAAATGAGAGTTAAATTTGCCCGTCCAGACACCTCCAGGTAGTCTCTCATTGGTTCTCCCTATTCCTGTTCATTTTCCGCAGAAATTGCAAACTGGGTCAAACAGGAGGTTAAAGGCACTGACTCTCCATGTGGGGAGAGTTTTAGTAAAGCGTCTGGAATGTTGCACCCGAGTACCAGGGGACAAAAACTGAGACACATTTGAACACGTTTCCCGATCACACGGTGGATCATACTCTGGGTTCCACATGCATGTTTTAGCTGAAGGAAGAATCCCTTAAACCTGGAGAGTTGAGACCCATGGAATGGGTACCATTCAATATGACTTCAAAGGTTCTGCATTGGCTCACCGAACCTCACCAATCCTATCACTGCTGCGCTTATGCCACTGTACACACGCTTGATTCTCTTTCGGAGACATATAAATCCATAGATTTTAAGATTCTTACTAGTCAGGTATATTCTTAGACGTTTAATATGGGGTGTTGAGTCCTCTTCGTTGAGCAAGGAGTAGCTCTTGTCTATTACATATTTGGCTTATGGAATGGTATCTGTGCTAATTTCAATCTCTGGTTTTATGCAGCACCCCAACTCACCTTTCCCCTTAAGCAAGCATAAGTTGGTTTTCTACATTTGAGACCTTGTTCTGTTTTGTAATTCAGTTCCTGTGTAGCCAAGTTTACATTCCGTGTATTAGTGATATCTTATGATGTTTCTTTTTCTGTGTGACTTATCTCACTTAGAATCATCGTACCTGAATCCACTCATTATGCTGCTATGGGCCTGATGACATAGATTTCATTGCTGAGTGATATTGCATTGTACGTAAGTACCACAACTTCTTTATCCATTTTTCGCTTTCTGTGATATTGAACTTGTACCGAAAACGAGGTTCTTGTAAACAGAGCCGTCCCAAACTTTGGGGTGGCTGTGTCTTTTTGATTTTAATTTCCCTAAGCTATAGGACCATAAGTGGAAGTGCCCTAGGCTCTGTTGCTTTGTTTTTTAGATGTTTCAGGAAACACCATACACTTCTCCAGAGTGGCTGTTGGCAATTTACATCCTGCCCTTCAGCATAACAAGGCTCCCAATTCTCCATGAGCTGTCCTGCCTTTCTGGATTTTACACTTTTTTCAGATGGCCCTTTTGACTGGGGGGCAGTGAGACTTCATTGTAGTGCAGATTTCCTTTGCAAGCTTGCTTGGTTGGCCAAAAAGGGCGTATGCGTTTTTTCCTGAATATATTCAGGAAAAAACGCATACGCCCTTTTTGGCCAAGTGCATCATTGTGGACGTTCTGCCTCTTTTCCTATGCTTTACATGCAATTCCAGTCTACCTCCTGAAATCGGATTCCTGCAATTCTGCCCCGCTTTCGAGTCCTCTTGGCAGCCTTACTTCAATATATTTTTGGACGATAGCTGTCATTTATAACTCTGCAGGTTTGTGAATTACAGTGCCCCTGAGCTCCTTTCTTCAACTCGCTTTCTTGTGAGCTGGCCGCAACACCGCAGGATTGCTTCAGGCCCTAGTGTGGTTCCGGTATGGCACGCTGAGCCTTTGGTTAATTCCTCTTCCTGGTGGGAAATGAGAGTTAAATTTGCCCGTCCAGACACCTCCAGCTAGTCTCTCATTGGTTCTCCCTATTCCTGTTCATTTTCCACAGAAATTGCAAACTGGGCCAAACAGGAGGTTAAAGGCACTGACTCTCCAAGTGGGGAGAGTTTTAGTAAAGCGTCTGGAATGTTGCACCCGAGTACCAGGGGACAAAAACTGAGACACATTTGAACACGTTTCCCGATCACACGGTGGATCATACTCTGGGTTCCACATGCATGTTTTAGCTGAAGGAAGAATCCCTTAAACCTGGAGAGTTGAGACCCATGGAATGGGTACCATTCAATATGACTTCAAAGGTTCTGCATTGGCTCACCGAACCTCACCAATCCTATCACTGCTGCGCTTATGCCACTGTACACACGCTTGATTCTCTTTCAGAGACATAGAAATCCATAGATTTTAAGATTCTTACTAGTCAGGTATATTCTTAGACGTTTAATATGGGGTGTTGAGTCCTCTTCGTTGAGCAAGGAGTAGCTCTTGTCTATTACATATTTGGCTTATGGAACGGTATCTGTGCTAATTTCAATCTCTGGTTTTATGCAGCACCCCAACTCACCTTTCCCCTTAAGCAAGCATAAGTTGGTTTTCTACATTTGAGACCTTGTTCTGTTTTGTAATTCAGTTCCTGTGTAGCCAAGTTTACATTCCGTGTATTAGTGATATCTTATGATGTTTCTTTTTCTGTGTGACTTATCTCACTTAGAATCATCGTACCTGAATCCACTCATTATGCTGCTATGGGCCTGATGACATAGATTTCATTGCTGAGTGATATTGCATTGTACGTAAGTACCACAACTTCTTTATCCATTTTTCGCTTTCTGTGATATTGAACTTGTACCGTAAACGAGGTTCTTGTAAACAGAGCCGTCCCAAACTTTGGGGTGGCTGTGTCTTTTTGATTTTAATTTCCCTAAGCTATAGGACCATAAGTGGAAGTGCCCTAGGCTCTGTTGCTTTGTTTTTTAGATGTTTCAGGAAACACCATACACTTCTCCAGAGTGGCTGTTGGCAATTTACATCCTGCCCTTCAGCATAACAAGGCTCCCAATTCTCCATGAGCTGTCCTGCCTTTCTGGATTTTACACTTTTTTCAGATGGCCCTTTTGACTGGGGGGCAGTGAGACTTCATTGTAGTGCAGATTTCCTTTGCAAGCTTGCTTGGTTGGCCAAAAAGGGCGTATGCGTTTTTTCCTGAATATATTCAGGAAAAAACGCATACGCCCTTTTTGGCCAAGTGCATCATTGTGGACGTTCTGCCTCTTTTCCTATGCTTTACATGCAATTCCAGTCTACCTCCTGAAATCGGATTCCTGCAATTCTGCCCCGCTTTCGAGTCCTCTTGGCAGCCTTACTTCAATATATTTTTGGACGATAGCTGTCATTTATAACTCTGCAGGTTTGTGAATTACAGTGCCCCTGAGCTCCTTTCTTCAACTCGATTTCTTGTGAGCTGGCCGCAACACCGCAGGATTGCTTCAGGCCCTAGTGTGGTTCCGGTATGGCACGCTGAGCCTTTGGTTAATTCCTCTTCCTGGTGGGAAATGAGAGTTAAATTTGCCCGTCCAGACACCTCCAGCTAGTCTCTCATTGGTTCTCCCTATTCCTGTTCATTTTCCACAGAAATTGCAAACTGGGCCAAACAGGAGGTTAAAGGCACTGACTCTCCAAGTGGGGAGAGTTTTAGTAAAGCGTCTGGAATGTTGCACCCGAGTACCAGGGGACAAAAACTGAGACACATTTGAACACGTTTCCCGATCACACGGTGGATCATACTCTGGGTTCCACATGCATGTTTTAGCTGAAGGAAGAATCCCTTAAACCTGGAGAGTTGAGACCCATGGAATGGGTACCATTCAATATGACTTCAAAGGTTCTGCATTGGCTCACCGAACCTCACCAATCCTATCACTGCTGCGCTTATGCCACTGTACACACGCTTGATTCTCTTTCAGAGACATAGAAATCCATAGATTTTAAGATTCTTACTAGTCAGGTATATTCTTAGACGTTTAATATGGGGTGTTGAGTCCTCTTCGTTGAGCAAGGAGTAGCTCTTGTCTATTACATATTTGGCTTATGGAACGGTATCTGTGCTAATTTCAATCTCTGGTTTTATGCAGCACCCCAACTCACCTTTCCCCTTAAGCAAGCATAAGTTGGTTTTCTACATTTGAGACCTTGTTCTGTTTTGTAATTCAGTTCCTGTGTAGCCAAGTTTTCATTCCGTGTAGTAGTGATATCTTATGATGTTTCTTTTTCTGTGTGACTTATCTCACTTAGAATCATCGTACCTGAATCCACTCATTATGCTGCTATGGGCCTGATGACATAGATTTCATTGCTGAGTGATATTGCATTGTACGTAAGTACCACAACTTCTTTATCCATTTTTCGCTTTCTGTGATATTGAACTTGTACCGTAAACGAGGTTCTTGTAAACAGAGCCGTCCCAAACTTTGGGGTGGCTGTGTCTTTTTGATTTTAATTTCCCTAAGCTATACCACCATAAGTGGAAGTGCCCTAGGCTCTGTTGCTTTGTTTTTTAGATGTTTCAGGAAACACCATACACTTCTCCAGAGTGGCTGTTGGCAATTTACATCCCGCCCATCAGCATAACAAGGCTCCCAGTTCTCCATGGCCTGTCCTGCCTTTCTGGATTTTATACTTTTTTCAGATGGCCCTTTTGACCGGGGGGCAGTGAGACTTCATTGTAGTGCAGATTTCCTTTGCAAGCTTGCTTGGTTGGCCAAAAAGGGCGTATGCGTTTTTTCCTGAATATATTCAGGAAAAAACGCATACGCCCTTTTTGGCCAAGTGCATCATTGTGGACGTTCTGCCTCTTTTCCTATGCTTTACATGCAATTCCAGTCTACCTCCTGAAATCGGATTCCTGCAATCCTGCCCCGCTTTCAAGTCCTCTTGGCAGCCTTACTTCAATATATTTTTGGACGATAGCTGTCATTTTTAACTCTGCAGGTTTGTGAATTACAGTGCCCCTGAGCTCCTTTCTTCAACTCACTTTCTTGTGAGCTGGCCGCAACACCGCAGGATTGCTTCAGGCCCTAGTGTGGTTCCGGCATGGCACGCTGAGCCTTTGGTTAATTCCTCTTCCTGGTGGGAAATGAGAGTTAAATTTGCCCATCCAGACACCTCCAGCTAGTCTCTCATTGGTTCTCCCTATTCCTGTTCATTTTCCGCAGAAATTGCAAACTGGGCCAAACAGGAGGTTAAAGGCACTGACTCTCCAAGTGGGGAGAGTGTTAGTAAAGCATCTGGAATGTTGCACCCGAGTACCAGGGGACAAAAACTGAGACACATTTGAACACGTTTCCCGATCACACGGTGGATCATACTCTGGGTTCCACATGCATGTTTTAGCTGAAGGAAGAATCCCTTAAACCTGGAAAGTTGAGACCCATGGAATGGCTACCATGCAATATGACTTCAAAGGGTCTGCATTTGCTCATCAAACCTCACCAATCCTATCACTGCTGCGTTTATGCCGCTGTACACATGCTTGATTCTCTTTTGGAGACATATAAATCCATAGGTTTTAAGATAATTACTAGTCAGGTATATTCTTAGGCGATTAATATGGGGTGTAGAGTCCACTTCGTTGAGCAAGGAGTAGCTCTTGTCTATTACATATTTGGCTTATGGAATGGTATCTGTGCTAATTTCAATCTCTGGTTTTATGCAGAACCCCAACTCACCTTTCCCCTTAAGCAAGCATAAGTTGGTTTTCTACATTTGAGACCGTGTTCTGTTTTGTAATTCAGTTTCTGTGTAGCCAAGTTTACATTCCGTGTAGTAGTGATATCTTATGATGTTTCTTTTTCTGTGTGACTTATCTCACTTAGAATCATCGTACCTGAATCCACTCATTATGCTGCTACGGGCCTGATGATATAGATTTCATTGCTGAGTGATATTGCATTGTACGTAAGTACCACAAATTCTTTATCCATTTTTCACCTTCTGTGATATTGAATTTGTACTGTAAATGAGGTTCTTGTAAACAGAGCCGTCCCAAACTTTGGGGTGGCTGTGTCTTTTTGATTTTAATTTCCCTAAGCTATAGGACCATAAGTGGAAGTGCCCTAGGCTCTGTTGCTTTGTTTTTTAGATGTTTCAGGAAACACCATACACTTCTCCAGAGTGGCTGTTGGCAATTTACATCCCGCCCATCAGCATAACAAGGCTCCCAGTTCTCCATGGCCTGTCCTGCCTTTCTGGATTTTACACTTTTTTCAGATGGCCCTTTTGACTGGGGGGCAGTGAGACTTCATTGTAGTGCAGATTTCCTTTGCAAGCTTGCTTGGTTGGCCAAAAAGGGCGTATGCGTTTTTTCCTGAATATATTCAGGAAAAAACGCATACGCCCTTTTTGGCCAAGTGCATCATTGTGGACGTTCTGCCTCTTTTCCTATGCTTTACATGCAATTCCAGTCTACCTCCTGAAATCGGATTCCTGCAATTCTGCCCCGCTTTCGAGTCCTCTTGGCAGCCTTACTTCAATATATTTTTGGACGATAGCTGTCATTTATAACTCTGCAGGTTTGTGAATTACAGTGCCCCTGAGCTCCTTTCTTCAACTCGATTTCTTGTGAGCTGGCCGCAACACCGCAGGATTGCTTCAGGCCCTAGTGTGGTTCCGGTATGGCACGCTGAGCCTTTGGTTAATTCCTCTTCCTGGTGGGAAATGAGAGTTAAATTTGCCCGTCCAGACACCTCCAGCTAGTCTCTCATTGGTTCTCCCTATTCCTGTTCATTTTCCACAGAAATTGCAAACTGGGCCAAACAGGAGGTTAAAGGCACTGACTCTCCAAGTGGGGAGAGTTTTAGTAAAGCGTCTGGAATGTTGCACCCGAGTACCAGGGGACAAAAACTGAGACACATTTGAACACGTTTCCCGATCACACGGTGGATCATACTCTGGGTTCCACATGCATGTTTTAGCTGAAGGAAGAATCCCTTAAACCTGGAGAGTTGAGACCCATGGAATGGGTACCATTCAATATGACTTCAAAGGTTCTGCATTGGCTCACCGAACCTCACCAATCCTATCACTGCTGCGCTTATGCCACTGTACACACGCTTGATTCTCTTTCAGAGACATAGAAATCCATAGATTTTAAGATTCTTACTAGTCAGGTATATTCTTAGACGTTTAATATGGGGTGTTGAGTCCTCTTCGTTGAGCAAGGAGTAGCTCTTGTCTATTACATATTTGGCTTATGGAACGGTATCTGTGCTAATTTCAATCTCTGGTTTTATGCAGCACCCCAACTCACCTTTCCCCTTAAGCAAGCATAAGTTGGTTTTCTACATTTGAGACCGTGTTCTGTTTTGTAATTCAGTTCCTGTGTAGCCAAGTTTTCATTCCGTGTAGTAGTGATATCTTATGATGTTTCTTTTTCTGTGTGACTTATCTCACTTAGAATCATCGTACCTGAATCCACTCATTATGCTGCTATGGGCCTGATGACATAGATTTCATTGCTGAGTGATATTGCATTGTACGTAAGTACCACAACTTCTTTATCCATTTTTCGCTTTCTGTGATATTGAACTTGTACCGTAAACGAGGTTCTTGTAAACAGAGCCGTCCCAAACTTTGGGGTGGCTGTGTCTTTTTGATTTTAATTTCCCTAAGCTATACCACCATAAGTGGAAGTGCCCTAGGCTCTGTTGCTTTGTTTTTTAGATGTTTCAGGAAACACCATACACTTCTCCAGAGTGGCTGTTGGCAATTTACATCCCGCCCATCAGCATAACAAGGCTCCCAGTTCTCCATGGCCTGTCCTGCCTTTCTGGATTTTATACTTTTTTCAGATGGCCCTTTTGACCGGGGGGCAGTGAGACTTCATTGTAGTGCAGATTTCCTTTGCAAGCTTGCTTGGTTGGCCAAAAAGGGCGTATGCGTTTTTTCCTGAATATATTCAGGAAAAAACGCATACGCCCTTTTTGGCCAAGTGCATCATTGTGGACGTTCTGCCTCTTTTCCTATGCTTTACATGCAATTCCAGTCTACCTCCTGAAATCGGATTCCTGCAATCCTGCCCCGCTTTCAAGTCCTCTTGGCAGCCTTACTTCAATATATTTTTGGACGATAGCTGTCATTTTTAACTCTGCAGGTTTGTGAATTACAGTGCCCCTGAGCTCCTTTCTTCAACTCACTTTCTTGTGAGCTGGCCGCAACACCGCAGGATTGCTTCAGGCCCTAGTGTCGTTCCGGCATGGCACGCTGAGCCTTTGGTTAATTCCTCTTCCTGGTGGGAAATGAGAGTTAAATTTGCCCATCCAGACACCTCCAGCTAGTCTCTCATTGGTTCTCCCTATTCCTGTTCATTTTCCGCAGAAATTGCAAACTGGGCCAAACAGGAGGTTAAAGGCACTGACTCTCCAAGTGGGGAGAGTGTTAGTAAAGCATCTGGAATGTTGCACCCGAGTACCAGGGGACAAAAACTGAGACACATTTGAACACGTTTCCCGATCACACGGTGGATCATACTCTGGGTTCCACATGCATGTTTTAGCTGAAGGAAGAATCCCTTAAACCTGGAAAGTTGAGACCCATGGAATGGCTACCATGCAATATGACTTCAAAGGGTCTGCATTTGCTCATCAAACCTCACCAATCCTATCACTGCTGCGTTTATGCCGCTGTACACATGCTTGATTCTCTTTTGGAGACATATAAATCCATAGGTTTTAAGATAATTACTAGTCAGGTATATTCTTAGGCGATTAATATGGGGTGTAGAGTCCACTTCGTTGAGCAAGGAGTAGCTCTTGTCTATTACATATTTGGCTTATGGAATGGTATCTGTGCTAATTTCAATCTCTGGTTTTATGCAGAACCCCAACTCACCTTTCCCCTTAAGCAAGCATAAGTTGGTTTTCTACATTTGAGACCGTGTTCTGTTTTGTAATTCAGTTTCTGTGTAGCCAAGTTTACATTCCGTGTAGTAGTGATATCTTATGATGTTTCTTTTTCTGTGTGACTTATCTCACTTAGAATCATCGTACCTGAATCCACTCATTATGCTGCTACGGGCCTGATGATATAGATTTCATTGCTGAGTGATATTGCATTGTACGTAAGTACCACAAATTCTTTATCCATTTTTCACCTTCTGTGATATTGAATTTGTACTGTAAATGAGGTTCTTGTAAACAGAGCCGTCCCAAACTTTGGGGTGGCTGTGTCTTTTTGATTTTAATTTCCCTAAGCTATAGGACCATAAGTGGAAGTGCCCTAGGCTCTGTTGCTTTGTTTTTTAGATGTTTCAGGAAACACCATACACTTCTCCAGAGTGGCTGTTGGCAATTTACATCCCGCCCATCAGCATAACAAGGCTCCCAGTTCTCCATGGCCTGTCCTGCCTTTCTGGATTTTACACTTTTTTCAGATGGCCCTTTTGACCGGTTGGGCAGTGAGACTTCATGGTAGTGCAGATTTCCTTTGCAAGCTTGCTTGGTTGGCCAAAAAGGGCGTATGCGTTTTTTCCTGAATATATTCAGGAAAAAACGCATACGCCCTTTTTGGCCAAGTGCATCATTGTGGACGTTCTGCCTCTTTTCCTATGCTTTACATGCAATTCCAGTCTACCTCCTGAAATCGGTTTCCTGCAATTCTGCCCCGCTTTCAAGTCCTCTTGGCAGCCTTACTTCAATATATTTTTGGACGATAGCTGTCATTTTTAACTCTGCAGGTTTGTGAATTACAGTGCCCCTGAGCTCCTTTCTTCAACTCGCTTTCTTGTGAGCTGGCCGCAACACCGCAGCATTGCTTCAGGCCCTAGTGTGGTTCCGGAATGGCATGCTGAGCCTTTGGTTAATTCCTCTTCCTGGTGGGAAATGAGAGTTAAATTTGCCCGTCCAGACACCTCCAGCTAGTCTCTCATTGGTTCTCCCTATTCCTGTTCATTTTCCGCAGAAATTGCAAACTGGGTCAAACAGGAGGTTAAAGGCACTGACTCTCCAAGTGGGGAGAGTTTTAGTAAAGCGTCTGGAATGTTGCACCCGAGTACCAGGGGACAAAAACTGAGACACATTTGAACACGTTTCCCGATCACACGGTGGATCATACTCTGGGTTCCACATGCATGTTTTAGCTGAAGGAAGAATCCCTTAAACCTGGAGAGTTGAGACCCATGGAATGGGTACCATTCAATATGACTTCAAAGGTTCTGCATTGGCTCACCGAACCTCACCAATCCTATCACTGCTGCGCTTATGCCACTGTACACACGCTTGATTCTCTTTCGGAGACATATAAATCCATAGATTTTAAGATTCTTACTAGTCAGGTATATTCTTAGACGTTTAATATGGGGTGTTGAGTCCTCTTCGTTGAGCAAGGAGTAGCTCTTGTCTATTACATATTTGGCTTATGGAACGGTATCTGTGCTAATTTCAATCTCTGGTTTTATGCAGCACCCCAACTCACCTTTCCCCTTAAGCAAGCATAAGTTGGTTTTCTACATTTGAGACCTTGTTCTGTTTTGTAATTCAGTTCCTGTGTAGCCAAGTTTACATTCCGTGTATTAGTGATATCTTATGATGTTTCTTTTTCTGTGTGACTTATCTCACTTAGAATCATCGTACCTGAATCCACTCATTATGCTGCTATGGGCCTGATGACATAGATTTCATTGCTGAGTGATATTGCATTGTACGTAAGTACCACAACTTCTTTATCCATTTTTCGCTTTCTGTGATATTGAACTTGTACCGTAAACGAGGTTCTTGTAAACAGAGCCGTCCCAAACTTTGGGGTGGCTGTGTCTTTTTGATTTTAATTTCCCTAAGCTATAGGACCATAAGTGGAAGTGCTCTAGGCTCTGTTGCTTTGTTTTGTAGATGTTTCAGGAAACACCATACACTTCTCCAGAGTGGCTGTTGGCAATTTACATCCCGCCCATCAGCATAACAAGGCTCCCAATTCTCCATGAGCTGTCCTGCCTTTCTGGATTTTACACTTTTTTCAGATGGCCCTTTTGACTGGGGGGCAGTGAGACTTCATTGTAGTGCAGATTTCCTTTGCAAGCTTGCTTGGTTGGCCAAAAAGGGCGTATGCGTTTTTTCCTGAATATATTCAGGAAAAAACGCATACGCCCTTTTTGGCCAAGTGCATCATTGTGGACGTTCTGCCTCTTTTCCTATGCTTTACATGCAATTCCAGTCTACCTCCTGAAATCGGATTCCTGCAATTCTGCCCCGCTTTCGAGTCCTCTTGGCAGCCTTACTTCAATATATTTTTGGACGATAGCTGTCATTTATAACTCTGCAGGTTTGTGAATTACAGTGCCCCTGAGCTCCTTTCTTCAACTCGCTTTCTTGTGAGCTGGCCGCAACACCGCAGGATTGCTTCAGGCCCTAGTGTGGTTCCGGCATGGCACGCTGAGCCTTTGGTTAATTCCTCTTCCTGGTGGGAAATGAGAGTTAAATTTGCCCGTCCAGACACCTCCAGGTAGTCTCTCATTGGTTCTCCCTATTCCTGTTCATTTTCCGCAGAAATTGCAAACTGGGTCAAACAGGAGGTTAAAGGCACTGACTCTCCAAGTGGGGAGAGTTTTAGTAAAGCGTCTGGAATGTTGCACCCGAGTACCAGGGGACAAAAACTGAGACACATTTGAACACGTTTCCCGATCACACGGTGGATCATACTCTGGGTTCCACATGCATGTTTTAGCTGAAGGAAGAATCCCTTAAACCTGGAGAGTTGAGACCCATGGAATGGGTACCATTCAATATGACTTCAAAGGTTCTGCATTGGCTCACCGAACCTCACCAATCCTATCACTGCTGCGCTTATGCCACTGTACACACGCTTGATTCTCTTTCGGAGACATATAAATCCATAGATTTTAAGATACTTACTAGTCAGGTATATTCTTAGACGTTTAATATGGGGTGTTGAGTCCTCTTCGTTGAGCAAGGAGTAGCTCTTGTCTATTACATATTTGGCTTATGGAACGGTATCTGTGCTAATTTCAATCTCTGGTTTTATGCAGCACCCCAACTCACCTTTCCCCTTAAGCAAGCATAAGTTGGTTTTCTACATTTGAGACCTTGTTCTGTTTTGTAATTCAGTTCCTGTGTAGCCAAGTTTACATTCCGTGTATTAGTGATATCTTATGATGTTTCTTTTTCTGTGTGACTTATCTCACTTAGAATCATCGTACCTGAATCCACTCATTATGCTGCTATGGGCCTGATGACATAGATTTCATTGCTGAGTGATATTGCATTGTACGTAAGTACCACAACTTCTTTATCCATTTTTCGCTTTCTGTGATATTGAACTTGTACCGTAAACGAGGTTCTTGTAAACAGAGCCGTCCCAAACTTTGGGGTGGCTGTGTCTTTTTGATTTTAATTTCCCTAAGCTATAGGACCATAAGTGGAAGTGCCCTAGGCTCTGTTGCTTTGTTTTTTAGATGTTTCAGGAAACACCATACACTTCTCCAGAGTGGCTGTTGGCAATTTACATCCCGCCCATCAGCATAACAAGGCTCCCAATTCTCCATGAGCTGTCCTGCCTTTCTGGATTTTACACTTTTTTCAGATGGCCCTTTTGACTGGGGGGCAGTGAGACTTCATTGTAGTGCAGATTTCCTTTGCAAGCTTGCTTGGTTGGCCAAAAAGGGCGTATGCGTTTTTTCCTGAATATATTCAGGAAAAAACGCATACGCCCTTTTTGGCCAAGTGCATCATTGTGGACGTTCTGCCTCTTTTCCTATGCTTTACATGCAATTCCAGTCTACCTCCTGAAATCGGATTCCTGCAATTCTGCCCCGCTTTCGAGTCCTCTTGGCAGCCTTACTTCAATATATTTTTGGACGATAGCTGTCATTTATAACTCTGCAGGTTTGTGAATTACAGTGCCCCTGAGCTCCTTTCTTCAACTCGCTTTCTTGTGAGCTGGCCGCAACACCGCAGGATTGCTTCAGGCCCTAGTGTGGTTCCGGTATGGCACGCTGAGCCTTTGGTTAATTCCTCTTCCTGGTGGGAAATGAGAGTTAAATTTGCCCGTCCAGACACCTCCAGCTAGTCTCTCATTGGTTCTCCCTATTCCTGTTCATTTTCCACAGAAATTGCAAACTGGGCCAAACAGGAGGTTAAAGGCACTGACTCTCCAAGTGGGGAGAGTTTTAGTAAAGCGTCTGGAATGTTGCACCCGAGTACCAGGGGACAAAAACTGAGACACATTTGAACACGTTTCCCGATCACACGGTGGATCATACTCTGGGTTCCACATGCATGTTTTAGCTGAAGGAAGAATCCCTTAAACCTGGAGAGTTGAGACCCATGGAATGGGTACCATGCAATATGACTTCAAAGGTTCTGCATTGGCTCACCGAACCTCACCAATCCTATCACTGCTGCGCTTATGCCACTGTACACACTCTTGATTCTCTTTCGGAGACATATAAATCCATAGATTTTAAGATTCTTCCTAGTCAGGTATATTCTTAGACGTTTAATATGGGGTGTTGAGTCCTCTTCGTTGAGCAAGGAGTAGCTCTTGTCTATTACATATTTGGATTATGGAACGGTATCTGTGCTAATTTCAATCTCTGGTTTTATGCAGCACCCCAACTCACCTTTCCCCTTAAGCAAGCATAAGTTGGTTTTCTACATTTGAGACCCTGTTCTGTTTTGTAATTCAGTTCCTGTGTAGCCAAGGTAACATTCCATGTAGTAGTGATATCTTATGATGTTTCTTTTTCTGTGTGACTTATTTCACTTAGAATCATCGTACCTGAATCCACTCATTATGCTGCTACGGGCCTGATGATATACATTTCATTGCTGAGTGATATTGCATTGTACGTAAGTACCACAAATTCTTTATCCATTCTTGGCTTTCTGTGATATTGAACTTGTACCGTAAACGAGGTTCTTGTAAACAGAGCCGTCCCAAACTTTATGGTGGCTGTGTCTTTTTGATTTTAATTTCCCTAAGCTATACGACCATAAGTGGAAGTGCCCTAGGCTCTGTTGCTTTGTTTTGTAGATGTTTCAGGAAACACCATACACTTCTCCAGAGAGGCTATTGGCAATTTACATCCCGCCCATCAGCATAACAAGGCTCCCAGTTCTCCATGGCCTGTCCTGCCTTTCTGGATTTTATACTTTTTTCAGATGGCCCTTTTGACCGGGGGGCAGTGAGACTTCATTGTAGTGCAGATTTCCTTTGCAAGCTTGCTTGGTTGGCCCAAAAGGGCGTATGTGTTTTTTCCTGAATATATTCAGGAAAAAACGCATACGCCCTTTTTGGCCAAGTGCATCATTGTGGACGTTCTGCCTCTTTTCCTATGCTTTACATGCAATTCCAGTCTACCTCCTGAAATCGGTTTCCTGCAATTCTGCCCCGCTTTCAAGTCCTCTTGGCAGCCTTACTTCAATATATTTTTGGACGATAGCTGTCATTTATAACTCTGCAGGTTTGTGAATTACAGTGCCCCTGAGCTCCTTTCTTCAACTCGCTTTCTTGTGAGCTGGCCGCAACACCGCAGGATTGCTTCAGGCCCTAGTGTGGTTCCGGCATGGCACGCTGAGCCTTTGGTTAATTCCTCTTCCTGGTGGGAAATGAGAGTTAAATTTGCCCGTCCAGACACCTCCAGCTAGTCTCTCATTGGTTCTCCCTATTCCTGTTCTTTTTCCGCAGAAATTGCAAACTGGGCCAAACAGGAGGTTAAAGGCACTGACTCTGCAAGTGGGGAGAGTGTTAGTAAAGCGACTGGAATGTTGCACCCGAGTACCAGGGGACGAAAACTGAGACACATTTGAACACGTTTCCCGATCACACGGTGGATCATACTCTGGGTTCCACATGCATGTTTTAGCTGAAGGAAGAATCCCTTAAACCTGGAGAGTTGAGACCCATGGAATGGGTACCATGCAATATGACCTCAAAGGGTCTGCATTTGCTCACCGAACCTCACCAATCTTATCACTGCTGCATTTATGCCGCTGTACACACGCTTGATTCTCTTTCGGAGACATATAAATCCATAGGTGTTAAGATTCTTACTAGTCAGGTATATTCTTAGGCATTTAATATGGGGTGTTGAGTCCACTTCGTTGAGCAAGGAGTAGCTCTTGTCTATTACCTATTTGGCTTATGGAATGGTATCTGTGCTAATTTCAATCTCTGGTTTTATGCAGCACCCCAACTCACCTTTCCCCTTAAGCAAGCATAAGTTGGTTTTCTACATTTGAGATCCTGTTCTGTTTTGTAATTCAGTTCCTGTGTAGCCAAGTTTACATTCCGTGTATTAGTGATATCTTATGATGTTTCTCTTTCTGTGTGACTTATTTCACTTAGAATCATCGTACCTGAATCCACTCATTATGCTGCTACGGGCCTGATGATATACATTTCATTGCTGAGTGATATTGCATTGTACGTAAGTACCACAAATTCTTTATCCATTCTTGGCTTTCTGTGATATTGAACTTGTACCGTAAACGAGGTTCTTGTAAACAGAGCCGTCCCAAACTTTATGGTGGCTGTGTCTTTTTGATTTTAATTTCCCTAAGCTATACGACCATAAGTGGAAGTGCCCTAGGCTCTGTTGCTTTGTTTTGTAGATGTTTCAGGAAACACCATACACTTCTCCAGAGAGGCTATTGGCAATTTACATCCCGCCCATCAGCATAACAAGGCTCCCAGTTCTCCATGGCCTGTCCTGCCTTTCTGGATTTTATACTTTTTTCAGATGGCCCTTTTGACCGGGGGGCAGTGAGACTTCATTGTAGTGCAGATTTCCTTTGCAAGCTTGCTTGGTTGGCCCAAAAGGGCGTATGTGTTTTTTCCTGAATATATTCAGGAAAAAACGCATACGCCCATTTTGGCCAAGTGCATCATTGTGGACGTTCTGCCTCTTTTCCTATGCTTTACATGCAATTCCAGTCTACCTCCTGAAATCGGTTTCCTGCAATTCTGCCCCGCTTTCAAGTCCTCTTGGCAGCCTTACTTCAATATATTTTTGGACGATAGCTGTCATTTATAACTCTGCAGGTTTGTGAATTACAGTGCCCCTGAGCTCCTTTCTTCAACTCGCTTTCTTGTGAGCTGGCCGCAACACCGCAGCATGGCTTCAGGCCCTAGTGTGGTTCCGGCATGGCACGCTGAGCCTTTGGTTAATTCCTCTTCCTGGTGGGAAATGAGAGTTAAATTTGCCCGTCCAGACACCTCCAGCTAGTCTCTCATTGGTTCTCCCTATTCCTGTTCTTTTTCCGCAGAAATTGCAAACTGGGCCAAACAGGAGGTTAAAGGCACTGACTCTCCAAGTGGGGAGAGTGTTAGTAAAGCGACTGGAATGTTGCACCCGAGTACCAGGGGACGAAAACTGAGACACATTTGAACACGTTTCCCGATCACACGGTGGATCATACTCTGGGTTCCACATGCATGTTTTAGCTGAAGGAAGAATCCCTTAAACCTGGAGAGTTGAGACCCATGGAATGGGTACCATGCAATATGACCTCAAAGGGTCTGCATTTGCTCACCGAACCTCACCAATCTTATCACTGCTGCATTTATGCCGCTGTACACACGCTTGATTCTCTTTCGGAGACATATAAATCCATAGGTGTTAAGATTCTTACTAGTCAGGTATATTCTTAGGCATTTAATATGGGGTGTTGAGTCCACTTCGTTGAGCAAGGAGTAGCTCTTGTCTATTACCTATTTGGCTTATGGAATGGTATCTGTGCTAATTTCAATCTCTGGTTTTATGCAGCACCCCAACTCACCTTTCCCCTTAAGCAAGCATAAGTTGGTTTTCTACATTTGAGATCCTGTTCTGTTTTGTAATTCAGTTCCTGTGTAGCCAAGTTTACATTCCGTGTATTAGTGATATCTTATGATGTTTCTCTTTCTGTGTGACTTATTTCACTTAGAATCATCGTACCTGAATCCACTCATTATGCTGCTACGGGCCTGATGATATAGATTTCATTCCTGAGTGATATTGCATTGTACGTAAGTACCACAACTTCTTTATCCATTTTTCACTTTCTGCTATATTGAACTTGTACCATAAACGAGATTCTTGTAAACAGAGCCGGCCCAAACTTTGGGGTGGCTGTGTCTTTTTGATTTTAATTTCCCTAAGCTATAGGACCATAAGTGGAAGTGCTCTAGGCTCTGTTGCTTTGTTTTGTAGATGTTTCAGGAAACACCATACACTTCTCCAGAGTGGCTGTTGGCAATTTACATCCCGCCCATCAGCATAACAAGGCTCCCAGTTCTCCATGGCCTGTCCTGCCTTTCTGGATGTTATACTTTTTTCAGATGGCCCTTTTGACCGGGGGGCAGTGAGACTTCATTGTAGTGCAGATTTTCTTTGCAAGCTTGCTTGGTTGGCCAAAAAGGGCGTATGCGTTTTTTCCTGAATATATTCAGGAAAAAACGCATACGCCCTTTTTGGCCAAGTGCATCATTGTGGACGTTCTGCCTCTTTTCCTATGCTTTACATGCAATTCCAGTCTACCTCCTGAAATCGGTTTCCTGCAATTCTGCCCCGCTTTCACGTCCTCTTGGCAGCCTTACTTAAATATATTTTTGGACGATAGCTGTCATTTTTAACTCTGCAGGTTTGTGAATTACAGTGCCCCTGAGCTCCTTTCTTCAACTCGCTTTTTTGTGAGCTGGCCGCAACACCGCAGCATTGCTTCAGGCCCTAGTGTGGTTCCGGCATGGCACGCTGAGCCTTTGGTTAATTCCTCTTCCTGGTGGGAAATGAGAGTTAAATTTGCCCATCCAGACACCTCCAGCTAGTCTCTCATTGGTTCTCCCTATTTCTGTTCATTTTCCGCAGAAATTGCAAACTGGGCCAAACAGGAGGTTAAAGGCACTGTCTCTCCAAGTGGGGAGAGTGTTAGTAAAGCGTCTGGAATGTTGCACCCGAGTACCAGGGGACAAAAACTGAGACACATTTGAACACGTTTCCCGATCACACGGTTGATCATACTCTGGGTTCCACATGCATGTTTTAGCTGAAGGAAGAATCCCTTAAACCTGGAGAGTTGAGACCCATGGAATGGGTACCATGCAATATGACTTCAAAGGGTCTGCATTTGCTCACCGAACCTCACCAATCCTATCACTGCTGCATTTATGCCGCTGTACACACGCTTGATTCTCTTTCGGAGACATATAAATCCATAGGTGTTAAGATTCTTACTAGTCAGGTATATTCTTAGGCATTTAATATGGGGTGTTGACTCCACTTCGTTGAGCAAGGAGTAGCTCTTGTCTATTACCTATTTGGCTTATGGAATGGTATCTGTGCTAATTTCAATCTCTGGTTTTATGCAACACCCCAACTCACCTTTCCCCTTAAGCAAGCATAAGTTGGTTTTCTACATTTGAGATCCTGTTCTGTTTTGTAATTCAGTTCCTGTGTAGCCAAGTTTACATTCCGTGTATTAGTGATATCTTATGATGTTTCTTTTTCTGTGTGACTTATTTCACTTAGAATCATCGTACCTGAATCCACTCATTATGCTGCTACGGGCCTGATGACATAGATTTCATTCCTGAGTGATATTGCATTGTACGTAAGTACCACAAAATCTTTGTCCATTTTTCACTTTCTGTGATATTGAACTTGTACCGTAAACGAGGTTCTTGTAAACAGAGCTGTCCCAAACTTTGGGGTGGCTGTGTCTTTTTGATTTTAATTTCCCTAAGCTATAGGACCATAAGTGGAAGTGCCCTAGGCTCTGTTGCTTTGTTTTTTAGATGTTTCAGGAAACACCATACACTTCTCCAGAGTGGCTGTTGGCAATTTACATCCCGCCCATCAGCATAACAAGGCTCCCAGTTCTCCATGGCCTGTCCTGCCTTTCTGGATTTTACACTTTTTTCAGATGGCCCTATTGACCGGGAGGCAGTGAGACTTCATTGTAGTGCAGATTTCCTTTGCAAGCTTGCTTGGTTGGCCAAAAAGGGCGTATGCGTTTTTTCCTGAATATATTCAGGAAAAAACGCATACGCCCTTTTTGGCCAAGTGCATCATTGTGGACGTTCTGCCTCTTTTCCTATGCTTTACATGCAATTCCAGTCTACCTCCTGAAATCGGTTTCCTACAATTCTGCCCCGCTTTCAAGTCCTCTTGGTACCCTTACTTCAATATATTTTTGGACGATAGCTGTCATTTTTAACTCTGCAGGTTTGTGAAATACAGTGCCCCTGAGCTCCTTTCTTCAACTCGCTTTCTTGTGAGCTGGCCGCAACACCGCAGGATTGCTTCAGGACATAGGGTGGTTCCGGAATGGCACGCTGAGCCTTTGTTTAATTCCTCTTCCTGGTGGGAAATGAGAGTTAAATTTGCCCGTCCAGACACCTCCAGCTAGTCTCTCATTGGTTCTCCCTATTCCTGTTAATCTTCCGCAGAAATTGCGAACTGGGCCAAACAGGAGGTTAAAGGCACTGACTCTCCAAGTGGGGAGAGTGTTAGTAAAGCATCTGGAATGTTGCACCCGAGTACCAGCGGACGAAAACTAACACATTTGAACACGTTTTCCGATCACACGGTGGATCATACTCTGGGTTCCACATGCATGTTTTAGCTGAAGGAAGAATCCCTTAAACCTGGAAAGTTGAGACCCAAGGAATAGGTACCACGCAATATGACTTCAAAGGGTCTGCATTTGCTCACCGAACGTCACCAATCCTATCACTGCTGCGCTTATGCCGCTGTACACACGCTTGATTCTCTTTCGGAGACAAATAAGTCCATAGGTTTTAAGATTCTTACTAGTCAGGTATATTCTTAGGCGTTTAATATGTGGTGTTGTGTCCTCTTCGTTGAGCAAGGAGTAGATCTTGTCTATTACATATTTGGCTTGTGGAACGGTATCTGTGCTAATTTCAATCTCTGGTTTTATGCAGCACCCCAACTCACCTTTCCCCTTAAGCAAGCATAAGTTGGTTTTCTACATTTGACACCCTGTTCTGTTTTGTAATTCAGTTCCTGTGTAGCCAAGTTTACATTCCGTGTAGTAGTGATATCTTATGATGTTTCTTTTTCTGTGTGACTTATCTCACTTAGAATCATCGTACCTGAATCCACTCATTATGCTGTTACGGGCCTGATGACATACATTTCATTGCTGAGTGATATTGCATTGTACGTAAGTACCACAACTTCTTTATCCATTTTTCGCTTTCTGTGATATAGAACTTGTACCGTAAACGAGGTTCTTGTAAACAGAGCTGTCCCAAACTTTGGGGTGACTGTGTCTTTTTGATTTTAATTTCCCTAAGCTATAGGACCATAAGTGGAAATGTCCTAGGCTCTGTTGCTTTGTTTTTTAGATGTTTCAGGAAACACCATACACTTCTCCAGAGTGGCTGTTGGCAATTTACATCCCGCCCATCAGCATAACAAGGCTCCCAGTTCTCCATGGCCTGTCCTGCCTTTCTGGATGTTACACTTTTTTCAGATGGCCCTTTTGACCGGGGGGCAGTGAGACTTCATTGTAGTGCAGATTTCCTTTGCAAGCTTGCTTGGTTGGCCCAAAAGGGCGTATGCGTTTTTTCCTGAATATATTCAGGAAAAAACGCATACGCCCTTTTTGGCCAAGTGCATCATTGTGGACGTTCTGCCTCTTTTCCTATGCTTTACATGCAATTCCAGTCTACCTCCTGAAACCGGTTTCCTGCAATTCTGCCCCGCTTTCAAGTCCTCTTGGCAGCCTTACTTCAATATATTTTTGGACGATAGCTGTCATTTATAACTCTGCAGGTTTGTGAATTACAGTGCCCCTGAGCTCCTTTCTTCAACTCGCTTTCTTGTGAGCTGGCCGCAACACCGCAGGATTGCTTCAGGACATAGGGTGGTTCCGGAATGGCACGCTGAGCCTTTGGTTAATTCCTGTTCCTGGTGGGAAATGAGAGTTAAATTTGCCTGTCCAGACACCTCCAGCTAGTCTCTCATTGGTTCTCCCTATTCCTGTTCATTTTCCGCAGAAATTGCAAACTGGGCCAAACAGGAGGTTAAAGGCACTGACTCTCCAAGTGGGGAGAGTGTTAGTAAAGCGTCTGGAATGTTGCACCCGAGTACCAGGGGACGAAACCTGAGACACATTTGAACACGTTTCCCGATCACACGGTGGATCATACTCTGGGTTCCACATGCATGTTTTAGCTGAAGGAAGAATCCCTTAAACCTGGAGAGTTGAGACCCATGGAATGGGTACCATGCAATATGACTTCAAAGGGTCTGCATTTGCTCACCGAACCTCACCAATCCTATCACTGCTGCGTTTATGCCGCTGTACACACGCTTGATTCTCTTTCGGAGACATAGAAATCCATAGGTTTTAAGATTCTTACTAGTCAGGTATATTCTTAGGCGTTTAATATGGGGTGTTGATTCCACTTGGTTGAGAAAGGAGTAGCTCTTGTCTATTACATATTTGGCTTATGGAACGGTATCTCTGCTAATTTCAATCTCTGGTTTTATGCAGCACCCCAACTCACCTTTCCCCTTAAGCAAGCATAAGTTGGTTTTCTACATTTGACACCCTGTTCTGTTTTGTAATTCAGTTCCTGTGTAGCCAAGTTTACATTCCGTGTAGTAGTGATATCTTATGATGTTTCTTTTTCTGTGTGACTTATCTCACTTAGAATCATCGTACCTGAATCCACTCATTATGCTGTTACGGGCCTGATGACATACATTTCATTGCTGAGTGATATTGCATTGTACGTAAGTACCACAACTTCTTTATCCATTTTTCGCTTTCTGTGATATAGAACTTGTACCGTAAACGAGGTTCTTGTAAACAGAGCTGTCCCAAACTTTGGGGTGACTGTGTCTTTTTGATTTTAATTTCCCTAAGCTATAGGACCATAAGTGGAAATGTCCTAGGCTCTGTTGCTTTGTTTTTTAGATGTTTCAGGAAACACCATACACTTCTCCAGAGTGGCTGTTGGCAATTTACATCCCGCCCATCAGCATAACAAGGCTCCCAGTTCTCCATGGCCTGTCCTGCCTTTCTGGATGTTACACTTTTTTCAGATGGCCCTTTTGACCGGGGGGCAGTGAGACTTCATTGTAGTGCAGATTTCCTTTGCAAGCTTGCTTGGTTGGCCCAAAAGGGCGTATGCGTTTTTTCCTGAATATATTCAGGAAAAAACGCATACGCCCTTTTTGGCCAAGTGCATCATTGTGGACGTTCTGCCTCTTTTCCTATGCTTTACATGCAATTCCAGTCTACCTCCTGAAACCGGTTTCCTGCAATTCTGCCCCGCTTTCAAGTCCTCTTGGCAGCCTTACTTCAATATATTTTTGGACGATAGCTGTCATTTATAACTCTGCAGGTTTGTGAATTACAGTGCCCCTGAGCTCCTTTCTTCAACTCGCTTTCTTGTGAGCTGGCCGCAACACCGCAGGATTGCTTCAGGACATAGGGTGGTTCCGGAATGGCACGCTGAGCCTTTGGTTAATTCCTGTTCCTGGTGGGAAATGAGAGTTAAATTTGCCTGTCCAGACACCTCCAGCTAGTCTCTCATTGGTTCTCCCTATTCCTGTTCATTTTCCGCAGAAATTGCAAACTGGGCCAAACAGGAGGTTAAAGGCACTGACTCTCCAAGTGGGGAGAGTGTTAGTAAAGCGTCTGGAATGTTGCACCCGAGTACCAGGGGACGAAACCTGAGACACATTTGAACACGTTTCCCGATCACACGGTGGATCATACTCTGGGTTCCACATGCATGTTTTAGCTGAAGGAAGAATCCCTTAAACCTGGAGAGTTGAGACCCATGGAATGGGTACCATGCAATATGACTTCAAAGGGTCTGCATTTGCTCACCGAACCTCACCAATCCTATCACTGCTGCGTTTATGCCGCTGTACACACGCTTGATTCTCTTTCGGAGACATAGAAATCCATAGGTTTTAAGATTCTTACTAGTCAGGTATATTCTTAGGCGTTTAATATGGGGTGTTGATTCCACTTGGTTGAGAAAGGAGTAGCTCTTGTCTATTACATATTTGGCTTATGGAACGGTATCTCTGCTAATTTCAATCTCTGGTTTTATGCAGCACCCCAACTCACCTTTCCCCTTAAGCAAGCATAAGTTGGTTTTCTACATTTGAGACCGTGTTCTGTTTTG
This sequence comes from Pseudorca crassidens, assembly GCF_039906515.1. Lineage (NCBI taxonomy): Eukaryota > Metazoa > Chordata > Mammalia > Artiodactyla > Delphinidae > Pseudorca > Pseudorca crassidens. The sequence goes on from NC_090296.1 coordinate 164,630,031, forward strand.
TAATTCTGTTCCTGTGTAGCCAAGTTTACATTCCGTGTAGTAGTGATATCTTATGATGTTTCTTTTTCTGTGTGACTTATCTCACTTAGAATCATCGTACCTGAATCCACTCATTATGCTGCTATGGGCCTGATGACATAGATTTCATTGCTGAGTGATATTGCATTGTACGTAAGTACCACAACTTCTTTATCCATTTTTCGCTTTCTGTGATATTGAACTCGAACTGTAAACGAGGTTCTTGTAAACAGAGCCGTCCCAAACTTTGGGGTGGCTGTGTCTTTTTGATTTTAATTTCCCTAAGCTATAGGACCATAAGTGGAAGTGCCCTAGGCTCTGTTGCTTTGTTTTGTAGATGTTTCAGGAAACACCATACACTTCTCCAGAGTGGCTGTTGGCAATTTGCATCCCGCCCATCAGCATAACAAGGCTCCCAGTTCTCCATGGCCTGTCCTGCCTTTCTGGATTTTATACTTTTTTCAGATGGCCCTTTTGACCGGGGGGCAGTGAGACTTCATTGTAGTGCAGATTTCCTTTGCAAACTTGCTTGGTTGGCCCAAAAGGGCGTATGCGTTTTTTCCTGAATATATTCAGGAAAAAACGCAGTGCCCTTTTTGGCCAAGTGCATCATTGTGGACGTTCTGCCTCTTTTCCTATGCTTTACATGCAATTCCAGTCTACCTCCTGAAATCGGTTTTCTGCAATTCTGCCCCGCTTTCAAGTCCTCTTGGCAGCCTTACTTCAATATATTTTTGGACGATAGCTGTCATTTATAACTCTGCAGTTTTGTGAATTACAGAGCCTCTGAGCTCCTTTCTTCAACTCGCTTTCTTGTGAGCTGGCTGCAAGACCGCAGCATTGCTTCAGGCCCTAGTGTGGTTCCGGCATGGCACGCTGAGCCTTTGGTTAATTCCTCTTCCTGGTGGGAAATGAGAGTTAAATTTGTCCGTCCAGACACCTCCAGCTAGTCTCTCATTGGTTCTCCCTATTCCTGTTCATTTTCCGCAGAAATTGCAAACTGGGCCAAACAGGAGGTTAAAGGCACTGACTCTCCAAGTGGGGAGAGTGTTAGTAAAGCGTCTGGAATGTTGCACCCGAGTACCAGGGGACGAAACCTGAGACACATTTGAACACTTTTCCCAATCACACGGTGGATCATACTCTGGGTTCCACATGCATGTTTTAGCTGAAGGAAGAATCCCTTAAACCTGGAGAGTTGAGACCCATGGAATGGGTACCATGCAATATAAATTCAAAGGTTCTGCATTGGCTCACCGAACCTCACCAATCTTATCACTGCTGCGCTTTTGCCACTGTACACACGCTTGATTCTCTTTCGGAGACATATAAATCCATAGATTTTAAGATTCTTACTAGTCAGGTATATTCTTAGACGTTTAATATGGGGTATTCAGTCCTCTTCGTTGAGCAAAGACTAGCTCTTGTCTATTACATATTTGGCTTATGGAACGGTATCTGTGCTAATTTCAATCTCTGGTTTTATGCAGCACCCCAACTCACCTTTCCCCTTAAGCAAGCATAAGTTGGTTTTCTACATTTGAGATCCTGTTCTGTTTTGTAATTCAGTTTCTGTGTAGGCAAGTTTACATTCCTTGTAGTAGTGATATCTTATGATGTTTCTTTTTCTGTGTGACTTATTTCACTTAGAATCATCGTACCTGAATCCACTCATTATGCTGCTACGGGCCTGATGATATAGATTTCATTGCTGAGTGATATTGCATTGTACGTAAGTACCACAACTTCTTTATCCATTTTTCACTTTCTGTGATATTGAACTTGTACTGTAAACGAGGTTCTTGTAAACAGAGCCGTCCCAAACTTTGGGGTGGCTGTGTCTTACTGATTTTAATTTCCCTAAGCTATAGGACCATAAGTGGAAGTGCCACAGGCTCTGTTGCTTTGTTTTTTAGATGTTTCAGGAAACACCATACACTTCTCCAGAGTGGCTGTTGGCAATTTACATCCCGCCCATCAGCATAACAAGGCTCCCAATTCTCCATGGCCTGTCCTGCCTTTCTGGATTTTACACTTTTTTCCGATGGCCCTTTTGACCGGGGGGCAGTGAGACTTCATTGTAGTGCAGATTTCCTTTGCAAGCTTGCTTGGTTGGCCAAAAAGGGCATATGCGTTTTTTCCTGAATATATTCAGGAAAAAACGCATACGCCATTTCTGGCCAAGTGCATCATTGTGGACGTTCTGCCTCTTTTCCTATGCTTTACATGCAATTCCAGTCTACCTCCTGAAACCGGTTTCCTGCAATTCTGCCCCTCTTTCAAGTCCTCTTGGCAGCCTTACTTCAATATATTTTTGGACGATAGCTGTCATTTTTAACTCTGCAGGTTTGTGAATTACAGTGCCCCTGAGCTCCTTTCTTCAACTCGCTTTCTTGTGAGCTGGCCGCAACACCGCAGGATTGCTTCAGGCCCTAGTGTGGTTCCGGCATGGCACGCAGAGCCTTTCGTTAATTCCTCTTCCTGGTGGGAAATGAGAGTTAAATTTGCCAGTCCAGGCTCCTCCAGCTAGTCTCTCATTGGTTCTCCCTATTCCTGTTCATTTTCCGCAGAAATGGCAAACTGGGCCAAACAGGAGGTTAAAGGCACTGACTCTCCAAGTGGAGAGAGTTTTAGTAAAGCGACTGGAATGTTGCACCCGAGTACCAGGGGACGAAAACTGAGACACATTTGAACACGTTTCCCGATCACACGGTGGATCATACTCTGGGTTCCACATGCATGTTGTAGCTGAAGGAAGAATCCCTTAAACCTGGAGAGTTGAGACCCATGGAATGAGTATCATGCAATATGACTTCAAAGGGTCTGCATTTGCTCACCGAACCTCACCAATCCTATCACTGCTGCGTTTATGCCGCTGTACACACGCTTGATTCTCTTTTGGAGACATATAAATCCATAGGATTTAAGATTCTTGCTAGTCAGGTATATTTTTAGGCGTTTAATATGGGATGTAGAGTCCACTTCGTTGAGCAAGGAGTAGCTCTTGTCTATTACATATTTGGCTTATGGAACGGTATCTGTGCTAATTTCAATCTCTGGTTTTATGCAGTACCCCAACTCACCTTTCCCCTTAAGCAAGCATAAGTTGGTTTTCTACATTTGAGATCCTGTTCTGTTTTGTAATTCATTTCCTGGGTAGCCAAGTTTACATTCCATGTAGTAGTGATATCTTATGATGTTTCTTTTTCTGTGTGACTTATTTCACTTAGAATCATCCTACCTGAATCCACTCATTATGCTGCTATGGGCCTGATGATATACATTTCATTGCTGAGTGATATTGCATTGTACGTAAGTACCACAACTTCTTTATCCATTTTTCACTTTCTGTGATATTGAACTTGTACCGTAAACGAGGTTCTTGTAAACAGAGCCGTCCCAAACTTTGGGGTGGCTGTGTCTTACTGATTTTAATTTCCCTAAGCTATAGGACCATAAGTGGAAGTGCCATAGGCTCTGTTCCTTTGTTTTTTAGATGTTTCAGGAAACACCATACACTTCTCCAGAGTGGCTGTTGGCAATTTACATCCCGCCCATCAGCATAACAAGGCTCCCAGTTCTCCATGGCCTGTCCTGCCTTTCTGGATTTTACACTTTTTTCAGATGGCCCTTTTGACCGGGGGGCAGTGAGACTTCATTGTACTGCAGATTTCCTTTGCAAGCTTGCTTGGTTGGCCAAAAAGGTCGTATGGGTTTTTCCCTGAATATATTCAGGGAAAAACGCATACGCCCTTTTTGGCCAAGTGCATCATTGTGGACGTTCTGCCTCTTTTCCTATGCTTTACATGCAATTCCAGTCTACCTCCTGAAATCGGTTTCCTGCAATTCTGCCCCGCTTTCAAGTCCTCTTGGCAGCCTTACTTCAATATATTTTTGGACGATAGCTGTCATTTATAACTCTGCAGGTTTGTGAATTACAGTGCCCCTGAGCTCCTTTCTTCAACTCGCTTTCTTGTGAGCTGGCCGCAACACCGCAGCATTGCTTCAGGCCCTAGTGTGGTTCCGGCATGGCACGCTGAGCCTTTGGTTAATTCCTCTTCCTGGTGGGAAATGAGAGTTAAATTTGCCCGTACAGGCACCTCCAGCTAGTCTCTCATTGGTTCTCCCTATTCCTGTTCATTTTCCGCAGAAATGGCAAAATGGGCCATACAGGAGGTTAAAGGCACTGACTCTCCAAGTGGGGAGAGTGTTAGTAAAGCTACTGGAATGTTGCACCCGAGTACCAGGGGACGAAACCTGAGACACATTTGAACACGTTTCCCGATCACACGGTGGATCATACTCTGGGTTCCACATGCATGTTTTAGCTGAAGGAAGAATCCCTTAAACCTGGAGAGTTGAGACCCATGGAATGGGTACCATGCAATATGACTTCAAAGGGTCTGCATTGGCTCACAGAACCTCACCAATCCTATCACTGCTACGTTTATGCCGCTATACACATGCTTGATTCTCTTTCGGAGACATAGAAATCCATAGGTTTTAAGATTCTTACTAGTCAGGTATATTCTTAGGCGTTTAATATGGGGTGTAGAGTCCACTTCGTTGAGCAAGGAGTAGCTCTTGTCTATTACATATTTGGCTTATGGAACGGTATCTGTGCTAATTTCAATCTCTGGTTTTATGCAGCACCCCAACTCACCTTTCCCCTTAAGCAAGCATAAGTTGGTTTTCTACATTTGAGACCCTGTTCTGTTTTGTAATTCAGTTCCTTTGTAGCTAAGTTTACATTCCGTGTAGTAGTGATATCTTATGATGTTTCTTTTTCTGTGTGATTTTTTTCACTTAGAATCATGGTACCTGAATCTACTCATTATGGTGCTACGGGCCTGATGACATAGATTTCATTGCTGAGTGATATTGCATTGTACATAAGTACCACAACTTCTTTATCCATTTTTCGCTTTCTGCAATATTGAACTTGTACCATAAACGAGATTCTTGTAAACAGAGCCGTCCCAAACATTGGGGTGGCTGTGTCTTTTTGATTTTAATTTCCCTAAGCTATAGGACCATAAGTGGAAGTGCCCTAGGCTCTGTTGCTTTGTTTTTTAGATGTTTCAGGAAACACCATACACTTCTCCAGAGTGGCTGTTGGCAATTTACATCCCGCCCATCAGCATAACAAGGCTCCCAATTCTCCATGAGCTGTCCTGCCTTTCTGGATTTTACACTTTTTTCAGATGCCCCTTTTGACTGGGGGGCAGTGAGACTTCATTGTAGTGCAGATTTCCTTTGCAAGCTTGCTTGGTTGGCCAAAAAGTGCGTATGCGTTTTTTCCTGAATATATTCAGGAAAAAACGCATACGCCCTTTTTGGCCAAGTGCATCATTGTCGACGTTCTGAGTGTTTTCATATGTTTTCAATGCAATTCCAGTCTACCTCCTGAAATCGGATTCCTGCAATTCTGCCCCGCTTTCAAGTCCTCTTGGCAGCCTTACTTCAATATATTTTTGGACGATAGCTGTCATTTATAACTCTGCAGGTTTGTGAATTACAGTGCCTCTGAGCTCCTTTCTTCAACTCGCTTTCTTGTGAGCTGGCTGCAACACCGTAGCATTGCTTCAGGCCCTAGTGTGGTTCCGGCATGGCACGCTGAGCCTTTGGTTAATTCCTCTTCCTGGTGGGAAATGAGAGTTAAATTTGCCCTTCCAGACACCTCCAGCTAGTCTCTCATTGGTTCTCCCTATTCCTGTTCATTTTCCGCAGAAATTGCAAACTGGGCCAAACAGGAGGTTAAAGGCACTGACTCTCCAAGTGGGGAGAGGGTTAGTAAAGCGTCTGGAATGTTGCACCCGAGTACCAGGGTACCAAACCTGAGACACATTTGAACACGTTTCCCGATCACATGGTGGATCATACTCTGGGTTCCACATGCATCTTTTAGCTGAAGGAAGAATCCCTTAAACCTGGAGAGTTGAGACCCATGGAATGGGTACCATGCAATATGACTTCAAAGGTTCTGCATTGGCTCACCGAACCTCACCAATCCTATCACTGCTGCGCTTTTGCCACTGTACACACGCTTGATTCTCTTTCGGAGACATATAAATCCATAGATTTTAAGATTCTTACTAGTCAGGTGTATTCTTAGACGTTTAATATGGGGTGTTGAGTCCTCTTCGTTGAGCAAAGACTAGCTCTTGTCTATTACATATTTGGCTTATGGAACGGTATCTGTGCTAATTTCAATCTCTGGTTTTATGCAGCACCCCAACTCACCTTTCCCCTTAAGCAAGCATAAGTTGGTTTTCTACATTTGAGACCCTGTTTTGTTTTGTAATTCAGTTCCTGTGTAGCCAAGTTTACATTCCGTGTAGTAGTGATATCTTATGATGTTTCTTTTTCTGTGTGACTTATCTCACTTAGAATCATCGTACCTGAATCCACTCATTATGCTGCTATGGGCCTGATGATATACATTTCATTGCTGAGTGATATTGCATTGTACGTAAGTACCACAACTTCTTTATCCATTTTTCACTTTCTGTGATATTGAACTTGTACCGTAAACGAGGTTCTTGTAAACAGAGCCGTCCCAAACTTTGGGGTGGCTGTGTCTTACTGATTTTAATTTCCCTAAGCTATAGGACCATAAGTGGAAGTGCCATAGGCTCTGTTCCTTTGTTATTTAGATGTTTCAGGAAACACCATACACTTCTCCAGAGTGGCTGTTGGCAATTTACATCCCGCCCATCAGCATAACAAGGCTCCCAGTTCTCCATGGCCTGTCCTGCCTTTCTGGATTTTACACTTTTTTCAGATGGCCCTTTTGACCGGGGGGCAGTGAGACTTCATTGTACTGCAGATTTCCTTTGCAAGCTTGCTTGGTTGGCCAAAAAGGTCGTATGGGTTTTTCCCTGAATATATTCAGGGAAAAACGCATACGCCCTTTTTGGCCAAGTGCATCATTGTGGACGTTCTGCCTCTTTTCCTATGCTTTACATGCAATTCCAGTCTACCTCCTGAAATCGGTTTCCTGCAATTCTGCCCCGCTTTCAAGTCCTCTTGGCAGCCTTACTTCAATATATTTTTGGACGATAGCTGTCATTTATAACTCTGCAGGTTTGTGAATTACAGTGCCCCTGAGCTCCTTTCTTCAACTCGCTTTCTTGTGAGCTGGCCGCAACACCGCAGCATTGCTTCAGGCCCTAGTGTGGTTCCGGCATGGCACGCTGAGCCTTTGGTTAATTCCTCTTCCTGGTGGGAAATGAGAGTTAAATTTGCCCGTACAGGCACCTCCAGCTAGTCTCTCATTGGTTCTCCCTATTCCTGTTCATTTTCCGCAGAAATGGCAAAATGGGCCATACAGGAGGTTAAAGGCACTGACTCTCCAAGTGGGGAGAGTGTTAGTAAAGCTACTGGAATGTTGCACCCGAGTACCAGGGGACGAAACCTGAGACACATTTGAACACGTTTCCCGATCACACGGTGGATCATACTCTGGGTTCCACATGCATGTTTTAGCTGAAGGAAGAATCCCTTAAACCTGGAGAGTTGAGACCCATGGAATGGGTACCATGCAATATGACTTCAAAGGGTCTGCATTGGCTCACAGAACCTCACCAATCCTATCACTGCTACGTTTATGCCGCTATACACATGCTTGATTCTCTTTCGGAGACATAGAAATCCATAGGTTTTAAGATTCTTACTAGTCAGGTATATTCTTAGGCGTTTAATATGGGGTGTAGAGTCCACTTCGTTGAGCAAGGAGTAGCTCTTGTCTATTACATATTTGGCTTATGGAACGGTATCTGTGCTAATTTCAATCTCTGGTTTTATGCAGCACCCCAACTCACCTTTCCCCTTAAGCAAGCATAAGTTGGTTTTCTACATTTGAGACCCTGTTCTGTTTTGTAATTCAGTTCCTTTGTAGCTAAGTTTACATTCCGTGTAGTAGTGATATCTTATGATGTTTCTTTTTCTGTGTGATTTTTTTCACTTAGAATCATGGTACCTGAATCTACTCATTATGGTGCTACGGGCCTGATGACATAGATTTCATTGCTGAGTGATATTGCATTGTACATAAGTACCACAACTTCTTTATCCATTTTTCGCTTTCTGCAATATTGAACTTGTACCATAAACGAGATTCTTGTAAACAGAGCCGTCCCAAACATTGGGGTGGCTGTGTCTTTTTGATTTTAATTTCCCTAAGCTATAGGACCATAAGTGGAAGTGCCCTAGGCTCTGTTGCTTTGTTTTTTAGATGTTTCAGGAAACACCATACACTTCTCCAGAGTGGCTGTTGGCAATTTACATCCCGCCCATCAGCATAACAAGGCTCCCAATTCTCCATGAGCTGTCCTGCCTTTCTGGATTTTACACTTTTTTCAGATGCCCCTTTTGACTGGGGGGCAGTGAGACTTCATTGTAGTGCAGATTTCCTTTGCAAGCTTGCTTGGTTGGCCAAAAAGTGCGTATGCGTTTTTTCCTGAATATATTCAGGAAAAAACGCATACGCCCTTTTTGGCCAAGTGCATCATTGTCGACGTTCTGAGTGTTTTCATATGTTTTCAATGCAATTCCAGTCTACCTCCTGAAATCGGATTCCTGCAATTCTGCCCCGCTTTCAAGTCCTCTTGGCAGCCTTACTTCAATATATTTTTGGACGATAGCTGTCATTTATAACTCTGCAGGTTTGTGAATTACAGTGCCTCTGAGCTCCTTTCTTCAACTCGCTTTCTTGTGAGCTGGCTGCAACACCGTAGCATTGCTTCAGGCCCTAGTGTGGTTCCGGCATGGCACGCTGAGCCTTTGGTTAATTCCTCTTCCTGGTGGGAAATGAGAGTTAAATTTGCCCTTCCAGACACCTCCAGCTAGTCTCTCATTGGTTCTCCCTATTCCTGTTCATTTTCCGCAGAAATTGCAAACTGGGCCAAACAGGAGGTTAAAGGCACTGACTCTCCAAGTGGGGAGAGGGTTAGTAAAGCGTCTGGAATGTTGCACCCGAGTACCAGGGTACCAAACCTGAGACACATTTGAACACGTTTCCCGATCACATGGTGGATCATACTCTGGGTTCCACATGCATCTTTTAGCTGAAGGAAGAATCCCTTAAACCTGGAGAGTTGAGACCCATGGAATGGGTACCATGCAATATGACTTCAAAGGTTCTGCATTGGCTCACCGAACCTCACCAATCCTATCACTGCTGCGCTTTTGCCACTGTACACACGCTTGATTCTCTTTCGGAGACATATAAATCCATAGATTTTAAGATTCTTACTAGTCAGGTGTATTCTTAGACGTTTAATATGGGGTGTTGAGTCCTCTTCGTTGAGCAAAGACTAGCTCTTGTCTATTACATATTTGGCTTATGGAACGGTATCTGTGCTAATTTCAATCTCTGGTTTTATGCAGCACCCCAACTCACCTTTCCCCTTAAGCAAGCATAAGTTGGTTTTCTACATTTGAGACCCTGTTTTGTTTTGTAATTCAGTTCCTGTGTAGCCAAGTTTACATTCCGTGTAGTAGTGATATCTTATGATGTTTCTTTTTCTGTGTGACTTATCTCACTTAGAATCATCGTACCTGAATCCACTCATTATGCTGCTATGGGCCTGATGATATACATTTCATTGCTGAGTGATATTGCATTGTACGTAAGTACCACAAATTCTTTATCCATTTTTCGCTTTCTGTGATATTGAACTTGTACCGTAAACGAGGTTCTTGTAAACAGAGCCGTCCCAAACTTTGGGGTGGCTGTGTCTTTTTGATTTTAATTTCCCTAAGCTATAGGACCATAAGTGGAAGTGCCCTAGGCTCTGTTGCTTTGTTTTGTAGATGTTTCAGGAAACACCATACACTTCTCCAGAGTGGCTGTTGGCAATTTGCATCCCGCCCATCAGCATAACAAGGCTCCCAGTTCTCCATGGCCTGTCCTGCCTTTCTGGATGTTATACTTTTTTCAGATGGACCTTTTGACCGGGGGGCAGTGAGACTTCATTGTAGTGCAGATTTCCTTTGCAAGCTTGCTTGGTTGGCCCAAAAGGGCGTATGCGTTTTTTCCTGAATATATTCAGGAAAAAACGCATACGCCCTTTTTGGCCAAGTGCATCATTGTGGACGTTCTGCCTCTTTTCCTATGCTTTACATGCAATTCCAGTCTACCTCCTGAAATCGGATTCCTGCAATTCTGCCCCGCTTTCGAGTCCTCTTGGCAGCCTTACTTCAATATATTTTTGGACGATAGCTGTCATTTATAACTCTGCAGGTTTGTGAATTACAGTGCCTCTGAGCTCCTTTCTTCAACTCGCTTTCTTGTGAGCTGGCTGCAACACCGTAGCATTGCTTCAGGCCCTAGTGTGGTTCCGGCATGGCACGCTGAGCCTTTGGTTAATTCCTCTTCCTGGTGGGAAATGAGAGTTAAATTTGCCCGTCCAGACACCTCCAGCTAGTCTCTCATTGGTTCTCCCTATTCCTGTTCATTTTCCGCAGAAATTGCAAACTGGGCCAAACAGGAGGTTAAAGGCACTGACTCTCCAAGTGGGGAGAGGGTTAGTAAAGCGTCTGGAATGTTGCACCCGAGTACCAGGGGACCAAACCTGAGACACATTTGAACACGTTTCCCGATCACATGGTGGATCATACTCTGGGTTCCACATGCATCTTTTAGCTGAAGGAAGAATCCCTTAAACCTGGAGAGTTGAGACCCATGGAATGGGTACCATGCAATATGACTTCAAAGGTTCTGCATTGGCTCACCGAACCTCACCAATCGTATCACTGCTGCGCTTTTGCCACTGTACACACGCTTGATTCTCTTTTGGAGACATATAAATCCATAGATTTTAAGATTCTTACTAGTCAGGTATATTCTTAGACGTTTAATATGTGGTGTTGAGTACTCTTCGTTGAGCAAAGACTAGCTCTTGTCTATTACATATTTGGCTTATGGAATGGTATCTGTGCTAATTTCAATCTCTGGTTTTATGCAGCACCCCAACTCAACTTTCCCCTTAAGCAAGCATAAGTTGGTTTTCTACATTTGAGACCCTGTTTTGTTTTGTAATTCAGTTCCTGTGTAGCCAAGTTTACATTCCGTGTAGTAGTGATATCTTATGATGTTTCTTTTTCTGTGTGACTTATTTCACTTAGAATCATCGTACCTGAATCCACTCAGTATGCTGCTACGGGCCTGAAGATATAGATTTCATTGCTGAGTGATATTGCATTGTACGTAAGTACCACAAATTCTTTATCCATTTTTCGCTTTCTGTGATATTGAACTTGTACTGTAAACGAGGTTCTTGTAAACAGAGCCGTTCCAAATTTTGGGGTGGCTGTGTCTTACTGATTTTAATTTCCCTAAGCTATAGGACCATAAGTGGAAGTGCCACAGGCTCTGTTGCTTTGTTTTTTAGATGTTTCAGGAAACACCATACACTTCTCCAGAGTGGCTGTTGGCAATTTACATCCCGCCCATCAGCATAACAAGGCTCCCAGTTCTCCATGGCCTGTCCGGGCTTTCTGGATTTTACACTTTTTTCAGATGGCCCTTTTGACCGGGGGGCAGTGAGACTTCATTGTAGTGCAGATTTCCTTTGCAAGCTTGCTTGGTTGGCCAAAAAGGGCGTATGGGTTTTTCCCTGAATATATTCAGGGAAAAACGCATACGCCCTTTTTGGCCAAGTGCATCATTGTGGACGTTCTGCCTCTTTCCCTATGCTTTACATGCAATTCCAGTCTACCTCCTGAAATCGGTTTCCTGCAATTCTGCCCCGCTTTCAAGTCCTCTTGGCAGCCTTACTTCAATATATTTTTGGACGATAGCTGTCATTTATAACTCTGCAGGTTTGTGAATTACAGTGCCCCTGAGCTCCTTTCTTCAACTCGCTTTCTTGTGAGCTGGCCGCAACACCGCAGCATTGCTTCAGGCCCTAGTGTGGTTCCAGCATGGCATGCTGAGCCTTTGCTTAATTCCTCTTCCTGGTGGGAAATGAGAGTTAAATTTGCCCGTCCAGACACCTCCAGCTAGTCTCTCATTGGTTCTCCCTATTCCTGTTCATTTTCCGCAGAAATGGCAAACTGGGCCAAACAGGAGGTTAAAGGCACTGACTCTCCAAGTGGGGAGAGTGTTAGTAAAGTGACTGGAATGTTGCATCCGAGTACGAGGGGACGAAAACTGAGACACATTTGAACACGTTTCCCGATCACACGGTGGATCATACTCTGGGTTCCACATGCACGTTTTAGCTGAAGGAAGAATCCCTTAAACCTGGAGAGTTGAGACCCATGGAATGGGTACCATGCAATATGACCTCAAAGGGTCTGCATGTGTTCACCGAACCTCACCAATCCTATCACTGCTGTGTTTATGCCACTGTACACACGCTTGATTCTCTTTCGGAGACATATAAATCCATAGGTTTTAAGATTCTTACTAGTCAGGTATATTCTTAGGCGTTTAATATGGGGTGTAGAGCCCACTTCGTTGAGCAAGGAGTAGCTCTTGTCTATTACATATTTGGCTTATGGAACGGTATCTGTGCTAATTTCAATCTCTGGTTTTATGCAGTACCCCAACTCACCTTTCCCCTTAAGCAAGCATAAGTTGGTTTTCTACATTTGAGACCCTGTTCTGTTTTGTAATTCAGTTTCTGTGTAGGCAAGTTTACATTCCTTGTAGTAGTGATATCTTATGATGTTTCTTTTTCTGTGTGACTTATTTCACTTAGAATCATCGTACCTGAATCCACTCATTATGCTGCTACGGGCCTGATGATATAGATTTCATTGCTGAGTGATATTGCATTGTACGTAAGTACCAAAAATTCTTTATCCATTTTTCACTTTCTGTGTTATTGAACTTGTACCGTAAACGAGGATCTTGTAAACAGAGCCGTCCCAAACTTTGGGGTGGCTGTGTCTTTTTGATTTTAATTTCCCTAAGCTATACCACCATAAGTGGAAGTGCCCTAGGCTCTGTTGCTTTGTTTTGTAGATGTTTCAGGAAACACCATACACTTCTCCAGAGTGGCTGTTGGCAATTTACATCCCGCCCATCAGCATAACAAGGCTCCCAGTTCTCCATGGCCTGTCCTGCCTTTCTGGATTTTATACGTTCTTCAGATGGCCCTTTTAACCGGGGGGCAGTGAGACTTCATTGTAGTGCAGATTTCCTTTGCAAGCTTGCTTGGTTGGCCGAAAAGGGCGTATGCGTTTTTTCCTGAATATATTCAGGAAAAAACGCATACGCCCTTTTTGGCCAAGTGCATCATTGTGGACGTTCTGCCTCTTTTCATATGCTTTACATGCAATTCCAGTCTACCTCCTGAAATCGGTTTCCTGCAATTATGCCCCGCTTTCAAGTCCTCTTGGCAGCCTTACTTCAATATATTTTTGGACGATAGCTGTCATTTATAACTCTGCAGGTTTGTGAATTACAGTGCCCCTGAGCTCCTTTCTTCAACTCGCTTTCTTGTGAGCTGGCCGCAACACCGCAGCATTGCTTCAGGCCCTAGTGTGGTTCCGGCATGGCACGCTGAGCCTTTGGTTAATTCCTCTTCCTGGTGGGAAATGAGAGTTAAATTTGACAGTACAGGCACCTCCAGCTAGTCTCTCATTGGTTCTCCCTATTCCTGTTCATTTTCCGCAGAAATGTCAAACTGGGCCAAACAGGAGTTTAAAGGCACTGACTCTCCAAGTGGAGAGAGTTTTAGTAAAGCGTCTGGAATGTTGCACCCGAGTACCAGGGGACGAAAACTGAGACACATTTGAACACGTATCCCGATCACACGGTGGATCATACTCTGGGTTCCACATGCATGTTTTAGCTGAAGGAAGAATCCCTTAAACCTGGAGAGTTGAGACCCATGGAATGAGTATCATGCAATATGACTTCAAAGGGTCTGCATTTGCTCACCGAACCTCACCAATCCTATCACTGCTGCGTTTATGACGCTGTACACACGCTTGATTCTCTTTTGGAGACATATAAATCCATAGGATTTAAGATTCTTACTAGTCAGGTATATTCTTAGGCGTTTAATATGGGATGTAGAGTCCACTTCGTTGAGCAAGGAGTAGCTCTTGTCTATTACATATTTGGCTTATGGAACGGTATCTGTGCTAATTTCAATCTCTGGTTTTATGCAGTACCCCAAATCACCTTTCCCCTTAAGCAAGCATAAGTTGGTTTTCTACATTTGAGACCCTGTTTTGTTTTGTAATTCAGTTCCTGTGTAGCCAAGTTTACATTCCGTGTAGTAGTGATATCTTATGATGTTTCTTTTTCTGTGTGACTTATTTCACTTAGAATCATCGTACCTGAATCCACTCAGTATGCTGCTACGGGCCTGAAGATATAGATTTCATTGCTGAGTGATATTGCATTGTACGTAAGTACCACAACTTCTTTATCCATTTTTCACTTTCTGTGATATTGAACTTGTACTGTAAACGAGGTTCTTGTAAACAGAGCCGTCCCAAACTTTGGGGTGGCTGTGTCTTACTGATTTTAATTTCCCTAAGCTATAGGACCATAAGTGGAAGTGCCACAGGCTCTGTTGCTTTGTTTTTTAGATGTTTCAGGAAACACCATACACTTCTCCAGAGTGGCTGTTGGCAATTTACATCCCGCCCATCAGCATAACAAGGCTCCCAGTTCTCCATGGCCTGTCCGGCCTTTCTGGATTTTACACTTTTTTCAGATGGCCCTTTTGACCGGGGGGCAGTGAGACTTCATTGTAGTGCAGATTTCCTTTGCAAGCTTGCTTGGTTGGCCAAAAAGGGCGTATGGGTTTTTCCCTGAATATATTCAGGGAAAAACGCATACGCCCTTTTTGGCCAAGTGCATCATTGTGGACGTTCTGCCTCTTTCCCTATGCTTTACATGCAATTCCAGTCTACCTCCTGAAATCGGTTTCCTGCAATTCTGCCCCGCTTTCAAGTCCTCTTGGCAGCCTTACTTCAATATATTTTTGGACGATAGCTGTCATTTATAACTCTGCAGGTTTGTGAATTACAGTGCCCCTGAGCTCCTTTCTTCAACTCGCTTTCTTGTGAGCTGGCCGCAACACCGCAGCATTGCTTCAGGCCCTAGTGTGGTTCCAGCATGGCATGCTGAGCCTTTGCTTAATTCCTCTTCCTGGTGGGAAATGAGAGTTAAATTTGCCCGTCCAGACACCTCCAGCTAGTCTCTCATTGGTTCTCCCTATTCCTGTTCATTTTCCGCAGAAATGGCAAACTGGGCCAAACAGGAGGTTAAAGGCACTGACTCTCCAAGTGGGGAGAGTGTTAGTAAAGTGACTGGAATGTTGCATCCGAGTACGAGGGGACGAAAACTGAGACACATTTGAACACGTTTCCCGATCACACGGTGGATCATACTCTGGGTTCCACATGCACGTTTTAGCTGAAGGAAGAATCCCTTAAACCTGGAGAGTTGAGACCCATGGAATGGGTACCATGCAATATGACCTCAAAGGGTCTGCATGTGTTCACCGAACCTCACCAATCCTATCACTGCTGTGTTTATGCCACTGTACACACGCTTGATTCTCTTTCGGAGACATATAAATCCATAGGTTTTAAGATTCTTACTAGTCAGGTATATTCTTAGGCGTTTAATATGGGGTGTAGAGCCCACTTTGTTGAGCAAGGAGTAGCTCTTGTCTATTACATATTTGGCTTATGGAACGGTATCTGTGCTAATTTCAATCTCTGGTTTTATGCAGTACCCCAACTCACCTTTCCCCTTAAGCAAGCATAAGTTGGTTTTCTACATTTGAGACCCTGTTCTGTTTTGTAATTCAGTTTCTGTGTAGGCAAGTTTACATTCCTTGTAGTAGTGATATCTTATGATGTTTCTTTTTCTGTGTGACTTATTTCACTTAGAATCATCGTACCTGAATCCACTCATTATGCTGCTACGGGCCTGATGATATAGATTTCATTGCTGAGTGATATTGCATTGTACGTAAGTACCAAAAATTCTTTATCCATTTTTCACTTTCTGTGTTATTGAACTTGTACCGTAAACGAGGATCTTGTAAACAGAGCCGTCCCAAACTTTGGGGTGGCTGTGTCTTTTTGATTTTAATTTCCCTAAGCTATACCACCATAAGTGGAAGTGCCCTAGGCTCTGTTGCTTTGTTTTGTAGATGTTTCAGGAAACACCATACACTTCTCCAGAGTGGCTGTTGGCAATTTACATCCCGCCCATCAGCATAACAAGGCTCCCAGTTCTCCATGGCCTGTCCTGCCTTTCTGGATTTTATACGTTCTTCAGATGGCCCTTTTAACCGGGGGGCAGTGAGACTTCATTGTAGTGCAGATTTCCTTTGCAAGCTTGCTTGGTTGGCCGAAAAGGGCGTATGCGTTTTTTCCTGAATATATTCAGGAAAAAACGCATACGCCCTTTTTGGCCAAGTGCATCATTGTGGACGTTCTGCCTCTTTTCATATGCTTTACATGCAATTCCAGTCTACCTCCTGAAATCGGTTTCCTGCAATTATGCCCCGCTTTCAAGTCCTCTTGGCAGCCTTACTTCAATATATTTTTGGACGATAGCTGTCATTTATAACTCTGCAGGTTTGTGAATTACAGTGCCCCTGAGCTCCTTGCTTCAACTCGCTTTCTTGTGAGCTGGCCGCAACACCGCAGCATTGCTTCAGGCCCTAGTGTGGTTCCGGCATGGCACGCTGAGCCTTTGGTTAATTCCTCTTCCTGGTGGGAAATGAGAGTTAAATTTGCCAGTACAGGCACCTCCAGCTAGTCTCTCATTGGTTCTCCCTATTCCTGTTCATTTTCCGCAGAAATGGCAAACTGGGCCAAACAGGAGGTTAAAGGCACTGACTCTCCAAGTGGGGAGAGTGTTAGTAAAGCTACTGGAATGTTGCACCCGAGTACCAGGGGACGAAACCTGAGACACATTTGAACACGTTTCCCGATCACACGGTGGATCATACTCTGGGTTCCACATGCATGTTTTAGCTGAAGGAAGAATCCCTTAAACCTGGAGAGTTGAGACCCATGGAATGGGTGCCATGCAATATGACTTCAAAGGGTCTGCATTGGCTCACAGAACCTCACCAATCCTATCACTGCTACGTTTATGCCGCTGTACACAC
Organism: Pseudorca crassidens; assembly: GCF_039906515.1. Taxonomy (NCBI): domain Eukaryota; kingdom Metazoa; phylum Chordata; class Mammalia; order Artiodactyla; family Delphinidae; genus Pseudorca; species Pseudorca crassidens. Next base: position 164,647,154 of record NC_090296.1, read on the forward strand.
GCCTTATTCTCTTTCGGAGACATAGAAATCCATAGGTTTTAAGATTCTTACTAGTCAGGTATATTCATAGGCGTTTAATATGGGGTGTAGAGTCCACTTCGTTGAGCAAGGAGTAGCTCTTGTCTATTACATATTTGGCTTATGGAACGGTATCTGTGCTAATTTCAATCTCTGGTTTTATGCAGCACCCCAACTCACCTTTCCCCTTAAGCAAGCATAAGTTGGTTTTCTACATTTGAGACCCTGTTCTGTTTTGTAATTCAATTCCTTTGTAGCTAAGTTTACATTCCGTGTAGTAGTGATATCTTATGATGTTTCTTTTTCTGTGTGATTTTTTTCACTTAGAATCATGGTACCTGAATCTACTCATTATGCTGCTACGGGCCTGATGACATAGATTTCATTGCTGAGTGATATTGCATTGTACATAAGTACCACAACTTCTTTATCCATTTTTTGCTTTCTGCGATATTGAACTTGTACCATAAACGAGGTTCTTGTAAACAGAGCCGTCCCAAACTTTGGGGTGGCTGTGTCTTTTTGATTTTAATTTCCCTAAGCTATAGGACCATAAGTGGAAGTGCCCTAGGCTCTGTTGCTTTGTTTTTTAGATGTTTCAGGAAACACCATACACTTCTCCAGAGTGGCTGTTGGCAATTTACATCCCGCCCATCAGCATAACAAGGCTCCCAGTTCTCCATGGCCTGTCCTGTCTTTCTGGATTTTACACTTTTTTCAGATGCTCCTTTTGACAGGGAGGAAGTGAGACTTCATTGTAGTGCAGATTTCCTTTGCAAGCTTGCTTGGTTGGCCAAAAAGGGCGTATGCGTTTTTTCCTGAATATATTCAGGAAAAAACGCATACGCCCTTTTTGGCCAAGTGCATCATTGTCGACGTTCTGAGTGTTTTCATATGTTTTCAATGCAATTCCAGTCTACCTCCTGAAATCGGTTTCCTGCAATTCTGCCTTGCTGTCAGTGCCTCTTCATAGCCTTACCTCAATATACTTTTTGAAAATTGTTGGCCTTTTTAACTCTGCAGGTTTTTGAATTGCCGTGGCCCTTAGCTGCATTTTTCAGCTCTTATTTTTGTGATCTTGCCTCATATCCACAGGATTTCTTCAGGCCCTATTCTTCTTCTGGGTCGCCTTGCTCTGCCTTTGGTTAATTCTTCTTCCTGATGTGAATTAGAGTGACATGTTCCCATTGAAACCGCTACAGCTATTTTCTCACTGGTTCCCCCTATTCCCATTCATCCTCCGCACTAACTGCAGACTGTGCGATACCGGAACGTAAAGGCATTGACTCTCCATGTGGAGATGTTGTTAGTAAAGTGGCTGGAATGTTGATCCGGAGCCCCAGGAGAGGAAAATGAGGTGCGTTTTAGAAACCTTTCCCGATCATATGGTATACCATCCGCTGGATTTCCCATGCATGGTTTAGCTGTAGGAAGATTCCCTTCAACCTGGAGTGTTGGGACCCTTGGAATGAGTAGCATGAAGTATTGCATTAAACTTTCGGCAGTTGCTCACCAAAGCTCACCAATCCTCTCAGCCCCAAGTGTCCAGCCTTATGTCTTATCCAGCTGTGGGTTTATATGTGGTCATTCCAGGTTGCATCACAGCCCCTGAGCGAATTTTGTAAGAATTTTTCTCTCTTTCATTGTTTCTGCGTTTTGGTTTTAAAATTTATTTCTATAATGGGGTTTAGCTCATTTTCACTGCTGTGTTTGGCCGCTCTGCACACACTTGATTCCCTTATGGAGATATATCAATACATGGGTTTTAAGATTCTTATTACTCAGATATATTTCTCTGCGGTGTATAGGGTGTGTTGAGGCCAGTTCATTGAGCAAGGTGTAGATCTTGTCTAATACCTATTTGGTTTATTGAACGGTATCTGTGCTAATTTCAAACTCTGGTTTTATGCATCACCCCACCTCTCCTTTCCCCTTAAGCTGACATAAGTGTGTTTTCTAAATGTGAGACACTGTTCTGTTTTGTAATTCATTTTTTGTGCAGCCATATTTATCCTCCCTCTATAAGTGATATCTTATGATATGTTTCTTTTTCTGTTTGACTTATTTCAAGTAGTATTATCGGACCTAAATCCACTCTTTATCCTTCTACTAGCCTTATTACATTGATTTCATGGTGAAGAGATATTCCATTGTACATAAGTACCACATTTTCTTTATCCATTGTTCTCTTTCCTGGGATATTTAAGGTGTACTGAAGTTGAGGTTCTTGTAAACAGAGTAGCCCTAAACTGTGGTGTGCTTGTGTCTTGTTGATTTTTAGACTTCCCTAGATATACTTCCGTGATTGGAAGTGCCCTATGCTCTGTAGCTCTGTTTTTTAGATGATTTAGGAACCACCATACACTTCTCCAGAGTGGCTCTCGGCAGTTCACACACTGTCCATCAGCGTATAAAGGCTCCCTGTTCTCCATGGCCTGTCCTGCATTTCTGGTTTTTACAATTTTTTCGGATGGCCCTTTTGACCGGTGGGAAATGAGACTTCTTTGTTGTGCACATTTGCATTGCTTGCTTGCTTGGTTGCCCATAAAGTGCGTATGCGTTTTTTCCTGGATATATTCAGGAAAAAACGCATACTCCCTTTTGGGCCAACTGCATCATTGTCGAAATTCTGCCGCTTTTCATGTGCTTTAAAGACGAGTCCAATCTATCTCTTGAAATCTGTTTCTTGCAATTCTGTCTTGCATTCAGATCCTCTTCTTTGCCTTACCTCAACATATTTTGGGACGTTAGTTTTCATTTATAACTCTGCAGGTTTGTGAATTGCAGTGACCCTGAGCTCCATTTTTTAAGTTGCTCTTTTGTGAGCTGGCCTCAAAGCCGCAGGATTGCTTCAGGCCCTATTTTGGCTCCGGCGAGGCGGGCTGAGCCTTTTTTTAATTCTTATTCTTAATGGGAAATTAGAGTGACATGTGCCCGTCCAAACCCCTACAACTATTCTCTCATTGGTTCCCCCTCTTCCCGTTCATCCTCCTCACAATTTGCAAAATGTGTGAAACAGAAGTTTAAATGTGCTGATTCTCTAAGTGGGGAGATTCTAAGTAACGTGGCTGGAATGATGAACAGGAGCACCAGGAGAGGATAAATGAGGTGCATTTTAGACACATCTCCCGATCACATGGTGTACAGTCCTCTGGGTTTTCCATGCATGTTTTCGCTGTAGGAAGATCCCTTGAACCTGCAGATTTGGGACCCATTGAATGGGTACCAGGTAGTATTACTTTAAAGGGTGTGCATTTCCTCACCCAACCTCATATTTCTCTTAGCGTAAACAGTTTCCAGCCTTATGTCTCATCCTGCTGTGGGTCTAGATGTGTTCAATCCATGTTGCATCACCGTCCCTGAGGAAAAGTTGTAAGAGGTTTTCTCTGTCTCTTTGTCGTTTATTTTTTTCAATTTATTACTATATTGGTTACAGCTGATTTTCAAAGCTCTGTTTCTTGCTGCTGTACATCCACTTGATTCACATACAGAGAGACATCAATAAATTCTTTTTCAGATTCTTACCAGTCATATATATTCTTTTCCAGTGACTTGAGTGTGCTGAGTGCAGTTCTTTTAGCTACCGTGTAGGCCTTGTTGATTATCAGTTTGGTATTTGGAATGGTATCTTTGCTAATTTCAACCTCCTGGATGATGCCTCACCCCTCCCCACCTTTCCCGTTTAGCAGCCTTACGCGTGTTGTCTACATATTTGACTATGTTTTTGTTTTGTAATTTATTTCATGTGTAGCCATTTTGGATTCCACCTTTAAGTGATATCTTATGATATGTGTCTTTTTCTTTTTGAATTATGTCACTTAGAATGATCATACGTAACTCCTCCGGAGTTGTTACAACTGGCCATATTTCATTGACTTCCAGGCTGAGTAATATTCCACTCTACATAAGTACCACATCTCTATCCATTTTTTCCCTCCAGAGACATTTAAGTTATATCCTAGTCGAGAATCTTTTAAACAGAGAGGCAGTAAACATTGGGGTGCCTGTGTCCTCTCGATTTTTGTTTTTCCCAAGACATAGGCCCATGAGTGCAAGTGCCCTATGCTCTGTAGCTCATTTTTTAGATGCTTTAGTAAACACAATACACTTCTCCAGAATGGCCATTGGCAATATACATTTCCACTATAAGCCTCACAGGGCTCCCTCTTCTCCTTGCCCTGTCCTGCATTTCTGGTGTTTACACTTTATGAGGATGGCTCTTCTGACTGATGCGAAGTGATATCTTTTGTAGTATTGATTTCCAGTGCCCACCTGTTTGGTTGGCTAAAAAAGTGTATGCCCTTTTCTTGAATATATACAGAAAAAAACGCATACAGCCTTTTTGGCCAACTGCAATGTTGGCAATGTTCAGCCCCTTTTCTTGTGCTTAATGGCGAGTCCTTTCTACCTCCTCAAATCCCTTTCCTGCCATTCTCCCTTGCTTACCAATCCTTTTCTCTGACTTTCCTCAAGACATTTTTCAGTGATAGATATTTTCAACTCTGCAGTTTCGTGAATTTTACTGCCCCTGAGTTCCATTGTTCAACTTGTGTTTATGGGAACTGGCCACAAAGCAGTGGGATTTCCTCAAGCCCTATACTGTTTCCATGGGCAACCCTAGCCTTTGGTCAATTCGTCTTCCTGATTGGAAATTAGAGTGACATGTGCCTGTCTGAACACCTAGGACTTGTCTCTCATTGTTCCTCATCCTTCCGCTTCATCCTCTGGACAAATTCCAAACTGTATGCAACAGGATGTTGACAGTGCTGACATCTCCAAGTGGGGAGACTGTTAGTAAAGACGCTGGAGGGGTGAACCCGAGCACCAGGAGATGAGGAGATGAGATGCCTTTTCCAAACTCTTCCTGATCAGACGGTATACCATCCTCTGTGTGTGACAGACATGTTTTAGCAGTAGGAAGAGTCCCATTCATGTAAGGAGAACACCAGGGCTTTTTCAAAATCAGTGTCTCCCCGAAACCCAAACTGGGGAATTTTTTAAGCTACGGCTACACATATGTTCATTAAGGGCCTTGGGAAGTAGGCAGAGTCCAAACTTTAGATGATTGAAGTCTTCAGGGTCAGAAGCACTCACCACTGGCTTCCCTTAGGTTACACTTTAACTGTCATTGATAGATGATGTCAATAAAAATATCTATTCTTTTTCCGATTATTTCCCCTTATAGGTTATTGCAAAATATTGAGTGTAGTTCCCTGTGCTATACAGTGGTTCCTTGTTGATGATCTATTTTATACATAGCAGTGTGTATGTGTTAATTCCAAACTGTTAATTTATCCCTCCTCCCACCTTTCCCCTTTGGTAATAATAAATTATAAGATTTTATACTTCTCAGAAATGGGGGAGCTGAAAGAGAGGTATCATTTTCAATGGAAAAGCATTTAAAACAAGATTGAAGCTTTAACCAAGATTATTAGATGTACATCCTTGGAAAGAAATCACTTCATTTCTCTAATATTGACCTGACAAATAAGACAAACCTTTTCACTGAACTTGCTTATAATAAAGTGATGGAAATATCAAATGGAAGTGTTAGAAACATCTTATTTTACCCGAGCCTTATAAACTGTTCTATGTTAACTACAGTTTGGCTCACACATCTGTTCATTGAAGTTACAATAGTCTCAATTTCTGTTACTGATCCTCCAGAGTGGACCCCAACAAGTGTCCCCCTGCCCAGTGTCATTGGGGCCAACAGATCGAGACTGAGTTTGGTTCACAAGCAAAGGAAACTTTATATTTTGATCAGAGAATGGAGAGGTGAGAGCATGCACTACCCCGTGGGCTGTGGGCTGGGCTGCTGTGTAGAGATCCTGTCAGAGTCAGTGGGAGGGAGGGGGCGGAGCACTCAAGGGCCGGGTTGGCTGCAGCTCAGGCTCTATATCTTAGAGTCTGCACTGGGCCCCAGGAGCTGAGGTGTCGACCCAGCCATTCTGCACTAGGAAATCTGGTCTGAAGTGCCGGGTGTGGAACCTCTGCATGCGGGACCCTAGGAGCACGTGAAATTAGACAAAGCACAAAGGATAAAAAAGGTCAGACTTGACTTTATTGCCCAGATTCTATTTTTATCTCCCAGGGATTTTTAATGGGCTTTGCTGGGGACAAACCCCTCCTCTGCCTTTTGTCCCGTTCCTCATTCTTGGAGTGCTGAGGGTGCAGACCCTTCTTCTGTAACTGCTGAGTGCTGAGTTGGGAGCCCTCATACCAGGGGATGAGGGTCAGAACTTCTCCCCAGCAGCCTCCAGGTGACGTTGATTGGCCCCAGGACCCCTGCCTCCCTGCTCGTCCGCCTGAGCACCAGCATTGGAAGTGTTATAGATTCTAATGACCTTTAAGGGTTCAGGAAAGAGATGTGCAGAGACGCTGTGGGGGCCGGTTTCACCCCACCCCACATTTGTTCGGCCACCTTAGGCTGACCGTTTCTGCCAGCCTAGATGCTCTGACCAGTAGTCTGCTCTTTCTTCAATTAGGCCCCTGAATTAACGTAAAAACAGCACCAGGTGTCAGAGCCCTGCCCGCTCAACTCCCAGACAGTCCAGGGTCAGTGGTGATCAAAGACCATGATGGCCACTGAGTCAACAGCCTTTTGAAGTAAACAGGAGTCCAGCCGGTCTTATTGGCCACCATCATCACGGTGTCTGTAGGCTTTTCTATGGTGACAGTGTGATATACGTTTCCCCCGCCAAGACTATTAGCTCCCCTCCGGGTGCAGTAAGTCCTGCAAGCAGTAGTCTACTCATTCGGGACACACTATTGTTGTTTTATGAGAGAAACTCCAGGTCAAGTGATGTTCACACGAGTCGTCATGGTGCCCTGTTGCCCCCGGTTATCTCTCTGGATGTTGGAGTTGGAGGGCCTCCTCACTCGAGGTCGGTGTGCCCACGGAGCGAACCCTGCAACTTCAGGGCATGGTTGGTGATTAGGATCACCACGTGGGGTCCTTTTCCCTTAGGAGGGAGGTGGCCTTTTGGGCTGCTGATTTCCAGGTTTTTAGATACCGCCAGTATCTTGGCCAGATGTGGCAGTGGGCCAAGCCCCTTGGTGACTCTATTTTATCCTACCTGGATGGCATTCTTGCGTTGTTCCATTTCAAGTGGTCCCAGTTTTTGCACTAATTCTCCAATGGCGACTCACCTTTCACCGGGAATGGAAAGGTCAAAGGGTTTAGCTCAATTAGGGAGTTCCAGGGCAAGGGTCTGAATTGACTGCTCTTTCCATTCTTGAAAGGCCACTTCTGGATTCTGTTCAAAAGGATCATCATCTTTTCCTTTCAGTGTTTCATATAGAGGCCCAGCTAGTAGACTGTAGTTAGGGATCCAGAAGCAGCAAACCCTGGCCTCCCCAGGAACCCCTAAGCTGTCTTCTAGTTTTAGAAAGGGGTAAGGCTGCAAATGGTTTCTTCCCTTTCCTGGGATGGGCTTCTCCGACCTTCTGTGAGAATGAAGCCCAGGCAGGTCACCGCAGTCTGTGATATTTGAGCTTTTTCTTGGACAACTTCTATCCTTTATTGGCTTGGTAGTTCAGAGGCCTCCTTAGTAGGGCTGGCGATCAGAATGTCGTCTGCATATTGAAGGAGGGTTTCCTTTTCTAGAGGTAGAACTTTTCGGTCTTTAGCTAAGCTTTCCCCAAAGATGGTGTGGGAATTTTTGAACCCTTGGGGCAAGACGGCCCGGAAGTATTGTTTTAGTTGTATGTTGAGTCCTGCCACTCACAAGCCAAAATTTCTTGTGACTCTGGGACTAATGGAATACAAAAGAAGGCATCATTGAAGACTAATACAGAATACCATGTCCTGGTGGTTGGTAGAATGACCAGCAGGGTGTAGGAAATGGAGCAACTGGAGGTATATCCTCGGTGGCTTCACTGACTGTCCTGACATCCTTTACCAGGTCCCCAGCAGCCCATGGGGCTCTCGTGGTCAGGCCAATCCCAGGATATGGAGCTCTCCTGGGCAGGTACCCCACCCCCAACCCAGCCCACGGGGCTCTCATGGTCAGGCCTCTCCCAGGATACAGAGCTACCCTTGCAGGTACCGTGGCAGGGCTGGGCACACAGGAACTGTGCACATAGCCCTCATTGAAGAGCACCCCCATCTCACCTGTCGCTCAGAGCTGACACAGAGCACCTCAGAGCAGGACTTGAACTAACAAACAGCAGCTCCGACAGGTCTGTGACCCTGGGCATCACTCTGTGTGGCCTCCCTCCACCTGGTCTTCCAGAGACATCCACTGCACCCGGGGCACCAAGCCTCTGTCTCCAACCACCACCCACCCCTCCTCTCCCTGACTCCTGGGTTCCTCTCATTAGGAGAGGGTTTTCTTGAAGTTGTCTCCCACTCATGGGCCAGATAAAATGATTAGAAAACAAGCCAAAGCTGCAGCCCCTTGTCTATCCTGACTCTCAGGAGCCCACACCTGTTCCTTGGACCTGGCCGGTTCAGCAAGTTCCATTTTCTGCAACTGTGAGCCCCTGAGGGGTGATGATTGGCTGACCTGGGCAGCCTTACCATGCCGGCCAGCCCTCCCCAGGTGTGCCTGGGTTGAGATCAATATAAATACCACTCCAGGCAGCAAGAGCCCCTGCAGCTGTGCCTGATGCCATTTTCTCTGCCCTGTCAGCAGTCTCGGGGCTGGGCTGGTGGGAGGGAGTGAGAGGCCACGGCTTTGTGGGTGGCCCAGTGTGAGTGGGGCTCTGCTGGACTTTCTGCAGCAGTTGCCAGGCTGCCACCTGCTAAAGAAGAGGATGTGTCACCCATACCTGCTGCTGGAATTTCTCCCTGGGCAGAGGTGAGGAAGGAAAAAAGCAGTGGGGGCAGGGACAGGACGGGTATCTCAGGCAGGGAAATGGAAATCTTCCAGAAGAGCACCCAGGGACAGGACCATCCTGGCTGGCCTGCAGGCACCAAGTCAGCTGGCATGCTGTCACTCGTGTGGCTCCATGGCCCTTCCTCTAGGCTTTCAAGTCCTTGTATATATTCAGGTGTTTTACCTGGGAAGGGTGGGAACAGTTCAACAGCAACTGGCCTGGGGCTCAGCTCACGTTCACTCACAGATGCCTCGGCACAGTGCCCCAGCTTTGCAATGAGTACGCTTGTGTGGGGGCTGCTGGCTGAATGGGAGACGATTCCCCACCACTGACCAACTTCAGAATTGTTTACAACTGGAGCAAGTGCCCTGATACGGTTTTCCTCTGAGTAACTGGTGGGTTCTGTTTTTTTTTTTTTCTCTTTTTCGTTTTTGGTTCAAGGTAGATTTTATTCCTCTTTTTTGTATTTACAGATATAAGCATGGAAATAATTTATTCATATAAATACATGTATGTGAAGGGAATAATTGTTTTTTCTGTTTTATTTTTTAAATTTTATTTCTTTTTAATTTTGAATTTTATTTTATATTTTTATACAGCATGTTCTTATTGGTTATCTATTTTATACATATAAATGTTTACATGCCAATCCCAATCTCTCAGCTCCTCCCACCACCACCCCCCCAAGAGCTTTCCCCCCTTGTTGTCCATACGATTGTTGTCTACATCTGTTGCTCTATTTATGCCTTGCAAAACGGTTAATCTGTACAGTTTTTCTAGGTTCCACATATATGCATGAATATACAAGATTTGTTTTTCTCTTTCTGACTTACTTCACTCTGTATGACAGTCTCTAGATCCATCGACGTCTCTACAAATGACCCAATTTCATTCCTTTCATGGCTTAGTAATATTCCATTTTATATATGTACCACATCTTTATGCATTCGTCTGTCTGTGGGCATTTAGGTTGCTTCCATTACCTCGATATTGTAAATAGTGATGCAATGAACATTGCGGTGAATGTCTCTTTTTGATTTATGGTTTTGTCTGTGTATATGTCCAGTACTGGGATTGCTGTATCATATGGTAATTCTATTATTAGTTTCTTAAGACTCCATATTGTTCTCCATAGTGACTGTATCAATTTATATTCCCAACAATAGTGGAAGAGGCTTCCTTTTCCCCACACCCTTTCCAGCAATTGTTGTTTGTAGATTTTCAGATGATGCCCATTCTAACAGGTGTGAGGTGATACCTCATTGTTGAGTCCATTTCGTTGAGCAAGGGGTAGGTCTTGTCTATTACATATTTGGCTTATGGAACGGTATCTGTGCTAATTTCAAACTCTGGTTTTATGCAGCACCCCAACTCACCTTTCCCCTTAAGCAAGCATAAGTTGGTTTTCTACATTTGAGATCCTGTTCTGTTTTGTAATTCAGTTCATGTGTAGCCAAGTTTACATTCCATGTATTAGTGATACCTTATGATGTTTCCTTATCTGTGTGACTTATTTCACTTAGAATCATCGTGCCTCAATCCACTCATTATGCGGGTACAGGCCTGGTGACACAGATTTCATTGCTGAGTGGTATTCTGTTGTACGTTAAGTACCGCAACTTCTTTATCAAATATTTGCTCTCTGGGATACTTAACTTGTACCATAGAAGAGGTTCCTGTAAACAGAGCCGTCCCAAATTTTGGGGTGGCTGTGTCTTTTTGATTTTAATTTCCCTAAGCTATAGGACCATAAGTGGAAATGCCCTAGACTCTGTTGCTTTGTTTTTCAGATGTATCAGGAAACACCATACACTTCTCCAGAGTGGCTGTTGGCAATTTACATCCCGCCCATCAGCATAACAAGGCTCCTTTATCCCCATGGCCTGTCTTGCCTTTCTGCATTTTACACTTTTTTCAGATGGCCCTTTAGACCGGGGGGAAGTAACACTTCATAGTAGTTCGGATTTCCATTGCAAGCTTGCTTGGTTTGCCAAAAAGGGCGTATGCGTTTTTTCCTGAATATATTCAGGAAAAAACGCATACGCCCTTTTTGGCCAAGTGCATCATTGTGGACGTTCTGCCTCTTTTCCTATGCTTTACATGCAATTCCAGTCTACCTCCTGAAATCGGTTTCCTGCAATTCTGCCCCGCTTTCAAGTCCTCTTGGCAGCCTTACTTCAATATATTTTTGGACGATAGCTGTCATTTATAACTCTGCAGGTTTTTGAATTAGAGTGCCCCTAAGCTCCTTTCTTCAACTCGCTTTCTTGTGAGCTGGCCGCAACACCGCAGGATTGCTTCAGGCCCTAGTGTGGTTCCGGCATGGCACGCTGAGCCTTTGGTTAATTCCTCTTCCTGGTGGGAAATGAGAGTTAAATTTGCCCGTCCAGACACCTCCAGCTAGTCTCTCATTGGTTCTCCCTATTCCTGTTCAACTTTCAAAGAATTTGCAAACTGGGCCAAACAGGAGGTTAAAGGCACTGACTCTCCAAGTGGGGAGAGTGTTAGTAAAGCGTCTGGAATGTTGCACCCGAGTACCAGGGGACGAAACCTGAGACACATTTGAACACGTTTCCCGATCACACGGTGGATCATACTCTGGGTTCCACATGCATGTTTTAGCTGAAGGAAGAATCCCTTAAACCTGGAGAGTTGAGAACCTTGGCATGGGTACCATGCAATATGACTTCAAAGGGTCTGCATTGGCTCACCGAACCTCACCAATCCTATCACTGCTGCGCTAATGCACTGTACACACGCTTGATTCTCTTTCAGAGACATATAAATCCATAGGTTTTAAGATTCTTACTAGTCAGGTATATTCTTAGGCGTTTAATATGGGGTGTAGAGTCCACTTCGTTGAGCAAGGAGTAGCTCTTGTCTATTACATATTTGGCTTATGGAACAGTATCTGTGCTAATTTCAATCTCAGGTTTTATGCAGCACCCCAACTCACCTTTGCCCTTAAGCAAGCATAAGTTGGTTTTCTACATTTGAGACCCTGTTCTGTTTTGTAATTCAGTTCCTGTGTACCCAAGTTTACATTCCGTGTATTAGTGATATCTTATGATGTTTCTTTTCTGTGTGACTTATTTCACTTAGAATCATCGTACCTGAATCCACTCATTATGCTGCTACGGGCCTGATGATATACATTTCATTGCTGAGTGATATTGCATTGTACGTAAGTACCACAAATTCTTTATCCATTTTTCGCTTTCTGTGATATTGAACTTGTACCACAAAAGAGGTTCTTGTAAACAGAGCCGTCCCAAACTTTGGGGTGGCTGTGTCTTTTTGATTTTAATTTCCCTAAGCTATACGACCATAAGTGGAAGTGCCCTAGGCTCTGTTGCTTTGTTTTGTAGATGTTTCAGGAAACACCATAAACTTCTCCAGAGTGGCTGTTGGCAATTTACATCCCGCCCATCAGCATAACAAGGCTCCCAGTTCTCCATGGCCTGTCCTGCCTTTCTGGATTTTATACTTTTTTCAGATGGCCCTTTTGGCAGGGGGGCAGTGAGACTTCATTGTAGTGCAGATTTCCTTTGCAAGCTTGCTTGGTTGGCCCAAAAGGGCGTATGCGTTTTTTCCTGAATATATTCAGGAAAAAACGCATACGCCCTTTTTAGCCAAGTGCATCATTGTGGACGTTCTGCCTCTTTTCCTATGCTTTACATGCAATTCCAGTCTACCTCCTGAAATCGGTTTCCTGCAATTCTGCCCCGCTTTCAAGTCCTCTTGGCAGCCTTACTTCAATATATTTTTGGACGATAGCTGTCATTTATAACTCTGCAGGTTTGTGAATTACAGTGCCCCTGAGCTCCTTTCTTCAACTCGCTTTCTTGTGAGCTGGCCGCAACACCGCAGGATTGCTTCAGGCCCTAGTGTGGTTCCGGCATGGCACGCTGAGCCTTTGGTTAATTCCTCTTCCTGGTGGGAAATGAGAGTTAAATTTGCCCGTCCAGGCACCTCCAGCTAGTCTCTCATTGGTTCTCCCTATTCCTGTTCATTTTCCACAGAAATGGCAAACTGGGCCAAACAGGAGGTTAAAGGCACTGACTCTCCAAGTGGGGAGAGTGTTAGTAAAGCGTCTGGAATGTTGCACCCGAGTACCAGGGGACGAAACCTGAGACACATTTGAACACGTTTCCCGATCACACGGTGGATCATACTCTGGGTTCCACATGCATGTTTTAGCTGAAGGAAGAATCCCTTAAACCTGGAGAGTTGAGACCCATGGAATGGGTACCATGCAATGTGACCTCAAAGGGTCTGCATTTGCTCACCGAACCTCACCAATCCTATCACTGCTGCGTTTATGCCGCTGTACACACGCTTGATTCTCTTTCGGAGACATAGAAATGTATAGGTTTTAAGATTCTTACTGGTCAGGTATATTCTTAGGCGTTTAATATGGGGTGTAGAGTCCACTTCGTTGAGCAAGGAGTAGCTCTTGTCTATTACATATTTGGCTTATGGAACGGTATCTGTGCTAATTTCAATCTCTGGTTTTATGCAGCACCCCAACTCACCTTTCCCCTTAAGCAAGCATAAGTTGGTTTTCTACATTTGAGACCCTGTTCTGTTTTGTAATTCAGTTCCTGTGTAGCCAAGTTTACATTCCGTGTAGTAGTGATATCTTATGATGTTTCTTTTTCTGTGTGACTTATCTCACTTAGAATCATCGTACCTGAATCCACTCATTATGCTGCTACGGGCCTGATGATATACATTTCATTGCTGAGTGATATTGCATTGTACGTAAGTACCACAACTTCTTTATCCATTTTTCACTTTCTGTGATATTGAACTTGTACTGTAAATGAAGTTCTTGTAAACAGAGCCGTCCCAAACTTTGGGGTGGCTGTGTCTTTTTGATTTTAATTTCCCTAAGCTATAGGACCATAAGTGGAAGTGCCCTAGGCTCTGTTGCTTTGTTTTTTATATGTTTCAGGAAACACCATACACTTCTCCAGAGTGGCTGTTGGCAATTTACATCCCGCCCATCAGCATAACAAGGCTCCCAGTTCTCCATGGCCTGTCCTGCCTTTCTGGATTTTACACTTTTTTCAGATGGCCCTTTTGACCGGGGGGCAGTGAGACTTCATTGTAGTGCAGATTTCCTTTGCAAGCTTGCTTGGTTGGCCAAAAAGGGCGTATGCGTTTTTTCCTGAATATATTCAGGAAAAAACGCATACGCCCTTTTTGGCCAAGTGCATCATTGTGGACGTTCTGTCTCTTTTCCTATGCTTTACATGCAATTCCAGTCTACCTCCTGAAATCGGATTCCTGCAATTCTGCCCCGCTTTCGAGTCCCCTTGGCAGCCTTACTTTAATATATTTTTGGACGATAGCTGTCATTTATAACTCTGCAGGTTTGTGAATTACAATGCCCCTGAGCTCCTTTCTTCAACTCGCTTTCTTGTGAGCTGGCCGCAACACCGCAGGATTGCTTCAGGCCCTAGTGTGGTTCCGGCATGGCACGCTGAGCCTTTGGTTAATTCCTCTTCCTGGTGGGAAATGAGAGTTAAATTTGCCCGTCCAGACACCTCCAGCTAGTCTCTCATTGGTTCTCCCTATTCCTGTTCATTTTCCGCAGAAATGGCAAACTGGGCCAAACAGGAGGTTAAAGGCACTGACTCTCCAAGTGGGGAGAGTTTTAGTAAAGCATCTGGAATGTTGCACCCGAGAACCAGGGGACAAAAACTGAGACACATTTGAACACGTTTCCCAATCACACGGTGGATCATACTCTGTGTTCCACATGCATGTTTTAGCTGAAGGAAGAATCCCTTAAACCTGGAGAGTTGAGACCCATGGAATGGGTACCATGCAATATGACTTCAAAGGTTCTGCATTGGCTCACCGAACCTCACCAATCCTATCACTGCTGCGCTTATGCCACTGTACACACGCTTGATTCTCTTTTGGAGACATATAAATCCATAGATTTTAAGATTCTTACTGGTCAGGTATATTCTTAGACGTTTAATATGGGATGTTGAGTCCTCTTCGTTGAGCAAGGAGTAGCTCTTGTCTATTACATATTTGGCTTATGGAACGGTATCTGTGCTAATTTCAATCTCTGGTTTTATGCAGCACCCCAACTCACCTTTCCCCTTAAGCAAGCATAAGTTGGTTTTCTACATTTGAGACCGTGTTCTGTTTTGTAATTCAGTTTCTGTGTAGCCAAGTTTACATTCCGTGTAGTAGTGATATCTTATGATGTTTCTTTTTCTGTGTGACTTATCTCACTTAGAATCATCGTACCTGAATCCACTCATTATGCTGCTACGGGCCTGATGATATAGATTTCATTGCTGAGTGATATTGCATTGTACGTAAGTACCACAAATTCTTTATCCATTTTTCACCTTCTGTGATATTGAATTTGTACTGTAAATGAGGTTCTTGTAAACAGAGCCGTCCCAAACTTTGGGGTGGCTGTGTCTTTTTGATTTTAATTTCCCTAAGCTATAGGACCATAAGTGGAAGTGCCCTAGGCTCTGTTGCTTTGTTTTTTAGATGTTTCAGGAAACACCATACACTTCTCCAGAGTGGCTGTTGGCAATTTACATCCCGCCTATCAGCATAACAAGGCTCCCAGTTCTCCATGGCCTGTCCTGCCTTTCTGGATTTTACACTTTTTTCAGATGGCCCTTTTGACTGGGGGGCAGTGAGACTTCATTTTAGTGCAGATTTCCTTTGCAAGCTTGCTTGGTTGGCCAAAAAGTGCGTATGCGTTTTTTCCTGAATATATTCAGGAAAAAACGCATATGCCCTTTTTGGCCAAGTGCATCATTGTGGACGTTCTGCCTCTTTTCCTATGCTTTACATGCAATTCCAGTCTACCTCCTGAAATCGGTTTCCTGCAATTCTGCCCCGCTTTCAAGTCCTCTTGGCAGCCTTACTTCAATATATTTTTGGACGATAGCTGTCATTTATAACTCTGCAGGTTTGTGAATTACAGTGCCCCTGAGCTCCTTTCTTCAACTCGCTTTCTTGTGAGCTGGCCGCAACACCGCAGGATTGCTTCAGGCCCTAGTGTCGTTCCGGCATGGCACGCTGAGCCTTTGATTAATTCCTCTTCCTGGTGGGAAATGAGAGTTAAATTTGCCCATCCAGACACCTCCAGCTAGTCTCTCATTGGTTCTCCCTCTTCCTGTTCATTTTCTGCAGAAATTGCAAACTGGGACAAACAGGAGGTTAAAGGCACTGACTCTCCAAGTGGGGAGAGTTTTAGTAAAGCGTCTGGAATGTTGCACCCGAGTACCAGCGGAGAAAATCTGAGACACATTTGAACACGTTTCCCGATCACACGGTGAATCATACTCTGGGTTCCACATGCATGTTTTAGCTGAAGGAAGAATCCCTTAAACCTGGAGTGTTGAGACCCATGGAATGGCTAGCATGCAATATGACTTCAAAGGGTCTGCATTTGCTCATCAAACCTCACCAATCCTATCACTGCTGCGTTTATGCTGCTGTACACATGCTTGATTCTCTTTTGGAGACATATAAATCCATAGGTTTTAAGATTATTACTAGTCAGGTATATTCTTAGGCGATTAATATGGTGTGTAGAGTCCACTTCGTTGAGCAAGGAGTAGCTCTTGTCTATTACATATTTGGCTTATGGAATGGTATCTGTGCTAATTTCAATCTCTGGTTTTATGCAGAACCCCAACTCACCTTTCCCCTTAAGCAAGCATAAGTTGGTTTTCTACATTTGAGACCGTGTTCTGTTTTGTAATTCAGTTTCTGTGTAGCCAAGTTTACATTCCGTGTAGTAGTGATATCTTATGATGTTTCTTTTTCTGTGTGACTTATCTCACTTAGAATCATCGTACCTGAATCCACTTATTATGCTGCTACGGGCCTGATGATATAGATTTCATTGCTGAGTGATATTGCATTGTACGTAAGTACCACAAATTCTTTATCCATTTTTCGCTTTCTGTGATATTGAACTTGTACCGTAAACGAGGTTCTTGTAAACAGAGCCGTCCCAAACTTTGGGGTGGCTGTGTCTTTTTGATTTTAATTTCCCTAAGCTATAGGACCATAAGTGGAAGTGCCCTAGGCTCTGTTGCTTTGTTTTTTAGATGTTTCAGGAAACACCATACACTTCTCCAGAGTGGCTGTTGGCAATTTACATCCCGCCCATCAGCATAACAAGGCTCCCAGTTCTCCATGGCCTGTCCTGCCTTTCTGGATTTTACACTTTTTTCAGATGGCCCTTTTGACCGGGGGGCAGTGAGACTTCATTGTAGTGCAGATTTCCTTTGCAAGCTTGCTTGGTTGGCCAAAAAGGGCGTATGCGTTTTTTCCTGAATATATTCAGGAAAAAACGCATACGCCCTTTTTGGCCAAGTGCATCATTGTGGACGTTCTGCCTCTTTTCCTATGCTTTACATGCAATTCCAGTCTACCTCCTGAAATCGGTTTCCTGCAATTCTGCCCCGCTTTCAAGTCCTCTTGGCAGCCTTACTTCAATATATTTTTGGACGATAGCTGTCATTTATAACTCTGCAGGTTTGTGAATTACAGTGCCCCTGAGCTCCTTTCTTCAACTCGCTTTCTTGTGAGCTGGCCGCAACACCGCAGGATTGCTTCAGGCCCTAGTGTCGTTCCGGCATGGCACGCTGAGCCTTTGGTTAATTCCTCTTCCTGGTGGGAAATGAGAGTTAAATTTGCCCGTCCAGACACCTCCAGCTAGTCTCTCACTGGTTCTCCCTATTCCTGTTCATTTTCCGCAGAAATGGCAAACTGGGCCAAACAGGAGGTTAAAGGCACTGACTCTCCAAGTGGGGAGAGTGTTAGTAAAGCGTCTGGAATGTTGCACCCGAGTACCAGGGGACGAAACCTGAGACACATTTGAACACGTTTCCCGATCACACGGTGGATCATACTCTGGGTTCCACATGCATGTTTTAGCTGAAGGAAGAATCCCTTAAACCTGGAGAGTTGAGACCCATGGAATGGGTACCATGCAATATGACTTCAAAGGTTCTGCATTGGCTCACCGAACCTCACCAATCCTATCACTGCTGCGCTTATGCCACTGTACACACGCTTGATTCTCTTTCGGAGACATATAAATCCATAGGTTTTAAGATTCTTACTAGTCAGCTATATTCTTAGACGTTTAATATGGGGTGTTGAGTCCTCTTCGTTGAGCAAGGAGTAGCTCTTTTCTATTACATATTTGGCTTATGGAACGGTATCTGTGCTAATTTCAATCTCTGGTTTTATGCAGAACCCCAACTCACCTTTCCCCTTAAGCAAGCATAAGTTGGTTTTCTACATTTAAGACCTTGTTCTCTTTTGTAATTCAGTTACTGTGTAGCCAAGTTTACATTCCGTGTATTAGTGATATCTTATGATGTTTCTTTTTCTGTGTGACTTATCTCACTTAGAATCATCGTACCTGAATCCACTCATTATGCTGCTATGGGCCTGATGACATAGATTTCATTGCTGAGTGATATTGCATTGTACGTAAGTACCACCACTTCTTTATCCATTTTTCGCTTTCTGTGATATTGAACTTGTACCGTAAACGAGGTTCTTGTAAACAGAGTCGTCCCAAACTTTGGGGTGGCTGTGTCTTTTTGATTTTAATTTCCCTAAGCTATAGGACCATAAGTGGAAGTGCCCTAGGCTCTGTTGCTTTGTTTTTTAGATGTTTCAGGAAACACCATACACTTCTCCAGAGTGGCTGTTGGCAATTTACATCCCGCCCATCAGCATAACAAGGCTCCCAGTTCTCCATGGCCTGTCCTGCCTTTCTGGATTTTATACTTTTTTCAGATGGCCCTTTTGACCGGGGGGCAGTGAGACTTCATTGTAGTGCAGATTTCCTTTGCAAGCTTGCTTGGTTGGCCAAAAAGGGCGTATGCGTTTTTTCCTGAATATATTCAGGAAAAAACGCATACGCCCTTTCTGGCCAAGTGCATCATTGTGGACGTTCTGCCTCTTTTCCTATGCTTTACATGCAATTCCAGTCTACCTCCTGAAATCGGTTTCCTGCAATTCTGCCCCGCTTTCAAGTCCTCTTGGCAGCCTTACTTCAATATATTTTTGGACGATAGCTGTCATTTTTAACTCTGCAGGTTTGTGAATTACAGTGCCCCTGAGCTCCTTTCTTCAACTCGCTTTCTTGTGAGCTGGCCGCAACACCGCAGGATTGCTTCAGGCCCTAGTGTGGTTCCGGCATGGCACGCTGAGCCTTTGGTTAATTCCTCTTCCTGGTGGGAAATGAGAGTTACATTTGCCCATCCAGACACCTCCAGCTAGTCTCTCATTGGTTCTCCCTATTCCTGTTCATTTTCCGCAGAAATTGCAAACTGGGCCAAACAGGAGGTTAAAGGCACTGACTCTCCAAGTGGGGAGAGTTTTAGTAAAGCGTCTGGAATGTTGCACCCAAGTACCAGCGGAGAAAATCTGAGACACATTTGAACACGTTTCCCGATCACACGGTGGATCATACTCTGGGTTCCACATGCATGTTTTAGCTGAAGGAAGAATCCCTTAAACCTGGAGAGTTGAGACCCATGGAATGGCTAGCATGCAATATGACTTCAAAGGGTCTGCATTTGCTCATCAAACCTCACCAATCCTATCACTGCTGCATTTATGCCGCTGTACACATGCTTGATTCTCTTTTGGAGACATATAAATCCATAGGTTTTAATATTATTACTAGTCAGGTATATTCTTAGGCGATTAATATGGGGTGTAGAGTCCACTTCGTTGAGCAAGGAGTAGCTCTTGTCTATTACATATTTGGCTTATGGAATGGTATCTGTGCTAATTTCAATCTCTGGTTTTATGCAGAACCCCAACTCACCTTTCCCCTTAAGCAAGCATAAGTTGGTTTTCTACATTTGAGACCGTGTTCTGTTTTGTAATTCAGTTTCTGTGTAGCCAAGTTTTCATTCCGTGTAGTAGTGATATCTTATGATGTTTCTTTTTCTGTGTGACTTATCTCACTTAGAATCATCGTACCTGAATCCACTCATTATGCTGCTACGGGCCTGATGATATAGATTTCATTGCTGAGTGATATTGCATTGTACGTAAGTACCACAAATTCTTTATCCATTTTTCACCTTCTGTGATATTGAATTTGTACTGTAAATGAGGTTCTTGTAAACAGAGCCGTCCCAAACTTTGGGGTGGCTGTGTCTTTTTGATTTTAATTTCCCTAAGCTATAGGACCATAAGTGGAAGTGCCCTAGGCTCTGTTGCTTTGTTTTTTAGATGTTTCAGGAAACACCATACACTTCTCCAGAGTGGCTGTTGGCAATTTACATCCCGCCCATCAGCATAACAAGGCTCCCAGTTCTCCATGGCCTGTCCGGCCTTTCTGGATTTTACACTTTTTTCAGATGGCCCTTTTGACTGGGGGGCAGTGAGACTTCATTGTAGTGCAGATTTCCTTTGCAAGCTTGCTTGGTTGGCCAAAAAGGGCGTATGCGTTTTTTTCTGAATATATTCAGGAAAAAATGCATACGCCCTTTTTGGCCAAGTGCATCATTGTGGACGTTCTGCCTCTTTTCCTATGCTTTACATGCAATTCCAGTCTACCTCCTGAAATCGGTTTCCTGCAATTCTGCCCCGCTTTCAAGTCCTCTTGGCAGCCTTACTTCAATATATTTTTGGACGATAGCTGTCATTTTTAACTCTGCAGGTTTGTGAATTACAGTGTCCCTGAGCTCCTTTCTTCAACTCGCTTTCTTGTGAGCTGGCCGCAACACCGCAGGATTGCTTCAGGCCCTAGTGTGGTTCTGGCATGGCACGCTGAGCCTTTGGTTAATTCCTCTTCCTGGTGGGAAATGAGAGTTAAATTTGCCCATCCAGACACCTCCATCTAGTCTCTCATTGGTTCTCCCTATTCCTGTTCATTTTCCGCAGAAATTGTAAACTGGGCCAAACAGGAGGTTAAAGGCACTGACTCTCCAAGTGGGGAGAGTGTTAGTAAAGCGTATGGAATGTTGCACCCGAGTACCAGGGGACAAAAACTGAGACACATTTGAACACGTTTCCCGATCACACGGTGGATCATACTCTGGGTTCCACATGCATGTTTTAGCTGAAGGAAGAATCCCTTAAACCTGGAGAGTTGAGACCCATGGAATGGCTACCATGCAATATGACTTCAAAGGGTCTGCATTTGCTCATCAAACCTCACCAATCCTATCACTGCTGCGTTTATGCCGCTGTACACATGCTTGATTCTCTTTTGGAGACATATAAATCCATAGGTTTTAAGATTATTACTAGTCAGGTATATTCTTAGGCGATTAATATGGGGTGTAGAGTCCACTTCGTTGAGCAAGGAGTAGCTCTTGTCTATTACATATTTGGCTTATGGAATGGTATCTGTGCTAATTTCAATCTCTGGTTTTATGCAGAACCCCAACTCACCTTTCCCCTTAAGCAAGCATAAGTTGGTTTTCTACATTTGAGACCGTGTTCTGTTTTGTAATTCAGTTTCTGTGTAGCCAAGTTTACATTCCGTGTAGTAGTGATATCTTATGATGTTTCTTTTTCTGTGTGACTTATCTCACTTAGAATCATCGTACCTGAATCCACTCATTATGCTGCTACGGGCCTGATGACATAGATTTCATTGCTGAGTGATATTGCATTGTATGTAAGTACCACAACTTCTTTATCCATTTTTCGCTTTCTGTGATATTGAACTTGTACCGTAAACGAGGTTCTTGTAAACAGAGCCGTCCCAAACTTTGGGGTGGCTGTGTCTTTTTGATTTTAATTTCCCTAAGCTACAGGACCATAAGTGGCAGTGCCCTAGGCTCTGTTGCTTTGTTTTTTAGATGTTTCAGGAAACACCATACACTTCTCCAGAGTGGCTGTTGGCAATTTACATCCCGCCCATCAGCATAACAAGGCTCCCAGTTCTCCATGGCCTGTCCGGCCTTTCTGGATTTTACAATTTTTTCAGATGGCCCTTTTGACCGGGGGGCAGTGAGACTTCATTGTAGTGCAGATTTCCTTTGCAAGCTTGCTTGGTTGACCAAAAAGGGCGTATGCGTTTTTTCCTGAATATATTCAGGAAAAAACGCATACGCCCTTTTTGGCCAAGTGCATCATTGTGGACGTTCTGCCTCTTTTCCTATGCTTTACATGCAATTCCAGTCTACCTCCTGAAATCGGTTTCCTGCAATTCTGCCCCGCTTTCAAGTCCTCTTGGCAGCCTTACTTCAATATATTTTTGGACGATAGCTGTCATTTATAACTCTGCAGGTTTGTGAATTACAGTGCCCCTGAGCTCCTTTCTTCAACTCGCTTTCTTGTGAGCTGGCCGCAACACCGCAGGATTGCTTCAGGCCCTAGTGTCGTTCCGGCATGGCACGCTGAGCCTTTGGTTAATTCCTCTTCCTGGTGGGAAATGAGAGTTAAATTTGCCCGTCCAGACACCTCCAGCTAGTCTCTCACTGGTTCTCCCTATTCCTGTTCATCTTCCGCAAAAATTGCAAACTGGGCCAAACAGGAGGTTAAAGGCACTGACTCTCCAAGTGGGGAGAGTGTTAGTAAAGCGTCTGGAATGTTGCACCCGAGTACCAGGGGACGAAACCTGAGACACATTTGAACACGTTTCCCAATCACACGGTGGATCATACTCTGGGTTCCACATGCATGTTTTAGCTGAAGGAAGAATCCCTTAAACCTGGAGAGTTGAGACCCATGGAATGGGTACCATGCAATATGACTTCAAAGGTTCTGCATTGGCTCACCGAACCTCACCAATCCTATCACTGCTGCGCTTATGCCACTGTACACACGCTTGATTCTCTTTCGGAGACATATAAATCCATAGGTTTTAAGATACTTACTAGTCAGGTATATTCTTAGGCATTTAATATGGGGTGTTGAGTCCACTTTGTTGAGCAAGGAGTAGCTCTTGTCTATTACCTATTTGGCTTATGGAATGGTATCTGTGCTAATTTCAATCTCTGGTTTTATGCAGCACCCCAACTCACCTTTCCCCTTAAGCAAGCATAAGTTGGTTTTCTACATTTGAGATCCTGTTCTGTTTTGTAATTCAGTTCCTGTGTAGCCAAGTTTACATTCCGTGTATTAGTGATATCTTATGATGTTTCTTTTTCTGTGTGACTTATGTCACTTAGAATCATCGTACCTGAATCCACTCATTATGCTGCTACGGGCCTGATGACATAGATTTCATTCCTGAGTGATATTGCATTGTACGTAAGTACCACAACTTCTTTATCCATTTTTCACTTTCTGCGATATTGAACTTGTACCATAAACGAGATTCTTGTAAACAGAGCCGGCCCAAACTTTGGGGTGGCTGTGTCTTTTTGATTTTAATTTCCCTAAGCTATAGGACCATAAGTGGAAGTGCCCTAGGCTCTGTTGCTTTGTTTTTTAGATGTTTCAGGAAACACCATACACTTCTCCAGAGTGGCTGTTGGCAATTTACATCCCGCCCATCAGCATAACAAGGCTCCCAGTTCTCCATGGCCTGTCCTGCCTTTCTGGATTTTACACATTTTTCAGATGGCCCTTTTGACTGGGGGGCAGTGAGACTTCATTGTACTGCAGATTTCTTTTGCAAGCTTGCTTGGTTGGCCAAAAAGGGCGTATGCGTTTTTTCCTGAATATATTCAGGAAAAAACGCATACGCCCTTTTTGGCCAAGTGCATCATTGTGGACGTTCTGCCTCTTTTCCTATGCTTTACATGTAATTCCAGTCTACCTCCTGAAATCGGATTCCTGCAATTCTGCCCCGCTTTCGAGTCCTCTTGGCAGCCTTACTTCAATATATTTTTGGACGATAGCTGTCATTTATAACTCTGCAGGTTTGTGAATTACAGTGCCCCTGAGCTCCTTTCTTCAACTCGCTTTCTTGTGAGCTGGCCGCAACACCGCAGCATTGCTTCAGGCCCTAGTGTGGTTCCGGCATGGCACGCTGAGCCTTTGGTTAATTCCTCTTCCTGGTGGGAAATGAGAGTTAAATTTGCCCGTCCAGACACCTCCAGCTAGTCTCTCATTGGTTCTCCCTATTCCTGTTCATTTTCCGCAGAAATTGCAAACTGGGCCAAACAGGAGGTTAAAGGCACTGACTCTCCAAGTGGAGAGAGTTTTAGTAAAGCGTCTGGAATGTTGCACCCGAGTACCAGGGGACAAAAACTGAGACACATTTGAACACGTTTCCCGATCACACGGTGGATCATACTCTGGGTTCCACATGCATGTTTTAGCTGAAGGAAGAATCCCTTAAACCTGGAGAGTTGAGACCCATGGAATGGGTACCATGCAATATGACTTCAAAGGTTCTGCATTGGCTCACCGAACCTCACCAATCCTATCACTGCTGCGCTTATGCCACTGTACACACGCTTGATTCTCTTTCGTAGACATATAAATCCATAGATTTTAAGATTCTTCCTAGTCAGGTATATTCTTAGACGTTTAATATGGGGTGTTGAGTCCTCTTCGTTGAGCAAGGAGTAAATCTTGTCTACTACATATTTGGCTTATGGAACGGTATCTGTGCTAATTTCAATCTCTGGTTTTATGCAGCACCCCAACTCACCTTTCCCCTTAAGCAAGCATAAGTTGGTTTTCTACATTTGAGACCCTGTTCTGTTTTGTAATTCAGTTCCTGTGTAGCCAAGTTTACATTCCGTGTAGTAGTGATATCTTATGATGTTTCTTTTTCTGTGTGACTTATCTCACTTAGAATCATCGTACCTGAATCCACTCATTATGCTGCTACGGGCCTGATGACATAGATTTCATTGCTGAGTGATATTGCATTGTACGTAAGTACCACAACTTCTTTATCCATTTTTCGCTTTCTGTGATATTGAACTTGTACCGTAAACGAGGTCCTTGTAAACAGAGCCGTCCCAAACTTTGGGGTGGCTGTGTCTTTTTGGTTTTAATTTCCCTAAGCTATACGACCATAAGTGGAAGTGCCCTAGGCTCTGTTGCTTTGTTTTTTAGATGTTTCAGGAAACACCATACACTTCTCCAGAGTGGCTGTTGGCAATTTACATCCCGCCCATCAGCATAACAAGGCTCCCAGTTCTCCATGGCCTGTCCGGCCTTTCTGGATTTTACACTTTTTTCAGATGGCCCTTTTGACTGGGGGGCAGTGAGACTTCATTGTAGTGCAGATTTCCTTTGCAAGCTTGCTTGGTTGGCCAAAAAGTGCGTATGCGTTTTTTCCTGAATATATTCAGGAAAAAACGCATACACCCTTTTTGGCCAAGTGCATCATTGTGGACGTTCTGCCTCTTTTCCTATGCTTTACATGCAATTCCAGTCTACCTCCTGAAATCGGTTTCCTGCAATTCTGCCCCGCTTTCAAGTCCTCTTGGCAGCCTTACTTCAATATATTTTTGGACGATAGCTGTCATTTATAACTCTGCAGGTTTGTGAATTACAGTGTCCCTGAGCTCCTTTCTTCAACTCACTTTCTTGTGAGCTGGCCCCAACACCGCAGGATTGCTTCAGGCCCTAGTGTGGTTCCGGCATGGCACGCTGAGCCTTTGGTTAATTCCTCTTCCTGGTGGGAAATGAGAGTTAAATTTGCCCATCCAGACACCTCCAGCTAGTCTCTCATTTGTTCTCCCTATTCCTGTTCATTTTCCGCAGAAATTGCAAACTGGGCCAAACAGGAGGTTAAAGGCACTGACTCTCCAAGTGGGGAGAGTTTTAGTAAAGCGTCTGGAATGTTGCACCCGAGTACCAGCGGAGAAAATCTGAGACACATTTGAACACGTTTCCCGATCACACGGTGGATCATACTCTGGGTTCCACATGCATGTTTTAGCTGAAGGAAGAATCCCTTAAACCTGGAGAGTTGAGACCCATGGAATGGCTACCATGCAATATGACTTCAAAGGGTCTGCATTTGCTCAACAAACCTCACCAATCCTATCACTGCTGCGTTTATGCTGCTGTACACATGCTTGATTCTCTTTTGGAGACATATAAATCCATAGGTTTTAAGATTATTACTAGTCAGGTATATTCTTAGGCGATTAATATGGGGTGTAGAGTCCACTTCGTTGAGCAAAGAGTAGCTCTTGTCTATTACATATTTGGCTTATGGAATGGTATCTGTGCTAATTTCAATCTCTGGTTTTATGCAGAACCCCAACTCACCTTTCCCCTTAAGCAAGCATAAGTTGGTTTTCTACATTTGAGACCGTGTTCTGTTTTGTAATTCAGTTTCTGTGTAGCCAAGTTTACATTCCGTGTAGTAGTGATATCTTATGATGTTTCTTTTTCTGTGTGACTTATCTCACTTAGAATCATCGTACCTGAATCCACTCATTATGCTGCTACGGGCCTGATGATATAGATTTCATTGCTGAGTGATATTGCATTGTACGTAAGTACCACAAATTCTTTATCCATTTTTCACCTTCTGTGATATTGAATTTGTACTGTAAATGAGGTTCTTGTAAACAGAGCCGTCCCAAACTTTGGGGTGGCTGTGTCTTTTTGATTTTAATTTCCCTAAGCTATAGGACCATAAGTGGAAGTGCCCTAGGCTCTGTTGCTTTGTTTTTTAGATGTTTCAGGAAACACCATACACTTCTCCAGAGTGGCTGTTGGCAATTTACATCCCGCCCATCAGCATAACAAGGCTCCCAGTTCTCCATGGCCTGTCCTGCCTTTCTGGATTTTATACTTTTTTCAGATGGCCCTTTTGACCGGGGGGCAGTGAGACTTCATTGTAGTGCAGATTTCCTTTGCAAGCTTGCTTGGTTGGCCAAAAAGGGCGTATGCGTTTTTTTCTGAATATATTCAGGAAAAAACGCATACGCCCTTTTTGGCCAAGTGCATCATTGTGGACGTTCTGCCTCTTTTCCTATGCTTTACATGCAATTCCAGTCTACCTCCTGAAATCGGTTTCCTGCAATTCTGCCCCGCTTTCAAGTCCTCTTGGCAGCCTTACTTCAATATATTTTTGGACGATAGCTGTCATTTTTAACTCTGCAGGTTTGTGAATTACAGTGCCCCTGAGCTCCTTTCTTCAACTCGCTTTCTTCTGAGATGGCCGCAACACCGCAGGATTGCTTCAGGCCCTAGTGTGTTTCCGGCATGGCACGCTGAGCCTTTGGTTAATTCCTCTTCCTGGTGGGAAATGAGAGTTAAATTTGCCCGTCCAGACACCTCCAGCTAGTCTCTCATTGGATCTCCCTATTCCTGTTCATTTTCCGCAGAAATTGCAAACTGGGCCAAACAGGAGGTTAAAGGCACTGACTCTCCAAGTGGGGAGAGTGTTAGTAAAGCGTCTGGAATGTTGCACCCGAGTACCAGGGGACGAAAAGTGAGACATTTGAACACGTTTCCCGATCACACGGTGGATCATACTCTGGGTTCCACATGCATGTTTTAGCTGAAGGAAGAATCCCTTAAACCTGGAGAGTTGAGACCCATGGAATGGGTACCATGCAATATGATTTCAAAGGTTCTGCATTGGCTCACCGAACCTCACCAATCCTATCACTGCTGCGCTTATGCCTCTGTACACACGCTTGATTCTCTTTCGGAGACTTATAAATCCATAGGTTTTAAGATTCTTACTAGTCAGGTATATTCTTAGACGTTTAATATGGGGTGTTGAGTCCTCTTCGCTGAGCAAGGAGTAGCTCTTGTCTATTACATATTTGGCTTATGGAACGGTAT
This sequence comes from Pseudorca crassidens, assembly GCF_039906515.1. Lineage (NCBI taxonomy): Eukaryota > Metazoa > Chordata > Mammalia > Artiodactyla > Delphinidae > Pseudorca > Pseudorca crassidens. Next base: position 164,674,703 of record NC_090296.1, read on the forward strand.
CTGTGCTAATTTCAATCTCTGGTTTTATGCAGCACCCCAACTCACCTTTCCCCTTAAGCAAGCATAAGTTTGTTTTCTACATTTGAGACCCTGTTCTGTTTTGTAATTCAGTTCCTGTGTAGCCAAGGTTACATTCCATGTAGTAGTGATATCTTATGATGTTTCTTTTTCTGTGTGACTTATTTCACTTAGAATCATCGTACCTGAATCCACTCATTATGCTGCTACGTGCCTGATGATATACATTTCATTGCTGAGTGATATTGCATTGTACGTAAGTACCACAAATTCTTTATCCATTCTTTGCTTTCTGTGATATTGAACTTGTACCGTAAACGAGGTTCTTGTAAACATAGCCGTCCCAAACTTTATGGTGGCTGTGTCTTTTTGATTTTAATTTCCCTAAGCTATACGACCATAAGTGGAAGTGCCCTAGGCTCTGTTGCTTCGTTTTGTAGATGTTTCAGGAAACACCATACACTTCTCCAGAGAGGCTATTGGCAATTTACATCCCGCCCATCAGCATAACAAGGCTCCCAGTTCTCCATGGCCTGTCCTGCCTTTCTGGATTTTATACTTTTTTCAGATGGCCCTTTTGACCGGGGGGCAGTGAGACTTCATTGTAGTGCAGATTTCCTTTGCAAGCTTGCTTGGTTGGCCCAAAAGGGCGTATGCGTTTTTTCCTGAATATATTCAGGAAAAAACGCATACGCCCTTTTTGGCCAAGTGCATCATTGTGGACGTTCTGCCTCTTTTCCTATGCTTTACATGCAATTCCAGTCTACCTCCTGAAATCGGTTTCCTGCAATTCTGCCCCGCTTTCAAGTCCTCTTGGCAGCCTTACTTCAATATATTTTTGGACGATAGCTGTCATTTATAACTCTGCAGGTTTGTGAATTACAGTGCCCCTGAGCTCCTTTCTTCAACTCGCTTTCTTTTGAGCTGGCCGCAACACCACAGCATGGCTTCAGGCCCTAGTGTGGTTCTGGCATGGCACGCTGAGCCTTTGGTTAATTCCTCTTCCTGGTGGGAAATGAGAGTTAAATTTGCCCGTCCAGACACCTCCAGCTAGTCTCTCATTGGTTCTCCCTATTCCTGTTCATTTTCCGCAGAAATTGCAAACTGGGCCAAACAGGAGGTTAAAGGCACTGACTCTCCAAGTGGGGAGAGTGTTAGTAAAGCGACTGGAATGTTGCACCCGAGTACCAGGGGACGAAAACTGAGACACATTTGAACACGTTTCCCGATCACACGGTGGATCATACTCTGGGTTCCACATGCATGTTTTAGCTGAAGGAAGAATCCCTTAAACCTGGAGAGTTGAGACCCATGGAATGGGTACCATGCAATATGACTTCAAAGGGTCTGCATTTGCTCACCGAACCTCACCAATCCTATCACTGCTGCGTTTATGCCACTGTACACACGCTTGATTCTCTTTCGGAGACATATAAATCCATAGGTGTTAAGATTCTTACTAGTCAGGTATATTCTTAGGCATTTAATATGGGGTGTTGAGTCCACTTCGTTGAGCAAGGAGTAGCTCTTGTCTATTACCTATTTGGCTTATGGAATGGTATCTGTGCTAATTTCAATCTCTGGTTTTATGCAGCACCCCAACTCACCTTTCCCCTTAAGCAAGCATAAGTTGGTTTTCTACATTTGAGACCCTGTTCTGTTTTGTAATTCAGTTCCTGTGTAGCCAAGTTTACATTCCGTGTATTAGTGATATCTTATGATGTTTCTTTTTCTGTGTGACTTATTTCACTTAGAATCATCGTACCTGAATCCACTCATTATGCTGCTACGGGCCTGATGACATAGATTTCATTCCTGAGTGATATTGCATTGTACGTAAGTACCACAACTTCTTTATCCATTTTTCACTTTCTGCAATATTGAACTTGTACCATAAACGAGATTCTTGTAAACAGAGCCGGCCCAAACTTTGGGGTGGCTGTGTCTTTTTGATTTTAATTTCCCTAAGCTATAGGACCATAAGTGGAAGTGCCCTAGGCTCTGTTGCTTTGTTTTTTAGATGTTTCAGGAAACACCATACACTTCTCCAGAGTGGCTGTTGGCAATTTACATCCCGCCCATCAGCATAACAAGGCTCCCAGTTCTCCATGGCCTGTCCTGCCTTTCTGGATGTTATACTTTTTTCAGATGGCCCTTTTGACCGGGGGGCAGTGAGACTTCATTGTAGTGCAGATTTCCTTTGCAAGCTTGCTTGGTTGGCCAAAAAGGGCGTATGCGTTTTTTCCTGAATATATTCAGGAAAAAACGCATACGCCCTTTTTGGCCAAGTGCATCATTGTGGACGTTCTGCCTCTTTTCCTATGCTTTACATGCAATTCCAGTCTACCTCCTGAAATCGGTTTCCTGCAATTCTGCCCCGCTTTCAAGTCCTCTTGGCAGCCTTACTTCAATATATTTTTGGACGATAGCTGTCATTTTTAACTCTGCAGGTTTGTGAATTACAGTGCCCCTGAGCTCCTTTCTTCAACTCGCTTTTTTGTGAGCTGGCCGCAACACCGCAGGATTGCTTCAGGCCCTAGTGTGGTTCCGGCATGGCACGCTGAGCCTTTGGTTAATTCCTCTTCCTGGTGGGAAATGAGAGTTAAATTTGCCCATCCAGACACCTCCAGCTAGTCTCTCATTGGTTCTCCCTATTTCTGTTCATTTTCCGCAGAAATTGCAAACTGGGCCAAACAGGAGGTTAAAGGCACTGTCTCTCCAAGTGGGGAGAGTGTTAGTAAAGCGTCTGGAATGTTGCACCCGAGTACCAGGGGACAAAAACTGAGACACATTTGAACACGTTTCCCGATCACACGGTTGATCATACTCTGGGTTCCACATGCATGTTTTAGCTGAAGGAAGAATCCCTTAAACCTGGAGAGTTGAGACCCATGGAATGGCTACCATGCAATATGACTTCAAAGGGTCTGCATTTGCTCATCAAACCTCACCAATCCTATCACTGCTGCGTTTATGCCGCTGTACACATGCTTGATTCTCTTTTGGAGACATATAAATCCATAGGTTTTAAGATTATTACTAGTCAGGTATATTCTTAGGCGAATAATATGGGGTGTAGAGTCCACTTCGTTGAGCAAGGAGTAGCTCTTGTCTATTACATATTTGGCTTATGGAATGGTATCTGTGCTAATTTCAATCTCTGGTTTTATGCAGAACCCCAACTCACCTTTCCCCTTAAGCAAGCATAAGTTGGTTTTCTACATTTGAGACCGTGTTCTGTTTTGTAATTCAGTTTCTGTGTAGCCAAGTTTACATTCCGTGTAGTAGTGATATCTTATGATGTTTCTTTTTCTGTGTGACTTATCTCACTTAGAATCATCGTACCTGAATCCACTCATTATGCTGCTACGGGCCTGATGATATAGATTTCATTGCTGAGTGATATTGCATTGTACGTAAGTACCACAAAATCTTTGTCCATTTTTCACTTTCTGTGATATTGAACTTGTACTGTCAACGAGGTTCTTGTAAACAGAGCCGTCCCAAACTTTGGGGTGGCTGTGTCTTTTTGATTTTAATTTCCCTAAGCTATAGGACCATAAGTGGAAGTGCCCTAGGCTCTGTTGCTTTGTTTTTTAGATGTTTCAGGAAACACCATACACTTCTCCAGAGTGGCTGTTGGCAATTTACATCCCGCCCATCAGCATAACAAGGCTCCCAGTTCTCCATGGCCTGTCCTGCCTTTCTGGATTTTACACTTTTTTCAGATGGCCCTATTGACCGGGGGGCAGTGAGACTTCATTGTAGTGCAGATTTCCTTTGCAAGCTTGCTTGGTTGGCCAAAAAGGGCGTATGCGTTTTTTCCTGAATATATTCAGGAAAAAACGCATACGCCCTTTTTGGCCAAGTGCATCATTGTGGACGTTCTGCCTCTTTTCCTATGCTTTACATGCAATTCCAGTCTACCTCCTGAAATCGGATTCCTGCAATTCTGCCCCGCTTTCAAGTCCTCTTGGCAGCCTTACTTCAATATATTTTTGGACGATAGCTGTCATTTTTAACTCTGCAGGTTTGTGAATTACAGTGTCCCTGAGCTCCTTTCTTCAACTCGCTTTCTTGTGAGCTGGCCGCAACACCGCAGGATTGCTTCAGGCCCTAGTGTGGTTCTGGCATGGCACGCTGAGCCTTTGGTTAATTCCTCTTCCTGGTGGGAAATGAGAGTTAAATTTGCCCGTCCAGACACCTCCAGCTAGTCTCTCATTGGTTCTCCCTATTTCTGTTCATTTTCCGCAGAAATTGCAAACTGGGCCAAACAGGAGGTTAAAGGCACTGACTCTCCAAGTGGGGAGAGTGTTAGTAAAGCGACTGGAATGTTGCACCCGAGTACCAGGGGACGAAAACTGAGACACATTTGAACACGTTTCCCGATCACACGGTGGATCATACTCTGGGTTCCACATGCATGTTTTAGCTGAAGGAAGAATCCCTTAAACCTGGAGAGTTGAGACCCATGGAATGGGTACCATGCAATATGACTTCAAAGGGTCTGCATTTGCTCACCGAACCTCACCAATCCTATCACTGCAGCATTTATGCCGCTGTACACACGCTTGATTCTCTTTCGGAGACATATAAATCCATAGGTGTTAAGATTCTTACTAGTCAGGTATATTCTTAGGCATTTAATATGGGGTGTTGAGTCCACTTCGTTGAGCAAGGAGTAGCTCTTGTCTATTACCTATTTGGCTTATGGAATGGTATCTGTGCTAATTTCAATCTCTGGTTTTATGCAGCACCCCAACTCACCTTTCCCCTTAAGCAAGCATAAGTTGGTTTTCTACATTTGAGATCCTGTTCTGTTTTGTAATTCAGTTCCTGTGTAGCCAAGTTTACATTCCGTGTATTAGTGATATCTTATGATGTTTCTTTTTCTGTGTGACTTATTTCACTTAGAATCATCGTACCTGAATCCACTCATTATGCTGCTACGGGCCTGATGACATAGATTTCATTCCTGAGTGATATTGCATTGTACGTAAGTACCACAACTTCTTTATCCATTTTTCACTTTCTGCGATATTGAACTTGTACCATAAACGAGATTCTTGTAAACAGAGCCGGCCCAAACTTTGGGGTGACTGTGTCTTTTTGATTTTAATTTCCCTAAGCTATAGGACCATAAGTGGAAGTGCCCTAGGCTCTGTTGCTTTGTTTTTTAGATGTTTCAGGAAACACCATACACTTCTCCAGAGTGGCTGTTGGCAATTTACATCCCGCCCATCAGCATAACAAGGCTCCCAGTTCTCCATGGCCTGTCCTGCCTTTCTGGATGTTATACTTTTTTCAGATGGCCCTTTTGACCGGGGGGCAGTGAGACTTCATTGTAGTGCAGATTTCCTTAGCAAGCTTGCTTGGTTGGCCAAAAAGGGCGTATGCGTTTTTTCCTGAATATATTCAGGAAAAAACGCATACGCCCTTTTTGGCCAAGTGCATCATTGTGGACGTTCTGCCTCTTTTCCTATGCTTTACATGCAATTCCAGTCTACCTCCTGAAACCGGTTTCCTGCAATTCTGCCCCGCTTTCAAGTCCTCTTGGCAGCCTTACTTCAATATATTTTTGGACGATAGCTGTCATTTATAACTCTGCAGGTTTGTGAATTACAGTGCCTCTGAGCTCCTTTCTTCAACTCGCTTTCTTGTGAGCTGGCCGCAACACCGCAGCATTGCTTCAGGCCCTAGTGTGGTTCTGGAATGGCATGCTGAGCCATTGGTTAATTCCTCTTCCTGGTGGGAAATGAGAGTTAAATTTGCCCGTCCAGACACCTCCAGCTAGTCTCTCATTGGTTCTCCCTATTCCTGTTCATTTTCCGCAGAAATTGCAAACTGGGCCAAACAGGAGTTTAAAGGCACTGACTCTCCAAGTGGGGAGAGTGTTAGTAAAGCGTCTGGAATGTTGCACCCGAGTACCAGGGGACGAAACCTGAGACACATTTAAACACGTTTCCCGATCACATGGTGGATCATACTCTGGGTTCCAAATGCATGTTTTAGCTGAAGGAAGAATCCCTTAAACCTGGAGAGTTGAGACCCATGGAATGGGTACCATGCAATATGACTTCAAAGGGTCTGCATTTGCTCACCGAACCTCACCAATCCTATCACTGCTGCGTTTATGCCGCTGTACACACGCTTGATTCTCTTTCGGAGACATAGAAATCCATAGGTTTTAAGATTCTTACTAGTCAGGTATATTCTTAGGCGTTTAATATGGGGTGTTGATTCCACTTGGTTGAGAAAGGAGTAGCTCTTGTCTATTACATATTTGGCTTATGGAACGGTATCTGTGCTAATTTCAATCTCTGGTTTTATGCAGCACCCCAACTCACCTTTCCCCTTAAGAAAGCATAAGTTGGTTTTCTACATTTGAGACCCTGTTCTGTTTTGTAATTCTGTTCCTGTGTAGCCAAGTTTACATTCCGTGTAGTAGTGATATCTTATGATGTTTCTTTTTCTGTGTGACTTATCTCACTTAGAATCATCGTACCTGAATCCACTCATTATGCTGCTATGGGCCTGATGACATAGATTTCATTGCTGAGTGATATTGCATTGTACGTAAGTACCACAACTTCTTTATCCATTTTTCACTTTCTGTGATATTGAACTTGTACTGTAAACGAGGTTCTTGTAAACAGAGCCGTCCCAAACTTTGGGGTGGCTGTGTCTTTTTGATTTTAATTTCCCTAAGCTATAGGACCATAAGTGGAAGTGCCCTAGGCTCTGTTGCTTTGTTTTGTAGATGTTTCAGGAAACACCATACACTTCTCCAGAGTGGCTGTTGGCAATTTACATCCCGCCCATCAGCATAACAAGGCTCCCAGTTCTCCATGGCCTGTCCTGCCTTTCTGGATTTTACACTTTTTTCAGATGGCCCATTTGACCGGGGGGCAGTGAGACTTCATTGTTGTGCAGATTTCCTTTGCAAGCTTGCTTGGTTGGCCAAAAAGTGCGTATGCGTTTTTTCCTGAATATATTCAGGAAAAAACGCATACGCCCTTTTTGGCCAAGTGCATCATTGTGGACGTTCTGCCTCTTTTCCTATGCTTTACATGCAATTCCAGTCTACCTCCTGAAATCGGATTCCTGCAATTCTGCCCCGCTTTCAAGTCCTCTTGGCAGCCTTACTTCAATATATTTTTGGACGATAGCTGTCATTTTTAACTCTGCAGGTTTGTGTATTACAGTGCCCCTGATCTGCTTTCTTCAACTCGCTTTCTTGTGAGCTGGCCGCAACACCGCAGGATTGCTTCAGGCCCTAGTGTGGTTCCGGCATGGCAAGCTGAGCCTTTGGTTAATTCCTCTTCCTGGTGGGAAATGAGAGTTAAATTTGCCCGTCCAGACACCTCCAGATAGTCTCTCATTGGTTCTCCCTATTCCTGTTCATCTTCCGCAGAAATTGCAAACTGGGCCAAACAGGAGGTTAAAGGCACTGACTCTCCAAGTGGGGAGAGTGTTAGTAAAGCGTCTGGAATGTTGCACCCGAGTACGAGGAGACGAAACCTGAGACACATTTCAACACGTTTCCCGATCACACGGTGGATCATACTCTGGGTTCCACATGCATGTTTTAGCTGAAGGAAGAATCCCTTAAACCTGGAGAGTTGAGACCCATGGAATGGGTACCATGAAATATGACTTCAAAGGTTCTGCATTGGCTCACCGAACCTCACCAATCCTATCACTGCTGTGCTTATGCCACTGTACACACGCTTAATTCCCTTTCGGAGAGATATAAATCCATAGGTTTTAAGATTCTCACTAGTCAGGTATATTCCTAGACGTTTAATATGGGGTGTTGAGTCCTCTTCGTTGAGCAAGGAGTAGCTCTTGTCTATTACATATTTGGCTTATGGAACGGTATCTGTGCTAATTTCAATCTCTGGTTTTATGCAGCACCCCAATTCACCTTTCCCCTTAAGCAAGCATAAGTTGGTTTTCTACATTTGAGACACTGTTCTGTTTTGTATTTCAGTTCCTGGGTAGCCAAGTTTACATTCCGTGTAGTAGGGATATCTTATGATGTTTCTTTTTCTGTGTGACTTATTTCACTTAGAATCATCGTACCTGAATCCACTCATTATGCTGCTACGGGCTTGATGATATACATTTCATTGCTGAGTGATATTGCATTGTACGTAAGTACCACAAATTCATTATCCATTTTTCGCTTTCTGTGATATTGAACTTGTACCGTAAATGAGGTTCTTGTAAACAGAGCCGTCCCAAACTTTGGGGTGGCTGTTTCTTTTTGATTTTAATTTCCCTAAGCTATAAGACCATAAGTGGAAGTGCCCTAGGTTCTGTTGCTTTGTTTTTTAGATGTTTCAGGAAACACCATACACTTCTCCAGAGTGGCTGTTGGCAATTTACATCCCGCCCATCAGCATAACAAGGCTCCCAGTTCTCCATGGCCTGTCCGGCCTTTCTGGATTTTACACTTTTTTCAGATGGCCCTTTTGACTGGGGGGCAGTGAGACTTCATTGTACTGCAGATTTCCTTTGCAAGCTTGCTTGGTTGGCCAAAAAGGGCGTATGGGATTTTTCCTGAATATATTCAGGAAAAAACGCATACGCCCTTTTTGGCCAAGTGCATCATTGTGGACATTCTGTCTCTTTTCCTATGCTTTACATGCAATTCCAGTCTACCTCCTGAAATCGGATTCCTGCAATTCTGCCCCAATTTCGAGTCCTCTTGGCAGCCTTACTTCAATATATTTTTGGACGATAGCTGTCATTTTTAACTCTGCAGGTTTGTGAATTACAGTGCCCCTGAGCTCCTTTCTTCAACTCGCTTTCTTGTGAGCTGGCCGCAACACCGCAGGATTGCTTCAGGCCCTAGTGTGGTTCCGGCATGGCACGCTGAGCCTTTGGTTAATTCCTGTTCCTGGTGGGAAATGAGAGTTAAATTTGCCCATCCAGACACCTCCAGCTAGTCTCTCATTGGTTCTCCCTATTCCTGTTCATTTTCCGCAGAAATTGCAAACTGGGCCAAACAGGAGGTTAAAGGCAGTGACTCTCCAAGTGGGGAGAGTGTTAGTAAAGCGTCTGGAATGTTGCACCCGAGTACCAGGGGACGAAAACTGAGACACATTTGAACACGTTTCCCGATCACACGGTGGATCATACTCTGGGTTCCACATGCATGTTTTAGCTGAAGGAAGAATCCCTTAAACCTGGAGAGTTGAGACCCATGGAATGGCTACCATGCAATATGACTTCAAAGGGTCTGCATTTGCTCATCAAACCTCAGAAATCCTATCACTGCTGCGTTTATGCCACTGTACACATGCTTGATTCTCTTTTGGAGACATATAAATCCATAGGTTTTAAGATTATTACTAGTCAGGTATATTCTTAGGCGATTAATATGTGGTGTAGAGTCCACTTCGTTGAGCAAGGAGTAGATCTTGTCTATTACATATTTGGCTTATGGAATGGTATCTGTGCTAATTTCAATCTCTGGTTTTATGCAGAACCCCAACTCACCTTTCCCCTTAAGCAAGCATAAGTTGGTTTTCTACATTTGAGACCGTGTTCTGTTTTGTAATTCAGTTTCTGTGTAGCCAAGTTTACATTCCGTGTAGTAGTGATATCTTATGATGTTTCCTTTTCTGTGTGACTTATCTCACTTAGAATCATCGTACCTGAATCCACTCATTATGCTGCTACGGGCCTGATGATATAGATTTCATTGCTGAGTGATATTGCATTGTACGTAAGTACCACAACTTCTTTATCCATTTTTCACTTTCTGCGATATTGAACTTGTACCATAAACGAGATTCTTGTAAACAGAGCCGGCCCAAACTTTGGGGTGGCTGTGTCTTTTTGATTTTAATTTCCCTAAGCTATAGGACCATAAGTGGAAGTGCCCTAGGCTCTGTTGCTTTGTTTTTTAGATGTTTCAGGAAACACCATACACTTCTCCAGAGTGGCTGTTGGCAATTTACATCCCGCCCATCAGCATAACAAGGCTCCCAGTTCTCCATGGCCTGTCCTGCCTTTCTGGATGTTATACTTTTTTCAGATGGCCCTTTTGACCGGGGGGCAGTGAGACTTCATTGTAGTGCAGATTTCCTTTGCAAGCTTGCTTGGTTGGCCAAAAAGGGCGTATGCGTTTTTTCCTGAATATATTCAGGAAAAAATGCATACGCCCTTTTTGGCCAAGTGCATCATTGTGGACGTTCTGCCTCTTTTCCTATGCTTTACATGCAATTCCAGTCTACCTCCTGAAATCGGTTTCCTGCAATTCTGCCCTGCTTTCAAGTCCTCTTGGCAGCCTTACTTCAATATATTTTTGGACGATAGCTGTCATTTTTAACTCTGCAGGTTTGTGAATTACGGTGCCCCTGAGCTCCTTTCTTCAACTCGCTTTTTTGTGAGCTGGCCGCAACACCGCAGCATTGCTTCAGGCCCTAGTGTGGTTCCGGCATGGCACGCTGAGCCTTTGGTTAATTCCTCTTCCTGGTGGGAAATGAGAGTTAAATTTGCCCATCCAGACACCTCCAGCTAGTCTCTCATTGGTTCTCCCTATTTCTGTTCATTTTCCGCAGAAATTGCAAACTGGGCCAAACAGGAGGTTAAAGGCACTGTCTCTCCAAGTGGGGAGAGTGTTAGTAAAGCGTCTGGAATGTTGCACCCGAGTACCAGGGGACAAAAACTGAGACACATTTGAACACGTTTCCCGATCACACGGTTGATCATACTCTGGGTTCCACATGCATGTTTTAGCTGAAGGAAGAATCCCTTAAACCTGGAGAGTTGAGACCCATGGAATGGGTACCATGCAATATGACTTCAAAGGGTCTGCATTTGCTCACCGAACCTCACCAATCCTATCACTGCTGCATTTATGCCGCTGTACACACGCTTGATTCTCTTTCGGAGACATATAAATCCATAGGTGTTAAGATTCTTACTAGTCAGGTATATTCTTAGGCATTTAATATGGGGTGTTGAGTCCACTTTGTTGAGCAAGGAGTAGCTCTTGTCTATTACCTATTTGGCTTATGGAATGGTATCTGTGCTAATTTCAATCTCTGGTTTTATGCAGCACCCCAACTCACCTTTCCCCTTAAGCAAGCATAAGTTGGTTTTCTACATTTGAGATCCTGTTCTGTTTTGTAATTCAGTTCCTGTGTAGCCAAGTTTACATTCCGTGTATTAGTGATATCTTATGATGTTTCTTTTTCTGTGTGACTTATTTCACTTAGAATCATCGTACCTGAATCCACTCATTATGCTGCTACGGGCCTGATGACATAGATTTCATTCCTGAGTGATATTGCATTGTACGTAAGTACCACAACTTCTTTATCCATTTTTCACTTTCTGCGATATTGAACTTGTACCATAAATGAGATTCTTGTAAACAGAGCCGGCCCAAACTTTGGGGTGGCTGTGTCTTTTTGATTTTAATTTCCCTAAGCTATAGGACCATAAGTGGAAGTGCCCTAGGCTCTGTTGCTTTGTTTTTTAGATGTTTCAGGAAACACCATACACTTCTCCAGAGTGGCTGTTGGCAATTTACATCCCGCCCATCAGCATAACAAGGCTCCCAGTTCTCCATGGCCTGTCCTGCCTTTCTGGATTTTACACTTTTTTCAGATGGCCCTATTGACCGGGGGGCAGTGAGACTTCATTGTAGTGCAGATTTCCTTTGCAAGCTTGCTTGGTTGGCCAAAAAGGGCGTATGCGTTTTTTCCTGAATATATTCAGGAAAAAACGCATACGCCCTTTTTGGCCAAGTGCATCATTGTGGACGTTCTGCCTCTTTTCCTATGCTTTACATGCAATTCCAGTCTACCTCCTGAAATCGGTTTCCTACAATTCTGCCCCGCTTTCAAGTCCTTTTGGTACCCTTACTTCAATATATTTTTGGACGATAGCTGTCATTTTTAACTCTGCAGGTTTGTGAAATACAGTGCCCCTGAGCTCCTTTCTTCAACTCGCTTTCTTGTGAGCTGGCCGCAACACCGCAGGATTGCTTCAGGACATAGGGTGGTTCCGGAATGGCACGCTGAGCCTTTGGTTAATTCCTCTTCCTGGTGGGAAATGAGAGTTAAATTTGCCCGTCCAGACACCTCCAGCTAGTCTCTCATTGGTTCTCCCTATTCTTGTTCATCTTCCGCAGAAATTGCGAACTGGGCCAAACAGGAGGTTAAAGGCACTGACTCTCCAAGTGGGGAGAGTGTTAGTAAAGCATCTGGAATGTTGCACCCGAGTACCAGCGGACGAAAACTGACACATTTGAACACGTTTTCCGATCACACGGTGGATCATACTCTGGGTTCCACATGCATGTTTTAGCTGAAGGAAGAATCCCTTAAACCTGGAAAGTTGAGACCCAAGGAATAGGTACCACGCAATATGACTTCAAAGGGTCTGCATTTGCTCACCGAACGTCACCAATCCTATCACTGCTGCGCTTATGCCGCTGTACACACGCTTGATTCTCTTTCGGAGACAAATAAGTCCATAGGTTTTAAGAATCTTACTAGTCAGGTATATTCTTAGGCGTTTAATATGGGGTGTTGTGTCCTCTTTGTTGAGCAAGGAGTAGATCTTGTCTATTACATATTTGGCTTGTGGAACAGTATCTGTGCTAATTTCAATCTCTGGTTTTATGCAGCACCCCAACTCACCTTTCCCCTTAAGCAAGCATAAGTTGGTTTTCTACATTTGACACCCTGTTCTGTTTTGTAATTCAGTTCCTCTGTAGCCAAGTTTACATTCCGTGTAGTAGTGATATCTTATGATGTTTCTTTTTCTGTGTGACTTATCTTACTTAGAATCATCGTACCTGAATCCACTCATTATGCTGTTACGGGCCTGATGACATACATTTCATTGCTGAGTGATATTGCATTGTACGTAAGTACCACAACTTCTTTATCCATTTTTTGCTTTCTGTGATATAGAACTTGTACCGTAAACGAGGTTCTTGTAAACAGAGCTGTCCCAAACTTTGGGGTGACTGTGTCTTTTTTATTTTAATTTCCCTAAGCTATAGGACCATAAGTGGAAATGTCCTAGGCTCTGTTGCTTTGTTTTTTAGATGTTTCAGGAAACACCATACACTTCTCCAGAGTGGCTGTTGGCAATTTACATCCTGCCCATCAGCATAACAAGGCTCCCAGTTCTCCATGGCCTGTCCTGCCTTTCTGGATGTTACACTTTTTTCAGATGGCCCTTTTGACCGGGGGGCAGTGAGACTTCATTGTAGTGCAGATTTCCTTTGCAAGCTTGCTTGGTTGGCCAAAAAGGGCGTATGCGTGTTTTCCTGAATATATTCAGGAAAAAACGCATACGCCCTTTTTGGCCAAGTGCATCATTGTGGACGTTCTGCCTCTTTTCCTATGCTTTACATGCAATTCCAGTCTACCTCCTGAAATCGGTTTCCTGCAATTCTGCCCCGCTTTCAAGTCCTCTTGGCAGCCTTACTTCAATATATTTTTGGACGATAGCTGTCATTTATAACTCTGCAGGTTTGTGAATTACAGTGCCCCTGAGCTCCTTTCTTCAACTCGCTTTCTTGTGAGCTGGCCGCAACACCGCAGCATTGTTTCAGGCCCTAGTGTGGTTCCGGAATGGCATGCTGAGCCTTTGGTTAATTCCTCTTCCTGGTGGGAAATGAGAGTTAAATTTGCCCGTCCAGACACCTCCAGCTAGTCTCTCATTGGTTCTCCCTATTCCTGTTCATTTTCCGCAGAAATTGCAAACTGGGCCAAACAGGAGGTTAAAGGCACTGACTCTCCAAGTGGGGAGAGTTTTAGTAAAGCGTCTGGAATGTTGCACCCGAGTACCAGGGGACGAAACCTGAGACACATTTGAACACGTTTCCCGATCACACGGTGGATCATACTCTGGGTTCCAAATGCATGTTTTAGCTGAAGGAAGAATCCCTTAAACCTGGAGAGTTGAGACCCATGGAATGGGTACCATGAAATATGACTTCAAAGGGTCTGCATTTGCTCACCGAACCTCACCAATCTTATCACTGCTGCGTTTATGCCGCTGTACACACGCTTGATTCTCTTTTGGAGACATATAAATCCATAGGATTTAAGATTCTTACTAGTCAGGTGTATTCTTAGGCGTTTAATATGAGATGTAGAGTCCACTTCGTTGAGCAAGGAGTAGCTCTTGTCTATTTCATCTTTGGCTTATGGAACGGTATCTGTGCTAATTTCAATCTCTGGTTTTATGCAGCACCCCAACTCACCTTTCACCTTAAGCAAGCATAAGTTGGTTTTCTACATTTGAGACCCTGTTCTGTTTTGTAATTCAGTTCCTGTGTAGCCAAGTTTACATTCCATGTAGTAGTGATATCTTATGATGTTTCTTTTTCTGTGTGACTTATCTCACTTAGAATCATCGTACCTGAATCCACTCATTATGCTGCTATGGGCCTGATGATATACATTTCGTTGCTGAGTGATATTGCATTGTACGTAAGTACCACAACTTCTTTATCCATTTTTCGCTTTCTGTGATATTGAACTTGTACCGTAAACGAGGTTCTTGTAAACAGAGCCGTCCCAAACTTTGGGGTGGCTGTGTCTATTTGATTTTAATTTCCCTAAGCTATAGGACCATAAGTGGAAGTGCCCTAGGCTCTGTTGCTTTGTTTTTTAGATGTTTCAGGAAACACCATACACTTCTCCAGAGTGGCTGTTGGCAATTTACATCCCGCCCATCAGCATAACAAGGCTCCCAGTTCTCCATGGCCTGTCCTGCCTTTCTGGATTTTACACTTTTTTCAGATGGCCCTTTTGACTGGGGGGCAGTGAGACTTCATTGTAGTGCAGATTTCCTTTGCAAGCTTGCTTGGTTGGCCAAAAAGGGCGTATGCGTTTTTTCCTGAATATATTCAAGAAAAAACGCATACGCCCTTTTTGGCCAAGTGCATCATTGTGGACGTTCTGCCTCTTTTCCTATGCTTTACGTGCAATTCCAGTCTACCTCCTGAAATCGGTTTCCTGCAATTCTGCCCCGCTTTCGAGTCCTCTTGGCAGCCTTACTTCAATATATTTTTGGACGATAGCTGTCATTTATAACTCTGCAGGTTTGTGAATTACAGTGCCCCTGGGCTCCTTTCTTCAACTCGCTTTCTTGTGAGCTGGCCGCAACACCGCAGGATTGCTTCAGGCCCTAGTGTGGTTCCAGCATGGCACGCTGAGCCTTTGGTTAATTCCTCTTCCTGGTGGGAAATGAGAGTTAAATTTGTCCGTCCAGACACCTCCAGCTAGTCTCTCATTGGTTCTCCCTATTCCTGTTCATTTTCCGCAGAAATTGCAAACTGGGCCAAACAGGAGGTTAAAGGCACTGACTCTCCAAGTGGGGAGAGTGTTAGTAAAGCGTCTGGAATGTTGAACCCGAGTACCAGGGGACGAAACCTGAGACACATTTGAACACTTTTCCCAATCACACAGTGGATCATACTCTGGGTTCCACATGCATGTTTTAGCTGAAGGAAGAATCCCTTAAACCTGGAGAGTTGAGACCCATGGAATGGGTACCATGCAATATGACTTCAAAGGTTCTGCATTGGCTCACCGAACCTCACCAATCCTATCACTGCTGTGCTTTTGCCACTGTACACACGCTTGATTCTCTTTCGGAGACATATAAATCCATAGATTTTAAGATTCTTACTAGTCAGGTATATTCTTAGACGTTTAATATGGGGTGTTGAGTCCTCTTCGTTTAGCAAAGAGTAGCTCTTGTCTATTACATATTTGGCTTATGGAACGGTATATGTGCTAATTTCAATCTCTGGTTTTATGCAGCACCCCAACTCACCTTTCCCCTTAAGCAAGCATAAGTTGGTTTTCCATATTTGAGACCCTGTTCTGTTTTGTAATTCAGTTCCTGTGTAGCCAAGTTTACATTCAATGTAGTAGTGATATCTTATGATGTTTCTTTTTCTGTGTGACTTATTTCACTTAGAATCATCGTACCTGAATCTACTCATTATGCTGTTACGGGCCTGATGACATAGATTTCATTGCTGAGTGATATTGCGTTGTACGTAAGTACCACAAATTCTTTATCCATTTTTCGCTTTCTGTGATATTGAACTTGTACCGTAAACGAGGTTCTTGTAAACAGAGCCGTCCCAAAATTTGGGGTGGCTGTGTCTTTTTGATTTTAATTTCCCTAAGCTATAGGACCATAAGTGGAAGTGCCCTAGGCTCTGTTGCTTTGTTTTTTAGATGTTTCAGGAAACACCATACACTTCTCCAGAGTGGCTGTTGGCAATTTACATCCCGCCCATCAGCATAACAAGGCTCCCAGTTCTCCATGGCCTGTCCTGCCTTTCTGGATTTTATACATTTTTCAGATGGCCCTTTTGACTGGGGAGCAGTGAGACTTCATTGTAGTGCAGATTTCCTTTGCAAGCTTGCTTGGTTGGCCAAAAATGTCATATGCGTTTTTTCCTGAATATAATCAGGAAAAAACGCATACGCCCTTTTTGGCCAAGTGCATCATTGTGGACGTTCTGCCTCTTTTCCTATGCTTTACATGCAATTCCAGTCTACCTCCTGAAACCGGTTTCCTGCAATTCTGTCCCGCTTTCAAGTCCTCTTGGCAGCCTTACTTCAATATATTTTTGGACGATAGCTGTCATTTTTAACTCTGCAGGTTTGTGAATTATAGTGCCCCTGAGCTACTTTCTTCAACTCGCTTTCTTGTGAGCTGGCCACAACACCGCAGCCTTGCTTCAGGCCCTAGTGTGGTTCCGGCATGGCACGCTGAGCCTTTGGTTAATTCCTCTTCCTGGTGGGAAATGAGAGTTAAATTTGCCCGTCCAGACACCTCCAGCTAGTCTCTCATTGGTTCTCCCTATTCCTGTTCATTTTCCACAGAAATGGCAAACTGGGCCAAACAGGAGGTTAAAGGCACTGACTCTCCAAGTGGAGAGAGTTTTAGTAAAGCGACTGGAATGTTGCACCCGAGTACCAGGGGACGAAAACTGAGACACATTTGAACACGTTTCCCGATCACACGGTGGATCATACTCTGGGTTCCACATGCATGTTGTAGCTGAAGGAAGAATCCCTTAAACCTGGAGAGTTGAGACCCATGGAATGAGTATCATGCAATATGACTTCAAAGGGTCTGCATTTGCTCACCGAACCTCACCAATCCTATCACTGCTGCGTTTATGCCGCTGTACACACGCTTGATTCTCTTTTGGAGACATATAAATCCATAGGTTTTAAGATTATTACTAGTCAGGTATATTCTTAGGCGTTTAATATGGGATGTAGAGTCCACTTCGTTGAGCAAGGAGTAGCTCTTGTCTATTACATATTTGGCTTATGGAACGGTATCTGTGCTAATTTCAATCTCTGGTTTTATGCAGTACCCCAACTCACCTTTCCCCTTAAGCAAGCATAAGTTGGTTTTCTACATTTGAGACCCTGTTCTGTTTTGTAATTCATTTCCTGGGTAGCCAAGTTTACATTCCATGTAGTAGTGATATCTTATGATGTTTCTTTTTCTGTGTGACTTATTTCACTTAGAATCATCGTACCTGAATCCACTCATTATGCTGCTATGGGCCTGATGATATACATTTCATTGCTGAGTGATATTGCATTGTACGTAAGTACCACAATTTCTTTATCCATTTTTCACTTTCTGTGATATTGAACTTGTACCGTAAACGAGGTTCTTGTAAACAGAGCCGTCCCAAACTTTGGGGTGGCTGTGTCTTACTGATTTTAATTTCCCTAAGCTATAGGACCATAAGTGGAAGTGCCATAGGCTCTGTTGCTTTGTTTTTTAGATGTTTCAGGAAACACCATACACTTCTCCAGAGTGGCTGTTGGCAATTTACATCCCGCCCATCAGCATAACAAGGCTCCCAGTTCTCCATGGCCTGTCCGGCCTTTCTGGATTTTACACTTTTTTCAGATGGCCCTTTTGACCGGGGGGCAGTGAGACTTCATTGTAGTGCAGATTTCCTTTGCAAGCTTGCTTGGTTGGCCAAAAAGGGCGTATGGGTTTTTCCCTGAATATATTCAGGGAAAAACGCATACGCCCTTTTTGGCCAAGTGCATCATTGTGGACGTTCTGCCTCTTTCCCTATGCTTTACATGCAATTCCAGTCTACCTCCTGAAATCGGTTTCCTGCAATTCTGCCCTGCTTTCAAGTCCTCTTGGCAGCCTTACTTCAATATATTTTTGGACGATAGCTGTCATTTATAACTCTGCAGGTTTGTGAATTACAGTGCCCCTGAGCTCCTTTCTTCAACTCGCTTTCTTGTGAGCTGGCCGCAACACCACAGCATTGCTTCAGGCCCTAGTGTGGTTCCGGCATGGCACGCTGAGCCTTTGGTTAATTCCTCTTCCTGGTGGGAAATGAGAGTTAAATTTGCCCGTACAGGCACCTCCAGCTAGTCTCTCATTGGTTCTCCCTATTCCTGTTCATTTTCCGCAGAAATGGCAAAATGGGCCATACAGGAGGTTAAAGGCACTGACTCTCCAAGTGGGGAGAGTGTTAGTAAAGCTACTGGAATGTTGCACCCGAGTACCAGGGGACGAAACCTGAGACACATTTGAACACGTTTCCCGATCACACGGTGGATCATACTCTGGGTTCCACATGCATGTTTTAGCTGAAGGAAGAATCCCTTAAACCTGGAGAGTTGAGACCCATGGAATGGGTACCATGCAATATGACTTCAAAGGGTCTGCATTGGCTCACAGAACCTCACCAATCCTATCACTGCTACGTTTATGCCGCTGTACACATGCTTGATTCTCTTTCGGAGACATAGAAATCCATAGGTTTTAAGATTCTTACTAGTCAGGTATATTCTTAGGCGTTTAATATGGGGTGTAGAGTCCACTTCGTTGAGCAAGGAGTAGCTCTTGTCTATTACATATTTGGCTTATGGAATGGTATCTGTGCTAATTTCAATCTCTGGTTTTATGCAGCACCCCAACTCACCTTTCCCCTTAAGCAAGCATAAGTTGGTTTTCTACATTTGAGACCCTGTTCTGTTTTGTAATTCAGTTCCTTTGTAGGTAAGTTTACATTCCGTGTAGTACTGATATCTTATGATGTTTCTTTTTCTGTGTGATTTTTTTCACTTAGAATCATGGTACCTGAATCTACTCATTATGTTGCTACGGGCCTGATGACATAGATTTCATTGCTGAGTGATATTGCATTGTACATAAGTACCACAATTTCTTTATCCATTTTTCGCTTTCTGCAATATTGAACTTGTACCATAAACGAGGTTCTTGTAAACAGAGCCGTCCCAAACTTTGGGGTGGCTGTGTCTTTTTGATTTTAATTTCCCTAAGCTATAGGACCATAAGTGGAAGTGCCCTAGGCTCTGTTGCTTTGTTTTTTAGATGTTTCAGGAAACACCATACACTTCTCCAGAGTGGCTGTTGGCAATTTACATCCCGCCCATCAGCATAACAAGGCTCCCAGTTCTCCATGGCCTGTCCTGCCTTTCTGGATTTTACACTTTTTTCAGATGCTCCTTTTGACAGGGAGGAAGTGAGACTTCATTGTAGTGCAGATTTCCTTTGCAAGCTTGCTTGTATGGCCAAAAAGTGCGTATGCGTTTTTTCCTGAATATATTCAGGAAAAAACGCATACGCCCTTTTTGGCCAAGTGCATCATTGTGGACGTTCTGCCTCTTTTCCTATGCTTTACATGCAATTCCAGTCTACCTCGTGAAATCGGTTTTCTGCAATTCTGCCCCGCTTTCAAGTCCTCTTGGCAGCCTTACTTCAATATATTTTTGGACGATAGCTGTCATTTATAACTCTGCAGGTTTGTGAATTACAGAGCCTCTGAGCTCCTTTCTTCAACTTGCTTTCTTGTGAGCTGGCTGCAAGACCGCAGCATTGCTTCAGGCCCTAGTGTGGTTCCGGCATGGCACGCTGAGCCTTTGGTTAATTCCTCTTCCTGGTGGGAAATGAGAGTTAAATTTGTCCGTCCAGACACCTCCAGCTAGTCTCTCATTGGTTCTCCCTATTCCTGTTCATTTTCCGCAGAAATTGCAAACTGGGCCAAACAGGAGGTTAAAGGCACTGACTCTCCAAGTGGGGAGAGGGTTAGTAAAGCGTCTGGAATGTTGCACCCGAGTACCAGGGGACCAAACCTGAGACACATTTGAACACTTTTCCCAATCACACGGTGGATCATACTCTGGGTTCCACATGCATGTTTTAGCTGAAGGAAGAATCCCTTAAACCTGGAGAGTTGAGACCCATGGAATGGGAACCATGCAATATGACTTCAAAGGTTCTGCATTGGCTCACCGAACCTCACCAATCCTATCACTGCTGTGCTTTTGCCACTGTACACACGCTTGATTCTCTTTCGGAGACATATAAATCCATAGATTTTAAGATTCTAACTAGTCAGGTATATTCTTAGACGTTTAATATGGGGTGTTGAGTCCTCTTCGTTTAGCAAAGACTAGCTCTTGTCTATTACATATTTGGCTTATGGAACGGTATATGTGCTAATTTCAATCTCTGGTTTTATGCAGCACCCCAACTCACCTTTACCCTTAAGCAAGCATAAGTTAGTTTTCTATATTTGAGACCCTGTTCTGTTTTGTAATTCAGTTCCTGTGTAGCCAAGTTTACATTCCGTGTAGTAGTGATATCTTATGATGTTTCTTTTTCTGTGTGACTTATTTCACTTAGAATCATCGTACCTGAATCTACTCATTATGCTGTTACGGGCCTGATGACATAGATTTCATTGCTGAGTGATATTGCGTTGTACGTAAGTACCACAAATTCTTTATCCATTTTTCGCTTTCTGTGATATTGAACTTGTACCGTAAACGAGGTTCTTGTAAACAGAGCCGTCCCAAAATTTGGGGTGGCTGTGTCTTTTTGATTTTAATTTGCCTAAGCTATAAGACCATAAGTGGAAGTGCCCTAGGCTCTGTTGCTTTGTTTTTTAGATGTTTCAGGAAACACCATACACTTCTCCAGAGTGGCTGTTGGCAATTTACATCCCGCCCATCAGCATAACAAGGCTCCCAGTTCTCCATGGCCTGTCCTGCCTTTCTGGATTTTATACATTTTTCAGATGGCCCTTTTGACTGGGGAGCAGTGAGACTTCATTGTAGTGCAGATTTCCTTTGCAAGCTTGCTTGGTTGGCCAAAAAGGGCATATGCGTTTTTTCCTGAATATAATCAGGAAAAAACGCATACGCCCTTTTTGGCCAAGTGCATCATTGTGGACGTTCTGCCTCTTTTCCTATGCTTTACATGCAATTCCAGTCTACCTCCTGAAACCGGTTTCCTGCAATTCTGCCCCGCTTTCAAGTCCTCTTGGCAGCCTTACTTCAATATATTTTTGGACGATAGCTGTCATTTTTAACTCTGCAGGTTTGTGAATTATAGTGCCCCTGAGCTACTTTCTTCAACTCGCTTTCTTGTGAGCTGGCCACAACACCGCAGCCTTGCTTCAGGCCCTAGTGTGGTTCCGGCATGGCACGCTGAGCCTTTGGTTAATTCTTCTTCCTGGTGGGAAATGAGAGTTAAATTTGCCCGTCCAGACACCTCCAGCTAGTCTCTCATTGGTTCTCCCTATTCCTGTTCATTTTCCGCAGAAATGGCAAACTGAGCCAAACAGGAGGTTAAAGGCACTGACTCTCCAAGTGCAGAGAGTTTTAGTAAAGCGACTGGAATGTTGCACCCGAGTACCAGGGGACGAAAACTGAGACACATTTGAACACGTTTCCCGATCACACGGTGGATCATACTCTGGGTTCCACATGCATGTTTTAGCTGAAGGAAGAATCCCTTAAACCTGGAGAGTTGAGACCCATGGAATGGGTACCATGCAATATGACTTCAAAGGTTCTGCATTGGCTCACCGAACCTCACCAATCCTATCACTGCTGCGCTTTTGCCACTGTACACACGCTTGATTCTCTTTTGGAGACATATAAATCCATAGATTTTAAGATTCTTACTAGTCAGGTATATTCTTAGACGTTTAATATGGGGTGTTGAGTCCTCTTCGTTGAGCAAAGACTAGCTCTTGTCTATTACATATTTGGCTTATGGAACGGTATCTGTGCTAATTTCAATCTCTGGTTTTATGCAGCACCCCAACTCACCTTTCCCCTTAAGCAAGCATAAGTTGGTTTTCTACATTTGAGACCTTGTTCTGTTTTGTAATTCAGTTCCTGTGTAGCCAAGTTTACATTCCGTGTATTAGTGATATCTTATGATGTTTCTTTTTCTGTGTGACTTATCTCACTTAGAATCATCGTACCTGAATCCACTCATTATGCTGCTATGGGCCTGATGACATAGATTTCATTGCTGAGTGATATTGCATTGTACGTAAGTACCACAACTTCTTTATCCATTTTTCGCTTTCTGTGATATTGAACTTGTACCGTAAACGAGGTTCTTGTAAACAGAGCCGTCCCAAACTTTGGGGTGGCTGTGTCTTTTTGATTTTAATTTCCCTAAGCTATACGACCATAAGTGGAAGTGCCCTAGGCTCTGTTGCTTTGTTTTTTAGATGTTTCAGGAAACACCATACACTTCTCCAGAGTGGCTGTTGGCAATTTACATCCCGCCCATCAGCATAACAAGGCTCCCAGTTCAACATGGCCTGTCCGGCCTTTCTGGATTTTACACTTTTTTCAGATGGCCCTTTTGACTGGGGGGCAGTGAGACTTCATTGTAGTGCAGATTTCCTTTGCAAGCTTGCTTGGTTGGCCAAAAAGGGCGTATGCGTTTTTTCCTGAATATATTCAGGAAAAAACGCATATGCCCTTTTTGGCCAAGTGCATCATTGTGGACGTTCTGCCTCTTTTCCTATGCTTTACATGCAATTCCAGTCTACCTCCTGAAATCGGTTTCCTGCAATTCTGCCCTGCTTTCAAGTCCTCTTGGCAGCCTTACTTCAATATATTTTTGGACGATAGCTGTCATTTATAACTCTGCAGGTTTGTGAATTACAGTGCCCCTGAGCTCCTTTCTTCAACTCGCTTTCTTGTGAGCTGGCCGCAACACCGCAGGATTACTTCAGTCCCTAGTGTGGTTCCGGCATGGCACGCTGAGCCTTTGGTTAATTCCTCTTCCTGGTGGGAAATGAGAGTTACATTTGCCCATCCAGACACCTCCAGCTAGTCTCTCATTGGTTCTCCCTATTCCTGTTCATTTTCCGCAGAAATTGCAAACTGGGCCAAACAGGAGGTTAAAGGCACTGACTCTCCAAGTGGGGAGAGTTTTAGTAAAGCGTCTGGAATGTTGCACCCAAGTACCAGCGGAGAAAATCTGAGACACATTTGAACACGTTTCCCGATCACACGGTGGATCATACTCTGGGTTCCACATGCATGTTTTAGCTGAAGGAAGAATCCCTTAAACCTGGAGAGTTGAGACCCATGGAATGGCTACCATGCAATATGACTTCAAAGGGTCTGCATTTGCTCATCAAACCTCACCAATCCTATCACTGCTGCGTTTATGCCGCTGTACACATGCTTGATTCTCTTTTGGAGACATATAAATCCATAGGTTTTAAGATTATTACTAGTCAGGTATATTCTTAGGCGATTAATATGGGGTGTAGAGTCCACTTCGTTGAGCAAGGAGTAGCTCTTGTCTATTACATATTTGGCTTATGGAATGGTATCTGTGCTAATTTCAATCTCTGGTTTTATGCAGAACCCCAACTCACCTTTCCCCTTAAGCAAGCATAAGTTGGTTTTCTACATTTGAGACCGTGTTCTGTTTTGTAATTCAGTTTCTGTGTAGCCAAGTTTTCATTCCGTGTAGTAGTGATATCTTATGATGTTTCTTTTTCTGTGTGACTTATCTCACTTAGAATCATCGTACCTGAATCCACTCATTATGCTGCTACGGGCCTGATGATATAGATTTCATTGCTGAGTGATATTGCATTGTACGTAAGTACCACAAATTCTTTATCCATTTTTCACCTTCTGTGATATTGAATTTGTACTGTAAATGAGGTTCTTGTAAACAGAGCCGTCCCAAACTTTGGGGTGGCTGTGTCTTTTTGATTTTAATTTCCCTAAGCTATAGGACCATAAGTGGAAGTGCCCTAGGCTCTGTTGCTTTGTTTTTTAGATGTTTCAGGAAACACCATACACTTCTCCAGAGTGGCTGTTGGCAATTTACATCCCGCCCATCAGCATAACAAGGCTCCCAGTTTTCCATGGCCTGTCCGGGCTTTCTGGATTTTAAACTTTTTTCAGATGGCCCTTTTGTCTGGGGGGCAGTGAGACTTCATTGTACTGCAGATTTCCTTTGCAAGCTTGCTTGGTTGGCCAAAAAGGGCGTATGCGTTTTTTCCTGAATATATTCAGGAAAAAACGCATACGCCCTTTTTGGCCAAGTGCATCATTGTGGACGTTCTGCCTCTTTTCCTATGCTTTACATGCAATTCCAGTCTACCTCCTGAAATCGGTTTCCTGCAATTCTGCCCCGCTTTCAAGTCCTCTTGGCAGCCTTACTTCAATATATTTTTGGACGATAGCTGTCATTTATAACTCTGCAGGTTTGTGAATTACAGTGCCCCTGAGCTCCTTTCTTCAACTCGCTTTCTTGTGAGCTGGCCGCAACACCGCAGGATTGCTTCAGGCCCTAGTGTCGTTCCGGCATGGCACGCTGAGCCTTTGGTTAATTCCTCTTCCTGGTGGGAAATGAGAGTTATATTTGCCCGTCCAGACACCTCCAGCTAGTCTCTCACTGGTTCTCCCTATTCCTGTTCATCTTCCGCAAATATTGCAAACTGGGCCAAACAGGAGGTTAAAGGCACTGACTCTCCAAGTGGGGAGAGTTTTAGTAAAGCGTCTGGAATGTTGCACCTGACTACCAGCGGAGAAAATCTGAGACACATTTGAACACGTTTCCCGATCACACGGTGGATCATACTCTGGGTTCCACATGCATGTTTTAGCTGAAGGAAGAATCCCTTAAACTTGGAGAGTTGAGACCCATGGAATGGCTGGCATGCAATATGACTTCAAAGGGTCTGCATTTGCTCATCAAACCTCACCAATCCTATCACTGCTGCGTTTATGCTGCTGTACACATGCTTGATTCTCTTTTGGAGACATATAAATCCATAGGTTTTAAGATTATTACTAGTCAGGTATATTCTTAGGCGTTTAATATGGGGTGTAGAGCCCACTTAGTTGAGCAAGGAGTAGCTCTTGTCTATTACATATTTGGCTTATGGAACGGTATCTGTGCTAATTTCAATCTCTGGTTTTATGCAGTACCCCAACTCACCTTTCCCCTTAAGCAAGCATAAGTTGGTTTTCTACATTTGAGACCCTGTTCTGTTTTGTAATTCAGTTTCTGTGTAGGCAAGTTTACATTCCTTGTAGTAGTGATATCTTATGATGTTTCTTTTTCTGTGTGACTTATTTCACTTAGAATCATCGTACCTGAATCCACTCATTATGCTGCTACGGGCCTGATGATATAGATTTCATTGCTGAGTGATATTGCATTGTACGTAAGTACCACAAATTCTTTATCCATTTTTCACTTTCTGTGTTATTGAACTTGTACCGTAAACGAGGATCTTGTAAACAGAGCCGTCCCAAACTTTGGGGTGGCTGTGTCTTTTTGATTTTAATTTCCCTAAGCTATAGGACCATAAGTGGAAGTGCCCTAGGCTCTGTTGCTTTGTTTTTTAGATGTTTCAGGAAACACCATACACTTCTCCAGAGTGGCTGTTGGCAATTTACATCCCGCCCATCAGCATAACAAGGCTCCCAGTTCTCCATGGCCTGTCCTGCCTTTCTGGATTTTACACTTTTTTCAGATGCTCCTTTTGACAGGGAGGAAGTGATACTTCATTGTAGTGCAGATTTCCTTTGCAAGCTTGCTTGGTTGGCCAAAAAGGGCGTATGCATTTTTTCCTGAATATATTCAGGAAAAAACGCATACGCCCTTTTTGGCCAAGTGCATCATTGTCGACGTTCTGAGTGTTTTCATATGTTTTCAATGCAATTCCAGTCTACCTCCTGAAATCGGTTTCCTGCAATTCTGCCTTGCTGTCAGTGCCTCTTCATAGCCTTACCTCAATATACTTTTTGAAAATTGTTGGCCTTTTTAACTCTGCAGGTTTTTGAATTGCCGTGGCCCTTAGCTGCATTTTTCAGCTCTTATTTTTGTGATCTTGCCTCATGTCCACAGGATTTCTTCAGGCCCTATTCTTCTTCTGGGTCGCCTTGCTCTGCCTTTGGTTAATTCTTCTTCCTGATGTGAATTAGAGTGACATGTTCCCATTGAAACCGCTACAGCTATTTTCTCAATGGTTCCCCCTATTCCCATTCATCCTCCGCACTAACTGCAGACTGTGCGATACCGGAACGTAAAGGCATTGACTCTCCATGTGGAGATGTTGTTAGTAAAGTGGCTGGAATGTTGATCCGGAGCCCCAGGAGAGGAAAATGAGGTGCGTTTTAGAAACCTTTCCCGATCATATGGTATACCATCCGCTGGATTTCCCATGCATGGTTTAGCTGTAGGAAGATTCCCTTCAACCTGGAGTGTTGGGACCCTTGGAATGAGTAGCATGAAGTATTGCATTAAACTTTCGGCAGTTGCTCACCAAAGCTCACCAATCCTCTCAGCCCCAAGTGTCCAGCCTTATGTCTTATCCAGCTGTGGGTTTATATGTGGTCATTCCAGGTTGCATCACAGCCCCTGAGCGAATTTTGTAAGAATTTTTCTCTCTTTCATTGTTTCTGCGTTTTGGTTTTAAAATTTATTTCTATAATGGGGTTTAGCTCATTTTCACTGCTGTGTTTGGCCGCTCTGCACACACTTGATTCCCTTATGGAGATATATCAATACATGGGTTTTAAGATTCTTATTACTCAGATATATTTCTCTGCGGTGTATAGGGTGTGTTGAGGCCAGTTCATTGAGCAAGGTGTAGATCTTGTCTAATACCTATTTGGTTTATTGAACGGTAGCTGTGCTAATTTCAAACTCTGGTTTTATGCATCACCCCACCTCTCCTTTCCCCTTAAGCTGACATAAGTGTGTTTTCTAAATGTGAGACACTGTTCTGTTTTGTAATTCATTTTTTGTGCAGCCATATTTATCCTCCCTCTATAAGTGATATCTTATGATATGTTTCTTTTTCTGTTTGACTTATTTCAAGTAGTATTATCGGACCTAAATCCACTCTTTATCCTTCTACTAGCCTTATTACATTGATTTCATGGTGAAGAGATATTCCATTGTACATAAGTACCACATTTTCTTTATCCATTGTTCTCTTTCCTGGGATATTTAAGGTGTACTGAAGTTGAGGTTCTTGTAAACAGAGTAGCCCTAAACTGTGGTGTGCTTGTGTCTTGTTGATTTTTAGACTTCCCTAGATATACTTCCGTGATTGGAAGTGCCCTATGCTCTGTAGCTCTGTTTTTTAGATGATTTAGGAACCACCATACACTTCTCCAGAGTGGCTCTCGGCAGTTCACACACTGTCCATCAGCGTATAAAGGCTCCCTGTTCTCCATGGCCTGTCCTGCATTTCTGGTTTTTACAATTTTTTCGGATGGCCCTTTTGACCGGTGGGAAATGAGACTTCTTTGTTGTGCACATTTGCATTGCTTGCTTGCTTGGTTGCCCATAAAGTGCGTATGCGTTTTTTCCTGGATATATTCAGGAAAAAACGCATACTCCCTTTTGGGCCAACTGCATCATTGTCGAAATTCTGCCGCTTTTCATGTGCTTTAAAGACGAGTCCAATCTATCTCTTGAAATCTGTTTCTTGCAATTCTGTCTTGCATTCAGATCCTCTTCTTTGCCTTACCTCAACATATTTTGGGACGTTAGTTTTCATTTATAACTCTGCAGGTTTGTGAATTGCAGTGACCCTGAGCTCCATTTTTTAAGTTGCTCTTTTGTGAGCTGGCCTCAAAGCCGCAGGATTGCTTCAGGCCCTATTTTGGCTCCGGCGAGGCGGGCTGAGCCTTTTTTTAATTCTTATTCTTAATGGGAAATTAGAGTGACATGTGCCCGTCCAAACCCCTACAACTATTCTCTCATTGGTTCCCCCTCTTCCCGTTCATCCTCCTCACAATTTGCAAAATGTGTGAAACAGAAGTTTAAATGTGCTGATTCTCTAAGTGGGGAGATTCTAAGTAACGTGGCTGGAATGATGAACAGGAGCACCAGGAGAGGATAAATGAGGTGCATTTTAGACACATCTCCCGATCACATGGTGTACAGTCCTCTGGGTTTTCCATGCATGTTTTCGCTGTAGGAAGATCCCTTGAACCTGCAGATTTGGGACCCATTGAATGGGTACCAGGTAGTATTACTTTAAAGGGTGTGCATTTCCTCACCCAACCTCATATTTCTCTTAGCGTAAACAGTTTCCAGCCTTATGTCTCATCCTGCTGTGGGTCTAGATGTGTTCAATCCATGTTGCATCACCGTCCCTGAGGAAAAGTTGTAAGAGGTTTTCTCTGTCTCTTTGTCGTTTATTTTTTTCAATTTATTACTATATTGGTTACAGCTGATTTTCAAAGCTCTGTTTCTTGCTGCTGTACATCCACTTGATTCACATACAGAGAGACATCAATAAATTCTTTTTCAGATTCTTACCAGTCATATATATTCTTTTCCAGTGACTTGAGTGTGCTGAGTGCAGTTCTTTTAGCTACCGTGTAGGCCTTGTTGATTATCAGTTTGGTATTTGGAATGGTATCTTTGCTAATTTCAACCTCCTGGATGATGCCTCACCCCTCCCCACCTTTCCCGTTTAGCAGCCTTACGCGTGTTGTCTACATATTTGACTATGTTTTTGTTTTGTAATTTATTTCATGTGTAGCCATTTTGGATTCCACCTTTAAGTGATATCTTATGATATGTGTCTTTTTCTTTTTGAATTATGTCACTTAGAATGATCATACGTAACTCCTCCGGAGTTGTTACAACTGGCCATATTTCATTGACTTCCAGGCTGAGTAATATTCCACTCTACATAAGTACCACATCTCTATCCATTTTTTCCCTCCAGAGACATTTAAGTTATATCCTAGTCGAGAATCTTTTAAACAGAGAGGCAGTAAACATTGGGGTGCCTGTGTCCTCTCGATTTTTGTTTTTCCCAAGACATAGGCCCATGAGTGCAAGTGCCCTATGCTCTGTAGCTCATTTTTTAGATGCTTTAGTAAACACAATACACTTCTCCAGAATGGCCATTGGCAATATACATTTCCACTATAAGCCTCACAGGGCTCCCTCTTCTCCTTGCCCTGTCCTGCATTTCTGGTGTTTACACTTTATGAGGATGGCTCTTCTGACTGATGCGAAGTGATATCTTTTGTAGTATTGATTTCCAGTGCCCACCTGTTTGGTTGGCTAAAAAAGTGTATGCCCTTTTCTTGAATATATACAGAAAAAAACGCATACAGCCTTTTTGGCCAACTGCAATGTTGGCAATGTTCAGCCCCTTTTCTTGTGCTTAATGGCGAGTCCTTTCTACCTCCTCAAATCCCTTTCCTGCCATTCTCCCTTGCTTACCAATCCTTTTCTCTGACTTTCCTCAAGACATTTTTCAGTGATAGATATTTTCAACTCTGCAGTTTCGTGAATTTTACTGCCCCTGAGTTCCATTGTTCAACTTGTGTTTATGGGAACTGGCCACAAAGCAGTGGGATTTCCTCAAGCCCTATACTGTTTCCATGGGCAACCCTAGCCTTTGGTCAATTCGTCTTCCTGATTGGAAATTAGAGTGACATGTGCCTGTCTGAACACCTAGGACTTGTCTCTCATTGTTCCTCATCCTTCCGCTTCATCCTCTGGACAAATTCCAAACTGTATGCAACAGGATGTTGACAGTGCTGACATCTCCAAGTGGGGAGACTGTTAGTAAAGACGCTGGAGGGGTGAACCCGAGCACCAGGAGATGAGGAGATGAGATGCCTTTTCCAAACTCTTCCTGATCAGACGGTATACCATCCTCTGTGTGTGACAGACATGTTTTAGCAGTAGGAAGAGTCCCATTCATGTAAGGAGAACACCAGGGCTTTTTCAAAATCAGTGTCTCCCCGAAACCCAAACTGGGGAATTTTTTAAGCTACGGCTACACATATGTTCATTAAGGGCCTTGGGAAGTAGGCAGAGTCCAAACTTTAGATGATTGAAGTCTTCAGGGTCAGAAGCACTCACCACTGGCTTCCCTTAGGTTACACTTTAACTGTCATTGATAGATGATGTCAATAAAAATATCTATTCTTTTTCCGATTATTTCCCCTTATAGGTTATTGCAAAATATTGAGTGTAGTTCCCTGTGCTATACAGTGGTTCCTTGTTGATGATCTATTTTATACATAGCAGTGTGTATGTGTTAATTCCAAACTGTTAATTTATCCCTCCTCCCACCTTTCCCCTTTGGTAATAATAAATTATAAGATTTTATACTTCTCAGAAATGGGGGAGCTGAAAGAGAGGTATCATTTTCAATGGAAAAGCATTTAAAACAAGATTGAAGCTTTAACCAAGATTATTAGATGTACATCCTTGGAAAGAAATCACTTCATTTCTCTAATATTGACCTGACAAATAAGACAAACCTTTTCACTGAACTTGCTTATAATAAAGTGATGGAAATATCAAATGGAAGTGTTAGAAACATCTTATTTTACCCGAGCCTTATAAACTGTTCTATGTTAACTACAGTTTGGCTCACACATCTGTTCATTGAAGTTACAATAGTCTCAATTTCTGTTACTGATCCTCCAGAGTGGACCCCAACAAGTGTCCCCCTGCCCAGTGTCATTGGGGCCAACAGATCGAGACTGAGTTTGGTTCACAAGCAAAGGAAACTTTATATTTTGATCAGAGAATGGAGAGGTGAGAGCATGCACTACCCCGTGGGCTGTGGGCTGGGCTGCTGTGTAGAGATCCTGTCAGAGTCAGTGGGAGGGAGGGGGCGGAGCACTCAAGGGCCGGGTTGGCTGCAGCTCAGGCTCTATATCTTAGAGTCTGCACTGGGCCCCAGGAGCTGAGGTGTCGACCCAGCCATTCTGCACTAGGAAATCTGGTCTGAAGTGCCGGGTGTGGAACCTCTGCATGCGGGACCCTAGGAGCACGTGAAATTAGACAAAGCACAAAGGATAAAAAAGGTCAGACTTGACTTTATTGCCCAGATTCTATTTTTATCTCCCAGGGATTTTTAATGGGCTTTGCTGGGGACAAACCCCTCCTCTGCCTTTTGTCCCGTTCCTCATTCTTGGAGTGCTGAGGGTGCAGACCCTTCTTCTGTAACTGCTGAGTGCTGAGTTGGGAGCCCTCATACCAGGGGATGAGGGTCAGAACTTCTCCCCAGCAGCCTCCAGGTGACGTTGATTGGCCCCAGGACCCCTGCCTCCCTGCTCGTCCGCCTGAGCACCAGCATTGGAAGTGTTATAGATTCTAATGACCTTTAAGGGTTCAGGAAAGAGATGTGCAGAGACGCTGTGGGGGCCGGTTTCACCCCGCCCCACATTTGTTCGGCCACCTTAGGCTGACCGTTTCTGCCAGCCTAGATGCTCTGACCAGTAGTCTGCTCTTTCTTCAATTAGGCCCCTGAATTAACGTAAAAACAGCACCAGGTGTCAGAGCCCTGCCCGCTCAACTCCCAGACAGTCCAGGGTCAGTGGTGATCAAGGACCATGATGGCCACTGAGTCAACAGCCTTTTGAAGTAAACAGGAGTCCAGCCGGTCTTATTGGCCACCATCATCACGGTGTCTGTAGGCTTTTCTATGGTGACAGTGTGATATACGTTTCCCCCGCCAAGACTATTAGCTCCCCTCCGGGTGCAGTAAGTCCTGCAAGCAGTAGTCTACTCATTCGGGACACACTATTGTTGTTTTATGAGAGAAACTCCAGGTCAAGTGATGTTCACACGAGTCGTCATGGTGCCCTGTTGCCCCCGGTTATCTCTCTGGATGTTGGAGTTGGAGGGCCTCCTCACTCGAGGTCGGTGTGCCCACGGAGCGAACCCTGCAACTTCAGGGCATGGTTGGTGATTAGGATCACCACGTGGGGTCCTTTTCCCTTAGGAGGGAGGTGGCCTTTTGGGCTGCTGATTTCCAGGTTTTTAGATACCGCCAGTATCTTGGCCAGATGTGGCAGTGGGCCAAGCCCCTTGGTGACTCTATTTTATCCTACCTGGATGGCATTCTTGCGTTGTTCCATTTCAAGTGGTCCCAGTTTTTGCACTAATTCTCCAATGGCGACTCACCTTTCACCGGGAATGGAAAGGTCAAAGGGTTTAGCTCAATTAGGGAGTTCCAGGGCAAGGGTCTGAATTGACTGCTCTTTCCATTCTTGAAAGGCCACTTCTGGATTCTGTTCAAAAGGATCATCATCTTTTCCTTTCAGTGTTTCATATAGAGGCCCAGCTAGTAGACTGTAGTTAGGGATCCAGAAGCAGCAAACCCTGGCCTCCCCAGGAACCCCTAAGCTGTCTTCTAGTTTTAGAAAGGGGTAAGGCTGCAAATGGTTTCTTCCCTTTCCTGGGATGGGCTTCTCCGACCTTCTGTGAGAATGAAGCCCAGGCAGGTCACCGCAGTCTGTGATATTTGAGCTTTTTCTTGGACAACTTCTATCCTTTATTGGCTTGGTAGTTCAGAGGCCTCCTTAGTAGGGCTGGCGATCAGAATGTCGTCTGCATATTGAAGGAGGGTTTCCTTTTCTAGAGGTAGAACTTTTCGGTCTTTAGCTAAGCTTTCCCCAAAGATGGTGTGGGAATTTTTGAACCCTTGGGGCAAGACGGCCCGGAAGTATTGTTTTAGTTGTATGTTGAGTCCTGCCACTCACAAGCCAAAATTTCTTGTGACTCTGGGACTAATGGAATACAAAAGAAGGCATCATTGAAGACTAATACAGAATACCATGTCCTGGTGGTTGGTAGAATGACCAGCAGGGTGTAGGAAATGGAGCAACTGGAGGTATATCCTCGGTGGCTTCACTGACTGTCCTGACATCCTTTACCAGGTCCCCAGCAGCCCATGGGGCTCTCGTGGTCAGGCCAATCCCAGGATATGGAGCTCTCCTGGGCAGGTACCCCACCCCCAACCCAGCCCACGGGGCTCTCATGGTCAGGCCTCTCCCAGGATACAGAGCTACCCTTGCAGGTACCGTGGCAGGGCTGGGCACACAGGAACTGTGCACATAGCCCTCATTGAAGAGCACCCCCATCTCACCTGTCGCTCAGAGCTGACACAGAGCACCTCAGAGCAGGACTTGAACTAACAAACAGCAGCTCCGACAGGTCTGTGACCCTGGGCATCACTCTGTGTGGCCTCCCTCCACCTGGTCTTCCAGAGACTTCCACTGCACCCGGGGCACCAAGCCTCTGTCTCCAACCACCACCCACCCCTCCTCTCCCTGACTCCTGGGTTCCTCTCATTAGGAGAGGGTTTTCTTGAAGTTGTCTCCCACTCATGGGCCAGATAAAATGATTAGAAAACAAGCCAAATCTGCAGCCCCTTGTCTATCCTGACTCTCAGGAGCCCACACCTGTTCCTTGGACCTGGCCGGTTCAGCAAGTTCCATTTTCTGCAACTGTGAGCCCCTGAGGGGTGATGATTGGCTGACCTGGGCAGCCTTACCATGCCGGCCAGCCCTCCCCAGGTGTGCCTGGGTTGAGATCAATATAAATACCACTCCAGGCAGCAAGAGCCCCTGCAGCTGTGCCTGACGCCATTTTCTCTGCCCTGTCAGCAGTCTCGGGGCTGGGCTGGTGGGAGGGAGTGAGAGGCCACGGCTTTGTGGGTGGCCCAGTGTGAGTGGGGCTCTGCTGGACTTTCTGCAGCAGTTGCCAGGCTGCCACCTGCTAAAGAAGAGGATGTGTCACCCATACCTGCTGCTGGAATTTCTCCCTGGGCAGAGGTGAGGAAGGAAAAAAGCAGTGGGGGCAGGGACAGGACGGGTATCTCAGGCAGGGAAATGGAAATCTTCCAGAAGAGCACCCAGGGACAGGACCATCCTGGCTGGCCTGCAGGCACCAAGTCAGCTGGCATGCTGTCACTCGTGTGGCTCCATGGCCCTTCCTCTAGGCTTTCAAGTCCTTGTATATATTCAGGTGTTTTACCTGGGAAGGGTGGGAACAGTTCAGCAGCAACTGGCCTGGGGCTCAGCTCACGTTCACTCACAGATGCCTCGGCACAGTGCCCCAGCTTTGCAATGAGTACGCTTGTGTGGGGGCTGCTGGCTGAATGGGAGACGATTCCCCACCACTGACCAACTTCAGAATTGTTTACAACTGGAGCAAGTGCCCTGATACGGTTTTCCTCTGAGTAACTGGTGGGTTCTGTTTTTTTTTTTTTTCTCTTTTTCGTTTTTGGTTCAAGGTAGATTTTATTCCTCTTTTTTGTATTTACAGATATAAGCATGGAAATAATTTATTCATATAAATACATGTATGTGAAGGGAATAATTGTTTTTTCTGTTTTATTTTTTAAATTTTATTTCTTTTTAATTTTGAATTTTATTTTATATTTTTATACAGCAGGTTCTTATTGGTTATCTATTTTATACATATAAATGTTTACATGCCAATCCCAATCTCTCAGCTCCTCCCACCACCACCCCCCCAAGAGCTTTCCCCCCTTGTTGTCCATACGATTGTTGTCTACATCTGTTGCTCTATTTATGCCTTGCAAAACGGTTAATCTGTACAGTTTTTCTAGGTTCCACATATATGCATGAATATACAAGATTTGTTTTTCTCTTTCTGACTTACTTCACTCTGTATGACAGTCTCTAGATCCATCGACGTCTCTACAAATGACCCAATTTCATTCCTTTCATGGCTTAGTAATATTCCATTTTATATATGTACCACATCTTTATGCATTCGTCTGTCTGTGGGCATTTAGGTTGCTTCCATTACCTCGATATTGTAAATAGTGATGCAATGAACATTGCGGTGAATGTCTCTTTTTGATTTATGGTTTTGTCTGTGTATATGTCCAGTACTGGGATTGCTGTATCATATGGTAATTCTATTATTAGTTTCTTAAGACTCCATATTGTTCTCCATAGTGACTGTATCAATTTATATTCCCAACAATAGTGGAAGAGGCTTCCTTTTCCCCACACCCTTTCCAGCAATTGTTGTTTGTAGATTTTCAGATGATGCCCATTCTAACAGGTGTGAGGTGATACCTCATTGTTGAGTCCATTTCGTTGAGCAAGGGGTAGGTCTTGTCTATTACATATTTGGCTTATGGAACGGTATCTGTGCTAATTTCAAACTCTGGTTTTATGCAGCACCCCAACTCACCTTTCCCCTTAAGCAAGCATAAGTTGGTTTTCTACATTTGAGATCCTGTTCTGTTTTGTAATTCAGTTCATGTGTAGCCAAGTTTACATTCCATGTATTAGTGATACCTTATGATGTTTCCTTATCTGTGTGACTTATTTCACTTAGAATCATCGTGCCTCAATCCACTCATTATGCGGGTACAGGCCTGGTGACACAGATTTCATTGCTGAGTGGTATTCTGTTGTACGTTAAGTACCGCAACTTCTTTATCAATTATTTGCTCTCTGGGATACTTAACTTGTACCATAGAAGAGGTTCCTGTAAACAGAGCCGTCCCAAATTTTGGGGTGGCTGTGTCTTTTTGATTTTAATTTCCCTAAGCTATAGGACCATAAGTGGAAATGCCCTAGACTCTGTTGCTTTGTTTTTCAGATGTATCAGGAAACACCATACACTTCTCCAGAGTGGCTGTTGGCAATTTACATCCCGCCCATCAGCATAACAAGGTTCCTTTATCCCCATGGCCTGTCTTGCCTTTCTGCATTTTCCACTTTTTTCAGATGGCTCTTTAAACTGGGGGGAAGTGACACTTCATAGTAGTTCGGATTTCCATTGCAAGCTTGCTTGGTTTGCCAAAAAGGGCGTATGCGTTTTTTCCTGAATATATTCAGGAAAAAACGCATACGCCCTTTTTGGCCAAGTGCATCATTGTGGACGTTCTGCCTCTTTTCCTATGCTTTACATGCAATTCCAGTCTACCTCCTGAAATCGGTTTCCTGCAATTCTGCCCCGCTTTCAAGTCCTCTTGGCAGCCTTACTTCAATATATTTTTGGACGATAGCTGTCATTTATAACTCTGCAGGTTTTTGAATTAGAGTGCCCCTAAGCTCCTTTCTTCAACTCGCTTTCTTGTGAGCTGGCCGCAACACCGCAGGATTGCTTCAGGCCCTAGTGTGGTTCCGGCATGGCACGCTGAGCCTTTGGTTAATTCCTCTTCCTGGTGGGAAATGAGAGTTAAATTTGCCCGTCCAGACACATCCAGCTAGTCTCTCATTGGTTCTCCCTATTCCTGTTCAACTTTCAAAGAATTTGCAAACTGGGCCAAACAGGAGGTTAAAGGCACTGACTCTCCAAGTGGGGAGAGTGTTAGTAAAGCGTCTGGAATGTTGCACCCGAGTACCAGGGGACGAAACCTGAGACACATTTGAACACGTTTCCCGATCACACGGTGGATCATACTCTGGGTTCCACATGCATGTTTTAGCTGAAGGAAGAATCCCTTAAACCTGGAGAGTTGAGACCCTTGGCATGGGTACCATGCAATATGACTTCAAAGGGTCTGCATTGGCTCACCGAACCTCACCAATCCTATCACTGCTGCGCTAATGCACTGTACACACGCTTGATTCTCTTTCAGAGACATATAAATCCATAGGTTTTAAGATTCTTACTGGTCAGTTATATTCTTAGGCGTTTAATATGGGGTGTAGAGTCCACTTCGTTGAGCAAGGAGTAGCTCTTGTCTATTACATATTTGGCTTATGGAACAGTATCTGTGCTAATTTCAATCTCTGGTTTTATGCAGCACCCCAACTCACCTTTGCCCTTAAGCAAGCATAAGTTGGTTTTCTACATTTGAGACCTTGTTCTGTTTTGTAATTCAGTTCCTGTGTACCCAAGTTTACATTCCGTGTATTAGTGATATCTTATGATGTTTCTT
Source organism: Pseudorca crassidens (assembly GCF_039906515.1). NCBI lineage: Eukaryota > Metazoa > Chordata > Mammalia > Artiodactyla > Delphinidae > Pseudorca > Pseudorca crassidens. The sequence continues at coordinate 164,711,748 of NC_090296.1, forward strand.
TTCTGTGTGACTTATTTCACTTAGAATCATCGTACCTGAATCCACTCATTATGCTGCTACGGGCCTGATGATATACATTTCATTGCTGAGTGATATTGCATTGTACGTAAGTACCACAAATTCTTTATCCATTTTTCGCTTTCTGTGATATTGAACTTGTACCACAAACGAGGTTCTTGTAAACAGAGCCGTCCCAAACTTTGGGCTGGCTGTGTCTTTTTGATTTTAATTTCCCTAAGCTATACGACCATAAGTGGAAGTGCCCTAGGCTCTGTTGCTTTGTTTTGTAGATGTTTCAGGAAACACCATACACTTCTCCAGAGTGGCTGTTGGCAATTTACATCCCGCCCATCAGCATAACAAGGCTCCCAGTTCTCCATGGCCTGTCCTGCCTTTCTGGATTTTACACTTTTTTCAGATGGCCCTTTTGACCAGGGGGCAGTGAGACTTCATTGTAGTGCAGATTTCCTTTGCAAGCTTGCTTGGTTGGCCCAAAAGGGCGTATGCGTTTTTTCCTGAATATATTCAGGAAAAAACGCATACGCCCTTTTTAGCCAAGTGCATCATTGTGGACGTTCTGCCTCTTTTCCTATGCTTTACATGCAATTCCAGTCTACCTCCTGAAATCGGTTTCCTGCAATTCTGCCCCGCTTTCAAGTCCTCTTGGCAGCCTTACTTCAATATATTTTTGGACGATAGCTGTCATTTATAACTCTGCAGGTTTGTGAATTACAGTGCCCCTGAGCTCCTTTCTTCAACTCGCTTTCTTGTGAGCTGGCCGCAACACCGCAGGATTGCTTCAGGCCCTAGTGTGGTTCCGGCATGGCACGCTGAGCCTTTGGTTAATTCCTCTTCCTGGTGGGAAATGAGAGTTAAATTTGCCCGTCCAGGCACCTCCAGCTAGTCTCTCACTGGTTCTCCCTATTCCTGTTCATCTTCCGCAGAAATGGCATACTGGGCCAAACAGGAGGTTAAAGGCACTGACTCTCCAAGTGGGGAGAGTGTTAGTAAAGCGTCTGGAATGTTGCACCCGAGTACCAGGGGACGAAACCTGAGACACATTTGAACACGTTTCCCGATCACACGGTGGATCATACTCTGGGTTCCACATGCATGTTTTAGCTGAAGGAAGAATCCCTTAAACCTGGAGAGTTGAGACCCATGGAATGGGTACCATGCAATGTGACCTCAAAGGGTCTGCATTTGCTCACCGAACCTCACCAATCCTATCACTGCTGCGTTTATGCCGCTGTGCACACGCTTGATTCTCTTTCGGAGACATAGAAATGTATAGGTTTTAAGATTCTTACTGGTCAGGTATATTCTTAGGCGTTTAATATGGGGTGTAGAGTCCACTTCGTTGAGCAAGGAGTAGCTCTTGTCTATTACATATTTGGCTTATGGAACGGTATCTGTGCTAATTTCAATCTCTGGTTTTATGCAGCACCCCAACTCACCTTTCCCCTTAAGCAAGCATAAGTTGGTTTTCTACATTTGAGACCCTGTTCTGTTTTGTAATTCAGTTCCTGTGTAGCCAAGTTTACATTCCGTGTAGTAGTGATATCTTATGATGTTTCTTTTTCTGTGTGACTTATTTCACTTAGAATCATCGTACCTGAATCTACTCATTATGCTGTTACGGGCCTGATGACATAGATTTCATTGCTGAGTGATATTGCGTTGTACGTAAGTACCACAAATTCTTTATCCATTTTTCGCTTTCTGTGATATTGAACTTGTACCGTAAACGAGGTTCTTGTAAACAGAGCCGTCCCAAAATTTGGGGTGGCTGTGTCTTTTTGATTTTAATTTCCCTAAGCTATAAGACCATAAGTGGAAGTGCCCTAGGCTCTGTTGCTTTGTTTTTTAGATGTTTCAGGAAACACCATACACTTCTCCAGAGTGGCTGTTGGCAATTTACATCCCGCCCATCAGCATAACAAGGCTCCCAGTTCTCCATGGCCTGTCCTGCCTTTCTGGATTTTATACATTTTTCAGATGGCCCTTTTGACTGGGGAGCAGTGAGACTTCATTGTAGTGCAGATTTCCTTTGCAAGCTTGCTTGGTTGGCCAAAAATGGCATATGCGTTTTTTCCTGAATATAATCAGGAAAAAACGCATACGCCCTTTTTGGCCAAGTGCATCATTGTGGACGTTCTGCCTCTTTTCCTATGCTTTACATGCAATTCCAGTCTACCTCCTGAAACCGGTTTCCTGCAATTCTGCCCCGCTTTCAAGTCCTCTTGGCAGCCTTACTTCAATATATTTTTGGACGATAGCTGTCATTTTTAACTCTGCAGGTTTGTGAATTATAGTGCCCCTGAGCTACTTTCTTCAACTCGCTTTCTTGTGAGCTGGCCACAACAGCGCAGCCTTGCTTCAGGCCCTAGTGTGGTTCCGGCATGGCACGCTGAGCCTTTGGTTAATTCCTCTTCCTGGTGGGAAATGAGAGTTAAATTTGCCCGTCCAGACACCTCCAGCTAGTCTCTCATTGGTTCTCCCTATTCCTGTTAATTTTCCACAGAAATTGCAAACTGGGCCAAACAGGAGGTTAAAGGCACTGACTCTCCAAGTGGGGAGAGGGTTAGTAAAGCATCTGGAATGTTGCACCCGAGTACCAGGGGACCAAACCTGAGACACATTTGAACACGTTTCCCGATCACACGGTGGATCATACTCTGGGTTCCACATGCATCTTTTAGCTGAAGGAAGAATCCCTTAAACCTGGAGAGTTGAGACCCATGGAATGGGTACCATGCAATATGACTTCAAAGGTTCTGCATTGGCTCACCGAACCTCACCAATCGTATCACTGCTGCGCTTTTGCCACTGTACACACGCTTGATTCTCTTTTGGAGACATATAAATCCATAGATTTTAAGATTCTTACTAGTCAGGTATATTCTTAGACGTTTAATATGGGGTGTTGAGTCCTCTTCGGTGAGCAAAGACTAGCTCATGTCTATTACATATTTGGCTTATGGAACGGTATCTGTGCTAATTTCAATCTCTTGTTTTATGCAGCACCCCAACTCAACTTTCCCCTTAAGCAAGCATAAGTTGGTTTTCTACATTTGAGACCCTGTTCTGTTTTGTAATTCAGTTCCTGTGTAGCCAAGTTTACATTCCGTGTAGTAGTGATATCTTATGATGTTTCTTTTTCTGTGTTTCTTATCTCACTAAGAATCATCGTACCTGAATCCACTCAGTATGCTGCTACGGGCCTGAAGATATAGATTTCATTGCTGAGTGATATTGCATTGTACGTAAGTACCACAAATTCTTTATCCATTTTTCGCTTTCTGTGATATTGAACTTGTACTGTAAATGAAGTTCTTGTAAACAGAGCCGTCCCAAACTTTGGGGTGGCTGTGTCTTTTTGATTTTAATTTCCCTAAGCTATAGGACCATAAGTGGAAGTGCCCTAGGCTCTGTTCCTTTGTTTTTTAGATGTTTCAGGAAACACCATACACTTCTCCAGAGTGGCTGTTGGCAATTTACATCCCGCCCATCAGCATAACAAGGCTCCCAGTTCTCCATGGCCTGTCCGGCCTTTCTGGATTTTACACTTTTTTCAGATGGCCCTTTTGACCGGAAGGCAGTGAGACTTCATTGTAGTGCAGATTTCCTTTGCAAGCTTGCTTGGTTGGCCAAAAAGGGCGTATGCGTTTTTTCCTGAATATATTCAGGGAAAAACGCATACGCCCTTTTTGGCCAAGTGCATCATTGTGGACGTTCTGTCTCTTTCCCTATGCTTTACATGCAATTCCAGTCTACCTCCTGAAATCGGTTTCCTGCAATTCTGCCCCGCTTTCAAGTCCTCTTGGCAGCCTTACTTTAATATATTTTTGGACGATAGCTGTCATTTATAACTCTGCAGTTTTGTGAATTACAATGCCCCTGAGCTCCTTTCTTCAACTCGCTTTCTTGTGAGCTGGCCGCAACACCGCAGGATTGCTTCAGGCCCTAGTGTGGTTCCGGCATGGCACGCTGAGCCTTTGGTTAATTCCTCTTCCTGGTGGGAAATGAGAGTTAAATTTGCCCGTCCAGACACCTCCAGCTAGTCTCTCATTGGTTCTCCCTATTCCTGTTCATTTTCCGCAGAAATGGCAAACTGGGCCAAACAGGAGGTTAAAGGCACTGACTCTCCAAGTGGGGAGAGTTTTAGTAAAGCGTCTGGAATGTTGCACCCGAGTACCTGGGGACGAAAACTGAGACACATTTGAACACGTTTCCCGATCACACGGTGGATCATACTCTGGGTTCCACATGCATGTTTTAGCTGAAGGAAGAATCCCTTAAACCTGGAGAGTTGAGACCCATGGAATGGGTACCATGCAATATGACTTCAAAGGTTCTGCATTGGCTCACCGAACCTCACCAATCCTATCACTGCTGCGCTTATGCCACTGTACACACGCTTGATTCTCTTTCGGAGACATATAAATCCATAGGTTTTAAGATTCTTACTGGTCAGGTATATTCTTAGACGTTTAATATGGGGTGTTGAGTCCTCTTCGTTGAGCAAGGAGTAGCTCTTGTCTATTACATATTTGGCTTATGGAACGGTATCTGTGCTAATTTCAATCTCTGGTTTTATGCAGCACCCCAACTCACCTTTCCCCTTAAGCAAGCATAAGTTGGTTTTCTACATTTGAGACCGTGTTCTGTTTTGTAATTCAGTTCCTGTGTAGCCAAGTTTACATTCCGTGTAGTAGTGATATCTTATGATGTTTCTTTTTCTGTGTGACTTATCTCACTTAGAATCATCGTACCTGAATCCACTCATTATGCTTCTACGGGCCTGATGACATAGATTTCATTGCTGAGTGATATTGCATTGTACGTAAGTACCAAAACTTCTTTATCCATTTTTCGCTTTCTGTGATATTGAACTTGTACCGTAAACGAGGTTCTTGTAAACAGAGCCGTCCCAAACTTTGGGGTGGCTGTGTCTTTTTGATTTTAATTTCCCTAAGCTATAGGACCATAAGTGGAAGTGCCCTAGGCTCTGTTGCTTTGTTTTTTAGATGTTTCAGGAAACACCATACACTTCTCCAGAGTGGCTGTTGGCAATTTACATCCCGCCCATCAGCATAACAAGGCTCCCACGTCTCCATGGCCTGTCCTGCCTTTCTGGATTTTACACTTTTTTCAGATGGCCCTTTTGACCGGGGGGCAGTGAGACTTCATTGTAGTGCAGATTTCCTTTGCAAGCTTGCTTGGTTGGCCAAAAAGTGCGTATGCGTTTTTTCCTGAATATATTCAGGAAAAAACGCATACGCCCTTTTTGGCCAAGTGCATCATTGTGGACGTTCTGCCTCTTTTCCTATGCTTTACATGCAATTCCAGTCTACCTCCTGAAATCGGTTTCCTGCAATTGTGCCCCGCTTTCAAGTCCTCTTGGCAGCCTTACTTCAATATATTTTTGGACGATAGCTGTCATTTATAACTCTGCAGTTTTGTGAATTACAGTGCCTCTGAGCTCCTTTCTTCAACTCGCTTTCTTGTGAGCTGGCCGCAACACCGCAGGATTGCTTCAGGCCCTAGTGTGGTTCCGGCATGGCACGCTGAGCCTTTGGTTAATTCCTCTTCCTGGTGGGAAATGAGAGTTAAATTTGCCCGTCCAGACACCTCCAGCTAGTCTCTCACTGGTTCTCCCTATTCCTGATCATCTTCCGCAATAATTGCAAACTGGGCCAAACAGGTGGTTAAAGGCACTGACTCTCCAAGTGGGGAGAGTGTTAGTAAAGCGTCTGGAATGTTGCACCCGAGTACCAGGGGACGAAACCTGAGACACATTTGAACATGTATCCCGATCACACGGTGGATCATACTCTGGGTTCCACATGCATGTTTTAGCTGAAGGAAGAATCCCTTAAACCTGGAGAGTTGAGACCCATGGAATGGGTACCATGCAATATGACTTCAAAGGTTCTGCATTGGCTCACCGAACCTCACCAATCCTATCACTGCTGCACTTATGCCACTGTACACATGCTTGATTCTCTTTTGGAGACATATTAATCCATAGGTTTTAAGATTCTTACTAGTCAGGTATATTCTTAGACGTTTAATATGGGTTGTTGAGTCCTCTTCGTTGAGCAAGGAGTAGCTCTTGTCTATTACATATTTGCCTTATGGAACGGTATCTGTGCTAATTTCAATCTCTGGTTTTATGCAGCACCCCAACTCACCTTTCCCCTTAAGCAAGCATAAGTTGGTTTTCTACATTTGAGACCTTGTTCTGTTTTGTAATTCAGTTCCTGTGTAGCCAAGTTTACATTCCGTGTATTAGTGATATCTTATGATGTTTCTTTTTCTGTGTGACTTATCTCACTTAGAATCATCGTACCTGAATCCACTCATTATGCTGCTATGGGCCTGATGACATAGATTTCATTGCTGAGTGATATTGCATTGTACGTAAGTACCACAACTTCTTTATCCATTTTTCGCTTTCTGTGATATTGAACTTGTACCATAAACGAGGTTCTTGTAAACAGAGCCATCCCAAACTTTGGGGTGGCTGTGTCTTTTTGATTTTAATTTCCCTAAGCTATAGGACCATAAGTGGAAGTGCCCTAGGCTCTGTTGCTTTGTTTTTTAGATGTTTCAGGAAACACCATACACTTCTCCAGAGTGGCTGTTGGCAATTTACATCCCGCCCATCAGCATAACAAGGCTCCCAGTTCTCCATGGCCTGTCCGGCCTTTCTGGATTTTACACTTTTTTCAGATGGCCCTTTTGACTGGGGGGCAGTGAGACTTCATTGTAGTGCAGATTTCCTTTGCAAGCTTGCTTGGTTGGCCAAAAAGGGCGTATGCGTTTTTTCCTGAATATATTCAGGAAAAAACGCATACGCCCTTTTTGGCCAAGTGCATCATTGTGGACATTCTGTCTCTTTTCCTATGCTTTACATGCAATTCCAGTCTACCTCCTGAAATCGGATTCCTTCAATTCTGCCCCGCTTTCGAGTCCTCTTGGCAGCCTTACTTCAATATATTTTTGGACGATAGCTGTCATTTATAACTCTGCAGGTTTGTGAATTACAGTGCCCCTGAGCTCCTTTCTTCAACTCGCTTTCTTGTGAGCTGGCCGCAACACCGCAGGATTGCTTCAGGCCCTAGTGTGGTTCCGGCATGGCACGCTGAGCCTTTGGTTAATTCCTCTTCCTGGTGGGAAATGAGAGTTAAATTTGCCCATCCAGACACCTCCAGCTAGTCTCTCATTGGTTCTCCCTATTCCTGTTCATTTTCCGCAGAAATTGTAAACTGGGCCAAACAGGAGGTTAAAGGCACTGACTCTCCAAGTGGGGAGAGTGTTAGTAAAGCGTATGGAATGTTGCACCCGAGTACCAGGGGAGAAAAACTGAGACACATTTGAACACGTTTCCCGATCACATGGTGGATCATACTCTGGGTTCCACATGCATGTTTTAGCTGAAGGAAGAATCCCTTAAACCTGGAGAGTTGAGACCCATGGAATGGGTACCATGCAATATGACTTCAAAGGGTCTGCATTTGCTCACCGAACCTCACCAATCCTATCACTGCTGCGTTTATGCCGCTGTACACACGCTTGATTCTCTTTCGGAGACATAGAAATGTATAGGTTTTAAGATTCTTACTGGTCAGGTATATTCTTAGGCGTTTAATATGGGGTGTAGAGTCCACTTCGTTGAGCAAGGAGTAGCTCTTGTCTATTACATATTTGGCTTATGGAACGGTATCTGTGCTAATTTCAATCTCTGGTTTTATGCAGCACCCCAACTCACCTTTCCCCTTAAGCAAGCATAAGTTGGTTTTCTACATTTGAGACCCTGTTCTGTTTTGTAATTCAGTTCCTGTGTAGCCAAGTTTACATTCCGTGTAGTAGTGATATCTTATGATGTTTCTTTTTCTGTGTGACTTATCTCACTTAGAATCATCGTACCTGAATCCACTCATTATGCTGCTACGGGCCTGATGACATAGATTTCATTGCTGAGTGATATTGCATTGTACGTAAGTACCACCACTTCTTTATCCATTTTTCGCTTTCTGTGATATTGAACTTGTACCGTAAACGAGGTTCTTGTAAACAGAGCCATCCCAAACTTTGGGGTGGCTGTGTCTTTTTGATTTTAATTTCCCTAAGCTATAGGACCATAAGTGGAAGTGCCCTAGGCTCTGTTGCTTTGTTTTTTAGATGTTTCAGGAAACACCATACACTTTTCCGGAGTGGCTGTTGGCAATTTACATCCCGCCCATCAGCATAACAAGGCTCCCACGTCTCCATGGCCTGTCCTGCCTTTCTGGATTTTACACTTTTTTCAGATGGCCCTTTTGACCGGGGGGCAGTGAGACTTCATTGTAGTGCAGATTTCCTTTGCAAGCTTGCTTGGTTGGCCAAAAAGTGCGTATGCGTTTTTTCCTGAATATATTCAGGAAAAAACGCATACGCCCTTTTTGGCCAAGTGCATCATTGTGGACGTTCTGCCTCTTTTCCTATGCTTTACATGCAATTCCAGTCTACCTCCTGAAATCGGTTTCCTGCAATTGTGCCCCGCTTTCAAGTCCTCTTGGCAGCCTTACTTCAATATATTTTTGGACGATAGCTGTCATTTATAACTCTGCAGTTTTGTGAATTACAGTGCCTCTGAGCTCCTTTCTTCAACTCGCTTTCTTGTGAGCTGGCCGCAACACCGCAGGATTGCTTCAGGCCCTAGTGTGGTTCCGGCATGGCACGCTGAGCCTTTGGTTAATTCCTCTTCCTGGTGGGAAATGAGAGTTAAATTTGCCCGTCCAGACACCTCCAGCTAGTCTCTCACTGGTTCTCCCTATTCCTGATCATCTTCCGCAATAATTGCAAACTGGGCCAAACAGGTGGTTAAAGGCACTGACTCTCCAAGTGGGGAGAGTGTTAGTAAAGCGTCTGGAATGTTGCACCCGAGTACCAGGGGACGAAACCTGAGACACATTTGAACATGTATCCCGATCACACGGTGGATCATACTCTGGGTTCCACATGCATGTTTTAGCTGAAGGAAGAATCCCTTAAACCTGGAGAGTTGAGACCCATGGAATGGGTACCATGCAATATGACTTCAAAGGTTCTGCATTGGCTCACCGAACCTCACCAATCCTATCACTGCTGCACTTATGCCACTGTACACATGCTTGATTCTCTTTTGGAGACATATTAATCCATAGGTTTTAAGATTCTTCCTAGTCAGGTATATTCTTAGACGTTTAATATGGGTTGTTGAGTCCTCTTCGTTGAGCAAGGAGTAGCTCTTGTCTATTACATATTTGCCTTATGGAACGGTATCTGTGCTAATTTCAATCTCTGGTTTTATGCAGCACCCCAACTCACCTTTCCCCTTAAGCAAGCATAAGTTGGTTTTCTACATTTGAGACCTTGTTCTGTTTTGTAATTCAGTTCCTGTGTAGCCAAGTTTACATTCCGTGTATTAGTGATATCTTATGATGTTTCTTTTTCTGTGTGACTTATCTCACTTAGAATCATCGTACCTGAATCCACTCATTATGCTGCTATGGGCCTGATGACATAGATTTCATTGCTGAGTGATATTGCATTGTACGTAAGTACCACAACTTCTTTATCCATTTTTCGCTTTCTGTGATATTGAACTTGTACCATAAACGAGGTTCTTGTAAACAGAGCCGTCCCAAACTTTGGGGTGGCTGTGTCTTTTTGATTTTAATTTCCCTAAGCTATAGGACCATAAGTGGAAGTGCCCTAGGCTCTGTTGCTTTGTTTTTTAGATGTTTCAGGAAACACCATACACTTCTCCAGAGTGGCTGTTGGCAATTTACATCCCGCCCATCAGCATAACAAGGCTCCCAGTTCTCCATGGCCTGTCCGGCCTTTCTGGATTTTACACTTTTTTCAGATGGCCCTTTTGACTGGGGGGCAGTGAGACTTCATTGTAGTGCAGATTTCCTTTGCAAGCTTGCTTGGTTGGCCAAAAAGGGCGTATGCGTTTTTTCCTGAATATATTCAGGAAAAAACGCATACGCCCTTTTTGGCCAAGTGCATCATTGTGGACATTCTGTCTCTTTTCCTATGCTTTACATGCAATTCCAGTCTACCTCCTGAAATCGGATTCCTTCAATTCTGCCCCGCTTTCGAGTCCTCTTGGCAGCCTTACTTCAATATATTTTTGGACGATAGCTGTCATTTATAACTCTGCAGGTTTGTGAATTACAGTGCCCCTGAGCTCCTTTCTTCAACTCGCTTTCTTGTGAGCTGGCCGCAACACCGCAGGATTGCTTCAGGCCCTAGTGTGGTTCCGGCATGGCACGCTGAGCCTTTGGTTAATTCCTCTTCCTGGTGGGAAATGAGAGTTAAATTTGCCCATCCAGACACCTCCAGCTAGTCTCTCATTGGTTCTCCCTATTCCTGTTCATTTTCCGCAGAAATTGTAAACTGGGCCAAACAGGAGGTTAAAGGCACTGACTCTCCAAGTGGGGAGAGTGTTAGTAAAGCGTATGGAATGTTGCACCCGAGTACCAGGGGAGAAAAACTGAGACACATTTGAACACGTTTCCCGATCACATGGTGGATCATACTCTGGGTTCCACATGCATGTTTTAGCTGAAGGAAGAATCCCTTAAACCTGGAGAGTTGAGACCCATGGAATGGGTACCATGCAATATGACTTCAAAGGGTCTGCATTTGCTCACCGAACCTCACCAATCCTATCACTGCTGCGTTTATGCCGCTGTACACACGCTTGATTCTCTTTCGGAGACATAGAAATGTATAGGTTTTAAGATTCTTACTGGTCAGGTATATTCTTAGGCGTTTAATATGGGGTGTAGAGTCCACTTCGTTGAGCAAGGAGTAGCTCTTGTCTATTACATATTTGGCTTATGGAACGGTATCTGTGCTAATTTCAATCTCTGGTTTTATGCAGCACCCCAACTCACCTTTCCCCTTAAGCAAGCATAAGTTGGTTTTCTACATTTGAGACCCTGTTCTGTTTTGTAATTCAGTTCCTGTGTAGCCAAGTTTACATTCCGTGTAGTAGTGATATCTTATGATGTTTCTTTTTCTGTGTGACTTATCTCACTTAGAATCATCGTACCTGAATCCACTCATTATGCTGCTACGGGCCTGATGACATAGATTTCATTGCTGAGTGATATTGCATTGTACGTAAGTACCACCACTTCTTTATCCATTTTTCGCTTTCTGTGATATTGAACTTGTACCGTAAACGAGGTTCTTGTAAACAGAGCCGTCCCAAACTTTGGGGTGGCTGTGTCTTTTTGATTTTAATTTCCCTAAGCTATAGGACCATAAGTGGAAGTGCCCTAGGCTCTGTTGCTTTGTTTTTTAGATGTTTCAGGAAACACCATACACTTCTCCAGAGTGGCTGTTGGCAATTTACATCCCGCCCATCAGCATAACAAGGCTCCCACGTCTCCATGGCCTGTCCTGCCTTTCTGGATTTTACACTTTTTTCAGATGGCCCTTTTGACCGGGGGGCAGTGAGACTTCATTGTAGTGCAGATTTCCTTTGCAAGCTTGCTTGGTTGGCCAAAAAGTGCGTATGCGTTTTTTCCTGAATATATTCAGGAAAAAACGCATACGCCCTTTTTGGCCAAGTGCATCATTGTGGACGTTCTGCCTCTTTTCCTATGCTTTACATGCAATTCCAGTCTACCTCCTGAAATCGGTTTCCTGCAATTGTGCCCCGCTTTCAAGTCCTCTTGGCAGCCTTACTTCAATATATTTTTGGACGATAGCTGTCATTTATAACTCTGCAGTTTTGTGAATTACAGTGCCTCTGAGCTCCTTTCTTCAACTCGCTTTCTTGTGAGCTGGCCGCAACACCGCAGGATTGCTTCAGGCCCTAGTGTGGTTCCGGCATGGCACGCTGAGCCTTTGGTTAATTCCTCTTCCTGGTGGGAAATGAGAGTTAAATTTGCCCGTCCAGACACCTCCAGCTAGTCTCTCACTGGTTCTCCCTATTCCTGATCATCTTCCGCAAAAATTGCAAACTGGGCCAAACAGGTGGTTAAAGGCACTGACTCTCCAAGTGGGGAGAGTGTTAGTAAAGCGTCTGGAATGTTGCACCCGAGTACCAGGGGACGAAACCTGAGACACATTTGAACATGTATCCCGATCACACGGTGGATCATACTCTGGGTTCCACATGCATGTTTTAGCTGAAGGAAGAATCCCTTAAACCTGGAGAGTTGAGACCCATGGAATGGGTACCATGCAATATGACTTCAAAGGTTCTGCATTGGCTCACCGAACCTCACCAATCCTATCACTGCTTCACTTATGCCACTGTACACATGCTTGATTCTCTTTTGGAGACATATTAATCCATAGGTTTTAAGATTCTTACTAGTCAGGTATATTCTTAGACGTTTAATATGGGTTGTTGAGTCCTCTTCGTTGAGCAAGGAGTAGCTCTTGTCTATTACATATTTGCCTTATGGAACGGTATCTGTGCTAATTTCAATCTCTGGTTTTATGCAGCACCCCAACTCACCTTTCCCCTTAAGCAAGCATAAGTTGGTTTTCTACATTTGAGATCCTGTTCTGTTTTGTAATTCAGTTCCTGTGTAGCCAAGTTTACATTCCGTGTATTAGTGATATCTTATTATGTTTCTTTTTCTGTGTGACTTCTGTCACTTAGAATCATCGTACCTGAATCCACTCATTATGCTGCTACGGGCCTGATGACATAGATTTCATTCCTGAGTGATATTGCATTGTACGTAAGTACCACAACTTCTTTATCCATTTTTCACTTTCTGCGATATTGAACTTGTACCATAAACGAGATTCTTGTAAACAGAGCCGGCCCAAACTTTGGGGTGGCTGTGTCTTTTTGATTTTAATTTCCCTAAGCTATAGGACCATAAGTGGAAGTGCCCTAGGCTCTGTTGCTTTGTTTTTTAAATGTTTCAGGAAACACCATACACTTCTCCAGAGTGGCTGTTGGCAATTTACATCCCGCCCATCAGCATAACAAGGCTCCCAGTTCTCCATGGCCTGTCCTGCCTTTCTGGATTTTATACTTTTTTCAGATGGCCCTTTTGACCGGGGGGCAGTGAGACTTCATTGTACTGCAGATTTCCTTTGCAAGCTTGCTTGGTTGGCCAAAAAGGGCGTATGCGTTTTTTCCTGAATATATTCAGGAAAAAACGCATACGCCCTTTTTGGCCAAGTGCATCATTGTGGACGTTCTGCCTCTTTTCCTATGCTTTACATGCAATTCCAGTCTACCTCCTGAAATCGGATTCCTGCAATTCTGCCCCGCTTTCAAGTCCTCTTGGCAGCCTTACTTCAATATATTTTTGGACGATAGCTGTCATTTTTAACTCTGCAGGTTTGTGAATTACAGTGCCCCTGAGCTCCTTTCTTCAACTCGCTTTCTTGTGAGCTGGCCGCAACACCGCAGGATTGCTTCAGGCCCTAGTGTGGTTCCGGCATGGCACGCTGAGCCTTTGGTTAATTCCTCTTCCTGGTGGGAAATGAGAGTTAAATTTGCCCATCCAGACACCTCCAGCTAGTCTCTCATTGGTTCTCCCTATTCCTGTTCATTTTCCGCAGAAATTGCAAACTGGGCCAAACAGGAGGTTAAAGGCAGTGACTCTCCAAGTGGGGAGAGTTTTAGTAAAGCGTCTGGAATGTTGCACCCGAGTACCAGGGGACAAAAACTGAGACACATTTGAACACGTTTCCCGATCACACGGTGGATCATACTCTGGGTTCCACATGCATGTTTTAGCTGAAGGAAGAATCCCTTAAACCTGGAGAGTTGAGACCCATGGAATGGGTACCATTCAATATGACTTCAAAGGTTCTGCATTGGCTCACCGAACCTCATCAATCCTATCACTGCTGCGCTTATGCCACTGTACACACGCTTGATTCTCTTTCGGAGACATATAAATCCATAGATTTTAAGATTCTTACTAGTCAGGTATATTCTTAGACGTTTAATATGGGGTGTTGAGTCCTCTTCGTTGAGCAAGGAGTAGCTCTTGTCTATTACCTATTTGGCTTATGGAATGGTATCTGTGCTAATTTCAATCTCTGGTTTTATGCAGCACCCCAACTCACCTTTCCCCTTAAGCAAGCATAAGTTGGTTTTCTACATTTGAGATCCTGTTCTGTTTTGTAATTCAGTTCCTGTGTAGCCAAGTTTACATTCCGTGTATTAGTGATATCTTATGATGTTTCTTTTTCTGTGTGACTTATTTCACTTAGAATCATCGTACCTGAATCCACTCATTATGCTGCTACGGGCCTGATGACATAGATTTCATTGCTGAGTGATATTGCATTGTACGTAAGTACCACAACTTCTTTATCCATTTTTCACTTTCTGCGATATTGAACTTGTACCATAAACGAGATTCTTGTAAACAGAGCCGGCCCAAACTTTGGGGTGGCTGTGTCTTTTTGATTATAATTTCCCTAAGCTATAGGACCATAAGTGGAAGTGCCCTAGGCTCTGTTGCTTTGTTTTTTAGATGTTTCAGGAAACACCATACACTTCTCCAGAGTGGCTGTTGGCAATTTACATCCCGCCCATCAGCATAACAAGGCTCCCAATTCTCCATGGCCTGTCCTGCCTTTCTGGATTTTACACATTTTTCAGATGGCCCTTTTGACCGGGGGGCAGTGAGACTTCATTGTACTGCAGATTTCCTTTGCAAGCTTGCTTGGTTGGCCAAAAAGGGCGTATGCGTTTTTTCCTGAATATATTCAGGCAAAAACGCATACGCCCTTTTTGGCCAAGTGCATCATTGTGGACGTTCTGCCTCTTTTCCTATGCTTTACATGTAATTCCAGTCTACCTCCTGAAATCGGATTCCTGCAATTCTGCCCCGCTTTCGAGTCCTCTTGGCAGCCTTACTTCAATATATTTTTGGACGATAGCTGTCATTTATAACTCTGCAGGTTTGTGAATTACAGTGCCCCTGAGCTCCTTTCTTCAACTCGCTTTCTTGTGAGCTGGCCGCAACACCGCAGCATGGCTTCAGGCCCTAGTGTGGTTCCGGCATGGCACGCTGAGCCTTTTGTTAATTCCTCTTCCTGGTGGGAAATGAGAGTTAAATTTGCCCGTCCAGACACCTCCAGCTGGTCTCTCATTGGTTCTCCCTATTCCTGTTCATTTTCCGCAGAAATTGCAAACTGGGCCAAACAGGAGGTTAAAGGCACTGACTCTCCAAGTGGAGAGAGTTTTAGTAAAGCGTCTGGAATGTTGCACCCGAGTACCAGGGGACAAAAACTGAGACACATTTGAACACGTTTCCCGATCACACGGTGGATCATACTCTGGGTTCCACATGCATGTTTTAGCTGAAGGAAGAATCCCTTAAACCTGGAGAGTTGAGACCCATGGAATGGGTACCATGCAATATGACTTCAAAGGTTCTGCATTGGCTCACCGAACCTCACCAATCCTATCACTGCTGCTTTTATGCTGCTGTACACATGCTTGATTCTCTTTTGGAGACATATAAATCCATAGGTTTTAAGATTATTACTAGTCAGGTATATTCTTAGGCGATTAATATGGGGTGTAGAGTCCACTTCGTTGAGCAAGGAGTAGCTCTTGTCTATTACATATTTGGCTTATGGAATGGTATCTGTGCTAATTTCAATCTCTGGTTTTATGCAGCACCCCAACTCACCTTTCCCCTTAAGCAAGCATAAGTTGGTTTTCTACATTTGAGATCCTGTTCTGTTTTGTAATTCAGTTCCTGTGTAGCCAAGTTTACATTCCGTGTATTAGAGATATCTTATGATGTTTCTTTTTCTGTGTGACTTATCTCACGTAGAATCATCGTACCTGAATCCACTCATTATGCTGCTATGGGCCTGATGACATAGATTTCATTGCTGAGTGATATTTCATTGTACGTAAGTACCACAACTTCTTTATCCATTTTTCGCTTTCTGTGATATTGAACTTGTACCGTAAACGAGGATCTTGTAAACAGAGCCGTCCCAAACTTTGGAGTGGCTGTGTCTTTTTGATTTTAATTTCCCTAAGCTATAGGACCATAAGTGGAAGTGCCCTAGGCTCTGTTGCTTTGTTTTTTAGATGTTTCAGGAAACACCATACACTTCTCCAGAGTGGCTGTTGGCAATTTACATCCCGCCCATCAGCATAACAAGGCTCCCAGTTCTCCATGGCCTGTCCGGCCTTTCTGGATTTTACACTTTTTTCAGATGGCCCTTTTGACTGGGGGGCAGTGAGACTTCATGGTAGTGCAGATTTCCTTTGCAAGCTTGCTTGGTTGGCCAAAAAGGGCGTATGCGTTTTTTCCTGAATATATTCAGGAAAAAACGCATACGCCCTTTTTGGCCAAGTGAATCATTGTGGACATTCTGTCTCTTTTCCTATGCTTTACATGCAATTCCAGTCTACCTCCTGAAATCGGATTCCTTCAATTCTGCCCCGCTTTCGAGTCCTCTTGGCAGCCTTACTTCAATATATTTTTGGACGATAGCTGTCATTTATAACTCTGCAGGTTTGTGAATTACAGTGCCCCTGAGCTCCTTTCTTCAACTCGCTTTCTTGTGAGCTGGCCGCAACACCGCAGGATTGCTTCAGGCCCTAGTGTGGTTCCGGCATGGCACGCTGAGCCTTTGGTTAATTCCTCTTCCTGGTGGGAAATGAGAGTTAAATTTGCCCATCCAGACACCTCCAGCTAGTCTCTCATTGGTTCTCCCTATTCCTGTTCATTTTCCGCAGAAATTGTAAACTGGGCCAAACAGGAGGTTAAAGGCACTGACTCTCCAAGTGGGGAGAGTGTTAGTAAAGCGTATGGAATGTTGCACCCGAGTACCAGGGGACAAAAACTGAGACACATTTGAACACGTTTCCCGATCACACGGTGGATCATACTCTGGGTTCCACATGCATGTTTTAGCTGAAGGAAGAATCCCTTAAACCTGGAGAGTTGAGACCCATGGAATGGCTACCATGCAATATGACTTCAAAGGGTCTGCATTTGCTCATCAAACCTCACCAATCCTATCACTGCTGCGTTTATGCCGCTGTACACATGCTTGATTCTCTTTTGGAGACATATAAATCCATAGGTTTTAAGATTATTACTAGTCAGGTATATTCTTAGGCGATTAATATGGGGTGTAGAGTCCACTTCGTTGAGCAAGGAGTAGCTCTTGTCTATTACATATTTGGCTTATGGAATGGTATCTGTGCTAATTTCAATCTCTGGTTTTATGCAGAACCCCAACTCACCTTTCCCCTTAAGCAAGCATAAGTTGGTTTTCTACATTTGAGACCGTGTTCTGTTTTGTAATTCAGTTTCTGTGTAGCCAAGTTTACATTCCGTGTAGTAGTGATATCTTATGATGTTTCTTTTTCTGTGTGACTTATCTCACTTAGAATCATCGTACCTGAATCCACTCATTATGCTGCTACGGGCCTGATGATATAGATTTCATTGCTGAGTGATATTGCATTGTACGTAAGTACCACAAATTCTTTATCCATTTTTCACCTTCTGTGATATTGAATTTGTACTGTAAATGAGGTTCTTGTAAACAGAGCCGTCCCAAACTTTGGGGTGGCTGTGTCTTTTTGATTTTAATTTCCCTAAGCTATAGGACCATAAGTGGAAGTGCCCTAGGCTCTGTTGCTTTGTTTTTTAGATGTTTCAGGAAACACCATACACTTCTCCAGAGTGGCTGTTGGCAATTTACATCCCGCCCATCAGCATAACAAGGCTCCCAGTCCTCCATGGCCTGTCCTGCCTTTCTGGATTTTACACTTTTTTCAGATGGCCCTTTTGACCGGGGGGCAGTGAGACTTCATGGTAGTGCAGATTTCCTTTGCAAGCTTGCTTGGTTGGCCAAAAAGGGCGTATGCGTTTTTTCCTGAATATATTCAGGAAAAAACGCATACGCCCTTTTTGGCCAAGTGCATCATTGTGGACGTTCTGCCTCTTTTCCTATGCTTTACATGCAATTCCAGTCTACCTCCTGAAATCGGTTTCCTGCAATCCTGCCCCGCTTTCAAGTCCTCTTGGCAGCCTTACTTCAATATATTTTTGGACGATAGCTGTCATTTTTAACTCTGCATGTTTGTGAATTACAGTGCCCCTGAGCTCCTTTCTTCAACTCACTTTCTTGTGAGCTGGCCGCAACACTGCAGGATTGCTTCAGGCCCTAGTGTGGTTCCGGCATGGCACGCTGAGCCTTTGGTTAATTCCACTTCCTGGTGGGAAATGAGAGTTAAATTTGCCCATCCAGACACCTCCAGCTAGTCTCTCATTGGTTCTCCCTATTCCTGTTCATTTTCCACAGAAATTGCAAACTGGGCCAAACAGGAGGTTAAAGGCACTGACTCTCCAAGTGGGGAGAGTGTTAGTAAAGCGTCTGGAATGTTGCACCCGAGTACCAGGGGACAAAAACTGAGACACATTTGAACACGTTTCCCGATCACACGGTGGATCATACTCTGGGTTCCACATGCATGTTTTAGCTGAAGGAAGAATCCCTTAAACCTGGAGAGTTGAGACCCATGGAATGGCTACCATGCAATATGACTTCAAAGGGTCTGCATTTGCTCATCAAACCTCACCAATCCTATCACTGCTGCGTTTATGCCGCTGTACACATGCTTGATTCTCTTTTGGAGACATATAAATCCATAGGTTTCAAGATTCTTACTAGTCAGGTATATTCTTAGACGTTTAATATGGGGTGTTGAGTCCACTTCGTTGAGCAAGGAGTAGCTCTTGTCTATTACATATTTGGCTTATGGAACGGTATCTGTGCTAATTTCAATCTCTGGTTTTATGCAGCACCCCAACTCACCTTTCCCCTTAAGCAAGCATAAGTTGGTTTTCTACATTTGAGATCCTGTTCTGTTTTGTAATTCAGTTCCTGTGTAGCCAAGTTTACATTCCATGTATTAGTGATATCTTATGATGTTTCTTTTTCTGTGTGACTTATGTCACTTAGAATCATCGTACCTGAATCCACTCATTATGCTGCTACGGGCCTGATGACATAGATTTCATTCCTGAGTGATATTGCATTGTACGTAAATACCACAACTTCTTTATCCATTTTTCACTTTCTGTGATATTGAACTTGTACCATAAACGAGATTCTTGTAAACAGAGCCGTCCCAAACTTTGGGGTGGCTGTGTCTTTTTGATTTTAATTTCCCTAAGCTACAGGACCATAAGTGGCAGTGCCCTAGGCTCTGTTGCTTTGTTTTTTAGATGTTTCAGGAAACACCATACACTTCTCCAGAGTGGCTGTTGGCAATTTACATCCCGCCCATCAGCATAACAAGGCTCCCAGTTCTCCATGGCCTGTCCGGCCTTTCTGGATTTTACACTTTTTTCAGATGGCCCTTTTGACCGGGGGTCAGTGAGACTTCATTGTAGTGCAGATTTCCTTTGCAAGCTTGCTTGGTTGGCCAAAAAGGGCGTATGCATTTTTTTCTGAATATATTCAGGAAAAAATGCATACGCCCTTTTTGGCCAAGTGCATCATTGTGGACGTTCTGCCTCTTTTCCTATGCTTTACATGCAATTCCAGTCTACCTCCTGAAATCGGTTTCCTGCAATTCTGACCCGCTTTCAAGTCCTCTTGGCAGCCTTACTTCAATATATTTTTGGACGATAGCTGTCATTTATAACTCTGCAGGTTTGTGAATTACAGTGCCTCTGAGCTCCTTTCTTCAACTCGCTTTCTTGTGAGCTGGCCGCAACACCGCAGGATTGCTTCAGGCCCTAGTGGCGTTCCGGCATGGCACGCTGAGCCTTTGGTTAATTCCTCTTCCTGGTGGGAAATGAGAGTTAAATTTGCCCGTCCAGACACCTCCAGCTAGTCTCTCACTGGTTCTCCCTATTCCTGATCATCTTCCGCAAAAATTGCAAACTGGGCCAAACAGGTGGTTAAAGGCACTGACTCTCCAAGTGGGGAGAGTGTTAGTAAAGCGTCTGGAATGTTGCACCCGAGTACCAGGGGACGAAACCTGAGACACATTTGAACACGTATCCCGATCACACGGTGGATCATACTCTGGGTTCCACATGCATGTTTTAGCTGAAGGAAGAATCCCTTAAACCTGGAGGGTTGAGACCCATGGAATGGGTACCGTGCAATATGACTTCAAAGGTTCTGCATTGGCTCACCGAACCTCACCAATCCTATCACTGCTGCACTTATGCCACTGTACACATGCTTGATTCTCTTTTGGAGACATATTAATCCATAGGTTTTAAGATTCTTACTAGTCAGGTATATTCTTAGACGTTTAATATGGGTTGTTGAGTCCTCTTCGTTGAGCAAGGAGTAGCTCTTGTCTATTACATATTTGCCTTATGGAACGGTATCTGTGCTAATTTCAATCTCTGGTTTTATGCAGCACCCCAACTCACCTTTCCCCTTAAGCAAGCATAAGTTGGTTTTCTACATTTGAGACCTTGTTCTGTTTTGTAATTCAGTTCCTGTGTAGCCAAGTTTACATTCCGTGTATTAGTGATATCTTATGATGTTTCATTTTCTGTGTGACTTATCTCACTTAGAATCATCGTACCTGAATCCACTCATTTTGCTGCTATGGGCCTGATGACATAGATTTCATTGCTGAGTGATATTGCATTGTACGTAAGTACCACAAATTCTTTATCCATTTTTCGCTTTCTGTGATATTGAACTTGTACCGTAAACGAGGTTCTTGTAAACAGAGCCGTCCCAAACTTTGGGGTGGCTGTGTCTTTTTGATTTTAATTTCCCTAAGCTATAGGACCATAAGTGGAAGTGCCCTAGGCTCTGTTGCTTTGTTTTTTAGATGTTTCAGGAAACACCATACACTTCTCCAGAGTGGCTGTTGGCAATTTACATCCCGCCCATCAGCATAACAAGGCTCCCAGTTCTCCATGGCCTGTCCGGCCTTTCTGGATTTTACACTTTTTTCGGATGGCCCTTTTGACTGGGGGGCAGTGAGACTTCATTGTAGTGCAGATTTCCTTTGCAAGCTTGCTTGGTTGGCCAAAAAGGGCGTATGGGTTTTTTCCTGAATATATTCAGGAAAAAACGCATACGCCCTTTTTGGCCAAGTGCATCATTGTGGACATTCTGTCTCTTTTCCTATGCTTTACATGCAATTCCAGTCTACCTCCTGAAATCGGATTCCTGCAATTCTGCCCCGCTTTCGAGTCCTCTTGGCAGCCTTACTTCAATATATTTTTGGACGATAGCTGTCATTTATAACTCTGCAGGTTTGTGAATTACAGTGCCCCTGAGCTCCTTTCTTCAACTCGCTTTCTTGTGAGCTGGCCGCAACACCGCAGGATTGCTTCAGGCCCTAGTGTGGTTCCGGCATGGCACGCTGAGCCTTTGGTTAATTCCTCTTCCTGGTGGGAAATGAGAGTTAAATTTGCCCATCCAGACACCTCCAGCTAGTCTCTCATTGGTTCTCCCTATTCCTGTTCATCTTCCGCAGAAATTGCAAACTGGGCCAAACAGGAGGTTAAAGGCACTGACTCTCCAAGTGGGGAGAGTGTTAGTAAAGCGTCTGGAATGTTGCACCCGAGTACCAGGGGAGAAAAACTGAGACACATTTGAACACGTTTCCCGATCACATGGTGGATCATACTCTGGGTTCCACATGCATGTTTTAGCTGAAGGAAGAATCCCTTAAACCTGGAGAGTTGAGACCCATGGAATGGGTACCATGCAATATGACTTCAAAGGTTCTGCATTGGCTCACCGAATCTCACCAATCCTATCACTGCTGCGCTTATGCCACTGTACACACCGTTGATTCTCTTTCGGAGACATATAAATCCATAGGTTTTAAGATTCTTCCTAGTCAGGTATATTCTTAGACGTTTAATATGGGGTGTTGAGTCCTCTTCGTTGAGCAAGGAGTAGCTCTTGTCTATTACATATTTGGCTTATGGAACGGTATCTGTGCTAATTTCAATCTCTGGTTTTATGCAGCACCCCAACTCACCTTTCCCCTTAAGCAAGCATAAGTTGGTTTTCTACATTTGAGACCTTGTTCTGTTTTGTAATTCAGTTCCTGTGTAGCCAAGTTTACATTCCGTGTATTAGTGATATCTTATGATGTTTCTTTTTCTGTGTGACTTATCTCACTTAGAATCATCGTACCTGAATCCACTCATTATGCTGCTATGGGCCTGATGACATAGATTTCATTGCTGAGTGATATTGCATTGTACGTAAGTACCACAACTTCTTTATCCATTTTTCGCTTTCTGTGATATTGAACTTGTACCGTAAACGAGGTTCTTGTAAACAGAGCCATCCCAAACTTTGGGGTGGCTGTGTTTTTTTGATTTTAATTTCCCTAAGCTATACGACCATAAGTGGAAGTGCCCTAGGCTCTGTTGCTTTGTTTTTTAGATGTTTCAGGAAACACCATACACTTCTCCAGAGTGGCTGTTGGCAATTTACATCCCGCCCATCAGCATAACAAGGCTCCCAGTTCTCCATGGCCTGTCCTGCCTTTCTGGATTTTAAACTTTTTTCAGATGGCCCTTTTGACCGGGGGGCAGTGAGACTTCATTGTACTGCAGATTTCCTTTGCAAGCTTGCTTGGTTGGCCAAAAAGGGCGTATGCGTTTTTTCCTGAATATATTCAGGAAAAAACTCATATGCCCTTTTTGGCCAAGTGCATCATTGTGGACGTTCTGCCTCTTTTCCTATGCTTTACATGCAATTCCAGTCTACCTCCTGAAATCGGTTTCCTGCAATTCTGCCCCGCTTTCAAGTCCTCTTGGCAGCCTTACTTCAATATATTTTTGGACGATAGCTGTCATTTTTAACTCTGCAGGTTTGTGAATTACAGTGCCCCTGAGCTCCTTTCTTCAACTCGCTTTCTTGTGAGCTGGCCGCAACACCGCAGGGTTGCTTCAGGCCCTAGTGTGGTTCCGGCATGGCACGCTGAGCCTTTGGTTAATTCCTCTTCCTGGTGGGAAATGAGAGTTACATTTGCCCATCCAGATACCTCCAGCTAGTCTCTCATTGGTTCTCCCTATTCCTGTTCATTTTCCGCAGAAATTGCAAACTGGGCCAAACAGGAGGTTAAAGGCACTGACTCTCCAAGTGGGGAGAGTTTTAGTAAAGCGTCTGGAATGTTGCACCCAAGTACCAGCGGAGAAAATCTGAGACACATTTGAACACGTTTCCCGATCACACGGTGGATCATACTCTGGGTTCCACATGCATGTTTTAGCTGAAGGAAGAATCCCTTAAACCTGGAGAGTTGAGACCCATGGAATGGCTAGCATGTAATATGACTACAAAGGGTCTGCATTTGCTCATCAAACCTCACCAATCCTATCACTGCTGCGTTTATGCCGCTGTACACATGCTTGATTCTCTTTTGGAGACATATAAATCCATAGGTTTTAAGATTATTACTAGTCAGGTATATTCTTAGGCGATTAATATGGGGTGTAGAGTCCACTTCGTTGAGCAAGGAGTAGCTCTTGTCTATTACATATTTGGCTTATGGAATGGTATCTGTGCTAATTTCAATCTCTGGTTTTATGCAGAACCCCAACTCACCTTTCCCCTTAAGCAAGCATAAGTTGGTTTTCTACATTTGAGACCGTGTTCTGTTTTGTAATTCAGTGTCTGTGTAGCCAAGTTTTCATTCCGTGTAGTAGTGATATCTTATGATGTTTCTTTTTCTGTGTGACTTATCTCACTTAGAATCATCGTACCTGAATCCACTCATTATGCTGCTATGGGCCTGATGACATAGATTTCATTGCTGAGTGATATTGCATTGTACGTAAGTACCACAACTTCTTTATCCATTTTTCGCTTTCTGTGATATTGAACTTGTACCGTAAACGAGGTTCTTGTAAACAGAGCCATCCCAAACTTTGGGGTGGCTGTGTTTTTTTGATTTTAATTTCCCTAAGCTATACGACCATAAGTGGAAGTGCCCTAGGCTCTGTTGCTTTGTTTTTTAGATGTTTCAGGAAACACCATACACTTCTCCAGAGTGGCTGTTGGCAATTTACATCCCGCCCATCAGCATAACAAGGCTCCCAGTTCTCCATGGCCTGTCCGGGCTTTCTGGATTTTAAACTTTTTTCAGATGGCCCTTTTGACTGGGGGGCAGTGAGACTTCATTGTAGTGCAGATTTCCTTTGCAAGCTTGCTTGGTTGGCCAAAAAGGGCGTATGCGTTTTTTCCTGAATATATTCAGGAAAAAACGCATACGCCCTTTTTGGCCAAGTGCATCATTGTGGACGTTCTGCCTCTTTTCCTATGCTTTACATGCAATTCCAGTCTACCTCCTGAAATCGGTTTCCTGCAATTCTGTCCCGCTTTCAAGTCCTCTTGGCAGCCTTACTTCAATATATTTTTGGACGATAGCTGTCATTTTTAACTCTGCAGGTTTGTGAATTACAGTGCCCCTGAGCTCCTTTCTTCAACTCGCTTTCTTGTGAGCTGGCCGCAACACCGCAGGATTGCTTCAGGCCCTAGTGTGGTTCCGGCATGGCACGCTGAGCCTTTGGTTAATTCCTCTTCCTGGTGGGAAATGAGAGTTAAATTTGCCCGTCCAGACACCTCCAGCTAGTCTCTCATTGGTTCTCCCTATTCCTGTTCATTTTCCGCAGAAATTGCAAACTGGGCCAAACAGGAGGTTAAAGGCACTGACTCTCCAAGTGGGGAGAGTTTTAGTAAAGCGTCTGGAATGTTGCACCCAAGTACCAGCGGAGAAAATCTGAGACACATTTGAACACTTTTCCCGATCACATGGTGGATCATACTCTGGGTTCCACATGCATGTTTTAGCTGAAGGAAGAATCCCTTAAACCTGGAGAGTTGAGACCCATGGAATGGCTAGCATGCAATATGACTTCAAAGGGTCTGCATTTGCTCATCAAACCTCACCAATCCTATCACTGCTGCGTTTATGCCGCTGTACACATGCTTGATTCTCTTTTGGAGACATATAAATCCATAGGTTTTAAGATTATTACTAGTCAGGTATATTCTTAGGCGATTAATATGGGGTGTAGAGTCCACTTCGTTGAGCAAGGAGTAGCTCTTGTCTATTACATATTTGGCTTATGGAATGGTATCTGTGCTAATTTCAATCTCTGGTTTTATGCAGAACCCCAACTCACCTTTCCCCTTAAGCAAGCATAAGTTGGTTTTCTACATTTGAGACCGTGTTCTGTTTTGTAATTCAGTTTCTGTGTAGCCAAGTTTTCATTCCGTGTAGTAGTGATAACTTATGATGTTTCTTTTTCTGTGTGACTTATCTCACTTAGAATCATCGTACCTGAATCCACTCATTATGCTGCTACGGGCCTGATGATATAGATTTCATTACTGAGTGATATTGCATTGTACGTAAGTACCACAAATTCTTTATCCATTTTTCACCTTCTGTGATATTGAATTTGTACTGTAAATGAGGTTCTTGTAAACAGAGCCATCCCAAACTTTGGGGTGGCTGTGTCTTTTTGATTTTAATTTCCCTAAGCTATAGGACCATAAGTGGAAGTGCCCTAGGCTCTGTTGCTTTGTTTTTTAGATGTTTCAGGAAACACCATACACTTCTCCAGAGTGGCTGTTGGCAATTTACATCCCGCCCATCAGCATAACAAGGCTACCAGTTCTCCATGGCCTGTCCTGCCTTTCTGGATTTTACACTTTTTTCAGATGGCCCTTTTGACCGGGGGGCAGTGAGACTTCATTGTAGTGCAGATTTCCTTTGCAAGCTTGCTTGGTTGGCCAAAAAGCGCGTATGCGTTTTTTCCTGAATATATTCAGGAAAAAACGCATACGCCCTTTTTGGCCAAGTGCATCATTGTGGACATTCTGTCCCTTTTCCTATGCTTTACATGCAATTCCAGTCTACCTCCTGAAATCGGATTCCTTCAATTCTGCCCCGCTTTCGAGTCCTCTTGGCAGCCTTACTTCAATATATTTTTGGACGATAGCTGTCATTTATAACTCTGCAGGTTTGTGAATTACAGTGCCCCTGAGCTCCTTTCTTCAACTCGCTTTCTTGTGAGCTGGCCACAACACCGCAGGATTGCTTCAGGCCCTAGTGTGGTTCTGGCATGGCACGCAGAGCCTTTGGTTAATTCCTCTTCCTGGTTGGAAATGAGAGTTAAATTTGCCCATCCAGACACCTCCAGCTAGTCTCTCATTGGTTCTCCCTATTCCTGTTCATTTTCCGCAGAAATTGCAAACTGGGCCAAACAGGAGGTTAAAGGCACTGACTCTCCAAGTGGGGAGAGTGTTAGTAAAGCATCTGGAATGTTGCACCCGAGTACCAGGGGACAAAAACTGAGACACATTTGAACACGTTTCCCGATCACACGGTGGATCATACTCTGGGTTCCACATGCATGTTTTAGCTGAAGGAAGAATCCCTTAAACCTGGAGAGTTGAGACCCATGGAATGGGTACCATGCAATATGACTTCAAAGGGTCTGCATTTGCTCATCAAAACTCACCAATGCTATCACTGCTGCGTTTATGCCGCTGTACACATGCTTGATTCTCTTTTGGAGACATATAAATCCATAGGTTTTAAGATTATTACTAGTCAGGTATATTCTTAGGTGATTAATATGGGGTGTAGAGTCCACTTCGTTGAGCAAGGAGTAGCTCTTGTCTATTACATATTTGGCTTATGGAATGGTATCTGTGCTAATTTCAATCTCTGGTTTTATGCAGAACCCCAACTCACCTTTCCCCTTAAGCAAGCATAAGTTGGTTTTCTACATTTGAGACCGTGTTCTGTTTTGTAATTCAGTTTCTGTGTAGCCAAGTTTACATTCCGTGTAGTAGTGATATCTTATGATGTTTCTTTTTCTGTGTGACTTATCTCACTTAGAATCATCGTACCTGAATCCACTCATTATGCTGCTACGGGCCTGATGATATAGATTTCATTGCTGAGTGATATTGCATTGTACGTAAGTACCACAAATTCTTTATCCATTTTTCACCTTCTGTGATATTGAATTTGTACTGTAAATGAGGTTCTTGTAAACAGAGCCGTCCCAAACTTTGGGGTGGCTGTGTCTTTTTGATTTTAATTTCCCTAAGCTATAGGACCATAAGTGGAAGTGCCCTAGGCTCTGTTGCTTTGTTTTTTAGATGTTTCAGGAAACACCATACACTTCTGCAGAGTGGCTGTTGGCAATTTACATCCCGCCCATCAGCATAACAAGGCTCCCAGTTCTCCATGGCCTGTCCTCCCTTTCTGGATTTTACACTTTTTTCAGATGGCCCTTTTGACCGGGGGGCAGTGAGACTTCATGGTAGTGCAGATTTCCTTTGCAAGCTTGCTTGGTTGGCCAAAAAGGGCGTATGCGTTTTTTCCTGAATATATTCAGGAAAAAACGCATACGCCCTTTTTGGCCAAGTGCATCATTGTGGACGTTCTGCCTCTTTTCCTATGCTTTACATGCAATTCCAGTCTACCTCCTAAAATCGGTTTCCTGCAATCCTGCCCCGCTTTCAAGTCCTCTTGGCAGCCTTACTTCAATATATTTTTGGACGATAGCTGTCATTTTTAACTCTGCATGTTTGTGAATTACAGTGCCCCTCAGCTCCTTTCTTCAACTCGCTTTCTTGTGAGCTGGCCGCAACACCGCAGGATTGCTTCAGGCCCTAGTGTGGTTCCGGCATGGCACGCTGAGCCTTTGGTTAATTCCTCTTCCTGGTGGGAAATGAGAGTTAAATTTGCCCGTCCAGACACCTCCATCTAGTCTCTCATTGGTTCTCCCTATTCCTGTTCATTTTCCGCAGAAATTGCAAACTGGGCCAAACAGGAGGTTAAAGGCACTGACTCTCCAAGTGGAGAGAGTGTTAGTAAAGCGTCTGGAATGTTGCACCCGAGTACCAGGGGACAAAAACTGAGACACATTTGAACACGTTTCCCGATCACACGGTGGATCATACTCTGGGTTCCACATGCATGTTTTAGCTGAAGGAAGAATCCCTTAAACCTGGAGAGTTGAGACCCATGGAATGGGTACCATGCGATATGACTTCAAAGGTTCTGCATTGGCTCACCGAACCTCACCAATCCTATTACTGCTGCATTTATGCCTCTGTAGACACGCTTGATTCTCTTTCGGAGACATATAAATC
Organism: Pseudorca crassidens; assembly: GCF_039906515.1. Classification (NCBI taxonomy): domain Eukaryota; kingdom Metazoa; phylum Chordata; class Mammalia; order Artiodactyla; family Delphinidae; genus Pseudorca; species Pseudorca crassidens. The sequence continues at coordinate 164,739,897 of NC_090296.1, forward strand.
CATAGGTTTTAAGATACTTACTAGTCAGGTATATTCTTAGGCATTTAATATGGGGTGTTGAGTCCACTTTGTTGAGCAAGGAGTAGCTCTTGTCTATTATCTATTTGGCTTATGGAATGGTATCTGTGCTAATTTCAATCTCTGGTTTTATGCAGCACCCCAACTCACCTTTCCCCTTAAGCAAGCATAAGTTGGTTTTCTACATTTGAGATCCTGTTCTGTTTTGTAATTCAGTTCCTGTGTAGCCAAGTTTACATTCCGTGTATTAGTGATATCTTATGATGTTTCTTTTTCTGTGTGACTTATGTCACTTAGAATCATCGTACCTGAATCCACTCATTATGCTGCTACGGGCCTGATGACATAGATTTCATTCCTGAGTGATATTGCATTGTACGTAAGTACCACAACTTCTTTATCCATTTTTCACTTTCTGCGATATTGAACTTGTACCATAAACGAGATTCTTGTAAACAGAGCCGGCCCAAACTTTGGGGTGGCTGTGTCTTTTTGATTTTAATTTCCCTAAGCTATAGGACCATAAGTGGAAGTGCCCTAGGCTCTGTTGCTTTGTTTTTTAGATGTTTCAGGAAACACCATACACTTCTCCAGAGTGGCTGTTGGCAATTTACATCCCGCCCATCAGCATAACAAGGCTCCCAATTCTCCATGGCCTGTCCTGCCTTTCTGGATTTTACACATTTTTCAGATGGCCCTTTTGACCGGGGGGCAGTGAGACTTCATGGTACTGCAGATTTCCTTTGCAAGCTTGCTTGGTTGGCCAAAAAGGGCGTATGCGTTTTTTCCTGAATATATTCAGGAAAAAACGCATACGCCCTTTTTGGCCAAGTGCATCATTGTGGACGTTCTGCCTCTTTTCCTATGCTTTACATGCAATTCCAGTCTACCTCCTGAAATCGGATTCCTGCAATTCTGCCCCGCTTTCGAGTCCTCTTGGCAGCCTTACTTCAATATATTTTTGGACGATAGCTGTCATTTATAACTCTGCAGGTTTGTGAATTACAGTGCCCCTGAGCTCCTTTCTTCAACTCACTTTCTTGTGAGCTGGCCGCAACACCGCAGGATTGCTTCAGGCCCTAGTGTGGTTCCGGCATGGCACGCTGAGCCTTTGGTTAATTCCTCTTCCTGGTGGGAAATGAGAGTTAAATTTGCCCGTCCAGACACCTCCATCTAGTCTCTCATTGGTTCTCCCTATTCCTGTTCATTTTCCGCAGAAATTGCAAACTGGGCCAAACAGGAGGTTAAAGGCACTGACTCTCCAAGTGGAGAGAGTGTTAGTAAAGCGTCTGGAATGTTGCACCCGAGTACCAGGGGACAAAAACTGAGACACATTTGAACACGTTTCCCGATCACACGGTGGATCATACTCTGGGTTCCACATGCATGTTTTAGCTGAAGGAAGAATCCCTTAAACCTGGAGAGTTGAGACCCATGGAATGGGTACCATGCAATATGACTTCAAAGGTTCTGCATTGGCTCACCGAACCTCACCAATCCTATTACTGCTGCATTTATGCCTCTGTAGACACGCTTGATTCTCTTTCGGAGACATATAAATCCATAGGTTTTAAGATACTTACTAGTCAGGTATATTCTTAGGCATTTAATATGGGGTGTTGAGTCCACTTTGTTGAGCAAGGAGTAGCTCTTGTCTATTATCTATTTGGCTTATGGAATGGTATCTGTGCTAATTTCAATCTCTGGTTTTATGCAGCACCCCAACTCACCTTTCCCCTTAAGCAAGCATAAGTTGGTTTTCTACATTTGAGATCCTGTTCTGTTTTGTAATTCAGTTCCTGTGTAGCCAAGTTTACATTCCGTGTATTAGTGATATCTTATGATGTTTCTTTTTCTGTGTGACTTATCTCACTTAGAATCATCGTACCTGAATCCACTCATTATGCTGCTACGGGCCTGATGACATAGATTTCATTCCTGAGTGATATTGCATTGTACGTAAGTACCACAACTTCTTTATCCATTTTTCACTTTCTGCGATATTGAACTTGTACCATAAACGAGATTCTTGTAAACAGAGCCGGCCCAAACTTTGGGGTGGCTGTGTCTTTTTGATTTTAATTTCCCTAAGCTATAGGACCATAAGTGGAAGTGCCCTAGGCTCTGTTGCTTTGTTTTTTAGATGTTTCAGGAAACACCATACACTTCTCCAGAGTGGCTGTTGGCAATTTACATCCCGCCCATCAGCATAACAAGGCTCCCAATTCTCCATGGCCTGTCCTGCCTTTCTGGATTTTACACATTTTTCAGATGGCCCTTTTGACCGGGGGGCAGTGAGACTTCATTGTACTGCAGATTTCCTTTGCAAGCTTGCTTGGTTGGCCAAAAAGGGCGTATGCGTTTTTTCCTGAATATATTCAGGAAAAAACGCATACGCCCTTTTTGGCCAAGTGCATCATTGTGGACGTTCTGCCTCTTTTCCTATGCTTTACATGCAATTCCAGTCTACCTCCTGAAATCGGATTCCTGCAATTCTGCCCCGCTTTCGAGTCCTCTTGGCAGCCTTACTTCAATATATTTTTGGACGATAGCTGTCATTTATAACTCTGCAGGTTTGTGAATTACAGTGCCCCTGAGCTCCTTTCTTCAACTCGCTTTCTTGTGAGCTGGCCGCAACACCGCAGGATTGCTTCAGGCCCTAGTGTGGTTCCGGCATGGCACACTGAGCCTTTGGTTAATTCCTCTTCCTGGTGGGAAATGAGAGTTAAATTTGCCCGTCCAGACACCTCCATCTAGTCTCTCATTGGTTCTCCCTATTCCTGTTCATTTTCCGCAGAAATTGCAAACTGGGCCAAACAGGAGGTTAAAGGCACTGACTCTCCAAGTGGAGAGAGTGTTAGTAAAGCGTCTGGAATGTTGCACCCGAGTACCAGGGGACAAAAACTGAGACACATTTGAACACGTTTCCCGATCACACGGTGGATCATACTCTGGGTTCCACATGCATGTTTTAGCTGAAGGAAGAATCCCTTAAACCTGGAGAGTTGAGACCCATGGAATGGGTACCATGCAATATGACTTCAAAGGTTCTGCATTGGCTCACCGAACCTCACCAATCCTATTACTGCTGCATTTATGCCTCTGTAGACACGCTTGATTCTCTTTCGGAGACATATAAATCCATAAGTTTTAAGATACTTACTAGTCAGGTATATTCTTAGGCATTTAATATGGGGTGTTGAGTCCACTTTGTTGAGCAAGGAGTAGCTCTTGTCTATTATCTATTTGGCTTATGGAATGGTATCTGTGCTAATTTCAATCTCTGGTTTTATGCAGCACCCCAACTCACCTTTCCCCTTAAGCAAGCATAAGTTGGTTTTCTACATTTGAGATCCTGTTCTGTTTTGTAATTCAGTTCCTGTGTAGCCAAGTTTACATTCCGTGTATTAGTGATATCTTATGATGTTTCTTTTTCTGTGTGACTTATGTCACTTAGAATCATCGTACCTGAATCCACTCATTATGCTGCTACGGGCCTGATGACATAGATTTCATTCCTGAGTGATATTGCATTGTACGTAAGTACCACAACTTCTTTATCCATTTTTCACTTTCTGCGATATTGAACTTGTACCATAAACGAGATTCTTGTAAACAGAGCCGGCCCAAACTTTGGGGTGGCTGTGTCTTTTTGATTTTAATTTCCCTAAGCTATAGGACCATAAGTGGAAGTGCCCTAGGCTCTGTTGCTTTGTTTTTTAGATGTTTCAGGAAACACCATACACTTCTCCAGAGTGGCTGTTGGCAATTTACATCCCGCCCATCAGCATAACAAGGCTCCCAATTCTCCATGGCCTGTCCTGCCTTTCTGGATTTTACACATTTTTCAGATGGCCCTTTTGACCGGGGGGCAGTGAGACTTCATTGTACTGCAGATTTCCTTTGCAAGCTTGCTTGGTTGGCCAAAAAGGGCGTATGCGTTTTTTCCTGAATATATTCAGGAAAAAACGCATACGCCCTTTTTGGCCAAGTGCATCATTGTGGACGTTCTGCCTCTTTTCCTATGCTTTACATGCAATTCCAGTCTACCTCCTGAAATCGGATTCCTGCAATTCTGCCCCCCTTTCGAGTCCTCTTGGCAGCCTTACTTCAATATATTTTTGGACGATAGCTGTCATTTATAACTCTGCAGGTTTGTGAATTACAGTGCCCCTGAGCTCCTTTCTTCAACTCGCTTTCTTGTGAGCTGGCCGCAACACCGCAGGATTGCTTCAGGCCCTAGTGTGGTTCCGGCATGGCACACTGAGCCTTTGGTTAATTCCTCTTCCTGGTGGGAAATGAGAGTTAAATTTGCCCGTCCAGACACCTCCATCTAGTCTCTCATTGGTTCTCCCTATTCCTGTTCATTTTCCGCAGAAATTGCAAACTGGGCCAAACAGGAGGTTAAAGGCACTGACTCTCCAAGTGGAGAGAGTGTTAGTAAAGCGTCTGGAATGTTGCACCCGAGTACCAGGGGACAAAAACTGAGACACATTTGAACACGTTTCCCGATCACACGGTGGATCATACTCTGGGTTCCACATGCATGTTTTAGCTGAAGGAAGAATCCCTTAAACCTGGAGAGTTGAGACCCATGGAATGGGTACCATGCAATATGACTTCAAAGGTTCTGCATTGGCTCACCGAACCTCACCAATCCTATTACTGCTGCATTTATGCCTCTGTAGACACGCTTGATTCTCTTTCGGAGACATATAAATCCATAGGTTTTAAGATACTTACTAGTCAGGTATATTCTTAGGCATTTAATATGGGGTGTTGAGTCCACTTTGTTGAGCAAGGAGTAGCTCTTGTCTATTATCTATTTGGCTTATGGAATGGTATCTGTGCTAATTTCAATCTCTGGTTTTATGCAGCACCCCAACTCACCTTTCCCCTTAAGCAAGCATAAGTTGGTTTTCTACATTTGAGATCCTGTTCTGTTTTGTAATTCAGTTCCTGTGTAGCCAAGTTTACATTCCGTGTATTAGTGATATCTTATGATGTTTCTTTTTCTGTGTGACTTATGTCACTTAGAATCATCGTACCTGAATCCACTCATTATGCTGCTACGGGCCTGATGACATAGATTTCATTCCTGAGTGATATTGCATTGTACGTAAGTACCACAACTTCTTTATCCATTTTTCACTTTCTGCGATATTGAACTTGTACCATAAACGAGATTCTTGTAAACAGAGCCGGCCCAAACTTTGGGGTGGCTGTGTCTTTTTGATTTTAATTTCCCTAAGCTATAGGACCATAAGTGGAAGTGCCCTAGGCTCTGTTGCTTTGTTTTTTAGATGTTTCAGGAAACACCATACACTTCTCCAGAGTGGCTGTTGGCAATTTACATCCCGCCCATCAGCATAACAAGGCTCCCAGTTCTCCATGGCCTGTCCTGCCTTTCTGGATTTTATACTTTTTTCAGATGGCCCTTTTGACCGGGGGGCAGTGAGACTTCATTGTAGTGCAGATTTCCTTTGCAAGCTTGCTTGGTTGGCCAAAAAGGGCGTATGCGTTTTTTCCTGAATATATTCAGGAAAAAACGCATACGCCCTTTTTGGCCAAGTGCATCATTGTGGACGTTCTGCCTCTTTTCCTATGCTTTACATGCAATTCCAGTCTACGTCCTGAAATCGGATTCCTGCAATTCTGCCCCGCTTTCAAGTCCTCTTGGCAGCCTTACTTCAATATATTTTTGGACGATAGCTGTCATTTTTAACTCTGCAGGTTTGTGAATTACAGTGCCCCTGAGCTCCTTTCTTCAACTCGCTTTCTTGTGAGCTGGCCGCAACACCGCAGCATTGCTTCAGGCCCTAGTGTGGTTCCGGCATGGCACGCTGAGCCTTTGGTTAATTCCTCTTCCTGGTGGGAAATGAGAGTTAAATTTGCCCATCCAGACACCTCCAGCTAGTCTCTCATTGGTTCTCCCTATTCCTGTTCATTTTCCACAGAAATTGCAAACTGGGCCAAACAGGAGGTTAAAGGCAGTGACTCTCCAAGTGGGGAGAGTTTTAGTAAAGCGTCTGGAATGTTGCACCCGAGTACCAGGGGACAAAAACTGAGACACATTGGAACACGTTTCCCGATCACACGGTGGATCATACTCTGGGTTCCACATGCATGTTTTAGCTGAAGGAAGAATCCCTTAAACCTGGAGAGTTGAGACCCATGGAATGGGTACCATTCAATATGACTTCAAAGGTTCTGCATTGGCTCACCGAACCTCATCAATCCTATCACTGCTGCACTTATGCCACTGTACACACGCTTGATTCTCTTTCGGAGACATATAAATCCATAGATTTTAAGATTCTTACTAGTCAGGTATATTCTTAGACGTTTAATATGGGGTGTTGAGTCCTCTTCGTTGAGCAAGGAGTAGCTCTTGTCTATTACCTATTTGGCTTATGGAATGGTATCTGTGCTAATTTCAATCTCTGGTTTTATGCAGCACCCCAACTCACCTTTCCCCTTAAGCAAGCATAAGTTGGTTTTCTACATTTGAGATCCTGTTCTGTTTTGTAATTCAGTTCCTGTGTAGCCAAGTTTACATTCCGTGTATTAGTGATATCTTATGATGTTTCTTTTTCTGTGTGACTTATCTCACTTAGAATCATCGTACCTGAATCCACTCATTATGCTGCTATGGGCCTGATGACATAGATTTCATTGCTGAGTGATATTGCATTGTACGTAAGTACCACAACTTCTTTATCCATTTTTCGCTTTCTGTGATATTGAACTTGTACCGTAAACGAGGTTCTTGTAAACAGAGCCGTCCCAAACTTTGGGGTGGCTGTGTCTTTTTGATTTTAATTTCCCTAAGCTATAGGACCATAAGTGGAAGTGCCCTAGGCTCTGTTGCTTTGTTTTTTAGATGTTTCAGGAAACACCATACACTTCTCCAGAGTGGCTGTTGGCAATTTACATCCCGCCCATCAGCATAACAAGGCTCCCAGTTCTCCATGGCCTGTCCGGCCTTTCTGGATTTTACACATTTTCAGATGGCCCTTTTGACTGGGGGGCAGTGAGACTTCATTGTAGTGCAGATTTCCTTTGCAAGCTTGCTTGGTTGGCCAAAAAGGGCGTATGCGTTTTTTCCTGAATATATTCAGGAAAAAACGCATACGCCCTTTTTGGCCAAGTGCATCATTGTGGACGTTCTGTCTCTTTTCCTATGCTTTACATGCAATTCCAGTCTACCTCCTGAAATCGGATTCCTTCAATTCTGCCCCGCTTTCGAGTCCTCTTGGCAGCCTTACTTCAATATATTTTTGGACGATAGCTGTCATTTATAACTCTGCAGGTTTGTGAATTACAGTGCCCCTGAGCTCCTTTCTTCAACTCGCTTTCTTGTGAGCTGGCCGCAACACCGCAGCATTGCTTCAGGCCCTAGTGTGGTTCCGGCATGGCACGCTGAGCCTTTGGTTAATTCCTCTTCCTGGTGGGAAATGAGAGTTAAATTTGCCCATCCAGACACCTCCAGCTAGTCTCTCATTGGTTCTCCCTATTCCTGTTCATTTTCCGCAGAAATTGTAAACTGGACCAAACAGGAGGTTAAAGGCACTGACTCTCCAAGTGGGGAGAGTGTTAGTAAAGCGTATGGAATGTTGCACCCGAGTACCAGAGGACAAAAACTGAGAGACATTTGAACACGTTTCCCGATCACACGGTGGATCATACTCTGGGTTCCACATGCATGTTTTAGCTGAAGGAAGAATCCCTTAAACCTGGAGAGTTGAGACCCATGGAATGGCTACCATGCAATATGACTTCAAAGGGTCTGCATTTGCTCATCAAACCTCACCAATCCTATCACTGCTGCGTTTATGCCGCTGTACACATGCTTGATTGTCTTTTGGAGACATATAAATCCATAGGTTTTAAGATTATTACTAGTCAGGTATATTCTTAGGCGATTAATATGGGGTGTAGAGTCCACTTCGTTGAGCAAGGAGTAGCTCTTGTCTATTACATATTTGGCTTATGGAATGGTATCTGTGCTAATTTCAATCTCTGGTTTTATGCAGAACCCCAACTCACCTTTCCCCTTAAGCAAGCATAAGTTGGTTTTCTACATTTGAGACCGTGTTCTGTTTTGTAATTCAGTTTCTGTGTAGCCAAGTTTACATTCCGTGTAGTAGTGATATCTTATGATGTTTCTTTTTCTGTGTGACTTATCTCACTTAGAATCATCGTACCTGAATCCACTCATTATGCTGCTACGGGCCTGATGATATAGATTTCATTGCTGAGTGATATTGCATTGTACGTAAGTACCACAAATTCTTTATCCATTTTTCACCTTCTGTGATATTGAATTTGTACTGTAAATGAGGTTCTTGTAAACAGAGCCGTCCCAAACTTTGGGGTGGCTGTGTCTTTTTGATTTTAATTTCCCTAAGCTATAGGACCATAAGTGGAAGTGCCCTAGGCTCTGTTGCTTTGTTTTTTAGATGTTTCAGGAAACACCATACACTTCTCCAGAGTGGCTGTTGGCAATTTACATCCCGCCCATCAGCATAACAAGGCTCCCAGTTCTCCATGGCCTGTCCTGCCTTTCTGGATTTTACACTTTTTTCAGATGGCCCTTTTGACCGGGGGGCAGTGAGACTTCATTGTAGTGCAGATTTCCTTTGCAAGCTTGCTTGGTTGGCCAAAAAGGGCGTATGCGTTTTTTCCTGAATATATTCAGGAAAAAACGCATACGCCCTTTTTGGCCAAGTGCATCATTGTGGACGTTCTGCCTCTTTTCCTATGCTTTACATGCAATTCCAGTCTACCTCCTGAAATCGGTTTCCTGCAATCCTGCCCCGCTTTCAAGTCCTCTTGGCAGCATTACTTCAATATATTTTTGGACGATAGCTGTCATTTTTAACTCTGCAGGTTTGTGAATTACAGTGCCCCTGAGCTCCTTTCTTCAACTCACTTTCTTGTGAGCTGGCCGCAACACCGCAGGATTCCTTCAGGCCCTAGTGTGGTTCTGGCATGGCACGCTGAGCCTTTGGTTAATTCCTCTTCCTGGTGGGAAATGAGAGTTAAATTTGCCCATCCAGACACCTCCAGCTAGTCTCTCATTGGTTCTCCCTATTCCTGTTCATTTTCCGCAGAAATTGCAAACTGGGCCAAACAGGAGGTTAAAGGCACTGACTCTCCAAGTGGGGAGAGTGTTAGTAAAGCATCTGGAATGTTGCACCCGAGTACCAGGGGACAAAAACTGAGACACATTTGAACACGTTTCCCGATCACACGGTGGATCATACTCTGGGTTCCACATGCATGTTTTAGCTGAAGGAAGAATCCCTTAAACCTGGAGAGTTGAGACCCATGGAATGGCTACCATGCAATATGACTTCAAAGGGTCTGCATTTGCTCATCAAACCTCACCAATCCTATCACTGCTGCGTTTATGCCGCTGTACACATGCTTGATTCTCTTTTGGAGACATATAAATCCATAGGTTTTAAGATTATTACTAGTCAGGTATATTCTTAGGCGATTAATATGGGGTGTAGAGTCCACTTCGTTGAGCAAGGAGTAGCTCTTGTCTATTACATATTTGGCTTATGGATTGGTATCTGTGCTAATTTCAATCTCTGGTTTTATGCAGAACCCCAACTCACCTTTCCCCTTAAGCAAGCATAAGTTGGTTTTCTACATTTGAGACCGTGTTCTGTTTTGTAATTCAGTTTCTGTGTAGCCAAGTTTACATTCCGTGTAGTAGTGATATCTTATGATGTTTCTTTTTCTGTGTGACTTATCTCACTTAGAATCATCGTACCTGAATCCACTCATTATGCTGCTACGGGCCTGATGATATAGATTTCATTGCTGAGTGATATTGCATTGTACGTAAGTACCACAAATTCTTTATCCATTTTTCACCTTCTGTGATATTGAATTTGTACTGTAAATGAGGTTCTTGTAAACAGAGCCGTCCCAAACTTTGGGGTGGCTGTGTCTTTTTGATTTTAATTTCCCTAAGCTATAGGACCATAAGTGGAAGTGCCCTAGGCTCTGTTGCTTTGTTTTTTAGATGTTTCAGGAAACACCATACACTTCTCCAGAGTGGCTGTTGGCAATTTACATCCCGCCCATCAGCATAACAAGGCTCCCAGTCCTCCATGGCCTGTCCTGCCTTTCTGGATTTTACACTTTTTTCAGATGGCCCTTTTGACCGGGGGGGCATTGAGACTTCATTGTAGTGCAGATTTCCTTTGCAAGCTTGCTTGGTTGGCCAAAAAGTGCGTATGCGTTTTTTCCTGAATATATTCAGGAAAAAACGCATACGCCCTTTTTGGCCAAGTGCATCATTGTGGACGTTCTGCCTCTTTTCCTATGCTTTACATGCAATTCCAGTCTACCTCCTGAAATCGGTTTCCTGCAATCCTGCCCCACTTTCAAGTCCTCTTGGCAGCCTTACTTCAATATATTTTTGGACGATAGCTGTCATTTTTAACTCTGCATGTTTGTGAATTACAGTGCCCCTGAGCTCCTTTCTTCAACTCACTTTCTTGTGAGCTGGCCGCAACACTGCAGGATTGCTTCAGGCCCTAGTGTGGTTCCGGCATGGCACGCTGAGCCTTTGGTTAATTCCACTTCCTGGTGGGAAATGAGAGTTAAATTTGCCCATCCAGACACCTCCAGCTAGTCTCTCATTGGTTCTCCCTATTCCTGTTCATTTTCCACAGAAATTGCAAACTGGGCCAAACAGGAGGTTAAAGGCACTGACTCTCCAAGTGGGGAGAGTGTTAGTAAAGCGTCTGGAATGTTGCACCCGAGTACCAGGGGACAAAAACTGAGACACATTTGAACACGTTTCCCGATCACACGGTGGATCATACTCTGGGTTCCACATGCATGTTTTAGCTGAAGGAAGAATCCCTTAAACCTGGAGAGTTGAGACCCATGGAATGGCTACCATGCAATATGACTTCAAAGGGTCTGCATTTGCTCATCAAACCTCACCAATCCTATCACTGCTGCGTTTATGCCGCTGTACACATGCTTGATTCTCTTTTGGAGACATATAAATCCATAGGTTTCAAGATTCTTACTAGTCAGGTATATTCTTAGACGTTTAATATGGGGTGTTGAGTCCACTTCGTTGAGCAAGGAGTAGCTCTTGTCTATTACATATTTGGCTTATGGAACGGTATCTGTGCTAATTTCAATCTCTGGTTTTATGCAGCACCCCAACTCACCATTCCCCTTAAGCAAGCATAAGTTGGTTTTCTACATTTGAGATCCTGTTCTGTTTTGTAATTCAGTTCCTGTGTAGCCAAGTTTACATTCCATGTATTAGTGATATCTTATGATGTTTCTTTTTCTGTGTGACTTATGTCACTTAGAATCATCGTACCTGAATCCACTCATTATGCTGCTACGGGCCTGATGACATAGATTTCATTCCTGAGTGATATTGCATTGTACGTAAGTACCACAACTTCTTTATCCATTTTTCACTTTCTGCGATATTGAACTTGTACCATAAACGAGATTCTTGTAAACAGAGCCGGCCCAAACTTTGGGGTGGCTGTGTCTTTTTGATTTTAATTTCCCTAAGCTATAGGACCATAAGTGGAAGTGCCCTAGGCTCTGTTGCTTTGTTTTTTAGATGTTTCAGGAAACACCATACACTTCTCCAGAGTGGCTGTTGGCAATTTACATCCCGCCCATCAGCATAACAAGGCTCCCAGTTCTCCATGGCCTGTCCTGCCTTTCTGGATTTTACACATTTTTCAGATGGCCCTTTTGACCGGGGGGCAGTGAGACTTCATGGTAGTGCAGATTTCCTTTGCAAGCTTGCTTGGTTGGCCAAAAAGGGCGTATGCGTTTTTTCCTGAATATATTCAGGAAAAAACGCATACGCCCTTTTTGGCCAAGTGCATCATTGTGGACGTTCTGCCTCTTTTCCTATGCTTTACATGCAATTCCAGTCTACCTCCTGAAATCGGATTCCTGCAATTCTGCCCCGCTTTCGAGTCCTCTTGGAAGCCTTACTTCAATATATTTTTGGACGATAGCTGTCATTTATAACTCTGCAGGTTTGTGAATTACAGTGCCCCTGAGCTCCTTTCTTCAACTCGCTTTCTTGTGAGCTGGCCGCAACACCGCAGGATTGCTTCAGGCCCTAGTGTGGTTCCGGCATGGCACGCTGAGCCTTTGGTTAATTCCTCTTCCTGGTGGGAAATGAGAGTTAAATTTGCCCGTCCAGACACCTCCAGCTAGTCTCTCATTGGTTCTCCCTATTCCTGTTCATTTTCCGCAGAAATGGCAAACTGGGCCAAACAGGAGGTTAAAGGCACTGACTCTCCAAGTGGAGAGAGTTTTAGTAAAGCGTCTGGAATGTTGCACCCGAGTACCAGGGGACAAAAACTGAGACACATTTGAACACGTTTCCCGATCACACGGTGGATCATACTCTGGGTTCCACATGCATGTTTTAGCTGAAGGAAGAATCCCTTAAACCTGGAGAGTTGAGACCCATGGAATGGGTACCATGCAATATGACTTCAAAGGTTCTGCATTGGCTCACCGAACCTCACCAATCCTATCACTGCTGCGCTTATGCCGCTGTACACACGCTTGATTCTCTTTCGGAGACATATAAATCCATAGATTTTAAGATTCTTCCTAGTCAGGTATATTCTTAGACGTTTAATATGGGGTGTTGAGTCCTCTTCGTTGAGCAAGGAGTAGCTCTTGTCTATTACATATTTGGCTTATGGAACGGTATCTGTGCTAATTTCAATCTCTGGTTTTATGCAGCACCCCAACTCACCTTTCCCCTTAAGCAAGCATAAGTTGGTTTTCTACATTTGAGATCCTGTTCTGTTTTGTAATTCAGTTCCTGTGTAGCCAAGTTTACATTCCGTGTAGTAGTGATATCTTATGATGTTTCTTTTTCTGTGTGACTTATCTCACTTAGAATCATCGTACCTGAATCCACTCATTATGCTGCTACGGGCCTGATGACATAGATTTCATTGCTGAGTGATATTGCATTGTACGTAAGTACCACAACTTCTTTATCCATTTTTCACCTTCTGTGATATTGAATTTGTACTGTAAATGAGGTTCTTGTAAACAGAGCCGGCCGAAATTTTGGGGTGGCTGTGTCTTTTTGATTTTAATTTCCCTAAGCTACAGGACCATAAGTGGCAGTGCCCTAGGCTCTGTTGCTTTGTTTTTTAGATGTTTCAGGAAACACCATACACTTCTCCAGAGTGGCTGTTGGCAATTTACATCCCGCCCATCAGCATAACAAGGCTCCCAGTTCTCCATGGCCTGTCCGGCCTTTCTGGATTTTACACTTTTTTCAGATGGCCCTTTTGACCGGGGGGCAGTGAGACTTCATGATAGTGCAGATTTCCTTTGCAAGCTTGCTTGGTTGGCCAAAAAGGGCGTATGCGTTTTTTTCTGAATATATTCAGGAAAAAATGCATACGCCCTTTTTGGCCAAGTGCATCATTGTGGACGTTCTGCCTCTTTTCCTATGCTTTACATGCAATTCCAGTCTACCTCCTGAAATCGGTTTCCTGCAATTCTGCCCCGCTTTCAAGTCCTCTTGGCAGCCTTACTTCAATATATTTTTGGACGATAGCTGTCATTTTTAACTCTGCAGGTTTGTGAATTACAGTGCCCCTGAGCTCCTTTCTTCAACTCGCTTTCTTGTGAGCTGGGCGCAACACCGCAGGATTGCTTCAGGCCCTAGTGTGGTTCCGGCATGGCATGCTGAGCCTTTGGTTAATTCCTCTTCCTGGTGGGAAATGAGAGTTAAATTTGCCCGTCCAGACACCTCCATCTAGTCTCTCATTTGTTCTCCCTATTCCTGTTCATTTTCCGCAGAAATTGCAAACTGGGCCAAACAGGAGGTTAAAGGCACTGACTCTCCATGTGGGGAGAGTGTTAGTAAAGCGTATGGAATGTTGCACCCGAGTACCAGGGGACAAAAACTGAGAGACATTTGAACACGTTTCCCGATCACACGGTGGATCATACTCTGGGTTCCACATGCATGTTTTAGCTGAAGGAAGAATCCCTTAAACCTGGAGAGTTGAGACCCATGGAATGGCTACCATGCAATATGACTTCAAAGGGTCTGCATTTGCTCATCAAACCTCACCAATCCTATCACTGCTGCGTTTATGCCGCTGTACACATGCTTGATTCTCTTTTGGAGACATATAAATCCATAGGTTTTAAGATTATTACTAGTCAGGTATATTCTTAGGCGATTAATATGGGGTGTAGAGTCCACTTCGTTGAGCAAGGAGTAGCTCTTGTCTATTACATATTTGGCTTATGGAATGGTATCTGTGCTAATTTCAATCTCTGGTTTTATGCAGAACCCCAACTCACCTTTCCCCTTAAGCAAGCATAAGTTGGTTTTCTACATTTGAGACCGTGTTCTGTTTTGTAATTCAGTTTCTGTGTAGCCAAGTTTACATTCCGTGTAGTAGTGATATCTTATGATGTTTCTTTTTCTGTGTGACTTATCTCACTTAGAATCATCGTACCTGAATCCACTCATTATGCTGCTACGGGCCTGATGATATAGATTTCATTGCTGAGTGATATTGCATTGTACGTAAGTACCACAAATTCTTTATCCATTTTTCACCTTCTGTGATATTGAATTTGTACTGTAAATGAGGTTCTTGTAAACAGAGCCGTCCCAAACTTTGGGGTGGCTGTGTCTTTTTGATTTTAATTTCCCTAAGCTATAGGACCATAAGTGGAAGTGCCCTAGGCTCTGTTGCTTTGTTTTTTAGATGTTTCAGGAAACACCATACACTTCTCCAGAGTGGCTGTTGGCAATTTACATCCCGCCCATCAGCATAACAAGGCTCCCAGTTCTCCATGGCCTGTCCTGCCTTTCTGGATTTTACACTTTTTTCAGATGGCCCTTTTGACCGGGGGGCAGTGAGACTTCATTGTAGTGCAGATTTCCTTTGCAAGCTTGCTTGGTTGGCCAAAAAGGGCGTATGCGTTTTTTCCTGAATATATTCAGGAAAAAACGCATACGCCCTTTTTGGCCAAGTGCATCATTGTGGACGTTCTGCCTCTTTTCCTATGCTTTACATGCAATTCCAGTCTACCTCCTGAAATCGGTTTCCTGCAATCTTGCCCCGCTTTCAAGTCCTCTTGGCAGCCTTACTTCAATATATTTTTGGACGATAGCTGTCATTTTTATCTCTGCATGTTTGTGAATTACAGTGCCCCTGAGCTCCTTTCTTCAACTCACTTTCTTGTGAGCTGGCCGCAACACTGCAGGATTGCTTCAGGCCCTAGTGTGGTTCCGGCATGGCACGCTGAGCCTTTGGTTAATTCCACTTCCTGGTGAGAAATGAGAGTTAAATTTGCCCATCCAGACACCTCCAGCTAGTCTCTCATTGGTTCTCCCTATTCCTGTTCATTTTCCACAGAAATTGCAAACTGGGCCAAACAGGAGGTTAAAGGCACTGACTCTCCAAGTGGGGAGAGTGTTAGTAAAGCGTCTGGAATGTTGCACCCGAGTACCAGGGGACAAAAACTGAGACACATTTGAACACGTTTCCCGATCACACGGTGGATCATACTCTGGGTTCCACATGCATGTTTTAGCTGAAGGAAGAATCCCTTAAACCTGGAGAGTTGAGACCCATGGAATGGCTACCATGCAATATGACTTCAAAGGGTCTGCATTTGCTCATCAAACCTCACCAGTCCTATCACTGCTGCGTTTATGCCGCTGTACACATGCTTGATTCTCTTTTGGAGACATATAAATCCATAGGTTTCAAGTTTCTTACTAGTCAGGTATATTCTTAGACGTTTAATATGGGGTGTTGAGTCCACTTCGTTGAGCAAGGAGTAGCTCTTGTCTATTACATATTTGGCTTATGGAACGGTATCTGTGCTAATTTCAATCTCTGGTTTTATGCAGCACCCCAACTCACCTTTCCCCTTAAGCAAGCATAAGTTGGTTTTCTACATTTGAGATCCTGTTCTGTTTTGTAATTCAGTTCCTGTGTAGCCAAGTTTACATTCCATGTATTAGTGATATCTTATGATGTTTCTTTTTCTGTGTGACTTATGTCACTTAGAATCATCGTACCTGAATCCACTCATTATGCTGCTACGGGCCTGATGACATAGATTTCATTCCTGAGTGATATTGCATTGTACGTAAGTACCACAACTTCTTTATCCATTTTTCACTTTCTGCGATATTGAACTTGTACCATAAACGAGATTCTTGTAAACAGAGCCGGCCCAAATTTTGGGGTGGCTGTGTCTTTTTGATTTTAATTTCCCTAAGCTATAGGACCATAAGTGGCAGTGCCCTAGGCTCTGTTGCTTTGTTTTTTAGATGTTTCAGGAAACACCATACACTTCTCCAGAGTGGCTGTTGGCAATTTACATCCCGCCCATCAGCATAACAAGGCTCCCAGTTCTCCATGGCCTGTCCGGCCTTTCTGGATTTTACACTTTTTTCAGATGGCCCTTTTGACCGGGGGGCAGTGAGACTTCATGGTAGTGCAGATTTCCTTTGCAAGCTTGCTTGGTTGGCCAAAAAGGGCGTATGCGTTTTTTTCTGAATATATTCAGGAAAAAATGCATACGCCCTTTTTGGCCAAGTGCATCATTGTGGACGTTCTGCCTCTTTTCCTATGCTTTACATGCAATTCCAGTCTACCTCCTGAAATCGGTTTCCTGCAATTCTGCCCCGCTTTCAAGTCCTCTTGGCAGCCTTACTTCAATATATTTTTGGACGATAGCTGTCATTTTTAACTCTGCAGGTTTGTGAATTACAGTGCCCCTGAGCTCCTTTCTTCAACTCGCTTTCTTGTGAGCTGGGCGCAACACCGCAGGATTGCTTCAGGCCCTAGTGTGGTTCCGGCATGGCATGCTGAGCCTTTGGTTAATTCCTCTTCCTGGTGGGAAATGAGAGTTAAATTTGCCCGTCCAGACACCTCCATCTAGTCTCTCATTTGTTCTCCCTATTCCTGTTCATTTTCCGCAGAAATTGCAAACTGGGCCAAACAGGAGGTTAAAGGCACTGACTCTCCAAGTGGGGAGAGTGTTAGTAAAGCGTATGGAATGTTGCACCCGAGTACCAGGGGACAAAAACTGAGAGACATTTGAACACCTTTCCCGATCACACGGTGGATCATACTCTGGGTTCCACATGCATGTTTTAGCTGAAGGAAGAATCCCTTAAACCTGGAGAGTTGAGACCCATGGAATGGCTACCATGCAATATGACTTCAAAGGGTCTGCATTTGCTCATCAAACCTCACCAATCCTATCACTGCTGCGTTTATGCCGCTGTACACATGCTTGATTCTCTTTTGGAGACATATAAATCCATAGGTTTTAAGATTATTACTAGTCAGGTATATTCTTAGGCGATTAATATGGGGTGTAGAGTCCACTTCGTTGAGCAAGGAGTAGCTCTTGTCTATTACATATTTGGCTTATGGAATGGTATCTGTGCTAATTTCAATCTCTGGTTTTATGCAGAACCCCAACTCACCTTTCCCCTTAAGCAAGCATAAGTTGGTTTTCTACATTTGAGACCGTGTTCTGTTTTGTAATTCAGTTTCTGTGTAGCCAAGTTTACATTCCGTGTAGTAGTGATATCTTATGATGTTTCTTTTTCTGTGTGACTTATCTCACTTAGAATCATCGTACCTGAATCCACTCATTATGCTGCTACGGGCCTGATGATATAGATTTCATTGCTGAGTGATATTGCATTGTACGTAAGTACCACAAATTCTTTATCCATTTTTCACCTTCTGTGATATTGAATTTGTACTGTAAATGAGGTTCTTGTAAACAGAGCCGTCCCAAACTTTGGGGTGGCTGTGTCTTTTTGATTTTAATTTCCCTAAGCTATAGGACCATAAGTGGAAGTGCCCTAGGCTCTGTTGCTTTGTTTTTTAGATGTTTCAGGAAACACCATACACTTCTCCAGAGTGGCTGTTGGCAATTTACATCCCGCCCATCAGCATAACAAGGCTCCCAGTTCTCCATGGCCTGTCCTGCCTTTCTGGATTTTACACTTTTTTCAGATGGCCCTTTTGACCGGGGGGCAGTGAGACTTCATTGTAGTGCAGATTTCCTTTGCAAGCTTGCTTGGTTGGCCAAAAAGGGCGTATGCGTTTTTTCCTGAATATATTCAGGAAAAAACGCATACGCCCTTTTTGGCCAAGTGCATCATTGTGGACGTTCTGCCTCTTTTCCTATGCTTTACATGCAATTCCAGTCTACCTCCTGAAATCGGTTTCCTGCAATCCTGCCCCACTTTCAAGTCCTCTTGGCAGCCTTACTTCAATATATTTTTGGACGATAGCTGTCATTTATAACTCTGCAGGTTTGTGAATTACAGTGCCCCTGAGCTCCTTTCTTCAACTCGCTTTCTTGTGAGCTGGCCGCAACACCGCAGGATTGCTTCAGGCCCTAGTGTGGTTCTGGCATGGCACGCTGAGCCTTTGGTTAATTCCTCTTCCTGGTGGGAAATGAGAGTTAAATTTGCCCATCCAGACACCTCCAGCTAGTCTCTCATTTGTTCTCCCTATTCCTGTTCATTTTCCGCAGAAATTGCAAACTGGGCCAAACAGGAGGTTAAAGGCACTGACTCTCCAAGTGGGGAGAGTGTTAGTAAAGCATCTGGAATGTTGCACCCGAGTACCAGGGGACAAAAACTGAGACACATTTGAACACGTTTCCCGATCACACGGTGGATCATACTCTGGGTTCCACATGCATGTTTTAGCTGAAGGAAGAATCCCTTAAACCTGGAGAGTTGAGACCCATGGAATGGCTACCATGCAATATGACTTCAAAGGGTCTGCATTTGCTCATCAAACCTCACCAATCCTATCACTGCTGCATTTATGCCGCTGTACACATGCTTGATTCTCTTTTGGAGACATATAAATCCATAGGTTTTAAGATTATTACTAGTCAGGTATATTCTTAGGCGATTAATATGGGGTGTAGAGTCCACTTCGTTGAGCAAGGAGTAGCTCTTGTCTATTACATATTTGGCTTATGGAATGGTATCTGTGCTAATTTCAATCTCTGGTTTTATGCAGAACCCCAACTCACCTTTCCCCTTAAGCAAGCATAAGTTGGTTTTCTACATTTGAGACCGTGTTCTGTTTTGTAATTCAGTTTCTGTGTAGCCAAGTTTACATTCCGTGTATTAGTGATATCTTATGATGTTTCTTTTTCTGTGTGACTTATCTCACTTAGAATCATCGTACCTGAATCCACTCATTATGCTGCTACGGGCCTGATGATATAGATTTCATTGCTGAGTGATATTGCATTGTACGTAAGTACCACAAATTCTTTAACCATTTTTCACCTTCTGTGATATTGAATTTGTACTGTAAATGAGGTTCTTGTAAACAGAGCCGTCCCAAACTTTGGGGTGGCTGTGTCTTTTTGATTTTAATTTCCCTAAGCTATAGGACCATAAGTGGAAGTGCCCTAGGCTCTGTTGCTTTGTTTTTTAGATGTTTCAGGAAACACCATACACTTCTCCAGAGTGGCTGTTGGCAATTTACATCCCGCCCATCAGCATAACAAGGCTCCCAGTCCTCCATGGCCTTTCCTGCCTTTCTGGATTTTACACTTTTTTCAGATGGCCCTTTTGACCGGGGGGCAGTGAGACTTCATTGTAGTGCAGATTTCCTTTGCAAGCTTGCTTGGTTGGCCAAAAAGGGCGTATGCGTTTTTTCCTGAATATATTCAGGAAAAAACGCATACGCCCTTTTTGGCCAAGTGCATCATTGTGGACGTTCTGCCTCTTTTCCTATGCTTTACATGCAATTCCAGTCTACCTCCTGAAATCGGTTTCCTGCAATCTTGCCCCGCTTTCAAGTCCTCTTGGCAGCCTTACTTCAATATATTTTTGGACGATAGCTGTCATTTTTATCTCTGCATGTTTGTGAATTACAGTGCCCCTGAGCTCCTTTCTTCAACTCACTTTCTTGTGAGCTGGCCGCAACACTGCAGGATTGCTTCAGGCCCTAGTGTGGTTCCGGCATGGCACGCTGAGCCTTTGGTTAATTCCACTTCCTGGTGAGAAATGAGAGATAAATTTGCCCATCCAGACACCTCCAGCTAGTCTCTCATTGGTTCTCCCTATTCCTGTTCATTTTCCACAGAAATTGCAAACTGGGCCAAACAGGAGGTTAAAGGCACTGACTCTCCAAGTGGGGAGAGTGTTAGTAAAGCGTCTGGAATGTTGCACCCGAGTACCAGGGGACAAAAACTGAGACACATTTGAACACGTTTCCCGATCACACGGTGGATCATACTCTGGGTTCCACATGCATGTTTTAGCTGAAGGAAGAATCCCTTAAACCTGGAGAGTTGAGACCCATGGAATGGCTACCATGCAATATGACTTCAAAGGGTCTGCATTTGCTCATCAAACCTCACCAATCCTATCACTGCTGCGTTTATGCCGCTGTACACATGCTTGATTCTCTTTTGGAGACATATAAATCCATAGGTTTCAAGATTCTTACTAGTCAGGTATATTCTTAGACGTTTAATATGGGGTGTTGAGTCCACTTCGTTGAGCAAGGAGTAGCTCTTGTCTATTACATATTTGGCTTATGGAACGGTATCTGTGCTAATTTCAATCTCTGGTTTTATGCAGCACCCCAACTCACCTTTCCCCTTAAGCAAGCATAAGTTGGTTTTCTACATTTGAGATCCTGTTCTGTTTTGTAATTCAGTTCCTGTGTAGCCAAGTTTACATTCCATGTATTAGTGATATCTTATGATGTTTCTTTTTCTGTGTGACTTATGTCACTTAGAATCATCGTACCTGAATCCACTCATTATGCTGCTACGGGCCTGATGACATAGATTTCATTCCTGAGTGATATTGCATTGTACGTAAGTACCACAACTTCTTTATCCATTTTTCACTTTCTGCGATATTGAACTTGTACCATAAACGAGATTCTTGTAAACAGAGCCGGCCCAAATTTTGGGGTGGCTGTGTCTTTTTGATTTTAATTTCCCTAAGCTATAGGACCATAAGTGGAAGTGCCCTAGGCTCTGTTGCTTTGTTTTTTAGATGTTTCAGGAAACACCATACACTTCTCCAGAGTGGCTGTTGGCAATTTACATCCCGCCCATCAGCATAACAAGGCTCCCAATTCTCCATGGCCTGTCCTGCCTTTCTGGATTTTACACATTTTTCAGATGGCCCTTTTGACCGGGGGGCAGTGAGACTTCATTGTACTGCAGATTTCCTTTGCAAGCTTGCTTGGTTGGCCAAAAAGGGCGTATGCGTTTTTTCCTGAATATATTCAGGAAAAAACGCATACGCCCTTTTTGGCCAAGTGCATCATTGTGGACGTTCTGCCTCTTTTCCTATGCTTTACATGCAATTCCAGTCTACCTCCTGAAATCGGATTCCTGCAATTCTGCCCCGCTTTCGAGTCCTCTTGGCAGCCTTACTTCAATATATTTTTGGACGATAGCTGTCATTTATAACTCTGCAGGTTTGTGAATTACAGTGCCCCTGAGCTCGTTTCTTCAACTCGCTTTCTTGTGAGCTGGCCGCAACACCGCAGGATTGCTTCAGGCCCTAGTGTGGTTCCGGCATGGCACGCTGAGCCTTTGGTTAATTCCTCTTCCTGGTGGGAAATGAGAGTTAAATTTGCCCGTCCAGACACCTCCAGCTAGTCTCTCATTGGTTCTCCCTATTCCTGTTCATTTTCCGCAGAAATTGCAAACTGGGCCAAACAGGAGGTTAAAGGCAGTGACTCTCCAAGTGGGGAGAGTTTTAGTAAAGCGTCTGGAATGTTGCACCCGAGTACCAGGGGACAAAAACTGAGACACATTTGAACACGTTTCCCGATCACACGGTGGATCATACTCTGGGTTCCACATGCATGTTTTAGCTGAAGGAAGAATCCCTTAAACCTGGAGAGTTGAGACCCATGGAATGGGTACCATTCAATATGACTTCAAAGGTTCTGCATTGGCTCACCGAACCTCACCAATCCTATCACTGCTGCGCTTATGCCACTGTACACACGCTTGATTCTCTTTCGGAGACATAGAAATGTATAGGTTTTAAGATTCTTACTGGTCAGGTATATTCTTAGGCGTTTAATATGGGGTGTTGAGTCCTCTTCGTTGAGCAAGGAGTAGCTCTTGTCTATTACATATTTGGCTTATGGAACGGTATCTGTGCTAATTTCAATCTCTGGTTTTATGCAGCACCCCAACTCACCTTTCCCCTTAAGCAAGCATAAGTTGGTTTTCTACATTTGAGACCTTGTTCTGTTTTGTAATTCAGTTCCTGTGTAGCCAAGTTTACATTCCGTGTAGTAGTGATATCTTATGATGTTTCTTTTTCTGTGTGACTTATCTCACTTAGAATCATCGTACCTGAATCCACTCATTATGCTGCTATGGGCCTGATGACATAGATTTCATTGCTGAGTGATATTGCATTGTACGTAAGTACCACAACTTCTTTATCCATTTTTCGCTTTCTGTGATATTGAACTTGTACCGTAAACGAGGTTCTTGTAAACAGAGCCGTCCCAAACTTTGGGGTGGCTGTGTCTTTTTGATTTTAATTTCCCTAAGCTATAGGACCATAAGTGGAAGTGCCCTAGGCTCTGTTGCTTTGTTTTTTAGATGTTTCAGGAAACACCATACACTTCTCCAGAGTGGCTGTTGGCAATTTACATCCCGCCCATCAGCATAACAAGGCTCCCAGTTCTCCATGGCCTGTCCTGCCTTTCTGGATTTTATACTTTTTTCAGATGGCCCTTTTGACCGGGGGGCAGTGAGACTTCATTGTAGTGCAGATTTCCTTTGCAAGATTGCTTGGTTGGCCAAAAAGGGCGTATGCGTTTTTTCCTGAATATATTCAGGAAAAAACGCATACGCCCTTTTTGGCCAAGTGCATCATTGTGGACGTTCTGCCTCTTTTCCTATGCTTTACATGCAATTCCAGTCTACCTCCTGAAATCGGTTTCCTGCAATCCTGCCCCGCTTTCAAGTCCTCTTGGCAGCCTTACTTCAATATATTTTTGGACGATAGCTGTCATTTTTAACTCTGCAGGTTTGTGAATTACAGTGCCCCTGAGCTCCTTTCTTCAACTCACTTTCTTGTGAGCTGGCCGCAACACCGCAGGATTGCTTCAGGCCCTAGTGTGGTTCCGGCATGGCACGCTGAGCCTTTGGTTAATTCCTCTTCCTGGTGGGAAATGAGAGTTAAATTTGCCCATCCAGACACCTCCAGCTAGTCTCTCATTGGTTCTCCCTATTCCTGTTCATTTTCCGCAGAAATTGCAAACTGGGCCAAACAGGAGGTTAAAGGCACTGACTCTCCAAGTGGGGAGAGTGTTAGTAAAGCGTCTGGAATGTTGCACCCGAGTACCAGGGGACAAAAACTGAGACACATTTGAACACGTTTCCCGATCACACGGTGGATCATACTCTGGGTTCCACATGCATGTTTTAGCTGAAGGAAGAATCCCTTAAACCTGGAGAGTTGAGACCCATGGAATGGCTACCATGCAATATGACTTCAAAGGGTCTGCATTTGCTCATCAAACCTCACCAATCCTATCACTGCTGCGTTTATGCCGCTGTACACATGCTTGATTCTCTTTTGGAGACATATAAATCCATAGGTTTTAAGATTATTACTAGTCAGGTATATTCTTAGGCGATTAATATGGGGTGTAGAGTCCACTTCGTTGAGCAAGGAGTAGCTCTTGTCTATTACATATTTGGCTTATGGAATGGTATCTGTGCTAATTTCAATCTCTGGTTTTATGCAGAACCCCAACTCACCTTTCCCCTTAAGCAAGCATAAGTTGGTTTTCTACATTTGAGACCGTGTTCTGTTTTGTAATTCAGTTTCTGTGTAGCCAAGTTTACATTCCGTGTAGTAGTGATATCTTATGATGTTTCTTTTTCTGTGTGACTTATCTCACTTAGAATCATCGTACCTGAATCCACTCATTATGCTGCTACGGGCCTGATGATATAGATTTCATTGCTGAGTGATATTGCATTGTACGTAAGTACCACAAATTCTTTATCCATTTTTCACCTTCTGTGATATTGAATTTGTACTGTAAATGAGGTTCTTGTAAACAGAGCCGTCCCAAACTTTGGGGTGGCTGTGTCTTTTTGATTTTAATTTCCCTAAGCTATAGGACCATAAGTGGAAGTGCCCTAGGCTCTGTTGCTTTGTTTTTTAGATGTTTCAGGAAACACCATACACTTCTCCAGAGTGGCTGTTGGCAATTTACATCCCGCCCATCAGCATAACAAGGCTCCCAGGCCTCCATGGCCTGTCCTGCCTTTCTGGATTTTATACTTTTTTCAGATGGCCCTTTTGACCGGGGGGCAGTGAGACTTCATTGTAGTGCAGATTTCCTTTGCAAGCTTGCTTGGTTGGCCAAAAAGGGCGTATGCGTTTTTTCCTGAATATATTCAGGAAAAAACGCATACGCCCTTTTTGGCCAAGTGCATCATTGTGGACGTTCTGCCTCTTTTCCTATGCTTTACATGCAATTCCAGTCTACCTCCTGAAATCGGTTTCCTGCCATCCTGCCCCGCTTTCAAGTCCTCTTGGCAGCCTTACTTCAATATATTTTTGGACGATAGCTGTCATTTTTAACTCTGCATGTTTGTGAATTACAGTGCCCCTGAGCTCCTTTCTTCAACTCACTTTCTTGTGAGCTGGCCGCAACACCGCAGGATTGCTTCAGGCCCTAGTGTGGTTCTGGCATGGCACGCTGAGCCTTTGGTTAATTCCTCTTCCTGGTGGGAAATGAGAGTTAAATTTGCCCATCCAGACACCTCCAGCTAGTCTCTCATTGGTTCTCCCTATTCCTATTCATTTTCCGCAGAAATTGCAAACTGGGCCAAACAGGAGGTTAAAGGCACTGACTCTCCAAGTGGGGAGAGTGTTAGTAAAGCATCTGGAATGTTGCACCCGAGTACCAGGGGACAAAAACTGAGACACATTTGAACACGTTTCCCGATCACACGGTGGATCATACTCTGGGTTCAACATGCATGTTTTAGCTGAAGGAAGAATCCCTTAAACCTGGAGAGTTGAGACCCATGGA
This sequence comes from Pseudorca crassidens, assembly GCF_039906515.1. Taxonomy (NCBI): domain Eukaryota; kingdom Metazoa; phylum Chordata; class Mammalia; order Artiodactyla; family Delphinidae; genus Pseudorca; species Pseudorca crassidens. Next base: position 164,765,054 of record NC_090296.1, read on the forward strand.
ATGGCTACCATGCAATATGACTTCAAAGGGTCTGCATTTGCTCATCAAACCTCACCAATCCTATCACTGCTGCGTTTATGCCGCTGTACACATGCTTGATTCTCTTTTGGAGACATATAAATCCATAGGTTTCAAGATTCTTACTAGTCAGGTATATTCTTAGACGTTTAATATGGGGTGTTGAGTCCACTTCGTTGAGCAAGGAGTAGCTCTTGTCTATTACATATTTGGCTTATGGAACGGTATCTGTGCTAATTTCAATCTCTGGTTTTATGCAGCACCCCAACTCACCTTTCCCCTTAAGCAAGCATAAGTTGGTTTTCTACATTTGAGATCCTGTTCTGTTTTGTAATTCAGTTCCTGTGTAGCCAAGTTTACATTCCATGTATTAGTGATATCTTATGATGTTTCTTTTTCTGTGTGACTTATGTCACTTAGAATCATCGTACCTGAATCCACTCATTATGCTGCTACGGGCCTGATGACATAGATTTCATTCCTGAGTGATATTGCATTGTACGTAAGTACCACAACTTCTTTATCCATTTTTCACTTTCTGCGATATTGAACTTGTACCATAAACGAGATTCTTGTAAACAGAGCCGGCCCAAATTTTGGGGTGGCTGTGTCTTTTTGATTTTAATTTCCCTAAGCTATAGGACCATAAGTGGAAGTGCCCTAGGCTCTGTTGCTTTGTTTTTTAGATGTTTCAGGAAACACCATACACTTCTCCAGAGTGGCTGTTGGCAATTTACATCCCGCCCATCAGCATAACAAGGCTCCCAATTCTCCATGGCCTGTCCTGCCTTTCTGGATTTTACACATTTTTCAGATGGCCCTTTTGACCGGGGGGCAGTGAGACTTCATTGTACTGCAGATTTCCTTTGCAAGCTTGCTTGGTTGGCCAAAAAGGGCGTATGCGTTTTTTCCTGAATATATTCAGGAAAAAACGCATACGCCCTTTTTGGCCAAGTGCATCATTGTGGACGTTCTGCCTCTTTTCCTATGCTTTACATGCAATTCCAGTCTACCTCCTGAAATCGGATTCCTGCAATTCTGCCCCGCTTTCGAGTCCTCTTGGCAGCCTTACTTCAATATATTTTTGGACGATAGCTGTCATTTATAACTCTGCAGGTTTGTGAATTACAGTGCCCCTGAGCTCGTTTCTTCAACTCGCTTTCTTGTGAGCTGGCCGCAACACCGCAGGATTGCTTCAGGCCCTAGTGTGGTTCCGGCATGGCACGCTGAGCCTTTGGTTAATTCCTCTTCCTGGTGGGAAATGAGAGTTAAATTTGCCCGTCCAGACACCTCCAGCTAGTCTCTCATTGGTTCTCCCTATTCCTGTTCATTTTCCGCAGAAATTGCAAACTGGGCTAAACAGGAGGTTAAAGGCAGTGACTCTCCAAGTGGGGAGAGTTTTAGTAAAGCGTCTGGAATGTTGCACCCGAGTACCAGGGGACAAAAACTGAGACACATTTGAACACGTTTCCCGATCACACGGTGGATCATACTCTGGGTTCCACATGCATGTTTTAGCTGAAGGAAGAATCCCTTAAACCTGGAGAGTTGAGACCCATGGAATGGGTACCATTCAATATGACTTCAAAGGTTCTGCATTGGCTCACCGAACCTCACCAATCCTATCACTGCTGCGCTTATGCCACTGTACACATCGCTTGATTCTCTTTCGGAGACATAGAAATGTATAGGTTTTAAGATTCTTACTGGTCAGGTATATTCTTAGGCGTTTAATATGGGGTGTTGAGTCCTCTTCGTTGAGCAAGGAGTAGCTCTTGTCTATTACATATTTGGCTTATGGAACGGTATCTGTGCTAATTTCAATCTCTGGTTTTATGCAGCACCCCAACTCACCTTTCCCCTTAAGCAAGCATAAGTTGGTTTTCTACATTTGAGACCTTGTTCTGTTTTGTAATTCAGTTCCTGTGTAGCCAAGTTTACATTCCGTGTAGTAGTGATATCTTATGATGTTTCTTTTTCTGTGTGACTTATCTCACTTAGAATCATCGTACCTGAATCCACTCATTATGCTGCTATGGGCCTGATGACATAGATTTCATTGCTGAGTGATATTGCATTGTACGTAAGTACCACAACTTCTTTATCCATTTTTCGCTTTCTGTGATATTGAACTTGTACCGTAAACGAGGTTCTTGTAAACAGAGCCGTCCCAAACTTTGGGGTGGCTGTGTCTTTTTGATTTTAATTTCCCTAAGCTATACGACCATAAGTGGAAGTGCCCTAGGCTGTGTTGCTTTGTTTTTTAGATGTTTCAGGAAACACCATACACTTCTCCAGAGTGGCTGTTGGCAATTTACATCCCGCCCATCAGCATAACAAGGTTCCCAGTTCTCCATGGCCTGTCCTGCCTTTCTGGATTTTTTACTTTTTTCAGATGGCCCTTTTGACCGGGGGGCAGTGAGACTTCATTGTAGTGCAGATTTCCTTTGCAAGCTTGCTTGGTTGGCCAAAAAGGGCGTATGCGTTTTTTCCTGAATATATTCAGGAAAAAACGCATACGCCCTTTTTGGCCAAGTGCATCATTGTGGACGTTCTGCCTCTTTTCCTATGCTTTACATGCAATTCCAGTCTACCTCCTGAAATCGGTTTCCTGCAATCCTGCCCCACTTTCAAGTCCTCTTGGCAGCCTTACTTCAATATATTTTTGGACGATAGCTGTCATTTTTAACTCTGCATGTTTGTGAATTACAGTGCCCCTGAGCTCCTTTCTTCAACTCACTTTCTTGTGAGCTGGCCGCAACACTGCAGGATTGCTTCAGGCCCTAGTGTGGTTCCGGCATGGCACGCTGAGCCTTTGGTTAATTCCACTTCCTGGTGGGAAATGAGAGTTAAATTTGCCCATCCAGACACCTCCAGCTAGTCTCTCATTGGTTCTCCCTATTCCTGTTCATTTTCCACAGAAATTGCAAACTGGGCCAAACAGGAGGTTAAAGGCACTGACTCTCCAAGTGGGGAGAGTGTTAGTAAAGCGTCTGGAATGTTGCACCCGAGTACCAGGGGACAAAAACTGAGACACATTTGAACACGTTTCCCGATCACACGGTGGATCATACTCTGGGTTCCACATGCATGTTTTAGCTGAAGGAAGAATCCCTTAAACCTGGAGAGTTGAGACCCATGGAATGGCTACCATGCAATATGACTTCAAAGGGTCTGCATTTGCTCATCAAACCTCACCAATCCTATCACTGCTGCGTTTATGCCGCTGTACACATGCTTGATTCTCTTTTGGAGACATATAAATCCATAGGTTTCAAGATTCTTACTAGTCAGGTATATTCTTAGACGTTTAATATGGGGTGTTGAGTCCACTTCGTTGAGCAAGGAGTAGCTCTTGTCTATTACATATTTGGCTTATGGAACGGTATCTGTGCTAATTTCAATCTCTGGTTTTATGCAGCACCCCAACTCACCTTTCCCCTTAAGCAAGCATAAGTTGGTTTTCTACATTTGAGATCCTGTTCTGTTTTGTAATTCAGTTCCTGTGTAGCCAAGTTTACATTCCATGTATTAGTGATATCTTATGATGTTTCTTTTTCTGTGTGACTTATGTCACTTAGAATCATCGTACCTGAATCCACTCATTATGCTGCTACGGGCCTGATGACATAGATTTCATTCCTGAGTGATATTGCATTGTACGTAAGTACCACAACTTCTTTATCCATTTTTCACTTTCTGCGATATTGAACTTGTACCATAAACGAGATTCTTGTAAACAGAGCCGGCCCAAATTTTTTGGTGGCTGTGTCTTTTTGATTTTAATTTCCCTAAGCTATAGGACCATAAGTGGAAGTGCCCTAGGCTCTGTTGCTTTGTTTTTTAGATGTTTCAGGAAACACCATACACTTCTCCAGAGTGGCTGTTGGCAATTTACATCCCGCCCATCAGCATAACAAGGCTCCCAATTCTCCATGGCCTGTCCTGCCTTTCTGGATTTTACACATTTTTCATGTGGCCCTTTTGACCGGGGGGCAGTGAGACTTCATTGTACTGCAGATTTCCTTTGCAAGCTTGCTTGGTTGGCCAAAAAGGACGTATGCGTTTTTTCCTGAATATATTCAGGAAAAAACGCATACGCCCTTTTTGGCCAAGTGCATCATTGTGGACGTTCTGCCTCTTTTCCTATGCTTTACATGCAATTCCAGTCTACCTCCTGAAATCGGATTCCTGCAATTCTGCCCCGCTTTCGAGTCCTCTTGGCAGCCTTACTTCAATATATTTTTGGACGATAGCTGTCATTTATAACTCTGCATGTTTGTGAATTACAGTGCCCCTGAGCTGCTTTCTTCAACTCGCTTTCTTGTGAGCTGGCCGCAACACCGCAGGATTGCTTCAGGCCCTAGTGTGGTTCCGGCATGGCACGCTGAGCCTTTGGTTAATTCCTCTTCCTGGTGGGAAATGAGAGTTAAATTTGCCCGTCCAGACACCTCCAGCTAGTCTCTCATTGGTTCTCCCTATTCCTGTTCATTTTCCGCAGAAATTGCAAACTGGGCCAAACAGGAGGTTAAAGGCAGTGACTCTCCAAGTGGGGAGAGTTTTAGTAAAGCGTCTGGAATGTTGCACCCGAGTACCAGGGGACAAAAACTGAGACACATTTGAACACGTTTCCCGATCACACGGTGGATCATACTCTGGGTTCCACATGCATGTTTTAGCTGAAGGAAGAATCCCTTAAACCTGGAGAGTTGAGACCCATGGAATGGCTACCATGCAATATGACTTCAAAGGTTCTGCATTGGCTCACCGAACCTCACTAATCCTATCACTGCTGCGCTTATGCCACTGTACACACGCTTGATTCTCTTTCGGAGACATAGAAATATATAGGTTTTAAGATTCTTACTGGTCAGGTATATTCTTAGGCGTTTAATATGGGGTGTTGAGTCCTCTTCGTTGAGCAAGGAGTAGCTCTTGTCTATTACATATTTGGCTTATGGAACGGTATCTGTGCTAATTTCAATCTCTGGTTTTATGCAGCACCCCAACTCACCTTTCCCCTTAAGCAAGCATAAGTTGGTTTTCTACATTTGAGACCTTGTTCTGTTTTGTAATTCAGTTCCTGTGTAGCCAAGTTTACATTCCGTGTAGTAGTGATATCTTATGATGTTTCTTTTTCTGTGTGACTTATCTCACTTAGAATCATCGTACCTGAATCCACTCATTATGCTGCTATGGGCCTGATGACATAGATTTCATTGCTGAGTGATATTGCATTGTACGTAAGTACCACAACTTCTTTATCCATTTTTCGCTTTCTGTGATATTGAACTTGTACCGTAAACGAGGTTCTTGTAAACAGAGCCGTCCCAAACTTTGGGGTGGCTGTGTCTTTTTGATTTTAATTTCCCTAAGCTATACGACCATAAGTGGAAGTGCCCTAGGGTCTGTTGCTTTGTTTTTTAGATGTTTCAGGAAACACCATACACTTCTCCAGAGTGGCTGTTGGCAATTTACATCCCGCCCATCAGCATAACAAGGCTCCCAGTTCTCCATGGCCTGTCCTGCCTTTCTGGATTTTATACTTTTTTCAGATGGCCCTTTTGACCGGGGGGCAGTGAGACTTCATTGTAGTGCAGATTTCCTTTGCAAGCTTGCTTGGTTGGCCAAAAAGGGCGTATGCGTTTTTTCCTGAATATATTCAGGAAAAAACGCATACGCCCTTTTTGGCCAAGTGCATCATTGTGGACGTTCTGCCTCTTTTCCTATGCTTTACATGCAATTCCAGTCTACCTCCTGAAATCGGTTTCCTGCAATCCTGCCCCGCTTTCAAGTCCTCTTGGCAGCCTTACTTCAATATATTTTTGGACGATAGCTGTCATTTTTAACTCTGCAGGTTTGTGAATTACAGTGCCCCTGAGCTCCTTTCTTCAACTCACTTTCTTGTGAGCTGGCCGCAACACCGCAGGATTGCTTCAGGCCCTAGTGTGGTTCCGGCATGGCACGCTGAGCCTTTGGTTAATTCCTCTTCCTGGTGGGAAATGGGAGTTAAATTTGCCCATCCAGACACCTCCAGCTAGTCTCTCATTGGTTCTCCCTATTCCTGTTCATTTTCCGCAGAAATTGCAAACTGGGCCAAACAGGAGGTTAAAGGCACTGACTCTCCAAGTGGGGAGAGTGTTAGTAAAGCGTCTGGAATGTTGCACCCGAGTACCAGGGGACAAAAACTGAGACACATTTGAACACGTTTCCCGATCACACGGTGGATCATACTCTGGGTTCCACATGCATGTTTTAGCTGAAGGAAGAATCCCTTAAACCTGGAGAGTTGAGACCCATGGAATGGCTACCATGCAATATGACTTCAAAGGGTCTGCATTTGCTCATCAAACCTCACCAATCCTATCACTGCTGCGTTTATGCCGCTGTACACATGCTTGATTCTCTTTTGGAGACATATAAATCCATAGGTTTTAAGATTATTACTAGTCAGGTATATTCTTAGGCGATTAATATGGGGTGTAGAGTCCACTTCGTTGAGCAAGGAGTAGCTCTTGTCTATTACATATTTGGCTTATGGAATGGTATCTGTGCTAATTTCAATCGCTGGTTTTATGCAGCACCCCAACTCACCTTTCCCCTTAAGCAAGCATAAGTTGGTTTTCTACATTTGAGACCTTGTTCTGTTTTGTAATTCAGTTTCTGTGTAGCCAAGTTTACATTCCGTGTAGTAGTGATATCTTATGATGTTTCTTTTTCTGTGTGACTTATCTTACTTAGAATCATCGTACCTGAATCCACTCATTATGCTGCTACGGGCCTGATGATATAGATTTCATTGCTGAGTGATATTGCATTGTACGTAAGTACCACAAATTCTTTATCCATTTTTCACCTTCTGTGATATTGAATTTGTACTGTAAATGAGGTTCTTGTAAACAGAGCCGTCCGAAACTTTGGGGTGGCTGTGTCTTTTTGATTTTAATTTCCCTAAGCTATAGGACCATAAGTGGAAGTGCCCTAGGCTCTGTTGCTTTGTTTTTTAGATGTTTCAGGAAACACCATACACTTCTCCAGAGTGGCTGTTGGCAATTTACATCCCGCCCATCAGCATAACAAGGCTCCCAGTCCTCCATGGCCTGTCCTGCCTTTCTGGATTTTACACTTTTTTCAGATGGCCCTTTTGACCGGGGGGCAGTGAGACTTCATTGTACTGCAGATTTCCTTTGCAAGCTTGCTTGGTTGGCCAAAAAGGGCGTATGCGTTTTTTCCTGAATATATTCAGGAAAAAACGCATACGCCCTTTTTGGCCAAGTGCATCATTGTGGACGTTCTGCCTCTTTTCCTATGCTTTACATGCAATTCCAGTCTACCTCCTGAAATCGGTTTCCTGCAATCCTGCCCCGCTTTCAAGTCCTCTTGGCAGCCTTACTTCAATATATTTTTGGACGATAGCTGTCATTTTTAACTCTGCATGTTTGTGAATTACAGTGCCCCTGAGCTCCTTTCTTCAACTCACTTTCTTGTGAGCTGGCCGCAACACTGCAGGATTGCTTCAGGCCCTAGTGTGGTTCCGGCATGGCACGCTGAGCCTTTGGTTAATTCCACTTCCTGGTGGGAAATGAGAGTTAAATTTGCCCATCCAGACACCTCCAGCTAGTCTCTCATTGGTTCTCCCTATTCCTGTTCATTTTCCACAGAAATTGCAAACTGGGCCAAACAGGAGTTTAAAGGCACTGACTCTCCAAGTGGGGAGAGTGTTAGTAAAGCGTCTGGAATGTTGCACCCGAGTACCAGGGGACAAAAACTGAGACACATTTGAACACGTTTCCCGATCACACGGTGGATCATACTCTGGGTTCCACATGCATGTTTTAGCTGAAGGAAGAATCCCTTAAACCTGGAGAGTTGAGACCCATGGAATGGCTACCATGCAATATGACTTCAAAGGTTCTGCATTTGCTCATCAAACCTCACCAATCCTATCACTGCTGCGTTTATGCCGCTGTACACATGCTTGATTCTCTTTTGGAGACATATAAATCCATAGGTTTCAAGATTCTTACTAGTCAGGTATATTCTTAGACGTTTAATATGGGGTGTTGAGTCCACTTCGTTGAGCAAGGAGTAGCTCTTGTCTATTACATATTTGGCTTATGGAACGGTATCTGTGCTAATTTCAATCTCTGGTTTTATGCAGCACCCCAACTCACCTTTCCCCTTAAGCAAGCATAAGTTGGTTTTCTACATTTGAGATCCTGTTCTGTTTTGTAATTCAGTTCCTGTGTAGCCAAGTTTACATTCCATGTATTAGTGATATCTTATGATGTTTCTTTTTCTGTGTGACTTATGTCACTTAGAATCATCGTACCTGAATCCACTCATTATGCTGCTACGGGCCTGATGACATAGATTTCATTCCTGAGTGATATTGCATTGTACGTAAGTACCACAACTTCTTTATCCATTTTTCACTTTCTGCGATATTGAACTTGTACCATAAACGAGATTCTTGTAAACAGAGCCGGCCCAAACTTTGGGGTGGCTGTGTCTTTTTGATTTTAATTTCCCTAAGCTATAGGACCATAAGTGGAAGTGCCCTAGGCTCTGTTGCTTTGTTTTTTAGATGTTTCAGGAAACACCATACACTTCTCCAGAGTGGCTGTTGGCAATTTACATCCCGCCCATCAGCATAACAAGGCTCCCAATTCTCCATGGCCTGTCCTGCCTTTCTGGATTTTACACATTTTTCAGATGGCCCTTTTGACCGGGGGGCAGTGAGACTTCATTGTACTGCAGATTTCCTTTGCAAGCTTGCTTGGTTGGCCAAAAAGGGCGTATGCATTTTTTCCTGAATATATTCAGGAAAAAACGCATACGCCCTTTTTGGCCAAGTGCATCATTGTGGACGTTCTGCCTCTTTTCCTATGCTTTACATGCAATTCCAGTCTACCTCCTGAAATCGGATTCCTGCAATTCTGCCCCGCTTTTGAGTCCTCTTGGCAGCCTTACTTCAATATATTTTTGGACGATAGCTGTCATTTATAACTCTGCAGGTTTGTGAATTACAGCGCCCCTGAGCTCCTTTCTTCAACTCGCTTTCTTGTGAGCTGGCCGCAACACCGCAGGATTGCTTCAGGCCCTAGTGTGGTTCCGGCATGGCACGCTGAGCCTTTGGTTAATTCCTCTTCCTGGTGGGAAATGAGAGTTAAATTTGCCCGTCCAGACACCTCCAGCTAGTCTCTCATTGGTTCTCCCTATTCCTGTTCATTTTCCGCAGAAATGGCAAACTGGGCCAAACAGGAGGTTAAAGGCACTGACTCTCCAAGCGGAGAGAGTTTTAGTAAAGCGTCTGGAATGTTGCACCCGAGTACCAGGGGACAAAAACTGAGACACATTTGAACACGTTTCCCGATCACACGGTGGATCATACTCTGGGTTCCACATGCATGTTTTAGCTGAAGGAAGAATCCCTTAAACCTGGAGAGTTGAGACCCATGGAATGGGTACCATGCAATATGACTTCAAAGGTTCTGCATTGGCTCACCGAACCTCACCAATCCTATCACTGCTGCGCTTATGCCGCTGTACACACGCTTGATTCTCTTTCGGAGACATATAAATCCATAGATTTTAAGATTCTTCCTAGTCAGGTATATTCTTAGACGTTTAATATGGGGTGTTGAGTCCTCTTCGTTGAGCAAGGAGTAGCTCTTGTCTATTACATATTTGGCTTATGGAACGGTATCTGTGCTAATTTCAATCTCTGGTTTTATGCAGCACCCCAACTCACCTTTCCCCTTAAGCAAGCATAAGTTGGTTTTCTACATTTGAGACCCTGTTCTGTTTTGTAATTCAGTTCCTGTGTAGCCAAGTTTACATTCCGTGTAGTAGTGATATCTTATGATGTTTCTTTTTCTGTGTGACTTATCTCACTTAGAATCATCGTACCTGAATCCACTCATTATGCTGCTACGGGCCTGATGACATAGATTTCATTGCTGAGTGATATTGCATTGTACGTAAGTACCACAACTTCTTTATCCATTTTTCGCTTTCTGTGATATTGAACTTGTACCGTAAACGAGGTTCTTGTAAACAGAGCCGTCCCAAACTTTGGGGTGGCTGTGTCTTTTTGATTTTAATTTCCCTAAGCTACAGGACCATAAGTGGCAGTGCCCTAGGCTCTGTTGCTTTGTTTTTTAGATGTTTCAGGAAACACCATACACTTCTCCAGAGTGGCTGTTGGCAATTTACATCCCGCCCATCAGCATAACAAGGCTCCCAGTTCTCCATGGCCTGTCCGGCCTTTCTGGATTTTACACTTTTTTCAGATGGCCCTTTTGACCGGGGGGCAGTGAGTCTTCATGGTAGTGCAGATTTCCTTTGCAAGCTTGCTTGGTTGGCCAAAAAGGGCGTATGCGTTTTTTTCTGAATATATTCAGGAAAAAATGCATACGCCCTTTTTGGCCAAGTGCATCATTGTGGACGTTCTGCCTCTTTTCCTATGCTTTACATGCAATTCCAGTCTACCTCCTGAAATCGGTTTCCTGCAATCCTGCCCCGCTTTCAAGTCCTCTTGGCAGCCTTACTTCAATATATTTTTGGACGATAGCTGTCATTTTTAACTCTGCAGGTTTGTGAATTACAGTGCCCCTGAGCTCCTTTCTTCAACTCGCTTTCTTGTGAGCTGGCGCAACACCGCAGGATTGCTTCAGGCCCTAGTGTGGTTCCGGCATGGCATGCTGAGCCTTTGGTTAATTCCTGTTCCTGGTGGGAAATGAGAGTTAAATTTGCCCGTCCAGACACCTCCATCTAGTCTCTCATTTGTTCTCCCTATTCCTGTTCATTTTCCGCAGAAATTGCAAACTGGGCCAAACAGGAGGTTAAAGGCACTGACTCTCCAAGTGGGGAGAGTGTTAGTAAAGCGTATGGAATGTTGCACCCGAGTACCAGGGGACAAAAACTGAGAGACATTTGAACACCTTTCCCGATCACACGGTGGATCATACTCTGGGTTCCACATGCATGTTTTAGCTGAAGGAAGAATCCCTTAAACCTGGAGAGTTGAGACCCATGGAATGGCTACCATGCAATATGACTTCAAAGGGTCTGCATTTGCTCATCAAACCTCACCAATCCTATCACTGCTGCGTTTATGCCGCTGTACACATGCTTGATTCTCTTTTGGAGACATATAAATCCATAGGTTTTAAGATTATTACTAGTCAGGTATATTCTTAGGCGATTAATATGGGGTGTAGAGTCCACTTCATTGAGCAAGGAGTAGCTCTTGTCTATTACATATTTGGCTTATGGAATGGTATCTGTGCTAATTTCAATCTCTGGTTTTATGCAGAACCCCAACTCACCTTTCCCCTTAAGCAAGCATAAGTTGGTTTTCTACATTTGAGACCGTGTTCTGTTTTGTAATTCAGTTTCTGTGTAGCCAAGTTTACATTCCGTGTAGTAGTGATATCTTATGATGTTTCTTTTTCTGTGTGACTTATCTCACTTAGAATCATCGTACCTGAATCCACTCATTATGCTGCTACGGGCCTGATGATATAGATTTCATTGCTGAGTGATATTGCATTGTACGTAAGTACCACAAATTCTTTATCCATTTTTCACCTTCTGTGATATTGAATTTGTACTGTAAATGAGGTTCTTGTAAACAGAGCCGTCCCAAACTTTGGGGTGGCTGTGTCTTTTTGATTTTAATTTCCCTAAGCTATAGGACCATAAGTGGAAGTGCCCTAGGCTCTGTTGCTTTGTTTTTTAGATGTTTCAGGAAACACCATACACTTCTCCAGAGTGGCTGTTGGCAATTTACATCCCGCCCATCAGCATAACAAGGCTCCCAGTTCTCCATGGCCTGTCCTGCCTTTCTGGATTTTACACTTTTTTCAGATGGCCCTTTTGACCGGGGGGCAGTGAGACTTCATTGTAGTGCAGATTTCCTTTGCAAGCTTGCTTGGTTGGCCAAAAAGGGCGTATGCATTTTTTCCTGAATATATTCAGGAAAAAACGCATACGCCCTTTTTGGCCAAGTGCATCATTATGGACGTTCTGCCTCTTTTCCTATGCTGTACATGCAATTCCAGTCTACCTCCTGAAATCGGATTCCTGCAATTCTGCCCCGCTTTCGAGTCCTCTTGGCAGCCTTACTTCAATATATTTTTGGACGATAGCTGTCATTTTTAACTCTGCAGGTTTGTGAATTACAGTGCCCCTGAGCTCCTTTCTTCAACTCGCTTTCTTGTGAGCTGGCCGCAACACCGCAGGATTGCTTCAGGCCCTAGTGTGGTTCCGGCATGGCACGCTGAGCCTTTGGTTAATTCCTCTTCCTGGTGGGAAATGAGAGTTAAATTTGCCCGTCCAGACACCTCCAGCTAGTCTCTCATTGGTTCTCCCTATTCCTGTTCATTTTCCGCAGAAATGGCAAACTGGGCCAAACAGGAGTTTAAAGGCACTGACTCTCCAAGTGGAGAGAGTTTTAGTAAAGCGTCTGGAATGTTGCACCCGAGTACCAGGGGACAAAAACTGAGACACATTTGAACACGTTTCCCGATCACACGGTGGATCATACTCTGGGTTCCACATGCATGTTTTAGCTGAAGGAAGAATCCCTTAAACCTGGAGAGTTGAGACCCATGGAATGGGTACCATGCAATATGACTTCAAAGGTTCTGCATTGGCTCACCGAACCTCACCAATCCTATCACTGCTGCGCTTATGCCGCTGTACACACGCTTGATTCTCTTTCGGAGACATATAAATCCATAGATTTTAAGATTCTTCCTAGTCAGGTATATTCTTAGACGTTTAATATGGGGTGTTGAGTCCTCTTCGTTGAGCAAGGAGTAGCTCTTGTCTATTACATATTTGGCTTATGGAACGGTATCTGTGCTAATTTCAATCTCTGGTTTTATGCAGCACCCCAACTCACCTTTCCCCTTAAGCAAGCATAAGTTGGTTTTCTACATTTGAGACCCTGTTCTGTTTTGTAATTCAGTTCCTGTGTAGCCAAGTTTACATTCCGTGTAGTAGTGATATCTTATGATGTTTCTTTTTCTGTGTGACTTATCTCACTTAGAATCATCGTACCTGAATCCACTCATTATGCTGCTACGGGCCTGATGACATAGATTTCATTGCTGAGTGATATTGCATTGTACGTAAGTACCACAACTTCTTTATCCATTTTTCGCTTTCTGTGATATTGAACTTGTACCGTAAACGAGGTTCTTGTAAACAGAGCCGTCCCAAACTTTGGGGTGGCTGTGTCTTTTTGATTTTAATTTCCCTAAGCTACAGGACCATAAGTGGCAGTGCCCTAGGCTCTGTTGCTTTGTTTTTTAGATGTTTCAGGAAACACCATACACTTCTCCAGAGTGGCTGTTGGCAATTTACATCCCGCCCATCAGCATAACAAGGCTCCCAGTTCTCCATGGCCTGTCCGGCCTTTCTGGATTTTACACTTTTTTCAGATGGCCCTTTTGACCGGGAGGCAGTGAGACTTCATGGTAGTGCAGATTTCCTTTGCAAGCTTGCTTGGTTGGCCAAAAAGGGCGTATGCGTTTTTTTCTGAATATATTCAGGAAAAAATGCATACGCCCTTTTTGGCCAAGTGCATCATTGTGGACGTTCTGCCTCTTTTCCTATGCTTTACATGCAATTCCAGTCTACCTCCTGAAATCGGTTTCCTGCAATTCTGCCCCGCTTTCAAGTCCTCTTGGCAGCCTTACTTCAATATATTTTTGGACGATAGCTGTCATTTTTAACTCTGCAGGTTTGTGAATTACAGTGCCCCTGAGCTCCTTTCTTCAACTCGCTTTCTTGTGAGCTGGGCGCAACACCGCAGTATTGCTTCAGGCCCTAGTGTGGTTCCGGCATGGCATGCTGAGCCTTTGGTTAATTCCTCTTCCTGGTGGGAAATGAGAGTTAAATTTGCCCGTCCAGACACCTCCATCTAGTCTCTCATTTGTTCTCCCTATTCCTGTTCATTTTCCGCAGAAATTGCAAACTGGGCCAAACAGGAGGTTAAAGGCACTGACTCTCCAAGTGGGGAGAGTGTTAGTAAAGCGTATGGAATGTTGCACCCGAGTACCAGGGGACAAAAACTGAGAGACATTTGAACACCTTTCCCGATCACACGGTGGATCATACTCTGGGTTCCACATGCATGTTTTAGCTGAAGGAAGAATCCCTTAAACCTGGAGAGTTGAGACCCATGGAATGGCTACCATGCAATATGACTTCAAAGGGTCTGCATTTGCTCATCAAACCTCACCAATCCTATCACTGCTGCGTTTATGCCGCTGTACACATGCTTGATTCTCTTTTGGAGACATATAAATCCATAGGTTTTAAGATTATTACTAGTCAGGTATATTCTTAGGCGATTAATATGGGGTGTAGAGTCCAGTTCATTGAGCAAGGAGTAGCTCTTGTCTATTACATATTTGGCTTATGGAATGGTATCTGTGCTAATTTCAATCTCTGGTTTTATGCAGAACCCCAACTCACCTTTCCCCTTAAGCAAGCATAAGTTGGTTTTCTACATTTGAGACCGTGTTCTGTTTTGTAATTCAGTTTCTGTGTAGCCAAGTTTACATTCCGTGTATTAGTGATATTTTATGATGTTTCTTTTTCTGTGTGACTTATTTCACTTAGAATCATCGTACCTGAATCCACTCATTATGCTGCTATGGGTTTGATGACATAGATTTCATTCCTGAGTGATATTGCATTGTACGTAAGTACCACAACTTCTTTATCCATTTTTCACTTTCTGCGATATTGAACTTGTACCATAAACGAGATTCTTGTAAACAGAGCCGGCCCAAACTTTGGGGTGGCTGTGTCTTTTTGATTTTAATTTCCCTAAGCTATAGGACCATAAGTGGAAGTGCCCTAGGCTCTGTTGCTTTGTTTTTCAGATGTTTCAGGAAACACCATACACTTCTCCAGAGTGGCTGTTGGCAATTTACATCCCGCCCACCAGCATAACAAGGCTCTCAGTTCTCCATGGCCTGTCCTGCCTTTCTGGATTTTACACTTTTTTCAGATGGCCCTTTTGACCGGGAAGCAGTGAGACTTCATTGTAGTGCAGATTTCCTTTGCAAGCTTGCTTGGTTGGCCAAAAAGGGCGTATGCGTTTTTTCCTGAATATATTCAGGAAAAAACGCAAACGCCCTTTTTGGCCAAGTGCATCATTGTGGACGTTCTGCCTCTTTTCCTATGCTTTACATGCAATTCCAGTCTACCTCCTGAAATCGGTTTCCTGCAATTCTGCCCCGCTTTCAAGTCCTCTTGGCAGCCTTACTTCAATATATTTTTGGACGATAGCTGTCATTTTTAACTCTGCAGGTTTGTGAATTACAGTGCCCCTGAGCTCCTTTCTTCAACTCGCTTTTTTCTGAGATGGCCGCAACACCGCAGGATTGCTTCAGGCCCTAGTGTGGTTCCGGCATGGCACGCTGAGCCTTTGGTTAATTCCTCTTCCTGGTGGGAAATGAGAGTTAAATTTGCCCGTCCAGACACCTCCAGCTAGTCTCTCATTGGTTCTCCCTATTCCTGTTCATTTTCCGCAGAAATTGCAAACTGGGCCAAACAGGAGGTTAAAGGCACTGACTCTCCAAGTGGGGAGAGTGTTAGTAAAGCGTCTGGAATGTTGCACCCGAGTACCAGGGGACGAAAAGTGAGACATTTGAACACGTTTCCCGATCACACGGTGGATCATACTCTGGGTTCCACATGCATGTTTTAGGTGAAGGAAGAATCCCTTAAACCTGGAGAGTTGAGACCCATGGAATGGGTACCATGCAATATGACTTCAAAGGGTCTGCATTTGCTCACCGAACCTCACCAATCCTATCACTGCTGCATTTATGCCGCTGTACACACGCTTGATTCTCTTTCGGAGACATATAAATCCATAGGTTTTAAGATTCTTACCAGTCAGGTATATTCTTAGGCATTTAATATGGGGTGTTGAGTCCACTTCGTTGAGCAAGGAGTAGCTTTTGTCTATTACCTATTTGGCTTATGGAATGGTATCTGTGCTAATTTCAATCTCTGGTTTTATGCAGCACCCCAACTCACCTTTCCCCTTAAGCAAGCATAAGTTGGTTTTCTACATTTGAGATCCTGTTCTGTTTTGTAATTCAGTTCCTGTGTAGCCAAGTTTACATTCCGTGTATTAGTGATATCTTATGATGTTTCTTTTTCTGTGTGACTTATCTCACTTAGAATCATCGTACCTGAATCCACTCATTATGCTGCTATGGGCCTGATGACATAGATTTCATTGCTGAGTGATATTGCATTGTACGTAAGTACCACAACTTCTTTATCCATTTTTCGCTTTCTGTGATATTGAACTTGTACCGTAAACGAGGGTCTTGTAAACAGAGCCGTCCCAAACTTTGGGGTGGCTGTGTCTTTTTGATTTTAATTTCCCTAAGCTATAGGACCATAAGTGGAAGTGCCGTAGGCTCTGTTGCTTTGTTTTTTAGATGTTTCAGGAAACACCATACACTTCTCCAGAGTGGCTGTTGGCAATTTACATCCCGCCCATCAGCATAACAAGGCTCCCAGTTCTCCATAGCCTGTCCGGCCTTTCTGGATTTTACACTTTTTTCAGATGGCCCTTTTGACTGGGGGGCAGTGAGACTTCATTGTAGTGCAGATTTCCTTTGCAAGCTTGCTTGGTTGGCCAAAAAGGGCGTATGCGTTTTTTCCTGAATATATTCAGGAAAAAACGCATACGCCCTTTTTGGCCAAGTACATCATTGTGGACATTCTGTCTCTTTTCCTATGCTTTACATGCCATTCCAGTCTACCTCCTGAAATCGGATTCCTTCAATTCTGCCCCGCTTTCGAGTCCTCTTCGCAGCCTTACTTCAATATATTTTTGGACGATAGCTGTCATTTATAACTCTGCAGGTTTGTGAATTACAGTGCCCCTGAGCTCCTTTCTTCAACTCGCTTTCTTGTGAGCTGGCCGCAACACCGCAGGATTGCTTCAGGCCCTAGTGTGGTTCCGGCATGGCACGCTGAGCCTTTGGTTAATTCCTCTTCCTGGTGGGAAATGAGAGTTAAATTTGCCCATCCAGACACCTCCAGCTAGTCTCTCATTGGTTCTCCCTATTCCTGTTCATTTTCCGCAGAAATTGTAAACTGGGCCAAACAGGAGGTTAAAGGCACTGACTCTCCAAGTGGGGAGAGTGTTAGTAAAGCGTCTGGAATGTTGCACCCGAGTATCAGGGGACAAAAACTGAGACACATTTGAACACGTTTCCCGATCACACGGTGGATCATACTCTGGGTTCCACATGCATGTTTTAGCTGAAGGAAGAATCCCTTAAACCTGGAGAGTTGAGACCCATGGAATGGCTACCATGCAATATGACTTCAAAGGGTCTGCATTTGCTCATCAAACCTCACCAATCCTATCACTGCTGCGTTTATGCCGCTGTACACATGCTTGATTCTCTTTTGGAGACATATAAATCCATAGGTTTTAAGATTATTACTAGTCAGGTATATTCTTAGGCGATTAATATGGGGTGTAGAGTCCACTTCGTTGAGCAAGGAGTAGCTCTTGTCTATTACATATTTGGCTTATGGAATGGTATCTGTGCTAATTTCAATCTCTGGTTTTATGCAGAACCCCAACTCACCTTTCCCCTTAAGCAAGCATAAGTTGGTTTTCTACATTTGAGACCGTGTTCTGTTTTGTAATTCAGTTTCTGTGTAGCCAAGTTTACATTCCGTGTAGTAGTGATATCTTATGA
Organism: Pseudorca crassidens; assembly: GCF_039906515.1. Classification (NCBI taxonomy): domain Eukaryota; kingdom Metazoa; phylum Chordata; class Mammalia; order Artiodactyla; family Delphinidae; genus Pseudorca; species Pseudorca crassidens. The sequence continues at coordinate 164,782,837 of NC_090296.1, forward strand.
TGTTTCTTTTTCTGTGTGACTTATCTCACTTAGAATCATCGTACCTGAATCCACTCATTATGCTGCTACGGGCCTGATGATATAGATTTCATTGCTGAGTGATATTGCATTGTACGTAAGTACCACAACTTCTTTATCCATTTTTCACCTTCTGTGATATTGAATTTGTACTGTAAATGAGGTTCTTGTAAACAGAGCTGTCCCAAACTTTGGGGTGGCTGTGTCTTTTTGATTTTAATTTCCCTAAGCTATAGGACCATAAGTGGAAGTGCCCTAGGCTCTGTTGCTTTGTTTTTTAGATGTTTCAGGAAACACCATACACTTCTCCAGAGTGGCTGATGGCAATTTACATCCCGCCCATCAGCATAACAAGGCTCCCAGTTCTCCATGGCCTGTCCTGCCTTTCTGGATTTTACACTTTTTTCAGATGGCCCTTTTGACCGGGGGGCAGTGAGACTTCATTGTAGTGCAGATTTCCTTTGCAAGCTTGCTTGGTTGGCCAAAAAGGGCGTATGCGTTTTTTCCTGAATATATTCAGGAAAAAATGCATACGCCCTTTTTGGCCAAGTGCATCATTGTGGACGTTCTGCCTCTTTTCCTATGCTTTACATGCAATTCCAGTCTACCTCCTGAAATCGGTTTCCTGCAATTCTGCCCCGCTTTCAAGTCCTCTTGGCAGCCTTACTTCAATATATTTTTGGACGATAGCTGTCATTTATAACTCTGCAGGTTTGTGAATTACAGTGCCCCTGAGCTCCTTTCTTCAACTCGCTTTCTTGTGAGCTGGCCGCAACACCGCAGGATTGCTTCAGGCCCTAGTGTCGTTCCGGCATGGCACGCTGAGCCTTTGGTTAATTCCTCTTCCTGGTGGGAAATGAGAGTTAAATTTGCCCGTCCAGACACCTCCAGCTAGTCTCTCACTGGTTCTCCCTATTCCTGTTCATCTTCCGCAAAAATTGCAAACTGGGCCAAACAGGAGGTTAAAGGCACTGACTCTCCAAGTGGGGAGAGTGTTAGTAAAGCGACTGGAATGTTGCACCCGAGTACCAGGGGACGAAAACTGAGACACATTTGAACACGTTTCCCGATCACACGGTGGATCATACTCTGGGTTCCACATGCATGTTTTAGCTGAAGGAAGAATCCCTTAAACCTGGAGAGTTGAGACCCATGGAATGGGTACCATGCAATATGACTTCAAAGGGTCTGCATTTGCTCACCGAACCTCACCAATCCTATTACTGCTGCATTTATGCCTCTGTAGACACGCTTGATTCTCTTTCGGAGACATATAAATCCATAGGTTTTAAGATTCTTACTAGTCAGGTATATTCTTAGGCATTTAATATGGGGTGTTGAGTCCACTTTCTTGAGCAAGGAGTAGCTCTTGTCTATTACCTATTTGGCTTATGGAATGGTATCTGTGCTAATTTCAATCTCTGGTTTTATGCAGCACCCCAACTCACCTTTCCCCTTAAGCAAGCATAAGTTGGTTTTCTACATTTGAGATCCTGTTCTGTTTTGTAATTCAGTTTCTGTGTAGCCAAGTTTACATTCCGTGTAGTAGTGATATCTTATGATGTTTCTTTTTCTGTGTGATTTATCTCACTTAGAATCATCGTACCTGAATCCACTCATTATGCTGCTACGGGCCTGATGATATAGATTTCATTGCTGAGTGATATTGCATTGTACGTAAGTACCACAACTTCTTTATCCATTTTTCACCTTCTGTGATATTGAATTTGTACTGTAAATGAGGTTCTTGTAAACAGAGCTGTCCCAAACTTTGGGGTGGCTGTGTCTTTTTGATTTTAATTTCCCTAAGCTATAGGACCATAAGTGGAAGTGCCCTAGGCTCTGTTGCTTTGTTTTTTAGATGTTTCAGGAAACACCATACACTTCTCCAGAGTGGCTGTTGGCAATTTACATCCCGCCCATCAGCATAACAAGGCTCCCAGTTCTCCATGGCCTGTCCTGCCTTTCTGGATTTTACACTTTTTTCAGATGGCCCTTTTGACCGGGGGGCAGTGAGACTTCATTGTAGTGCAGATTTCCTTTGCAAGCTTGCTTGGTTGGCCAAAAAGGGCGTATGCGTTTTTTCCTGAATATATTCAGGAAAAAACGCATACGCCCTTTTTGGCCAAGTGCATCATTGTGGACATTCTGTCTCTTTTCGTATGCTTTACATGCAATTCCAGTCTACCTCCTGAAATCGGTTTCCTGCAATTCTGCCCCGCTTTCAAGTCCTCTTGGCAGCCTTACTTCAATATATTTTTGGACGATAGCTGTCATTTATAACTCTGCAGGTTTGTGAATTACAGTGCCCCTGAGCTCCTTTCTTCAACTCGCTTTCTTGTGAGCTGGCCGCAACACCGCAGCATTGCTTCAGGCCCTAGTGTGGTTCCGGCATGGCACGCTGAGCCTTTGGTTAATTCCTCTTCCTGGTGGGAAATGAGAGTTAAATTTGCCCGTCCAGACACCTCCAGCTAGTCTCTCACTGGTTCTCCCTATTCCTGTTCATCTTCCGCAAAAATTGCAAACTGGGCCAAACAGGAGGTTAAAGGCACTGACTCTCCAAGTGGGGAGAGTGTTAGTAAAGCGTCTGGAATGTTGCACCCGAGTACCAGGGGACGAAACCTGAGACACATTTGAACACGTTTCCCGATCACACGGTGGATCATACTCTGGGTTCCACATGCATGTTTTAGCTGAAGGAAGAATCCCTTAAACCTGGAGAGTTGAGACCCATGGAATGGCTACCATGCAATATGACCTCAAAGGGTCTGCATTGGCTCACCAAACCTCACCAATCCTATCACTGCTGCGCTTATGCCACTGTACACACGCTTGATTCTCTTTCGGAGACATATAAAACCATAGGTTTTAAGATTCTTACTAGTCAGCTATATTCTTAGACGTTTAATATGGGGTGTTGAGTCCTCTTCGTTGAGCAAGGAGTAGCTCTTGTCTATTACATATTTGGCTTATGGAACGGTATCTGTGCTAATTTCAATCTCTGGTTTTATGCAGCACCCCAACTAACCTTTCCCCTTAAGCAAGCATAAGTTGGTTTTCTACATTTGAGACCTTGTTCTCTTTTGTAATTCAGTTCCTGTGTAGCCAAGTTTACATTCCGTGTATTAGTGATATCTTATGATGTTTCTTTTTCTGTGTGACTTATGTCACTTAGAATCATCGTACCTGAATCCACTCATTATGCTGCTATGGGCCTGATGACATAGATTTCATTGCTGAGTGATATTGCATTGTACGTAAGTACCAAAACTTCTTTATCCATTTTTCGCTTTCTGTGATATTGAACTTGTACCGTAAATGAGGATCTTGTAAACAGAGCCGTCCCAAACTTTGGGGTGGCTGTGTCTTTTTGATTTTAATTTCCCTAAGCTATAGGACCATAAGTGGAAGTGCCCTAGGCTCTGTTGCTTTGTTTTTTAGATGTTTCAGGAAACACCATACACTTCTCCAGAGTGGCTGTTGGCAATTTACATCCCGCCCATCAGCATAACAAGGCTCCCAGTTCTCCATGGCCTGTCCGGCCTTTCTGGATTTTACACTTTTTTCAGATGGCCCTTTTGACTGGGGGGCAGTGAGACTTCATTGTAGTGCAGATTTCCTTTGCAAGCTTGCTTGGTTGGCCAAAAAGGGCGTATGCGTTTTTTCCTGAATATATTCAGGAAAAAACGCATACGCCCTTTTTGGCCAAGTGCATCATTGTGGATACTCTGTCGCTTTTCCTATGCTTTACATGCAATTCCAGTCTACCTCCTGAAATCGGATTCCTTCAATTCTGCCCCGCTTTCGAGTCCTCTTGGCAGCCTTACTTCAATATATTTTTGGACGATAGCTGTCATTTATAACTCTGCAGGTTTGTGAATTACAGTGCCCCTGAGCTCCTTTCTTCAACTCGCTTTCTTGTGAGCTGTCCGCAACACCGCAGGATTGCTTCAGGCCCTAGTGTGGTTCCGGCATGGCACGCTGAGCCTTTGGTTAATTCCTCTTCCTGGTGGGAAATGAGAGTTAAATTTGCCCATCCAGACACCTCCAGCTAGTCTCTCATTGGTTCTCCCTATTCCTGTTCATTTTCCGCAGAAATTGTAAACTGGGCCAAACAGGAGGTTAAAGGCACTGACTCTCCAAGTGGGGAGAGTGTTAGTAAAGCCTATGGAATGTTGCACCCGAGTACCAGGGGACAAAAACTGAGACACATTTGAACACGTTTCCCGATCACACGGTGGATCATACTCTGGGTTCCACATGCATGTTTTAGGTGAAGGAAGAATCCCTTAAACCTGGAGAGTTGAGACCCATGGAATGGCTACCATGCAATATGACTTCAAAGGGTCTGCATTTGCTCATCAAACCTCACCAATCCTATCACTGCTGCGTTTATGCCGCTGTACACATGCTTGATTCTCTTTTGGAGACATATAAATCCATAGGTTTTAAGATTATTACTAGTCAGGTATATTCTTAGGCGATTAATATGGGGTGTAGAGTCCACTTCGTTGAGCAAGGAGTAGCTCTTGTCTATTACATATTTGGCTTATGGAATGGTATCTGTGCTAATTTCAATCTCTGGTTTTATGCAGAACCCCAACTCACCTTTCCCCTTAAGCAAGCATAAGTTGGTTTTCTACATTTGAGACCCTGTTCTGTTTTGTAATTCAGTTCCTGTGTAGCCAAGTTTACATTCCGTGTAGTAGTGATATCTTATGATGTTTCTTTTTCTGTGTGACTTATTTCACTTAGAATCATCGTACCTGAATCCACTCATTATGCTGCTACGGGCCTGATGACATAGATTTCATTCCTGAGTGATATTGCATTGTACGTAAGTACCACAACTTCTTTATCCATTTTTCACTTTCTGCGATATTGAACTTGTACCATAAACGAGATTCTTGTAAACAGAGCCGGCCCAAACTTTGGGGTGGCTGTGTCTTTTTGATTTTAATTTCCCTAAGCTATAGGACCATAAGTGGAAATACCCTAGGCTCTGTTGCTTTGGTTTTTAGATGTTTCAGGAAACACCATACACTTCTCGAGAGTGGCTGTTGGCAATTTACATCCCGCCCATCAGCATAACAAGGCTCCCAGTTCTCCATGGCCTGTCCTGCCTTTCTGGATTTTATACTTTTTTCAGATGGCCCTTTTGACCGGGGGGCAGTGAGACTTCATTGTACTGCAGATTTCCTTTGCAAGCTTGCTTGGTTGGCCAAAAAGGGCGTATGCGTTTTTTCCTGAATATATTCAGGAAAAAACGCATACGCCCTTTTTGGCCAAGTGCATCATTGTGGACGTTCTGCCTCTTTTCCTATGCTTTACATGCAATTCCAGTCTACCTCCTGAAATCGGATTCCTGCAATTCTGCCCCGCTTTCAAGTCCTCTTGGCAGCCTTACTTCAATATATTTTTGGACGATAGCTGTCATTTTTAACTCTGCAGGTTTGTGAATTACAGTGCCCCTGAGCTCCTTTCTTCAACTCGCTTTCTTGTGAGCTGGCCGCAACACCGCAGGATTGCTTCAGGCCCTAGTGTGGTTCCGGCATGGCACGCTGAGCCTTTGGTTAATTCCTCTTCCTGGTGGGAAATGAGAGTTAAATTTGCCCGTCCAGACACCTCCAGCTAGTCTCTCATTGGTTCTCCCTATTCCTGTTCATTTTCCACAGAAATTGCAAACTGGGCCAAACAGGAGGTTAAAGGCAGTGACTCTCCAAGTGGGGAGAGTTTTAGTAAAGCGTCTGGAATGTTGCACCCGAGTACCAGGGGACAAAAACTGAGACACATTTGAACACGTTTCCCGATCACACGGTGGATCATACTCTGGGTTCCACATGCATGTTTTAGCTGAAGGAAGAATCCCTTAAACCTGGAGAGTTGAGACCCATGGAATGGGTACCATTCAATATGACTTCAAAGGTTCTGCATTGGCTCACCGAACCTCACCAATCCTATCACTGCTGCGCTTATGCCACTGTACACACGCTTGATTCTCTTTCGGAGACATATAAATCCATAGATTTTAAGATTCTTACTAGTCAGGTATATTCTTAGACGTTTAATATGGGGTGTTGAGTCCTCTTCGTTGAGCAAGGAGTAGCTCTTGTCTATTACATATTTGGCTTATGGAATGGTATCTGTGCTAATTTCAATCTCTGGTTTTATGCAGCACCCCAACTCACCTTTCCCCTTAAGCAAGCATAAGTTGGTTTTCTACATTTGAGGCCTTGTTCTGTTTTGTAATTCAGTTCCTGTGTAGCCAAGTTTACATTCCGTGTATTAGTGATATCTTATGATGTTTCTTTTTCTGTGTGACTTATCTCACTTAGAATCATCGTACCTGAATCCACTCATTATGCTGCTATGGGCCTGATGACATAGATTTCATTGCTGAGTGATATTGCATTGTACGTAAGTACCACAACTTCTTTATCCATTTTTCGCTTTCTGTGATATTGAACTTGTACCGTAAACGAGGTTCTTGTAAACAGAGCTGTCCCAAACTTTGGGGCGGCAGAGTCTTTTTGATTTAAATTGCCCTAAGCTGTAGGACCATAAGTGGAAGTGCCCTAGGCTCTGTTGCTTTGTTTTTTAGATGTTTCAGGAAACACCATACACTTCTCCAGAGTGGCTGTTGGGAATTTACATCCCGCCCTTCAGAATAACAAGGCTCCCACGTCTCCATGGCCTGTCCTGCCTTTCTGGATTTTACACTTTTTTCAGATGGCCCTTTTGACCGGGGGGCAGTGAGACTTCATTGTAGTGCATATTTCCTTTGCAAGCTTGCTTGGTTGGCCAAAAAGGGCGTATGCGTTTTTTCCTGAATATATTCAGGAAAAAACGCATACGCCCTTTTTGGCCAAGTGCATCATTGTGGACGTTCTGCCTCTTTTCCTATGCTTTACATGCAATTCCAGTCTACCTCCTGAAATCGGTTTCCTGCAATTCTGCCCCGCTTTCAAGTCCTCTTGGCAGCCTTACTTCAATATATTTTTGGACGATAGCTGTCATTTATAACTCTGCAGGTTTGTGAATTACAGTGCCCCTGAGCTCCTTTCTTCAACTCGCTTTCTTGTGAGCTGGCCGCAACACCGCAGGATTGCTTCAGGCCCTAGTGTGGTTCCGGCATGGCACGCTGAGCCTTTGGTTAATTCCTCTTCCTGGTGGGAAATGAGAGTTAAATTTGCCCGTCCAGACACCTCCAGCTAGTCTCTCATTGGTTCTCCCTATTCCTGTTCATTTTCCGCAGAAATTGCAAACTGGGCCAAACAGGAGGTTAAAGGCAGTGACTCTCCAAGTGGGGAGAGTTTTAGTAAAGCGTCTGGAATGTTGCACCCGAGTACCAGGGGACAAAAACTGAGACACATTTGAACACGTTTCCCGATCACACGGTGGATCATACTCTGGGTTCCACATGCATGTTTTAGCTGAAGGAAGAATCCCTTAAACCTGGAGAGTTGAGACCCATGGAATGGGTACCATTCAATATGACTTCAAAGGTTCTGCATTGGCTCACCGAACCTCACCAATCCTATCACTGCTGCGCTTATGCCACTGTACACACGCTTGATTCTCTTTCGGAGACATATAAATCCATAGATTTTAAGATTCTTACTAGTCAGGTATATTCTTAGACGTTTAATATGGGGTGTTGAGTCCTCTTCGTTGAGCAAGGAGTAGCTCTTGTCTATTACATATTTGGCTTATGGAATGGTATCTGTGCTAATTTCAATCTCTGGTTTTATGCAGCACCCCAACTCACCTTTCCCCTTAAGCAAGCATAAGTTGGTTTTCTACATTTGAGGCCTTGTTCTGTTTTGTAATTCAGTTCCTGTGTAGCCAAGTTTACATTCCGTGTATTAGTGATATCTTATGATGTTTCTTTTTCTGTGTGACTTATCTCACTTAGAATCATCGTACCTGAATCCACTCATTATGCTGCTATGGGCCTGATGACATAGATTTCATTGCTGAGTGATATTGCATTGTACGTAAGTACCACAACTTCTTTATCCATTTTTCGCTTTCTGTGATATTGAACTTGTACCGTAAACGAGGTTCTTGTAAACAGAGCTGTCCCAAACTTTGGGGCGGCAGAGTCTTTTTGATTTAAATTGCCCTAAGCTGTAGGACCATAAGTGGAAGTGCCCTAGGCTCTGTTGCTTTGTTTTTTAGATGTTTCAGGAAACACCATACACTTCTCCAGAGTGGCTGTTGGGAATTTACATCCCGCCCTTCAGAATAACAAGGCTCCCACGTCTCCATGGCCTGTCCTGCCTTTCTGGATTTTACACTTTTTTCAGATGGCCCTTTTGACCGGGGGGCAGTGAGACTTCATTGTAGTGCATATTTCCTTTGCAAGCTTGCTTGGTTGGCCAAAAAGGGCGTATGCGTTTTTTCCTGAATATATTCAGGAAAAAACGCATACGCCCTTTTTGGCCAAGTGCATCATTGTGGACGTTCTGCCTCTTTTCCTATGCTTTACATGCAATTCCAGTCTACCTCCTGAAATCGGTTTCCTGCAATTCTGCCCCATTTCAAGTCCTCTTGGCAACCTTACTTCAATATATTTTTGGACGATAGCTGTCATTTATAACTCTGCAGGTTTGTGAATTACAGTGCCCCTGAGCTCCTTTCTTCAACTCGCTTTCTTGTGAGCTGGCCGCAACACCGCAGCATTGCTTCAGGCCCTAGTGTGGTTCCGGCATGGCACGCTGAGCCTTTGGTTAATTCCTCTTCCTGGTGGGAAATGAGAGTTAAATTTGCCCGTCCAGACACCTCCAGCTAGTCTCTCATTGGTTCTCCCTATTCCTGTTCATTTTCCGCAGAAATTGCAAACTGGGCCAAACAGGAGCTTAAAGGCACTGACTCTCCAAGTGGGGAGAGTGTTAGTAAAGCGTCTGGAATGTTGCACCCGAGTACCAGGGGACGAAAACTGAGACACATTTGAACACGTTTCCCGATCACACGGTGGATCATACTCTGGGTTCCACATGCATGTTTTAGCTGAAGGAAGAATCCCTTAAACCTGGAGAGTTGAGACCCATGGAATGGGTACCATGCAATATGACTTCAAAGGGTCTGCATTTGCTCACCGAACCTCACCAATCCTATCACTGCTGCGTTTATGCTGCTGTACACACGCTTGATTCTCTTTCGGAGACATAGAAATCTATAGGTTTTAAGATATTTACTATGCAGGTATATTCTTAGGCGTTTAATATGGGGTGTTGATTCCACTTGGTTGAGCAAGGAGTAGCTCCTGTCTATTACATATTTAGCTTATGGAACGGTATCTGTGCTAATTTCAATCTCTGGTTTTATGCAGCACCCCAACTCACCTTTCCCCTTAAGCAAGCATAAGTTGGTTTTCTACATTTGAGACCCTGTTCTGTTTTGTAATTCAGTTCCTGTGTAGCCAAGTTTACATTCCGTGTAGTAGTGATATTTTATGATGTTTCTTATTCTGTGTGACTTATTTCACTTAGAATCATCGTACCTGAATCCACTCATTATGCTGCTATGGGCCCGATGACATAGATTTCATTGCTGAGTGATATTGCATTGTACGTAAGTACCACAACTTCTTTATCCATTTTTCACTTTCTGTGATATTGAACTTGTACCGTAAACGAGGTTCTTGTAAACAGAGCCGTCCCAAACTTTCGGGTGGCTGTGTATTTTTGATTTTAATTTCCCTAAGCTATAGGACCATAAGTGGAAGTGCCCTAGGCTCTGTTGCTTTGTTTTTTAGATGTTTCAGGAAACACCATACACTTCTCCAGAGTGGCTGTTGGCAATTTACATCTCGCCCATCAGCATAACAAGGCTCCCAGTTCTCCATGGCCTGTCCTGGCTTTCTGGATTTTACACATTTTTCAGATGGCCCTTTTGACCGGGGGTGAGTGAGACTTCATTGTACTGCAGATTTCCTTTGCAAGCTTGCTTGGTTGGCCAAAAAGGGCGTATGCGTTTTTTCCTGAATATATTCAGGAAAAAGCGCATATGACCTTTTTGGCCAAGTGCATCATTGTGGACGTTCTGCCTCTTTTCCTATGCTTTACATGCAATTCCAGTCTACCTCCTGAAATCAGTTTCCTGCAATTCTGCCCCGCTTTCAAGTCCTCTTGGCAGCCTTACTTCAATATATTTTTGGACGATAGCTGTCATTTATAACTCTGCAGGTTTGTGAATTACAGTGCCCCTGAGCTCCTTTCTTCAACTCGCTTTCTTGTGAGCTGGCCGCAACACCGCAGCATTGCTTCAGGCCCTAGTGTGGTTCCGGCATGGCACAATGAGCCTTTGGTTAATTCCTCCTCCTGGTGGGAAATGAGAGTTAAATTTGCCCGTCCAGACACCTCCAGCTAGTCTCTCATTGGTTCTCCCTATTCCTGTTCATTTTCCGCAGAAATTGCAAACTGGGCCAAACAGGAGGTTAAAGGCACTGACTCTCCAATTAGGGAGAGTGTTAGTAAAGCGTCTGGAATGTTGCCCCTGAGTACCAGGGGACGAAAACTGAGACACATTTGAACACGTTTCCCGATCACACGGTGGATCATACTCTGGGTTCCACATGCATGTTTTAGCTGAAGGAAGAATCCCTTAAACCTGGAGAGTTGAGACCCATGGAATTGGTACCATGCAATATGACTTCAAAGGGTCTGCATTGGCTCACCGAACCTCACCAATCCTATCACTGCTGCGCTTATGCCGCTGTACACACTCTTGATTCTCTTTTGGAGACATATAAATCCATAGGTTTTAAGATTCTTACTAGTCAGGTATATTCTTAGACGTTTAATATCTGGTGTTGAGTCCACTTCGTTGAGCAAGGAGTAGCTCTTGTCTATTACATATTTGGCTTATGGAATTGTATCTGTGCTAAATTCAATCTCTGGTTTTATGCAGCACCCCAACTCACCTTTCCCTTAAGCAAGCATAAGTTGGTTTTCTACATTTGAGACCCTGTTCTGTTTTGTAATTCAGTTCCTGTGTAGCCAAGATTACATTCCTTGTAGTAGTGATAACTTATGATGTTTCTTTTTCTGTGTGACTTATTTCACTTAGAATCATCGTACCTGAATCCACTCATTATGATGCTACGGGCCTGATGACATAGATTTCATTGCTGAGTGATATTGCCTTGTACGTAAGTACCACAACTTCTTTATCCATTTTTCACTTTCTGCGATATTGAACTTGTACCGTGAACGAGGTTCTTGTAAACAGAGCCGTCCCAAACTTTGGGGTGGCTGTGTCTTTTTGATTTTAATTTCCCTAAGCTATAGGACCATAAGTGGAAGTGCCCTAGGCTCTGTTGCTTTGTTTTTTAGATGTTTCAGGAAACACCATACACTTCTCCAGAGTGGCTGTTGGCAATTTACATCCCGCCCATCAGCATAACAAGGCTCCCACGTCTCCATGGCCTGTCCTGCCTTTCTGGATTTTACACTTTTTTCAGATGGCCCTTTTGACCGGGGGGCAGTGAGACTTCATTGTAGTGCACATTTCCTTTGCAAGCTTGCTTGGTTGGCCAAAAAGGGCGTATGCGTTTTTTCCTGAATATATTCAGGAAAAAACGCATACACCCTTTTTGGCCAAGTGCATCATTGTGGACGTTCTGCCTCTTTTCCTATGCTTTACATGCAATTCCAGTCTACCTCCTGAAATCGGATTCCTGCAATTCTGCCCCCCTTTCGAGTCCTCTTGGCAGCCTTACTTCAATATATTTTTGGACGATAGCTGTCATTTATAACTCTGCAGGTTTGTGAATTACAGTGCCCCTGAGCTCCTTTCTTCAACTCGCTTTCTTGTGAGCTGGCCACAACACCGCAGCCTTGCTTCAGACCCTAGTGTGGTTCCGGCATGGCACGCTGAGCCTTTGGTTAATTCCTCTTCCTGGTGGGAAATGAGAGTTAAATTTGCCCGTCCAGACACCTCCAGCTAGTCTCTCATTGGTTCTCCCTATTCCTGTTCATTTTCCGCAGAAATTGCAAACTGGGCCAAACAGGAGGTTAAAGGCACTGACTCTCCAAGTGGGAAGAGTGTTAGTAAAGCGTCTGGAATGTTGCACACGAGTACCAGGGGACGAAACCTGAGACACATTTGAACACGTTTCCCGATCACACGGTGGATCATACTCTGGGTTCCACATGCATGTTTTAGCTGAAGGAAGAATCCCTTAAACCTGGAGAGTTGAGACCCATGGAATGGGTACCATGCAATATGACTTCAAAGGTTCTGCATTTGCTCACCGAACCTCACCAATCCTATCACTGCTGCGTTTATGCCGCTGTACACACGCTTGATTCTCTTTCGGAGACATAGAAATCCATAGGTTTTAAGATTTTTACTAGGCAGGTATATTCTTAGGCGTTTAATATGGGGTGTTGTGTCCTCTTCGTTGAGCAAGGAGTAGCTCTTGTCTATTACATATTTGGCTTATGGAACGGTATCTGTGCTAATTTCAATCTCTGGTTTTATGCAGCACCCGAACTCACCTTTCTCCTTAAGCAAGCATAAGTTGGTTTTCTACATTTCAGACCCTGTTCTGTTTTGTAATTCAGTTCCTGGGTAGCCAAGATTACATTCCATGTAGTAGTGATAACTTATGATGTTTCTTTTTCTGTGTGACTTATTTCACTTAGAATCATCGTACCGGAATCCACTCATTATGCTGCTACGGGCCTGATGACATAGATTTCATTGCTGAGTGATATTGCCTTGTACGTAAGTACCACAACTTCTTTATCCATTTTTCACTTTCTGTGATATTGAATTTGTACTGTAAATGACGTTCTTGGAAACAGAGCCATCCCAAACTTTGAGGTGGCTGTGTCTTTTTGATTTTAATTTCCCTACGCTATAGGACCATAAGTGGAAGTGCCCTAGGCTCTGTTGCTTTGTTTTTTAGATGTTTCAGGAAACACCATACACTTCTCCAGAGTGGCTGTTGGCAATTTACATCCCGCCCATCAGCATAACAAGGCTCCCAGTTCTCCATGGCCTGTCCTGCCTTTCTGGATTTTACACATTTTTCAGATGGCCCTTTTGACCGGGGGGCAGTGAGACTTCATTGTAGTGCAGATTTCCTTTGCAAGCATGCTTGGTTGGCCAAAAAGTGCGTATGCGTTTTTTCCTGAATATATTCAGTAAAAAATGCATACGCCCTTTTTGGCCAAGTGCATCATTGTGGACGTTCTGCCTCTTTTCCTATGCTTTACATGCAATTCCAGTCTACCTCCTGAAACCCGTTTCCTGCAATTCTGCCCCGCTTTCAAGTCCTCTTGGCAGCCTTACTTCAATATATTTTTGGACGATAGCTGTCATTTTTAACTCTGCAGGTTTGTGAATTACAGTGCCCCTGAGCTCCTTTCTTCAACTCGCTTTCTTGTGAGCTGGCCGCAACACCGCAGGATTGCTTCAGGCCCTAGTGTGGTTCCGGCATGGCACACTGAGCCTTTGGTTAATTCCTCTTCCTGGTGGGAAATGAGAGTTAAATTTGCCCCTCCAGACACCTCCAGCTAGTCTCTCATTGGTTCTCCCTATTCCTGTTCATTTTCCGCAGAAATTGCAAACTGGGCCAAACAGGAGGTTAAAGGCACTGACTCTCCAAGTGGGGAGAGTGTTAGTAAAGCGTCTGGAATGTTGCACCCGAGTACCAGGGGACGAAACCTGAGACACATTTGAACACGTTTCCCGATCACACGGTGGATCATAGTCTGGGTTCCACATGCATGTTTTAGCTGAAGGAAGAATCCCTTAAACCTGGAGAGTTGAGACCCATGGAATGGGTACCATGCAATATGACTTCAAAGGGTCTGCATTTGCTCACCGAACCACACCAATCCTATCACTGCTGCGTTTATGCTGCTGTACACACGCTTGATTCTCTTTCGGAGACATAGAAATCCATAGGTTTTAAGATTTTTACTAGGCAGGTATATTCTTAGGCGTTTAATATGGGGTGTTGATGCCACTTGGTTGAGCAAGGAGTAGCTCTTGTCTATTACATATTTGGCTTATGGAACGGTATCTGTGCTAATTTCAATCTCTGGTTTTATGCAGCACCCCAACTCACCTTTCTCCTTAAGCAAGCATAAGTTGGTTTTCTACATTTGAGAACCTGTTCTGTTTTGTAATTCAGTTCCTGGGTAGCCAAGATTACATTCCGTGTAGTAGTGATAACTTATGATGTTTCTTATTCTGTGTGACTTATTTCACTTAGAATCATCGTACCTGAATCCACTCATTATGCTGCTATGGGCCTGATGACATAGATTTCATTGCTGAGTGATATTGCATTGTACGTAAGTACCACAACTTCTTTATCCATTTTTCACTTTCTGTGATATTGAACTTGTACCGTAAACGAGGTTCTTGTAAACAGAGCCGTCCCAAACTTTCGGGTGGCTGTGTCTTTTTGATTTTAATTTCCCTAAGCTATAGGACCATAAGTGGAAGTGCCCTAGGCTCTGATGCTTTGGTTTTTAGATGTTTCAGGAAACACCATACACTTCTCCAGAGTGGCTGTTGGCAATTTACATCCCACCCATCAGCATAACAAGGCTCCCAGTTCTCCATGGGCTGTCCTGCCTTTCTGGATTTTACACTTTTTTCAGATGGCCCTTTTGACCGGGGGGGCAGTGAGACTTCATTGTAGTGCAGATTTCCTTTGCAAGCTTGCTTGGTTGGCCCAAAAGGGCGTATGCATTTTTTCCTGAGTATATTCAGGAAAAAACGCATACGCCCTTTTTGGCCAAGTGCATCATTGTGGACGTTCTGCCTCTTTTCCTATGCTTTACATGCAATTCCAGTCTACCTCCTGAAATCGGTTTCCTGCAATTCTGCCCCGCTTTCAAGTCCTCTTGGCAGCCATACTTCAATATATTTTTGGACTATAGCTGTCATTTATAACTCTGCAGGTTTGTGAATTACAGTGCCCCTGAGCTCCTTTCTTCAACTCGCTTTCTTGTGAGCTGGCCGCAACACCGCAGCCTTGCTTCAGGCCCTAGTGTGGTTCCGGCATGGCACGCTGAGCCTTTGGTTAATTCCTCTTCCTGGTGGGAAATGAGAGTTAAATTTGCCCGTCCAGACACCTCCAGCTAGTCTCTCATTGGTTCTCCCTATTCCTGTTCATTTTCCACAGAAATTGCAAACTGGGCCAAACAGGAGGTTAAAGGCACTGACTCTCCAAGTAGGAAGAGTGTTAGTAAAGCGTCTGGAATGTTGCACACGAGTACCAGGGGACGAAACCTGAGACACATTTGAACACGTTTCCCGATCACACGGTGGATCATACTCTGGGTTCCACATGCATGATTTAGCTGAAGGAAGAATCCCTTAAACCTGGAGAGTTGAGACCCATGGAATTGGTACCATGCAATATGACTTCAAAGGGTCTGCATTGGCTCACCGAACCTCACCAATCCTATCACTGCTGCGCTTATGCCGCTGTACACACGCTTGATTCTCTTTCGGAGACATATAAATCCATAGGTTTTAAGATTCTTACTAGTCAGGTATATTCTTAGGCGTTTAATATGGGGTGTTGTGTCCTCTTCATTGAGCAAGGAGTAGCTCTTGTCTATTACATATTTGTATTATGGAACGGTATCTGTGCTAATTTCAATCTCTGGTTTTATGTAGCACCCCAACTCACCTTTCCCCTTAAGCAAGCATAAGTTGGTTTTCTACATTTGAGACCCTGTTCTGTTTTGTAATTCTGTTCCTGTGTAGCCAAGTTTACATTCCGTGTATTAGTGATATCTTATGATATTTCTTTTTCTGTGTGACTTATCTCACTTAGAATCATCGTACCTGAATCCACTCATTATGCTGCTATGGGCCTGATGACATAGATTTCATTGCTGAGTGATATTGCATTGTACGTAAGTACCACAACTTCTTTATCCATTTTTCACTACTGTGATATTGAACTTGTACCGTAAACGAGGTTCTTGTAAACAGAGCCGTCCCATACTTTGGGGTGGCTGTGTCTTTTTGATTTTAATTTCCCTAATCTATAGGACCATAAGTGGAAGTGCCCTAGGCTCTGTTGCTTTGTTTTTTATATGTTTCAGGAAACACCATACACTTCTCCAGAGTGGCTGTTGGCAATTTACATCCCGCCCATCAGCATGACAAGGCTCCCAGTTCTCCATGGCCTGTCCTGCCTTTCTGGATTTTACACTTTTTTCAGATGGCCCTTTTGACCGGGGGGCAGTGAGACTTCATTGTAGTGCAGATTTCCTTTGCAAGCTTGCTTGGTTGGCCAAAAAGGGCGTATGCGTTTTTTCCTGAATATATTCAGGAAAAAACGCATACGCCCTTTTTGGCCAAGTGCATCATTGTGGACGTTCTGCCTCTTTTCCTATGCTTTACATGCAATTCCAGTCTACCTCCTGAAATCGGTTTCCTGCAATTCTGCCCCGCTTTCAAGTCCTCTTGGCAGCCTTACTTCAATATATTTTTGGACGATAGCTGTCATTTATAACTCTGCAGGTTTGTGAATTACAGTGCCCCTGAGCTCCTTTCTTCAACTCGCTTTCTTGTGAGCTGGCCGCAACACCGCAGCATTGCTTCAGGCCCTAGTGTGGTTCCGGCATGGCACGCTGAGCCTTTGGTTAATTCCCCTTCCTGGTGGGAAATGAGAGTTAAATTTGCCCCTCCAGACACCTCCAGCTAGTCTCTCATTGGTTCTCCCTATTCCTGTTCATTTTCCGCAGAAATTGCAAACTGGGCCAAACAGGAATTTAAAGGCACTGACTCTCCAAGTGGGGAGAGTGTTAGTAAAGCGTCTGGAATGTTGCACCCGAGTACCAGGGGACGAAACCTGAGACACATTTGAACACGTTTCCCGATCACACGGTGGATCATACTCTGGGTTCCACATACATGTTTTAGCTGAAGGAAGAATCCCTTAAACCTGGAGAGTTGAGACCCATGGAATGGGTACCATGCAATATGACTTCAAAGGGTCGGCATTTGCTCACCGAACCTCACCAATCCTATCACTGCTGCATTTATGCCGCTGTGCACACGCTTGATTCTCTTTCGGAGACATAGAAATCCATAGGTTTTAAGATTTTTACTAGGCAGGTATATTCTTAGGCGTTTAATATGGGGTGTTGTGTCCTCTTCGTTGAGCAAGGAGTAGCTCTTGTCTATTACATATTTGGCTTATGGAACGGTATCTGTGCTAATTTCAATCTCTGGTTTTATGCAGCACCCCAACTCACCTTTCTCCTTAAGCAAGCATAAGTTGGTTTTCTACATTTCAGACCCTGTTCTGTTTTGTAATTCAGTTCCTGGGTAGCCAAGATTACATTCCATGTAGTAGTGATAACTTATGATGTTTCTTTTTCTGTGTGACTTATTTCACTTAGAATCATCGTACCTGAATCCACTCATTATGCTGCTACGGGCCTGATGACATAGATTTCATTGCTGAGTGATATTGCCTTGTACGTAAGTACCACAACTTCTTTATCCATTTTTCACTTTCTGTGATATTGAATTTGTACTGTAAATGACGTTCTTGGAAACAGAGCCATCCCAAACTTTGAGGTGGCTGTGTCTTTTTGATTTTAATTTCCCTAAGGTATAGGACCATAAGTGGAAGTGCCCTAGGCTCTGTTGCTTTGTTTTGTAGATGTTTCAGGAAACACCATACACTTCTCCAGAGTGGCTGTTGGCAATTTACATCCCGCCCATCAGCATAACAAGGCTCCCAGTTCTCCATGGCCTGTCCTGCCTTTCTGGATTTTACACTTTTTTCAGATGGCCCTTTTGACCGGGGGGCAGTGAGACTTCATTGTAGTGCAGATTTCCTTTGCAAGCTTGCTTGGTTGGCCAAAAAGTGCGTATGCGTTTTTTCCTGAATATATTCAGTAAAAAACGCCTATGCCCTTTTTGGCCATGTGCATCATTGTGGACGTTCTGCCTCTTTTCCTATGCTTTACATGCAATTCCAGTCTACCTCCTGAAACCGGTTTCCTGCAATTCTGCCCCGCTTTCAAGTCCTCTTGGCAGCCTTACTTCAATATATTTTTGGACGATAGCTGTCATTTTTAACTCTGCAGGTTTGTGAATTACAGTGCCCCTGAGTTCCTTTCTTCAACTCGCTTTCTTGTGAGCTGGCCGCAACACCGCAGGATTGCTTCAGGCCCTAGTGTGGTTCCGGCATGGCACGCTGAGCCTTTGGTTAGTTCCTCTTCCTGGTGGGAAATGAGAGTTAAATTTGCCCCTCCAGACACCTCCAGCTAGTCTCTCATTGGTTCTCCCTATTCCTGTTCATTTTCCGCAGAAATTGCAAACTGGGCCAAACAGGAGGTTAAAGGCACTGACTCTCCAAGTGGGGAGAGTGTTAGTAAAGCGTCTGGAATGTTGCACCCGAGTACCAGGGGACAAAAAGTGAGACATTTGAACATGTTTCCCGATCACACGGTGGATCATACTCTGGGTTCCACATGCATGTTTTAGCTGAAGGAAGAATCCTTTAAACCTGGAGAGTTGAGACCCATGGAATGGGTACCATGCAATATGACTTCAAAGGGTCTGCATTGGCTCACCGAACCTCACCAATCCTATCACTGCTGCGTTTATGCCGCTGTACACACGCTTGATTTTCTTTCGGAGACATATAAATCCATAGGTTTTAAGATTCTTACTAGTCAGGTATATTCTTAGGCGTTTAATATGGGGTGTTGTGTCCTCTTCGTTGAGCAAGGAGTAGCTCTTGTCTATTACATATTTGGATTATGGAACGGTATCTGTGCTAATTTCAATCTCTGGTTTTATGCAGCACCCCAACTCACCTTTCCCGTTAAGCAAGCATAAGTTGGTTTTCTACATTTGAGACCCTGTTCTGTTTTGTAATTCTGTTCCTGTGTAGCCAAGTTTACATTCCGTGTATTAGTGATATCTTATGATGTTTCTTTTTCTGTGCGACTTATCTCACTTAGAATCATCGTACCTGAATCCACTCATTATGCTGCTATGGGCCTGATGACATAGATTTCATTGCTGAGTGATATTGCATTGTACGTAAGTACCACAACTTCTTTATCCATTTTTCACTTTCTGTGATATTGAACTTGTACCGGAAACGAGGTTCTTGTAAACAGAGCCGTCCCAAACTTTGGGGTGGCTGTGTCTTTTTGATTTTAATTTCCCTAAGCTATAGGACCATAAGTGGAAGTGCCCTAGGCTCTGTTGCTTTGGTTTTTAGATGTTTCAGGAAACACCATACACTTCTCCAGAGTGGCTGTTGGCAATTTACATCCCGCCCATCAGCATAACAAGGCTCCCAGTTCTCCATGGCCTGTCCTGCCTTTCTGGATTTTACACTTTTTTTAGATGGCCCTTTTGGCCGGGGGGCATTGAGACTTCATTGTAGTGCAGATTTCCTTTGCAAGCTTGCTTGGTTGGCCAAAAAGTGCGTATGCGTTTTTTCCTGAATACATTCAGGAAAAAACGCATACGCCCTTTTTGGCCAAGTGCATCATTGTGGACGTTCTGCCTCTTTTCCTATGCTTTACATGCAATTCCAGTCTACCTCCTGAAATCGGTTTCCTGCAATTCTGCCCCGCTTTCAAGTCCTCTTGGCAGCCTTACTTCAATATATTTTTGGACGATAGCTGTCATTTATTACTCTGCAGGTTTGTGAATTACAGTGCCCCTGAGCTCCTTTCTTCAACTCGCTTTCTTGTGAGCTGGCCGCAACACCGCAGCATTGCTTCAGGCCCTAGTGTGGTTCCGGCATGGCACGCTGAGCCTTTGGTTAATTCCTCTTCCTGGTTGGAAATGAGAGTTAAATTTGCCCGTCCAGACACCTCCAGCTAGTCTCTCATTGGTTCTCCCTATTCCTGTTCATTTTCCGCAGAAATTGCAAACTGGGCCAAACCGGAGGTTAAAAGCACTGACTCTCCAGGTGGAGAGAGTGTTAGTAAAGCGTCTGGAATGTTGCACCCGAGTACCAGGGGACGAAACCTGAGAAACATTTGAACACGTTTCCCAATCACACGGTGGATCATACTCTGGGTTCCACATGGATGTTTTAGCTGAAGGAAGAATCCCTTAAACCTGGAGAGTTGAGACCCATGGAATGGGTACCATGCAATATGACTTCAAAGGTTCTGCATTTGCTCACCGAAAATCACCAATCTTATCACTGCTGCGTTTATGCCGCTGTACACACGCTTGATTCTCTTTCAGAGACATAGAAATCCATAGGTTTTAAGATACTTAGTAGTCAGGTATATTCTTAGGCGTTTAATATGGGGTGTAGAGTCCACTTCGTTGAGCAAGGAGTAGCTCTTGTCTATTACGTATTTGGCTTATGGAATGGTATCTGTGCTAATTTCAATCTGTGGTTTTATGCAGCACCCCAACTCACCTTTCCCCTTAAGCAAGCATAAGTTGGTTTTCTACATTTGAGACCCTGTTCTGTTTTGTAATTCAGTTTCTGTGTAGCCAAGTTTACATTCCGTGTAGTAGTGATATCTTATGATGTTTCTTTTTCTGAGTGACTTATTTCACTTAGAATCATCGTACCTGAATCCACTCATTATGCTGCTACGGGCCTGATGACATAGATTTCATTGCTGAGTGATATTGCATTGTACGTAAGTACCACAATTTCTTTATCCATGTTTCACTTTCTGTGATATTGAATTTGTACTGTAAACGAGGTTCTTGTAAACAGAGCCGTCCCAAACTTTGGGGTGGCTGTGTCTTTTTGATTTTAATTTCCCTAAGCTATAGGACCATAAGTGGAAGTGCCCTAGGCTCTGTTGTTTTCTTTTTTAGATGTTTCAGGAAACACCATACACTTCTCCAGAGTGGCTGTTGGCAATTTACATCCCGCCCATCAGCATAACAAGGCTCCCACGTCTCCATGGCCTGTCCTGCCTTTCTGGATTTAACATTTTTTCACATGGCACTTTTGAACTGGGGGCAGTGAGACTTCATTGTAGTGCAGATTTCCTTTGCAAGCTTGCTTGGTTGGCCAAAAAGGGCGTATGCGTTTTTTCCTGAATATATTCAGGAAAAAACGCATACGCCCTTTTTGGCCAAGTGCATCATTGTGGACGTTCTGCCTCTTTTCCTATGCTTTACATGCAATTCCAGTCTACCTCCTGAAATCAGTTTCCTGCAATTCTGCCCCGCTTTCAAGTCCTCTTGGCAGCCTTACTTCAATATATTTTTGGACGATAGCTGTCATTTATAACTCTGCAGGTTTGTGAATTACAGTGCCCCTGAGCTCCTTCCTTCAACTCGCTTTCTTGTGAGCTGGCCGCAACACCGCAGGATTGCTTCAGGCCCTAGTGTGGTTCCGGCATGGCACGCTGAGCCTTTGGTTAATTCCTCTTCCTGGTGGGAAATGAGAGTTAAATTTGCCCGTCCAGACACCTCCAGCTAGTCTCTCATTGGTTCTCCCTATTACTGTTCATTTTCCGCAGAAATTGCAAACTGGGCCAAACAGGAGGTTAAAGGCACTGACTCTCCAAGTGGGGAGAGTGTTAGTAAAGCGTCTGGAATGTTGCACCCGAGTACCAGGGGACGAAAACTGAGACACATTTGAACACGTTTCCCGATCACACGGTGGATCATACTCTGGGTTCCACATGCATGTTTTAGCTGAAGGAAGAATCCCTTAAACCTGGAGAGTTGAGACCCATGGAATGGGTACCATGCAATATGACTTCAAAGGGTCTGCATTTGCTCACCGAACCTCACCAATCCTATCACTGCTGCATTTATGCCACTGTACACATGCTTGATTCTCTTTCGGAGACATAGAAATCCATAGGTTTTAAGATTTTTACTAGGCAGGTATATTCTTAGGCGTTTAATATGGGGTGTTGATTCCACTTGGTTGAGCAAGGAGTAGCTCTTGTCTATTACATATTTGGCTTATGGAACGGTATCTGTGCTAATTTCAATCTCTGGTTTTATGCAGCACCCCAACTCACCTTTCTCCTTAAGCAAGCATAAGTTGGTTTTCTACATTTGAGACCCTGTTCTGTTTTGTAATTCAGTTCCTGGGTAGCCAAGATTACATTCCATGTAGTAGTGATAACTTATGATGTTTCTTTTTCTGTGTGACTTATTTCACTTAGAATCATCGTACCTGAATCCACTCATTATGCTGCTACGGGCCTGATGACATAGATTTCATTGCTGAGTGATATTGCCTTGTACGTAAGTACCACAACTTCTTTATCTTTTTTTCACATTCTGTGATATTGAATTTGTACTGTAAATGAGGTTCTTGTAAACAGAGCCGTCCCAAACTTTGGGGTGGCTGTGTCTTGTTGATTTTAATTTCCCTAAGCTATAGGACCATAAGTGGAAGTGCCCTAGGCTCCGTTGCTTTGTTTTTTAGATGTTTCAGGAAACACCATACACTTCTCCAGAGTGGCTGTTGGCAATTTACATCCCGCCCATCAGCATAACAAGGCTCCCAGTTCTCCATGTCCTGTCCTGCCTTTCTGGATTTTACACTTTTTTCAGAAGGCCCTTTTGACCGGGGGGCAGTGAGACTTCATTGTAGTGCAGATTTCCTTTGCAAGCTTGCTTGGTTGGCCAAAAAGGGCGTATGCGTTTTTTCCTGAATATACTCAGGAAAAAACGCATACGCCCTTTTTGGCCAAGTGCATCATTGTGGACGTTCTGCCTCTTTTCCTATGCTTTACATGCAATTCCAGTCTACCTCCTGAAATCGGTTTCCTGCAATTCTGCCCCGCTTTCAAGTCCTCTTGGCAGCCTTACTTCAATATATTTTTGGACGATAGCTGTCATTTATAACTCTGCAGGTTTGTGAATTACAGTGCCCCTGAGCTCCTTTCTTCAACTCGCTTTCTTGTGAGCTGGCCGCAACACCGCAGCATTGCTTCAGGCCCTAGTGTGGTTCCGGCATGGCACGCTGAGCCTTTGGTTAATTCCTCTTCCTGGTGGGAAATGAGAGTTAAATTTGCCCGTCCAGACACCTCCAGCTAGTCTCTCATTGGTTCTCCCTATTCCTGTTCATTTTCCGCAGAAATTGCAAACTGGGCCAAACAGGAGGTTAAAGGCACTGACTCTCCAAGTGGGGAGAGTGTTAGTAAAGCGTCTGGAATGTTGAACCCGAGTACCAGGGGACGAAAAGTGAGACATTTGAACACGTTTCCCGATCACACGGTGGATCATACTCTGGGTTCCACATGCATGTTTTAGCTGAAGGAAGAATCTTTTAAAACTGGAGAGTTGAGACCCATGGAATTGGTACCATGCAATATGACTTCAAAGGGTCTGTATTGGCTCACCGAACCTCACCAATCCTATCACTGCTGCGCTTATGCCACTGTACACACGCTTGATTCTCTTTCGGAGACATATAAATCCATAGGTTTAAAGATTCTTACTAGTCAGGTATATTCTTAGGCGTTTAATATGGGGTGTTGTGTCCTCTTCGTTGAGCAAGGAGTAGCTCTTGTCTATTACATATTTGGATTATGGAACGGTATCTGTGCTAATTTCAATCTCTGGTTTTATGTAGCACCCCAACTCACCTTTCCCCTTAAGCAAGCATAAGTTGGTTTTCTACATTTGAGACCCTGTTCTGTTTTGTAATTCTGTTCCTGTGTAGCCAAGTTTACATTCCGTGTATTAGTGATATCTTATGATGTTTCTTGTTCTGTGTGACTTATCTCACTTAGAATCATCGTACCTGAATCCACTCATTATGCTGCTATGGGCCTGATGACATAGATTTTATTGCTGAGTGATATTGCATTGTACGTAAGTACCACAACTTCTT
The DNA here is from genome assembly GCF_039906515.1 of Pseudorca crassidens. Classification (NCBI taxonomy): domain Eukaryota; kingdom Metazoa; phylum Chordata; class Mammalia; order Artiodactyla; family Delphinidae; genus Pseudorca; species Pseudorca crassidens. Next base: position 164,806,664 of record NC_090296.1, read on the forward strand.
TATCCATTTTTCACTTTCTGTGATATTGAATTTGTACTGTAAATGACGTTCTTGGAAACAGAGCCATCCCAAACTTTGAGGTGGCTGTGTCTTTTTGATTTTAATTTCCCTAAGCTATAGGACCATAAGTGGAAGTGCCCTAGGCTCTGTTGCTTTGTTTTGTAGATGTTTCAGGAAACACCATACACTTCTCCAGAGTGGCTGTTGGCAATTTACATCCCGCCCATCAGCATAACAAGGCTCCCAGTTCTCCATGGCCTGTCCTGCCTTTCTGGATTTTACACATTTTTCAGATGGCCCTTTTGACGGGGGGCAGTGAGACTTCATTGTAGTGCAGATTTCCTTTGCAAGCTTGCTTGGTTGACCAAAAAGTGCGTATGCGTTTTTTCCTGAATATATTCAGGAAAAAGCGCATACGCCCTTTTTGGCCAAGTGCATCATTGTGGACGTTCTGCCTCTTTTCCTATGCTTTACATGCAATTCCAGTCTACCTCCTGAAACCGGTTTCCTGCAATTCTGCCCCACTTTCAAGTCCTCTTGGCAGCCTTACTTCAATATATTTTTGGACGATAATTGTCATTTATAACTCTGCAGGTTTGTGAATTACAGTGGCCCTGAGCTCCTTTCTTCAACTCGCTTTCTTATGAACTGGCCGCAACACCGCAGGATTGCTTCAGGCCCTAGTGTGGTTCCGGCATGGCACGCTGAGCCTTTGGTTAATTCCTCTTCCTGGTGGGAAATGAGAGTTAAATTTGCCCGTCCAGACACCTCCAGCTAGTCTCTCATTGGTTCTCCCTATTCCTGTTCATTTTCCGCAGAAATTGCAAACTGGGCCAAACAGGAGGTTAAAGGCACTGACTCTCCAAGTGGGGAGAGTGTTAGTAAAGCGTGTGGAATGTTGCACCCGAGTACCAGGGGACGAAACCTGACCCATTTGGACACGTTTCCCGATCACACGGTGGATCATACTCTGGGTTCCACATGCATGTTTTAGCTGAAGGAAGAATCCCTTAAACCTGGAGAGTTGAGACCCATGGAATGGGTACCATGCAATATGACTTCAAAGGGTCTGTGTTTGTTCACCGAACCTCACCAATCCTATCACTGCTGCGTTTATGCCGCTGTACACACGCTTGATTCTCTTTCGGAGACATAGAAATCCATAGGTTTTAAGATTCTTACTAGTCAGGTATATTCTTAGGCGTTTAATATGGGGTGTAGAGTCCACTTCGTTGAGCAAGGAGTAGCTCTTGTCTATTACATATTTGGCTTATGGAAAGGTATCTGTGCTAATTTCAATCTCTGGTTTTATGCAGCACCCCAACTCACCTTTCCCCTTAAGCAAGCATAAGTTGGTTTTCTACATTTGAGACCCTGTTCTGTTTTGTAATTCAGTTCCTGGGTAGCCAAGTTTACATTCCGTGTAGTAGTGATATCTTATGATGTTTCTTTTTCTGTGTGACTTATTTCACTTAGAATCATCGTACCTGAATCCACTCATTATGCTGTTATGGGCCTGATGACATAGATTTCATTGCTGAGTAATTTTGCATTGTACGTAAGTACCACAACTTCTTTATCCATTTTTCACCTTCTGTGATATTGAACTTGTACTGTAAACGAGGTTCTTGTAAACAGAGCCGTCCCAAACTTTGGGGTGGCTGTGTCTTTTTGATTTTAATTTCCCTAAGCTATAGGACCATAAGTGGAAGTGCCCTAGGCTCTGTTGCTTTGGTTTTTAGATGTTTCAGGAAACACCATACACTTCTCCAGAGTGGCTGTTGGCAATTTACATCCCGCCCATCAGCATAACAAGGCTCCCAGTTCTCCATGGCCTGTCCTGCCTTTCTGGATTTTACACTTTTTTCAGATGGCCCTTTTGACCGGGGGGCAGTGAGACTTCATTGTAGTGCAGATTTCCTTTGCAAGCTTGCTTGGTTGGCCAAAAAGGGCGTATGCGTTTTTTCCTGAATATATTCAGGAAAATACGCATACGCCCTTTTTGGCCAAGTGCATCATTGTGGACGTTCTGCCTCTTTTCCTATGCTTTACATGCAATTCCAGTCTACCTCCTGAAATCGGTTTCCTGCAATTCTGCCCCGCTTTCAAGTCCTCTTGGCAGCCTTACTTCAATATATTTTTGGACGATAGCTGTCATTTATAACTCTGCAGGTTTGTGAATTACAGTGCCCCTGAGCTCCTTTCTTCAACTCGCTTTCTTGTGAGCTGGCCGCAACACCGCAGCATTGCTTCAGGCCCTAGTGTGGTTCCGGAATGGCACGCTGAGCCTTTGGTTAATTCCTCTTCCTGGTGGGAAATGAGAGTTAAATTTGCCCGTCCAGACACCTCCAGCTAGTCTCTCATTGGTTCTCCCTATTCCTGTTCATTTTCCAAAGAAATTGCAAACTGGGCCAAACAGGAGGTTAAAGGCACTGACTCTCCAAGTGGGGAGAGTGTTAGTAAAGCGTCTGGAATGTTGCACCCGAGTACCAGGGGACGAAAACTGACACATTTGAACACGTTTCCCGATCACACGGTGGATCATACTCTGGGTTCCACATTCATGTTTTAGCTGAAGGAAGAATCCCTTAAACCTGGAGAGTTGAGACCCATGGAATGGGTACCATGCAATATGATTTCAAAGGGTCTGCATTTGTTCACCGAACCTCACCAATCCTATCACTGCTGTGTTTATGCCGCTGTACACATGCTTGATTCTCATTCGGAGACATATAAATCCATAGGTTTTAAGATTCTTACCTGTCAGGTATATTCTTAGGCGTTTAATATGGGTCGTTGAGTGCACTTCGTTGAGCTAGGAGTAGCTCATGTCTATTACATATTTGGCTTATGGAACGGTATCTGTGCTAATTTCAATCTCTGGTTTTATGCAGCACCCCAACTCACCTTTCCTCTTAAGCAAGCATAAGTTGGTTTTCTACATTTGAGACCCTGTTCTGTTTTGTAATTCAGTTCCTTTGTAGCCAAGTTTACATTCCGTGTAGTAGTGATATCTTATGATGTTTCTTTTTCTGTGTGACTTATTTCACTTAGAATCATCGTACCTGAATCCACTCATTATGCTGCTATGGGCCTGATGACATAGGTTTCATTGCTGAGTGATATTGCATTGTACATAAGTACCACAACTTCTTTATCCATTTTTCACTTTCTGTGATATTGAATTTGTACTGTAAACGAGGTTCTTGTAAACAGAGCCATCCCAAATTTTGGGGTGGCTGTGTCTTTTTGATTTTAATTTCCCTAAGCTATAGGACCATAAGTGGAAGCGCCCTAGGCTCTGTTGCTTTGTTTTTTATATGTTTCAGGAAACACCATACACTTCTCCAGAGTGGCTGTTGACAATTTACATCCCGCCCATCAGCATAACAAGGCTCCCAGTTCTCCATGGCCTGTCCTGCCTTTCTGGATTTTACACTTTTTTCAGATGGCCCTTTTGACCGGGGGGCAGTGAGACTTCATTGTACTGCAGATTTCCTTTGCAAGCTTGCTTGGTTGGCCAAAAAGGGCGTATGCGTTTTTTCCTGAATATATTCAGGAAAAAACGCATACGCCCTTTTTGGCCAAGTGCATCATTGTGGACGTTCTGCCTCTTTTCCTATGCTTTACATGCAATTCCAGTCTACCTCCTGAAATCGGTTTCCTGCAATTCTGCCCCACTTTCAAGTCCTCTTGGCAGCCTTACTTCAATATATTTTTGGACGATAATTGTCATTTATAACTCTGCAGGTTTGTGAATTACAGTGCCCCTGAGCTCCTTTCTTCAACTCGCTTTCTTGTGAGCTGGCCGCAACACCGCAGGATTGCTTCAGGCCCTAGTGTGGTTCCGGCATGGCACGCTGAGTCTTTGGTTAATTCCTCTTCCTGGTGGGAAATGAGAGTTAAATTTGCCCGTCCAGACACCTCCAGCTAGTCTCTCATTGGTTCTCCCTATTCCTGTTCATTTTCTGCAGAAATTGCAAACTGGGCCAAACAGGACGTTAAAGGCACTGACTCTCCAAGTGGGGAGAGTTTTAGTAAAGCGTCTGGAATGTTGCACCCGAGTACCAGGGGACGAAACCTGAGACACATTTGAACACGTTTCCCAATCACACGGTGGATCATACTCTGGGTTCCACATGGATGTTTTAGCTGAAGGAAGAATCCCTTAAACCTGGAGAGTTGAGACCCATGGAATGGGTACCATGCAATATGACTTCAAAGGTTGTGCATTTGCTCACCGAAAATCACCAATCTTATCACTGCTGCGTTTATGCCGCTGTACACACGCTTGATTCTCTTTCAGAGACATATAAATCCATAGGTTTTAAGATTCTTACTAGTCAGGTATATTCTTAGGCGTTTAATATGGGGTGTTGTGTCCTCTTCGTTGAGCAAGGAGTAGCTCTTGTCTATTACATATATGGATTATGGAACGGTATCTGTGCTAATTTCAATCTCTGGTTTTATGCAGCACCCCAACTCACCTTTCCCCTTAAGCAAGCATAAGTTGGTTTTCTACATTTGAGACCCTGTTCTGTTTTGTAATTCTGTTCCTGTGTAGCCAAGTTTACATTCCGTGTATTAGTGATATCTTATGATGTTTCTTTTTCTGTGTGACTTATCTTACTTAGAATCATCGTACCTGAATCCACTCATTATGCTGTTACGGGCCTGATGACATACATTTCATTGCTGAGTGATAATGCATTGTACGTAAGTACCACAACTTCTTTATCCATTTTTCACTTTCTGTGATATTGAATTTCTACTGTAAACGAGGTTCTTGTAAACAGAGCCGTCCCAAACTTTGGGGTGGCTGTGTCTTGTTGATTTTAATTTCCCTAAGCTAAAGGACCATAAGTGGAAGTGCCCTAGGCTCCGTTGCTTTGTTTTTTAGATGTTTCAGGAAACACCATACACTTCTCCAGAGTGGCTGTTGGCAATTTACATCCCGCCCATCAGCATAACAAGGCTCCCAGTTCTCCATGGCCTGTCCTGCCTTTCTGGATTTTACACTTTTTTCAGATGGCCCTTTTGACCGGGGGGCAGTGAGACTTCATTGTAGTGCACATTTCCTTTGCAAGCTTGCTTGGTTGGCCAAAAAGGGCGTATGCGTTTTTTCCTGAATATATTCAGGAAAAAACGCATACGCACTTTTTGGCCAAGTGCATCATTGTGGACGTTCTGCCTCTTTTCCTATGCTTTACATGCAATTCCAGTCTACCTCCTGAAACCGGTTTCCTGCAATTCTGCCCCGCTTTCAAGTCCTCTTGGCAGCCTTACTTCAATATATTTTTGGACGATAGCTGTCATTTATAACTCTGCAGGTTTGTGAATTACAGTGCCCCTGAGCTCCTTTCTTCAACTCGCTTTCTTGTGAGCTGGCCGCAACACCGCAGGATTGCTTCAGGCCCTAGTGTGGTTCCGGAATGGCATGCTGAGCCTTTGTTTAATTCCTCTTCCTGGTGGGAAATGAGAGTTAAATTTGCCCGTCCAGACACCTCCAGCTAGTCTCTCATTGGTTCTCCCTATTCCTGTTCATTTTCCGCAGAAATTGCAAACTGGGCCAAACAGGAGGTTAAAGGCACTGACTCTCCAAGTGGGGAGAGTGTTAGTAAAGCGTCTGGAATGTTGCACCCGAGTACCAGGGGACGAAACCTGAGACACATTTGAACACGTTTCCCGATCACACGGTGGATCATACTCTGGGTTCCAAATGCATGTTTTAGCTGAAGGAAGAATCCCTTAAACCTGGAGAGTTGAGACCCATGGAATGGGTACCATGCAATATGACTTCAAAGGGTCTGCATTTGCTCACCGAACCTCACCAATCCTATCACTGCTGCGTTTATGCTGCTGTACACACGCTTGATTCTCTTTCGGAGACATAGAAATCCATAGGTTTTAAGATTCTTACTAGTCAGGTATATTCTTAGGCGTTTAATATGGGGTGTTGATTCCACTTGGTTGAGAAAGGAGTAGCTCTTGTCTATTACATATTTGGCTTATGGAACAGTATCTGTGCTAATTTCAATCTCTGGTTTTATGCAGCACCCCAACACACCTTTCCCCTTAAGAAAGCATAAGTTGGTTTTCTACATTTGAGACCCTGTTCTGTTTTGTAATTCTGTTCCTGTGTAGCCAAGTTTACATTCCGTGTAGTAGTGATATCTTATGATGTTTCTTTTTCTGTGTGACTTATTTCACTTAGAATCATCGTACCTGAATCCACTCATTATGCTGCTATGGGCCTGATGACATAGATTTCATTGCAGAGTGATATTGCATTGTACGTACCTACCACAAGTTCTTTATCCATTTTTCACTTTCTGTGATATTGAACTCGAACTGTAAACGAGGTTCTTGTAAACAGAGCCGTCCCAAACTTCGGGGTGGCTGTGTCTTGTTGATTTTAATTTCCCTAAGCTATAGGACCATAAGTGGAAGTGCCCTAGGCTCTGTTGCTTTGTTTTGTAGATGTTTCAGGAAACACCATACACTTCTCCAGAGTGGCTGTTGGCAATTTATATCCCGCCCATCAGCATAACAAGGCTCCCAATTCTCCATGGCATGTCCTGCCTTTCTGGATTTTACACTTTTTTCAGATGGCCCTTTTGACTAGGTGGCAGTGAGAATTCATTGCAGTGCAGATTTCCTTTGCAAGCTTGCTTGGTTGGCCAAAAAGGGCGTATGCGTTTTTTCCTGAATATATTCAGGAAAAAACGCATACGCCCTTTTTGGCCAAGTGCATCAGTGTGGACGTTCTGCCTCTTTTCCTATGCTTTACATGCAATTCCAGTCTACCTCCTGAAATCGGATTCCTGCAATTCTGCCCCCCTTTCGAGTCCTCTTGGCAGCCTTACTTCAATATATTTTTGGACGATAGCTGTCATTTATAACTCTGCAGGTTTGTGAATTACAGTGCCCCTGAGCTCCTTTCTTCAACTCGCTTTGTTGTGAGCTGGCCGCAACACCGCAGGATTGCTTCAGGCCCTAGTGTGGTTCCCGCATGGCACACTGAGCCTCTGGTTAATTCCTCCTCCTGGTGGGAAATGAGAGTTAAATTTGCCCGTCCAGACACCTCCAGCTAGTCTCTCATTGGTTCTCCCTATTCCTGTTCATTTTCCGCAGAAATTGCAAACTGGGCCAAACAGGATGTTAAAGGCACTGACTCTCCAAGTAGGGAGAGTGTTAGTAAAGCGTCTGGAATGTTGCCCCTGAGTACCAGGGGACGAAAACTGAGACACATTTGAACACGTTTCCCGATCACACGGTGGATCATACTCTGGGTTCCACATGCATGTTTTAGCTGAAGGAAGAATCCCTTAAACCTGGAGAGTTGAGACCCATGGAATGGGTACCATGCAATATGACTTCAAAGGGTCTGCATTGGCTCACCGAACCTCACCAATCCTATCACTGCTGCGTTTATGCCGCTGTACACACTCTTGATTCTCTTTTGGAGACATATAAATCCATAGGTTTTAAGATTCTTACTAGTCATGTATATTCTTAGACGTTTAATATCGGGTGTTGAGTCCACTTCGTTGAGCAAGGAGTAGCTCTTGTCTATTACATATTTGGCTTATGGAATTGTATCTGTGCTAAATTCAATCTCTGGTTTTATGCAGCACGCCAACTCACCTTTCCCCTTAAGCAAGCATAAGTTGGTTTTCTACATTTGAGACCCTGTTCTGTTTTGTAATTCAGTTCCTGTGTAGCCAAGATTACATTCCGTGTAGTAGTGATATCTTATGATGTTTCTTTTTCTGTGTGACTTATTTCACTTAGAATCATCGTACCTGAATCCACTCATTATGCTGCTACGGGCCTGATGACATAGATTTCATTGCTGAGTGATATTGCCTTGTACGTAAGTACCATAACTTCTTTATCCATTTTTCGCTTTCTGTGATATTGAACTTGTACCGTAAACGAGGTTCTTGTAAACACAGCTGTCCCAAACTTTGGGGTGGCTGTGTCTTTTTTATTTTAATTTTCCTAAGCTATAGGACCATAAGTGGAATTGCCCTAGGCTCTGTTGCTTTGTTTTTTAGATGTTTCAGGAAACACCATACACTTCTCCAGAGTGGCTGTTGGCAATTTACATCCCGCCCACCAGCATAACAAGTCTCCCAGTTGTCCATGGCCTGTCCTGACTTTCTGGATTTTACACTTTTTTCAGATGGCCCTTTTGACCGGGGGGCAGTGAGACTTCATTGTAGTGCAGATTTCCTTTGCAAGCTTGCTTGGTTGGCCAAAAAGGGCGTATGCGTTTTTTCCTGAATATACTCAGGAAAAAATGCATACGCCCTTTTTGGCCAAGTGCATCATTGTGGACGTTCTGCCTCTTTTCCTATGCTTTACATGCAATTCCAGTCTACCTCCTGAAATCGGTTTCCTGCAATTCTGCCCCACTTTCAAGTCCTCTTGGCAGCCTTACTTCAATATATTTTTGGACGATAGCTGTTATTTATAACTCTGCAGGTTTGTGAATTACAGTGCCCCTGAGCTCCTTTCTTCAACTCGCTTTCTTGTGAGCTGGCCGCAACACCGCAGCATTGCTTCAGGCCCTAGTGTGGTTCCGGCATGGCACGCTGAGCCTTTGGTTAATTCCTCTTCCTGGTGGGAAATGAGAGTTAAATTTGCCCGTCCAGACACCTCCAGCTAGTCTCTCATTGGTTCTCCCTATTCCTGTTCATTTTCCGCAGAAATTGCAAACTGGGCCAAACAGGAGGTTAAAGGCACTGACTCTCCAAGTGGGGATAGTGTTAGTAAAGCGTCTGGAATGTTGCACCCGAGTACCAGGGGAAGAAACCTGAGACACATTTGAACACGTTTCCCGATCACACGGTGGATCATACTCTGGGTTCCACATGCATGTTTTAGCTGAAGGAAGAATCCCTTAAACCTGGAGAGTTGAGACCCATGGAATGGGTACCATGCAATATGACTTCAAAGGGTCTGCATTTGCTCACCGAACCTCACCAATCCTATCACTGCTGCGTTTATGCCGCTGTACACACGCTTGATTCTCTTTCGGAGACATAGAAATCCATAGGTTTTAAGATTTTTACTAGGCAGGTATATTCTTAGGCGTTTAATATGGGGTGTTGATTCCACTTGGTTGAGCAAGGAGTAGCTCTTGTCTATTACATATTTGGCTTATGGAACGGTATCTGTGCTAATTTCAATCTCTGGTTTTATGCAGCACCCCAACTCACCTTTCTCCTTAAGCAAGCATAATTTGGTTTTCTACATTTGAGACCCTGTTCTGTTTTGTAATTCAGTTCCTGGGTAGCCAAGATTACATTCCATGTAGTAGTGATAACTTATGATGTTTCTTTTTCTGTGTGACTTATTTCACTTAGAATCATCGTACCTGAATCCACTCATTATGCTGCTACGGGCCTGATGACATAGATTTCATTGCTGAGTGATATTGCCTTGTACGTAAGTACCACAACTTCTTTATCCTTTTTTCACTTTCTGTGATATTGAATTTGTACTGTAAATGAGGTTCTTGTAAACAGAGCCGTCCCAAACTTTGGGGTGGCTGTGTCTTGTTGATTTTAATTTCCCTAAGCTATAGGACCATAATTGGAAGTGCCCTGGGCTCTTGCTTTGTTTTTTAGATGTTTCAGGAAACACCATACACTTCTCCAGAGTGGCTGTTGGCAATTTATATCCCGCCCATCAGCATAACAAGGCTCCCAATTCTCCATGGCATGTCCTGCCTTTCTGGATTTTACACTTTTTTCAGATGGCCCTTTTGACTAGGTGGCAGTGAGACTTCATTGCAGTGCAGATTTCCTTTGCAAGCTTGCTTGGTTGGCCAAAAAGGGCGTATGCGTTTTTTCCTGAATATATTCAGGAAAAAACGCATACGCCCTTTTTGGCCAAGTGCATCAGTGTGGACGTTCTGCCTCTTTTCCTATGCTTTACATGCAATTCCAGTCTACCTCCTGAAATCGGATTCCTGCAATTCTGCCCCGCTTTCGAGTCCCCTTGGCAGCCTTACTTCAATATATTTTTGGACGATAGCTGTCATTTATAACTCTGCAGGTTTGTGAATTACAGTGCCCCTGAGCTCCTTTCTTCAACTCGCTTTCTTGTGAGCTGGCCGCAACACCGCAGGATTGCTTCAGGCCCTAGTGTGGTTCCCGCATGGCACGCTGAGCCTCTGGTTAATTCCTCCTCCTGGTGGGAAATGAGAGTTAAATTTGCCCGTCCAGACACCTCCAGCTAGTCTCTCATTGGTTCTCCCTATTCCTGTTCATTTTCCGCAGAAATTGCAAACTGGGCCAAACAGGAGGTTAAAGGCACTGACTCTCCAATTAGGGAGAGTGTTAGTAAAGCGTCTGGAATGTTGCCCCTGAGTACCAGGGGACGAAAACTGAGACACATTTGAACACGTTTCCCGATCACATGGTGGATCATACTCTGGGTTCCACATGCATGTTTTAGCTGAAGGAAGAATCCCTTAAACCTGGAGAGTTGAGACCCATGGAATGGGTACCATGCAATATGACTTCAAAGGGTCTGCATTGGCTCACCGAACCTCACCAATCCTATCACTGCTGCGTTTATGCCGCTGTACACACTCTTGATTCTCTTTTGGAGACATATAAATCCATAGGTTTTAAGATTCTTACTAGTCATGTATATTCTTAGACGTTTAATATCGGGTGTTGAGTCCACTTCGTTGAGCAAGGAGTAGCTCTTGTCTATTACATATTTGGCTTATGGAATTGTATCTGTGCTAAATTCAATCTCTGGTTTTATGCAGCACCCCAACTCACCTTTCCCCTTAAGCAAGCATAAGTTGGTTTTCTACATTTGAGACCCTGTTCTGTTTTGTAATTCAGTTCCTGTGTAGCCAAGATTACATTCCGTGTAGTAGTGATAACTTATGATGTTTCTTTTTCTGTGTGACTTATTTCACTTAGAATCATCGTACCTGAATCCACTCATTATGTTGCTACGGGCCTGATGACATAGATTTCATTGCTGAGTGATATTGCCTTGTACGTAAGTACCACAACTTCTTTATCCATTTTTCACTTTCTGCGATATTGAACTTGTACCGTGAACGAGGTTCTTGTAAACACAGCCGTCCCAAACTTTGGGGTGGCTGTGTCTTTTTGATTTTAATTTCCCTAAGCTATAGGACCATAAGTGGAAGCGCCCTAGGCTCTGTTGCTTTGTTTTTTAGATGTTTCAGGAAACACCATACACTTCTCCAGAGTGGCTGTTGGCAATTTACATCCCGCCCATCAGCATAACAAGGCTCCCAGTTCTCCATGGCCTGTCCGGCCTTTCTGGATTTTATACTTTTTTCAGATGGCCCTTTTGACCGGGGGGCAGTGAGACTTCATTGTAGTGCAGATTTCCTTTGTAAGCTTGCTTGGTTGGCCAAAAAGCGCGTATGCGTTTTTTCCTGAATATATTCAGGAAAAAACGCATACGCCCTTTTTGGCCAATTGCATCATTGTGGACATTCTGTCTCTTTTCCTATGCTTTACATGCAATTCCAGTCTACCTCCTGAAATCGGTTTCCTGCAATTCTGCCCCACTTTCGAGTCCTCTTGGCAGCCTTACTTCAATATATTTTTAGACGATAGCTGTCATTTATAACTCTGCAGGTTTGTGAATTACAGTGCCCCTGAGCTCCTTTCTTCAACTCGCTTTCTTGTGAGCTGGCCGCAACACCGCATCATTGCTTCAGGCCCTAGTGTGGTTCCGGCATGGCACGCTGAGCCTTTGGTTAATTCCTCTTCCTGGTGGGAAATGAGAGTTAAATTTGCCCGTCCAGACACCTCCAGCTAGTCTCTCATTGGTTCTCCCTATTCCTGTTCATTTTCCGCAGAAATTGCAAACTGGGCCAAACAGGAGGTTAAAGGCACTGACTCTCCAAGTGGGGAGAGTGTTAGTAAAGCATCTGGAATGTTGCACCCGAGTACCAGGGGACGAAACCTGAGACACATTTGCACACGTTTCCTGATCACATGGTGGATCATACTCTGGGTTCCACATGCATGTTTTAGCTGAAGGAAGAATCCCTTAAACCTGGAGAGTTGAGACCCATGGAATGGGTACCATGCAATATGACTTCAAAGGGTCTGCATTTGCTCACCGAACCCCACCAATCCTATCACTGCTGCGTTTATGCCGCTGTACACACTCTTGATTCTCTTTTGGAGACATATAAATCCATAGGTTTTAAGATTCTTACTAGTCAGGTATATTCTTAGACGTTTAATATCGGGTGTTGAGTCCACCTCGTTGAGCAAGGAGTAGCTCTTGTCTATTACATATTTGGCTTATGGAACGGTATCTGTGATAATTTCAATCTCTGGTTTTATGCAGCACCCCAACTCACCTTTCCCCTTAAGCAAGCATAAGTTGGTTTTCTACATTTGAGACCCTGTTCTGTTTTGTAATTCAGTTCCTGTGTAGCCAAGTTTACATTCCGTGTAGTAGTGATATCTTATGATGTTTCTTTTTCTCTGTGAATTATTTCACTTAGAATCATCGTACCTGAATCCACTCGTTATGCTGCTACGGGCCTGATGACATAGATTTCATTGCTGAGTGATATTGCATTGTACGTAAGTACAACAACTTCTTTATCCATTTTTCGCTTTCTGTGATATTGAACTTGTACCGTAAACGAGGTTCTTGTAAACAGAGCCATCCCAAACTTTGGGGTGGCTGTGTCTTTTTGATTTTAATTTCCCTAAGCTATAGGACCATAATTGGAAGTACCCTAGGCTCTGTTGCTTTGTTTTTTAGATGTTTCAGGAAACACCATATACTTCTCCAGAGTGGCTGTTGGCAATTTACATCCCGCCCATCAGCATAACAAGGCTCCCAGTTCTCCATGGCCTGTCCTGCCTTTCTGGATTTTACACTTTTTTCAGATGGCCCTTTTGACCGGGGGGCAGTGAGACTTCATTGTAGTGCACATTTCTTTGCAAGCTTGCTTGGTTGGCCAAAAAGGGCGTATGCGTTTTTTCCTGAATATATTCAGGAAAAAACGCATACACACTTTTTGGCCAAGTGCATCATTGTGGACGTTCTGCCTCTTTTCCTATGCTTTACATGCAATTCCAGTCTACCTCCTGAAATCGGATTCCTGCAATTCTGCCCCCCTTTCGAGTCCTCTTGGCAGCCTTACTTCAATATATTTTTGGACGATAGCTGTCATTTATAACTCTGCAGGTTTGTGAATTACAGTGCCCCTGAGCTCCTTTCTTCAACTCGCTTTCTTGTGAGCTGGCCGCAACACCGCAGGATTGCTTCAGGCCCTAGTGTGGTTCCCGCATGGCACACTGAGCCTCTGGTTAATTCCTCCTCCTGGTGGGAAATGAGAGTTAAATTTGCCCGTCCAGACACCTCCAGCTAGTCTCTCATTGGTTCTCCCTATTCCTGTTCATTTTCCGCAGAAATTGCAAACTGGGCCAAACAGGAGCTTAAAGGCACTGACTCTCCAAGTGGGGAGAGTGTTAGTAAAGCGTCTGGAATGTTGCACCCGAGTACCAGGGGACGAACACTGAGACACATTTGAACACGTTTCCCAATCTCACGGTGGATCATACTCTGGGTTCCACATGCATGTTTTAGCTGAAGGAAGAATCCCTTAAACCTGGAGAGTTGAGACCCATGGAATGGGTACCATGCAATATGACTTCAAAGGGTCTGCATTTGCTCACCGAACCACACCAATCCTATCACTGCTGCGTTTATGCTGCTGTACACACGCTTGATTCTCTTTCGGAGACATAGAAATCCATAGGTTTTAAGATTTTTACTAGGCAGGTATATTCTTAGTCATTTAATATGGGGTGTTGATGCCACTTGGTTGAGCAAGGAGTAGCTCTTGTCTATTACATATTTGGCTTATGGAACGGTATCTGTGCTAATTTCAATCTCTGGTTTTATGCAGCACCCCAACTCACCTTTCTCCTTAAGCAAGCATAAGTTGGTTTTCTACATTTGAGAACCTGTTCTGTTTTGTAATTCAGTTCCTGGGTAGCCAAGATTACATTCCGTGTAGTAGTGATAACTTATGATGTTTCTTATTCTGTGTGACTTATTTCACTTAGAATCATCGTACCTGAATCCACTCATTATGCTGCTATGGGCCTGATGACATAGATTTCATTGCTGAGTGATATTGCATTGTACGTAAGTACCACAACTTCTTTATCCATTTTTCACTTTCTGTGATATTGAACTTGTACCGTAAACGAGGTTCTTGTAAACAGAGCCATCCCAAACTTTCGGGTGGCTGTGTCTTTTTGATTTTAATTTCCCTAAGCTATAGGACCATAAGTGGAAGTGCCCTAGGCTCTGTTGCTTTGGTTTTTAGATGTTTCAGGAAACACCATACACTTCTCCAGAGTGGCTGTTGGCAATTTACATCCCGCTCATCAGCATAACAAGGCTCCCAGTTCTCCATGGGCTGTCCTGCCTTTCTGGATTTTACACTTTTTTCAGATGGCCCTTTTGACCGGGGGGGCAGTGAGACTTCATTGTAGTGCAGATTTCCTTTGCAAGCTTGCTTGGTTGGCCCAAAAGGGCGTATGCATTTTTTCCTGAGTATATTCAGGAAAAAACGCATACGCCCTTTTTGGCCAAGTGCATCATTGTGGACGTTCTGCCTCTTTTCCTATGCTTTACATGCAATTCCAGTCTACCTCCTGAAATCGGTTTCCTGCAATTCTGCCCCGCTTTCAAGTCCTCTTGGCAGCCATACTTCAATATATTTTTGGACTATAGCTGTCATTTATAACTCTGCAGGTTTGTGAATTACAGTGCCCCTGAGCTCCTTTCTTCAACTCGCTTTCTTGTGAGCTGGCCGCAACACCGCAGCATTGCTTCAGGCCCTAGTGTGGTTCCGGCATGGCACGCTGAGCCTTTGGTTAATTCCTCTACCTGGTGGGAAATGAGAGTTAAATTTGCCCGTCCAGACACCTCCAGCTAGTCTCTCATTGGTTCTCCCTATTCCTGTTCATTTTCCGCAGAAATTGCAAACTGGGCCAAACAGGAGGTTAAAGGCACTGACTCTCCAAGTGGGAAGAGTGTTAGTAAAGCGTCTGGAATGTTGCACACGAGTACCAGGGGACGAAACCTGAGACACATTTGAACACGTTTCCCGATCACATGGTGGATCATACTATGGGTTCCACATGCATGTTTTAGCTGAAGGAAGAATCCCTTAAACCTGGAGAGTTGAGACCCATGGAATTGGTACCATGCAATATGACTTCAAAGGGTCTGCATTGGCTCACCGAACCTCACCAATCCTATCACTGCTGCGCTTATGCCGCTGTACACACGCTTGATTCTCTTTCGGAGACATATAAATCCATAGGTTTTAAGATTCTTACTAGTCAGGTATATTCTTAGGCGTTTAATATGGGGTGTTGTGTCCTCTTCGTTGAGCAAGGAGTAGCTCTTGTCTATTACATATTTGGATTATGGAACGGTATCTGTGCTAATTTCAATCTCTGGTTTTATGTAGCACCCCAACTCACCTTTCCCCTTAAGCAAGCATAAGTTGGTTTTCTACATTTGAGACCCTGTTCTGTTTTGTAATTCTGTTCCTGTGTAGCCAAGTTTACATTCCGTGTATTAGTGATATCTTATGATGTTTCTTTTTCTGTGTGACTTATCTCACTTAGAATCATCGTACCTGAATCCACTCATTATGCTGCTATGGGCCTGATGACATAGATTTCATTGCTGAGTGATATTGCATTGTACGTAAGTACCACAACTTCTTTATCCATTTTTCACTTTCTGTGATATTGAACTTGTACCGTAAACGAGGTTCTTGTAAACAGAGCCGTCCCAAACTTTCGGGTGGCTGTGTCTTTTTGATTTTAATTTCCCTAAGCTATAGGACCATAAGTGGAAGTGCCCTAGGCTCTGTTGCTTTGGTTTTTAGATGTTTCAGGAAACACCATACACTTCTCCAGAGTGGCTGTTGGCAATTTACATCCCGCCCATCAGCATAACAAGGCTCCCAGTTCTCCATGGGCTGTCCTGCCTTTCTGGATTTTACACTTTTTTCAGATGGCCCTTTTGACCGGGGGGGCAGTGAGACTTCATTGTAGTGCAGATTTCCTTTGCAAGCTTGCTTGGTTGGCCCAAAAGGGCGTATGCATTTTTTCCTGAGTATATTCAGGAAAAAACGCATACGCCCTTTTTGGCCAAGTGCATCATTGTGGACGTTCTGCCTCTTTTCCTATGCTTTACATGCAATTCCAGTCTACCTCCTGAAATCGGTTTCCTGCAATTCTGCCCCACTTTCAAGTCCTCTTGGCAGCCATACTTCAATATATTTTTGGACTATAGCTGTCATTTATAACTCTGCAGGTTTGTGAATTACAGTGCCCCTGAGCTCCTTTCTTCAACTCGCTTTCTTGTGAGCTGGCCGCAACACCGCAGCATTGCTTCAGGCCCTAGTGTGGTTCCGGCATGGCACGCTGAGCCTTTGGTTAATTCCTCTTCCTGGTGGGAAATGAGAGTTAAATTTGCCCGTCCAGACACCTCCAGCTAGTCTCTCATTGGTTCTCCCTATTCCTGTTCATTTTCCAAAGAAATTGCAAACTGGGCCAAACAGGAGGTTAAAGGCACTGACTCTCCAAGTGGGGAGAGTGTTAGTAAAGCGTCTGGAATGTTGCACCCGAGTACCAGGGGACGAAAACTGACACATTTGAACACGTTTCCCGATCACACGGTGGATCATACTCTGGGTTCCACATTCATGTTTTAGCTGAAGGAAGAATCCCTTAAACCTGGAGAGTTGAGACCCATGGAATGGGTACCATGCAGTATGATTTCAAAGGGTCTGCATTTGTTCACCGAACCTCACCAATCCTATCACTGCTGTGTTTATGCTGCTGTACACATGCTTGATTCTCATTCGGAGACATATAAATCCATAGGTTTTAAGATTCTTACCTGTCAGGTATATTCTTAGGCGTTTAATATGGGGCGTTGAGTCCACTTCGTTGAGCTAGGAGTAGCTCATGTCTATTACATATTTGGCTTATGGAACGGTATCTGTGCTAATTTCAATCTCTGGTTTTATGCAGCACCCCAACTCACCTTTCCCCTTAAGCAAGCATAAGTTGGTTTTCTACATTTGAGACCCTGTTCTGTTTTGTAATTCAGTTCCTTTGTAGCCAAGTTTACATTCCGTGTAGTAGTGATATCTTATGATGTTTCTTTTTCTGTGTGACTTATTTCACTTAGAATCATCGTACCTGAATCCACTCATTATGCTGCTACGGGCCTGATGACATAGATTTCATTGCTGAGTGATATTGCATTGTACATAAGTACCACAACTTCTTTATCCATTTTTCACTTTCTGTGATATTGAATTTGTACTGTAAACGAGGTTCTTGTAAACAGAGCCGTCCCAAATTTTGGGGTGGCTGTGTCTTTTTGATTTTAATTTCCCTAAGCTATAGGACCATAAGTGGAAGCGCCCTAGGCTCTGTTGCTTTGTTTTTTATATGTTTCAGGAAACACCATACACTTCTCCAGAGTGGCTGTTGACAATTTACATCCCGCCCATCAGCATAACAAGGCTCCCAGTTCTCCATGGCCTGTCCTGCCTTTTTGGATTTTACACTTTTTTCAGATGGCCCTTTTGACCGGGGGGCAGTGAGACTTCATTGTAGTGCAGATTTCGTTTGCAAGCTTGCTTGGTTGGCCAAAAAGGGCGTATGCGTTTTTTCCTGAATATATTCAGGAAAAAACGCATACGCCCTTTTTGTCCAAGTGCATCATTGTGGACGTTCTGCCTCTTTTCCTATGCTTTACATGCAATTCCAGTCTACCTCCTGAAATCGGTTTCCTGCAATTCTGCCCCACTTTCAAGTCCTCTTGGCAGCCTTACTTCAATATATTTTTGGACGATAATTGTCATTTATAACTCTGCAGGTTTGTGAATTACAGTGCCCCTGAGCTCCTTTCTTCAACTCGCTTTCTTGTGAGCTGGCCGCAACACCACAGGATTGCTTCAGGCCCTAGTGTGGTTCCGACATGGCACGCTGAGCCTTTGGTTAATTCCTCTTCCTGGTGGGAAATGAGAGTTAAATTTGCCCGTCCAGACACCTCCAGCTAGTCTCTCATTGGTTCTCCCTATTCCTGTTCATTTTCCGCAGAAATTGCAAACTGGGCCAAACAGGAGGTTAAAGGCACTGACTCTCCAAGTGGGCAGAGTTTTAGTAAAGCGTCTGGAATGTTGCACCCGAGTACCAGGGGACGAAACCTGAGACACATTTGAACACGTTTCCCAATCACACGGTGGATCATACTCTGGGTTCCACATGCATGTTTTAGCTGAAGGAAGAATCCCTTAAACCTGGAGAGTTGAGACCCATGGAATGGGTAACATGCAATATGACTTCAAAGGTTGTGCATTTGCTCACCGAAAATCACCAATCTTATCACTGCTGCGTTTATGCCGCTGTACACACGCTTGATTCTCTTTCAGAGACATAGAAATCCATAGGTTTTAAGATTCTTACTAGTCAGGTATATTCTTAGGCGTTTAATATGGGGTGTAGAGTCCACTTCGTTGAGCAAGGAGTAGCTCTTGTCTATTACATATTTGGCTTATGGAATGGTATATGTGCTAATTTCAATCTCTGGTTTTATGCAGCACCCCAACTCACCTTTCCCCTTAAGCAAGCATAAGTTGGTTTTCTACATTTGAGACCCTGTTCTGTTTTGTAATTCAGTTCCTGGGTAGCTAAGTTTACATTCCGTGTAGTAGTGATATCTTATGATGTTTCTTTTTCTGTGTAACTTATTTCACTTAGAATCATCGTACCTGAATCCACTCATTATGCTGCTATGGGCCTGATGACATAGATTTCATTGCTGAGTAATTTTGCATTGTACGTAAGTACCACAACTTCTTTATCCATTTTTCACTTTCTGTGATATTGAACTTGTACCGTAAACGAGATTCTTGTAAACAGAGCCGGCCCAAACTTTGGGGTGGCTGTGTCTTTTTGATTTTAATTTCCCTAAGCTATAGGACCATAAGTGGAAGTGCCCTAGGCTCTGTTGCTTTGTTTTTTAGATGTTTCAGGAAACACCATACACTTCTCCAGAGTGGCTGTTGGCAATTTACATCCCGCCCATCAGCATAACAAGGCTCCCAGTTCTCCATGGCCTGTCCTGCCTTTTTGGATTTTATACATTTTTCAGATGGCCCTTTTGACCGGGGAGCAGTGAGACTTCATTGTAGTGCAGATTTCCTTTGCAAGCTTGCTTGGTTGGCCAAAAAGGGCGTATGCGTTTTTTCCTGAATATATTCAGGAAAAAACGCATACGCCCTTTTTGGCCAAGTGCATCATTGTGGACGTTCTGCCTCTTTTCCTATGCTTTACATGCAATTCCAGTCTACCTCCTGAAATCGGTTTCCTGCAATTCTGCCCCGCTTTCAAGTCCTCTTGGCAGCCTTACTTCAATATATTTTTGGACGATAGCTGTCATTTATAACTCTGCAGGTTTGTGAATTACAGTGCCCCTGAGCTCCTTTCTTCAACTGGCTTTCTTGTGAGCTGGCCGCAACACCGCAGGATTGCTTCAGGCCCTAGTGTGGTTCTGGCATGGCACGCTGAGCCTTTGGTTAATTCCTCTTCCTGGTGGGAAATGAGAGTTAAATTTGCCCGTCCAGACACCTCCATCTAGTCTCTCATTGGTTCTCCCTATTCCTGTTCATTTTCCGCAGAAATGGCAAACTGGGCCAAACAGGAGGTTAAAGGCACTGACTCTCCATGTGGGGAGAGTGTTAGTAAAGCGACTGGAATGTTGCACCCGAGTACCAGGGGACGAAAACTGAGACACATTTGAACACGTTTCCCGATCACATGGTGGATCATACTCTGGGTTCCACATGCATGTTTTAGCTGAAGGAAGAATCCCTTAAACCTGGAGAGTTGAGACCCATGGAATGGGTACCATGCAATATGACCTCAAAGGGTCTGCATTTGCTCACCGAACCTCACCAATCCTATCACTGCTGCATTTATGCCGCTGTACACACGCTTGATTCTCTTTCGGAGACATAGAAATCTATAGGTTTTAAGATTCTTACTGGTCAGGTATATTCTTATGTGTTTAAAATGGGGTGTAGAGTCCACTTCGTTGAGCAAGGAGTAGCTCTTGTCTATTACATATTTGGCTTATGGAACGGTATCTGTGCTAATTTCAATCTCTGGTTTTATGCAGCACCCCAACTCACCTTTCCCCTTAAGCAAGCATAAGTTGGTTTTCTACATTTGAGACCCTGTTCTGTTTTGTAATTCAGTTCCTGTGTAGCCAAGTTTACATTCCGTGTAGTAGTGATATCTTATGATGTTTCTTTTTCTGTGTGACTTATTTCACTTAGAATCATCGTACCTGAATCCACTCATTATGCTGCTACGGGCCTGATGATATACATTTCATTGCTGAGTGATATTGCATTGTACGTAAGTACCACAAATTCTTTATCCATTTTTCGCTTTCTGTGATATTGAACTTGTACCGTAAACGAGGTTCTTGTAAACAGAGCCGTCCCAAATTTTGGGTGGCTGTGTCTTTTTGATTTTAATTTCCCTAAGCTATAGGACCATAAGTGGAAGTGCCCTAGGCTCTGTTGCTTTGTTTTGTAGATGTTTCAGGAAACACCATACACTTCACCAGAGTGGCTGTTGGCAATTTACATCCCGCCCATCAGCATAACAAGGCTCCCAGTTCTCCATGGCCTGTCCGGCCTTTCTGGATTTTACACATTTTTCAGATGGCCCTTTTGACTGGGGGGCAGTGAGACTTCATTGTAGTGCAGATTTCCTTTGCAAGCTTGCTTGGTTGGCCAAAAAGGGCGTATGCGTTTTTTCCTGAATATATTCAGGAAAAAACGCATACGCCCTTTTTGGCCAAGTGCATCATTGTGGACGTTCTGCCTCTTTTCCTATGCTTTACATGCAATTCCAGTCTACCTCCTGAAATCGGATTCCTGCAATTCTGCCCCGCTTTCGAGTCCTCTTGGCAGCCTTATTTCAATATATTTTTGGACGATAGCTGTAATTTATAACTCTGCAGGTTTGTGAATTACAGTGCCAGTGAGCTCCTTTCTTCAACTCGCTTTCTTGTGAGCTGGCCGCAACCCCGCAGCATTGCTTCAGGCCCTAGTGTGGTTCCGGCATGGCACGCTGAGCCTTTGGTTAATTCCTCTTCCTGGTGGGAAATGAGAGTTAAATTTGCCCGTCCAGACACCTCCAGCTAGTCTCTCATTGGTTCTCCCTATTCCTGTTCATTTTCCGCAGAAATTGCAAACTGGGCCAAACAGGAGGTTAAAGGCACTGACTCTCCAAGTGGGGAGAGTTTTAGTAAAGCGTCTGGAATGTTGCACCCGAGTACCAGGGGAAGAAAACTGAGATGCATTTGAACACGTTTCCCCATCACACGGTGGATCATACTCTGGGTTCCACATGCATGATTTAGCTGAAGGAAGAATCCCTTAAACCTGGAGAGTTGAGACCCATGGAATGGGTACCATGCAATATGACTTCAAAGGGTCTGCATTTGCTCACCGAACCTCACCAATCCTATCACTGCTGCATTTATGCCGCTGTACACACGCTTGATTCTCTTTCGGAGACATATAAATCCATAGATTTTAAGATTCTTACTGGTCAGGTATATTCTTAGGCGTTTAATATGGGTTGTAGAGTCCACTTCCTTGAGCAAGGAGTAGCTGTTGTCTATTACATGTTTGGCTTATGGAATGGTATCTGTGCTAATTTCAATCTCTGGTTTTATGCAGCACCCCAACTCACCTTTCCCCTTAAGCAAGCATAAGTTGGTTTTCTACATTTGAGACCCTGTTCTGTTTTGTAAT
Organism: Pseudorca crassidens; assembly: GCF_039906515.1. NCBI lineage: Eukaryota > Metazoa > Chordata > Mammalia > Artiodactyla > Delphinidae > Pseudorca > Pseudorca crassidens. The sequence continues at coordinate 164,828,589 of NC_090296.1, forward strand.
TCAGTTCCTGTGTAGCCAAGTTTACATTCCGTGTAGTAGTGATATCTTATGATGTTTCTTTTTCTGTGTGACTTATTTCACTTAGAATCATCGTACCTGAATCCACTCATTATGGTGCTATGGGCCTGATGACATAGATTTCATTGCTGAGTGATATTGCATTGTACGTAAGTACCACAACTTCTTTATCCATTTTTCACTTTCTGTGATATTGAACTTGTACTGTAAACGAGGTTCTTGTAAACAGAGCCGTCCCAAACTTTGGGGTGGCTGTGTCTTTTTGATTTTAATTTCCCTAAGCTATAGGACCATAAGTGGAAGTGCCCTAGGCTCTGTTGCTTTGTTTTTTAGATGTTTCAGGAAACACCATACACTTCTCCAGAGTGGCTGTTGGCAATTTACATCCCGCCCATCAGCATAACAAGGCTCCCAGTTCTCCATGGCCTGTCCTGCCTTTCTGGATTTTACACTTTTTTCAGATGGCCCTTTTGACCGGGGGGCAGTGAGACTTCATTGTAGTGCAGATTTCCTTTGCAAGCTTTCTTGGTTGGCCAAAAAGGGCGTAAGCTTTTTTTCCTGAGGAAAAAACGCATATGCCCTTTTTGGCCAAGTGCATCATTGTGGACGTTCTGCCTCTTTTCCTATGCTTTACATGCAATTCCAGTCTACCTCCTGAAATCGGTTTCCTGCAATTCTGCCCCGCTTTCAAGTCCTCTTGGCAGCCTTAGTTCAATAGATTTTTGGACGATAGCTGTCATTTATAACTCTGCAGGTTTGTGAATTACAGTGCCCCTGAGCTCCTTTCTTCAACTCGCTTTCTTGTGAGCTGGTCGCAACACCGCAGCATTGCTTCAGGCCCTAGTGTGGTTCCAGCACGGCAGGCTGAGCCTTTGGTTAATTCCTCTTCCTGGTGGGAAATGAGAGATAAATTTGCCCGTCCAGACACCTCCAGCTAGTCTCTCATTGGTTCTCACTATTCCTGTTCACTTTCCGCAGAAATTGAAAACTGGGCCAAACAGGAGGTTAAAGGCACTGACTCTCCAAGTGGGGAGAGTGTTAGTAAAGCGTCTGGAATGTTGCACCCGAGTACCAGGGGACGAAACCTGAGACACATTTGAACACGTTTCCTGATCACACGGTGGATCATACTCTGGGTTCCGCATGCATGTTTTAGCTGAAGGAAGAATCCCTTGAACCTGGAGAGTTGAGACCCATGGAATGGGTACCATGCAATATGACTTCAAAGGGTCTGCATTTGTTCACCGAACCTCACCCATCCTATCACTGCTGCGTTTATGCCACTGTACACATGCTTGATTCTCTTTCGGAGAAATAAATATCCATAGGTGTTAAGATTATTACTAGTCAGGTATATTCTTAGGCGATTAATATGGGGTGTAGAGTCCACTTCGTTGAGCAAGGAGTAGCTCTTGTCTATTACATATTTGGCTTATGGAACGGTATCTGTGCTAATTTCAATCTCTGGTTTTATGCAGCACCCCAACTCACCTTTCCCCTTAAGCAAGCATAAGTTGGTTTTCTACATTTGAGACCCTGTTCTGTTTTGTAATTCAGTTTCTGTGTAGGCAAGTTTACATTCCTTGTAGTAGTGATATCTTATGATGTTTCTTTTTCTGTGTGACTTATTTCACTTAGAATCATCATACCTGAATCCACTCATTATGCTGCTACGGGCCTGATGATATAGATTTCATTGCTGAGTGATATTGCATTGTACGTAAGTACCACAAATTCTTTATCCATTTTTCACTTTCTGTGTTATTGAACTTGTACCGTAAACGAGGTTCTTGTAAACAGAGCCGTCCCAAACTTTGGGGTGGCTGTGTCTTTTTGATTTTAATTTCCCTAAGCTATAGGACCATAAGTGGAAGTGCCCTAGGCTCTGTTGCTTTGTTTTTTAGATGTTTCAGGAAACACCATACACTTCTCCAGAGTGGCTGTTGGCAATTTACATCCCGCCAATCAGCATAACAAGGCTCCCAATTCTCCATGGCCTGTCCTGCCTTTCTGGATTTTATACATTTTTCAGATGGCCCTTTTGACTGGGGAGCAGTGAGACTTCATTGTAGTGCAGATTTCCTTTGCAAGCTTGCTTGGTTGGCCAAAAAGGGCGTATGCGTTTTTTCCTGAATATATTCAGGAAAAAACGCATACGCCCTTTTTGGCCAAGTGCATCATTGTGGACGTTCTGCCTCTTTTCCTATGTTTTACATGCAATTCCAGTCTACCTCCTGAAATCGGTTTCCTGCAATTCTGCCCTGCTTTCAAGTCCTCTTGGCAGCCTTACTTCAATATATTTTTGGACGATAGCTGTCATTTATAACTCTGCAGGTTTGTGAATTACAGTGCCCCTGAGCTCCTTTCTTCAACTCGCTTTCTTGTGAGCTGGCCGCAACACCGCAGGATTGCTTCAGGCCCTAGTGTGGTTCCGGCATGGCACGCTGAGCCTTTGGTTAATTCCTCTTCCTGGTGGGAAATGAGAGTTAAATTTGCCCGTCCAGACACCTCCAGGTAGTCGCTCATTGGTTCTCCCTATTCCTGTTCATTTTCCGCAGAAATGGCAAACTGGGCCAAACAGGAGGTTAAAGGCACTGACTCTCCAAGTGGGGAGAGTGTTAGTAAAGCGACTGGAATGTTGCACCCGAGTACCAGGGGACGAAAACTGAGACACATTTGAACACGTTTCCCGATCACACGGTGGATCATACTCTGGGTTCCACATGCATGTTTTAGCTGAAGGAAGAATCCCTTAAACCTGGAGAGTTGAGACCCATGGAATGGGTACCATGCAATATGACTTCAAAGGTTCTGCATTGGCTCACCGAACCTCACCAATCCTATCACTGCTGCGCTTATGCCGCTGTACACACGCTTGATTCTCTTTCGGAGACATATAAATCCATAGATTTTAAGATTCTTCCTAGTCAGGTATATTCTTAGACGTTTAATATGGGGTGTTGAGTCCTCTTCGTTGAGCAAGGAGTAGCTCTTGTCTATTACATATTTGGCTTATGGAACGGTATCTGTGCTAATTTCAATCTCTGGTTTTATGCAGCACCCCAACTCACCTTTCCCCTTAAGCAAGCATAAGTTGGTTTTCTACATTTGAGACCCTGTTCTGTTTTGTAATTCAGTTCCTGTGTAGCCAAGTTTACATTCCGTGTAGTAGTGATATCTTATGATGTTTCTTTTTCTGTGTGACTTATCTCACTTAGAATCATCGTACCTGAATCCACTCATTATGCTGCTACGGGCCTGATGACATAGATTTCATTGCTGAGTGATATTGCATTGTACGTAAGTACCACAACTTCTTTATCCATTTTTCGCTTTCTGTGATATTGAACTTGTACCGTAAACGAGGTTCTTGTAAACAGAGCCGTCCCAAACTTTGGGGTGGCTGTGTCTTTTTGATTTTAATTTCCCTAAGCTACAGGACCATAAGTGGCAGTGCCCTAGGCTCTGTTGCTTTGTTTTTTAGATGTTTCAGGAAACACCATACACTTCTCCAGAGTGGCTGTTGGCAATTTACATCCCGCCCATCAGCATAACAAGGCTCCCAGTTCTCCATGGCCTGTCCGGCCTTTCTGGATTTTACACTTTTTTCAGATGGCCCTTTTGACCGGGAGGCAGTGAGACTTCATGGTAGTGCAGATTTCCTTTGCAAGCTTGCTTGGTTGGCCAAAAAGGGCGTATGCGTTTTTTTCTGAATATATTCAGGAAAAAATGCATACGCCCTTTTTGGCCAAGTGCATCATTGTGGACGTTCTGCCTCTTTTCCTATGCTTTACATGCAATTCCAGTCTACCTCCTGAAATCGGTTTCCTGCAATTCTGCCCCGCTTTCAAGTCCTCTTGGCAGCCTTACTTCAATATATTTTTGGACGATAGCTGTCATTTTTAACTCTGCAGGTTTGTGAATTACAGTGCCCCTGAGCTCCTTTCTTCAACTCGCTTTCTTGTGAGCTGGGCGCAACACCGCAGTATTGCTTCAGGCCCTAGTGTGGTTCCGGCATGGCATGCTGAGCCTTTGGTTAATTCCTCTTCCTGGTGGGAAATGAGAGTTAAATTTGCCCGTCCAGACACCTCCATCTAGTCTCTCATTTGTTCTCCCTATTCCTGTTCATTTTCCGCAGAAATTGCAAACTGGGCCAAACAGGAGGTTAAAGGCACTGACTCTCCAAGTGGGGAGAGTGTTAGTAAAGCGTATGGAATGTTGCACCCGAGTACCAGGGGACAAAAACTGAGAGACATTTGAACACCTTTCCCGATCACACGGTGGATCATACTCTGGGTTCCACATGCATGTTTTAGCTGAAGGAAGAATCCCTTAAACCTGGAGAGTTGAGACCCATGGAATGGCTACCATGCAATATGACTTCAAAGGGTCTGCATTTGCTCATCAAACCTCACCAATCCTATCACTGCTGCGTTTATGCCGCTGTACACATGCTTGATTCTCTTTTGGAGACATATAAATCCATAGGTTTTAAGATTATTACTAGTCAGGTATATTCTTAGGCGATTAATATGGGGTGTAGAGTCCAGTTCATTGAGCAAGGAGTAGCTCTTGTCTATTACATATTTGGCTTATGGAATGGTATCTGTGCTAATTTCAATCTCTGGTTTTATGCAGAACCCCAACTCACCTTTCCCCTTAAGCAAGCATAAGTTGGTTTTCTACATTTGAGACCGTGTTCTGTTTTGTAATTCAGTTTCTGTGTAGCCAAGTTTACATTCCGTGTATTAGTGATATTTTATGATGTTTCTTTTTCTGTGTGACTTATTTCACTTAGAATCATCGTACCTGAATCCACTCATTATGCTGCTATGGGTTTGATGACATAGATTTCATTCCTGAGTGATATTGCATTGTACGTAAGTACCACAACTTCTTTATCCATTTTTCACTTTCTGCGATATTGAACTTGTACCATAAACGAGATTCTTGTAAACAGAGCCGGCCCAAACTTTGGGGTGGCTGTGTCTTTTTGATTTTAATTTCCCTAAGCTATAGGACCATAAGTGGAAGTGCCCTAGGCTCTGTTGCTTTGTTTTTCAGATGTTTCAGGAAACACCATACACTTCTCCAGAGTGGCTGTTGGCAATTTACATCCCGCCCACCAGCATAACAAGGCTCTCAGTTCTCCATGGCCTGTCCTGCCTTTCTGGATTTTACACTTTTTTCAGATGGCCCTTTTGACCGGGAAGCAGTGAGACTTCATTGTAGTGCAGATTTCCTTTGCAAGCTTGCTTGGTTGGCCAAAAAGGGCGTATGCGTTTTTTCCTGAATATATTCAGGAAAAAACGCAAACGCCCTTTTTGGCCAAGTGCATCATTGTGGACGTTCTGCCTCTTTTCCTATGCTTTACATGCAATTCCAGTCTACCTCCTGAAATCGGTTTCCTGCAATTCTGCCCCGCTTTCAAGTCCTCTTGGCAGCCTTACTTCAATATATTTTTGGACGATAGCTGTCATTTTTAACTCTGCAGGTTTGTGAATTACAGTGCCCCTGAGCTCCTTTCTTCAACTCGCTTTTTTCTGAGATGGCCGCAACACCGCAGGATTGCTTCAGGCCCTAGTGTGGTTCCGGCATGGCACGCTGAGCCTTTGGTTAATTCCTCTTCCTGGTGGGAAATGAGAGTTAAATTTGCCCGTCCAGACACCTCCAGCTAGTCTCTCATTGGTTCTCCCTATTCCTGTTCATTTTCCGCAGAAATTGCAAACTGGGCCAAACAGGAGGTTAAAGGCACTGACTCTCCAAGTGGGGAGAGTGTTAGTAAAGCGTCTGGAATGTTGCACCCGAGTACCAGGGGACGAAAAGTGAGACATTTGAACACGTTTCCCGATCACACGGTGGATCATACTCTGGGTTCCACATGCATGTTTTAGGTGAAGGAAGAATCCCTTAAACCTGGAGAGTTGAGACCCATGGAATGGGTACCATGCAATATGACTTCAAAGGGTCTGCATTTGCTCACCGAACCTCACCAATCCTATCACTGCTGCATTTATGCCGCTGTACACACGCTTGATTCTCTTTCGGAGACATATAAATCCATAGGTTTTAAGATTCTTACCAGTCAGGTATATTCTTAGGCATTTAATATGGGGTGTTGAGTCCACTTCGTTGAGCAAGGAGTAGCTTTTGTCTATTACCTATTTGGCTTATGGAATGGTATCTGTGCTAATTTCAATCTCTGGTTTTATGCAGCACCCCAACTCACCTTTCCCCTTAAGCAAGCATAAGTTGGTTTTCTACATTTGAGATCCTGTTCTGTTTTGTAATTCAGTTCCTGTGTAGCCAAGTTTACATTCCGTGTATTAGTGATATCTTATGATGTTTCTTTTTCTGTGTGACTTATCTCACTTAGAATCATCGTACCTGAATCCACTCATTATGCTGCTATGGGCCTGATGACATAGATTTCATTGCTGAGTGATATTGCATTGTACGTAAGTACCACAACTTCTTTATCCATTTTTCGCTTTCTGTGATATTGAACTTGTACCGTAAACGAGGGTCTTGTAAACAGAGCCGTCCCAAACTTTGGGGTGGCTGTGTCTTTTTGATTTTAATTTCCCTAAGCTATAGGACCATAAGTGGAAGTGCCGTAGGCTCTGTTGCTTTGTTTTTTAGATGTTTCAGGAAACACCATACACTTCTCCAGAGTGGCTGTTGGCAATTTACATCCCGCCCATCAGCATAACAAGGCTCCCAGTTCTCCATAGCCTGTCCGGCCTTTCTGGATTTTACACTTTTTTCAGATGGCCCTTTTGACTGGGGGGCAGTGAGACTTCATTGTAGTGCAGATTTCCTTTGCAAGCTTGCTTGGTTGGCCAAAAAGGGCGTATGCGTTTTTTCCTGAATATATTCAGGAAAAAACGCATACGCCCTTTTTGGCCAAGTACATCATTGTGGACATTCTGTCTCTTTTCCTATGCTTTACATGCCATTCCAGTCTACCTCCTGAAATCGGATTCCTTCAATTCTGCCCCGCTTTCGAGTCCTCTTCGCAGCCTTACTTCAATATATTTTTGGACGATAGCTGTCATTTATAACTCTGCAGGTTTGTGAATTACAGTGCCCCTGAGCTCCTTTCTTCAACTCGCTTTCTTGTGAGCTGGCCGCAACACCGCAGGATTGCTTCAGGCCCTAGTGTGGTTCCGGCATGGCACGCTGAGCCTTTGGTTAATTCCTCTTCCTGGTGGGAAATGAGAGTTAAATTTGCCCATCCAGACACCTCCAGCTAGTCTCTCATTGGTTCTCCCTATTCCTGTTCATTTTCCGCAGAAATTGTAAACTGGGCCAAACAGGAGGTTAAAGGCACTGACTCTCCAAGTGGGGAGAGTGTTAGTAAAGCGTCTGGAATGTTGCACCCGAGTATCAGGGGACAAAAACTGAGACACATTTGAACACGTTTCCCGATCACACGGTGGATCATACTCTGGGTTCCACATGCATGTTTTAGCTGAAGGAAGAATCCCTTAAACCTGGAGAGTTGAGACCCATGGAATGGCTACCATGCAATATGACTTCAAAGGGTCTGCATTTGCTCATCAAACCTCACCAATCCTATCACTGCTGCGTTTATGCCGCTGTACACATGCTTGATTCTCTTTTGGAGACATATAAATCCATAGGTTTTAAGATTATTACTAGTCAGGTATATTCTTAGGCGATTAATATGGGGTGTAGAGTCCACTTCGTTGAGCAAGGAGTAGCTCTTGTCTATTACATATTTGGCTTATGGAATGGTATCTGTGCTAATTTCAATCTCTGGTTTTATGCAGAACCCCAACTCACCTTTCCCCTTAAGCAAGCATAAGTTGGTTTTCTACATTTGAGACCGTGTTCTGTTTTGTAATTCAGTTTCTGTGTAGCCAAGTTTACATTCCGTGTAGTAGTGATATCTTATGATGTTTCTTTTTCTGTGTGACTTATCTCACTTAGAATCATCGTACCTGAATCCACTCATTATGCTGCTACGGGCCTGATGATATAGATTTCATTGCTGAGTGATATTGCATTGTACGTAAGTACCACAACTTCTTTATCCATTTTTCACCTTCTGTGATATTGAATTTGTACTGTAAATGAGGTTCTTGTAAACAGAGCTGTCCCAAACTTTGGGGTGGCTGTGTCTTTTTGATTTTAATTTCCCTAAGCTATAGGACCATAAGTGGAAGTGCCCTAGGCTCTGTTGCTTTGTTTTTTAGATGTTTCAGGAAACACCATACACTTCTCCAGAGTGGCTGATGGCAATTTACATCCCGCCCATCAGCATAACAAGGCTCCCAGTTCTCCATGGCCTGTCCTGCCTTTCTGGATTTTACACTTTTTTCAGATGGCCCTTTTGACCGGGGGGCAGTGAGACTTCATTGTAGTGCAGATTTCCTTTGCAAGCTTGCTTGGTTGGCCAAAAAGGGCGTATGCGTTTTTTCCTGAATATATTCAGGAAAAAATGCATACGCCCTTTTTGGCCAAGTGCATCATTGTGGACGTTCTGCCTCTTTTCCTATGCTTTACATGCAATTCCAGTCTACCTCCTGAAATCGGTTTCCTGCAATTCTGCCCCGCTTTCAAGTCCTCTTGGCAGCCTTACTTCAATATATTTTTGGACGATAGCTGTCATTTATAACTCTGCAGGTTTGTGAATTACAGTGCCCCTGAGCTCCTTTCTTCAACTCGCTTTCTTGTGAGCTGGCCGCAACACCGCAGGATTGCTTCAGGCCCTAGTGTCGTTCCGGCATGGCACGCTGAGCCTTTGGTTAATTCCTCTTCCTGGTGGGAAATGAGAGTTAAATTTGCCCGTCCAGACACCTCCAGCTAGTCTCTCACTGGTTCTCCCTATTCCTGTTCATCTTCCGCAAAAATTGCAAACTGGGCCAAACAGGAGGTTAAAGGCACTGACTCTCCAAGTGGGGAGAGTGTTAGTAAAGCGACTGGAATGTTGCACCCGAGTACCAGGGGACGAAAACTGAGACACATTTGAACACGTTTCCCGATCACACGGTGGATCATACTCTGGGTTCCACATGCATGTTTTAGCTGAAGGAAGAATCCCTTAAACCTGGAGAGTTGAGACCCATGGAATGGGTACCATGCAATATGACTTCAAAGGGTCTGCATTTGCTCACCGAACCTCACCAATCCTATTACTGCTGCATTTATGCCTCTGTAGACACGCTTGATTCTCTTTCGGAGACATATAAATCCATAGGTTTTAAGATTCTTACTAGTCAGGTATATTCTTAGGCATTTAATATGGGGTGTTGAGTCCACTTTCTTGAGCAAGGAGTAGCTCTTGTCTATTACCTATTTGGCTTATGGAATGGTATCTGTGCTAATTTCAATCTCTGGTTTTATGCAGCACCCCAACTCACCTTTCCCCTTAAGCAAGCATAAGTTGGTTTTCTACATTTGAGATCCTGTTCTGTTTTGTAATTCAGTTTCTGTGTAGCCAAGTTTACATTCCGTGTAGTAGTGATATCTTATGATGTTTCTTTTTCTGTGTGATTTATCTCACTTAGAATCATCGTACCTGAATCCACTCATTATGCTGCTACGGGCCTGATGATATAGATTTCATTGCTGAGTGATATTGCATTGTACGTAAGTACCACAACTTCTTTATCCATTTTTCACCTTCTGTGATATTGAATTTGTACTGTAAATGAGGTTCTTGTAAACAGAGCTGTCCCAAACTTTGGGGTGGCTGTGTCTTTTTGATTTTAATTTCCCTAAGCTATAGGACCATAAGTGGAAGTGCCCTAGGCTCTGTTGCTTTGTTTTTTAGATGTTTCAGGAAACACCATACACTTCTCCAGAGTGGCTGTTGGCAATTTACATCCCGCCCATCAGCATAACAAGGCTCCCAGTTCTCCATGGCCTGTCCTGCCTTTCTGGATTTTACACTTTTTTCAGATGGCCCTTTTGACCGGGGGGCAGTGAGACTTCATTGTAGTGCAGATTTCCTTTGCAAGCTTGCTTGGTTGGCCAAAAAGGGCGTATGCGTTTTTTCCTGAATATATTCAGGAAAAAACGCATACGCCCTTTTTGGCCAAGTGCATCATTGTGGACATTCTGTCTCTTTTCGTATGCTTTACATGCAATTCCAGTCTACCTCCTGAAATCGGTTTCCTGCAATTCTGCCCCGCTTTCAAGTCCTCTTGGCAGCCTTACTTCAATATATTTTTGGACGATAGCTGTCATTTATAACTCTGCAGGTTTGTGAATTACAGTGCCCCTGAGCTCCTTTCTTCAACTCGCTTTCTTGTGAGCTGGCCGCAACACCGCAGCATTGCTTCAGGCCCTAGTGTGGTTCCGGCATGGCACGCTGAGCCTTTGGTTAATTCCTCTTCCTGGTGGGAAATGAGAGTTAAATTTGCCCGTCCAGACACCTCCAGCTAGTCTCTCACTGGTTCTCCCTATTCCTGTTCATCTTCCGCAAAAATTGCAAACTGGGCCAAACAGGAGGTTAAAGGCACTGACTCTCCAAGTGGGGAGAGTGTTAGTAAAGCGTCTGGAATGTTGCACCCGAGTACCAGGGGACGAAACCTGAGACACATTTGAACACGTTTCCCGATCACACGGTGGATCATACTCTGGGTTCCACATGCATGTTTTAGCTGAAGGAAGAATCCCTTAAACCTGGAGAGTTGAGACCCATGGAATGGCTACCATGCAATATGACCTCAAAGGGTCTGCATTGGCTCACCAAACCTCACCAATCCTATCACTGCTGCGCTTATGCCACTGTACACACGCTTGATTCTCTTTCGGAGACATATAAAACCATAGGTTTTAAGATTCTTACTAGTCAGCTATATTCTTAGACGTTTAATATGGGGTGTTGAGTCCTCTTCGTTGAGCAAGGAGTAGCTCTTGTCTATTACATATTTGGCTTATGGAACGGTATCTGTGCTAATTTCAATCTCTGGTTTTATGCAGCACCCCAACTAACCTTTCCCCTTAAGCAAGCATAAGTTGGTTTTCTACATTTGAGACCTTGTTCTCTTTTGTAATTCAGTTCCTGTGTAGCCAAGTTTACATTCCGTGTATTAGTGATATCTTATGATGTTTCTTTTTCTGTGTGACTTATGTCACTTAGAATCATCGTACCTGAATCCACTCATTATGCTGCTATGGGCCTGATGACATAGATTTCATTGCTGAGTGATATTGCATTGTACGTAAGTACCAAAACTTCTTTATCCATTTTTCGCTTTCTGTGATATTGAACTTGTACCGTAAATGAGGATCTTGTAAACAGAGCCGTCCCAAACTTTGGGGTGGCTGTGTCTTTTTGATTTTAATTTCCCTAAGCTATAGGACCATAAGTGGAAGTGCCCTAGGCTCTGTTGCTTTGTTTTTTAGATGTTTCAGGAAACACCATACACTTCTCCAGAGTGGCTGTTGGCAATTTACATCCCGCCCATCAGCATAACAAGGCTCCCAGTTCTCCATGGCCTGTCCGGCCTTTCTGGATTTTACACTTTTTTCAGATGGCCCTTTTGACTGGGGGGCAGTGAGACTTCATTGTAGTGCAGATTTCCTTTGCAAGCTTGCTTGGTTGGCCAAAAAGGGCGTATGCGTTTTTTCCTGAATATATTCAGGAAAAAACGCATACGCCCTTTTTGGCCAAGTGCATCATTGTGGATACTCTGTCGCTTTTCCTATGCTTTACATGCAATTCCAGTCTACCTCCTGAAATCGGATTCCTTCAATTCTGCCCCGCTTTCGAGTCCTCTTGGCAGCCTTACTTCAATATATTTTTGGACGATAGCTGTCATTTATAACTCTGCAGGTTTGTGAATTACAGTGCCCCTGAGCTCCTTTCTTCAACTCGCTTTCTTGTGAGCTGTCCGCAACACCGCAGGATTGCTTCAGGCCCTAGTGTGGTTCCGGCATGGCACGCTGAGCCTTTGGTTAATTCCTCTTCCTGGTGGGAAATGAGAGTTAAATTTGCCCATCCAGACACCTCCAGCTAGTCTCTCATTGGTTCTCCCTATTCCTGTTCATTTTCCGCAGAAATTGTAAACTGGGCCAAACAGGAGGTTAAAGGCACTGACTCTCCAAGTGGGGAGAGTGTTAGTAAAGCCTATGGAATGTTGCACCCGAGTACCAGGGGACAAAAACTGAGACACATTTGAACACGTTTCCCGATCACACGGTGGATCATACTCTGGGTTCCACATGCATGTTTTAGGTGAAGGAAGAATCCCTTAAACCTGGAGAGTTGAGACCCATGGAATGGCTACCATGCAATATGACTTCAAAGGGTCTGCATTTGCTCATCAAACCTCACCAATCCTATCACTGCTGCGTTTATGCCGCTGTACACATGCTTGATTCTCTTTTGGAGACATATAAATCCATAGGTTTTAAGATTATTACTAGTCAGGTATATTCTTAGGCGATTAATATGGGGTGTAGAGTCCACTTCGTTGAGCAAGGAGTAGCTCTTGTCTATTACATATTTGGCTTATGGAATGGTATCTGTGCTAATTTCAATCTCTGGTTTTATGCAGAACCCCAACTCACCTTTCCCCTTAAGCAAGCATAAGTTGGTTTTCTACATTTGAGACCCTGTTCTGTTTTGTAATTCAGTTCCTGTGTAGCCAAGTTTACATTCCGTGTAGTAGTGATATCTTATGATGTTTCTTTTTCTGTGTGACTTATTTCACTTAGAATCATCGTACCTGAATCCACTCATTATGCTGCTACGGGCCTGATGACATAGATTTCATTCCTGAGTGATATTGCATTGTACGTAAGTACCACAACTTCTTTATCCATTTTTCACTTTCTGCGATATTGAACTTGTACCATAAACGAGATTCTTGTAAACAGAGCCGGCCCAAACTTTGGGGTGGCTGTGTCTTTTTGATTTTAATTTCCCTAAGCTATAGGACCATAAGTGGAAATACCCTAGGCTCTGTTGCTTTGGTTTTTAGATGTTTCAGGAAACACCATACACTTCTCGAGAGTGGCTGTTGGCAATTTACATCCCGCCCATCAGCATAACAAGGCTCCCAGTTCTCCATGGCCTGTCCTGCCTTTCTGGATTTTATACTTTTTTCAGATGGCCCTTTTGACCGGGGGGCAGTGAGACTTCATTGTACTGCAGATTTCCTTTGCAAGCTTGCTTGGTTGGCCAAAAAGGGCGTATGCGTTTTTTCCTGAATATATTCAGGAAAAAACGCATACGCCCTTTTTGGCCAAGTGCATCATTGTGGACGTTCTGCCTCTTTTCCTATGCTTTACATGCAATTCCAGTCTACCTCCTGAAATCGGATTCCTGCAATTCTGCCCCGCTTTCAAGTCCTCTTGGCAGCCTTACTTCAATATATTTTTGGACGATAGCTGTCATTTTTAACTCTGCAGGTTTGTGAATTACAGTGCCCCTGAGCTCCTTTCTTCAACTCGCTTTCTTGTGAGCTGGCCGCAACACCGCAGGATTGCTTCAGGCCCTAGTGTGGTTCCGGCATGGCACGCTGAGCCTTTGGTTAATTCCTCTTCCTGGTGGGAAATGAGAGTTAAATTTGCCCGTCCAGACACCTCCAGCTAGTCTCTCATTGGTTCTCCCTATTCCTGTTCATTTTCCACAGAAATTGCAAACTGGGCCAAACAGGAGGTTAAAGGCAGTGACTCTCCAAGTGGGGAGAGTTTTAGTAAAGCGTCTGGAATGTTGCACCCGAGTACCAGGGGACAAAAACTGAGACACATTTGAACACGTTTCCCGATCACACGGTGGATCATACTCTGGGTTCCACATGCATGTTTTAGCTGAAGGAAGAATCCCTTAAACCTGGAGAGTTGAGACCCATGGAATGGGTACCATTCAATATGACTTCAAAGGTTCTGCATTGGCTCACCGAACCTCACCAATCCTATCACTGCTGCGCTTATGCCACTGTACACACGCTTGATTCTCTTTCGGAGACATATAAATCCATAGATTTTAAGATTCTTACTAGTCAGGTATATTCTTAGACGTTTAATATGGGGTGTTGAGTCCTCTTCGTTGAGCAAGGAGTAGCTCTTGTCTATTACATATTTGGCTTATGGAATGGTATCTGTGCTAATTTCAATCTCTGGTTTTATGCAGCACCCCAACTCACCTTTCCCCTTAAGCAAGCATAAGTTGGTTTTCTACATTTGAGGCCTTGTTCTGTTTTGTAATTCAGTTCCTGTGTAGCCAAGTTTACATTCCGTGTATTAGTGATATCTTATGATGTTTCTTTTTCTGTGTGACTTATCTCACTTAGAATCATCGTACCTGAATCCACTCATTATGCTGCTATGGGCCTGATGACATAGATTTCATTGCTGAGTGATATTGCATTGTACGTAAGTACCACAACTTCTTTATCCATTTTTCGCTTTCTGTGATATTGAACTTGTACCGTAAACGAGGTTCTTGTAAACAGAGCTGTCCCAAACTTTGGGGCGGCAGAGTCTTTTTGATTTAAATTGCCCTAAGCTGTAGGACCATAAGTGGAAGTGCCCTAGGCTCTGTTGCTTTGTTTTTTAGATGTTTCAGGAAACACCATACACTTCTCCAGAGTGGCTGTTGGGAATTTACATCCCGCCCTTCAGAATAACAAGGCTCCCACGTCTCCATGGCCTGTCCTGCCTTTCTGGATTTTACACTTTTTTCAGATGGCCCTTTTGACCGGGGGGCAGTGAGACTTCATTGTAGTGCATATTTCCTTTGCAAGCTTGCTTGGTTGGCCAAAAAGGGCGTATGCGTTTTTTCCTGAATATATTCAGGAAAAAACGCATACGCCCTTTTTGGCCAAGTGCATCATTGTGGACGTTCTGCCTCTTTTCCTATGCTTTACATGCAATTCCAGTCTACCTCCTGAAATCGGTTTCCTGCAATTCTGCCCCGCTTTCAAGTCCTCTTGGCAGCCTTACTTCAATATATTTTTGGACGATAGCTGTCATTTATAACTCTGCAGGTTTGTGAATTACAGTGCCCCTGAGCTCCTTTCTTCAACTCGCTTTCTTGTGAGCTGGCCGCAACACCGCAGGATTGCTTCAGGCCCTAGTGTGGTTCCGGCATGGCACGCTGAGCCTTTGGTTAATTCCTCTTCCTGGTGGGAAATGAGAGTTAAATTTGCCCGTCCAGACACCTCCAGCTAGTCTCTCATTGGTTCTCCCTATTCCTGTTCATTTTCCGCAGAAATTGCAAACTGGGCCAAACAGGAGGTTAAAGGCAGTGACTCTCCAAGTGGGGAGAGTTTTAGTAAAGCGTCTGGAATGTTGCACCCGAGTACCAGGGGACAAAAACTGAGACACATTTGAACACGTTTCCCGATCACACGGTGGATCATACTCTGGGTTCCACATGCATGTTTTAGCTGAAGGAAGAATCCCTTAAACCTGGAGAGTTGAGACCCATGGAATGGGTACCATTCAATATGACTTCAAAGGTTCTGCATTGGCTCACCGAACCTCACCAATCCTATCACTGCTGCGCTTATGCCACTGTACACACGCTTGATTCTCTTTCGGAGACATATAAATCCATAGATTTTAAGATTCTTACTAGTCAGGTATATTCTTAGACGTTTAATATGGGGTGTTGAGTCCTCTTCGTTGAGCAAGGAGTAGCTCTTGTCTATTACATATTTGGCTTATGGAATGGTATCTGTGCTAATTTCAATCTCTGGTTTTATGCAGCACCCCAACTCACCTTTCCCCTTAAGCAAGCATAAGTTGGTTTTCTACATTTGAGGCCTTGTTCTGTTTTGTAATTCAGTTCCTGTGTAGCCAAGTTTACATTCCGTGTATTAGTGATATCTTATGATGTTTCTTTTTCTGTGTGACTTATCTCACTTAGAATCATCGTACCTGAATCCACTCATTATGCTGCTATGGGCCTGATGACATAGATTTCATTGCTGAGTGATATTGCATTGTACGTAAGTACCACAACTTCTTTATCCATTTTTCGCTTTCTGTGATATTGAACTTGTACCGTAAACGAGGTTCTTGTAAACAGAGCTGTCCCAAACTTTGGGGCGGCAGAGTCTTTTTGATTTAAATTGCCCTAAGCTGTAGGACCATAAGTGGAAGTGCCCTAGGCTCTGTTGCTTTGTTTTTTAGATGTTTCAGGAAACACCATACACTTCTCCAGAGTGGCTGTTGGGAATTTACATCCCGCCCTTCAGAATAACAAGGCTCCCACGTCTCCATGGCCTGTCCTGCCTTTCTGGATTTTACACTTTTTTCAGATGGCCCTTTTGACCGGGGGGCAGTGAGACTTCATTGTAGTGCATATTTCCTTTGCAAGCTTGCTTGGTTGGCCAAAAAGGGCGTATGCGTTTTTTCCTGAATATATTCAGGAAAAAACGCATACGCCCTTTTTGGCCAAGTGCATCATTGTGGACGTTCTGCCTCTTTTCCTATGCTTTACATGCAATTCCAGTCTACCTCCTGAAATCGGTTTCCTGCAATTCTGCCCCATTTCAAGTCCTCTTGGCAACCTTACTTCAATATATTTTTGGACGATAGCTGTCATTTATAACTCTGCAGGTTTGTGAATTACAGTGCCCCTGAGCTCCTTTCTTCAACTCGCTTTCTTGTGAGCTGGCCGCAACACCGCAGCATTGCTTCAGGCCCTAGTGTGGTTCCGGCATGGCACGCTGAGCCTTTGGTTAATTCCTCTTCCTGGTGGGAAATGAGAGTTAAATTTGCCCGTCCAGACACCTCCAGCTAGTCTCTCATTGGTTCTCCCTATTCCTGTTCATTTTCCGCAGAAATTGCAAACTGGGCCAAACAGGAGCTTAAAGGCACTGACTCTCCAAGTGGGGAGAGTGTTAGTAAAGCGTCTGGAATGTTGCACCCGAGTACCAGGGGACGAAAACTGAGACACATTTGAACACGTTTCCCGATCACACGGTGGATCATACTCTGGGTTCCACATGCATGTTTTAGCTGAAGGAAGAATCCCTTAAACCTGGAGAGTTGAGACCCATGGAATGGGTACCATGCAATATGACTTCAAAGGGTCTGCATTTGCTCACCGAACCTCACCAATCCTATCACTGCTGCGTTTATGCTGCTGTACACACGCTTGATTCTCTTTCGGAGACATAGAAATCTATAGGTTTTAAGATATTTACTATGCAGGTATATTCTTAGGCGTTTAATATGGGGTGTTGATTCCACTTGGTTGAGCAAGGAGTAGCTCCTGTCTATTACATATTTAGCTTATGGAACGGTATCTGTGCTAATTTCAATCTCTGGTTTTATGCAGCACCCCAACTCACCTTTCCCCTTAAGCAAGCATAAGTTGGTTTTCTACATTTGAGACCCTGTTCTGTTTTGTAATTCAGTTCCTGTGTAGCCAAGTTTACATTCCGTGTAGTAGTGATATTTTATGATGTTTCTTATTCTGTGTGACTTATTTCACTTAGAATCATCGTACCTGAATCCACTCATTATGCTGCTATGGGCCCGATGACATAGATTTCATTGCTGAGTGATATTGCATTGTACGTAAGTACCACAACTTCTTTATCCATTTTTCACTTTCTGTGATATTGAACTTGTACCGTAAACGAGGTTCTTGTAAACAGAGCCGTCCCAAACTTTCGGGTGGCTGTGTATTTTTGATTTTAATTTCCCTAAGCTATAGGACCATAAGTGGAAGTGCCCTAGGCTCTGTTGCTTTGTTTTTTAGATGTTTCAGGAAACACCATACACTTCTCCAGAGTGGCTGTTGGCAATTTACATCTCGCCCATCAGCATAACAAGGCTCCCAGTTCTCCATGGCCTGTCCTGGCTTTCTGGATTTTACACATTTTTCAGATGGCCCTTTTGACCGGGGGTGAGTGAGACTTCATTGTACTGCAGATTTCCTTTGCAAGCTTGCTTGGTTGGCCAAAAAGGGCGTATGCGTTTTTTCCTGAATATATTCAGGAAAAAGCGCATATGACCTTTTTGGCCAAGTGCATCATTGTGGACGTTCTGCCTCTTTTCCTATGCTTTACATGCAATTCCAGTCTACCTCCTGAAATCAGTTTCCTGCAATTCTGCCCCGCTTTCAAGTCCTCTTGGCAGCCTTACTTCAATATATTTTTGGACGATAGCTGTCATTTATAACTCTGCAGGTTTGTGAATTACAGTGCCCCTGAGCTCCTTTCTTCAACTCGCTTTCTTGTGAGCTGGCCGCAACACCGCAGCATTGCTTCAGGCCCTAGTGTGGTTCCGGCATGGCACAATGAGCCTTTGGTTAATTCCTCCTCCTGGTGGGAAATGAGAGTTAAATTTGCCCGTCCAGACACCTCCAGCTAGTCTCTCATTGGTTCTCCCTATTCCTGTTCATTTTCCGCAGAAATTGCAAACTGGGCCAAACAGGAGGTTAAAGGCACTGACTCTCCAATTAGGGAGAGTGTTAGTAAAGCGTCTGGAATGTTGCCCCTGAGTACCAGGGGACGAAAACTGAGACACATTTGAACACGTTTCCCGATCACACGGTGGATCATACTCTGGGTTCCACATGCATGTTTTAGCTGAAGGAAGAATCCCTTAAACCTGGAGAGTTGAGACCCATGGAATTGGTACCATGCAATATGACTTCAAAGGGTCTGCATTGGCTCACCGAACCTCACCAATCCTATCACTGCTGCGCTTATGCCGCTGTACACACTCTTGATTCTCTTTTGGAGACATATAAATCCATAGGTTTTAAGATTCTTACTAGTCAGGTATATTCTTAGACGTTTAATATCTGGTGTTGAGTCCACTTCGTTGAGCAAGGAGTAGCTCTTGTCTATTACATATTTGGCTTATGGAATTGTATCTGTGCTAAATTCAATCTCTGGTTTTATGCAGCACCCCAACTCACCTTTCCCTTAAGCAAGCATAAGTTGGTTTTCTACATTTGAGACCCTGTTCTGTTTTGTAATTCAGTTCCTGTGTAGCCAAGATTACATTCCTTGTAGTAGTGATAACTTATGATGTTTCTTTTTCTGTGTGACTTATTTCACTTAGAATCATCGTACCTGAATCCACTCATTATGATGCTACGGGCCTGATGACATAGATTTCATTGCTGAGTGATATTGCCTTGTACGTAAGTACCACAACTTCTTTATCCATTTTTCACTTTCTGCGATATTGAACTTGTACCGTGAACGAGGTTCTTGTAAACAGAGCCGTCCCAAACTTTGGGGTGGCTGTGTCTTTTTGATTTTAATTTCCCTAAGCTATAGGACCATAAGTGGAAGTGCCCTAGGCTCTGTTGCTTTGTTTTTTAGATGTTTCAGGAAACACCATACACTTCTCCAGAGTGGCTGTTGGCAATTTACATCCCGCCCATCAGCATAACAAGGCTCCCACGTCTCCATGGCCTGTCCTGCCTTTCTGGATTTTACACTTTTTTCAGATGGCCCTTTTGACCGGGGGGCAGTGAGACTTCATTGTAGTGCACATTTCCTTTGCAAGCTTGCTTGGTTGGCCAAAAAGGGCGTATGCGTTTTTTCCTGAATATATTCAGGAAAAAACGCATACACCCTTTTTGGCCAAGTGCATCATTGTGGACGTTCTGCCTCTTTTCCTATGCTTTACATGCAATTCCAGTCTACCTCCTGAAATCGGATTCCTGCAATTCTGCCCCCCTTTCGAGTCCTCTTGGCAGCCTTACTTCAATATATTTTTGGACGATAGCTGTCATTTATAACTCTGCAGGTTTGTGAATTACAGTGCCCCTGAGCTCCTTTCTTCAACTCGCTTTCTTGTGAGCTGGCCACAACACCGCAGCCTTGCTTCAGACCCTAGTGTGGTTCCGGCATGGCACGCTGAGCCTTTGGTTAATTCCTCTTCCTGGTGGGAAATGAGAGTTAAATTTGCCCGTCCAGACACCTCCAGCTAGTCTCTCATTGGTTCTCCCTATTCCTGTTCATTTTCCGCAGAAATTGCAAACTGGGCCAAACAGGAGGTTAAAGGCACTGACTCTCCAAGTGGGAAGAGTGTTAGTAAAGCGTCTGGAATGTTGCACACGAGTACCAGGGGACGAAACCTGAGACACATTTGAACACGTTTCCCGATCACACGGTGGATCATACTCTGGGTTCCACATGCATGTTTTAGCTGAAGGAAGAATCCCTTAAACCTGGAGAGTTGAGACCCATGGAATGGGTACCATGCAATATGACTTCAAAGGTTCTGCATTTGCTCACCGAACCTCACCAATCCTATCACTGCTGCGTTTATGCCGCTGTACACACGCTTGATTCTCTTTCGGAGACATAGAAATCCATAGGTTTTAAGATTTTTACTAGGCAGGTATATTCTTAGGCGTTTAATATGGGGTGTTGTGTCCTCTTCGTTGAGCAAGGAGTAGCTCTTGTCTATTACATATTTGGCTTATGGAACGGTATCTGTGCTAATTTCAATCTCTGGTTTTATGCAGCACCCGAACTCACCTTTCTCCTTAAGCAAGCATAAGTTGGTTTTCTACATTTCAGACCCTGTTCTGTTTTGTAATTCAGTTCCTGGGTAGCCAAGATTACATTCCATGTAGTAGTGATAACTTATGATGTTTCTTTTTCTGTGTGACTTATTTCACTTAGAATCATCGTACCGGAATCCACTCATTATGCTGCTACGGGCCTGATGACATAGATTTCATTGCTGAGTGATATTGCCTTGTACGTAAGTACCACAACTTCTTTATCCATTTTTCACTTTCTGTGATATTGAATTTGTACTGTAAATGACGTTCTTGGAAACAGAGCCATCCCAAACTTTGAGGTGGCTGTGTCTTTTTGATTTTAATTTCCCTACGCTATAGGACCATAAGTGGAAGTGCCCTAGGCTCTGTTGCTTTGTTTTTTAGATGTTTCAGGAAACACCATACACTTCTCCAGAGTGGCTGTTGGCAATTTACATCCCGCCCATCAGCATAACAAGGCTCCCAGTTCTCCATGGCCTGTCCTGCCTTTCTGGATTTTACACATTTTTCAGATGGCCCTTTTGACCGGGGGGCAGTGAGACTTCATTGTAGTGCAGATTTCCTTTGCAAGCATGCTTGGTTGGCCAAAAAGTGCGTATGCGTTTTTTCCTGAATATATTCAGTAAAAAATGCATACGCCCTTTTTGGCCAAGTGCATCATTGTGGACGTTCTGCCTCTTTTCCTATGCTTTACATGCAATTCCAGTCTACCTCCTGAAACCCGTTTCCTGCAATTCTGCCCCGCTTTCAAGTCCTCTTGGCAGCCTTACTTCAATATATTTTTGGACGATAGCTGTCATTTTTAACTCTGCAGGTTTGTGAATTACAGTGCCCCTGAGCTCCTTTCTTCAACTCGCTTTCTTGTGAGCTGGCCGCAACACCGCAGGATTGCTTCAGGCCCTAGTGTGGTTCCGGCATGGCACACTGAGCCTTTGGTTAATTCCTCTTCCTGGTGGGAAATGAGAGTTAAATTTGCCCCTCCAGACACCTCCAGCTAGTCTCTCATTGGTTCTCCCTATTCCTGTTCATTTTCCGCAGAAATTGCAAACTGGGCCAAACAGGAGGTTAAAGGCACTGACTCTCCAAGTGGGGAGAGTGTTAGTAAAGCGTCTGGAATGTTGCACCCGAGTACCAGGGGACGAAACCTGAGACACATTTGAACACGTTTCCCGATCACACGGTGGATCATAGTCTGGGTTCCACATGCATGTTTTAGCTGAAGGAAGAATCCCTTAAACCTGGAGAGTTGAGACCCATGGAATGGGTACCATGCAATATGACTTCAAAGGGTCTGCATTTGCTCACCGAACCACACCAATCCTATCACTGCTGCGTTTATGCTGCTGTACACACGCTTGATTCTCTTTCGGAGACATAGAAATCCATAGGTTTTAAGATTTTTACTAGGCAGGTATATTCTTAGGCGTTTAATATGGGGTGTTGATGCCACTTGGTTGAGCAAGGAGTAGCTCTTGTCTATTACATATTTGGCTTATGGAACGGTATCTGTGCTAATTTCAATCTCTGGTTTTATGCAGCACCCCAACTCACCTTTCTCCTTAAGCAAGCATAAGTTGGTTTTCTACATTTGAGAACCTGTTCTGTTTTGTAATTCAGTTCCTGGGTAGCCAAGATTACATTCCGTGTAGTAGTGATAACTTATGATGTTTCTTATTCTGTGTGACTTATTTCACTTAGAATCATCGTACCTGAATCCACTCATTATGCTGCTATGGGCCTGATGACATAGATTTCATTGCTGAGTGATATTGCATTGTACGTAAGTACCACAACTTCTTTATCCATTTTTCACTTTCTGTGATATTGAACTTGTACCGTAAACGAGGTTCTTGTAAACAGAGCCGTCCCAAACTTTCGGGTGGCTGTGTCTTTTTGATTTTAATTTCCCTAAGCTATAGGACCATAAGTGGAAGTGCCCTAGGCTCTGATGCTTTGGTTTTTAGATGTTTCAGGAAACACCATACACTTCTCCAGAGTGGCTGTTGGCAATTTACATCCCACCCATCAGCATAACAAGGCTCCCAGTTCTCCATGGGCTGTCCTGCCTTTCTGGATTTTACACTTTTTTCAGATGGCCCTTTTGACCGGGGGGGCAGTGAGACTTCATTGTAGTGCAGATTTCCTTTGCAAGCTTGCTTGGTTGGCCCAAAAGGGCGTATGCATTTTTTCCTGAGTATATTCAGGAAAAAACGCATACGCCCTTTTTGGCCAAGTGCATCATTGTGGACGTTCTGCCTCTTTTCCTATGCTTTACATGCAATTCCAGTCTACCTCCTGAAATCGGTTTCCTGCAATTCTGCCCCGCTTTCAAGTCCTCTTGGCAGCCATACTTCAATATATTTTTGGACTATAGCTGTCATTTATAACTCTGCAGGTTTGTGAATTACAGTGCCCCTGAGCTCCTTTCTTCAACTCGCTTTCTTGTGAGCTGGCCGCAACACCGCAGCCTTGCTTCAGGCCCTAGTGTGGTTCCGGCATGGCACGCTGAGCCTTTGGTTAATTCCTCTTCCTGGTGGGAAATGAGAGTTAAATTTGCCCGTCCAGACACCTCCAGCTAGTCTCTCATTGGTTCTCCCTATTCCTGTTCATTTTCCACAGAAATTGCAAACTGGGCCAAACAGGAGGTTAAAGGCACTGACTCTCCAAGTAGGAAGAGTGTTAGTAAAGCGTCTGGAATGTTGCACACGAGTACCAGGGGACGAAACCTGAGACACATTTGAACACGTTTCCCGATCACACGGTGGATCATACTCTGGGTTCCACATGCATGATTTAGCTGAAGGAAGAATCCCTTAAACCTGGAGAGTTGAGACCCATGGAATTGGTACCATGCAATATGACTTCAAAGGGTCTGCATTGGCTCACCGAACCTCACCAATCCTATCACTGCTGCGCTTATGCCGCTGTACACACGCTTGATTCTCTTTCGGAGACATATAAATCCATAGGTTTTAAGATTCTTACTAGTCAGGTATATTCTTAGGCGTTTAATATGGGGTGTTGTGTCCTCTTCATTGAGCAAGGAGTAGCTCTTGTCTATTACATATTTGTATTATGGAACGGTATCTGTGCTAATTTCAATCTCTGGTTTTATGTAGCACCCCAACTCACCTTTCCCCTTAAGCAAGCATAAGTTGGTTTTCTACATTTGAGACCCTGTTCTGTTTTGTAATTCTGTTCCTGTGTAGCCAAGTTTACATTCCGTGTATTAGTGATATCTTATGATATTTCTTTTTCTGTGTGACTTATCTCACTTAGAATCATCGTACCTGAATCCACTCATTATGCTGCTATGGGCCTGATGACATAGATTTCATTGCTGAGTGATATTGCATTGTACGTAAGTACCACAACTTCTTTATCCATTTTTCACTACTGTGATATTGAACTTGTACCGTAAACGAGGTTCTTGTAAACAGAGCCGTCCCATACTTTGGGGTGGCTGTGTCTTTTTGATTTTAATTTCCCTAATCTATAGGACCATAAGTGGAAGTGCCCTAGGCTCTGTTGCTTTGTTTTTTATATGTTTCAGGAAACACCATACACTTCTCCAGAGTGGCTGTTGGCAATTTACATCCCGCCCATCAGCATGACAAGGCTCCCAGTTCTCCATGGCCTGTCCTGCCTTTCTGGATTTTACACTTTTTTCAGATGGCCCTTTTGACCGGGGGGCAGTGAGACTTCATTGTAGTGCAGATTTCCTTTGCAAGCTTGCTTGGTTGGCCAAAAAGGGCGTATGCGTTTTTTCCTGAATATATTCAGGAAAAAACGCATACGCCCTTTTTGGCCAAGTGCATCATTGTGGACGTTCTGCCTCTTTTCCTATGCTTTACATGCAATTCCAGTCTACCTCCTGAAATCGGTTTCCTGCAATTCTGCCCCGCTTTCAAGTCCTCTTGGCAGCCTTACTTCAATATATTTTTGGACGATAGCTGTCATTTATAACTCTGCAGGTTTGTGAATTACAGTGCCCCTGAGCTCCTTTCTTCAACTCGCTTTCTTGTGAGCTGGCCGCAACACCGCAGCATTGCTTCAGGCCCTAGTGTGGTTCCGGCATGGCACGCTGAGCCTTTGGTTAATTCCCCTTCCTGGTGGGAAATGAGAGTTAAATTTGCCCCTCCAGACACCTCCAGCTAGTCTCTCATTGGTTCTCCCTATTCCTGTTCATTTTCCGCAGAAATTGCAAACTGGGCCAAACAGGAATTTAAAGGCACTGACTCTCCAAGTGGGGAGAGTGTTAGTAAAGCGTCTGGAATGTTGCACCCGAGTACCAGGGGACGAAACCTGAGACACATTTGAACACGTTTCCCGATCACACGGTGGATCATACTCTGGGTTCCACATACATGTTTTAGCTGAAGGAAGAATCCCTTAAACCTGGAGAGTTGAGACCCATGGAATGGGTACCATGCAATATGACTTCAAAGGGTCGGCATTTGCTCACCGAACCTCACCAATCCTATCACTGCTGCATTTATGCCGCTGTGCACACGCTTGATTCTCTTTCGGAGACATAGAAATCCATAGGTTTTAAGATTTTTACTAGGCAGGTATATTCTTAGGCGTTTAATATGGGGTGTTGTGTCCTCTTCGTTGAGCAAGGAGTAGCTCTTGTCTATTACATATTTGGCTTATGGAACGGTATCTGTGCTAATTTCAATCTCTGGTTTTATGCAGCACCCCAACTCACCTTTCTCCTTAAGCAAGCATAAGTTGGTTTTCTACATTTCAGACCCTGTTCTGTTTTGTAATTCAGTTCCTGGGTAGCCAAGATTACATTCCATGTAGTAGTGATAACTTATGATGTTTCTTTTTCTGTGTGACTTATTTCACTTAGAATCATCGTACCTGAATCCACTCATTATGCTGCTACGGGCCTGATGACATAGATTTCATTGCTGAGTGATATTGCCTTGTACGTAAGTACCACAACTTCTTTATCCATTTTTCACTTTCTGTGATATTGAATTTGTACTGTAAATGACGTTCTTGGAAACAGAGCCATCCCAAACTTTGAGGTGGCTGTGTCTTTTTGATTTTAATTTCCCTAAGGTATAGGACCATAAGTGGAAGTGCCCTAGGCTCTGTTGCTTTGTTTTGTAGATGTTTCAGGAAACACCATACACTTCTCCAGAGTGGCTGTTGGCAATTTACATCCCGCCCATCAGCATAACAAGGCTCCCAGTTCTCCATGGCCTGTCCTGCCTTTCTGGATTTTACACTTTTTTCAGATGGCCCTTTTGACCGGGGGGCAGTGAGACTTCATTGTAGTGCAGATTTCCTTTGCAAGCTTGCTTGGTTGGCCAAAAAGTGCGTATGCGTTTTTTCCTGAATATATTCAGTAAAAAACGCCTATGCCCTTTTTGGCCATGTGCATCATTGTGGACGTTCTGCCTCTTTTCCTATGCTTTACATGCAATTCCAGTCTACCTCCTGAAACCGGTTTCCTGCAATTCTGCCCCGCTTTCAAGTCCTCTTGGCAGCCTTACTTCAATATATTTTTGGACGATAGCTGTCATTTTTAACTCTGCAGGTTTGTGAATTACAGTGCCCCTGAGTTCCTTTCTTCAACTCGCTTTCTTGTGAGCTGGCCGCAACACCGCAGGATTGCTTCAGGCCCTAGTGTGGTTCCGGCATGGCACGCTGAGCCTTTGGTTAGTTCCTCTTCCTGGTGGGAAATGAGAGTTAAATTTGCCCCTCCAGACACCTCCAGCTAGTCTCTCATTGGTTCTCCCTATTCCTGTTCATTTTCCGCAGAAATTGCAAACTGGGCCAAACAGGAGGTTAAAGGCACTGACTCTCCAAGTGGGGAGAGTGTTAGTAAAGCGTCTGGAATGTTGCACCCGAGTACCAGGGGACAAAAAGTGAGACATTTGAACATGTTTCCCGATCACACGGTGGA
This sequence comes from Pseudorca crassidens, assembly GCF_039906515.1. Classification (NCBI taxonomy): domain Eukaryota; kingdom Metazoa; phylum Chordata; class Mammalia; order Artiodactyla; family Delphinidae; genus Pseudorca; species Pseudorca crassidens. The sequence goes on from NC_090296.1 coordinate 164,855,006, forward strand.
TCATACTCTGGGTTCCACATGCATGTTTTAGCTGAAGGAAGAATCCTTTAAACCTGGAGAGTTGAGACCCATGGAATGGGTACCATGCAATATGACTTCAAAGGGTCTGCATTGGCTCACCGAACCTCACCAATCCTATCACTGCTGCGTTTATGCCGCTGTACACACGCTTGATTTTCTTTCGGAGACATATAAATCCATAGGTTTTAAGATTCTTACTAGTCAGGTATATTCTTAGGCGTTTAATATGGGGTGTTGTGTCCTCTTCGTTGAGCAAGGAGTAGCTCTTGTCTATTACATATTTGGATTATGGAACGGTATCTGTGCTAATTTCAATCTCTGGTTTTATGCAGCACCCCAACTCACCTTTCCCGTTAAGCAAGCATAAGTTGGTTTTCTACATTTGAGACCCTGTTCTGTTTTGTAATTCTGTTCCTGTGTAGCCAAGTTTACATTCCGTGTATTAGTGATATCTTATGATGTTTCTTTTTCTGTGCGACTTATCTCACTTAGAATCATCGTACCTGAATCCACTCATTATGCTGCTATGGGCCTGATGACATAGATTTCATTGCTGAGTGATATTGCATTGTACGTAAGTACCACAACTTCTTTATCCATTTTTCACTTTCTGTGATATTGAACTTGTACCGGAAACGAGGTTCTTGTAAACAGAGCCGTCCCAAACTTTGGGGTGGCTGTGTCTTTTTGATTTTAATTTCCCTAAGCTATAGGACCATAAGTGGAAGTGCCCTAGGCTCTGTTGCTTTGGTTTTTAGATGTTTCAGGAAACACCATACACTTCTCCAGAGTGGCTGTTGGCAATTTACATCCCGCCCATCAGCATAACAAGGCTCCCAGTTCTCCATGGCCTGTCCTGCCTTTCTGGATTTTACACTTTTTTTAGATGGCCCTTTTGGCCGGGGGGCATTGAGACTTCATTGTAGTGCAGATTTCCTTTGCAAGCTTGCTTGGTTGGCCAAAAAGTGCGTATGCGTTTTTTCCTGAATACATTCAGGAAAAAACGCATACGCCCTTTTTGGCCAAGTGCATCATTGTGGACGTTCTGCCTCTTTTCCTATGCTTTACATGCAATTCCAGTCTACCTCCTGAAATCGGTTTCCTGCAATTCTGCCCCGCTTTCAAGTCCTCTTGGCAGCCTTACTTCAATATATTTTTGGACGATAGCTGTCATTTATTACTCTGCAGGTTTGTGAATTACAGTGCCCCTGAGCTCCTTTCTTCAACTCGCTTTCTTGTGAGCTGGCCGCAACACCGCAGCATTGCTTCAGGCCCTAGTGTGGTTCCGGCATGGCACGCTGAGCCTTTGGTTAATTCCTCTTCCTGGTTGGAAATGAGAGTTAAATTTGCCCGTCCAGACACCTCCAGCTAGTCTCTCATTGGTTCTCCCTATTCCTGTTCATTTTCCGCAGAAATTGCAAACTGGGCCAAACCGGAGGTTAAAAGCACTGACTCTCCAGGTGGAGAGAGTGTTAGTAAAGCGTCTGGAATGTTGCACCCGAGTACCAGGGGACGAAACCTGAGAAACATTTGAACACGTTTCCCAATCACACGGTGGATCATACTCTGGGTTCCACATGGATGTTTTAGCTGAAGGAAGAATCCCTTAAACCTGGAGAGTTGAGACCCATGGAATGGGTACCATGCAATATGACTTCAAAGGTTCTGCATTTGCTCACCGAAAATCACCAATCTTATCACTGCTGCGTTTATGCCGCTGTACACACGCTTGATTCTCTTTCAGAGACATAGAAATCCATAGGTTTTAAGATACTTAGTAGTCAGGTATATTCTTAGGCGTTTAATATGGGGTGTAGAGTCCACTTCGTTGAGCAAGGAGTAGCTCTTGTCTATTACGTATTTGGCTTATGGAATGGTATCTGTGCTAATTTCAATCTGTGGTTTTATGCAGCACCCCAACTCACCTTTCCCCTTAAGCAAGCATAAGTTGGTTTTCTACATTTGAGACCCTGTTCTGTTTTGTAATTCAGTTTCTGTGTAGCCAAGTTTACATTCCGTGTAGTAGTGATATCTTATGATGTTTCTTTTTCTGAGTGACTTATTTCACTTAGAATCATCGTACCTGAATCCACTCATTATGCTGCTACGGGCCTGATGACATAGATTTCATTGCTGAGTGATATTGCATTGTACGTAAGTACCACAATTTCTTTATCCATGTTTCACTTTCTGTGATATTGAATTTGTACTGTAAACGAGGTTCTTGTAAACAGAGCCGTCCCAAACTTTGGGGTGGCTGTGTCTTTTTGATTTTAATTTCCCTAAGCTATAGGACCATAAGTGGAAGTGCCCTAGGCTCTGTTGTTTTCTTTTTTAGATGTTTCAGGAAACACCATACACTTCTCCAGAGTGGCTGTTGGCAATTTACATCCCGCCCATCAGCATAACAAGGCTCCCACGTCTCCATGGCCTGTCCTGCCTTTCTGGATTTAACATTTTTTCACATGGCACTTTTGAACTGGGGGCAGTGAGACTTCATTGTAGTGCAGATTTCCTTTGCAAGCTTGCTTGGTTGGCCAAAAAGGGCGTATGCGTTTTTTCCTGAATATATTCAGGAAAAAACGCATACGCCCTTTTTGGCCAAGTGCATCATTGTGGACGTTCTGCCTCTTTTCCTATGCTTTACATGCAATTCCAGTCTACCTCCTGAAATCAGTTTCCTGCAATTCTGCCCCGCTTTCAAGTCCTCTTGGCAGCCTTACTTCAATATATTTTTGGACGATAGCTGTCATTTATAACTCTGCAGGTTTGTGAATTACAGTGCCCCTGAGCTCCTTCCTTCAACTCGCTTTCTTGTGAGCTGGCCGCAACACCGCAGGATTGCTTCAGGCCCTAGTGTGGTTCCGGCATGGCACGCTGAGCCTTTGGTTAATTCCTCTTCCTGGTGGGAAATGAGAGTTAAATTTGCCCGTCCAGACACCTCCAGCTAGTCTCTCATTGGTTCTCCCTATTACTGTTCATTTTCCGCAGAAATTGCAAACTGGGCCAAACAGGAGGTTAAAGGCACTGACTCTCCAAGTGGGGAGAGTGTTAGTAAAGCGTCTGGAATGTTGCACCCGAGTACCAGGGGACGAAAACTGAGACACATTTGAACACGTTTCCCGATCACACGGTGGATCATACTCTGGGTTCCACATGCATGTTTTAGCTGAAGGAAGAATCCCTTAAACCTGGAGAGTTGAGACCCATGGAATGGGTACCATGCAATATGACTTCAAAGGGTCTGCATTTGCTCACCGAACCTCACCAATCCTATCACTGCTGCATTTATGCCACTGTACACATGCTTGATTCTCTTTCGGAGACATAGAAATCCATAGGTTTTAAGATTTTTACTAGGCAGGTATATTCTTAGGCGTTTAATATGGGGTGTTGATTCCACTTGGTTGAGCAAGGAGTAGCTCTTGTCTATTACATATTTGGCTTATGGAACGGTATCTGTGCTAATTTCAATCTCTGGTTTTATGCAGCACCCCAACTCACCTTTCTCCTTAAGCAAGCATAAGTTGGTTTTCTACATTTGAGACCCTGTTCTGTTTTGTAATTCAGTTCCTGGGTAGCCAAGATTACATTCCATGTAGTAGTGATAACTTATGATGTTTCTTTTTCTGTGTGACTTATTTCACTTAGAATCATCGTACCTGAATCCACTCATTATGCTGCTACGGGCCTGATGACATAGATTTCATTGCTGAGTGATATTGCCTTGTACGTAAGTACCACAACTTCTTTATCTTTTTTTCACATTCTGTGATATTGAATTTGTACTGTAAATGAGGTTCTTGTAAACAGAGCCGTCCCAAACTTTGGGGTGGCTGTGTCTTGTTGATTTTAATTTCCCTAAGCTATAGGACCATAAGTGGAAGTGCCCTAGGCTCCGTTGCTTTGTTTTTTAGATGTTTCAGGAAACACCATACACTTCTCCAGAGTGGCTGTTGGCAATTTACATCCCGCCCATCAGCATAACAAGGCTCCCAGTTCTCCATGTCCTGTCCTGCCTTTCTGGATTTTACACTTTTTTCAGAAGGCCCTTTTGACCGGGGGGCAGTGAGACTTCATTGTAGTGCAGATTTCCTTTGCAAGCTTGCTTGGTTGGCCAAAAAGGGCGTATGCGTTTTTTCCTGAATATACTCAGGAAAAAACGCATACGCCCTTTTTGGCCAAGTGCATCATTGTGGACGTTCTGCCTCTTTTCCTATGCTTTACATGCAATTCCAGTCTACCTCCTGAAATCGGTTTCCTGCAATTCTGCCCCGCTTTCAAGTCCTCTTGGCAGCCTTACTTCAATATATTTTTGGACGATAGCTGTCATTTATAACTCTGCAGGTTTGTGAATTACAGTGCCCCTGAGCTCCTTTCTTCAACTCGCTTTCTTGTGAGCTGGCCGCAACACCGCAGCATTGCTTCAGGCCCTAGTGTGGTTCCGGCATGGCACGCTGAGCCTTTGGTTAATTCCTCTTCCTGGTGGGAAATGAGAGTTAAATTTGCCCGTCCAGACACCTCCAGCTAGTCTCTCATTGGTTCTCCCTATTCCTGTTCATTTTCCGCAGAAATTGCAAACTGGGCCAAACAGGAGGTTAAAGGCACTGACTCTCCAAGTGGGGAGAGTGTTAGTAAAGCGTCTGGAATGTTGAACCCGAGTACCAGGGGACGAAAAGTGAGACATTTGAACACGTTTCCCGATCACACGGTGGATCATACTCTGGGTTCCACATGCATGTTTTAGCTGAAGGAAGAATCTTTTAAAACTGGAGAGTTGAGACCCATGGAATTGGTACCATGCAATATGACTTCAAAGGGTCTGTATTGGCTCACCGAACCTCACCAATCCTATCACTGCTGCGCTTATGCCACTGTACACACGCTTGATTCTCTTTCGGAGACATATAAATCCATAGGTTTAAAGATTCTTACTAGTCAGGTATATTCTTAGGCGTTTAATATGGGGTGTTGTGTCCTCTTCGTTGAGCAAGGAGTAGCTCTTGTCTATTACATATTTGGATTATGGAACGGTATCTGTGCTAATTTCAATCTCTGGTTTTATGTAGCACCCCAACTCACCTTTCCCCTTAAGCAAGCATAAGTTGGTTTTCTACATTTGAGACCCTGTTCTGTTTTGTAATTCTGTTCCTGTGTAGCCAAGTTTACATTCCGTGTATTAGTGATATCTTATGATGTTTCTTGTTCTGTGTGACTTATCTCACTTAGAATCATCGTACCTGAATCCACTCATTATGCTGCTATGGGCCTGATGACATAGATTTTATTGCTGAGTGATATTGCATTGTACGTAAGTACCACAACTTCTTTATCCATTTTTCACTTTCTGTGATATTGAATTTGTACTGTAAATGACGTTCTTGGAAACAGAGCCATCCCAAACTTTGAGGTGGCTGTGTCTTTTTGATTTTAATTTCCCTAAGCTATAGGACCATAAGTGGAAGTGCCCTAGGCTCTGTTGCTTTGTTTTGTAGATGTTTCAGGAAACACCATACACTTCTCCAGAGTGGCTGTTGGCAATTTACATCCCGCCCATCAGCATAACAAGGCTCCCAGTTCTCCATGGCCTGTCCTGCCTTTCTGGATTTTACACATTTTTCAGATGGCCCTTTTGACGGGGGGCAGTGAGACTTCATTGTAGTGCAGATTTCCTTTGCAAGCTTGCTTGGTTGACCAAAAAGTGCGTATGCGTTTTTTCCTGAATATATTCAGGAAAAAGCGCATACGCCCTTTTTGGCCAAGTGCATCATTGTGGACGTTCTGCCTCTTTTCCTATGCTTTACATGCAATTCCAGTCTACCTCCTGAAACCGGTTTCCTGCAATTCTGCCCCACTTTCAAGTCCTCTTGGCAGCCTTACTTCAATATATTTTTGGACGATAATTGTCATTTATAACTCTGCAGGTTTGTGAATTACAGTGGCCCTGAGCTCCTTTCTTCAACTCGCTTTCTTATGAACTGGCCGCAACACCGCAGGATTGCTTCAGGCCCTAGTGTGGTTCCGGCATGGCACGCTGAGCCTTTGGTTAATTCCTCTTCCTGGTGGGAAATGAGAGTTAAATTTGCCCGTCCAGACACCTCCAGCTAGTCTCTCATTGGTTCTCCCTATTCCTGTTCATTTTCCGCAGAAATTGCAAACTGGGCCAAACAGGAGGTTAAAGGCACTGACTCTCCAAGTGGGGAGAGTGTTAGTAAAGCGTGTGGAATGTTGCACCCGAGTACCAGGGGACGAAACCTGACCCATTTGGACACGTTTCCCGATCACACGGTGGATCATACTCTGGGTTCCACATGCATGTTTTAGCTGAAGGAAGAATCCCTTAAACCTGGAGAGTTGAGACCCATGGAATGGGTACCATGCAATATGACTTCAAAGGGTCTGTGTTTGTTCACCGAACCTCACCAATCCTATCACTGCTGCGTTTATGCCGCTGTACACACGCTTGATTCTCTTTCGGAGACATAGAAATCCATAGGTTTTAAGATTCTTACTAGTCAGGTATATTCTTAGGCGTTTAATATGGGGTGTAGAGTCCACTTCGTTGAGCAAGGAGTAGCTCTTGTCTATTACATATTTGGCTTATGGAAAGGTATCTGTGCTAATTTCAATCTCTGGTTTTATGCAGCACCCCAACTCACCTTTCCCCTTAAGCAAGCATAAGTTGGTTTTCTACATTTGAGACCCTGTTCTGTTTTGTAATTCAGTTCCTGGGTAGCCAAGTTTACATTCCGTGTAGTAGTGATATCTTATGATGTTTCTTTTTCTGTGTGACTTATTTCACTTAGAATCATCGTACCTGAATCCACTCATTATGCTGTTATGGGCCTGATGACATAGATTTCATTGCTGAGTAATTTTGCATTGTACGTAAGTACCACAACTTCTTTATCCATTTTTCACCTTCTGTGATATTGAACTTGTACTGTAAACGAGGTTCTTGTAAACAGAGCCGTCCCAAACTTTGGGGTGGCTGTGTCTTTTTGATTTTAATTTCCCTAAGCTATAGGACCATAAGTGGAAGTGCCCTAGGCTCTGTTGCTTTGGTTTTTAGATGTTTCAGGAAACACCATACACTTCTCCAGAGTGGCTGTTGGCAATTTACATCCCGCCCATCAGCATAACAAGGCTCCCAGTTCTCCATGGCCTGTCCTGCCTTTCTGGATTTTACACTTTTTTCAGATGGCCCTTTTGACCGGGGGGCAGTGAGACTTCATTGTAGTGCAGATTTCCTTTGCAAGCTTGCTTGGTTGGCCAAAAAGGGCGTATGCGTTTTTTCCTGAATATATTCAGGAAAATACGCATACGCCCTTTTTGGCCAAGTGCATCATTGTGGACGTTCTGCCTCTTTTCCTATGCTTTACATGCAATTCCAGTCTACCTCCTGAAATCGGTTTCCTGCAATTCTGCCCCGCTTTCAAGTCCTCTTGGCAGCCTTACTTCAATATATTTTTGGACGATAGCTGTCATTTATAACTCTGCAGGTTTGTGAATTACAGTGCCCCTGAGCTCCTTTCTTCAACTCGCTTTCTTGTGAGCTGGCCGCAACACCGCAGCATTGCTTCAGGCCCTAGTGTGGTTCCGGAATGGCACGCTGAGCCTTTGGTTAATTCCTCTTCCTGGTGGGAAATGAGAGTTAAATTTGCCCGTCCAGACACCTCCAGCTAGTCTCTCATTGGTTCTCCCTATTCCTGTTCATTTTCCAAAGAAATTGCAAACTGGGCCAAACAGGAGGTTAAAGGCACTGACTCTCCAAGTGGGGAGAGTGTTAGTAAAGCGTCTGGAATGTTGCACCCGAGTACCAGGGGACGAAAACTGACACATTTGAACACGTTTCCCGATCACACGGTGGATCATACTCTGGGTTCCACATTCATGTTTTAGCTGAAGGAAGAATCCCTTAAACCTGGAGAGTTGAGACCCATGGAATGGGTACCATGCAATATGATTTCAAAGGGTCTGCATTTGTTCACCGAACCTCACCAATCCTATCACTGCTGTGTTTATGCCGCTGTACACATGCTTGATTCTCATTCGGAGACATATAAATCCATAGGTTTTAAGATTCTTACCTGTCAGGTATATTCTTAGGCGTTTAATATGGGTCGTTGAGTGCACTTCGTTGAGCTAGGAGTAGCTCATGTCTATTACATATTTGGCTTATGGAACGGTATCTGTGCTAATTTCAATCTCTGGTTTTATGCAGCACCCCAACTCACCTTTCCTCTTAAGCAAGCATAAGTTGGTTTTCTACATTTGAGACCCTGTTCTGTTTTGTAATTCAGTTCCTTTGTAGCCAAGTTTACATTCCGTGTAGTAGTGATATCTTATGATGTTTCTTTTTCTGTGTGACTTATTTCACTTAGAATCATCGTACCTGAATCCACTCATTATGCTGCTATGGGCCTGATGACATAGGTTTCATTGCTGAGTGATATTGCATTGTACATAAGTACCACAACTTCTTTATCCATTTTTCACTTTCTGTGATATTGAATTTGTACTGTAAACGAGGTTCTTGTAAACAGAGCCATCCCAAATTTTGGGGTGGCTGTGTCTTTTTGATTTTAATTTCCCTAAGCTATAGGACCATAAGTGGAAGCGCCCTAGGCTCTGTTGCTTTGTTTTTTATATGTTTCAGGAAACACCATACACTTCTCCAGAGTGGCTGTTGACAATTTACATCCCGCCCATCAGCATAACAAGGCTCCCAGTTCTCCATGGCCTGTCCTGCCTTTCTGGATTTTACACTTTTTTCAGATGGCCCTTTTGACCGGGGGGCAGTGAGACTTCATTGTACTGCAGATTTCCTTTGCAAGCTTGCTTGGTTGGCCAAAAAGGGCGTATGCGTTTTTTCCTGAATATATTCAGGAAAAAACGCATACGCCCTTTTTGGCCAAGTGCATCATTGTGGACGTTCTGCCTCTTTTCCTATGCTTTACATGCAATTCCAGTCTACCTCCTGAAATCGGTTTCCTGCAATTCTGCCCCACTTTCAAGTCCTCTTGGCAGCCTTACTTCAATATATTTTTGGACGATAATTGTCATTTATAACTCTGCAGGTTTGTGAATTACAGTGCCCCTGAGCTCCTTTCTTCAACTCGCTTTCTTGTGAGCTGGCCGCAACACCGCAGGATTGCTTCAGGCCCTAGTGTGGTTCCGGCATGGCACGCTGAGTCTTTGGTTAATTCCTCTTCCTGGTGGGAAATGAGAGTTAAATTTGCCCGTCCAGACACCTCCAGCTAGTCTCTCATTGGTTCTCCCTATTCCTGTTCATTTTCTGCAGAAATTGCAAACTGGGCCAAACAGGACGTTAAAGGCACTGACTCTCCAAGTGGGGAGAGTTTTAGTAAAGCGTCTGGAATGTTGCACCCGAGTACCAGGGGACGAAACCTGAGACACATTTGAACACGTTTCCCAATCACACGGTGGATCATACTCTGGGTTCCACATGGATGTTTTAGCTGAAGGAAGAATCCCTTAAACCTGGAGAGTTGAGACCCATGGAATGGGTACCATGCAATATGACTTCAAAGGTTGTGCATTTGCTCACCGAAAATCACCAATCTTATCACTGCTGCGTTTATGCCGCTGTACACACGCTTGATTCTCTTTCAGAGACATATAAATCCATAGGTTTTAAGATTCTTACTAGTCAGGTATATTCTTAGGCGTTTAATATGGGGTGTTGTGTCCTCTTCGTTGAGCAAGGAGTAGCTCTTGTCTATTACATATATGGATTATGGAACGGTATCTGTGCTAATTTCAATCTCTGGTTTTATGCAGCACCCCAACTCACCTTTCCCCTTAAGCAAGCATAAGTTGGTTTTCTACATTTGAGACCCTGTTCTGTTTTGTAATTCTGTTCCTGTGTAGCCAAGTTTACATTCCGTGTATTAGTGATATCTTATGATGTTTCTTTTTCTGTGTGACTTATCTTACTTAGAATCATCGTACCTGAATCCACTCATTATGCTGTTACGGGCCTGATGACATACATTTCATTGCTGAGTGATAATGCATTGTACGTAAGTACCACAACTTCTTTATCCATTTTTCACTTTCTGTGATATTGAATTTCTACTGTAAACGAGGTTCTTGTAAACAGAGCCGTCCCAAACTTTGGGGTGGCTGTGTCTTGTTGATTTTAATTTCCCTAAGCTAAAGGACCATAAGTGGAAGTGCCCTAGGCTCCGTTGCTTTGTTTTTTAGATGTTTCAGGAAACACCATACACTTCTCCAGAGTGGCTGTTGGCAATTTACATCCCGCCCATCAGCATAACAAGGCTCCCAGTTCTCCATGGCCTGTCCTGCCTTTCTGGATTTTACACTTTTTTCAGATGGCCCTTTTGACCGGGGGGCAGTGAGACTTCATTGTAGTGCACATTTCCTTTGCAAGCTTGCTTGGTTGGCCAAAAAGGGCGTATGCGTTTTTTCCTGAATATATTCAGGAAAAAACGCATACGCACTTTTTGGCCAAGTGCATCATTGTGGACGTTCTGCCTCTTTTCCTATGCTTTACATGCAATTCCAGTCTACCTCCTGAAACCGGTTTCCTGCAATTCTGCCCCGCTTTCAAGTCCTCTTGGCAGCCTTACTTCAATATATTTTTGGACGATAGCTGTCATTTATAACTCTGCAGGTTTGTGAATTACAGTGCCCCTGAGCTCCTTTCTTCAACTCGCTTTCTTGTGAGCTGGCCGCAACACCGCAGGATTGCTTCAGGCCCTAGTGTGGTTCCGGAATGGCATGCTGAGCCTTTGTTTAATTCCTCTTCCTGGTGGGAAATGAGAGTTAAATTTGCCCGTCCAGACACCTCCAGCTAGTCTCTCATTGGTTCTCCCTATTCCTGTTCATTTTCCGCAGAAATTGCAAACTGGGCCAAACAGGAGGTTAAAGGCACTGACTCTCCAAGTGGGGAGAGTGTTAGTAAAGCGTCTGGAATGTTGCACCCGAGTACCAGGGGACGAAACCTGAGACACATTTGAACACGTTTCCCGATCACACGGTGGATCATACTCTGGGTTCCAAATGCATGTTTTAGCTGAAGGAAGAATCCCTTAAACCTGGAGAGTTGAGACCCATGGAATGGGTACCATGCAATATGACTTCAAAGGGTCTGCATTTGCTCACCGAACCTCACCAATCCTATCACTGCTGCGTTTATGCTGCTGTACACACGCTTGATTCTCTTTCGGAGACATAGAAATCCATAGGTTTTAAGATTCTTACTAGTCAGGTATATTCTTAGGCGTTTAATATGGGGTGTTGATTCCACTTGGTTGAGAAAGGAGTAGCTCTTGTCTATTACATATTTGGCTTATGGAACAGTATCTGTGCTAATTTCAATCTCTGGTTTTATGCAGCACCCCAACACACCTTTCCCCTTAAGAAAGCATAAGTTGGTTTTCTACATTTGAGACCCTGTTCTGTTTTGTAATTCTGTTCCTGTGTAGCCAAGTTTACATTCCGTGTAGTAGTGATATCTTATGATGTTTCTTTTTCTGTGTGACTTATTTCACTTAGAATCATCGTACCTGAATCCACTCATTATGCTGCTATGGGCCTGATGACATAGATTTCATTGCAGAGTGATATTGCATTGTACGTACCTACCACAAGTTCTTTATCCATTTTTCACTTTCTGTGATATTGAACTCGAACTGTAAACGAGGTTCTTGTAAACAGAGCCGTCCCAAACTTCGGGGTGGCTGTGTCTTGTTGATTTTAATTTCCCTAAGCTATAGGACCATAAGTGGAAGTGCCCTAGGCTCTGTTGCTTTGTTTTGTAGATGTTTCAGGAAACACCATACACTTCTCCAGAGTGGCTGTTGGCAATTTATATCCCGCCCATCAGCATAACAAGGCTCCCAATTCTCCATGGCATGTCCTGCCTTTCTGGATTTTACACTTTTTTCAGATGGCCCTTTTGACTAGGTGGCAGTGAGAATTCATTGCAGTGCAGATTTCCTTTGCAAGCTTGCTTGGTTGGCCAAAAAGGGCGTATGCGTTTTTTCCTGAATATATTCAGGAAAAAACGCATACGCCCTTTTTGGCCAAGTGCATCAGTGTGGACGTTCTGCCTCTTTTCCTATGCTTTACATGCAATTCCAGTCTACCTCCTGAAATCGGATTCCTGCAATTCTGCCCCCCTTTCGAGTCCTCTTGGCAGCCTTACTTCAATATATTTTTGGACGATAGCTGTCATTTATAACTCTGCAGGTTTGTGAATTACAGTGCCCCTGAGCTCCTTTCTTCAACTCGCTTTGTTGTGAGCTGGCCGCAACACCGCAGGATTGCTTCAGGCCCTAGTGTGGTTCCCGCATGGCACACTGAGCCTCTGGTTAATTCCTCCTCCTGGTGGGAAATGAGAGTTAAATTTGCCCGTCCAGACACCTCCAGCTAGTCTCTCATTGGTTCTCCCTATTCCTGTTCATTTTCCGCAGAAATTGCAAACTGGGCCAAACAGGATGTTAAAGGCACTGACTCTCCAAGTAGGGAGAGTGTTAGTAAAGCGTCTGGAATGTTGCCCCTGAGTACCAGGGGACGAAAACTGAGACACATTTGAACACGTTTCCCGATCACACGGTGGATCATACTCTGGGTTCCACATGCATGTTTTAGCTGAAGGAAGAATCCCTTAAACCTGGAGAGTTGAGACCCATGGAATGGGTACCATGCAATATGACTTCAAAGGGTCTGCATTGGCTCACCGAACCTCACCAATCCTATCACTGCTGCGTTTATGCCGCTGTACACACTCTTGATTCTCTTTTGGAGACATATAAATCCATAGGTTTTAAGATTCTTACTAGTCATGTATATTCTTAGACGTTTAATATCGGGTGTTGAGTCCACTTCGTTGAGCAAGGAGTAGCTCTTGTCTATTACATATTTGGCTTATGGAATTGTATCTGTGCTAAATTCAATCTCTGGTTTTATGCAGCACGCCAACTCACCTTTCCCCTTAAGCAAGCATAAGTTGGTTTTCTACATTTGAGACCCTGTTCTGTTTTGTAATTCAGTTCCTGTGTAGCCAAGATTACATTCCGTGTAGTAGTGATATCTTATGATGTTTCTTTTTCTGTGTGACTTATTTCACTTAGAATCATCGTACCTGAATCCACTCATTATGCTGCTACGGGCCTGATGACATAGATTTCATTGCTGAGTGATATTGCCTTGTACGTAAGTACCATAACTTCTTTATCCATTTTTCGCTTTCTGTGATATTGAACTTGTACCGTAAACGAGGTTCTTGTAAACACAGCTGTCCCAAACTTTGGGGTGGCTGTGTCTTTTTTATTTTAATTTTCCTAAGCTATAGGACCATAAGTGGAATTGCCCTAGGCTCTGTTGCTTTGTTTTTTAGATGTTTCAGGAAACACCATACACTTCTCCAGAGTGGCTGTTGGCAATTTACATCCCGCCCACCAGCATAACAAGTCTCCCAGTTGTCCATGGCCTGTCCTGACTTTCTGGATTTTACACTTTTTTCAGATGGCCCTTTTGACCGGGGGGCAGTGAGACTTCATTGTAGTGCAGATTTCCTTTGCAAGCTTGCTTGGTTGGCCAAAAAGGGCGTATGCGTTTTTTCCTGAATATACTCAGGAAAAAATGCATACGCCCTTTTTGGCCAAGTGCATCATTGTGGACGTTCTGCCTCTTTTCCTATGCTTTACATGCAATTCCAGTCTACCTCCTGAAATCGGTTTCCTGCAATTCTGCCCCACTTTCAAGTCCTCTTGGCAGCCTTACTTCAATATATTTTTGGACGATAGCTGTTATTTATAACTCTGCAGGTTTGTGAATTACAGTGCCCCTGAGCTCCTTTCTTCAACTCGCTTTCTTGTGAGCTGGCCGCAACACCGCAGCATTGCTTCAGGCCCTAGTGTGGTTCCGGCATGGCACGCTGAGCCTTTGGTTAATTCCTCTTCCTGGTGGGAAATGAGAGTTAAATTTGCCCGTCCAGACACCTCCAGCTAGTCTCTCATTGGTTCTCCCTATTCCTGTTCATTTTCCGCAGAAATTGCAAACTGGGCCAAACAGGAGGTTAAAGGCACTGACTCTCCAAGTGGGGATAGTGTTAGTAAAGCGTCTGGAATGTTGCACCCGAGTACCAGGGGAAGAAACCTGAGACACATTTGAACACGTTTCCCGATCACACGGTGGATCATACTCTGGGTTCCACATGCATGTTTTAGCTGAAGGAAGAATCCCTTAAACCTGGAGAGTTGAGACCCATGGAATGGGTACCATGCAATATGACTTCAAAGGGTCTGCATTTGCTCACCGAACCTCACCAATCCTATCACTGCTGCGTTTATGCCGCTGTACACACGCTTGATTCTCTTTCGGAGACATAGAAATCCATAGGTTTTAAGATTTTTACTAGGCAGGTATATTCTTAGGCGTTTAATATGGGGTGTTGATTCCACTTGGTTGAGCAAGGAGTAGCTCTTGTCTATTACATATTTGGCTTATGGAACGGTATCTGTGCTAATTTCAATCTCTGGTTTTATGCAGCACCCCAACTCACCTTTCTCCTTAAGCAAGCATAATTTGGTTTTCTACATTTGAGACCCTGTTCTGTTTTGTAATTCAGTTCCTGGGTAGCCAAGATTACATTCCATGTAGTAGTGATAACTTATGATGTTTCTTTTTCTGTGTGACTTATTTCACTTAGAATCATCGTACCTGAATCCACTCATTATGCTGCTACGGGCCTGATGACATAGATTTCATTGCTGAGTGATATTGCCTTGTACGTAAGTACCACAACTTCTTTATCCTTTTTTCACTTTCTGTGATATTGAATTTGTACTGTAAATGAGGTTCTTGTAAACAGAGCCGTCCCAAACTTTGGGGTGGCTGTGTCTTGTTGATTTTAATTTCCCTAAGCTATAGGACCATAATTGGAAGTGCCCTGGGCTCTTGCTTTGTTTTTTAGATGTTTCAGGAAACACCATACACTTCTCCAGAGTGGCTGTTGGCAATTTATATCCCGCCCATCAGCATAACAAGGCTCCCAATTCTCCATGGCATGTCCTGCCTTTCTGGATTTTACACTTTTTTCAGATGGCCCTTTTGACTAGGTGGCAGTGAGACTTCATTGCAGTGCAGATTTCCTTTGCAAGCTTGCTTGGTTGGCCAAAAAGGGCGTATGCGTTTTTTCCTGAATATATTCAGGAAAAAACGCATACGCCCTTTTTGGCCAAGTGCATCAGTGTGGACGTTCTGCCTCTTTTCCTATGCTTTACATGCAATTCCAGTCTACCTCCTGAAATCGGATTCCTGCAATTCTGCCCCGCTTTCGAGTCCCCTTGGCAGCCTTACTTCAATATATTTTTGGACGATAGCTGTCATTTATAACTCTGCAGGTTTGTGAATTACAGTGCCCCTGAGCTCCTTTCTTCAACTCGCTTTCTTGTGAGCTGGCCGCAACACCGCAGGATTGCTTCAGGCCCTAGTGTGGTTCCCGCATGGCACGCTGAGCCTCTGGTTAATTCCTCCTCCTGGTGGGAAATGAGAGTTAAATTTGCCCGTCCAGACACCTCCAGCTAGTCTCTCATTGGTTCTCCCTATTCCTGTTCATTTTCCGCAGAAATTGCAAACTGGGCCAAACAGGAGGTTAAAGGCACTGACTCTCCAATTAGGGAGAGTGTTAGTAAAGCGTCTGGAATGTTGCCCCTGAGTACCAGGGGACGAAAACTGAGACACATTTGAACACGTTTCCCGATCACATGGTGGATCATACTCTGGGTTCCACATGCATGTTTTAGCTGAAGGAAGAATCCCTTAAACCTGGAGAGTTGAGACCCATGGAATGGGTACCATGCAATATGACTTCAAAGGGTCTGCATTGGCTCACCGAACCTCACCAATCCTATCACTGCTGCGTTTATGCCGCTGTACACACTCTTGATTCTCTTTTGGAGACATATAAATCCATAGGTTTTAAGATTCTTACTAGTCATGTATATTCTTAGACGTTTAATATCGGGTGTTGAGTCCACTTCGTTGAGCAAGGAGTAGCTCTTGTCTATTACATATTTGGCTTATGGAATTGTATCTGTGCTAAATTCAATCTCTGGTTTTATGCAGCACCCCAACTCACCTTTCCCCTTAAGCAAGCATAAGTTGGTTTTCTACATTTGAGACCCTGTTCTGTTTTGTAATTCAGTTCCTGTGTAGCCAAGATTACATTCCGTGTAGTAGTGATAACTTATGATGTTTCTTTTTCTGTGTGACTTATTTCACTTAGAATCATCGTACCTGAATCCACTCATTATGTTGCTACGGGCCTGATGACATAGATTTCATTGCTGAGTGATATTGCCTTGTACGTAAGTACCACAACTTCTTTATCCATTTTTCACTTTCTGCGATATTGAACTTGTACCGTGAACGAGGTTCTTGTAAACACAGCCGTCCCAAACTTTGGGGTGGCTGTGTCTTTTTGATTTTAATTTCCCTAAGCTATAGGACCATAAGTGGAAGCGCCCTAGGCTCTGTTGCTTTGTTTTTTAGATGTTTCAGGAAACACCATACACTTCTCCAGAGTGGCTGTTGGCAATTTACATCCCGCCCATCAGCATAACAAGGCTCCCAGTTCTCCATGGCCTGTCCGGCCTTTCTGGATTTTATACTTTTTTCAGATGGCCCTTTTGACCGGGGGGCAGTGAGACTTCATTGTAGTGCAGATTTCCTTTGTAAGCTTGCTTGGTTGGCCAAAAAGCGCGTATGCGTTTTTTCCTGAATATATTCAGGAAAAAACGCATACGCCCTTTTTGGCCAATTGCATCATTGTGGACATTCTGTCTCTTTTCCTATGCTTTACATGCAATTCCAGTCTACCTCCTGAAATCGGTTTCCTGCAATTCTGCCCCACTTTCGAGTCCTCTTGGCAGCCTTACTTCAATATATTTTTAGACGATAGCTGTCATTTATAACTCTGCAGGTTTGTGAATTACAGTGCCCCTGAGCTCCTTTCTTCAACTCGCTTTCTTGTGAGCTGGCCGCAACACCGCATCATTGCTTCAGGCCCTAGTGTGGTTCCGGCATGGCACGCTGAGCCTTTGGTTAATTCCTCTTCCTGGTGGGAAATGAGAGTTAAATTTGCCCGTCCAGACACCTCCAGCTAGTCTCTCATTGGTTCTCCCTATTCCTGTTCATTTTCCGCAGAAATTGCAAACTGGGCCAAACAGGAGGTTAAAGGCACTGACTCTCCAAGTGGGGAGAGTGTTAGTAAAGCATCTGGAATGTTGCACCCGAGTACCAGGGGACGAAACCTGAGACACATTTGCACACGTTTCCTGATCACATGGTGGATCATACTCTGGGTTCCACATGCATGTTTTAGCTGAAGGAAGAATCCCTTAAACCTGGAGAGTTGAGACCCATGGAATGGGTACCATGCAATATGACTTCAAAGGGTCTGCATTTGCTCACCGAACCCCACCAATCCTATCACTGCTGCGTTTATGCCGCTGTACACACTCTTGATTCTCTTTTGGAGACATATAAATCCATAGGTTTTAAGATTCTTACTAGTCAGGTATATTCTTAGACGTTTAATATCGGGTGTTGAGTCCACCTCGTTGAGCAAGGAGTAGCTCTTGTCTATTACATATTTGGCTTATGGAACGGTATCTGTGATAATTTCAATCTCTGGTTTTATGCAGCACCCCAACTCACCTTTCCCCTTAAGCAAGCATAAGTTGGTTTTCTACATTTGAGACCCTGTTCTGTTTTGTAATTCAGTTCCTGTGTAGCCAAGTTTACATTCCGTGTAGTAGTGATATCTTATGATGTTTCTTTTTCTCTGTGAATTATTTCACTTAGAATCATCGTACCTGAATCCACTCGTTATGCTGCTACGGGCCTGATGACATAGATTTCATTGCTGAGTGATATTGCATTGTACGTAAGTACAACAACTTCTTTATCCATTTTTCGCTTTCTGTGATATTGAACTTGTACCGTAAACGAGGTTCTTGTAAACAGAGCCATCCCAAACTTTGGGGTGGCTGTGTCTTTTTGATTTTAATTTCCCTAAGCTATAGGACCATAATTGGAAGTACCCTAGGCTCTGTTGCTTTGTTTTTTAGATGTTTCAGGAAACACCATATACTTCTCCAGAGTGGCTGTTGGCAATTTACATCCCGCCCATCAGCATAACAAGGCTCCCAGTTCTCCATGGCCTGTCCTGCCTTTCTGGATTTTACACTTTTTTCAGATGGCCCTTTTGACCGGGGGGCAGTGAGACTTCATTGTAGTGCACATTTCTTTGCAAGCTTGCTTGGTTGGCCAAAAAGGGCGTATGCGTTTTTTCCTGAATATATTCAGGAAAAAACGCATACACACTTTTTGGCCAAGTGCATCATTGTGGACGTTCTGCCTCTTTTCCTATGCTTTACATGCAATTCCAGTCTACCTCCTGAAATCGGATTCCTGCAATTCTGCCCCCCTTTCGAGTCCTCTTGGCAGCCTTACTTCAATATATTTTTGGACGATAGCTGTCATTTATAACTCTGCAGGTTTGTGAATTACAGTGCCCCTGAGCTCCTTTCTTCAACTCGCTTTCTTGTGAGCTGGCCGCAACACCGCAGGATTGCTTCAGGCCCTAGTGTGGTTCCCGCATGGCACACTGAGCCTCTGGTTAATTCCTCCTCCTGGTGGGAAATGAGAGTTAAATTTGCCCGTCCAGACACCTCCAGCTAGTCTCTCATTGGTTCTCCCTATTCCTGTTCATTTTCCGCAGAAATTGCAAACTGGGCCAAACAGGAGCTTAAAGGCACTGACTCTCCAAGTGGGGAGAGTGTTAGTAAAGCGTCTGGAATGTTGCACCCGAGTACCAGGGGACGAACACTGAGACACATTTGAACACGTTTCCCAATCTCACGGTGGATCATACTCTGGGTTCCACATGCATGTTTTAGCTGAAGGAAGAATCCCTTAAACCTGGAGAGTTGAGACCCATGGAATGGGTACCATGCAATATGACTTCAAAGGGTCTGCATTTGCTCACCGAACCACACCAATCCTATCACTGCTGCGTTTATGCTGCTGTACACACGCTTGATTCTCTTTCGGAGACATAGAAATCCATAGGTTTTAAGATTTTTACTAGGCAGGTATATTCTTAGTCATTTAATATGGGGTGTTGATGCCACTTGGTTGAGCAAGGAGTAGCTCTTGTCTATTACATATTTGGCTTATGGAACGGTATCTGTGCTAATTTCAATCTCTGGTTTTATGCAGCACCCCAACTCACCTTTCTCCTTAAGCAAGCATAAGTTGGTTTTCTACATTTGAGAACCTGTTCTGTTTTGTAATTCAGTTCCTGGGTAGCCAAGATTACATTCCGTGTAGTAGTGATAACTTATGATGTTTCTTATTCTGTGTGACTTATTTCACTTAGAATCATCGTACCTGAATCCACTCATTATGCTGCTATGGGCCTGATGACATAGATTTCATTGCTGAGTGATATTGCATTGTACGTAAGTACCACAACTTCTTTATCCATTTTTCACTTTCTGTGATATTGAACTTGTACCGTAAACGAGGTTCTTGTAAACAGAGCCATCCCAAACTTTCGGGTGGCTGTGTCTTTTTGATTTTAATTTCCCTAAGCTATAGGACCATAAGTGGAAGTGCCCTAGGCTCTGTTGCTTTGGTTTTTAGATGTTTCAGGAAACACCATACACTTCTCCAGAGTGGCTGTTGGCAATTTACATCCCGCTCATCAGCATAACAAGGCTCCCAGTTCTCCATGGGCTGTCCTGCCTTTCTGGATTTTACACTTTTTTCAGATGGCCCTTTTGACCGGGGGGGCAGTGAGACTTCATTGTAGTGCAGATTTCCTTTGCAAGCTTGCTTGGTTGGCCCAAAAGGGCGTATGCATTTTTTCCTGAGTATATTCAGGAAAAAACGCATACGCCCTTTTTGGCCAAGTGCATCATTGTGGACGTTCTGCCTCTTTTCCTATGCTTTACATGCAATTCCAGTCTACCTCCTGAAATCGGTTTCCTGCAATTCTGCCCCGCTTTCAAGTCCTCTTGGCAGCCATACTTCAATATATTTTTGGACTATAGCTGTCATTTATAACTCTGCAGGTTTGTGAATTACAGTGCCCCTGAGCTCCTTTCTTCAACTCGCTTTCTTGTGAGCTGGCCGCAACACCGCAGCATTGCTTCAGGCCCTAGTGTGGTTCCGGCATGGCACGCTGAGCCTTTGGTTAATTCCTCTACCTGGTGGGAAATGAGAGTTAAATTTGCCCGTCCAGACACCTCCAGCTAGTCTCTCATTGGTTCTCCCTATTCCTGTTCATTTTCCGCAGAAATTGCAAACTGGGCCAAACAGGAGGTTAAAGGCACTGACTCTCCAAGTGGGAAGAGTGTTAGTAAAGCGTCTGGAATGTTGCACACGAGTACCAGGGGACGAAACCTGAGACACATTTGAACACGTTTCCCGATCACATGGTGGATCATACTATGGGTTCCACATGCATGTTTTAGCTGAAGGAAGAATCCCTTAAACCTGGAGAGTTGAGACCCATGGAATTGGTACCATGCAATATGACTTCAAAGGGTCTGCATTGGCTCACCGAACCTCACCAATCCTATCACTGCTGCGCTTATGCCGCTGTACACACGCTTGATTCTCTTTCGGAGACATATAAATCCATAGGTTTTAAGATTCTTACTAGTCAGGTATATTCTTAGGCGTTTAATATGGGGTGTTGTGTCCTCTTCGTTGAGCAAGGAGTAGCTCTTGTCTATTACATATTTGGATTATGGAACGGTATCTGTGCTAATTTCAATCTCTGGTTTTATGTAGCACCCCAACTCACCTTTCCCCTTAAGCAAGCATAAGTTGGTTTTCTACATTTGAGACCCTGTTCTGTTTTGTAATTCTGTTCCTGTGTAGCCAAGTTTACATTCCGTGTATTAGTGATATCTTATGATGTTTCTTTTTCTGTGTGACTTATCTCACTTAGAATCATCGTACCTGAATCCACTCATTATGCTGCTATGGGCCTGATGACATAGATTTCATTGCTGAGTGATATTGCATTGTACGTAAGTACCACAACTTCTTTATCCATTTTTCACTTTCTGTGATATTGAACTTGTACCGTAAACGAGGTTCTTGTAAACAGAGCCGTCCCAAACTTTCGGGTGGCTGTGTCTTTTTGATTTTAATTTCCCTAAGCTATAGGACCATAAGTGGAAGTGCCCTAGGCTCTGTTGCTTTGGTTTTTAGATGTTTCAGGAAACACCATACACTTCTCCAGAGTGGCTGTTGGCAATTTACATCCCGCCCATCAGCATAACAAGGCTCCCAGTTCTCCATGGGCTGTCCTGCCTTTCTGGATTTTACACTTTTTTCAGATGGCCCTTTTGACCGGGGGGGCAGTGAGACTTCATTGTAGTGCAGATTTCCTTTGCAAGCTTGCTTGGTTGGCCCAAAAGGGCGTATGCATTTTTTCCTGAGTATATTCAGGAAAAAACGCATACGCCCTTTTTGGCCAAGTGCATCATTGTGGACGTTCTGCCTCTTTTCCTATGCTTTACATGCAATTCCAGTCTACCTCCTGAAATCGGTTTCCTGCAATTCTGCCCCACTTTCAAGTCCTCTTGGCAGCCATACTTCAATATATTTTTGGACTATAGCTGTCATTTATAACTCTGCAGGTTTGTGAATTACAGTGCCCCTGAGCTCCTTTCTTCAACTCGCTTTCTTGTGAGCTGGCCGCAACACCGCAGCATTGCTTCAGGCCCTAGTGTGGTTCCGGCATGGCACGCTGAGCCTTTGGTTAATTCCTCTTCCTGGTGGGAAATGAGAGTTAAATTTGCCCGTCCAGACACCTCCAGCTAGTCTCTCATTGGTTCTCCCTATTCCTGTTCATTTTCCAAAGAAATTGCAAACTGGGCCAAACAGGAGGTTAAAGGCACTGACTCTCCAAGTGGGGAGAGTGTTAGTAAAGCGTCTGGAATGTTGCACCCGAGTACCAGGGGACGAAAACTGACACATTTGAACACGTTTCCCGATCACACGGTGGATCATACTCTGGGTTCCACATTCATGTTTTAGCTGAAGGAAGAATCCCTTAAACCTGGAGAGTTGAGACCCATGGAATGGGTACCATGCAGTATGATTTCAAAGGGTCTGCATTTGTTCACCGAACCTCACCAATCCTATCACTGCTGTGTTTATGCTGCTGTACACATGCTTGATTCTCATTCGGAGACATATAAATCCATAGGTTTTAAGATTCTTACCTGTCAGGTATATTCTTAGGCGTTTAATATGGGGCGTTGAGTCCACTTCGTTGAGCTAGGAGTAGCTCATGTCTATTACATATTTGGCTTATGGAACGGTATCTGTGCTAATTTCAATCTCTGGTTTTATGCAGCACCCCAACTCACCTTTCCCCTTAAGCAAGCATAAGTTGGTTTTCTACATTTGAGACCCTGTTCTGTTTTGTAATTCAGTTCCTTTGTAGCCAAGTTTACATTCCGTGTAGTAGTGATATCTTATGATGTTTCTTTTTCTGTGTGACTTATTTCACTTAGAATCATCGTACCTGAATCCACTCATTATGCTGCTACGGGCCTGATGACATAGATTTCATTGCTGAGTGATATTGCATTGTACATAAGTACCACAACTTCTTTATCCATTTTTCACTTTCTGTGATATTGAATTTGTACTGTAAACGAGGTTCTTGTAAACAGAGCCGTCCCAAATTTTGGGGTGGCTGTGTCTTTTTGATTTTAATTTCCCTAAGCTATAGGACCATAAGTGGAAGCGCCCTAGGCTCTGTTGCTTTGTTTTTTATATGTTTCAGGAAACACCATACACTTCTCCAGAGTGGCTGTTGACAATTTACATCCCGCCCATCAGCATAACAAGGCTCCCAGTTCTCCATGGCCTGTCCTGCCTTTTTGGATTTTACACTTTTTTCAGATGGCCCTTTTGACCGGGGGGCAGTGAGACTTCATTGTAGTGCAGATTTCGTTTGCAAGCTTGCTTGGTTGGCCAAAAAGGGCGTATGCGTTTTTTCCTGAATATATTCAGGAAAAAACGCATACGCCCTTTTTGTCCAAGTGCATCATTGTGGACGTTCTGCCTCTTTTCCTATGCTTTACATGCAATTCCAGTCTACCTCCTGAAATCGGTTTCCTGCAATTCTGCCCCACTTTCAAGTCCTCTTGGCAGCCTTACTTCAATATATTTTTGGACGATAATTGTCATTTATAACTCTGCAGGTTTGTGAATTACAGTGCCCCTGAGCTCCTTTCTTCAACTCGCTTTCTTGTGAGCTGGCCGCAACACCACAGGATTGCTTCAGGCCCTAGTGTGGTTCCGACATGGCACGCTGAGCCTTTGGTTAATTCCTCTTCCTGGTGGGAAATGAGAGTTAAATTTGCCCGTCCAGACACCTCCAGCTAGTCTCTCATTGGTTCTCCCTATTCCTGTTCATTTTCCGCAGAAATTGCAAACTGGGCCAAACAGGAGGTTAAAGGCACTGACTCTCCAAGTGGGCAGAGTTTTAGTAAAGCGTCTGGAATGTTGCACCCGAGTACCAGGGGACGAAACCTGAGACACATTTGAACACGTTTCCCAATCACACGGTGGATCATACTCTGGGTTCCACATGCATGTTTTAGCTGAAGGAAGAATCCCTTAAACCTGGAGAGTTGAGACCCATGGAATGGGTAACATGCAATATGACTTCAAAGGTTGTGCATTTGCTCACCGAAAATCACCAATCTTATCACTGCTGCGTTTATGCCGCTGTACACACGCTTGATTCTCTTTCAGAGACATAGAAATCCATAGGTTTTAAGATTCTTACTAGTCAGGTATATTCTTAGGCGTTTAATATGGGGTGTAGAGTCCACTTCGTTGAGCAAGGAGTAGCTCTTGTCTATTACATATTTGGCTTATGGAATGGTATATGTGCTAATTTCAATCTCTGGTTTTATGCAGCACCCCAACTCACCTTTCCCCTTAAGCAAGCATAAGTTGGTTTTCTACATTTGAGACCCTGTTCTGTTTTGTAATTCAGTTCCTGGGTAGCTAAGTTTACATTCCGTGTAGTAGTGATATCTTATGATGTTTCTTTTTCTGTGTAACTTATTTCACTTAGAATCATCGTACCTGAATCCACTCATTATGCTGCTATGGGCCTGATGACATAGATTTCATTGCTGAGTAATTTTGCATTGTACGTAAGTACCACAACTTCTTTATCCATTTTTCACTTTCTGTGATATTGAACTTGTACCGTAAACGAGATTCTTGTAAACAGAGCCGGCCCAAACTTTGGGGTGGCTGTGTCTTTTTGATTTTAATTTCCCTAAGCTATAGGACCATAAGTGGAAGTGCCCTAGGCTCTGTTGCTTTGTTTTTTAGATGTTTCAGGAAACACCATACACTTCTCCAGAGTGGCTGTTGGCAATTTACATCCCGCCCATCAGCATAACAAGGCTCCCAGTTCTCCATGGCCTGTCCTGCCTTTTTGGATTTTATACATTTTTCAGATGGCCCTTTTGACCGGGGAGCAGTGAGACTTCATTGTAGTGCAGATTTCCTTTGCAAGCTTGCTTGGTTGGCCAAAAAGGGCGTATGCGTTTTTTCCTGAATATATTCAGGAAAAAACGCATACGCCCTTTTTGGCCAAGTGCATCATTGTGGACGTTCTGCCTCTTTTCCTATGCTTTACATGCAATTCCAGTCTACCTCCTGAAATCGGTTTCCTGCAATTCTGCCCCGCTTTCAAGTCCTCTTGGCAGCCTTACTTCAATATATTTTTGGACGATAGCTGTCATTTATAACTCTGCAGGTTTGTGAATTACAGTGCCCCTGAGCTCCTTTCTTCAACTGGCTTTCTTGTGAGCTGGCCGCAACACCGCAGGATTGCTTCAGGCCCTAGTGTGGTTCTGGCATGGCACGCTGAGCCTTTGGTTAATTCCTCTTCCTGGTGGGAAATGAGAGTTAAATTTGCCCGTCCAGACACCTCCATCTAGTCTCTCATTGGTTCTCCCTATTCCTGTTCATTTTCCGCAGAAATGGCAAACTGGGCCAAACAGGAGGTTAAAGGCACTGACTCTCCATGTGGGGAGAGTGTTAGTAAAGCGACTGGAATGTTGCACCCGAGTACCAGGGGACGAAAACTGAGACACATTTGAACACGTTTCCCGATCACATGGTGGATCATACTCTGGGTTCCACATGCATGTTTTAGCTGAAGGAAGAATCCCTTAAACCTGGAGAGTTGAGACCCATGGAATGGGTACCATGCAATATGACCTCAAAGGGTCTGCATTTGCTCACCGAACCTCACCAATCCTATCACTGCTGCATTTATGCCGCTGTACACACGCTTGATTCTCTTTCGGAGACATAGAAATCTATAGGTTTTAAGATTCTTACTGGTCAGGTATATTCTTATGTGTTTAAAATGGGGTGTAGAGTCCACTTCGTTGAGCAAGGAGTAGCTCTTGTCTATTACATATTTGGCTTATGGAACGGTATCTGTGCTAATTTCAATCTCTGGTTTTATGCAGCACCCCAACTCACCTTTCCCCTTAAGCAAGCATAAGTTGGTTTTCTACATTTGAGACCCTGTTCTGTTTTGTAATTCAGTTCCTGTGTAGCCAAGTTTACATTCCGTGTAGTAGTGATATCTTATGATGTTTCTTTTTCTGTGTGACTTATTTCACTTAGAATCATCGTACCTGAATCCACTCATTATGCTGCTACGGGCCTGATGATATACATTTCATTGCTGAGTGATATTGCATTGTACGTAAGTACCACAAATTCTTTATCCATTTTTCGCTTTCTGTGATATTGAACTTGTACCGTAAACGAGGTTCTTGTAAACAGAGCCGTCCCAAATTTTGGGTGGCTGTGTCTTTTTGATTTTAATTTCCCTAAGCTATAGGACCATAAGTGGAAGTGCCCTAGGCTCTGTTGCTTTGTTTTGTAGATGTTTCAGGAAACACCATACACTTCACCAGAGTGGCTGTTGGCAATTTACATCCCGCCCATCAGCATAACAAGGCTCCCAGTTCTCCATGGCCTGTCCGGCCTTTCTGGATTTTACACATTTTTCAGATGGCCCTTTTGACTGGGGGGCAGTGAGACTTCATTGTAGTGCAGATTTCCTTTGCAAGCTTGCTTGGTTGGCCAAAAAGGGCGTATGCGTTTTTTCCTGAATATATTCAGGAAAAAACGCATACGCCCTTTTTGGCCAAGTGCATCATTGTGGACGTTCTGCCTCTTTTCCTATGCTTTACATGCAATTCCAGTCTACCTCCTGAAATCGGATTCCTGCAATTCTGCCCCGCTTTCGAGTCCTCTTGGCAGCCTTATTTCAATATATTTTTGGACGATAGCTGTAATTTATAACTCTGCAGGTTTGTGAATTACAGTGCCAGTGAGCTCCTTTCTTCAACTCGCTTTCTTGTGAGCTGGCCGCAACCCCGCAGCATTGCTTCAGGCCCTAGTGTGGTTCCGGCATGGCACGCTGAGCCTTTGGTTAATTCCTCTTCCTGGTGGGAAATGAGAGTTAAATTTGCCCGTCCAGACACCTCCAGCTAGTCTCTCATTGGTTCTCCCTATTCCTGTTCATTTTCCGCAGAAATTGCAAACTGGGCCAAACAGGAGGTTAAAGGCACTGACTCTCCAAGTGGGGAGAGTTTTAGTAAAGCGTCTGGAATGTTGCACCCGAGTACCAGGGGAAGAAAACTGAGATGCATTTGAACACGTTTCCCCATCACACGGTGGATCATACTCTGGGTTCCACATGCATGATTTAGCTGAAGGAAGAATCCCTTAAACCTGGAGAGTTGAGACCCATGGAATGGGTACCATGCAATATGACTTCAAAGGGTCTGCATTTGCTCACCGAACCTCACCAATCCTATCACTGCTGCATTTATGCCGCTGTACACACGCTTGATTCTCTTTCGGAGACATATAAATCCATAGATTTTAAGATTCTTACTGGTCAGGTATATTCTTAGGCGTTTAATATGGGTTGTAGAGTCCACTTCCTTGAGCAAGGAGTAGCTGTTGTCTATTACATGTTTGGCTTATGGAATGGTATCTGTGCTAATTTCAATCTCTGGTTTTATGCAGCACCCCAACTCACCTTTCCCCTTAAGCAAGCATAAGTTGGTTTTCTACATTTGAGACCCTGTTCTGTTTTGTAATTCAGTTCCTGTGTAGCCAAGTTTACATTCCGTGTAGTAGTGATATCTTATGATGTTTCTTTTTCTGTGTGACTTATTTCACTTAGAATCATCGTACCTGAATCCACTCATTATGGTGCTATGGGCCTGATGACATAGATTTCATTGCTGAGTGATATTGCATTGTACGTAAGTACCACAACTTCTTTATCCATTTTTCACTTTCTGTGATATTGAACTTGTACTGTAAACGAGGTTCTTGTAAACAGAGCCGTCCCAAACTTTGGGGTGGCTGTGTCTTTTTGATTTTAATTTCCCTAAGCTATAGGACCATAAGTGGAAGTGCCCTAGGCTCTGTTGCTTTGTTTTTTAGATGTTTCAGGAAACACCATACACTTCTCCAGAGTGGCTGTTGGCAATTTACATCCCGCCCATCAGCATAACAAGGCTCCCAGTTCTCCATGGCCTGTCCTGCCTTTCTGGATTTTACACTTTTTTCAGATGGCCCTTTTGACCGGGGGGCAGTGAGACTTCATTGTAGTGCAGATTTCCTTTGCAAGCTTTCTTGGTTGGCCAAAAAGGGCGTAAGCTTTTTTTCCTGAGGAAAAAACGCATATGCCCTTTTTGGCCAAGTGCATCATTGTGGACGTTCTGCCTCTTTTCCTATGCTTTACATGCAATTCCAGTCTACCTCCTGAAATCGGTTTCCTGCAATTCTGCCCCGCTTTCAAGTCCTCTTGGCAGCCTTAGTTCAATAGATTTTTGGACGATAGCTGTCATTTATAACTCTGCAGGTTTGTGAATTACAGTGCCCCTGAGCTCCTTTCTTCAACTCGCTTTCTTGTGAGCTGGTCGCAACACCGCAGCATTGCTTCAGGCCCTAGTGTGGTTCCAGCACGGCAGGCTGAGCCTTTGGTTAATTCCTCTTCCTGGTGGGAAATGAGAGATAAATTTGCCCGTCCAGACACCTCCAGCTAGTCTCTCATTGGTTCTCACTATTCCTGTTCACTTTCCGCAGAAATTGAAAACTGGGCCAAACAGGAGGTTAAAGGCACTGACTCTCCAAGTGGGGAGAGTGTTAGTAAAGCGTCTGGAATGTTGCACCCGAGTACCAGGGGACGAAACCTGAGACACATTTGAACACGTTTCCTGATCACACGGTGGATCATACTCTGGGTTCCGCATGCATGTTTTAGCTGAAGGAAGAATCCCTTGAACCTGGAGAGTTGAGACCCATGGAATGGGTACCATGCAATATGACTTCAAAGGGTCTGCATTTGTTCACCGAACCTCACCCATCCTATCACTGCTGCGTTTATGCCACTGTACACATGCTTGATTCTCTTTCGGAGAAATAAATATCCATAGGTGTTAAGATTATTACTAGTCAGGTATATTCTTAGGCGATTAATATGGGGTGTAGAGTCCACTTCGTTGAGCAAGGAGTAGCTCTTGTCTATTACATATTTGGCTTATGGAACGGTATCTGTGCTAATTTCAATCTCTGGTTTTATGCAGCACCCCAACTCACCTTTCCCCTTAAGCAAGCATAAGTTGGTTTTCTACATTTGAGACCCTGTTCTGTTTTGTAATTCAGTTTCTGTGTAGGCAAGTTTACATTCCTTGTAGTAGTGATATCTTATGATGTTTCTTTTTCTGTGTGACTTATTTCACTTAGAATCATCATACCTGAATCCACTCATTATGCTGCTACGGGCCTGATGATATAGATTTCATTGCTGAGTGATATTGCATTGTACGTAAGTACCACAAATTCTTTATCCATTTTTCACTTTCTGTGTTATTGAACTTGTACCGTAAACGAGGTTCTTGTAAACAGAGCCGTCCCAAACTTTGGGGTGGCTGTGTCTTTTTGATTTTAATTTCCCTAAGCTATAGGACCATAAGTGGAAGTGCCCTAGGCTCTGTTGCTTTGTTTTTTAGATGTTTCAGGAAACACCATACACTTCTCCAGAGTGGCTGTTGGCAATTTACATCCCGCCAATCAGCATAACAAGGCTCCCAATTCTCCATGGCCTGTCCTGCCTTTCTGGATTTTATACATTTTTCAGATGGCCCTTTTGACTGGGGAGCAGTGAGACTTCATTGTAGTGCAGATTTCCTTTGCAAGCTTGCTTGGTTGGCCAAAAAGGGCGTATGCGTTTTTTCCTGAATATATTCAGGAAAAAACGCATACGCCCTTTTTGGCCAAGTGCATCATTGTGGACGTTCTGCCTCTTTTCCTATGTTTTACATGCAATTCCAGTCTACCTCCTGAAATCGGTTTCCTGCAATTCTGCCCTGCTTTCAAGTCCTCTTGGCAGCCTTACTTCAATATATTTTTGGACGATAGCTGTCATTTATAACTCTGCAGGTTTGTGAATTACAGTGCCCCTGAGCTCCTTTCTTCAACTCGCTTTCTTGTGAGCTGGCCGCAACACCGCAGGATTGCTTCAGGCCCTAGTGTGGTTCCGGCATGGCACGCTGAGCCTTTGGTTAATTCCTCTTCCTGGTGGGAAATGAGAGTTAAATTTGCCCGTCCAGACACCTCCAGGTAGTCGCTCATTGGTTCTCCCTATTCCTGTTCATTTTCCGCAGAAATGGCAAACTGGGCCAAACAGGAGGTTAAAGGCACTGACTCTCCAAGTGGGGAGAGTGTTAGTAAAGCGACTGGAATGTTGCACCCGAGTACCAGGGGACGAAAACTGAGACACATTTGAACACGTTTCCCGATCACATGGTGGATCATACTCTGGGTTCCACATGCATGTTTTAGCTGAAGGAAGAATCCCTTAAACCTGGAGAGTTGAGACCCATGGAATGGGTACCATGCAATATGACCTCAAAGGGTCTGCATTTGCTCACCGAACCTCACCAATCCTATCACTGCTGCGTTCATGCCGCTGTACACACGCTTGATTCTCTTTCGGAGACATAGAAATCTATAGGTTTTAAGATTCTTACTGGTCAGGTATATTCTTAAGCGTTTAATATGGGGTGTAGAGTCCACTTCGTTGAGCAAGGAGTAGCTCTTGTCTATTACATATTTGGCTTATGGAACGGTATCTGTGCTAATTTCAATCTCTGGTTTTATGCAGCACCCCAACTCACCTTTCCCCTTAAGCAAGCATAAGTTGGTTTTCTACATTTGAGACCCTGTTCTGTTTTGTAATTCAGTTCCTGTGTAGCCAAGTTTACATTCCGTGTAGTAGTGATATCTTATGATGTTTCTTTTTCTGTGTGACTTATCTCACTTAGAATCATCGTACCTGAATCCACTCATTATGCTGCTATGGGCCTGATGATATAGATTTCATTGCTGAGTGATATTGCATTGTACGTAAGTACCACAACTTCTTTATCCATTTTTCACTTTCTGTGATATTGAACTTGTACTGTAAACGAGGTTCTTGTAAACAGAGCCGTCCCAAACTTTGGGGTGGCTGTGTCTTTTTGATTTTAATTTCCCTAAGCTATAGGACCATAAGTGGAAGTGCCCTAGGCTCTGTTGCTTTGTTTTTTAGATGTTTCAGGAAACACCATACACTTCTCCAGAGTGGCTGTTGGCAATTTACATCCCGCCCATCAGCATAACAAGGCTCCCAGTTCTCCATGGCCTGTCCTGCCTTTCTGGATTTTACACTTTTTTCCGATGGCCCTTTTGACCGGGGGGCAGTGAGACTTCATTGTAGTGCAGATTTCCTTTGCAAGCTTGCTTGGTTGGCCAAAAAGGGCATATGCGTTTTTTCCTGAATATATTCAGGAAAAAACGCATACGCCATTTCTGGCCAAGTGCATCATTGTGGACGTTCTGCCTCTTTTCCTATGCTTTACATGCAATTCCAGTCTACCTCCTGAAACCGGTTTCCTGCAATTCTGCCCCTCTTTCAAGTCCTCTTGGCAGCCTTACTTCAATATATTTTTGGACGATAGCTGTCATTTTTAACTCTGCAGGTTTGTGAATTACAGTGCCCCTGAGCTCCTTTCTTCAACTCGCTTTCTTGTGAGCTGGCCGCAACACCGCAGGATTGCTTCAGGCCCTAGTGTGGTTCCGGCATGGCACGCAGAGCCTTTGGTTAATTCCTCTTCCTGGTGGGAAATGAGAGTTAAATTTGCCCGTCCAGGCACCTCCAGCTAGTCTCTCATTGGTTCTCCCTATTCCTGTTCCTTTTCCGCAGAAATTGCAAACTTGGCAAAACAGGAGTTTAAAGGCACTGACTCTCCAAGTGGGGAGAGTTTTAGTAAAGCGTCTGGAATGTTGCACCCGAGTACCAGGGGACGAAAACTGAGACACATTTGAACACGTTTCCCGATCACACGGTGGATCATACTCTGGGTTCCACATGCATGTTTTAGGTGAAGGAAGAATCCCTTAAACTTGGAGAGTTGAGACCCATGGAATGGGTACCATGAAATATGACTTCAAAGGGTCTGCATTTGCTCACCGAACCTCACCAATCCTATCACTGCTGCGTTTATGCCGCTGTACACACGCTTGATTCTCTTTTGGAGACATATAAATCCATAGGATTTAAGATTCTTACTAGTCAGGTGTATTCTTAGGCGTTTAATATGAGATGTAGAGTCCACTTCGTTGAGCAAGGAGTAGCTCTTGTCTATTACATATTTGGCTTATGGAACGGTATCTGTGCTAATTTAAATCTCTGGTTTTATGCAGCACCCCAACTCACCTTTCCCCTTAAGCAAGCATAAGTTGGTTTTCTACATTTGAGACCCTGTTCTGTTTTGTAATTCAGTTTCTGTGTAGGCAAGTTTACATTCCTTGTAGTAGTGATATCTTATGATGTTTCTTTTTCTGTGTGACTTATTTCACTTAGAATCATCGTACCTGAATCCACTCATTATGCTGCTACGGGCCTGATGATATAGATTTCATTGCTGAGTGATATTGCATTGTACGTAAGTACCACAAATTCTTTATCCATTTTTCACTTTCTGTGTTATTGAACTTGTACCGTAAACGAGGTTCTTGTAAACAGAGCCGTCCCAAACTTTGGGGTGGCTGTGTCTTTTTGATTTTAATTTCCCTAAGCTATAGGACCATAAGTGGAAGTGCCCTAGGCTCTGTTGCTTTGTTTTTTAGATGTTTCAGGAAACACCATACACTTCTCCAGAGTGGCTGTTGGCAATTTACATCCCGCCCATCAGCATAACAAGGCTCCCAGTTCTCCATGGCCTGTCCTGCCTTTCTGGATTTTATACATTTTTCTGATGGCCCTTTTGACTGGGGAGCAGTGAGACTTCATTGTAGTGCAGATTTCCTTTGCAAGCTTGCTTGGTTGGTCAAAAAGGGCGTATGCGTTTTTTCCTGAATATATTCAGGAAAAAACGCATACACCCTTTTTGGCCAAGTGCATCATTGTGGACGTTCTGCCTCTTTTCCTATGCTTTACATGCAATTCCAGTCTACCTCCTGAAATCGGTTTCCTGCAATTCTGCCCCGCTTTCAAGTCCTCTTGGCAGCCTTACTTCAATATATTTTTGGACGATAGCTGTCATTTATAACTCTGCAGGTTTGTGAATTACAGTGCCCCTGAGCTCCTTTCTTCAACTCGCTTTCTTGTGAGCTGGCCGCAACACCGCAGGATTGCTTCAGGCCCTAGTGTGGTTCCGGCATGGCACGCTGAGCCTTTGGTTAATTCCTCTTCCTGGTGGGAAATGAGAGTTAAATTTGCCCGTCCAGACACCTCCAGCTAGTCTCTCATTGGTTCTCCCTATTCCTGTTCATTTTCCGCAGAAATGGCAAACTGGGCCAAACAGGAGGTTAAAGGCACTGACTCTCCAAGTGGGGAGAGTGTTAGTAAAGCGACTGGAATGTTGCACCCGAGTACCAGGGGATGAAAACTGAGACACATTTGAACACGTTTCCCGATCACATGGTGGATCATACTCTGGGTTCCACATGCATGTTTTAGCTGAAGGAAGAATCCCTTAAACCTGGAGAGTTGAGACCCATGGAATGGGAACCATGCAATATGACCTCAAAGGGTCTGCATTTGCTCACCGAACCACACCAATCCTATCACTGCTGCGTTTATGCCGCTGTACACACGCTTGATTCTCTTTCGGAGACATAGAAATCTATAGGTTTTAAGATTCTTACTGGTCAGGTATATTCTTAGGCGTTTAATATGGAGTGTAGAGTCCACTTCGTTGAGCAAGGAGTAGCTCTTGTCTATTACATATTTGGCTTATGGAACGGTATCTGTGCTAATTTCAATCTCTGGTTTTATGCAGCACCCCAACTCACCTTTCCCCTTAAGCAAGCATAAGTTGGTTTTCTACATTTGAGACCCTGTTCTGTTTTGTAATTCAGTTCCTGTGTAGCCAAGTTTACATTCCGTGTAGTAGTGATATCTTATGATGTTTCTTTTTCTGTGTGACTTATTTCACTTAGAATCATCGTACCTGAATCCACTCATTATGCTGCTACGGGCCTGATGATATACATTTCATTGCTGAGTGATATTGCATTGTACGTAAGTACCACAACTTCTTTATCCATTTTTCACTTTCTGTTATATTGAACTTGTACTGTAAACGAGGATCTTGTAAACAGAGCCATCCCAAACTTTGGGGTGGCTGTGTCTTTTTGATTTTAATTTCCCTAAGCTATAGAACCGTAAGTGGAAGTGCCCTAGGCTCTGTTGCTTTGTTTTTTAGATGTTTCAGGAAACACCATACACTTCTCCAGAGTGGCTGTTGGCAATTTACATCCCGCCCATCAGCATAACAAGGCTCCCAATTCTCCATGGCCTGTCCTGCCTTTCTGGATTTTACACTTTTTTCAGATGGCCCTTTTGACTGGGGGGCAGTGAGACTTCATTTTAATGCAGATTTCCTTTGCAAGCTTGCTTGGTTGGCCAAAAAGGGCGTATGTGTTTTTTCCTGAATATATTCAGGAAAAAACGCATACGCCCTTTTTGGCCAAGTGCATCATTGTGGACGTTCTGCCTCTTTTCCTATGCTTTACATGCAATTCCAGTCTACCTCCTGAAATCGGTTTCCTGCAATTCTGCCCCGCTTTCAAGTCCTCTTGGCAGCCTTACTTCAATATATTTTTGGACGATAGCTGTCATTTATAACTCTGCAGGTTTGTGAATTACAGTGCCTCTGAGCTCCTTTCTTCAACTCGCTTTCTTGTGAGCTGGCTGCAACACCGCAGCATTGCTTCAGGCCCTAGTGTGGTTCCGGCATGGCACGCTGAGCCTTTGGTTAATTCCTCTTCCTGGTGGGAAATGAGAGTTAAATTTGCCCGTCCAGGCACCTCCAGCTAGTCTCTCATTGGTTCTCCCTATTCCTGTTCATTTTCCGCAGAAATGGCAAACTGGGCCAAACAGGAGGTTAAAGGCACTGACTCTCCAAGTGGGGAGAGTGTTAGTAAAGCGTCTGGAATGTTGCACCCGAGTACCAGGGGACGAAACCTGAGACACATTTGAACACGTTTCCCAATCACACGGTGGATCATACTCTGGGTTCCACATGCATGTTTTAGCTGAAGGAAGAATCCCTTAAACCTGGAGAGTTGAGACCCATGGAATGGGTACCATGCAATATAAATTCAAAGGTTCTGCATTGGCTCACCGAACCTCACCAATCTTATCACTGCTGCGCTTTTGCCACTGTACACACGCTTGATTCTCTTTCGGAGACATATAAATCCATAGATTTTAAGATTCTTACTAGTCAGGTATATTCTTAGACGTTTAATATGGGGTATTCAGTCCTCTTCGTTGAGCAAAGACTAGCTCTTGTCTATTACATATTTGGCTTATGGAATGGTATCTGTGCTAATTTCAATCTCTGGTTTTATGCAGCACCCCAACTCACCTTTCCCCTTAAGCAAGCATAAGTTGGTTTTCTACATTTGAGACCCTGTTCTGTTTTGTAATTCAGTTCCTGTGTAGCCAAGTTTACATTCCGTGTATTAGTGATATCTTATGATGTTTCTTTTTCTGTGTGACTTATCTCACTTAGAATCATCGTACCTGAATCCACTCATTATGCTGCTATGGGCCTGATGACATAGATTTCATTGCTGAGTGATATTGCATTGTACGTAAGTACCACAACTTCTATATCCATTTTTCGCTTTCTGTGATATTGAACTTGTACCGTAAACGAGGTTCTTGTAAACAGAGCCGTCCCAAACTTTGGGGTGGCTGTGTCTATTTGATTTTAATTTCCCTAAGCTATAGGACCATAAGTGGAAGTGCCCTAGGCTCTGTTGCTTTGTTTTTTAGATGTTTCAGGAAACACCATACACTTCTCCAGAGTGGCTGTTGGCAATTTACATCCCGCCCATCAGCATAACAAGGCTCCCAGTTCTGCATGGCCTGTCCTGCCTTTCTGGATTTTACACTTTTTTCAGATGGCCCTTTTGACTATTGGGCAGTGAGACTTCATTGTAGTGCAGATTTCCTTTGCAAGCTTGCTTGGTTGGCCAAAAAGGGCGTATGCGTTTTTTCCTGAATATATTCAAGAAAAAACGCATACGCCCTTTTTGGCCAAGTGCATCATTGTGGACGTTCTGCCTCTTTTCCTATGTTTTACATGCAATTCTAGTCTACCTCCTGAAATCGGTTTCCTGCAATTCTGCCCCGCTTTCGAGTCCTCTTGGCAGCCTTACTTCAATATATTTTTGGACGATAGCTGTCATTTATAACTCTGCAGGTTTGTGAATTACAGTGCCCCTGAGCTCCTTTCTTCAACTCGCTTTCTTGTGAGCTGGCCGCAACACCGCAGGATTGCTTCAGGCCCTAGTGTGGTTCCAGCATGGCACGCTGAGCCTTTGGTTAATTCCTCTTCCTGGTGGGAAATGAGAGTTAAATTTGCCCGTCCAGACACCTCCAGCTAGTCTCTCATTGGTTCTCCCTATTCCTGTTCATTTTCCGTAGAAATTGCAAACTTGGCCAAACAGGAGGTTAAAGGCACTGACTCTCCAAGTGGGGAGAGTTTTAGTAAAGCATCTGGAATGTTGCACCCGAGTACCAGGGGACAAAAACAGAGACACATTTGAACACGTTTCCCGATCACACGGTGGATCATACTCTGGGTTCCACATGCATGTTTTAGGTGAAGGAAGAATCCCTTAAACCTGGAGAGTTGAAACCCATGGAATGGCTACCATGCAATATGACTTCAAAGGGTCTGCATTTGCTCAGCGAACCTCACCAATCCTATCACTGCTGCGTTTATGCCGCTGTACACATGCTTGATTCTCTTTTGGAGACATATAAATCCATAGGTTTTAAGATTCTTACTAGTAAGGTATATTCTTAGGCGATTAATATGGGGTGTAGAGCCCACTTCGTTGAGCAAGGAGTAGCTATTGTCTATTACATATTGGGTTTATGGAACGGTATCTGTGCTAATTTCAATCTCTGGTTTTATGCAGAACCCCATCTCACCTTTCCCCTTAAGCAAGCATAAGTTGGTTTTCTACATTTGAGACCGCGTTCTGTTTTGTAATTCTGTTTCTGTGTAGCCAAGTTTACATTCCGTGTAGTAGTGATATCTTATGATGTTTCTTTTTCTGTGTGACTTATTTCACTTAGAATCATCGTACCTGAATCCACTCATTATGCTGCTACGGGCCTGATGATATAGATTTCATTGCTGAGTGATATTGCATTGTACGTAAGTACTACAAATTCTTTATCCATTTTTCACCTTCTGTGATATTGAATTTGTACTGTAAATGAGGTTCTTGTAAACAGAGCCGTCCCAAACTTTGGGGTGGCTGTGTCTTTTTGATTTTAATTTCCCTAAGCTATAGGACCATAAGTGGAAGTGCCCTAGGCTCTGTTGCTTTGTTTTTTAGATGTTTCAGGAAACACCATACACTTCTCCAGAGTGGCTGTTGGCAATTTACATCTCGCCCATCAGCATAACAAGGCTCCCAGTTCTCCATGGCCTGTCCTGCCTTTCTGGATTTTATAGTTTTTTCAGATGGCCTTTTGACCGGGGGGCAGTGAGACTTCATTGTAGTGCAGATTTCATTTGCAAGCTTGCTGGGTTGGCCAAAAAGGGCGTATGTGTTTTTTCCTGAATATATTCAGGAAAAAATGCATACGCCCTTTTTGGCCAAGTGCATCATTGTGGACGTTCTGCCTCTTTTCCTATGCTTTACATGCAATTCCAGTCTACCTCCTGAAATCGGTTTCCTGCAATTCTTCCCCGCTTTCAAGTCCTCTTGGCAGCCTTACTTCAATATATTTTTGGACGATAGCTGTCATTTTTAACTCTGCAGGTTTGTGAATTACAGTGCCCCTGAGCTCCTTTCTTCAACTCGCTTTCTTGTGAGCTGTCCGCAACACCGCAGGATTGCTTCAGGCCCTAGTGTGGTTCCGGCATGGCACGCTGAGCCTTTGGTTAATTCCTCTTCCTGGTGGGAAATGAGAGTTAAATTTGCCCGTCCAGACACCTCCAGCTAGTCTCTCATTGGTTCTCCCTATTCCTGTTCATTTTCCGCAGAAATTGCAAACTGGGCCAAACAGGAGGTTAAAGGCACTGACTCTCCAAGTGGGGAGAGTGTTAGTAAAGCGTCTGGAATGTTGCACCCGAGTACCAGGGGACGAAAACTGAGACACATTTGAACACGTTTCCCGATCACACGGTTTATCATACTCTGGGTTCCACATGCATGTTTTAGCTGAAGGAAGAATCCCTTAAACCTGGAGAGTTGAGACCCATGGAATGGCTACCATGCAATATGACTTCAAAGGGTCTGTATTTGCTCATCGAACCTCACCAATCCTATCACTGCTGCTTTTATGCCGCTGTACACATGCTTGATTCTCTTTTGGAGACATATAAATCCATAGGTTTTAAGATTATTACTAGTCAGGTATATTCTTAGGCGATTAATATGGGGTGTAGAGTCCACTTCGTTGAGCAAGGAGTAGCTCTTGTCTATTACATATTTGGCTTATGGAACGGTATCTGTGCTAATTTCAATCTCTGGTTTTATGCAGAACCCCAACTCACCTTTCCCCTTAAGCAAGCATAAGTTGGTTTTCTACATTTGAGACCGTGTTCTGTTTTGTAATTCAGTTCCTGTGTAGCCAAGTTTACATTCCGTGTAGTAGTGATATCTTATGATGTTTCTTTTTCTGTGTGACTTATTTCACTTAGAATCATCGTACCTGAATCCACTCATTATGCTGCTACGGGCCTGATGACATAGATTTCATTGCTGAGTGATATTGCATTGTACGTAAGTACCACAACTTCTTTATCCATTTTTCGCTTTCTGTGATATTGAACTTGTACCATAAACGAGGTTCTTGTAAACAGAGCCGTCGCAAACTTTGGGGTGGCTGTGTCTTTTTGATTTTAATTTCCCTAATCTATAGGACCGTAAGTGGAAGTGCCCTAGGCTCTGTTCCTTTGTTTTGTAGATGTTTCAGGAAACACCATACACTTCTCCAGAGTGGCTGTTGGCAATTTACATCCCGCCCATCAGCATAACAAGGCTCCCAGTTCTCCATGGCCTGTCCTGCCTTTCTGGATTTTACACTTTTTTCAGATGGCCCTTTTGACCGGGAAGCAGTGAGACTTCATTGTAGTGCAGATTTCCTTTGCAAGCTTGCTTGGTTGGCCAAAAAGGGCGTATGCGTTTTTTCCTGAATATATTTAGGAAAAAACGCATACGCCCTTTTTGGCCAAGTGCATCATTGTGGACGTTCTGCCTCTTTTCCTATGCTTTACATGCAATTCCAGTCTACCTCCTGAAATCGGTTTCCTGCAATTCTGCCCCGCTTTCAAGTCCTCTTGGCAGCCTTACTTCAATATATTTTTGGACGATAGCTGTCATTTATAACTCTGCAGGTTTGTGAATTACAGTGCCCCTGAGCTCCTTTCTTCAACTCGCTTTCTTGTGAGCTGCCCGCAACACCGCACGATTGCTTCAGGCCCTAGTGTGGTTCTGGCATGGCACGCTGAGCCTTTGGTTAATTCCTCTTCCTGGTGGGAAATGAGAGTTAAATTTGCCGGTCCAGACACCTCCAGCTAGTCTCTCATTGGTTCTCCCTATTCCTGTTCATCTTCCGCAGAAATTGCAAACTGGGCCAAACAGGAGGTTAAAGGCACTGACTCTCCAAGTGGGGAGAGTGTTAGTAAAGCGTCTGTAATGTTGCACCCGAGTACCAGGGGACGAAACCTGAGACACATTTCAACACGTTTCCCGATCACACGGTGGATCATACTCTGGGTTCCACATGCATGTTTTAGCTGAAGGAAGAATCCCTTAAACCTGGAGAGTTGAGACCCATGGAATGGGTACCATGCAATATGACTTCAAAGGGTCTGCATTTGCTCACCGAACCTCACCAATCCTATCACTGCTGCGCTACTGCACTGTACACACGCCTGATTCTCTTTCGGAGACATATAAATCCATAGGTGTTAAGATTCTTACTAGTCAGGTATATTCTTAGGCGTTTAATATGGGGTGTAGAGTCCACTTCGTTGAGCAAGGAGTAGCTCTTGTCTATTACATATTTGGCTTATGGAACGGTATCTGTGCTAATTTCAATCTCTGGTTTTATGCAGCACCCCAACTCACCTTTCCCCTTAAGCAAGCATAAGTTGGTTTTCTACATTTGAGACCCTGTTCTGTTTTGTATTTCAGTTCCTGGGTAGCCAAGTTTACATTCCATGTAGTAGTGATATCTTATGATGTTTCTTTTTCTGTGTGACTTATTTCACTTAGAATCATCGTACCTGAATCCACTCATTATGCTGCTACGGGCCTGATGATATACATTTCATTGCTGAGTGATATTGCATTGTACGTAAGTACCACAACTTCTTTATCCATTTTTCGCTTTCTGTGATATTGAACTTGTACCGTAAACGAGGTTCTTGTAAACAGAGCCGTCCCAAACTTTGGGGTGGCTGTGTCTTTTTGATTTTAATTTCCCTAAGCTATAGAACCGTAAGTGGAAGTGCCCTAGGCTCTGTTGCTTTGTTTTTTAGATGTTTCAGGAAACACCATACACTTCTCCAGAGTGGCTGTTGGCAATTTACATCCCGCCCATCAGCATAACAAGGCTCCCAGTTCTCCATGGCCTGTCCTGACTTTCTGGATTTTACACTTTTTTCAGATGGCCCTTTTGACCGGGGGGCAGTGAGACTTCATTGTAGTGCAGATTTCCTTTGCAAGCTTGCTTGGTTGGCCAAAAAGGGCGTATGGGTTTTTCCCTGAATATATTCAGGGAAAAACGCATACGCCCTTTTTGGCCAAGTGCATCATTGTGGACGTTCTGCCTCTTTCCCTACGCTTTACATGCAATTCCAGTCTACCTCCTGAAATCGGTTTCCTGCAATTCTGCCCCGCTTTCAAGTCCTCTTGGCAGCCTTACTTCAATATATTTTTGGACGATAGCTGTCATTTATAACTCTGCAGGTTTGTGAATTACAGTGCCCCTGAGCTCCTTTCTTCAACTCGCTTTCTTGTGAGCTGGCCGCAACCCCGCAGCATTGCTTCAGGCCCTAGTGTGGTTCCAGCATGGCATGCTGAGCCTTTGCTTAATTCCTCTTCCTGGTGGGAAATGAGAGTTAAATTTGCCCGTCCAGACACCTCCAGCTAGTCTCTCATTGGTTCTCCCTATTCCTGTTCATTTTTCGCAGAAATGGCAAACTGGGCCAAACAGGAGGTTAAAGGCACTGACTCTCCAAGTGGGGAGAGTGTTAGTAAAGTGACTGGAATGTTGCATCCGAGTACGAGGGGACGAAAACTGAGACACATTTGAACACGTTTCCCGATCACACGGTGGATCATACTCTGGGTTCCACATGCACGTTTTAGCTGAAGGAAGAATCCCTTAAACCTGGAGAGTTGAGACCCATGGAATGGGTACCATGAAATATGACCTCAAAGGGTCTGCATGTGTTCACCGAACCTCACCAATCCTATCACTGCTGCGTTTATGCCACTGTACACACGCTTGATTCTCTTTCGGAGACATATAAATCCATAGGTTTTAAGATTCTTACTAGTCAGGTATATTCTTAGGCGTTTAATATGGGGTGTAGAGCCCACTTCGTTGAGCAAGGAGTAGCTCTTGTCTATTACATATTTGGCTTATGGAACGGTATCTGTGCTAATTTCAATCTCTGGTTTTATGCAGTACCCCAACTCACCTTTCCCCTTAAGCAAGCGTAAGTTGGTTTTCTACATTTGAGACCCTGTTCTGTTTTGTAATTCAGTTTCTGTGTAGCCAAGTTTACATTCCTTGTGGTAGTGATATCTTATGATGTTTCTTTTTCTGTGTGACTTATTTCACTTAGAATCATCGTACCTGAATCCACTCGTTATGCTGCTACGGGCCTGATGATATAGATTTCATTGCTGAGTGATATTGCATTGTACGTAAGTACCACAAATTCTTTATCCATTTTTCACTTTCTGTGTTATTGAACTTGTACCGTAAACGAGGATCTTGTAAACAGAGCCGTCCCAAACTTTGGGGTGGCTGTGTCTTTTTGATTTTAATTTCTCTAAGCTATACCACCATAAGTGGAAGTGCCCTAGGCTCTGTTGCTTTGTTTTGTAGATGTTTCAGGAAACACCATACACTTCTCCAGAGTGGCTGTTGGCAATTTACATCCCGCCCTTCAGCATAACAAGGCTCCCAGTTCTCCATGGCCTGTCCTGCCTTTCTGGATTTTATACGTTCTTCCGATGGCCCTTTTAACCGGGGGGCAGTGAGACTTCATTGTAGTGCAGATTTCCTTTGCAAGCTTGCTTGGTTGGCCCAAAAGGGCCTATGCGTTTTTTCCTGAATATATTCAGGAAAAAACGCATACGCCCTTTTTGGCCAAGTGCATCATTGTGGACGTTCTGCCTCTTTTCCTATGCTTTACATGCAATTCCAGTCTACCTCCTGAAATCGGTTTCCTGCAATTATGCCCCGCTTTCGAGTCCTCTTGGCAGCCTTACTTCAATATATTTTTGGATGATAGCTGTCATTTATAACTCTGCAGGTTTGTGAATTACAGTGCCCCTGAGCTGCTTTCTTCAACTCGCTTTCTTGTGAGCTGGCCGCAACACCGCAGCATTGCTTCAGGCCCTAGTGTGGTTCCGGCATGGCACGCTGAGCCTTTGGTTAATTCCTCTTCCTGGTGGGAAATGAGAGTTAAATTTGCCAGTACAGGCACCTCCAGCTAGTCTCTCATTGGTTCTCCCTATTCCTGTTCATTTTCTGCAGAAATGGCAAACTGGGCCATACAGGAGGTTAAAGGCACTGACTCTCCAAGTGGGGAGAGTGTTAGTAAAGCTACTGGAATGTTGCACCCGAGTACCAGGGGACGAAACCTGAGACACATTTGAACACGTTTCCCGATCACACGGTGGATCATACTCTGGGTTCCACATGCATGTTTTAGCTGAAGGAAGAATCCCTTAAACCTGGAGAGTTGAGACCCATGGAATGGGTACCATGCAATATGACTTCAAAGGGTCTGCATTGGCTCACAGAACCTCACCAATCCTATCACTGCTACGTTTATGCCGCTGTACACACGCCTTATTCTCTTTCGGAGACATAGAAATCCATAGGTTTTAAGATTCTTACTAGTCAGGTATATTCTTAGGCGTTTAATATGGGGTGTAGTGTCCACTTCGTTGAGCAAGGAGTAGCTCTTGTCTATTACATATTTGGCTTATGGAACGGTATCTGTGCTAATTTCAATCTCTGGTTTTATGGAGCACCCCAACTCACCTTTCCCCTTAAGCAAGCATAAGTTGGTTTTCTACATTTGAGACCCTGTTCTGTTTTGTAATTCAGTTCCTTTGTAGCTAAGTTTACATTCCGTGTAGTAGTGATATCTTATGATGTTTCTTTTTCTGTGTGATTTTTTTCACTTAGAATCATGGTACCTGAATCTACTCATTATGCTGCTACGGGCCTGATGACATAGATTTCATTGCTGAGTGATATTGCATTGTACATATGTACCACAACTTCTTTATCCATTTTTCGCTTTTTGCAATATTGAACTTGTACCATAAACGAGGTTCTTGTAAACAGAGCCGTCCCAAACTTTCGGGTGGCTGTGTCTTTTTGATTTTAATTTCCCTAAGCTATAGGACCATAAGTGGAAGTGCCCTAGGCTCTGTTGCTTTGTTTTTTAGATGTTTCAGGAAACACCATACACTTCTCCAGAGTGGCTGTTGGCAATTTACATCCCGCCCATCAGCATAACAAGGCTCCCAGTTCTCCATGGCCTGTCCTGCCTTTCTGGATTTTACACTTTTTTCGGATGCTCCTTTTGACAGGGAGGAAGTGAGACTTCATTGTAGTGCAGATTTCCTTTGCAAGCTTGCTTGGTTGGCCAAAAAGGGCGTATGCGTTTTTTCCTGAATATATTCAGGAAAAAACGCATACGCCCTTTTT
Organism: Pseudorca crassidens; assembly: GCF_039906515.1. Classification (NCBI taxonomy): domain Eukaryota; kingdom Metazoa; phylum Chordata; class Mammalia; order Artiodactyla; family Delphinidae; genus Pseudorca; species Pseudorca crassidens. Next base: position 164,898,684 of record NC_090296.1, read on the forward strand.
GGCCAAGTGCATCATTGTCGACGTTCTGAGTGTTTTCATATGTTTTCAATGCAATTCCAGTCTACCTCCTGAAATCGGTTTCCTGCAATTCTGCCTTGCTGTCAGTGCCTCTTCATAGCCTTACCTCAATATACTTTTTGAAAATTGTTGGCCTTTTTAACTCTGCAGGTTTTTGAATTGCCGTGGCCCTTAGCTGCATTTTTCAGCTCTTATTTTTGTGATCTTGCCTCATATCCACAGGATTTCTTCAGGCCCTATTCTTCTTCTGGGTCGCCTTGCTCTGCCTTTGGTTAATTCTTCTTCCTGATGTGAATTAGAGTGACATGTTCCCATTGAAACCGCTACAGCTATTTTCTCACTGGTTCCCCCTATTCCCATTCATCCTCCGCACTAACTGCAGACTGTGCGATACCGGAACGTAAAGGCATTGACTCTCCATGTGGAGATGTTGTTAGTAAAGTGGCTGGAATGTTGATCCGGAGCCCCAGGAGAGGAAAATGAGGTGCGTTTTAGAAACCTTTCCCGATCATTTGGTATACCATCCGCTGGATTTCCCATGCATGGTTTAGCTGTAGGAAGATTCCCTTCAACCTGGAGTGTTGGGACCCTTGGAATGAGTAGCATGAAGTATTGCATTAAACTTTCAGCAGTTGCTCACCAAAGCTCACCAATCCTCTCAGCCCCAAGTGTCCAGCCTTATGTCTTATCCAGCTGTGGGTTTATATGTGGTCATTCCAGGTTGCATCACAGCCCCTGAGCGAATTTTGTAAGAATTTTTCTCTCTTTCATTGTTTCTGCGTTTTGGTTTTAAAATTTATTTCTATAATGGGGTTTAGCTCATTTTCACTGCTGTGTTTGGCCGCTCTGCACACACTTGATTCCCTTATGGAGATATATCAATACATGGGTTTTAAGATTCTTATTACTCAGATATATTTCTCTGCGGTGTATAGGGTGTGTTGAGGCCAGTTCATTGAGCAAGGTGTAGATCTTGTCTAATACCTATTTGGTTTATTGAACGGTAGCTGTGCTAATTTCAAACTCTGGTTTTATGCATCACCCCACCTCTCCTTTCCCCTTAAGCTGACATAAGTGTGTTTTCTAAATGTGAGACACTGTTCTGTTTTGTAATTCATTTTTTGTGCAGCCATATTTATCCTCCCTCTATAAGTGATATCTTATGATATGTTTCTTTTTCTGTTTGACTTATTTCAAGTAGTATTATCGGACCTAAATCCACTCTTTATCCTTCTACTAGCCTTATTACATTGATTTCATGGTGAAGAGATATTCCATTGTACATAAGTACCACATTTTCTTTATCCATTGTTCTCTTTCCTGGGATATTTAAGGTGTACTGAAGTTGAGGTTCTTGTAAACAGAGTAGCCCTAAACTGTGGTGTGCTTGTGTCTTGTTGATTTTTAGACTTCCCTAGATATACTTCCGTGATTGGAAGTGCCCTATGCTCTGTAGCTCTGTTTTTTAGATGATTTAGGAACCACCATACACTTCTCCAGAGTGGCTCTCGGCAGTTCACACACTGTCCATCAGCGTATAAAGGCTCCCTGTTCTCCATGGCCTGTCCTGCATTTCTGGTTTTTACAATTTTTTCGGATGGCCCTTTTGACCGGTGGGAAATGAGACTTCTTTGTTGTGCACATTTGCATTGCTTGCTTGCTTGGTTGCCCATAAAGTGCGTATGCGTTTTTTCCTGGATATATTCAGGAAAAAACGCATACTCCCTTTTGGGCCAACTGCATCATTGTCGAAATTCTGCCGCTTTTCATGTGCTTTAAAGACGAGTCCAATCTATCTCTTGAAATCTGTTTCTTGCAATTCTGTCTTGCATTCAGATCCTCTTCTTTGCCTTACCTCAACATATTTTGGGACGTTAGTTTTCATTTATAACTCTGCAGGTTTGTGAATTGCAGTGACCCTGAGCTCCATTTTTTAAGTTGCTCTTTTGTGAGCTGGCCTCAAAGCCGCAGGATTGCTTCAGGCCCTATTTTGGCTCCGGCGAGGCGGGCTGAGCCTTTTTTTAATTCTTATTCTTAATGGGAAATTAGAGTGACATGTGCCCGTCCAAACCCCTACAACTATTCTCTCATTGGTTCCCCCTCTTCCCGTTCATCCTCCTCACAATTTGCAAAATGTGTGAAACAGAAGTTTAAATGTGCTGATTCTCTAAGTGGGGAGATTCTAAGTAACGTGGCTGGAATGATGAACAGGAGCACCAGGAGAGGATAAATGAGGTGCATTTTAGACACATCTCCCGATCACATGGTGTACAGTCCTCTGGGTTTTCCATGCATGTTTTCGCTGTAGGAAGATCACTTGAACCTGCAGATTTGGGACCCATTGAATGGGTACCAGGTAGTATTACTTTAAAGGGTGTGCATTTCCTCACCCAACCTCATATTTCTCTTAGCGTAAACAGTTTCCAGCCTTATGTCTCATCCTGCTGTGGGTCTAGATGTGTTCAATCCATGTTGCATCACCGTCCCTGAGGAAAAGTTGTAAGAGGTTTTCTCTGTCTCTTTGTCGTTTATTTTTTTCAATTTATTACTATATTGGTTACAGCTGATTTTCAAAGCTCTGTTTCTTGCTGCTGTACATCCACTTGATTCACATACAGAGAGACATCAATAAATTCTTTTTCAGATTCTTACCAGTCATATATATTCTTTTCCAGTGACTTGAGTGTGCTGAGTGCAGTTCTTTTAGCTACCGTGTAGGCCTTGTTGATTATCAGTTTGGTATTTGGAATGGTATCTTTGCTAATTTCAACCTCCTGGATGATGCCTCACCCCTCCCCACCTTTCCCGTTTAGCAGCCTTACGCGTGTTGTCTACATATTTGACTATGTTTTTGTTTTGTAATTTATTTCATGTGTAGCCATTTTGGATTCCACCTTTAAGTGATATCTTATGATATGTGTCTTTTTCTTTTTGAATTATGTCACTTAGAATGATCATACGTAACTCCTCCGGAGTTGTTACAACTGGCCATATTTCATTGACTTCCAGGCTGAGTAATATTCCACTCTACATAAGTACCACATCTCTATCCATTTTTTCCCTCCAGAGACATTTAAGTTATATCCTAGTCGAGAATCTTTTAAACAGAGAGGCAGTAAACATTGGGGTGCCTGTGTCCTCTCGATTTTTGTTTTTCCCAAGACATACGCCCATGAGTGCAAGTGCCCTATGCTCTGTAGCTCATTTTTTAGATGCTTTAGTAAACACAATACACTTCTCCAGAATGGCCATTGGCAATATACATTTCCACTATAAGCCTCACAGGGCTCCCTCTTCTCCTTGCCCTGTCCTGCATTTCTGGTGTTTACACTTTATGAGGATGGCTCTTCTGACTGATGCGAAGTGATATCTTTTGTAGTATTGATTTCCAGTGCCCACCTGTTTGGTTGGCTAAAAAAGTGTATGCCCTTTTCTTGAATATATACAGAAAAAAACGCATACAGCCTTTTTGGCCAACTGCAATGTTGGCAATGTTCAGCCCCTTTTCTTGTGCTTAATGGCGAGTCCTTTCTACCTCCTCAAATCCCTTTCCTGCCATTCTCCCTTGCTTACCAATCCTTTTCTCTGACTTTCCTCAAGACATTTTTCAGTGATAGATATTTTCAACTCTGCAGTTTCGTGAATTTTACTGCCCCTGAGTTCCATTGTTCAACTTGTGTTTATGGGAACTGGCCACAAAGCAGTGGGATTTCCTCAAGCCCTATACTGTTTCCATGGGCAACCCTAGCCTTTGGTCAATTCGTCTTCCTGATTGGAAATTAGAGTGACATGTGCCTGTCTGAACACCTAGGACTTGTCTCTCATTGTTCCTCATCCTTCCGCTTCATCCTCTGGACAAATTCCAAACTGTATGCAACAGGATGTTGACAGTGCTGACATCTCCAAGTGGGGAGACTGTTAGTAAAGACGCTGGAGGGGTGAACCCGAGCACCAGGAGATGAGGAGATGAGATGCCTTTTCCAAACTCTTCCTGATCAGACGGTATACCATCCTCTGTGTGTGACAGACATGTTTTAGCAGTAGGAAGAGTCCCATTCATGTAAGGAGAACACCAGGGCTTTTTCAAAATCAGTGTCTCCCCGAAACCCAAACTGGGGAATTTTTTAAGCTACGGCTACACATATGTTCATTAAGGGCCTTGGGAAGTAGGCAGAGTCCAAACTTTAGATGATTGAAGTCTTCAGGGTCAGAAGCACTCACCACTGGCTTCCCTTAGGTTACACTTTAACTGTCATTGATAGATGATGTCAATAAAAATATCTATTCTTTTTCCGATTATTTCCCCTTATAGGTTATTGCAAAATATTGAGTGTAGTTCCCTGTGCTATACAGTGGTTCCTTGTTGATGATCTATTTTATACATAGCAGTGTGTATGTGTTAATTCCAAACTGTTAATTTATCCCTCCTCCCACCTTTCCCCTTTGGTAATAATAAATTATAAGATTTTATACTTCTCAGAAATGGGGGAGCTGAAAGAGAGGTATCATTTTCAATGGAAAAGCATTTAAAACAAGATTGAAGCTTTAACCAAGATTATTAGATGTACATCCTTGGAAAGAAATCACTTCATTTCTCTAATATTGACCTGACAAATAAGACAAACCTTTTCACTGAACTTGCTTATAATAAAGTGATGGAAATATCAAATGGAAGTGTTAGAAACATCTTATTTTACCCGAGCCTTATAAACTGTTCTATGTTAACTACAGTTTGGCTCACACATCTGTTCATTGAAGTTACAATAGTCTCAATTTCTGTTACTGATCCTCCAGAGTGGACCCCAACAAGTGTCCCCCTGCCCAGTGTCATTGGGGCCAACAGATCGAGACTGAGTTTGGTTCACAAGCAAAGGAAACTTTATATTTTGATCAGAGAATGGAGAGGTGAGAGCATGCACTACCCCGTGGGCTGTGGGCTGGGCTGCTGTGTAGAGATCCTGTCAGAGTCAGTGGGAGGGAGGGGGCGGAGCACTCAAGGGCCGGGTTGGCTGCAGCTCAGGCTCTATATCTTAGAGTCTGCACTGGGCCCCAGGAGCTGAGGTGTCGACCCAGCCATTCTGCACTAGGAAATCTGGTCTGAAGTGCCGGGTGTGGAACCTCTGCATGCGGGACCCTAGGAGCACGTGAAATTAGACAAAGCACAAAGGATAAAAAAGGTCAGACTTGACTTTATTGCCCAGATTCTATTTTTATCTCCCAGGGATTTTTAATGGGCTTTGCTGGGGACAAACCCCTCCTCTGCCTTTTGTCCCGTTCCTCATTCTTGGAGTGCTGAGGGTGCAGACCCTTCTTCTGTAACTGCTGAGTGCTGAGTTGGGAGCCCTCATACCAGGGGATGAGGGTCAGAACTTCTCCCCAGCAGCCTCCAGGTGACGTTGATTGGCCCCAGGACCCCTGCCTCCCTGCTCGTCCGCCTGAGCACCAGCATTGGAAGTGTTATAGATTCTAATGACCTTTAAGGGTTCAGGAAAGAGATGTGCAGAGACGCTGTGGGGGCCAGTTTCACCCCGCCCCACATTTGTTCGGCCACCTTAGGCTGACCGTTTCTGCCAGCCTAGATGCTCTGACCAGTAGTCTGCTCTTTCTTCAATTAGGCCCCTGAATTAACGTAAAAACAGCACCAGGTGTCAGAGCCCTGCCCGCTCAACTCCCAGACAGTCCAGGGTCAGTGGTGATCAAGGACCATGATGGCCACTGAGTCAACAGCCTTTTGAAGTAAACAGGAGTCCAGCCGGTCTTATTGGCCACCATCATCACGGTGTCTGTAGGCTTTTCTATGGTGACAGTGTGATATACGTTTCCCCCGCCAAGACTATTAGCTCCCCTCCGGGTGCAGTAAGTCCTGCAAGCAGTAGTCTACTCATTCGGGACACACTATTGTTGTTTTATGAGAGAAACTCCAGGTCAAGTGATGTTCACACGAGTCGTCATGGTGCCCTGTTGCCCCCGGTTATCTCTCTGGATGTTGGAGTTGGAGGGCCTCCTCACTCGAGGTCGGTGTGCCCACGGAGCGAACCCTGCAACTTCAGGGCATGGTTGGTGATTAGGATCACCACGTGGGGTCCTTTTCCCTTAGGAGGGAGGTGGCCTTTTGGGCTGCTGATTTCCAGGTTTTTAGATACCGCCAGTATCTTGGCCAGATGTGGCAGTGGGCCAAGCCCCTTGGTGACTCTATTTTATCCTACCTGGATGGCATTCTTGCGTTGTTCCATTTCAAGTGGTCCCAGTTTTTGCACTAATTCTCCAATGGCGACTCACCTTTCACCGGGAATGGAAAGGTCAAAGGGTTTAGCTCAATTAGGGAGTTCCAGGGCAAGGGTCTGAATTGACTGCTCTTTCCATTCTTGAAAGGCCACTTCTGGATTCTGTTCAAAAGGATCATCATCTTTTCCTTTCAGTGTTTCATATAGAGGCCCAGCTAGTAGACTGTAGTTAGGGATCCAGAAGCAGCAAACCCTGGCCTCCCCAGGAACCCCTAAGCTGTCTTCTAGTTTTAGAAAGGGGTAAGGCTGCAAATGGTTTCTTCCCTTTCCTGGGATGGGCTTCTCCGACCTTGTGTGAGAATGAAGCCCAGGCAGGTCACCGCAGTCTGTGATATTTGAGCTTTTTCTTGGACAACTTCTATCCTTTATTGGCTTGGTAGTTCAGAGGCCTCCTTAGTAGGGCTGGCGATCAGAATGTCGTCTGCATATTGAAGGAGGGTTTCCTTTTCTAGAGGTAGAACTTTTCGGTCTTTAGCTAAGCTTTCCCCAAAGATGGTGTGGGAATTTTTGAACCCTTGGGGCAAGACGGCCCGGAAGTATTGTTTTAGTTGTATGTTGAGTCCTGCCACTCACAAGCCAAAATTTCTTGTGACTCTGGGACTAATGGAATACAAAAGAAGGCATCATTGAAGACTAATACAGAATACCATGTCCTGGTGGTTGGTAGAATGACCAGCAGGGTGTAGGAAATGGAGCAACTGGAGGTATATCCTCGGTGGCTTCACTGACTGTCCTGACATCCTTTACCAGGTCCCCAGCAGCCCATGGGGCTCTCGTGGTCAGGCCAATCCCAGGATATGGAGCTCTCCTGGGCAGGTACCCCACCCCCAACCCAGCCCACGGGGCTCTCATGGTCAGGCCTCTCCCAGGATACAGAGCTACCCTTGCAGGTACCGTGGCAGGGCTGGGCACACAGGAACTGTGCACATAGCCCTCATTGAAGAGCACCCCCATCTCACCTGTCGCTCAGAGCTGACACAGAGCACCTCAGAGCAGGACTTGAACTAACAAACAGCAGCTCCGACAGGTCTGTGACCCTGGGCATCACTCTGTGTGGCCTCCCTCCACCTGGTCTTCCAGAGACTTCCACTGCACCCGGGGCACCAAGCCTCTGTCTCCAACCACCACCCACCCCTCCTCTCCCTGACTCCTGGGTTCCTCTCATTAGGAGAGGGTTTTCTTGAAGTTGTCTCCCACTCATGGGCCAGATAAAATGATTAGAAAACAAGCCAAAGCTGCAGCCCCTTGTCTATGCTGACTCTCAGGAGCCCACACCTGTTCCTTGGACCTGGCCGGTTCAGCAAGTTCCATTTTCTGCAACTGTGAGCCCCTGAGGGGTGATGATTGGCTGACCTGGGCAGCCTTACCATGCCGGCCAGCCCTCCCCAGGTGTGCCTGGGTTGAGATCAATATAAATACCACTCCAGGCAGCAAGAGCCCCTGCAGCTGTGCCTGACGCCATTTTCTCTGCCCTGTCAGCAGTCTCGGGGCTGGGCTGGTGGGAGGGAGTGAGAGGCCACGGCTTTGTGGGTGGCCCAGTGTGAGTGGGGCTCTGCTGGACTTTCTGCAGCAGTTGCCAGGCTGCCACCTGCTAAAGAAGAGGATGTGTCACCCATACCTGCTGCTGGAATTTCTCCCTGGGCAGAGGTGAGGAAGGAAAAAAGCAGTGGGGGCAGGGACAGGACGGGTATCTCAGGCAGGGAAATGGAAATCTTCCAGAAGAGCACCCAGGGACAGGACCATCCTGGCTGGCCTGCAGGCACCAAGTCAGCTGGCATGCTGTCACTCGTGTGGCTCCATGGCCCTTCCTCTAGGCTTTCAAGTCCTTGTATATATTCAGGTGTTTTACCTGGGAAGGGTGGGAACAGTTCAACAGCAACTGGCCTGGGGCTCAGCTCACGTTCACTCACAGATGCCTCGGCACAGTGCCCCAGCTTTGCAATGAGTACGCTTGTGTGGGGGCTGCTGGCTGAATGGGAGACGATTCCCCACCACTGACCAACTTCAGAATTGTTTACAACTGGAGCAAGTGCCCTGATACGGTTTTCCTCTGAGTAACTGGTGGGTTCTGTTTTTTTTTTTTCTCTTTTTCGTTTTTGGTTCAAGGTAGATTTTATTCCTCTTTTTTGTATTTACAGATATAAGCATGGAAATAATTTATTCATATAAATACATGTATGTGAAGGGAATAATTGTTTTTTCTGTTTTATTTTTTAAATTTTATTTCTTTTTAATTTTGAATTTTATTTTATATTTTTATACAGCAGGTTCTTATTGGTTATCTATTTTATACATATAAATGTTTACATGCCAATCCCAATCTCTCAGCTCCTCCCACCACCACCCCCCCAAGAGCTTTCCCCCCTTGTTGTCCATACGATTGTTGTCTACATCTGTTGCTCTATTTATGCCTTGCAAAACGGTTAATCTGTACAGTTTTTCTAGGTTCCACATATATGCATGAATATACAAGATTTGTTTTTCTCTTTCTGACTTACTTCACTCTGTATGACAGTCTCTAGATCCATCGACGTCTCTACAAATGACCCAATTTCATTCCTTTCATGGCTTAGTAATATTCCATTTTATATATGTACCACATCTTTATGCATTCGTCTGTCTGTGGGCATTTAGGTTGCTTCCATTACCTCGATATTGTAAATAGTGATGCAATGAACATTGCGGTGAATGTCTCTTTTTGATTTATGGTTTTGTCTGGGTATATGTCCAGTACTGGGATTGCTGTATCATATGGTAATTCTATTATTAGTTTCTTAAGACTCCATATTGTTCTCCATAGTGACTGTATCAATTTATATTCCCAACAATAGTGGAAGAGGCTTCCTTTTACCCACACCCTTTCCAGCAATTGTTGTTTGTAGATTTTCAGATGATGCCCATTCTAACAGGTGTGAGGTGATACCTCATTGTTGAGTCCATTTCGTTGAGCAAGGGGTAGGTCTTGTCTATTACATATTTGGCTTATGGAACGGTATCTGTGCTAATTTCAAACTCTGGTTTTATGCAGCACCCCAACTCACCTTTCCCCTTAAGCAAGTATAAGTTGGTTTTCTAAACTTGAGACCCTGTTCTGTTTTGTAATTCAGTTCATGTGTAGCCAAGTTTACATTCCATGTATTAGTGATACCTTATGATGTTTCCTTATCTGTGTGACTTATTTCACTTAGAATAATCGTGCCTCAATCCACTCATTATGCGGGTACAGGCCTGGTGACACAGATTTAATTGCTGAGTGGTATTCTGTTGTACGTTAAGTACCGCAACTTCTTTATCAATTATTTGCTCTCTGGGATACTTAACTTGTACCATAGAAGAGGTTCCTGTAAACAGAGCCGTCCCAAATTTTGGGGTGGCTGTGTCTTTTTGATTTTAATTTCCCTAAGCTATAGGACCATAAGTGGAAGTGCCCTAGGCTCTGTTGCTTTGTTTTGTAGATGTTTCAGGAAACACCATACACTTCTCCAGAGTGGCTGTTGGCAACTTACATCCCGCCCATCAGCATAACAAGGTTCATTTATCCCCATGGCCTGTCTTGCCTTTCTGCATTTTCCACTTTTTTCAGATGGCTCTTTAAACTGGGGGGAAGTGACACTTCATAGTAGTTCGGATTTCCATTGCAAGCTTGCTTGGTTTGCCAAAAAGGGCGTATGCGTTTTTTCCTGAATATATTCAGGAAAAAACGCATACGCCCTTTTTGGCCAAGTGCATCATTGTGGACGTTCTGCCTCTTTTCCTATGCTTTACATGCAATTCCAGTCTACCTCCTGAAATCGGTTTCCTGCAATTCTGCCCCGCTTTCAAGTCCTCTTGGCAGCCTTACTTCAATATATTTTTGGACGATAGCTGTCATTTATAACTCTGCAGGTTTGTGAATTACAGTGCCCCTAAGCTCCTTTCTTCAACTCGCTTTCTTGTGAGCTGGCCGCAACACCGCAGGATTGCTTCAGGCCCTAGTGTGGTTCCGGCATGGCACGCTGAGCCTTTGGTTAATTCCTCTTCCTGGTGGGAAATGAGAGTTAAATTTGCCCGTCCAGACACCTCCAGCTAGTCTCTCATTGGTTCTCCCTATTCCTGTTCATCTTTCAAAGAATTTGCAAACTGGGCCAAACAGGAGGTTAAAGGCACTGACTCTCCAAGTGGGGAGAGTGTTAGTAAAGCGTCTGGAATGTTGCACCCGAGTACCAGGGGACGAAACCTGAGACACATTTGAACACGTTTCCCGATCACACGGTGGATCATACTCTGGGTTCCACATGCATGTTTTAGCTGAAGGAAGAATCCCTTAAACCTGGAGAGTTGAGACCCTTGGCATGGGTAGCATGCAATATGACTTCAAAGGGTCTGCATTGGCTCACCGAACCTCACCAATCCTATCACTGCTGCGCTAATGCACTGTACACACGCTTGATTCTCTTTCAGAGACATATAAATCCATAGGTTTTAAGATTCTTACTAGTCAGGTATATTCTTAGGCGTTTAATATGGGGTGTAGAGTCCACTTCGTTGAGCAAGGAGTAGCTCTTGTCTATTACATATTTGGCTTATGGAACAGTATCTGTGCTAATTTCAATCTCTGGTTTTATGCAGCACCCCAACTCACCTTTGCCCTTAAGCAAGCATAAGTTGGTTTTCTACATTTGAGACCCTGTTCTGTTTTGTAATTCAGTTCCTGTGTACCCAAGTTTACATTCCGTGTATTAGTGATATCTTATGATGTTTCTTTTTCTGTGTGACTTATTTCACTTAGAATCATCGTACCTGAATCCACTCATTATGCTGCTACGGGCCTGATGATATACATTTCATTGCTGAGTGATATTGCATTGTACGTAAGTACCACAAATTCTTTATCCATTTTTCGCTTTCTGTGATATTGAACTTGTAC